>NC_091079.1:10007500-12585000 GCF_032405125.1 Capricornis sumatraensis
TAGAAATAAGAACACTCAACAACACAGACCACTCTCACAGACACAACGACAAGCAATAAACTGTAGCAAAGCAGGACCTTATGAGGCCTTCCTGAGACAGACCCCTTCCCCTATGTCCCCTGCCTGCTCCTTGTGCATGGAAAAGCTGAAGTCTCCCAGGCCTTCCCTGAGTTACAAAAGCCCAGCTCAGGAACTGATAATTGACAGATATATTAACTTGATGACCATGAGCACGCAGCCCGCAGACTTACTAGAGTCTGAAGCGCGATGACGTTAACCCCTGTGACACCACCCTGTTACCTCACCATCAAGCAAGCAGAGAACTGTGCATGAGCTGAGCACAGATCACAGACCTGCAACCACCTCCCTCACCCGGCCTTTATAAGTGCGTCCCTGAAACCCATCAGGAGTCCAGGGCTTGGGAGCAACAGTTGCCCCGGACTCCTTCCTTGGGGCTTGCAATAAATGCCGCACTTTCCTTCACCACACCCTGATTCGTCTGAACTGCGTGTGGGCAAGTGGACCCAAGTTTGCTTTGGCAACAAAACCAGATCTGGAAAGAGTATCTTATTTCATTCACATGAAATTCAAAAGCAAGCAAAACTTATCTGAAATGACAGAAATCTGTGCAGTGATTACCTTCAGAAGGGGCTGGGTGAGAGGGCCGGGAGAGTGCAGAGATGCCACAGGGGTCTGTCCACGATCTGCACAGTGGACAAACTTGCACTCACTCACTAAGCTATAAACTTAAGATCTCTAGGTGATACTTCAATAAAAGGATTCCGAAATTAAAGACCTAACTTTTAAAATGAAAACTTGAAGAAATTACAAAGTATTGCTTTCAGATAGATATATACTCATAACTTCAAAAACTTTTTCTCAAATTCTGTTAAACTGTCCCTTTAAGAAACTGTACATGGTGAAAAAGATGGGGAGAGAGTGCCGACAGCCATTCCAGAGTTGCCTGGAGTGATGCTCTGTGACACTGGGCTGTACTGAGGACAGGATGGACAAGTCGAACTGAGCTTCTCTGAGAATTCAATTCAGCAGCTAGTAGTCACATCCTTAGAACATGCATGCGTGCTCACTCATGTCCAACTCAGACCCCACGGACTAGAGCCTGCCAGGCTCCTCTGTCCATGGGATTCTCCAGGCAAGAACACTGCAGTGGGTTGCCATTTCCTCCTCCAGGGATCTTCCTGACCCTGGGATCAAACCCCCATCTTCTGCTCTGACAGATGGATTCTTTACAAGTACTACTTCAGCCACCTGATGCAAAGAGCTAACTCACTGAGAAAGATCCTGATGCTGGGCAGGAAGAAAAGGGGGTGACAGAGGATGAGATGGTTAGATGGCATCACTGACTCAGTGGACATGAGTCTAAGGAAGTTCCAGGCATTGGTGATGGACAGGAAGCCTGGAGTACTGCAGTCCATGGGGTCGCAAAGAGTCAGCCACGACTGAGGGACTGAACACCACCACCACCACCTGAGAACTTAACCACTCCCTTAAACTATAGTAACTGGCTGTATTGATTAGCTCACCTGTGTGTGACTGTTCAGCCTATTTAAAATGAAGAGGAATCTGGAGATTTAAATACTATTTAGGGATTCTTCCATAGTGGTGAAGAGCAGGCTTCTAAATAATACTTATTTATAAAAAAGTAAACTAACTCACTCTGTATAATTAAGTTGAAACATACACACACACACACACACAAATATCTGCTAGATTGTCCTAGGTGGAAATTCTCTCACTGGCTCAAAATTATCTTAAAAAAATATAAAATTTTTCCCAATTTTTCTCTTATCTCTGGCCCAAGACATATCATACTTTTCACCATTAAATCCACAGT
Source organism: Capricornis sumatraensis (assembly GCF_032405125.1). NCBI lineage: Eukaryota > Metazoa > Chordata > Mammalia > Artiodactyla > Bovidae > Capricornis > Capricornis sumatraensis. The sequence goes on from NC_091079.1 coordinate 10,009,356, forward strand.
TTTTCCTCCTTTCCTCCTCTTTACAAAGCCTCAGACCAACCATGACTATTTCTATACATTTTACTATATAGAAACATGATATGAAAATCTATAAATATGTCAATAAATCCAATAGATATTGCTTATTTTTGATAAATTACTATTTGGTGTGTATTTTAGCTCAAATTCCCTTAGTGACAGTAAGATATTCCTAAAATCAGTTTTTATGTTTCTACTCATATCGTAACATTCAGTCCCCCATCACATCCTATCAGCTTCAAATATATGATAAAATATTAAATCTGAAAACCTAAAGATTAGTCAGGCCCAGTACTGAACTAAACTTCTTTGTGGAGAGAAGCCAAACAGAAAGGTAAAGCAGAGAGAGAAGGTGATGCCACTGCTCTGCAGAGCCCAGTGGGAGGAACACAGATCCACGAGGCTTTTGACTCTAGTCCACTGCCTGAATGGGGCCAAGCCTTCCCAAACCACCTCTCACAGAGGCATGCGACAGCCAGCTCAGCAAGGCACACCTTTCTGAGAATTTAGTCTTAAGGAACAGTGTACGCTGTTTGAAAGATTGAAGGCAGAAGGAGAAGAGGGTGACAGATGGCTGGATGGCATCACCGATGCAGTGGACCATGGACTTGGGCAAACCCGGGACATGGTGAGGGACAGGGAGGCCTGTCGTGCTGTGGTCCACAGGGCAGCAAAGAGTCACACACGACTCGGCAACTGAACAACAACAACAATGCATATGGTCCCCTGGTTCAAAACCTTGGAAATATTAATATTGTTCTGATGCAGCTTCAACACATTCTGTTACAATAAAAACTGCATCACAAACACTCCCATCAGCAGTCAATTTAACCCTCAGTTTATCAGGATACTAACACTTTCGCTTAACACTTTATCAGGATAAACAGTTCTCACTACCACCTGGGTCTAAGCAACTCTTTTAAATTTTTTTATATTTTCATGTCATTTTATGCTTACAGTCAAGAAGAATAAAGGGAGAGTAAGAAACTACATTAAAATTTTCAAAATGTATTGAAATAAAAACCTCAAAATTATATTCCATATGTTTCTGGTTTTCATAGTACACAGACCTGAACTAGACAACATTCTCTGAATGAAATATGTGTGAACAGAGAACATATTTAGTTTGTATATATGACTCCCGATTTAAAATACCTCCCTAGTTAATGGCTGCTTCTGGTTCTTCTTACTCTTGCATCATTAAAACATGAAACTTAAAAAAAATTCTGACAAATCATGATTTTGTTAATGACAGAATGACTATTTCCTTGCTCTATAACTGCAACAACAATAAAAACATACTGCAAGAAAAGAATAAGGTATATAATATGGGTGAATCTCAGAGCCCTTATGCTAAGTGAAAGCAGCCATCCACAAAACAGTGCACTGTAAGCTACCATCGATAATACGCGTCAAGAGCAGGCAAATTCATAGACAGAAAGACCAGAGGTTGCCATGGGGGACTCCTAATGCCTATGGGGTTTCTTTTGAGCGAGATGAAAATGTTCTAAAATGACACTGGTGATGATTGTACAACTCTAAACATACACTAAACACCTCTGGACCGTACATGTTAATGGGTGAACTTTACAATATGTGAATTGTAACTCAATAAAGCTGTTATTTAAAAAATTTAACAACTGGAAAATATTGGCATGGTTTTCCCACAAACTAGAATAAAAAGACTACCATGATTATACATATTGGTAAACATTCCACTGCAGTTTGAGGATGCCAACACCTCCGGGACAGTTCTCTATGACTACAGATCCATGTCCTCCAACCCACCTCCTCCTCCTCCTCTGAAAGGAGGTTAGGAAAACAGGAAAGAGGAAAGATGACTGAGGAAAGCAGGTCTGAGACTCCCCCTCAGAATACTACCCCCACTGCCAAGACCATGCTCTGGACACCAAGTCCTAGAAGGAACCCCTTTTATAACCTCCCCATTGCTTTGTTCACAAATCAAAAGTGATACTGTGAAAGCCACAGCAACAGACTTTCACTGTAAATGTGATCTGCGTGAACCCTCTCCATTTTTTACATACTAGCATATGTAAAAATGGGCTTCCCAGGTGGCTCAGTGGTAAAGAATCCACCTGCCAATGCAGGAGATGCAGGTTCAATCCCTGTGCTGGGAAGAATCCCTGGCAAAGAAAACGGCAACCCACTCCAGTACTCTTACCTGGGAAATCCCAGGGACAGAGGAGCCTGGCAGGCTACAGTCCATGTGGTCGCAAGAGTCAGACATGACTTGGCAACTAAACAACAACAATACTCAAAAACAGGATTTAGCAAGGGGGGCGGGGCGGTGGTGAAAACCATGGGGAAATGGGATGTGGAGAACAGAGAAGCGCCTGCGGCATTGCTCTTGAGCAGCAGGGACACGGCCCAGCCAGATCACCACTGGCCATTCAGTTGAGGGAGGACAGAGATATATTTTTTCCAAGTAAGAAAAACAGTAAACAGAAGAGTTCTAAATTCAAACCCACAATACGTTCTTGATTTGCTATCACTAGCAACAACTTTTTCTATAAAATGACAGGTACAGAGAGTAGACAGTTCAAATCTGAGAAACTATATGTAACATATGGAATGACACCAAGTACCCCTGTGACCTATACTGTAGTAAAATACCCTTTTCCATTAAAAGGCACCAGGGCTCCCTAGTAAAACGGACACAGGTCTGGGGCAGGCAATCTATAAGAGGAGCTTAAAACAACCACCAGCCCAAGTCTCAAGGAAATTACATACGACTAAGAGCTGTATCACAGAAAAGATACAGGGACCAACTGGAAGAGTTTTTCCATCAAAAGCTAACAACTGCAACGACAGAAACATACTACTTGGCCTGGCTAAAAAGTTCATTCAGATTTGTCCATAAGATGTTACAAAAAAACCCAAATGGCCTTTCGGGATAACCCAATATATATGTTTAAATTCATGAATATATTGTGAGGAGCACCCCCCTAACCCCCACAACCCTAACTGGACACAACCAGAGGATGCTAATGAGTCAACTCACTATCCTGAAAACCGGTAAATTAAAGGAAAAAATTAAGTCACCTCTCCTTCATGAATTATCAGCTAATCAGAACTACCCACATAAATAAGAAATGCCAAAGACAAAGGGCTGGCAGAGGATGGAGGCTGATCAGCAAACGCACCAAGAGGGGGAAAAGACCCCATTTCTCCCACACGTAAATCACAAGAAAAACAGGTGAAAGTGGACTTGCCAGACTAGGAACCTAAATATACCAATCTGATCTGCAGTGTGAGGCGGGGGAAACAATAGCGCATGATGTGTAACTGCAGAGATGAATCCTTTATAGGATATTTGATAAGAATAAGGGATCACTGGGTTTCAAGCAAGTGACATGATGATGGTTAATCCCAGCCTCCCTGTTCCGCCCCTTTTACAAACACCTCCGACTAAAAAGCCAAGCAGGAGAGGCCCTGAGGCTTGCCCCCCACTCCCCAGCTTGGCACCTGAACAAACCCCTACTCTGCTGTCAGTGCGGCTTTCTGCGCCTTGGGCCCCGACATGACTCCAGAGATCAGAAGACCAGCAGAAACCACTTTGGGGAAAACGTGGGTTTTCCCCTAGATGCTTTCAAATCAGTTATGAAGAAAGGACAGCTTCCCCTTCTATCCATCAGCAAGAAAAAGTAGGGACCCTCGACTAGTCTCCACTCAGCAGAGTCACAGAAGTTTGTCTTCAGCAGAATGCCACACCCTGCTGCTGCAGTCCACCTCCGTCATGGTCTGTGTGCTAACACACAGCACGTGGGGCCGCCCTGGGTCTCCTGAGTCTCAGCGACTATGGTGGAGGGCGTCTCACACACCGCGTTAGAACCCCTGCTTCTGGGATCGTTACTAACACCCATCTATTCACTGGAGGGAGAGAAGGAACTGGGAGGATCTGTTATAGTCAATGTAATGTCTGTAAAGTATCAGACAAATATCTGAATGAGATATTTGTTAAAATTCCTTGAAAAATAAACAGATGCCTGTTCATCATTAAAATCAAACAACTAAGATGTTAAACTCTTTACCAGTGCAATAAGTTTAAAGTCTAATGATCAGTTTAAATATCTTTTAGGAGACAAAACAGATTTGGCATCATAATGTCACTTTAAGCTTTCAGCTAACATAAACCTCAAATGCAGCACAAACAGCACACCGAGACATTTTATTAGAAAAATTCTATATACGAAATAATTCTCACAGGAAGGCAGGAGTTTCTGTTTTACTACTGTATCCCTGGTACTGTGTATACAACGATTGCATAATAAATACTTGCTTAGTGAATAAATGAGTGAATCGTCTTGAGACAAGAGCCCCTTGGAGTCTGACAAGGCTAACTGTTAAAAAGCAAAGCAAAATGTATTAAAACTAAAACATCTTTAAATAGTCTTTCCTCAGGAAGCAGGTAACAATACTCTCCAGCCAGCAGGCTACGTCAGGGCTCCGCTGTCCGGGGCTGGTCCACGGGTTACAGTCTCCCCTTCCCTCCTCCTCCTGCACCCAGGGCTCATCTTACTAAACCAGTGCTCACAACAGTGTACTTCCTGGACTGAAACTAGCTATCCAGGGCTTATCAGGAAACTTCAGGTTCTCTCGATACAGTTTCTGCTGTAGGAGCCCCTCCCTGTGTTACACTCCAGGTAAATTGCACTGGGCGTTACTGCCAAACCATGCCCCCCAGTGTCTTCCTGCATCCAGGGCTCCCTGACATCTTCAAAGCTCCCGCCAAAGGTAAGCACCTCCATGAATTCTCTCTTCATAACCCCCACGTGCTCTCCCACTTCCCTAAGTCTCCGTCCTCTGCACCTCTCCAGCTGTCTCGTATCAGCCTATGCTAACGTGATTTTTTTTCATACATCCCCTTTTTAATCCCCGTTTTGCTCTTTCTGAATTTTAAGATTCTGGAAGGTACGCTCTGTCTCCATCATTTTTATGTTCCTTCCAATCCTTCAGGAGCATCCTAAAAGTTGCTACATTCAATCCAAATATTTCCTCCCAGAAATCTTTTGATGCATCTCTCCCTCAGATACGGAACAGTTGTAGCATTTAATCTACTCAAAGGCAACCAAACTATCAGGCCAAATTCCTCTTAAGGTCACTGTTACCGGCCTTACACTTAAATCACACAGAATATCACAGTAACTGACACAGCAACGCCCACTGGTTCTACAGCGCACTTTACGCAGTCGAGAGAGGAGGGCTGCGTGTTGCTGGGGGTTCAGAAGTCAGGTCATATACTCGGAGCTGCATTCAGGGGAGCTGAGGCCACAGATGTTAAGATACAGGGGGAAGACTGTAACAACATCCAAGCAAAGCTGTGCAGTCTCTGAAGCTCAGAGGAAAAGCGTCCAGAATGAAAGGCCTGGAGAGTCCTAGCATGGAGGCTGCACAGCGGTCTCACTGACGCTCTTCATCCTTGGCTTCACGTGTCTGCAGCACACAAAGGGATGTAATGCTTTAGTTAAAGACATTTTAGTTCAGCACATGAACTCCAGGGATGTCCACACCCACTGGTCAGTGATGAAACTTGCTGTCACGATCCACACACAAACTCTTCTGGATACTTCTGCAGCAATGCCTCAAGACTGCTTACATGGCTATCAGAAAAGACAGTGCCTGTGTATTTCTAAAATTCACAGCTAAGAATGTGAAATGCAGCAGCAGCTAATAATACAGCCAGGATGGCAGCAGGAGGCTGCAAGCCCAGGCAAGAGGCCTTGGAAAGACAGCGGGCAGCCCGCTGCAAGAGGCAGCAAAGCAGAGAGAACCACGCAACTCACCAGGCCAGAGCCGTATCTGCAGCACATGGCCGGGAACTCAACAGAAACAGAGCACGGATGCCACCTCTTGACAGGTGGGAGGCCGCTGCCCGGCAGACAGACAGACTTCCCTGGATCCTCTGGGGGCTGAGTCAGCCTCCACACATGCGCGTGAGTGAGGGGCACCCTGTCCTCGCAGCACTGTGCATTTTTAATTTTCTACTCATGAAACTTTTCTTGGAGTTTCTGTGTATTCAGAAAAAAATTCTTAGAAAGCAAGTAATTACTAGGGAAAGCATGTGTTCACATATCCAGGGCACTATAAGTTTAAGACAAGAGTGAGTCCTTCCCCACCAGTTTATTCTTTGGGGGGCGGGGGTGGCGGTGGAAGGTGGGTAGGAAATGTAATAGGAAAATTAAAGGTAAAAAATGATCTATCAAATTTTTATGTTTAGAAATTTGATGAAGGAAACATAACATGAAGCTTTAGTCCTTCTGAGAGATCTGTTACAGCATTACGAACGGTTGCTGGGGCGAAGCCACTGAGAGCACTAGACGTATTCATTTCAACAACACAGGCTACAGTACACCTGTGCAGCCTAAGCCTGGCTTACTTTCAGTCTACCATTACTCTAACTGGTACAGATGACGGGCCACGGGATGGAGACGTGCCCCTGTTCGTGTCTAGTGGCAAGCGGGTGGTCGCTGCCTGGTGGACGGGTGGACCAGTCCCTGGATGCTCTGGGTGCCTTGCCACCCTCTGCACACACACAGGGAAGCGCAGCGCCACACAGGGACAGCAGCTGCGCCTTGCTGTCACAGTGGAAAGACCACATTTGAAAACAATTTTTGGAACACCGTGATTACAAAGGAAAAAGTTATAACTCTACACATGTTGTTGCTCAGTCGCTCACTCATATCCAACTCTTTTTGACCCCATGGACTGCAGCATGCCAGGCCTCCCTGTCCATCACCACCTCCCGGAGCTTGCTCAAACTCATGTCCCTTGAGTCGGTGATGCCATCCAACCATCTCATCCTCTGTCATCCCCTTCTCCTCCTGCCTTCAGTCTTTCTCAGCATCAGACTCTTTTCTAAAAAAGAGTCAGCTCTTTGTATAAGGAGGGCAAAGTATTGGAGTTTCAGCTTCAGCATCAGTCCTTCAATGAATATTCAGGACTGATCTCCTTTAGGATGGACTGGTTGGATCTCTTGCAGTCCAAGAGACTTTCAAGAGTCTTCTCCAACAACACAGTGCAAAAGCATCAGTTCTTCTGTGCTCAGCTTTCTTTATAGTCCAACTCTCACATCCATACATGACTACTGGGAAAACCATAGCTCTGACTACATGGACCTTTGCGGGCAAAGTAATGTCTCTGCTTTTTTAATATGCTGTCTAGGTTGGTCATAGCTTTTCTTCCAAAGAGCAAGCGTCTTTTAATTTTATGGTGGCACTCACTATCTGCAGTGATTTTGGAGCCCAAGAAAATATAGTCTGTCACTCTTTCCATTGTTTCTCCATCTATTTGCCATAAGTGATGGGACCAGATCCCATGATCTTATTTTTTTGGATGCTGAGTTTTAAGCCAGCTTCTTCACTCTCCTCTTTCACTTTCACCAAGAGGCTTTTTGGTTCCTCTTCACTTTTGGAATAAGAGTGGTATCATCTGCATATCTGAGATTATTGATATTTCTCCTGGCAATCTTGATTCCACCTTGTGCTTCATCCAGCCCAGCATTTCGCATGATATACTCTGCATATAAGTTTAATAAGACAATATACAGCCTTGACATACTTCTTTTCCAATTTGGAACCAGTCCGTTGCTTCATGTCTGGTTCTAACTGTTGCTTCATGACCTGAATACAAGTTTCTCAGGAGGCAGGTCAGGTGGTCTGGCATTCCCATCTCTAAGTATTTCCCACAGTTTGTTGTGATCCACACAGTTAAAGACTTTAGCATAGGCAATGAAGCAGAAGTTGATGTTTTCTGGAATTCTCTATGATCCAACAGATTTTGGCAATTTGATCTCGTTCCTCTGAATTTCCTAAATCTAGCTTGAACATCTGGAAGTTCTTGGTTCACGTACTAGTTATCTAAAAGGTATATGAATCTAAAAGGTAGCCAAAATAAACACCACAACTGATGAATCTGATTATGTATTCAAAAGAAAACTATGACAATATAAAATTTACTACAGAATCATTAAAATTGGGTTATAAAGTTAAAACTGTATATATTTACAAAGTCCCTTTGGAGTTTCATTTGTTACCTTTTAAACTGCGGTAATAACCGTTTCTAAGCACAGAGTTCAGTGGCATTAAGTACATTCACACTGCTTTGTAATCGCCACAGCCATCTCCTCCAGAGCTCTTTTTATCCTGCACAACTGACACTCTGCGCACGAAACCACCACTGCCCTTATGCGCCCTCCGACTCTGGCAACCAGCACTGTACCTTCCGTCTCTATGAATCTGACTCGCGGGCGGCACCTACAAGTAGCATCGTGCAGTATTTGTCCTTTCGTCTTCATTTTACTTCGTCTAATGTCCTCAAGGAGCACCCATGCTGTAGCTGGGATCAGAATTTTCTTCCTTTATAGGCTGAATAATATTCCATTGCACATACATATCACATTTTGTTTATCCATTTATCCACTAATGGACATTTAAGTGGTTTCTACTTTTGGCTATTATGAATAACGTTGCTATGAACATGGATGTATGAATTCTGTTTGAGTCCTTGTTTTCAATTCTTTTGGGTATATACCCAGAAGTAGAACTGCTGGATCAAATGGTAATTCCATGTTTCTTTGAAGAATTACCACACTGCTCTTCACTATGGCCACACTATTTTACATTCCCAGCAACAGTACACAGGTTTCCAATTTCTCCACAACCACTTGCTATTTTCTGGCAATTTTTTTGACAGCAGTTATCCTAATGAGTATGAGATATAAAGTACTTAAAGTACCCTTTTAAAATCCTATAAAATTTTTCAAAAGAACTGAAAGTAAAAACTAAAATGTTAAAAGTGGTGAGACTCTGTATAGTGAGACAACAGGTTTTCCTCTGTCTTATTTTTCCTTGTATTTTCCATGGTTTTTATAATGGGGGGAAATGGCTATTTTAAAAATGAGGCTGATATTCTTATCACAGTGATAATAGACTTAAGAGGAGGCGTGGACCTGGTCACAGCACAGGTGCAGAAGAAGTCAGGGCTGAGAGGAGAACAAGCCCGGCACGCTCAGAGGCCAGCACCTGCCGGGCTCCCCTGGAACATGTGTGTGGGTTGGGGAGGGGCTGCCTGAGATGGAACGTGGGCAAAGACGGCGGCACACCTCGGTACCAGGCACACAGGTACCTGGGCTGAGGTACCTGTGCTGCGGTCTGCAAGCAGCAATGCCTGGTTCTCTCTCAACTTTTCCCAACGGTCAGGCCTCCACGAAGCTCTGAAGAAGTTGGAATCTTTCCTCTTGGCACCCAGTCTTTCTGGCACAGCAATGCTCAGAAATAAATGCAGTAATCTAGACAAATAATTATAAGTACCACAAAAGTGATACTCCAGGAAGGGGAGTAACAACAAGGCTTATGGCTACAGGGCTAAATGCTGTCAGGGGCCAAGACCATGTATCTAATCCAATTTTTATCCTAACAACCTGTTCTGTTTTTAACCTCCAAAATGAAGGTGATTCTTGTTTAAATTTTAAAAAATTTTAAAGGTTACTTTCCATTTACAATATTTATTACAAAATATGTTGTAACTATACATGCTTCTTTCTAACTTTGTAATATATTTTGTGCTGTACAGTAAGCACCCTTGCGCCTGTCTTAACACCAGCAATCTGCACCTCCCACTCCCCACCCCCATACTGCCCCTCATCCACTAATTTGTCCACTCTGCCCAAAATGCAAATGATTCAAATCATATGCGAATTAGATGGAAAGATGCATGATTTTAAAAGATAAACTCGACTCTGGGAAACTTCGAGTTAAGAAAATGCTGATTTGGGTTTCAAATTATATTATGTCTACCTCCCACTCAATGGCATTATTATAAACTTTTTCTTTCATATATATAACCATATTACTTCCTTCCAGCATCTGAGTAAAACTGCTAAGAAAATGATTTGTGTCTATATCCAAAAGCCGCCTTGATCTCACTTGCACTCTCCCTCGAGGTGTGCACCAGACTGCTTTCTTTCTTCCACTGAGACCAGTTTCATGGACCTGGAATTTGAATCAGTGATCGTCTAGTGATGAGCAGTCTTGTCCTCCAGAACATTCAGCACGTCTAGTGATGAGCAGTCTTGTCCTCCAGAACATTCAGCAACATCTGAAGACATTTCTGATTGCCAGGACTGGCAGGATGCTGCCAGACATCCTGCAAGACACAGACGTGCCTCTACCACATGATTCCTAGCGTTTAAGGTGATGCTTGCCACACAGTAGGTAGAAAAAATGCCCATTAAACTAACAGATTTACATATGAGGGAACTGAGGTTCAGAGTGATCAGGTATTTAGTAAACAGCAGAGAATGAAAGTGAAGTCTTCTTAAGCCCAGGCTCTACCTTCTTTACCTTCTAGTAGTTTAATGTTTTTCAAAAGACTTTTTAAAAGTCTCTATCCTTTGACTTAGCAAATCCAGTTTTACAAACGCACCCTAATAAACTATCACACAGTTGTGCACCGATTATGTGTGCATATTTTCATTATTCAAGAGATAAATTTTAAAACAAATCTTTCTATAGTCAGAGTGCTCCATTTCCACTCACGGGAATGTTACTAAAGATAGAAAAGCATACACATATTTATCAACAAGAAAGGGTACTCAAGACATATTGTTATAGGACAGAGGAGCAGGTAGTCCTATCCCACGTGGATACACACACTTCCATGGGAAACAGTATGGAAGGAGGAACATCAAAATGCTAGTGATAATTTTTCTAAGTGGTTAAATCTGTGACAATATTACTTTTTCTTTTTGCTTACGCATATTTTCTAACTTCTTAAAAGCAGACATGGTTTGGCGACTATGTGGAGGTAGAAGGGAGATGCTACTAAAATCCATAAAGTTTCTATCTATCCTGTCTCTTGGTTAAAGAATGAAAAACACTATAAATTTACTGGACAGGAATATGATTTCTTTTGACTTAGGAGTAGCAGTAGTGATCTTTTCTTTTTCAGAGAGAAAAAATTTACTAAAAAAAGAGAAACCTAATAGCTAAAGAAAGAGAGTTGTCAACAGCAACTAACAATATACACTCGAGTAAAACCTAGACCACAGAAAAGCAGGACCAAAATGCTTTCTAAGCCCAATGCACAGTTATGCTGAATCTATTTTTTTTAATCTATAAACAAAAGATTGCTATCAAACTAATCTCCAATATCAGATTTTAAGCTGGAAATGAATGATTTGTGGAAAATACAAAGAACCTTCCAATTCCACTTAAAAAAATGCACTGTTAAGACATCTGCCATGCTTACTTATTACTACCTAGACCATATGTCTCCACTTCCACAAAAGCATTAACTATTGGAAATATCTGACTCTCAAATGCACACAAACATTATGTGCAATGTTTATCTAGCTTAAATGACACTGAGAACCTGGTGGCTGTGTAAGCGTCTCTGTCAGACTGCTAACCAGCAGAGCCTATTAACACAGCATCTGGCAATGAGCCACTGAATTTCACTTTAATGGTTTATACTAAGAGCAATCTGACCGACATACAACTCATTGCTTACTTTTACATGGCTGTACTGAAATCTCAAGTGCAGGAGCTTTGCAATTTTACTTTCTACTTATACTGAAAGGTCAGAGCACTTATTGTATTTTTTAAGTTTTATTAACATAAAAGTTTCTTCATAAAGACAACACTGCTGGTTGTTTCTGTTTTTTCCCCCAACTACATAAAAAAATCACTACTCACCCCACTTCCGAGGCCAGAGACAGCAGCTAGGAGGAGCCACCCCGCACTGGAGGCCAGAGGCGGCGGCTGGAAGGAGCCACCCCACGTCCAAGGAGCAGTGGCTACGCGGGCGCAGGAGGGCCTAGAGGAGCTATCCCACATTGAAGGTCAGGAAGGGCAGCAGTGAGGAGATACCTCTCATCCAAGGTAAGGAGCAGTGGCTGCGCTTTGCTGGAGCAGCCGTGAAGAGATACCCCATGCCCAAGGTAAGAGAAACCCAAGTAAGATGGTAGGTGTTGCAAGAGGGCATCAGAGGGCAGACACACTGAAACCATACTCACAGAAAACTAGTCAATCTAATCCCACTAGGACCACAGCCTTGTCTAACTCAATGAAACTAAACCATGCCCACGGGGCAACCCAAGACAGGCGGGTCACGGTGGAGAGGTCTGACAGAATGTGGTCCACTGGAGAAGGGAATGGCAAACCACTTCAGTATTCTTGATTGAGAACCCCATGAACAGTATGAAAGGGCAAAATGATAGGATACTGAAAGAGGAACTCCCCAGGTCAGTAGGTTCCCAATATGCTACTGGAGATCAGTGGAGAAATAACTCCAGAAAGAATGAAGGGTTGGAGCCAAAGCAAAAACAATACCCAGGTGTGGATGTGATTGGTGATAGAAGTAAGGTCCAATGCTGTAAAGAGCAATATTGCATAGGAACCTGGAATGTCAGGTCTATGAATCAAGGCAAATTGGAACTGGTCAAACAAGAGATGGCAAGAGTGAACGTCGACATTCTAGGAATCAGCGAGCTAAAATGGACTGGCATGGGTGAATTTAACTTAGATGACCATTATATCTACTACTGCAGGCAGGAATCCCTCAGAAGAAATGGAGTAGGCATCATGGTCAACAAAAGCGTCCGAAATGCAGTACTTGGATGCAATCTCAAAAATGACAGAATGATCTCTGTTCATTTCCAAGGCAAACCATTCAATATCACGGTAATCCAAGTTTATCCTCCAACCAGTAATGCTGAAGAAGCTGAAGTTGAACGGTTTTATGAAGACCTACAAGACTTTTTAGAACTAACACCCATGTCCTTTTCATTATAGGGGACTGGAATGAAAAAGTAGGAAGTCAAGAAACACCTGGAGTAACAGGCAGATTTGGCCTTGGAATGCAGAATGAAGCAGGGCAAAGACTAATAGAGTTTTGCCAAGAAAATGCACTGGTCATAGCAAACACCTTCTTCCAACAACACAAGAGAAGACTCTACACATGGACATCACCAGATGGTCAACACCAAAATCAGACTGATTATATTCTTGCAGCCAAAGATGGAGAAGCTCTATACAGTCAACAAAAACAAGATCGGGACCTGACTGTGGCTCAGATCATGAACTCCTTATTACCAAATTCAGACTTAAATTGAAGAAAGTAGGGAAAACCGCTAGACCATTCAGGTATGACTTAAATCAAATCCCTTATGATAATACAGTGAAAGTGAGAAATAGATTTAAGGGCCTAGATATGATAGATGGAGTGCCTGATGAACTATGGAATGAGGTTTGTGACATTGTACAGGAGACAGGGATCAAGACCATCCCCATGGAAAAGAAATGCAAAAAAGCAAAATGGCTGTCTGGAGAGGCCTTACAAATGGCTGTGAAGAGAACCAAAAAGCAAAGGAGAAAAGGAAAGATATAAGCATCTGAATACAGAGTTCCAAAGAATAGCAAGAAGAGATAAGAAAGCCTTCTTCAGTGATCAATGCAAAGAAATAGAGGAAAAGAACAGAATGGGAAAGACTAGAGATCTCTGCAAGAAAATTAGAGATACCAAGGGAACATTTCATGCAAAGATGGGCTCAATAAAGGACAGAAATGGTCTGGACCTGAAAGAAGCAGAAGATATTAAGAAAAGGTGGCAAGAATACACGGAAGAACTGTACAAAAAAGATCTTCACGACCCGGATAATCACGATGGTGTGATCACTCATCTAGAGCCAGACATCCTGGAATGTGAAGTCAAGTGGGCCTTAGGAAGCATCACTATGAACAAAGCTGGAATTCCAGTTGAGCTATATAAAATCCGGAAAGATGATGCTGTGAAAGTGCTGCACTCAATATGCCAGCAAATTTGGAAAACTCAGCAGTGGTCACAGGACTGGAAAAGGTCAGTTTTCATTCCAATCCCAAAGAAAGGCAATGCCACAGAATGCTCAAACTACCGGAAAATTGCACTTCATCTCAGAGGCTAGTAAAATAATGCTCAAAATTCTCCAAGCCAGGCTTCAGCAATACATGAACTGTGAACTTACTGATGTTCAAGGTGATTTTAGAAAAGGCAGAGGAACCAGAGATCAAATTGCCAACATCCACTGGATCATGGAAAAAGCCAGAGAGTTCCAGAAAAACATCTATTTCTGCTCTATTGACTATGCCAAAGCCTTTGACTGCGTGGATCAGAAGAAACAGGAAAATTCTGAGAGAGATGGGAATACCAGACCACCTGACCTGCCTCTTGAGAAATCTGTATGCAGGTCAGGAAGCAACAGTTAGAACTGGACATGGAACAACAGACTGGTTCCAAATAGGAAAAGGAGTACATCAAGGCTGTATATTGTCACCTGCTTATTTAACTTATATGCAGAGTACATCATGAGAAACACTGGACTGGAAGAAACACAAGCTGGAATCAAGATTTCTGGGAGAAATATCAATAACCTCAGATAGGCAGATGACACCACCTTTATGGCAGAAAGTGAAGAGGAAGTAAAAAGCCTCTTGATGAAAGTGAAAGAGGAGAGTGAAAATGTTGGCTTAAAGCTCTACATTCAGACAACGAAGATCATGGCATCTGGTCCCATCACTTCATGGGAAATAGATGGAGAAACAGTGGAAACAGTGTCAGACTTTATTTTTTGGGGCTCCAAAATCACTGCAGATGATGACTGCAGCCATGAAATTAAAAGACGCTTACTCCTTGGAAGAAAAGTTATGACCAACCTAGACAGCATATTCAAAAGCAGAGATATTACTTTGCAGACTAAGGTCTGTCTAGTCAAGGCTATGGTTTTTCCTGTGGTCATGTGTGGATGTGAGAGTTGGACTGTGAAGAAGGCTGAACGCCGAAGAACTGATGTTCTTGAACTGTGGTGTTGGAGAAGACTCTTGAGAGTCCCTTGGACTCCAAGGAGATCCAACCAGTCCATTCTGAAGGAGATCAGCCCTGGGATTTCTTTGGAAGGAATGATGCTAAAGCTGAAACTCCAGTACTTTGGCCACCTCATGCGAAGAGTTGACTCACAGGAAAAGACTCATGCTGGGAGGGATTGGGGGCAGGAGGAGAAGGGGACGACAGAGGATGAGATGGCTGGATGGCATCACGGACTCAATGGATGTTGAGTCTGAGTGAACTCCAGGGGTTGGTAATGGACAGGGAAGCCTGGCGTGCTGTGATCATGGGGTCGCAAAGAGTCGGACGCGACTGAGCGACTGAACTGAACTGATTCATCTACACCATCTTCTTAAAAGATTCAAATACTAATTAACATTAATATATGTGGTAAGTTGATTTTCTCTCATCAACTTCAAGAAGTTAGTGGCAAAAATCTGTACACATGCAACAAAAAAAACTTTTTTAATTTTTCATTAAAAATTATAACACATGCTTAGGGGACCACAGGCCAGTCACAGCAATCGCTTTAAAGTATTTCACCAAGACACATACAAGAGATTGGTAACAGTACGCACACATTAGATTGACATATATACCCTATTATATATAAAACAGACAACTAATGAGCACCTACTGTGCAGCACAGGGAATTCTACTCAATGTTCTGTGCTGACCTAAATGGGAAGAAGGAAATCCAAAGAAGAGGGCATATATGTATACACATAGCTGATTCACTTTGCTGTTCAGCAGAAACTAACACAACACTGTAAAGCAACTACACTCCAAAAAAATTAAATTTTAAAATGCTTTAGATGCACACAAGCAGAGAAAGCTATGCTACAAAAGGTTTAAGACACTTATCACTATGTAGAGGGATTATGAGAAGTTATGTACCTTTTTAATGTTTTGCTTATTTATATATTTTATTTTTCTACACAGAATATGTAATATTTAATAAATAATTTTTGAATATTAAAATTTTTAATTCATAAAACATAAAAATATTCCAAGATAGGTGAATAATTATGTACTAAACTCACTGTATTTACCTCAGAAAGACCTTAAGTCTATGAAAATATAAAATTCTTTACTTTGATTTCATAATCTAAAGTTTTCTGTTAAGATACTCATTGCATACAAAATCAATGATGCATTTACACTTGTAGAACAGGCATCTAAACAGAAATACCTAACACTTTAAAGTAAGCCATGTTTTCTGAAATATATTCAGATACACACAGATATACACACACATACATACACACACAAATACATGCTCTACACAAATACAGAAGTAGCTAGCATTAGGAAGAACTGAATACTTTTTTCCTAAATTAGACTTTGTCATTTAACAGGAAGAATAGCTCATTGAAACAGAATAGCAACTAAGGTGGATGAGAAATCAGTTTGAAATAATAAAGAGAATTCACTGACTAAAAACCAACTCTGGAGCTGTGAAAGCCATCTTTAAGGATATAGTCAAGATGATTTTAGGAACCTGTCCCTATGTTCAATAGATTTAATAAGTAATTCTAAATTTAGAACTGTTAATTAGCAAAGGGATCACTAGAGATCATCAAGGCAAAGTTTATTAATAAATGAGGAAAAAGCAGATCCAGGCAGTTAACTGACTCTGCCCAGTTAACTGACTGAACCCAGACCACGGGCTTGAACCTGGCTCTCCTCCTGACCCTGCTTCTCCTGTGGCAATCAAGTCTCAACAAACATGGCCAACTGCTTCTATAAATAACATTTCCTGGAACACATTCACATATACTGCCTGTGTGCTACAAACGAAGAGTTGAATATTTGTGAAAGATACCTTATGGCCTAACATTTCCTGGAACACATTCACATATACTGCCTGTGTGCTACAAACGAAGAGTTGAATATTTGTGAAAGATACCTTATGGCCTAAAAGATTTAGTACCTGATTCTCTACAGGAAAACATTTGCTGATCCCTAAAGTTTTCTTAACATACAATGTAAAAGTTTCAGAACTTAACACATAAATTCTATCAATAATAAACTACATTATAATAAACAGCAATAAAACCAGAACCACCTAACTACCTTAGGATTTAATTCCCCCATCCCAAGAATTGACTATCTGTCCATTTTCCATGTTTTGATATGCACATCTTTAAGAAAAACTATAAAACTTAGAACCTCCCAAAGGAGAAATCAAGATCTGCTTATTTAAGCTGAAAGAGAACTCATGTACATTCCTTTAATAGAGTACTTCTCATCTACATAAACATGTTTATAGATCACCAGCTACTTGGGAGCCAGTCTAGCAGATAAATCTAAACAAACTGAATTAGAAATGTCAAACATAGGACAGAATATTTTAGAAAAAGTCAAATATATACACTATTTTCCAGCAGAATATCTAAAGCACAACAGACAGACATCTATTTAAATGTCAAAAACATCTGCCCTATTAATCACTTGATTTGGTAAATGTTTAGGTTTTACCTTCCTCTTCCCAGAAAAGAAAGTGAGCTGGCTCCAGCTAACCCATTAGTAATAGATGCTTATACAACACAGTAACATAAACCTCAGGGAGACCTAAGTACAAAATACGATTTAAACAAAAGTAGTAGGCTGCTCAGGGAAAACAAATGTATTTATGGAAGGAAGAAGTTCCTAAGGTAGGAAATCAATAAAAATTATGAATCTATTAGTTAAAGACAATATGGGATGTGGTTATATATAAACACGATTCTTTTTTAGAGAACCCTGGACTGTTCATTATAAACTGATGTAGAATGTACAACAGAACAAAAAATTGCAGTACCTGAGGGCATATATGTCAAATCAAAGTGTGCACACAAACACACACGACCTGGGACTTAAATCAGAAGAAAACCTGGGTTCAAACCCCTTAACTGCCAACAACTGTTAGCACTGAGCAAGTCACTTTTCAGTGACTCGATGTCCTTCTAGGTTTTAATCTACTCCTTTATAAAATAAGAGATTTGGACTAGGTAGCAAAGTTCCTTCTAATCCCCCAATTAGCATACTTCCAAATAACTGTTTATTAACTCACGGCTACATGTCAAGACCAAGTTAATGGCTTTAATTATGTGTAGAAATAAGTGGACTTAGAAGAGGTATTCTGGAAAAATTAACCCTATCAAGCATCAATCTTTCAAATGCATGAAGATGTACAAGATGGAGCTTAGTCTGCTCTGCCTTATAAAAGAAATGAAATCCTATTTTTCCAAGCTCCATAAATTATAACTAAACTAGATTACATTAGCCAATTCATATATTCTCTCTGATTCTTGATTTCTCTACCTCCAACAATAACTGGTCTTTGTAAGGAGTAAAGAGAACACACACGGGTGAAGAGCTGAAACCTTCCCTCTGAGGTTAGGAATAAGATAAGGATGCCTTCTATCACTGATTCACAAACCAGAAATAAAAAGAGCAATAAAACCACAGAAATAAGACATTCATGTAACTGGAAAAGGACCAGTTTCTTCGACATACGTGTGTGTGTGTGCGTGTGTGTTGACTGTTAAAACCACAATGTTGTAATTAGCCTCCAATCAAAACAAATTAAAAAAGAGAAAAAATAGGCAATTAAAAAAAATAAAGAGAAACTGTATTTAGAAAAAGAAAAAGTCAACGAGGGAAAAGTAAGCAATCCAATTTAGTAAGAGGTGAAAGATCTGAATCAGAGCTCCAAAGGGGGGCTCCAAATGGGCAATGAACATGTGAAAAGGCCCTGAGCCTTGTTCGTAATATACAAAATGAACACTTAAAATACAATGATATCACTATACACTCATCAGACTTTAAACAATAATATTTCTGATAATACCACATGTTGAAAGAACGCAGAGTCACCAGAATACACTTGGCATTTGGTATACACGATGTAGGGTTGTGTAACACGACTCATCAACTGAGTATGCACAACAGTGTTCATACTTTATGACCAAACAAGTCCACTCCTAAACACACCCTGAAGAAATACACGCTTAGAGGCATGTACAAAAGCGCTCACAGCAGCACTACTTATTAAGGGCTAAAGCCTGGATATAATCCCAATGTTTACCAATTGAATGGATAAAGTAAGAAACAAAAACATGATGAAATACATTACACAACAACTAACTAAGGAAGCAGACAACTATATACCAAAAAAATGCTGGCTGGAAAAAAAAAGCAAAACAAAAGAATATTCGTGGTATCATTTCATTTGTATGTTCAAAAAATAAAGAAAAACAGTATTTTCTAAATATGATTTCTATTATTTACATACACACTCAGAGAAGATAAATCTATTCCTAAAATGCAAGGAAATTATCCCTGGGGAGAAGAGAAGTGATTCAACTGGGAGGTGTTACGGCGGCAGCTTCTGGGGAGCTGGCCACGTTCTGTTTCCTGACCAGGCGGTGAATACAAGGCTGGTCACTTCACACTTGTAAGTGCACACGCACAAGTGTACATGCAAACTGTACACTAGCCCTGCTGCTGCTGCTGCTGCTAAGTCACTTCAGTCGTGTCCAACTCTGTGCGGCCCCAGAGACGGCAGCCCACCAGGCTCCCCCGTCCCTGGGACTCTCCAGGCAAGAACACTGGAGTGGGTTGCCATTTCCTTCTCCAATGCATGAAAGTGAGAAGTGAAAGTGAAGTCACTGAGTTGTGTCCAACTCTCAGCGACCCCATGGACTGCAGCCTGCCAGGCTCCTCCGTCCATGGGATTTTCCAGGCAAGAGTACTGGAGTGGGGTGCCATTAGTTCCTGGCAGATAACAGATAGATAGCCAATAAAGCCAATCCCTTCTTATTAATGAGGATGATATTCTGACTACTACTGATATAATTTTCACTGCTATTACTACTAATTTCTCCTCTGTAGATTATACATAGGGGCTCCCATGGGGGCTCAGTGGTAAAGAATCCACCTGCCAATGCAGGAGACATGGGTTCGATCCCTAGGTTAGGAAGGTCACCCAGAGAAGAAAATGGCAACCCACTCTAGTATTCTTGGCCTGGGAAATCCCATGGGCAGAGGAGCCTGGTGAGCTACAGTCCATGGGGTCGCAGAGTCGGACACAACTTAGTGACTGAAAACTAGATTATAAAGCTCCCTGATGATCTCAGCTCACAGAGAAAGCACAGAGAAACAGCTAGTGTGAAAGGAGGAGAGCTCACTGGCGCCACTGCTGTCTCCCAACTGTGCAGACTGTTAAATGCACTGGTCTCTCCCTTCTCATGCAGCTTGCACTATCCTGACCATGAAAGCTTGACAGGAGCTGAGGTTTCTCCCTGCAGGTGATTGATTATTCCTTCAGCAAGGTTCCCACTAGCAGCAGCTGGAGTCCTGAACTCTGCAGGGTGAGCAAGAGTAACAGACAGGTGTGAACTGGGTTTAGTAAAACCAAACACTGAAGGGAAATGGTAACAGAAAAGTGCCGGCTCCTCCCCGTGCCCACCCCTGAAGTGCTCTGCCCACACGCACAATCCAGAGACTGCTCACAGGAGGCCCCTCAGAAGGCAACGGAAGGCAAGCACTTACATGCAAGGCAGCGAAATACACGAGGTCATGACATCAAATGCTCACTGTATTCTCAGGGCAAAATTTTTTTAAAGAGGAAAAAAATATATGTTTTAAAAGAGGTTAAATTTTAAATCTTGCCAAGTACAACAATAAGGCATTATATAAACTCTTTGATATTTCCAACTTTTGAAAACAAAAGATAAAACCTTCTAGTGATTTTTAAATTCCTTTGTAATCAAAGAGAAAACTGCTGAAGAGATTTCACTTAAAGTTTCTTACTGATGCACGGTGAAGAGAAAAGTTTCCAGAGGAGAACTGAAGCAATTTAAGTAACTGGGGTTTTACTTACTAACTTAATCACTCCTTATAAAAAGTTTTATAATATTTAACATCTGACTAAAACAAAACCTAGATGCACCCTGTGTTGGGCAAAGAAACTGATCTAACAATATAATTAAAGAATCATATGAGGGAGGAAATAATACAATCAAATGTATGACAATGTCCCTGGAATTCTGAGGAAGGGAGAAAGTGCATCTGCTTGGGGCAGTTAGAGGGCCTTCATGGACAAGGAGGAGGCCTAGGTAAGTTGGGGGTGAGCAAAGGACAGCCTTGGCCAGGCAGTTCAGGGAAGAGAGATGGGAAGTGTGTTCAGGGGGCAACAGACAAGTCGGCCTGGTACTGGTGGGGCCGGGGGTTAAGAGGACACACACCAGGAAGGAGGTGAAGGTGCAGATGGTGGGCAGGTGTGGGCGCCACATAAAGTTCTGACCAGCCTTGGGACTCTTAGCACGTCTTAAAGCTGAAGGCAAGCTTGTAACTTTCTGAAAGTATAGGCTATTCTAATAAACGTGATGGAAACAGAGCCAGTGAATACTGACTTGTACTCTTCAAAT
This sequence comes from Capricornis sumatraensis, assembly GCF_032405125.1. Taxonomy (NCBI): domain Eukaryota; kingdom Metazoa; phylum Chordata; class Mammalia; order Artiodactyla; family Bovidae; genus Capricornis; species Capricornis sumatraensis. Next base: position 10,030,667 of record NC_091079.1, read on the forward strand.
GGAAGCAGTCTGCATTGTGTAATTTATGCCTTCATAAAGTCGACTATTCACACTGCAACAATTAAAATCAAGGACACGCTCTCTTTACTAGTAATTCTCTTTCCGTGCTTCCATTATTGTGTGAGGAAATGCACTGAGAGCCAAGCCGCCATGACTATTTAACCAAGTCCGACAGACATCCATCGTTATCTTGCTACAGGAGGGTAGCAAGATAGTAGGCCTGATCACATCTCTCCTGCTCATCACTGCAAAAGAACCTTTCAAAAGAATCCACAGCTTTTCCTTCAAAAAGAATCAATGTGGACCTTAAAGTCCTCTACAATTTGAGCTCAATCTGCCATTCTGGTCTCTTTCCCAAAACTTTCTATACACAGACATAGATCTTTCTTCACTCTACTGCTCACTCTTTTTCTAAATAAACCCCGTCTTTACTTTCGGTTCTGTCCTCAAGGTGTTCTCTGCACAGGACACACTCCTACCTCACAACCTCCGTCCTGCCTACATGTCAGTCCACTCAAGTGCTACACTCAGTGTGGAGTGTCTTCTGAAGGCCTCTGCAGGGCCCTCTGCACTCTTTCAACTTTGCTGATTGTGAAGCCAGACTGTGCAAGAAAGCCAAAACCACCACTCTTTACATCAGGAATAATACTTGCCCTCGAGGAACTCACAGGAATCTACACCCACACATATGTACCTGATTACAAGTCATACAGGACAAGACAGATATAGGACACACTCCGCAAATACTGGTTGAAGGAATGATTATTGCATATCATGAATATCTCCAAATCATCCATATATAACTATACAGATAAGGTTGTAACCTGCGTGGATTAAAAAACAGGAAGAGATTTTACCTTTTCAGTTGTAAGAGGTTTTGTAGGCTTTTCTGGTTCCTTTTCTTTCTTTTTCTCTTCCTTTTTTTTTTCCTTTTCTTTCTAAAACACAGCCGAAAGTTTTGATAAGTTCATTTTTTAAAAAATGTCAGCTCTTCATACATTTTTATTTTATTAGTTGGAGTCATCATTTGAAGAGTACAAATTTCAATGATGACAATATTCAGTGGTACTGAGATATGAAAGAAAACATAGCAAATTCATACTGTCATCAAGTATGTTAATAACACAATAAAGAATAACTTTCCTTAAAAAATTAAGACAGAAGTGAGACAATTTAGAACTTCTTTGATATTTCAAAATTTGTTTAAAACAAATGCAATTTCTATTCAATAAATTCTCATTGCATCTTTACATAAAGTTAGGTTTCCTAACAGCAACCATGAAGTTGAAATTTGAATACAAAGAAAACAAAAACTAACTCATAGAAGAGAATTCTTTATCAACCAGATGAAGGCAGATTACAACATGTAAACATGAGAAGAAAAGTGTAAAATCACTTTAATTTTTTTTTCAATCACCATAGTGTTGTGATAATTTTAAAGGGCAAATACGATTATTTTCTCATGAAAATAACGTTGAAGATAGTATTTGGGGACCAGAATGAGCTGACTGGTTTGCATATATGATACAACCCAGTCAAAGTAAACTATAATGATACTATAAAGTTCGCAATTTGAATTTTCAAGAAGGATGAAATAAGTTATAATAATAAGTACTTAAGGGCTATAAACAGGTGGGAAAAGGAAAATGAAGTAGATTAAACAACAAGCATTTGTAAGGCATATGGAGGGAAGAGATGCCTAGAAATTTACAATCTGGTGATAATGCAACTGAGTGCTGATCTAGACCTTAGTTCCCTGGCAGCAAAGACGAAAGGATAAACTGCTGAACCTAGAAAAGGCAGGATAATAAACACATGAGACTTGGTGAAAACGCCTAAATGTTGTATCTGCACCTATGCCTTTAAAAATAGTGCTTGACACCACCTCTCTCAAGAGAAGAATCTTTACTATGTGTAAATTGGGAAAGTCAACACCAGCAATTTCCAGGCCAAAATGGTAGAGATAAAATTAAAGCTCCTACTGGCCAGGCACTGTGATAAGCACCTTACTGTCTAAGTCAATGTTTATAATGATGTCGGAAGAAAGCCATCATTGTCATTTTACAAATGCAGAAACAAACTCTCAAGAAAGTGACACACAAAGCCGATTGCAGCAGGGCTGAGGGCTGCAGAGCCTCCGTGCTCACTGCTGTCCAGTGGGCTCTGCTTCCCACACTGTCCGCCCCATGGGGACAGTGGGCGCCTCCCAAGCCCTTCTCAAGGGCTAGACACCGTGTGACTCACTGAGACCAGCACAAGAGCCTTCTGAGATAAGGAATATCACTGCCACTGTGTAAGTGAAAAACAAACAGCATGTGCAAAAGTCCTTCAGATGTCATGAAATGTTTTCGAGACCCCAGTCAAGTTTAGGGAAGAAAGCAACATAACTGGACATCCTCACTAATATGCTGGAGGTGGATGATCCTGTAGCCTCTCAAAGCTCTTAGTTATTTCTCAAGGATGTCACTGTCATGAGATGGGGTAAGAAGCCCAGCTTTCTAATCACTATGACTGGTGGGTACATCTGAAATCACCAAAAATAAATTAAACCAGTTCAGTTCAGTCGCTCAGTCGTGTCCGACTCTTCACAATCCCATGGATTACAGCACGCCAGGCCTCGCTGTTCATCACCAACTCCTGGAGCTTACTCAAACCCATGTCCATTGAGTTGGTGATGCCATCCAACCATCTCCTCCTCTGTTATCCCCTTCTCCTCCTGCCTTCCACCTTTCCCAGCGTCAGGGTCTTTTCAAATGAGTCAGTTCTTCGCATCTGGTGGCCAAAGTATTGGAGTTTCAGCTTCAGCATCAGCCCTTCTAATGAATATTCAGGACTGGTTTCCTGTAAGGTTTTGCCTTTTCACACTGTTCATGGGCTTCTCAAGGCAAGAACACCACAGTGGTCTGCCATCCCCTCTCCAGTGGACCACGTTCTGTCAGAACATGGCATGGCTCATGTGGCTGTGGCCCATGCGATCAGTTTCATTAGTTTCCTGTGACTGTGGTTTTCATCTGGTCTGCCCTCCGAGAGGTAAGGATAAAAGGCTTGTGGAAGCTTCTTGATGGGAGAGACTGACTGTGGGGGAAACTGGGTCTTGTTCTGATGAGCAGGGCCACGCTCAGTAAATCTTTCCCTAGCCTTTCCCTTCTCCAGGGGATCTTCCCGACCCAGGGTCTAAACCAAGATCTCCCGCATTGCAGGTGGATTCTTTATCAGCTGAGCCACAAGGGAAGCCCAAATTAAACTAGCTGGCTGTGTTTAACCAAGGGAGAGCACAATTTGATGTCTTGAACACTGGAATTTCAGTTGTCAAACTATGGCTGTAAGCAACAATTTTATGACATGAGCCTTGAAGTCACATTAAAAACATGGGTTCTAGCCAAAATGGCCATCATCAAAATAGTCACAAACAATAAAAGCTGGAGAGGGTGTGGAGAGAAGGGAATCCTATACAGTTGATGAGGATGGAAACTGGTACAGTCAGTATAGAGAACAGTGTGGAGATTCCTTAAAAAACTAAAGCTAGAGCGACCATATGACCCTGCAATCCCGCTTCTCAGCATATATGCAGAGGAAAACATGATCCGAAAAGATACACGTGCCCCAGTGTTCATCGCAGCACTGTTTAAAACAGCCAAGACATCGAGGCGCCCTTAATGTCCACCAACAGAGGAATGGATACAGATGCCGTGGGATGTACATACAGTGGAATGTTACTCAGCCATTAAAAAGAATGAAACAGCCACTTGCAGCAACATGGACAGACCCAGAGAGTGCCATCCTGAGTGAAGGAAGTCGGAGAAGGAAAAACATTATATGACGTCCTTTATATGGGGCATCTAAAAAGAAATGACACAAATGAGCTTACAAAACAGAAACAGACTCACAGCCTCGAGAACAAACTTATGGTTGCTGGCAGAGGGAGGATGGGGAAGGGATAGTTAGGGAATCTGGGATGGACGTGCACTCACTGCTATATCTAAAATGGACAACCAACAGGGCCCTACATACAGCGCAGGGAACTCTGCCCCATGCTATGCTGCAGCCTGGATGGGAAGGGAGTGTGGGGGAGAACGGATACACGTAGTATATGTACAGCTGAGGCCCTTCTCTGTTCACCTAGAACTATCACAACACTGTTTGTTAACAGGCTATACCTCAATACAAAATAAAAAGTATAAATACAAAAAAAATTTTTTTTAATAATAAAGAAGGAGATAAAAATAAGGAACTTAAAGCTAGGCAACTCATCAGGTGACTGATCTATTTAAGATACAAGTTTCCTAAGGGAATGGTGAAATATATATATATTTTCAGGTTGGAGGAAATGTGTCTTTAGTATCAACGCTTCTGATTTCTTCTTTGGCTCTTAGTAGGATGAACAGAAATCTCAAAAATTTCTGTAAGTTCTTTCTGGGAGACAAATCTCTCTCTCTCCCCTTCTCTCTCTCCAGGGAATGCCTCAGAACCAGAGCTGCTAGAAAATGTAGATAAATTCAGTCTGAAGAGACTAGTGTCAACCACTCTATGAAACAAGCAATATTCAAAATCTTATAAATAAGATAAGATGCACCAGTGGCAGACCTTTCTAGGACCCTAACTTTTAGTGAGCATTATTAAACTTTCATTTTCTATGTTTTTCTCAAAAAAAAAAGGGGGGGCTCTAAACCCAGATCATATAGTATGACCTACAGATAATACCCATCTTTAGAAAAGCTGCTGAAAGACCAGAGTACTGTGAGAACCTAAGTTGTTTTAAACTATTTTCTCAGCAAGAATAAAACACAGCAGTGTTTAATATTTCAGAACAGTAGTTCCTGAAATTTGGTTATTACATAGCCAAATGATATAGTGAAATACGAGACCTTCTGCAAAACAGAACAGGAAAAAATGTTCAAGTCCTAAAGTCAAAGAAAAGTAGATCTCGGGTTCATTAAAGATATGGTCTCTAAAACTTTTTATTATGCACTTCTGTCTCAAACTGTTGTGAGCATACATACTCAATATATGTATGCATTTATTAGTAAAGCACATATAGTACTCTATTATACACATTATAAAACATACGTAAAACCAGAAATTTTAAAAGGGTAAGAAAAAAAAAAGCATGAATAAACCTTCTGACAGACTGCCCTAAAGGACTCCCTGGTGTCTAAATGCTGTCAGGCAAGATGATGCCACTCGGGCGGATAAGACCCCGCTTTCCAGGACCTGGCGGCCAGCCCCGCACAGCAGACACATGACCTGAGGGTTTCCACCCTCTGAACAGGCACCACAGCCACTCTTTCACGCCCTCGAGGCCACCTCTGCCTCCTGCAGGGCTTTGTCCCTACTCCTGACCCCTGACCCCTACAATTCTCTGGCCACCCAAGTCTCTCCAGCTCCAACCACGCCCTTCATGCTCCACACCACCCTTCACTGTCTCCTTGGGAAACCCTGCTGTGCTGTGAGGTCCAAGGGTGCCCAGCTCTCTGCTCTCGTGCCACTACTCAACACAGTGTACACGGGCTGCCTCCGCACTCCTCCACCTGGGAGCTCTCCTCGGCCTCCAGACCTCCTGCCAGACCCCTCACAGTTGTTCAGTCACCTCACACTCAAAACACCCAACTCTTAAGTCCACCCCCTCCCTACACTCACCTCAAAGCTGCTCCTCCTCCTCAACCTGGGTCCCTTCTCCCTGGAGAGCGCATCATCTACTGAGATGCTTAGGCCTGCAGCCAGGAGTCACCAAGGCCCCCAGAGCGCCTCCACGACTCACTCATCATACACCTCACGGACCTGACCTTCTCCGGGTCTTTGACGACCACTCTCCCTTCCACTCCCTCTGCCTCCAGCCCAGCACACGCTCCCATCATTTCATCCCTGAGCCAGAGCAACAGGTCCTCAAGCCTCTTCTACATCCAGCAGCACGAAGTTCACCCTCCGGAGACGGTGGCACTGACAGTCCGGAGGTGAAAATCGGTTCCGAATGCTCATTCTGCCCGCAGAAGGCCCTGCGGAGCCAGGCCCCCGGGTCAGAGCCCAGACGCGCCAACAGCCTCCCAGGAAGACACCCCTCCGCTTCCCCCCAGCCACACCCCCGCCTTCTGCCACAAACCCCACTCATCCTGCTCTGCCCGCAGGCTTTCTTCACAGGACACTTTCTCTGTCTGGACTGCACCCCAGTCTTCACAGGGCATGTCCAGGAAGAGTGTAAGCCATGTCAGAGCGAGGGCCCTGGGCCAGAGCGGCACTGTGAGGGCACAGCAATCACGGCCCCAACTCGGCTGCGTGAGAAACCCCCCTAAGGTTCCCCATCTTCCTCGGTTAGATGGAAGCGTCTCCAGGGCAGAGGATACACCTTATCTGTCTTTGTACCCCACATGTCAAGTACACCATTTAGCAATGAGGAGACACAGAAAAAGTGTGAGATAAAGGATGTCTCAGATTCACTATAGTCATTATAACAAAAAAAGATAAAAGAGTCAAAAAAATTAAAACCTTCAACTATTCATAGGGATGACTTTAAAAGTCCATAATGGTATAGCACCATCCTCCCTAATCGCTCCTACCCCACACACATCTCAACAATTATCACTCTCTACAACAATGATGACTCTACGCATACAATGTATCTGTATGATGATTACTACAGCTTAAAAATCAAAATGACATTAACGTTCAAGAGTTTATAACAACAGAATCATAGAAAGAAAATTTTTAACCAAAAACTCTTCCTAGTAAATCAAAGAATTCAAGAGCAATTACAGCAAAGTTCCTTTAAGCCTAAGGTGGTAATGGAAACAACAGCCAAAAACTAACTGCTTATTAATTGCTGAGATATATCTATGGTACCAATAAATTAGTCATTCTGAAACAAAATACAGATTAAAGCTCTTTAATCCTACCTCCAGCATAGGAAAAGTGGTCTTAAAATTGTTGTATTTAATGTATTTAATACTGGAGACAATTCAAAGCATAAACAACTATTACAGCATCCCAAATGATGGCACGTTCACACCGAGCATATGGACACAGCTGGCTAGAACACCACCATACCTCCAATTTGTTTTTCTCAACAGCAGCTTGTAGAGAAGGAGAGGATACCAAAGGCTGAAGAGGAGCATCAGAGGAGGCAATCTGTGGAATGCAGGTGGGAAGTCAGGAGGAAAAAACAAAAAGAAAGTAATCAGAATTATAGGCACAGGAAAGAAACAAACACTCATGCATTTCTGAGCTACAGAAGCACTTAGAAATATGTTAAAGGAAAATAATGCACCAAGAAGAGTGTTGTTTTTCAAGTACTTCCATGTGGAATTTCTGTAGGTAAAAGCATTTATTACAGAAAAGTGTACAATTTAAATGCATTTCACTCTAACATAAAATTTAAAATGCACTCAGACAAAATCATGCCCAAAGTATCTGAGAAACAAATGACCGTGTCTGGCGGCTCTCTTTCCATCAGTGTTACTGCTGGAGTGCTCACGCTCTGACACACTGTTCCAAATGGCTGGACAGCACAAATTGAAATCTTGTTCCCACTGACCATAACTGCTTTAAGAATGGAAAATAACACAGAGCTGAAACAGTAAAAGTTAACAAAAGTTTTAATCAACTGTGTAAGAAAACAGAAAGAAGGCTGGGAGCGAAAAGAGTGAATTAACGCAGTGTAACAGCTAAGCAGCAGCCTTAGTGAAAAGCCATGCGTACACTTCCTTCTTGGAGCTCCATGTCCACAAACCCCACCCCCAGGGCTGCACTGGCTGAATTGCCCCAAAGCTCTGGGAGACAGTTACATATGCAAAGGCAGTTACATATGCAAAAGCAATTTATACAGAGATAATTTCATCTAAAAGCCTTTTCACTCATCTTACCCAATTCCTACAAGAATAGTTGATCACTTTAATGGAAGCATTATCTTCCTGCTCTCTTTACTGCCAAAATATAACTGAACACGTTTACCAAATGTGTAGTAGATCTTTGGAGCTGTTAAACTGACATCTCTATACTGCTCTATCGTATCAATAGTGCCTATGAGGAATCTTTAAAAACGAAAGGTGCTATTACAGAAAGGTCATTATGCAATGTCAAAATAACAATGTGAGATGGTACGTTCTCATTCAATCTGCTTGTTACTGAGTTAGTTATGGCTGCAATTCTGAGTCACAACCCAAGCCCATAATCTTTAGCAGGTTTTCACTGGCACACTGTTAGCTCTGTTAAAAGTATACAAACTAGCCATTCAATGACAACTAACTGAAATTACACATAGAAGAAAATATTTAACAAGACAAACTGTGCCTTAAAGACCAGCTGCAAAACTAATTTATTCCACTGGACATTTCCCTGCTAGATACATGGAGAAAACAAGAGATTAGAAAAAGCACATAAAATCACTTAAGATGGTAACCTGTATCATAAAGACCTTTTGGCCCAAATTTATGTAAAAGCTGAACATAAAAATATAACAAAGAAATAAGGGCATTTAATATGTGGAGTGTTACTAATTCAAGATAATTCACTGTAGAAGTATTTTTTCTCCTCCTAAGAGGATGATAAACTGATTTCACTACTTTTAAAATTCAGATGCTCACGGTTCACAGAATCTTGATTCAAACTGGAATCAAGATTGTCAGGAGAAATAGAGATGACACCATCCTTATGACAGAAAGCAAAGAGGAACTAAACGCTATGATCAACCTAGACAACGTATTAAAAAGCAGAGCTATCCCTTTGACGACAAAGGTCCGTCTAGTCAAAGCTATGGTTTTTCCAGTAGTCTCATATGGATGTGCGAGTTGGACCATAAAGAAAGCTGAGCGCCAAAGAATTGATGCTTTTGAACTGTAGTGTTGGAGAAGACTCCTGAGAGTCCCTTGGACTGCAAGGAGGTCAAACGAGTCAATCCTCAAGGAAATCAACCCCGAATATTCATTGGAAGGACTGATGCTAAAGCTGAAACTCCAATACTTTGGCCACCTGATGCGAAGAACTGACTCATTGGAAAAGACCCTGATGTTGGGAAAGATTGAAAGCAAGAGGTGAAAGGGACAACAGAGGATGAGATGGTTGGATGGCATCACCCAACTCGATGGACGTGAGTTTCAGCAAGCTCCGAGAACTGGTGGTGGACAGGGAGGCCTGGCGTGCTGCAGTCCATGGGGTCGCAAGGAGTCAGACACGACTGAGCGACTGACACTGAACTGAACTGAAAAGTCAGAGGGAGCAATATATAACTATTTAGTAAATATCAGTCTTTTAACAAAGCATGTTAATACCAAAGTAAAGCATTAATACTATGTTCCAGCTAGGAGAAAACACGGAGATCCTCGTTCAACAGGAAAGACATCTGAAAAGTCAATAGGAAAATTCACAGGTGAATGTGAACAGTTGTGTACCCATAAATCAAACTACCATCTGCCAATAAGAAAGGGACAGTCTAACAGGACACACGAAAACAGGGATAAGTCTCAAAAACATGCTGAAAGAGGCCAGACACCCAAGAATAAACAATGTATGATACCATTTACACAAAACTTCAGCAGCGACGAATATAGTCTACAGTGACAAAGAGCAGACCAAGGGCTACCTGGGACAAGCGTGGGAGGCAAGGGGGCACAAGGCACCTCATGTGCGGAGGGGAAGGGTTTACATGCCAACTGTGGTTGTGGCCACACAGGAGCAATGAGTGATGAGCAGGGTAAGCTCCATTATGCAAGCAAGGAATGAAGACCTAGAGTAAACAGCTAGAAGCAAGAGACACAATAGACAGAGAGATGGATGGGGGAGAATCCAAAGGGCAGGCAGGAGGAAGAAAGAAAAAAATACAGAGGCAAGAAAAACTAAGTGCTCTCATGTTCTTTCCCAAACTCTCAGGACCACTGCCCACCCTCTCCACTAAGCACCTGAGCAGAATACCACCACCTGCCATCAGGATTAGTCCTCCAGTCCCGCTCATCCATAAACCATGCATTCACACATGTTCTACAAGGCCAGAGTCCAAACCCCTTAACTAGACCGCAAGGTCCCCTGCCCGCTCCCTCCCCCGACCCGGTCACCACCTGTCTAGGCGCACTCGACTCCCTGGGAGCCAGCTCTCCAGTCTGCTGCTTGGGCCGCAGGGATCGCTGCCGCACTGCTTCCTCTGCTGGAAACCCACGCGCCTCCAGGGGACCCCTGCCCTGCCCCCTTCCTGGACGCGCCCCGGTCCTCCTGTTTGCACATGCCAGGACGCTGCGCTCCTGCAAACGCTGGCACGTGTGTCAGTTACTTATGGGTATTCTTTGTGCAACTGAAGTTCTCTGAGACGGACGTTGATCCTACTTTGTTCACCATCTTCAACATCTGGCATTCAACAGGTCTCAATAAATCTTTTAGTTGAGGAAAACAGGACAAGAGCGTCTCAGAGACAGACACAAAAGGAGGCTTACATCAGTAGCTCCCACTGTCCTCAGAAAGGGCTCTGACTTACTCACTATCTTCTCTGAACTCTCATGCAAGTTATCTACACTCACTGTGAAATTCAGAATTTATTGTGTAACTAGATGATAATTTCATTTCACTACATTCCAGTACTTTTACAGAGAGAAGACAAGACTCTGACCTAGAAAATGGCACTGGGAATCGGCGTTGAGAAATGTGGCTGTCGTGTTTGACTGTCCCTCTATTTCCCACCCTTCTCTCTACCCCATCTATGACCTCCTTCAGGAATAAATAAGCTATCACCCTTCCTTCAACTATTCTTGAGCCCAGAAGGTATTCTCAAGGCCACCACCAAAGTCAACTGTATGCAAAGAAACTCCCGGAGCAATCCATGTGTACAAACCCACCTACTACAAAAGGAAAATCGATGGGGCAGTTGGAAAATAGGTTTCCAATTGCCATGTTCCAGCATAAGGTGAACAAATACACACTGAAAAGATACTGAGTATTATAAAAATACCAGCATGATTATTTGAAGGTCGTCAGGCAAATTGCTCATTTTATGTTTCCAAGAAAAGATCATGTTATTTTCTTGATGATTTTGTTGTCGCTGCTGTCACCGTTGCTCAGTCCGAAGTCACGTCTGGCTCTCTGTGACCTCGTGGATGGCAGCATGCCAATCTCCTCTGTCCTCCACCATCTCCCACAGTTGCTCAAATTCAAGTCCACTGACTCAGTGATGCTATCTATTTCATCCTCTGTCATCCCCTGCCTCCTCCTGCCTTCAATCTAAATGAAAATCTGCTGCTCCAAAACAACTGACAAGGACCTTATGGATTAACTGTAATACTTGCCTTAAACCAGGTTTAGAGATTTTTGACTATATATTTTAAGTGGAGATTTTAATCACAGCAGTTCTCAAATGACTGTCTCATGATCTTTCAGTATCCTGTGAGGCTTAGGTTCTTCAGGAGTTGAGAAATCATCTAAAAAATATAGCTTCCAAAGTAAATTACCTTCCATGGCACGTGTCAGATATAAAATACATTTACTGAACTAATAAATAAATCATACAAAAGAAATCACCAATTAAACTCGTCAGTAGGAGAGTTAACAGACTGACAAACTTAAGCCTCCAGAGTCACCAAATACACAGAAGAAGCCTCAACTTTTACTAACCTTAAAATCACTGGATAAGGCACTAAGAAATGCAGAATTCTGGAGAAATTTCAAACAGAAATCCATTAACAGCTACATCAGTCACCTGGAAGCCCATAACTTCAAAGGGCTGACTAAAATGTGGCGATATTAACCCAAAAGACCTCAAACACTGTGCCCGTGTGCTGAAGCCACTGCGCCTGGACTCTCTGCTCCTGCAGGTCTCCTCCTCCCCACAATAGCAGCCTCCCAGCGGCTCCTACATATAAAGCAGTCAGTAATACAGACCTCTACGGAAAACACCACAGGAACACCTTGTTTAACTCTCCTAAGAATACCATAAAAAGCAGACACCACGCACAGAAGAAACTAAAACCGTAACAAAAAGAAGCAGCAACAACTCCAACTTGAACCTGTGTATCTAACATTAATCTTAAGTCACCACTAGATAATTTATCATCTAAGTTTTCCATTCCTATCTGAAAGGGTATCTAAAATGGTTTGCAATTCATACAGTTTTAAAATTATTATTCATTTATCTTAATAAACTGTATAATCATCAGTTAATTATAAACAGTGGTTGCTGCTCAGTGGCTAAGTCAGGTCTAACTGCGACCCCATGGACTGCAGCACACCAGGCTTCCCTGTCCTTCACCATCTCCTGGAGCTTGCTCAAACTCATGTCCATTGAGTCGGTGATGCCATCCAACCATCTCATCCTCTGTCGCCCCCTTCTCCTCCTGCCCTCAATCTTTCCCAGCAATAGAGTCTTTTCCAATGAGTCAGAGTTTAATAAAATTAAAAGTGCTAACTCGTTTTTATTATAGCACAATTCAGAAACATTATTTCCACAACAATTTCTAAGTTGAAATAATGGATTAATTTCACTTTCATTGCACTAAATTCTAGTCTTCATACATACACGTGTGTAAACACATATATATACATATAACAAAGTAAGTTAGAATTTTGCTGTTTTTAAACTTTTATATAATACTCAATTTCAATACTTCAAACTCAAGAAGGCAAAGTAGTTGTCTGAGGAGGTTTTACAAATAACTGAGGAAAGAAGAGAAGCAAAAAGCAAGGGAGAAAGGGTAAGATACACCCAACTGAATGCAGAGTTCCAGAGAACAGCAAGGAGAGATAACCCTTCTTCAATGAACAATACAAAGAAATAGAGAAAGACAATTGAATGGGAAAGACTAGAGATCTCTTCAAGAAAATTGGAGATATCAAAGGAACATTTCGTGTAAGGATGGGCCATGATAAAGGAAAGAAATGGAAAGACCTAACAGAGGCAAAAGAGATAAAGAAGAGGTAGCAAGAATACATTGAGAACTGTACAAAAAAAGTCTCAATGACCCGGACAACCAGAGTGGTGTGGTCACTCACCTAGAGCCAGACATCCCCTAGTGTGAAGTCAAAGGGGCCTTAGGAAGCGTTACTACCAACAAAGCTAGTGAAGGTGATGGAATTGCAGCTGAGCTATTTCAAATCCTAAAAGATGATATTGTTGAAGTACTGCAGTCAATATGTCAATACATTTGAAAAACCCAGCAGTGACCATGGGACTGGAAAAGTCAGTCCGCATGCCCAAAGAAGGGCAGTGCTAAACAATGTTCAAACTACTAGACAACTGCGCTCGCTTCCCATTCCAATAAGGTTATGCTCAAGATCCTTCAAGGTAGGCTTCAGCAGTACTTGAATCCAAAACTTCTAGATATACAGGCTGGGTTTAGAAAAGGCAGAGGAACCAGAGATCAAATTGCCAATATCTGGTGGATCATAGAGAAAGCAAGGGAATGCCAGAAAAACATTTATTTCTGTTTCATTGACTGCATTAAAGCCTTTGACTGTATGGACCATAACAAACTGTAGAAAATTCTTAAAGAGATGGAAATACCAGATCATCTTACCTATCTCCTGAGAAACCTGTATGTGGGTCAAGAAGCAATAGTTAGAACCTTATATGAACAACTGACTGGTTCAAAATTGAGAAAGGAGTATGACAAGGCTGTATGTTATCACCCTGTTTATTTAACTGATATGCAGAGTACATCATGTAAAATGCCACGCTGGATGAGTTACAACCTGGAATCAAGATTGCCGGGAGAAATAACCACCTCAGATATGCAGTTAACACCACTCTAATGACAGAAGTGAAGAGGAACTAAAGAGCCTCTTGATGAAGGTCAAAGAGGAGTGTGAAAAAGCTGGCTTAAAACTCAACATTTAAAAAACAAAGCTTATGGCATCACTTGATGGCAAATAGAAGGAGAAAAGTGGAAACAGTGACAGATTTTAATTTCTAGGGCTCCGAAATCACTGCAGCCACAAAATTAAAAGAGCTGCTGCTGGAAAAGAGCAAACAATATGGGAAAACTCAACCTCATCTACTCAAGATCTACTAAAGGGATTTCCCTGCTGATCCAGAGATTAAGACTTTGCTTTCCAATGCAGAGGGTTCAGGTTTGATCCTCGGTCAGGGAGTTAAGATCCCAAACACCTCAGGGCCAAAAAAAAAAAAAAAAAAACAAACAGAACATAAAACAGAAGCAGTACTGTAATAAATTCAACAAAGATTTAAAAAATGGCCTACATAGCAAATGGTCTAAAAAAAAATCTTCAAAAAACCTGTTACTCAAAAAAAAAAAAAAAAAAAAAAAAACCTAAATTGCCTAAGAACTCATCAATATTGCCAGCTGTGACACACCACCGGTTATGGGGAGTGAAGGGCAGACGACAGGACAGGTTTCTTTTTTTTTTCAACTGTTATCTTTATTATGTATGGCTTCAGCCAGGCCATGTGTGGCATGTGGAATCTCAGGTCACCAGCTTGGGTTCAAATCTGTGCCCACTGCACTGGGAACAAAGAATCTCAACAACTGGACTGCCAGGAAGTGCCCAAGACAACTGTCTGTACTCAAGAGTTCTTCCAATGTCCCCCTATCACTCACCCATGAGAGAGCACCAGGGAGGGCAGGCTTACTCTGCATACCTGTGGGAGAACTCTAAGACAGCCACCAAAACCCCTACATACCCTGGATTCTGAAATGAGTTCTTAAAACTTCAAATGAAAATATATTACTTACATTTTAGAGTTTGTCCTTTGTTTCCCCCACAATGCTACAGGTAAAGTTAATTTCATGGACATTATCAACATCTCTATTTTGTCCATTTTTACCTATCTTTCAAAAGATTCCTTCTCTATATCCAAAAGAAATGCAGCCCAAACTCTATCAAGGGTACCTCTGCTCCAAAATACACATATTTGATTGAATTTTTTAGTCTACTGCTTCTCCACATGTACCAAAAAGGAAAACCAGCTTATTTGCAAAATGAGATGAAATTAGTGTCTCTAAATTGCCTGACAGATGACTTACCCACAAAATTAATGCCTTATAACTTTATTATTAATCTAGGAATCAAAGACCCCCTCCCCCCAAAAAAGGACTGCAACAATAGAGAAAACTAGCCTTAAATGGTATTTAACTGGGATAAGAAAATTTATTAGAAAAAGAAACTTATAAAGAAACAGTAATAAAACATATTTGATCACTACAGCAAGGTCTCAACTATTAGGGAACACATGCTTGATAATAACCAATCAAAAGGTTACGTTTTCAGACTCATTTTGTGCAGGAACAAGGTCAACAAAAGCTTGTCTAATACTGAACACCTCATGTTAAAGAGGCATTTATCTATTAGCGCCTGCTTCTCAGGCACTGAAGCTTCAAAGCACTTTCCCAGGAAGACCATCTGGCGCTGCAATTCACACATGCTAAGTCACTTCAGTACTATCCGACTATTTGCAACTACGGACTGTGGCCCACCAGGCTATTCTGTCCACGGGGACTCTCCAGGCAAGAACACTAGAATGCATGGCCATGCCCCTCTCCAGGGGATCTTCCCCACCCAGAGATCCTGCATCACTTATGCCTCCAGCACAGCAGGCAGCTTCCTGACCACTAGCACCACCTGGGAAGGTGCTGTGATAAATACAGATAAATAGGAGCAGCACCATGATTTCATTAGAATAATTAATGCAAGACTTCCTTGCTGACTGTTTGCAAATACAGTGCAAACAATTGTGTTTTCTATTTTGGACCAAAGTAAGATAAAGCAGTTCAGGAAAAAAAAAATACTGTGTTTTAATAAACATATCTGGTCAGATCCACCAACACCCTTAGAAGAAGACAGATCTGCCTTTTCCATTCATTTCCACAAACCAATAAAATAATTTTCTCTCCTCAATTTTTCAGTTAGTATGTTTATGCAGATTTCATAAATTAACTTAAATGCCATTTAAGTAGTTATTAGATGCTTACTTAAAAACATGCTCCTTTCTGAATCAAGAGTTCTGCTTTGTGAAAGCTCACTATGTGACGAAAACTCCCAATATTCAAATTTTTAAACATTTTTACAATAAATAAATCAAGCCATATCATATGTCAAAATTTCAAAATATTCATCAAACATCAACTGGTGATAGAGATGAAGATTTTACTTACATTTGTAATAGCTATAGCATTTTTATCATAGTATTTCTTCTTTTCGTATTTATCTCTGATGAAAAATTCCACTGCTCTGAAAACAGATAACTTAAGGAAAAGCATGAGTTCAGTGACACGTACACTCCCCTTTATTCACTTCACAAAGTGAATTTAATACTCCTACTCCCCAGTCTGTACTTTCCTCACACACTATTTCCGAAACTAAATTCTGTAACCTACTTTTCTTTCTGCCAAAGAATCTATCTCGTTCAGGAAATCTTCCCCATTCAACAAAACCACTCAGCCGAATTCTAAACAGAAAAGGCATATTTCTCAGTTCCACCACAATCCACAGCCTTTTATCCACCCCCCCAACACTAAATTAAGGCTCATTTTGGATTTTCAGTTTAAATGAAGACACTAACGCTCATGTGGTAGCCACAGCATATCAGATGCCATACTGGTGCGCCATCCACAGTTCTCCTTTACTCTTTCCTCCATCCAGTCGTGTGCATATTATAATTTCCACACCACAGAGGAAGAATCAGCAACTCGGAAAGAGCAGACAACTGTGATTTCAGTACTTGTGTCCTTTCCCGCCACACATGGCTGCCTCTGACTGGATCAGTGAGGATCCACTGTATATTAGAAGAAGGGCAACCAATTTTTTCCTGCAAAGCTTTCTAGAAATGGAAAAGTCAAGAAGCTAAAACCAATGTCAGTACTATTTAATTTTCTGAAGTTGACTGGACCAGCCTTATCTGTTGATGGGTGAATCACTTCTAGTGGGATTCAGGAGCTTTGGATCAGCTGATACAGATGACTTCTCTTACCAGTCAACCGACCACTGTTTTACCATATTCCACTAAAATGGGACTTCTTCCATCAAGGATTCTGAACTTTTTTATTTTTTAGTACCATGAACCCCTTTGATAGTCAAATAAAGCCTGTGGACTCCTTTCTGAGACAGTGCTTTTAAATGCATAAAATAAAATACACAGAACTACAAAGGAAACGAATTACACTGAAATACAGTCTCTCAGGGGATCCCCAGGTTAACACAGCCTTCTATTAAAAGAAAAGCAACCGGAAGCAGTAAAGCAGTACATTTTCAGTTAATTGTTCCTTATTGGAAGTTAATAAGAGCGCTTTAACCTGACAGCTGAGGCCACAGGTAGTAGCAAGAACTGACAGACCACTATACAGTGGGCATTGAGAGACAGCGCTCAAAGGGTCCAGGGAAGGCAAGTAAGACAGGAAAATTAAATGCTCAATTTATCAAGCAAGCTGAATAACTGAAAGCCATTTTTAAAGACAGCTCTCTATACATTGTGTATATGAGAGGCACTTCACATTACCTCTTTTTCTCCTCTTAACCTATAAAGAGGCCTTTTACATTTGTAACTAAAGCTAGGCAGGAAGAGTTTAAGGAGTTCTCTGGTATTCTACAGTACAAGGGGGGAGTATTGTGATGACTGGAAACCAGGCACGTCTAGCATCCACCTTTTCAGATGCTACTAGTCACCACAAATTCATTTGTGAATTAGTCATTTAATTCCTGCTAACGATACTAAATGCCATTTTATCTAGAGAAGGTCAAATGTGGAGGGCACTTTTATTTTCAAGGTAGCCTTGAAGACCCTTTCAAGTCAAAGGCCCCAGAGCTGTCAGAAGGCTCATTAGTTAGATATGTGAACATTCTGGCAGTCAATACCAAAAAATTACCATAACACCCCAAGATTTTCATAAAACACAATAACGCTGCTTTATTCCAACTATTTCACATGTAAATAAACTAAATACTAAGTTCACACATGATTTTAAATCCATGTTCAATATTACATTTTTCTGTTTTTCTAAGAGAATAAAATGAAAACAATCAAAAGAGCCAGCCCTTTGGATGAATGTGGATATATGACCAACTTTTACTGTCGAAACAACTATTTACTGCCACAACAGGAGAGAAAAGAAGAATTTACTTAGATTGATGTCATTTTCACAGTGGATGAAATGAAATACGTTTGGGCCGAGTGCATGCTAAGTCACTTCAGTTGTTTCTGACTCTTTGCGACACCATGGACCGTAGCCCGCCAGGCTGCAAAACAGGCAAGTTAACGTTCTTAAAGCTAGTCGCTCAGTCATGTCCAACTTTTTGCGACCCCATGGACTGTAGCCCACCAGGCTCTTCTGTCCATGGGGCTCTCCAGGCAAGAGTAGTGGAGTGGGTTGTCATACCTGTCTCCAAGGGATCTTCCCGACCCAGAGATGGAAGCTGTGTCATCTCTTATGCCTCCTGCACTGACAAGTGGGTTCTTTACCACTCACGCCACCTGGGAAGCCAGGTGAAATATGTTTATTGTTTTTAAAAATTCTATAATATTTTTAAAACAGCAATTATAGTTACTTCCAGATATAAATATTACATAGTATGTCTACAGCTTTTCTTAACTAAAATCTAAATTCTTAAAGTATAATTTTTATGTTTAAAGGGAGGAGAGTAACACTGATGTTTTTCCTCCTTAATGACAGAAATAGCAGTCTATTTTGGATATTATTTAAAATATACTATATATTAAAGCTTGAAAAGATTATAATACTCTCATTTATGAAATGTTTATGACAAAGGAAAGATTACTGTTTATGACCAAAGAAAACCCTAATATTAGAGAAAAAATTCATTAAGAACAGTATCGAAAATAATTTAACCACCATTGTAAAACTAAAATTAATTGAAAACTATAATAGTTTTAGAAATGTTGAATTTGAAACAGTCAAACTTTTAAGTATATAATCTTTTAGAGTAAAAAACAATACTAATATCTGATGAAATATATGAATTTTCAGAAATAACAGATATACATGAAATCTTAATTTATACTTAGTGTATTTTAAGTAAGTAATTCAAATATAGCTGAGTTTCACTTCTGTTTATGATTTAAAAAACCTCTCTGAAATTTTCTAAGCAGTAAGCAATTTTAAAAAACTACATCAGATGTAGTTTTGATCTGTTTGTCAAGGACATAAAAAAATAAAAATTAAATCATTAAGGCAGGACAAAGCACTAGGCTAGTCCTCACAATTAAATAGAAAACACTATTTCATAAAAAGCAAACAAAGCACCCCACCAAGTGAACTTTCAAAACTCCACGGGAGTCACCTGAGTAAGCACTGTGGTTTAGGGAACACGCCACAACCTCAGGGGCTCTCAGGTCCTACATGCCTCTTAGACCAAGAATGTATCATGCAGCTCTCGTGTATTTTTGTACAAGGTCTCAAAAGTAACCCAACCTTTAACTGTTCATTCACCTAAAGTAGTAGTGATTTATTCCAGGTGTCAGCAAACTTTTTCTTAAAGGGCCAAATAGCACATATTTTAGGTTTCGTGGGACAGTTGTTCTATGCTGCAATTACTCACTTCTGCATTTTTAGCTCCAATGTAGCCACAGAAAACTGATAAATGAATAGGTAAGGCTCTGTTCTAATAAAACTTTATTTACAGAGTTAGGAATTGGCTCCTGGGCCTGCAGTCACGGATTCTCAAATTCTTTTCCAATGCTAATGGGCCAAGGACACCTTAACTGGATTTATACAAGGTCTCCGGGTCTGCAAACTGGCACTGTAGCAAATGTGAGGGATTTTCAAGAGAAATCTGAGAATAATTTTACATTATATGCTGACTATAGTACTAATTCTCAAAGAGGATGGTCTCCAACATACTTCCTCATTTCTTGTACCAGCAGTACTTGCTACTTAACTGGCAGTTATTGTGACCTTGAAGCTTGATCTCTTCATACCTAGCTAAGTGAAAACAGCAAGAATTTTCCATCTCACAAAGTTGTTGACAGTATTGAGGATAATATATATAAAGCGCCCAGCAGAGTACCTAGCAAACAGTAAGCATGCAATAAGTGAAGTTAGCCTGTATTCTTGTGTAACTTGTCTCAGCTTCCTCACCTTTAAAATAGAGATGATACCAAGACTCACCTCCCAAGATCACAGTAAGAATTAAACATGCTCAAGTGCGGAAAGACCTCAGGACAGGGGGTGGCACAGAGTGACTGCTATCCGACGCGCAGCTCTTATTATCCATCACCGTGCTCTGACAGGTCTTTAAACACAAGGCCCAGGGCGAGGAGGAAACAGACAACTGTTGCGTCATCAATACTAGGAGGGCTTGCCTATCATCAGCTTTAAAGAGATGAGCAAATGAGAAGTAGCAACTAAAGAACCAATAAATCTGGAGACTGGGGAGTACTGATCTTCATTTTCCAGCCTCCAGGTGCCATCTGAGACAATAGGACTTACTTAACCTGACAGAGACCAAGAGGACAACACCTCTTTTGCCCACAAAAAGAAACCAAACACTAGTACTTTCAGTAGGTCAAGGTAAGCAATATTATTGTCGACAATGTAAGTCTAGGGGGCTGATCTGGGATTTAGTAAACAAACAACAAAACACCCCAGAAGATCCTCCTTGCCACAGTCACAAACTATTTAGCATAGCAGACTTCACTGTCAAAATCCTCAACACTGACAGACAGCACCAGTTAAGTCCAGAAAAACGGTCACATCACTATGTGCTTTATCTTTTCACATGTATTTATTTGTATCTTAAGATTTCTTCCTTTCTTTAAAGATGCTATTTAAAAGACAATTAAATTAATATCTATTCCCAAGAACAAAATCTTCCACTTTCAGACACACACCACTTACAGCAGCAAAATTTTCAAAAGCTCCAAGGAGACGCACTGCTGATTAGCTCTGGTGCAAACTGGATCTCATGGAACTGAGGTAATTAAAGTTTTTAGATAAGACAAAATACCCTAATAACGAAAAGCTTAATGTAAAATTTTATCGCTTGTCATGCACCTGCACACGCCACCTAGAATTGACCACATGCCACATGAGAAATTGTACTTTCACAGCAGCTCCTCCCTAACTTTTGTAAACTGTAAAGCTTACAGTGACAAATCTTGTTATGAACACAGTGAGGTCCCCTACTATGCCAGTTTTACTCAGTTTGGTTCTACTTGCCTCTAGGGATGAGACAACTATATTTTTCTTAATTCTAAATTTTATTTTTTTAATTAATTTCTGCCAGGAGCCAGCATGGGAGATCCCACCCATGACAAGGTCATGTGGAAGAGAACTGTTAAGCAAGGCTTCAGGCCTCGAGGGGCTCCCTAGACCTGCTCGAGCATCTACCCCAAAATCAGAATCTGTCTGTTTTACTATTTCATGACGTTCACCAACTCCTCTGACATTAACAGGGGGCTATCCCCGACCACCTTTCTCTGGAGAAAATCAACTTAGGGCTCTAGCTAATAAGTCTCCTGGACATGAGAGGAATATTTCAAATCAAACTCCCTCTGTTAGCATTCTAGCTTGCTTGGCAGGTTTATCCAGACTCTTGCAGCTACGCATGTGATTGTTCACAGCCTCCCAACTGTGAGAGGCACGGGAAGCCTAAAACATAGAGCCTTTCAAAGAGTTAAAAGTTATTAGGGTAGTGCTGGTGTAGGATTTCATTACTGGGCCAATGCTTGTTGCTAAGGTCCCATATCTCTTATCCACTGTGCACCTGGAAGTGCATTAGTTAACATAGTCGGAATGTAAGAAAAACAAACAGTAGCCTTGAATTTAACCATATCAGACTTTTGAGCTAATTGGTTCTTTCTTATAACTCACTGCACCTTTACTCTGTGAAATGTAACTCTGTTTGTCATTTTCTGAGGCTGACATAGATTAGAAATATAAAGAAAAAACATTTTGAGGGAAAATAAGTTTTCTGGTTGAGCAGCCCTTATCAAAAGAGGATCATAAAATGTTCACAGGCCTCCAAGGCCAGAAGATAATGTACACAACATCATTTGTGGGAAAGGTTTGCAGAAAAAATCCTGGTTTCAATAAGGGCAAAACTGCTGAAATGTTTTGGCTGACTCTGTATGACCTTGCATCTTTCATTTCCCTCTATGTATAAGTTGAGGTATAAAAGTCCTTTTTGAAAATAAAAAAAAATGGGCCTCGCTCAAAGAAGCTTGGTCACCCCTTGTCTTTTTTTCTCTCTCTTACTTTCTTTTTCAGGCTGATCCCTTGGAGCATGGAGGCTCCCTGCGTTCACTTATCTGCCTGGGTTTCTAAGACCTGAACGGGAAGACATTCTGCGTCTTCACTCCCTCGGGAGACCGGGAGGGCACCTGCGGCCTCCGTGAACAGGGCAAACTCCTTGTCTTGGAGTTTTATTGGCTTTCTATGTAAACCAAGGAATATCAGCCTCTTTCTCTCCTCTATTTTCTTATCTACAACACTCTTTCCTTTCCTCTCTCTAAATCGCTGTCACACTTCGGATACCCTGGATCCAAGCCAGGGCAGGAGCCCAGCAAATTTCAATTAATTGGAGGCTGATTACACTATTGTGGTGGTTTTTTGCCATCCACTGACATGAATCAGCCACGGGTGTACACGTGTCTCCCATCCCAATCCCCCCTCCCCACCCCCACCCCATCCCTCCAGGTCATCCCAGCGCACCGGTTTCTTGCATCAAACCTGCTCTGGCGATCTGTTTCACATATGATAATATACATGTTTCAATGCTATTCTCTCAAATCATCCCACCCTCGCCTTCTCCCACAGAGTCCAAAAGTCTGTTCTTTATATCTGTGTCTCTTTTGCTGTCTCGTGTATAGGGTCATTGTTACTATCTTTCTAAATTCCATATACATGTGTTAATATACTGTACTGGTGTTTTTCTTTCTAACTCACCTCACTTTGTATAATAGGCTCCAGTTTCAACCACCTCACTAGAACTGACTCAAATGCATTCTTTTTAATGGCTGAGTAATACTCCATTGTGTATATGTACCACAGCTTTCTAATCCATTCATCTGCTGATGGACATGGTTGCTTCCATGTCCTGGCTATTATAAACAGTGCTGCAATGAACATTCAGGTACATGTTTCTCTTTCAACTCTGGTTTCCTTGGTGTGTATGCCCAGCAGTGGGATTTCTGGGTTGTATGGCAGTTCTATTTCTAGTTTTTTAAGGAATCTCCATACTGTTCTTCATAGTGGCTGTACTAGTTTGCATTCCCATCAACAGTGTAAGAGGGTTCCCTTTTCTCCACACCCTCTCCAGCATTTACTGTTTGTAGAATTTTTGATAGCAGCCATTCTGACCAGCATGAGATGGTACCTCATTGTGGTTTTGATTTGCATTTCTCTGATAATAAGCGATGCTGAGCATCTTTTCATGTGTTTGTTAGCCATCTGTATGTCTTCTTTGGAGAAATGTCTGTTTAGTTCTTTGGCCCATTTTTTGATTGGGTCATTTATTTTTCTGGTATTGAGCTGCATGAGCTGCTTGTATATTTTTAAGATTAATTCCTTGAGACAACTATATTTAAATCAGTAAAAGTGCAAAGATGTTAGGCTTTTCAAACAGCAATGAGCTTTGGAATGATCCACGAAATAGAGAAAAGGGGACTTGTTTTCTTTAACTAGTTTCCATATTACAAGCTCCAAATCACAGTGTTTCATAATTAAAAGAAGGGATAAAAGCAATGTAGTTGTAGTAAGTGCAGAAAAAAAAATTTTTTAAGACTACAGTATTACATTAGATACAAAAGCTGGTCTCATGATCCAAGAGATGCCATCTTATGGTGTCATCGTTTGGAATCATCTATCTCAAGCTTGTCTATACAAAATCCCTCTTTAAGCTTCTGACAACCTTAGATTATCTTTTTGTAAACAGCAAGATTTTGGTCCATCTAGTCAAGGCTATGGTTTTCCCAGTAGTCATGCCTGGATGTGAGAGTTGGACCTTAAAGAAAGCTGAGTGCCAAAGAATTGATGTTCCTCAACTGTGGTGTTGGAGAAGACTCTTGAGAGTCCCTTGGACTGAAAGGAGATCCAACCAGTCCATCCTAAAGGAAATCAACCCTGAATATTCATTGGAAGGACTGATGCTGGAGCTCCAATACTTTGGCCACCTGATGTGAAGAACTGACTCACTGGAAAAGATCCTGATGCTGGGAAAGATTGAAGGTGGGAGGACAAGGAGATGACAAGAGGATGAGATGGTTGGATGGCATCACGGACTCAATGGACGGGAGTTTGAGTTGACTCTGGGAGTTGGTGATGGACAGGGACGCCTGGTGTGTTGCCTTCCATGGGGTTGCAAAGAGTCAGACACAACTGAGCAACTGAACTGAACTGAAACAGCAAGAGGTAATCACCTCATATGAATATGACCATAATCTCCAAACATTTTACAAGTAATATTTAGCTTGAAAAATCAAATACACATGCTTGAACTAACAGTAGCAAAGAAAAACATAATCCAAGAGCCTGACCTGAATCATACCAGGTACTCAAAAGATGCAATCTTCACCTAGACCTTA
The DNA here is from genome assembly GCF_032405125.1 of Capricornis sumatraensis. Classification (NCBI taxonomy): domain Eukaryota; kingdom Metazoa; phylum Chordata; class Mammalia; order Artiodactyla; family Bovidae; genus Capricornis; species Capricornis sumatraensis. The sequence continues at coordinate 10,055,121 of NC_091079.1, forward strand.
TGATCTTAGTTGCAAAGAATCCCAAACTACAAGCCTATTTTTAAAAGCCAGCTCAAATGTGACAACAGTGGTTTTACTCAGACCAGCATCATTAAGTAATATTCAAGTGTCCTTACACAGGAGGGAAAGTCTAGAGGCTTTGCAAGGTTTTTTAAACAGCCTCTTTGAGCATCCCACCCGCTCACTTATCAAGAATAAAAATATATTCTGAGTTGTTTCCAAAATTAAGAAAGCTACCAAATATAAAGTGCCAAACTCAGGGCTTGGCCCACAAAAAACCCTCACTGAGCAGGAAAGCTACTGCAGTTGTTGTTTCCAACACTGTACCTTCACTGTGTTGAAGGTCAAGGACTTACTAGTATCAGATACTGATCAATCCATGATAAAACTCTCTCCTGAAATGTTTAGGTAAGGATCAAATATCTAAGGGCATATCAACAAAAAATACCAGAAAAAAAAATTCACCGTCTCACTGTGGTGGTAGTGTAGCTGCTAAGTCGTGTCCGACTCTTGAGACTGGGGACTGTAGCCCGCCAGGCTCCTGTCTGTGGGATTCTTCAGGCAAGAAAACTGGAGAGGGTTGCCATTCCCTTCTCCAGGGGAGCTTCTCGATCCAGGGATCTAGCGCAGGTCTCCTGCACTGCAGGCAGACTCTTTACTGACTGAGCCACCGGGGAAGCACCATCCCATTGATTCTTTCCTTCTATTAGGCTCACCATAAAATGGACGGTAATTACTTCAGAACAGTATCCCCACCAACATGTACCACATGGTGCCCAGAAGGGGGCAGTGTAAGCGGATGCCAGAGTCCCGTCCTTGCCTGCACACCTTCAGGCCTTTGTCAATTATGGTGATCAGTGAGATACCTTGACGCTACATTCATCCACCAAATACCACATAAGGGGTACTACTCCAAATTTCAAGACTGTCAAGTAATTATCACCTGGAATTCAAGAGAAGTCCAAAAAACCAAATTTAAACCAAGCCAATCTCCCCTTCCCCACTGCCCAACACACACACACACACACACACACACACACACACACACACACTCTAAAACTTCCATCCAGAAAAGGGAGTTTCTTCAATTTGAGGGATTTTATATGTCAACTTAGACTCGGGGGTGAACAGCAGAAAAAGGAATAAATTAATACAACTAACAAGCAGTGGTAACCACCACATGGAACACAGACTGTCTGCTCTGTGGGATTCTCCTTCCACCACACTCTCTTCCTCAGGGTTCAGTCCCATGCCCTCACTTCCAGAGGAGAAGGAAAAAGCATTTCCAGGATTCTGAATAAAATCCTCAGAAAGAGCAGAGGCACTGCCCCAGGTAACATAGCTTACCCAAGCATTCTTCCATCACCTACACACCAAGGGGCTCTCCAATCTACACTGCACCCTCTGCTCTTCCAGGGTCCAGACTCCCGTCTCAGCTTCCAGACGGGCATCTCCACGCGTGTCCCACAGACATCTCATCCTGCCCAAGCAGTGTCTCGCCGCCTTCCACCTGTAACTTTTGAACCTTCATCTGGTACTGAATTCCTTCCCCTTCCTTCTGTGAGTCTCCTCACTCACAGAACCTTAGCCAAGCTAGAAAACATGGGGTCATCTCAGTGTCTTCCACAGAAGGCAAGCCAGTGTTAACCCACTCCAAACGTCCCTGCCTACCCAATTCCTTTCCAGTCTCCCCAGCTCCCTCCTGCCCACTCTGAGTCCCACTACATAAGTGGTACCTTCATCACTGCTCATCTCAGGGCCGCACTAGGATTCTGCATGACCTCTCTGACTCCACAACCCCTCTTCCACATGATAGAAGGTGACGTTTCTAATGTTTCTCCTGCCTCATAGCATTACAAGCCCTGGTCAGTTAAATGCCTTTGGGTCATTACAAGCCTTTGGGTCAATTAAATGAGGCACTGCTCTATATTCCATCTAAAGGCGGTTCTAGATGTCATTGAAAACCTTTCACAATCTGGAACAATAATGAGCTGCTTTGGCCACTTGCCCAACAAAACTTAGATGTTATCACATCAAAACTTTAAAATGTCATGTGTCCTCACACCTTCATACTTCTGCTCACACAATTTTTATGCCTGAAATACACCACCCACTCTTACCCTAGGATCTTGTTATAACAAAAATAGCCTGGGATATCAGACTGCTAAATGTGTGGGAAGGAGGTGGGAGAAGCAGGAACAGAAAAGGCCAAACACTAATTTCTGGAATATACCTCAACAGGTTTCTACACAAATATGAAAAAAAAAAAAAAAATATATATATATATATATATATATATATAATGACCTGTATCCCTGTGGAAAAGAACTTTTTTCATTGTACGATCACCCAAACTGTTCTAGCACACACATGGGGAGCACACAGCTGATCTTTAAGAAACTACATTATATTGCCAAAATCACAAAAATCATCTTTGGATAAAATTACGTGTGTGTATGTGTGGGCTCAGTTGTGTCCAACTCTGAGATCTCATGGACTGTAGCCTGCCAGGCTCCTCTGTTCACGGAACTCTCCAGGCAAGGATACTGGAGTGGGTAGCCATTCCCTTCTCCAGGGGATCTTCCCAACCCAGGGATCAAACCCAGGTCTTCTGCATTGCAGGCGGATAGTCTTATTAGATAGTCTTACTCTTTTGAGCTCTTTCTCAGACTTCAATATGAGTCTGAGAAATCCTATAAAATCAAACGATTTTTCTTTAGCATGTGAAAATACTCTGACTAAAATGCCGTGAGGAAATACCCCCTCGTCTGTGAGGGAAGATGTCGATGCAGACAGAGCTGTGCATGCAGCCTGGTGACCCAGAGAAGGTCGTCAGGGACCCGAACCCACACCCTTGTCACCGCCCACTTCTACTCAGCATGAGACTCGTCTCGTCCACTCCTTCACATGAAGGTGATCTCAGGAAACCCCTGTGGAAATGATTTGCTTCAACAAAAATACTCCAGATGTTCATGAATCAAATCTCTAATACCAGTCTAAAGTGATAACCTATTTCTGGAGAAGGCAATGGCACCCCACTCCAGTACTCTTGCCTGGAAAATCCCATGGATGGAAGAGCCTGGTAGGCTGCAGTCCATGGGGTCTCGAAGAGTCGGACATGACTGAGCGACTTCACTTTCGATTTTTACTTTCATGCATTGGAGAAGGAAATGGCGACCCACTCCAGTGTTCTTGCCTGGAGAATCCCAGGGACAGGGGAGCCTGGTGGGCTGCCGTCTATGGGGTCGCAGAGAGTCGGTCACGACTGAAGTGACTTAGCAGCTTAGCAGTGATAACCTATATGTTCCAATCAAGAGTTGGAGATCAACCAAGAATTGGATATAATATTTTATACTTAATTATATAAAAATACTATGTAAATCATATTACCAGATTCCTATTAAAAACCAGGTGGCGAGGTGGTAAAGAACCCACCTGGTAATGCAGGAGACATCAGAGACACAGGTTCAACCCCTGAGTCAGGAAGATCCCCTGGAGGAGAGCATGGCAACCCACTCCAGTACTCTTGCCTGGAGACTCCCATGGACAGCGGAGCCTGGCGGGCTACAGTCCATGGGGTCACAAAGAGTCGGACATGACTGAGCACAGCACAGCAGCAACAGCGTTAAAAGCTTACCACGTATAAAGCACAGGTCAGGGCAAATCAACCTCTATTTTTTATGAACAACAGTATGATAAAATTCACATGTTCCTAAATACAAAGTTAAAATATAAACTATAAAAATGAAAAAAAAAAAAATGAACTGATTCTTTTAAAACCCAAAATAAAGAAATGTTAAAGGATACTGATCTGTCTGCGGTCTTCGAAAGTTCTCTGGAAGATTGGCTTCATATAGTAGTCTTGCTTTAGTATTTCCCATATCTTGCATGCACTGTAATAAAAAAAATCAAATATTTTCATTACTCATATCAACATTAAAAAGTAATTCCTATACACATACACATATATACAAACACCAGATATTTATCATTTCCGACATATATTCTTTTCTTTAGAAAAATAATTTAAATCATAACCATGAAATTACTCAAGTTCAAAACAGAAGCATAGTTTTGTCCTTTCATATTTCTTTAATATATGTAGATCCACAGATTTCTAATGCCTTTTTCCATGACTACAATACCACCTTTTTTAATACTTATACTTCCTTTAAGTGGGTTCCCTGGCAGTTTATGGTATGATTGATCTTTCAAATGTTATCACTTGAACAACGCTGCCATTTCTAAGGCCAAAAATTCAACGTCAAATTTTCTTTGTCTTGAGCTTCAAAATACTCTAAAGTTTTCATAATTTACATTCCAGACCACATGGAGAGCAGCAAGAGAAATGCTGGTGTCCTGGAACTCTAGAGAAGTGGATTCACTTCTTTTAAGATTAGTAACTTCTTTAAGGGTTATTAGCTTCTCGAAGATTCTGCTAAAAGCTTTGGATTCTCCTCTCCCTACCACAAAAAACTACCTAATGGCTAAATTTCACATACAAGTTCATGAGCTCATAGGACTCTTCCCTAAAAAAAATCTATCAATCCCAAGAGCAAGAACCACTGCTAAGGAGACATATGATAATTAAACTGGTTGAAATGATTATTTTCTTTCTTATTTTGCAATGTATTTTTTAAATGTATTTATTTTTAATTGGAGGATAATTACTTTGCAATATTGTGATGGTTTCTGCCATACATCAACATGAATCAGCCATAGGTATACATATGTCCCCTCCCTTCTGACCCTCCCTCCCTCCTCCCACCCCATCCCACTCCCCTAGGTTATAACAGAGCACCAGCTTGAGCTCCCTGCAGTCATACAGCAAATTCCCACTGGCTACCTATTTTACATATGGCGATGTAAAACATTTGGAAAGAAGTAGACCAAGAAAAGGTTGCATAATATCTGCAATGAAACAAAAAGACGCAGCTCACAGAAACCACAAAAATAAGAAAACAAAGTTTTTAACATGGGAACAAGAGTACATAAAAATTTTAACACAAGATTTAGTAAGACTAAAAACAGTATCTGCTATACATGTCATATCTCATTGATCCAAAGTTACATTTTTCTTCATATTATAGGATTCATGGAGTAAAAATGTATCTTACAATTGACCTAGTCTTGTTAACCTATTTTTCCTAATTAGTCTATAAAACGTAGGTGCTTCTTACAACCAGTGATATAATCTTACCTTCAATAAATATGACTCTATACATTTTACACAAACATTATAAATATTCTCCTTATCTAATATAAGTCATTAGCATTTTATTTTGGTAAAATGAAAAATAATTAGGAATAGGTATAAGTGTGGGGCTTCCCAGGTGGTGCTAGTGGTAAAGAACCCGCCTGCCAATGCTGGAGACACGAAAGAGGCAGGCCCCATCCCTAGGTCGGGAAGACGCCCTGGAGAAGGGCATGGCAGCCCACTCTAGTATTCCTGTCTAGAGAATCCTGTGGACAGAAGAGCCCGGCAGGTTATAGTCCATGGGGTCACAAAGAGTCGGACACGACCAAAGTGATGTAGCACAAGACGTAAGTTCACATTGGGCTTCCCGGGTACCTCAGTTGGCAAAGAATCCACCTTCTGGGTTCAACTCCTGGGTCAGTAAGATTCGCTGGAGAAGGGATAGGATATCCACTCCAGTACTCTTGGGCTTCTCTGGTGGCTCAGATGGTAAACAGTTCTCCAGCACTGAGGGAGACCTGGGTTTAATCCCTGGGTTGGTATTCCTGCCTGGAGAATCCCGTGGACAGAGGAGTCTGGCAGGCTACAATCCACGTGGCCGCAAAGAGTCGGACACAACTGAGCAACTAAGCACACAGCACACAGCATGAGTGTATGTTATACCAAATTATTTAATTTTGTTCTAGGGATGCTATCCATCACAATTAGACAGGAAGGAAAAAAAGAGTTATAAAAATCTGAAAGGGAGAACATGAATATAAAGAGCCATTTCTAGAGACCACTGCTGAAAAGTGACTTGATGCTGGTGTCCATGCGTGCGTGCACGGCAAGTGTGTGTGTATTAGCTGGGCTTGGGGGAAACAAGGATTCAATAACATCACAGATATAGAGAGATCACTGTGAAAGACGAAGGAAGGCACTAGCAAGCTCAGATAATTTCTAAGTTTCTGAAAAGTAGAACAGAGTAGGGTGGGAGTAAAGTCTGCAATGAAAGGATTAGTGGAGATGAAACTGGTTTAGTCACTGGAGATGGTTAAAGACAGGAGGCAATCTGGGGAGGTGATGAGAAGGCAGTACAAACTAGCTGTCCTCAAAGTTTCAACACACTATGGGTTAGGGCCTTACTGTACACATTAAAATTTATTCCACTGGCCTTAAAGAATAAACTCTGGTAATCAGCAGAAGAAAATAATGAAACAATGTAACAGCTACAGTAACAAGCATTAGCCTCAATACCTTATTAACATATATATGTATTATTATAAATTATACATACTGTGTAATATATAAATTGAATACATATTACAATATATAAATTGCTTATATATATGCCATTTAAAATTTTTAAAAATCCTGATCTAGGTATTATTCCCCTAATTTGGCAGGAAAGGAAACTGAAACTGCAAAATGTTAAGTGACAGCTCTAAGACTTTCCAGGAGCATTTAACTTCTGACAGAACCCACATCAGCCATCAGCCGTGTAGACATCCCAGGCTGCAGCCAGTGGAACAGGGAACTACATCAGGCAAGGCTGAAGAATACCAGGCTCTCTACGTTAGAGGCTCAGTTTTCATTTTACAGATGAAGAACAAGCCCAAAGAGGTTTCCTACTGCGTAATTCAAGGAATCAGTTATAGAGTTCTAAAAACATTTTAAAATAGATATTTAAAGAGCAAACGACAGCTTATCTCAAAATCAGATTTTAAAAAAACAAGTCAAGCATCCAGTAACCAGAAATGTATTGATACTCTTGACAAAGAAATCGTTGTAAGACTATATGAAATACAAAGTCAACATTCATTTTTACTGTAAGAAGACATATTAATGTCTTGAAGGGTAAGTGAAATGGACACTCTGTAGTTATGATAAATGCCATTTAGGCAGGGGCATATTTGAAGATTAATGTTATTTACTATGCCAGTTAGACTCAATCTGTCCTCCTTTTACATAGCACATGGTCCTAGAAAGACAAACTTTATACTGTACTTTTCGATAAACCACCTTCATCCAAAATGATCATAATTACTACTATTATAATTGCAGAGGAAGGCTTCACCTGGAAATGATATAACAAAACTCACTTAAGAATAGCAAAACCCACTATTAAAAGTACTTTTCATCAATCTATAATCTGTGTGATTTTAGCTTCTCCACACAATACATACATACTACAACATCTGACCAAAGGCTCACATATCATTTGAGATTCAATTTTTTAAAATACTATTTGAATCAAAATGCTGAAAAGCATCTATCTATAGGCTAACATACTATCAAGATAATCTAACGAAGATGATGTATTTCTACTCCTGAAACTTTCTAAGTGGACCATATTATATCACCCAGCCTTAGTTTCTGCAGTATAAAAAACAATAAAACTTATATTCTAAAAGATATTTTTAACATTTTACAGAGATTAAAGAAAACTTAGGTTGTCAAGTTTTAATTGGCATTTTATTGGATTTGTGTAATTTAGTAAACATACACAAAAAACAACAAAAAAAGTGGCAATAGATTTCTTAAAAGACAGTATCAATAAGTAAGCACATCAACATAGTAGGAAATTTTTATTTTTGTGTAACACTACAGATGTTCTTCTTAAAAAGGTACTTCAACGCCTTTTACACCAATGGAGCATCTCCAGTGGAAAAATATGGTAATCAAGTAGCACACAAGAACAGTTTTACTGAAAATGGGGCTGTGAAATAAATGCTAAGATAAAAGGCAACGGGAACAAAGTGTGCCCAGCTTTACATTGTCATGGTCAATATCAGGAAATAAACATAAAAGGCAAGATAAATAACAGGCCACCTAAAGTTCCAACTCAATGACACATTCTCCTGAGAATAAAACTTGTCAAATTTTTTCTTTCCTTTAGTCTTTCAAAATCCTGGAAAGCAGAGCTCTTTGTGGAATTCAACTGAGGGATGTGACTACTCCAGGACATGGCTCCTATTTGTCCAAGCCCTAAAGCTAGAGGCTTCCCTGATAGCTCAGCTGGTCAAGAATATGCTTGCAAGGCAGCAGACCCCGGTTTGATTCCGGGGTGGGGAAGACCCGCCCTGTCCAGTCCAGGACCAGGGTCTGTGTTTAAGAGCTACCGCTTGTCAGCCTCCCCTCTCCTTCATCCTCTGCATGCTCCCTTTTCCTTATCTGCCCCTGGAATGCTCCCTGCATTTTCTCCCTCAGAGACTGAGAAGGACCCAGGCAACAACCATGTATAGTCAAAGTCCACTCAGGAAGCTTTCTGTGCAGTTTTCATAAGTTTTAAGTGCGTACTGACTTGCCCTTTGGGGCTTACTGGCTATTTTTTTTTAAATGGAGTAAGTGGAAAAAAGAATAACAGCAACAAAATAAAGGACTGAAATTACTAATAGCTTTGTTGCAAATGATTAGTTTACAACGTGGCAATTAGATCTTCCAAATTCCCAATGGCACAAATGCAAAACATTAAAATAATCAACAGAATCTTAAACATTACTGTGTAATGGAAGGATGCTACACATCTATGTTAAATCCGGAAGTAAAAAGGTTAAAAAAAAAGATATAAAATATTTCAGGAAGAATATACAAGAAACTGAAAAATAAGGTTCTTCCTATAGAGGGAAAGAGCCCGGCGTTCGGCAGTCCATTGGGTCGCAGAATCGGACACGGCTGAGCGACTGAGCTGAACTGAACTGACAGAGGGAAAGCAGACGACTGGGGGGGCAGTGAGGAGGGAACGCTCACTCACACATGTGTGCCTCAGACCTTCAGGCCCATCTGCTCGCCGCTCCCCAACACAGCAAACCATGAGGGCCGCAGCAGTCCTGCACTGCCCCTAGATAAGGTCCTATCCGGAGGGCGCTCAGCCAGGGCACCTGCAGGGCAAGGAGCTCGCCCTCACCGGGGCGTTCCACCTCCACCAAGAGAACAAGCCATCACAGACGTTCAGACAGAGTACAATTAACACAGTTTAAAAACCCCACCCAAGATCATCTGACACTCAAAGTACAATCAGAACATAAATACAGCATTTATTTACCACATGTTTTCCCAGGCAATACTTTCATGACTGTTGCTTTCACTGATGGTAACAGTGAAATTTCAAATTACTTGTTTTTGCTTAGGATTTCAACATGTTTGGTTCTGTGTGGGAGAGGGAACATTACTTGCTCTATTATTTTCTATTCATATTTAGAACACAAAGAATAAAAATTTCAAATTTCCCTAGCTGAACATATATATATATATTATTATTATTTTTTTTAATCTCATAATTAAACAAAGAAAGTGAGCCCTTGTAATCCCTGGTTATTCTTCATGTCAGTGACTCACCTCTACTACCACTTGCAATTTTCCAGAATAGTTTTCTATCTTCCTCTCAAAAGCCACCAGGATTTCCTGCATAGAAGCAAGCTTTTCAGGACTGGTTTCAAGATCTTTGGGGTTCCAGCTGCTGGAAAAGAAGGGCCACCAGTTTTGGTCTCAGGAACTCTTTGGAAATATTTAATACAGAGTCCATTCCTTCAGTTTTCATGAAATTGTATTTATGGAGAGCTGATCTCTTTCTGTCTCTTTGTTTTTAAGAACCAAGTAAGTAAACCACACATATTTAAAACTTAAAATTGTTAAATGATGATGTGGAATCAGAGGTACCAGTTTTCTTATTTTTCACAATTTCTAGATATTCTCAGATCACAATTCATATGTTGCAGCACTGGCTGGCTACTAACAAATTCAGAGAATGGATTCCTTTTCTTTTAAGCAATAAAATTAAACACTGTTGTGACAAAACTGGAAAAGTTTCATATGACAGCCTTTTATCATCGCAGCTTACTCTGCAATTCACACAGTCTGAAGTCTAGGAGTAACACTGCTCCTGTCCTAGGTGTTCAGGCCCAGCAGGCGGCACCTGGCCTCTCGCCTCTTCTATCAGAGACTCAGGGACTCTCACTTTCGTATCTGTGCAGCTTTACCCGGAATCCACCTTGTCACCACTGCTTTAGCTCAAGATTCAGTCGCCCACTGCCGAGGCCACTGCAGGAACAGGCCCGTTGGACTTATGTTCTTAGAAGAACATGATATTAGACACTGCTCTTCAACTTAGACCTCATTACAAGCTCCCGAGGCTGTCCCTCCATAAGCCACCCCTCACAGGACCAAGGCCAAACCAGCCCCAGCCTGCAACTCTCATCTCTGCCCCTATAACCGCACCAGTCTCTTCTACTTCACTTTCTCAAACACAACATACTTTTTCTGTCTTCCTGCCTAGAAGTCCCTCTGCACACTGTTGTATGCTTTTAGAAACTGATACACAAAGGTCAATGTCAAAAATAGTAATGAGACATTTAAAAGACACGTTTAGAACTTGCAATGTCACTGGATACTGGTAATATTTTTTTTAAAGGGAAAAAAGGAGCCACTCCTAAGGAACGTGCTGAAGATGCTCTGTGCACTGAAGATCTCTGAGCCAACAAGCCTAGCCCCGAGCCCAAGCCTACAGAGTACCAGGCCAGAACTTCCACCACACCTGCTGTTCTCAGTCACTCTCCAGTCACACCAAGCAGGACTCAAACTGCTGTGTGTGACGAAACAAACAAAATAATCGTGTTCCCGGATGATCCACTCCACAGGAAGTCATTCACTGCCACCCAACAAAGTTCCTGCCCTACGTAAGCACCCACTCCGGGATATACGTCCTTATCTTCAAGTAGCTCGTGATTCCTTTGGCTATCCTCTCAGTCCACCTAGACTAGCCAAAATGGAATTAACGGGATTAAGGAGTGACTTCCACTAAGTAACATCTCACCACTTTGTTCACTGCTTTGGTCCAAGAACTACAGCCAGTAACTAGGAAAAGGAAATTCTATTACTGATATTGTTGAAAGTTTAATCTCAAAAACAATTAAGAAAATCAACAGAAAATCACAATCTTGCACGTTCAAATTCAAAAAAAGGATTTTTTTTAAATGTCCTCCAATGGATTGTTTAAAATGCAAACCCTCCACTGAATCTCACAGATTACATGTTGTTATAGACAGTGCCATATTTATTCCCTCTGCACCTGCAGGTAAAGGACACACCCAGCAATGTGCTGCCACCTCGCTCTGCTTCTGAGGACACAGACACATATCATGACCCCGGCAAGGAGTCAGTGTAAGTTGAATCTCAGTCAACTTAAAAAGTTCAGTATGTACATGAGGCCACAGTTTGAGAAATTTCATCAGCTTGATGGAACTATAATGAGCACTCCTCCAATAAAATAAGAAAAAAAGTTGTTTGACTTGGGGTCTCTTGACCCCAGGAATTGTGTACCAAGAATTGTGTACTGAAAGCTTCTTATGTGTCTGATTCTATACGACACTATGGAAATTTATCTAAGAGTCAAAACCTTGAGGGGCTTCCCTGGTAGCTCAGCTGGTAAAGAATCTGCCTGCAATGCAGGAGACCCAGGTTCAATTCCTCGGTCAGAAAGATCTCCTGGAGAAAGGATAGGATACTTACTCCAATGTTCTTGGGATTCTCTACAGCTCAGATGGTAAAGAATCTGCCTGAAATACAGGAGACTTGGGTTCAATCCTTGGTTGGGAAGATCCCCTAGAAGAGGGCATAGCAACCCACTCCAGTATTCTTGACTGGAGAATCCCCATGGACAAAGGAGCCTGGCAGGCTACTATCTACAGGGTCGCAAAGAGTCAGACACAACTGAGCAACTAAGCACAGCAAAACACAGAATTTTGAGAGGTTAAACAATGTTCTAACACACACAGGTGAAATGTGGTTAAATCACGGAGTGCTTCAAATTAACTGTTTTAATGGCAATTTTACTCTATTAAATATTGCTTGTCATGGGAATGTTTTAACAGCACTGATGGTTTTTGAAGTTCAGAGAAGCTCCTTACCAAAAAACACAGAAAGAAGTACTAAAGAAACCAAAACCCATGCACAATATTTACAGTGAAATGTAGTAATGGAGTTCAGTTCGGTTCAGTAGCTCAGTCGTGTCCGACTCTTTGCGACCCCATGAACCACAGCACGCCAGGCCTCCCTGTCCATCACCAACTCCCAGAGTCCACCGAAACCCATGTCCATCGAGTCAGTGATGCCATACAACCATCCCATTCTCTGTCGTCCCATTCTCCTCCTCCCCTCAATCTTTCCCACCATCAGGGTCTTTTCAAATGAGTCAGTTCTTCGCATCAGGTGGCTAAAGTATTGGAGCTTCAGCTTCAACATCAGTCCTTCCAATGAACACGCAGGACTGATCTCCTTCAGAATGGACTGGTTGGATCTCCTTGCAGTCCAAGGGACTCTCAAGAGTCTTCTTCAACACCACAGTTCAAAAGCATCAATTCTTTGGTGCTCAGCTTTCTTCACAGTCCAACTCTCACATCCATACATGACCACTGGAAAAACCACAGCCTTGACTAGACGGACCTTTGTTGGCAAAGTAATGTCTCTGCTTTTTAATATGCTGCCTAGTGTCTAGGTGGACTTCCCTGGTGGCTCAGACAGAAAAGCGTCTGTCTACAATGCAGGAGACCTAGGTTCGATCCCTGGGTCGGGAAGATTCCCTGGAGAAGGAAATGGCAACCCACTTCAGCACTCTTGCCTAGAAAATCCCACAGACGGAGGAGCCTGGTGTCCATGGGGTCGCAAAGAGTTGGACACAACTGAGCGACTTCACTTCTTCTTCACTTGAGTGTCTAGGTTGGTCATAACTTTCCTTCCAAGGAGTAAGCATTTTTTAATTTCATGGCTGCAGTCACCATCTGCAGTGATTTTGGAGCCCAAATAAATAAAGTCAGCCAGTTTCCACTGTTTCCCCATCTATTTCCCATGAAGTGATGGGACCGGATGCCATGATCTTCATTTTCTGAATGTTGAGCTTTAAGCCAACTTTTTCACTCTCCTCTTTCACTTTCATCAAGAGGCTTTTTGGTTCCTCTTTACTTTCTGCCATAAGGGTGGTATCACCTGCATATCTGAGGTTATTGATATTTCTCCCGGCAATCTTGATTCCAGCTTGTGCTTCTTCCAGCCCAGCGTTTCTCATGATGTACTCTGCATATGAGTTAAATAAGCAGGGTGACAATATACAGCCTTGACGTACTCCTTTTCCTATTTGGAACCAGTCTGTTGTTCCATGTCCAGTTCTAACTGTTGCTTCCTGACCTGCATATAGGTTTCTCAAGGGACAGGTCAGGAGTATGCCCATTTCTTAAAGAATTTTCCACAGTTTATTGTGATCCACACATTCAAAGGCTTTGGCATAGTCAATAAAGCAGAAATAGATGTTTTTCTGGAACTCTCTGGCTTTTTCCATGATCCATTGGATGTTGGCAATTTGATCTCTCATTCCTCTGCCTTTTCTAAAACCAGCTTGAACATCAGGGAGTTCACGGTTCACGTACTGCTGAAGCCTGGCTTGGAGAATTTTGAGCATTACTTTACTAGCGTGTGAGATGAGTGCAATTGTGTGGTAGTCTGAGCATTCTTTGGCATTCTTTGGCATGGCAGTAATGGAAGAAACACACAAATCCTAGATGCCATTAGGTAGGGGTGAGGCATAATGACCAGCAGATGTGCCGGCAACACCTAATGAGGTGCTGAATGGGTCTGAGAACAGAAGACTAAGACAGTGGAGACATATAAACTGGAAATTACTGTGAACCGAGAGGAAGATGGCACATGAAGCTGAGAGGGATTTCACCCACCCCAGCAGCAAGGAAGTGCAAGAAGCTGGGAATCGGGACAGACCCCACAAGAACCACCAAATCTCCCTGTCAGGAAAGGGCCCTTCACTGAACAGAAACTCCTGGGAAACGATTCAAAATGGAGCAGGACAGGAATCAAGGAGATAAAGGAGGAGAAAGTTCCAATAAAAGTGGGAGAAAACAAGTGATTTTATGTTTTAAACACATGAAAACAACTGAAGAGACAGGTCTGTGTGGTTAGAAAAGCTATTTTGAATATTAATTCCTTTTAAAGGTAATGAAAAACCAATGTCACATAAAAACGATCAACAGAAAACAGTCAAGGTCAAATGTCATACAAAGTTGTCAGAAGAGGAGAATAAGATGTGGAACAATGTCTCTAACAGTGAAGCCACATAAGAACAAACATGCCCTGAAAACAGATCAAAACCACAGACTACTAATCAGAACAAACTGAAAGCCATAAATACAAGCTAACAAAGAATATATAAATGGGTCCAATGACACATGATGTTATTAAAGAGCAACTAAATCAGAAATCAGAAACACACAGAATTAAAAGAAAAACTCAGGAAAGAATTAGAGGTTTTTTAAAAATTCAAAAGTGGATACGAAATTAAATAGATGATCAGAACAAATAAACACAGCAAATGGTAGAACTCTGGACAGGCAAAAGAAGAAGGAAAGAAACTTAACGGAAATAAAAAGTAATGAAAAGTATCTAAGAGAAAGTGACAAATATTAGTGTCAGGCAATGAAGACCCAAATCCAGGTAAGAGGGTCAATGACACAGGAAACTCAAACAAGGAAACAGGATACTAAAAACTTCATTTTTAAAAAGTCACTGGAATAAAAAAATTTTTTTGAATGTCACTGAAATAAAAATTTTGAAACTACATGTTAGAAGAACATACCACATACAGGCATTTCCTGTCTAAAAGAAACCTCCTATGTTTCAAGAAAGAGACAGGTCAAACATAAAAGTACTAAAAAAGACAGATCACGCAACCATCTAGCTAAAGAGAGCTGCAGGCAAACAACACATCTAATCACCACTGTGAAACAGAAAATGAGGCAGTTACAGGGCAGGGTTTTACATTTTCTGATAGCCTTACTAAAAAACAAAACAGGTACAATTAGTGTTAATAATGTCTTATTTAATGCATCTTTCTCCCCTGCAGAGCTCCCAGGAAAACGTAATAACTGATTTCACCTGCATTTAAAGACTTAAAATGGTGTCATAATGTCATTTTTTTTGCAATGCATTGACAATTTAATTACTCACTAACAGCTAAGACCAGGCCCAGAGAAAGGATCGATCTGATACATTCTTGGATTCTGTCCCAGTAAAACCAACCTGTGCAACCTCATGATTCAAGTAAAACTTAAGGTTCAGCTGTCCACAATACTCTAGTTCCAGGTTTCCATTTTATTAAAGAATGAAGAGGGAGCTCAGAGCAGACTGGTTTCATCAACTGCAAGTCATTTTATTTCACAAAATCAATACACTTTCAGGAATAAAATTTATTATAACTTCATCCAAAACATACTATGTCAGAAAGTCGAGGAAGAGAAAACCTCTTCAGTGCGCTTAGCCCCTTTGACCCCTGGCCACTATCACCTCCCACCTCTGAAGTCTTTTACACACCTATTTTACCACTGCAGATGCACACAACATGACCACAGCATGAGAAGTGCCTGTCATTTCAGTCGCTTTTCCAGCTACAAAGAAGTAGGGAAAGTAACTATCAAGTCCCTTTTGCCTACTCTCTCTGATTGGGCCAGATCAGGAATTCAAGCTGACCTGACAGAACTCAGTAAGGCTTACTGATGAAGATCAACAGAAACCCATGATTTTCACTTCCTTAGAGAAAATACTTTTCTAAGAGAAACCAAAAATTTAAATGAAGACAAACAGGTTAATGTTATGACATAAATTAAACTAAAGGCTGCACCAAGTTACCTTACTGTAGGTTTCTTTGGGAATGACAAGGTTATCAGAGAAACCTTTATGCATTTAGCTGGTGATTTTCTCCTTATGAAAGCAAATAAGAAGAGCAAAAAAGTTTATCCAAAACACTTTTAGAACCTATCTTTCTGATTTAACCCAAGAATCTTGTCACATTCTTTTGAATTATGGGAGATTTCAGAAAAGTCTTATCCTTTGGGGTAGAATTTGACTCTTGGAAAAATTTGAATCTCTTGGAAAAATCTGAATCACATCTGTAATTGTGGTATGTTGTTTTTATTCTAATCCATATAATGAAAATGATTTTTGAACTTCTGTGGCAACCAAATAAGATTTGAGCATACCACCCAAGAATCTCAAAAATGGAAGAGAATTTAGTCACTGAGACTGCTCCTCACCTGCCATCCAAGGCTTGAACCCCACCTACATCTTCAGGTGCATGTCCAGCCTCTGCACACATCATCCCAGTGATGGCAAACTCACTGTTCTCCAAAGGCAATTCATTTCAGTTTGGAACAGTCTCAACACTGAAAAGTACTGCTTTCTAGTTTCAGCATATATTACCTTGGAACCTCCATATACACTAGCTTAAGTCAGACTTCCTATGGCGGCTATATTTTTGGAACTTTACAAGTATAAAGGAACATAGGGAGAAAAGGACAAAAAATGGAAAGCAACAGAAGCAATGAAAAAATTAAGAACTGATGGGAAAAAAAGGCACAGGAAAGAAAGCCAGTCGAGACAACCAGATGACTTTAAATTTTAGATGTATCACGCAACAGGTAAACAGACATCTACCAATCTCAACACTTCTAAGTGCACACATTAATTCCTATGACTGTGGCCAAAGTTTCCCATACTGAAACACTGAAACAGTTTAATAAATCCTTTTTTCCCGTTTCTGTATAAAACACCTAGGCTTCACTGATACTGTTAAAGAACAACAGTTAATGATATTCTGCTCTTTATTCTACTCAAATGTATCATGTTATCTAGCAAAAAAAAACTGCGTACCTAGTTGTATCTATTCCTTTCTCTTAAAGTCTATCATAGTATTAGCAGTTGGCTTTCTTTGTTTTATGAAAAGCATTTTTCACAAAGCAACAAGATTTTTTATTATTTCACAAGAGTTCTTGAAACACAAATATGAATAGATAATGTATGCCCATGCTGAAATTCCAGTGTCATGGAATCAACCGATAGGGCTAACTCCAGCCTCACCTAACATACTTGGGAAAATTACCAATTACCATGCTAAGGATATTCACATTGGAAAAGATTCTGATGCTGGGATAGACTGAAGGCAGAAGGGGATGACAGAGGCAGAGACAGCTGGACGGCATCACTGACTCGATGGACATGAGTTTGAGCAGGCTCTGGGAGTTGGTTATGGACAGGGAGGCCTGGTGTGCTGCAGTCGATGGGGTCGCAAAGAGTGGGACACGACTGAGCGACTGAACTGAAGCTAAACTGAAGGATATCCAAGGTTTCTTCAGTTCAGTTCAGTTCAGTCGCTCAGTCGTGTCCGACTCTTTGCGACCCCATGATTCACAGCACGCCAGGCCTCCCTGTCCATCACCAACTCCCAGAGTTCACTCAGACTCATGTCCATCGAGTCAGTGATGCCATCCAGCCATCTCATCCTCGGTCGTCCCCTTCTCCTCCTGCCCCCAATCCCTCTCAGCATCAGAGTCTTTTCCAATGAGTCAACTCTTCGCATGAGGTGGCCAAAGTACTGGAGTTTCAGCTTTAGCATCATTCCTTCCAAAGAAATCCCAGGGCTGATCTCCTTCAGAATGGACTGGTTGGATCTCCTTGCAGTCCAAGGGACTCTCAAGAGTCTTCTCCAACACCACTGTTCAAAAGCATCAATTCTTCGGCGCTCAGCTTTCTTCACAGTCTAACTCTCACATCCATACTTGACCACTAGAAAAACCATAGCCTTGACTAGATGGACCTTTGTTGGCAAAGTAATATCTCTGCTTTTTAATATGCTATCTAGGTTGGCATAACTTTTCTTCCAAGGAGCAAGCGTCTTTTAATTTCATGGCTGCAATCACCATCTGCAGTGATTTTGGAGCCCCAAAAAATAAAGTCTGACACTGTTTCCACTGTTTCCCCATCTATTTCCCAGGAAGTGATGGGACCGGATGCCATGATCTTCGTTTTCTGAATGTTGAGCTTTAAGCCAACTTTTTCACTCTCCTCTTTCATTTTTATCAAGAGGCTTTTTAGTTCCTCTTCACTTTCTGCCGTAAGGGTGGTGTCATCTGTGTATCTGAGGTTATTGATATTTCTCCCTGGAATCTTGATTCCAGTTTGTGCTTCTTCCAGTCCAGCGTTTCTCGTGATGTACTCTGCATATGAGTTAAATAAGCAGGGTGACAATATACAGCCTTGGCGTACTCCTTTTCCTACCTGGAACCAGTCTGTTGTTTCGTGTCCAGTTCTAACTGTTGCTTCCTGACCTGTACATAGGTTTCTCAAGAGGCACGTTTCTTAAGGTGTGATAAATTCATGAATGCCAAAGGTTTCAAATAGAAAATTTAAAAGAACTGATACTTTAAAGAGGTCACTACCAGAAAGAGGGGGAAATCATCTGCACAGAAAAATAACAACTGAATCCATGAGAGTAACTGAGTTTTCCCTTGGAGCAAGACAAATGAGCAAAAAAGCTAAAGGCAAAACTGCATAGGGAAAAGCAGACAAAAAGTTAAAAAAAAAAAAGAAAAAAACACAGCGACTAAATAATGAAACAAAACAGAGGATGAGGGATAGTAATTTTAGATTTTCTTACACAGAAAAAGCTTCAAGAAGGCCGTGAGGCGTGTCAGGGAAGCAGGGACCACTTGGGTGGCATGGACATGGCCACAAGCGTTAACTGCGCTCTTTGTGAGCACAGACCCAGCAGAGCGGCGGAGTAAAGGCGAGTCAGCAGAGGCCAGTCGGGTAGAAGAGTGAGACAGCAGGGAGAGACCCTGCTCAAGAAATCCAGCTGCTGCAAGAAGATCAGGGCGAGCCCCTGGAGGACAGTGGCTGGCACTGTGAACAGTCGGTGAACACTCGCTGGTGAACAAGTGAGTGAACCGGCATCGCGGGGTTGAGGGCTGTCTGTCGAGGGTCAAAGGCTACAAGGCAAACTTTTGTGGAGGCAGGGGGCAAGACAGCAGGTTTCAAAGAGGAGGAAAGCATTAAAGATGCCTCCAAATGAATATAACTTCTTTAATTAGGTAGAAAAGCAGAAAGGAAGCTGAGAATGGAAACAAAGGCCGAGAAACCAGCACCACCACCTTCTTCCACTCTGTCCCTAGAACAAGAGAGCCAGCTCCTGAAGTCATAGCAGAGATGCTCGGAGGAGGGTGGACAGAAAGCGAGAGTGAGGAAAGCCTCTGTTCTTCTGATGCAAGAGTAAACAATGATGTGAGGAGAGCTCAGTTCAAAGACTTCTCCCTCTGGGCCAAAGTGTGGTCAAAGCCACAGCACAAAGGGGCAAGGTATAAAGACATGGAAGGAAAGTGCCTACAGAGCGCTAAAGGCAGGCGTACCGTGCCTAAGGAGACTGGAATGAATACGCTGCAGTCGTGTGTGCTTGGTGCTCCACCCTGCAAAATGCCACATACTGACACCTGATCAACAAATGTCACCAGGAAGTCCTAAACAAAGATCATGTGAGAGAATATTACTAAAACATTTACAGATTATAAACTCTGAAAAATGCTACCAAAAGTTACCACGAAAAGTGGTCCCAAAGTGACCATGGAAAGTGGTCTAAAGTTACCAATAAAAACACCAAATGCATGGAGTATACTTTCCATTGTGGACAAAGTCTCACTAGGATGTTTTATTAGGCAGCACTATTTACACAATTCTCTACAAAGTGAGCCAAGAAACTTTATTCTTTTCTAATCCTCATTTCTTTTTTTTTAATTGTATTTTTTAATGAAAGTACAGTTGATTTACAATGTTATTTTCTGGTACACAGCAAAGTGAGTGATTCAGTTATACACATACACACATATATATATATTATTTTTCATATTCTTTTCCATTGTGGTTTCTTATAGGATATTGAGTATAGTGTTACACTAGGGCCTTGCTGTTTAGTGTAGTCTTCATTTTAATTCCTTCAATACAGACAATGAAAAATGAATAATTAAGAATTTTTAAACAGTGAGGGGAAAAGGTAATCAAGACTTGGGATTAATGAACCAGTACAAAACTAAAAATAATACTTTTATAAATACGATGGCTTTTATTTTATAACACATTGATCCTTTCCAAAACTTTGAGAAGTACCCAACAATAAACCCAAGATCAAAGACATTTCATCTATGAACCACCATTCAAAACAATTTTTTATTATAATTTAAGGTGAATAATAACTATTTCCATACTAATAAGCTTTGGTAGATAAATTATTTTCTTTTAAAAGGAAGCAGACAGCAATTCTAACACAGCTCTGACAGATGCCCTGAAAACTGACTCCCAGACACTATATATGTGGTGCGTATACAATATCATAGCCTCAAACTCCACCATTTTAGGTGAAGGGCTTGAGAATCCACAGATTTCAGCATGTGAACGGGTCCTGGACCAGTTCCCCAAGGACACGGGTAAACAACTGTACAGACCTTTCCCAAGGTACATAAAACTCACTTTTACCTGTATTTGCTCTGTAATTATACCTCATTTTTAATACACTTTTTTTTTTTAAGTAAAATATAAAAGCCAAAGTTGGATTAAGATCCCACAGGCCACAGGGCAGAGGCCAAAGGAAAAAAAAGAGACTGGGAAGATCCTCAAAGCAGCAATACTGAGGATCTTGCACAGCGAACAAAACAGACCAATCCCCCTAGCAACTGACAAGCCAGCGTGCCGGAGTGTTCACGATGTGCCAGTCTGAAAAGAGCACAATACCGTAAATCAACTGTACTTCAACACCCAGTGAGCCCACTAGTGTTAGAACGCTGTGCCCGTATTACCCGTATTACCGCACAGCCGCCCCGGAGGGCACTGGGGCCGCCGCCCCTCAGACACGGGCACCGCGGCACCCAAGGCAAGGCGCCCTGCCAGGACCACCCGCGCTACCCTGGAGGCCGACTCCACAGACAGCTTTCTCAGCCACCCTGTTCTACTGCCTCTCGGGAACCAGCTGCCCAAACAAAGCTTGTGCTCCTCAGTATGGAGCCTCGGGGTCTTTGCCAACCACTGTCTCTTTTTCAGTACTCAGCAGTCCAGAACTGATTTTAAAGAACAACTCTGGCTCTGCCTGCAAGCACTGACATGGCCCACACAAGAACACCGGCGGGCTCACCTGTCCTTGTGACTAGGCTGACCCACCCTTCTTTTCTTTAAAGTGAGCCTCACTGTCTTCTCAACTTGATTTCGCAGGCATGCACTCTAACCTCACTCTCCTCAACTGCAGGAGGCGCCCTGAGGCTTATGAAGACACACAGCACATCCCTGTGAGAAGTACTCGTCAAAAGTCTGGCATTCAAAAATAGTAATTCTTATTTTAAGAAGTTGACATACAAATAAGTGTTCAAACAGAACTTCAAAGACTGTACACTACTTAGTAATTGCTTTCAAGATCCTTACATATTTAATAAACAGTATCTTGCTTTATAACCAATCCCCCAGAAAACCAGTAAACTATAGTGCTCTGATTGGGAAGTTATGCCCTAAACTACTAGAGAAGAACAGCTGTCCACCTCAAAGAACCTGCTACTCAGCTCCTTTCAACAGCCTAGTTGAGAAAAATAATATTTCTGGAGAATTTAATTGTCTGGGTATTCCATGTTTTCTCCTTGATTTGAAATGAACCATTAAAAAGGCAACACATTTGGTCTTGAGTGTTCTGTATCTTCACAACCATTACAAACTCAAGTGACATTTTCAAGCTACACTTCATGTTCTCTTGATGACAACTTAAGAAACAATCTCATGAAAATCTGTTACCATAGTTACTACAGAGATGTTACTAAGAACACTGCCTTAAAACAAAATGTTCAAAAAGCTCTGCTTCCTTAAGTAAATTTTCTCAAGGATCTCGAAAAGACAGTTGCGTATTTCCTTTTAAATTCTAGCCAACAAAAAGTTAAAAAACTAACCTAAGACTAAACTAATTAATTATGCTTGACTTTATGGCCTGAAGATCTCTATCCTATTTTTTTCCTTTGAGTATTTTTGAGATTTAGTTTTTTAATATCAAAATTTTTGCTACATCTAGTATTTACTTTGGTATAAATGTCTTCAGTATAGAAGCTGTACTTTCTTTAACCAAGTCTATGTACCATTTTTAATGATCACTCTCTCCCAGCATTCTATTCTGTAATTTCTACCCTTACTTCACATATCCATGTCAATTTGTATGTTATATTTGTTTTATGATTGTGAGCTATATGTGTATATCACTGAGGTTCAACTACATACTCTTGTAAAGTTAGATTTCATGCTGACTATAAGTAATTTGAAAAGGGCATAAGAAAAAGACATGAAATTTCACTGTGAACTATAAATATAACCAGTAGAAATAATCATTTTTACATTAGCAATTAACCTTAAGGATTAGAAAGTATGATTTTGAAAATTTAATACTGTCACTAGACAAATGGCAAGCCCTTAAAAGTGTAAATTTATCTCTAAAAAACTAAACCGCTCCAAACAAGTCCAGTCCCGAGAAGAACACTGGCTAAATGGGCTGTCTTCCAGCTCCTATGACTTGTCTGAGAGTGGAGAACGCCCACTCCTGCACGGAAGGAAGCCTTTCCTTCCCGTCAGCGCAGCAGACAGAGGCGGTTTGCTCTTCGTCTTTACTTAGGCGCCCTCTACTGACTGCAAAGCAAAACAGACTACGGAATTATACCCGCAAATCTCATCAGCACAAGAAAAGAATTTATTTTTTAAATACTTCAAAAGCAACATTTTAGATAAAACTACATTAAAAATTGACTTTACTACAGAACCAAGAAAAAATAAACATCTGTGAACTGACAGTTCAAGTTAATGCTCAAATTTTGTATGTGGCATATACCATGTTTCATTATACTACTTTACGATGTTAATCCTTAGATGCAAAAAGGATTAAAGCTCTTTAATCCATTTAAAATAATTTCTCTGTAGGGGAATGTTTACCTGGATCTGTTCTGGTGTCCACTGGTCTAGGTTGACTGACTTGACCCTGGATATATGAACCCCAAGATTCCTATGGATGCCAGCACATCTGATGCAAATAAACACACCAATATTCCAGGAAGCCCATCGAGGACCTGATTGCAGAGAAGAAACAAAGAAAAGCTAGCATTAAAAACTAAAAAAATATAACAGCATATAAGAAGCATTCTGGTTCTTTATACAATCATAATGTTGCGTTACAGAATTCACAGGCTCAAATTTTCAAATGGCACAGCAGCAGCTTGCTAAGAAGACTTGTCTTGGTTGTGCTAAAAGGCTATAAATCAACCTTCAAGAACTTTAATCAGTTTGCTAATTTTGCCTTCCTAGGAACTTCCCCTATAATCTAAGAATTTAAAACTACTTTATGTGAACAGTTTTTTCACTAGCATATTTGATTCAGGAGTAGTAACAGCCCACAGTAAAGTTAAGACCTTTATTAAATGTGTAGGGTATTGTTTAAAAAGACTACCAACAAGTAAAAATCAAAGAGGTTTTTTAAAATGAAACAGAAATTACTAAAAAAACAGACAATGAACCTAAATAGAAAAATGGACAAAAAAGATACAAATGGGTAATCTACAAAATAAGAAATGTATGGCCAACAAACGCATAAAGATATGTACTCTCTCACTGGTAACTGCGGGAAAATGCCCTTTAAAACTATATATAATAACTTCTACTTTGCAATCAACACCTTGAGGAGGGGAACATTTTTATCAATTAATACCATTAATAATTATAAGACTAAAAGAGGACTGCCTCAAGAAGCCTTTTATCAACATGAATAAATCTCAGATATAACCCTGAGATTAAGAAGTTACAGATGAACTGAGGTGTGTTACAAAATGTTAAGTCTTTGGGTCAAAAAACTGATTCAAACACCATAGAGAAACTCACCTAAATATGTAAGATACAAGCCTTAGCTGTACTATTCTTCGTACCTTTGACTGTACTACTTGATAATTTTAAATCTTATGATTATCTTCACATATTGCTCATACAATTAAAGTAAAATGGAAAATAAAAGTAATATCTGGAAATTATATCAAATATTCAGAAGCCCATATATAAGATTTCTCTAAATGACTTGATTATGAAAAATACAGTAAGAGATTAATAAAAATCAAGTTTTTTTTTAATTTAGGTTTTTTTCTGTTTAAGTACATACTTTTTATCTAAAGATGAGAATCTACAAAATAACATCGAGGCTAAAAATTTCAATGTAGTTAATACTAAACACATTCTCCAAAAATTCCTTAGGAGAGAGGTTATGTAAAACAGACAAACATCTGGGACATGCTCTATTTAAGACTCTATCTGACTACCAACCGTGTCAAAATGAGTTAGCGGTCAAAAGACCACTGCTGTTCATGTACTGAGCCACTTCTGAGCTGCATAAATTACACTGGACCTAGTAACAGAGCTTAAGTTTCTCATCTGTTGAAAGGAGTTAGAATGGCTGTCCTCAATACTTAGGTGAGATGTTTACGGAAAATATTTTTAAAGTTTTAAAGCACTACTTAACGCAAGTTACTGCCATGTTAAGAAATTCTGATGATCAAAATATAACACTTTTTCCTCTAGAGAAGTTCCTAGATTGGTCTGTAAAACAACTGTATCTTAACTTTCCTCAAAGTAACTCCTATAAGGGCAGTGGGTCCAGAGCATGATGAGAAAACAGAAATCTTCAACACACTCCAAGAAGGCCTTCATTTTTGTGAAAATAGAATGATTTCCCTGGAAATAATCTGCCAGAACTTCAGCCAAATACAAATGGAAACCTTTACACGATTCCCTAATGTGGATGCTGTGACTGAAAGAACTTGCATAACACAATGCAACTCTCCACGCGGGCACAAAACTGCAGCACCCAATACAGTGGTGCATTTTTATAACGAAAGATAAGAAAGGGATTGAAAGGCATAAAAGCCTTATGCAAGGATAATGCTAGCAGCAATATGAAAAAAAGGCTATATTACTATTGAGCAAAAGCTAGATATAATTAAATGTTAAATGGTATTTAAATCTTATTAAGGGTATAAAAGTCATTTTATTGATTCCTACAAGGAAGAAAAAAAAACCTTGGTTATCATTTATGGGAAACTTTAGCCCCAATCATTTTTTACATATTGAAATAATAATGTAATTCTGTCAATGTACCTTTCTTTAGAACATAAACTATCATAACTGAACAATATAATCAAGAACTCCTAAAAATACTTTAAAAGTCTAACCAAAGTTACAAATGGAATATGCACTCTATAAAATTAGCCCTGTAAATTTACCTAAAATTGCCTTGATAAAATAGTGGTTGCTTAACATGGCAGTCATTCAATTATCAATATGAAACCCTTCTTCTCATTCACCAAACAGGCTTCCCTGCTGGCTTAGTGGTGAAGAATCCACCTGCCAATGCAGGAGGTGCAGGTTCAATCCCTGGGTTGGGAAGATGCCCCCAGAGAAGGAAATGGCAACCCACTCCAGTATTTTTGCCTGGAAATCCTCATGGACAGAGGTGCCTGGAGGGCTACAGTCCATTGGGTCACAAAGAGTCGGACACAACTTATCGACTGAACAACAACAAATTCATTGAGTACTTACCAGTTCTGTGCCAACTAAATGCTTTATAAGACCACTGACACAATGATAAAAGGCTAAGTTCTCACACTCAAGAGACAATACGAATTTAAATAGATGCAACCATTTTTAAAAAAATTGGTGAAATCTAGTCCAGTTCTAGAGAATAAACCCTTCCACCAACAATCTACTCTACTCGTACACACACAAAACACATACACATGTGCTTACACGTTTCTCAATTTATACGTATGTTTATCTTAAACAATATGACATGTCTATGCACATACATTCACACATACACAACACACCCGTCAGCAACATTTTAAACAGTAGGTCACAACTCATTAATTTAATCTCAACCAGAATTTATTTTTAGAAGGAAAATGGTGTAAGTGCATCAGATGAAGAGTAAATATAACTTTGTTAAAACTTTTAAAAAATCAGTAATATACATATATATGTACAGACACACATACACACAAAAATCAGGTCATATTATAAAATGCTGTTTCTCTGGGTCAGAGTCAAGCAAGGCTGAAAAACACTACAAAGAAACTCACAAATATACTCAAGAAGCTGTGTAACCAGAATATTTACAGTGGCATGATTTGCAAAAAGATTGACAACTTCAATGTTCACCAGTACGATTATCTCCATACCACAGAAAATTATACAACAATGAAAATGAACAGACTGCACATATCAACCTGGTTAAATGGGACATTTTAGCACAAGGTGATATATATATAAAGGCTTCCCTGGTGGCTCAGATGGTAAAGAATCTGCCGGCAACGCAGGAAACCCAGGTTCGATCCCTGGGTCGGGAAGATCCCCTGGAGAAGGGGCTACACACTCCGGCATTCTTCAGGGGCAAGGAGACAAGCCCATGGGAAGGCAAGCAGGTCTCACAGAGGGGGCCAATCTTGAAACGAAGCTTACATGCTGGCCGGAGCCCCTGACACAGAGTACACCAGGACACATCTCAGCAAAGGCTGAATAAGGTGAGGGTGGTCAGGGGAGTCTGGCAGAGCAGAGGGCAGGGCGTCAGAGAACTGGGGACCTTTCAGGAGCTGACAGAGGAGCCATGTAATAAAGGCCTCAGGCGGCAACGGAGGGGCCGACCCTGGCCCCCACGGAGAAGACCTTAGTCCTCGTCCAAGTGGACCTGGCCTTCCCTGCTTTTGCACACGTTGCCCCAATGCTTCCTGCAGGCCGTGAGGTGCCAAGCTCGCTCCATCACATGCCACCTGCTCTGGGCAACTTTGCTGACCCCTCCAGCCACAGCTGCCTCCCCAGGCTACGCTCCATCACTTATAACAGGACAGTTTCCTCTGAAGTCTACGTAAAAATCTAAAGTAAACAAAAAGACAGATACAGGCAAACACAAATAGATGAACAGCTGGAGGGTCTAATTATTTCAGCAGCTAAGTTTCAAAACAAGAAAAGTTAAAGAACTGCATCAGTTTCAGATCAGTGTCTCTCAAACTCTAAGGCGCATGCATGTAGTGGGGGACACGATGAAATCTGGTGGCCCCAGACAGTGCCTGAGACTCTGCAACCTGACAAGCTACCCCAGACACCAGTGCTGCCATTCACAGGCCACAGGGACAACAGCAAGATCCAGACTACTTTGTGTATAAAATGTCTCACAGATAAAACAGTCCTTTTTCTTGCTGAGAGCATCTATCTGCATTTGCTCATGTGTTCTGTCCTTTTCTTCTTCCCATTTTATGCTTTTTCTTGTTTCTTTTCATGTTGTGATTCTGTTACCAAACTGAAGCAGCTACAGTTATTTTTACAGCTTTCTTTTCCTTTAACCTTTATGCTATAATCAGAGAAGGCAATGGCAGCCCACTCCAGTACTCTTGCCTGGCAAATCCCGTGGACGGAGGAGCCTGGAAGGCTGCAGACCATGGGGTCGCTAAGAGTCGGACACAACTGAGCGACTTCACTTTCACTTTTCACTTTCATGCACTGGAGAAGGAAATGGCAACCCACTCCAGTGTTCTTGCCTGGAGAATCCCAGGGACGGGGGTGCCTGGTGGGCTGCCGTCTCTGAGGCCGCAGAGTTGGACACGATTGAAGCAACTTAGCAGTAGCAGCATGCTATAATGGTTTGACAAACTATTCTGATATAGTCACAAATTTATATTTGCCACCTTACTCAAAGTTTTGTGTACATCTGCATTTCCATTTCAGGTAGAACAGTTCCCTCCAACATCTCTTATAAGGCAGGTCTGCTGGTCATAAACTCCCTCAGCTTCTCCCTGTCTGGGAAAGCCTTTATGTCTCCTGCATATTTGAAGGGTAACTTTCCTGGGGAGAGTAGTCCTGACTGACAGTTTTTCTCTTTCAGTGTTCTGAGAATGTCATTCCACTCTCCTGGTCTACAGAGTTGGTTTGGTCAAACTCCAGGAGATGGTGAAGGAAAGGGAAGCCTGGCATGCTGCAATCCAGGGGATCACAGAGTCAGACACGACTAAGCAACTGAACAAGTGAGGGTTCCTTTGCAGGCAACCGTCCTTTTCTCCTTGGCTGCTTTAAAAGTCTTTCTTTGAGACATACAGATGGCTAACAAACACATGAAACGATGCTCAACATTGCTCATTATTAGAGAAATACTAATCAAAACTACAATGAGATTACCACTTCACACCAGTCGGAATGGTTATCATCAAAAAGTCTACAAAGAATAAATGCTGCAGAGGGTGTGGAGAAAAGAGCACCCTCCTACATTGCTGGTGGAAATGCAAAATTGGTACAACCATTATAAAGAGCAGTATGGAGGTTCCTTAAGAAACTAAAAATTGATAAAAATAGAACTACCGTATTACCCAGCAATACCACTCCTGGGCATATCCAAAGAAAACAATAATTCAAAGAGATACGCCAGTGTTCACTGCAGCACTACTTACAACAGCTGGGAGAAGGAAGCCACCTAAATATCCATCAACAGAGGAATGGATAAAAAAGATGTGTTACACATACACAGAGGAATATTACGTAGCCATAAAAAGAATCAAATCATGTCATTTGCAGCAACATGGGTGGACCTATAGGAGTCAGAGAAAGACAAATATATGATGCCACTTTTGCAGAATGTAGAAAAATAATAAAATGAACTTATTTACGAAACAAAGTAGAGTCACGGATGTAGAAAACAAACTTATGGGGCGGGGGGTGGCAACTTGACATATACACACTACCATACATAACACAGATAAACAAGGACCTACTATATAGTATAGGGAACACTGATCACTACTCCGTGATGACCTACACAGGAAAATAATCTAAAAAAAAGTGGATATATGTATTGGTTGGATGGCATCACCAAATCAACGGACATGAGCAAATCCCGGGAGATAGTGAAGGACAGGGAAGTCTGGTGTGCTACAGCGAAGGGGTCACAAAGAGCCAGACACAACTTAGTGACTGTAATGGACTCATTTTACTCTACCTGAAACTAACACAACACGGCAAATTAACTATACTCCAATAAGAATTTTAAAAAAGAGAAAAGCAGTGAAAAACCAGAGAAGGACTGCATTAAAAAAAAAAAAAAAAAGACAGTCAACGTGTCAAAACTTTCCGAGAAGTCAAGAAGAATAGGGCTAGGGCAGATGTGTTAACTGAGAAGGCACAGGTAATCTCATGGCTGGAAGGCAGGGAAAGAGGAAGAATTCCTTCCTTCTGAATTCCATTACCAGGCGGGGGGTGGGGGAGGGGCGGCATTTACCCATTTTTCATTCTATTACCCTGTTAAACCCTTTCTCCCTTTCAGTCCCCAACTCCACATCTTTAACATGTCTGTAATCTTGATGCAACTTTATTTTGCACTACTCCAACTTACTTACATTCAGGAAGCCAATCGGTTAGTCAGAAAGCATAAGAGACTCACTGCTTTCCCTTGAATACAACTCAGTTACCCAGTCTTGAAACTTTCCTGCACACCACCTCTCTTGCCTAGAATGTTCTGCCTGTGACCACACAAGTCCTACCTCATCTTCAAGGATTAACCAGGGTTCTGTTTATTTAACTTATAGGCAGAGTACATCATGAGAAACACTGGGCTGGAAGAAGCACAAGCTGGAATAAAGATTCCCGGAAGAAATATCAATAACCTCAGATATGCAGATGACACCACCCTTATGGCAGAAAGTGAAGAGGAACTAAAGAGCCTCTTGATGAAAGTGAAAGAGGAGAGTGAAAAAGCTGGCTTAAAAACTCAACATTCAGAAAATGAAGACCATGGCATCCGGTCCCATCACTTCGTGGGAAATAGATGGGGAAACAGTGGAAACAGTGTCAGACTTTATTTTGGGGGGCTCCAAAATCACTGCAAATGGGGACTGCAGCCATGAAATTAAAAGACGCTTACTCCTTGGAAGGAAAGTTATGACCAACCTGCATAGCATATTGAAAAGCAGAGATATTACTTTGCCAAAAAAGGTCAGTCTAGTCAAGACTATGGTTTTTCCAGTGGTCATGTATGGATGTGAGAGTTGGACTGTGAAGAAAGCTGAGCACCGAAGAACTGATGCTTTTGAACTGTGGTGTTGGAGAAGACTCTTGAGAGTCCCTTGGACTGCAAGGAGATCCAATCAGTCCATCTTAAAGGAGATCAGTCCTGGGTGTTCACTGGAAGGACTGATGCTGAAGCTGAAACTCCAATACTTTGGCCACCTCATGTGAAGAGCTGACTCATTGGAAAAGACCCTGATGCTGGGAGGAATCAGGGACAGGAGGAGAAGGGGACGCCAGAGGATGAGATGGCTGGATGGCATCACCGACTCGATGGACATGAGTTTGGGTAAACTCCGGGAGTTGGTGATGGACAGGGAGGCCTGGCGTGCTGCGATTCACGGGGCTGCAAAGAATCAGACACGACTGAGCACTGAACTGAACTGAACTGAACCAGAGACCCATATTCTCCATGAAGCCTTTCCTTACGACCCCACACCTCCGTTCTCCTTCTTATAAATGTCTATAGCCCACGACAGCTTGTCTCAGACAAGACACCACAACGGATACCCGCTGTTTGTCCATCTGTAACTAGTGACATCTACTGAAGTGAATGGCACAGCTCTCACCAGAAAGGCAGTGTGTGGCCTGCATCCCCTGGAGTAAGGGAGCAGCAGAGTAAACAAGCAGGCAACACATGAAAGATCTGCTAAGCCTGGTCACTTGGGCAAACACAAGTCCTTTAATACCTGAAGCAACCCGTGATTTATTTAAAAGTAGGAACAAAAGCAAAACCTGTGAGGCAGAGACTGTTCTTTTTAATATCCTTTTGCCATTCTTCCTTTAAAAAAAAAAAAGAAAAAGCCCCTAAGTTTTAGCTACAAACAAGGCTACACTGATAGAGAATACACTTCTCAGTCTCCTCTGCAGCAAGTACGGCCAATGTAATGTGAAGTGAGACGATGTGTTTTGCCATTAACCATGGGAAAACTGGCCCAGCCTGGGCCTGTGTGTCTCTGGCCTCTTCCCCTTTCCCATGAGCTGAGAAAACGATGAGAAGGGAAGCTGCTGCCTTGGATCCAGGTACACAAACTTCATGGTGAAGAGGACAAAACCATCAATACTAGTTCACCTCCATACTAACGTGAGGAAACAAACTTCTATCCTGCTGAAGTCAGAGTGCCTGAGGGTCTTTCAGTTACAGCCTCTTCAAGGCTGTTCACAACAGAGGATGAGGTGACTGGGTGGCATCACTGACTCTATGGACGTGAGTTTGGGTGAACTCCAGGAGCTGGTGATGGACAGGGAGGCCTGGCGTGCTGCCGTCCATGGGGTTGCAAAGAGTCGGACACGACTGAGCGACTGAACTGACTGACAGTTACAGCAGCTAAGCCTGCAATCTATCTACTCCAACGTGCACATTATATGAGCACGTTGGCAGCAGGAATCAGAACATACTAAAGATTTATTCCTTATTTCAGAGCCAATACTGTAAAACAGGTGTTTAATAAGGTACATTTTGATGGAATCTTAGTTCTCTAGATTCAATTTAAATCACCAAATATGTACTAAGTGTCTACTTTTACCAAGGTATTGAATGAAGGAAACAAAACACAGATTCTTCCATCAAAGAGCTTGCACTTTAGTAAGTCATTCAACAGTTACAGTGTATGGGCAAATGATGTAGGAAAAGGAAAGAAGAAAAGATGAACAAAGGCCAGGTATATTAGCAAAAGCTTTGCAGAGACAGCGGCATCTGAGGTGGTCACTGAAACAGAAGTCCAATTACAGCAGGTGTGGTCTGGACAAGGTATAAAGACAAGGTACATTCTGGTAAAATGCACTGTGCCTCATCTACCTTCAAGAGTTTCACCTGCGCTGCAAAGCTACAGCCAACAAATACAATGCCGCAGCACCTGATTACCGCTAAGTTTCTGTCTTTAACTATGGATTTAATTTTTTTCAGGTGTGATACATATGCATCTAACATTTGTATGACAGAAGTGACTACTAGCTTTCAAACAGATATTGAATACAGTTTTAAGAAAGAAACTCTGTAGAAACTGGAAAAAATGAGGTTTGTTGAATGATAAATCATTAGGTATTCAAATAATGTAAAACCATATATATTTTTTTAAAAAGAATAGGAATTTTACTGAAAATTCATTATACTTGCCTTGTAGATTTCATAGTATGAGAAATAAAATGAAATCGTACGCTCTTCTGAAAAGAAACTTCTCAAGTTTCTGCTTACCATGACAGACTATCAAACAGAAAAATCTCTTTGAATCTTTTTATAAATAAAAAATTTCTTTCAAGACTTAATCCTTCCATAAAGCCTCCTCCAATTCCAACACTTTTTTAATAACATTTATCACAGTGATTTGCAGTTAACTGCCTCAGCTATCTCTTCTGTGACACAGTGATCTCTTTGAGCATAGGGACTTCTTTTTATTGATCTTTGTGTGCTACAAAACTGCAGACAGTCTCCAGCTTACAAATGACACCTAAGAACTTGAGTCACCTGAGTTACTGCCACCAAACACACAAGGAAGTATTTAACAGGAAACTAGCATGTTACTGAATATGCGAAACATTATTCATTGTATTCCAGAAACACTGCCTGATTTAATCCTAATAAATGTTGCTGTCGTTCAGTCTCTCAGTCGTGTTCAACTCTTTGCAACCCCACGCTTCCTGCACACCAGGCTTCCCTGTCCTTCACTATCTCCCAGAGCTTGCTCAAACTCATGTCCATCAAGTCAGTGATGCCATCCAACCGTCTCATCTCAACCCTTCTCCCGTTGCCTTCAATATTTCCCAGCATCAAGGTCTCTTCTCCAGTGAGTCGACTCTGCATCAGGTGGCCAAAGTACTGGAGTTTCAGCTTCAGCAACAGTCCTTTCAATGAATATTCAGGGTTGATTTCCTTCAGGATTGACTGGCTGGATCTCCTTGCTGCCCAAGGGACTTTCAAGAGTTTTCTTCAGCACCACAGTTAGAAAGCAGCAATTCTTCGGTGCTCAGCCTTCTTTATGGTCCAACTCCCACATCCATACATGACTACTGGAAAAACCATAGTTTTGTCTAGATGGACCTTTGTCGGTAAACCAATTTCTCTGCTAATACACTGTCTAGGTTTTCTTGCAAGAAGCAAGCATCCTTTAATTTCATGGCTGCAGTTATGGTCCACAGTGATTCTGGAGCCCAAGAAAATAAAGTCTGTCACTGTTTCATTTTTTTCCCCATCTATTTGCCTTGAAGTGATGGGACCAGATGCCATAGGAAGTAGATAATATTCCCACACTGTATTTTGGGGACTGAGAAATGTAGAATTAAAAAAAACACACAAAAACTAGCAATCAGAGAAAACAGAGAGCTAAGACTATTCCATGAACAGATTCCAGAACACACTTGTGAATACTCTGCATCTCCTACCACGATAATTTCATCCTTCGAAACAAAATTCCTTTCCACTGGATGACTGGTTTTACTCTGCACTATCACCGTTTGAAATGCTAAGTCATTTACTGTTGAAGCTAGTAATACAGATTTAAAGATGCAAATATTCTCTTCACCTCTCCAGAAGTAGCAATCCTTCCCACATTATTATAAGTTCATTTCTTTCCTCATTATACCTAAGCTTACAGGTAGTAAGAACTGGATTTGGTTTGGTGTTATTTGCTGAAGAAGGAAACTGCAATGGACAGAGAATTTTGATCAAGGGGGAGCAGAGGCGAGGGGGAGGGTGGCTCACAGGGCAGCACCACGGCAGTGGGCTCCTGGAGAAGGGGGACACGGCCGGCAGTAAAGGGGCCCCGAGAGGAAGCACTCACACCAAACACAGCCCGGACCAAACCAAAACAAGCACAGAGCCGCTTCTCCCGCTCCACCGTGAAGCAGAGCAGCAACTACCTTTCCCTGCTTGCAGCAGACTAGGTTACGGGCGAGGTCTGCTTGACGGCAACCAAGAAGACGGGCAACAGTCCACGAAGACACGTTTTCCACAGTAAAACCAAACTACTAACTTGCAAAACAACGAGTAAGGGGCCAGGGGGACTGCAAATAGGCATGAGGGGTCCTTCTGGAATGACAGAAGTGTCCTGAAATGTTATAGCAGTGACAGCTGCAAAACTCAGCCAACACATTAAAAATCCCTGAATTACATACTTAAAATAAGTGAACTTTACAGCATGTAAATTATATCTCACCAAAGCAGCTTGAAAATTTTTTATACATTTCTTTAAATATGACAATGAAATATCATGTGTTCCTTTTACTGCTTTTTCTTTACCAGAAAAGAAAGCATGACAGCCAGCAGCAGAACTAGTGAGCTGAAACTGCAAAGTGCTAGAGGATGATCTCAGCGGCTGTGGCGTGGATGATGTGGAGTCGTGTCAGAGGCACAGAAACGCTGGCCGAGAAGACATGGGCACAGCCCCCGTTTACACGGTTTCATAATTAAGCCCAGAAGTGTACACAGATGCTCCATTATCACTATTTCAACAGCAGTTATTTCAAAGTGCCAGTTTCTTCCAGCAAACGCACTCAACAAAACATTTAGTTCACTTTTTAAAAAGTTATCTTTATATAATTTTCAAAGGCTACACTCCATTTACGGTTATTACAAAATGCTGGCTATATTCCCCATGCTGTACAATACATACTTGAAGCTCTTTTGTTTGTCCTTCAGTCGCTAAGCCGTGCCTGACTCTTTGTGACCCCATGGACTGCAGCTCGCCAGGCTCCTCTGTCCTCCACCATCTCCTCGTAGTGCACCTCATACCTAATAGTTTTGACTCCGATTCCCCTTCCCCTATTGTGCCTCTCCCCATTTCCACCAGGAAACACCAGCTCGTTCTAAGTCTGCTTCTTTATCATTATATTCACTAGTTTGTTATATTTCTTAGATTCTACATGTAAGTGACATCATACAGTATTTGTCTTTCTCTGTCAGACCTGTTTCACTTAGCACGCTGCTGCTGCTGCTGGTGCTGCAAAGTCACTTCAGTCGTGTCCAACTCTGCGCGACCCTATAGACAGCAGCCCACCAGGCTCCCCTGTCCCTGGGATTCTCCAGGCAAGAACACTGGAGTGGGTTGCCACTCCTTCTCCAATGCATGAAAGTGAAAAGTGAAAGTGAAGTCGCTCATTCGTGTCCAACTCTTAGCGACCCCATGGACTGCAGCCTACCAGGCTCCGCCGTCCATGGGATTTTCCAGGCAAGAGTACTGGAGTGTCACTTAGCATAATACCCTCCAATCATCCATCCTGCTGCAAGTGGCGTCATTTTATTCTTTTTTATGTCTGAGTAATGTTCCTTTGTATAAATATACCACATCATCTTAATCCAATCAACTGTTACTGGGCACTCAGGTTGCTTCCACAGCTTTACAAATGTAAATAATGTCGCTATGACATCAGGGTTTCGAATTAGTGGTTTTGTCTTTTCAGATATATATAACCCAAGAGTCCCTGGAGAATCTCATGAATGGAGGAGCCTGGCAGGCCATGGTCCACAGGGTCGCAGAGAGTTGGACACAACTAAACTGACTAAGCACGCACAACCCAAGAGGAGAATTGCTGGGTCATACGGCAGTCATACTTTCATTTTGTAGTTTTCCATAGTGGCTGCACCAATGTACGTCCCACCAACAGCATGCAAGGGTTTCCTTTTCTCAACATCCTTGCCAACATTTGTTATTTGTGTTCTTTTTGATGATGACCACTCTGACAGGTATGAGGTGATATCTCACTGTGGTTCTGATATGTGCTTCTCTGAGGATTAGCAATGTTGCGCACTTTTTCATGTGCCTGTTGGCCATCTGCATTTCTTCTTTAGAAAAATGTCTATTCAGTTTAATTGGGTTGTTTTTCTGATGTTGAGTTGTATGAACTGTTTACATATGTTGGATATTAATATTTTATCAGCTGTATCATTTGCAAATATCATTTGCCATTCTCTAGGCTGTCTTTTCATTTTGTTGATGGTTTCCTCTGCTGTGCAAAAGCTTTTAAGTTTAATTAGGTCTCATTTGTTTTTGCTTTTATTTCCTTTAGGAGAGAGATCTAGAAACTACTGCTGTGATTTATGTCAAAGAACATTCTGCTCTAGGTTTTCCTTTGTAGTTTATTTTTTAAAATACAAAATAACAACGTCTTACTAGCAAGGAAATCAAATGTCTTTCTACACATCCTTTTTTTAACATGA
Organism: Capricornis sumatraensis; assembly: GCF_032405125.1. Taxonomy (NCBI): domain Eukaryota; kingdom Metazoa; phylum Chordata; class Mammalia; order Artiodactyla; family Bovidae; genus Capricornis; species Capricornis sumatraensis. Next base: position 10,091,417 of record NC_091079.1, read on the forward strand.
AAGGACCATTCTTTGGTACGACCTACTCGTCCACAGCTGATCTACCTCACATTTACCTTTCTCTGCAAAGTGGCATCAGGAATGTTACAGCGTGACAGGCAGCGATGACATCTGACAGCATTTCTGCACAACTTTCCAAAATTCAAAGAGTCATTACGATGCTGATTAGAAGAAAGGTTCTGTGTGGTATTTTAATCAATCATTTCCAGGAGACTAGAATATAAAGCATAAATACATGCCAAGAAATTGTAGTCACTTAAAAATGAACACACAGCAATATTCTATCTTAGGTAATTTATTTTTTCTCCTAAAATTTGTCTGAAATAAGACAGTAAATAGTAAAAAAAAAAAAAAAAAAAAAAGTGGGGGGTGCATAGTTTTATTTTTCAAAAAAATAACTGATCTTTAACACACTGCAGTCATCGTTGTTCAGAATGTTAATTTGGTAAGACTCTTATATAGACCCAAACCAATAACATAACAGAAAACAAAGCTTTTGAAAGAAAATCTCTAGAATAAAGAAATTTTAAAACTTTTCTACTCAGAAAGATGGAACTTAAGTTGTAATATTTAAATAATTCCCTCAGAATTTTTTTTAAGTCTCCTACACTCAGCATAGCAGCACATGCATTTATCCAGCAAGCATTTGTTGAGTGCTGCCCATCTCAAGGCACTGCTGTGCAAGGCTCTGAGGAGTCAGTGGTGAACAGAACAGGCGAACCCCGGCCTCTTGGGAGTCTACACGCCAGTGGAAAGCGGTACACAGCAAACTAACATGTGAGAGGACAGTGGCAGCGGCAGCAGACATCAGAGAGAAAAACAGAGCAGAGTGGACAGGGAGGACGGGAGGAAATGCCAGGCACGTCGCTCTCACCTGGGCAGGAGGTATGTGTGATCAGAGACCGGAAGGAGGCAGGGGAGCAAACCCTGCAGACACCTGGGCCTGTGATGGCGGCGAGGGGGCCGCTGGCCCCAGGACTGAGGAGGGGGCATGCTCCCCCAGGTGAAGGCCCACCCTGACGCACATTTCAAAAGTGCTGAAGGCATGCCTAAGAAACGCCAAGGAGGCTTTTGTTTGTTTTTAACACTGTCTATGAAGGGCCACTTTTACATCCCTACATCAAATACAGTAATAAAACATGTACTATGAAATATTTGTAAATGGTTAAAAGCAGAGACATCATGTTTTTAACACTGTCTATGAAGGGCCACTTTTACATCCCTACATCAAATACAGTAATAAAACATGTACTATGAAATATTTGTAAATGGTTAAAAGCAGAGACATCACTTTGCCAACAAAGGTCCATGTAATGAAGGCTATGGTTTTTCCAATAGGCAGGTAGGGATGCGAGAGCTGGACCATAAAGAAGGCTGAGCATTGAAGAATTTATGTTTTTGAACTGTGGTGTTGGAGAAGACTCTTGAGAGTCCCTTGGACTGCAAGGAGATGAAACCAGTCCATCCCAAAGGAGATCAGTCCTGAATATTCACTGGAAGGACTGACGCTGAAGCTGAAGCTCCAATGCTTTGGCCACCTGATGCAAAGAGCCGATTCATTGGAAAACTCTGATGCTGGGAAAGACTGAAGGTGGGAGAACGGGATGACAGAGGATGAGATGGTTGGATGGCATCAGGGAGTCAATGGACATGTTTGAACAAAGTCTGGGAGATGGTGAAGGGCAGGGAAACCTGGCATGCTGCAGTCCATGGGGTCACAAAGAGTCGGACCCAACTGAGCAACTGAACAACAACATAGTCTCTAAGAATGAATCAAGCACAACCAGTGTGTGTGAGTGTGTGAGTGTGTGTGTGTATTTATATCTAGCATTTTATTGCAGTGCCCAGCACACGCCTAGTAAGTATGAAAGACAAGACAGAAAAAGATAAAGCTAGGTAACAAAATTAACGAAAGGATTCCACCAAAGAATGTTTTGGAAATGCACTGTTTTTCCATCAGGCACTGGAAGGGGTAGTTACAAGGCAAAAAAAAAAAAAAATGGTAATCTACCCCCCACTCTTTCCAAAATTTCAAGTCTAACTGCAGGATACAAACATACTCAGAGAGGCTCATTATCTTAAGAAAGCTGGCTGTGTTTGCAAACACTCTGATTTCAACCCAAAGGTTCCCTTAATTATATGACATTTTCCTGTATTTGTATCTGTCAATCCTGACAAATGGAAAATTTATCCCTGATATTACTGGGACAATTGATGAGATCTGAGTAAGGTCTATGTGATAGGTAATAGAATTATATCAATAGTAATTTCCTGATTTTGATAATTTATGACTTTAAAAAATTCCTTATTTTTAGAAAGTAAACACTGAAGCTAGGGGTATAGGAGCACTTTGTTTATAACTTAGTCTCACATAGTTCATAAAAGAAAATAACATGTCTGTTTATGTAGGAAACAAAGGAACAAATGTGGTAAAATGTTAACATTTGGAGACTAGATAAAAGATGACGGAGAGTACTACATCAACAGTTGCCATCGTTTCATTATATGCTTCCACTTGTAGAAATGAATAAATGAGACAGGAATTTATGCATGACCACTCAATAGACAACTGTAGTAAAAAAAATTTAGAAAAAATTTATCCCTGTATTTAAATGACTTCTCTGAACATAAGTTTCTTCTCTGAAAATAAAAATACCACCATATCCCATATTCAAATGATCACAACAAACACCCTTCCTGGGTCATTTTATTTACTACTGATACAGGCCATGATTTTGGCTTCACAATCTTCAATTTCCTTAAATCATGCTATTTCCATGATTATATGATACAAAATAATCTATTTAAGGAGAAATAGCACATTAAAGGTACACATTAATTATCAGACACTTCTCAAGACGAGAAACACAAGAAAGTCCTTTTTATAAAGGAAGAAATGTGGTGTATCTCTAACACCAATCTCTTCTCTAAGCATCAGATTCTTAACAACCAACCTGGCTACCAGAGTGCCATGTCCAAGACGGAGTTCATCTCTCCACCGAGCCCCCCTCTCCCACGTCTGGCCCCTGTCCCTCAGCTCCTCCTGACTCCCCCAATTCAGCTGGCGGCAACACTATCCACCTGATGACTTCAGAAACAGGTCATTCTTACTCCTCGCTTTCAGCCTCCATAACCATTCAATCAAACAAAAGTTTTAATCATTTTAGTTTTTCTGTCGCTGCGATTTTATTTTTTTTTTGGCTGCGTTGCACAACTTGCAGGATTTTTCCCGACCAGGACTAAACTCAGGCCACAGCAGTGAAAGCCCAGAATCCTAGCCACTAAGGCACCAGGGAACTCCCCACAGTTATTTTTCAAATCCGCGACTTTAACCTCATCCCAGCCGGACCTCTGCCCCTGTTCAGGAGCTCACCAAGCACCACCCAGAGGGCTCCATTGTATAACCTCAGAAACAGCTTCCTAACCCCAAACACTGCCTCTGAGATTTATGAACCCAGCAGACAAAGTTTAATTCCCCTAAACATTACCTAGCAAGGCACTTCAACTTCACCTATTTCCCTAGCCCCATCTTTTGCTAGATTCATTTCCATTAACAACAAAATATTTTTAAGATTTCTCCTAACCACTTAATTATTACATTTTGGGTTTTAGCTTCTGGTTAAGTTACCAGCATAAACTCTCTGAAAACCTCAAAAAGATTTAGATACATATTCCACAGCAGAGACAAAATTAAAAAATTCTCTAACTCAAAAGCCTTGTGAAAAAACAAATCATTAAGAAAAATGGATCAGACTTATCAGAAATACAGGTTAATTGGGCCTATGGGCAACTTCCCTACAAGCTTAAAAGTGAAGTAAGGCTGAGAGTGTTAGTCTTTCAGTCGTGTCTGACTCTCTGTGACCCCAAGGACTACTGCCCACCAGGCTCCTCTGTCCATGGAATTCTCCAGGCAAGAATACTGGAGTGGGTTGCCATTCTCTTCTCCAGGGGATCTTCCAACCCAGGGATTTAAGCGGGGTCTTCTGCATTGCAGGCAAATTCTTTACCATCTGAGCCACACTAATATCCCCAGCTTATCACTAAACAAAGAAATTTAAACTGAAATAGGAGAAGACTGTATATATTGATTTTCCCTAGTAGCACTGACCAAGAAAAAAGCAGAAATACTAGAAAGAGAGTTTGTGGAGAGGAGGGAGCAATAATAAAATACTCTGCTTTAGTCATTTCTCTTACAAAATCTGCTCTGTGAAAATCAGCAAGTGGCAAGTCATACAGCTTCTTTTTTCCCAATAAACAACACAAATAGATGAAGGTGGTCAAAAGGCTGAAGCGTTTAGCTGCGAGACAGAAAGCACTACGGATGTAATGTACAACATGACGACGATACTTCACAGTGCTGTATGACGGGAACGCTGCGGAAGAGTAGATTCAGAGTTCTCACCACAAGGTAAAACGAGCACACCTCCATGCACATTTACTTTTCCTGTATGAGATGATGGATGTTAACAAAACTCACTGTGGTAATCACGTCTCAATGTCTGTAAGACAAATCATCATGCTGCACAACTTACACTCACACAGCAGTGTATGCCAACTGTTTCACAATAAAACCAGGAAAAAAACTCACCATCATTCCTTTAACTTAAAAATGTTTAATATAAATTTTTATTTGGTATTACTAATTTAAGTTCAACATCCTTTTGTTATCAAAATAATAAATCATATGCTCTGCCATAGATAATTTCAAAAAATTCTAGAGAATGGCTAAAAATGGACACATTCAAAGATGAAGTTTACTCATTTTGTCAAATTAAAATCAAGCTCAAAATGTTGCACGTTTATGTGATAAAAATGTAACAAAATCTAATAAATCTAAATTCCAGTACAACTAAATTTACTGTTATCAAAACTTATTAACAAAAGAAATTATTAATGTCAAAAGCAGCTGATAAAAGCCAACTACTGCTAAGATCACAGGAAAACCCAGAACAAGGAAAGACAAATATATCTGGTAAAATATACAGTTAGATTCCTAATCATGGGTTTTATTCTAATATTATTCTAATTCCCAATGATTAAACTCTAGAAACTATACTGACCATTCACTTCACTCAGTTGCTCAGTTGCGTCCAACTCTTTGTGACCCCATGAACTACAGGTTGCTCTGTCCGTGGAATTCTCCAAGCAACAACACTGGAGAGGGTTGCCATTCCCTTCTTCTCCAAGGGATCTTCGCAACCCAGGGACCAAACTCGGGTCTCCCATATTGCAGGCAGATTCTTTTTCCTTTTTTTCTTTGCAGGTAGAGTCGTTACTGTCTGAGCCACCAGGGAAGCCCATATTGAACCCTGATCTGCTGAATACAGACCACACCTATACATTAGCAACTCAACTATCCCACTTCTCTCCTTCCTGAAATCTACAGTCCATTATTATTATTCATTCATGCCAAAATTCTAACAGTACTCCCAACATAAAATAATTCAGAGGACGGTGTGGGCATCTTAATCTTAATACAGTGGGCGCCATCTGGCAGTATAGCAAACTTTTCCCCTTTGTCTATTAATACAAAAGCATTAAATAAAACAGGGTTATACAATTTTTTAATTTTAATTATGAAAATACTTAAGTGTACAGAAAAGCAAGCAAAGTAGCAGTACACTGCTTTGGCTACCCTATCAGTGACAAGGTGGTAAACAGTCATAGGTAGGAAACAGCAAGTGAGATCATCTGCGTGAAATACAGCATCTGTGTGAAACACAGTATCTGACACACAGTCAGATCCTGGTAAGTATTAATTCTTCATTAACTTATAACCCAATTAAATATGCTAGGTATTGAAGACTGGCCTAAAGGTTAAGATTTTTCATTTTAATTTTAAAGTAAGATCACCTGAATCATATTAACACAAAAACTAAAGCAATAAACCCCAACAATAAACGTTTCTTAAAATAAATCAAAATAAGATCCACCAAAGCTGTTGCCAAAATCTTGACCTAACACCAGGCCAAGATCTGAACAGAATCAGAATCTCGGTGCCTCTGTTTCCCTTTGGTTGTTTCTAACTGCACCATTATCCAAAACTTCTTAAGTTTTCTCTCGCCCTAACCAAGCGCTGCCGCTCCTTGCCATCCCGGCCTTCATTCCTTGGTAAACAGGCCAAACTGCCACACCGCACGCCACTGCAGTGGGCCAGGGTCACGGAACAGTCACTGAGGCAGCCTCACAGCTCTGCCGCACAAAGAGCTGCGTCTGAACCGCCAGGACAGTAAGGTACAGAGCTAGAGGCAAGTAAGACGGCCCCCGCAAACGCCAGTTTCCCAAACTACTGCACAGGGCAATTTCACCCACACCCTGTAGGGTCCCCTGAAACTACAGCACCTGGCACACGTCAACCTCAGCCCCCTTTACCGACAAGGCCGTCTTGTCACTCCTTAAACATTTCAAGTGATCAAATCTTACCATCCTAGAGCCTACACCAATCACACGCATTTATATCTATTACAAAATTCTCTCTTATACTAATATGAAAATGCCACAAGTTCAAAGGAGTAAAAGATCAGATGAGGAAAAACAGTTGGAGGCAGCTTCATGAATGTGCCATGAGTGTAACCTGGAGTGGGCCTGGGAAGATGGATGAGATTCAGATGGTTAATCGTTCAGTCACTCACTCATTAACTCACTGTCATCAAAAATGTGCTGAATGCTTATTACGTGCCAAAAACTTTCTAGATGGTGGGAATCCAGTAGGAAAATAGAACAGATGAAAGTCCCTTCCTTCATACACCGCATGTTCCAGTGGAGCATGAGAGAGACACAAACAAGTCAGAAAATGTTTAGGATGTCAGCTTATGATAAAGGTTGCTGCTGCTGCTGCTAAGTCGCTTCAGTTGTGTCTGACTCTGTGTGACCCCATAGACGGCAGCCCGCCAGGCTCCCCGTCCCTGGGATTCTCCAGGCAAGAATATTGGAGTGGGTTGCCATTTCCTTCTCCATGATAAAGGTTATGAAGAAATAAAAAATTAAGCAAGTACAGAGAACACCAAGCACTTAGAAAAAAGACAGGATGCTGTTTTCAATACAAGCACTAGGGAACACAACACTGATGGAGGTGGCATTTCAGCAGAGCCCCAAGACAAGGAGACAAGCCGATACCTGGCAAAAAGCGTTCTGGATGGAGAAAATAAAAAGCACAAAGGCCCTGGCGCAATTCCAAAAGGATTAAAAACCACACGCAAGTAGAGTGAAGGCACACAGGAGCTTTGGTCAACAGCATCTAACAAAACACAAAGGGTGAGAGCAACAGCGAAAATACAGGCTGAAGGCACTGCAGAGTCTGGGCTCCTACATGTGATGCCACGCTTTCAGCAACAAGGACTCACGAACAGTTATGAACAGGCCAGTGAAATGAATGAAATCATAGCTTAAGAAGAAGCATAATGAATACTCAATTATTCAGTTTGCTATTATTATCTGTTAACTACACAGGGACAAAAAATAACTTGCTTTTTCTTCACCTTCTGATACCAGCTCAATTAACACAAACTTTCAACATTAAGTGTAAAAATGAATTTTAATAGTGTCTTTATATTTTTCACATATATATTTTACATATTAAACAAAAAGCCTTGATATGGGGAAAGCAGAAACTGTTGGCTAACATGATGTTCAGAGTTAGCTATGAAGTTCACCTACTTTCTTGTCTTTCAAGTTCACAAATAATGCAGATGGCTGATTAAGCCCGCTTAATGTCTTTGGTATCAGTAATAAACCAATGAAACACTGATGTATCACGGTTTCAACAAATATCACTGTGGAACATATTAGTCTTGTCTGCATTTTTAGCATAAAGAATCAATGCAAAGACTAAGCCAAAGTCTGTACCCGTCTGAGAACTGCATGCTCTAATTACATACACAGATGTTTTCAACAGTACAAAACAGAATGAGATGGTCTCTGAAATATGAAATATGTAATAATATGCTGTAGAGTATAATCATGTTTTAATTTGATTTGACAAAAATCTGTGATATCAGCAGTCAGCAACGTAACACCAAATTTATATCTGAGAGCTCATCATAGGGGACTTCCTCTACACATTCAGTCAGCCTGCAGGGGACAAGGACTGGCTGCGCGGATGGCTCTGTGGCATCGCCAGTCAGCAGGGCCGGCCTGCAACGGGCCCTGGGCTGCAGGGCAGCTGCGACAGCAGCTCTGCCATCTCCTCCTGTGCTGTGCCAGTGGCTCTAAGTCCTACATGAAAACAAAATCAGTACAACCATTCTCTCCAAGAAGCCTAGGGAAAGTTAAAGTAAAAAGAAACTGAAGTTTTAAAAGTAATTTTCTTTCCCTGCCCCTTTTCTAATAAAGTACTATACTGAGTTCCGTTTCTAGCCAACATGAAGGAATGGCCGCTGAATTTACCTTGATTTTTAAAAAGCCTTAAAAAACCAGACAAACTACGTAAGACAACATTCCTGAAGAGACTGGGAACCGAGAGACTGAAGACCCCGAGTCCCGCCTGGGGAGAGTCCCCGCCACGCCATGGCGGACGGAAAGCAAACCCAGGAGCCGCCCGGGGGGTCTCCCTATGGAGATGATGGATCTGGGAAGCCAGAGACCACGGTTACTAGACTTTCCATGGCAGAGAACAGAAGAGAAGGGATGCGCAGAGGACACCCTAGGTCTGTAAAGGCCACCTTCAAGTAGGCAGCCAAGCACTATTAACGTACAAACGTGAGGAAACCAGAGGGCAGAGAAAGAACACCCCAGAACAACTAGAAGCAACAAGGCAGAGGGAATAACCGGAAAGCTCAAAACAGGAATCAGGTCTGTGCCCAGCCACCAGACCAAAGACCTCAACACTCACGGAGCATCAGACGTGGATTTCAGAAGAATCTTGCCTTATCCATTGGAAAAACTAACTCTAGAGTAAATGTTACTCTAGCTTCTCCTAAAAAAACAATAAAAGCAAGATCTGAAAGGATTGACTATTTCCAGATAACTGAATCCAAAATCAAGAAGCAAAATTCACAGAATCTAACATCCAGTAAAAAATTATTAGGCAGCTAAGAAGCAGGAAAATACTATCTACAGACAGGAGAAAAGTCAATCAGTTGAAACTGACCCCCAAATTACATAATGACAGGATTAGTAGGCAAAGACATTAAAAACATTGTTAGTACCCATGATTTGCATCCAGCCAAGAAGTTACAGAAAGCAATGAACAATTAAGCAGAGGCATGGAATTGGATAGGGAGAGAAATACATTCTCATGTACGCACACACACAGCTACAGTTGCAAACTTTAATCCCTGAGATAAAAAATACACTGGAATTAAGAGATTAGACAGCAAAGAAAAGTAAAAACTAAAACATCTGAAGATAAAGCAATAGTAACTATCCAAAATGAAACAAAAAGATGAAAAAAAAGAAACCCACATTATGGGCTATGCCACAATTTCAACAGCCTAATTAACTTCTTTTTTAATATTTATTTATTTGGCTGCCTCACATCTTAATTGTGGCACAATGGACCTTCACTGCGTCATTGGGGATCTTCTCTTGCAGCACCCAGACTCACCAGCTGTGGCGCAGGCTTAGCTGCTCTGGGGCACATGGGATCTTAGTTCCCCAACCAGGGATCAAACCTGTGTCCCCTGCACCGCAAGGCAGATTGTTAACAACTGGACCACCAGGGCAGTGCCACTAATTAAATCAGAATTCCTGAATTAAGAAAGGAAGCTAACGGGGAAAATAAAAAAAGGTTAAAGAAATGACTGAAGAAATACGCTCAAATTTTGTGAAAACTATAAATGTGCAGAACCAAGAACCTCAAAGAACCCCAAACACAAGAAACTTAAAGTCACTCAAAGGTACATCATAGTATAATTGCTTAAAACTAGGAATGAAAAGAAAAGTCTTAAAACCAGAGGAGGGAAAAAAAATACATTATGTACAAAGAAACAAATACAATGAGGACAGATTTCTAACCTGAGGCAATGCAAACCAGAAGACAGTGAAACCTCTTTAAAGTACTGCAAGTAAAATACTTCCCACAACTGTTTACCCAGCTAAATAGCTTTCAAAAACAAAAGTGACATAAAGATTAGGACAGAAAACAGTGAAATGGAAAATAGAAAACAACAAAGAAAAGCAATGAAAGCAAAGATGATTATTTGAGGATATTAGTAAAATTAATAAACCTTTAGAGAAACTGATTAGAAATACGAGAAAACACTAATGACCAATATCAGGAATGATCTTACAGATATTAGAAACAAAGGTCTATTATGAGCAACTTTATGCTATTAAGTTCCCCAATTCCTTGAAAGACATAAATGAGCTCTTTCTCTAGGAAAAGATAATTCGAATAGCTCTACTTATCAAGGAAACTTATCAACAGTTGAAAATCTTCCAACAGCAACCACAACCGCAAAAAGTTCCAGAACCAGAGAGCTTCACTGGGGAAGTCTACCAAATAGTTAAAGAATGATATAAATCCTATGTAAACTCTTCAGGAAACTGGGGAAAAGGGGGTGAAGGGGTACTATTTCCCAACTGATTCTACGAAGCCAACATAACCCTGACAGCAACACCGGAGGGCATCAGAATAAATGAAACTTGCAGATAAACACTCTGCATCAATATTTGCAAAAGTTCTCAACAAAACTTTATCAATTAAAATTCTGGAATATATGAAAAAGATAATAGGTCAAGACCAAAAGGGATGGGGCCCAGAAATATAAGGTTAGGTTAACATGTAAAATCAATGATTTATAATTTACTAGTTTATAGTTTGCTATAATTATAGCAAAAATCAATATAATTCTGTTAAATAAATATAAAAGAAAAAATTATTAAGATCTCAGTAAGTGCAGAAAAAGCACATGATAAAATCTAACATCCATTTCTGATTTTTTTTAAAACTTCAGCAAACTAGGCAAGAAGGAAATTTCCTCAACTTGATTAAAAACATCTATGAAAAATGAAAAGCTAATATCATACTTAGGGGTGAAAGTCTGAACACTCTCACATTTAATGTAACATCATGAACAAGACAAGCAAGTCCATTCTCTCCATTTCTATTATACTGAAGGTTCCAGCTAGTGAAATAAGAAAAGGAAAATTAAGGCAACAAAATTATAGAGCAAGTAAAAACTGTCTTTACTTGAGGAGACAATCATCTAGATAGGATATCTAACAGAACCTATAAAAAGCTACTAAAACAAGTATGTGAGGTTTAGCAAGGATGTGGGATATAAGATAAATATGGGGGAAAAAACTATTTTATTTCTACATTCCAACAACAATCAGAAATTGAAATTTTAGAAATATTTATTAGGTTGTGCAAAAGTAATTGAGGTTTTTCACTGCTGAACTTTGTCACTTGATATTGGAATCTGCTCTTAAATAAATGTAGTTATGTTGTATACATTTTAATGCACATTCATCCCTTTATGTTTTTTGCTAATGACTTATTACTTGCTGTGTATTTTATATTTATTTTAGACTTAGGGAAATAATGCTAGTCAATAAATAAATTCAAGTGATTTTCTTATTCGAGTTCAAAATGGGTTATAAAGCATCAGAGACAACTAGCAACTTCAACAATGCATGTGGCCCAGGAACTGCTAAAGAACGTACAGAGCAGTGATGGTTCAAGTTTTGTAAAGGAGACGAGAGCCTTGAAGATGGGCGCAGTGGCCGACAACCAACTGACAAGCTTACCGAAGCTGATTCTCTTACAACCACACAGGAAGCTGCCGAAGAACTCGATGCCTGCCATTCTACGGTCATTCAGCTTTTGAAGCAAATTGTCAAGGTGAAAAACCTCATTAAGCGGGTGCCTCAACAAGCTGACCACAAACCCAAAAAAGCATTGTTCTGCAGTGTCCTCTTCTCTTATTTTATGCAACAACAATGAACCATTTCTCAATCAGACTGTGACGGGCGACAAAAAGTGGATTTTATACAACAACCGACGACAACGAGCTCAGTGGTTGGACTGAGACGAAGCCCCAGTGCACTTCTCGAAGCCAAACTTGCACCAAAGAAAGTTCATGGCCACTGTCTGGGGGATTGCTGCCCGTCTGATACACCATAGCTTTCTGAATCCCAGAGAAATCATTACATCTCAAAAGCATGCTCAGCAAACCAATGAGATACACTGAAAACTGCGAAGTCTGCAGCCGGCATTGGTCAACAGAATGGGCCCAATTCTCCTCCATGATGACGTTCAAAACAACCAACACTTCAAAAGTTGAACAAGTTGGGCTACGAAGTTGTGCCTCATCTGCACAGTCACCTGACCTCTTGTCAACCACTTCTTCAAGCACATGGAAAAATCTTCATCTCCTACTCAGTTTTGCTATGAACCTAAAACTATTCTAAAAGTCTGTTTTTTAAAAGTCAACAGTAAAAAAAAAAAAAATTAAATTAGAAAATGAAAGACATGAACAGATAATTCACTGAAGAGGATACACAAGTGGCAAATAAGCATGTGAAAAGCTGTTCAACATCATTAGCCATGAGGGAAACGCAAACCAGGACCACTGTCTCCATCGCTACACCCCGAACAGAATGGCTAAGACTGAAAAAACAAAAAGCAGCAACGCCATATGCTGACGAAGAGGTGGAGATGCAGACCACTCACACACTGCTGGTACGAGTGTCACATAACACAGGCATTTCGGCAAAGTCTGCCAGTTCTGCAATGAGGCAAACATGCAATAACCATACAACTCACCAACCGCACTACTGAGCACTCGCCAGGGAAATGAAAACTTACACAAATGTACAGCATGATCTGTAAGAGTCAAAACTAGAAACAGCCTAAAGGTCCTTTCAAAGTGTGACTGATTATACAAACTATGGGACACACACACTATGAAACTCCATTCCTTAATAAAACATATATTAAGCATGATTCACACTGTCACAAAGTCTTAGTTTCTCTACATATGCTCTGATTTACAGCTTTCTATGGGAAAAGAAGCTATCATCTGAATTAAATGGCACAGAGAAAATACGACCAGTATTTTTAACCTAATTTTAATCTTTAAAACAGACAAAACACTAGAAATGCTCAATGTTCTACACTGAGGAAACTGCACAGTAATCATTTGGTAATAAAGTGCAGTAATTACAGGGTACAACAAAAAAAAACTTAATAAACTAAAATCCTACTAAACATATTCCCTCAGTTAACTGGGATTCTTCCCTGATAAACTGTTTTCATGTGAAAAAGGTACATCCCAAGGAAAGAAATTCATTGTAAATGTAAGAACAAAGACTTCATGAAAATGATAATCCTTATTATTTAAAATTTAAAAATCAGAACAGCACTGTCAATTGAACTTTCTGTGATACAAAAACATTCTTTATTCTTCACTGTCCAACACAGTAGCTATGAGCATTACGTGTGGCTTTAGGGCCTTGATGTGCAATCAGCAAGACTAAGGAGCTGAATATTTAAGTTCAGTTAAACAGCATATGGCCAGTGGCCACCACACTAGACAAAGCAGATCTGGAGCTTGCAGAAAAGTTCAGAAAAGAATACAAACACAAGCACTATAAAAATAATCATCAGAGCTTCCCTGTCGGCTCAGCAGGAAAGAATCTGCCTGCCAGCGCAGGAGACACCAGTTCAGTCCCTGGTCTGAGAAGATCCCACACGCCATGGACCACTGAGCCCATGCCGCACGACCCGAGCCCGTGCGCCACGACCACGGAGCTGGGCCAGGCCCCTGCGCTCTGCACTGAGAGGCCCGCAGCACACCTAGAGCAGCCCCCGCTCGCCACAACAGGGGAAAGCCTGAACAGCAGTTAAGACCCAGGATAGCCAAAAGAAAGCAATTAAATGATAAAAAAACATAATCATCAGTACTGTGGATAGAGGAGGTCTATTTCTCACCCACGGCACTACAGGCCTTTGAGGCAGAATAATTCATTGTACCCAACTTCCATAAGGAGAACAGGGTCCCTCCAAACAATAAAGATGTTTGTCCCCAAATGTGAGTTTTTTCTGGCCACTCTTGATATAGGGTATTATTTCATTCAAAGAAATAAATAATAATGTGACTGAGGCCACAGAGTTCAGCGCAACAGTACATTTTCACCAGCAGAGGGCACAGAGATGCCACAAATACCACACAATGCCAATTTCAATGTTCACATGTATTGAACTCAAAGACACTTGGTATATTCACTTTCACAGAAGGAACAGTATTCCTTGGAATAAGAGTGAAGTGAAGTGAAGTTGCTCAGTCGTGTCCAACTCTTTGCGACCCTGTAAACTGTAGCCCGCCAGGCTCCTCTGTCCATGGGATTCTCCAGGCAAGAATACTGAAGTGGGTTACCATTTCCTTCTCCAGGGGATCTTCCCCAACCCAGGGATCGAAACTGGGTCTCCCGCATTAGAAGCAGATGTTTTAACCTCTGAGCCACGAGGGAAGCCCAGGCGTAAGAGTAAAAATGCGTTAAAAGAAATGTATATTTTTCAAAAATAAACAGGTCTCTCCAGAAAAGTTTCTGTCAATGTCATCAGCTTATCAGTTAACTAAAACTCCTCAAACGTAACGAAACAACCCTGGCAAATAAAATGGCAACCAAGCCTTAGCTTCAAGGCCATTTACACATGTATTAACACTATCCCACGGGTTGCAAAATAAGTTGCAAATAATTCTCCTCCTAAAGTTGTCAGAGTCCATGTGAAAACAAAGCATTTGATTCGAAAGTAAACCTGACACAAAAAACGAAACCAGCAACGGACTCAGCAAAGGCGCTGAGAATGGCCCAGGCACCCGCGGACGGCGAGGCCCACAGGGCAGCGGGGTGGGCTTCAGACTCCCTCCCAGAGCTGGAGAAACAGCCTTCCCGCCCCAGGTCCAAATGCCCTGTGCAGCCCCGGGCGGGACCACTGCCCTCCTGAAGCCCCTCTGGGGCTCCCCGCCCCACCTCCTCCCTGAGTCCCCACCTCAACCCTGAGCCCGCTGGCCAGTGCCGCAGCCTCAGGCACCCCCACAGGGCAGGCCTCCTGGGGCAGATGAGGCCCAGAGCATCAGCACCCCTGTGACCCCGACCCCAACCCCCTCCCTAGACGCCCCTCCCTCCCCAGACTGACAGCGCGCCCCTCCCTGCTCTGCTCTGCTCTCCCTTCCCTGGCGCCCTGAGGCAGGCCCTCCACTCTGTGCTGCTTCTTGCTGCTGGTCAGTCGCTAAGCCGTGTCCAAATGTCTGTGCCCCATGGACCGCAGCACGCCAGGATTCCCTGTTCACCAACTCCCGGAATTTACCCAAACTCATGTCCACTGAGTTGGTGATGCCATCCAACCATCTCAACTTCTGTCGTCCCCCTTCCTCCCACCTTCAATCTTTCCCAGCATCAGGGTCTTTTCCAGTGAGTCAGCTCTTCGCATCAGGGGGCCAAAGTACTGGAGCTTCAGTTTCAACATCAGTCCTTCCAATGAACACTCAGGTGTTGGGGTCCTTTAGGATGGACTGGCTGGATCTCCTTGCAGTCCAAGGGACTCTCTGTGCTCAGGGTCTGCCAATCCCCTTGGAGTGGAGGCTCCTGCAAGACAGGGCAGGGAGAGCTCCTGACCTACGCCTGCTCTAGGAGACCAGCAGACAAAGGGTAAAAACTAGAAAGAAACATCACTACCTTCTTTTCCTGAGTCTTCCAAAAAGTACTCTTGAGTGGTTGTAGTCCCAGGCTCTGCTCAGTTTCACTGTTTACCAGACAAAACACAATTCACAAATGCTTCCTTCAAAGTCGTAAAAATGACTGAGTGCTAAAAAACAAAAAGACCTGACATAATTTTCAAGTCCTTACTCTGTGCAGGAGACTTCACAAGCTCACTTAATCCTCACAACTCCCTGACTCAGGCATCACCATTTGACATGTGGTGACACTGAGGCTTAAAAGTTTAAACACTCCCACCACAAGGAAGATACGGGGGAGCAGGGAGGGAAGGGAGGGAGAGAGGGAAGAAGGAAGGAAAAGAAAAGAAACCCCAGAGACTGATTTCAATGGAGAGCCCAAAAGTTAGGCAGACCAAAAGTTAGGAAATACATAACTACATGATTTTTATTATATTTATATTACACTTAAGAAAAGTGAATAAATATGTTCAGTTCAATTGCTCAGTCATATCCAACTGTCTGTGATCCCATGGACTACAGCACGTCAGGCTTCCCTGTCCATCACTAAATCCAGAGCTTACTCAAACTCATGTCCACTGAGTTGATGATGTCACTCAATCATCTCATCTTCTGTTGGCCCCTTCTCCTCGCGCCTTCAATCTTTCCCAAATCAGGGTCTTTTCCAATGAGTCAGTTCTTCACATCAGGTAGCCAAAGTAGTGGAGTTTCAGCTTCAACATCAGTCCTTCCAATGAATATTCAGGACTGATCTCCTTTAGGATGGACTGGCTGGACCTCCTTACAGGCCAAGGGACTCTCAAGAGTCTTCTCTAACACCACAGTTCAAAAGCATCAATTCTTCGGCACTCGGCTTTCTTTATAGTCCAACTCTCACATCCATACATGCGTACTGGAAAAATCACAGCTTTGACTAGACATACCTTTGTCAGCAAAGTAATGTCTCTGCTTTTTAATATGCCGTCTAGCTTGGTCATAGCTTTTCTTCCAAGAAGCAAGTGTCTTAATTTCATGGCTGCAGTGATTTTGGAGTTCAAGAAATGAAAGTCTGTCACTGTTTCCATTGTTTCCCCATCTATTTGCCATGAGTAATGGGACCAGATGCCATGATTTTAGTTTTCTGAATGCTGGGCTTTAAGTCAACTTTTTCATTCTCCTCTTTCACTTTCATCAAGAGGCTCTTTAGTTCCTTTTCACTTTCTGCCATAAGGGTGGTAATTTCTACATATCTGAGGTTATTAATATTTCTCCTGGCAATCCTGATTCCAGCTTGCACTTCATCCAGCCCAGAATTTTGCATGATGTACTCTGCATGTAAGTTAAATAAGCAGGGTGACAATATACAGCCTTGACGTACTCCTTTTCCTATTTGGAACCAGTCTGTTGTTCTATGCCCGGGTTCTGACCGTTGCTTCTTGACCTGCATACAGATTTCTCAGGAAACAGGTCAGGTGGTCTGGTATTCCCATCTCGTGAAGAATTTTCCACAGTTTGTTGTGATCTACACAGTTAAAAGCTTTGGCATAATCAATAAAGCAGTAGCAGATGTTTTTCTGGAACTCTCTTGCCTTTTTGATGATCCAACAGATGTTGGCAATGTGATCTCTGGTTCCCCTGCCTTATCTAAATCCAGCTTGAACATCTGGAAGTTCACGGTTCACATACTGTTAAAGCCTGGCTTGGACAATTTTGAGTATTACTCTGCTAGCATGTGAGATTAGCATAACTGTGTGGTAGTTTGAACATTCTTTGGCATTGCCTTTCTTTAGGATTGGAATGAAAACTGACCTTTTCCAGTCCTGTGGCCACTGCTGAGTTTTCCAAATTTGCTGGCATACTGCATGCAGCACTTTTACAGTATCATCTTTTAGGATTTGAAATAACTCAACTGGAATTCCATCACATCCACTTGCTTTGTTTGTAGTGATGCTTCCTAAATCCCAACGGACTTTGCATTCCTGGATGTCTGGCTCTAGGTGAGTGATCACACCATCATGGTAATCTAGGTCATTAAGATCTTTTTAAAATAGTTCTGTGTATTCTTGTCACCTCTTCTTACTCTCTTCTGCTTCTGTTAGGTCCATCCCATTTCTGTCCTTTATTATGCCCATTTTTGCATGAAATGTTCCCTTGGTATCTCTAACTTTCTTGAAGAGATTTCTAATTTTTCCTAATCTGTTGTTTTCCTCTATTTCTTTGCCCTGATCTCTGAGGAAGGCTTTCTTATCTCTCCTTGGTGTTCTTTAGAACTCTGCATTCAAATGGATATATCTTTCCTTTTCTCCTTTGCTTTTAGCTTCTCTACTTTTCTCAGCTATTTGTAAGGCCTCCTCAGAAAACCATTTTGCCTTCTTACATTTCTCTTTCTTGGTGGTCTTGATCATCGTCTTCTGTGCAGTGTCACGAACCTCCGACCACAGTTCTCCAGGCACTCTGTCTATCAGATCTAATCCCTTGAATCTATCTCTCACTTCCACTGTATAATCATAAGGGATTTGATTTAGGTCATACCTGAATGGTCTAGTGGTTTTCCCTACTTCAACTTCAGTCTGAATTTGGCAATAAGGAGATCATAATCTGAGCCAGAGTCAGTTCCCAATCTTGTTTTTGCCGACTGTATAGAGCTTCTCCATCTTTGGCTGCAAAGAACAGAATCAATCTGATTTCGGTATTGACCATCTGGTGATGTTGGAAGAGGGTGTTTGCTATGACCAGTGCGTTTTCTTGGCAAAATTCTGTTAGCCTTTGTCCTGCTTCATTTTGTACTCCAAGGCCAAACTTGCCTGTTACTTCAGGTATCTGTTAACTTCCTACTTTTGCATTCCAGTCCCCTATGATGAAAAGGACATCTTTTTGGGGTATTAGTTCTAGAAAGTCTTAAATGTCTTCATGCTGCTGCTACTGCTAAGTCACTTCAGTCGTGTCCGACTCTGCGTGACCCCAGAGACGGCAGCCCACCAGGCTCCCCCGTCCCTGAGAGTCTCCAGGCAAGAACACCGGAGCGGGTTGCCATTTCCTTCTCCAATGCATGAAAGTGAAAAGTGAAAGTGAAGTCGCTCAGTCGTGTCTGACTCAGCGACCCCACGGACTACAGCCCACCAGGCTCCCCTGTCCATGGGATTTTCAAGGCAAGAGTAGCGTTCAATTTCAGCTTCTTCAGAATTACTAGTTGAAGCATAAACTTGGATTACTGTGATACTGAATGGTTTGCCTTGGAAACCAACGGAGATCTTTCTGTCATTTTTGATACTGCATTTCACACTGTGGAGGTATGGGTCAGCAGTGGCCTGCCGCAGGGCTAGGGGCTCTGGGTGCAGCAGACCTAGGTCACACAGCTTGTGGCTAAGCCCTCTTGGAGTAGGTCACCAATAACCCACCATAGAGCTGCCGAGCAGACGCCCCACAAACGCCCCAGAACAATTATACCAAAGCAATTCTCGCACTGTTAAGAAATTTCTAGGACCCACAACAGATTTCCCAACCTGGGGATCTGGCAAAGGGACTGAGAAGCCCCAGGGAATTTGACTTTGGAGGCCAGTGGGATTTGATTATAGAACTTACACAGGACTAGGGAAACGGATTCTTGGAGGGCACAAACAAAACCTTGTGTGCACACCAGGACCCAGGAGGAAGGAGCAGTGACCCCTCAAGAGCTGAGCCAGGGTTGCCTGTCAGTGTCCAGGAGTCTCTGGCAGAGGTGTGGGTTGGCGGTGGCCTGCTGCAGGGTTGGGGGCACTGAGTGCCCCAGTGCGTGCATGGGACCTTGTGAAGCAGATCACCATTACTGTCATTACCTCCACCACAGTTTGGTCTCAGGTCAAACAACAGGGAGGGGACACAGCCCCACCCATCAACCGAAAATTGGATTAAAGATTTACCAAGCCTGGCCCAAGACCAGTTTCCCCCTCAGTCAGTGTCTCCCTTTAGGAAGCCTTCCATAAGCCTCTTATCCTTCTCCGAGGGGAGGCAGACTGAAAACCACTATCACAGAAACTAACCAATCTGATCACATGGACCACAGCCTTGTCTAACTCAATTAAACTATGAGCCATGCCGTGTAGGGCCACCTAAGACGGACGGGTCATGGTGGAAAATTCTGACAAAACTTGGTCCACTGGAGAGGGAATGGCAAACCACCTCAGTATTCTTGCCTAGAGAACCCCATAAGCAGTATGAAAAGGCAAAACGATAGGACACTGAAAGATGAATTCCCCAGGTCAGTAGGTGCCCAATATGCTACTAGAGATCAGTGAAGAAATAACTCCAGAAAGAATGAAGGGATGGAGCAAAAGCAAAAACACCACCCAGCTGTGGATGTGACTAGTGATGGAAGCAAAGTCTGATGCTGTAAAGAGTAATATTGCATAGGAACCTGGAATGTTAGGTGCATGAATCAAGGCAAATTGGAAGTGGTCAAACAGGAGATGGCAAAAGTGAACGTTGACATTTTAGGAATCAGTGAACAAAAATGGACTGGAATGGGTGAATTTAACTCAGATGACCATTATATCTACTACTGTAGGCAAGAATCCCTTAGAAGAATAAATATGTAAATAAACTCAAATATCATAGACACTAAAAAACTAAAAAGATTCTTAGAGAACTAAAAAATCTACCAATACAGCATTCCCATGATGTTTTTCAAATGCTAATGTACTCTGGCAAAGAAGTTAAACTGTGATAGTCATTTAAGGCTCCACTGGCCATCAGGACAGTGTAAGATAAAAGGAGAAAATGAAATGAAGCTTAAGTTTAGATCCTTGCTTCATCAGACTGTCCTAAAGTTTAAGCCTTGTCAACCCTATTTCTCACTTTGTTCAGGTGGTTGAGCATCATTCAGAAACTCAGCTTAGAAGTTCAGAAATTTGAGCAAGTGTGGTACCGCTTCCCTTGATTTTTTTTTATCTATTTTTGGCTGGGCTAGGTCTTCGTCACTGAGTGCAGGCATCCTCTGGTGGTGCAGAGCAGGGGCCTCTCCTGTTGTGAGCACAGGTCCCAGGCCCCGGGCTTCAGCAGCTGCGGCACACGGGCTCCTCGAGTGCAGCTCGAGGGCTCTAGACCGTGGGCTCAGGAGCTGTGGCCTAAGGGCTCAGCTGCTCTGCGGCCTGTGGAATCTTCCCGGACCAGGGATCAAACTGTGTCCCCTGCATTCGCAGGGGGATTCTTATCCACTGTTCCACCAGGGAAGTCCTCTTTTGTTATGTTTTTATAAATATTCTAGTAGTTTCTCTGTGCAGAATTTCTCTCAAGCAGAAAGAGATTCAATATTTACAACTACCTCCCTTTTAAACTATTCTTGACAGATTCCATGAGATAACATGTGCTTTTAATACAACAAGCAGCACTCCAAGTTTTAAAGCAAGCCTGTATTACTGCTATTGCCAAATCTATCTTCAAATAAACTGGTTGAGTAAATATATAATATGCAATCGTTCCTCATTTTATTATTTTTTTCTCAATATTCTGCCATTACACGGATATAATTTGTCTAAGCATAAAAACCCAGAATTCATTTCCCTTCTCATTATGTACAACAGCTGAATTTAAAGAGAATGAAAAAAGCTGAAAATCTGTGCGATACCTTATGTAAACGTCAAGGGTAAGTAACACATTCCAGATGTCCAAAAGACCATCTGCTACTCCAGCCTCACAAAGTAGAAACTGTGGTTCACTGTCATATCCTCTCCCTGTTAACAGCTTGATGCAAAGCATTTAATCTATTAATTAATTAGTTAATTAATCTCTAATAGAAGATTAGACCAGATATCTGAAAGGACTCTTCTATCTCTAAACTTTCTATAATTTCAGTTACAAAAAAATGTAGATGAGAGACTGAAAATCTGTGCAAAGTGCTTAACTATCACTTACCCATGGACTTAGAGCATCTAGGGGTGAACGGTGTGGCTTGCACCGAACTCTGAGGAATGAATATTGCCTGGAACGACTCAACAACTGGTCATCAGAAACATGTGACAGTGACAGACAATCCCGCCCCCAAAGGAAGGAGCAAATCGAAAAAGCCTAGTAACGACCAACAGCATATTTAACACGTTCAATTTAGTGAGTGTGGAAAAACGCAGAAGGAAAGTGTGATACATTTGCACCACTTGCATTTAATGAAACTTTTCATGAACAGGCTCCTCAGGGACAGGCTGGGTGCCCACGGGGGGAGGCAAGCCGGCCTCGCCCACCCGCCCGCCCGCCCAGCGGCGCTCAAGGACGCCTTCCACTGAGATCCACCCTCAGCAAGTAAGAGTGCGCGCACAGAGCTCTGACAGCGAGACTGAAACCAGGAGAGTTAGAAAGCAAACACTCATCAGTGAGGAGCCAGCTCAGTTTAAAACACGTTTTAAATTACTATAAAGTACTATTAGCCAGTAGGCTGTGCAAAGAACACTCTTCAACCTCCCTCAATACCCCGCTGTCCTCACTCTCGGCCAAAGACGTCACCTGTTGTCGCTCCCACTTCAGACCCTTTCAGTCTCCCTCTTCATCAACTGCTCCACAGTCTTCCTGATTCTTCTCCTGTCCACAGCGAACCACCTCCTCTGTCGGCTATCTAATGCTCCCCTCGGTCGTGCGTTAAAAAATATCACCCACACACACCATACTTCCCTCCTGGTGAGCCTGCCCCCTCCTGGCCGTGGAGAAGAGCCCACTGCTGGCCCCACAGCCTGCTGCCTCCAGGACTAAACCCCCACAGAGGGACATGGTCCCAGACTCCTGGATGATGATGCAGAGACTCCACCTTCAGGAAGCCAGACAGCAGGTCACACAGCCCGCGAGCTGCCGAGGTGCAGGCCGATGGATCAGTGAGCAGAGTGGGGAGGAGGGGAAAGCGTGTGAGGAGAGCCAGGCCCCAGGCCCAGGGACATAGAGAGCAAAGGCAAGGCGCTAAGCTGTCTGCCAGGCTGGGCTCGTTTTCCCAGGTCAGGCTGTGGGTGCGCTGCTCACTCTGAGACCAGCTGAGACAGAAGCCATGGAGACAGTATTGATTTGCTTACACCACAGCCACTCGACCCAACTTCTGGTGTGCCAGAGGACAGAGAGCTAAAAAAGCTTTATTTCTCATATTCCTTTGCAGTCAGACTTTTGAATGAGAATGAGTTTCTTTCTACCAATTAGATGCACTCATGCAATCAACAGCTGACTTGGTAAAGACTCCGCCTGCATTGCAGGAGACCCTTGTTCGATTCCTGGGTCAGGAAGATCCGCTGGAGAAGGAATAGGCTACGCACTCCAGTGTCCTTGGGCTTCCTTGGTGGCTCAGATGGTAAAGAATCCACCTGCAATGCAGGAGACCTGGGTTTGATCCCCTGGTTGGGAAGATCCCCTGGAGAAGGGAAAGGTTACCCACTCCAGTATTCTGGCCTGGAGAAGTCCATGGACTGTATAGTCCATGGGGTCACAAAGAGTCAGACAACTGACCAACTTTCACTTACGCAATCAATACCTGAAAGCCAAAGTGAGGTGGAGACTATCTTCCTGCCTTTCTCACTGTTTTTCTGCAAGAAAACCAGATGGTAGAATGTCTGATATCCAATCAAGTCCTGGGTGAGAAGGACCAGTTTTCATGGATGGCGGGAAGACCCCACACTTCAGTACCAGCTGGTATGTGTAGGAGGGCAGCTGCAGCTTTCTAATCCCAGGATCACAGCTAGCTTGTTGTTTTCTGACACTCAACAGCCCAAGGACAGCCTTTGGGCGTGAAGCTCCCTGATGCATCAGTTCTGCTGTGATCTGGGACTGACTTTCCCGCCCCTCCCAGGCTTTTCACAAGGACCTAATTTCCTGTATGAAAGCACTTCTGCCAACACACCTAGAGCATTCTATTTGCAGTGCTGAAGCTCTACTAAAACAACCTCAAACATACGAAAATAATATGTGATTCCAGTATTCAATGCCAGTGGCTTTTACAAACCTAACTAAACAAAGTTTTACATAAGCTAAAAAAAGAAAAAGAAAGACAAATATTGGGTGAGGCCTTATTTTCCATAAAAAGAATCACCAAAATCACAGTGATCTTCATCACTTAAGATACTGCATGAAATACTTCCAAGACCACTGAGACAAATTAGCTTTGCAGATGCTGCTTGTATCATTTCATAAATAATGTCTTAAACTAGCAGCACACAGCATTCTCGAGCTGAGCACGCGCCTCCTCTTGCTCGGTTCCTTACTCACTCAACAAATATTTACCAAGCACTTATGCGTCAGGAAGTATACTAGGCAGTGAATAAGAAAGACAAAAAATGCCTGACATCTACATTCTAGAAAGGAAGACAACTATTAAACAAAGTAAGTACATACTGAATGAAGACCTAATCTAACCAAGGTGTGGAGGCCAGGCCCACATGCACACCTGGAGGAAGAACATTCCAAAGAGAGAGAAAAAGGCACCAGGGAAGAAGCTGGTTAGTATATTCAGAGGCTGAGTGGGCGGCGTGGACTGCCGTGCTTTGGTTTTTACTCTGACAGGCAACAACAATGGAGGGTTTCAAGTATAGCAATGACAGGATCTAACTATCTAACCTGACTTTTTAAATAGATCATTCTGGCAGCTGGGTTAGAACAGACCATAGAGGCAAGAATAAAGCTGGAAGATTATTTTAGCTATTGCAGGGGACAACTCCAAAGTTCTGGGACTGAGCACAAGGGCACAGCAAGATGGGGAAGACTGTTCGAAGAGCAGGCCTGGGGAGGAGAAAGATGAATTAAGTTAAGACGTGTCAACTTGGAGCCCCTGAATAAACAGCACATGCAGGGGGACAGACCCGTGTGGAGTTCTGGGCTGGGGGCTTTCTGTCTGAAGGGATGTGCCAGGGGGAGTCATCCACTTACAGTCAATAACTGAAGCAGGGGACTGGATGAGATTGGCAAAGGAGTAAACACAAACAGAAGTGAAGAGGTTCAAGAACTGAGTCCTGCGGCAGATTCAAGAACTGGCTGTGCAAGCCTCCCACCTCTTCTGATTTAAAAAAAAAAAAAAAAAAATGCTATTTTGCTTAAATTAACGCTAGTTCTTTTTCTATCCCCTACTATGGAAAGTCTTTAATACAGAAAGCCCTGAGTCAGGATTCATTAGTGCCTTACACAACTTCAGTCTGTATGACAACTAGCAACTGTACCTAACATACAACAGGTGCTTAGAACACATGTGACATGAATACTTCTTCAGGTACCCTTGGATAAAATACAACTTAGGAAGCAGCATCAGAGGTTCTGGTGCACTTTCACGGTTTGCCACAGTTCTTTTCACCATGTTCTTAAAAAAAAATAGGATGAGGAAGAAGTAAAATTAGTACCACACTCATTACTACTTTTTCAGATGCTTTATTAACAACAGCTAGTCAGTACTTAAACAGCTGCATGATAAATCCTTTTTCTGATCCAGCATCCAAAAATGACTAGGGTCTACCATAAAGAGCCAACAGCTAATTTACTTATTCCTTAATCACTCCGTCTTTGTAATAATAATTTATTTGAAGTTTTTTTTTTTAACTTCTTTTGTTCTCCTGGTATGTTTACATATCCTCTGAGTATGTTCAGAACAGATAATATATGTTGAAAAATATGCATTCAGTACGAGATTACATAAATGTCCAGATACATACTGTCAGTCAGGACTAGATAACAATATAGTCTTCTAACTGAAGGGGGAAAAAATGCAGATCAAAGTGAACTAAACATTTTTTAAGTCCAGAACAATCCTCCTTATTTGCTGATAGCTTATTTACTTCTTAGATACAAAAACCAGAATTTTTTTTCCTAACTTTCATTATCAAAATCTTCTAAATACAGAGAGTAGCACAATGAATACCCACATACCCAATGCCCAGATTCAACAAGTGGTAGTTTTTTGCTATATTTTTATCTTTTGTGTGCTGAAGTGTCTTAAGAGTAATTTCAGGCAAAGACATCACTCCTAAAAACTTCAGAATGAAGCTTTAAAAAATATGAATTTTCCCTCCATAATCACAATTACCAACACCTACCAAATTAACAGTAAGTTCTCAACATCATCTAATGCTACCTATTTTACTTCCCACAACCATGCTTCCAAAAAACAAAAAAATTTTAAGGACTTTTTCAAAAAAAGCATCCTCTCAAGGACCATTCACTGTGTTCAGTTATGTCTCTGACGTGCCTTTTAACTTAGAAGAGCCCTCCTCCCAAACTGTTCCTCATTAAACTTAGTAAAGAGGTACTAAACCCAGGCTTAACATAAAGAATAATTACACTCTCCACTTTAAATGTTTTCAGGGGACGCATACAAATATGAAATGTCTCTAATCAACATAATGCTCCTCACTTCATGTGAATTCTAAAAGTAACTTGAATATGAATGCTCAAGGTCGACCATAAAGATTAGGCTTCCCAGGCGGCTCCGCTGGTAAAGAAGCCACCTGCCAATGCAGGAGACAGGAGATGCAGCTTCAATCCCTGGGTGAGGAAGATCCCCCGGAGCAGGAAATGGCAACCACTCCAGTATTCTTGCCTGGAAAATCCCATGGACAGAGAGGAGCCTAGCAGACTACAGATCAGGGGGTCACAAGAGTCGGACACAACTGAGGGACTTTCACCAAAGATTAAAGCTCAGCTGAGTGGTACTAGCCTGAATATCTGTTTCTTAGCTGTGACGTAACAGTAAGCACTGTTTGGGACTGATACCCTCCCTCTACACTTAAACTGAAACAATCTGATGTGATTTGCTTTATTCAATTTGAACATATAGTAACTTCAGCTGTTATATGAAAGTGAAAGTGAAGTTGCTCAGTCGTGTCTGACTTTTTGTGACCCCATGGACTGTAGCCCACCAGGCTCCTCCCTCCATGGGATTCTCCAGGCAAGAGTACTGGAGTGGGTTGCCATTTCCTTCTCAGCTGTTATATACTCACTAATATATACACATATGTTTCACACATTCATTTAAAAGTATGATGCTATTTTTACATATTTTTCCAATTACATTTATCTCTCACAGGCTATGGGCTGCAGACTATCACCATGCCTCAAATATCTGGTAACAGTTTCACTATGAAAATTAAGAACTTCAGTGATGTTTTCTGCCTGTTGATGTGCCTTGCAATTTTTTCTTGATGCTGTGCTGGGTAAAAGAAACGGCTGGGGAAGGGGGCATTCCATAGCCCTGTGATTAGGTTTCAGTTCTCCAAGGAGTCTCTGCCTCTGTATTGGGAACTTCACCAATACTTTCAGTCTCTGCCACCCTTCCTTCAGGGGGACAGGACGGCTAGCTAGACTAGGCAGGCACTGGGATTTCCAGAGATGTCTAGAGTTAGGAATTTCTGTCGCCCAGGTCTGTGCTTAGTCACTCAGTCATGTCAGACTCTTTGTGACCCCATGGATTGTAGCCCACCAGGTGTCTCTGTCCATGGGACTTCCCAGGCAAGAAAACTGCAGTGGGTTGCCATGCTCTCCTCCAGGGGATCATCCCAACCCGGGGATGAAACCCAGGTCTCCTGCACTGCAGGCGGATTCTTTACCGTCTGAGCCACGAGGGAAGCCCCTTGGAGCCCTACTTTAGCCCCAAATCTCTCATTTCCTCCCGGTCCTGTCATCGCGCGGTCTGGGGCCTGGCTCTGAGAGGCGCCTCTTTTCCCCCAGGTCAGTTAAGCTGTATTTAAATAGTTTTTCCCCAGGGTCTACCTTGCAGTAAAAAACAGAGCACTCTGGTGTATTTCTAAGTAGTCCCTCCTCTTCTTCTTCAGCCAGAAGCACTAGGAGCTTTTCTCCCCTATTTACTGTGTTGAGCTTCTAGAGGTAAAACTCACAAACATATGTGACCCTCCCTATTTACTGAGTCCCCCTGGAGTCCTCCAGCAATTCATCAATTACAGTTTGGATTTTCGGAGAAGGCAATGGCACCCCACTTCAGTACTCTTGCCTGGAAAATCCCATGGATGGAGGAGCCTGGTAGGCTGCAGTCCATGGGGTCGCTAAGAGTCAGACATGACTGAGCGACTTCACTTTGACTTTTCACTTTCATGCACTAGAGAAGGAAATGGCAACCCACTCTAGTATTCTTGCCTGGAGAATCCCAGGGACGGAGGAGCCTGGTGGGCTGCCGTCTATGGGGTCGCACAGAGTCGGACATGACTGAAGCGACTTAGCAGCGGCAGCAGCAGTACAGTTCTGATTCCCAGAATTGTGATGGAAGTTGTGATTCTCTATATTCATCTATCTCTGCAATTTGGGGGACTGCAGTTTGCCCTATGACCTCACTTCTCTGACAGATCTAATAAAAACTGTTGATTGTTCAGCTTGCTCAGCTTTTTCTTCTTGTTTACATGGAGTGGAGACCTGAAGCTCCTTTCAGTCTTGCAGCCAGACCACAATCTGGAAGTCCTCTCAACTATTTTTTGAAAACTAGCAAAACATTTATTTTAGGTAAAAACCAGATTCCTGTTGCTTTCAGGCATATTTTAACAAATCAGTTAAGAACAGTCAAAATCAGGGAGACAAGAGATAAAAGCCCAAAGAAAGGCAAACACCTGATAGCCTTGTCTTATCTACAGAAGTGAAATCACTGTCTCCACTAAAAAACAAATTCCAAATAACAACTAATTTTCATTAATTAATGAGGGAAAACTGCTTCTGTACAAAAGTTGAGCACCATTTCACAGGGATAAAAATATTTATTTTAAACTGATAATATTGGGTAAAGAATAGCAGCAATAGATTAGTGACCTTTGCATATAAAACTAGTAATTTAACTAAAGCAGAAAAGGAATCCATGTCACCATCAACTAAAAAATTAATGACAACCTGAAAGTAGAGATTTATTTTATTTGGTGGGAACGTCAAGGACTCTGAGCCCAGGAGACAACATCTCAGTAGCCCTGAGAAACTGTTCCGAGGAAGCTACAGCCTGACTCCCTCTCCTGCCTCCTGGAAACAGTTTCTGTATACACTCGCTATCCAGTTGTGTATACAGTTTCTGTGTACACAAGGCTACAGTATACACAAGTTTGAAACAAAGGGGGCAGGCAGTCTGAGTATCAAAGATAACTGATAAGTAAGGAAAACCAGCTATCAAGCTAAGGAATGTAGCATTCTTCTGTGTATGGAAGATGCAGACCTCTGGGCTCACTGAATTCGTTCCTTTCATATGCACCTCAGCTACCTGGGGCCAAATTATGTTTCTTGATTGTTTATATTCTTAATTTCTTGCTCAACATTGCTGTTCAGTTGCTAAGACCTGTCCAACTCTGCAGCTCCATGAGCTGCTGCAGCACACCAGGTTCCCCTGTCTTTTACTATCTCCCAGAGTTTGCTCCAACTCATGTCCACTGAGTCAGTGATGCTACCCAATAATCCTATCCTCAGCCTCCTGCTTCCTCAGATGGTAAAGCATCTGCCTACAATGCAGGAGACCCAGGTTCGATCCCTGGGTTGGGAAGCTCCTCTGGAGAAGTAAATGGCAACCCATTCCAGTACTCTTGCCTGGAAAATCCCATGGATGGAGGAGAGTGGTAGGCTACGGTCCATGGGGTCACAAAGAGTCGGACACGACTTTGACTTCAGTCTCCTGCTTCTCCTCCTGCCCTCAATCTTTCCCAGCATCAGGGTCTTTTCTAAGAAGTCAGCTCTTTGCATCAGGTGGCAGAAGTGTTGGAGCTTCAGCAATAGTCCTTCCAATGAATATTCAGGGTTGATTTGCTTTAGGATTGACTGGTTTGATCTCCCTGCAATCCTAGGGACTCTGAAGAGCATTTGCCAGCATCACAATTGGAACGCATCAATTCTTTGGCACGGTCCAGCTCTCACATCCCTACACGACTCCTGGAAAAACCATAGCTTTGACTACACAGATCTTTGTCAACAAAGTGATACCTCCGCTTCTTAATATGCTGTCTAGGTTTGTCATAGCTTTTTTCCAAAGGAGCAAGTGTCTTTGAATTTCATGGCTGCAGTCACCATCCACAGTGATTTTGGAGCCCAAGAAAATAAAATCTGTTAATGTTTCCATTGTTTCCCAATCTATTTGCCATGAAGTGATGCCATGATCTTAGTTTTTCGAATGTTGAGTTTTAAGCCAGCTTTTTCACTCTCCTCTTTCACTTTCATCAAGAGGCACTTTAGTTCTTCGCTTTCTGCCATAAGGATGGTGTCATCTGTGTATCTGAGATTACTGATATTTCTCCCGGCAATCTTGGTTCCAGCTTGTGCTTTATCTAGCCCGGCATTTACCATGATGTACTCTGCATAGAAGTTAAATAAGCAGGGTGACAATATACAGCCTTGACGTACTCCTTTTCCTATTTGGAACCAGTCTGTTGTTCCATGTCCAGTTCTAACTGTTGCTTCCTGACCTGCATATAGGTTTCTCAAGAGGCAGGTCAGGTGGTCTGGTATTCCCATCTCTTTCAGAATTTTCCACAGTTTATTGTGATCCACACAGTCAAAGGCTTTGTCATAGTCAAGAAAGCACGAATAGATGTTTTTCTGGAACTCTCTTGCTTTTTCCATGATGCAGCAGATGTTGGCAATTTGATCTCTGGTTCCTCCGCCTTTTCAAAAACCAGCTTGAACATCTGGAAGTTGACGCTTCACGTATTGCTGAAGCTTGGCTTTGAGAATTTTGAGCAGTGGTCAGAGGACTGGAAAAGATCAGTTTTTTATAGTTTTAGCTGGTTTAATTTTATTATTCCTTTCAAGTACATTTTCATGCCTAGTGTGAGTTAAATATAAAGTTCGAGGTACATTCTGTTGTTGTTTAAAAGACTACCCTTTCCCTACTGAATTACCTTGGCACTTCTGTTAAGAACAGCTGACCTGTATATGTAAGTCTATTTATTTAAATTATGTGTTCCATCAATCTAGGTCTGTCCTTAGACCAATACCACACTGTCTTGATTACAGTAGCTTTATATTAACTGTTGAAGTCAGTTTATATAAAAAACTGAACATTCTTCAAAATTAGTCAGATTTGGGAGTCTCATCTGCATTTCTTTATAAATTTTAGAGTCAACTTGTCAATTTCCACCAAAAAAAGCCTTCTGAGATTTTGACTGCAATCATGCTGAATCTACAGGTTAATTTGGAGAGAGCTGACATCTTAAAAAGACTGTGTCTTCTAATCCATGAACATGGTGTATCTCTCCCTTTCTTTAGGTATTCTTTAATTTCTCCCAGTCTTTGCCAGTTTTCAGGATACAAGTCTTATTTTGTTACATTTATCACTACATTTTCAGATTTTATAAATTGCAAATGGTAATTTTAATTTCTACTTCCCAACTGTTTGTTGATGGTATATAGGGATAATTTTTCTATAATCATCTTGATAAACTCAATTACTGGTTCTAATACTTTTTAAAAATAAATTCCTAAGGATTTTCTACTTAAATGGTCATGTTGCAACTGTTAAACTACTCAAGTGCTTCAGAGATTTTAAAAATAATTTCTGCAAGAATGTCTAACTTAAACTGTATTCATTTCACCTTCCTATGGGCTTCCCTTGTAGCTCAGCTGGTAAAGAATCCACCTGCAGTGTGGGAGACCTGGGTTCGATCCCTGGGTTGGGACAATCCCATGAAGAAGGGAAAGGCTACCCACTCCAGTATTCTGGCCAAGAGAATTCCATGGGGTCCCAAAGAGTTGGACACGACTGAGCAACTTTGACTTTCACCATTTTATGCCCTCTTAAGTGTATCCCAAGCGGTACCTATTATAAAAATCTAGGTTCAATATATAACTTTTTATCACAAATCCACTTGTATGTAGTAAGCAGAACAATGACCCCAAAGACATCCAGTATCTAGATCTGTAAATATGTTACCTTCCATGGCAAAAGAAACTTTGCAGATATAATTAAGGGCATTGAGATGGTGTTCTTTTGAATGATCTAGGTAAACTCAACATAATCATGGCAGTGACGTAAGCAGAGAATGAGAGATCTGAAGACAGCACCATGAAGATGGAGGAAGTGGCCAAGAAGCAAGGATCCCAGGTGACCTCTATAAGCTGGAAAAGTTTCTCCCTAGAGTCTCCAAAAGGAACGCATTTGATTTTAGCTCAGTAAGACTCATTTTGGACACCAACCTCCAATGTAAGATGATACATTTGTGTTGTTTTAAGTCACTAAGTTTGTGATGATTTGTAGTATCAGCAATAGGAAATTAATTTATTAGTGATGATCATTCCACTTCAGTAAATATACTTCTGCTAGTTTTTAATCACTATGCTGCATACCTGAAACACATTATAAACCAACTATACTTCAATTTTTTTAAAGTCCAGAATAAATCATAATTTTTTGTAAATTTTCTTACATTGGAAGAGAAAGCTCTCCTAAATATGATTTGTTACAAAATTTTAAAAATTCCTTTGATTTTCTTTTTAAGTTTGCATTCAAGCTGATCACTTGAAATGCACGCTTTAAAAAAGATCAGTGGGAAACATCTGAGGATCTGTCATCAATCACTCTTAGAAGCAATCACTTGGATCTCATAAAATGAAGAACAAAAGTTGTGGATCAGGGAGTGAAAAGAATGGAGGATTACTAGCCAGATTATAATTATCTCCCCTTTGTACCCTCAAAGTCCTTACATTTACCACTCGAAATGCATGTGAACACGAAATCAGCACATATTTCCAACAGCATCTCATGTAAGCTCCTATTTTGTTTTAAGCAGAATACTTTCAAAAAGTCATTTCTATATGATATTATAGGTAAATGCCATTCACAGTTAACAAAACTCCACGTAACATCTTAGGCAAAAAATACTGACACTGACAAATGTACATGACTAACTGAAAACGCACCTAGAGGTCTCTTCTTTAAAATGATGACTGAAAGCATATCTTGGCTTTAGTAGTTGACTGGAAGAGGTGGGGATTGCTTTGATTTTACTCTACTCCAAGAAAGCAGTAAAATGAAAAGGTTTCACATAAAAGGACTTCTCAACCAGTAAAGAATATTCCTGTTAGCTACATGATATGCCTTGAAGCTAATTAAAAATAGTAACACGTAAATTTGCTCAGCAAGACCTAAGTCATCAGTGAAAAGTCTTTAAAAAGTATAAAAGTCTGATCATGATTCAAAGTTCAGTAAGTCCCCCAAATATTTTATACCCTCAGTAATAATTACAGACCCTCAATAACAAGTTTTTAATTAACAATAATAGTAAATACTAGCATAGAAGTAACAAGAGGCAGGGAATTTAGAAACCAGCACAGACCATGAGGGAGATGAAATAAATCTTTGCAGTAAGGCTCAACAAGGACAGGGACAACTGGTCACCAAGCAGTTGTCCCTGCTTGTTCCTTCTAGCAGAATCTAGAAGCAAAGCTTAGACTCACACCTGGCTTTACTAACTTACCCAAGGACACTGCTTTCCAATTCTACCATGCTAATTCTGTGATACAGGGAGATAATCAGTACCTGACCTAAGGATGTAACTGCAGAAACAGAAAACAAGGAAGTTATGTGGAAGACCCCCCTTCCAAACAAAAACACTAAAGGACTTGTCTATCGATTCGATCAATTCATAGAATAAAGTTTAGTGATCAGAAAAAAAAATTATATTTTGTTGAAATTGGTATTTTGAAGTCAGGCTGGTTATGCTATTAAATGCAAAGAGATAAAGTAAAATAAAGACTGTCCACATTTGAATACATTTAGCAATAACCTCTCTGACGAAGACCTTACGTTTGGTGGTGGTGCTTTAGTTGCTAAGTTGTGTTCATAGACTGTTTGCAAACCTATGGACTGTAGCCCGCTCCTCTGTCCATGGAACTTCCAAGGCTAATGGAGTGGGTTGCCATTTCCTTCTCCAGAGGATCTTCCCAAACTAGGGATTGAACCAGAGTCTCCTGCACTGCAACTGAGCCACCAGGGAAGCCCCTAAATCAGCTTGAAGGTGATAATCTCTTCCCGCAAAATAATCTCTTCTATCACAAATTTCAACTACAAAAGCATATGTTTTCTTTCAAGCATGTAACATGCAGCTAGCAACACACACTCTGGAGCTAAATCTCCCGGGTTCAAAATCTTGACTCTATGGTCCAGGTTCCCAACTCCATCTCATCCAGTAAAGCTGGGAATTTCCTCTAATGCTTATACCTGCTCCTCTGGCCAATACCCCTAGGCTGGGTTCTAGCGATAGCTGAGATATGCTGAAACACTGACGTGGTCTGCTGATACTGTCTGCTGATATTGTCGTTGCTTAGTTGCTGTGTCTGACCCTCTGCGACCCCATGGACTGTAGCCCCTCAGGTTCCTCTGTCCATGGGATTTCGCAGGCAAGAATACTAGAGTAGGTTGCCTTATCCTCCTTCAGAGGAATCTTCCTGACTCGGGGAGTGAACCTGAATCTCCTGCTTGTCAGGGGGATTCTTAACCACTGAGCCACCTGGGAAGTCGGGTCTGCCAATATACTGGAGGAAAATACACACTATCAATAATGTTGTAAGGTCCCCGAGTCTACCCGCAAGTGTGCTACTTCACTAAGAGGACTCACAGGACTCAACGTACACGTGTACTCATGGCTACGATTTCTTACAGCAGAAGGATACCAAGCATACTGGCAAAAGGAAAAGGTACAAAAAGCGAAATGCGGGAGAATCAGGCACAGGTGTGCACAAGTCCTCTTCCGGCGGGGCTGCACTCAAAATACTTCTCAGCAGTGAGTTCTGACAGTGGGTGTGAAAGGCTGCAAGCCAGGGAAGCTCATCAGAGATGCCGTGCCTAGGGCTTTTACCTGGGAGCTTGCCTAGCCCATATGCAATCTCCAGACTCCCAGAAGAAAAGCAGGTGTCCAGCAGAAACCATACTATTTGCATAATGAGTTTAGGCGCAGTGACTGACATCACTTAGGGTGATGAGACCCTTCCACATCCAAGCTCCTGGATGCCAGTCAGGGGCCAACTCTGGAATCAATCCTGCTTCCAACAGACCAGCAAATCCTTTAATGTGGACCTCACCTACCTGTTCCTCGATTCATTCCCAGCTCCCAGAAAAGTGCCTGAAATATATGGTAGCCATCAAAAAATTTTTTCATGAAAAAATTCCTGGCTCTACCATGTCCTAGCTGGGTATCATTGGGAAAGTTACTTAAGTTCTGTGTGCCTCAGTTTCCTCACTTGTATTACCAACTTCAAAAGATTATATTGAGGACTAATTATATGTCAATTAATATGTGTAAAATATTTGATAAATATTTGATTACACCAGTGGCTGGCAAGAATGAAGCACTATATAATTTGTGTATCTATAACCTTATTTTTTTGTTTGTTTGAACTTTCAACTTTACAGTTTTACCTTCTCCAAGTCACAATGAATTCTCCCAATACTAAATTTCTAATGAATCTATAATCTACACATAGATTAGAATTACCTGATCATTGTTTCATATCTACTGAGCTCCCTAACCACTTTATGGACCACATCCAGAACTTTTTTAGCACATTTGACAGTACCTGACATGATACTTGACCTTTGCAGTGCCCAGAAAATACTGACTTACCAACAAAAATTATGTTTGTTAAATCAACTTTTTACAGTGGTCAGAATGTAACACAGTCAACACTTTTGATAATAACTGCAACTTAAACAAAATGGCTTCCAAGTTTCTTTGATCTTCCTCTATTGAGCAGAGAAAAATGAATTAATTCTATCCAGGGAAAAGACTGGTAATAGCAGCAGCAGCAAGGAAAAGGCTTGAGTTTATAATGTATAGAACTACAATGTCAACTATTTGACTTTGCCTTACAGAGAGAATGGGTTAGAGTCCATAAAGGTCAGTAAGGGCTATATACACATCTTGTACAGCAAGAATTAAGATACAAATTCACTTAGGTACTGAAATCAAGTCATGAAAGCCTATACTTTATAGTAACTATTTTTTAATCATTGATTTATTTTTAAGGCTACAAAATGCTGATGTTTAGATACTCATTCACCATAAATGTATTGTTCCTAACATATTTCACTTGTTTATAAGCAAATCAGTTCTTTTTAATTGGATAATTGCTTTATAAAGCTGGGTTTGTTTCCACCACACAGCAACGTGAATCAGCCCTAAGATTACATATATCCCCTCCCTCCTGAGCCTCCTTCCCGGCTCCCCACCCCTCTGAGCTCCCTGCGTCACACAGCAGCTCCCCACTGGCGATCTCCTTCACAGGTGGTAGCACACGTATGTCAATGCTGCTCTCTCGGCCCACCCCACCCTCTCCTGCTCCCCCACGTTGACAGGCCAGTTCTCTACATCTGTGTCTCTATTCTTGCCCTGGATAGAGGTTCATCAGTACCATTTTTCTAGATTCCATGTATGTGCATTAATATACGATATTTGTTTTTCTCTTTCTGACTTACTTTATACCGTATAACAGGCTCTAGGTTCATCCACCTCAATTCAACAAACTCAAATTTGTTTCTTTTTATGCCCGAGTAATATTCCCTTGTGTATATGTACCCCAATTTCTTTATCCATTCATCTGTTGATGGATAGGTTGCCTTCATGTCCTGGCTGTAAACAGTGCTACAATGAACACCGGGATATATGCATCTTTTTGAATTATGGTTTTATGGCACCCCACTCCAGTACTCTTGCCTGGAAAATTCCATGGATGGAGGAGCCTGGTGGGCTGCAGCCCATGGGGTCGCTAAGAGTCAGACACGACTGAGCGACTTCACTTTCACTTTTCACTTTCATGCGTTGGAGAAGGAAATGGCAACCCACTCCAGTGTTCTTGACTGGAGAATCCCAGGGACGGGGGAGCCTGATGGGCTGCCATCTATAGAGTCGCACAGAGTTGGACACGACGGAAGTGACTTAGCAGCAGCAGCAGGGTGAACATTTCAATATTTAAAAAAAGGAAGACAAAGATGATGAACTGGGAGAAAAGCAGCCAAAGTTATAAACTGATGAGTCAGAGAGACCCATGGTTTCCATACCAGCTCCAATATCAGAACTTACACATAATCAAAAAGGGAAACCTGAGAATCAACAGAATTCTGGGAACAGAGCATCAGACTGAAGTTTAACATTCTGAGAGAAATTTTAGATTGATAGGTCTCTTCTCTGGGTGCAGAGACCTGGGTATGGCATAACCCTGCCTGGAGGAGGTCGCCATTAACCCCACCATAGAACCACCAGAGCTTACACAGGACTGGGAAACAGACTCTTGGAAGAAACAAACAGAACCTTGTGCACCAGGACCCAGGAGAAAGGAGCAGTGACCCCACAGGAGACTGGCAGACGCATGGGTGGGCGGTGGCCTGCTGCAGGGTGGGGGGCACTGAGTGCAGCAGACCCCCTTCTGAAAGAGGTCCCCATTATCCTCATTCAGTTCAGTTCAGTTAGGTCGCTCAGTGGTGTCCGACTCTTTGCGACCCCATGAATCGCAGCACGCCAGGCTTCCCTGTCCATCACCAACTCCCGGAGTTCACTCAAACTCACATCCATCGACTCGGTGATGCCATCCAGCCATCTCATCCTCTGTCATCCCCTTTTCCTCCTGCCCCCAATCCCTCCCAGCATCAAAGTCTTTTCCAATGAGTCAACTCTTCGCATGAGGTGGCCAAAGTAGTGGAGTTTCAGCTTTAGCATCATTCCTTCCAAAGAACACCCAGGACTGATCTCCTTTAGAATGGACTGGTTGGATCTCCTTGCAGTCCAAGGGACTCTCAAGAGTCTTCTCCAACACCACAGTTCAAAAGCATCAATTCTTCGGTGCTCAGCTTTCTTCACAGTCCAACTCTCACATCCATACATGACCACTGGAAAAACCAGAGCCTTGACTAGACGGACCTTTGTTGGCAGAGTCATCTCTTTGCTTTTCAATATGCTATGCAGGTTGGTCATAACTTTTCTTCCAAGGAGTAAGCATCTTTTAATTTCATGGCTGCAATCACCATCTCCAGTGATTTTGGAGCCCAAAAAAATAAAGTCTGACACTGTTTCTACTGTTATCCTCATTACCTGCACCATTACTGGCCTCAGGTCAAATATCAGGGAGGGAACACAGCCCCACCCATCAACAGAAAATGGGATTAAAGATTTACTGAGCATGGCCCCGCCCATCAGACCCAGACTCCCCCTCAGTCAGTCTCTCCCATCAGGAAGCTTCCATAAGCCTCTTATCCTTCTCCATCAGAGGGCAGACAGACTGAAAACCACAATCACAGAAAACTACTCAAATCTGATCACACGGACCAGAGCCTCATCTAACTCAATGAAACTATAAGCCATGACATGTAGGGCCCCCCAAGACGGACCGGTCATGGTGGAGAGTTCTGACAAAACGTGGTCCACTGGAGAAGGGAATGGCAAACCACGTCAGTATTCTTGCCTAGAGAACCCCATGAACAGTATGAAAGGGCAGAAAGATAGGAGACAGAGACGCACTCCCCAGGTCGGTAGGGGCCCAATGTGCTACTTCTCCAACATGGAGAAGAGTGGAGAAGTAACTCCAGAAAGAAGGAAGGGATGGGGCCAAAGCAAAAACACCACCCAGCTGTGGGTGTGACGGGTGATGGAAGCAAAGCCCGATGCTGTAAAGAGCAATACTGCATAGGAACGTGCAATGTCAGGTCCATGAATCAAGGCAAGTCGGAAGTGGTCAAACAGGAGATGGCAAGAGTGAACGTCGACGTTTTAGGAATCAGCGAACTAAAACGGACTGGAATGGGTGAATGTAACTCAGATAACCATTATATCTACTACTGCGGGCAGGAATCCCTTAGAAGAAATGGAGTAGCCATCATAGTCAAGAGTCCAAAATGCAGTAGTTGGATGCAATCTCAAAAACGACAGTATGATCTCTGTTCATTTCTAAGGCAAACCATTCAATATCATGGTAATCCAAGTCTATGCCCCGACCAGTAATTGCACTCATCCCACACACTAGCAAAGCAATGCTCAAAATTCTCCAAGCCAGTACGTGAACCATGATGTTCAAGCTAGATTTATAAAAGACAGAGGAACCAGAGATCAAATTGCCAACATCCGCTGGATCATCAAAAAAGCAAGAGAGTTCCAGAAAAACATCTATTTCTGCTTTACTGACTATGCAAGCCTTTGACTGTGTGGATCACAACAAACTGTGGAAAATTCTTCAAGAGATAGGAATACCAGATCACCTCATCTGCCTCCTGAGAAATCTGTATGCAGGTCAGGAAGCAACAGTTAGAACTGGACATCAAACAACCGACTGGTTCCAAATAGGAAAAGGAGTGTGTCAAGGCTGTATACTGTCACCCTGCTTATTTAACTTATATGCAGAGTACATCATGAGACATGCTGGGCTGGATGAAGCACAAGCTACAATCAAGATCGCTGGGAGAAATATCAATCACCTCAGATACGCAGATGACACCACCTTTATGGTAGAAAATGAAGAGGAACTAAAAAGCCTCTTGATGAAAGTGAAAGAGGAGAGTGAAAAAGTTGGCTTAAAACTCAACATTCAGAAAACTAAGATCATGGCATCCGGTCCCATCACTTCATGGGAAATAGATGGGGAAACAATAAAAACTGTGACAGACTATTTTGGGGGCTCCAAAATCACTGCAGATGGTGACTGCAGCCAAGAAATTAAGACGGCTTGCTTCTTGGAAGAAAAGCTATGACCAACCTAGACAGCATGTTAAAAAGCAGAGATATTACTTTGCCAACAAAGGTCCGTCTAGTCAAAGCTTTGGTTTTTCCAGTAGTCATGTATGGATGTGAGAGTTGGACTATAAAGAAAGCTGAGCACGGAAGAATTGCTGCTTTTGAACTGTGGTGTTGGAGAAGACTCTTGAGGGTCCCTTGGACTGCAAGGAGATCCAACCAGCCAATCCTAAAGGAAATCAACCCTGAATATTCATTAGAAGGACTGATGCTGAAGCTGAAACTCCAATACTTTGGCCACCTGATGCAAAGAACTGACTCACTGGAAAAGACCCTGATGCTGGGAAAGAGTGAAGGCGGGAAGAGAAGGGGACGGCAGAGCATGAGATGGCTGGATGGCATCACCAACTCAATGAACATGAGTCTGAGTAAACTCCGGGAGTTGGTGATGGACAGGGAGACCTGGTATGCTGCAGTCCATGGGGTCGCAAAGAGTCAGACACGACTGAACTGACCTGAACTTAGAGAAATTATAATCACAGACTTCTGCTTACCTAAATTTATCCTGCAAGTATTAACATCATGATAAACACCAGTTCCTAAAGGTGAATTGTACTTTTTAGTAAGAATTACTTTGCTATTTCAGGGTTCCTATATAAACCTATTTTAAAGTAACAGTTAATGAAAAATGCCCACCACCCTCAGCTGCCTGTAGTGGCCTCTAGGACTGGGTCTCACAACTCCATTTCACTCTCCTAATTTGTGAAGAGGTCAGAAAGCGCTTTCTAGGCTCCCTTGTCGCGAGAGGCCTGGACCCAAGTTAGGTCTGTAGTGTCGGGCACGTGGATGGCACAGGCTTGGCAGCTGCCGTCTTTCCACAGTTAGGACAGCCGACAAATATGTCCGACAGGCACTGACCGGCCACAGCAGCCTGGTTCTCCAATCAGCTGAAGGGAGAGATGCAGCCGCGGCAGTGGTGGCAGAGGCAGTAGTGTGTGGCCTTGAAATCAGAAGGCCAGGAGAGGCTCCCTGACTTTGGCTCCTCCAGCCCTTTCGACAATGTTGTAAGGGGTCTACTTCTGAACAGATATCTTATGACGGCCCCAGTGGTTCCGTTTCCTGTCCTATCCACTGACATTCACCTTAAGACAGTTTGCGTCCTCTTACATTCTGGCCAGGACCACTGTTATAACCAAGTGACCAGGTGGCTACCTCTCCCCACTCCAGTCCTTCTTCTGACCAGTCACTGCCAAGTCTGATTGTGCTTTAAGACAGCATACTCAAAAGCAGAGATATTACTCTGCCAACAAAGTTTACCCGCAGGCCGAAAGGTGTACACTCATCCACATATCTGCCGCCTGTCCTCAGCTCTGTGCTTTCACATACACCCTTTCAAAGGTATTTGCTGAGCCGCATCTCACCTGCTGTGCCCAGGACTGGAGCTACAAGGCAAAACAAGACAGACAAGGTCCCTTCTGTCTCAGAGCTACAATCCAGTCCCCGATTTCCCAATAATTACCCAAATAATGTTTAATTACAACTGTGGTGAGTGTAATAAAAAACTCAAGGTGCCTCTCACATGTATAAATGGAAGCCTAATCTAACCTGGGAAGATCAGAGAGAATCAATTCCCTTGAAGAGACACTTAAGCAGAAACTGGAAGATAGGTAAACTGACCAGATAAAAAATTGTCAGCTTCCTGGGCAAAAGAAAAGAGCATATGCAAGGGCCCTGGACAGCACTCTAGGAGCTGTGAAGACAATCAAGGGACAAAAGCTAGGTGCACGGAGAGCAGCAACCCGCCATAAGTGGCCAGGGCAGCGCTGCTCACAGCACTGCTCCAGTGCACTGAGCACACTGTTCTGAAATAATGCATGTGCTAAAAGGACTCATGTGCAAAAATGCAGCGCCCACCAAACAAGCTCCTTTAGGGTCTTACAGCAAGTTTAGTGCTCTAATCCGATACAGCGCTTAGCGGTGTGTCCTCAAGTCAAGACTATGGAGTGAAGAAATGAGTGTTTGATCTGGGCCAAGGGCTTAACCTCTCCATACCAGGCAGTCTCTAGGGTTCAAGCATCTTCTGCTTCCAACCACCCCAAAACTTACAAGGCAAGAGATGCATTTTTCATGCCGACCTATACATGCTCAGAGTGACAGCTAGTATTTAGCACAGACGATAAATACTTCAAACAGTGAAGAGTACACTTTAAGTCAGCAAGGGGCTCTAAATCCTCCCTGCTCCATGAAGTGCCGCCAACTAGTCACCGACAGAACTGCTTTCAAAGTCCCGTGGAGAGCCCACTGAGGCCTCAGGGAGGAAGGGCGGCACCATCTGCTTGCTCTTACTCTCCGGTCGCTCAACAGACTCGCTAAGAGTAGGACCAAGAGCAGGAAACTGGCACCTATGCCATCCTTTGCTCCTTCCTCCCTTCCCAAATACTATCAAATCAGGAAGCACACACTGGTGACCCAGTAAGAAAATGTCAAAATCCAAGGGACAAACTTCTGCCAGTTGGTATAAGGCAACAGAACAGGGAAATCTCTAGCCCCAAAGTCTAGTTCTGGTACAAAGACCCACGGGGGGAGCATACTTTTTAAGAAAGAAAATTAAGTTAACTAGGAAATAGCTTCAAAATACATGAAAAGTTTGATGCAGTTTGTTAGGCAGTAAAAAAAAAAAAACATCAATACACATATACAGTATGGAACCACTTACAATAACTGAGCTGTAAAAATAAGACCTTTAGCATGTCTTTTAAAAGCACATTTAACTGTAAAGCAATTATCCTCCAGGGGCTTCCCTGGCGGCTCAGTGGTAAAGAATCTGCCTGCCATTGCAGGAGACATGGGTTCCATCCCACGGTTGGGAAGATGCCCTGCAGAAGGAAATGGCAACCCACTCCAGTATTCTTGCCTGGGAAACCCCATGGAGAGAGGAGCCTGGCAGACTACAGTCCATGGGATCACAAAAGAAGTGGACACAACTTAGCAACAATAGCAGTTAAATAAAACAATTTTATCCTCGAATTTTTTTTAAAAGTACAATCAGAATTTCACTACCTACATTTATTACGTCAACTGGCACGTGCGCGTGCGTGCCAAGTCATTTCAGTCGTGTCTGACTCTTTGCAACCCTATGGACCGTAGCCCACCAAGCATCTCTGTCCATGGGCTTCTCCAGACAAGAATACTGGAATGGGCTGCCAAGCCCTCCTCCAGGGGGATCCTTCTGACCCAGGAATCAAACCCAGGTCTCTTATGTCTCCCTACACTGGCAGGATAGTTCTTTACCACTAGCGCCACGTGAGAAGCCCTGTCATCTGGTATACATAATAAATCCAGTATCAAGAAATAAACCAAGATTTCTACTAAGAGAGCCCCTTAGCTCATACTAAAGACTCAAAAACTTTACAAAATATATTTAATCATAGCAACTGCCTCACCATCTCAATTTTTTTCAATTATTACAACTATGAAATCAAGTTTCATTCAACCAATAAGTGCTTTGAACTATTTGCTTTTTTTTTCCCCTTGAAGGACCAAGATGAAACAATGAAATAATTTAGAAGATCATCTTAACACTATCCTAGATTCAGCAGCATCAGGAAAAAGAGCTGACCTTTCTAAATCCTGACTGCGGCTCATGCCCTTCACACCAACCACATCCTTGAGCTCTCGGTACTCTCTTCTGTCCCACTTCCTCCACTTCTCAAAAACAAAACCACACACACAGGACCAAACAAAACCAAAATAAAAAAGACATCTATTCAATACATATCTACTGACCTCAGTGGCAATCCAACATGTGACGAATACTAATGCTCCCTAGTTCTCACGTCAGAAAAAGTAAAAGTTGTCCTAATGTGAGAAGTGCCAGATTATATCCTTCTCCCACCTCAAAAGCCATAAACACAAATGTCAGCATGTGGTAAACAATGGCTTTCTCTAAACCTATATATTATTTTAAGAAGCATTAGTGAAAATCTGATTTTACAAAGTACCTTTTGGCAGAAAGAAATCTGAACAAAAATTATTTTTGAATGGTTTCTATAAATAAAGAAAGGGAACTGCTAAAACTGTTATTCAATCTTTAATGAATAGATCTAATACTTACCAGCATCTCTAACTATATGATTAATTACTCAAAATGCATACAATTAAACTCATATACTGGCCTTTTAAAGGCCCATTTTCCAGTATTTCATTAGTGCAGTGATGAGTAATAGAGCCTCAATACAGAAAGGAATTCATTCTCCAAAAACCACACACGTAACCCGTATCAGGTAAACAAATACTAGTGCAATAATCGGGCGTGTGCAACTCTGCCTGAAAAGTTGGCCCCAAGTGACTTTACTATGATATTGAAAAGTGCTTCATCAACGGTCCGGTTCCAGTCCAGTCACATGACCTCCCAGTAGCCGGGGACCGTCACGGTAGTAAAGGAACCTGCCAATGGCGTGTGGCTGAGTCTTGTCAAGTATCACCTGCCCACTGAGACTTGACTCATTTACACAGCGTTAAAGAAGAACGGGAAAGCTTCAGGAAAAGTCGAGGTCAAACAATGCAGAACTCTTCAATTACCTTCCCAGAGACTGACTGCGGCTCCGGAGAACCATTGGTCTCTCACCAATTCACAAATAAGCCGGGTTTCATTTCCTACCCGTATTAGGGTTTAAAAAAAAAAAAAAAACTCTGAAACGTGTTTCCCGTGAGATTACTTATAAGACATTAAATATACATCAGTTCTCCAAAGCCGAAACATATAGGCTAAAAATAGAGTGTCTATTTCAAAGGCTGAGGCAGAAGCCCTCCAACTGAACAAACTAAAATTAGGTTCCTCTCATGTCTGGATCTGAAGAACACCCCTTCGACGTTCAAGAGACACACAGACCAGGGTCCACATATAGACTCCCGTGGACTAGCCGGTCGGAGAGAATCGAACTAAAACCTTCAGCAACACAGAAGCCCCGCGTCCAAGAAGACTCACGTTAACGAAACCCCTTCTCATTCGAGCCAAAATCCAGGCTGGAGCACAGCACGAACGCCCAGCTTCAAGCCCTTCCCCAGCTGCCTCGCTGAGCGCGCCCCGGGCGAGGACCGCCGGGAGGACCGCCGGGAGGACCGCCCGAGGACTGCCCCGAGGA
Source organism: Capricornis sumatraensis (assembly GCF_032405125.1). Lineage (NCBI taxonomy): Eukaryota > Metazoa > Chordata > Mammalia > Artiodactyla > Bovidae > Capricornis > Capricornis sumatraensis. The sequence continues at coordinate 10,135,763 of NC_091079.1, forward strand.
CCGGCCGCCGGCCAGGGGCTGCCGCGGCCGCCCAGCCCCGCAGCGCCCGGGCGGAGGACGCGGCCCGCCCGGCCGCCCCACCCGCCGCGGCACCTGCCGGGCGGCCCGCGCCGGCCCGGCGGGAGCAGGGGACCCCGCAGCCCCGGCCCGAGGGTCGCGCCGCGCTACCTTTGGCCTCGCAGTCGGCGCAGTACTTGTTGTCCTCTTCCCTCAGCAGCTTGGACAGGATGAGCTGGTGCTGCTCGTTCAGCTTCTGCGCCTTCTCCCGGCACGAGCGCGTCGCCATCGCGGCGGGGCGGACGCGGGCAGCAGCCGGGCGGGACGGGCGGGGGGCCGCGCAGCTGGACGCGCCGGGGGCCGCCGGGGCCGCTCGTACTCGGCCGGGAAGCGGCGGCCGCGCCGGCTGGAGAAGGAGGAGGGGCGGCGGCGGCGGCAGCGGAGGCGGCAGCGCCGACGTGTCCCGCCTCCTCGCCGGGCCGGCCCCGCACGCAACGCCGACCCGGCGAGGGGGAGGGGCCGGGGCCAAGGCTTCCGGGCGGCGCCGCCGGAAGGAACGGGCGCTGACTCGCCGCGCATGCGCTGGGTCTCCCGCGAGCCCAGCCCGCGGGGCGCTTCCGCTCCGGCTTGGCGCACAGGTGGTTCCGGAAAGGTGCCGCGCCTTACGCGCGTGTGGACTTCCGTGCTCTCTGCAGACGCTGTCGTCGCTGGGGTCCTCAAGTCTGACCCCGTAAAGGACGACCCTTCCGTGTGCTTCTTTGCCTTTGCACCTGCGGCACGACATTGGAAAGGCAGAAGTAACCGTAACTGGGCGGATTCTGTCATTCATTCAACGTTTCTTCACCGGCACGTTGGAAACAGACACTGAGCTTGAAGCTGGAGGCCCGTATAGGACCAAATAGGCAAAACTGCCTCTTCTGTTGTAGGGGATGTGACATGTGTTATTGAAGGCCGACGTCGGTTGGTGGCCACTGTGCGCCTTGAGCTATTAAGTCATCCAGTCCTTAACACAGCCGTGAATAGTGTTGTCCGCATCCTACACATGGGGACATCCTAGTTTCCCAGGTGGCTAAGACGGTAAAGAATCTTCTTGCAATGCAAGAGATGCAGGTTTGGTCCCTGGGCTGGGAAGATCCCTTGGAGAAGGGAAAGGCTACCCACTCCAGTCTTCTTGCCAGGAGAATTCCGTGGACAGAGGAGCCTGGCGGGCTACAGTCCATGGGGTCGCAAGGAGTCGGACACGACTGAGCAGCTGACACACATATCCTACAGGAGAGGGCCATGTGGCCTGTAGGAGTGAGAGGACTTGGCCCCACTGCTCCATGCAGGAGCTGAGATTCAGTCCCAGAGCAGTAAGGCCTCCCTCCCGTAAGGGTGAGAAGGACTGGGGCCCAGGAACAAAGGGCCCTAGGCCAGGTCGCTTTAAGGAGAAGCTGTATCACAATCACTTTTAATGCAAGAAGAATAGGGAAAGAAGACATTTTCTTAGAGCCCAGAGCTTCCCAATCCAGACCCGTGGATTTTGAACCCTGGGTGAAGGAGTCTGAATGTTTTGATGTGGTGTGGCATACTAGCAATTTCTAACATGGGACCTAAGGAATCAGAACAAATATGGTCCAGGCCTGTGGTGGGACGAATGCTAAGAAAGGCACTTGGCAGGAATCTGTGCGTTATGGGGCCAGTTCCTAGCCCAAGCCCTGCAGAGAGGTGACCCCCAACCCCAGGCTCACCTAGCCCCATTATTGCCACAGAGGAAAATGTTTTTGGAATTAAATTGAATGGTGATGGCAGTGCAGATGTTGAGTAAATGAAATAATTACAGCTTAAACTGCATGACTCTTACTAATAACTAGGAGGACATTAAAGTAACTGCTAATAAGCCGGGAAAAAAAGTCATGTGGGAGACAGAACTAGGAGCCATTATCTTGAAGGCTGGCTTGATTTAGAGGGGCCAGGGAGGGGGATTCTAAGCAAGAGCAGCAGGCATAGAAACAGACTTCAAGTAGCTTGGAAAACAGACAGCAGGACAGGAGTGCTACTTAGGACAAGTGAGAGATGAGGCTGGATAAGTCAAGTGTAACAGGACTGAAGGCTGGTGACACCAGACAAAGCAATCTGGCCTCGATGTAGTAGCTGATGATAGAAAACCTGTAGATTCTTCACTAGAAGAGTAGCACAGGGAACAAGTGTAAGGGGATGCTTTGGGAAAGTTGGTCCAGCAGTAATCAGCAAATATCATCTTTTAGTGTCTCCCTATCCCCGCCAGAAAAGATTCTTCCACTGCAAGGATTCAGAAGGAAAAAAACAAAAAACAACACAGGCTCACCACCAAGAGACCATCTACGTAATGGGTTGAAGGGTCAAAGCAATGTCTATATTTAATACAATGTATGCCACATGTGTACTTTTAAATATTATAGTAACCACATTTAAAAATAAAAAGAACAGGTGACGTTAATTTTAATAGTACATTTGATTTAATCCAGTGTATCCAAAATGTTATTTCAGCGTGAATAATTTTAAAAGTTATTAGTGAGATATTTTTAATTCTCTCTTTCATATAGTCTTTAAAATCCAGGGTATATTCTACACTTACAGCTTCTTTCACCTTGTACTAGCAGAACTTCGAGGGTTCAGTGGCCACTTGTGGCTACACGACTGAATAGCCTGGGTCCACCTGGTCAGCCCGGAGGCATTAAGAACCTAAGTTCAAGTTGATTGTCTGTTACAGATGTAGTAAGAAGAACAGAAGAGACTGGTACCAAAAACAACATTTTGTGTTCACTCATCAACGCGTATTCAACAACTTTCTATTCAGTTCTCCAATAATGTGAAACTTACGGTCTATCCAGCGTGAGAGACAAACATATTAATAGAAAGATGAAGAGACACACTGTAAAGTCTGCAGCAAATACAAAGTGCTCTGGGAGCCGAAGGAGCAGAACGGCAATATAAGAATTGGAGAACTGGGGAAGGCTTCACCACGTACGTGATGCTTAAACTTGGTTATAACAGATGTCGGAAGCTTTCAAGTGAATAGGGTGAGAGAGGAGCAGACAGAACAGTTTGAAACAAAATATGTACATACTTCTCAAAATGCATGGTCTGTGCTGGAAGCAGTGGGCCTGGGAGGGACAGGAACCAGCATGTGCATGAAGAAGATGAACAGAGGAGAGGAAACAAGATGAAGAAGAAGGACCAGGAGGCTAAAAGCTTTGTAGCCAAACTACATAGTTGGAATTTTTCCCTTTGGGCATAGAGAGCCGCCAGAAACCTTTACATGGAGAAAAGACCTGATTAGCTTAGTTTTCTGTAACTACAGCAGCAAGCTGGAGAAGGGGATGGGGGAAATTTTATCGTGAGAACAGACTACAGACAGCTTGTAAAAACAGTCCAGAGAAGATATGTTGAGAGCCTATTTTAAGCCAGTAGCATAGGGTTTGGGAGAGACAGAATCAAATGATGTTTTAAAATTAGAAGCAGCAAGATTTAGCAGCTGACTGTATGCAGGGGTTGAGAGGAAGGAGGTGAGAACAACAGGGAGGTTTCCAAATTGGGAGACAGGTAAATGGTGATGCCATTAGGCCAGATCAAAATAGAAGGGACAGCACAGATTTGGGGTCGGAGGAGAAACGGTGTTTGTTTGAGGGCATGTTCAGTATAAGGTGTCCCCAGGTCTAATGGGACATCACATAGCTCTTGTCTAGAGAGAATCTGGTGCTGGTCACTGGGAGTCCTCTGCATTTAAATGGTCATAGGAGTCATAGGGTGGGTGAGATTCCCTGGAGGAAAACATAGACAATCCCGAAGACAAAACTCTGGGCGTTGCCAGCCAAATGAGTGGACAGAGAAAGGTGACATGTGGCCAGGAAGAGAACAGAGACCTTTCAAGGAGGGGTTTCTGAGAAGTAAGCATGCGTAATCAGCTGCTCAGTTGTATCCAACTCTTTGCAACTCCGTGGACTAGAAGAGTGAACAGCAATGCTAGCTGTTCTGGAAAAGTCATTTAGTTTTAGGCAACACACACAGCATGTAGTCACGGGTCCGTACTGTGCACTGTTTTCCTGCATGACTGGCCCCTAGCCAGGAACAAGGGAAGAGGAATCATCTGCTGAGGTGCCCCAGGGCCTGTGATTGCGATTTAGATAAAATGTTGAGGGAGAGGTGGAGATGTTTAGAAGAAAAAGAAGACGTAGGCTCATGGGTAGGAAGCAGAGCTTACGTGAAGCGTGGGCAGGAGAGGGGAGGACAGGGAGGGAGGTGTCTGAGCTGCTTGGGAGAGGCCAGGTAGAGCAGCCCAGTGACCAAAGGCTCCCCAGGAACAGAGGCAATCAGGAGTCCTTAGGAAATGGATGCTGACAGCTAAAGAAGACAGGTCTGATGGAAGCTCCCAAGGAGGAGCAGGAACTGGTACTGATGAGTCTAGGATGTCATGGTGTCTATAGATGCTCGTGGCTGGAAGTGAGGTTGAAGGTTTGTTTCTGCAGATTCTTAGAGAAGGGAGGTCCCTTTAGGCTCTGAAATTCTGTTTCCAGTTGGGGAGAAAAAGATGAGAAACAGTTTAGAGAATTTGAACACAATGGAGCCAGTGTTCCACAGAGGACACCATAAAAGAGAGACAGTGGGAGGGTGGGGAAGTGAGTCTGGGAGGAGCGACATGGACAAGAGGGAGCTTGAGGGTGGAGGTGGCATGTCTGCTGAGAGCTGTGAAAACAAGGGTAAGAGCAGATGGAACCACTGGGTGTTGACAGTCCCTACAACAAGCTCAAAGGTAAATTCTACTGAACTCACTATTCATGTCAGAAAATGGCAGCCAGGATGGGCTAATTCATGCTGAGTAACAAACAACCCCTAAATCGTAATGATGTCAAACAGCATGGTGATGCTATAGCATGTGCATTGGCTTGGTAGGGACTCTGCTCCACACTCCAGGACCAGATGACTCTGTCATCTTTCAGGGAAAGGCAAGATGACAACTGCCATAGGGCTTCCCTGGTGGCTCAGCAGTAAAGAATCTGCCTGCCAATGCAGGAGATTCGAGTTTGATCCCTGGGCTGGGAAGATCTCCTGGAGAAGGAAATGGCAACCCATTCTTGCCTGGAAAATCCCATGGATAGAGGAGCCTGCTGGGCTACAGTCCACGGGGTTGCAAAGAGTCAGATGCAACTGAGCGACTAAACAATGACAACAACAGCTGTCTTAAGGCTTCTCCCTAGGGATGCACACCTGCTCCCAGTCTCAACCCACTGGCCAGAGCAAGTGCATGACCCCTCCTAATACCAGGGGGACCAGCAGTGCAAGTTGACTGTGTACCTAGAAGGACAATTGAAATTCTTGCTGCCCATTCCAGAAACCAGGGCTCAGAGATGTGGAGTACTTTGTTGAAAGTTGTCTAGATATTTAGTAGCATAACTGACATTTGTGGTACATTTTTTGGCATCCAGGCCCTGCTCTTTTCATAAGCTGTGCTACCCGCTCAGGATGGAAAACCGTATAGAACAAGTTAGGTTCAGCAATAACAAAAAATAAAGAGAAGCCAGGAGCACTGAAGCCAGAGGCGCACACACACATACTCAGCGATACGTAAACATACACAAGACAAACCACCACAAAGAGCAGAAACCCAGATTTTATTTTTGTTTTGTTTTCAGCCTTACACGCGTTCCATCAGCGTCTGTGTGCTTCCTGTAATCAGCCAACCTGGTGTGGGGCACTCTGCACTGATGATTAGGGACACGTGGACTTGACGGTGAGCAGGCTGTTCTCTGTGTTGCCGGCGTGTGACTTCCAGATGCTTGCCCCCAACCTGCCTCCTGAATGTGTGGGTTTGAGTAAGTTTCTCAAGAGCTCACAACATCGCACTCTTCAATGTAGGGGAACATAAATTTCCAAAGTCTTTCTTTAAAATTGAAGTATAGTTGATTTTCAATGTTGCGTTACTTTCAGGTGTATAGCAAAGTGATTCAGTCATATGCATATTCTTCTTCAAATTCTTTTCCCTTATAGGTTATTATAGGATGCTGAGTATAGTTCCCTGTGCTATACAGTAGATCCTTGTTGGTTATCTATTTTATATATGATAGTTTGTATATGTTAACCCCAAACTCTATTTTATATATGATAGTTTGTATATGTTAACCCCAAACTCCTAATTTATCCCTTCTAATTTTCTCCTTTGGGAACCAGAAGGTGGAGAAACATAACGTTTTAAGTAACTTTGAAAGGTAAGAATCTGGGGTAGGGCTAGCTAGAGAGCTTGAGAATGACGGTACACAGTTCCATACTTTAAATGGGTAACTAACGAGGACCTACTACATAGCGCAGGGAACACTGCTCAATATTATGTAACAACCTAAACGGGAAAAGAATTTGAAAAAGAATAGATGCATGTATAACTGAATCACTTTGCTGAACACCTGAAACTGAAACAACATTGTTGATCAGTTACACTCTAATATATTAATAAAATAAAAATTTTAAATATAAATATCAAAAAATAAAGTAAAAAAGGGGAATCTAATATACAAAAATATGTCTGTATTTGCCCTCATTCACTTCTGGTCTGGATCATGTTATATTCTATTGAGTCTTTTACCCTTTCCCCACTTAACATTACGTCTTACAGAGTTTCTGCTTGTCAACTTAGAACTGGACATGAAACAATGGACTGATTCAAAACTGGGAAAGGAATATGTCAAGGCTGTATCTTGTAACCCTGCTTATTTAACTTCTAGCAGAGTACATTATGTGAAATGCCACAAGCTGGAATCAAGATTGCTGAGAGAAATATCAATAACCTCAGATATGCAGATGACACCATCCTTATGGCGGAAAGTGAAGAGGAACTAAAGAGCCTCTTGATCAAAATGAAAGAGGAGAGTCAAAAAGCTGGCTTAAAAACTCAACATTCAAAAAACTAAGATCATGGCATCTGGTCCCATCACTTCATGGCAAATAGGTGGGGAAACAATGGAAACAGTGACAGACTTTATTTTTTGGACTCCAGAATCACTGCAGATAGTGACTGCAGCCATGAAATTAGAAGATACTTGCTCCTTGGAAGAAAAACTATGACCAACCTAGACAGCATATTAAAAAGCAGAGACATTATTTTACCAACAAAGGTCTGTATAGTCAAAGCTATGGTTTTTCCAGTGGCCATGTATGGATGTGAGAGTTGGACCATAAAGAAGGCTGAGCGCTGAAGAATTGATGCTTTCAAATTGTGGTGCTGGAGAAGACTCTTCACTGAAAGTCCCTTGGACTGCAAGGAGATCAAACCAGTCCATCCTACAGAAAATTAACCCTGAATATTCATTGGAAGGACTGATGCTGAAGCCAAAGCTCCAATACTTTGGCCACCTAATGTGTAGAGCTGGTACATTGGAAAAGACCCTGATGCTGGGAAAGATTGAAGGCAGCAGGAAAAGAGGATGAGATGGTTGGATGGCATCATCGACTCAGTGGACATAATTTTAAGCAAACTCTGGGAGATGATGAAGGATAAGGAAGCCTGATGTGCTGCAGTCCATGGGGCCGCAAAGAGTTGGACATGACTGAGCGACTGAACAACAACTTACAAAAATCTTGAGTAATCAGAAATGCATGGTCAATTTCAAGCCTTGAAACAATCACAACAGCGAAGCTCATCTGTAGTCAGATTTTCTGCTTTCACACAGGTAGCCTGGGCAGTGATGTGATACAACTCAGTCAGGCCAGTTATTTGAGGGAAGACTCAAAGATACTTGACTAAAGGCCATGTCACCATAAGTAGGAGACACAGACACAAGCCAAAGGCTGTTTGTTCTGCCATTTTTCAAGCATACTGGGCATTTATTGACTTTGTCCTCCCAGAATCCAGCCCTGCCTCTGCCAGGAGAAACACCCCAGATTATCCTTGCGGCAATCACCCCCTTCATCTGTTGAATCCAGTTATGAAGGAGAGGCTGTCACCCAAGGTCCCTGTACCTCCGGGGGCATGTGACTGAATTAGGTCATTCAGACACTGTCCTCTTGGAAGTTGAGTGTGAGAGGAGTAACCCCAAAACAGAGACAGCTGGAGATGGCTCATCCCTGTAGATTTCTCTGCACCTATTTGATCCTGCTCCCTGCATCCTCACAGCTGAACACCTGTCCTTTCTGGAGGCTGACTCTGTAACCTTCCTGTGGGTTCCTTGCCTGCCCCAATAAGACTGCGAATTCATTCCTGTTTTGTTTTTATTGTTGTTGTTCAGTTGCTCAGCTGTGTCTGACTCTTTGTGACCCCATGGACTGCAGCATGCCAGGCTTCTTCGTCCTTCACTCCCTCCTGGACTTTGCACAGATCCACGTCCATTGAGTTGGTGATGCTGTCTAACTGCCTCATCCTCTGCCGCCCCCTTCTCCTCCTGCCTTCAATCTTTCCCAGCATCAGGGTATTTTCCAAGGAGTCAGTTCTTCCCATCAGGTGGCCAAAGTATTAGAGATTCAGCTTCAGCATCAGCCCTTCTAGTGAATATTCAGGGTTGATTTCCTTTAGGGTTGACTGGTTTCATCTTAGATATAAAAATCAAACTAGAACTGATTTATATGGAGCACCAAAATTATTGATAATGAGCTGTGTACCATTTGGTGGAAATGGAGGGGGTGCGTCCTTGAAGAACTCAGCCTCTTCAGAGGAGCCTATTCGTTTTCTTCCAGTCCTCTGAGCTGGGTAACCTTGGTGGGACGAAACATTTTATACATGAAATTTTCTGTTGTTCTCATTCTTGACCTTTTTACCAAAATGGTTCGTATTATCTCAGTAATTTTAAACAAGAAGTAGCATCATTTTTTAGGACAAAGGGAAAGGAAATAGCCATAGGTTTATTTTTAATTGTCTTTAAAATATTATTTATCCTTTAGCACCTTAGGATAGGCAGAGATTTCTTAGGACATGAGATGCACTGGCCATAAAAGAAAAAAGATTGAAAATCTGAGTTTATTAAAATTTAGAAGTTCTGCTCTTCAAAAGATACCATTAAGAAAGTGAAAAGGCACTGTACATGTTAAATTTACACAATGTTTAAGGGAAACATTGCGTGTCAAGTTATATTTCAAAACAGTTGCCTAGGGGAAATGTAAAATTTGAAACATATATACTAATGTATATGAATATATACATATACATATGTTTTTGGTTGTGTTGAAGGGCTTGCAGGATCTTAGGTCCCCGATTAGGGATTTAAGCCAGGGCCTCAGCAGTGAGAGTGCAAAGTCCTAACTACTGGACCTCCAGAAAATTCCCTGGAAAATATATTTTAAAAAAGAAGATAAAGAGGCAAGCAGTAGATTTGGAGAAAATATTTGTAAGGCACCATAAACAGAACTTATTGAGAGAATATAAAAGGAACTCCTGCAATCAATAATAAAAAGACAAACGACCCACTGAAAATGGCAAAAGACTTGAGACATGTCAAAAAGAAGATACATGAATGACCAGTAAGCACATGAAAAAGTCTTCAACATCACTAGTCATTATGGGAGTGTACGTGAAAACCACAGTGAGGTTGCCACTCGCCCACCAGAATGAATAAAATAAAATGACTTGACAATACCAAATATTAAGTAGGTTGTGAAGCAAGTAATACTCTATAGCTGGGCAGAATATGAGATATTATAGCCATTTTTTAAAGAATATTTTATTTTTATTTATTTATCTGGCTGTGCCAGGTCTTCCTTACTGTACCAAGGGAAGCCTGGCTGTGGCGAGTGGGGGTTCCTCTCTTGTGGGGCGCAGGCGTCTCATTGCGGAGGCTTCTCTTGCTGTGGAGCTCGGGCTGTATGACATGCAGGCTTCAGTAGTTGTGAGATGTGGGCTCCGAAGTCGTGGCTCCTGGGCTCTGGGGCACAGGCTCAGTAGTCGTGGCACACAGACTTAGTGGCTCCACGGCAGGTGGGATCTTCTTGGCTCAAGGATCAAACCGTGTCTCCTGCATTAGCAGACAGATTACTCATCACTGGCCGTCTCAGGAGGGTCTCGAACTTACACAACCTTTCCAGCCACAACTGTTACTATGATCTCTATCCCAAGAGTTACAGGAAGTTAGTGGAGTGCTTCAAACTCAGGACTGGCATGATCAGATTTATGTCTGAGAAACAGCCATTCCTGGCAGCAGGGCAGGGAACAGACTGGACGCAGGGAGGGCAGTCAGGCATCCTTAGTGGGGGTCTGAGTGGGATAATGAAGACTGGACTGGAGTACTGGCCGTGGAGATGGTCACAAGTGGGTGGGCTTGAGACGTGCTGAGAAGGTGAAAGCAACAAGACCTAGTAATGGACAACAGGGGCAAGGGGGAAGAAGGAGGGGTCAGGGACGACCCTGAAGTTATGTTCTGGGGATGTAACATGCAACAGTGAAATTCCAGCTAACAATATTGTGCTGTCTATTTGGAATTTGCTAAGAGGATAAATCTTAAATGCTATCAGCACAAAAAGAAAGAAAGGAGGAAAGAAATTGGGACTTTGTGAGGTGATGGATATGGTAGTTAGCTAGATTATGGTACACATTTCACAATGTATGCATGCACATATATACATAGCAAATCATGTAGTTGGACCCGTAAATATATACAACTTTAAATTATCAGTTCTATCTCAAAGCTGGGGTGAGGGGGAACCATGAGTGAGATTTCGGCCTTGTGCAGCTGCATTCATGGTATTCATTGAGTGAACACCAAAGCAGGAGTATGTTTAGGTAATCCTGAGCCTGAGAGCCTGTGAAATATCCAATTGGAGGTGCCAGGCAGGAGGTGGACATCTGAGCCAGGAGCTTGGTGGAGGAGGGCTGAGCTGAAGGTACAGACTCATGGCTCAATACTGCATTTAAAAAGCTGTGGACCTGGATGAAATCAGTGATGAGGGAGAGCTGACTGAAAACAAAGAGGACTGGGACTGAGACTTTAAGATCATCAATAGTTATTGACCATCAAGCTAAGCTCGATTCCCTGGTGGCTCAGAGGTCAAGCATCCTCCTACCGGTGCAGCAGACGTAGGATCCATCCCTGGATGGGGAAGATCCCCTGGAGGGAGAAATGGCAACCCACTCCAGGATTCTTGCCTGGAGAATCCCATGGACAGAGAGGCCTGGTGGGCTACAGTGCATGGGGTCGTAGAGAGTCAGACACGACTTAGGAACTAAGACAACAGCAACAAGCATGATTATGGGGACTTCCCTGGTGACCCAGTGGCTAAGACTCCACACTCGCAGTGCAGGATGCCTGGGTTCTGTCCCTGGGAACTAGATCCCACACACTGCAGCTACGGGTTCAAATGCAGCAACTAAACAGTCCCCATGCCTCAACTGAAAGAACCCACCACAAAGACTGCAGATTCCACATGCTTCAGTTAAAGCTTGGCACAGCCAAATAAACAGATAAATATATATATTTTTTAAAAAGCCAAGCATGGAGAAGGGAATGGCAACCCACCCCAGTATTCTTGCCTGGAGAATCCCCATGGACAGAGGAGCCTGGCAGGCTACAGTCCATGGGGTCGCGAGAGTCAGACACGACTTAGTGACTAAAACCAACCAACCAACCAAGCATGATGAACCCACACAGGTGACTAAGAAAGAGCAGCCAGAGACATAATCTTTCACTTTATTCACCTAACATTTTGTGTAAGAAGTCACCCCCAGATTTAGTACCTTAGAACAGCCGCCACCTGACTGCTCACAAGCCTGTGGGCCAGCACCCACCTGCTCTTGGCTGGCTGGTTCTGTGGTGTCACGTCCGGTCCCCCATGCCCCTGTGGCCATCCAGAATGCCCCAGCTTGGGTGGCTGGTGCAGGCTGGCCTGGCTGACCCATCTGGTGGCTCAGCTGGGGTTGTAGCCACGTGTTCCAGGAAACAAACTCACTCAGAAGGACAATGCAGATAGTGGAGTGCAGTTTATTACACCGGCAGGCCCAAGGCAGTCTCCTCTTAGCCAAGGACCCTGACCAGTTTTTGTGAAAACCTCATATACCCTAAGTGTACGTGCCCAAACCCACCTCCCCAAATTCCCTGAAACTAGTCTGAACAAAGGAAAAGAACCTGTGATTCACATGCCTTAAGCCTAGGCAGTTGACAGTGGGCAATTATCAATAGGCCTGTGGTCATACCCCAATAAGCAGAATGTATGATTCTATTCGGTTACACAGATAATTAGGATAATCTTTACCAGGGGCCTGGTTTTCCAGTTGGTATGTCGTTTCCATAGATACTGGGCATAGAGCTCAAGGTCCACAGTCCAGCCCAAGATGGAGTCCTGCTTTTAAGATGGAGTCTGTTCTGTCTGTTTCCTCCTTCAGGGTGGCTGGGATGACTGGGCCAGTCAGGTCTCTCTCCTCACCGGTTTTCTCTGTCACATGGCAAAGGCAGAATTCCGAAGAACAAATCCCAATACACTAAGGTCACGTTGGCTGATATCGTATTGACCAGATCAAATTCCATGTGCAAACTTGAGTCAAAGTAGGAGAAGAGATGGGAGGAAATCTGTGTCTACCTGAAAGCACAGGTGCTGGGAAGGGTCCCGTGGGGATCAACAGGGGTCACAACCTACCAGTGATTCTCTGCTGAGGAGCGTGCCTACAAGGATGACGACCTTCCCACCACGGCTCCAGGAGTTCTCACCCAAGGATACTACTTACTCTTCTGGCTAGTCAGGCTGGTTCTCCACTGGTGAAGTGAAGAGTCTCGCTGCAGCCTCTGCTGGAGGCTCCTTCTCCACGTCCCAGGCTTCTCGTCTGGTTGATTCCACCCATCTTTCTGGCTCATCCCAATTGTCACAGGTTTGTTCATTTTATTCCCTCCCATCCCCACAACAGTCCTACAACAATAGCCACATCTAATTCTAATCTCAGTTTCCCCATGAAGCCTCCTTAGATGACTTTGGCCTTCATGGTGTTCACCCCTCAAAGGAAAGGCCTTGTGAATGGGTTTTAGTCCTAGCCTCTAACTTGAGAAAGTAATGAAGACACATGTGTGAGAACAAGAGGTCAGGGTTGCTACCAAGCAGGGCCCTCGGCACAAGGACCTTCTGAAGCCCTGGTCCTGTAATCACAGGAAACAGCCTTCCTTCAGCCTCCAGGACCTTCCCTGACTTCCAGTGGGCAGATTCAATCAGTTGTTAATCAGTGAAGGGAGGGGATAAGGAGACAAGGGAGAAACAGTAGGAAACAACAGCGCAGCCTAGGGCATGGTCCCGGGTCTCTATCAAAGGCCACACACAGCAACATCTTTGAGATGTTTTGCAGATAGTGAAAACCCCTCCAGGTGGGAGAAGTCCACAATTAACGAGGAATGCTGCCCAAAGCTTGCAGACCCCAGGCTAGTTGGAACCAAAAGGCTGCTGATGCTGACTCCCACCTACCTCACCACCAGCGATCAGAAGAACATCCATGAGCTGATCGTGCCCTCTCTGAACTCTTCACTAACGCCCTCCAGGTGGGGGACACACAGTTTTGAGAGCATTAGCCCAATGTGTTCCCCTTTGCCTGGCAAAGCAATAAAGCTTTTCTTTTCTACTTCACCCAAAACTCTGTCTTGGAGATTTACACCAGTGGCAGGGTACAGAGGTCAGCTGTGGCAGTTTCAGGTTCAGGGGTCCTATCCTCTCTTGCCCTAACTTGTAAAGTTGTGTCGGGTTATATACTTGAGTGATGCTGGTTACAATGGACCCATCTCCAGCAGTGATAAAGAATCACATTCCCACAGAGCACCGTGGTGGGGAGAAGTCATTTGACAAGCAAGCCACCAAACAAGTGCTTCTCGGTATCTGCTTTTTAAAATAAAAACAGATACTATTCCAATCAACCTACAATACCAATTAGTCATATAAATGGTTAGTCAGCCTCATTTTAGAAAAGGCCAGCTGTTGTGGAAAACTCATGGTAACAAAAAGACAAACATAATATTACTCCCCAAGCTATTTTCACATGGCCTCCTAGAGAGGCAACAGGCATCTCAGTGATGCACGTAACCTAGAATTTTCTTCAGACATATCTGAGGCTCTAATCAGCCAGATCCTGTTCTGGGAGTAAATGAATCCCAAATACAAGCAAGGCATCTGCAAAGGGCTTAACTCTTACAAGACTCCTGACCTCAGAAACATTCTGGAACAACCAATATGGTTAGATTGAATTGAATAGAGAGGGAGCAAAACATTCTGAGTTACAGTGGTCATTTGGGAAAATCTAAATATGCTTTCAGATGACCTATTTACACTTAAATAATTTGGAGGTGACAGAGAGTCAGGGATCCTCAACCCATTTCCAGCTTGTGTTCTCTCCTGCAGTGATTAATTCATCCCTCATGCAATACCTGAATCTTCACCTTTCTTCCCTGCTAAGAAATTCTCAGGCATTTCTATTGTGAGGCTGTTTAACAGAAAATAAGTTCATAAAGGTAATTTCCTGTGAGGCTGGTCTTTGTATTTTTTCACCTTCTAATAATATATATATTTTTTATGCACAGTGGTCTTAGTAACAAAAATTCAAATAGGTCAATGACTCATTTTTGGTTCGTTTGTTAGAAAGTGGGGGGAATGGAGGAAAAAGCAGAGAAATGGAAAATGATTATATTTAGATAATTTTAGAAACATTTTAACTGGAATGAAATTCAGTGACGAATCTTCAGATTCAGTTCAGTTCAGTCGCTCAGTCGTGTCTGACTCTTTGTGACCCCATGGACTGCAGCACACCAGGCTTCCCTGTCCATCACCAACTCCTGGAGCTTGCTCAAACTCATGTTCATCTTGTCGGTGATGTCATCCAACCATCTCATCCTGTGTCGTCCCCTTCTCCTCCTGCCCTCAATCTCTGCCAGCATCAGGGTCTTTTCAAATGAGTCAGCTCTTCACATCAGGTGGGCCAGAGTATTGGAGTTTCAACTTCAGCATCAGTCCTTCCAGTGAATATTCAGGACTGATTTCCTTTAGGATGGACTGGCTGGATCTCCTTGCAGTCCAAGGGACTCTCAAGAGTCTTCTCCAACAACTCAGTTCAAAAGCATCAATTCTTCACTGCTCAGCCTTCTTTATAGCCGAACTCTCACATCCACACAGAACCACTGGAAAAATGATAACTTTGTCTAGACAGACCTTTGTTGGCAAAATGATGTCTCTGCTTTTTAATATGCTGTTTAGTTTGGTCATAGCTTTTCTTCCAAGGAGCAAGCGTCTTTTAATTTCATGGCCACAGTCACAATCTGCAGTGATTTTGGAGCCCAGAAAATAAAGTCTGTCACTGTTTCCATTGTTTCCCCATCTATTTGCCATGAAGGGAGGGGACTGGATGCCATGATCTTCATTTTTTGAATGTTGACATTTAAAAAAAAATTATTTATTTTTTAATTGAAGGATAATTGCTTTACAGAATTTTGCTGCTTCCTGTCAAACCTCAACATGATTCAGCCAGAGGTATACATATATCCCCTCCCTCTTAAACCTCCCTCCCATCTCCCACCCCTTCTCACCCCTCTAGGTTGATACAGAGCCCCTGTTTAGTTTCCTGCGCCATACAGCAAATTCCTATTGGCTATCTATTTTACATATGGTAGTGTAAGTTACCATGGTACTCTTTCCATACATCTCACCCTCTCCTCCCCTCTCCCCATGTCCATAAGTCTATTCTCTATGCCTATTTCTCCATTGCTGCCCTATAAATAAATTCTTCAGTACCATTTTTCTAGATTCCCTATATATGCATTAGAATATGATATTTATCTTTCTATTTCTGACTCACTTCACACTGTATAATAGGCTCTAACTTCATCCATCTCATTAGAACTGACTCAAAGGCATTTCATTTTGTGACAGAGTAATATTCCACTGTGTATATGTACCAAAACTTCTTTAACCATCCATCTTCAATGGACATCTAGGTTGCTTCCATGTTCTAGGTATTGTAAATAGTGCTGCAATGAACAATGGGATACATGTGTCTCTTTCAATTTTGGTTTACTCAAGATATATGCCTAGGAATGGGATTGGTGGGTCATATGGTGGTTTTATTCCTAGTTTTTAATGATTCTACATACCGTCTTCCATAGTGGCTGTATCAGTTTACACTCCTACCAACATTGTAAGAGAATTCCCTTCTCTCCACACCCTCTCCAGCATCTATTGTTTATAGACTATTTGATGATGGCCATTCTGACTGGTGTGAGATGATATCTTATTGTAGTTTTGATTTGCTTTCTCTAATAATGAGCGGTGTTGAGCATCTTTTCATGTGCTTGTTAGCCATCTGTATGTCTTCTTTGGAGAAATGTCTGTTTTGGTCTTTTCTCCACTTTTTGATTGGGTTGTTTGTTTTTGTGGTACTGAGTTGTATGAGCTGCTTGTATATTTTGGAAATTAACTCTTATTCAGTTGTTTCATTTGCGATTATTTTCTCTCATTCCAAGGGTTGTCTTTTCACCTTGCTTATAGTTTCCTTTCCTGTGCAAAATCTCTTAAGTTTAATCAGGTCCAATTGTTTCCTTTTGTTTTTATTTCTGTCACACTAGGAGAAATATCAATAACCTCAGATATGCAGATGACAACACCCTTATAGCAGAAAGTGAAGAGGAACTAAAGAGCTTCTTGATGAAAGTTAAATAAGAGAGTGAAAAAGTTGGCTTAAAGCTCAACATTCAGAAAACGAAGATCATGGCATCTGGTCCCATCACTTCATGGGAAATAGATGGGGAAACAGTGGAAACAGTGTCAGACTTTATTTTCTGGGGCTCCAAAATCACTGCAGATAGTGACTGTAGCCATGAAATTAAAAGATGCTTACTCCTTGGAAGGAAAGTTATGACCAACATAGATAGCATATTGAAAAGCAGAAACATTACTTTGCCAACAAAGGTCCATCTAGTCAAGGCTATGGTTTTTCCAGTGGTCATGTATGGATGTGAGAGTTGGACTGTGAAGAAAGCTGAGCACCGAAGAAATGATGCTTTTGAACTGTGGTGTTGGAGAAGACTCTTGAGAGTCCCTTGGACTGCAAGGAGATCCAACCAGTCCATTCTAAAGGAGATTAGCCCTGGGATTTCTTTGGAAGGAATGATGCTAAAGCTGAAACTCCAGTACTTTGGCCACCTCATGCGAAGAGTTGACTCATTGGAAAAGACTCTGATGCTGGGAGGGATTGGGGGCAGGAGGAGAAGGGGACGACAGAGGATGCAATGGCTGGATGGCATCACCGACTCGATGGACGTGAGTCTGAGTGAACTCCGGGAGTTGGTGATGGACAGGGAGGCCTGGTGTGCTGCGATTCATGGGGTCTCAGAGTTGGACATGACTGAGTGACTGAAATGAACTGAACTGAACTGAACTGATAAGTCAAAGCAAGATCCTCTATGATACATCTCCTCAGTTCAGTTCAGTTCAGTCACTCAGTCGTGTCTGACTCTGCGATCCCATGAATCGCAGCTCGCCAGGCCTCCCTGTCCATCACCATCTCCCGGAGTTCACTCAGACTCACGTCCATCGAGTCAGTGATGCCATCCAGCCATTGCATCCTCTGTCGTCCCCTTCTCCTCCTGCCCCCAATCCCTCCCAGCATCAGAGTCTTTTCCAATAAGTCAACTCTTCGCGTGAGGTGGTCAAAGTACTAGAGTTTCAACTTCAGCATTTTGTCTATGTTTCCCTCTAGCATTGTATAGTTTCTGGTCTTACATTTAAGTCTTTAATCCATTTTGAGTTTATCTTTGTGTACGGTGTTAGGAAGTGTTCTATTCATTCTTTTACATGTAACTGTCCAGTTTTCCAGCACCATTTATTGAAAAGTCTGTCTTATCCCTATTCTATATTCTTGCCTCCTTTGTCAAAAATAAGGTACCCATAGGTGCATGGGTTTATTTCTGGGCTTTCTATCTTGTTCCATTGGTCCATATTTCTGTTTTTGTGCCAGTACTGTACTGTCTCAATGACTGTACCTTTGTAGTATAATCTGAAGTCAGGAAGGTGGAGTCCCCCAGCTCCATTCTTCTTTCTCAAGACTGCTTTGGCTATTTGGAGTCTTTTGTGTTTCCATATGAATTGTGAAATTTTTTGTTCTAGTTCTGTGAAAATGTCATTGGTAATTTGATAGGGATCGCATTGAATCTGGAGATTGCATTTGGTAGTATAGTCATTTTCACAATATTGATTCTTCCTACCCAGGAACATGGAATATCTCTCCATCTGTTTATATCATCTTTGATTTCTTTCATCAGTGTCTTATAATTTTCTGTGTACAGTTCTTTTGTTTCCTTAGGTAAGTTTATTCATAGATATTTTATTCTTTTTGTTGCAATGGTGAATGGGAATGATTCCTTAATTTGTCTTTCTGATTTTTCATTGTTAGTATATATAAATGCAAGTGATTTCTGTGTATTGATTTTGTATCCTGAGACTTTGCTAAATTCAATGATTAGCTCTAGTAATTTTCTGATACTATCTTTAGGGTTTCCTATGTACAGTATCATGTCATCTGCAAACAGGGAGAGCTCTGCTTCTTCTTTCCAATCTGGATTCCTTTTATTTCTTTTTCTTCTCTGATTGCTGTAGCTAAGACTTCCAGAACTATGCTGATTAATAGTGGGGAAAGTAGACACCCTTGTCTTGTTCCTGATCTTAGGGGGAATGCTTTCAGTTTTTTACCATTGAGAATAATGTAAGCGCAGGTGGCAGCGGCGGTGGGCCGGCGCAGTAAGTGCAGCTGAGAGCTACCCCACATCCGAGGTCAGGGGCAGCAGCCTAGAGTGCCAGGCTGCGATGGCGCAGGAACGGCCAAGAGGAGCTACAATGCATCCGAGGGCAGGGGCAGCGGCCGAGCGGAGCTACCCGGCGTCCAAGGTCGGAGGTGATGGCCGGGAGGAGATACCCCGTGTCTGAGGCCAGGGGCAGTGGCCAGGAAGAGCAACCCTGCATCCGGGGTTGGGGCAACGGCCGAGAGGAGCCAACCCGCGTCTGAGGACAAGGGCGGCAGCAGGAAGGAGCAACCCCACGCCCAAGGCTAGGGGCGGCGGCTGGGAGGGGCAACCCCACGTCCAAAGAGTGGTGGCTGTGCGGGCGCAGGAGGGCCTAGAGGAGCCATCCCATCCCGAAGGTCAGGAAGGGCAGCGGGAGGTGATACCCCTCATCCAAGGTAAGGAGCAGCGCTGTGCTTTGCTGGAGCAGCCGTGAAGAGATACCCCACGCCCAAGGTAAGAGAAACCCAAGTAAGATGATAGATGTTGTAAGAGGGCATCAGAGGGCAGACACACTGAAACCATACTCACAGAAATCTAGTCAATCTAATCCCACTAGGACCACAGCCTTGTCTAACTCAATGAAACTATGGCCATGCCCACGGGGCAACCCAAGACAGGCGGGTCACGGTGTAGAGGTCTGACAGATTGTGGTCCACTGGAGAAGGGAATGGCAAACCACTTCAGTATTCTTGCCTTGAGAACCCCATGAACAGTATAAAAAGGCAAAATGATAGATACTGAAAGAGGTACTCCCCAGGTCAGTAGGTGTCCAATATGCTACTGGAGGTCAGTGGACAAATAACTCCAGAAAGAATGAAGGGTTGGAGCCAAAGCAAAAACAATACCCAGCTGTGGATGTGATTGGTGATAGAAGCAAGGTCCGATGCTGTAAAGAGCAATATTGCATAGGAACCTGGAATGTCAGGTCCATGAATCAAGGCAAATTGGAAGTGGTCAAACAAGAGATGGCAAGAGTGAACGTCGACATTCCAGGAATCAGCAAACTAAAATGGACTGGAATGGGTGAGGAGTTTAACTCAGATGACCATTATATCTACTACTGTGGGCAGGAATCTCTAAGAAGAAATGCAGTAGCCATCATGGTCCACAAAAGAGTCCGAAATGCAGTACTTGGATGCAATCTCAAAAATGACAGAATGATCTCTGTTCGTTTCCAAGGCAAACCATTCAATATCACGGTAATCCAAGTCTATGTGCCAACCAGCAACGCTGAAGAAGCCGAAGTTGAACGGTTCTATGAAGACCTACGAGACCTTTTAGAACTAACACCCAAAAAAAGATGTTGTTTTCATTATAGGGGACTGGAATGCAAAAGTAGGAAGTCAAGAAACACCTGGAGTAACAGGCAAATTTGGCCTTGGAATGTGGAATGAAGCAGGGCAAAGACTACTAGAGTTTTGCCAAGAAATTGCAAACACCTTCTTCCAACAACACAAGAGAAGCCTCTACACATGGACATCACCAGATGGTCAACACCAAAATCAGATTGATTATATTCTCTGCAGCAAAAGATGAAGAAGCTCTATACAGTCAACAAAAACAAGACCAGGAGCTGACTGTGGCTCAGATCATGAACTCCTTATTACCAAATTCAGACTCAGATTGAAGAAAATAGGGAAAACCGCTAGACCATTCAGGTAGGACCTAAATCAAATCCCTTATGATTATACAGCGGAAGTGAGAAATAGATTTAAGGGCCTTATCTGATAGATAGGGTGTCTGATGAACTATGGAATGAGGATTGTGACATTATACAGGAGACAGGGATCAAGACCATCCCCATGGAAAAGAAATGCAAACAAGCAAAATGGCTGTCTGGGGAGGCCTTACAAATCGCTGTGAAAAGAAGAGAAGTGAAAAGCCGAGGAGAAGAGGAAAGATATAAGCATCTGAATGCAGAGTTCCAAAGAATAGCAAGAAGAGATAAGAACGCCTTCTTCAGTGATCAATGCAAAGAAGGAAAACAACAGAATGGGAAAGACTAGAGATCTCTTCAAGAAAATTAGAGATACCAAGGGAACATTTCATGCAAAGATGGGCTCGATAAAGGACAGAAATAGAATGGACCTAACAGAAGCAGAAGCTATTAAGAAGAGGTGGCAAGAATACACAGAAGAACTGTACAAAAGGATCTTCACGACCCAGATAATCACGATGGTGTGATCACTCATCTAGAGCCAGACATCCTGGAATGGGAAGTCAAGTGGGCCTTAGAAAGCATCACTACGAAGAAAGCTAGTGGAGGTGATGGGATTCCAGTTGAGCTATTTCAAATCCTGAAAGATGATGCTGTGAAAGTGCTGCACTCAATATGCCAGCAAGTTTGGAAAACTCAGCAGTGGCTACAGGACTGGAAAAGGTCAGTTTTCATTCCAATCCCAAAGAAAGGCAATGCCAAAGAATGCTCAAACTACTGAACAATTGCACTCATCTCACACCCTAGTAAAGTAATGCTCAAAATTCTCCAAGGCAGGCTTCAGCAATACGTAAACTGTGAACTCCCTGATATATAAGCTGGTTTTCGAAAAGGCAGAGGAACCAGAGATCAAATTGCCAACATCCTCTGGATCATGGAAAAAGCAAGAGAGTTCCAGAAAAACATCTATTTCTGCTCTATTGGCTATGCCAAAGCCTTTGACTGTGTGGATCACAATAAACTGTGGAAAATTCTGAAAGAGATGGGAATACCAGACCACCTGACCTGCCTCTTGAGAAACCTATATGCAGGTCAGGAAGCAACAGTTAGAACTGGACATGGAACAGCAGACTGGTTCCAAATAGGAAAAGGAGTACGTCAAGGCTGTATATTGTCACCCTGCTTATCTAACTTATATGCAGGGTACATAATGAGAAACACTGGACTGGAAAAAACACAAGCTGGAATCAAGATTGCCGGGAGAAATATCAATGACCTCAGATATGCAGATGACACCACCCTTATGGCAGAAAGTGAAGAGGAACTAAAAAGCCTCTTGATGAAAGTGAAAGAGGAGAGTGAAAAAGTTGGCTTAAAGCTCAACATTCAGACAACAAAGATCATGATTCCGGTTCTATCACTCCATGGGAAATAGATGGAGAAACATTGGAAACAGTGTCAGACTTTATTTTGGGGGGCTCCAAAATCACTGCAGATGGTGATTGCAGCCATGAAATTAAAAGAAGCTTACTCCTTGGAAGAAAAGTTATGAGCAACCTAGATAGCATATGCAAAAGCACAGACATTACTCTGCCGACTAAGGTTTATCTAGTCAAGGCTATGGTTTTTCCTGTGGTCATGTATGGATGTGAGAGTTGGACTGTGAAGAAGGCTGAGAACCGAAGAATTGATGTGTTTGAATTGTGGTGTTGGAGAAGACTCTTGAGAGTCCCTTGGACTGCAAGGAGATCCAATCAGTCCATTCTGAAGGAGAGCAACCCTGGGATTTCTTTGGAAGGACTGATGCTAAGGCTGAAACTCCAGTACTTTGGCTACCCCATGCAAAGTGTTGACTCATTAAAAAAGACTCTGATGCTGGGAGGGGTTGGGGGCAGGAGGAGAAGGGGACGACAGAGGATGAGATGGCTGGATGGCATCACGGACTCAATGGACTCGAGTCTGAGTGAACTCCAGGAGTTGGTGATGGACAGGGAGGCCTGGCGTGCTGTGATTCATGGGGTCGCAAAGAGTCAAACACGACTGAGCGAATGACTTGAACTGAACTATCATATATGGCCTTTACTATCCTGAAGAAAAGTTATGACCAACCTGGATAGTATATTCAAGAGCAGAGACATTACTTTGCCGACTAAGGTCTGTCTAGTCAAGGCTATGGTTTTTCCAGTGGTCATGTATGGATGTGAGAGTTGGACTGTGAAGAAGGCTGAGAGCCGAAGAATTGATGCTTTTGAACTGTGGTGTTGGAGAAGACTCTTGAGAGTCCCTTGGACTGCAAGGAGATCCAACCAGTCCATTATGAAGGAGATTAGCCCTGGGATTTCTTTGGAAGGAATGATGCTAAAGCTGAAGCTCCAGTAGTTTGGACACCTCATGTGAAGAGTTGACTCACTGGAAAAGACTCTGATGCTGGGAGAGATTGGGGGCAAGAGGAGAAGGGGAAGACCCAGGATGAGATGGCTGGATGGCATCACCGACTCGATGGACGTGAGTCTGAGTGAACTCCGGGAGATGGTGATGGACAGGGAGGCCTGGCATGCTGCGATTCATGGGGTCAGAAAGAGTTGGTATGACTGAGCGACTAACTGAACTGAACTGATGTTGAGGTAAATTCCTTCTATGCTCATTTTTTTGCAGAGTTTTAATCATAAATGGGTGCTGAATTTTGTCAAAGGCTTTTTCTGCATCTATTGAGATTATCATGATTTTTTATCTTTCAATTTGTTAATATGGTGTGTCCCATTGATTGTTTTGCGTATACTGGAGCATCCTTGCATTCCTGAAATAAACCCAACTTGATCATGTGTATGAGCCTTTTGATGTGTTGCTGAATTCTGTTTGCTAAAATTTTGTTGAGCATTTAGCATGTATGTTCATCAGTGATATTGGCCTGTAGTTTTCTTTCTATGTGTTGTCTTTGTCTGGTTTTGGTATCAGGGTGTGGTGGCCTTGTAGAATGGGTTCAGAAGTGTTCCTTCCTCTGCAGTTTCTGGAAATAGTTTTAGAAGGATAGGCACTAGTGCTTCTCTAAACGTTTGATAGAATTCTCCTGTGAAGCGATCTGGTCCTGGGCTTTTGTTTTTTGGGAGATATTTGATCACAGGTTCAATTTCAGTGCTTTTATTTGGGTTGTTCATAGAATGTTGAATTTTAAGCCAGGTTTTTCACTCTCCTCTTTCACTTTCATCAAGAGGCTCTTTAGTTCTTATTCACTTTCTGCCATAAGAAGGTGTCATCTGCATATCTGAGGTTATTGATATTTCTCCCGGCAATCTTGACTCCAGTTTGTGCTTTACCCACCCCAACATTTCACATATGTACTCTGCATATAAGTTAAGTAAGCAGGCTGACAATATACAGCCTTGATGTACTCCATTCCCGATTTGGAACCAGTATGTTGTTCCACGTCTGGTTCTGTTGCTTCTTGAGCTGCATACAGATTTCTCAGGAGGCAGGTAAGGTGTCGTGGTATTCCCATCTCTTGAAGAATTTTCCAAAGTTTGTTGCGATTCAAACAGTCAAAGGCTTTGGAGTAGTCAATAAAGCAGAAAGTAGGCGTTTTTCTAGAACTCCATTGCTTTCTCTATGATTGAGTGGATGTTAGCAATTTGATATCTGGTTCCTCTTCCTTTTCTAAATCCAGCTTGAACACTTGGAAGTTCTCAGTTCACATACTGTTGAAGCCTCACTTGGAGAATTTTGAGCATTACTTTGCTGGAGTGTTAGATGAATGCAATTGTGCAGTAATTTGAACAATCTTTAGTATTGCCCTTCCTTAGGATTGGAATGAAAACTGACCTTTTCCAGTCCTGTGACCACTTCTGAGTTTTCCAAATTTGCTGGCATATTGAGTGCAACACTCTCACTCTCATTCTTTTAGGATTTGAAATAGCTCAACTGGAATTCCATCACCTCCACTAGCGTTGTTCATAGTGATGCTTCCTAAGGCCCACTTGACTTCACATTCCAGGATGTCTGGCTCTAGGTAAGTGATCCCACCATTGTGGTTATCTGGGTCATGAAGGTGTTTTTTGTATAGTTCTTCTGTGTATTCTTGCCAGCTCTTCATAATCTATTCTGCTTCTGTTAAGTCCATACCATTTCTGTCCTTTATTGTGCCCATCTTTGCATGAAATGTTCCCTTGGTATCTCTCATTTTCCTGAAGAGATCTCTACTCTTTCCCATTCTATTGTTTTCCTCCTTTTCTTTGCATTGATTAATGAGGAAGGCTCTCTTATCTCTCCTTGCTATTCTTTGGAATTCTGCACTCAGATGGGTATATCTTTTCTTTTCTCCTTTGCCTTTCCCTTCTCTTCTTTTCTCAGCTATTTGTATAGCCTCCACAGAGAACCATTTTGCCTTTTTGCATTTCTTTTTCTTGGGGATGGTTTTGATCACCTCCTTCTGTACAATGTCATGAGCCTCCGTCCATAGTTTCTCAGGGACTCTGTATATCAGATCTAATCCTTTGAATCTATTTTTCACTTCCACTGTATAATCATAAGGGATTTGACTTAGGTCATACTTGAATGGTCCAGTGGTTTTCCCCACTTTCTTCAATTTCAGTATGTATTTGGCAATAAGGAGTTCATGATCTGAGCCACAGTCAGCTCTCGGTCTTGTTTTTGCTGACTGTATAGAGCTTCTCAATCTTTGGCTGCAAAGAATATAATCAATCTGATTTCAATCTAAATGCCCAACATTGGGTAAATGGATGTATTTGTATGACAAAGCAACAAAGTGGGCCATCATATAAATATTAAAATATTTTTATGAAGAATTTATATAATGTGTAACTATAGGATCAGAATTACATTTGATTCATTTGTAACAAAATATCTGTAAAAAAATTTCAAAATGATAACAGTAGTTGACTGTGAAAGAAGGACTTCTGGGTAATCTGTTTATGTGACAATATTTTTGAATTTTCAACAAAGAGCATATGCCAAGCTTATGTTTTGGAATGTTCTACTTTTTTATACAAAAACACATTTTACAATTCACATTTCATAGATTGTTTGCTCAAGAGGAGCAACCCCACGTCAAAGGAGCAACAGCTGCGCAGGTGCAGGAGGGCCAAGAGGAGATACGCCTCGTCCAAGGTAAGAGAAACCTCTTCCAACAACACGAGAAGACTCTACACATGGACATCACCAGATGGTCAACACTTAAGTCAGATTGATTTTATTCTTTGCAGCCAGAGATGGAGAAGCCCTATACAGTCACCAAAAACAAGACCAGGAGCTGACTGTGGCTCAGATCATGAACTCCTTATTGCCAAATTCAGACTTAAATTGAAGAAAGTAGGGAAACCACTAGACCATTAAGGTATGACCTAAATCAAATCCCTTATGATTATACAGTGGAAGTGAGAAAGAGATTTAAAGGACTAGATCTGATAGAAAGAGTGCCTGATGAACTATGGACGGAGGTTCGTGACATTGTACAGGAGACAGGGATCAATACCATCCTCAAGAAAAAGAAATACCAATAAGCAAAATGGCTGTCTGGGGAGGCATTACAAATAGCCATGAAAAGAAGAGAAGCAAAAAGCAAAGGAGAAAAGGAAAGATATAAGCATCTGAATGCAGAGTTCCAAAGAATAGCAAGGAGAAATAAGAAAACCTTTCTCAGCAATCAATACAAAGAAATAGAGGACAAAAACAGAATGGGAAAAACTAAAGATCTCTTCAAAATTAGAGATACCAAAGGAACATTTATTTCATGCAAAGATGCACTCGATAAAGGACAGAAATAGTATAGACCTAACAGAAGCAGAAGATAAGAAGAGGTGGCAAGAATACATAGAAGAACTGTACAAAAAAGCTTCATGACCCAGATAATCATGATGATGTGATCACTCACCTAGAGCCAGACATCCTGGAATGTGAAGTCAAGTGGGCCTTAGAAAGCATCACTATGAAGAAAGCTAGTGGAGGTGATGGCATTCCAGTTGAGCTATTTCAAATCCTGAAAGATGATGCTGTGAAAGTGCTGCACTCAATATGCCAGCAAGTTTGGAAAACTCAGCAGTGGCTACAGGACTGGGAAAGGTCAGTTTTCATTCCAATTCCAAAGAAAGGCAATGCCAAGGAATGCTCAAACTACCACACAATTGCACTCATCTCACATGCTAGTAAAGTAATGCTCAAAATTCTCCAAGCCAGGCTTCAGCAATACATGAACCGTGAACTTCCAGATGTTCAAGCTGGTTTTAGAAAAGGCAGAAGAACCAGATATCAAATTGCCAACATCCGCTGGATCTTCAAAAAGCAAGAGAGTTCCAGAAAAACATCTATTTCTGCTTTATTGACTATGCCAAAGCCTTTGACAGTGTGGATCACAAGAAACTGTGGAAAATTCTGAAAGAGATGGGAATACCAGACCACCTAACCTGCCTCTTGAGAAACCTATGTGCAGGTCAGGAAGCAACAGTTAGAACTGGACATGGAACAACAGATTGGTTCCAAATAGGAAAAGGAGTACGTCAAGGCTGTATATTGTCACCCTGCTCATTTAACTTATATGCAGAGTACATCAGAGAAATGCTGGGCTGGAAGAAGCACAAGCTGGAATCAAGATTGCCGGGAGAAATATCAATAACTTCAGATATGCAGATGACACCACCCTTATGGCAGAAAGTGAAGAGGAACTAAAAAGTCTCTTGATGAAAGTGAAAAAGGAGAGTGAAAACATTGGCTTAAAGCTCAACATTCAGAAAACAAAGATCATGGCATCTGGTCCCATCACTTCATGGGAAATAGATGGGGAACCAGTGGAAACAGTGTCAGACTTTATTTCTGGGGGCTCCAAAATCACTGCAGATGTTGACTGCAGCCATGAAATTAAAAGACGCTGACTCCTTGGAAGGAAATTTATGACCAACCTAGATAGCATATGCAATAGCAGAGACATTACTTTGCCAACAAAGGTCTATCTAGTCAAGGCTATGGTTTTTCCAGTGGTCATGTATGGATGTGAGAGTTGGACTGTGAAGAAAGCTGAGCACTGAAAAATTGATGCTTTTTAACTGTGGTGTTGGAGAAAACTCTTGAGAGTCCCTTGGACTGCAAGGAGATCCAACCAGTCCATTCTAAAGGAGATCAGTCTTGGGTGTTCACTGGAAGCACTGATGGTAAAGCTGAAACTCCAGTACTTTGGCCACCTCATGGGAAGAGTTGACTCATTGGAAAAGACCCTGATGCTGGGAGGAATTGGGGGCAGGAGGAGAAGGGGACGACAGAGGATGAGATGGCTGGATGGCATCACTGACTCGATGGACACAAGTTTGAGTAATCTCTGGGGGTTGGTGATGGACAGGGAGGCCTGGCATGCTGCAATTCATGAGGTCACAAAGAGTCGGACAGGACTGAGCGACTGAACTGAGATTGTTTACTAAAATTAAATGTAATGACTGTAGCACCTGGAAGGCTTTACAGTTTACACCAGTCTTTCACGTTGATTCTTTCATCCACAGCAGCTGAGACTTCAGCACACCACTGATTTTCATATTCAGTCAAGCTAATTGTATTCCACTTTGATCGCATAGTATTAAGCCTAGCAAATATTTTGGCAGAAATAGATAATTCCCAAATGTAATTTTCTTTATGGCTGGTCATAAAATAAATATTATAGTTTAGTAATAAAAAGAGAAAGAAAGCCTATAGAAGTCACCACATTGAAAGTATTTTCAAGGCCCTGGACAAAGTGCTCCATTCTCTTACTGATCCCACATATGACAATTTAAACCTTTAAAATCCCCTGGGGTAACACACTCAGATGCCACCTTGCATCCACCCCCTACAACCCCCATTTTCCTTGCCTCCAACTTTTCAGGAAGAAGAGGAGAAGCTGAGTGTATGAGGCCTGAACGCCTCATCATCCCATCTTTATAGCTAGGTTCAGGTTCACATGTTTTGCAGGGTTCAATGCAAAATGAAGATGCAGGGACCCTCATTTTAGAATTAAAAAAAGAAATGCAGCTACAGGGACTAAAACATAAAGCTTTTTCCTTCAAAAAGATTGTAATAATTTTATATTAACAAGTTTATATTAAAATAAAAATACTGTATATTAACAACATATATGAGGAGCAATAGTGACAGGTGAATAAAACTTCCCATGGCTTCCCAGGTGGCACAGTGGTAATGAATCCACCTGCCAATTCAGGAGCCGTGAGTTCAATTCCCTGGTAGAGAAGATCCCCTGGAGTTGGAAATGGCATACTACTCCAGTATTCTTGCCTGGACCTTAGTTGGCAAAGTAATGTCTCTGCATTTGAATATACTATCTAGGATGGTCATAACTTTTCTTCCAAGGAGTAAGCATCTTTTAATTTCATGGCTGCAGTCATGATCTGCAGTGATTTTGGAGCCCAAAAAATTAAGTCTGACACTGTTTCCACTGGTTCCTCATCTATTTCCCATGAAGTGATGGGACCAGATGCCATGATCTTCGTTTTCTGAATGTTGAGCTTTAAGCCAACTTTTTCACTCTCCTCTTTCACTTTCATCAAGAGGCTCTTTAGCTCCTCTTCACTTTCTGCCATAAGGGTGGTGCCATCTGCATATCTGAGGTTATTGATATTTCTCCTGGCAATCTTGATTCCAGCTTGTGCTTCTTCCAGTCCAGCGTTTCTCATGATGTACTCTGCATATAAGTTAAGTAAGCAGGGTGACAATATACAGCCTTGACACACTCCTTTTCCTATTTGGAAGCAATCTGTTGTTCCATGTCCAGTTCTAACTGTTGCTTCCTGACCTGCATATAGGTTTCTCAAGAGGCAGGTTAGGTGGTCTGGTATTCCCATCTCTTTCAGAATTTTCCACAGTTTATTGTGATCCACACAGTCAAAGGCTTTGGCATAGTCAATGAAGCAGAAATAGATGTTTTTCTGGAACTCTCTTGCTTTTTCCATGATCCAGAGGATGTTGGCAATTTTATCTCTGGTTCCTCTGCCTTTTCTAAAACCAGCTTGAACATCAGGGAGTTCACGGTTCACATATTGCTGAAGCCTGGCTTGGAGAATTTTGAGCATTACTTTACTAGCATGTGAGATGAGTGCAATTGTGCAGTAGTTTGAGCATTCTTTGGCATTGACTTTCTTTGGAATTGGAATGAAAACTGACCTTTTCCAGTCCTGTAGCCACTGCTGAGTTTTCCAAACTTGCTGGCATATTGAGTGCAGCACTTTCACAGTATCATCTTTCAGGATTTGAAATAGCTCAACTGGAATTCCATCACCTCCACTAGCTTTGTTCATAGTGATGCTTTCTAAGGCCCACTTGACTTCACATTCCAAGATGTCTGGCTCTAGATTAGTGATCACATCATCATGATTATCTGCGTCATGAAGATCTTTTTTGTACAGTTCTTCCATGTATTCTTGCCACCTCTTCTTAATATCTTCTGCTTCTGTTAGGTCCATACCATTTCTGTCCTTTATCGAGCCCATCTTTGCATGAAATGTTCCCTTGGTATCTCTAATTTTCTTGAAGAAATCTCTAGTCTTTCCCATTCTGTTCAAAAGCAGAGACATTACTTTCCCAACTAAGGTCCATCTAGTCAATGCTATGTTTTTTCATGTGGTCATGTATGGATGTGAGGGTTGGACTGTGAAGAAGGCTGAGCACCAAAGAATTGATGCGTTTGAACTGTGGTGTTGGAGAAGACTCTTGAGGGTCCCTTGGACTGCAAGGAGATCCAACCAGTCCATTATGAAGGAGATCAACCCTGGGATTTCTTTGGAAGGAATGATGCTAAAGCTGAAGCTCCAGTACTTTGGACACCTCATGTGAAGAGTTGACTCATTGGAAAAGACTCTGATGCTGGGAGAGATTGGGGGCAGGAGGAGAAAGGGACGACCCAGGATGAGATGGCTGGATGGCATCACCGACTTGATGGACATGAGTTTGAGTGAACTCCGGGATATGGTGATGGACAGGGAGGCCTGGCATGCTGCGATTCATGGGGTCGCCAAGAGACGGACATGACTGAGCGACTGAACTGAACTGAACTGATTCTTGCCTGGGAAATCCCATGGACGGAGGGTTCTGCTGGGCTATAGCCGTGGGGTTGCAAAGAGTTGAACATAAATGAGCGACTGAGCAAGCACGAATAGAACATAAACTTAAAAATTTCAAAAAATAATCTTTGGTATCATAATTGTATATAATACAATATTACAGTATTTTGCTAATGTAACATTCTAATCACAAGATTATTTTGGCTCACTCATCTACAAGTTCTTTAATTAGGCTGACACAATATTTACTTTCAACAACTTTATTTTCAGTTATATTAATTGAAAGTAACATCCGTTGCTCTTTTCGAAAGCAAAATTGCAAATAGTTTTTGGTATTTTTTCATTTTGAGAAGAATCTTTCTGCTGATGCAACTATTAGCTCTTAAGAGTATTTTATAGACTATGACAACATTGAGATAAATGTCTGACAAATTATTTTGAAACATAAATTTTACTACATCTAGAGCTGGTGATTTTTGTGGAACAATTTTTCTAAAAAGTTTTAACTCTTGTTACAAATCGGTTCTGCACTGTCTGAGTTTAATTTTAAATGTAAATATAAACCATGGAAATTTAATAGGCATTTGCCTGGTAGGGTCACAGTGGTTTTCAAACCCAGAAATTCTGAACTCTTTGAAATATTCTCACAGCTCTCTGATATGTTTTCATGCATAGCTGTGGGCTCCCCATTGCCTGTTGTGTCTGTGGGCTTGAAATTGAGTGTGAGCACATGACCGTCAGGTATATGTTTTCTGTTCATGGGCATGCCTCTTGGTTCTGTTGGACTCCACATACGAGATAAAACAGATAAACAGAAAAGTTCATAGAGAACGTTATCAAGAATGTGGAAGTCGGCAAGCCTAGACCCCTGGTGAGGCTGACTGCGGCTCAGGCACAGCCACACACCCAGAGCTGGCCCTGCTCAGATCTAGGGGTTTAGCATCCCTTGCCCCGCCTTTTTCCGCCCTCTAACTCCAGCAGAGGCAACCTTGCTTTTTGCCCAGCTAGGTCTTCTTCCTCTGTCTGGGTGCACCCTCTCCTGCTACCCAAAGGACCTTGCTCCACTAGTCTCCTTTCTCTCCAGAACTTGTAAGTGACCACATTATTCTTTACTGACACCTTCTAGATGCCTGTGAGCAGCTCAGACCTGTCCATCTAGAGAAAAGCATGCCCATCTTTTTCCTTCTCTCGCAGCAGATTCTGGAGCGCTGGACTGAGATTGTGGTCTTGCACTTTCCAATGTTTCCCTTGCTCTGCCATCAGATTTCTACACTCACAATTTCACCAAAGTTTGTTCTGACCAAGGCCACCAACGCGTCCCGACTTCTGAAAACCCCTTTAATTCTTCTGAGGGACTGAACGTTGTCTCCCCCAAATTCATATGTTTGAGTTGGAACCTCCAGTGGAACAATGTTCAGAGGTGGGCCCTTTGGGAGGTAATTGGGTTGCGATGATGGGATTAGTGGAAGCAGAAGATAGGACTTCCCTGGTGGTCCAGTGGTTAAGAATCTGCCTGCCAGGGCAGCGGACACAGGTTTGATCCCTGGTCTGGGAAGATCCCACATGCTTCAGGGCGACTAAGCCTGAGAGCCACAGCTACTGAAACCCGTGCTCTGGAGCTTGTGCTCTGCAAGAAGAGAAGCCCCCACAGTGAGGAGGCCACACACCACAGCTGGAGAACAGTCCCCACTCGTGGCGACCAGAGCAATGCAGCAACGAAGGCCTGGTGCAGCCAAAAATCTGTGAGTGAATAAATCGATAAATAGAAGAGCAGAGCAGGGAGAGAGGATTCCCTGGTGGTCTAGTGGTCAGGAAACTGGACTCCACACGTGAAGTCCCAGACCAGGGCCGCAGGTGCCAGGTTTCACATCCATGGCCTTGGAACAAGGCGCTTGAGTCAGCCTGCTGCTCTCCCAGCGCACCATCAACTCTCCCTGTCCCTAGGAGGTCGGTCACTGTGCGTGCAGCACTCACACTACCTCTGCTCTTTGTTCTTAATAAATTCACTCCTTTCTGAAATACTCTGTCTGGAAATTCTTTACCAACCCCCACACAGACAGCACCATCACATGCTGCAACCAAGAGCCACTGCAGCCAAAAGAAAAAATTTTTTTTAAAGAAAATAGAAGCTGAAGAGAGACCAGATCTCACCTGGGCTCCCTTTGTGTTTCTGTCTCCATCTCTGCCATGTGAGGATGGATCAAGAAGGTCTGGAAGTAAGAGGTCTTACTTACAGGAGAGTAAGAAGTCTGTCCCTGGGAACTGAGTCTGCCAGCACCTTGATCTTGGCCTTTGCAGCCTCCAGCACTGTGGGAACCAACTGTCTGCTGTTAAAGTCCCAAGTCCATGGTGTTTGTTACGCAGCTGGGCTCGTGGAGACAACACTTGCCTTGCTTGATGACCACTCCCCTTCTGAAGAGCCCTTCCCTAGTTTCCGGGGTACCAGCCTCCCTTTGCTCTCATCTTCCCCCCAGCCCTTCTAACCCCCTCAGGGCTCCTTTCATCCACAAGTGCCCCCCCAACCCCCGCCATCCCCTGGGGAGTGATGTTTCTTCTTCTCCCTCAGGAACTACTGCTGAGCAGTTCCAGGACAAAAGGGTGCGTGTCCAAATGACTCCTCAGCTCACTTCTCAGCCCAGGTCTGTGCTGACTCCAGATGCCCAGCATCCCTGGACCTGGAGCACTCTGCCCAGCAGAAACTCCTCGTTTCTCCTCTGCGCTTTCTGCTCCTGCCCTGTCCACCATCCAAACACCCCCATGGCAGGAGCCAAACTGCCCTCGCCTCCCCTTCTCCAGGGTCCGTGCTGCCCCAGATGGAAGAGATGCTGCGCTTTCCCGATTCCTTGCCTTGGTCTTCCCTGTCTCTGCTCTGCAGGTCCCATCTTCTTCCCATCCAGCTCTTCCCGCTCCTCAGCTTGGCAATGGTTCTCGTTTGCACCCACTCCTGTCTTCCAGGGCTGTGTCCTTATCTCCCATTGTGCCTTCAGAGCAGCCTTTCCATCACGCATCTTCTTCTGTTTCCCCTACTGACGACTTTTCAAGGACCCTGGTTGCCAGCAAGATGCAGTTCACACTGCATTGTTAGTAGGGAAAGCCTCTAGGGATCTGGCTCCTGGGCATTTCTCCAGCCTCCTCCTGGGCTACAGCTGGGCCAAGCTCCTAGCAATCCTCCACAGCGGTCGCTTTCCTCTTTCCCACTTTTATTTCCTGTTGTTCAGAAAGCTTCTCCATGTTCTCTTACACCCCTCTTCTCCCCCACACACTCAGGGCTTATCACAGACCAGCAGGGCACGAGGTATGAAAGAGCATGTGGTCTAGAGTGATCAGGGAAGACCTGGGGGTGGCCCACGGCGGGAGAGATGGGCAGGTCTCATGCTGGATGCGAGGCATGAGGCTGCCAGCGCTCAAGGATGACTTCCAGGTTATTCGGGCTTCTGGCTTGAACAACTGGGAAGATGGAGCTGTCGACGTCCCAGAAGACTGGGACACGCCAGGTCTGAGATGAAATTAGGCACCCCAGCTGGGATGTGAAATGGGAAGTTATACAGAAGCTTGCTTTCGGGAGACAGACCTAGGTCAAAGACAAAGTCTGGGAGTCAGAAGCATTTAATGCCACGAGGCTGAATCCTGTCACTAAGGGAGTGAGTGGAAGTTAAAAAGGGAAGTTCAAGGTCTGAAGTCTTTGATGTTCAGAAGGAGCAGCCAGTGAGAGAAGAGAAGTAGAAAACCCGAATGTCTTGGAAGCCAAGGAAAGAAAAGGATGAAATGAGATGAAACCCCTGGCAGAGTGAAGAATAAATCATTAGAGGATGCAGTGTAGAATTAGAGTGGGTGGTGAGGGAAGGCTGAGTAGAGAAGTGTCCAGAGAAAAATGGGACCAAATGACTTGGCCACAGTGAACACAGGCAGTTCTTTTAAGTTTTTTTTTTTTTCCTGCACAGGGAAAGAGAGAAAATGTTGTAGTAGAAGGATAAAAGTGGTATTTATCAATATGGGAGAAATTGCATCTTGTATTGTATAATGAAAGAAAAGAAGAGAAGTTAAATGAAAGGCGGGGCCTGACACAGGAGTGGGGTGGGGCCAGTAAGAGGGCTGTGGGGCCAGGGTGGCGGCGGCTGGGCTGGGGCCAAAGGAGTTAATAAGCTGAAGTTGGAAGGTGGCGGCTGGAAAGCAAGGGGCTTCAGATGGAAACTGTGGCAGTGCAGTCCTCATTTACACAGTGATCCAGAGTCTCTAGGGTCTGGGGTATCACGGGGTAAGTGGAGGAAAAGACCACTGGAGAGAGGAGAGCAAGGACCCCAGTGGCCAGGGTCTTGGGAGGGTGCTGGGACCTCTGCGCTTTGTGGAGGGACTAGTTCTGGAGAGGGTGACAGTGATTGGGAGCTGGAACCTCAGACTACCTCTCTCCCACTCTGAGGTGACTGCTTCTCACGCTTTCAGCGCCATCTCCCAGGTTAGCTCTCAGCAGATGGCTTGTTTCCCATTTCACAGACAACATGAAATCCGTCTGGAGGGAACTTGCAGATGCCCGCACCCCACCAGCTCCCTGCACACCTACAACATGCAGTGACCTTCGCCCGCCCCGCTGCCAGCAGAAGGGCCAGGCATCTAAGCAGCCTCCCAACGGGGTTCCAGATCCCAGCCTCTCAGCTTCCCCACTCCCACAGCTGCCTCGGACTTCTCTGCTGAGAGCTCAAGGGCATCCTTTCATCACTGCGCCCTCCTCCTCACCTCTCAGCCTTTCTTTGCACTCACTCCAGCCCAGACTCATACCCTCCAGGACCTGACAACGGTCTGATCAAACCTGCGCCTGCTCCAACAGTCCCTCACTAGGTAAATGGCACCTCTGGGCACCCAGATGCTCCAGGTCAAACACTGGAATCATCCTTGATTCCTTTCTTTCAGATCCATCAGCAAACAATGCCAACACTACCTTGGGAATACATCACCTGTCAGACCTTCACCCACCATCACCTCAGCATCTTCACCCACTCACTCTACACCAATGCTGTCCAACAGAAAGATAATGCAAGCCACAGGCACACTTCTCAATTTTCTAGCAGTCAGGTTAAAAGAAGCAAGTGAGCAACAATGCAGAAAAACAGTCTTATGGTTTTGGGGTGGGGAGAAAGGGGAGAGGGATAAATTGGGAGATTGGGATTGATATACAGGTGCTGCTATACATAAAATAAACAACAAGAACCTACTGCATAGCACAGGGAACTCTACCCAATACTCTGTAATGATCTATATGGGAAAGAATCTAAAAATGAGTGGATATATGGGTATGTATTATATAATGTTTCACTTTGCTGTACAGCAGACTAACACAACATTGCAAATCAACCATACTCCAATAAAAATTTAAAAGATAAAAAATAAAAACACAAAATAGGAAACTTTTTGTAATTTTGTAATACATATTAACACCATAAAAAGTGAAACCAATTACAATGATGTATTTTAACCACATATATGCAGATTTTTATCATTTTGGTGTGTAATAACTATGAGAATTACAAAACATGTAAAACATAATTTTGCAACATGTTTCAGCTGTGTTCTAGATACCACGTGTATTTTACTCTTAAAGCCCACCTGAGCCACAGTTCAGGTGCTCAGCTGCTACGTGTAACACGTGCCTCTTGGTATGGGTGTGTCACCACCCACTGGGACCTGGTGGTTGTATTTTATTGGCTAAGGGTCTCCTAGCTGACATCATGCCCCACCCTCACTACCCATCCATGGATAGTCTTCCTTATCAGCAACAAGAATGACCCTTTAAACATGTGAGCAAGGTCACGTCCATGGCCTGTTCAGAGCTTTTCAGTGAGTCATCACGCTTAGAATATCATCCAAGAGCTGGTCCTTGCTTACAAAGGCCCACATGATCTGACCTCCTTCTCGGCCCCTCACTGGGACCTTCTTCCCATGACAGACTCATCCCTCTGCCATCCCACGGGTCCCCTGGCTGTTCTTCAAATGTACCAAAACTACTCTCCCCAGTGGGGACATTCTCTTGCTGTTTGAATGCTTGGAATTCTCTTGGCTCAGACCTTTCAGGGTTTGCTCCCTCACTTCATTCAGATTTCTGCTCGGAGCTGCTCAAAAGCGGGCTTCCTTGCAAACAGAACCTCTGCCACAGGGCCTTCTTCCTGGGCTGCAGGTTTCCTCCTAACATTTGACCCTAAAGGTCAGCACAACCTGCCTTGCTTTGACATTTGTTTATTTGCTTAGTTAAATCCCCTGTTAGAATATAAACCCCAGGAGAACATCCACCAGCCTCTATTCTCTATGTGCTGACTTGTTTGCCTGGGTTATAGCTAAGTGTTCAGTCAGTATTTACTGAATGAAAAACTGAATTGAGAAAGAAAGACAAGAAGCAGGCTCTGACATTCAGAGCTTGCCTGACTATGGCTGTTGTTGCTGTTGAGTCGCTAAGTCGTGTCCGACCTCTTTGTGACCCCAGGACTGCAGCACACCAGGCCTCCTGTCCTTCACCATCTCCTGGATTCTGCTCAAACTCATGTCCATTGAGTCAGTGATGTCATCCAAACACCTCATCCTCTGTCGCCTCCTTCTCCTCCTGCCTTCAATCTTTCCCAGCATCATGATCTTTTCCAATGAGTTAGCACTTTGCATCAGGTGGACAGAAAATTTGGAGCTTCAATTTCAGCATCAATCCTTTAGTGAATATTCAGGGTTGATTTCCTTTAGGACTGACTGGTTTGATTTTCTTGCAGTCCAAGGGAATCTCAAGAATCTTCTCCAGCACCACAATTTTAAAACAACAGTTCTTTGGCACTCAGCCTTCTTTATAGCCCAACTCTCACATCCATACATAACTGGTTGAAAAACTTTAGCTTTGATTATACGAACCTAAGTCGGCAAAGTGATATCTTTACTGTCTAGGTTTGTCATAGCTTTTCTTCCAAGGAGCAAGTGTCTTTTTTTTTTTTCTTTATTTTTTTGCTTTTTATTTATTTTTGACTTTACAATACTGTATTGGTTTTGCCATACATTGACATAAATCCGCCATGGGTGTACATGAGTTCCCAATCCTGAACCCCCCTCCCACCACCTTCCCCATATCATCTCTCTGGGTCATCCCAGTGCACCAGCCCCAAGCATCCTGTATACTGTATTGAACCTAGACTGGCGATTTGTTTCTTACATGATAGTATGCATGTTTCAATGCCATTCTCCCAAATCATCCCACCCTCTCCCTCTCCCACAGAGTCTAAAAATCTGTTCTATACATCTGTGTCTCTTTTGCTGTCTTGCATACAGGGTTATCATTACCATCATTCTAAATTCCATATACATGTGTTAGTATACTGTATTGGTGTTTTTCTTTCTGGCTTACTTCACTCTGCATAATCAGCTCCAGTTTCATCCACCTCATTAGAACTGATTCAAATGTATTCTTTTTAATGGCTGAGTAATACTCCATTGTGTATATATGTACCACAGCTTTCTTACCCATTCGTCTGCTGATGGACATCTAGGTTGTTTCCATGTCCTGGCTATTATAAACAGTGCTGTGATGAACATTGGGGTACATGTGTCTCTTTCAGTTCTGGTTTCCTTGGTGTCTATGCCCAGCAGTGGGATTTCTGGGTCACAAGGCAGTTATATTTCCAGTTTTTAAAGGAATCTCCACACTGTTCTCCATAGTGGCTGTACTAGTTTGTATTCCCACCAACAGTGTAAGAGGGTTCCCTTTTCTCCACACCCTCTCCAGCATTTATTGCTTGTAGACTTTTGGATCACAGCCATTCTGACTGACTAGCGTGAAACAGTACCTCATTGTGGTTTTGATTTGCATTTCTCTGATAATGAGTGATGTTGAGCATCTTTCCATGTGTTTGTTAGCCATCTGTATGTCTTCTTTGGAGAAATGTCTATTTAGTTCTTTGGCCCATTTTTTGATCGGGTCGTTTTTTTTCTGGAATTGAGCTGCAGGAGTTGCTTGTACATTTTTGAGATTAGTTGTTTGTCAGTTGCTTCATTTGCTATTATTTTCTCCCATTCAGAAGGCTGTCATTTCACCTTGCTTATAGTTTCCTTTGTTGTGCAGAAGCTTTTAATTTTAATTAGGCCCCATTTGTTTATTTTTGCTTTTATTTCCAGCATTCTGGGAGGTGGATCATAGAGGATCCTGCTGTGATTTATGTTGGAGAGTGTTTTGCCTATGTTCTCCACTAGGAGTTTTATAGTTTCTGGTCTTACATTTAGATATTTCATCCATTTTGAGTTTATTTTTGTGTATGGTGTTAGAAAGTGTTCTAGTTGCATTCTTTTACAAGTGGTTGACCAGTTTTCCCAGCACCACTTGTTAAAGAGTTTGTCTTTAATCCATTGTATATTCTTGCCTCCTTTGTCAAAGATAAGGTGTCCATAGGTGTGTGGATTTATCTCTGGACTTTCTATTTTGTTCCATTGATCTATCTTTCTGTCTTTGTGCCAGTACCATACTGTCTTGATGACTGTGGCTTTGTAGTAGAGCCTGAAGTCAGGCAGGTTGATTCGTCCAGTTCCATTCTTCTTTCTCAAGATTGCTTTGGGTATTCGAGGTTTTTTGTATTTCCATACAAATTGTGAAATTATTTGTTCTAGCTCTGTGAAAAACTACCGCTGGTAGCTTGATAGGGATTGCATTGAATCTGTAGATTGCTTTGGGTAGTATACTCACTTTCACTATATTGATTCTTCCGATCCGTGAACATGGTATATTTCTCCATCTATTAGTGTCCTCTGATTTCTTTCACCAGTGTTTTATAGTTTTCTATATACAGGTCTTTAGTTTCTTTAGGTAGGTATATTCCTAAGTATTTTATTCTTTTAATTGCAATGGTGAATGGAATTGTTTCCTTAATTTCTTTTTCTATTTTCTAATTATTAGTGTATAGGAATGCAAGGGATTTCTGTGTGTTATTTTATATCTCACATCTTTTCTACATTCATTGATTAGCTCTAGTAATTTTCTGGTGGAGTCTCTAGGGTTTTCTATGTAGAG
The DNA here is from genome assembly GCF_032405125.1 of Capricornis sumatraensis. Taxonomy (NCBI): domain Eukaryota; kingdom Metazoa; phylum Chordata; class Mammalia; order Artiodactyla; family Bovidae; genus Capricornis; species Capricornis sumatraensis. Next base: position 10,175,201 of record NC_091079.1, read on the forward strand.
GATCATGTCATCTGCAAACGGTGAGAGTTTTACTTCTTCTTTTCCAATTTGGATTCCTTTTATTTCTTTTTCTGCTCTGATTGCTGTGGCCAAAACTTCCAGAACTATGTTGAATAGTAGCGGTGAAAGTGGGCACCCTTGTCTTGTTCCTGACTTTAGGGGAAATGCTTTCAATTTATCACCATTGAGGATACTGTTTGCTGTGAGTTTGTCATATATAGCTTTTATTATGTTGAGGTATGTTCCTTCTATCCCTGCTTTCTGGAGAGTTTTTATCATAAATGGATGTTCAATTTTGTCAAAGGCCTTTTCTGCATCTATTGAGATAATCATATGGCTTTTATTTTTCAATTTGTTAATGTGGTGAATTACATTGATTGATTTATGGATATTAAAGAATCCTTGCATCCCTGGGATAAAGCCCACTTGGTCATGGTGTATGATCTTTTTAATGTGTTGTTGGATTCTGATTGCTAGAATTTTGTTAAGAATTTTTGCATCTATGTTCATCAGTGATACTGGCCTGTAGTTTTCTTTTTTTGTGTGGCATCTTTGTCAGGTTTTGGTATTAGGGTGATGGTGGCCTCATAGAATGAGTTTGGAAGTTTACCTTCCTCTGCAATTTTCTGGAAGAGGTTGAGTAGGATAGATGTTAGCTCTTCTCAAAATTTCTGGTAGAATTCAGCTGTGAAGCCATCTGGACCTGGGCTTTTGTTTGCTGGAAGATTTCTGATTACAGTTTCAATTTCCATGCTTGTGAAGGGTCTGTTAAGAGTTTCTATTTCTTCCTGGTTCAGTTTTGGAAAGTTGTACTTTTCTAAGAATTTTTCCATTTCTTCCACGTTGTCCATTTTATTGGCATATAATTGCTGATAGTAGTCTCTTATGATCCTTTGGATTTCTGTGTTGTCTGTAGTGATCTCTCCATTTTCATTTCTAATTGTATTGATTTGATTTTTCTCCCTGTGTTTCTTGATAGTCTGGCTAACAGTTTGTCAATTTTATTTATCCTTTCAAAGAACCAGCTTTTGGCTTTGTTGATTTTTGCTGTGTCTCGTTTGTTTCTTTTGCATTTATTTCTGCCCTAATTTTTAAGATTTCTTTCCTTCTACTAACCCTGGGATTCTCCATTTCTTCCTTTTCTAGTTGCTTTAGGTATAGAGTTAGGTTATTTATTTGACTTTTTTCTTGTTTCTTGAGGTATGCCTGTATTTCTATGAACTTTCCCCTTAGCACTGCTTTTATAGTGTCCCACAGGTTTTGGGTTGTTGTGTTTTCATTTTCATTAGTTTCTATGCATATTTTGATTTCTTCTGTGATTTGTTGGTTATTCAGAAGTGTGTTGTTCAGCCTCCATATGTTGGAATTTTTAGTAGTTTTTCTCCTGTAATTGAGATCTAATCTTAATGCATTATGGTCAGAAAAGATGCTTGGAATGATTTTGATTTTTTTGAATTTATCAAGGCTAGATTTATGACCCAGGATGTGATCTATCCTGGGGAAGATTCCATGAGCACTTGAGAAAAACGTGAAATTCATTGTTTCGGGGTGAAATGTCCTATAGATATCAATTAGGTCTAACTGGTCTATTGTATCATTTAAAATTTGTGTTTCTTTGTTAATTTTCTGTTTAGTTGATCTGTCCATAGATGTGAGTGGGGTATTAAAGTCTCCCACTATTATTGCATTATTGTTAATTTCCCCTTTCATACTTGTTAGCATTTGTCTTACATATTGTGGTGTTCCTATGTTGGGTGCATATATATTTATAATTGTTATATCTTCTTCTTGGATTGATCCTTTGATCATTATGTAGTGGCCTTCTTTGTCTCTTTTCACAGCCTTTCTTTTAAAGTCTATTTTATCTGATATGAGTATGGCTACTCCTGCTTTCTTTTGGTCTCTATTTGCATGGAAGATCTTTATCCAGCCCTTCACTTTCAGTCTGTATGTGTCCCTTGCTTTGAGGTGGGTCTCTTGTAGACAACATATATAGGGGTCTTGTTTTTGTATCCATTCAGCCAATATTTGTCTTTTGGTTGGGGCATTCAACCCATTTATATTTAAGGTAATTATTGATAAGTATGATCTCATTGCCATTTACTTTATTGTTTTGGTTTCGGGTTTATACACCCTTTTTGTGTTTCCTGTCTAGAGAATATCCTTTAGCATCTGTTGGAGAGCTGGCTTGGTGGTGCTGAATTCTCTCAGCTTTTGCTTGTCTGTAAGGCTTTTGATTTCTCCTTCATATTTGAATGAGATTCTTGCTGGGTACAGTAATCTGGGCTGTAGGTTATTTTCTTTCATCACTTTAAGTATGTCCTGCCATTCCCTCCTGGCCTGAAGAGTTTCTATTGAAAGATCAGCTGTTATCCTTATGGGAATCCCCTTGTGTGTTATTTGTTGTTTTTCCCTTGCTGCTTTTAATATTTATTCTTTGTGTTTGATCTTTGTTGATTTGATTAATATGTGTCTTGGTGTGTTTCACCTTGGATTTATCCTGTTTGGGACTCTCTGGGTTTCTTGGACTTGGGTGATTATTTCCTTCCTCATTTTAGGGAAGTTTTCAACTATTATCTCCTCAAGTATTTTCTCATGGTCTTTTCTTTTTTGTCTTCTTCTTCTGGGACTCCTATAATTTGAATGTTGGAGTGTTTAATATTGTCCTGGAGGTCTCTGAAATTGTCCTCATTTCTTTTAATTCGTTTTTCTTTTTTCCTCTCTGATTCATTTATTTCTACCATTCTATCTTCTACTTCATTAATCCTATCTTCTGCCTCCATTATTCTACTATTTGTTGCCTCCAGAGTGTTTTTTTAATCTCATTTATTGCATTATTCATTATATATTGACTCTTTTTTATTTCTTCTAGGTCCTTGTTAAACCTTTCTTGCATCTTCTCAGTCCTTGTCTCCAGGCTATTTATCTGTGATTCCATTTTGTTTTCAAGATTTTGGATCATTTTCACTATTATTATTTGGAATTCTTTCTCAGGTAGATTCCCTGTCTCTTCCTCTTTTGTTTGGTTTGGTGGGCATTTATCCTGTTCCTTTACCTGCTGTGTATTCCTCTGTCTCTACATGTTGGTTATAATGCTGCGTTTGGGGTGGCCTTTCTGTATTCTGGCAGTTTGTAGAGTTCTCTTTATCATGGAGTTTCCTCACTGTGGGTGGGGTTGTATCAGTGTCTTGTCAAGGTTTCTTGGTTAGGGAAGCTTGTGTCGGAGTTCTGGTGGGTGGAGCTGGATTTCTTCTCTCTGGAGTGCAGTGAAGTGTCCAGTAATGAGTTATGAGATGTCTATGGTTTTGGAGTAACGTTGAGCTGCCTGTATATTGAAGCTCAGGTGTGTGTTCCTGTGTTGCTGGAAAATTTGTATGGTATGTCTTGCTCTGGAACTTGTTGGCCCTTGGGTGGTGCTTGGTTTCAGTGTAGGTATTGGAGGCATTTGATGAGCTCCTATCGATTAATGTTCCCTGGAGTCAGGAGTTCTCTGATGTTCTCAGGATTTGGACTTAAGCCTCCTGCTCCTGGTTTTCAGTCTTATTTTTACAGTAGCCTCAAGACTTCTCCATCTATACAGCACCAATGATAAAACATCTAGGTTAAAGATGAAAAGTTTCTCCACATTGAGGGACACCCAGAGAGGTACACTGAGTTATATGGAGAAGAGAAGAGGGAGGGGGGAGTTAGAGGTGACTGGAATGAGATGAGGTTGGCTCAAAAAGAGGAGAGATCAAGTTAGCCAGTAATTACTTCCTTATGTGCGCTCCACTGTCTGGATCACTCAGAGATGTTCATGGAGTTATACAGAGTAGAGGAGAGGGAGGAAGGAGACAGAGGTGGCCAGGAGGATAAAAGAGAGAAATGAAAAGGAGAGAGACAGATCCAGCCAGTAACCGGTTCCCTAAGTGTTCTCCACCGTCTGGAACACACACAGATTCACAGAGTTGGGTAGAGAAGAGAAGGGGGAGAGTGGAGACAGAGGCAACCTGGTGGAGACAAAGGAGAGTCCAAAGGAGCAGAGAGTGGTCAAGCCAGTAATCTTGCTCTTAAGTAAAAATGGGTACTGAAGATTGGGGTTTTAAAGGTACAAAATTGATAACAAATACCAAAAAGCAAAGATTAAAAATCTAGAGTAGAGGTTGGATTTTCAAAAATACAATATTAAAGAAAAGAAGAAGAATAAAGGAAAGAAGAAAAAAAGTCACAAGAATTATTAAAAAACAACAACAACCACAACAAAAAATATATATGGCATTTGCTTTAAAAATAGGGTCTTTTATTTTTTGAAAATTAATAGTAGGTTATAAAAATAAAAATTAAAAGAGAAATAGAGGACTTAAAAATTAAAAAAAAAGTTAAAAAAAAGAAGAAAAAACAAACAAACAAACAAAATGATCATAAAAATTGTAAAGGTATATCTGGGACTTTCTCTGGTGTTTTTGTGGGCAGTGTGGGGTCAGTTCATTTTTGGATAGTTCCTTCGTCCGGCTTATATTTCTCAAGGTCTATAGGCCCCTTCCTAGGTAGTCATTATCTATTGCACCTGTCACTTCCAAGGCGGTTCCCTCCGTTTTAGCTTCTTCAGTTTGCTGGTCTCTTCATTGTCTGTCTTCTGCCCTGACATAGGGGGATGGTGGTGGACACTTTTCTCTTTTTTTAGGCTCACTTGTTCAGTCTCACTGTGGGGAGGGAGGGATGCTGCAAACAAATAACACTGGCGTGTGCTCGCAGTGTCTCAGCCACGCTTGGCCTGCCCCTGCTTACCGCACACACTGCTCAGGCTCTAGGTTGCTCCACCGGGAACCGGCTGAGGCTGGCCCTGGGCTGCATGCACCTCCCCAGTCTAAGCTGCTCAGGCTCAGGCCCTCAGGTAGTCCTCAGAGGTGCAGGCTTGGTTTGGCTTGACTTTTGTGCCCTTCCCAGGTCTGAGTAGCTCGTGTGTTTGGTGAGCACGGTCGCTGTACTTATTGCCTTTCCTGTCCCTGCTGCTCAGTTTTCTGGGTGTACAACTGGCACCCCTTCTTAGGCAGATGGTGACTGTCCAGAACCCCAAGAAGTCTTAGCAAAGAAGCCTGCTTGCAGTTTGGTAATTAATGTCTCTCTGGGGCTGCGATTGCCCCCTTCCGGCCCTTCTGGCTCTGGCTGCCTGTCACCGGAAGGGGATGGTCTGCAGCCAGCTAATTCTGTTCCATCCTTTGTTCTGTGCATAGTCCTGGTGGTGTCTTATGTTAGAGCTTTTCATGTAGTAACTATCCCACAGTCTGGTTTGCTAGCCCAATTTAGTTCGCTCTGGTTACACTCGGGGCATTCCGGCCCAATTCTTAAAAAGCACTGCAGCCCACGCCTCCCTGCCCAGCCTCCTCTTGCTAGTGGCGGATGCAGGTGTCTGCGCTGCTTCTCCACTGGGGGAGTTACCGCTGGGCTCATAATCTGTGGGTTTTAATTAATTATTTATTTTTCTCCCTGTTATGTTGCCCTCTGTGCTCCCAAGGCTCGCCACAGACTCAGCAGCGAGAGTGTTTCCTGGTGTTTGGAAAGTTCTCTCTTTTTAAGACTCCCTTCCTGGGATGGAGCTCTGTTCCTACCTCTTTGGTCTCTTTTTTCATCTTTTATATTTTTTCCTACCTGTTTTTGAGGACAATGATCTGCTTTTCTGGGTGCCTGATGTTCTCTGCCAGCATTCAGAAGTTGTTTTGTGAAATTTACTCAGCGTTGAAATGTTCTTTTGATGAATTTGTGAGGGAGAAAGTGGTCTCCCCATCCTATTCCTCTGCCATCCTAGGACCACCTCTGCAAGTGTCTTTTAATTTTGTGGCTGCAGTCACCATCTATAGTGATTTTGGAGTCCAAGAAAATAAAGTCTGTCACTGTTTCAACTTTTTCCCCAGCTATTTGCCATGAAGTGATGGGACTGGACGCCATGATCCTCGTTTTTTGAATGCCTGACACAGCTGGGCCATGTTATATTCTAATGAAACACAAAACATCTCAGAGAACACTGGCCTCAGGCAAGGTAAGTCTGAGACCACGATAAAATGGGGTAAGGCCAATTTATAGTTTTGTCTAAGGACAGACAAAAGCAAGGCCAGTGGGTTAACCCAAAGCACCTCCTGTCTTGGACAAAATGAATGACTGCTCCTTTATAAGAGAGAGCTTCATCCTCCTTGTCTGCCCTCCTTAAAGATAAGACTTGAGATTCCCAGTCACAGAACTGTTTTGTTTTCTGACAGGAACCAATCTAGAGAAAAACTTCTTCTCCTCTTCCTTAAACCTTCCCTCCATCACTCAACCAAGGCACAAACTCGATAATAATTCTAACACTCTCTTATTGAGAGACCCTGTGAGTCTCCCTGGTGTTCGTCCCTCCTCACTGCAATGAGAGATAAGTTCAATTTATTTCAGCTTCAATTGTGTTCCCGGGGTCTTTGCTAGCGGGCATTGATGGAATGGATGAATAATTGAACCTTTGCATTTGGAAATTATGGATGATCATCATTCTCTTTTCTATTTTTTCTGTATTTTCCAATGTTCCTATAAAAAACACATATTATTTTGGAATCAGGAAAATGTGAACGCATTTAATTTTTAAATAACAGCTAACATTGATACATCAGAGACATGCATTCTTTCCTTTAAATTTTTTATTTTTTAAATTTATTTGGCTGCACTGTGTCCCAGTTGCTGCATATGGGATCTAGTTCCCTGATCAGGGATTGAACTCAGGGCTTCTGCATTAGGAGCTCAGAGTCTTAGCCACTGGGCCACCAGGGAAGTCCCAAGACACGCATTCTTAATAAATAGGAGATCTGGTTATAAGGCCAACTATGACACTTCATAGTTGAATAAACTTGAGAAATGTATTTAGCCTTTTTGGGTCTCACTGCTAAAAGGCAGGAACTGTCTTGAGATCCCCTGTGGCTCTGAGAACTTTAATTAAAATTCTTTCAAAGCAACTGTATTTAATCTGACATAGTGAGGTTCAGGAATGAGGCAGTGAGATGAGTGCTAAAACATGATCATGAGGAGACGTGTGCACCTGCGGTTAATTCATGCCAATGTGTGACGGAAATCAAACCAACACTGTAAAGCAATCACCAATCAATTTAAATAGATACATATTTGAAAAAAGATCAAGTGCCAATTTTTTTGCATGATATTGGACAAATTATTTTATCAGTATTTTTTGAAGTGTAGTTGATTTACAATGTTGTGTTAATTTCTGTTATACAGCAAAGTGATTTGGTTATATATATATATGTATATATATATATACACATATGGAGAAGGAAATGGCAACCCACTCTAGTATTCTTGCCTGGAGAATTCAGTGGACAGAGGAGCGTGGGGTCACAAATACAGTCCATGGGGTCACAAATAGTCAGACACGACTGGGTGACTATCACTCACTCACATACATACATATACATGTATATAGATACATATATATATTCTTTTAAAAATATTCTTTTCCACTGTGGTTTATTACAGGATATTGACTATGCTTCCCTGGGCTATACAACAGGAAGGTGTCATGTATCTACTCTATACACAGTAGTTTGCAGCCGCTAATCCCAACTTCCCACTCCATCCCTCTTCCAATTCCCTCCCCTTGGCAATCACCAGTCTGTTCTTTATTGGACAAATTATTTCAAAACCTTGACTTTTTCATCCTAACCTGTAATTGATAAGTTGCAACATCCTCCCTTATATGGAGATTTTTGGGCGTCATTTTATACATACGTGCTTAGGTAGATTATCAGACACATTCACGCAGCATCTCTGCTCAGTGGCCCCACTATGGAAGCCCAAGGTGCCACCCTTCGCTTAAGTGTCTCTAGCAAGGGGGTCAGCGGAGGTGGCAACAACCAGCTGGAATACAGAATGAGGCTGTCACTGAGAGACACATGTCCCAGACACAAAAGACATGGTGTTGGGGGTATGGGGGGAAAGTTTTCCGGAAGAAGAATCATTGAGAATGTGAGAGAGGGTAAGGAAAATGAAAGTCGCTGGACAAGGGCATCCTGCAGGGAAAACCTTCAAATGTGACCTAGCACCATGGGGTCAAGGACACACTGGCAGCTTAGTGTTAGTGGAGGGCAGGGGTGAGGGAGGGGCATCAGGAGGTGAGAACAGAGCTGTTAAGGGTGGTTTAGTTCACACTCTGGCTCAGTGCAGGGACTTCTAGGCTTCCTGTCTGCATTTTCCAGTATGGTCACCTCTACCCTTATAGGACTGTTCATATTAAAATCACTTAAAATAACTCGGTTTCTCAATCACACCAGTGTGGTTTCAAGAGCTCTCTTCCCACTTGGCAGTGGCACCAGTCACAGCAGGATGGATCGAGGACATTTCTGAGAAATGGAGCATTTCCCACCAGATCAGTACACAAGGATGTCACGGTTGTCAGTGATCCCAGCCCTCCAGTGTGAGCCGACGAGTCCTACAGACACTCAGGAAGGAGAACACATGTGATCTGACAGCCATCAGATGACAGCCACACTCACGGGGAGCCCAAGGAAGCTCTGGGTGTGAAAAACACAGGATACTGGCCCAGGATGGCTGAGATGCACTTGAAAGCAATGATTGCAGTAAGCCCAGATTCTTACCTGTTCTGATATGTAGGAAAGTGTTGAATTTCTTATCTTGAGACACCTGGCTTTCTTAAATTAACAATAATCTTTCGGTGTTCAGACTACCTGCCCTTTGTTGCAGAACTTCTATGTAACCTGGCTCCTCCCTTTGCCTCCTAGGAGCAGTTCTCTAAGGGTTACTTGAGATGCTGTTTCCCGGGCTTGAAGTCCTACACAGTCCTACATTCCCACGAGATGAAACGTTAACTCTCAGCTTTCAGGCTGTGACTGGTATTTAAGCCGACATCGCCATACTGCAGGAGGTTCCACCAGACAGTGTTGCTCCAAGCCCCTATCGATGCCATTCATCCTGAATCTCCGGGTTCAGAGAGTTCTGTTTGCTGGAACCTAGTTTTAGATAATTCACTCCATCACGTGCCTCTCTCCGATTTCTGGAAAGGGACCCTAGTTCTGTGGATAGACGTAGCCCGTGTTCACACCCCCCTCACCTGGCGCTCTTTGCCCAGTGCCCCGCATCCTCTTGTTTCTCTGCCCCAGGCCAGTCAGCCCGGTGCCTCCCGCGCTTCCTCCCAAGGCTGTTCACAGACTCCTGTTCTGGGGTAGGGGGTCCACTCTCGTATCCCTCACTGTTTGTGTTTCCCCAGATTGAATTCTATCTCAGTTGTGGTTTGATCCGCAGAAAATAGAATTACTGTTTTCCTGTGCGCTGAGCGCTTTATTTCCATAAATGGAGGCTTTATTTTTCCTTTTGGTTTTTTAAGCATGTATCATCCTGCAGTGAATATTAAGCTCGTCGGCCAGTAATATCCCGGCCCCACTTTCTCCTTAACACAAGTTTCTTTTCTAATAAGTCTTCCTGAGCCTGCATCACACAAGTAACATTTCTTTTTAAACCCCTAATTTCTTGTTGCTGAGGAAAATCTATTATGGGAACAGCAGAGTAATGAGAAAAGTCACAGAGGTAAGAAATAATTAAGAAATGTCTTCTGATTTATGATGCAAGTTGCCTCATAAAAATATTAAACTGGATATAAAAGAAAATATTAAAAAGACAAATGATAACCTTTGGCTATCATTTATTAAATGTAATAAATTTACATTCATTTACATTTAATGAGATCAGTTCTGGGTGTCCTTTGGAAGGACTGATGCTAAAGCTGAAACTCCAAAACTTTGGCCACCTGATGCGAAGAGTTGATTCATTGGAAAAGACTCTGATGCTGGGATGGATTGGGGGCAGGAGGAGAAGGGGACAACAGAGGATAAGATGGCTGGATGGAATCACCGACTCGATGGACATGAGTTTGAGTGAACTCCGGGAGTTGGTGATGGACAGGGAGGCCTGGCGTGCTGCGATTCATGGGGTCGCAAAGAGTCAGGCACGACTGAGCGACTGAACTGAACTGAACTGAATGTTTGAAGTCTTGAAAATTTACAAAATAAATTTTTATTTATTTATTAAAATGTAATAGAATTGCTGATAGAAAGTGGATTGACTACAAATTTTTCTTTCCAATAAATGACTTTTAAACCCTTCTTAATGCATGTGCTGAATTATTAAGCAATACATTTTGCCATACTAACACCTCTATAATGCATAATAGCTTTGGCTCATGTTTGGAGGCTCAAGCGTGTGTGAGTGCACCTGCAAACTGCCCAGAAGGTACACACGTGTCCCTTCCTACCTCTGAGCGAGGCCCCTATCCACCTGCATTCTTTACTTGATGGAGGAAAAATTCCCTTCATTCCTTTCGTTTGGGCTCAAATGTGGAAAGGGCCTTCCCAACTGTTAATCTGGGTTCTGAGTTATTAAAACTGTCTTTTCATCAGTATTCATCTTTACCCACCTTTGAGATGACAGTTTCCCCAAAGCAAGATGCTGTGGGAAGTTTGCTGCCAGGACTGAGTCTCCAGGGTTTTGGTTCTGAGTATTTTGTTTCCCCCAGTCTTAGTGTTTCTGCCCCACCATACTGAAGTCAGGTTCCCTGGAGGCTCAGACAGTTAACGAACCTGCCTGCAATGTGGGAGACCCAGGTTCCATCTCTGGGTTGGGAAGATCCCCTGGAGAAGGGAATGGAACCCCCCCCCCCCCTCCGCCTTCATAGTCTTGCCTGGAGAGTCCCATGGATGGAGGAGCCTGGGGGGCTACAGTCCGTGGGGTTGCAAACAGCTGGGTACAACTGAGTGACTAACACTTTCACTTTCATTTCACTTCCACTTCCCTTTCATTCTGAAGTCACCACATGTCAGTGAGGTTTCAGTTTACACATATTAGTGAGCAGAGCTGTCCCTGTGTGTTCTGAGCCAGTGGGTCCACGGTGGCTGTCAAACTCCAGAAAGCTGATGGCTGAGTGTCAGGCTACTCTTCTGGGGGATGTTTTCAATGTGACTTGTACATGCTGAGTAGTGAAATGATAAACAGTCCGTTAGATGTGGTCAGCCTCTCTATTTCCATCCCTCACTGGCTCCCTGTGACCCACCTGGAAACCAGTGTGGCAGAAGTAACTCCCCCTTACGGAGGAAGAAAGTTAGAATGCAGGAGGCCTGATTTGCTCAAGGGAAAGGAAGCTGAAAGCCTGGCGCAAACAGCAAGGGACTTTCTACTCCACCCCAACTGACGCCTTCTCTGCATTGGAGAGGGGCGTGCCTCTAAAATTTACCCACAGGCTTCAAGGAGCCAGCCTTTGTAGATTATTCACTTCATCCTGGAAAGAAATAAGCAGACTTACTCTGTGGCACATTCTGATGCCAACCTCTGGTGACAAAATTAAAATATGCAGCAGTACCTAAGTCTCCAAACACATGAACAATCATTTTCTGATGTTCATACCTCGATTCATAGCAGATTCTTGAAGTTTCTCCACTGAACAGTGTAATGCATAATAATGATATAATACAATTTTGGTTCCGGAAGGGATTTTCATCTTTTGAGCCTTTTAAAATGAGCTCTTTTTAATTGAAAAGGTAATACATGCCTATAGGGAAAATTGAAATAGGGTAAGAAGGTCTATGCCTTCTTATATATGGGTATACCTATATACCTTCTTAGCCTATTTTAATTTTCTTACCCTATTTCAACACTTGAAAAAAGATATTTTTAACATGCCGTCCCTTTGAGCAGAATGACAGACCGCCCCTCCCCAAACACAGGCACAGGCAGGGGGAGGGAGCTGCCTGTGTTGTCCTGTGTCCTGCGCTTTTCACTGAACATACCCTGGAGGCTGTCACTCTGCAGGGCCTCGTCTTCAGGGCCACAGTGTTCTGCACTACAGCCAACTCATCAGTCCTGACGATGACCGGGGGTGGGGGATTATATTTAGTCTTGCTATTATAACAATGCTGTAATCCTAATCTTAAGTACAGCTTAAATAAAGGTGGAATTGCTGGACCAATGTGTATACATTTTTAGGGGGCTCTTTTATGATTGTAGGACTTCCCTGGTGACTCAGCTGGTAAAGAATCCACCTGCAATGCGGGAGACCTGGGTTCAGTCCCTGGGTTGGGAAGATCCCCTGGAGAAGGGAAAGGCTACCCACCCTAGTATTCTGGCCTGGAGAATTCCATGGACTGTATAGTCCATGGGGTCACAAAGACTCAGACACGACTGAACGACTTTCACACACACACTTTATGATTGTAAGGGGCTTGCCCAGTGGCTCATGGTAAAGAATCTGTCTGCAGTGCAGGAGGCCTGGGTTTGATCCCTTGGGTCAGGAAGATCCCCTGGAGAAGGGAATGGCCACCCACTCTAGTATTCTTGCCTGGAGAATCCCATGGACAGAGGAGCCTGGCTGGCTACAGTCCATGGAGTCGGACACAACTGAGCAACTAATTCTTTCATTTTTTTCCCCCCAAGAAGTTAAGAAAGCAAACAGGCTTCCTGAGAATCTTGACGTGGAGGCAGCAACTCGCTTCTAAGTTAAGAAGAGGTCTATAGGCTCGACTATCAGTTTCCTCTACAGCCTATGTTAGTCTCTACCACAGACTCCTCCAGTAAAGCAAATTCAGACTGGAAACCTGCCTTTCTAAGCTAGGCACAGCTGACAGTTTGAAGAGCGGCCATGGGGCGCGGTGGGAGGAGGTTCTGAGCGGCAGGTCAGCCCGGTCCTCCCTGGCCTCTGCCCCTCTGTGACGTGGCTGCACCTGGAGATCATCAAGCTCTTCGCAGATCTACAGCCTGCGGTCAGGACCTCAGCCACGACTCCAAGGTAAGCACTTGCATTCACCTGCATCTTTCCCCAAACCCGCAGTCCCATTCCTCAGAGGCGCCATCTGCCCCATCCTGGCTCTCCCTTTGACACTGGACACAAGGCGCTGCTCTCAGCTCTGCAAGAACACGATCCGGGGGCTGGCCTGTTCTCACTTGCCTCTTTCCATCTTTACGTCTCTTTTTTCAATCCACGAATGCTTATTTGTTTTGACATTCCGGACAAAGCATTGTTTCAGGTACTATGAAGAGAGGCACGGAAACACAGTCAGGGTCCCTGCCCTTGAGAAGCTTACAGCCCAAAGACAAAGACATCCTCTCACTTTAGGATAACCGGCAATTGTAAGCAGCTTGTGGAAGCTGTGATGAACACCCTACAAGAGCAGATCATTCTGGGGGCAGGATAGGGAGGACGCGGATGGGCCGAGAGAGAGTGACAGGCTGCTGCACGGAAGTCCCAGGGTCAGGGATGCAGGTCACAGACGCGCAGACTCTGTTACAAGCAAGTAGAAGTGAGGCTGAGAGGTTGGGTGGAGCTCCATGGTTGACGCAAGTAAGTGTGGCCTTTATCCTTTGGCAACAGAGAAACGATACCAAGTGAGTGGCCTCACAAAAGCAGATTTTGGAAAGTTAATGGGTAGCACCGTGTAGAAGACAGTGGAGACGAATTTTTAAGTATTGAGCGGAGCAAGGAAGAGAGATTTTAAGCAGGGAGTCTGTGACTCTAAAATGAAAGACAATGAAACATGGATAAAGAAATAAAGAAAAATAAACAAAATAAAGAAAATGACTGCAATAATCCATGGGAAGGGACAGGAAGAGATGAGAGGGTTTCATTTGTTTGTGTGATGACTAATTGGATACGATACAATTCTTTACTGACTAAAGAGAAAGAGTTCTTTACTAAGGGAGGGAGGTGACCAAGTCTGCTGCTGCCTCTGCTGCTGCTGCTGCTAAGTCACTTCAGTCGTGTCCGACTCTGTGCGACCCCATAGATGGCAGCCCACTAGGCTCCTCTGTCCCTGGGATTCTCCAGGCAAGAACACTGGAGTGGGTTGCCATTTCCTTCTCCACTGCATGAAAGCGAAAAGTGAAAGTGAAGTCGCTCAGTCATGCCCGACTCTTAGCGACCCCATGGACTGCAGCCCACCAGGCTCCTCCGTCTGTGGGATTTTCCAGGCAAGAGTACTGCAGTGGGGTGCCATCGCCTTCTCCGACCGAGTCTGCAACACCCTCTGGTGTTACTGCCCTCTTTTGGTGGCGGGCCTCAGCCCTGTAACTTACTCCCCAAGCAGCAGCAGTTGTTGATTAGTCGCTCAGTCATGTCAGACTCTGTGCGACCCCATAGACTCTAGCCCACCAGGCTCCTCTCCAGGCAAAGATACTGGAGTGGGTTGCTATTTCCTTCTCCACATCCTTACATTTCCTATAGGTTGTGGCTGATAAAGCTTCAGGGGAATGAGTCACTTTATTTATATAAAATTTTATAATATAAAATAAATTGACTTCCTCTTTGTAACATGATCCTGCATTCAGATGACTAAAACCACCTTAGTGATTTTCTACTAAGGGAGGGTACAGGATGGTTTCCTGCAGACCTACCTTCTCATTGTCTTAAAGGAGAATTTTTGAAAGTTATCCAATAAATCAAGTGGTTTAGCAATTTTAATCAATAGTTAGTTGTATTATCAAATTTAACAAATGCTTTTACATAATTTTTTATGATTTTATAAATATAGTTTGCCTGTTGTACTTAATTTCTTACATATCCCCCCTCTGTGTGACTGGGTGAAGATGCTCTGATTACAGAAGAGTGTACGGAGGTTTCCATTTTCTCTCTGAGTGGGAGGTTGCTATTTACGTGATTGTTAAAAACTGCAGATGGATTTTAGTTTTTAACTAAGGAGAAATCAGGGTGGTGATATCTCAAATGAATTTGAGCAGAAAGGGAGCATTTCTTTGTTTATATAACTGGAAGAAAAAAATTCAGGCTCCCATATTCTTGGCCCTTGGGGACTGACTCTGAGGAGATGCATGTTTTTCCATCCCTTCCCTGCTGCCTACAGGGTCTGGTGGGGAATGGGTTCTTCCTACACATTTTATATAGGATGTAGTAAAGAAAAATCGTCACTGCAACCTTTTGTTACTAACTAAGCCTGTTGACCAGGAGGAGGTGGCAGTTTTGACTTTTTTTTTTTTTGCCCATGTGTGTAGAAGCCATAAAAGTTTTGAATGGCAGAATGAAAGGAGAGTATCCTAAAGTAAAACACCAGCATCTGTGGAGGGTGAGTGAAAAAATGAGGCACCTGGAGAGAAAAGGCAGGAGGCGGGAGGAGGGGACAGCCAAGGGAGTGCTGAGAACACAGAGGGCAGGAGTGGTCCTCCGACCTGGCCCCGGCACTCAGGGGCTGAGTCCCTGTGTCTGCCTCCCGCCCAGGGAAATGAAAGCGCAGTCCTGCTGCTTGGGGGTGGGTGCAGTGGGCAGGCTCCTTCCCCCGGCCGGAGGTAGTGTAAATGTCTGTAAGTACTTAGAGTCGAGAGGAGAGACGGGGAGAGCCTCTGGCTGCTGCTTGGCAGATGCTGAGAGCCCTTAGCATTCCAAAAGCTCCCTGGGTCTATTCAAAGGCTGGTGGTGGCCTCCTTCACACCAGGCTCGGTAAAGGTCTCTTGTACCCTGTTACAGGGTGAGATGTGTTTCCCTGGAAATGATATGTTGAGGCTCTAACCCCTGGAACCTCAGAATGTGACCTTATTTGGAAAAAGCATAATTTGTTAAGATGAGGAGGGTGGGCCCCTAATCCAGCGTGACTGGTGTCCTTATAAGAAGATGGCCATGTGAACCCAGAGACACACAGTGAGAAAGCTCTGTGACTATGGCGGGAGACACTGGAGTGGTGAACCTGCAGAGGACGGGCCACCAAGGATGGCCAGTGTCCCTTCAAAAGCCAGGAAGAGACAAAGCTGGCATGTCCCCTGTGGGTCTCGGAGGGACTCCTGGACTTTAGGCTTCCAGCACCCAGAGCTATGAAAGCACACACTCCTATTGCTTAAGCTGGTTTGTGCCGCGTTGTTGTGGCGGCCCCAGGAAACAAGTGCAGTTTTGGAGGCTATGGACTTGGCCTTTAGCCCCAAGTATCATCATTCCATCCTCCCCCCCCCCCCGCCCCGCCCCTCACCGGGGGTGTTCCCACTGGCTGCTGTTTGGAGTAGGGGAAAGCTGAAGCCGTAGCCTGACCCTCCTCCCATCTCCTTCAGAGGCAGTCTGGGTTAGTGCCCCTCCTAGAGCCTGCATTGTAACAGCTACTTACTTCCCTGGGAGCATACAATATTTGCCTCTCCTTACTAGACTAGTGAGGCCATCATAATTAAAGGAAACCACTAACCTAAGGACTGATGCTGAAGTTGAAACTCTAATACTTTGGCCACCTGTTGTGAAAAATTACTTATTGGAAAAGACACTGATGCTGGGAAAGATTGAGGGCTGGAGGAGAAGGGGACAGCAGAGGATGAGACAGTTGGACGGCATCACCGACTTGATGGACATGAGTTTGAGCAAGCTCCGGGAGTTGGTGATGGACAGGGAGGCCTGGCATGCTGCAGTGCATGGGGTCGCAAAGAGTCGGACACGACTGAGCGACTGAACTGAACTGAACCTAAGAACAAAGTGCAGTGGCTTTTTCCTGAACAACTATCATGTTAGTGTGCGGCTGCTACCTGCGTGTGCTGCCCCCAAACGCCGGCTGCCCTGCACCCTCAGGAGGGGATGTGTGAGCCCCAGAGGGAAGGGACTCCGCCCTGCAGGAATCACGGTCTTTCCAGCCGCCCTCCTCGAGCCTGGCTGTGTCTTCAGCAACCCACCAGAGGCTGTGGGGAGGGAGGCATAGAAGGGCTGTGAGCCACAGCAGGGAGGACCCCGCTGCACTGAGGACTATCACACAGGACAAAGGGACACACCCCCTTTCCCAAACACACCAGGGCAAGAAGGAGGCCTTCACCTGGGTTACATTTACATGGAAAGGTACACAGGGGGCTGGCTGAGGTATTGAATATTTGGAAATAGAGATTCACTTAAGGAATAAAACAGCTGCCATGAGTCTAAGTGCCACTTTCTCAAAGGAAAAGAAATGGAAACATACTATGTAATCAAAGAGAACTGAATCAATAATAATTTTCCTTAATGTGAAAGATGATTAAACTTTTCAATGTATTTTCTAAAATTTGTGAAATCCCCATTCCTGGTCTCTAAGAGCAAGCGATAGAACTGAAGAACAGAGACCCAATAGGCTGTCATCATACTTGCAACAGGATGTTTAACCCAATGTCATTATGAATATTTTACATCTAAAATAAATACCTTGAAGTGAATATAGGCACAATTTTCTTATACTTAAGGTGAAACCTTTTTGGTTTGCAGTCAAGATCAGTTCTTTCTCAGAAAAGATGTATTTTACAAATCCCTTGACTTCAACATCCTAGCTCTGGGCTAGTGCCTCCTTCATGCGGACACCCCCAAGTGTCACACCCCCACTAGACTGGCCGCTCGGCCGGGGGCCATTCTCTGAAATCCTCTGAAACTTTCTCATCTCCTCTATCTGAAAATGAGACATTCAGTCTGAAGTTGTTGGCTGTAGAGTATCTTAGAGGGGAGGAAACGTGTTAGGGGGTAATGAAACAAAATTAATAACTCAGATGAATACCGACAACTGTTAAACTTGGGTGATTGCTACATGGGGGACACATTGTGTTACTCTTTCTACTTTTTGTGAATTTTGCAACTTTCCATAATAAGAGTGTAAACAACAGTGATAAAGATGACAAGTCTGGTCTCTTTCCATAGGGCACTGCTTAATGCCCAGCGGCAAAGGATGTGTCAAAGGTCATTAATGCCTTCTAATGAGCAACACCTGTAACTTAAAACAAGTGAGGATCTGGAGGGCCTTTGGGAGGTGACTGATATGAGGAGTGTCAGAGAGCATAGTGGGGAAAGTGTGGGGAAAAGAAAGTTTTTGCAGAGGACTTAAACCATGATATGGAGGTCTTGAAATAGTTCTGAGTGAGTCCTGCAAGATTTATCTGCAACTCTAATTTTGAAGAAAAATGGGAACTGTCTTATATCTCACTGACTGAAATAGATATGACATTTCACACCTAAGCATCTTCTTAGTGACCCAACCTGAGAGGGGTGACAAAGCCTGCCTGCTGGCCTGTGGTTGGGCGGCGGGTGGGTGGAGGGCCTGGCAGCCCATCTGGGGCACCTCAGCCCTGCACTGGCCCTCAGGTGAGTTGGGCTGCTTGTGGCCAGAGGCGGAGCTTTGCTTCAGCACAGCATCTAAGAAGTCAGCAGGATTCTTTTCTGAAACCATCCTTGCCTCTCACATTTCAGGTACTCTAAATTTTGGAGAGCATCTGAATATGGTTAAGAGCTCTGTAATTTGACTGGAGCTGACTCCTGTTTTGGAGAAGGCAATGGCACCCCACTCCAGTACTCTTGCCTGGAAAATCCCATGGATGGAGGAGCCTGGTAGGCTGCAGTCCATGGGGTCGCTAAGAGTCGGACACGACTGAGTGACTTCACTTTCACGTTTCACTTTCATGCATTGGAGAAGGAAATGGCAACCCACTCCAGTGTTCTTGCCTGGAGAGACCCAGGGACGGGGGAGCCTGGTGGGCTGACATCTATGGGGTCGCACAGAGTCGGACACGACTGATGTGACTTAGCAGACTCCCATTTCTAGTCATTCTTTTTAGGTTTCCTCAATAAAGGTTAAATGCAAATAACACTGGTAGTTTAAGTGAATGTAATTGTTCTAAAAATTGGGGTGAGTTTAATGGTTTTTAACAGTGGGCCTATGTAAGGGCCTGAGGCCTTACACAGCCTGAGGGTTGTGGTTCATTTGCTGAGAATGTGGGCAGTGCTGAGGCGCAGTGTGCATCCTTAGAGCAACTGCCCTCAGGCCAGGATGGGCCTCAGAGGCGCTGAGACCAAGCTTGTCTCTGGGCCAAACCCCCCCAGTCCTCCCTCTCTCCTCGAGCTGTACACAGGCCCTGCCTGCCCCCTTCGCCTTCCTTAACCGCCACGCACCTGTTCTCATCCCACGCCTTGTGACTCAAGCGGAACCTTTTGCTAACCTGTCTCGTTAGAAACCTGAGAAGATTCCCAGCCTTTTAGTATTTTTGGATGTTTTCAAGAAAAAAATGCATTACTCTTTAATAAATAAATTCCTAAAAGAATTTGGGGGGTATCTTTATAGCAATTTAAAGTTGATTTAGGATTAACTATTGTATCTCGCCTGAGGGAGGCAACTGGCCCAATTCTAGAAAACCATCACGGGCTAGGAAACCTATTACAGGGAACACTGTGAGAAGGAACAGTCTTATCTTCCGGGCAGTCAGTGAGACCAAGCTGCAGGCTGCTGCAGGAAGCTCAGGACAACACCGCACACAAAAATGTCACAATAAAGAGGAGGCAGAGCTCACTCACAGGATCCGTCCTGGGGAGCAGGCTCACTGTGAGGTAACCAGAGCGGCATCACAGGCTGATGGAACACAGCAGGAAGGAGCCTCAGAGTAGGAACTAAGCTTAGCTGTCGGTCCCTGCGGAAGCATCCCAGGGAAGAAGGCCTGCAGGTAGCAGGGCTGTGTTTCTTCTGAGACGGAGCAACAACGTGGCAGAGTAGGTCTGAGAGCAATTCTGTTGTACAACTAATGAAAACAAGGATCCAGTTACCCAAAATACAATGTCTTAAAACCAGCTGAGTCCTTGGTGCTGAGGTTCGGGGCCGATGCCCTAGTAATACCAGCTTGAACACTGTAACCAGCTTCCTGTTGCTGCTAAACAGCAAACAATCTACAGCTTCCCTGGGTCCAGAGTCTGGGTTCTGGGGAGTTGGGTCCTCTGCTCGGGGTCTCACCATGCTAAAATCCATCAGCTGGAGCTGGGATTTCATCTGAGGCTCAGAACCTGCTTCCAACTTCATTCAGGTGGTCTGTGGGATTCAGAGCCTTGTGGTTGTAGGACCGGGGACCATGCTCACCTCTTGAAAGCTGCCTTCGGGGCCCAGCCAACAGCACTGTCACAACAGAGGGTCTTACTTCAAAGCCAGCAGGAGACTCCTCCCCTGGCTGGCTGCAGTGGATTCTTACAAAGGTAACTTGACCACCAGAAGGACTATTCCATCATCGTTGCCATATAATATAGCCTAATCAAAGGAACGGCTTTCTTATCTTACTTATGGACACCCAGGAGAAGGAGTCTTGGGGGCCACTGGAGTTCTGCCCACTACGAATAATGAAGGGGTCAACACTGAGCCAACATTTGCTGAGTGTTTACTAAATGACCAGCACCATGCTGCAAATGGGGGTACAACAAAATAAACCAGGGTACGAGACAGAGAGGGAGTCCACAGACTAATGGAAGACAAAGAATTAAAATTAACTCTATAACAATTTAGTATGTTTGTAGTAGTTGACTGTGGAAATAACACAGGAAAGTTAGTCTAGGACGTAAGGCATAGCTCACTAGGTGCTCTCCAGGCAGACAGTGAAGAAGAGGGCACTTTGGGTGGAAGATTGTTGATTCGCTTTCTTGTGGAGGTGCTGAAAAGCCTGTGTGTGGGGCTTGACTGGGAAGGAAGGGCCTCAACAGATGTCAACGGCCAGAGCAGGAAGGACGCAGAACTTAAGACTTCATCATGGGCAGGAACCACCAAGGAACTTGGGAAGGGATCCAGTAATTAATGTCACAGAGGCCAAGTTATACAAAGAGAAAAAAAAAAATCTAACCCCACAAAAATAAGAAAAACTTCAACACAAAGACCACAAGGGAAAAGCAAAAGTTTCGTACAAATTGATAACAAAAGACCAATAACCAACAGGGAATGAGCAAGAGACAAGAAAAAGCAATTAACAGAAGACTACAAAAGCTGATTAGAGAAGAGTGTTTAATATCACTTGTGACTAAAAAAGTGAAGATTAAAACAGTGAAACATCATTTTCACTATGAAATTGTTAGGATAACAGATATAAAAAGCATGTATACAACTTACATTATTGAAGAACATCAAAGGTTGAGTGAGTACAGAGGTTTTATGGATGATTTTTGTTTTCTTCTTTATACCGTGTTTTCTAAATTTCCACAATGAACCTGTGTAAATTATTATTATTTTTTTATTTTAATTGCAGTGCAACTGCTGTACAATGTTGTGTTGGCTTCTGCTGCACAACAATGTGAATCAGCTCTATGTTTTCACATATCCCCTCCCAGTGGAGCCTCCCTCCCACCACCCCAGTCCCACCCCTCCAAGTCATCACAGAGCACCCAGCTGAGTTCCCCGTGTTATACAGCAGCTTTCCATCAGCTAGCTATTTTACACATGGATGTGTATATATTGGAGAAGGCAATGGCAACCCACTCTAGTACTCTTGGCTGGGAAATCCCATGGATGGAGGAGCCTGATAGGCTACAGTCCATGGGGTCACAAAGAGTTGGACACAACTGAGCGACTTCACTTTCACTTTCCACTTTCATGCATTGGAGAAGGAAATGGCAACTCACTGCAGTGTTCTTGCCTAGAGAATCCCAGGGACAGAGGAGCCTGGTCAGGGCTGCCGTCTATGGGTTCCACAGAGTCAGACACAACTGATGCAACTTAGCAGCAGCAGCAGTGTATATATTTCAAATGTTACTCTAATTCATTCCACCCTCTCCTTATCCTGCTGTGTCCACAAATCCTTCTCTCTGTCTGAACCTCTGTTCCTGCCCTGCAAATAGGTAAACCAGTACCATGTTCCAAGATTCCATATATATGTGTTAATATGTATAAATTCTTAAAATAGTACCTAATATTTTCATTTAAGAAATGAATGAAACTACTTTTAGTTCTTCTGTTTGATTCTCCAGGTATCTACTGCCAGATTTCTAAATAATATGCATACACTGTCATCCTCGGATTCATCAGTTTCATCAAATATCTCTTGACTTCCTATAATACGGTCAACATATCATCCTCTGCCCACTTCCTCCCCCTCCGCTCCATACAAGTAAGGATTTGTTAGGATTGTGTGATAATCACATACCTTCTGAGCCAAATAGTGTACTGAAGCTACATATCCTTTCTTGTACAAAAAGTTTTGTTGTTCCTGGAGTTAATAATTGAATAACTATCTCATTTTTTAATTCAATAGTTTTCTTGGTACCTGTTACTGTTTCCTAATTCTCCAATATTTGTCAGATGTTTCAAATAAGTTTTCTAATGTTCAAGCCAACAAAGCCAACAAATGTCTGTCTAGTCAAAGCTATGGTTTTTCCAGTAGTCATGTATGGATGTAAGTTTAGTTCAGTTGCTCAGTCGTGTCCGACTCTTTGAGACCCCATGAATCGCAGCATGCCAGGCCTCCCTGTCTATCACCAACTCCTGGAGTTTACTCAAACTCATGTCCATTGAGTCGGTGATGCCATCCAACCATCTCATCCTCTGTCGTCCCCTTCTCCTCCTGCCCCTAATCCTTCCCAGCATCAGAGTCTTTTCCAATATGTCAACTCTTCGCATGAGGTGGCCAAAGTATTGGAGTTTCAGCTTTAGCATCAGTCCTTCCAATGAACACCCAGGACTGATCTCCTTTAGAATGGACTGGTTGGATCTCTTTGCAGTCCAAGGGACTCTCAAGAGTCTTCTCCAACACCACAGTGCAAAAGCATTGATTCTTCAGAACTCAGCTTTCTTCACAGTCCAACTCTCACATCCATACATGACCACTGGAAAAACCATAGCCTCGACTAGACAGACCTTTGTTTGCAAAGTAATGTCCCTGCTTTTTAATATGCTATGGATGTGAGAGTTGGACTATAAATAAAGCTGAGTTCTGAAGAATCAATGCTTTTGCACTGTGGTGTTGGAGAAGACTCTTGAGAGTCCCTTGGATTGCAAGGAGTTCCAACCAGTCCATCCTAAAGCAGATCAGTCCTGACTATTCATTGGAAGCACTAATGCTGAAGTTGAAACTCCATTACTTTGGCCACCTGATGTGAAGAACTGACTCATTTGAAAAGACCCTGATGCTGGGAAAGATTGAAGGCAGGAGTAGAAGGGGAAAACAGAGGATGAGGCGGTTGG
Source organism: Capricornis sumatraensis (assembly GCF_032405125.1). NCBI lineage: Eukaryota > Metazoa > Chordata > Mammalia > Artiodactyla > Bovidae > Capricornis > Capricornis sumatraensis. The sequence continues at coordinate 10,198,114 of NC_091079.1, forward strand.
ATGGCATCACCAACTCAGTGGACATGAGTTTGACTAAACTCCGGGAGTTCATGATGGACAGGGAGGCCTGGCATGGTGCAGTCCATGGGGTCACAAAGAGTCGGACACAACTGAGCTGAACTGACTGAATGCTCAAGCATGTTAAATGACAGACTACCACTTTCATCTCCCTGTCCTGTGTCCCCTTCTACATGCTTCCCACTTCACTTTCCTCTGGAGCAAGTCCTGGAACTTCCCTTGTGTTGAAGCTCTTGCTTCCTGGATCCATGTTTACCTGTTGCTGTTTTGTTTGTTTCAGTTATACCTTTTTTCTGCTAAGGCACAGGTATCAGTAGTTTTCTAAGATGAAGTACATGGGACTAAAGTTTCTTTTTCCCTAAGATTTACTGTGTGAAAATATTGTTATTCTATTCCTCTACTTGATTTTGTATATTCTATGCTTACACTCAATTGGCAAGCTATATTGGCTGCATTTAATTCTAAATTAAAGAAAAAATTTACCCTCAAAATTTGTATGAGATTGCTTTACTATTTTCCTGTGTTCTGTTGAAAAGCTTGGTACCTGTTTGTCTTTTTTCTATGTGACATTTAAAAATGTCTCTGTTTTGGAAGCTTTCTGATGTTCTCTTTATTCTTGATGGTCTGTAATTTCATGGAATCACTGCTGGTGGGCTTCTTTAGTCTGGCAACATATCCTCTGATTCTGCTAAATAGTCTTGTATTGATTCTTTAATAATTTCCTCTCCTCTGTTTCTCTCTTCCTCTTCTCTGTTTCTCTCTCTGTCTTTCTGGAAATCTTGTTAGTCAGCTGTGGAAGGACTGCCATGTGAGTGGTCAAGTATCTGGAGAGAGCTGCAGACTACATAGAGAAAAGGGGCAGGGAGTCTAGGAACAAAGCTGACACGACGGTCTCCGTGTAGATAAACACCGGACACTCAAGGTCCATCACGGAAAACTGATCTCTCCAGCTATTCTAAACAGAAAGGTATTCAAGTGCCGACTGCATTTCTGGAAGGGCTGGATGGGCAGTGACTAGACTAAGCTTCTAGGAATAACTTCAAGGAAAAGTTCTCTAGAGTGGCTTCTGGCAGGGGCGACACTCACCCCATTGCAGCGAGGGAAGTGGTATTCACTTCTCTATCCAAACTGGTCAGGACCACAGCAGCAGCTCAGCCCTCGGGAGTCACAGGTGTCACCATCGCAGTGCCTCTGGGCCCCGCAGGGCTGGTGACTGGACGCTGACCTGCGCCATGGGCAGAGCCAGTCTCTGCCTGTGCCAGGGGCCACAACAGTCAAGCAGGACCACAGCCTCCACATGCCCCCTTTCAAATCCCACTAAGAGCACCTAAATGGCAGAACTTAACCTGCACTCAGAACCCTCACTAAAAACGCAGTTTGGGGAATTCTAACCCCTACAGAGTTTTCCAGTAGTCATGTACGGACGTGACAGCTGGATCATAAAGAAGGCTGAGCACCGAAGAATTGATGCTTTCAAACTCTGGTGTTGGAGAAGATGTGAGAATCCCTTGGACAGTAAGGAGATTAAACCAGTCCATCCTAAAGGCAATCAACCCTGAATATTCTTTGGAAGGACTGATACCGAAGCTGAAGCTCCAATATTTTGGCCACCTGATGCAAAGAGCTGATTCACTGGAAAAGACCCTGATGCTGGGAAAGGCTGAGGAAAGGAGGAGAAGGAGGTGACAGAGGATGAGATGGTTGGATGGCATAATCGACTCAATGTATACAAGTTTGAGCAAACTCCAGGATAGTGAAGGACAAGGAAGCCTGGCGTCCATGGGGTAGCAGAGTCAGACAGAATTGAGCAACTGAACAACAACCACCCCTACAGAACAGAAAAACTCCCCAGAACCCTGGCCTGGTGGACCAGGGCCAAGTCACCAGAAGCAGCACAGCACATGTGTGTGTGAGGGCAGGGCTCTGTGGCCAGGAGCTGCTGGCAGAGTCACCGGCTGTCAGGGCTAATGAGCTGGGGAAGCATTAGGGTCTGACAGGTTTTCGTAGTAGACACGGGCATTTCACAATTCATTTATGCCTAGCCTCATTCTACAAAGGACGAGAGGAGGATGAGACACGATGGTAGAGGAAGATAGGGGGCGTTCTAGTCAGCATGAGCTTATCAACACAAACTGTGAAATAACAAGATTCGGATGTTTCGCCCTGCTGGAGCATTCAGAATGTAGCTATGGACAATGGCAGGGCCGTGACTCATATAATCAAGGGCACAGACTTGATATGAAGCCACCCACTCAAAAGTTCTGAGACTTCTGACCAGCAGAATGCAAATTAGAAAATGTCAAAAATAAAATCTTATGTAAGCTTTTTAAAAAATAAAAGGATTTACCTGAGTCATTGACTTAGGAATGAAACAAAATATAAACCTCTTCTGGTAAACCACAGAATCCAAATGTTATATAACTTCGAAGTTGTAGATGCCAGTTTGAACACAGAGACCCCCTGTGCTAGGGAACACACAGTGGTTTAAGACAGTGGTTACAGTCTACAGTCTTTAACATGTCAGTTTATAAATTCAGGTTTTTCCAAAGGGGCTACTTAAAGGGAAGCCTGCAAAGACACTTTCCTGGTTTTCCCCTGTGCCTATTTTCAGTCTCCAATATTCCCTTGTTATTTGCTTCTAAAATGCTCCTTTGATGTCCATGTTCTTCCTGCACCTGCACCAATAGCAAACTGCTTCTCAATGTGTCCTTGACTCCTTCCACCAGCAACTGCTAACAGGACTGAAGACTCAAGCCTTCAGACAAGATTTTACTTCCTACAACTAGGTTAGAAGCACAGGGCCTAAAAATACCTAAGTGGTATTTTAAAAGAATATAGGCTGCTAAATTTTAACCAGTTATCATGTAACTAATTTTTCATATTCATTATAACTAAGGCTGTGTAAAAGGCATATAAATAAATCATAGGCTCCAATGTCCAATCTTTACGGAAGGACTCTTCAAATTAGCAGGAACAGACATTTAACACGTTTTAGGGATTATTTTGCCTACAGAATCCCAGGAATGGGGGACCCTGGTGGGCTGCCGTCTATGGGGTTGTACAGTCGGACACGACTGAAGCGACTTAGCAGCAGGGATTATTTAAACTTTATTTTTACACTGCTCTTATGGAAACATTCCTCAATTGAGCAGGAATTGAGCAGTAACATGTTTGTATGTGTGCTAAGTCGCTTCAGGCGTGTCCTTTGCGACCCTATGGGCTGTAGGCTCCTCTGTCCGTGGGATTCTCCAGGCAAGTACTGCAGTGGGTTGCCATTTCCTCCTCCAGGGGATCTTCCCCACCCAGGGATCAAACCCACATCTCTTAGGTCTCCTGCACTACCAAGCAGGTTCTTTACTGCTAGCGGCACCTGGGAAGCCATGTTTCAGGGATTACTAAACCTTCTACATGCCTATATATTTCATATATGTTACACTTACACGTCGTATGCCCCAGTGAAACTGCTTTTCAGATAGCTTTCTCTGATGCCAGTAGTGGACAGGTAGCGTTTGTGTCTGTCAAAATCCTCTGGAGCACCATCTCCACAGATGGCTCCCCAGAGTGCAGCCTGCCTTACTCACCCTGAATTGTACAGGGCCCGCCCCCTGCCCCAGGGTGCAGACCTCCACCTTCAGGAGAGAGGAGAGGAGGAGAAAGAATGGTCCTGGACTTCATTTTGCTGGCATGATGGGCGGCAGCCTCAGGGGTCCTGGGGCCGGTGGTGGTGATGGGCGGCAGCATTTCAGGCTGCAGCTCCCTGCATGTCAGCGCTCTCTGGAGCTCTGAGATTTGGTCTTGGAGGCTCCACCTGTTCTGCTCGCCTTTCTAAGGAGCCTGTATTTGGTACTTCCCCTGTGACTTAAGTCTGGCTTCCCTGGTGAGTGGCTCGGACAGTAAAGAATCTGCCTGCAATGCAGGAGACCCGGGTTTGATCCCTGGGTCGGGAAGGACCCCTGGAGAAGGGAATGGCCACCCACTCCAGTATCCTTGCCTGGAGAATTCCATGGACAGAGCAACAGGCGGGCTACAGTCCATGGGGTGGCAAAGAATCAGACATGACTAAGCAACCAACACACTTTTAATGCACGTCAGCTCAGCAGTTCTTGGAAGTGTGTGGTCCAAGGACTCTGGGGGACCCTGAGACCCTTTCAGGGGGTCTGTAGGACACTCTTTTTTCTATTTACATGTCTGTATAAAGGCATATTTTCTTCCTTACACCACAATTAAAACATTATCCCAACAGATGTTATGAGATGATACAGCTGCCTTTTATTAGACATTGACGAGAACAATAAACATAGAACACAATATCACTTAATTTCTTTTTCAGGAAGTTATTTTACTTTAGTTGCTTTTCAAAAAGATGTTATTTTATGTTTACTTGTGATGGGCTTATTATTAGGTTATTTTAAAATGAATTAAATATTTTAAAGATTACTCATCTTTCATTCCTAATATAGCACATATTGACAGATATAACACACATAAACAAAAGTTCATTGGTGTCCCACACCATTTACAGACTGTAAAAGATTTTAGAGTATAAAAGGGCCTTAAAACTGAAATGGTTAATAACCACTGACATAGAGTAGATTCTATCATCTTTATCTAAAACCCCTCAATAGTAGAGACCCAGGGATTGAACCCAGGTCTCCCGCATTGCAGGTGGATTCTTTACCAGCTGAGCCACAAGGGAAGCCCGAGAATACTGGAGTGGGTAGCCTATTCCTTCTCCAGATGATCTTCCCCACCCAGGAATCGAATCAGGGTCTCCTGCATTGCAGGCGGATTCTTTACCAACTGAGCTATGAAGGAAGCTCCAAGAGTAGAGAAGCCTACATTTTAAATTCTTTCCCCAGATTCCGGGTGATCACAGAGAGACGTTAGCTTCAGTTTAGTTCAGTTCAGTTGCTCAGTCGTGTCCGACTCTTTGCGACCCCATGAATCACAGCACGCCAGGCCTCCCTGTCCATCACCAACTCCCGGAGTTCACTCAGACTCACGTCCATCGAGTCAGTGATGCCATCCAGCCATCTCATCCTCTGTCATCCCCTTCTCCTCCTGCCCCCAATCCCTCCCAGCATCAGAGTCTTTTCCAATGAGTCAACTCTACGCATGAGGTGGCCAAAGTACTGGAGTTTCAGCTTCAGCATCATTCCCTCCAAAGAAATCCCAGGGCTGATTTCCTTCAGAATGGACTGGTTGGATCTCCTTGCAAGAGGTTAGCTTAGAGAGAATCTATGGTATTGCTCTCCCAGCAGGGAGAAGGAGCAGGACGGGGAGAGGCACAAACAGCATCTGTGAGAACCAAGCCCCAGAGGCAGATGGAGTGTCAGAAAGAGACCTTACAACTGAAGCATCCGAGGAGGGACATGCAGAACAAAGTGCCCAGAGGACCAGAACTGATGTCAAACACAAATCACAAATACTTAATATTCACAGGTCATTCAGTAATTCTTATAGTTCACTCAGCAGCCAGCCCTGGCAGCTTTGGGTCCAGTGGCTCTAAGAGGGATGCCCACCAAGAAAGCTCTTCTTGGGCCAGGGATGGCTTGAGGACACTATACATGTCATTTTGTTGTTGTTCAGTCGCTCAGTAGTGTCTGACTCTTTGCAGCCCCATGGACTGCAGCACTCCAGGCTTCCCTGTCCATCACCAACTCCCTGAGTTTACTCAAACTCATGTCCATTGAGTGGGTGATCCCATCCAACCATCTCATCCTCTGTCATTGTCTTCTTCTCCCTCCTTCAGTCTTTCCCAGCATCACGGTCTCTTCCAATGGGTCAGTTCTTTGCATCAGTAGCCAAAGTACTGGAGCTTCAGCATCAGTCTTTCCAATGAATATTCAGGGTGGATTTCCTTTAGGATTGACTGGTTTGATCTCCCTCCTGTCCAAGGGACTCTCAAGAGTCTTCCCAGCCACAGTTCAAAAGGATATATTCTTCACCACTCAGATTCTTTATGGTCCAACTCTCACATCCATACATGATTACTAGGAAAACCACAGGTTTGACTATACAGACCTTTGTTGGCAAAGTGACGTCCCTGCTTTTTAATACACTGTCTAGGCTTGTCACAGCTTTTCTTCCAAAGAGTAAGCATCTTTTAATTTTGTGGCTGCAGTCACTGTCCTTAAGTGATTTTGCAGCCAAAGAAAATAAAATCTGTTTCCACTTTTTCCTTATCTATATGCAATGAAGTGGTGGAACTGGATGCTATGATCTTAGTTTTTTGAATGCTGAATTTTAAGCCAGCCTTTTCACTCTCCTCTTTCACTCTCATCAAGAGGCACTTCAGTTCCTCTTCACTTTTTGCCATTAGAGTGATATCATCTGCATATCTGAGGTTGTTGATATTTCTCCCAGCAATCTTGATTCCAGCTTGTGATTCATCCAGCCCGGTATTTCACATGATGTACTCTGCATATAAGTTGAATAAGCAGGGTGACAATACACAGCCTTGACGTACTCCTTTCCCAATTTGGAGCCAGTCCATTGTTCCATGTCTGGTTCTGTTGCTTCTTGACCTGCATACAACTTTCTCAGGAGACAGGTAAGGTGGTCTGGTATTCCTATCTGGTATTCCTATTTTCCAGGTTGTTGTGATCCACACAGTCAAAGGCTTTAGTGTAGTCAATGAAGCAGATGGTTTTTGGAATTCCCTTGCTTCTTCTATGATCCATCAGATACTGGCAATTTGATATCTGGCTCCTCTGCTTTTTCTAGCTCCAGCTTGTACATCTGGAAGTTCTCAGTTCAGATACTGTTGAATCTTAGCTTGAAGGATTTTGAGCATTATCTTGCTAGCATGTCAAATACACGTAATTGTACAGTTTGTACAATAAGTACAATTGCAGTAGTTTGAACATTCTTTGGCATTGCCCTTCTTTAGGATTGGAATGAAAACTGACCTTTTCCAGTCCTGTGGCCACTGCTGAGTTTTCCAAATTTGCTGGCATATTGAGTGCAGCACTTTCACAGCATCATCTTTTAGGATTTTAAATAGCTCAGCTGGAATTCTATCACCTCACTAGCTTTATTTGTAGTAATGCTTCCTGAAGCCCACTTCACACTCCAGGGATGTCTGGCTCTAGGTGAGTGATCACACCATCATGGTTACCTGGGTCATTACGACCATTTTTTTTTTTTTTTTACAGTTCTTCTGTGTATTCTTGCGACCTCTTCTTAATTTCTTCCACTTCTGTTAGGTCCATACCATTTCTGTCCTTTATCGAGACCATCTTTGCCTAAAATGTTCCCTTGGTATCTCTCATTTCCTTGAAGATATCTCTATAGTCTTTCCTATTCTATTATTTCCTTCATCTGTACATTGTTCACTTAAGAAGGCTTTCGTACCTCTCCTTACTATTTTCTAGAACTCTGCATTCAGTTGGGTGTACCTTTCCCTTTCTTCTTTGCCTTCCACTTCTTTTCTCAGCTATTTCATAAGGCCTCCTCAGACAAGCACTTTGCCTTCTTGCATTTCTTTTCTTGGGGATGATTTTAGTCTCCTCCTCCTGTACAATGTTACAAAACTATGTCCTTCTTTAGACACTCTGTCTACCAGATCTAATCCCTTGAATTTATTCATCACCTCCACTGTGTAATAAAGGATTTGATTTAGGTCATATGTGAATGGTCTGGTGGTTTTCCCTACTTTGTTCAATTTAGGTCTGAATTTGGCAATAAAGGGCTCATGATCTGAGCCATAGTCAGCACCAGGTCTTGTTTTTGCTGACTGTATAGAGCTTCTCCATCTTCAGCTGCAAAGAATATAATGGATTTGATTTTGGTACTGGCCATTTGGTGATTTCCATGTGTAGAGTCGTCGTTTGTATTATTGGAAGAGGTAATAGTAGGTTTAATAGTTTAATAGCTGATAATATTGTATTTTGGCTTATGGTGGGTTATAACATCTGACATTGAAGTAAGAAAAAAATGCTGGACATGATTAAATTCCACCAAAACACCTACTAGGTACGACTCAAACAAGGAGCTTTGTACACCAATGCTCAACCTATAATTTCCCTGAAATCTCCAATGTAAAATTAGTGTTCAAATTATACTAGAAAAAGCCATAAACTTTACATGACATTTTCTGAAACCTGTCTGTAAGTTGTTCTTTTATAATTATCCATGTTTAGTTTGAGTTCTCTGAGAAACAGATGCTAAGATGGGATTAAACATGAAAGAGATTTACTGGGGTGACATTAGTGAGCTATAAATGGAAGGAGGAGGCTGAGTCTGACACCTGTGAAGGGGAGAGAGAGGGAAAGAAGGGTTGGGAGGGAAGAGTCTCATGCAGCAGCACAGCCGTAAGAAAAATCTGCAAGGCTCGTGGGGAGTCTTTGGGGGCCAGGCTGACACACTCCTTCACCGCAGCCCCACCACACTCACTCACTGGTGGGGGACGTGTGGCTTCATAAGGAACACATTGGTGGGTCCAGGGGGCAGCACCTGGGGTCCTCCATCAACTCTGCTTCCCGCAGGAGACCTGAGTAATACTCTTCCATTGCCATCACATCATCTTCTGTGAATCTTCAGGTTCTTTCATGAATGTCTGATGGACATAAAGACTATAAATGTTTTTATGCCACCAGATTTTACCTCTAATATATGATAACTATCCTAGAACATGCTACTGTTAATGGAGGTTAAGTGAAAGTGAAAGTGAAGTTGCTCAGTCATGTCCGACTCTTTGCGATCCCATGGACTGTAGTCTACCAGGTTTCTCTGTCCATGAGATTTTCCAGGCAAGAGTACTGGAGTGGGTTGCCATTTCCTTCTCCAGGGGATCTTCCTGACCCAGGGATCAAACCCAGGTCTCCTGCATTGCAGGCAGACGCTTTACCCTCTGAGCCACCAGGGAAGCCCATAATGGACGTTAAGGATTCTATTATTTTAATACGCTTCATTGCAACATATTTTACATTTGTTTTTGAAGTATATGAATTGTCTTTTGTGTATCACATATGATGATTAGTGTGGAACACAAGCAAAATTACATGGTACAAAGTAACAGTTAATATTAATGAACTAATTGAATATGATATTTCTGTAATGTTAAAATTAGCAAAAATTCACTGGAGGTTGACTAATATGATATTTCTGGACTGTTAAAATTAGCAAAAATTCACTGGAGGTTGACTAAATTATAGAATATTTTTAAAGAAACATGGTTACTACTTCGCAGCAGACACAGTAACTGTAATAAGAACAAATGCTGACTGAGAGAGATAACTGATACAAAGACTGACTGACTAATCCCAGTTACCACACTGGTTGGTTTGAAATAGGATACCCTTTTTAAAAAGTTTATTTTTTTTCCAAAAAAAAAAAAAAAGTTTATTCTCTTAAATAAGCCTTCCTACAATCTTCTCAGGTGATAATGCACTTATAACTCATATCACATAATCACAAGCCTACTGCATTCTACATGCTCTGCAAACCTTCCTCCCCAATTTATTTAAATGTAGACTTGGGGCTGAAGGTCCAGTCTGGTGGCTGAGTGAGGCCAGAGGAGAGCAAAGGACACCTTACAGGGGCTCAGCAGTTCCCATTCTTCCTACAGCCCAGGTCGGGACTTGACTTTTCCCGACCTAGTTATCCAAAGGCCACAGGGTAGGAGCATTTGAATGCTCACAACTGATTAACTAAGCTGGCCTGTTTCATCCCTGGCTTTTCTCATATTAGCCTGAACTTTATGTTTAATATAAACTACATTTCAGCTCAGTTCATCCATGCAAATAATCACTAATATCTAACTAATGGTTTTTTATGTTATATTCATAAAAAACAATTTCAACTCAAGTATTTCAAATGTCAGTTTTAATTTTTTTTCAATTTAAATTTATTTAATTGGAGGCTAATTACTTTACAATATTGTGTTGATTTTGCCATACATCAACATGAATCCACCACGGGTGTACACGTGTTCCCAATCCTGAATCCCCTCCCACCTCCCTCCCTGTAACCATCCCTCTGGGTCATCCCAGTGCACCAGCCCCAAGTATCCTGTATCCTGCATCAAACCTAGACTGGCGATTCGTTTCTTATATGATATTATACATGTTTCAGTGCCATTCTCCCAAACCATCCCATTCTCTCCCTCTCCCACAGAGTCCAAAAGACTGTTCTACACATCTGTGTCTCTTTTGCTGTCTCGCATACAGGGTTATCATTACCATCTTTCTAAATTCCATATATATGCGTTAGTATACTGTATTGGTGTTTTTCTTTCTGGCTTACTTCACTCTGTATAATAGGCTCCAGTTTCATCCACCTCATTAGAACTGATTCAAATGTATTCTTTTAAATGGCTGAGTAATACTCCATTGTGTATTAAAACACTGGTGAAAGAAATCAAAGAGGACACTAATAGATGGAGAAATATACCATGTTCATGGATTAGAAGAATCAATATAGTGAAAATGAGTATACTACCCAGAGCAATCTATAGATTCAATGCAATCCCTATCAAGCTGTGTACCACAACTTTCTTATCCATTCATCTGCTGACGGACATCTAGGTTTCTTCCATGTCCTGGCTATTATAAACAGTGCTGCGATGAACACTGGGGTACACGTGTCTCTTTCAATTCTGGTTTCCTCAGTGTGTATGCCCGGCGGTGGGATTGCTGGGTCACAAGGCAGTTTTCTATATCCAGTTTTTTAAGGAATCTCCACACTGTTCTCCATAGTGGCTGTACTAGTTTGCATTCCTACCAACAGTGTAAGAGGGTTCCCTTTTCTCCACACCCTCTCCAGCATTTATTGCTTGTAGACTTTTGGATTGCAGCCATTCTGACTGACTGGTGTGAAACGGTACCTCATTGTGGTTTTGATTTGCATTTCTCTGATAATGAGTGATGTTGAGCATTTTTTCATGTGTTTGTTAGCCATCTGTATGTCTTCTTTGGAGAAATGTCTATTTAGTTCTTTGGCCCATTTTTGAATAAGGTGGTTTTTTTTCTGGAATTGAGCTGCAGGAGTTGCTTATATATTTTTGAGATTAGTTGTCAGTTGCTTCATTTGCTATTATTTTCTCCCATTCAGAAGGCTGTCTTTTCAGCTTGCTTATAGTTTCCTTTGTTGTGCAGAATCTTTTAATTTTAATTAGGTCCCATTTGTTCATTTTTGCTTTTATTTCCAGTATTCTGGGAAGTGGGTCATAGAGGATCCTGCTGTGATTTATGTTGGAGAGTGTTTTGCCTATGTTCTCCTCTAAGAGTTTTATAGTTTCTGGTCTTACCTTTAGATCTTTAATCCATTTTGAGTTTATTTTTGTGTATGGTGTTAGAAAGTGTTCTGGTTGTATTCTGTTACAAGTGGTTGACCAGTTTTCCCAGCACCACTTGTTAAAGAGATTGTCTTTAATCCATTGTACATTCTTGCCTCCTTTGTCAAAGACAAGGTGTCCATAGGTGTGTGGATTTATCTCTGGGCTTTCTATTTTGTTCCATTGATCTATCTTTCTGTCTTTGTGCCAGTACCATACTGTCTTGATGACTGTGGCTTTGTAGTAGAGTCTGAAGTCAGGCAGGTTGATTCCTCCAGTTCCATTCTTCTTTCTCAAAATTTCTTTGGCTATTCGAGGTTTTTTGTATTTCCATACAAATTGTGAAATTATTTGTTCTAGCTCTGTGAAAAATACCGCTGGTAGCTTGATAGGGATTGCATTGAATCTATAGATTGCTTTGGGTAGTATACTCATTTTCACTATATTGATTCTTCCGATCCATGAACATGGTATATTTCCCCATCTATTAGTGTCCTCTTTGATTTCTTTCACCAATGTTTTATAGTTTTCCATATATAGGTCTTTAGTTTCTTTAGGTAGGTATATTCCTAAGTATTTTATTCTTTTTGTTGCAATGGTGAATGGAATTGTTTCCTTAATTTCTTTTTCAATTTTCTCATTATTAGTGCATAGGAATGCAAGGGATTTCTGTGTGTTGATTTTATATCCCACAACTTTACTATATTCATTGATTAGCTCTAGTAATTTTCTGGTGGAGTCTTTAGGGTTTTCTATGTAGAGGATTATGTCATCTGCAAACAGTAAGAGTTTTACTTCTTCTTTTCCAATTTGGATTCCTTTTATTTCTTTTTCTGCTCTGATTGCTGTGGCCAAAACTTCCAGAACTATGTTGAATAGTAGTGGTGAAAGTGGGCACCCTTGTCTTGTTCCTGACTTTAGGGGAAATGCTTTCAGTTTTTCACCACTGAGGATACTGTTTGCTGTGGGTCTGTCATATATAGCTTTTATTATGTTGAGGTATGTTCCTTCTATCCCTGCTTTCTGGAGAGTTTTTATCATAAATTGATGTTGAATTTTGTCAAAGGCTTTTTCTGCATCTATTGAGATAATCATATGGCTTTTATTTTTCAGTTTGTTAATGTGGTGTATTACATTGATTGATTTGCAGATATTAAAGAATCTTTGCATCCCTGGGATGCTTGAAGAATCCTTGCATCCCTGATATGCCCACTTGGTCATGGTGTATGATCTTTTTAATGTGTTGCTGGATTCTGATTGCTAGACTTTTGTTAAGGATTTTTGCATCTATGTTTATCAGTGATATTGGCCTGTAGTTTTCTTTTTTTGTGGCATCTTTGTCAGGTTTTGGTATTAGGGTGATGGTGGCCTCATAGAATGAGTTTGGAAGTTTACCTTCCTCTGCAATTTTCTGGAAGAGTTTGAGTAGGATAGATGTTAGCTCTTCTCAAAATTTCTGGTAGAATTCAGCTGTGAAGCCATCTGGACCTGGGCTTTTGTTTGCTGGAAGATTTCTGATTACAGTTTCAATTTCCATGCTTGTGAAGGGTCTGTTAAGATTTTCTATTTCTTCCTGGTTCAGTTTTGGAAAGTTGTACTTTTCTAAGAATTTGTTCATTTCTTCCACGTTGTCCATTTTATTGGCATATAATTGCTGATAGTAGTCTCTTATGATCCTTTGTATTTCTGTGTTGTCTGTAGTGATCTCTCCATTTTCATTTCTAATTTTATTGATTTGATTTTTCTCCCTTTGTTTCTTGATGAGTCTGGCTAATGGTTTGTCAATTTTATTTATCCTTTCAAAGAACCAGCTTTTGGCTTTGTTGATTTTTGCTATGGTCTCTTTTGTTTCTTTTGCATTTATTTCTGCCCTAATTTTTAAGATTTCTTTCCTTCTACTAACCCTGGGGTTCTCCATTTCTTCCTTTTCTAGTTGCTTTAGGTGTAGAGTTAGGTTATTTATTTGACTTTTTTCTTGTTTCTTGAGGTATGCCTGTATTTCTACAAACTTTCCCCTTAGCACTGCTTTTACAGTGTCCCACAGGTTTTGGGTTGTTGTTTTCATTTTCATTCCTTTCTATGCATACTTTGATTTCTTTTTTGATTTCTTCTGTGATTTCTTGGTTATTCAGAAGCGTGTTGTTCAGCCTCCATATGTTGGAATTTTTAATAGTTTTTCTCCTGTAATTGAGATCTAATCTTACTGCATTATGGTCAGAAAAGATGCTTGGAATGATTTCAATTTTTTTGAATTTACCAAGGCTAGATATATGGCCCAGGAAGTGATCTGTCCTGGAGAAGGTTCTGTGTGCAGTTGAGAAAAAGGTGAAATTCATCATTTTGGGGCGAAATGTCCTATAGATATCAATTAGGTCTAACTGGTCTATTGTATCATTTAAAATTTGTGTTTCTTTGTTAATTTTCTGTTTAGTTGATCTATCCATAGATAGGTGTGATGGGGTATTAAAGTCTCCCACTATTATTGTGTTATTATTTCCCCTTTCATACTTGTTAGCATTTGTCTTACATATTGTGGTGTTCCTATGTTGGGTGCATATATATTTATAATTGTTATATCTTCTTCTTGGATTGATCCTTTGATCATTATGTAGTGGCCTTCTTTGTCTCTTTTCACAGCCTTTCTTCTAAAGTCTATTTTATCTGATATGAGTATTGCTACTCCTGCTTTCTTTTGGTCTCTATTTGCATGGAATATCTTTATCCAGCCCTTCACTTTCAGTCTGTATGTGTCCCTTGCTTTGAGGTGGGTCTCTTGTAGACAACATATATAGGGGTCTTGTTTTTGTATCCATTCAGTCTTTGTCTTTTGGTTGGGGCATTCAACCCATTTGTATTTAAGGTAATTATTGATAAGTATGATCTCATTGCCATTTACTTTATTGTTTTGGTTTCAGGTTTATACACCCTTTTTGTGTTTCCTGTCTAGAGAATATCCTTTAGCATCTGTTGGAGAGCTGGTTTGGTGGTGCTGAGTTCTCTCGGCTTTTGCTTTGCTTGTCTGTAAAGCTTTTGATTTGTCCTTCATATATGAATGAGATCCTTGCTGGGTACAGTAATCTGGGCTGTAGGTTATTTTCTTTCATCACTCTAAGTATGTTTTGCCATTCCTTCCTGGCCTGCAGAGTTTCTCTTGAAAGGTCAGCTGTTATCCTTATGGGAATCCCCTTGTGTGTTATTTGTTGTTTTCCCCTTGCTGCTTTTAATATTTGTTCTTTGTGTTTGATCTATGTTAATTTGATTAATATGTGTCTTGGGGTGTTTCGCCTTGGGTTTATCCTGTTTGGGACTCTCTGGGTTTCTTGGACTTGGGTGATTATTTCCTTCCCCATTTTAGGTAAGTTTTCAACTATTATCTCCTCAAGGATTTTCTCATTGTCTTTCTTTTTGTTTTCTTCTTCTGGGACTCCTATGATTTGAATGTTGGAACGTTTAATATTGTCCTGGAGGTCTCTGAGATTGTCCTCATTTCTTTTAATTCGTTTTTCTTTTTTCCTCTCTGATTCATTTATTTCTACCATTCTATCTTCTACTTCACTAATCCTATCTTCTGCCTCCATTATTCTACTATTTGTTGCCTCCAGAGTGTTTTTGATCTCATTTATTGCATTATTCATTATATACTGACTCTTTATTTCTTCTAGGTCTTTGTTAAACCTTTCTTGCATCTTCTCAATCCTTGTCTCCAGGCTATTAATCTGTGATTCCATTTTGTTTTCAAGATTTTGGATCATTTTCACTATTATTATTTGGAATTCTTTATCAGGTAGATTTCCTTCTCGTCCTCTTTTGTTTGGTTTGGTGGGCATTTATCCTTTTCCTTTACATGCTGGGTATTCATCTATCTCTTCATCTTGGTCATATTGCTGCGTTTGGGGTGGCCTTTCTGTATTCTGGCAGTTTGTGGAGTTCTCTTTATTGTGGAGTTTCCTTGCTGTGGGTGGGGTTGTATCAGTGTCTTGTCAAGGTTTCTTGGTTAGGGAAGCTTGTGTCAGTGTTCTGGTGGGTGGAGCTGGATTTCTTCTCTCTAGAGTGCAATGAAGTGTCCAATAATGAGTTATGTCGATGGTTTTGGAGTAACTTTGGTCAGCCTGTATATTGAAGCTCAGGGCTGTGTTCCTGTGTTGCTGGAGAATTTGTGTGGTATGCCTTGCTTTGGAACTTGTTGGCACTTGGGTGGTGCTTGGTTTCAGTGTAGGTAGGGAGGCATTTGAAGAGCTCCTATCGATTAATGTTCCCTGGAGTCAGGAGTTCTCTGATGTTCTCAGGATTTGGACTTATGCCTCCTGCTCCTGGTTTTCAGTCTTATTTTTACAGTAGCCTCAAGACTTCTCCTTCTGTACAGTACTGTTGCTAAAACATGTAGGTTAGAGATGAAAAGTTTCTCCACACTGAGGGACACCCAGAGAGGTTAACAGAGTTACATGGAGAAGAGAAGAGGGAGGAGGGAGTTAGAGGTGACCCGAATGAGATGAGGTGGAATCAAAAGAGGAGAGAGCAAATCACTCCACAGTCTGGACCGCTCAGAGATGTTCACAGAGTTATACAGAGAAAAGGGAGGAAGGAGACAGAGGTGGTCAGGAGGATTAAAGGGGGGAATGAAAAGGAGACAGATTCAGCCAGTAATCAGTTCCCTAAGTGTTCTCCACCGTCTGGAACACACCGAAATTCACAGAGTTGGGTAGAGAAGAGGGAAGGGGGAGACAGAGGCGACCTGGTGGAGAAAAAGGAGAGTCCAAAGGAGGAGAGAGCAGTCAAGCTAGTAATCTTGGTCCCAAGTAAAAATGGCTACTGAAGATTGGGGTTTTAAAGGTACAAAAGTGATAACAAATACCAAAAAGCAAAGATTAAAAATCTAGCGTAGAGGTTGGATTTTCAAAAATACAATATTAAAGAAAAGAAGAATAAAGAAGAAAAAAACCAAAAAACAAAGTAACAAAATTATTAAAAAAATATATATATGAAGTTTGCTTTAAAAAATAGGGTCTTTTTTTTTTTTTGAAAAGTAATAGCAGGTTATAAAAATGAAAATTAAAGGAGTAATAGAGACCACCTTACCTGCCTCTTGAGAAATCTGTATGCAGGCCAGGAAGCAACAGTTACAACTGGACATGGAACAACAGACTGGTTCCAAATAGGAAAAGGAGTACGTCAAGGCTTTATATTGTCACCCTGCTTATTTAACTTCTATGCAGAGTACATCATGAGAAACGCTGGACTGGAAGAAACACAAGCTGGAATCAAGATTGCCAGGAGAAATATCAATAACCTCAGATATGCAGATGATACCATCCTTATGGCAGAAAGTGAAGAGGAACTAAAGTGCCTCTTGATGAAAGTGAAAGAGGAGAGTGAAAAAGTTGGCTTAAAGCTCAACATTCAGAAAACGAAGATCATGGCATCCAGTCCCATCACTTCACGGGAAACAGATGGGGAAATAGTGGAAACAGTGTCCGATTTTATTTTGGGGGGCTCCAACATCACTGCAGATGGTGACTGCAGCCATGAAATTAAAAGACGCTTACTCCTTGGAAGAAAAGTTATGACCAACCTAGATAGCATATTCAAAAGCAGAGACATTACTTTGCCGACTAAGGTCCGTCTAGTCAAGGCTATGGTTTTTCCTGTGGTCATGTATGGATGTGAGAGTGGGACTGTGAAGAAGGCTGAGTGCCGAAGAATTGACGCTTTTGAACTGTGGTGTTGGTGAAAACTCTTGAGGGTCCCTTGGACTGCAAGGAGATCCAACCAGTCCATTCTGAAGGAGATCAGCTCTGGGATTTCTTTGGAAGGAATGATGCTAAAGCTGAAACTCCAGTACTTTGGCCACCTCATGCGAAGAGTTGACTCATTGGAAAAGACTCTGATGCTGGGAGGGATTGGGGGCAGAAGGAGAAGGGGACCGACAGAGGATGTGATGGCTGGATGGCATCACTGACTCTATGGATGTGAGTCCGAGTGAACTCTGGGAGTTGATAACAGACAGGGAGGCCTGGCGTGCTGCAATTCATGGGGTCACAAACAGTGGGACATGACTGAGTGACTGAACTGAACTGAACTTAGAGGACTTAAAATTTTTTTTAAAGTTAAAAAAATGAATGATCATAAAAATATATCTAGTACTTTCTCTGGTGTTGTGGGCAGTGTGGGGTCAGTTCATTTTTGGATAGTTCCTTGGTCCAGCTTATGTTTCTCAAGATCTATAGGCCCCTTCCTATGTAGTTGGTACTAAGTACAGGGTTTTAATATATTGCACCTGTCACTTCCAAGGCGGTTCCCTCTGTTTTAGCTTCTTCAGTTTGCTGTCTCTTCAGTGTCTGATTTCTGTCCTGACACAAAGGGGGCGGTGGTGGACACTTTTTTTAGGCTCACTTGTTCAGTCGTGCTGTGGGGAGGGAGGGACACTGCAAACAAATAACACTCGTGTGTGCTCGCAGTGTCTCAGCCACACTGGGCCTACCCTCGCTCTGTGCATGTGTGCCCTCCCTGCCCACACAGCCCAAGCTCTAGGTTGTCCCGCCAGGAACCGTCCAAGGCTGGCCCTGGGCTGAATGCACCTCCCAGGTCTAAGCTGCTCAGCTTCAGGCACTCGAGTAGTCCTCAGAGGTGCAGACTCCATTGGGCCTGCGTTTTGTGCCCTTCCCAGGTCTGAGCAGTTCAGGTGATGAGGTGTTTGGAGAGTGTTTTCACTCAAACGTATCGCCTCTCCCATCCCTGCTGCTCAGTTTTCTGGGTGTACAACCGGCGCACCTTCTCAGGTGGATGTTGACTGTCCAGAACCCCAAGAAGTCTTAGTTAGCAAAGAAGCCTGCTTGCAATTTAGTAGATAATGTCTCTCTGGGGCTGCGATTGCCCCCTTCCAGCTCTGGCTGTCTGTCACTGGAGGGGATGGTCTGCAGCCAGCTAATTCTGTTCAGTCCTTTGTTCTGTGCACAGGCCTGGGAGTGTCTTAGGTTAAAGCTTTTCACGTGGTAGCTATCGCACAGTTTGGTTTGCTAGCCCAAGTTAGTTTGCTCTGATTACCCCTTGGGGAATTCAGGCCTGATCCTTACTCTAAGCAACGCAGCCCACGCCTCCCTGCCCAGCCCCTGCTTGCTAGTGGTGGATGCAGGCACCTGCACTGCTTCTCCGCTGGGGTAGTTACCGTTGGGCTCATAATCTGTGGGTTTTAATTATTTATTTATCTTTCCTTTCTGTTATGTTGCCCCCTGTGCTTCCAAGGCTCGCCACAGACTTGGCAGTGAGAGTGTTTCCTGGTGTTTGGAAACTTCTTTTTAAGACTCCCTTCCCAGGACGGAGCTCTGTCCCTACCTCTTTTGTCTCTTTTTTTGTCTTTTATATTTTTTTCTACTGCTTTTCAAAGACAATGGGCTGCTTTTCTGGGTGGCTGATGTCCTCTGCCAGCATTCAGAAGTTTTTTTGTGGAATTTACTCAGCGTTTAAATGTTCTTTTGATGAATTTGTGGGGGAGAAAGTGGTCTCCCCGTCCTATTACTCCTCCATCTTCTATATGGTGATCCAAATGTCAGTTTTTAAATCTTTCCCCTCAAGAAGCCTAGAGACCTGAGAAAATACATTTATGATATAAGGATCACTCACTCACTGAGAGGTATGTGCTGTGCACTGCTCCAAGTGGTTTACACATACTCACTCATTTAAGCACAACTGTCCTACTAGGTGGAACTAGTATTATCTCCAATTGACACATAAGGATTCCGAAGCACATTAAAGTTAAAAGCACAGAAAAGTTAAATCACTTACCCAAAGTTACATAAGCTAGTAAGCAGTAGAGCTGGGATTTGAGCCCAAGTAACTGGCTCCAGAGTTAAAGAGTTTCTATTATTACTGTGATCTTACCAAACTGTAATGCACTACTTAACTCACATTGAAAGAGTCACAATTATTTAGAACATGGCAACAAAATCATTTTTTAAAAGTTTTATTTACACTTGTATCTTATAAACAACTAACTTAAATTGAAACATGATGAAATGAAAGTTTGCAGCTCTAATCATCCCTTAAATACCCCAAAAGATTTAAATTAAAATTAATGTGCTAATATAAAAATATTTCCTCTTTCCTAATATATAGCAGCATGTTTTCTTCCAAAGCTATCACATATATTTTAAAACACATTATAGAAATTAGGAAACATAAATGATGTACAGAAAAACAATAATAAAAAAAAGTTAATTCAGATGTACACTATCAGAAAAAGATACTACAGTAAAACGTGGCTTAAAAATCAATACAGCGTCCTTTTCGTTCCCAATCTCCATATCGGGTAGGTTCTGGGCCTCTGGGTCCACCTTTCTCTTTTGTAACAGGATTAATATCATCTGGAAATTCTGAAGAAACAATAAGTTTTAAAAAAAGCAGTCAATGGAGGTGGGAAAAGCATTATCATCAATTCTGCAGATGAGGGTGCTGAGCTGACAGTTAACGAGGATGGATGCTACTGATGAAACTACTACTATGAGTCCTTAAACACACTCTAAACGTAGTTCTTCCCAGCATGAGAGATCACTTTAGGATACAATCTTCATATTCAATCAACTTTATTACTTGCATTAATGACTTAAGAGTTCTCAGACCCTTCTCAGGCTCTCATCTGCAGACTGGCTGGATTAGAACAGGAGGAAAGGGGTACAGAGAATACAGACTTCAAATCCACAGGGTTTGAAAGGCTGTGAAACAAGATTACTTTGAATATTACTTAGACTCAATGTCTTATTTTTTCTTATGAGTGAATTGGGGACAATCATACCTGCCCTGAGAAATAAAAAAAGAAATGCATGTAAAGGGGTCTGGCACAGTGCCAGGTACATAAGAATGCTCAATTAATTCTAGCTATGAGTATTAATTTTCCTCATCACACGGTTTTGGCTTCAGCAACTGATTACCTGAAACTGCCATGTATGTGCATGTGCTTAGTCACTCAGTCATCTCTGACTCTCTGTGACCCCACGGACCACAGCCTAACAGGCTCCTCTGTCCATGGGATTCTCCAGTCAAGAATTCTTGAGTGGGTTGCCATGCCCTCCTTCAGGGGATCTTCCCAATCCAGGGATCAAACCCAGGTCTCTTGCATGCGCCTAACAGCTGCTATTACTGCTAATACTAGATGTTCATAATAGGAATGTTCATTTTGAGTTCATGCTCAATTCTGAAGACTCTATACATATTAATTAATGCTTGTAACAATCCTTTGGGACAGGAACAATTATTATCTCCATTCTACAGATGAGGAGCTCAAGGTTACACAGCTACTAAGTTGTAAAAGTGAGTTTGAATTCACACATTCTGGTTGCAGTCTTGCTCTTGGCACACACACTGTACTGACTGTACATGGGGAGAACAGGAGAGGAACCAGCCACTAGAACCACCCAGTTCTTTTTCCAAAGGTATTTATATAATGAATATTTATTTATTTGACTGCATTGGGTCTTAGCTGGGGCACACAGGATCTTCCCTGTGTCACAGGGGATCTTTCGTTGAGGTGCATGGACTCTCTAGTTGTGGCACATGGGCTCCAGAGTGTGAGCGCTTTGGCAGTTGCAACTTGTGGGCTCAGGAAATGAGTCTGACTCTGGAACATGTTGGCTTCAGTAGTTGTGGAATGCAGATGCAGTAATCGTGTCCTTGCACTGGTTTAAGTTGCCCTGTGGTATCTGGAATCTTCCCAGACCAGGGTTGAAACTCCTGTCCCCTGCATTGGCAGGAAAATTCTTAACCACTGTACAACCAGGGAAGTCCTAAAGATAGTAGTCTATATCTCTTAATCCCATACCCCTATACTGGCTTCCCCACTTCCCTCTCCCCAGTAGTAACCACTAGTTTAGTTTCCTATACCTGTCTGTTACTGTTTTGCTATATACCCTGTTCTTATTTTCTAGGCTCCATATATAAGAGATGAAAAGCAAGTATTTCTCTTTCTCTTCACTAAGAATATTCTTGAGGTCCATTTCCATTGTTGCAAATGGCAGATTTCATCCTTTTTAATGGCTGGGTAATATTCCAGTGTGTGTGTGTACACACCACATCTTCTTTACCCACTAATCTGTTCATCATTTAGGTTGTTTCCGTATCTTGGCTATTGTTAGTAATGCTATGAACACTGGGGTGCAATCTGTGCCTTCAAATTAGTGTTTTCATTTTCTTTGGATATATACATGCCAGTGGAATCACTGGGTCATATGGCAGTTCTATTTCCAGTTTTTTTGAGGAAACTCTATGTTTCCCATAATGTATGAACCAATTTACATTCCCACCAACAGCGTATGAAAGTTTCCTTTTCTCCACATCTACTCAAGTATTTATTATTTGTTGACTTTTTGATGATGGTCATTCTGACCACTGTGAGCTGATACCTCATTGTAGTTTTGATTTGCATTTCTCTAATAATTAGTGATGTTGACCATTTTTTTCCATGTGCCTACTGGCCACCTCTATGTCTTCTTTGGAAAAATGTCTAGTCCCATCTTCTGCCCATTTTTTGATTGGGTTATTTTTTTTAAAATATGGAGTTGTATGAGCTGTTTATATATTTGGATATTAACCCTGTGTGGTCAAATTGTTTGCAAGTATTTTCTCTTATTTCACGGCTGTCTTTTTGTTTTATCCATGGTTTCCTTCGCTATCAAAAGCTTTTAAGTTTAATTAGGTCCCATCTGTTTATGTCTGCTTTTATCTCTTTTGGTTAGGAGACAGATTCAAAAAAATATTGCTATAATTTATGTCACAGAGTGTTATATCTATGTTCTCTTTATGGTTTCAGGTCTTACATGTATATACTTAATCCACTGAGTATTTCTGTATGTAGTGTGAGGAAATGTTCCAATCTTTGTTATGAATCTGTCCAGTTTTCCCAACACAACTTTCTTTTTCCAGTGTATATTCTTGCCTCTTTTGTTGTAGACTAATTGACCACAGGTGCATGTGTTCATTTCTGGGATCTCTATTCTGTTTCATTAATCTATGTGTCTGTTTTTGTGCCAGTATTAGGCTGTTTTCATTACTGTGGTTTTGTAGTACAGTCTGAAGTCTGGGAGCTTGGTCTTTCCAGATCTGTTCTTCCTCTGGATTATTTTGGCAATTTGGGGGCCATTTGTGGTTCTATATGAACGTCTGGATTATTTATTCTAGTTCTGTGAAAAATGGCATGGTTATTTTGATAGGGATTGCCTTTAATCTGCAGATTGCTCTGGGTAGTATGACCATTTAATAGTATTAATTCTTTCAATTCAAGAGCACAGGATATCCTCCCACTTCTTCCATCATCTTCAATTTCCTTCATCACTCTGTTTTCAGAGTAGACGTTTTTCACCTTTAAGTTTATTCCTAGGTGTTTTATTCTTTCTGATGTGATTTTAAATAATTTTTTTTAACTTTATGATAGTTTATTATGTGTATATTTATTATGTGATAGTTTATTATGTGTATCTTTATGATAGTTCTTTGTGTATGTAAAAGAAACATATTTCTGTATATTAATCATATTCTGTAACTTTACAGAATTTATTAGTTCTAGTAGTCTTTGGATTGAGACTTCAGGGTTTCTTATATACAGTATCATGCATCTGCAAACAGTGACACCTTTACTTCTTTCTTTCACATTTGCATACATATTTATCTTCCTTGTTCTACTGCTGTGGCTAGAACTTTCAATATGATGCTAAATAGGTGGCAAGAGTGGGCATCCCTGTCTTGTTCCTGAATTAAAAGAAAGGCTTTCAGCTTTTACTGCTGAATATGACGTTAGCTTTGGATTTGTCATAAGTGGCCTTTATAATGTTGAGATATGTTCCCTCTATATACCCACTTAGATGAAGAGTTTTCTAATGAGTAATAAATTTTTTCAAAGATTTTTCTGAATCTATTGAGATAATCAGGTGGTTTTTATCCTTCCTTTTGTTAATGTACTCTATCACATTAATGGATTTGTAAATACTGAACAAACCTTGTGTCTCTGAAATAAATTCAAATTGATCATTGTATATAATCCTTTTAATATATTTTTGGATTCAGTTTGCTAATATTTTGCTGAGGATTTTAGAATCTATATCAAAGATTCTGACCTGTAATTTTCTTTTGTTGTAGTGTCTCTGCGTGGTTTTGAAACCAGGGTCATTACTGGTGGTCTTGTAGAATCAATTTGAGAGTGTTCTGACAACTTCACTTTTCCGGAATACTTTGAGGTTAGGTGTTAGCTGTTATTTACACGTTCGGTAGAATTTTCCTTTGAAACTGGCCAGTCCTGGATTTTTATTAGCAGGGAGTTTTAAAATGACAGATTCAATTTCACTACTACTGATTGGTCTGTCCAAGTTGTGTAGGTCTTCTTGTTTCAGTCTTGACAGCTTGTATGTTCCTAGAAATTTATTTCTTCTAGGTTATCCAACTGTTGGCATATAACTATTTCTGATTCTTTTGTTTCTGTTATTTTCATTGTTATTCTTTCTTTCATTTATAGGGTCTTCTTTTTTTCTTGGTGATCCTGACTAAACTTTACCAGTTTTGTTCATTTTGCCAAAGAGCCAGCTCTTGGTTTCACTGATCTTTTCTATTGTTATTGTTGCTCTCTATTTATTTCCCTCTAATCCTTATTGGCAAATTCAGACTTAAATTGAAGAAAGTAGGGAAACCACTAGACCATTCAGGTAGGACCTAAATCAAATCCCTTATGATTATACAGTGGAAGTGAGAAACAGATTTAAAGGCCTATATCTGATAGAGTGCCTGATGAACTATGGACAGAGGTTTGTGAGATTGTACAGGAGACAGGGATCAAGACTATCCCCATGGAAAAGAAATGCAAAAAAGCAAAATGGCTGTTTGAGGAGGCCTTACAAATAGCTGTGAAAAGAAGAGAAGCGAAAAGTCAAGGAAAAAAGGAAAGATATAAGAATCTGAATGCAGAGTTCCAAAGAACAGCAAGAAGGATAAGAAAGCCTTCTTCAGTGATCAATGCAAAGAAACAGAGGAAAACAATAGAATGGGAAAGACTAGAGATCTCTTCAAGAAAATTAGAGATAACAAGGGAACATTTCATGCAAAGATGGGGTCGATAAAGGACAGAAATGGTATGGATCTAACGGAAGCAGAAGATATTAAGAAGAGGTGGCAAGAATACACAGAAGAACTGTACAAAATAGATCTTCACGACCAAAATAATTTTGATGGTATGATCACTCACCTAGAGCCAGACATCCTGGAATGTGAAGTCAGGTGGGCCTTAGAAAGCATCACTATGAACAAAGCTAGTGGGGGTGATGGAATTCCAGTTGAGCTATTTCAAATCCTGAAAGATGATGCTATGAACGTGCTGCACTCAATATGCCAGCAACTTTGGAAAACTCAGCAGTGGCCACAGGACTGGAAAAGGTCAGTTTTCATTCCAATCCCAAATAAAGGCAATGCCAAAGAATGCTCAAACTACCACACAATTGCACTCATCTCACACGCTAGTAAAGTAATGCTCAAAATTCTCCAAGCCAGGTTTCAGCAATACGTGAACTGTGAACTTCCAGATGTTCAAGCTGGTTTTAGAAAAGGCAGAGGAACCAGAGATCAAATTGCCAACATCTACTGGATCTTCGAAAAAGCAAGAGAGTTCCAGA
Source organism: Capricornis sumatraensis (assembly GCF_032405125.1). Classification (NCBI taxonomy): domain Eukaryota; kingdom Metazoa; phylum Chordata; class Mammalia; order Artiodactyla; family Bovidae; genus Capricornis; species Capricornis sumatraensis. The sequence goes on from NC_091079.1 coordinate 10,223,047, forward strand.
AAAACATCTATTTCTGCTTTATTGACTATGCCAAAGCCTTTGACTGTGTGGATCACAATAAACTGTAGAAAATCCTGAAAGAGATGGGAATACCAGACCACCTGACCTGCCTCTTGAGAAACCTATGTGCAGGTCAGGAAGCAACAGTTAGAACTGGACATGGAACAACAGACTGGTTCCAAATAGGAAAAGGAGTACGTCAAGGCTGTATACTGTCACCCTGCTTATTTAACTTATATGCAGAGTACATCATGAGAAACACTGGGCTGGAAGAAGCACAAGCTGGAATCAAGATTGCTGGGAGAAATATCAATAACTCAGATATGCAGATGACACCACCCTTGTGGCAGAAAGTGAAGAGGAACTAAAAAGCCTCTTGATGAAAGTGAAAGAGGAGAGTGAAAAAGTTGGCTTAAAGCTCAACATTCAGAAAACGAAGATCATGGCATCTGGTCTCATCACTTCATGGGAAATAGATGGGGAAACAGGGAAACAGTGTCAGATTTTATTTTTGAGGGGGTCCAAAATCACTGCAGATGGTGACTGAAGCCATGAAATTACAAGACACTTACTCCTTGGAAGGAAATTTATGACCAACCTAGATAGCATATTAAAAAGCAGAGACATTACTTTGCCAACAAAGGTCCATCTAGTCAAGGCTATGGTTTTTCCAGTGGTTATGTATGGATGTGAGAGTTGGACTGTGAAGAAGGCTGAGCGCCAAAGAATTGATGCTTTGGAACTGTGGTGTTGCAGAAGACTCTTGAGAGTCCCTTGGACTGCAAGGAGATCCAATAAGTCCATTCTGAAGGAGATTGGTTCTGGGTGTTCTTTGGAAGGAATGATGCTAAAGCTGAAGCTCCAGTACTTTGGCCACCTCATGAGAAAAGGTGACTCACTGGAAAAGACTCTGGTGCTGGGAGCGATTGGGGCCAGGAGGAGAAGGGGACGACAGAGGATGAGAGAGCTGGATGGCATCACTGACTCGATGGACGTGAGTCTGAGTGAACTCCGGGAGTTGGTGATGGACAGGGAGGCCTGGCGTGCTGCGATTCATGGGGTCGCAAAGAGGCAGATACAACTGAGCGACTGAACTGAACTGAATCTTTACTTTCTCCCTGTTGCTGACTTTAGGCTTTGTTTGTTCTTCTTTTCCTAATTCTTTTAGGTGGTAGGTTAGGTTGTTTTCTTCTTTCTTGAGGAAAGCCTGTATTGCCATAAACTTCCTTCTTAGAACTGCTTTTTCTGTACCCCATAGATTTTGAGTGTTGTATTTTCATTTTCTTTGGTTTTGAGGTATTTTCTCATTTCCTCTTTGATTTCTTCATTGACCCATTGGTTTTTTAATAGCATGCTGTTTAGTATCTAAGTATTTGCTCTTTACCCATTTTTCTTTCTGTAATGAATTTTTAGTTTTGCACTGCTATGGTCAGAAAAATATGTTTGATATAATTCCTATACTCTCATATTTGCTGGGACTTCTTTTATGGTATAGCATGTGTTTTATCCTGGAGAATGTTTCATGTGCACTTGAAAAGAATGTGTATTGTTTTGTTTTTGTGTAATGTCCTATACATATTCATTAAGTCCAAGAGGTCTATTGTATTATTTAAGACCAATGTTTCCCTACTAATTTTCTGTCTGGATAATTTGCCCATTAATGTAAGTACGGTGTTAAAGTACCCTACTATTATTGTGTTATTATCAATTTCTCCCTTTTTGTCTGTTAATATTTGCTTTATATGTTTAGGTGTTCCTGTATAAGCAGTAAATATGTTAATGATAATATTCTCTTCTAAAACTGACCCCTTTATCATTATTATAATGCCCTTCTTCATCTGCTGTTACAGTCTTTGTTTAAAGTCTACTTTATCTGAGTATTGCTACTCCTGCTTTCTTATCATTTTTATTTGCATGAAATAACTGTTTCTATTCCTTCACTTTAAGTCTCTGTCTTTAGTTGTGAAGTGAGTCTCTTGTAGGCAGCATATAGAAGGACCTTGTTTTTAATCAAATTAGCCCCCTATGTCTTTATTTAGTCCTTTGACATTTAAAGTAATTATTCATAGGTATGAGGCTTCCCCAGTGGTTCAGTGGTAAAGAATCCATCCACCTGCTAAAGCAGGAGATGAAGGTTTGATCCCTGGGTCAGGAAGATCCCTTGGAGAAAGAAATCACAATCCACTTCAGTATTCTTGCCTGAAAAAGAAATCCCATGTACAGGGGATCTTGGTGGGCTACAGTCTATGGGTTCACAAAGAATTGGAGATTTAGTGTGTGCACATGTACTTAAGTGATGATCCTTAGTCCTGACTTTTATACATTTGCCTTTTATAGCAGGATTTCCCCTTCCCTATAATTTACTGCTTTTCCATTTAGAGAAGTCCCTTCAACATTTCTTTTAGGGTAAATTTAGTAATGATGAATTCTGTTTTTGTTTATCTGAGATGCTCTTCATTACTCCTATTTTAACGATAATCTTCATGGGGAAGAGTATCATGGGTTATGGGTTTTCCCTTTTGGGATTTTGAATGTATCTGCTGCTCCCTTCTGGTCTGTAAAGTTTCTGCAGAGAAATCAGGTGTAGATTTATAGGGATTCCCTTGTATATGATAATTTTTCCTTTGCATCCTTCAGAATTCCCTCCTCAACATTTGCCATTTTAATTATGGTATGTCTTGGAGAACATTTGTTTGGATTCGTCTTCTTGGGACTCTCTTCCAGTAGCTGTTTTCTTCTTCAGACTGTGAAATTTTTCAGTCATAATTTTCTCAAATACATTTTCCATCTCCTCATTCTCTCTTCTCCTCCTAACCATCCCCCCTGCCCCGATATGTTATCGCAAATATTTCCTGGATTGTTTTCATTTTTTAAAATTTGCCTTTTTGCTGTTCTGATTATGTGATGTCCATTATTCTATCTTCCAGATCACAGATGCATTCTTCTGTGTCACTTAGCCAGCTACTCACTCCTTTCAGTGTGTTTTTTTACTTCAGCTAAAGAATTCTTCATTTCTGATTGGAGTTTTTTTAAATGTTCTCTAGTTCCTTATTAAAAATATTGCTATTCAGATATATTCTTTCCCCTAATACAGTTAACATTTTTGTAACAAATGCTTTGAATTTTTTATCTAGTCAATTATTTATTTCACTAGTTGTTTTTTCAGGGGCTTCCTAATGCTCTACTGAGAGAAATTCCTCTGCCTTTTCATTTTGCTTAACTTTCTCCATCTTGAGGAATTTAGATCAAGCATTTTGTCCAAAGTGGTGCTCTTATGCAGGAGTGTCCCTATACAGACTGTGTGTGTTGAATGCCTTTGGTGGGAGAGCTGAATCTGACATGGATTCGGGTCATGTCTTTCTCCTGGCTGTGCGGATAGCAATCTCCTTGGCAGAAGGTGGGCCTGGTGGTGGAGGGGCTAGAGCTAGAGCCAGGTGTGGGATGGGACTCCCCTTGCCACAGCTAGGTGGCTGTCACTGCCCTATTGGGGGTGATATATGACCCCAGGTTGCTGGAGCTGAAGCTCAGAGGTCAGGTATGAGTTGGTTCTGTTCCCTTTAAGTATGTCTTCTTCTCTCTCCTTGCCCCAGAATGGGAAGTGTCAAAGCAAATGGGGTCTGCCCAGGTTCTCATGCAGCCACATTGGGACTGGATCACCTCTGCATCCTATGGCTGAATCTTCTTTCTGGTTATGGCTGCCATATTCAGGGCCACACCATGGCATGGTTCGAATGGGGCCAGAGAGTTGGCTTGTCTTGGGTTGAGGTGCACACTGAGGTAGTCATAGGAAAGCTAGCAGCTGCTGGAGCAGGCTTCTCTCTGTCCTGCCTCTGGGTTAAGCCTGTATGTGTCCTCCTCATAAGCCTTCCTGTTAGTCCCAGTAACAATCGAACCAGCCCAGGGGGCTTGCCTCCACTGTGTAAGATGCCAGGACAGGAGCACCCAATCTGTGGTTCTCACAGCTCAGTCTCTTGAGTATGTCTCCATCATGTACTCTCCCATTTCCTCTGAGTCCTCTCCCAAGAGCATGGGTCCTGAGCTGATCACTGTTCTTTCCTTTCAACCTAATTATGTGTGGCTCTTTCTTACAGCCTTGATTATACCAGTCTTTCTGCCAGTTTCCAGTGAAAACTATGCCATATGTAGTTGTATTTTTGATGTGTTCGTGAGGGAAGTTGAGCTCTATGTTCTTTCATGCCATCATCTCACTCAACCTCTCCAAACTACGTCTCTTTAGAAAATGGAATCATTACCCAAATCCTGTAGTCCCTCTCTAAGCAAAAGAAAGGAGATACAGAATTTACCTTGAAAATTTTCAAATATTCACTCACTTTAAAATTCTATCTCCACTGTGAATAAACTGTCCTTCCCCCTCATTATTCTGTTTTCTAAAAGAACTCCTTGCTTTGACTTCCTTTGAAAGCCTCTCTAGTGGAAGCTTTTCCTCTCCCGTATCTCTGGGACTCACTGGTGCCTTAGTGCAGCCTGGGCTGCCATAACAAAATACTAGAAACTGGGTGGTTAAAAAAACCAGAAATTAATTTTCTTACAGTTCTGGAGGCTGGGTGTCTGAAATCAACTCCAAATCATGTTCTGAGTCTCATTCTAGATGAATGCAATAGATTTTTAACTCATCTCTGTTTCTAACTCTCATGGCTCCAGCCTAATCTGCACAGAAAGCTGAATTAGTATTTCAAAAACAGAATACCACCCCCAATCATATTAAATGAAAGAAGGCAGACACAAAAGACTATCTATTGTATGATTTGGCTAAAATTCTAAAAAAAAAAAAAGGAGGCAAAACTATAGTGACAGAGATCAAAGGTTGCCAGGGGGATGTGACAATGAGACTGAGTATAAACAGGCATAGGAGTCTTTGAAGGGTGGAACTGTGTTATTCTTTGTGTTGGTTACACAACTGTAATCATGTTAAAATTTAATGAACTGTTTCACTTAAAATGGGTAAATATTATTATTATACTTTAAGAAGATGATTAAAACAATCTCCATCCAGTAACATTCAGTGTATTCCTCACTGTCAACTGCAAAAAGCCCATGTACTTCAAGTCCTCTCTGATTTGAACTGAATCTACTTTTCCAGCTTTATTTTCTATTAATCCACTATACACAGTTTATGCACTGGCTACCTCTTTCAAGTGTCATGTTCCCAGTCCTTTCTTTCTGATCATTCCTTTTTCTCTTTATTGGAAACACTCCCCCACAACTCCCATATGCTTATCACAGTTTCACTGTTCCTTTAAACCTCAGCTCAAATGTTCTCTCTTTTGTCTACTTCTCTCTGACCTTTTTCTGTGTATCTCTCATGTCGGTTACCACACAGTGTCCTGTTCATAGTAATCTACATATTTCATTTTCCTTTCCTTATTCACCTTTGCATCGGACAGGGTGGCTAGCCATAAAGTATGTACTAGAGGCTGTGAGACTAGATTAGAAAGGAGACAAAAAGGAAGAAGACAGACTGTTAGGAGACCAAAAGAAGTAGAGACAGCCAGATTTTAGGCTTTATTAACAGGATGGACTCCTTGGACTCCAAGGAGATAAAACCAGTCAATCCTAAAAGAAACCAACCCTGAATATTCATTGGAAGGACAGATGCTGAAGCTGGAGCTCCAATACTTCAGCCACCCGAAGAGAAAAGCTGATTCACTGGAAAAGACCCTGATGGTGGGAAAGAATGACGGCACAAGGAGAAGGGTGGCAGAGGATAAGATGTTTAGATAGCATCACAGACTCGATGGACATGAAACTGAGCAAACTCTGGGAGATAGTGAAGGACAGGGATGTGTGGCATGCTTCAGTCCATGGCGTTGCAAAAACTTGGACATGACTTGGGGATTGAATGACAATAGAATGGAAAAGAGGAGGTGAATTTAAGAGATGTTAAGAAAGTAGAACCAAAAAGACTTGGTTAGTGATTGGATCCAGGCCACAGGAAGAGGCAGGAGTGAAGGATTATCCCCAGATTTCAGGGTTGGGTGACTGGGTTGATGGAGTATACTGGGAATCCAGAAGGAAGAGGACTGGAGCAGGACTGGTGGAAGGGAACACTGAGAAGAGTATGAGTTCAGTTTTAGATGTTTTAATTTGAAATATATCTGGAATATGCAAACAAAGCAGCTCAGGAGAGAGGTGTGACTAAAGGTATAAATGTGTAATCATCAACACACATGATACTTCAGATAATCTCAGGAAGATATGAGCTCTTCTAGGAATGTTTAGAGGGCTCAGGACAAAGATCTGGCAAATACATACATTTGGGAGTTGAGCAGATACATAGGAGTTTAAAAAAGAGACCAGGAAGAAATGTTTAAAGAAGTAGAATAAGAAACTAAAGACAGCATAACTGAAACCAAAACAGAAGATTTCCATAAGTAGTAGTTGCTATTGTCAAAGGTTGTAAACAGTTCAGATAAAATGAAGACTGCAAAGCATCTACTGGATTTGGTAATGCATTTTCAACATAAACTTCAGTAACTCAAAAATTAAGATGAATGTCTAGCAATGTCAGACAGATGATTAACTGTTGAAATACACTTTCTTCTTTGTATCTGTTATATATTTAACCATTTATAAGGATACAATTTAGTGACATTAAATATTCACAATGTTGTATAACCATAACACTATGGTCCAAACTTTTCATCATCCCCAGTATAAACTATGTACCCACTAAATAAACTTTCCCTTCCCCCTTCTCTCTAGACCTTGATGACTTCTAATCTACCTTCTGAATTTATGAATTTGCATACTCTGGGTACCTAGTATAGGTGAAATCATATAATATTTGTCCTTCCATGTCTGTCTTGTTTCACTAAGCATAATGTTTCAAGGTCCACCCATGTTGTCGCTTATATCAAAATGCCGTTCCTTTTTAGGACTGAACGGTACTTCACTACGTGTACAGAACACACTTTGTTCATCTATTCATTGATGGACATCAAAGTTGTTTCTATCTTTTGGCTATTGTGAATACAGCATGGATGCAGATATCTGTTTAAGTCTCTGTTTTTAATTATTTTGGATTTATATCTAGGAGTAAAATTGCATGGTCACATGGTAGTTTTGTATTATACTTTTCGGGAAGTTGCAAAACTGTTTTCCATAGCAGTTGTATCACTTTACATTCCTACCAGAAACGTGTGGTTACAATTTCTCCACACTATCACCATCAGTTATTATTTTCCAGTTTTTCTTAAACTACAGAGATGGTGTGAAATGGTGTGTTGCTGTGGTTTTGATTTGTATTGCCTTAACATTTAGTGACATTGAGCATCTTTTCAAACCTATGTCGGTCATTTGTATATCTTCTTTGAAGAAATGTCTATTCGATTGAAAGAGACACATGTACCCCAATGTTCATCACAGCACTGTTTATAATAGCCAGGACATGGAAACAACCTAGATGTCCATCAGCAGATGAATGGATAAGAAAGCTGTGGTACATATACACAATGGAGTATTACTCAGCCGTTAAAAAGAATACATTTGAATCAGTTCTGATGAGATGGATGAAACTGGAGCCAATTATACAGAGTGAAGTAAGCCAGAAAGAAAAACACCAATACAGTATACTAACACATATATATGGAATTTAGAAAGATGGCAATGATGACCCTGTATGCAAGACAGCAAAAAAGACACAGATGTGTATAGCAGACTTTTGGACTCAGAGGGAGAGGGAGAGGGAGAGGGTGGGATGATTTGGGAGAATGGCATTGAAACATGTATACTATCATGTAAGAAATGAATCGCCAGTCTATGTCTGATGCAGGATACATTATGCTTGGGGCTGGTGCACGGGGATGACCCAGAGGGATGTTATGGGGAGGGAGGTGGGAGGGAGGTTCATGTTTGGGAACGCATGTACACCTGTGGTGGATTCACGTCAATGTATGGCAAAACCAATACAGTACTGTAAAGTAAAATAAAGTAAAAATAAAAATTAAAAAAAAAAAAAGAAAAGAAATGTCTATTCGAGTTGTTTGCCCATTTTTGAATTGGGTTGTTTCTGTTGTTGAGTTGTAATTTTTTTATATTCTGGCTATTAATTAATTCTTTTCAGATATATGATTTACAAATATTTTCCCCCATTCCACAGGTTATTTTTTTCACTTTCTTGATGATGTTCTTGGATAAACAAAATTTCTTAATTTTGATGATGTCTTTTTCATGTATTTTTATATTAGTTGGTTGTGCTTTTGTTATCACATGCATGAAATCATTGTCAAATCCAAGGACATAAAGATTTTCTCCAATTTTCTTCTAAGAGTTTTACAGTTTTGCCTAAGTTTAGGTCTTTAATGTACTTACAGTTATTTTGAATATAGTATAAGGTAAGGGGTCCAATTTCATTCTTTTGCATGTGGATATCCAGTTTTCAAAGTACCACTTGTTGAAAAGACTGTTCTTTTCCCCACTGAATGGTCTCAGCACACTTGTCAAGAATTACTTAAGCATATATGTGAGGGTCTATTTCTGAGACTGCTGCTTTTGCGTGAGACACTGTAAGGAAATCTTTCCTCTCAGATTTTTGTGCTTAGCTAAAACCTTCAAAGGAATATTTTACCTCCAGATTATAACAACTTTTAGAAGTCTCCATCAAATTGGCTGGTTGATCTGCTTATTAGACTGGGCTTGATACAGTGACATAACTGAAATATTTCATGAGTGAGCAAAACCCCAAAGTCTTATATTCTAGAAAGAATTCCAGACACAGGTCCCTGTATCCTCTATTGGTATATTCTCACCTAGGATGCTTCACTGTATAGATGGGTTACCGCTCATGAAACTGGAAAAATCACACAAGGAGCGCAACCTTGCCAAAGTTAAAAAGTGGCATGTTTACATTTATGCTGTATGAAATACTACTTTTTCAATAGCTAATATTTGCACATTTTCCATAATTCAAAGATACAAAAGGGTACAGCATGAAAACAAAGCAGTACTTTAAAAAAACCAGAGCTTTAAGACATGACCCAAAATTTGTACATACTGAATACAAAATAATGTTTGGTCTATCATCCTTCCTCTCCAGAAAACCTCTTTATTCTCCAAACTTCCCCTTCTTTCCCCGAATCACATGGTTACAGTGAGAACAACCTCTTTCACCTGTGACTCAGGCCCCTGGCCACTGGCTGACTTACCTGTGGACACCAGACGCAAGCTGGGCCAGTAAGCTTTCTTCTTAAGAAATCTGAAACTAAGAAACTGTATTCTCAGTTTGGTTATTCTTTTGAAATGAGTAGCTGCTGGGAGCAGTTACCTTCTGCCCAGTGGACTCAGAAGGGAGTATGGAGACAGAAAACAGCTCAGTACCGACCAGAGACAAGAGAAGGAGGGAGACTATCTGGTTTCCACAGTGCTTAGTCCTGAGGTCCCAGTCTTCCTCCAACGGCCAGCAGCACTACTGCCCTTGAGCCTAACGTGTTCCCTGCACCTTACTAACAACACACCCTACCTTCTGTTAAGGCTGTTTAAGTAGGTTTCCGTTATTTGCATCAAAGTAGGTCTTAACTTACATAGTTTTTCATGTGAATAATTCAACTGAATACATGAACAAACATAATCAATCACTGCCAAGGGCCTGTAAAACTGTTTTTAAAGCCGATACATATTGATGGTCAATATAGCAACTTTATTCATTGTTGAAATATTCTTTATTACTATTAATGAAGAATTATAAACAATAATATGTGTCTTTGTTTCTCAGTAACAGAAACACTTTCTTTGAGACCTCAAAAATTAAGAGAGGAGTTTAACTATACTCACTTGTCAGTGGTTCCTTCTCTAAATTGGAATCTTCTGGTGCATCAAAACGACCTTCTGGTAACTTCGGCTTCTTAAGAGGTTGTTTGCTAGGTTCAGGTTTTCCTCCTTGAGAACTTATTTTCCTCAAAGAATTATACAGAAGGGGTGATCCTGGCAGAGTGAAGACCGTGAAAAAACAGAAGCTGTTCATTTATTCTACTCCAAAATTTAATACTTTTAATTACTTGTTTTAACCTTATACATTCACATTTATCAAAATTTGAAAGTATAAAAGGAAATATAGTGACAATTCTTCCTTTTGCCCCTATCTTTCAGACAGCCAGTTCCCTTCTTTGGAGGCAACCAATGCTATCAATTTGAAAAGAAGAGCTGTGAAATAAACTAATCATTATCAAAACTGTAAAAACATATATAAAATAATTTGAAACAATGCCCCAAATACCAAGATTCAGGTCACTAAGAGTAACTAAGTAGTAGGAACTTTTAAATGATAATAGTTAGTATTTAAACTTCAAGACATCACAAGGAATTGTATTCAGGACTCTTAAATTCTAATACCAGTCCTCTTTTTCTGTCAATTAAACATTTTTAAATGTACCAGGCACCTGCTGTTGCTGTTGCTTTAGTCATTAAGTCATGTCTGACTCTTTTGGGACCCATAGAGTGCAGCCTGCTAAGCTCCTATGTCCATGGGATTCTCCAGCCAAGAATACTGGAGTGGGTTGCCATTCCCTTCTCCAGAGGATCTTCCCAGCTCAGGGATCAAACCCATGTCTCCTGCATTGGCAGGTAGATTGTTTACCACTGAGCAACCAGGAAAGCCCACTGGGCACCTGCAATGTATAAGTGTGATCACTTTCTATATTACAATGAGAAAGGTAAGTTTTCAGAATATTCATTGGAAGGACTGATGCTGAAGCTGAAGGTCCAATAGTTTGGCCACCTGATGGGAGGAACTGAAGCATTGGAAAAGACCCTGATGCTGGGAAAGACTGAAGGCGGGAGGATAAGGGACGACAGAGGATGAGATGGTTGGATGGCATCACCAACTCAATGGACATGAGTTTGAGTAAACTCTGGGAGTTGGTAATGGACAGGGAGGCCTGGCATGCTGTAGTCCATGAGCGACTGACCCACAGCAACAAAAGTTTTCAGTATTATGAAACTTATCCAACCCTTATTGAGATAATGTTCAATAAAGGCAAAACCACTCTGGAAAACAACCTCTGGGAATGGGGGGGCGGTTCAAGTATGTGAAGGAATGGGTTTAGAAACAGAGGTGGGTACTAGTTCCAGTCACACCGCTGTGGCAGCATTTTAATGGCCCTGAAATAGGGTGAGAATCTAATATTCAGAATCTTTGTGTGGGTTAGGTCAGATGGTGGAAGAGAATTAAGTAGCAGATGGAATTGAGGTTGCTAATCAGATGACCCTGATCTAGAGAGACTGTCCTGAATGATCTGAGTGGGTCTATTTTAATCACAAGGGTCCTTAAAAGGGGAAGAGAGAATTAGAAAAGAGAACCAGAGAGGGGGCAGTGGGAGACAGACCTGACGATGTTGCTGACTCCAATGATGGGAGGAAAGGGCCACCAAGACAAGGCAGTTGGGCAGCCTCTGGGAGTTGCAAGAGGGAGGAAACGGATTTTCCCCAGGAGCCTCCAGAAAAAACACAACACTATCACCTTGGTTTCCACACAGAGAGGCTCATTTCAGATTCCTCACCTCCAGAACTGTAAGGGTTTTAAAGCCACTGAGTGTGTGGTATTTCATTTATACCAGTAATATGAAACTAAAACAACTGCTTACTAGTTGTTTGATCCTTGTCAAGTTATTTTCCCTTTTTAAATCCATTTCTTCCCTCTCTAAATTGAAGATAATAGTACCTATCTCATGAGATGACTACATAGGGCAATTCATTCAAAGCACCTAGCATAGTAACAAATTCTATTTATTATTATAGAATTATCTAGAAGCTCCTGGTAGTATTACATATAATTAGAATTTTCTTTCAGTACACATATTTTATTCATTTTCTAAAAAACACTACATCATCCTACCCCTGCTTTAAAAAATTATATACATATATATATATATATATACATACACACACACACACAAATATACACACATACAAGTACCTGTATGTATGTATGTATGTATGTGCGTGTGTGTGTTTGTGTATACATATATACCTTCCACAGCCAATTTTGAATTTACATGACTTGTTTGCAAGATTACAAAAAGTTAACATCACAAACTACATTAACAATTTCAAAATAATACACTCTGCATATTCACTGCATGGATCTCAGTGGCTGACAACATTGCTGACTCTTTGAATGACCGATTGTAATGCAAATTAAAATTAAAATGAAAGGGCCCATAAAATTCAATGAGTAAGAACATAAATATAGTGAGAATAAGATGGTGGAGGGGTAGGTGGATGTGGAATATATCTCTATCTGTGGAAACATCAGGAATACACCTTCAGACACAGAAGTCCTTCCAATGAGTATTCAGGGTTGATTTCTTTTAGGATGGACTGGTTTGATCTTCTTGCAGGGCAAGGAACTCTCAAGAGTCCTCCAGCACCACGATTTGCAAGCACTAATTCTTTGGAGCTCAGAATATGGTCCAACTCTCACATCCATACATGACTAATGGAAAACTGTAACTCTGACTATACATGCCTCTGTTGGCAAAGTGATGTCCCCACTCTTTAATACGCTGTCCAGGTTTGTCATAGCTTTTCTTCCAAGGAGCAAGTGCCTTTAATTTTGTGTGTGCAGTGATCGTGGAAGCCAAGAAACTAAAATCTGTCACTGTTTCCACTTTTTCTTCATTTATTTGCTATGAAATGATGGGACTGGATGCCATGATCTTATTTTTCTCAATGTTGAGTTTTAAGCCAGCTTTTGCACTCTCCTCTTTCACCCTCATCAAGAGGCTCTTAAGTTTCTCTTCGTTTTCTACCATTAGAATGGCATTATCTGCATATCTGAGGTTGTTTACGTTTCTTCCGGCAACCTTGATTCCAGCTTATGACTTATTATTCAATCCAGCATTTCACATGATATAATCGGCATGTAAGTTAAATAAGCAGAGTGACAATATATAGCCTTGACATACTTCATTCCTGATTTTGAACTAGTCCATTGTTGCATGTCCGGTCCTAACTATTGCTTCTTTACCTGCATATAGCTCTCTGAGGAGACAGTTATGATGGACTGGAAGTACTCAGTTGAGTTCGGTTGCTCAGTCTTGTCTGACTCTTTACAACCCCATGGACTGCAGAAGGCCAGGCCTCCCTGTCCATCACCAACTCCCGGTATTTACTCAAACTCACGTCCACTGAGTTGGTGATGCTATCCAACCACCTCATCCTCTGTTGTACCCTTCTCCTCCTGCCTTCAGTCTTTCCCAGCATCATGGTCTTTTCAAATGAATCAGCTCTTCACATCAGGTGGACAAAATATTGGAGTTTCAGCTTCAGCATCAGTCCTTCTGATGAATATTAAGAACTGATTTCCTCTAGAATGGACTGGTTGGCTCCCATGCAGTCCAAGGGGTTCTCAAGAGTCTTCTCCAACACCACAGTTCAAAAGCATCAATTCTTCAACGCTCAGTTTTCTTTATAGTCCAACTCTCACATCCATACATGACCACTGGAAAAACAATAGCCTTGACTAGATGGACATTTGTTGGCAAAGTAATGTCTCTACTTTTTAATATGCTGTCTAGATTGGTCATAACTTTTCTTTAAAGGAGTGTCTTTTAATTTCATGGCTGCAGTCACCATATGCAGTGATATTGGAGCTCCCCAAAATAAAGTCTGCTACTGTTTCCCCATCTATTTCCCATGAATGACAGACTAGATGCTGTGATCTTAGTTTTCTGAATGTTGAGCTTTAAGCCAACTTTTCCCTTCTCCTCTTTCATCAAGAGGCTCTTTAGTTCTTCACTTTCTGCCATAAGGGTGGTGTCATCTGCATATCTGAAGTTGATATTTCTCCCAGCAATCTTGATTCCAGCTTCTGTTTCATCCAGCCCAGTGTTTCTCATGATGTACTCTGCAGAGAAGTTAAATAAGCAGGTTGACAATATACAGCTCTGAGGTACTCCTTTTCCTATTTGGAACCAGTCTGCTTTCTAGCTCCAGTTTTAACTGTTGCTGCCTGACCTGCATACAGACTTCTCAAGAGGCAGGTTAGGTGGTCTGGTATTCCCATCTCTTTCAGAATTTTCCACAGTTTATTGTGATCCACACAGTCAAAGGCATTGGCACAGTCAATAAAGCAGAAGTGTTCTGGAACTCTCTTTTTTGATGATCCAATGGATGTTGGCAATTTGATCTCTGGTTCCTCTGCCTTTTCTAAACCCAGCTTGAACATCTGGAAGTTTACAGTTCACGTATTCCTGAAGCCTGGCTTGGAGAATTTTGAGCATTACTTTACTAGCATGTGAGATGAGTGAAACTGTACAGTAGTTTGAGCATTCTTTGGCATTTCCTTTATTTGGGATTGGAATGAAAACTAACCTTTTCCAGTCCTGTGGCCACTGCTGAGTTTTCCAAATTTGCTGGCATATTGAGTGCAGCACTTCCACAGCATCATCTTTTAGGATTTGAATTAGCTCAACTGGAATTCCATCACCTCCACCAGCTTTGTTCATAGTGATGCTTCCTAAGGCCCACTTGACTTCGTGTTCCAGGATGTCTGGCTCTAGGTGAGTGATCACACCATCGTGATTAACTGAGTCATGAAGATCTTTTTTGTATAGTTCTTCTGTGTATTCTTGCAACTTCTTCTTACTTCTTCTTAATTATCTTCTGCTTCTGTTAGGTCCATACCATTTCTGTCCTTTATTGAGCCCATCTTTGCATGAAATGTTCCCTTGGTATCTCTAATTTTCTTGAAGAGATCTCTAGTGTTTCCTAATCTGTTGTTTTCCTCTATTTCTTTGCATTGATCACTGAGGAAGGCTTTCTTATCTCTCCTTGCTATTCTTTGGAACTCTGCATTCAGATGGGCATGTCTTTCCTTTTCTCCTTTGCTTTTGGCTTCTCTTCTTTTCACAGCTATTTGTAAGGCCTCCTCAGACAGCCATTTTGCTTTTTTGCATTTCTTTTTCTTAGTGATGGTCTTGATCCTTGTCTCCTGTACAATGTCATGAACCTCCATCCACAGTTCATCAGGCACTGTGTCTGTCAGATCTAGTCCCTTAAATCTATTTCTTACTTTCACTGTATAATCGTAAGGGATTTGATTTAAGTCATACCTGAATGGTCTAGTGGTTTCCCCTACTTTCTTCAATTTCAGTCTGATGTTGACAATAAGGAGTTCATGATCTGAGTCACAGTCAGCTCCCGGTCGTGTTTTTGCTGACTGTATAGAGCTTCTCCACCTTTGACTGCAAAAAATGTAATTAATCTGATTTTGGTGTTGACCATCTGGTGATGTCCATGTGTACAGTCTTCTCTTGTGTTGTTGGAAGAGGGTGTTTGCTATGACCAGTGCATTTTTTTGGCAAAACTCTATTAGCCTTTGCCCTGCTTCACTCTGTACTCCAAGGCCAAAGTTGCCTGTTACTCCAGGTGTTTCTTGACTTCCTACTTTTGCATTCCAGTCCCCTATAATGAAAAGGTCATCTTTTATGGATGTTAGTTCTAGTAGGTCTTGTAGGTCCTTACAGAACTGTTCAACTTCAGCTTCTTCAGCGTTACTGGTTGGGGCATAGACTTGGATTACCGTGATATTGAATGGTGTGCCTTGGAAAAGAACCAAGGTCATTCTGTCGTTTTTGAGACTGTTTCCAAGTACTGCATTTTGGACTCTTTTGTTGACTATGATGGCTACTCCATTTCTTCTAAGGGATTCTTGCCCACAGTAGAAGATATAATTTAACTCAGGTCATCTGAGTTAAATTCACCCATTCCAGCCCATTTTAGTCTACTGATTCCTAAAATGTTAATGTTCACTCTTGCCATCTCCTGTTTGACCACTTCCAATTTACCTTGATTCATGGACCTAACATTCCAGGTTCCTATGCAATATTAATCTTTACAGCATCAGACCTTGTTTCCATCACCAGTGACATCCACAACTGGGTATTGTCTTTGCTTTGGCTCCATCTCTTCATTCTTTCTGGAGTTACCTCTCCACTGATCTCCCATAGCATACTGGGCACCTACCAACCTGGGGAGTTCATCTTTCAGTGTCCTATCTTTTTTCCTTTTCATTCTGTTCATGGATGGGATTCTCAAGGCAAGAATACTGAAGTGGTCTGCCATTCTCTTGTCCAGTGGACCACATTTTGTCAGAACTCTCCACCATGACCCGTCTGTCCTGGGTGGCCCTAGACGGCATGACCATAGTTTCACTGAGTTAGACAAGGCTGTGGTCCACATGATTAGATTGGTTAGTTTTCTGTGATTGTGGTTTTCAGTCTGGTATTACTAGGAATTCTTTAAGAATTCCTCACAGTTTGTTGTGATCCACAGTCACAGGCTTTAGTGTAGTCAATGAAGCATAAGTAGATGTTTTTCTGGAACTCCCTTGCTTTTTCCATGATTTAACGAATGTTGGCAATTTGACCTGTGGTTCCTCTGCTTCTTCAAAACTCAGCTTTTACATCTGGAGTTTCTTGGTTTATGTACTGCTGAAGCCTACCTTGAAGGATTTTGAGCATTACCTTGCTAGCATGTAAAATCAGTGCAATCATATGGTAGTTTGAGCATTCTTTGGCATTGCCCTTCTTTGGGATTGGAATGAAAACTGACCTTTTCCAGTCCTGTGGCCACTGCTGAGTTTTCCAAATTTGCTGGGATATTGAGTGTAGCACTTCCACAGCATCATCTTTTAGGATTTGAATTAGCATGTTTACAGCATTATCTTCTAGGATTTAAAATAGCTCAGCTGGAATTGTGTCACCTCCATTAGCTTGTTTGTAGTGATGCTTCCTAAGGGCCACTTGATTTCACACTCCAGAATGCCTGGCTCTAGGTGAGTGACTCTACCATATTGTTATCTGGGTCATTAATACCTTTCTTATATAGCTCTTCTGTGTATTTTTTCCATCACTTCTTAATCTCCTCAGCTTCTGTTATTAATAGTTCTTTACCATTTCTTTTATCACTTCCATCTATGTAAGAAATGTTCCCTTGGTATCTCTAATTTTCCTGAATAGATCTCTAGTCTTTCCTATTCTATGGTTTTCCTCTATTTGCATTATCCTTGCTATTCTCTGGAACTGTGCATTCAATTGGAGGTATCTTTCCCTTGCCTTTCACTTCTCCTTTCTGCAGCTATTTGTAAAGCCTCCTCAGACAACCACTTTGCATTCCTGCATTTCTTTTTCTTGGGATGGTTTTGTTCACTGCCTCTTGTACAATGTTACAAACCTCTGTCCACAGTTCTGAAGGCAATGGGTCTACCTCAAGATCTAATCTCTTGAACCTAATTGTCAGCTCCACTGTATAAGCGTAAGGGATTTTATTTAGGTCATCTGAATGGTCTAGTGGTTTTCCCTACTTTCTTCAATTAAAGCCTGAATTTTGCAATAAGGTAGGGAAGGAAATGGCAACCCACTCCAATATTCTTGTCTGGGGAATTCCATGGACAGAAGAGCCTGGTGTACTACAGTCCATGGGGTCACAAAGATTTGGACACAACTGAGTGACTTAACACACTTTGCAATAAGGAGCTCATGAACTGAACCACAGTCAGCTCCAGGTCTTGTTTTTGGTAAGTGTATGGTATGTTTCAAATTTTCTAGAAATTCATAAGCATTTATGCAAAATAAAAATGGCACAAAATTCCTGGCTATCAGATACAATATAGACAAAATCTGAAGCTAAAATTTTGCTTCTTAAATGATGCAGATATATGACAGTAAATAATAAAAGTAATATTATGCATTAGGTGCCAATGTGCCAGGAACTGTGTTAGGAGCTGGAAAAAATGTCAACTTATTTGTGTGAGTATAATTGCGAATTATAATAATTCTGTTTAGCATGAACGTGATCATTTTCTGGAAAAGTGACACTGGGCAGATGTGGTAGAGACTGCGCAGTGTGTCCAGCAGCTGAGCTGCTTTCCCCTCTTCCAATGAGTTCCAGAACGCCCACTCCCACTGTCTGTGATCAAGCTGAGCAACAGGCCACTCACTTAGGGATCACATATCCCAGTCTTCCCTAAAGCCAAGCAGCCACATGTCCAAGTTGTGGCCAGTGGGCTGGGTTAAGAAGAACACATGCAAATTTTAGGCCACCTCAATTTTCCAACAAATCAATTGCCCTGGATTTCTTTTTCCATTCCCTGAGATTGTAATGTGGACAGTGCAGTGACCCGCCTGTAAGGGTTTCAAGGAAAAGCCAAAAGATCAGATTTCTCAAGGTGCTCTGAGACCACAGAACCATAAATAGAACTATTTTTGTATCAGGTAGACGTGTGACAAAATGCGGATTCTCATTTTTGCACAATATATGATTAGACAGGACACTGGGCTCCTTTACAGAAATGAGGAAATTCACCGTAAAGCTCACATCTTCTTTTTCAAGGGATGCTTTGGCCTTTTCCAAAGCCTATTTACAATTGTGTCTATAAGAACATTACAGGCAAGAAAAATGACTTTCTAAGAGAACTAATAAAAGCAAAGGAAAAAGAGTAAACTGTCACTAAAAAAAATAAAAATAACTTTTCAAAATTTCTGTTTGATAGAGATGCCCAAACTCTACAGCCAAACTCATCTAAAAAGGTTAAAAAAAAAAATACACACACACACACACACACACACACACACACACAAAACATTTCTAAATCAGAGAAAGAAATGTTAAGAAAGGAAATAATGATAAGAGTATCAAAGCATTCCTGTAAGATAAACAGTTAAGCTGGTATATAACCTGGGTCTTTCTCACCTAGAGTTTAGTGTACAGAGGTCTCAGGACAGCAGGGAGAGCAGTCTTTCGAACCCAAGGAAAACAAACAGCCTACTAGAGGCCAGAACCCAGGAAGGGTCATGCACTGAGTAAAGAGAGTGATTTGGAAGATTTTTAAACGTGCATATAACTACTTGGGGAAGATCTTATTAAAATGCAGATTCTTAATAGGTTTGGTATGACCTAAGATTCTGCATTTTAACAAGTTCCAAGGTGAAGCTCCTGTTGCTGGTCCAAAGAGCAAGGGACTAGAAGACAAACTCTAGTTAATGAACAACTTTGTTCTGTGTAACGATGTTAAAAAGGAAGCCCTTCTTGGTATTTTGAAGCCACTGGTTGACCGTATCTGTGTTTACGTCAGATTACACACTATGTGCAGGGTTCAAACACCCTCAGGGGAGCATCTTTCTATAAAGTGGATTAAAGTCTGAAGCTGCAGTGCTTTCAGACACATGGCAGAAGCAAATCCTCTGAGGACAAATAGTTTTTCAACTCACATCTTATGGAAGTCTCCAAGAGGGAATACCAATAAAACATTCAAGGAAACAAGCTATCATATGCAAGATCAACAAACAACAGAGCTAGGACCATAAAGATCTATATACTGAAATCAAAATTAAAATAACTAATATGTTTTAAGGAAATAAAAACGAAGCCAAAGAGACAAATGAGTAAGAGACTGAAAATTCACTAGGCCAATAATTAAAAAAAAAACAAAAATCCAAAGAAACCCAACCCCCAACAACCACAAATTTAAATTTAAAGCTCAATAAAAGCCCTAAATAGCAGAATAGATATACCTGAAAAGAGTTAGTGGCCCAAATAAAGTTCTGAAGAAATTATACAGAAAAAAGCGTAGCAAAAAGGAGATAAAAATAATAAAAGCAATGTTAAAATATTTGGAGGATAAAATGAGGGCTAACAAATGTTTGTTTCATCACAGTTCCAGAAGGAAATAATGAAAAGACCAGGAGACGTCCAACAGACAGGAATGTTCAGATGTAGGAAACAGAGCCACAAGTAAAAAAAAAAAAAAAAATTAAATAAGAAAAACACATCTAGACACAAAAGTACAACGAAGAAGCCAACATCAAAGGAAGAGATAAAAAGTAGCTAGGTAAAGGAGAGATTACTAATGAAGGAACAAACATTAGACAGAAGACCTCCCAATAGCTATAAAGAAAGCCAGAAGAGATAGACCTGTGAGACAATGATACGTTTATTGAAACTACCTTGCAAGAATAAGAGAAATAAACCATATTTTCAGATTAAAAACAAAATACATGTTTAAAAAAAAAAAAAGCACTGAGAAACTTTATCATAAGACTATCACCAAAGGGAACATCTAAACAATGTACGGTAAGAAACTGATTCAAGAAGTAAAAGTGTGAAATAAAAAGAGAAAAATAGAAGTTTTAAACATTGACTATATAAAAATGTAATATGTTGATTTGTGTTACTATACAATTCCACCCTAACATATACACAAGAAAACATACACACACAAACACACAACCCTAAAAGGCTGAACAACAGAGTAGGAGGGTGAATGAATTCAAAGCATTTTTAAGGTTTGTACTGTTTAGGAGGAACATGAAGATATTAATTTTGGGGGGCTCAAAAATCACTGCAGATGGTGATTGCAGCCATGAAATTAAAAGACGCTTACTCCTTGGAAGAAAAGTTATGACCAACCTACATAGCACATTCAAAAGCAGAGGCATTACTTTGCCAACAAAGGTCCGTCTAACCAAGGCTATGGTTTTTCCTGTGGTTATGTATGGATGTGAGAGTTAGACTGTGAAGAAGGCTGAGTGCTGAAGAACTGATGTTTTTGAACTGTGGTGTTGCAGAAGACTCTTGAGAGTCCCTTGGACTGCAAGGAGATCCAACCAGTCCATTCTGAAGGAGATCAGCCCTGGGATTTCTTTGGAAGGAATGATGCTAAAGCTGAAACTCCAGTACTTTGGCCACCTCATGCGAAGAGTTGACTCATTGGAAAAGACTCTGATGCTGGGAGGGATTGAAGGCAGGAGGAGAAGGGGACGACAGAGGATGAGATGACTGGATGGCATCACTGACTCGATGGACGTGAGTCTGAGTGAACTCTGGGAGTTGGTGATGGACAGGGAGTCCTGGCATGCTGCGATTCATGGGGTCTCAAAGAGTCAGACACGACTGAGCGACTGAACTGAACTGAAGATATTAATTAACTTCAACTTCCTCAAGCATGCAATCAGATTTCAAGAGTAACCAATAAAAAGCAATGTGTATCTTTGAAATCACAGAGGAAAAAAACTGGAAGAAGAAAACATTTAATTGAAAGTATGACAAATAGAAGGTAACAAAAAATGAGATGGCAGAAATAAGGTCAATTTTATCAATTAATATACAGTAAGTCCCCTATATACAAAAGAGTTCCAGTTTGAGAGTGTTTGTAAGTCCTACTTGTTCATAAGTCCAACAGAGATCAGCTGGTAAAGAATCCACCTGCAATGCAACAGACGATTCCTGGAGAAGGGATAGGCTACCCACTCTAGTATTCTTGGGCCTCCCAGGCGGCTCAGATGGTAAAGAATCCACTCACAGTGTGGGAGACCTGGGTTCAGTCCCTGGGTTGGGAAGATCTCCTGGAGGAGGGCATGGCAACCTACTCCAGTATTCTTGTCTGAGGAACCCCCATGGACAGAGGAGCCTGGTGGGCTAGTCCATGAAGTTGCAAAGAGTTGGACACAACTGACCATGACTGACTGACTAAGCACAACATACAGTAAGTCCCCTACTTACCAAAGTTCCAGTCCGAGAGCGTTTGTTAAGTCCTACTTGTTTGTAAGTCCAACAGAATTAGTCTTCCCTTGTTAAAGGTAGCTCAGTTGGTAAAGAATCCACCTATAATGCAGGAGACCCTGGTTTGATTCCTGGGTCAGGAACATCCCTTGAAGAAGGGATAGGCTACCCACTCCAGTATTCTTGGGCTTCCCCTGTGGCCCAGCTGGTAAAGAATCTGCCTGCAATGTGGGAGACCTGGGTTCAATCGCTGGGTTGGGAAGATCCCCTGGAGAAGAGAAAGGCTACCCACTGGAGAATTTCATGGGACTGTATAGTCCATGGGGTCACAAAGAGTTGGACACAACCGAGCAACTTTCACTTTCAGTTTTTCACCCAACTATCACAGTGGGCTATATAGGAGTGTACTATAAGTTTCTAAAACTTCTCACAAAAATAATACATAAAAAAGAAAAACAAAAAAAAAACATTTTTAATCTTATGGTACAGTACCTTGAAAAGTGCAGTTATGACAGCTCAACAACTGTCATACAAGGGCTGGCATCAAGTGAACAGGCAAGAGTTACTGACTGGAGGAAGGAAAGGAGGTGGAAGACGGTAGAGCTGAAGAATCATCAGCAATAGATGTAGTGCAAGCTGCAATTTCAATCTCACCTGACGTTGATGGAACACATGTTTACATCTTTGAAAGTTCACAACCTAAAGATTTAGATGTAGGTGACTTACAGTGATTGCAAATGGACTGACCTCTCCAGTTAAAAGGTATATACTATCAGACTTCAAAATAAAAATTCACCAAAATCTAGTCTTATGCTGTTTATATATAAGAGAATTATCATGGTTCCAGTGTTACCTGTTGGATATTCCAGGCAAGAATACCAGTGTAAGTTGCCATGCCCTTCTCCAAGAGATCTTCCCAACCCAGGAATCAAACCTGAGTCTCTGAAGTCTCCTGCACTGCAGGCGACTTTATTCCTGGTAGAATAAAGACTTAAATACAAAAAAGCCAAACTATCGACTTTAAGAAGAAAATATAGGGAGTATCTTTATGACCTTAGGGTTGGGAAGGCTTTCTTACAGAAGACTACAAAGCACTGATAATAAACAGAAGGATCAAGACAAGAAGATAACATTACAAATTTGTTTACCAAAAGCGCCACCTGGGAAGCCCAGACAGCTATATAGAGAGCAAAAATTAGAACTTTATGCCTATATATTTAAAGTATATAAAATGAACAATTTTCCAGAAAAATTCATCAAAACTTAATTAAGAAGAGAAAATCTGATAAATACCACAATAATCATTACAGAAATTAAACTAGTAATTTAAAATCTTCAGTTCAGTTCAGTCGCTCAGTCGTAAACGACTCTTTGCGACCCCATGAATTGCAGCACGCCAGGCCTCCCTGTCCATCATCAACTCCCGGAGTTCACCCAAACTCATGTCCATGGAGTCAGTGATGCCATCCAGCCATCTCATCCTCTGTTGTCCCCTTCTCCTCCTGTCCCCAATCCCTCCCAGCATCAGAGTTTTTTCCAGATTTAAAATCTTACCTCACATCAAAGGGCAGGTCTAGATAGTTTTGCATGTAAATTGTAACAAATACTCAAGGAATGGCTTATTTCAATCTTAAAGAAAAGGACTAAAAGACTCTTAAATTCATTGTAAGAGGCTAGAATAATTGTAATTTCAAAACCAGAAAAGGAAATTGCAAGACAGGAAAACTACAGGGCAGTTTTTAAACAAAGTATCAGCATACCACAACCAGTATTATAACAACATAATCATCCCGATACATCTGAATATTTTCTAGGAATCTGAGTTAATTAGCACAGAAAAATCTGTAATTCACCAACACACTGTATTAAAGAAAAATGAATTAAAAACAAGATGAAGAAAAATGAATTTTTCAAGATTTCTTTTTGTCTTAAAAAAACAGATAACTACATAAACAAATAAACAAAACCCCATCCTTCTAGAAATGGCAAGGAACTTCATTAACAAAATAAAGGGCATATCTACAGCTAATATTGCATGTTGAAATATGAACATATTCCCTTTATAATTATGAACAAAATAAGTATGCCTATCACCACTTCTAGTCAGCACTGTATGTACTGAAAAACCTGACCAAGAACAGAGAAACAAGTGAAAATAAAAAGATATAAAGATTGGAAAGGGAGAAAAAGATTTTCATTATTTGCAGGCAATATTTGTGTCTACCCAGCACCACCCCCACCAAAATCTACAAATAAATTATTGAAATTAATAAAGTAATTTACCCAGGTTACCAGATACAAAATCAATAAACAAGTCAACTGTGTTTCCATACATAAGCAGCAATTAGAAAATAATAATCTTAGAAAATACTGAGCAGTTGTAACCAAATTCCAGCAGAAACTTTTTTAAAAGAATTTTATATGGAAGCAGATACCAAGAATAGCCAAGACACTTCTGAAAAACAACATGAAAGGACTTACCCTACTAAATATTAAGAGTTGTTACAAAAGTATGGTTGTTAAGATAGGTATTACATCACAGGAACAGACAAACAGATCAGTGAAATGGAAAAGAGAGCCTAGAAATAAACCGAGGTGTCCATGCATATGTAAGATAGCTGCATTTCATTGGGGGGGTGGGGGGAAGTCCAACATATGGACATGGGACAACTGGTTACTGACATGGGAAAAAAGTGAAATCAGTTTCCTGCCTCACGCCATGCATGGAAAAAAGTTCTTGGAATAAAGACTTAAATACAAAAAAGCCAAACTATAGACCTTTAAGGAGAAAATATAGGAGAGAGAATATTTTTATGACCTTAGGGTTGGGAAGGCTTTCTTACAGAAGACTAAAAAGCACTGATAATAAACAAAAGTATCAAGACAAGAAGATAACATTACAAATTTGTTTGCCAAAAGATACCTTTCCTTTGAAGCTCTGTAATTGTACAGTTGGATTCATAATTTTATTGTGTCTGCTGCTGAAGATAATTTTATTTTAGGCTGCGCTGGGTCTTCTTGCTATTTGGGCTTTTCTCTAGTTGCATCAAGTAGGGGCTACTTTCTAGTTGTGGTCCAGAGGCATGTCACTGCAGAGTCTTCTGTTGCCGAGCACAGGGTGCATGGGCTTCAACAATTGTGGCACACAGGCTCAGTGGCTGAGTTCACCGGCTCTTGGGCACAGGCTCAAAAGTTGTGGTACACAGGCTTAGCTGCTCTACAGCATTTGGGATTTTCCTGGATCAGGGATTGAACCTGTGTCTCCTGCACTTGCAGGCGAATTCTTTACCACTGAGCCACCAGGGAAGCTCTGAAGATAATTTTTTCAGAAAGACATCATAAGAGTGACAAAAACAGCTCACAACCTAGCTTGTACGGCTGATATCTTAAGTGACATCATCTTGGCCTACATAGTTCCTCCAGTCTTTCTGCTGACCCTACCCAGGACTGTATGGGGTAAATCGCTCTCTGTTGTCAAGGGCTCAGCAGTTAATAGATACTGTTTAATAATCAGTAGGATCAGATGACCCCTAAACTGTTAGTCCCCTTAAACAAGGATGAAAACCTTAGCTGACATAGTCCCAGCCACCACAAGACCAATTAGCCATTCATAAATCTTGACTTAGGAACATGCATTTCCTGCTTTTACACACATACCTTCTACCTTCATATGCTGCTGTGCTGTGCTTAATTGCTCAGTTGTGTCCTCCTCTTTGTGACCCCATGGACTGAAGCCCACCAGGCTCCTCTGTCCATAGGGATTCTTCTGGCAAGACTACTGGAGTGGGTAGCCATCCCCTTCTTCAGGAGATCTTCCCAATCCAGGGATCAAACCCAGGTCTCCAGCATTGTGGGCAGATTCTTTACTGTCTAAGCCACCAGGGAGGCCCAAGAATACTCAAGTGGGTAGCCTATCCCTTTTCCAGGGAAATTTCCAAACCCACGAATTGAACCAGGGTCCCCTGCATTGCAGGCGGGTTCTTTACCAGCTGAGCTACCAGGGAAGCCCACATACCTTCACACTCTAGGTTAACTATAAAACTGTCCCAGTGGCCCCTTGGCAGTGTGAAGTACAGCTGCGAATGCTTCCTGATCGCTGTCTGTCTGATCCCAGCCTGTAAGTCACCCTATGATAAACTGACCCACTGATTATATGAACCTCCCTGCCTCGCTTTTTCAGTCTCAAGATGCCTTCTCAGTTCAGTAAGCATTTGTCATTCCTGCCATCCTCAAACAGAGCTATTTGCCACATTTACGCAACTTAAAAGGCATAGTGGTCAAATATATGTAAAGAATGTAGATAAGCAAGACAAACAATCCAATAAGAAAATGAAGATATATTTCACCAGAAAAATTAAAAAACTTTTGAAAAGATGTTTCATTTCTCTAACTGGAGAAATGCAAAATCATAATGAAACACTATTTCAACATTGTACACACAAACAAAAATTAAATTTTCTGATGTTATCAGATGTTGGCAAGTATTTGGAGCAATAGGAACTCTGATATACTGCTGGCAGAAGTATAAACTGCCAGTAGGAATGAAAAATGCCTTTACGATTTGGCATCACATTGTAAAACTGAAGAGGTCTTTACCATATATTCCAGGAATTCAACCTCTTGTGCAAGTGCACCCACATATACACCAGATGTGTAGCAGCCAAATCTGATGCTTCCCGAATTACACAATGTCCACTGAGAGGGGGAAAGGAAAAAAGTATAATGTGTGTATGTTTAATTGCTAAGTTGTGTCCGATTCTCTTGTGACCCCAGGGACTGCCAGGCGCCTCTATGGGATCTCCCAGGCAAGAATACTAGAATGGGTTGCCATTTACTTCTGGGGATTTCCCCCACCCAAGGATGGAACCCACATCTGCTTGGCAGGCAGATTCTTTACCACTGAGCCACCTGGGAAACACCCTAGAGGTATGATACATTCTAACCATTTACTAATTACAACATCACATAACAATATGGATGGATTTCAAAGCAATGCTGGTTGAAAAAATCAGGTAAAACAAATACAAAAGGCATGAAGTAATTTCTATACAGTTACACAACTTCATCAGGAAGCAGCACACAGCTTGGCAATGGAAACATTCTATTTCTTAAACTGGCGAATGGGTTCATAAATGTTGGCTTTGCTTAACTCATATATGTTGTATAAGTTTTTGGTAGGAAACATTTCATTGTTGAGCATTTAACCTCAGTAAAAAAGGGATGTTGAATAAACACCGAGCAAAATTGTATACAGTTATTACTTTGAGGTTTGGATAGCAAGGGGGATTTTACTTTACATATTATTCATTTCCGGACCATTTAAAATTTTTACAATCAACAAGTGGTCTGTCTGGGTCATGTACACATTGTTATATTAAAAATGGATAACCAAAGACCCACTGTATAGCCCATCGAACTGTACTTAATGTTATGTGCTAGCCTGGATGGGGCAGGAGGGGGTGGCTGGAGAGAATGGATACATGTACATGTATGGCTGGGTCCCTTTCCTGCTCACCTGACACTACCACAGCATTGTTAATCCCCTATACACCAATACAGAGTAAAAAGTTTAAAGTCTGAAAAAAATACAAAACAAAAAGCAGTATGTCTGGAGGAGAAATGACAGAAATGAAAACAAGCTATATATATATAAATATATAAATGAAAACTATATATGTATATGTATGAAAACAAATATCTTGGGCCCATTAGGATGCCGGCTGGAAATGTTATCAACTTTCAATTTCTCCAGGATGTCCTAAACTAAAACTATGCTTAGAATAGTCTGTGAGTTAAGGCTGTAACATATATCGAGATAAATGTCCAACAAAAAGGGCTTAAAAAAAAAGTCTGTTTTTTACTGAGAGCATGCATACTTTAATACTCTCCTGGCTTCTTCTAATTTTTATTATACTTATTTGCCTTGGCCTACTTTGCCAAAATTCAGTGCTTTTCCATATTTTGTACTGCAAACTGCCATAAATCCTTTCCGATGTAAATACCCTAAGTACAAGACGCCTGCACTGCCTCAGGGCCCATTTTCCGCACTGTGCACGCGCACTAGCTCGCCGCGCGCCCTCCAGGACCCGGAACTTCCGCTCCCCCTTGGTGGCCAGTGCGGCGGCCGGCGGAAAGCAGGCGTAAGGCCGGACGGGCCCTGTGACCGTGCCGCTCGGGTTCCACCTGAGCCCGGGCGGGAAGGACCTGTCCGTGCACGAGTCCGATGGACAGGGAGGCTCCGCGGCCCCGGGGGCCCCCGAGACGGCAGCACACTGCCGCCCGGCCGGACGCGTTTCTCTCGGCGCTTGGGCCTTCGCGACCCTGCCCGCGACCTCGGCCCCAAGCCCGGGTGCCTTACTTGCCGCTCTCCACGCTGTAGCCGGGACGCGGCCCAGCAACGAAGCGAGGCCTAACGCAGCCATGGCATCCGCTCCCGCGGCGTCCGCAACAGCCTTCCCTGAGGTGTTAGCGGGTCGCATCGTCCCGGCACGCCCCGCGACTGGGGCGGGGCTGCGTGCGACCGGGGGCGGGGCCTGGGGGGCGGGGCCTGGGGGGGCGGGGCTCTCTCCGGTGCGGAGCTAGTCTCTGCGGTCCGGACTGTTAGTCACTCAGTCGTGACTGACTCTTTGCGACCGCTTGAACTGTAGAAGGCCAGGCTTCTCCGTCCATGGAATTCTCCAGACAAGAATACTGGAGTGGATTGCCATTCCCTTCAAAAGCTAACGTGGGGCCAGGCGCGCCCGCCCGGACGCCACCCCAGAAATTCGCTCTCCGTCCCTGGGCCGTCTGCAAGAAAAAGTGGAACAGCTCAGCCTTCTCTTGAACAACCCAAACTATCCTGAACCCCATGTTGATGAAAACCTCAAATCGTGGGTGAAGGTGGATCCCCCCAAACGGAGGGCATGCCTTCGTTTGTTCATCTTAATCCGTCTGCTGCGCCTCAACTTGAAGGTGAAGGCCTCTTGGGACCTCGCTGTTCCAGGCCACAAAGATTGGGCAACTGCTACTCTTTTGCTCATGCAATAGGTTTCTTTCCCCTCAGTTCTCTCTTTTTTACATGTCTGCTTGTTCAGTGAACTCGCACCCACTTACCGGGTGGACTAGAAGATGCAGTTTGAGTGCAACACCGAGCAGAAGGCTCTCATCTGGTCCAGCTGCAGGGAGGTAGAACTGTGCATCTGCGTTCCTGGTCCAGCAGCTCCAGTGACGTTCGCAGAACGTATGGCAGGTTAGGAGGCTTCATGGGACCTGTGGAAGTCTACACAGAATCACAGTGGAGTCCCTTTGATTTTTTTTTTTTTTTAGCAAAGATTTTGGCTTGCTCTTGGGCCCATTACTTTGCCAACAAAGGTCCGTCTAGTCAACACTATGTTTTTTCCGGTAGTCACGTATGGATGTGAGAGTTGGACTATAAACAAAGCTAAGTGCCAGAGAATTGATGCTTTTGAACTTTGGTGTTCTTGAGAGTCCTTTGGACTGCAAGACGATCCAACCAGTCCATCCTAAAGGAAATTAGTCCTGAATATTCATTGGAAGGACTGATGCTGGAGCTGAAACTCCAACACTTTGGCCACCTGATGTGAGGAACAGACTCATTTGAAAAGACCCTGATGCTGGGAAAGATTGAAGGCAGGAAGAAAAGGGGACGACAGAGGATGAGATGGTTGGATGGCATCACGGATTCAATGGACCTAAGTTTGAGTAAGCTCCGGGAATTGGTGATGGACAGGGAGGCCTGGCATGCTGCAGTCCATGGGGTCGCAAAGAGTTGGACACGACTGAGTGACTGAACTGAACCGAACTGGGCCCTGGTAATGTCTGACCAAGTAACATCACATGGCTGCAGAATCTTGAGTTCTCTTAACCGGAGATATGTTTCTCCTAGGTAAGGACTCTTTTCACCAGGAGGAAGTGGTATTTTTAGAAAGGCCCAAAGCCAAAACCGCAGCAGTTTTAACAAGTAGCTTGGTAGGTTGCACACACACCTTTTTACCCTTAGTTCATATTTACAGCTTGATGATGAGTTTCGTGTGACCAACTTGATCAAGGAAAAAAACTCAAAGCTAGATTACAGAGGCCTTTGCTCAATATACTGACCAGCTGGCAAACGACTGCTTTGTTATTTCGAGCATTTTACAGGTGCCTTGAGGAACAGCACAGACAAAACAAATAAAAATAAATCCTCCCAGAGGGAAGGATTTTATCTTATACTCTGTCTGGAAGGAGATAGAACTTGAGATAAAGATATACATCATTTCATGGGCACTGAAATCAAGTGGTGAGGGACTGGGAAAATGTAAAGGTTTTGTGATACTTTTTTGGAATTAGGACATCTCCAAATGACGTCAAAGCATAACATTTGGGTCCCACTGAATGCTCAAAAGAAAGGTACTGTCGCAAAAGGGCTTTTAATTAGAACAAGATTCAGTTCAGTTACTCAGTCATGTCCAATTCTTTGCCAGGCTTCCGTGTCCATCACCAACCCTGGAGCTTCCTCAAACTCAGGTCCATAAGTCTGTGATGCCATCCCACCATCTCATCTTCTGTCGTCCCCTTCTTCCACCTTCAATCTTTCCCAGCATCAGAGTCTTTTTCAAGGAGTCGGTTCTTCACATCAGGTAGTCAAAGTATTGGAGCTTCAGCATCAGTCCTTCCAATGAACACTCAGGACTGATCTCCTTTAGAGTTGACTGGTTTGATCTCCTTGCAGTCCAAGGGACTCTCAAGAGTCTTCTCTGACACCACAGTTCAAAAGCATCAATTCTTCAGTGCTGAGCTTTCTTTATGGTCCAACTCTCACATCCATACATGACTGCTGGAAAAACCAAAGCTTTGACTACAGAACAAGATTACTGTAGGTTATCTATTGCTGCCTAACATACCAACATTTTGTGGCTTAAAACAATAAACATCTATTCTCTCATCCCTTTTGTGCCTCCTAAATCCAGGATCCAGGGTGCCTCTGGCTCTAGGTATTAAATGAGATTGCAGTCAAGCTGTGAGCTGGGTTCGTGTATCATATGGAGGCTTGACTAGGGGAGGATCGGCTCCCAAGCTCACCCACCTGATTGTTGGCAGGTATTAGTTCTTTGTGGCTTTTGGACTGAAGACCTTTCTCAGTTCTGTGCTATATGGGCTTCCCCAGAAGTCATCTTACAACATGGCAGCTGAGTGTCCATGAACAAGCAGGAGAACAGCGGAGACTGCTGGAGACGGAAGGCACAGTCCCTTTGTAATCTCACCTCAGAAGTGACAACTTATCACTTTTGCTGAATTCTTGATTGGCAGTGAACCAGCAAACCCAGCCTATGTCAGAGAGAGGGGATTACCCAAGGGGGGAATGCCAGCAGGTGGGGATCACTGAAGGGCTTTTTAGAGGCTGGTTACCACCACAACTCTGTAGGCATCAGTCAGTCTCTGCCCCTCACCACAGGGGCATCCCTGACAAGGCAGCCACAGTGGCATGGAGACATGCCTGTAGCGTTAACATAGTTTCACCCTGGCCAAGTCTGACGGGCTGCAGAGAACAACCCAATCCTGATATAGTATGGAACAGCCTAAGTGGTGGCTCTGATTACAAGTGACTCTACTATAATGAGTGAAGTGAAAGTTACTCAGTTGTGTCAGACTCTTTGCGACTCCATGGACAATATAGTCCATGGAATTCTCCAGGCCAGAATACTGGTGTGGGTAGCCTTTCCCTTCTCCAGGGAATCTTCCCAACCCAGGGATTGAACCCAGGTCTTCTATATCTATAATGGAGGAGGTAGCAATTTGCTGTATAGGAATAAACAATTATTCTGGGTTTGGATTGTTATGCCTGACTTGTGCTTCTTTTATGCACTTCACCTCAACTGTGGACTTACTGAATATCTTACATTGCATACACTTTATGTAGCCTCCCTTACAACATTGTTTCTCACCAAAGAACTCACTGATGACTGTGGGTACAGAAGCCTGTGGGATAAACCAGGTTCATCACATATCCCATCAGCCCAGAAGCAACTGGTCTTGTAGGGCAGCCCCATATGAGAAAAATACACTTTGCGATCCTGTCCTAAAGCATTTGGCATATGCTTCAAATGAATTAACAGTGTTCAGTGACAGCTCTCATGTTGACAGAATAACAGTGTCCATGGAGTAGCAGAGATTGTTACCTTGCTGTGACACCTGACAATTGTGGGAAGAGAGACTTCCATGGGTCAAGCATTCCTGCGTATTACTGCTGAGTATGCCAACTGCAGCTTCATTGCCTGGCAGGGCAGTTTCTGTAGATGGTCACATGGGCATCTAAGTAGGTTAAGGCAACCACAGCATTACTACCATTTAACTGCTCCTCTCCTGGGGCAAAGAAATGGATTGTGTGCTGCTAGGTAAAAAATAGCCCTGGGTTGCTTTTCTCTAATAATTAGTGATGTTCAACATCTTTTCATGTGCTGTTTTGGTTCATCTATGTCTTCTTTGGAGAAGTGTCTATTAGATTTTGTGCCTGTTTGGTTGGGTTATTTGTGGGGTTTTTGTTTGTTTTTTTGATATTGAGCTGCATGAGGGAGGTGTTTGTATTTTTGGATATTAATCTCTTGTCAGTTCCTTGATTTGCAAATATTTTCTTCAATTCTGAGGGTTGTATTTTTGTTTATGGTTTCCTCTGCTGTGCAGAAGTTTTTAATTAGATCCCATTGTTTTTTTTATTTTCATTACTCAAGGAGGTGGGTCCAAGAAGATCCTCCTGTGATTTATGTCAGAGTGTTCCGCCTGTGTTTTTTTCTAAGAGTTTTGTATTGTCTGGCCTTACATTCAGGTTTTTAATCCATTTAAATTTGTTTTTGTGTATGGTGTGGTTCTAATTTTATTATTTTATATGTAACTGTCCAGCTTTCCTAGCACCACTAATTGAACAGACTGCCTTTTCTTCATTGCATATTCTTGCCTCCTTTGTAATAGATAAGGTACCATAGGTACATGGGTTTATCTTTGGGCTTTCAAATCTGTTTCATTGATCTATGTGTTTGTTTTTGTGTCAGTACCATACTGTTGATTACTGTAGCTTTGTAGTATAGTCTGAAATCAGGGAGTCTGATTCCTCCAGCTCCATTTTTCTTTCTCAAGATTGGTTTGGCTATTCAGGGTCTTCTGTGTTTCCAGAAAAATCATAAGTGAAAATCAAAACTACAATGAGATATCACCTCACACTGATCAGAATGGCCATCATAAAACAATCGACAATACTGGAGAGGATGTGGAGAAAAGGGAACAATCCTACAGTGATAGTGGGAACATAAATTGGTACATCCACTATGAAGAACAGTATGGAGATTCCTTAAAAAACAGAATTACCATGTGACCCAGCAATCCCACTCCTGGACATATATCCAGAGAAAACCATAATTGGAAATGATAGGTGCACTCCCAATGTTCACTGCAGCACTATGTACAGTAGACAGGATGTGGAAGCAGCCTAAATGTCCATCAACAGAAGAATGCATAAAGGAGAAATGGTGTGCATACAATGGACTATTGCTCAAACATGAAAGGAACAATATAATGCAGTGACGTCTACTCAATATAATGGCCTATATGGGAATAGAATCTAAAAAAATAAAAACGAGTATATAACTGATTAACTTTGCTATACACATAAAACTAATACAACATTGTGTATCAACTCCAATAAAAAGTTTTTTTTGTTGTTTTTTAAATGGCTTGGGTCTCAGCCCTGGATTCTTCTCCCTTAATGCAACCCAAAATGCTTGGTCCTGGACCTGCACTGGGTGTACATGTGCCACCTGGCCCTCCACATCACTGTGGGAACTTAGGTTCTAGGAACTGCTGTGAATGTGCTGACACTTTGGCCATGACTTTGCTGTAATCAAGTTTCTTGTCTCTGACTCAGGAGTCTCCTGCCTTCAAGCATCCATGGAACTGCAGCAAGCAAGATGGCAAATAAGACAAGCACAGTCTCAGACCCTCACTGGTCATCATCCATCTCCATGATTCCAGGTTCTGCTGGTGTGCCAGTTTTTGTGCCCAGTGTGGAGTATAAAGGGATACAGTGTTTTCTCTGAGCTGGAAGTTGGGATTGCCAACTGGTCATTCTTAGCTCTCATGGCAAATAGATGGGAAAAAATGGAAACAGTGGCATATTTTATTTTCTTGGCTCCCAAATCACTGCAGATGGTGACTGCAGCCATGAAATTAAGAGACACTTGCTCCTTGGAAGGAAAGCTATGATAAACCTAGACAGCATATTAAAAAGCAGAGACATCCCTTTGCCCACAAAGGTCCATACAGTCAAAGCTATGGTTTTCCAGTAGTCATGTACGGATGTGAGAACTGGACCATAAAGAAGGCTGAGTGCTGAAAATTTTGATGCTTTCAAACGATGATGCTGGAGAAGATTCTTGAGAGTTCCCTGGACTGCAAGGATATCAAATCAGTCAGTCCTAAAGGAAATCAACCCTGAATATTCACTGGAAGGACTGATGCTGAAGTTGAAGCTCCAGCATTTCAGCCATCTGATGCAAAGAGCTGACTCACTGGAAAAGACCCTGATGCTGGGGAAACACTGAGGGCAGGAAGAGAAGGGGATGACAGAGGATGAGATAGTTGGATGGCATCACTGACTCAAAGGAAATGAGTCTGAGCAAACTTCTGGGAGATAGTGGACAGGGAAGCCTGGCATGCTGCAGTCCATGCGGACACAAAGTCTGACATGACTTAGTGACTGATCAACTGGGTAAGGGGTTAGAAGCAGTGGTTAAGGTGCTAGCTGTAGTGATGGCCCCTATGACCACAGGAGAGAAGGGAGTAAGGACTGTCTAGAACTTGGAGGACCTCATCTCCTGGAGTACCTGTTCACAATATCATGTTGAACTGTAAACATTAAGTAGACTATTGCAAGCATGTAGAGGCAAGATCACCCAAGTCTCAGATCTTTGGGTAAAGAAATCTTACCAGTTGAGGTGCTGGCTGAACAGAAAGCAAACAGGGAATAAGAGGCAGTAGTGACAGCTCATAACCATCTAGCCTCATGACCAGTGGCAGAAATGAGGGCTGTATTTACCATGGTTTTGCTTTGAAATTGGAGAGCTTTGGGACATAAAACATGCTGCTCCTCAAATCCTGCCCTGGAGATTATGCTTCAGCTGGTCTGTTGTGGAGCCCCCATGGAATTCACCAAGGAAACTTGCAAAGCACTGCTCTAGTTGAAATTTTTTCCTCACTGACTCATGCATGTGCTTATACTGTAAATAACTTCTTTTCTCTCATTGTACGTTGGGGGGTGGTGATGAAGTCATAGTTTTCTCTGTGGCTGCAAATTACTGAGGCAAGATCATTACAGAACCAGTGGAGAAATGGACAGAACACCAAGATCCTGGACCTGAAACTGGATGGGGGTGTTAACAGTATTAGGTTAGGAGGAAGTATTTGTAAAAATGTGTGAGTACAATATTTGTGATGCTGGAAAGGCAAAGAGGTGGACTATAGTGGACATGGTGTTTTTCTATTTGGGCTCAGTCATCACACCCATTCCTGAATTCTGGCAGAAGAAATGGTCCCATCTTCTGCTGGGGAAGCTGAGAAAGCCAGATGTACTCACCTGGGTGGGTGCCTGGCAGCTTGAGTGCTGGTACAGGACAGCCTGTCAATCACACGTTTATGAGACTTTGAATCTGGAATGAGTGATGCAAAGCAGATGTAATCCAGTTTTCAGAGGAATCCCTGCCAGCAGAAATATACACAAACCTCTAACTCCTCCGGAGTGGGAACTTGGCTATAATTTTGGTCACCTCACTTCCTTGGTTTCTACCTGTTATCTAAGAGTGGTTTTCCAGTCTTTCTGTCAATTTTGTGAACTACCTACATTTTTCAATAAATTCTTTTTCTGTTGAAGTTAAAAACAATGGTTTTTGTTGATTACAACCCAGAATTCTAACTGATATACACTTTAATGACATTTATTCTCTAAGAGTCAACTACACTGTTTGCCCCACCCCTGCACTCTGAATTTGAAGGTGAATAGTGTATAACAGTTTCTCTGGTAAATCAGAAGTTAAATCTATTGGACTGGAAACCATGATCACTGATGTTTTTAAAACTGTATTAAAACAACAAACATCTAATCAACGAACCATGATCATAAGAGCAATTTTCCCTTAAAAACAATAGTATGATTATGAATAAGAATGAATACTTTGATAAACCCGGAAGATTATTCAAACTTATAAGTGAAACTTCTTTTAGTTAAAAATAAGAAATGAAAAGAAATACAAGAAAAAAGTATGGTATTTTAAACTCAGAACCAAGGAATGTGAAGATGAAAAAATGTGTGTAGCAAAAATACAGGGTGAATAATGCATTTACATTTTCCAGTTATAATGCACTTGGTATATTATTGCTTATTCAATTCAAAAATTTTCATATGTTTTTTTAAAAAACAGTTATGGAGCATAATGAAATATGTTTTAACATATGCAAATGATATAAATTATAAAAATAGTTCACAAAGGTATAAGTTACACAATCACACTGTCCTATAAAATTAATTAACATAGTCTATCCAATTATAAATAAAAATATACCTCTAGTATTCTGAAAATAAGCAACTGTTTTAGCTGTTCCTCTAGATAGTCATTTGTTCATTTATTAGCAGCAGAGGCAATAACACAATGCTAAAAATAAACATGCATCAATTTTACAATACATATTTACAAAAGCCTTCTATCACAACTGGTAAATGCAAATAGACCTATCTATCTATCCTTAGTGCATTATTATTTTCACAAGTAAAACAGGAAAGGAAAATAGTGAATTTAATGCTATTCAGCACCTTGAGTAAAGTCAAGAGACTTAACATCTCCATATATCAAAACATTTGCATCTGTGTCACCAAACATGTAAAGTTAATTATTTTGTTCCATGAATTATTATATTTACATTATTCTTTAGTTCAACAAATTTTAGCAATATTTAAAAATTATCTAAATTCATAAAAGTATTTCATAAATTTCAACATTTAATTATTATGTACATACAAGGAAGTCCATGAAAAATTTAAAGAAATGTACTCAGAAAGTTCAAGCAACATTACCAAATTTAGCAAAATTCCAACCAAATCAAGGCAGAGGGCATTCAAACATTCAAAAAATCTCTAGATGCTGCTAACATGAACATGAAAAGTTCCAGTAATAAAAGTCAATATGAGAAATAATGTTGAAATCACCTGTAGAAAATATATTTTAATAGGCATGACAGATGTTTACTAGCCACAGTAATAATAACTTTTTATAGAAAACTTTTATAACATTGTCATATATGAACTACCCGGTTTGAGAGGGCAAAATAGTTGATTTCAAAAAATATATTTTAGCAGCCATAACTTTATTTCCAGTTAAACATAGTAAAATGTTAAAAGTAAAATTTATGACTAACTAAATAATACCCCCATAGTAGAAAATTTAAAATCCCATGCTATTCTAGCAATTCAGTTCAGTTCAGTCACTCAGTTGTGTCTGACTCT
The DNA here is from genome assembly GCF_032405125.1 of Capricornis sumatraensis. Lineage (NCBI taxonomy): Eukaryota > Metazoa > Chordata > Mammalia > Artiodactyla > Bovidae > Capricornis > Capricornis sumatraensis. The sequence continues at coordinate 10,260,083 of NC_091079.1, forward strand.
TTGTGACCCAATGCACTACGGCACACCAGTCTTCCCTGTCTATCACCAACTCCCAGAGCTTCCCTGTCTAGCACGTCGAGTCAATGATGCCATCCAACCATCTCATCCTCTGTCGTCCCCTTCTCCTCCTCCCTTCAATTTCCCTAGCATCAGGGTCTTTTCCAAGGAGTCAGCTCTTCGCATGAGGTGGCCAAAATACTGGAATTTCAGCTTCAACATCAGTCCTTCCAATGAACACCCAGGACTGATCTCCTTTAGAATGGACTGGTTGGATCTCCTTGCAGTCCAAGGGACTCTCAAGAGTCTTCTCCAACACCACAGTTCAAAAGCATCAATTCTTCGGTGCTCAGCTTTCTTTACTGTCCAACTCTCACATCCATACGTGACTACTGGAAAAACCATAGCTTTGACTAGACGGACTTTTGTCAGCAAAGTAATGTCTCTGGTTTTTTAATATGCTGTCTAGATTGGTTATAGCTTTTCTTCCAAGGTGCAAGCGTCTTTTACATGGCTGCAGTCACCATCTGCAGTGATTTTGGAGTGATTCCAGCAATAATGGCCTTTAATATGATGTGTCTGACGTAAAGATTGTGGAAAGCCAATAATAAAACAATCACACATACATATGGGCTTAAAGTTTCACTGAAATACTTATGTAGCAAAATATATGAAGAAGTAATAGAAAAGTAAAAAGATGAAATTAAAAAATATTGCACAGGCACATTACCTAGAAAGTAAAGTTGATGTTTAAAAAGCTCTAAAGATGGATGATATAAATTATCTTCCATATAAAAAGGTATAAATATTTCTTAGAACTTATCAGCATCTATAGTTTATTATAATAGATTATCTAAATCATTGTTGAATGAGGTAATTGTCAAGTCTCTACCAATGTTTTTAATTCTATTGGAAATATTTGAGGGCAGCAACCAGAAAGAATTTCTCTAAAAATATTTCTGAATCCAGAACAGCTATATGAGCAGCTCTGCCAATGAGTGAGTCAGCTGTATTGGGCAATGCATTGATGACATTATATCGAACCAAGTTACACTCCTTGCTTTGCAGAACTGGGCGAAGTAAGTTGTGAATCATTTCTGAATAGATCTGTCCTATGGGACAAATATAAAAAAGGAAAATCAGTTCACAAAAAGAACTGAAAAAAATTCTTCTCCAACTTTTATATAATTTAAAACATTTAGTTACATTATTTCCATTTAAAGCAGAAAAATGTCTTTTAAAAGGATTTTTTGCTTGAATATAATTTTTGAGACTATTGTAGAGAAAATAAAAATGATCACATTTTAGCCAACTAAAATAACAAATTTATTATACACTGTTTTTGTCAACTTGATATTAATTAAAAATAATGAATATAATAGAGCAAATAGTTTTCTTCAACATGAAGTCTCTTTAACAACTGTAGACCAGCCATGATGAGACATTCTGACAAGACTAAATTTAAAACCTGAGTCTAGAGCAAACACTTTAAAAAAGTTTCCACAGCAGTTAACATTATTCCATATATTTCCAAATTATTTTGAGAAAGAATAGTAACTTTCCATAATCAGAAGAACAATGTGAGTTAGCTCAAAGATCAAACAGAATTCTTTTTATTTTTTGGCCCGCAGGTTTATTTAATGCTTGGTTTTGGTTTTAATTTCAAACTTGTGTTCCTTTCTCTCTTTCTGGTTAATTCTTACAATGGATTTACTGAGAGCATGCAAAGCATAAATAATAAAGTTTACATACATATACACATAAAAGCACAAACTGCCTTAAAAGGGGCAAGACTGTTTTTAATGCTCATACATTACTTCATTATTAACAGATGAGTGCTAACATATATCCATCAAACATGAATTTTAGGGATGAAGGTATTAAATTTCAGAGAAGAGGAAGGATGTAGTCTGGAGGAACGATGAGAAGGGAATAGTATACAGAAGTATATTTGGAGAAAGGAGAGAGAGAAGTGTTTAAAAGAGGGATTAATATCATACAGATTTACAAAAAAGGTTTTAAAAATTTCTTTTTAAAATTGAAGTATAGTTGATTTACAGTATTATATTAGTTTCAAGTATACATTGATTCTATATTTTCACAGCTTATACTCCATTTAAAGTTACTATAAAATATTGGCTACATTCCCTGTACTGTATATTATTGTGTCTTCTCAGGTAGTATCAGTGGTCAAGAAGCCCCCTCCCAATCCAGGAGCCATAAGATACATGGGTTCGATCCCTGAGTCGGGAAGATCCCCTGGAGGAGGGTATGGCTACCCACTCCTGTATTCTTGCCTGGAGAATCCCATGGACAGAGGAGCCTGGTGGGCTAGAGTCCAAACGGTCGCAAAGAGTTAGACACAACTGAAGCGACTTAGCGTGCATGTATATTCTTATAGTTTGTTTTACACATAGTAGTTTGTATCTATGCATGTCTTGCCCCTCCCCCATCCTTCTCCCCAGTGGTAATCACTAGTTTGTTCTTTGTAGCTGTGAATTTGTTTCTTGTTATATTTAATCATCTGCTTTATTTTTTAGATTCCACAAATAAGTGATAACACGTTGTATATTTATCTTTCTCTGACTTATTTCACTAAGCGTAATACTTCTAGGTCCATCCATGTTGTTACAATGGCAATATTCCATTCTTTTAAATGGCTGAGTAATATTCTACTGTATATATGTATCACATCTTCTTTATCGATTCATCTGTTAATGGACACAGGTTGCTTCCATATCTTGACTACTATAAACAATGCTGCTATGACTATTGGGTGCATATATCTTTTGGAATTAGTGTTTTCTTTCTCTTTGGCAATATACCCAGAAGTGGAATTACTGGATCATATGGTAGTTCTATTTTTAATTTTTTGAAGAAACTCCATATTGTTTGCCACAATGGCTGAACCAGTTTACATTCCCACTACAAATATATAAGGGTTCCATTTTCTCCACATTCTCACCACCATTTGTTATTGTGATCTTGATTTGCATTTCCCTGATGATTAGCAGTGGTGAGCGGCTTTTCATGAACCTGTTGGCCATCTGTATGTTTTCTTTGGAGAAATGTCTGTTCAGGTGTTCTGCCCACTTTATAATCGGTTTGTTTTTGTTTTTGATGTTGAGTTGTATAAGCTGTTTATATAATTTGGTTTACTGGTCACATCATTTGCAAGTATTTTCTCCCATTCAGCAGGTGGTCTTTTTGTTTTTTGGTTTCCTTTGCTGTGCATGAGCGTTAACACTGAAAGTTTTATTTAGGTCTCATTCGTTTATTTTTGCTTTTGTGGCTTCTTTACCACTAACGCCACTTGGGAAGCCCATTGAGAGGAGACAGATGCAAATACTGCTATGACTCGTGTCAAATAGTTTTTTTTTTTTTTTTTGCCTATGTTTTCTTATAGAACTTTCATGGTTTCTGATCTTGTATTTATATCTTTAATCCATTTTGAGTTTAATTTTTTATATGTTGTGAGAAAATGTTCTATTTTCATCTTTTTACATGTAGCTGCTTAGTTTTTCCAGTACCACTTACTGAAGAGATGATCTTTTCCCCATTGTATGTCTTTGCCTCTTTTTTCACAGATTAACTGACCATAGGTGTGTGGGTTTATGTCTGGGGACTCTATTCTGTTCTGTTGATCTCTGTGGCTGTTTTTTGCCAGCACCATGGTGTTTTGAGTACTGTAGTTTTATGGCATAGTCTGAAGTCAGGGAGTGTGACTTTCCAGCTTGGCTCTTTTTTTTTCCTCAAGACTGCTTTGTTTATCTGGGATCTTTTTTGGTTCCGTATACGTTTTAGGATTATTCGTTCTAGTTCTGTGAAAAATGCCACTGGTATGTTGATGAGGATCATTTTGAACCTGTAAATTGCCTGGGGGCAATAAAATAGACATTTTAACAGTGTTAATTCTTCCAATCCATGGATATCTTTCCATTTCTTTCTATCATCTTCAACTTCCTTCATCAGCGTTTCATAGTTTTCAGAATACAGGTCTTTCATCTCATTGGTTAAGTTTATTTGTAGGGATTTTGTTTTTGATGCAATTTCAAACAGGACTGTTGCTTTCTCTTTCTTACAGTTCATTATCAGTGTATAGAAAAGCAAATAGTATCATGACATCTGCAAACAGTAAGAGTTTTACTTCTTCTCTTCTAGTTTGGATGACTTTTAATTTTTTTTCTGCCTGATTGCTGTGAGTTTTACTTTTTAGTCGCTCAGTCATGTCCGACTCTTTGTGACTCCGTGCACTGCACCATGCCAGGCTTCTCTGTCCTTTATCATCTCCTGGAGCTTTCTCAAACTCATGTTCATTGAATTGGTAATGCCATCCAACCATTTTGTCCTCTGTCATCCCCTTCTCTGCCTTCAATCTTTCCAAGCATCTGGGTTTTTCCCAGTGAGTTGGCTCTTCGCATCAGGTGGCCAAAGTCTTGGAGCTTCAGCCTCAACATCAGTCCCTACAATGAATATTCAGGATTGTTGTCCTTTAGCATTGACTGGTTTGATCTCCTTGCAGTCCAAGGGACTCTCAAGAATCGTCTCCAACCCCACAGTTCAAAAGCATCAATTCTTCAGCACTCAGCCTTCTTTATGGTCCAACTCTCACATCCATACATGACTACTGGAAAAATCATAGCTTTGACTACAGGGGCCTTTCATCTGATTGGTTAAGTTTATTCCTAGGCATTTTGTTTTGGATGCAGTTTCAAACAGGACTGTTTTCTTGCTTTCTCTTTCTTACAGTTCATTATCAGTGTATAGAAAAGCAAACAGTATCATGACATCTGCAAACAATAACAGTTTTACTTCTTTTCTTCTAGTCTGGATGACTTTTACTTCTTTTTCTGTCTGATTGCTATGAGTTGTTGTTTTTCAGTCACTCAGTCATGTCCAACTCTTTGTTGGTAAAGTAATATTTCTGCTTTTAAATGTGCTGTCTAGGTGCGTCATAGCTTTTCTTCCAAGGAGCAAGCATCTTTTAATTTCCTGGCTGTAGTGATTTGGAAGCCCAAGAAAATAAAGTCTGTCAGTGTTTCCACTGTTTCCCCATCTATTTGCCATGAAGTGATGGGACCAGACGCCATGATCTTAGTTTTCTGGCCTTTCAATACTATTTGAATCAAAGTGGCAAGAGTGGATTTATTCCTCTGAGAGGAAATGCTTTTAGCTTTCACCATTGAATATGAAGTTAGCTTTGGTTTTCTTTCCCATAAATGGCCTTCATTATGTTGATATATTCTCTTTATACTCACTGTGACGAGTTTTCATCATGAATGGATGGTGAATTTTGTCACACTTTTTCAGTATCAACTGAGATGATCATGTGTTTTTTATCATTTGTTAATGTGTTGTATCACATCAATTAATTTGCAGATAATGAACTATACTTGCATCCCTAGGATAAGTCCCACTTTTGATTTGTGATCCCTTTAATACATTGCTGAATTTGGTTTGCTAATATTTTGTTGAGGATTTTTGCTTCTATGTTCATCAATGATACTGGCTTCTAATTTTCCTTTTCTGTGGTGCCTTTGTCCAGTTTTGATATCAGGGTGATGGTGGCTTTGTAGACTAATGTAAATCTTTCTTCACATTCAATTTTTAGAATAGTTTGAGGATAGCTATTGCCTCTATTCAAACTTTTGGTAGAATTTACCAATGAATCTGTGTGATCCTGTATTTTTATTTGTTGGGAGGGTTTTTTTTTCTCTGATTAAATCCCACTGCTCGTAATTATGTTCATATTTTCTATTTCTTCCTGTTTCAGTCTGTGGAGATTTTACATTTCTAGAAATGTATCAATTTCTTTTAGGTTGTCCATTTTATTGGTGTATGATTGTTCACAGTCTCTTAGGATCTTTGTATTTTTGTGGTGTCAGATGTTGTAACTATTCTGCTTTCATTTTTCATTTTATTTGGTCCTCTCTTTTTTCTTGACTTGTCTGCTTGCTGCCAACAAGTATAGTTACTTTACTCTTTGACTAAAAGTAAAATATTGCCAAACAGGCAGCATGACCTTTACTGCAACCACCAATCCCAAGAAACCAGAGGAAACTGAAGCACAAATTACTTCTGAGGCAGTAAAATGGAGAAGCATTTGTAATTATATGAAAAAGGGATTTCAAAAGAACAACTACTGTTTCACTGGCCAAAACATCTTACATGGCAGAAGAAAACAAATGAAAGAAAATGGAGAAAGGATAGCTGTTACTATCAGTAGGTGGAAAAGGAAGTCAGAGGAAAGCAAAGACAAGAGAAAGGAGAGAGAACATGAATGCAAGAAAAATTTGGGAGAGACTCATATGTAGACAGAACTCTCTTAAATATTTCTAATTTACTTCATTACCTGACTGTTTGTCCTTCAAAGCTGTCTTGCACATTTCAATGCGGGCAGAATGATAAGGAACATAGCGATCTTGCAGAGATCCCACTAGTACAACATTTCTGAAGTAGTGAAGCCCTGTGAAGAAAAAAATACTGAGTTACAGTGCAATAATTAACCAGATTTTAAGTAACTTACTAGTATCATATTAAGTGACCATAAATGTACTTTCTCAGTAGTATTAAGTTTATGCCTTTTTAAGTACCTGATGAATTCCTTCTCCAAATTTCTAGGTATTCTCTACCAAAACCGCCAGTTTCATTTATGTAGTTTCTGTGCTGATATGAGAACTGTGTGTCTGCACTGAGAGAGGGCAAGGGTTGTGGTATGCGGGTGAGGGAGAAACTGGATAGGTGGACTGAAATTTTACCATAGTGTTCTTATTTCATAATCTTATTTCCAAAGGATATTCATCAATATTCAGAATTATTTCCCAAAGTAACAAAAGTACACTCTTCCATAAAAACAAAACTCTGTACGAAATCATTTAAAGCTGACTTTTTACTTTAAGTTTGCATTTGACCCTTGCCCAATATTACTTATATTTTCTCCTTATTTAAGCATGTCAAGATGATAAATACTTTGAATTTTTAATAAAAAATTTTATGATCCATTCAATAGACGTTTTAATTAGGTCTATTTAAATTTTTTAATTTTTCAGTAAACTAGGTGAATTTAGGGCTTTTGTCCTTGGGATGCTTTGCTAAATAACTCATTTAAATACTGAAACTACATTCCTGACCACTTTAGTACTAGTGATGTTCTAATTTTATTATCTGGCTCAGATCAGTAAATACAAAATCAAATTTTATGTGATTAATTAAATAAGGTACAAATAGATATTAGTAACACATTATAATTGGTTATTTTGTACATAAAATTTTGTTTTGGAATGTTCCAGAATAAAATTTTGATACTTTTTGTGCCCTGAAATTCAGATTCTTAGAGACAGTCAATTGTGGGGACTACTGTGGATCCAGAATATAAAAAGCCTTCATAGAAGCTCCCTGTCTTCCCTGGAATTTAAGGACCCTAATGATGAGAAGAGTTTAGACTGACACACAGCCAGGTGAAATGGTATATACCTTCTGTGCCAAATGTAAGGTCATCATCCCTTCTTTTGTCTATGAGAAGATACTCTTTGTGGCCACTTGAATATATAAAATTCTAGGAATGTAAGTGAAATAACAGAATGGCTATAATAGGAATTAACTCAGTTGCATAAATATTTTAAAAATTATATTTTAGAAAGATTAAGAAAAAAATTTCCCCTTCATTCTCACATTTCATGAGACAAATTCATTTCCCTCTGACATTATTTGAAACCAGTGTCTTCACTGGCACAACTCTGGGAATCATCTGTGTGAACTAAGCAGAACTCTTCGAGCTGGCATACACTTACCCTTTGGGGTAATTTAAGACTCCATGGGGCAGATGAACATTTACATCTTTAAGAAAACTGGTTTCTAGATCCCAGCTTCCATATGAGCACTTTTCTAAAAATGATTTTTCCTTCTCCTACCTTATGAGAGAAAGATATTTCTCCAATCTATTTCAGATCTTCTCATGGTACATACCCAGGGAGAATCAAGCCAAAAATGAATGAAGTCTTATTTTCTCTTACAAAAAGTTTGATCGATTATTTGACAGTTAAGAAATGACTGTGTCAATTAGATGTCATGGCACACATTTCCCACAAATTAAATGAGCTAAATTTATAGCTCTAAATCTTTACATTTTTATGAAAATACAATTATAGTAAATGTATACTACCTCACATGCCAGAAAATATATCCCTTGCAACTATTTAAAATTATAGAAAATAGTTGTAGGTATCACTATAAATATATACAAGGGGATACAAACTATTTCAAAATTCTTTTAAGGGATCAACAAGCCAAAAAAATGTAAAAACCACCATCCCATGGCACATCATTTTCACTTCTAACCCAGTTAGGTGCTGTGCTTCCTAAATCTGACGCTCTGAACTGAAACTTTATCCTGAGCTGCATGAAACCAGCCATGTAATAGCACAGTTGGCTTTTTCTATTACCTAACATGTGTGTCCTCTGTAAAGGCAACCACACTGCACAGCTCCGGGGGCATCACTCCCATCACATTGACAGGAATGATGCTGCACAGCCTGTGGCAGCCTTGCTCAATAACGGTCATTTCTGTACTTTTTCTTAAAAGACCAGCATCTTTTACATTTTTACCAGTATGTAAAATATTACATATCATGTTAAAAAGAGTCACTCATTCAACAAATCTGTCCTTGGACTTTATGCTCCCTTCCAACTACCACCCCATTTACTGGCACTGTATTTCTATAGTTTATATTATAAAAATTATAGTCATTAAATTAAAATTTAAATATATTTTCCCACATAGTCACTCTTTGCAGAGATTCTGCTGTGTTTCTACAGAAATAATGGCATTCGGGCTCAGAATCACTGCTTTAGATGATTTAGATCCTTGAGAGGAGCGCTGGTGTCTCCTAGGTTCAGGCAGCTCGGTGGAGTGGAAGTATGCAAACCAAGAAAAGAAGAGGGGGTGTTCAAGAAACCCTTACGCTCTTTGATTCCATGATGATAAAATAAATACAATCAAAGACACTAACATTGATATAGATACACAATACTGTTGTATTTTAAAATGTGATTTCCAAGATAGCACTGTACTTTAAAAAGGCACTGTACTTTAAAAATGCATTTTAAATTGAATTATTTTAATAACATGTTTTCAACAACAATGTACTTTTTACTGATAATGAGCATCCTATATGGAAGGCCTGCTTTTTGCATTAGCCAAGTGAAACAGACTCTGGCCCCTTTTTTGAGTCTTCTGTTTCCATTCCTGTGTAGCAGTGTTGGCTGCAGAGGGCAGAAGCTCAAAGAGAAACATGCTGGTCCCCGAGGTGCAGTGCTGGTGGGAATCACTGCAGCATTTCATCTGAGCAAAGTCCAGCTGATGGACACATCTCAGGGCTGTGTTTGGGGAGCCTTGTACTGCAGGTTCATCCTCTGGGCACCTGCACTGACTCTACCTGCTCAAAGACAGCCTTGTCCACTGACCTTCACTCAGCTCAAGGTGACTAATTCTTGGTTGAAAAGTTACTTCTAACTTGGTAAAGTAATACTCTTTTCCCATCTGTAGAATGAGACAGTTTAACTAGAAAAGTTTCTAAATATTTTAGCTGCTTTTCAGGATTGCCATGAAAAAGATAAAAAGTAAATGTTCAAAATTTTTCTGGACTGTATAATTACATGACTTATGTATGAATGAACATTGTAATAGTAAATTTCATCTTCATTATTTTAGTCTTCCTGATACTTTTGACTGGTCATTTGTTTTTCCTGAAAAATTTAATGAGCTTTAAAGCTATTCACTGGAGAATCCCATGGATAGAGGAGCCTGGTGGGCTATAGTCCATAGGGTCATAGTCAGATACAATTGAAGCGACTTAGCACTCACGCACAAAGCAATTCATATTGACTCATCTCTGTTTATTTTCTGGAATTGACAAAAATAGCTGTTTTGAACTGGTGGTTTTGCACCTCAGGGAACATTTAGTAGTGTCCAGAGACAATGCTGTTTCTCACAAGCAGGGGCTAGCACATGAGGGGCTAAGGTATGTGTGCACTATTTATTGGGCAGAGACCAGGGATGCTGCTAAACGTCCTACAAAACACAGGACAGACTGACAACAAAGAACATTCCGCCCAGAATATCCAAAGTGCTGAGAGGTTGAGAAATCCTATGCTTTCTAAAGGGACATATTCTACACAGTATTAAACTGTTCTTATTTTTACTCATTTATTTTAAACACATTTGAAAGAATTCGCTTCTTAAAATGTGAGTTGATACTGATGCTTTCCTATACTTTCAGAAACAAAATACTAATGTTAATTATAAATCAAATCATACCTATTATTAAACGTCTCTGTAATCTGCTGTAAGAAAAAATTATTTTGTGTCAAAGTGGTACTGCAAGAGACTTCTTGAATTGTTACATTTTATTTGTCAGAATTCAACAGCTGGTAAAGAGAGTCTAAGCAGATGTATTTAGGAAGATCTTAAAATAAGGATATTTTATTTCTGAAATTCTAACAATGGATTGTTTGTTCTTTGGCTATTTTTGAGGCCTCATCACGGAATGCTGGGACCATCCCGACTCTTCTTTCTCTGTGATGCTGACCATTCAGTACCACTGTCACCTAATCTACAGTTTACCTTCCACATTGCTCTAGTTCTAGCTTTTGATTAAGGAAAGTTATTACCCAATGATATGTTGCAGAGATAAAAAGACTGTTTCAAAATGAAGACCCACGGGGGAAGCCTTGCTTAAATAAAAAAGGGAAGAGGGTAGGAGTCTGATTTTGCTTTAGACAGGTGATTTTAGGCTTTCTCAAAAGAACAGGAAACTGGCCATTCAGAAGAAACAGAAGCAATAATCGGACCAAGGCATCCGAGACTTTGTATTTAGCTTTAGCAAAGTAAAGTATAACAGAACAGTTATCACCAGGGCTCCTGTTTAAAAATACCTGAGAATGGCATACTGGCTAAGTAAATCAGTTAAGTACATGCTGCTCTCTGTTTTCCTGTCTTATTAATATTTACCTAAAGTTTCTGACGTGAACCCATCTATTTCTATCTTGTGAATAAATAATTATATGTACATATACAGGTGTAGAGGTTTCCTAGGAATTGACTACTCGTATTTCATCGAGATGATCAAAAAAAAGGGGGGGGGGAACATAGCTCGGAGAGACTTTCTCCAACTCCTATGACAATATTATAAGTTAAAATCAATTAATGAATATTTGTTGATATTTAAAACTAAAATTAGAAAAACCTTCTCAAACTTTTGAAAGCACACATTCCTGGCTTAGCATGCCTGCTCCGGCCATGTGGGCTGCTACTGGGTGGTGTGCAGCAGCAGGTGCTAGGCCACTTCTCGTGTCTGTGTCTCAGCTGCAAAGGGGGCAACGGGGCTCCTACATCACAAAGTTAAACACATTCACAGGTATGACATGCTAGTACTTTAATAAGGCATTTGAATAATTATAATTATAGCTAGCAATATTGACAGTTCTGCTAAAAAAACTCCCCAAACAATTTGTCAATCCATAATACTATTTTAGTTCAGGCACCTCTTAATGTAGAGGTGTTTTTACTAATTAATATTTACTAAGTTTTGTATTATTCAGAATGCTGATTATTTTACATGAATTATCTTGTTTAACCTTTAACAGTCTTGTGAGAACGACAGTATTATTCCCACTGCACCACTGGAAAAACTGAATGTTATTTAGATTAAGTAAACTTGTCAGTGTTTCTGCTAAAATTAGAATCTACGTGTGCTTTCGAAGTTTGGCTCCTAAACAGTGCTGGTACAACCAGAGGGGAGATGAAAGTCCTGCCACACATTATAAGGCAAATAATAAATCAGTAACTTGTAAGCAAAATTATAACTAATTCTTATAAAAGAATTGAAGTGCAAAAGATCTATTCAGATCTACAAATAATTATGAAGTAATGTAAATATCTTTTCAGAGGGGAATGCTATAGGTTACAGAATGTTTACAGTAAAATTTTACAGTTATACTCTCTCTTGTGTTTTTCTTATGTTGCTATTATTGTTCTTGTTTTCACTAAGTTGTGTCCAACTCTTTTGTGACCCCATGGACCGAGGCCATCAGGCTCTTGTATCTATGGGATTTCTCAGGCAAAAACACTAGAGTGGGTTGCCATTTTCTTCTTGAGGGGATCTTCCCAACACAGGGATTGTACTTGCATCTCCTGCACTGTAGCCAGATTTTTTACTGCTGAGCCACAGGGGAAGCCCTGCTGTTATTACTATTGCTAATTACATGTTACTTTGTAAAATGCAGTATAAATACACAGACCCCAGGGAACATTTACATTCAGTTTTGCCTTTCATATATTTCCTATCTTGTTCCATCACTTCACGACAAATAGAAGGGGAAAAAGCAGAAGCAGTGACAGACTATTTTCTTGGGCTCAAAAATCACTGTGGATGGTGACTGCAGCCATGAAATTAAAAGACTCTTGCTCCTTGGAAGGAAAACTATGACAAACCTAGACAGTGTATTAAAAAGCAGAGACATCCCTTTTCCAATAAAGGTCCATACAGTTAAAGCTATGGTTTTTCCAGTAGTCATGTACTGATGTGAGAGCTGGACCATAAAGAAGGCTGAGTGCCGAAGAATTGATACTTTCAAACTGCGGTGCTGGAAAAAACTCTTGACAGTCCCTTGGACAGCAAGGAGATCAAACCAGTCAATCAACTCTGAATATTCACTAGAAGGACTGATGCTGAAGCTAAAGTTCCAATACTTTGGCCACCTGAGCCAACTCATTGGAAAAGACTCTGATGCTAGGAAAGATCGAAGGTCAAAGGAGAAGTGGGCAGGAGAGGATGAGATGGGTAGAGAGACCAACTGTCTCAATGGACATGAATTTGAGCAAACACCTCAGCAGACAGTGGAGGACAGAGGAGCCTGGCATGCTGCAGTCCATGAGGTCACAAAGAGTCAGACACGGCTTAGTGACTGAACAACAAACCTTGTCAGCAGCAGTAGGACAAACTCCATAGCTACACACAACGGTTCTAGTCAGTCTAAGTTTTTCCACATGAGAACTATGTGATCTTGTAAGAATATCTTGTGATTTTGTGAATCAAGCATATATTTCTGTATACTGTGAATAACTCGTTACTTTGTACCCTTAGAAACAAAATCATAAAACTTCACTGAAAAAACAATCTTTCACGGATTCTAATAACCAATAACACATGAAATAACCATTTCCAATTATCTTCCTCATATTCATAACAATATTTAAGGCAGAATCCTGAAAAGGATAAAATAAGACTCAAATGAAGTGGGCTGTATTCAATGACTAAATCTGCCTGGTGTTCATATCAGATGTTTCAAGAGCAGGAAGAGGACATGGTGATAGGGATGAAGATGAAAAATAGATTTAAAAGGCTAGGGCTTAAGTTTACTAGTTTAACTTACTTAAGAAACATGGGTTTGATTTTCAGCTTACCATACAATATTTGACCTGCTTTTGGATACTGAACATAACATTGAAAAGATCACTGATTTAATGGCTTTGTAGCCAACACCCTACTGGGAAGAACTATGCTAAGTGGTTCTTGAGGGTACTGTAAGTAGTATTGAGGGCACATGTGGGGGGGGGGGTGGGAAAGGGTTGTCATGACAGATCCTACTCAGGGAAAAAAGGCCAAGAGACATAAAGATGACTGACATGAGATAAGCTATAATGAGTATAATAAAAGCGGTACATATGTAACGTTAGAGCAGCTCACAGATGACACAACTCGGGATGTGGTAAACACAAAGAAGTAGGATCCACCACAGATGACACTGAGATGTTTCACACCAAGTCATCCAGAGGACAAGTACCATTTAGAAAAGGTTGAAAGAAGAGGAAGCAGCAGAAGAAAACAATTCAATTTCAGACACATTTAGTTTGAAATGTAAGCACAGACATCTATCAATCAGGTAAATGAGGACTGGAATGAGGGCTGTCCAGAGACAGAAGACTCAGGATATGAAGGTATATAAACTGGGTACGAGTTGTGCGTGACTCTCTGCGACTCCATAGACTTTAGGCCACCAAGCTCCTCTGTCCATGGAATTCTCAAAGCAAGAATACTGGAATGGGTTGCCATTCCCTTCTCCAGGGGATTTTCCTAATCCAGGGATTGAACCTGGGTCTCCTGCATTGCTGACCGATTCTTCACCATGTGAGCCACCAGGGAAGGAACATTAAATCAGACAAGGCATCAAGGAAGCTCTGGATAGGTGATGGTGTGGACTATAATTTCAGAGAATGAAGACGATTAGTTCTGCAAAGATGTGCAGTCACAGGGAGGAATGGTGGTAGAAAAAGCAGGGAACGTGGGAAGCACAAATATGCATGACGTGACTACAGCAAAGGAAGAGTGTGTTCAAACAAGACAGGGTATTACAGCGACAGAACGAAAAACTGGTTGAAATTTCAGGGTAGAGTGTAGCCACGTGTGGTTTCACAGTGGAGTGGAATGGAACGTTACTAGAGTTGAGAAAGGCTCTTTAATGCTTGATAAACCATTTAAAGAGCTGCTTGTGGAATTACCAAATTGATGCCAGGATTAAGCATATTAAGATCCTGAAAATATATTTTCCTAAAGCATAACTGTGCAGTAAATATTTGTCAATGAACTCCTATCAAAGTTCTCAATGACCATGCAAGGAGGGACCAGGCAGGAGGTCATCATAACTTAAGAAGGCAGCGGAGCCTGGGTGGGATAAGCCTCACAGGAAGCAGTTTCATGTGACGGTGGAGGAATAACTGCTGTGCTGGGATGGAGAGCAAGAGGACGCACTCCCCGTCCAGGTGGGCCTCAGTAACAAGAAATCAGAAGTCCAGCTGCTTCTACAACAAAGGTGGTACAGTGTGGCCTGTGTGATCTGGACTGCTGCCTTTTTACTTTTTTCATAAACAAAATTTGTTTGAAATGTAGCCACACTCATCAGCTCATGTGTTGGCTATAGCTATTTTTGTGCTACAACGCTATGCTAAGTTGTTGCAACTGAGACCCCACGGACTACAAGCCAAAATGTGTACTGTCCAGCCTTTCAGCAAAAAAGTGGGCCACTCCTCTGCTCGGTCACCAGGGGGAGCAGGGAGCTGGGGACTGTGGGCTGGGGACCTTTCTGCAGGAAGCAGAGATCACGGTCTGTGCAGAAGACACAGATGAATGCAGTCTGTTCTCCGCAAATGGAGATTTCAAAGGACACAGTGGAAAGAGCGTGCCGGGAACACACGAGTACGAGGATAAGCCAGGGAGAGACGAAAGGTCAGAGGTGAGGTCACTTAAGAGAGAGTGAGACTGGATGGGGAGAGACCAGCTGGGGACTTTTGGGAGTAAAAGTTTAGAATATTCATGCAAGATAGGGAACATATTTAATAACTAGTTAATGCCCCCTGATAGCTCAGTTGGTAAAGAATCTGCCTGCAATGCAGGAGACCCTGGTTTGATTCCTGGGTTAGGAAGATCCACTGAAGAAGGGACCACTCCAGTATTCTTGGGCTTCCCTTATGGCTCAGCTGGTAAAGAATCCACTTGCAATGTGGGAGACCTGAGTTCAATCCCTGGGTTGGGAAGATCCCCTGGAGAAAGAAAAGGCTACCCACTCCAGTATTCTGGCCTGGAAAATTCCAAGGACTGTATAGTCCATGGGATCACAAAGAGTTGATACAACTGAGCGACTTTCACTTTCTTTCTCTCTTAATGAGAGATGACTAACCAGATTCATCCAGTGGCCAGAATTTGTAGAAGGAATAACTACTAATAGTTTGAAAGTGAAAATGTTAGTTGCGTACTCGTGTCTGACTCTTTGTGACCCCATAGACTGTAGCCTCTATCCATGGAATACTCCAGGCAAGAATACTGGAATGAGTTGCCATTTCCTTCTCCAGGGGATCTACCTGACTCAGGGATCAAACCCAGGTCTCATGCATTGCAGGTAGATTCTTTACCATCCGAGCCACTGGGGAAGACCAGAGAATACTGGAGTGGGTAGCTATCAGTTTCTCACATTTTCCAGAAATACTTATAATAATAAAGTAAAAAAATATGTGGCAGTTTAAAACAAGGGCTGAAGATTGGGGTTGGGGGCACCTAGAAGCACATGAACCTAGTTCAAAAACTAACTCATGGTATGAATTATAAATGCTAAAATTTTTAGGATAATCTCAGACTAGCTGTGCAATGCACAAGAAATAAATACAATCATATAAAAATTAAATCATCCTATCAATTGTTTGCTTTTGTGAGTTGATTTCATTAAGAAATTAACAACCAATTGATAGTTTTTTAATCACCAGAAACACATGTTAACTTATTTGCTAAAGGTTTATTTTAAAACAGGTTTTCAAGTGCATATTTTTAAAACTGTTACTATATACTTACCTGCTTTATTACTAAGCTTGTATAAGAAAGTTTGGCGAGGGTCTGAATGATCACGACATGTCAATTGTAAAAGAGAACCTGATTTTTTCCATTTCTGCATAAACCACAGACCTAGAAAGTTATTAATGGTATGAGATATTTGAGAGTTATAAACTGGAAAATATAGTACCATATAACAAGGTTAATTTTAATATACATATTTCACTTTAAAATGATATTCCTCGAATTAGCATTTAGTTGGTGAATAAAAAATGTATTTGCAAAATATTTCCATTTTCTAATAATAAACAAACACAAACACACTGAGGTTAACAATGGGTTAATGGTTGACAGAAGGTTTTAATGGTTGACAGAAGGCTTGCTATTTCTATCTCATTTACTAATTAAACAGGTAATGGTCTCTGTAGAACAAATCTGGGGATATTACACCTTTAGATATACTCGTTCAAATTAAGATGAAGTGAAGGGGGATAAAACTTCAAACACAGTCGTAGCGCCACATGCCTGAGCACCAAGGCTTTACAGCAACCACAGCTCAGTCCTGGGATCAGCAATTAGATGATGTTTTCTAATAACACAGATTATAATTAAATTTTCATATTTAATTGTATTTCTTTATATTATCAGTTTCCTGTGTTTATTTTAAAATATTTATGTATTTATTTATTTTTGGCTGTGCTGGGTCTTCGTTGCTGTGAACGGGCTCTCTATTGTTGTGGCTGGTGAGGGGTACTTTTCGTTGACACATGCAGGCACTACAGCATGGGCTCAGTAGCTGTGGCACATGGGTTTAGTTGCTCTGTGGCATGTGGGATCTTCCTGGACCAGGGATCGAACAGGTGTGCCCTGCATTGGCAGGCAGACTCTTAACCACCAGACCATCACGGAAGTCCAATTTCCTGTATTTAAGTGCATCTTCCCCGTAAGTAAAACCTCAATCACCCTGGAGCTGGTTTTTAAGACTACAGACTATTCATTTGTACTTTTGTTGATTCTAACATTACTGAGGTGAACAAAGAAAAGAGGAAAAAACCTTTTAATTGATTAAAGCTGCTAACTACAATCCTATCTGGGGAAAAGTTTAGTGAAGGAATAAATTTAAAGGAAATAAATTTAAAGCACTGCATATTATTCATGCTGGATTCTACTTTATATTATTTATATGTTTCATTTTTTTTCTCTTGCCCTCTTTTGAAACTGTAAAAATCTAGAACAAGCCAGATTTTGAAAACCACCCTTCAAAATGAGATTCAAATGAAAATGTTGTCATTTATCTGTCGTTGAAAGAAGTAGAGGAGAAAATAGAAATAGGAGTCTCAAAGGCTTGAGGAAAGAAAGTCAGGATGAAACCTAATATATTCTTTCAATGAGAATCAATTGACTATACTAGAAAAGCCATTTAAAAATTCTAAGGGAAAAACAAAGCCAAATAAGCGTAAATCAAGTACAAGATCTTTTTAATGAGAATATTTATTCTAATTAAAATTGAGGTCTTAATTTTTATTTTAAAAAGTTTAGAATTTATTTTCTCATAATATTCCTTTACTGTTATCAAGTCAAAATCAGAGTTAACATTCTATATAAAATATTTTATAACTTTATAATATGTTAATTATAGATATTTGTTATCTGTTCAACTAACAGAATAACAGAATAATCTGTTTATAATACTAACATTTACTGAAAATAAATGCGTAATGAAAACAAGAGAAAAAAAATGCTCCTATGGCTTGACAAATATCTCAATAGAATGTCATTTTTTGAAATGAGTTTTATCAGCTTATTTCTTATGCATGATAAAATAGAAAAATAGCTGCATCTTTTATGAAATTCTAAGTATGTGACAAGTTGGCTCTAAAATAAACAACAGAAAATATTAAATTTGGATTTAAATCTCCCCAGGCCATATTTTTTATACTGAACAATAAAAGTTGTTACCTGTATTAACAAGAGCACTGCTATTGTAGAGTGTACCAAGGTGAGGTCCAGAAAGTGAAAGAAAGGTATGAAGCCTGCTGAGGTAATATTTAAACCGTGGTCTTGTAAGCACTGAACGGATTATTAAATTGCCCAACGAATGTCCAATAAAGCTATAAGAGAAAAAAAAATGACATTTCTCCCATAGTATTAGTTTTAAAAACAAAAGTCAAAGCTGCTATCACTATACAAAGATGTGAAATACTAAGAATATAAAATTTTCTAATATGTTTTAAAAATATGATTTGATATTCTGAAATGATGTAACTACATTTTATAGGAAAAAAATGTGAGAACGTAGCAGAAAATTCCTATGCTTATATAATTTATATATTTAATCTATAGAAAAAAGATATTACTTACCAGAAAATTTTTACTCCTAGTTTGCAACTGCTTAGAAATATATTTAAAAAGTAATAATACATTGACTACATGATAAATTTTCCTTTTTAAGCATACACAGCAATTACAATAAACTGTGGAAAATTCTGAAAGAGATGGGAATACCAGACCACCTGACCTGCCTCTTGAGAAACCTATGTGCAGGTCAGGAAGCAACAGTTAGAACTGGACATGAACAACAGACTGTTTCCAAATAGGAAAAGGAGTATGTCAAGGCTGTATATTGTCACCCTGCTTATTTAACTTAAATGCAGAATACATCATGAGAAACGCTGGGCTGGAGGAAGCACAAGCTGGAATCAAGATTGCCAGGAGAAATATCAATAACCTCAGATATGCAGATGATACCACCCTTATGGCAGAAAGTGAAGAACTAAAGAGCCTCTTGATGAAAATGAAAGAGGAGAGTGAAAAAGTTGGCTTAAAGCTCAACATTCAGAACACTAAGATCATGGCATCTGGTCCCATCACTTCATGGGAAATAGATGGGGAACCAGTGGAAACAGTGTCAGACTTTATTTTTGGGGGGGCTCCAAAATCACTGCAGATGGTGGCTGCAGCCATGAAATTAAAAGACGCTTACTCCTTGGAAGGAAAGTTATGACCAACCTAGACAGCATATTAAAAAGCAGAGACGTTACTTTGTCAACAAAGGTCCGTCTGGTCAAGGCTATGGTTTTTCCAGTGGTCGTGTATGGATTTGAGAGTTGGACTATAAAGAAAGCTGAGTGCAGAAGAATTGATGCTTTTGAACTGTGATGTTAGAGAAGACTCTTGAGAGTCCCTTGGACTGCAAGAAGATCCAACCAGTCCATTCTAAAGGAGATCAGTCCTGGGTGTTCATTGGAAGGACTGATGCTGAAGCTGAAACTCCAATACTTTGGCCACCTGATGCGAAGAGCTGACTCATTTGAAAAGACCCTGATGCTGGGAAAGATTGAGGGTAGGAGAAGGGGACGACAGAGGATAAGATGGTTGGATGGCATCACTGACTCAATGGACATGAGTTTGGGTGGACTCCGGGAGTTGGTGATGGACAGGGAGGCCTGGTGTGCTGCAATTCATGGGGTCGCAAAGAGTCGGACACGACTGAGCGACTGAACTGAACAAAAGTCATGATTTAAAACAAAATAATGAAATCGTATCAGTGAGGATGATTTAGACTTTACATCTCCATTTCTCTTATTTTTGGTCCACACTCCACATTGGGGGAGTTCTTTGACTGAATGCATTTCAAGACACATGAAATATACATGCATTTTCCTACTTACGTATAAGATTATACCAAAATTATAACTAATACAGAGGATTTCATCTTTACTAAGGAATAGCTTAAATCAAAACAGCCTTTTCTGCTTCCCATTATTTTACAATAGACAGTACATGAATCCCTGGGGACAATTAACAGTGAAAGAAGAGAGCCTGAGAGCTCTCAGCAACGGGTCGTAGACAACGACTAGGGAGGAGCTGACAAATTTCCTGAAGCTGGGAAGGCAAGTCTGATATCAAATGGTTGTCAATCAGCTAGATCAAGCTTCTGGATTTTATGGCTCACTATAACTGACAATCTAATCTAAAAGAGGCATACTCTTATGGATGAATTAAAAAAACTGAAACAACAGACTTACTTTCGCATCATAAAATAACAAATTAATAAAAGGAATACAAGATGACTACAGAAAATTTAGCAAACAAATGAAAATCCACAAATGACAAAATTAGAAAAAAATCTCTTCTCCCCTACCCCTGACAACATACTCACAATTCCCACCATATTCTAACAGAAACATTTTTTTAAAACGACTTCAGATAAAAGCCTGCTTCTCTCTGCTCTTTGTCCCTATTCTATACTAACTGCAAATGGACTGAACAAAGGCCTATAGTATAAAGAGCTAGCCTCCTCCTCCCACCTACCTGGGATATGACAACCATCAGCTTATTCTACTCTTTTGAGTCAAGAAGATTACTTTTAGTTTTTTCTTTATTTCTTACTGGAATAGAAGAAACAATCACTTTTCTCTCTCTCATTTCTACTTACAACATGTGATTAAAGAATGAGACATACTGGTTTAATCATCATCTGTTGCTTGGGTACTCTCAAAGTATAGTCATGACACTGAAAATATTCTTACAGTTTCATTTCTTTACATATATCTCCCTACAACTTTTCTTTTTGGGAGCAGTTTTATTGAGATATAATTCATACACTGTACAATTCACCCACTGAAAGTGTAAAATTCAATGGTTTTTAGTGTATTTACAGAGTAGTGCAGCATCACTATAAAAAATTTTAGAACATTCCACTACCTTTAAAGGAAACCCTACATTCTTTACTTATCATCGGCCCCCATCTCCTTCTCCCTCAGTCCTAAGTAATCACTAATCTACTTCTCTCTCTATAATGCTGCCAATTCTGGCCAATTCACATAAACAGAACTATACAATATGTAGTTATTTCCCTAAAATCTTTTAATTTTTTTCTCTTTATATTTATTTGAATTGCTGTCTACTATATTTTAGAATAGGACAAAAAATTTCCAGACTGTGTGTAATTTTTCTATAATTCATAAAGACATAAAAGTAAGTTACGTAAATTAGAAAAGTTACCTTATTTTTGAGACTGTTAGACTATATATCTGAATATATTGTATTATCTCATCCAGAAGGCGATCAGTCATGCTATCAAAATCAGCAAAAGTATCATTCTAAACAAAAGCAAAACATACACATTATATACACAGGAAAAACTGAATATAAACATTACCTTTAATTTGGGTACTGAAAATATGTTAAACACCAGTTTTTTTTAGAGAAGTTAGTCAATATAATATTCATTATACTAAAATGAACAAGCAGTGAATTTCCAGGAAAAAAGGCTCAGTTTTCTCATTAATACTTTGTTTAGACTGTTTAGCCCACTAACAGAACTGAACATAAGGTTATTTTAAATGGTTTAATTAATGAATTATTTGCATAGAAATATGAAATACTAGAAATTTTGCATATGTAAAGAGCTCAAAAACTGAGTTATAAATCATTTCAAATTCCTTAAGATATGCATGAATGTTAAATTTTATAGAAATCAGAAAACTTATTTCTACTACTACAGACATTTTGCAGTAAGCAATATTTAGGTAGAAACTGGTAGAAACATGTATGCTTTCACTGAAAACACAGCCATACTGTACCTGATTTCTTTCAGACATAAGAAAATCAATTCTTTCCCCAGGCAGCCCAAGTTCAATGTAAGTTTTTACTAATCGGAGATCTGCACTGTTACCTAGAAAATGAAGAAAACAAAAAGTCTGTCTAAAGGACAAGATAAAGAAAAAGGTGCAGCACACATCCTCACAGGCTGCTAACCATTCTGAGGATAAGAGGAGGGCCTAAGTCAGCTGTGAAGAGACAAGGCCCTGTGCACCAGAACCCACTGTGTTCATGTCACGGCTGATCACCATCAGCAGACAATGTCCGCCAACAGCCTGTGTCTTCAGAGGTCTGGATGTACGATGCTATCAACCCCTCATGCCCACTCCGGCTCCCCCTGTGTCTGGCCCAATGTCAGCACATGCTGTGCTGACCACTGGCAATGGCAACTGTGAGTGACCAACTGACCAACTCGTCACCATCACTCTCTGTATGAGCATTTAACCAAACTTGAGTGCATTTTCGATTTAATCTGTTGACTTTTTCTTTGGCAGTACTAGGTCAGACAAACAGAAATAAAAATCCATTTAAATAATCTAAAGTAGTTTAATTACTAACTTAAAAGATAGATATAAATATAAAATATTTTAATAGCTATCATACATAAATATAAATAATTAGTACCTTTAAAAATTAGTTTAGTGGCTTTTCAGTTAATTCTTTTGGCTTACTCAGGAATATACACATATTATCAATTGCTGAATTTTTACTTTATCCCTCTTTTTAGCTATGTCATGAACAGACAGTATTAACTGTTTTATTTCTGATTTTTAAAAGAAATGTCTCTAGCATCTCACTACTAGGTATATGTTTCCCATGAGCTGTAAGTATATATCCTTAATTACATTAATGAATTAGACTAGTGCTATTTAAGGTTTAAAGTTTGATGCTTACTTGTCATAACTGGAAATGAATATTGAATTTTATATTACTTGATTTACTAATATAGTATATTTTATTAACAAATTTCTTTATATTTACCTATCTGCATTCTGGGAATTAAGTTCTATTTGCTGTAGCTACTTTAATATATTGATCCATTTGCTGGAGGGTTTTGGGAGACATTTAATCAATTAATGAATTCATTTTTCTACAATGTTACTAGAGTCTCATTAAGTATATTTATGTTAGATTACTCCACTTTTTTTGGAGTGTCAGTGTTACATCTTTTTCGGATTTAATAACAAGGTTAGGTTAACCTCAAGGAATAAAATAGGCTCCATTCCATCTTTTTTCCTATTATTCTGGACCAATTTCTATAACATGGGGTAGTGTTTCTTGGAAATTTCAAAGAGGACTATATCAGAGATTCTATTAAGCCAAGAAACTTTTCTTGGAGGATAATTCTTTGCAAATTTTATCAGGGGAAGGAAAGAGGTTAGTATTTGAGGCATTTTATTTCTTGGGTTGCAGTTTTTTTTTTAATTAAAAATATCCAATTTAATGAGAATTTACTAGTTTAGACCTATGGTGGTCAGACAGTAAAGAGTCTGCCTGCAGTGAGGGAGACTGGAGTTGGATCCCTGTGTTGGGAAGATCCCCTGGAGAAGGAAATGGCAACCCACTCCAGTATTCTGGCCTGGAAAATCCCATGGACAGAGGAGCCTGGCAGGAGTCTATGGAGTCGCAAAGAATCGGACACGACTGGGAGACTTCACTGCAGCATTTTTATAATCTATAAAATCTTTTGTTACTTTGCTATTACAGAATCACATTATAACACAGCCCACTCCAGTATTCTTGCCTGGAAAATCCCATGGACATAGGAGCCTGGCAGGCTACAGTCTATGGGGTCGCAAAGAGTCGGATACGACTGAGTGACTTCACTTGACTTGACTCTGCTAGTCTAGAGATATCTGGTATCTTCTAATGCAGTTCCTAACCAAGAAAAATAGGCTGCTGAATAACCAAAATAGCTGTCTTAAAATTAGAGCAAGTAAAAACGGGTATTAAGAATTTAAATTATACCCTAATTAATCAGTGAATCTTTTATTCTTAGGTATTGATTTTTCTTATCCATAAAGTTTAAAGCACCAAGTTAGACATTAGCAGAAAGACAACCAAAGGGAGACAAAATGATTGCCATGAGTGACAGCTAATGCAAATAACTGTAAGAGAGCAGACAGAAAAACCCCAAGTTAATATAAGCAAAATGTTGGCATGTGGATATCAATTCCAAGGAAAATTTGCTTTAAAAAAATCTAATATTACACTCAGCAAAATTAAACATACCTCTGCTTTAGAATGTATTTAAGATAATAATTAATATCAGCAATTTAGAAATCTTTCTTCGGGTCAATGATTAAACAGAACCAAACGAGATCTACTAGGGAAAGAAGATATTGAGTTGGTATGGGTTATATCCACAGATGTTACACACCGTCTAGGCCGTGTACACAGACAATGAGATGCACTCCATTTTCACAATGGTCCTCCTCCTCCTCCTCCACACAAAAATAAGGGACTGAAGATGCCAGCAGAGGAACATCGCTGTACATGAACCCGGGGAGTTTAAGTTGTTTCAATTCATCTTTTGCCTGAAGGAAGCTAGAGCAAAATGTTATAAAAGATATTCTTTACTAAGAATTACATTCAGTTTTTAGAACCAAAAAGATAATCTGCTGAATTCAGAGAACTACAGAAAAGGAAACCCAGAAATACTTGATTTTAAAATACTGAAATATGTGGGATCACCTAAATGATTTAGAAATTACACAGTGATTTTCTTTACTAGCGCTTCCCTGGTGGCTCAGCTCATAAAGAATCTGCCTGCAATGCAGGAGACCTGGGTTCAATCCCTGTTTTTTAGTACATACTCTGATCAAATATAATGAGTAATTACACCCTGACATCACTTAAAAATATTCTTTTAAATTTGAAATCCACTAGAAAATATTAGGAATGGAGTTATGCTTTTTACAGAACTTTATATTGTATGCATAGAAAAGCTGGGAGAAGTACCACAAAGAGTAACAGTCTGATGCTGATCCTGTGACCAAATCTTACCCTCCTCCTCCTTTTTGTGCTATATGTGCTTAGTCACTCAGTCATGTCCGACTCTTTGCGACCCTATGGACTATAGCCTGCCAGACTCCTCTGTCCATGAGGACTCTCCAGGCAAGAATAGTGGAGCGGGTTGCCATGCCCTCCTCCAGGGGAACTTCCCGACCCAAGTTTTGAACCAGGGTCTCCTGCGTTGCAGGCAAATTCTTTACCAGCTGAGCTACCTGGGAAGTCTCTTGCTCCTTTTTAATCTTACATAAATGGGAAAAAAGGCACTATTCTACACAGTGTACTGGTGAGAACGGCAGGTATTATATTTAGTAGATTATTTGTATTTTTCTCTAAAAATATCAGTAAAAAGGAATAGAACTAAGGGGGGATGTGATTA
Source organism: Capricornis sumatraensis (assembly GCF_032405125.1). Classification (NCBI taxonomy): domain Eukaryota; kingdom Metazoa; phylum Chordata; class Mammalia; order Artiodactyla; family Bovidae; genus Capricornis; species Capricornis sumatraensis. The sequence goes on from NC_091079.1 coordinate 10,285,454, forward strand.
AATAAAATCGGCACAAACATATCTATTCAACTTGGGGATTGAGAACATGAAAAATTATGAACTATTTTAATATTATATCATTTGGGCTGATGAAAGTAAAACTCAAGTAAGCTGCTGAACACTAAACTGAGGGGGACACACTAGGTGAAGAATACTGCTTTCATGTTTGATTCAGAAAGAGACTGAGCTGCCAGGAGGTGGAACAACCTTTAACTTCCTAGCACATCTGTCCTTGTTTAGTCACTTTGTGTCCAGTTCTTTGTAAACCCATGGACTATAGCCTGCCAGGCTCCTCTGTCCATGAGATTTTTCAGGGAATACTGGAGTGGTTTGCCATTTCCTTCTCCAGGGGATCTTCTGGACCCGAGGATTGAACCTGTGTCTCCTGCATTGGTAAGTGGATTCTTCACTGCTGAGCTACCAGGGAAGCCCCCTCCTAGCACACTATAATTCAGTAGGCTCTTCTCACCTGGTTCAAAATTGGGAATGATGTATGTCAAGGCTATATATTGTCACCCTGCTTATTTAGCTTCTATGCTGAGTACAACATGCAAAATGCCGGGCTGGATGAAGGACAAGCTGGAATTAAGATTGCTGGGAAAATATCCATATCCTCAGATATGCCGATGACATCACCCTTACGGCATAAAGTGAAGAGGAACTAAAAAGCCTCTTGATGAAGGCAAAAGAGAGTGAAAAAACTGGCTTAAAACTCAACATTCAAAAAACTAAGATCATGGCATCCAGTCCCATCACTTCAAGGCAAACAGATGGGGAAACAATGAAAACAGTGACAGACTTTATTTTATTGGGCTCCAAAATCACTGCAGATGGTGACTGCAGCCATGAAATTAAAAGATGCTTGCTCCTTGGAAGAAAAACTATGACAAATCTAGACAGCAATATTAAGAAGCAAAGACATCCCTTTGCCGACTAAGGTCTGTAAAGTCATATATGGCTGTGAGAATTGGACCATAAAGAAGGCTGAGCACTGAAGAATTGATGCTTTCCAACTGTAGTGCTGGAAAAGATTCTTGACAGTCCCTTCCAAGAGGTGAAATCAATCAATCCTAAAGGAAATCAACCCTGAATATTCCTTGGAGGACTAATGTTGAAGCTGAAGCTCTGATATTGAGGCCACCTGATGCAAAGAGCCAACTCACTGGAAAATAATCTGAAGCTGGGAAAGATTGAAGGCGGGAGAAGGGGACGACAGAGGACAAGATGGTTGGATGGCATCACCAACTCAATGGACATGAGTTTGAGCAAACTCTGGAAGATCACGAAGGACAGGGAAATCTGGCGTGGTGTAGTCTGTGGGGTCACAAAGAGTTGGACATGGCTGAGTGACTGAATAACAATAAATTCTCATCTTAGTGGGTTCACTAGCTGTAGGCGCCATGGATCTCACTTATGTGCACATATCAGAATAATCTGGGAACTTAAAAAACTACAGTAGACAAACCTAGACATTTTACTCTAGGGATTACAATTCCATTTGGAGTAAGGTAGTAGACAACTGTGCCATACTAGTAAATCTATGCCGTCTTCAAATTTTTCTGTTTTTTTTTTTAACTGGACCATTAAATCTCAATTCTGGAACCACTGACTTAGCTGAGGCAATCTGAGTCTGGTAGGCTGACGAAGTTTCTACTAATTATCTAATATTGTCCTTAATTGCTAGATGTCCTTATAAAACCTAACTTCTGTCTGGGAGTAAATGGGGGAGAAATGATGAGGAAAAAAGGGTTTTAAGCTCAACTATTCCACACTTTCACCACACAACTACTGATGAAGGCTCAGGGATGTGTAGCCTATAGAACAGGACAATCATACAGGAACCTACAGGTCTGTCTCAGGCAGCATACTGAGTTCACGTCTCCATTTTGGACAGCTAATCAAAGAAATACTTTCTGTATTACAGAAGTCAGAGAACGTGAAATATGCATGTTTCCAGAGAAAGATATACACATGTTCCCTCTCTGGCAGCACGTGCCGTCACGCTCCACTACTTACGCTTGTATCTGAGGCTTTGGCGAGTTTTCGTACCAGGAGAGCGATGAGGTGCAACTGTGGGAGGCGCTGCTCGGCTGCTTGGTAACAGCGTCACACTTACTCTTAGAAGAATACTTAACGCCACAAGGGGACTCTCGTGGTGCAGACGGGAAGGACAGACAGCCAGAAGTACAGACAGTAGGCACGGTGATGCCATCCCTCAGATAGTCGCTGGCCAGTCTTTCAGACTTGGCAAGTTTTTCTTCTCCCAGGTCAGCTCCGTCTGCACAGTGAGCATCTCCTGCAGCCTCCAGCGTGGAGTAATCTGCCTCTTCATAATACCCGTTTTGAACCATTTGTTGATCCTGCTCTTCCTCTTCCTCATCTTTACCCTGATCCCGCTGAGGACTACTCATTTCTTTTCCAGAAGTTTCTTTCTGAGGGCTAACTGAATGGCTGTAGCTAATAGTGCACATGTCAGAAACATCCGTACTGCTTTGATAGCCAAAATAATTTTCCACAAGCCCTTGCTTTACCATATCAGGACTGGCTGAAAAAGCATCACCTGTACTCAGGTAAGTTTCATCTTTAACTGCAGGGGCTTCTGAACACATTTGTTTGGGATTTAATGCATCACTGTTTTTTCTTTTCACAGTTCTATCTCCACTGCTATCTGCCCTGGTGGAAACGGAACCTGAAATGACACAAGGGGTGCCTGAACAAGCCAGTTCTGAACTTAATGGAACTGTGGTTCCTACAGAGTCACTGGATTTATCAGGACTCTGGGAGTCTTTACACACAGTGTCCAAGTTAGGTTTGGAGCTGCAACTATTTTTCACATCACTGGAAGTATCTTCATCTGAAAAAGCAAATTGTAAAGGGTCTTTAGTGCTTGAATTTAAGGAATGTATTTCTATAGTTTCACTGTCCGAATGCCCTGAAAATATGACACTCTGCTGCTGCAAAATAATACTTGACTTTTTCCTATCGTCACACTTTGGCACATCAGTTGTTCCTAGATTTAACACAGTTTTGCTATCACTTAGGTGACATTCAGATACAGCAGATTTCTTAGGATTTTCATCAGGTGACAGCTCGTCATCAGAAGGCAGAGAATTTATGGAGGTTAAGGACGACTGGATCTCACTGAAAGCACTTGTACTCTCAGTACAGTGACTGCCTAGTGAAAACTTTACATTACAGTCAGGCTTCATCAAAAGCTGAGGAAATAACCTCTCACTGATGTAAAGACCCTGCCCTGGTACAGTTTCAAAGACTATGTCAGGGTTTGGATGCGCTGCAACAGAACTTGGTTCACTTTCCACACCTGAGTCTGAGAACCGAGATGAGGCACACGTGGCACTAATGTCTGGTAACTTAATGGCATCTCCACTCACTACAAGGTGGTATTCTCTTGTAGAAGTAGGTTGATTATTTCTTAACTTAGCTAACGATTCTCCAACAGAACGACACTTAGCTTCCTGCAAAGCTTCCTTTTCAAGTGTTATTTCCATAGGTTTAGATTTACTGTTAGAGTCTAAGGACTCAAAGTTGGGCAGTTGTAAATTATCCACAAATATTTCATCTTGTTGAAGCTCTGTCCAAGGTCCTATTTTAATAGTTACTTTCTCTCCACTGAAACAGTCTTTATTACACGGCTTAACTTCAATTGTCCTAACTCCTGAAGTGGGGGCAGACTGACGATCATGGCAATCGTCTGATGAGCTTCTGGATGCCACACTGTGTTCCACTTGTGCAATTTCACTATCATCCTGGGAGATACCAAGTTTACCTGAAATGGACAAATTTGCACAAACATTTAGGCTGCCAGAGTTCAAAGGATCAAACAGGTCTGGTTGCATATTTTCAATATCTGGAGACTTTCGTTCAGTTCTTTCTGTATTAGCTGGCAAATAGCTAGCTTCCTTTTGACTTGTCTGTCTGATGTAGGTCTTTGGATCAAAATTATATCCATATATTGTGGGGTCCAGACCTTCCTTCTGACTATGTGTAGGGTTGCCTTCAAAGCTTTTAAAGAGATCATTTGATGCTGTATTTTTCAAGCATTTGTAGCCTACCAAAACCACCAAATCCTTAGAGTTCTGTTTTATTAATTTTTTTGTGTTTTCAGGTTTCATTGTTTTCATGAGCTTAGTAACCTTAACCTTGGATTTATTTGATTCTTCATTCTTTCCTTTTAGAGATTTTGTTAGCTGCTTTTCACCTTCTGTAGACCAAAAACTGGAGGTCCCAGCAGGTCTGACTTTCAACTCTGGGCTGGAAAGTCCAGCTAGAGCACTTTCTTCAGTCTCACATTTATCCATTCTACTGGACTCTGATCTCTGAAGACTCTGAATTCCCATCCAGGGTGCATCTAAGTCTTTTATCCAAAGAAAAAGAAATTCAGATTTAAGACAAGGTGTAAGAACTTATGTGATTAAGACTATTTTTTCTGACTATAACTTTCTAATATCCTCAAAAATAAATAAAACTGGAGGTGGAAAAAAGTCCCACATTAAGAAATGGCTTTATGTATAGTAGGTAGAATATACTGCCAATGACACATAGCTTACATATTATAGTTAGATTACACTTACCTTCAGTAACTGAATCTAAATACCTATCTTCAAAGATAATAGGTAACGAATTGAGATCTCCATCTAATTCACTACATTCAATAGGCAGGGGTGGGAGAGAGCTGCAGAAGGAAGTGTTTTTGATAGCGGTGCACATCTGGAGATGACTCTGAGCACTGAAAAACATGTCTCACGTCAGACTGCAACCGAGATAATCACACCAGCTCCACCTCATAGTCCCCCAGGCACCATCCCCTCATCAGTCGTGTGCTCCCCACCACTCAAGACACAAGCACCTGACAAAGGAGTTCCTTGCTCAGAGATAAAAACTGCTACAATGAAAATTACTGACTTATAAAAATTATGGTTTACTGACAAATGTTATTTCAAAGTGCTTTATCTGTACTTAATATATATGCACTTCCTAATTAGCTGAGAACATCATAGAAGAGAAAGACCAAAAGCTCAAATGTCTACTAATGATTTGATGATAATGTTGAAAAAAAGTGTTCCGTTCCTACTGCTTACTTAACATATACTGATAAACACAACAGCTATTTTTAAAAAGGTATATACTTTTCTAATATAAAAGTTTTTTAAAAAAACTTTTTCTTATGAAAAATGTCCTAAACAAATCAAAGTAAACAGAATAGCATAACAATCCCGTCAGCTTCAACAATGAGGATTTTCCCTCTTGCTTTGTCTGGACCTCCACTCAAACACCCAATGATTATTTACAGTTCTCTTTTGTGGTACAGTTCACAGGCACTGAAACAAATACACCTTAGCTGTATGGTTCCGATAAGTGGACACACAATCAGAACATTTCCACCTGTCTAGAGAGTATTCTGTCATCCCAGGCAAACTCTCAGCCCAAGTCAACACCAAGACAACCACTGTCCTGACTTTTACTTCACCTTAGTTTTATGTGTTCCAGAACTTCATATAAACATAATTATATATAATTTATTCTTTTATGTCTCACTTCTTTTCACTCAGCATAATGTCCTCAAAATATTCTTTAAAGCCAAAGAAAACCAGATCTAAAAATACTCAGTAAGGAAAAAGGAAGGCATCTACTCTGGATATTTGAATTATAAATCTTTTACATAACGGCAAGAAGTGCCAGTCAGACTACTTTTGAGAACCTGCAATACATAATTGTAAATATAAGAGATTCCCGCCTGTGAAAATAGAGATACAACTAGATGACCAAATGGAAGGCTGGAGCCAGGGCCTTGTGGGATGGGTAGATCTCATGTGTGGGATGGGATAATAGTGCAATGTGATCCTTTATGGAAGGCAGGGGTCTTTCGTGAAGCAATTCACAAGATTAAACACATCTGACTAAACAGGAGATTTCTGAACTTCAAATTCTCATTTCTTTTGCTGTAAATATTGTATATTCCATCATGATAAATTCTGAGATGATATCTTATATAAAAGGAAACAAAGTCATTTAAACTTTGGATTTGTGCTACTCACTGAAGTTCCTGGTATGCAATGGCAGCTTCTCTTGGATGTTCAAAACAAAAGAAGGCCTCAGAAAACCTGCGCACCTGAAAAATTCCAAAAGGGAGTATGAATAACACGAAGCATCTAACAAGTCATGAGGTTTTAGGTGGTAGGAAGAAAAACACCCTCTGCAAGGGCCCCCATAACCTCCCCCATGAAGATTAACCTCTCTCCTCAGTGTTGCCAAACCTCTGTATGTTGGTACTTACTGCATGAGTTAAAAGAAAGAACAGAATGCAGAGTAAGAAACTTTGGCTTACATTATGGATTCACCATTCATCCTCCTTGAAGATGGGGATTCTGTCCCTCACACCAAGAAGAGTGCCCAGCACACGAAAAAATAGTAGGACCACCTAGCTCCTGCTCCATGCTGTGTGCCAGGCAGCCCAGGACACGTCAGGTGAGCTGATGGGCGGACTCACTGACACTGTGACCTCAGGCATTTCACCTTAGGAGCCTCGATGACTTGCTTTCAATTACACTTAATACTTAGTCTACATACGGGGTTATTGTGAAGAGTAAGCATAATTACATGTTTTATATTTCTTTTTTAAACTGGAAGGTATATGTAAATATAAGCTATGACAATTACCACTGTAGCATTCACCACATTTTTCCTTAAAATAGTTGTTTATGTGAATTGTCTCCCCTCTTAATGTGTGATATTCTTTAGAGTAGGAGCTATGTTTGGGATGATCTTTGCTATCTATCTAAAATATATCTTGGTATGTTATAAAAACAAGTGCTTCGTAAATACTGGTCAAATCTAGTTGAGTATTTCTTCCATCATAGTCGTATTTTGACCTTTTCATTTCTAATTATTCAAAGGCTTTGTCAGCTATGGACAGCAACTGAAGCACCAGTAAGGGCACGGAAAATATATTTTGTTTGAAGGGTACGTGGAAGAGACAGAAATCAGATTATAGCTAGGAATTACATTACATTGAAACTTTTTTCTAAAGGGAAAGAAGACTTGAGGTTCTTTGGTTTTAAATACACAGTGAATTGGAGAAATGTTTTATTCGTCATCAAGATACAGCCAGTTAAGTTTCTGATTTCCTCAGCCTATCTCCCTGAGTTGGTGAGACAGGATCTTCAGAGGGACAAGGGGAGGCATCTGTGAGGGAAGGATGTAACTGTGTCTTCACTTCAAATGCTGCAACTGACACTTCTTGCTCTCCAACACTAGCGGAGAGATAAGGAAAACCATTTGCCTGTCTGTCAGAGAGGTTTTCCTGAGGGCTATAAAGTGTGAAGAAATCCAGCCTGAAGTGATCTGTGGCTGCAGCTGGGCCTGCCTTCTCAGACTCCTATGATAAGAGCCATCATTTCTGGAGAGCAGCCACCCTCGTAAGCTCTATGCTAAGCACTTTACTTTTTTATTCTTTGATTTAAACCATATGAAAACCCTATGAAGTGAACATATTTTCATTTAACAACTGAGAAAACAGGCAGAAAGAAGTTAATTACTTGGCCAAGACAACAGAGCTGGCCCGTGACACATCTGGGTTTTCAAATAAGGGCTCGAGAAAAAGTGTTGTCTTGTGCTCCAACCACTGAGCTCTTCCCTTCTGCATTAAGACTCCCTATTGCCAGCACGTCTTTTCTTCCCTTTCCTCTCTGAGCCCAGATGGAAGTTCTGGTCTAAACTTTCTCCTGCCCTGATTTTCATGCAGTGGCAACACGTGATGAATAAGGCTGGTGACTATACTGAGGCCATGACTAAGGCATCACTGCCACCTGACGGCAACACAGCTTAGTTCTGGGCAAAAGGCATTCATAGAAAAAATGTTAAATTTACAAATTCAAACTCAGGATATGAGTAATAGATATTAATACTCTGGTATACATAGTTGTGGGCATCCCAGGTGGCCCTAGTGGTAAAGAACCCACCTGCAATGTGGGAGACATTAGAGATGCAGGTTTGATCCCTGGGTCAGGAAGATCCCCTGGAGGAAGGCATGGCAACCCACTTCAGTATTCTTGCCTGGAGAATCCCATGGGCAGAGGAGCCTGGTGGGCTACAGTCCATGGGGTCACAAAGAGTTGGACACGACTAAAGTGACTTAGCATGCATACATGATTGTAAAAGAAGTTTTGAGTATGTACCCTAAAGAATCTACTCATTTGGAAACATCAACTAGTCAAAATTTAACCAGGAAGTTAAAAAAAAAAAAATAGCCTTCAAGGGTTCAAAATGGGTGTTTATAGTGCTTTACAGAATTAAATGTTTATCTGTGTTCATCCTAATATGTTGCTTATAGTGCTAAATAATGTTTATTATGATAATTTTAACTAGTATTTGTTATCAGTGTAACTATGCTTATTACAGCTATTAAAATTAATTATAAAGTAAATTATTTTATTAAATATTATTCAATAAATAATTGAATATTTGTTATTAAATATATCTTAAACAGAATTTAATTATTCAATAAATATTTAGCAAATAATTATTAAAATATACTTTATTATAAAATATAATATTAAATTATTAAATATAAGACTTATATTAAATATATTATTAAATATCATATTTCACTAATTTTAAATTATTAGAACATTATTTAATAGAATATGTTTATTATCATAAATGTAACATTATTGTATTAAATATAACATTTACATAATTTTATATCAAAATATAATATTTTAATATACATTATTACTAAAACATATTATTAAAAATAATTTTATACATCCACATCCAAGTTAGAGTCTAATTATTAGTGTAGAGTCTAAATATGTGATGTATTATTTATGTTGCCTTGAAGAAAAAACACATCTCACAAATGTTTACTGAAAAATATTCTTTGCATTCTTGCATTATGCTCACAGTAGGATACTTTAGAGTCCACTTTTTATACAAAATTGATTTATGCTTACTATTAGATACAATTTTAAGTGATTTAAGTTACCTGGTTTCCCATTTCACAGTACATTAAAAGAGCAAATGAACCAAGGGAAAAGGAGAGTTACAGAATACAGATTGTGTACAGAGGCATTAAGTGTATGTAAGTATATGAGCCAAAAGAAACTTGATGCTGAAACAAAAATGCCTCCCTACACAAGGTGCATAATGATAACTAACTCATTTTCAAAAGGCTAACTTAGGTTCCATACACTCTACTTCAGAAGGTAGGGAACCATGAGGCACATTATGAAGTTTCCATGTAAAATGTTCAGAAATAATTTAAGAAAAAATTAGCCCTTTAAAAAGCACATATTGGATAAAAACAAAGTTCACTTTTGGTTAGACTTATTTCCTAAAAACCCCTTCATGGATTACTGCCTTGTCATGGTGAAGAGGCTTGTGTAACTCAGTGAAGGTATGAGGCATGCCAAGCACGGCCACCGAAGATGGACGGGTCACAGTGGAGGGTTCTGACAAAATGTGATACACCGGAGGAGGGAATGGTAAACCACCCCAGTATACCTACCGTGAAAACCCCATGAACTGTACAAAACGGCAAAAAGATATGACACCAGAAGATGAGTCCCCTAGGTCTGAAGCTGTCCAATATGCTACTGGGAAAGAGCAGAGGACACCTACTAATAGCTTCAGAAAGAACGAAGCAGCAGGGCCAAAGTGGGAACAACACTCAGCTGTGAATGTGCCTGCTGATGAAAGTAGAATCCGATGCTGTAAAGAACAGTATTGTATAGGAACCTGGAAAGTTAGGTCCAAGAATCAAGGGAAATTGGACGTAGTCAAGTAGGAGATGATAAGAGTAAATAAACACTGAGATCTTAGGAATCAGTGAACTAAAATGGACAGAAATGGGTGACTTTAAGTCAGATGACCATTATATCTACCACTGTGGGCAAGAATCCCATAGAAGTAATGGAGTAACCCTCATAATCAACAAAAGAGTTTGAAATGCAGCACTTGGGTGCAATCTCAAAAACAACAGAATGATGTCTGTTCGTTTCCAAGGCAAACCATTCAACATCACAGTAATTCAAGTCTCTGCCGCAAACACTGATGCTGAAGAAACTGAAGGTTGATCAGTTCTATGAAGACCCAGAAGACCTCCTAGAATTAATGCCAAAAAAAGATGTCCTATTCATCATAGGGATTGCAAAGAGTTGGACACGACTGAGTGGCTAAGCACAGCACAGCATTTATCATAGGGGATTGGAATGCAAAAGTAGGAAGTTCTGCATGGACTTGCCTGGAATAACAGGCAAGTTTCCTCTTGGAGTACAAAATGAAGCAGGCAAAGGCTAACAGAATTCTCCCAAGAGAATGCACTGGTCATAGCAAATACTCTTTTTCAACAACACAAGAGATGATTTACACATGGACATCACCAAATAGTCAATGAGAAAATCAGATTGATTACATTCTTTGTAGCAGAAGAAGCTCTGTACAGTTAGCAAAAACAAGACCTGGAGCTGACTGTGGCTCAGATCATAAGCTTCTCATAGAAAAATTCAGGCTTAAACTAAAGAAAGCAGGGAAAACTGCTAGGACAGCAAGGCACAACTTAAACCACCTATGAATATACAGTGGAGGTGACGAATAGATTCAAGGGACTAAATCTAGTAAACAGAGTGCCTAAAGATCCATGGATAGAGGTCTGTAATATTGTACAGGAGGCAGTGAACAAAACCACCCCAAAGAAAAAGAAAAGCAAGAAGGCCAAGTGGTTGTCTGAGGAGGCTTTACAAATAGCTGAAGAAAGATAAATGAAAAGCAAGGGAGGAAGGAAAATGTACACCCAACTAAAGGAAGAGTTCCAGAGAATAGCAAGGAGAGACAAGAAAGCCTTCTATGAACAATGAAAACAAATGGAGGAAAACACCAGAAGGGGAAAGACTAGAGATCTCTTTAAGAAAACTGGAAATATCAAAGGAACATTTCATCCAAAGATGGGCAAAATAAAGGACAGAAACAGTTAAGACCTAATAGAAGCAAAGAGACCAAGAAGAGATGGAAAGAATACCCAGAAGAACTATACAAAAAATATCTCAATGATCTGGATAACTGTGATGGTGTGGTCATTCACCTAGAGGAAGACATTCTGGAGTGTAAAGTCAAGTGGACCTTAGGAAGCACTGCTTAGGAAGCACTAACTGTCAATAAAGTTAGTGGAGATGATGGAATTCCAGCAGAGCCATTTAAAATCCTAAAAGACATTGCTATCAGAGTGCTGCACTCAATATATCAGCAAATTTGGAAAACCCAGCAGTGGCCGCAAAACTGGAAAAGGTCAATCCTCATCCCAATTAGCAAGAAGGGCAGTACTAGAGACAACTGCACTCGTATCCAATGCTAGTAAGGTTATGCTCAAAATCCTGCATGCTAGGCTTCGGCATTATATGAACTAAGAACTTCCAGATGTCCAAACTGGGTTTAGAAAAGGGGAACCAGAGATCAAATTGTCAGCATTTGCTGGATCACAGAGAAAGCAAGGGAATTCCAGAAAAAAAATCTACCTCTGTTTCATTGACTACACTAAAGCCTCTGACTGCGTGGATCATAACATACTGTGTTAGAGAGATGGAAATACCAGACCACCTTATACCTGTCTCCTGAAAAACCTGTATGCTGGTCAAGAAGCAACAGTGAGAACTTTGTATGGAACAACCAACTGCTTCAGGATAGAGAAAGGAGTATGACGAGGCTGTTTACTATCACTCTGTTTATTTAATTTATACACAAAGTGCATCATGAGACATGCTGGGCTGGATGAGGTACAAGGCGGAATCAAGATTGCTGGGAGAAATACCAACAACCTCAGATATGTGGATGATACCACTCTAATGACAGAAAGAGAAGAGGAACTAAAGAAACTCTTGATAAGGGTGAAGGAAGAGAGTGAAAAAGCCAGCTTAAAACTAAACATTAAAAAAACTAAGATCATGGCATCTGGAACCATCACTTCACAGAAAACTAGAAGGGGAAAGGTGGAAGCAGTGACAGATTTCCTCTTCTTGGGCTCTAAAATCACTGTGGATGGTGACTGCAGCCATGAAATCAGAAGACCGCTGCTCCTTGGCAGGAAAGCTATAACAAACCTACACAGTGTGTTAAAAAACAAAGACATCACTTTGCCAATAAAAGTCTGTATAGTCAAGGCTATGCTCTTTCCAGTAGTTACATACAGTTGTGAGAGCTGGACCATAAAATGGCTGAGTCCAAAGAATTGATGCTTTCAAACTGTGGTGCTGGAGAAGACTCTTGAGAGTCCCCTGGACAACAAGGAGATAAAACCAGTCAATCCTAAAGAAAATTAACCCTGAATTTCATTGGAAGGACTGATGCTGAAGCTGAAGCTCCATTACTTTCACCACCTGATTAGAACAGCCGACTCATTGAAAAAGACACTGATGCTGGGAAAGACTGAAGGCAGAAGAGAGTGACAGAGAATGGAATGGTTGGATGGCATCACTGACTCAATGGACATGAGTATGAACAGGCTCTGGGAGATGGTGAAGAACAGGTAAGCCTGGTGTGCTGCACTCCATGGGGTCGCAAAGAGTGGGACATGACTGAGCGACTGAACATTTACGTACGTGTATGTGTATGTGTGTGTGTATTATCAATGGATATTACTCAGCCATAGAAAGAATGAAATAATGCCACTTGCAGAAACATGGATGCACCTAGAGATTATCACACTAAGTGAAGTAAGTCACAGAGAAAGACAAATACCCTATGATATCACTTATATGTGGAATCTAAAATGACACAAATGAATTTATCTGTGAAACAGACTCACAGAGAATAGACTTGTGGCTGTCAAGGAGGAGGAGGACAGGAGGTGGGAAGAACTGGGAGTCTGGGATTCACAGAGGCAAACTATTATACACAGAACAGATAAACAACAAGGGCCCACTGTATGGCACAGGGAACAATCTTCAATATCCTGTGATAAACCATAATGGAAAAGGAACACAAACAGGAACCAAAACAAAAAGGTACTCTTTCCATAGGCAGATACAACCTGCCTCGAGGGAAGACAGGCTAGATTTCAGTTCCCACTCCCCCTAGCAGAATCCTCTTATTTAGGGAAAGGCCTAACACTGTTCTCAGGTGACACAATGGTAAAGAATCTGCCTGCCAAGCAGGAGACACACGTTTGATCCCTGAATCAGGAAGATCCCCTGGAGAAGGAAATGGCAACCTATTCTAGTATTCTTGCCTGGGAAATCCCACAAAAGAGGAGTATGGTGGGCTACAGTCCACGGAGTAGCAGAGAGTCAGACGTGACTTGGTGACTAAACCACCACTACCACCCAAATCTGTTAATCAATCGAAGAACTTAAAAAATTCTACCCATGTCTGGGCCCCATTTAGCATTGGTAATTTTTAAAGTTCCCAAGATGACTCTAATACACAGCCAAAGTTGAAAAGCACTATTTAACTTCACTGAGACCAGGACAGAGAAGCTGGTATTGGATTGACTCTACTGGAAACAACTTACAAAACTGGACAAAACACATGGAGCAACTGCTTCAAGCCCTGAAGGATACCCACTGGATATGCAAAGAAGTGGGAAAATGTACCTTACAATCAGGAGATACAAGCAGTTTGTTGAAATAGACTCCACAATAACCCAGGTGCTAGAAATAGCAAGCAAGAATTAAAAAAAAAAATTAAAACAAGTTTTTTTTTAAGAGCGGTTTTAGAGAAAAATTGATCAGAAAGTATAGAAAATTCCAATTATACACCAATCACCCACGTTTTTCCTATTATTTGCGTCTTGTATTTGTTATAATTTGATGTTGTTGGTCAGTCACTAAGTTGTGTCCCACTCTTTTGCGACTCCATGAATTGTAGCCTGCCAGGCTCCTCTGTCCATGGGGTCTCCCAGGCAAGAATACTGAAGTGGGTTGCCATTTCCTTCTCCAATAATTTGATGCATTTGTTATAACTGATGAACCAATGTTGACACATCATCAACAACTAAAGTTCATCACTTCATTAAGGTTCACCCTTGGTATTGTGCATGGTATGGGCTTTGATAAACGTATAAAGACAAATACCTACCATCACAATGTCACAGAGAACAGTTCCACTGTCCTAAAGATCTCTCGTGCTCCACCCATCTGACTCTCTCCCAATTTCCCTGAGCTCGTGGCAACTACTGATTATTTCTTTAGTTTTTCCTTTTCCAGAATGTCATACAGTTGGAATCATATAGTGGTAACTCTCTTCAGATTGGCTTCATTTAGCAAAAATAAATTATTAAGGTTTTTCTATGTCTTTTCATGGTTTGAGAGTGCATTTCTTTTTATTACTGAAAAAATTCCATTATATGGATAAACAAAGATTTATTCATTCATCTGATGAAGAACAGTTAATTAGTTCAAGTTTAGGCAATTATGAAAAAAGCTGCTATAATATATGTACAGGTTTTTGCATAGACCTAACTTTCAATTAATTTGGGGAAAAAAAAAAAGCATGATAGATAGACTGTAGTGTAAGAGTATGTTTGGATTTGTATGAAATTGCCAAACCATCTTCCAAACTGGCTGTACCATTTTGCATTCCCAACAGCAATGAAAGAGAATTCCTGTTGGGTCCCCATCCTTATCAATATTTGGTGTTGTCAGTGTTTCTTATTTTAGTCATTCTTACAGGTGTGTATGGCATCTCATTGTTTTAATTTGCAATTCTCTGATAATGTTAAGTTGAGAATTTTCTTTCCCCAAGTGAATGGCTAGAGAGGGCTAGAAATGGGTCCTCCAGGTCAGCTGGGCTCCAGAAAGAGCTTCTGAGGAGGAAGGTCTTGTTAAGAAAGATAGAATGCTTTGAATGTATCTACAAATGACTATTTCCATTTCTCCCTGCATGAGGGGATTACTCTGATCATCATTATGCAAACTTGGTAGGATTCGAGCTAAAACTCATAGAAGTGTGGGTATCCCCTAAGATTGGGTCCTCTGGAGTTACTAACTCAAACTTGTCCAAACTGAGCCTCCAGAAATTTGTCAATTACAGTGTAAATTTTGCTCCCCTGGTACTGGCTCCTGGTGACTTCTGTTCATGGATATGTTTCTGCTTTAGCAAGATGTGATTCTCTGTAATTGGCTCTCTCTCTTTACAGTTCAGGTGAGGTAGGCTGAAGTTTATCATGCAGCCTCAGTTCTCAAATGGATATAAAAAGATGTGTTGACATTTGGTTTGTTCAGCTCTTTTTTTGTTGGTAGAAAGGAAGTGATGAAGTCCAAGTCTCTTACAAACCAGATCAGAAACCAGAACTCCAGGCAAGTACTTTTAGGCAATAATTATACACTACCAAATGACTGAGAGCAGCTGATCATAATGAAGGAAGAGATGAGGAACCTCAGCAGAAAAATGAAACCATTAAAAAAATTACCAAGGGGAAATTTTGGATGTAAGAATATAATATCAGAAAAGAAAATTTTATTAGATAAAATTTAGACCAGATCAGACACTACAGAAATGAGTTAGTGAATTCAAAGATAGAATAACAAAAATTATTCACGCCAAACAACATAGAGAAAAAAAACTAAAGACCCCAAAATATCAAAAGTGTAACAAGTGATATGAGAGTGCCAGAGAGAGAGCAGAGGGAAAAACTGGGGCATAAAAAAATCTATAGTTATGGCTAAAATTTTGATAAAAATATCACACTGCAGATCTAGGAATTAAAGCAAACCCTAAGGAAGATAAATTAAGAAAATACAAGGCACATCAAAATTAAATAGCTAAAAAACAAAGATAAAGAGAAGATCCTAACAGTAGCTGGAAGAAAACAACAATGTAAATCAGTGTACCCAACCTTTTGGGCAGCAGGGAGGGACAGGTTTAGTGGAAGACAATTTTCCCATGGAAGGGGGTGGTGGTGGTGGTTTTCAGGTGATTCTCATACGAGGAGCACACTCTAGATCCCTTGCAGGCACAATTTCACAGTAGGGTTCCTGCTCCTATGAGAATCTAATGCCACTGCTGACCTGATGGGAGGTGGAGCTCAAGTGGTAATGTGAGTGATGGGGAGATGTAAACACAGAAGCAGCTCTGGTCACTCACTTGCCTCTCACCTGTTGCTGTGCAGCCCTGTCTGCGGCCCAGGGGTTGGGAACCCTGATATCAATGACTGATTTAATATCACAGAGTATGGAGGACAGATGATAATGGTATGTCTTTAAAATAGCAAAGCAGAGACGAAAAAAATGGCAATCCAGAATGCTGATTAAACAACCCTATGAATCAACATGACCCAAGTTAGATTTATAATATACTATACTTATAAGTTTAGCAGGGTCATAGGATATAAAATCAATACGCAATAATCAATTGTACTTTTACAACTCTAGTAACAACCTTTAAAAAAATGAAATTAAAAGACCATTTATAACAACATCACATAATATAACTGCATAAAAGGGTTATAAATAAATAAAAGAGACTGAAAACTACAAAACACTTCTGAAAGAAATTAAAGACCTAAGTAAATGGGGAGCCAGGCCATGTTCACAGATTGGCTCAATATAATTAAGGGGAAAATTCTGTCTAAATTGATCTATAATTTTACTTAAACTGAAATGCCAGCATTATTTTTTTTCAGACTAAACTTTTTATTTTGTATTGGTTATAGTATAGCCAATTAACAATGTTGTAGCAGTTTCAGGTTGGAGAAGGCAATGGCACCCCACTCCAGCACTCTTGCCTGGAAAATCCCATGGACGGAGGAGCCTGGTAGGCTGCGGTCCATAGGGTCGCGAAGAGTCAGACACGACTTCACTTTCACTTTTCACTTTCATGCACTGGGATAAGAAAATGGCAACCCTCTCCAGTGTTCTTGCCTGGAGAGTCCCAGGGACGGCGGAGCCTGGTGGGCTGCCATCTATGGGGTCGCACAGAGTCAGACACAACTGAAGCGACTTAGGAGCAGCAGTTTCAGGTGAACAGAGAAGGGAATCAGCCATCTATACACATGTATCCACTCTCCCCCAAACCTCCCTCCCAACCAGACTGGCATATAATGTTGAGTAGATTTCCATGTCCTTGTTGGTTACCCATTTTAAATATAGCAGTGTGTTCATGACCTTCCCAACTCCCTAACTATCCCTTCCTCCAGGCAACCATAAATTCGTTTTCTAAATCTGTGAGTCTTTCTGTTTTGTAAGTAAGTTCATTTGTATCATTTATTTTTAGATTCCACATACAAGGGATGCCATATGATATTTATCCTTCTCTGTCTGACTTACTTCACTCAGTATGACACTGTCTAGGTCCACCCATGTTGCTGCAAATGGCCTTATTTCATTCTTTTTAATGGAATAATATTTCATTGTATATACATACCACATCTTCTTTTTTAAAAAATTAATTTATTTTAATTGGAGGCTAATTACTTTACAATATTGTGGTGGGTTTTGCCATACTTTGACATGAATCAGCCATGGTTGTACATGTGTCCCCGATCCTGAACCCCCCTGCCACCTCCCTCCCCATCCCATCCCTCAGGGTCATCCCAGTGCACCGACCTTGAGTACCGTTTCATCCATCGAACTTGGACTGGTGATCTATTTCACATATGATAATATATATGTTTCAAAGCTATTCTCTCAAATCATCCCACCCTCGCATTCTCCCACAGAGTTCAAAAGTCTGTTCTTTGTATCTGTGTTTCTTTTGTTGTCTCACATATAGGGTCATTGTTACCATCTTTCTAAATTCCATATATATGCATTAATATACTGTATTGGTGTTTTTCTGACTTACTTCACTCTGTGTAATACACTCCAGTTTGGTCCACCTCATTAGAACTGATTCAAATGTGTTCTTTTTACAGCTGAGTAACAGTCCATTGTGTAGATGTAACACAGCTTTCTTATCCATTCGTCTGCTGATAGACATCTAGGTTGTTTCCATGTCCTAGCTATTGTAAACAGTGCTGCAATGAACACTGGGGTACATGTGTTTCTTTCAATTCTGGTTTTCTCAGTGTGTATGCCCAGCAACACCACATCTTCTTTCTCCATTCCTCTGTCAATGGACATTAAGGTTGCTTCCATGTCTTGGCTATTGTAAACAGTGCTGCAATGAACACTGGAGTGCATATATCATTTCAAATCATGTTTTCCTCCTGACACATGCTGAGGAGGAGTGGGACTGCAGGGTCATACGGTAGTTCTATATTTCAGTTCAGTTGCTCAGTCATGTCTGACTCTTTGCGACCCCATGAATCACAGCACGCCAGTCCTCCCTGTCCATCACCATCTCCCTGAGTTCACTCAAACTCACGTCCATTGAGTCAGTGATGCCATCCAGCCATCTCATCCTCTGTCGTCCCCTTTTCCTCCTGTCCCCAATCTCTCCTAGCATCAGAGTCTTTTCCAATAGTAGCTCTATATTTAGTTTTTTAAGGAAACTTCATACTGTTCTCCATAGTGGCTATACCAATTTACATTCCCACCAACAGTGTAAGAGGGTTCCCTACTCTCCATGCCCTCCCCAGCATTTATTTTTTGTCAGTTTTTTGATGATAGCCATTCTGACCAGTGTGAGGTGGTATCTCACTGCAGCTTTGATTGGCATTTCCTTAATAACCAGCAGCATTGAACATCTCTTCATGAGTCTGCTGGCCATCTATATGGCCTCTTTGGAGAAATATCTATTCAGGTCTTCTGTCCATTTTTTGAGTGTTCTGTTGGTTTTGATGCTGTTAAGCATCACAAACTGTTTGTAAATCTGGAGATTAATCCCTTATCAGTTCATTTCAGTTCAGTCGCTCAGTCATGTCCGACTCTTTGCGACCCCATGAACCGCAGCACACCAGGCCACCCTGTCCATTACCAACCCCTGGAGTACACCCAAACTCACATCTGTTGAGTCAGTGATGCCATCCAGCCATCTCATCCTCAGTCGTCCCCTTCTCCTCCTGCCCCCAATCCCTCCCAGCATCAGTCTTTTCCAATGAATCAGCTCTTTGCATGAGGTGGCCAAAGTATTGGAGTTTCAGCTTCAGCATCAGTCCTTCCAATGAACACCCAGGACTGATCTCCTTTAGAATGGACTGGTTGGATCTCCTTGCAGTCCAAGGGACTCTCAAGAGTCTTCTCCAACACCACAGTTGAAAAGCATCAATTCTTCGGTGCTCAGCTTTCTTTATAGTTCAACTCTCACATCCATACGTGACCACAGGAAAAACCATAGCCTTGACTAGACGGACCTTGGTTGGCAAAATAATGTCTCTGCTTTTGAATATGCTGTCTAGGTTGGTCATAACTTTCCTTCCAAGGAGTAAGAGTCTTTTAATTTCATGGCTGCCGCCACCATCTGCAGTGATTTTGGAGCCCAGAAAAATAAAGTCAGCCACTGTTTCCACTGTTTCCCCATCTATTTCCCATGAAGTGATGGGACCAGATGCCATGATCTTAGTGTTCTGAATGTTGAGCTTTAAGCCAACTTTTTCACTCTCCTCTTTCATTTTCATCAAGAGGCTCTTTAGTTCTTCACTTTCTGCCATAAGGGTGGTGTCATCTGCATATCTGAGGTTATTGATATTTCTCCTGGCAATCTTGATTCCAGCTTGTGCTTCCTCCAGCCCAGCGTTTCTCATGATGTACTCTGCATAGAAGTTAAATAAGCAGGGTAACAATATACAGTCTTAATGTACTCCTTTTCCTATTTGGAACCAGTCTGTTGTTCCATGTCCAGTTCTAACTGTTGCTTCCTGACCTGCATACAGGTTTCTCAAGAGGCAGGTCAAGTGGTCTGGTATACTCGTCTCTTTCAGAATTTTCCACAGTTTATTGTGATCCACACAGTCAAAGGCTTTGGCATAGTCAATAAAGCAGAAATAGATGTTTCTCTGGAACTCTCTTGCTTTTTCAATGATCCATCGGATGTTGGCGATTTGATCTCTGGTTCCTCTGCCTTTTCTAAAACCAGCTTGAACATCTGGAAGTTCACGGTTCATGTATTGCTGAAGCCTGCCTTGGAGAATTTTGAGCATTACTTTACTAGCGTGTGAGATGAGTGCAATTGTGTGGGAGTTTGAGCATTCCTTGGCATTGCCTTTCTTTGGGATTGGAATGAAAACTGACCTTTTCCAGTTCTGTGGCCACTGCTGGCATATTGAGTGCAACACTTTCAAAGGGTCATCTTTCAGGATTTGAAATAGCTCCACTGGAATTCCATCACCTCCACTAGCTTTGTTCGTAGTGATGCTTCCTAAGGCCCGCTTGACTTCACATTTCAGGATGTCTGGCTCTAGCTGAGTGATCACACCATCGTGATTATCTCAGTCACATCATTTGCAAATATTTTCTCCCAATTTATGGGTTGTCTTTTCATTTTATTTATTGTTTCCTTTGCTGTGCAAAAGCTTTTGAGTTTAAGTAGGTCCCATTTGTTTTTATTCCCATTATTCTGGGAAATGGATTGAAAAAGATACTGCTGTGATTTATGCCAGAGAGTGTTCTGCCTATGCTTTCCTCTAGGAGTTTTACAGTGTCTGATCTCACATTTAGGTCTTTAATCCATTTTGAGATTATCTTTGTATATGTTCTATACATATACAAAATGATCTAACTTCATTTTTTTAAATATGTATTGTCCAATTTTCCCAGCACCATTTGTTGAAGAGACTGTCTTTCCAACATACTTCATCATCAATCAACTGACCATAGGTGAATGGGGTTATTTCTGCATTTTCTATCCTGTTCCATTGATCTATATTTCTAGTTTTGTGCCACTACCATACTGTTTTGATGACTGCAACTTTGTAGTATAGCCAGGGAGCCTGATTTCTCCAGCTCCGTTTTTTAAGCTTGCTTTGGCTATTTGGGATCTTTTGTGCCTCCATACACATTTTGAGATTTTTTTTTTTGTTCTAGTTCTGTGAAAAATGCTATTGGTAACTTGATAGGGATTGTGTTGAATCTGTAGATTGCCTTGGGTACTATAGTCATTTTGACAATATTGATTCTTGCAATCCAAAAATATGGTGTTATCTTCCCATCTATTTATGTCTTCTTTGATTTCTTCCATCAGTATCTCACAGTTTTCAGAGTACAGGCTTTTTGTATCCTTAGGTAGATTTATCCCCAGGTATTTTATTCTTTTTGATGCAATGGTAAATGGAATTGCTTCCTGAATTTCTCTTTCTGATTTTTCATTGTTAGTGTAGGGAAATGCAACAGATTTCTGTGTATTAATTTTGTAACCTGCAAATTTACCAAATTCATTGCTGAGTTTTAGTAGTTTTCTGATAGCATCTTTAGGATCTATGTATAGTATCATGTCATCTGCAAATACTGATAGTTTAACTTCTTCTTTTCCAATTTAGATTCCCCTTACTTTTTCTTCTCTGATGACTATAGCTAGGACTTCCAAAACTATGTTGAATAAAAGAGGTGAGAGTGGACATTCTGGTCTTATTTCTGATCTTAGAGGGGATGCTGTCAGTTTTTCACTATTGAGTATGATGCTAGCTGTAGGTTTGTAGAATATGGTCTTTATTCTGTTGATTTATGTACTCTCTATGCCCACTTTCTGGAGTGTTTTTTTTTTAATCATAAATGGGTGCTGAATTTCATCAAAAGCTTTTCTAGCATCTACTGAGATGATCATATAGTTTTTATTCTTCAATTTGTTGATGTAGTATATTACCTTGATTGATTTGTGGATGTTGAAAAATGCTTGTATCACTGGGATGAATCCCACTTGATCATAGTGTAAGATCTTTTCAATGTACTGTGGGATACAGATTGCTAGCATTTTGTTGAGGATTTTTGCATCTATGTTCATCAGTGATACTGGATTATAATGTGTGTGTGTGTGTGTGTGTGTGTGTGTGTGTGTGTGGTATCTTTGGTTTTGGTTTCAGAGTGATGGTGGCCTCATAAAATGAGCTGGGGAGTTTTCCTTCCTCTGTGATTTTTTAGAACAGTTTCAGAAGGAGAGGTGTTAACTCTTCTCTAAACATTTGATAAAATTTACCTGTGAAGCCGTCAGGGCCTGGACTTTTGTTTGTTGGGAGGTTTTTAATAACAGTTTCAATTTCAGTGCTTTAGACTGGTCTGTTCATGTTTTCTACTTCATCTTGGTTCAGTCTAAGGAGACTGTACCTTTCTAAGAACTTGTGCATGTCTTCTAGATTGTCCATTTCACTGGCATACAATTGTTCATAGTAGTCTCTTATGATCCTTGATATTTCTATGGAGTCAGTTGTAACTTCTTTTTCATTTCTAATTTAATTGATTTGAATCCTCCCTCCCTTTTTTTTTTCTTGGTTTCTGGCTAAAGGTTTATCAATTTTGCTTATCTTTTCAAAGAACAAGCTTTTAGTTTCATTGATCTTTGAGATTTTTCTTTGTCTCTGTTTCATTCATTTCTGCTCCAATTTTTATGATTTCCTTTCTTCTGTTAACCATAGGTTTGCTTTTTCTTCTTTCTCTAATTGTTTTAAGTATAAGGTTAGGTTGTTTGAGGTTTTTCTTGTTTCTTGAGGCAACTGCATATTGCCATAAACTTTCCACTTAGAACAGCTTTTGTTGCATCCCATAAGTTTTTGACCATTGTGCTTTCATTTTCATTTGTCTCTAAGTTTTTTTTAAATTTCCTCTTTGAGTTTTTCAGTGATCAAATAGTTTCTGAGTAGCATATTGTTTAGCTGCTACGTATTTATGTTTTTTAGAGTATTTTCTTGTGATTTATTTCTAATCGCAGAGCTTTATGACAGAAAAAAGGATATAATTTCGATTTTGTAAATTTACCAAGACTTGCCTTGTGGCCCAGCATGTGGTCAATCCTGGAGAGTGTTCCATGTGCACTTGAGAAGAATGTAAAGTCTGCCACTTTTGGGTGAAACGCTCTATAAATATCAATTAAATCCAACTGATTTAAACTGTCATTTAAGGTCCATGCTCCATATTAATTTTCTGTCTAGAGAAAGTGGGGTTTTAAAGTTCCCCACTATTATTCTCTTACTGTTGATTTCTCTGTTTATATTTGTTAGTATTTGCCTTACATATTGAGGTAGTCCTATGTTGGGTGCATATATATTTATAATTGTTATATCTTTTTCTTGGATTGAACACTTGATCATTATCATGTGTCCTTATTTGTCTCTTAGAACATTCTTTGCTTTAAAGTCTATTTTGTCTGATGTAAATATTGTTATTCCAGCTTTCTTATGAATTTGCTGTGTGTGGAATACCTTCTCCCATCCCCTTACATTCAGTCTGTAAGTCTGTGGTGGGTCTCGTGTAGACAACACATCTATGGGTCTTGTTTCTGTATCTACCCAGCCAGTCTATGTCTTTTGGTTGGTGTCTTTAATCCATTTACATTTAAGGCAATTATTAAGGCAATATGTATGATCCCAGAGGTCTCTTAGGCTGTCTTCATTTCTTTTCATTCTTTTTTCTACATTCTGTTTTGCAGCAGTGATTTCCACCATTCTATCTTCCAGGTCACTAATCCGTTTTTTTGCCTCAGTTATTCTGCTATTAATTCCTTCTACTGTATTGTTCATCTCTGTTTGTTTGTTCTTTTGTTTTTCTAGGCTTTTGGTAAACATTTATTTCTTTGTTTTTCTCTTTTTTTTTTTTTTTGGTAAACATTTATTTCATCTTCTCAATCTTTGCCCACCATTCTTTTTCCGAGATCCTGGATCATCTTCATTATAATTATTCTGAATTTTTTTTAAGAATTTTCAGAATTATTCTGAATTCATCTAAGACCAATAAATCAATATATTGAGATAAAAGAAAACCCCTTGAGAAATATAATTTACCAAAATTGATTGAAAAATAAATAAAATGTAGCATTCCCACTAATACTATAACATCTAAATCTAATCATAATGAAATTGAAGACCAGATTGAAGATTGGTCTAAAAATTACTGGCTAAAGTTGTGAAAGGCAAAGAAAATAAAAGGAAGAATGAAGATTAAGTGAGTCTGAAGAGTTTAAGGGGATGTGATAACTGATTGCAATATGTGACCCTGAGATTGATCCTGGTAAAGGTTGTCACACAGGGTGTCATTAAGACAACTGACCAGATTTAAAAATGAATCATGTAGTAGGTATCAGTATTTCAGTACAGTTCAGTTACTCAGTTGTGCCTGACTCTTTGCAACCCCATGGACTGCAGCACACCAGGCCTCCCTGTCCATCACCAACCCCCAGAGATTGCTCAAACTCATGTCTATTGAGTTGGTGATGCCATCCAATCATCTCATCTTATCTTCTGTTGTCCCCTTCTCTTCCTATCTTCAGTCTTTCCCAGTATCAGGGTCTTTTCCAGTGAGTCAGTTCTTCACACCAGGTGGTTAAAGTACTGGAGTTTCAGCTTCAGCATTAGTCCTTCCAATGAATATTCAGGACTAATTTCCTTTAGGATTGACTGGTTGCATCCCCTTGCAGTCCAGGGACTCTGAAGAGTCTTCTTCAACACAGTTCAAAAGTATCAATTCTTCAGTGCTCAGCTTCTTTTTATAGTCCAACTCTCACATCCATACATGACTACTGGGAAAACCATAGCTTTGACTTGATGGACCTTTGTTGGCAAAGTAATGTCTCTGCATTTTAATATGCTGTCTTTAACAGGTTGGTCTAGCTTTTCTTCTAACGAGCAAGTGTCTTTTAATTTCATGGCTGCAGTCAGAATCTGCAGTGATTTTGGAGCCCCCCAAAATAAAGTCTCTCACTGTTTCCACTGTTTCCCCATCTATTTGCCATGAAGTGATGGGACTGGATACCATGATCTTAGCTTTTTGAATGTTGAGTTTTAAGCCAGCTTCTTCACTCCCCTCTTTCACTTTCATCAAGAGGCTCTTCAGTTCTTCAGTTTCTACCGTAATGGTGGTGTCATTGCGTATATGACATTATTCATATTTCTCTTGGCAATCTTGATACCAGCTTGTGCTTCATCCAGTCCAGCATTTTACATGATGTACTGTGCATATAAGTTAAATAAGCAGGGTAACAGTATACAGCCTTGACATACTCCTTTCCTAATTTGGAACCAGTCTGCTGTTCCATGTCTGGTTCTAACTGTTACTTCTTGACCTGCATACGGGTATTTCAGGAGGCAGGTAAGGTGGTCTGGTATTCCCATCTGTTTAAGAATTTTCTACAGTTTGTTGTGATCCACACACCTTAAAGGCTTTGGTGTAATCAATAAAGCAGAAGTAGATGTTTTTCTGGAACTCTGTTGCTTTTTCGATGATCCAGCGGATGTTGGCAATTTGATCTCCGGTTCCTTTGCCTTTTCTAAAGCCAGCTTGAACATCTGGAAGTTCACAGTTCACTTACTGTTGAAGCTTGGCTTGGAGAATTTTGAGCATTACTTTGCTAGAGTGTGAGATGAGTGTAATTGTGCGGTAGTTTGAACAT
This sequence comes from Capricornis sumatraensis, assembly GCF_032405125.1. Lineage (NCBI taxonomy): Eukaryota > Metazoa > Chordata > Mammalia > Artiodactyla > Bovidae > Capricornis > Capricornis sumatraensis. Next base: position 10,310,870 of record NC_091079.1, read on the forward strand.
TCTTTGGCATTGCTTTTCTTTGGGATTGGAATGAAAACTGACCTTTTCCAGTCCCGTGGCCACTGCTGAGTCTTCCAAATTTGCTGGCATATTGAGTGTAGCACTTTAACAGCATCATCTTGTAGGATTTGAAATGGCTCAACTGGAATTCCGTTACCTCCACCAGCTTTGTTCATAGTAATGCTTCCTAAGGCCCACTTGACTTTGCGTTCAAGGATGTCTGGCTCTAGGTGAGTGACCACACTGTCATGGTTATTTGGGTCATTTAAGATCTTTTTTGTATAGTTCTTCTGTGTATTCTTGCCACCTCGTCTTAATCTCTTCTGCTTCTGTTAGGTCCCTGCCTTTAGGTTTCTGCCCTTTATTGTGCCCATCTTTGCATGAAATTTTCCCTTGGTATCTCTGATTTTCTTGAAGAGATCTCTAGTCCTTCCTTTTCTATTGTTTTCCTCTATTTCTTTGCACTGAGGAAGGCATTCCTATCTCTCACTGCTATTATTTGAAATTCTGCATTCAAATGGGTTTATTTTTCTTTTTCTCCTTTGCCTTTAGCTTCAGTATTAAATGTCTTAAAGTTGATCACTGTACTGTGGTTAAGTAAGAGGATATCTTTGTTCTTAGTCAATATCCCCTGAAGTATTTAAGGAAAAACAAGTATAATGTCTATAACTACCAAATGGCCCAGAAAAAAAAATATGTGTATGTGTATATTTATATGGGTGCTGTGTCTGTCTAGTCAAGGCTATGGTTTTTCCTGTGGTCATGCATGGATGTGAGAGTTGGACTGTGTAGAAGGCAGAGCACCAAAGAATTGATGCTTTTGAACTGTGGTGTTGGAGAAGACTCTTGAGAGTCCCTTGGACTGCAAGGAGATCCAACCAGTCCATTCTGAAGCAGATAGCCCTGGGATTTCTTTGGAAAGAATGATGCTGAAGCTGAAGCTCCAGTACTTTGGCCACCTCATGTGAAGAGTTGACTCATTGGAAAAGACTCCGATGCTGGGAGGGATTGGGGGCAGGAGAAGGGGGCGACAGAGGATGAGATGGCTGGATGGCATCACAGACTCGATGGACGTGAGTCTGAGTGAACTTCGGGAGTTGGTGATGGACAGGGAGGCCTCGCGTGCTGCGATTCATGGGGTCGCAAAGAGTCGGACATGACTGAGTGACTAAACTGAACTGTGCTGTGCTTAGTTGCTCAGTCGTGTCTGACTCTTTGGGACCCCATAGCTGTACCCCACCAGCTCCTTTGTCCATGGAGATTCTCTATGGAAGAATACTGGAATGGGTTGCCATGCCCTCCTCCAGGGGGATCTTCCCAGCCTAGGGACTGAACTCAGGTCTTCTACATTGAGGTGGATTCTTTACCACCTGGGCCACCAAGGAAGCTCCAGAATACTGGAGTGGGTAGCCTATCCCTTCTCCAAGGGAATTTCCCGACCCAGGAATCTAACTAGGGTCTCCAGAATTGCAGGAGATTTCTTTACCAGTTGAGCGACTGGGAATGTGTATCTATTGACAAAAAGAAGGAATGATGAAGCAAATGTGCCAAAATGGTAACTTGTGATTTTGACTAAGAATATATGGGAGTAAGTTGTGCTACTTCTGTAATACTTCTGATAGTTCTCTACTATATTTTAGAAACTTTATGATTTTGCCTTTCATGTCTGTTTTTAGTCCATCTGGAACTGAATTTTATATAATGCAGTTATATAATACCCAATTGTCCCAATATCATTTATTGATAATGTCATATCTTCCTTGCTGATCTGCACATATTATGTCCAAATACAGGTGTATCTCTGTCTGGCTTTTCTTCTGTGTTCCATCGACAAATTAAGGCCTCTACTTCATCAAAAGACAGCATGAAGATAGTGGAAAAAATCATGAAATGAGAAAAGATTTATAAAACATTCAACAAAGATCAGTACTTAGAATACACAGAAAACTATTATAGATCAAGAAGAAAAAGAAAACTAATCTGATAGAAAAATGGGCAGCCAGTTTGGACACGTACTTCACAAACAGGAAATCTACACAGCCAACAGTCATACAGAATGGTGCTCAAGTCATCAAAAAATAGAAATAAAACCAAAATGATATACCATTTTACATCCATCTTACAAAAGTTTGAAAGTCTGCCAATATCAAGAATTGGGGAGGAGGTGGAATAAGAACTTTCATATGGTGCTTGTGGGAGTGGAAATAAGCACCACTTTGGAAACCAGGGTAGCATTATATAATAGAATTGACGTTATTTGTACCTTATGACACACCAATGTCTTCCATAGGTAAATACATCACAGAAACTGTTATGACAGGAAATATGTATAAGAATATTCACAGCAGCTTGGTTTACAGTATCTACAAATCTGAAATAATCCAAACACTTATCAACAGTAAAATGGACAAACAAATTGTAGGTATATTCAAATGGAAACACATTATAGCAATGAAAATGAGCAAGCTACAGCTACTAACAACAAAAAAATAGATTAATCTCCAAAACAAAATCTCAACTGAAAGAAGCAATATACAAAAGAATACACACTGTATGAATTCATTTATGTAAAATTCAGTAATATAGGCTGAATAACTAAAAGAGAAAGAAGGAACTTACTGAGAAGGATGGCGATTCCTTGTAAATGTCATAAAGGGGTAGAAATTGGAACAAATACATAGAACACATCTGTGGTATTGACAATATTCTATTTCTTGATCTGGGTGATCACTAAAAGGGTATGTACTTTTAACCACTTGTTAAAATGTGCACGTTTTATGAACTTTTCTGATTTTGATCATAGATTGTGCTTTATGTAGTAGCTTAGATGGTAAAGAACCCACCTGCCAGCAGGAGACCCCAGTTTGATCCCTGGTTTGGGAAGATCCCTTGGAGAAAGGAACGGCAACCCACTCCACTGTTCCTGCCTAGGGAATTCCATGGAGGGACCATGGGGTCACAAAGAGTTGGACACGACTGAGCTACTAACACTTTCACTTGTGCTTTATAGTTAAGAAAAGAAAAACCAGAAAAGAAAAGAAAATACACATGATGTTTTGTGGAACTAATTCAGGAAAATTAGTGTGCATACAGAGTACATAAGGAGATAAGGCTAAAGAGACAGAGATTTAACATCTTAAAGCCTCTTGACACAACGAAAAATTGTACAAAATTTTCTGCGTAGTGTCCATACCAGACCTATAACAACCCCCATGTCTAGATTACTCCCCCAAGCCTGCAAAATTCATAATATATATCTCTAAATGAGGTGAAGGAAGGAGAGAGGAAAGGAGGGAGTATGAGGTTTGGAGAGAGATATTCTGTCTATTCTGAGATGGCTTTTTAGTTCTGGTTTCTTTTTCTTAAGAGATCTGGTGATAATTTCTGTTCCTGGATTCCAAGAGCTATCCTTTATTGTATATTTTATTTCATATAGGTGGTATCTGTTAGTAGCAAGGGTTATAACTGAGATAGGTCATATATTCAACTGTATTCTTCTATTCTTAACTTTAGGAATCAAACAATAACACAATGATAGATGTCTCTTTTCTCATTTATGAACATATTAGATGAAAATCAGAATTTTTATTCATAAGAAATTTCTAAATATAAATGACAATACTCATTAAAATGCTCTAAAATCACTTATTTTTATAACTTACCCTCAGAGTATGGTGCTCTTGTGCTAGTAATAGCCTTAGTTCCTCATGTAGTGTTATAACTTCCAGAAATTGTCCCCATAAAGCCATTAAAAGTGAGCAAAGTTGTGCAAGATTCATATTTATAAGTTCTGCCAGTTCATCAGGATTTTCTATTTTCTGAAATGACAAGAAAAAAAAAACTGGTCTCTGAGAATTACCATAACACGTATATTACTGAGAGTATTAATACAAAGGCAAATTTTTTAGTTTTAAAATATGTACATCTGTGCCCGCTTGCATGTGTGTGTCGAGAGAGACCAACTGACCAATGGCTTTTTTCCTATCTTGATAGTAACTTGGTAGTTACATTTTAGACAACTTAACCAATATTTCAATATCTGAAATATCAGATATATTCTAAAGTTACAAATCAGGATTCTATAGAACATGATCAAATTCAAACACTAAAACTAGGAATTTTAAGCACAACAAATCCTGATCAAAGTTATAAAATTTTTGAAAGACTGTGAAATCTTAAAATATGATTTATTTTCAATCAGTTAAGTAATTTAAAGGTCATGTGCTCCTCAGAAAGGATTGAGATTCTCGCTAAAACTGCTCTTCCTTCACATCTCTGCTCCTAGATTTTATTTTGCTCACAGAAACCCTTTCCCAGAGTTGTCAAATACTTCTTTCTTCTTTTCTAACAATTCATGCATCCAGTATTTATTGAGCACATTTTACATGCTAGGGGGCTACAATGTACAGACACCAAGATTAATATGAAAAGATCACAGTCTAATGAGGAGAGAAAAGTGGCTAAACAAATATATATTTATTATATGTATATATATTATGAATGTTTGAATAGTGATATTAAGTTGTTCTGTTTATTTAAATATTCATCTTAATTGATGACAGAAATTAAGAGTACTGAATGAAATGTAGAATTTTCTTGAAGGCTTTTAGTTTTCTTGAATTGATAAAGTAAGACCTTCTGAACAAAGAATAACAAAGACTATAAAGCAGAATGATGTTTCTCATAAGGACGTTTTGACCACTAAGGCAGCAGTCAGTTTCTACACAGACAGAATCTTGATGCAAAAATCTGTCTTTAATTATTAGTAACACCAGGAAATCTACTTTAAATATACACATGGGTGCTGATTTCACTTTCCTACCGTAAATATGGGGAAGTCATGTATTCAGATTGAAGTTAACAGCCACAGCTCATCTCCACCTGCACACCAACCGCCACTATATCTGTGTCTCTGGATCAAGTATCCCTGATGTCTAGACCCAATAACTATTGGACAACTGGGCTTGGACAATTCACCATGTCCCCAATGATACTCATATCTGCACCAGTCCCCTTCTAAAAAACAAATGAAACCCCTAAATCTTGCTCATCATATATGATACTCTCAGGCTTCCCTGGTGGCTCAGAGGTTAAAGCGTCTGCCTGCAATGCGGAAGACCTGGGTTTGATCCCTGGGTTGGGAAGATTCCCTGGAGAAGGAAATGGCAACCCACTCCAGTATTTTTGCCTGGAGAATCCCATGGACGGAGGAGCCTGGTGGACTATAGTCCATGGCGTCGCAAAGAGTCGGACACGACTTCACTTTCACTTTCACTTTTGTTTATACAGACCTCTTTTCAAAGTCTGAAATTCAGCAGGCTTTTCTTCCCTGACCCAAACCACACTTCAATTTATCTTCTTAACTCAGAGAACACATAAAACAAAAACTCGGCAAAATAAGTAAGAAGGGGAGGGATCACGTCTTATTCACTTGTGTCACTGGTAACCAGTACACAGTAGTCACTCAATAGATATGTACCAAACGAATGAATGAATAAATGAATGAATAAGGAATTACAGGCTTCAGATAAGGAAAAAGTCCCCAGAATACAAGGAGAAATTCAGAAAATACCGACAAATTCCAGAATTACAGAATGGAAGCTAACGCGTCAACAGATGATAAACATTGACTCAACACAGAGAGAAATTCTACAGAAGGGTTTTGCCTCAGGGATGATGTATAAATATTATTAGAAATAAAGGTACCAAGTTTTTTATGTCTCAACACATAGAAGATTAAAATGGAGTATAAATAAGCTGAAACCTGTAGTATGGTTTCAAGAATGAGTTTAATGAAGTTAGGAAAAGAAGACTAGAATAAGTATTTGACAGTAATTAAAGAGTACTGTGTAAGGCAAGCAATACTATACCTGGTATAATCTACACACAAGTAAAAATAATTCCTCCCAGAAAGCAAGGCTGTCTAGATACCCTGTATTTATTAACTGTATTTCTCAGGGAGCATGGCATGAAGTTTCTGAGAAAGGACTTTTGGTATTTTCATTATTGGGAAAAGCATCCTATAAACAAATTACTCCTTTGGTTTATATAACTCTTCATGATAAGTGTCAAAATATAAATAATAATCCTTTTTTATATTAAAAAGAAAATTGGAATTAAGTTTGACAAGATTTTTTATATATATATAAATGTAGGAATAATAAGACATTTATACTTCTATATTATTTTTTAAATAAATTCATTATTTTGTTTTATATAGATGTATACCTTTTCATAGCATTCACTGACCTTTTTTGATTGAAAAAAAATAAAGTTCATTTTAGTATACAGTCTTCAATTATTTTCAGTTACAGAGAGGAAAAAACCAAAATCATATTTTTATGCCATTTTCACTGAATAACACAGTATGAGTATTTTCCTACAACATCAAATATTTGTTGAAAGCATCACTTTTAAGGTTGCACAATGTTTTTATGAGTGTCCCATGATTTGTTTAACCATTGTCTTATTGTTGGGTATTTACTTAGGTTAATGTTTTACAATATCACCAATTATGTTACACATGAATTTCTGATTGTTTATTTGGTATAAATTGAGAAGGAATATTTTTTATGGCATTGGATACATACTGCCAAATTCATCTCTGAAAAAAGATCTGCAAGGTATGGGAATCTGTATCTCACCATAACTCAACAAAGATTATATTGTTATTTAAAAAAAAAATCACAGTCATGCAGAACACCAGCTGACAGAGGACAGGAGTACCTGATCAGCGGAAAAGAATATATAGAACCATGCAAAACTTGGTAGGACAAAGGGACTACCAGGAAAAACAGGAGTGTTAGTATGACTAGACCTGCCCTCAGCAGGTGAGGGAACTGAAGCAGGGGTCCAACCCCACATCGGGGCCATTATCTGAGTCAGAAGAGAAACATTTAAGGCTGAGAGTGAAACAGCTGATCAGTGGCATCCTAAATGGAACGAGAATCAGACAGTCCTTACCACAGCCATACATACCCTGGACAGGGACACTGGTCCCCTGGAAGGTGAAGTGGCTGGGAGCTGGGATTTAGGGATTGCGGAGCAATCCCAGGGAGAGGGCTGCTGTGGACCGCAGAGGGATGGATTGAGGGGTTGTGAGGGTGGAGATCGTGGTGGGAAATGCCTGTGGAGGAAAGCCAGGCAGCCATGGAAGCAAGGAGATAATGCTGAGTCAGCGTAGGGGGTGGAGCCATCACCATAGCGTCTCTCTCCCCACATGCCAGCAACAGCAGCTGAACAATAGAGAGGTGGGCCCTTCAAACGCCTGATGCACTGAACTACAGAGCAGGACCCCACCCAGGGTGCTCCTTTAAGTGCCTGATGCACCAACCTATAGAGTAGGACCACAGCAAGAGGGGCCCCTCTATGTGACTGAATGGGCAGAGCTACAGAGAAAGACTGGCCAAAGAGGCCCTCTGATCGCCAGCTACAGGAGGCTTGATAAAAGACTCTGATCAGGCCATAACTCCTGCAGTGGAGGCAGTCCGTGTTCCTGGACACTTTGCACCGCCAGGGTCCCCGCAAACCGAGCAGCTGTGCCACCTTCATGCTCAACCTTCATTGGGGCATAGCTGCCACAGATAAAAGAAGTCTTGCATCTACACACACAGGGTTGCTTTGGTTGTGTCCAACTATCTGTGACCCTGTGGACTGTAGCCTGCCAGGCTTCTCTCTCAGGGGGTTCTCTCCAGGCATGAATACTGGAGCGTATCAGCCAAATACAGGTTGCCATACCCTTCTAGACCACTATATTTCCTGCTGCCCTAGCTGCCAACTCCCCTGAGTACCTGGTGCTGCCAGGGCCCCTGTGACCCAAGCAGCTGCATGATTTCTGCACCTGGCCCTCACTGGGGCAGACCCAAGTCCTCCAGAGCAGCCTCAGGAGCAAACCCCAGTGGACAATTCAGTGGCTATCATCAAAAAGTCTACAAACAATAGATGCTGGAGAGGGTATGGAGAAAAGGGAACGCTCTTGTACTGTTGGTGGGGATGTAAACTGATACAGCTACTATGGGAGAAGGTATGGAGATTCCATAAAAAACTAGGAATAAAACCACATGACCCAGCAATCACACTCCTAGGCATATACCCTGAGGAAACAAAAACTGAAAGAGACACATGTATCCCACTGTTTATTGTAGCACTATTTACAATAGTCAGAACATGTAAGCAACCTAGATGTCCATCAACAGATGAATGGATAAAGAAGTTGTTGTCCATATACACAATGGAATATTATTCAGCCATGAAAAGGAACACATTTGAGTCAGTTCTAATGAGATGGATGAACCTAGAACCTATTATACAGAGTGAAGTAAGTCAGAAAGAGAAAGATAAATATCATATTCTAACGCATATATAGAGAATCTAGAAAAATGGTACTGAAAAATTCATTTACAGGGTACCAGTGGAGAAACAGACAATTAGAATAGACACCAGGAGAGGGGAGGAGAGGGTGAGAAGTATGGAAAGAGTAACATGGAAACTTACATTACCATATGTAAAACAGATGGCCAATGGGAATTTGCCATATGACTTAGGAAACTCAAACAGGGGCTCTGTATCAATCTAGTGGGGTAGAATGGCGAGGGAGATGGGCGGGAGGTTCAAAAGGGAGAGATATATGTATACCTATGGCTAATCTATGTTGAGGTTTGACAGAAAACAACAAAATTCTTAAAGCAATTATCCTTCAATTAAAAAAAAAATCACAGCCAATCTGATAGGTTAAAAATCATGTCAGAATATTTAAATTTTTGTTTTATAATTAAAATTTTTCACATACTTATTAGCATTTTATAACTGGATAACTGGGTGTCTAAGCTATATTAATATTAAAAATGGGATATTACAGGATTTTTTTGCTGATTTATAAGACCTGTTTAAATATTATTCCATCATCTGTCTACTCTATCTACCCTAGTTTATATTACACTTAAATACTGAAATTAAGTAAGAGTACATAAAATTCATTAGTAATATCTGAGTACATATGTACTTTTTAAAACAATATAGATGGAAATAGAGTAAAGAACAAATATTTTCCTTTATAGCCTCATTCTTTGTGGTATTCCTTTCTATATTATTATTTATAGTTGAAATGTGTATGTGTGTATGTATCCTTTCAAATATTTTATATGCAATCTAATCACATAAACATGATCAAATATTTACATAGCTTTTCTAACATATGAAAATCATATTCATATTTTCCTCCAATTTATTTTTTCAATTAATATATCCTAAAGAGGTTTTCAGCATGGAAACAGTACCCTGCATCATAGAGGAATATGTATTTCTTGAGTTAAAAAATCCATGTCAATGTACAGAGATTCACCTGATTCTTTTAAATGGCTACATGGTAGTTGATAATGCTTTATATTTGTTTGTTGAAACGAATTGGCACTTTTTGTGGTATACATTTCTAAATAAAAACTATTTTGTGGCAGAGCATGTGAGTGTTTTTGGAACAGATGATGAACTGACCTAAAAAATTTACCATTTCTACCCTCACCAACAGCCTATGCAGACACTAGTTTCCTTACCACCTTATCAACAATGGAGATTAGCAATCACTTTCATTTCTGCAAATTTCATGGTTAAAAAAACCCACTTTATTGCTTAAATCTGCATCTCCTTGGTCTTCAGCAAGAATGAGTGTCACCTAGGCAGCAAACTTGTTTCTAAGAACTGCATTTTGTACATTGCCTCTATGTGTACCCCTTTTTCCCAGGGGTGTTTTGAAACTGATACATAAAAGTTCTTTATATATTTTCAGTATCATTTGCCACTTTCAGGTACTGCAAACATTTTCTTCCAGTCTATTGCTTCCTTTCAATTTTATATTTTATTTTGTTTTAAAGAAGTTTTAAATCATTAATATCATATTGTTTACTGTTACCCTGAAGAAGTTTATCTCATAGTCCAAGGATAGATTGCTTATATATACATGTATACATATATTTGTCTTACAGATTTTTTTGACATTTAACTCTTCAAGTCCATTTAGAATTTGCTTCTATAACATGTTATTTTACCATACTACTATGTAACTGAATGTTCATGAAATTTTATCACTCATTTCTTACACATATTTAACGATTGTTCCAGTGCTATTTAGTTCCATTGATTTGTCTTTCTGTTCTTTTAGAGAAATCCTACTCTATTTCCATTACTGTAGTTTTTATATGTATTTCAGCATCCACTTGGGCAAGTCCCTCTATATTATTTTTTTCAAAAGTTTTTCTTAGTCATTCTTTCCTTTCTTCAAGTGATCTTTAAAATAAGTTTAATTTTAAAGTTTCCAACAGGATGTTGAATACAGATGCATTAATATCATTAACTTGTAAAAAACTGGGTAGCTGTCAATGACCTTTTCATCTGGGAGTATCATATGTTTATTCACTCAAATTTCCTTTAAGGTCAGTGAATAAGTCAGTAGATTTTTTCTACGTTTATCACAAACATTATTTCTAAAATCCTTTGGGACAACTATTATAGCGAAATTAGTGATTTTTTTTTTTAAAGAAGACACTTAGCTTACTTAAACCATGGGGAAAGCTTCTAGAACGGGATATGAAATTGTCTCATCTATGTATAATTTTACAAGGAGAAGGTAAATACCTTTTTCAAAAGGGTCAAGTTCTCATTTATATTTACATACAGAAATATATCCCGAAACATTTTAAATGGTAAAAAAAAAAAAAAGAAATATATCCTAAAGTCAAATATGTATTTTTGTTTGATTCATGTCTCTGATATCTCCCATTAACGTAGCTAAACAACAGTGAAATACACAGGGCTCCTCAAATAGTCAAAACATTTAGTTCCATGGGGAAGAAAAGGAAAAATAAAGATCTAGTCAATTTAATTGCAAGAATGAACTGGTAGAAAAATAGCCCAAGAGAAATTCATTTCTTGAAATTTTAAAATAAATTTCCATTTCTAAACAATATCATTTTATAAAAGTATGTAAATTTGGGCAATGCTTAAAAAATTTTGTCCAGAATGTTTTTGAGTTAACTAACAGGAGGAAAAAGCACACTTCTGATCAGTTAATTGTCTCTGCTATTTCATTTATATGCACAATATCCAGAATATCCAAGTATCTATGGGCAATTTATCTTTAACAAAGAAGGTAAAAATATACAAAGGAGAAAAGACAGTCTCTTCAATAAGGGGTCCTGGGAAAACAGGTTAACTATGTGAAAAAGAATGAAATTAGAACACTTCTCAACACAAAAATGAACTCAAAATAGATTAAAGACCTAAATGTAAGACCAGAAACTATAAACCTCTTTGAGGAAAACACAGGCAGAACTCTCTTTGACATAAATCTTTGACATAATCTCTTTGACAACAGGACCCTTATAAGATCCACCTCCTAGAGTAATGGAAATAAAAATAAAAGTATACAAGTGGGACCTAGCTTTTGCACAATTAAGGAAACTATAGCAAGGTGAAAAAGACAACCCTCAGAATGGCAGAAAATAACAGGAAATGAAACATGTGACAAAGGGTTAATCTCCAAAATATACGAGCGGCTCAAGTGGCTCAATACCACACACACACACACACACACACACACACACACAAAACCCAATCAAAAAGTGAGCAAAAGACCTAACCAGACATTTCTCTAAAGACTTACGTATGGGTAATAAACACATGACAAGATGCTCAACATCACATATTACTAGAGAAATGCAAATCAAATCTACAATGAAGTATCACCTCACACAGGTCAGAACGGTCATCATCAAAAAAGTCTACAGACAATAAATGCTGGAGAGGGTGTGGAGAAAAGGGAACCCTCTTACACTGTTGGTGGGAATGCAAACTGATACAGCCACTATGGAGAAGAGTATGGGAGATTCCTTTAAAAACTAGGACTACAACTGCCATATGACCCAGTAATCCTACTATTGGACATATACCCTGAGGAAACCATAACTGAAAGACACATGTATCCCAGTGTTCACTGCAGCACTATTTACAATACTAAACCTGGATGTCCATTGACAGATGAATGGATAAAGAAGTTGTGGTACATGTACACAATGGAATATTGCTCAGCTATAAAAAGGAATGCATTTGAGTCGGTTCTAATGAAGTGGATGAACCAAGAGCCTATTACACAGAACGAAGTAAGTCAGAAGGAGAAAGACAAATATTGTATATTAATACATATATATGGCAAATCCCATGGACGGGGGAGCCTGTCCCATGGGGTTGCTAAGAGTCGGACACAACTGAGTGACTTCACTTTCACTTTTCACTTTCATGCATTGGAGAAGGAAATGGCAACCCACTCCAGTGTTCTTGCCTGGAGAATCCCAGGGACAGGAGAGCCTGGTGGGCTGCCATCTCTGGGGTCGCAGAGAGTCAGATACAACTGAAGTGACTAAGCAGCAGCAGCAGCAGCAGCAGCATGGATTCTAAAAAGATAGTGCTGATGACTCTATTTGCAGGGCAACAAGGGAGAAGCAGACACAAGAACACACTTTTGGACACAGCGAGGGAAGGAGAGGGTGTGGTGATTTGTGAGAGTAGCACTGAAACATATACATTGCCATATGTTAAACAGACAGCCAGTGGGAATTTGCCGTATGACTCGGAGAAGGCAGTGGCACCGCACTCCAGTACTCTTGCCTGGAGAATCCCATGGATGGAGGAGCCTGGTGGGCTGCAGTTCATGGGGTCGCTAAGAATCGGACACGACTGAGTGACTTCACTTTCACTTTTCACTTTCCTACAATGGAAAAGGAAATGGCAACCCACTCCAGTGTTCTTGCCTGGAGAATCCCAGGGACTAGGGAGCCTGGTGGGCTGCCGTCCATGGGGTCGCACAGAGTTGGACACGACTGAAACGACTTAGCAGCAGCAGCAGCAGGGAACCCAAAGACTGTGCTCTGTGACAAGACAGGTGGGGTGGAGAGGAAAGTGGGAGGAAGGTTCAAGAGGAGGGGACACATGTATACCCATGGCTGATTTATGCTGATGTATGGCAGAAACCATCACAATATTGCAAAGCAATTATCCTCCAATTAAAAATAAAATAAAATTTTTAAAAAAGATTCTAATCAGTAATGATTAGTAAAAAGATAATTTAACTTCACACTCAAGTCAAATGTTGTTTGATCAACTAAGTTGTGTTTCTACCTAGAATCAACAATTTTACCTTTGCATTTGAGAAAGGAAAAATAATTTATTTTCAATGAAGTATTTAAAAAGGAAACAGAATCCATTCAAATAATTTGGTAATGTGAATTTTAAAAATCCAAATACCTTAACTTCTTCACATAATTCAGTAAGTCGAGCTTCTACATCCATTTCCTCTGAAAGGAGTAAACAGTAATTAAAGTAAGTATTTCAATGTTGTATATCTGAAAATTATTTTTGAAATTTTATAAGTAAATTACTTTTAAAAATCTAGGAGGTTACAAAATATCTGGACTATATTAGATGAACTGAATTTCAATGTAATATATTTCCATAAAAACATTAAACAGGTAATGTGATGATTATTAAATTATATGTTCAGATTACAGGCATACCTCAAAAATACTGTGGTTCAGGTCCAGAACACTACAATTGGGCAAATACTGCAATAAAGCCAGCAACATGAATTTTTTGGTTTTTCAGTGCATATAAAAGTTATGTTTACACTATACTGTAGTATATTAAGTATACAACAGCATTATGTCTAAAAAAACAATGTATATACTTTCATTAAAAAATACTGTATTGATAAAAAAAGTGCCAACCATCATCTGAGCCTTCAATGAGTTGTAATTTTTTTGGTAATAGTTACATAAAAAAAAAAAATCACTGATCATAGATCACCATAATATAAGGATAATAATGAAAAAGCTTGAAATATTAAACTACCAAAATGTGACACAGAGACACAAAATGGTGCCAACAGACTTGCATGGGACAAGGTTGCCATATATCTTCAATTTGTAAAACCACAGTATCCTGAAGCGCAATAAAGTGAAGTATGCCTGTATTAAATTAAGAGTCAAACACTGTCAAGAAGTACTGACTATAGGCCTCAAGTAACCAGCACAACTGCATCATGGAAAAGATGAAACATATAACTAAAGTTTTACTGTATTTCACATATTAAAAATTCTAGTAATCTTAGTATTTTGTATTACATATACACATACTTTACCTTTTACAAAAGCTATTTCTAAAAAGTTCAAGTCAAAATAATAAAAACATACCTGGAATATAAGCTGTTGAATGAAAATGAATGACAAAATTCTTTTCAACAAAAATGTAAGTTTATATCTTAGTTCAATAAATTTAGCTTCCTATAAGGCAGTCTAAAACCAAAGCCATTTTTTTCTATATAATCTTGACTTATATTTAATGTATGCTATAACCATTTACACAGAGGGGATGCAGATTAACTTACAATTAAAATGGTAATATTTACAAAGGAATACAGAAACCAACAGAATAGAATCAGTTATTTTTTGCAGGGAAAAGATTTTGCTAACGCCTAAAATATCACGTTTAGATACACTTATGTTTATCTGAAATCAAACTAAAATGAGTTTTCCTGAGACAACTCTAACAGCATAGTTACCAACACACAAAATTCCGTAATCTTGCTGCTAGAGTGACTTTAATTGATCATTCTCACTCAAAGACAAGAAAACATTTTTGTGGTATCTTTGAATTCATTCCTCAGCTCACTTATCTCATAAGGAATACTAAATATTTACCTCTTGATAAAAGAATGGTAAACATTTAAATTTGATAAAATAAGCAGTTACACTGCTGAGAACAAAACCAAGCTATGATCTGAACAATAAATACTCCACTGATAACTAAAACCAGTAGGACACAAATATTTTATAATTCACAAAATATATATAAATAACCACTGATAACTAAAGAAATTTGCTTCAATTTCACAAATCATTTCACTATCAGATAAATCAGTGGCTTCTAATGTTATGTTAAAAAAAAAAAAATCTGCGACAGACCCTGTGTTAAAATCGTAACTTTGATATGCCAACATCTATTTTCATATCACTCATGATGTTTTCCTGAGATAGAAGAAAATCAGCAAAATTGATTTCAGTAGTTTACATATCCTATTAATTTTTTTAAAATGAGCATAAACTTTGTAGAGTTTGATACACGTCACCTTTACATACCAGAGCTTAAATGCAGAAACTGGTCTATGCATTATGATTCTTGAGAGCTACTTCAATGCAAACACCTTAAGGGATGCTTAAATGTAAAACTTAACTTCAAAATCTTTGGGTTGAAATGACTTAAAAATAATTTAGGATTTTAACTGAGTTTAATTTTTTTAATGCCTATATACCTATTTATATAATTTTCTAGAGATTTACATAAATTTCTAGAATAACAAAGGTTATTAATTTCTAACTTTTTTTTTTTTTGCCATGTCATGTAGCTTGTGGGATCTCAGTTTTTCCACCAGGTTTTGAACTCAGGCCATGACAGTGAAAGCCCAGAATCTTAGCCAGTAGGCCACCAGGGAACTCCCTACAAACTTTTTAAACTTGGCTCCTCTTGCTAATCCAAGATGACAACCTAGAACACATCCTTCCATATTTTCAAATATACACATATATGAGATCTGGAGTTACTGTTTTATAAAAATGGGCTGTATTTTGTAAACTTTCTGCATGATATCTCTCAGTAGTATTTCATGCAAATCTGATATGCAGCTCTAAAGCACTTTAAAAAAAATGGCTATATAATATTCCTTGGTGTAAGGACCTCATAATTTTCTTCACACTCTATTCTTTGCTGAATGATGGACATTTATCTGTGTTTTCAGTGTTTTGTCACTAAGAATACTGTGATGAACATGCATGTACAAATACCATTACAAAGTAGTAATCCTTTCTATGCTACAAAAAACTAGTACTCCTTTCTATGAACAAAAGTGCAACTGCTAGGTCAAAGGGTAAATGTACCTTAAATTTATTTACCCACTCATCTATTCATTCATTCAATAGATATCCTAATACAATGTCAGGAATGAAGGATAAAAGATATACACATATTTTTAGAAGTATTATTTAACTAAGTTCATTATGTTTTAGTTTTGAATCAAGTTTTTTCCTATCCAACCAAAAACTGGGCCCTTCTCTATAGAGACCTTATTAAATGAGCAGCATTTTAAAAAATCATTTAGAATGCTCACATGTAAACTGATAGACTGGCAATGCAACAGGAAATAAGTAGTACAATTTTTTGCTAAAGAGAACACTAAAATATGTCATAAATGACCATAATTTCATACCATGAGTTCTTTAACTTTATACTTAAGTTACTTAATGAGGATTAAATTATGTTCCAAAATAATGATCATAAATAAATCTTCAACTTTTCTTTATTCCTTCCTGGTAAGTTTCTAGCTTAACAATTTTAGTGAAAACTGACCCAATGGAAATATTTCTGAGCTAATTTTCATCTGAGAAATGTGGAGAAATATTTTGGCTTCTTAATTTCCCTTTGTCCATACTTTTGAAAACTGAGAGACAAATGCTGTGATTTAATTTTATTTTTTATTTCTATAGCTTTTCATAACTTTTAAAAAATGTTAATTGTGATGGTCTACTCAAACTGAAAACTTTTAATATACTTAGGGAAAGATAATAAACTAAGTACTATTGTTATTCAAGAACAAAAGTCTAAAACATATAGAGAAATATACCAATGAAATAATGAAATCAGAATACCTCTTTTCAAATATGTAATACATCTGGGTAACAGTGATTTGATATTCCTATATTTTGCTTTTTAAATTTAGAATAAAAAAATAAATGCAAACTGACTCAAAAAACAAAACCAGATATTAAAGATGTTTCTCTGTTTATTTCTGTAATGCATGAAATTAGCTTCAGTTTTCAAACCACATTTTATTACCTTTAGCCCTACCCAAAGACAAATTGACTTTGAACAAATTTAAGTCATTACCATTAAACTAACAAATTCTGGCAATGAACATAGTTTCTAAAAAGTGCTCTTTGCAGGAACTCTAAAATGAATATGGAAAAAAACCAAAGAAATCTTTGCATTTAACATTTTCAATTTTAAATGTTCCAAAAACCTGAACATTAAAAACTAAGAATTAACCAAAGCTCAACTACAAATCAGGTTGATTCTTAAAGTAAGTTCTTAAGTAAGAGTGGCAGGAATATACAATATTAAAAAATACATATTTATGAAATTTGATACTAAATTAAAGCAAAGTTTCTTATTGATTAAAAGGGATTATTTACTTAACCTATTTGTGAACGTACCTAGACAGGTGTCTTTCTGGGTTGCTGGCTGTTTTCTTCTGAGAAGGCGCTCATAAAGGACCTGCATGTTGGCTTTGGCTAGTCATAAGGATTGCACACAGCACTAGTTACTATACTCCTTTTACAACAAAATTTACTAGAATTTTCCACTTTGTGATTAATAGATTTAGTATTGATTCACTAGTGCAATTGGATTAGAACACCAAAGCAGAATCTTTCAGTTAGTTGATTAGCTTATTAGAATTACAAATGATGTACATTCATGTTTATGTTACTTTGTCCTTTTTTCTAAGTGCATGTGCCACTCAACATTTCATAATCCAATATTATTTTTATGTTTTAATATCTAAACTCAGAATTTTAAGAGTTGGCAGAGGTGTCAGAGATCAGCAAGGTCAATCCTCTGCTTTTACAAGTGTAGAGACTGGGGCCAAAAAGGTTTCATAACTTGCTAAAGCCTAGATTTCAGAATTCATAATGCTCATTTTCAAAAACAGTTCTTTACCAAACCAGTATTTTAACTGAATGTCATTAAAAAAATGTACATCATTCATCTACGAGAAAAGAAAAAGACACAAGCAAAATGGAATTCAAGGCATTATTTTTAAAAAGGGAATGGAGTTTAGATAAACTCTTCATAGCATGGCAGAATTTGAAGACTTTATTAGACTTATTTGAAATATAGACTTACTTAAAATATTGACTTTAGACTTATTTGAAAACCCAAGAAAAGTGCTAAATAGGAGAAGGAACTAGAATACACCCTCTAACCAAGAATTACTTTTTATAAACTTAATAAAACTGGTGGATATAATAATATTTAGTGAACAGTGTTTTACAGAAATATCTGGTACCTAACAAATTTTGCTAGGATAAAAATAAGTTTTGCTAGGATAAAAATAAACAATGATACCAGTTTAGAAAGTGCAATAGTTTTATTCTGAATAGTTAACAAAAATTTTAGATTTTTTCCTGGAAGACGCATTCAAGAATAAACTAAAATTCACAACAAATAGAAAAGAAAATATAAATAATAATGAAAAGTTTAAGGAAAACCCAAAGTGTCACTAATATTGAAGATGAATTTTTATTTTTAAAAATCCCTAGGAAATTACTATAAAGTATATGCTGATGCCTAGGTACCTTTCAATTGTCAACAAAATCTTCCCTGTGCTATTTCATTCACTTATCTATTCAACAAATATATTTTGAGTAAATACTATGTGTAAGGTACTAATAATTTTAATCTATCACTATTATCTACTTATCTAAAATTTAAGTCGGGGTTTGCTTTAGAATTTTGTTTTCTGGTGAAATATTTTAAGCAAATAATTTGGAATAAAATTGATATTTACTCCTGAAATTAAATATAAGGGCTTTTTAAAATTATGATATTTTCTATATTATATTCATAAGCTCAAAATAATACATGTGTCATAAAAGTCATCTTTATCTGAGAGAAAGTTAAAAAGCATATAAATAAATGAATTATCAAACTGAGGTTAGCTAAGTTAGTGATAAAGTGCTAATACTATCTATGCTTTGAAATAAATCTTTGCCTTTGACAAGAGATGCCTGTTTAAACACTCTATTTTTTTCTTAGTTAAAATGTGGTATAAGTGTTTTTCATTTGAAAATATTACACGTTAAAACTATTTGACAATTACACAGGCATGGACAGGCCCACTTCACTTAGGGCACTCTGTACTGAAACCACAAGGAATGCCCCTTGGCTGGGCTGCTTCTCTGGCCTCTCTCAACGCTGGACTGGGCTGCTTCTCTGGCCTCTCTCAACGCTGGACTGACTCCTCATTAAGGGAATGGGGAGGTCAAAGCTCTCCAGAGACAGAGACCTGCTCTTTCCTCAGCACCCTGCTCAGCCCGAGGGAATTCCTCCATTAACACCCTCTGCTTTCTGCATGCCCTCATCTTTCTTTCTGACACACTCTGCACATCTGGATCCCATCAATCCTCCTGCCCTTAGAGGAGAAGTCAGTTTGTATACTCAGCCCCAGTTACTTACCAGTAGTAAGGGACAACAGTGGTGCAAACATGCAGTCCTAAGCACTACATGATGGTGCCTCTGTGAATTCTACAACATTCAACACCTAAACTGTTAACAGATTCTCCTCAGAAATGCCATTATACGTGGCTTCTGTGTTAACCACTACTTTTCAGGAATATGGTATTGTCCTTTATTAATATTATGGTTTGACAGTTTTGTGGTCTGACCATTAAACCTAAATTAACCAAAATTCATCACACAGTTCTCCTAAGAAAATGTGTTTGAGCTCCAAAGGACAAAATTAAAAAATAAATGGAGTATAATTTACCCATTAGTTGAGAACAAGTAATAGCCTAAATTAGTTCTATTCTACAAACAATTCTTTCATTTTCAAAAAACAACATTTTTAAAAGTTCACATTTGAGGCAGTAGTCTCTTAAAGAACTTTCCTAAGGAAAGCAAATGGATGCTAAGTATATAAAACAGCAAGGAAAAAGAATATTTTAGAGAAGAGTAACCAAAATGTTTCTGTGCTACTGTTTTTGTCTTGAGGAAGAACACATGAGCAAAAAAGAACAAACGCTTTCCTACTGCTTGTGAAGGGGCTACACTGAGATCCTTGAATGAAGCACTCTAAATAGTCAACTGAGTAATATCTGTTTAATGGAATATTTGAATAATGAAATTATCAAACCCACTGGAGCCGCTGCTGATAAGTAGGGGTACAATAGCCAGCCTGTTCTCACAGCTGAATTTAAGTGAGGTACAGATCATTTCACTTTCTTATAATTATTTTGTGGCTCAAAGTAGGCAATTATAAAAGTGGGCTAGTTAGTCTCAAAGACAAGAATTATTTTCAGTAACAGTGACTATTTTGATAGTGCATCAATATTGTTAAAAGACTAAGATCCTTGAGAAACAAAGAAATAAGAACAGTGATCAACTTCAGTAAAACTTAAAAAGCAATTTCTCATTCATTCAAGTATGATGAAAATAATTTATTCCAAAGAAATAATTAAAATGTGCTTTTGATGAGCTATTAGCTCATATTTGAAAATAAAAGCTTATAAAACTTTCATAAAATGTCTGAATAAAAACATTTTCATAAATCAATAATCTTGTGTGAAATGATATATGTATTTTGTAAACTGTAAGTGGTATACAAAATCAACGCAAATGATTTTTATTATGTGTTACAACATACAGGTATATATTGATGGACTAAAACTGAAGACTGATCTTTAGAATTTATTTAAATTATTTTCAAAATGTTAAAACTGAGTAATGTTATTACTTGCTGAAGTGAAATAGAAAAAAGATCTGAGATCACCTAAAATCAATATATTTTACAAAAGGTTCCAAGTACATATAATCTGCTTAGACTATTAACTATTTGGAAGTATGGATTTAATTTATATTACCTAATCTATTGAATTTATCTTCCCTAATTTATCTTCCTATCTAAAAATTCTATGGATAATTAAACTTGCTTTCTAGTACATTTTTCTGGTTATATTCTAAGAAGACATACTGTTAAAAAAATCTATCAAAAGATTCATCTCAAACTTAGCACCAAGAAATTATTTCTCAATATCATAAAATTTTTTAAAATTTCAGTAAGTAATTATCAAAGCCTGAAAAAGATGAAGTTGAGAGAAGTAAAGGTGAAGCACATAAAGCAAACTAGCTATACTAAACTAAGTACAGACACTATGGCCAAGCTGGTAACAGCAGTATGAGAATGAAGAGGTCCTGGCTACTTTCAACATACCCAGTTCTAGTTTCTGACAAGAGGGGAGCTCTTCTGTTACCGTAATGAAGTAGCTGTGCAGCCCCTTGAAGGCCAGCAGCAGGGCAGCGCAGAGGGTGTAGTGGAAACGGTAGGCGTGACGCAGGAAGGAATCTGCGATGACAAAGCTGCAGCCCTGAACAAAGAGCCGATTTGGGACACAATGTTAGTAACCAGGGTCTAAAAATAGCACACTGAAACTTAGAAAAATAAAGGATTTACTAATCACAGTTATTCTAAAACATGTAAGAAGTCTAGCAGCATCTTAGGAAGTTGTTCTCATTCATACAGGTAATTTAAACACAGGAAATGTGATTTGAGAAATCTTAGTTTCATTGGACTTTAAAAACAAGCAGATCAAATGATGATTTTTGAAAATTTGACATTCAGATTGCATTTCAACTGAGGGACACTCTTTTTTATAGTATGAACCCTCTCTTCTTTTAGGGGAGTAACAGCTATACTTATACTGCTGCAAGTTAGGTCTCAACTCTGGCAGGGGTTCCTCACAGGCTCCTCTGGAATGATCCTACCAGCTCTGTTAAGATAGCAGGAGGTGACAGGAACAAGTTAAAAAAAGCAATGCCTGTCAAAGCTCCCAATTCACAAAATCTTGTAAAATCTTGAAGCGTCAGGTTCGTTTTCATAAAAAACACTGGAACCAATCTACTTGTAAAGATCATGTTTAATCAGATCTGTAAGTCGTTGAGCTCAAATAATTAATAAAAGAACTACTACATCCACAGATAACAGTGAAAACACATTTCATTCAAAACAAGAGAAAAGAGGCTTTATAAACACATCAGTTCTTACGTCCGGTGATAACTGCTTTGTGTAGTTAATACCAAAGACCACACTTTCAAGAGTAGGAATCACAGAATCTTTGTTTTGTGCTGGTGCATTTCTGTTTAACCAAGTCGTCTTCACAGGACGAGGAAAACTGGAGGAACAAGCATCACATTATTGTTGTCATAACAGTCTATTTATAGAGTGCTAAGTTAAATGTTTACCAAAAAAAGTCTTTGAGGAATAGAATAAAAAGCAAGGACTTTGCAAGATTATGATTTCTATTCTTTAAGTACTTCTACAATTTTTCCTTAAAAATCTGAATTATTATTATTTAAAAAACCCTCAAGATTAGATGATTGAGACTACTTCTGTATTACTGGGCTTTGGGGAGGGATAAAACAGGGTGGGATCAAGAGTAGCTCAGGGACAAATGAGGGACCAGCTTTAATTTGGAAATACTCACCTGTCAGAACTGGTGACCAAATTCACAAAGTTAACAGTCAAATATAGGTGCTGCTTACAGAAATAAAGAGGTCCCACTTAAAGGCAGAAAAAGGAAAATCACGAGTCTATTTGTTCTCGCTCTTCTTCAAAAACAAGGTATTTCCTTTCTCTTCACTAAAAGTCTATAAACTCTAAGATAACCTAAGTAAGTGCTTCAAGGCACTACCTCAATCACATAGAGTATGAACCACTGCTGTTAGTACTAACATTACATTTAATATATCACAAATTCTATAGATTAAGAACCATATTCTGTTTGAATGTTTAAAAATCATAGACAAATTTTTTTTCTAAGATTAAGTACTAGCTAATTATAAGAAGGCCAAAGCATTTGACTGTCTGGCAGTTTGGCAAAAGGGGTAAGGCAGGAAAGTGAATCAAATGTACCAAAAGCAGAGGGCAGCCTTTATGTGCAAAATCAATTTGCTTTGCAACAATGAAATCTCTAGATCCTAGCCAAGAGGGTGTAGCAAGGCAATGGTAAATTCCACCTGCTATGACAGAACTGAGTTTCTCAAGATTGAGTCAAAGAAGCTGTACTTAAAAAAAAAATCAAGTATAAGAAAAGTTATGCAAAAAAAGCAAAGAAAGAAATCCTAATCCCAGTTACTTAAAATAATTGATTTATATCTACAGTTGGGTTGATCATAGAAATTGTTTTATGTAAAAATAATGTTTAAAAGGTAATATTATAAATTTTTTTTCATTTACTTTAGAGAATTAAAAAGTCCAGCCATAACAAAACTTCAGGGAAAAACTTGTCTTCACAGAAACACAGTGAGGAATGTTACTGGTAACAGGACCCTCTACCGCATGCCACCAGCAGACAGCCTTCTTCCCCTTTCCTTGCTTTCCTTCCCTACCCAACCATCTAGTTTACAGGCCAAGAAGCACAGGAAAGGCACTGCTCCCTCTAGGGCACAGCTCCAGCAGCAAGAGAGGGGACTTCAGAGCCCAGGCAACAACGGAAAGAGGAGCAACCTCAGCTGTTAGGGGCATCCCAGTCTCCTCTCCCATCACTAACCAGAGCCAACAGCTAATCCTCTTGGCTTCTGATTATGAGCCAAAAGTGTCTTCTCCTTCCAGCAAAAGGTCTCTAGGACACGAGCTGCCTCTTTCCCCTACTAGCTTGTGGCAAAAACAGCTGTGTTGCAAGAGGAAGCACACACTGATGTTACCAGGATGAGCTCTATATAACCAGGGACTAAAAAGCAGCACTAATAACCCGAGTGAGTCTCAACAAACAGTTCCTACATTTTTTCAGAAAAGAAACTAAGCCATAAATGTATTTATTTGTTATAAAGAAAAAGGAATGGTTGGAATAGTATAGTTCAGGATTCTTACTGAAATTACAAAAATAAATTCAGAAGACTACAGGAATGTATTGTATAAACAGATAAAAAGTTAATTTCAAAACCTAACACATAATTCATACCAAATATACTACTTATTCAAAAGCTATATTTCAAAAAATATACTTTCCTATCAAAGAAGTTTCACTGAGTTATCATGCTATTAAATATTAATTTATTTAATCAACATCTAAAATTGTTTTGAAGAGGTTTATAATAAAATTATGTATAATAATAGGAACATTTTCCTGTTTACAAAGTTATAGCAACTGAGAAGAAGCTCTCAAAGGTCTAATAGGAAAGACAAAACTTGCACAATAACTAGTTACAGATCTTACTACAGAATAAGGAAGGCAAAAGTAGGTCATCAGGAGAAACACTCTTCCTGGCCCCATGCTCTAAAGACATCACGGGACAACACAGGGGAAGATGTGCTCACAATTTTTACAGCTTAAAGATACGCAACAGGGTGTTACTAGGGGGAAAATTTGTTAAAGTGTCTTGGTTTTCTATAAATTCTCAGGGTAATTCCCCAAATCACCTCCTTAGTTTTCTGATAAGTCAGTTTAAAATCATAACCCTTGAGCATCATTCCTAGTATCAGTTGCTGCAAAAAGATTTATGCCAGCAATTATAAAGTAGTTCAGAAATCAAGTCAATTTGGAATCTTTTCACATAAGTTACTGATTTAAAAGTGTCATTTCTGTTGCCCCTGCCATAAGGATGATGGTTTTCTGAGAACTAAAGAGTTCGAACTGTATCCTCACATTAACGAAAGACAATTCATCTCCCCATGGAAGTGAGCAGAAAAAACAATTATCCCAATGCATTCATTATAATCCAGAATATTATATACCTTTAGGCTAATATGCTATAGTTTAAAAAGATCCATAAAATTGGTTAATAACTTAGAAAACAAGAACTATTGTATAGTATACATTTAAGAAGATACAACTAAGTCCATTCAGAGAAAAGACAAAAAAAAAGCTATGAAAAGATGAATATACTTTCCCAGAGAATGAATAATTATAGTGTAGCATTACATAAATGCTATACTAAACAATGCTATATGGTTGCTTCCAGATCGCATTATTTTTTCTGGTCAGTTTGACAAAGATTGCTCCATATTTTTGCAATAAAAAAGTCATCAATTTAATATTCCTATGCTCTTAAATTTTACTAACACTTTAGTATAAAAACAAAAGTATTAAATAAGTATGACTTTAGAAATTCCTATTTCAGTTATCTTCACCAAAGCATATGTTTTCATTATAAAAATAAAAGAAACTATATTAATCAGGTGTGGTGTTGGAGAAGACTCTTGAGAGTCCCTTGGACTGCAAGGAGATCCAACCAGTCCATTCAGGAGATCAGCCCTGGGATTTCTCTGGAAGGACTGATGCTAAAGCTGAAACTCCAGTACTTTGGCCACCTCATGCGAAGAGTTGACTCACTGGAAAAGACTCTGATGCTGGGAGGGATTGGGGCCAGGAGGAGAAGGGGACGACAGAGGATGAGATGGCTGGATGGCATCACTGACTCGATGGACGTGAGTCTGAGTGAACTCCGGGAGTTGGTGATGGACAGGGAGTCCTGGCGTGCTGCAATTCATGGGGTTGCAAAGAGTCGGACACGACTGAGCAACTGAACTGAACTGATATTAATAAGGATCAGGGAGCTGGTTACATTTACCTTATCAGTGGCTGGTGTAGCGCAACCAGTGACGCATGGACTGTAACAGACACAACAGAAAGGTGGAAATAATCAAACATGACGTTAACGTGATGATGGAGGCCTCTCTGGAGGCTGAAGTGCAGCTTCAGCGTGCGGCTGCTTATTAGCTGCAAGGCGTTCAGATCATCTGCCCTATGAAAAGCAACCCGTCTGTGTGTTAGTACAGAAATTTAGTGAAGGCCAACGTTTTATAAACTATCAAAACATTTAATTACTTAACTAATTTTTAAAAACAAAATGAGAACAATTTTTAAAGCATCACATTTGCATTAGACAGCAATATGAAATCTAACAATAAAGAAATAACCAGATCTTACTTACAGTTTTCTATCTGTACTTACAATTTCCATGTTAATGGACTGTTTTTCACTACTGTGCCTACAAAATGAGTCTTTTTTTGATACTTTAGGAAATACTCTCATCCTAAAATTTTACTCCAGTAGGGAATACTGTTTATAGTAAAGCTGCAGTATCATGTAGGTCAAATCCTATTATGATAAATCCCAAAAGGTATGTATAGTACAAAATTTTGTTATTAAATGTTGCTCAAAAATAAGCAAGTAATTAGTATATACTCTATCATCAATATTTAGTCATTAGATTTGTACATACAAAAACTGAAACAATGCCATGAAAATTATTTCCAAATATATACATATTTTTAACCAATACGTACCTACAGCTATGAACTATGTACTCATTTCAGCTTACCCTACTTATAGAATTCTGACTTGGTTTAAGAAAGAATTCCCTCAAGGACTTTTTGCAATAAACAAGTATTCCAGAGAAGCAGCAGCTACCATGTAAAGACTCTTATTCCTCTGCAGTGGTAGAGGGCATCTCACATCAGACCTCTCAGTATTGTGGCTGCCTAGACATTTATGCCATAAGCAGTCTGAATTCGTATACAATTTTCAAGAAGCATTTCTACAAAAGTAGAATAGTAAAATGGATCTCTGTTTCTTGTTTTAAATGGATACAAGCACAGCTTGTCCCTAAAATGTGTGACTACTTGTGCAGATGTGTGGACGAGTTCAGGGTTGTTTTAGTCACTAAGTCATGTGTGACTCATGGACTGTAGCCCGCAAGGCTCTTCTGTCCATGGGATTACCCAGGCAAGAATGCTGGAGTGGGCTGCCGTTTCCCTGTTAGGGGATATTCCTGAACCAGGGTAGCCAGTCCTAAATCTTCCTCATGGACTCTGGAAACAGCTGTCAGGTCTCAGAGTCATGAGTCTCGGTAACTCTCTGAAGATCAAGAAGGCCCCACCTGAAGAGGGCATCACTCACGCCACCAAGAAAGAGTAGCCAGTGACGCAGTGGAACAGAGCTGAGACAGGTTTAAAGGCCACAAGGCAGTGGTGCTGTGTCAACAGTGCAATGTCCAAGAGTCTCAGAAGCTGTTTCATGTTTATTCAGCTCATCTGGCTTTGCTACCTGCAGCTCCTGGAATCAGCATGAGCACAAAAAAGCAGGACTAACCATTCCCATGAGACTCTCCCGGGGGGGAGAACTTCAAAATAAAGAAGAGGGTAGGCTGGGTTCCAAGAAGAAAATGGGACTTTAATAGGGACAGATAACAGTCACACATGACTACAGACTTTCAACTGTTTGATTAGCCTACTCACGAATAATCTCCATCTGTGAAGTGTAGATCCAAGGATAACAGAAAATTCATTTCCTCAAGGGTTTCTTCAATCTGAAGAGAAATCAGACTATGAGATGCCTTTTGAAGATTTTATAGAAAGTTAGAAATATGCCTTGAGGCTTTATGAAAATATTTATCTAAATATATATGAAGAAATGTTTACCTTTTTTTCATCCAACAACATTTTAACTTTGAAGATCATGACATCATTTAAAACAACCTCCTCATTTTTATATAGAATTTGAAATGTTTTACTGCAAATCAGAGAATCATGAACTGAAGCTGGAAAGGCTAAAGTCACACCTAAAATAAATAAGATATGCAATTGACAGGTAAAAGGCAAAATACAGTATAATTAAAAATTGTGGTTACTTCAAAATACTCTATGTTAGATTATACAACTGCAACACCATTATTTTATATATCAGTATTGGAACATTTCTGAAAGTTTATTAATTACTCTGATAAAAATGAATAGATAAGAATATTATAACCATTACAGAACTCTTGTACAACTAATTTTAATCTGAGAAGGTAAATGAGAAACCTCAAGGTGGATTTTAAGAGTAAACAATTCATTTGCCAGAGGAATCTGGTTGGCTTTTGTCCTGGTTGTTAGGAAGTAACTTCTAAGCCCTGGGAATAAAGAAGTTACCAAATTCTTTGGTAAATTCTTTCTTTTGGCTTTTCTCCCTAATTCCTCAGAGCTAGCCTCTAAATCCAGAATTTCTCAGTGACAGAAGTGTCTGTTATTCATGGTAGCCCAGAAGTAAATGATGAGGAGGTGACTCAGGACGGGGACTGGCCACACCCGTAAGACAACTATGTGACTGGAAAGTTGGGGTTTTCAGCCGCATGCTGTACGCCCAACGTCCAAGAGGAAAGGGGGCTGGAGACCAAGTCATGTGGCTGCTGAGCCGATCAGTCATGCCCACATAACGTGACACCAACAAATGCAAGACACTGAGCCATGGGCCCTTCTCTCTGTGTTATCACACAGGCTTCCTGGGCGGGAAATGTATTCCTGACTCCCTGGGGCGAGAACGATGGGAGCTTCACAGATCTGAGGCCCTTCAGACCTGGCTGAATGAATCTGTTCTCCTGAATGGCTCTGCTTTGTATCTCTTTCCTGTAACAGAATTTTAATAACAAGTAGAGTTGTGTGAGTTACTAGTGAATCATTGAACCTGAGGGGAGATCAGGACTCCCAACTTGCAGCCACATGATCAGAAGTGAGGGTAGCCTGTGGATCCTCCAGTCATAGCTGGTGTCTGAGATGAGAGCATCTTGCAGAAAACTGCTGGAAAGGGTGGTCCACCTCCAGCCTGTTGGTGTCAGCTCATCCCGTCAGTCTACTTGCTGTCTTATTACTCTATCCTCCAGAAATGGTGGTGGTGGTGGTGGTGGTTTAGTCACTAAGTCGTGTCTGACTCTTGTGATCCCATCAACTGTAGCCCTCCAGGCCCCTCTGTCCATGGGATTCTCCAAGCAAGAACACTGGAGTGGCTTGCCATTTCCTTCTCCAAGGAAATACCCTCCAGAAGTAACATGATGGAAAAAAGCAGTCATAGAAGCTAGAGTTGGTCAGTGCAGGCAGAGAGCTCAGAGTGTGACACCAGAGTCCACCTAGAGCAAGGAAGGTGTCCCCGTGGGGTGATGTTGGCGCCTCTGTAGGAAGGGATGGCAGTCCAGGCAGAGCAGGGTGCTGGGCACTCATGTGAGATGAGGGGGCAACTGCACGAAAGGGCACCTACGGCTTGCAGGGGAGGGGGTCCTGGCAGAAGGGCACCCTGGCAGAGCAGCTACAAAAGGATGAAACTTCCACCTGAGTGTAAAGGTGAGTGTGGGCAGTGGCAGTGGCAGCCTGATACACTCCAACAGGGCCAGAGAGAGGAGAACAGACTGCCTGCAGGAAGACAGAGAGGCTCAGTTCGGGTGAGGAGGGTCACAGGGACAGGAGCTACATGAGGGGCTGAAGCCCCAGAGGCGCGCAGACGTGTCCACGAGGGAGCAGGCACGGGGCAGCAGCCTGCTTATGGAAGGGGCTGACAGGGAACCAAGGGCCTCAAGGACAGTGACAGCCAGCTTCCTCACGGAAACTTCCAGACAAAGGAGGGACACAAACAGAAAGGAGACCCAACTGCAGAGTGAGTCCTGCAGCACTAGATAAGAATTAGAAACACTGATGCAAATTCAAGGTTTTCTATATGCCTAGATAAAGAAAAACAGGCGTAAACATGTCCATATATGTATAAATACATGTGTGTGTATACAGATCCTCACCAGCTTTGTCCACTCAAAGGGGCTGAGAACACAACCCCAGTACTGGCTCCTAACACTGTTTTCATTAAGAGGAACCAGGGCTTTGGAGAAATGGCTGACTCCAGAGCTGGGCACACACAGGACAAGACAAGCCTGGCCCATCATTTCACACCAGAAAGTTAAGTGCTAGAAAAATGAGGGACACATCAAAAGAACAGGAAGCTAGCTTGAAGCGGCTACCCTGGTTGGATTTGGGATCAACTGAACATCAAAATAAATTATGAGAGAAATGGATTAACATGCACGGGATAATAGAGAAATTCACAAATCCACAGATATAAATAAATAAAAGCCCAGAAGTCTGAAGGGAAAAAGAATGACTTTATAGTGGAGAAGTGACAGAGAATCAAATGATCCAAGTTAACATCACATGAATGGGACACACTGAGGGCATGTGCCACCTAATAAGATACAATGAAATGAGCACAGCATCACTCCTGACACAGTCATATCAAAGATCACAAGGGAATCACTGAACAATGAAAACTGAAGGACATTCTACAAACTATCAGGAATACAGACTTCAAGAGCATTATGGTCCTGAGAGTCAGGGACAGATGGAGGAACTCTTCCAGAACGAAAGTGACCCACGAGGCACAGCACCTGTTACAGGGCATCATTCTGAACTGGATCATTTGCTGCAAAGGCCTTTATGGGGAGAGGTCACAAACTTCAATGGGTCTGAGGATACACTGGCAGGGAGGTATCAATGTCAGTTTTATAATCTGATGCTTTCATTGGGTTATACAGGACAATTCTCTTGTCTGGAGGATATACACACTGAAGTGCTTGGGGATGGCAGAGCACAGTTCAGGACTCATACTTACAACTTTTCCCTTCACACATATATAAAGGAAATCGAGTAGATCACAAACTCAACTTCTATAAAGGGACAGAGGTGAAAAGAAGAAGAAACTTTCCTCAATGGAAAGAAAAACTTTAAAGCACTCAGATAATGCAGAGGTAGAATCTGCCACCTCAGAAGGCGCCAGAACGGCTGCAGCTCAGGAGCAGGGCTTCTTCCTCCTCCATGATCCCCTCCCATATGCCCGCAGCTCCTGTGTGCCCATGGGTGCTTCCAGACAGGCTCCGTGCCTCCTATGGCCACCTCCACCACCTCTGAATGGCATGGAGTCAGGCAGCACCATGCACCACCTTCAGACTCCTGGAAGCCCTGATGCTTGAAGGCTCTAGCACTCAAGGCAAGGTTGTGTGTGCATGCGTGCTTAGTCACTCAGTCGTGTCCAACTCTTGCAACCCCATGGACTGTAGCCCTCCAGCTCCTCTGTACGCGGCGCTTCTCAGGCAAGAATGCTGGACTGAGTTGCCATTACTTCATCCCAAACAACTCCAGGCATCACTGTGGGTGATAAATCACCCCAATTCATTCCCTCCCCTCCCTCAGGGTTCTTGGCTTGCAGCCCTCCTAGCTCCCACTCATAGACTGGTCGCCTAAAGCTTTACATGACCAAAGACTGCAATCCTTTGGTAACTTACATTTTAATCAACAACCTCTCTCATGCCCCGGCCTTTCTTTCCAGTTCATTCTATCTAAGACCAGCACTTCAGCAATCCTTTGCTGCTGCTAAGTCGCTTCAGTCGTGTCAGACTCTGTGCAACCCCATAGACGGCAGCCCACTAGGCTTCCCCATCTTGGGATTCTCCAGGCAAGAATACTGGAGTGGGTTGCCACTGCCTTCTCCAATGCATGAAAGTGAAATGTGAAAGTGAAGTCACTCAGTTGTGTCCGACCCTCAGCGACCCCATGGACTGCAGCCTACCAGGCTCCTCCGTCCATGGGATTTTCCAGGCAAGAGTACGGGAGTGGGGTGCCAGTACTTCTCTCAGGAATCCTTGCTTCTCCGAGCAATCCTTTGACCCCCCCTCTAAAGAGGAGAGTCCCCAAATCCTACTCATCTCAGCCCTCTGCTCCCTCTCAAGTCCTCATTCCCCTCCCCCACTTTTACTTAAACTCCATGGTCCAGTGTCACTGGGACCCCTTCCGTAGTGCTGCCGAGTAGTCACACTACATTTTCAGAATTCATTCTCTCCCCACTTTCCCAGATGCCTATTTTATATATTTCCTCCTTTCCCTCAGTCTCAACCAAGAAGGTTGGTTCTTATTTCATAAGAAGATATAAGCTCCACTAGGGCATCTACCTGGAGAAGGCAATGGCACCCCACTCCAGTCCTCTTGCCTGGAAAACCCCATGGACAGCCTGGTAGGCTGCAGTCCATGGGGTTGCGAACAGTCGGACACAACTGAGCGACTTCACTTTCACTTTTCACTTTCACGCACTGGAGAAGGAAATGGCAACCCACTCCAGTGTTCTTGCCTGGAGAATCCCCGGGATGGGGGAGCCTGGTGGGCTGCCATCTATGGGGTCACACAGAGTTGGACACGACTGAAGTGACTTAGCAGCAGCAGCAGGGCATCTACCCACGGACACCCCCTGGACAAGCTCCCCATTTCTCTGACCCCCTTTCTGGCAAACGCCTCAAAGGATTCTCTGCATTTAACATCCCTGCTTCATCCTCTCCCTTTCTCTCTTTAGCCCATTTCATGACAGCTGGTCTTCAGGATGCCCCCACCCTGACTCTCACCTCATGGCTTTCACATCCTTGTGTCCGCTTCCCACAAAGTCCCTGGAGGATCTGTGTGGACACAGCAGAGGTAACAACTGCAACCTCTCGAGACCCTGAGCCAGACGTAATCTGCTAAGCAACGTTCGGATTCCAGATCCAAAGAAACTGCGAGATAATGCTTGTTGTTTTAAACTAAGTTTGGGGGTAAATTCTTACACAACGATAATTCATCCACACTTAACTAGACTTTGGGCAAGTAACTGCTCTTATCAAGACCAAAGAATGACCTCCACTTTGCCAAAAGGAATGCTCTGTTCTTAGAGTTCATCTTGGTTGACTTACAATCCGCCTCTGATCAGTGACACACTCCTTCCTGAAGGCATCCTGGATGTCCCACTTTCATGGTTTTGCTCCTACCTCATGGGCCATGCCCTTTTAGTCTTTTTTTTTTTTGCTGTTGTTTTCTTATCCAAGAAGCATAGCCTCATGGTTAAGGACAGATTGTGGTTGAAATTCAGGCTCTGCCACTTATTAGCCCTAATTCGATCGTTACTAATCTCTTACGCCTACATCCGATCTTCAGTAAATCCCACTAGCTCTGCCAACACACTATGCACATCCAGCACTACTGAGTGAGAGTGACAGGAGTGCTTGAACTGAAACAACCCCACTGTTAGGAGTGCCCTGAATGGGACCCTAAAGTACAGGGTAAGAAATTGCACACAGAATAAATTATCCTAAGCTTCTTTGGAATGACAGTAAGTAACCTTCTGTGAGGGTCACCTCTGTCTCAATTAACATCAATATTTAAAGCTTTCAAAAAGATGTACCAATGATTTACATAATAAACTTTTTAAATTTTATTCTCAAATCAGGAGCCAAGGGCAAAAGGTGGCACAATCCCATTCATTTATTCACTCATCCAGTCAGCAAGTGTTTACTGAATACCTATTACAACAGCTATTATTATAATCCATTAGTCATCACATAATACTTTCTAGGTGTTAGAGATAAACAGTAAAATAAAAGAGATAAGAACCTCTGACCTTTTGGAGCTCACATCCTAATGGGAAGGGAGACAGAGAATAAAAAGAGTAAATAAGAAAAATGATACAGTGTGTTTGAAGGCAGTTAATTGCTGCACAGAAAGGTAAAGAGAGGAAAGCAGGTGAGAATGGCAGCGGTTTTAAACAGAGAAGCCAGGCAACACTTAATGGAGAAGCTGACCTCTCAGGAAGGAACGGAACGCACTCTCACATCCTCTCCCTGCTATGGGCTCCCTTCACCTGGGAAGTCTAGAAGCTTGTTCCCTGGAGAGGGTGAAACAGAGCCCCCTGAATGGGCACACCTGGCAGAGCAGAGAGCATCAAGGTATGAGCAGAGGGATCCTGATCCTGGATGCAGAAGTTCACAGAGCTCTTCCTCCTTGGGTTCCCAGAAGGCTGGCAGTTAGAGTCCTCCTTTCTAGGAAGGAGACAGGCTAGCCTTCTCTGGTATCTGAGGAACTGTGGTGAGTCTAAGATCTAACCCTACTTGCAAACCAATAAGCTAGCTGGCCACAGTGTCATGGTGCTGGCAGGAGACATGGGATTCCTGGGCCAGAGACACACAGCAACAGCCTGAGTTTCAAGTTCACCTCAGTTCCCCTGTTCTCACTCCCCAGGAACATGGGGATGACACAGGTCAATACTATTCATGCAGTGAGGTTCTGGTCACAGTTGAGGAACTCTAAGCTTAGGAAACCTCAATCTTTTTTAAAGGGCTATAAGAAAAACCTAAAATTACTGCAGATGGTGATTGCACTCATGAAATTAAAAGACGCTTAATCCTTGGAAGGAAAGTTATGACCAACCTAGATAGCGTATTTAAAAGCAGAGACATTACTTTGCCAACAAAAGTCCATCTAGTCAAGGCTATGGTTTTTCCTGTGGTCATGTATGGATGTGAGAGTTGGACTGTGAAGAAAGCTGAGCGCTGGAGAATTGATGCTTTTGAACTGTGGTGTTGGAGAAGACTCTTCAGAGTCCCTTGGACCGCAAGGAGATCCAACCAGTCCATTCCAAAGGAGATCAGTCCTGGGTGTTCATTGGAGGGACTGATGCTAAGGCTGAAACTCCAATACTTTGGCCACCTCATGCAAAGAGTTGACTCATTGGAAAAGATCCTGATGCTGGGAGGGATTGGGGGCAGGAGGAGAAGGGGACGACAGAGGATGAGATGGCTGGATGGCATCACCGACTCGATGGACGTGAGTTCGAGTAAACTCCAGGAGTTGGTGATGGACAGGGAGGCCTGGCGTGCTGTGATTCATGGGGTTGCAAAGAGTCTGAGCGACTCAACTGAGCAACTGAACTGAACTGAACTGAAGAAAAACCTATGTAAACTTTGAACTGGAGCCAGACCTTATCTTTGTCAGTGTGTATGTGTGTGTCAGTTGCTCAGTCATGTCTGACTCCTTGTGACTCTATGAACTGTTGCCTGCTGGCCTCCTTTGTTTATGCCAGGCAAGAATACTGGAGTGGGTAGCCATTCCCTTCTATAGGGGATCTTCCTGACCCAGGGATCAAACCCTGGGTCTCTTGAATTGCAGGCAAATTCTTTACTGTCTGAGCCACTACCTACACCTCCCAAAGCTCTTTACTACAGCAACATCTTTAAAAAGATGATTTGGAACAAAAGCCTTTCAGTGTCTCTGCTCACAAGATGTACAGAAACTGGGAAACCATGGAGAATTAGTTTCAACAGCTTACAAGGTAACATCTGATTTTCCACAACTCTTGACATGGGGAATCTGACAAGTCAGTATAATAGATGTATTATGTAAATTTATTTTATTAGATAAGATCTGTAGATGCTGACTTCACAGATTCCTTAGCAATCAGCTCACCAACATCACCGTACTATGAAGCTCAAAGACACAAGTCCCAAGTATGCTTTACCAAACGTCCAATCAGCTTCCTTGTCTCCTCCTGCGGACACCTGAGGACAATCAGATATCTGAAGAAGGCTTCTAATATGCAAGTCAGAAACCAAAGGAGAGAGAAAAGCAACTTGCAGAGAGATATTTAAAAGAATCTATCAGTGTTGTTCTTAGAGAAAAGACACTGCATTCATGAAATAAGAAAACGCTGCTATAACTGGGGGCGAGAGAGGGATGGATTGGGAGGCTGGGGTTAGCAGATGCAAACTACTGTATATAGGATGCATAAACAACCAGGTTCTACTGTACAGCACAGGGAACTATATTCACTATCCTGTGATAAACCATAATGGAAAAGAATATGAGAAAGAATGCATATAAATACACATATATGTATGTATATGTATCAGCTTGCTGTACAGTAAAAACTAACACAAGATTGAAATCAACCACAGTTCAATACAATAAATTTTTAATAAGGAAAATGTTGCTACAACAAAGGAACAGTCACAAAACAAAAGAGCATTTGAATTTTAAAAGAAAAAATGGGGCAAGAGAGAGCAAGGAAAAATTGGGAAGTGAGGAGGGACAGAGAAAGAAAAAGGGAGAAAAAGAAGCCAAAAAGCTCAAAAAAAAAGAGTTAAAGTTGAATTTTAAAAAACCTATTAAATGCAACAAAAAGAGAGAAGTAGAAAAAAAAAGTAAGAGGAAAAATACTAAAAACTATGAGACCCAGTGAAGGTGATCAACCATCTAAATGACAGAAGTTCTATAAAGAAAGAACACAGAAAACAGGTGGGAGAAAATAACAAACAGAACATTTCTCCGAACTGAAGTCCATGCGCCTCTGGAAGAAAAGGCCCAGTGAGCCTCAGAGACCACAGGGGCACCATCACGTGCATTAGGGCTGCAGAAACAGAGAGAGGGTCCCACAGGATTCTTGACAGGGGAAGGATCACATCCCTTGACCAGCAACTAGAGCTTTGGGGTGCTCAACAGCTAAGCTGCAACCCCAAAAGACAAGGGGCCAACATTCCCAAAATTCTGAAGGAAAGAGAATTCCTTTCCAACCTAGAATTCCATGCTCAGCTAAACTCATGTAAGAGTAGAATAAAGACATTTTAAAGATTAAAGGTTTCAGTTTTTATGTCTGAAAGAAAAGTATGCCACTTTTCCCAACAAGATGCTGGAGAACAGGCTCCACCAAAATGAGACAGAAAAACAAGAGGCAAAAACAGGTGGAAGGAAGAAGACCAACGCACAAGGGAGGCCGAGGGAATGGCAGGAAGAGGCTGAGGACGCTTCCAAAGACGTCCTCTGTGTTAGATAGAGGTGATGCATCAAGATAGGATCAGTGTGCTCAGAATAGACAGCTATGTTGAGGTCTACCATCTAAAAGACTTCTGCTGCCATGGTGCATTTTTTTTTTTTTAATAACCTAAGGACAAATTAAAAGCTTGGCCAGATTCCTTTCAGCACTAGCTGTGTTTGTGGATATACTCAGGACATTTCTGCCCTATGAGAGGCTAGATCATACAAGGGCAGTCTTTGCACCTCACAGTGGCTTTCTGCTTTGCCTTACTCCTAAGAGTTGCAGGAAGGAAAACTGAGCGCTAAGTGGAGATGCACACCAGCCTATCTCATACACTGCACATCCAGTGCTCCATCACATCATAACCTTGGCGGGAGCCCTGGTGTGTGAGCTCTGTGTTTCATACAACTCACTCCTGACCTTGCCTACTAACCCCCCTAGAGGTATCCTGAGGCCCCTGAGGATGCAGAAGCACACCACAACCAGGGACTACTTGGCTTTCTCATAGATGCTTCTTTTAAATAGCAGTGTGACTACAGCATCCCTTACACCAGGCTTGTGCTATTATTCAATTCTTCCAAACTCAACCAGACCCGTCCATGGCAGACACTCGTAGGCCATGAAAGTATAAACAAATAAAAAAGAATGATTAACACAAAAGTCAGGAGAGGTGTTCAGGATGCCTTTATGGTACTAGTAATATTCCATTTCTTAAATGAAGGCTTAGGTACCTGGGTGTTTTTTTTTAATCACTTAATAAAATAATGTTTTATATTAGCTTCAAAAATGTCTGAACATTTCACAATAAAATTTTAAATGCTTATTGTAAAGGTACTCTATGTCATGCATTGTTCTAAGCTAAGTAGATTAAACCAAAAAACCACTCTCTCTGCTCTCACCTAATTCTGTAAATTGCATTTCCACTAAATTTTACAGAGGAGAGAGCCATGACATCTCATAAGATGAGGATGAACTTGGTCAGTGGAGTCAGGAAAGGCTTTGGTGGCAATATAGTATTGGAGTTAAAATATTATTAAAAAGTTTGTCAAATCAAGATGGAAAAGAAGAAAATTTCAAGAGGAAGGAGCAGAAATTTCATGAAGGCAAGGTCCACAGTCAGCACTTGTGGAGAAATGGGAACTTGTGTGCATTGTTGGTGGGAATGTAAAATGGTATAGCTATTGTGGAAGTAGTACAGAGATTCCTCAAAAAATTAAAAACAGAATCACCATATGGTCTAGCAATCCTACTTCTGGGTATTTATACAAAAGGTTTGAAGACATAAATATCTGCATTCTTATGTTTACTGAAGCATTGTTCACAGTACTCAAAAGGTGGAAACAACCGAAATGACCATCAACAGATGAATGGATAAAGAAAGTAAGATATAAGACAATATTTTCAGCCTTAAAAAATAAAGGAAATCCTGTCATATGCTACCACACATATGAACAATGAGGACTTATGCTAAGTGCATGCAACAGGTCAGACAAATACTGCCACGATTCTACTTACACAAGGGCTCTCAAACAGTCACTCACGGAAGCAAAAAGCCGAGTGGATGAAAGGGCCTGGGAGTTGAGGGAGATGAGGAGTTTATGTTTCACCATGCTCAACTTACAGTTTCAGTCATGCAACAATGCATACAATTAGAAACACTTACTGAACACTGAAAAGATTGTTACTAGAGGAGATTTCATGTTATGCACTTAAAAAAAAAAAAGTGTGATTTACTCTGGAGTGTTAGTAACCTACACTGTTGTTCAGTCACTCAGTCATGTCCCACTCTTTGCGACCCCATGGACTGCAGTACACCAGGCCTTCCTGTCCATCACCATCTCCCAGAGCCTGCTCAAACTCATGTCCATTGAGTTGGTGATGCCATCCAACCATCTCACCCTCTGTCATCCCCTTCTCACCCTCTGTCATCCCCTTCTCCTCCTGCCTTCAGTCTTTCCCAGCATCAGGGCATTTTCTAATGAGTAGGCTCTTCACATCAGGTGGCTGAAGTATTGGAGTTTCAGCTTCAGCATCAGTCCTTCTAATGAATATTAAGGACTGATTTCCTTTAGGATGGACTGGTTTGATTTCCATGAAATCCAAGGGACTTTCAAGAGTCTTTTCAAACACCACACTTCAAAAGTATCCATTTTTCAGCACTCAACCTTCTTTATAGTCCAACTCTCACATTCATACATGACTACTGGAAAAACCATAGCTTTGACTAGATGGACATTTGTTGGCAAAGTAATGCCTCTGCTTTTAAATATGCTGTCTAGGTTTGTCATGGCTTTTCTTCCAAGGAGCAAGCATTTTTAATTTCATGGCTGTAGTCACCATCTGCAGTAATTTTGGAGCCCAAGAAAATAAAGTAATCTATGGCAATTTATTTAGACAAAAGCTTTGCGATTTCTGTCCTAATGTAAAGTGTTAGTCATTCAATCATGTCCAACTCTTTGTGACCCCATGGACTGTAGCCTGTCAGGCTCCCCAAGGTTAACATTAATTTCCTGACATTGTCCTCTGGGCCTGGGGTGCCTGGCTGACCCGATTACAGACCTTTAATTTATCCCTGTTTTCAGGCCCCCATCTCACTTTCCTTTATCTGCTATTCCTGTCTACACTCTTTGGGGGAAAAGTGTCCTGAAGAGGTCATTCCGCTCCCACTCTGCTTCCTGTCCTTCAAAACTCATTTTAATATTTTTGTTATTCCTTCTTATACTTCTCTATTGCTATTACCAAGAAGTCTTAGAAACAAGAAGACCCAGATATACACTGTACTCAAGTTCATTGTCTTGAATCAGAAACTTT
Organism: Capricornis sumatraensis; assembly: GCF_032405125.1. NCBI lineage: Eukaryota > Metazoa > Chordata > Mammalia > Artiodactyla > Bovidae > Capricornis > Capricornis sumatraensis. The sequence goes on from NC_091079.1 coordinate 10,349,947, forward strand.
CCCTACTTTTCAATACTTATTTGATAATAGCCTCTCTCCATGAGATTAGGAACCACATGAACATTTTTCATTGCTCTAATTTGTGAGTAAGAACCATGTCTTACACATAATAGGTATTCAGCAAGTATTCATTGAATAAATCAACTTTCATCGAACATCTTAATTTAGTGCCCTATTTCCTTGTTGAAATGATTCTATTTTCACTTTGCCTATCAGCCATCTAACCCCAAACATCAATCCTACACTTTGAAAGACTTTATTTCCGTTAAATCGTGACAATTCAGATTTTATTCTTATCACCATCTCTGTGCATTTCCATTTCCTTTCGTTAAATGGTGAGCATTCGTATCCCTTATTTACTCTGTGAACAAGCTAACATTCATTCTGCCATAATCTGCCTCTAAACTATCAGGAACTAAGAGATGTGAGCACAAATAAGAACACTGCTCTTGCTTTCAGAGCTCCCAATCTAATTTGGATAGAAACATTCAAGCAAGTAATTGCAGCACCATGTGATAATCTCCTGACTCACTATTTCCGGAGACCAAAGCAAATGGTGTTGTAATTAGCACTGTCTCTTCAACCAGGTAAAAAGACAGCAAATGGCAGTGACAGAGGAAGCTGCTGAATCCAAGGAAAGAATGTGGAGGCTTGTGTGCCAAATGGATTCAAGTTTCACAATCTATGCAGAGTCTATTGCAAGATTTAACTTTATGGTGTTTTCCTTTCACAGTTGTTTCTTTTTTTTTAATTTTTAAAATTTTTTATTTTATTTTTTTACTTTACAATATTGCATTGGTACAATTATTTGATTACTGGTAAGCTGGAATCAAGATTTCCGGGAGAAATATTAATAACCTCAGATATATAGATGACACCACCCTTATGGCAGAAAGTGAAGAGGAACTAAAAAACCCTTGATGAAAGTGAAAGTGGAGAGTGAAAAAGTTGGCTTAATGCTCATCATTCAGAAAACTAAGATCATGGCATCTGGTCCCATCACTTCATGGGAAATAGATGGGGAAACAGTGCAGACAGTGTCAGACTTTATTCTTTGGGGCTCCAAAATCACTGCAGACGGTGACTGCAGCCATGAAATTAAAAGACGCTGACTCCTTGGAAGAAAAGTTATGACCAACCTAGATAGCATATTTAAAAGCAGAGACATTACTTTGCCAACAAAGGTCCATCTAGTCAAGGCTATGGTTTTTCCAGTGGTCATGTATGGATGTGAGAGTTGGACTGTGAAGAAGGCTGAGCGCTGAAGTATTGATGCTTTTGAACTGTGGTGTTGGAGAAGACTCTTGAGAGTCCCTTGGACTGCAAGGAGATCCAACCAGTCCATTCTGAAGGAGATCAGCCCTGGGATTTCTTTGGAAGGACTGATGCTAAAGCTGAAACTCCAGTACTTTGGCCACCTCATGTGAAGAGTTGACTCTTTGGAAAAGACTCTGATGGTGAGAGGGATTGGGGGCAGGAGGAGAAGGGGATGGCAGAGGATGAGATGGCTGGATGGCATTACTGACTCAATGGACATGAGTCTGAGTGAACTCTAGAAGTTGGTGATGGACAGGGAGTCCTGGCGTGCTGCAATTCATGGGGTTGCAAAGAGTCGGACACGACTGAGTGACTAAACTGAACTGAACTGAACTGAACAGTATTGGAGAAGGCAATGGCAACCCACTCCAGTACTTTTGCCTGGAAAATCCCATGGACAGAGGAACCTGGTAGGCTGTAGTCCATGGAGTCGCTAAGAGTCAGGCAGGACCAAGCGACTTCACTTTCACTTTTCACTTTCATGCATTGGAGAAGGAAATGGCAACCCACTCCAGTATTCTCGCCTGGAGAATCCCAGGGACAGAGGAGCCTAGTGAGCTGCCGTCTATGGGGCTGCACAGAGTCAGAGACAGCTAAAGCGACTTAGCAGCAGCAACAGTAATGGATTAATGACATAGTATGAATTGCCTTCACCTATATATTTCTTTAAACTTCCTTCATTTTTAAAAGCATTTTTATTGAATGATTCCTACTGTTTGTTTGTATTAGAATTCCATTTATGAACTGGAAAAATTTACAAGATGCTAAGCGCTGAAAGAGATCTATAGAAAGTGCTATGACAACAGGGCCTATCGTCACTGCTTATGGGAGTCATTTGCGGGTCAATAAAGGAGACAATGAGGAGGACGAAGGTGCACAGAATACAAGGGAGGTGAAAACCCAGCAAATTTGTTCCAGAGAATTCACAGGGACAATGGTAGGAAATAAAAGTCAGACATGTAGCATGGGGTCAAGTCATGAAAACCTTCACAATTCAGCAAAACTGTCACAACATTTCAGTTACTTTCAAAGGAAGGCCCTAAAAGGTTGGTGGGTAGGCAGAGCTTAAGGAGACAGCTAACAGGGGAGAGAGAGATGGTTCTTATAGCAGCATTCCAAAATGCTGATGTTTTATTATAAGTGGTCAGTTAGCTGCTCCCAAGGCAAAGCACTGAGCCAGCCCTTCCTTACTCTGATAACTAGCCCTCACTTCCAGACTTCCTTTGTTTCTTGACAATAATTTTTTTAACCACTATAAAAGCACTGGGTGGTAGTAGGTGGAAGAAGAATGCAATATATATACACACAAAGAATCTTATCCAGAAGAGATGGTCTTAGAAAAACACTGGTCAAATACAAATAGCTGAGAATTTCCTTTTGTTAAACCAGGTTGGTTTCTCATTAGTACAAATGTTTATCTAGTTTTGAAGCTGCTATCAAATTGGAGAATATTCTTTTTTGGTAATAAGACTCCCTGCATGTTACTGCTTAAATTTTGTACAATTTCCCTTTCTTCCTCCTCAAAAATGGCAGTCATACAGAAGAACTAAATTGATTTTTTTCCAAAAAGAATGCCAAAATGGCCAACAGTCACATAAAAAGATGTTCAACATGGTTAATGATCAGAGAAATGCAAATCAAACCCACAGTGAACCTCACACCTGTTAGAATAATCATCATCAAAAAATCTACAAGCAATAAATGCTAGAGAGGGTGTGGGGAAAAGGGAACTCTCACAAGATGTTAGTGGGAATGTAAACTGGTCTGACCATGGTAAAAAACAATATGGAAGTTCCCCCAAAAATTAAAACTTGAAAAAAAATCTGATTTAGAGAAATACAGGAAAAAAATTTAAAAAATAGATCTGCCATATGATTCACTTCTGGGCATATATCCAAAGGCAATGGTTGTGGGATTTTTTAAAATATAAATTTATTTATTTTAATTGGAGGCTAATTACAATATGTGGGATTTTGAAGAGATCTATGCACTCCTGTATTTACTGCAGCATCATTCACAATACTCAAGACATGGAAACAATCACAGTGCCCATTAACAGATGAAAGGATAAAGACGACGTGGTGGACATATACACAATGCAACGTTATTAAGCCACAAGAAAGGAGGCAATCCTGTCACTTGCAACAACATGGATAGACCTTGAGCCCATTATGCTAAGTGAAATAAGTTGAGGGTAAAAATGAGTAGTAAATAAGTCATACAGATCTACTACATAATATAATGAATAAAGACAATACTGTACTATAATTATGCAATGTGACAGATGTTATTACAATGGCAATCACAATATATAAATGTATCAAAGTAACTTGTACATAATGTTAAACTTGAATGTTACATTTATTCAATAAAAATGTTAAAATTTATTCAATAAAAAGAAAAGTAACTTACTTTTAATTACTTATTTTTTATTCCTTCTCACTACAGCTACTAGCTATCATTGATCGAGCACTTAGTATGTGTCAGGCACTGTGTTTTACATATACTGTTGTTAATCCTTCAGGCAATCTTACAGGGCAGGGATTAATTTCCATGTTATAGATACCAAGGCTCTGACAACATAAATAATTTGTTCAGGAAGTAAATGCCACTGCTGTTTGCTTCACAGGCTATGCTTGGCCTCTATGACGCACTGAAAAACTAGTTCAAACACGTATGTGCAGTTAACTCTTAATGCTTACCACAGAACACCCATGCTAGAAGGGAAAGGCGGTCTCACTGGGGAAGGAAAGACCCAAAGATGGTTCTAAAGAGGGCAAAACCATGTCAATCAGCTCCCCAGTGCACAAGCAAGACTGGCCCTTACACACGGCATAGGGAAAGGCAGGAAAATGGCCCCAGTCAGCTTCCTCTTCATTCAGGGACTGTCTCTCCCAACATCAACACGTGCTGAGATCCTAGAGTTTACCTCTTCCAGTTTTTTAACATCTAGGGCAATTAAAATAGAAAAAGAAGCAGGACAAAGGCATCCAGTATTCACAGAGCACCACACTGGGCCTCTCTACTGAATTTTCTCATTTAACTTTCAAAAGCAAACTATAAGACAGGGATTATTTCCATTTCACTAATTAGGAAAGGCTCAGAGAAACTGAGTAATTTGCTTAAAACTATACAGCTAGTAAATGGCAGAGTAAGACTTGAAACTAGTTATGTCTAAATTCAAATACTCTCTGCACATTAAGCTGGTTTTATATGAATAGAAATGGAAGCCCAAGGACCCAATCTCCTTTGTAAGTCACAGAGTCTAAGGTCTTTCTGAGGTCTCTTCCTCCCTTGAGTTTTCCCTTCCTGACTTTGGTCATTCTGGTTCATACTTCTTATCTAAGAAATGGTTTATCAATTTTAAAAAATTAGATTTACTTATTAACATGAGATATGCTATACTGCATAATAGAAAATATAAAAATCATAGGAAAATATCAAATTAATTTTAATGTAAGTTTCAGCTCTTCGCAATATTATATACCTCACAAACAGCATTCTAGACTGCTTCTTACTTTCTTGTATTAATAGAAGTGCATTAATAATACCCGACATGTATATGGTCCTTCACAGTTTGCTATGAACTTTCACTTATTGTAAAGCAGGTTAACATTTTGCAGATAAGAAACCAAAACTCACAGAGGGTGAGTTTTCCAAGGTAACATAAAAGGAAGCTGGTATCCTGATTCCACATAACTACTTTCTTAACCACAACAAAGCTGCATCTCTGACTCCAAAACAGACCTATATAGCTATCTCGATGTCACAGGTGACCTGATCAATACCAAAACAGGAATTAGATTTGTCTTGTCTTACCAGAAACTAAGACTCTTCTTATGTTAGAAACTCATTTCAATTTTTATAAACCATTTCCCTCTTGTGTTACCATAAAAATGCAAATGTTGTTTACTTGTTTTTAAAATCCGGAAAAAAACCATAAACAAAATATATGAGATTTGACTACAGCTCCAAATCTGAATATGAATGCTAGCAATCTTGATAATGTAAAACAAAGGATATATCTAACAGGTTGAGAAATTGAGAGAAAAAGAAACTTTGAAAAGAGAGGTAAGATTATGTATATCTTTACTTTTCAAAATGAGGGGTCTGTCATATTTAGCTTTAAATGTATCATATGAAGTTCCAGTGATGATCAATGAGAGATGTGGGATAATGGCATCTCTTTTAAAAAGCAGGAAGAGAGGAAGTTGTGAGTTAAATTGTCATTTATCATCACTGGATGTGGAATGTCCATAGAGAGGAAACCATTAGGACTAGAGAAACAGTTAAAAGTGGATGCATCTAGAGAAGCAGTTACGCTTTTCACTACTAATCTTTCTGGATTAACGGATCTTTAACTATTTGCATATATTATTTACAAAAAATTTTGTTTTTCAGAGAAAAGGGATGAATATCAAAAAGCAAATAAAACAGTATATATTTCTTTATAAAAAATACTATCACTATTAGAAATGGCTAGTTGTTACTCAACTTTTTATCAAAATTGCACACAGTCTTCTAACCTTTCAAGCTGGGGCCAGCTTCCATGAATCAGCAATGTCCTCTCTGTTGTAGAAATCTCTGAATGCACTGTTATTATTCCATTCCCAACAGCCCATAAATACGCATTGTCTTTCATGACTGATGTTACTACAGATGACAGCTATGTGCTGACCCAAACCTCTCCCTGTCAGCACAATCTCACGCTGGAAATAATTTAAATATGTTGCAATACAATTCCCAACCCGTCTAACCTGCCCTACTGCAACTCACAGACAAAATCATTTTTTCTCTTCTTTCCAAAAGTTTTCCAGAAATATACACAAGGTGTCAGATATGGTAAAATAAAAACCTGGAAAGAAACTGTCTTGAGATAAAAGCACAAATCTAAATTAGAAGAAAAATAGGACATGTTAATAAAAAGTACAGAGAAAATTCAAGCCCTTGGAAGAAAAAGTCAACTATTAAGGAACAGAAGTGAAAAGAGACTTAACATAAAGATATTTATGTTGTTTTCAAGGATGAGTCTAGAAGTGAGTGGTATATATTTAATAAAAGAAAGTCAAATACATAGGAGTAATCTCTGAAGGCAGAAAATTTTTGAAAGGATACATGTCCCTAATAAATTTACTAAAATTAAAAAGTTACAAAAATAAAAGGTATATACATTTCAAGGACTCTTAAAAATCATTTTAAAATAGAACAAATCTTGGAGGAAGAAGGATAGAAAGAAAGAAAAGAACCTCTCAGACTGGAATAAACTGGCAGCCTGCTATGCATTTTGCTTGTCAGATTGTTGGTAAGGAAACTCACCTGAACATGAGAACATAATACTGCATCTACTATACCTATAAGCCTCTAATAAGTCACCACACTGCATCAACCATTATTCTCTATAATTTTCATATTAACTTAAACATTCCACATAATAGGCTATTCTGAGGTAGCATGGCAGGAAATACAACTGGAATGACAGATTTATATCACCATGCAGGTTTCAGAGGATGGTTCAGGAGCTGTGGAACATGACACACACATGAAAGGTAACCATTTCTGGTACTAGGCAGGAAAAGCAGCATATCTCACAATGCATTCAGGGCTACTTTACTGGTAAATGTTGACATCTTTCTGTACCATAAAGAACAAAAATATGACATTCCAAACTAGAGTTAAAGAGTTAAAAGATTTGGAATAAAAAAGATCTTGTGTAATCATATTAGGTTCAACATTTCAGGAATGAGAGACAGAAGCTGGCTATTTTTTTAAAAAGTGACAAAAAAGTGTGAAAAAATGTTTACATATTTTTTTTCCTGCTGTCAAAAATCTAGTTCTTGTGTTTGCCATTTTGGCTGCTATAATTTAATTAAAAATATACAACAGAGGAGCCCAGAAGGCTACAGTCCATGGGGTTGCAAGAGTCAGACATGACTGAGTGACTAACACTTTCACTCTTTCATGCAACCTCTTAAAAATTTTCTGGTATAATGTTTTATTTATACATACATAAATAATGTTTTCTCTATAGGTTAAAATTACATATCATGGATGTCTACTGTTGTCCAAATCCTGGCATCTCTTTTAAAAACTGGTATCTGCTATAAACAATTTATTTTTAAGATACTTTATTTTGAAAACTAGCAAGCTATCAGGCCATTGACATTTCACAGTCAATAATATACAGTTGACTATATCAGAAACTTGAAACTGAATTGGTAACAATGACTAAATCTGGACTTATAACAAATAAAAATCAAAATAACAGTCCCTAGCAAAAGGCACTTAGAAAGAAAGCTCATCATTTAGGTATTTCTGAAACACAAATTTTCACAATGTCAGGATAACATTACTCTGCAAGAAATATTAATTACATGTAATATTTCTGTCATACCAATGATCTGGAAAGGTCTCAAACAACATAACCTCAAGAAACTAGGAAAAGAACAATGAAGCCCAAAGTTAGCAGAAGGAAGGGAATAACCAAGATCAGAATAGAAGTAAATGAAATAGAGGTAAGAAAGATAACAGAAAAGATGAATGAAACTGGGTAGGTTTTTTGAAAAATAAACAAAATTGACAAATCTTTAAAAAAAGAGATGGCTCAAATAAAGTTATAAGTGAAACAGGAGATATTACAACAAATACCACAGAAATACAAGGAATAAAAAACTATGATGAACAATAACTCCAATCAGTTAGATAACTTAGAAGAAATGGATAAATTCCTAGAGATGTACCTTACCAAGACTGAGTGATGAAATAACAGAAAATCTGCACAGACCAGTAATGAGTAAGGTAACTGAATCACCAACAAATCTCCCAACAAAATAACAGTCCAGGATCAGAAGGCTTCATAGGTGAAATCTACCAAACATATAATTAATACCAATCCTTCTCAAGCTCTTTCAAAAACTGACTAGCAAGAAACACTTTCAAACTAATTTACAAGGCTAGTACCACCCTGATACAGAAGCCAGACAAACACACTTTGGAAAAGAAAATTACAGGAAAAGAATCTGAAAAAGAATAGATATACACAGATGTTTTGGCAACCCATTCTATTATTCTTGCCTGGAGAATTCCCATGGACAGAGGAGCCTAGAGGGCTGTAGTCCATAGGATCGCAGAGTTAGACAGGACGGAGTGACTAAGTACAACACATAAATATATGTTTAACTGAAAGGTAAGTCAGGTCCCTGTTACTGTATTTGGTCAGAAGTCCAAGTGGAAAAGAGTTATATTCTCTTGTGACTCATCATGAATTTCATAAAGACTGAAGAGAATACTTCATTCAGTGCTACAGGAAATGACCAGAGTACCACATCTGCAGCTTCAAAGATCAAGCCCTGAGCCTTTGGAGTGGAAACACTGACTCCAAGACCCTAGACCACCAGAGAACTAAACATAGGGAGTATCAAATAGTGAGAACTCATGCAAAGGAAACCACTAGAATACAAGACCCGGCATCACCCAACCACCAATAGCACCTCCTGCAGGATGTCTCATCTAAACAACAAACAAAACAAAAATACAATCCCAATCATCAGCAGACAGGATTACCAAATCACTCAGCCTTGCCCATCAGAGGAAAACAAACAAATAAACAAAAACTCAGCACAAATCTCACCCTATAAGAAGCTTACACAAACCACTGGACCAACCTTAGAGGGCAAAAACCAAAAGGAAGAAAGAATTCAACCTTGAAGCCTGGGAAAAGAAAACCTCAAACACAGTAAGTTAAAAAAAAAAAGAAAGAAAGGCAGAGAAATACTACACAAATGAAGGAACAAACTAGAAACACAGAAATCCAAATAAATGAAGAGGAATTAGGCAAACTACCTGAAAAAGAACTCAGAATAATGATAGTAAAAATAATCGAAAATCTTGAAGGCAAAATGGAGAAAATGCAAAAATCAATTAACAAAGACCTAGAAGAATTAAAGAATAAACAGGCAGGGACAAACAACACAAATACTGAAATTAAAAATACTCTAAAAGGAATCAATATCAAAATATCTGAAGCAGAAGAACAAATCAGTGAGCTGGAAGATAAAATGGTGGAAATAACTTCTGAAGAGCAGAATAAAGTGAAAAGAATGACAAGAGCTGAGGATAGTCTCAGAGACCTCTGGGACCATATCAACCGCACCAACATTCGAATTATAGGGGTCCCAGAAGAGAAAAAGAAAGGGTATGACAAAATTTTTGAAGAGATTATAGATGAAAATGTCCCCAACATGGAAAAGGTAATAGTCAGTCAAGTCCAAGAGGCACAAAGAGTCCCATACAGGATAAATCCAAAGAGAAACTTCCAAGACACATACTAATCAAATGAACAAAGACTAAACAAAGAAAGAATATTAAAAGCAGCAAGGGAGAAGCAACAAATAACATACAAGGGAAACCCCACACGTTTAACAGCTGATCTTTCAGCAGAAACTCTGAAAGCTGGAAGGGAATGGCAGGATATATTTAAAGTACTGAAGGAAAAATCTACAACCAAGATGACTATACCTGGCAAGGATCTCATTCAAAATTGATGGAGAAATCAAAGGCTTTTCAGACAAGCAAAAGTTAAGAGAATTCAATACCACAAAACCAGCTTTACAACAAATGTTAAATGGACTTACATAGTCAAGAAATATGAGAAGAAAAAAGATCTACAAAATCAATCCCAAACAATTAAGAAAATAGCAACAGGAACATATATATCAATAATTACTTTAAATGTAAATGAATTAAATGCTCCAACTAAAGACACAGACTGGCTGAAACTGAAAGTCTCTCAGTCGTGTCCAGCTCTTTGCGACTCCATGGACTATACAGTCCATGGAATTCTCCAGGCCAGAATACTTGAGTGGGTAGCCTTTCCTTTCTCCAGGGGATCTTCCCAACCCAGGGATCGAACCCAGGTCTCCTGCATTGCAGGCAGAATCTTTATCACCTGAGCCACAAGGGAAGCCACAAGCTGGCTGAATGGATACAAAAACAAGAGCCACACATATGCTGTCTACAAGAAATCCACTTTAGACCTCAAGACACATATAGACTGAAAGTGAGAGGATGGAAAAATATATTCCATGCAAATGAGAAGCAAAAGAAAGCTAGAGTAGCAATCCTCATATCAGACAAAACAGACCTTAAAATAAAGATTACCAGAGATAAGGAAGGATACTACATAATGATCAAGGGATCAATCCAAGAGGAAGACATAAAAATTGTAAATATCTATGCGTCCAACATAGGTGCACCTCAATACATAAGGTAAACATTAACAGATATAAAAGGAGAAGTGGACAGTAACACAATAATAATAGGAAACTTTAACACCACACTCACACCAATGGACAGATCATCAAAACAGAAAATTCATAAGGAAACATAAGTCTTAAATGATACATTAGATGAGATGGATCTCATTGATATTTTCAGGACATTCTACCCAAATCCAGAAGAATACACCTTTTCAAATGCACACGGAACATTCTCCAGGAGAGACCACATCTTGGGTCACAAATCAAACCTCAGTAAATTTAACAAAATTGAATTTGTATCACGCATCTTTTCTGACCACAATGCTGAGACTAGATACCAATTACATGAAAAAAACTGTAAGAAACACAAATGCATGGAGATTATTCAACACATTTCTAAATAACCAAAAGGTTACTGAAGAAATTGAAAGGGAAATAAAAAAATTTCTAGAAACAAATGACAATGGAAACACGACAACTCAAAACCTATGGGATGCAGCAAAAGCAGTCCTAAGAGCAGTCCAGAAACAAGAAAAACATTAAAATAGCCTAACTTTACACCTAAAACAACTGGAAAAATAACAAAAAAAAAAAAATCCAAAATTAGTAGAAGGAAAGAAATCATAAAGATGTGAACAGAAATAAATGAAAAAGAAATGAAAGAAACAATAGTAAAGATTAATAAAACTAAAATCCGGTTATTTGAGAGGATGAACAAAATTGACAAACCTTTAGTCACACTCATTAGGAAAAAATGAGAGAAGAATCAAATTGACAAAATTAGAAATGAAAAAGGAGAGGTTACAACAGACAATGCAGAAATACAAAGGATTATAAGAGACTATAATGAACTCTATGGTAATAAAATGGATAACCCGGAAGAAATGGACAGATTCTTAGAAAAGTTCAATCTTCCAAGACTAAACCAGGAAGTATGAACAACCCAAATACAAGCACTGAAATTGAAGCTGTGATCAAAAATCTCCCAAAAAGTAAAAGCCCAGGACCAGATGGCTTTACAGGAGAATTCTATCAAACATTTAGAGAAGAGCTAATGCCTATCTTTCTAAAACTCTTTCAAAAAAATCAGAGGAAGGAACACTTTCAAACTCATTCTACAAGGCCACCATCACCCTGATACCAAAACCAAACAAAGACAACACATAGAAAGAAAACTACAGGTCAATATCACTGATGAACTTACATGCAAAAATCCTCAACAAAATTTTAGTAAACGGAAGTCAGCAACACATCAAAAAGCTCATATACCATGATCAAGTTAGCAAGCATTCTTCAATGTACACGAATCAATCAATGTGATACACCATATTAACAAATTGAAAGATAAAAACCATATGATAATCTCAATAGATGCAGAAAAAGCCTTTGACAAAATTCAGCACCCATTTATCATTAAAACTCTTCAAAAAATGGGCACAGAAGGAACCTACCTCAACATAGTAAAGGCCATATGTGATAAGCCCCCAGCAAACATTATTCTCAATGGTGAAAAACTGAAAGAATTCCCCCTAAGATCAGGAACAAGACAAGGGTGTCCTCTTTCATCACTATTATTCAACATAGTTCTGGAATTCCTAGCTACAGCAGAGATGAAAAGAAAATAAAATCAATTCAAATCGGAAAAGAAGTAAAGCTCTCACTGTTTGCAGATGACATGATACTGTACATAGAAAACCCTAAAGACAGTATCAGAAAATTACCAGAGCTAACCAGCGAATTTAGCAAAGTCTCGGGATACAAAATCAATACAAAGAAATCATTTGCATTACTATATGCTAACAATGAAAAATCAGAAAGAGAAATTAAGGAATCAATCCCATTCACCATTGCAACAAATAGAATTAAATATCTAGGAATAAGTTTACCTAAGGAGACAAAAGAACTGTACACAGAAAATTATAAGACACTGATGAAAGAAATTCAGGTGACATAAACAGATGGAGAGATAGTCTATGTTCCTGGGTAGGAAGAATCAATATTGTGAAAATGACTATACTACCAAATGCAATCTACAGATTCAATGTGATCCCTATCAAATTACCAATGGCATTTTTCACAGAACTAGAACAAAAATTTCACAATTCATATGGAAACACGAAAGACCCCTAATAACCAAAGCAGTCTTGAGAAAGAAGAATGGAGTTGGAGGAATCAACCTTCCCGATTTCAGATTATACTAGAAAGCTACAGTCATCAAGACAGTATGGTACTGGCACAAAAACAGTAATATAGACCAATGGAACAAGATAGGAAGTCCAGAAATAAGCCCATGCACCTATGGGTACCTTATTTTTGACAAAGGAGGCAAGAATATACAAAGGGGCAAAGACACCCTCTTCGATAAGTGGTGCTTGGAAAACTGCACAGCTACATGTAAAAAGACTGAAATCAGAACACTTCCTAACACCATACACAATGATGACCTCAAAATGGATTAAAAAACTAAATTTAAGACTAGAAACTATAAAACTCTTAGAGGAAAACATAGGCGGAACACTCGATGACATAAATCAAAGCAGATCCTCTATGACCCACCTCCTAGAGTAATGAAAATAAAAACAAAAGTAAACAAGTGGGACCTGATTAAATTTAAAAGCTTTTGCACAGCAAAGGAAACTATAAGCAAGGTGAAAAGACAACCCTCAGAATGGGAGAAAATAATAGCAAATGAAATAACTGACAAAGGATTCGTTTCCAAAATATACAAGCAGCTCATACAACTCAATACCAGAAAAACAAACAACCCAATCAAAAGTGGGAAAAAGACCTAAACAGACATTTCTCCAAAGAAGACATACAAATGGCTAACAAGCACATGAAAAGATGCTCAACATCCCTCATTATTAGAGAAATGCAAATCAAAACTATAATGAGATATCACCTCACACCAGCCAGAATGGCCATTGTCAAAAAGTCTACAAATAATAAATGCTGGAGAGGGTGTGGAGAGAAGGGAACCCTCTTACACTGTTGGTGGAAGTATAAATTGATACAGCCACTGTGGAAGACAGTATGTAGAATCCTTTAAAAACTAGGAATAAAACCACCATATGACCCAGCAATCCCACTCCTAGGCATATATCCTGAGGAAACCAGGGTTGAAGAAGACACATGTATCCCATTGTTCATTGAAGCACTATTTACAATAGCTAGAACGTGGAAGCAATCTAGATGCCTATCAACAGATGAATGGATAAAGAAGTTGTGGTATATATAGACAATGGAATATTACTCAGCCATAAAAAGGAATGCATTTGAGTCACTTCTGATCAAGTGAAGTGAGTCAGAGTGAAGTGAGTCAGAAAGAGAAAGATAAATATTGTATTCTAACACACATACAGAATCTAGAAATACAGTTCGGAAGAATTTGCTTACAGGACAGCAATGGAGAAACAGACATAGAGAACAGACTTATGGACATGGGGAGAGGGGAGGAGAGGGTGAGATGTATGGAGAGAGTAACAGAGACACTTAAACATTAACATATGTAAAATAGATAGCCAACGGGAATTTGCTGTGTGGCTCAGGAAACTCAAACAGGGGTCTGTATCAACCTAGAGGGGTGGGATGGGGAGGGAGATTCAAAAGGGTTGGGCTATATGTATACCTACGGCTGATTCATGTTGAGGTTTCGTAGAAAACAGCAAATTCTGTAAAACAACCATCCTTCAATAAAAAATAAAATAAAAAAGAATGCGGGAAAAAACACAAAATTGGTGAATTTTTGTATAGTCATTTTAATACTGAACATAAGAAAAAAGCAATACGTTTGCCATATTATGTTTATTTCAAGAAAGGTATAAATATATATAACTGAAATGCAAAGATTTGTGCAGTTTATGGAAAAGGTGCTGTGACTGATCAAATGTGTCAAAAATAGTTTGCAAAGCTCATGCTGGAGATTTCTTGCTGGACAATGCCCCACCATAGGTTAGAGCAGTTGAAATTGACAGTGATCAAATCGAGACACTAATTGAGAACAAATTAATGTTATACCACAGCCAACATAACAAAATATCCAAATCAAGCAGTGAAAGTCATTTGCACCAGCTTAGTTAATCACTTTGATTTTGGGTTCTACATAAGTTAAACAGAAAAAACCTTCTTGACGGTATTTCTGCATGACATTCTCTACTTAAATGTAATGAAAATAGTCCATTTTTAAAACAAATTATGATGGTGATGAAACGTGGATGCTGTACAATAATCTGGGAGGAAGAGATTATGGGGCAAGCAAAATGAACCATCACCAATCATACCAAAGGCTGGTCTTCATCCAAATGATTGATTCCAACAAATACTGCTAATTAGACAAACTTGATGAAAAGCATCCAGAATCAGTTAAGAAAAAACACATAATCTTCCATCAAGATAATGCAAGGCTGCATATTTCTTTAATAACCAAATACTGTTAACAGCTTGGCTGGGAAGTTCTGATTCATCTGCCATAATCATCAGATCTTGTACTTTAATGTTCATTAATTGAGGTTTTTACGATATTCTCTTAATGGAAAAAAATTTCAATTCCCTGAAGACTGTAAAAGGCACTTGGAACAGTTCTTTGCTCAAAGAGATAAAAAGTTTTGTGAAGATGGATTATGAAGTTGCCTGAAAATTGGCAGAAGGTAGTAGAACAAAATGGTGAATACATTGTTCAATAAACAAAAAATTTTCTCAGTGAAAATGAAAAATATGCCTTTTATTTTTACTTTAAAAATGAAAGGAAATTTTGACCAACCAATATCTAACAAACCAAATTCAAGAGCATATTAAAAGGATCGTACACTATAATCAGTGGGATTTGTCCCTGGGAAGCATGGGTGGTTTGACATATGCAAATCAATAAACATATAGCACATTAAGAAAATGATGATAAATGAAGGATAACAATCATTTAATAATCTCAAAAGATGTGGAAAAATAATTTGACAACATTCAACATACTTTCATGACAAAAACTCTCAATAAATTAGGTACAGAAGGAATGTATCTCAATATAATAAAGGCCATTTATGACAAGCCCACAGCTATCATCCTCAATGGTAAAAAGTTGAAAGTGTTCCTTTCAACTCAGGAACAAGACAAGGATGCCCACTTTCATCACTCCTTTCTGACACAGTACTGGAAGTCCTAGCCACACACACACACAAGAAGGAAATTGAATGTATCCAAATAGGAAATTTGCATTTCTATACATTAACAATGAACTACTTGAAAACTCTCACACTAGCATCAAAAGCAATAAAATACTTAGGTATAAATTTAACCAAAGGAGATGAAACACTTGTACATTAAAAACTGTAAGATATTGAAGAAAGAAACTGAAGAAAACACAAATAAATGGAAATTTAACCTATGTTCTTAGATTGGAAGAATTAATATTGCTAAAATATCCATACTACCTGAAGTGATCTACAAATTCAATATAATCTATCAAAATTCCAATGGCATTTTTCATAGAAATAGAAAAAATTATCCTAAAATTTGTATTAGACCACGGAAGTCCCTGAATAGCCAGAGCAATCTTAAGAGCAAAAGAACAAAGCTGGAGGCATCACATTTCTTAATTTCAAACTACACTACATGGCTATAGTAACCAAAATAGTATGGTAGTAGTATAAAAATAGGCACATAGATCAATGGAAGGAAAAAAGAGAGCCAGAAATCAGCCCACACACATATAATCAACTAATAACTGACAGGGTGCCAAGAACACATAATAAGAAAGTCTCTTCAATAAATCACGCTGGGAAAACTGGATATACACATGCAAAAGAATAAAACTGAACTCCTATTATTTATTACTCAGAAAAATTAACTCAAAATGGATTAGACTTAAATTTTAAGACCTGAAACCACTAACTTCTAGAAGAAAACATAGGGAGAAAGCTCCTTGACCTTGGTCTTTGGTAATATTTATGTTTGACACCAAAGCAAAGGCAATAATAGACAGGTGGGATTACATAAAACTATAAGGCTTCTGCACAGTGGAAGACAGCACCAACAAAAGAAAAAGCAATCTACTGAATGGAATAAAATATCTGCCAATCATACATCTGATAGGGGATAACATCCAAAATCTATAAAGAACCCAGCAACTAACTAGCAAAAACAAGCAAGCAAACAATCTGATTTTAAAATGAGAAGAAGAAATGAACAGACATTTTTTTCCAAAGAAACCATAAAGCCCTGGTGGTCCAGTGGCTAAGACTCCATACTCCTAATGGAGGGGGGCCAAGTTTGATCCCCGGTCAGGGAACTAGATCCCACATTCCACAACTAAGAGTTCACACAGTGCAACTAAAAGATCCCACATGCCACAAGGAAGATTGAAGATCCTACACGCCACTAACCAAATAAATGAATAAGTAAAAACACTAAAAAGGAAGACATACAAATAGCCAACGGGTACATAAAATGGTGCTCAACGTCACTAATCATCACAAATTATTGATTTGTAGGGAAATATAAACCAAAAGCATAAGAGCTATCTCTTCATACTTGTTAGATTGGTTATTAAAAAAAAAAAATCCAGAGATAACATTTGTGAAAAGAGATGTTAGGATGTGAAAAGAGAACACTTGTGTGCACTGTTGGTGGGAAATGTGAACTGGTGCAGTTACTATAAAAAACGGTATGGAGGATCCGCAAAAAATTAAAAACAGAATTTCTGCATGATCCACCAATCCCACTCCCAGATATATATTTGAAAGAAATGAAATCAGTATCTCAAAGAAAGTTTTGCATGCGCATTTTCATTGCAGCATTATTCACAATAGCCAAGATGTGGAAATAACCCAAGTGTCTGTCAGTGGATGAACAGATAAAGAAAATGCAGTGTATATATTCACAATGGAGTATTATTCAGCCATAAAAAGATGGAAATTCTGTCATCTGCAGCAATATGGATGAACATGGAGGGCATTATGCTATACGAAATAAGTCAGACAGAGAAAAGACAAATACTGGATATTATCACTTACATGTAGAAACAAAACAAAATCAATTTTGGGGACTTTTCCTGATGATCCAGTGGTTTAGACTCCTCACTCCCAATGCAGAGAGCTTGAGTTCAATCCCTGCTAAGAGAACTAGACCCTGCACATGACAACTAAGATCCAGCACAGCTAACTTTAAAAAAAAAAAAGTGAATTTCAGAGACAGACAACCAAATGGTGGTTGCCAGGGGCTGGGGTGTAAGAGAAATTGTAAGATGTAGTTCAAAGGGTACAAACTTTTAGTTATAAGAAAAATAAGTTCTGAGGATCTCATGCATAGCATTATAACTATAGCTAGTAATAAAGTACTGTATACTTAAAATTTGTTAAGAATAAATCTTAAGCCTTCTTTACCACAAACACACACACAAAAAAAACAATGTGAGGTGATAGATGTGCTAATTATCTTAATTATGGCAATTTTTTCACATTGAATCTGTATAACAAATCACATATTTATATGTATTATATAGTATATATGTATATATATATAAAACAAACCATGTTGTACACTTTTAATATGCAAAATTGTTTGTTAATTATTCCTTGATAAAGCTGAAAAAATAGGCAAATAAAAAGTCCAGAAAAAAGAAGTCTTTCTAGCTTTTTTTCCAACAGACAACTTTAAGAAATACAATAGAGTAAGACATTTAGTTTACTAGATGAAGGAAGTTCAAAAAGGGAGGATCAATCCATCTTATAACACTAGTTGTTTTAAACTGTTTCCTACAAAGGAGACTTACAAAACACCTATTGACAATAAATATATACATTAACATGTACAAAAGGCCAAGAAAAAAATTTATTTTTTCTTTTTAAAAGAAATATACATCTTTTTGGTCATAAGCAATATAAGCATTTTGACAGTCTTCAAAAACATAAACTTTCCATCACGTGAAATTCTTTAAATTTTTAACATTAACCAGCATTTTAGTATCCACAGTATGCTAAGATGGATAATCTTCAGCACATCAGGTTGCCAGAATATACTTTTAAATTTCAAAAATGAACTAAATTGTGCTCAACATAGCTTTATGCTGTTGTTGTTCAGTCGGTAATTGTGTCTGACTCTTTGCAACCCACATACTGCAGCACACCAGACTTCCCTATCTTCATTATCTCCTGGAGTTTGCCCAAGTCATGTCCATTGAGTTAGTGAAGCCATCCAATCATCTTATCCTCTGTTACCCCCTTCACCTCCTGCTCACAATCTTCCCCAGCATCAGGGTCTTTTCAAATGAGTCGGCTCTTCACATCAGGTGGCCAAAGTATTGGAGCTTCAGCATCAATCCTTCCAATGAATATTCAGGGTTGATTTCCTTTAGGACTGACTGGTTTGATTTCCTTGCTTTCCAAGGGACTCTCAAGTCTTCTCCAACACCACAATTGGAAAGCATCAATTCTTCAGCCCTCAGCCATCTTTATTGCCCAGCTCTCATATCCCTGCACGACTACTGGAAAAACCATAGCTTTAACTAGACGGACCTTTGTTGGCAAAGTAATGTCTCTGGTTTTTAATATGCTATCTAGATTTGTCATAGCTTTTCTTCCAGGAGCAATTATCTTTTAATTTCATGGCTACAGTCACCATTTGCAGTGATTTGGGAGCCCAAGAAAATAAAATCTGCCACTGTTTATACTTTTCCCCAGTTTATTTGCCATGAGGTGATGGGACTGGATGCCATGATCTTAGTTTTTTGAATGCTGAGTTTTAAGCCAGCTTTTTCACTCTCTTTCACCCTCATCAAGAGGCTCTTTTGTTCCTCTTCACTTTCTGCCATTAGAGTGGCATCATCTGTACATCTGAAGTTGTTGATATTTCTCCCGGCAATCTTGATTCAGCTTGTGATTCATCCAGCCCAGCATTCCACAGGATGTATTTTGCATAGAAGTTAAATAAGCAGGGTGACAATATACAGGCTTGACATACTCCTTTCCCAATTCTGAACCAGTCCGTTGTTCCATGTCCAGTTTTAACTGTTCCTTCTTGACCTTCATACAGGTTTCTCAGGAGACAGGTAAGGTAGTCTGGTGTTCCCATCTCTTTAAGAATATTCCACAGTTTGTTGTAATCTACACAAAGACTTTAGTATACTCAATGAAGCAGAAGTAGATGTTTTTCTGTAATTCTTTATTTTTTTTTTGTGAGCCAAGAGATGCTGGCAATTTGATCTCAGGTTCCTTTACCTTTTTAAAATTCAGCTTGTACATCTGAAAGTTCTTGGTTCACTAACTGCTGAAGCCTAGCTTGAGGGATTTTGAGCATTACCTTGCTAGCATGTGAAATAAGCACAACTGTACAGTAGTTTGAACATTCTTTGGCATTGCGTTTCTTTGAGATCAGAATGAAAACTGACTTTTCCCAGTGCTGTGGCTACCGCTGAGTTTTCCAAATTTGCTGGCATATTAAGCGCAGCACTTTAACAGCATCATCTTTTAGGGTTTGAAAGAGCTCAGCTGGAATTCCATCACCTTCACTAGCTTTGTTCATAGTCATGTTCCTAAGGCCCCCTTGACTTCACATTCCAGGATGTCTGGTTCTAGGTGACTGACTGCACCATCGTGGTTATCCGGGTCATTAAGATCTTTTCTGTATAGCTCTTCTGTGTATTCTTGTCACCTCTTTTCAATCTCTTCTATTTCTGTTAGGTCCCTGTAGTTTCTGACCTTTATTGTGCCCATCTTCGCATGAAATGTTCCCTTGGTATCTCTGATCTTCTTCAAGAGATTTCTAGTCTTTCCCATTCTACTGCTTTCCTCTATTTCATCATGTTGTTCACCTAAGAAGGCTTTCTCATCTCCACTTGTTATTCTCTGGAAGCTTGCACTCAGTTGGATATATCTTTCCCTTTCACTTCTCTTCTTTTCTCGGCTATTTGTAAGGCCTCTTCAGACAATCATTTGCCTTCTTGCTTTTCTTTTTCTTGGGGATGGTTCTGGTGACTGCGTCTGGTACAATGTTAAGAACCTCTGTCCATAGGTTTTCAAGCACTCTACCAGATTTAATCCCCTGAATCTATTCATCACTTTCACTGTATACTCATAAGGAATTTGATTTAGGTCATACCTGAATGGGCAAGTAGTTTTCTCTACTTTCTTCAATTTAGGCCTGAATTTGGCAATCCAAGTTCATGGCCTGAGCCACAGTCAGCTCCAGGTCTTGTTTTTTCTGACTGTATAAAGCTTGTCCATCTCTGACTGCAAAGAATTAATTAATCTGGCTTTTTGGCCAGAACCGCCATCTTCCAGTAATTCGCCAAAATGAGCAACACAAAGGGAAAGAGGAGGGGCACACGCTACATGATCTCTAGGCCTTTCAGAAAACATGGAGTTGTCCCTTTGGCCACATACATGCGACAAGAAGGGTGATATTGTAGATATCAAGGGAATGGGTACTGTTCAAAAAGGAATGCCCCACAAATGTTACCATGG
Organism: Capricornis sumatraensis; assembly: GCF_032405125.1. NCBI lineage: Eukaryota > Metazoa > Chordata > Mammalia > Artiodactyla > Bovidae > Capricornis > Capricornis sumatraensis. Next base: position 10,370,969 of record NC_091079.1, read on the forward strand.
CAAAACTGGAAGAGTCTACAATGTTACCCAGCATGCTGTTGGCATCATCATAAACAAACAAGTCAAGGGCAAGATTCTTGCCAAGAGAATTAATGTGCGTATCGAGCATATTAAGCACTCTGAGAGCCGAGATAGCTTCCTGAAACGTGTGAAGGAAAATGATCAGAAAAAGAAGGAAGCCAAAGAGAAAGGAACTTGGGTTCAGCTGAAGCACCAGCCTGCTCCACCCAGAGAAGCACACTTTGTGAGGACCAATGGAAAGGAACCCGAACTGTTGGAGCCCCTTCCCTATGAGTTCATGGCCTGAAGGGTATAAAAATAAAGACCTGGGCTGTACAAATGTTTCTCTTAATTGAGTAGAGGTGTTGTGTCCAAATTCAGTGGGTGATGTCTTTTCAAACTTAGTGTTTTTTCTTCCTGAAAGATGTGAGATAGTTTGTTGTTCAGTATGCTCCATTTTTTAATAAACTGCCAAATATTATTTAAAAAAAGAAGAATTAATCAATCTGATTTTGCTATTGACCATCTGATGATGTCCATGTATAAGAGTAGTCTCTTAAGTTGCTGGAAGAGGGTGTCTGCTATGATCAGTATGTTCTCTTGGCAAAATTCTGTTAGCCTTTGCCCTGCTTCATTTTGTACTCCAAGGCCATACTTGCCTATTACTCTAGGTAACTTGAAAGTGGAAAGTTTCATTTCCGCTTTGGCCTAGCCTCTTCATTCTTTCTGGAGCTCTTCTTCTGTTCTTCTCCAGTAGCATACTGGATACCTACCAATCTGGGGGGCTCATCTTTCAGTGTTATGTCTTCTTTCTTTTCATACTGTTCATGGTGTTCTTGAGGCAAGAATACTAAAGTAGTGTGCCATTCTCTTCTCCAGTGGACCATGTTTTGTTCAAACTCTCCACCATAACCCATCTATCTTGGGTGGCCCTGCACAGAATGGCTCATAGCTTCATTGAGCTAGCTTTATATTAGGTATTATTTAATGTTTTGTGATGCACTGAAAACTATTCATTCATATTAGAAATAAAAACTCTCAGGTATGTTTCATTAATCATTGTATTTTCTAACTGCTTAATAGAGTATACTGTATCAAGAAAGTTGAAAAAAATGCCCAATGATTACATAGGGCCATTAGGTTTAGCTCAAATCCTTTAATGCTAGAGTGTCTCCTTAGAATATGAGTAAATAAAAGAGCTGTTATATCTATTTTATACTTTCTGATCCTTTCTCATTAATCAAGTAAAAAAAAAGTAGGTGAAAAAATAATCTCAAAACACATACTATAAAACTTTATCAGAAAACAGCTTTGTGATCATGTCAAATTATGTGTTCACATTCCCTATGCATTTGTTAAAAGTACATATTACATGATATAATTGATATCACCCTTACTTATGTTTGTTTTCAGGAAATTTCACATACTTTCTTTTACTTGCTCATCCTAAGAAACCTAAGACAGAGACAAGGAATATATAATCAAGCCTGTTTTACTGAGGCCTCAAATATATTTCTTATATGAAGTATGAGAATGATGCTCTTTGGCATCTTGTGTTCATAATTAAAAGATAAAAACAATTATGAAAAGTTATTATTGGTCATTATAATCTTGCTTCAGTTTTACTTTTTTTAATTGAGAATATTCCTTGGCTTACCTGCTGCATGCAGCAAACTAGCTTCTACTCTGTGTGGAACTCTTGGTGGAATTTTCATAGATGCACGAATCTGGTAAAAACTAAAGCAAAAGAGACAAAAGAAGTCACTTCGAAACATTTAAAAAATATGCAATGCCCCTATTTCTATATATCAAAATGTATTAAAAAATAAAGTTCATCTGCTTTATCAATCTCCCATAGTTTTTACTATTGGTGGAAAACAGTGTACCAGATTCACATACAGATCAAACATTACAACTGCATTGCATATAACCGAAAGAGAAACAGGCATGTGTAAAGACAGAAACAATATTACTTTAAATAAGAGAATATCATAATAGGAGTTACTGAGGATTCTAAGGATTTCACTGCTTAATCTGGTTTATTTATTTTTTTATTTAAAAGACAATAAAAATATTCTTAAGCAAAATTTATAGAAAACACAGGATTAATAAACAGTTTTAAAAATTGGTTTCATACATAAGACATGTATTATATTGAAAGAATTCACTTTCATTCAACGTCAATGCTACTCCATTTAGTTTATGTACTTTTACTTGCATTAGAATATATACGTGTGTGTGTGTGTGTGTGTGTGTGTGTGTGTGTGTGTATATATATATATATAAATGTACCAGTCAGTAACAATCAGTTTAAATAGAAAAAATTACGAGGTAAAACCAAATGCTTCGGTTTTAACATCATTACACTGTAAGTTTGTGCATGTAATGGAGGATATATGTATCTACATATACAAACACACATACACAAAGGGTTCAGTTCAGTCGCTCAGTCATGTCCGACTCTTTGCGACCCCATGAATTGCAGCACTCCAGGACTCCCTGTCCATCACCATCTCCTGGAGTTCACTCAGACTCATGTCCTTCGAGTCAGTGATGCCACCCAGTCATCTCATTCTCTGTCGTCCCCTTCTCCTCCTGCCCCCAATCCCTCCCAGCTTCAGGGTCTTTTCCAATGAGTCAATTCTTTACATGAGGTGGCCAAAGTATTGGAGTTTCAGCTTCAGCATCATTCCTTCCAAAGAAATCCCAGGGCTGATCTCCTTCAGAATGGACTGGTTGGATCTCCTTGCAGTCCAAGGGACCCTCAAGAGTCTTCTCCAACACCACAGTTCAAAAGCATCAATTCTTCGGTGCTCAGCTTTCTTCACAGTACAACTCTCACATCCATACACGACTACTGGAAAAACCATAGCCTTGACTAGACGGACCTTAGTCGGTAAAGTAATGTCTCTACTTTTGAATATACTATCTAGGTTGGTCATAACTTTTCTTCCAAGGAGAAAGTGTCTTTTAATTTCATGGCTGCAGTCACCATCTGCAGTGATTTTGGAGCCCCAGAAAATAAAGTCTGACACTGTTTCCACTGTTTCCCCATCTATTTCCCATGAAGTGATGGGACCAGATGCCATAATCTTCGTTTTCTGAATGTTGAGCTTTAAGCCAACTTTTTCACTCTCCACTTACACTTTCATCAAGAGGCTTTTGAGTTCCTCTTCACTTTCTGCCATAAGGGTGGTGTCATCTGCATATCTGAGGTTATTGATATTTTTCCTGGCAATCTTGATTCCAGCTTGTGCTTCTTCCAGCCCAGCATATCTCATGTTGTACTCTGCATAGAAGTTAAATAAGCAGGGTGACAATATACAGCCTTGACGTACTCCTTTTCCTATTTGGAACCAGTCTGTTGTTCCATGTCCAGTTCTAACTGTTGCTTCCTAACCTGCATACAGATTTCTCAAGAGGCAGGTCAGGTGGTCTAGAATTCCCATCTCTTTCAGAATTTTCCAGTTTATTGTGATCCATTCAGTCAAAGGCTTTGGCATAGGCAATAAAGCAGAAATAGATGTTTTTCTGGAACTCTCTTGCTTTTTTCAAGAATCCAGTGGATGTTGGCAATTTGATCTCTGGTTCCTCTGCCTTTTCTAAAACCAGCTTGAACACCTGGAAGTTCACAGTTCACGTATTGCTGAAGCCTGCCTTGGAGAATTTTGAGCATTACTTTACTAGCGTGTGAGATGAGTGCAATTGTGTGGTAGTTAAAGCATTCTTTGGCATTGCCTTTCTTTGGGATTGGAATGAAAACTGACCTTTTCCAGTCCTGTGGCCACTGCTGAGTTTCCCAAACTTGCTGGCATATTGAGTGCAGCACTTTCACAGTATCATCTTTCAGGATTTGAAACAGCTCAACTGGAATTCCATCACCTCCACTAGCTTTGTTTGTAGTCATGCTTTCTAAGGCCCACTTGACTTCACATTCCAGAATGTCTGGCTCTAGGTGAGTGATCACACCATTGTGATTATCTGGGTCGTGAAGATCATTTCTGTACAGTTCTTCTGTGTATTTTTGCCACCTGTTCTTAATATCTTCTGCTTCTGTTAGGTCCAGACCATTTCTGTTCTTTATCGAGCCCATCTTTACGTGAAATGTTCCCTTGGTATCTCTAATTTTCTTGAAGAGATCTCTAGTCTTTCCCATTCTGTTGTTTTCCTCTATCTCTTTGCACTGATCGCTGAGGAAGGCTTTCTTATCTCTTCTTGCTATTCTTTGGAACTCTGCATTCAGATGCTTTTATCTTTCCTTTTCTCCTTTGCTTTTAGCTTCTCTTCTTTTCACAGCTATTTGTAAGGCCTCCCCAGACAGCCATTTTGCTTGTTTGCATTTCTTTTCCATGGGGATGGTCTTGATCCCTGTCTCCTGTACAATGTCGAACCTCATTCCATAGTTCATCGGGCACTCTATCAGATCCAGTCCCTTAAATCTATTTCTCACTTCCACTGTATAACCATAAGGGATTTGATTTAGGTCATACCTGAATGGTATAGTGGTTTTCCCTACTTTCTTCAATTTAAGTCACTAAAAGCTAAATGATGATTGTAAGTCAGGGATGAGTTTAGATGGACACTACAGAGTTGAATATTTAATCTTCATTTTTTCTTTAATGATTTCCTAGGCAAGAGTATAAATCTGTAAATAATACAAAGATTATTTAAAATAAATTTTTATTACTATGATTTCTAGGAAAGCATGGCACTGGAGAGAATATATGGACAATACCAGATTTAAAGAGTGAGAGAAAGAGTGGTCAATTAAATTTAGAACCTTTAAAATCACAATTTGGCCTTAAAGACAACTGGCAAAATGCCACAGATAAAGATGCTGAGTTAAGATTAAGATGATGTCACCCTGAAAACATGAGATGACTGAGAATAAAAATCAAAGTGGAAAAAGCAGGAACTTTGGCATTAGATAGGAAAGTTTTAATTTTAATTAAAGATTAAAAGAAACATTGATATTTTAAAATATTCAGGTATGCCATATAAGAGCTAAGAATAAACAACTGATATGTTTCATTTTAAACTTTTTAAACACAGGAACTATGACCTACTTATAAGTGTACACCCACAATTATAACAAATTTGTACACATTAGTTCAAAGACATTTAAACAACACTGCATTTACTATATACCATTAGAGTATCTTATTTAAAATTTCCTGATCTTAAAAGTGCATGTGTACATATAATACATACATGTACCATTCATTCATGACTTATAGAGGACCCACCAATGTGTTAGCCACTGGGCTAAGTACTAGAGACACAGGGAAAACAAACCACTGGTAGTAATTACATAAGTTATTTTAAACAATGTTCCTTTTGCATTTGTAACAGCAGCCTACTATGACTCTAAACACATTTTTTAATTAGAATTAATGGTACTTTAAGGTACAAATCTCCAAAAATGAGGAAAAGTTTCAATTGTGTGTGTGTGTTAGCTACTTTCAAGACCGTGCATATGTTAACTATTTTTTACATAAAATATCAAGCAGTAAAATTTTTAAAATACAGGATAAAATAGTTCCTTTTTAAGGGCCATGGTGAGCTAGGCTATTTAGAACTTCTTGCTTAGAAAACAACCCAAACTGCCAAATAAAGGTTATAAGATTATTGAAGAAATAACAAAATACTATGGAATTATTAAAAAAATTCAGTCAGGCAGGCAAGGCAATGAAGCTGTTTCTGTCCTGAGGGAATCTGCTGATCCATTCAGACAAATCTTACTTTTACTTTTAAAAACCTGGGTTATATTCCTAATATATAAAGAGCATCTAAAAACAGAGAAAAAGACCAATAACCTAAAAAAAGGGGGAAAAATATATTAATAAATGGTTTGCCAAAAAAGAAATGCATACATGAAAAAATGTTAAATCTTACTTATAATTTTAAAAACCACAAATTAAAACTTTAATGAGCTATCTTTCCTCATCTATCACACTGAGGGAAATTCAACAATTTGACAAAATACTCGGTTGGTGACAGTCTAGGCAAAAAGGAATTCTGCACTGCTGGAGAGGTAAAAGGGTACAAGCCCATGTGGAATGGAATTTAGCCACAGAGACCAAAAACACCCATATTTACTCTCTGACCTAGCATCACACTTGTTAGACTATCTCCCAAAGATACTTTAGCAAAAATTTTCAATGAGGTAGCCTAAGGCTATTCACTCAAGTATTAACTGCAACAAGAAAACTCGAGGAAAAAATGTCTATCAATAAAGGACTGGCTGAATAAACTACAGTGCAGTACCACACAGTTATAAAACATAATCTTATATACATATATCTATATATGTGTGTGTGCATGCTAAGTCACTTCAGCTGTGTCTGACTCTGCAACCCTGTGTATCATAGCCTGCCAGGCTCCTGTGTCCTAGGGATTCTCCAGGCAAGAATACTGGAGTGGGTTGGCATGCAGGGGATCTTCCCAACCCAGGGATCAAACCTATGCCTCGTATGTCTCCTGCATTGGCAGGCAGGTTCTTCACCACTAGCATATCTATATTTAGCATATCTATATATACTACAAAGCAGTGATCTCTAAGATACATTTTTTACAGACAAAATCAAGTATAGAATATGTATATTATGCTACCTTTCTTTGAGAATAAAGGATATGATTATGTATTTTTTGCCTTTTAAAAAAAGTAATAAAAAGGAGGAAGGACATACACAAAACTAATAAAAAATAAAATGGCTTTTACAGGTGGGGAGACAGGGAAATGGGGGTGAAGAGAAGGAACAGGGATGAAAATAAGGTCCTTTTCAATAAATGTACTTCAGAGTTTTTATTTTGGAATCATAAAATCTTTTGATAAAAAAGCAAAATACATTAAAACACAATCCCTTAAACCACCCTAAAATAACTGAACTTAATGTGCATCTACTTAATTGCAATTTCACAGAGTACTTTCAAGTGATTTTTAAAACACAGTACTTTCAGTGCCTGTTCCTCAGGGATATACAATAAAAGAAAACCCCAAAGAGGTTAACAAACAACATTAATAGTCTTGCTGGTTTTGTTGCTACCATTATTTTGAAATTATCTTAGACATATCTACACATACATGAATAAAGCAATGACTAACTGTTATTAGGAACCAAGACTTTCAGTGTAAGTGAAAAGAGACAGAAATATAAAATTAAAAAAAAAATCAAAAGTTAGAACAGGAAAATAGTAAAAATTTATGAAGTATTTTTCTTTAAAAAAATTTGTGTCAACTGAGAAGGCCTAGAAACAATGATTCAATAAAAATGTGTACTTTTAACACATATATTATGATCTCTAAACACTATTTCCCATCAAAAGGAACTAGAGCCCCTCGGCTGAGTCTAAATCTAGAACAGGGAATATCACTAGAGTCTGAAACAACTAGCAATAGTAGGAGACGATCACTGCCTGGATTAGCCCATGAGAAGTTCGCAGAAATCACCCTATAGGGCTCTTCTGAACATAAGGAAGAGTCATGATGCAGTATAACCCATCAAGTATGATACAAATACTTTGCCCACCTGATGCGAAGAACTGACTCATTGGAAAAGACCTCAATGCTGGGAAAGATTGAAGGTGGGAAGAGAAGGGGACGACAGAAGATGAGATGGTTGGATGGCACTGCTGACTCAATGGACATGAGTTTGAGTAAGCTCTGGGAGTTGGTGATGGACAGGGAAGCCTGGCGTGTGGCAGGCCACAGGATCAGTCAGTCAGACAGGACTGAGAAACAACATCATTCACAGATATTTTATTTTTTTAAAGTTGAAGGTTTGTAGCAGCATGATTTTCTCAATAGCATTCACTCACTTTGTGTCTCAGTGTTATATTCTGATAATTCAGGCTGTATTTCAAACTTTTTCATTATTATTGTATTTGTTACGGTGATCTGTGATCAGTGAACTTTGATGTTACTCTTGTCATTGTTTTGTGGTACCAGGAACTACTAATACTAGGCAGTGAACTGAAACTTCTCTGGCAGTCCAGTGGTTAAGAATCTGCTTCCACTGCAGGGGACACAGGTTCAATCTCTGGTTGGGGAACTAAGATTCCCCCATGCCACATGGCCAAAAAGTATAAATAAATAAATTTTTTAAATTGGGCCAAATTTTTTTAACAGAAAAAAAAAAAAAAAGACACTGAACTAATACATACTGTGTGTGTTTTGAGAGCTCTACCAACTGGCTGTACCCCCACCTCTCTCCCTCTCCCCAAGCCTCCCAGTTAAGACACACAATATTGAAATTAGGCCAATTAACAATCCTACAATGGCCTCTAAGTGAAAGGAAGAGCTGGTTGTTTTTCACTTTAAATCAAAAGCTAGAATTAATTAAGCTTAGTGAGGAAGGCACATTCAAGGCAGAAAACTCGGCCTCTTGTGCCAAACAGATAGCCAAGCTGTAGATTCAAAGGAAAAGCCCTGACAGAAATTACAAGTGCTACTCCAGTGAACACATGAATGAAAAAAAAAAGAAAGCAAACAACCTTACTGCTGATATGAAGAATGTTTTAGTGGTCTGAAGAGAAGATGAAACTAGCTATACTATTCCCTTATGCCAAAGTCTAAAACCAGAGCAAGGCCCTGATGCTGCTGCTGCTGCTAAATCGCTTCAGTTGTCCAACTCTGTGCGACCCCATAGATGGCAGCCCACCAGGCTCCCTCATCCGTGGGATTCTCTAGGCAAGAACACTGGAGTGGGTTGCCATTTCCTTCTCCAATGACCAAGGCCCTAAGTACCTTCAATTCTACAAAGGCTGAGTGAAGCAAGGAAGCTGTAGAAGGGAAGTTTGAAGCCAGCAGAAGCTGGTTCAAGACATTTAACCAAAGAGGCCAACTCCATGACATAGAAGTGTAAGGTGAAGCTGCAAGTCATCCAGGAGATCTAGCTAAGACAATTCATGAGGATGGCTACTCTAAACAACAGATTTTCAATGCAGACAAAACAGTCTTCTGTTGGAAAAAGATGCTATCTAGAAGTTTCATAGCTGGAGAGAAGAAGTCAATGCCTGGCTTCAAAGGGTCAAAGAACTGGCTGATTCTCTTGTTAGGAGCTAACGCAGCTGGTGACTTAGCTTGAAGTCAATGCTCATTGACCATTCTGAAAGTTCTAGAGCTAAATCTCTGCTGGTGCTCTATATATGAAACAACAAAGACTGGATGACATAACATCTGCTTACAATATAGTTTACTGAATATTTTAAGCCCACTGTTGGAACCTACTGCCCAGAAAAAAAGATGACTTTGAAAATGTTACTGCTCACTGAAAATGTACCTGGTTCCCTAAGAGCTCTGATGAACAAGATTAAAGTTGTTTTTATTACTGATAATATAAGATCTATTCTGCAGCCTATGGATCAAGGAGTAAGGCTATAGCTTCCAGAGACAGTAATTCCTCTGGTGGATCTGTGCAAAGTGAGTTGAAAACCTTACAGAAAGAATTAATCATTCTAGATGCCATTAAGAATATTCATGATTTATGGGAAGAGGTCAAAACACCAATATTAAAATAGGAGTTGGGGCCTTCCCTGCTGAGCCAGTGGCTAAGACTCCTCGCTCCCAATGCAGGGAGCCCAGAGTTCGATACCTGGTCAGGGAATCAGATACCACGTGCTGCAACTAAAGATTCTGAGTGTAGCAACTAAGATCCAGTAAGGTCAAAGAAATAAATAAATGTTTGAAAAAAATAAGGAGTTTGGAAGAAGCTGATTCTAACTTTCATGGATGACTTTGAGGGGTTTGAAACTTCAGTGGAGGAACTAAGATGCAAATATGGTTAAGATAGCAAGAGAACCAGAATTCAAAGTGGAGCCTGAGATGTGCCTAAATTACTGCAATTTCATGATAAAATTTTAATGGAAGAGGAGTTGTTTCTTATGGATGAGCAGAGGCAGTGGTTTCTTGAGATGGAACCTACCAAAGATGCTGTGAAGACTGTTGAAATGACAATAAAAGATTTAGAGTATTAAGCTTAGTTAATGAAGCAGGGATAGGGTTTGAAAGGATTAACTCCAATTCTGAAAGAAGTTCTATTGCAGATAAAATGGTATCAAACACTGCTAAATGCTACAGAGAAATGGTTGGTGAAAGGAAGAGTCAACCAATGGGGCACACTTCACTATCTTGTCATATTACCATGCCAACCGTGAGCTATCATCATCCTGATCAGTCAGCAGCCATCAACACTACGGCAAGACTAGCAGCCAAAAGATTACAACTCACTGAAGGCTCACAGGATGGTTGGCATTTTTTAGCAATAAAGTATTTTTAAATTAAGGTACGTGCATTGTTTTTCTAGACACAATCCTATTGCACATTTAATTTTATAGACTACAGTATAAACAACTTTTACATGCTCCAGGAAACAAAAAAATTCCTGGGAATGTGTTTATTGTGAAATTTGCTTTATTGTGATGATCTGGAACTGAACTCACAATATCTCCAAGGTATGCCTGTAGTAAATAAAAACTTAACTATATTTGAAAGATGCTAGGGCAATAACTTAGCAGCAGCAGCAGTAGGGCAACAACACAATATTCTGAAAACTAATAAATAAGGAAAGGACTAAAACATCTGCCATGCCTTTCTTTCTACAGGATAAACTGTATTTCAAAGTAACCAAATAGTTAATGAGGTAAAATTCATCACAGAATTACAGCCAATAAGTGCATAAGAAATAATAGAATATCATCATTTTGTAAGCCTTAGTAATATAAAACAATGACTCTGGACGAAAGTTATCAATAGGTACCACCAATTAAGTGATGTGGAACTCCATAATGGATGTATCAGGTTGACAACACCTTACTCAAATTTATGAAAAGAGACATTTTATGCCCTCAGGTGTAATGTAACAGGAAAAACACAGTATCACCTATGAACTGCTGCTGCTGCTGCTGCTAAGTCACTTCAGTCGTGTCCGACTCTGTGCGACCCCATAGACAGCAGCCCACCAGGCTCCGCCGTCCCTGGGATTCTCCAGGCAAGAACACTGGAGTGGGTTTGCCATTACCTTCTCCAATGCATGAAAGTGAAAAGTGAAAGTGAAGTCGCTCAGTTGCGCCAACTCTTAGCGACTCCATAGGATTTTTCAGGCAAGAGTACTGGAGTGGGTTGCCATTGCCTTCTCTGCACCTATGAACGATTTTTCTCAAAAACTATTGGAATTTAATTAAGCCTAAACTAAGCAATTATAAATTTAAAAAAAAATTAGACATTAACATTCAAATGCAACCTATAAATTTTGGTGGGATACTGAATCAAACATAAATTATAAAAATACATGTATAAGATGACTGAAGAAATGATAAGCCTGTTTTACTTGATACCAAGAAATTATTTTTAAAATTTCTTTAAGTGTGATAATGACTGCATATTTTCAAAAACAAAAGCCTTCCTGCATTAAGATATCGAAAAAAGAAATAAGGAGGTAAAATACAGAGGAAAAAACTTTGATAATTATTGGCTAGATGGTTGGTTTATATGTGTTTACTGTACTTTGACATGTTTCTAAATTTTCCTTTAAGAAACAAAAGGTGGTCCTAGATTGGTAATTTCCAAGGGCCAGACATAAGAAAAGGAAAATCTCTCTCAAAGAATAAACCTGAAGACCTCTGCAGAAATCAGAACATGAAAAAAAGAGAGAAAGAGGTGGGGAAAAAAATATAACAGGGAATATAAAAAGCATAAAATATAAGATAATGGATAGAAAAACAAACATTATCAACAATCACATTAACTATAAATGGACTAAATGTTCCAGTTAAAGAATGCTCTAAAGAATGAAAAAGGAAATACCACTGTATGTTGTTTACAACAGACAAAGCTAAAATACAAGGATAGAGAAAGTTTGAAAATAAAAGAATGGTAAAAGGTACACTTTGCAAATGCTAACCAAAAGAAAACTGATGTTACAATATTAATATTAGAACAAAGTTAAGAGCAAAAAGCATTATTAGGATATAAAAGTATTTTCATAAATGATGCGATAAGTCATTTCAGTCAAGTCTGACTCTCTGCGATCCCATGGACTCCAACCAGACTCCTCTGTCCATGGAATTCTCTAGGCAAGAATACTGGAGTGGGTTGCCATTTCTTTCGCCAATCATTTCCCTTCATAATGATAAAAGCTTCAATTCATCAAGTAAGAATTTTTAATTTGTAGGCATTTGTTCTCAAAACATGGGATATTTAAAATCCAAAAGTCTACCTTTAAACAGGAAAACTTAAAACTATTTTGAGTTTTATGGTCACAGTAATTTTAAATGTTTGTATTTGTCATCTTATTCTATAGTTTTTGATGTTGCTGATGTTTTCCATTCTTTGATTTGCTATGTTAATGCTGGTTAGCCTGCTTACTTTTTTTTCCCCAATAACCACATTTAACCTTTAATTTCACTAGAAAGCAATTAAGTTTTTCAGAAACATTAGTATACAGGTATAAGATTTTATAGAAATACATTTTTTAAAATTGTGCTTTACATTTAGATAAGATGCCGAATTTAACAATTACTTTCCTACCATCTTTCTCCTTTTCCATTTTATTAATAACTCTAGACAGCCAATTCAATAATCTGTTCAAAATGAGCAAAATTTAAAGAACCCTAAGATTTAACTTAATAAATGCATTATTTGACTTATTTTATCATTTTAATATGTTTCAAAGCCAATTCCCTACTACAACTTCCTTAGAGTTCTAAATTTTTACTTCCTCTCCTGTTGTTCAGAACATATCACAAGTAATATATTCAAAAAGAGTAAATAAAGAGTATATTTTCTAAGATGCAGAATTTTCTTAGAATATCTTCCTATGGTTACTAAAGACAGAATACTGTGGTCACTGTATTTTTCCTGAAGGAGATATTATGTTATTGTAGGATCATGAGTAATTTTAAGACAAAAGTTTGAGTAGATTCATATTTCTTTTTAGGTAGAATCTTTTGAAACCGGATACCTAGAGAACTCTTTTAATTTTTGAAATGCAAACTTTTTACCACAATATGTTAACATTTAAAATCTATCTTTTAATATTGTCAAGAAAATAAAGGGCTCACTTGTCGTCTCAAAAAGTTTTTATTAAGATCAGGAAAGATTTATTCTTGTTTATTACTGAGCTGAATTTGTTGGTTACCTGTTTGAGAACATCTTGTTGTTTACAGGTGGAACTCTCATAAAATCCAGATAGTCCCTGGGTTAAATAATATTTGATCCATCAATAAATTCATCTTTGTGTAAACTGTTTCATAATTTAATTATTTGCATTAATATGGAAACATTAAATTTGAATTTGTGAGTACACAAACTCATAAGTTTCATGTTTCTCCTCCCACAGGTGTTTGTTTGCATTGCATGAAAGTCATTTATGGTTTGATTTTTGTGTAGACATTTCTCATAATAAAAATTGTCCTTTAATGGAAAGATTTCCTTCTAGTTAATTGACAACATTAACATTACATTATTTTTCTGTTTTCCATATTTTTTTCACAGTTCACAATTTAATTTTTCTGTTTATTTATACTTCAAAAACAGGTCAATCAAGGCCAGTACTGGCTAATTTGGGGGATCCCAATCACTATCAATTTCGTCATTATGATTCTTCAAAGAATGCAGACATCCTGTTTCACTCAGGTCACAAATGGCAGACCTATACCATGGCATCACTTTTTAAAAATGAGATAGGACACAACAATGAGAGAAATCTAAAGATTTAGAAATAGTCTAATAACTGATGCAAACTGCTTTTGAGAAAACTAACTTTCTGACTATAGAGTGGCTGATTCATTAATATGAAAAACTGATTAACTTCTTATAGAATATTCTCAGTTCTTATACCTTACTGAAAAAACAGACAATTTTAGACACTTTCGAAGGCCTTGAAGAAAACTTGAGGTGGTTTCTTGTGAGTCCCAATCAGTACCACTTAAACATAAGTCGCCAATTTTTGAAATTTACACAACATATACATGACATTATAGGCAAGGGATTATCTTTTCCAAGGTTGTAATCAATGTCAATAATCCAAAGAAATCAGCATGCAATTTTCTCTTTTGGCTGACAGTCATTTTAAAATCAAACTATAAACTTCTCATGAGTTTAACCACCTCAGAATCATAAATGGAAAGGATTTAAGATTTATTTAGTTCAGAGCATTTAAAGACTGTTGTATGGAATCTAGTTTCTAGGGTTCCACAAACCTTTCCTAAGAGGATTTCAGTTCCACTATCTTGCGATGTTACTACAATTTAAGAAAACAATTCTAAGTCCATATCCTTGTTCTTCTTTATTTCCAAATTGTAATATATTACTCATCTTGCAGTAATATAGCTTATGACAAGGAAATGGTGTAGGACTGAATGGGAAAAGCAGTTGTAGCTACAGGTATGTAATTAAACTGGTTTAGGAGAACCTATATACTAAAGAAAATAAAACACAACAGTATTACTATCAACATTGTTTCAACTACCACACCCTAGTTTCCCTTACTTGCTTTATGCTGATTACAGACTATCCCCAAAACACCTGCAAACAAATTGATAACATCTCACTTGCTTTTCAAAAGACTGTTAAAACATGTTAACACTTTGTCATGGTTCTCACACTTGCTAAATATTTGAGAATACCTAATGCTAGTCCCAGTTTGCCAAGTGGTGCTAGTGGTAAAGAATCTGCCTGCCAATGTAGGAGACGTAAGAGATGTGGGTTCGATCCCTGGGTTGGGGCGATCCCTTATACCCTCCTCCAGTATTCTTGCCTAGAGAATCCAATGCCGGAGAGCCTGGGGGGCTACAGTTCATGGGGTCGCAAAGAGTCAGACATGACTATAGCAACTTAGCACCATGCATGCATGCAAGGCTAGTCCATTTGCCTCCTTCTGAAATGAATTAAAATCAACTCCATTCTAGAAGCCATTCACTAATTCTAAAGCTGTGTTCTTTAAACTGTGGTATGTACACAGGTGCATCTTTGTGACATGTTATCAATCTGCAGTGAAATAAAGTAAATCAACCCTATCTCAGAGCACACAATTTTAGTTAGCCCTTTTTTTTTTTCTTTAAGCAAGACTTTCTCATTGAAGAAAGCAGTGCATTAATTTACATTTTGGCAAAAGTATTTCACCTTTTCTTGAATTAGTAACAAACTGTGCAGATGAGTATGACAGCAATATCCTAACGAATTCCAGAAAAAAAATGTTCTAATAATTTTGCAGTGGTCTCCAAAGAGAGGAAATTTCCCCTCCAGTTTAATACCTAACTTTAGTTGTTATATCTTCAATTTAATCCCACTTTCATATCCTTTATGCTGCTGAGAGCAGATGTCCAAACAACAATCTTCCACATAATATTTAAAAAGCAAAATTTCCTCCCCACTTTAAGCCCTTTTAAGAAATGAATTTTGAAAGTCATTTGGGAAGACCACCATCTTGAAATCATATACTGCTAGTAAATAAACTCAAAACAAGTTAATTATACTGAGCTCTCACAGCACTCATTTATAAGACATATATCCACATACCATTAAATAACATCAAATATATAATCAATGCTTTAGAGTCTCATTTTGTTTTCAAGAGTTTACAATCTACTGTATTTTAAAAAAGAAAGAACAGATTAAAATGAAAATAAAGGCAGTTTTTCTTTATATTGTTAGTATCTTGACGATTTGTTTACCATTAAGGACACAATGATGTAATTACAGAAAAAAACAGACCTAATCAGATGTCACATGTTCTCTCTCTGTGCCTGCCTGGAGTTTCAGTTCAGTTCAGTTGCTCAGTTGTGTCTGACTCTTTGTGACCCCATGAATCGCAGCACACCAGGCCTACCTGTCCATCACCAACTCCCGGAGTTTACTCAAACTCATGTCCATTGAGCCGGTGACGCCATCCAGCCATCTCATCCTCTGTCGTCCCCTTCTCCTCCTGCCCCCAATCCCTCCCAGCATCAGGGTCTTTTCCAGTGAGTCAACTCTTCACATGAGGTGGCCAAAGTATTGGGAATTTCAGCTTTAGCATCAGTCCTTCCGAAGAACACCCAGGACTGATCTCCTTTAGTATGGACTGGATGGATCTCCTTGCAGTCCAAGGGACTTCACAAGAGTCTTCTCCAACACCACAGTTCAAAAGCATCAATTCTTTGGCGCTCCGCTTTCTTCACAGTCCAACTCTCACATCCATACATGACTACTGGAAAAACCACAGCCTTGACTAGACAGACCTTTGTTGGCAAAGTAATATCTCTGCTTTTTAATATGCTATCTAGGTTGGTCATAAGTTTCCTTCCAAGGAGTAAGCGTCTTTTAATTTCATGGCTGCAATCACCATCTGTAGTGATTTTGGAGCCCAGAAAAATAAAGTCTGACACCATTTCCCCATCTATTTGCCATGAAGTGATGGGACCAGATACCATGATCTTTGTTTTCTGAATGTTGAGCTTTAAGCCAACTTTTTCACTCTCTTCTTTCACTTTCATCAAGAGGCTCTTTAGTTCCTCTTCACTTTCTGCCATAAGGGTGGTGTCATGTGCATATCTGTTACTGATATTTCTCCCGGCAATCTTGATTCCATCTTGTGCTTCTTCCGGCCCAGCGTTTCTCATGATGTACTCTGCATATAAGTTAAATAAGCAGGTGGCTAACTGCTTTCTTATCCTGCAACAACAGTGGCAAAATTAAACACAGCCCTAGGGATGTGCAGGACAGGTACTGTCACCAAACATGCACAAATAGTGTTTATTCACACTTCACTTCCATTTAGTTCCTGCTGGGCTATGTGACTCCAGTGCTATTCAGGTATTGATGTTATTTTTAACAGGACTGCAGGCAGATCTCATTTTATCACATTTCAGTTACTGCACCTTGTGGATCATGTGTTTTTTACGAATTGAAGTTTTGTGGTAACTCTGTGCTGAGCAGCCTATTGGTGCCATTTTCCCAACAGCATTTGCTCACTTTGTGTCTCTGTGCCACAGAAACTGTGGTAATTTTCACAAAATTTCACTTTCATTGCTATTATATTTGCTTTGGTGATCTGTGATAGGTAGTCTTTGACATGACTACTGCAAAAAGATTATGCTTCACCGAAAGCTCAGATGATGGTTAGCATTTTCTAGCATTAAGGTACTTTTTACCTACAGTATGTACATTGTATTTTTAGACATAACAGACTACAGTTTAGTATAAACATCACGTTTATATGCACTGAGCAACCACAAACTTCACGTGACTTCATTGTTATACCCGCTTTCCTGCGGTGTTCAGAACCTGAACCTGCAGTATTTCTGAGGTCTGCCTCCATTTCATTACTTGAATTTTTAAGTTTCTTATCTCAGTCTCCTAAAAAGTCATTTCACATACAGAACATAAACTGGAAAAGACATATTTTATTTCCTAGCATTTAAATATAAATTTAGATAAATGTATCTGTTTATATACCAAAGCTGACAGTTACTTAACAGCAAAGACAAGCTCCAAGTTAACTGACTTATATGGCAAAGGCAGTAAAGGCTCAATAAGAAGCATAAAGAAAAGATTTAAAAGGTAGGAACTAATTAAATCAGAATAGAAAAAAGACTAAATTATATCCTTGAAAACATTCTTACAAATAAACAAGTCAAGTAATATATCTAAAAACAATAAGCCTCTAATTTCTAGATTTTTCAAAGATCAGTAACTACATTCTTCAAGAGTCCTCAATGGATGTGGAAACTAGATTGCAGAATAACAAAAAATAAATGAAAGCAGCAATCATACATGCTATGCTTATGATGGCTGACAGTAAGATGGAAGAGCAATTCACTTAGACCGTATTTCCAGTTCCATATCTTCAATTATGAACTGTCTCTACTTGGATCTTACCTCACACTGAACCTAACAAAATGAACCAACCTTAAATTCCACACTACGATCCCTTGTAATTTCATTATGTACACCAGTATCACTAATATTGTCCAAGTCAATGTGATGCAAAACTTCAGCATTATCATTTAAATTTTTTATTAAAAATTCCAAATTTGTAAAAAGTAGAGCAGTGAACTCAACCCCCACTGCCCATTTTCCACCAATGAAAAAGATTTTGCCACATATGATTCATATGCAATTTTTTTCTTTGCTGAGCTATTTCAAAGTAATCCTCGACATCATTAAAGACATACCTCCACGTACATATTTTTTAATGTTTTTTCTGTCTCTGCAATATCCTCCACATGGAATCAGTCATTAAATCCTACTCTTAATAACCTCATAGCTCAGGTGGTAAAGAATCCGTCTGCAATGCAGAAGACCCCGGTTTGATTCCTGGGTCAGGAAGATCCACTGGAGAAGGGATAGGCTACCCACTCCAGTATTCTTGGCTTTCCCTGGTGGCTCAACTGGTAAAGAATCCACCTGCAAGGCAAGAGATCTGGGTTTGATCCCTGAGTTGGGAAGATCTCCTGGAGAAGGGAAAGGCTACCCACTCCATTCTGGCTTGGAGAATTCTATGGACTGCGTAGTCCATGGAGTGACAAAGAGTCAGACACAACTGAGCAACTTTCACTTTCACTTAATAACCTCAAAAGGTCTCACAGAAATCAATAACAATTCCAAAAAAACATTAAAGTGTGTGGGAGACTGACTTTTAAAGGTCCTCAATTTTTTTTTCACCCATCCTCGTTTCCATGCCTCTCACAGTAAGATTCTCAACAACAAGTGGGTTGGAGGTCCCCATCCCTTTGGGCTGGCCTGACCACTTGTTTTAGGCAGTATGCTGTGGCAGAGAAGACAGTGAGCTAGTGCCAAGCCTAGGTCTTTTTGTAAGGTTTCTCTGTCTCTCTGGACTCCTGCCTCCTCCGTGAGAACAACACTGCAGGATGACAGGTGACAGAACAGAGCTGAGTGCACCCAGGTGAGTCCGTTCTATACCACACAGCTCCCTGCCAGCCGACTGCGAGTGAGCCCAGCCAACCCAGATTAGCACAACCATCCAGCTGGTCCACAGATCTGTGAACTGAAATAAATGTTTACCGTTGTGATGCCACTGAGGCTTTGGGTTGTTAGCTGCATTACTGTGGTAATAAATAACTAATACAGAAATTGGTACTAATAAAAACAAAATACATGTCATTGACTTTGGGACCAAAATAGTAGTTACAGTTACAAAGGCAAGAAAAATAATGAGGAAACTATATGAGACTTAAAAAAACAGTGACCCATGTTTTGCAGTGATAAATTTTTGGTGACTATGCTTTCGAACAATAACTTAAAAGAAGTTAGACTGTATCTAAAAGAAACTTTTTGGCTTGAGCAAGTTAATTTTCTGGCAGAATGCTGAAAATGTCACTTGGTTGCTCTGAGCCAAGTACAGTAAGGTTCTGCAAGAAAGAGATGAGCTAAAGAAACACCTGGTCATTTTATAAGCTGAATCTAGAGAAAACAGAGAGGAATCAAGACTTCCTGGTTTGGAAAATAAAACTTCATACAAAGATCTAAGCAAGGGTGTGGCTGTAAATCCCTTTCTTAAGATCTCCAAAAGAGCTAAGGGCAGTGTCTAAGTAGACATTTTCAGCCTGACAAAGGGCTTTCAGGAAGTTCAAATGCAGGATCCCACAGAATTCTGATCTCCACACAGTAGTGATTCATCTAGAGAGCAGTCATGTCTCACTAAACAACTGTGGGTATGGGTTTCAGAGCATGGAATCAACCATACCAGACATGCAGAATTCCCATCAAGTTTTACAGAGGTTTCACTGGCCAAAGAGCCCCCAGCCCAGCCCTGGGAAGGCTCTGTGTCAGTGCGGGTCCCTGCACCTTCTGGTTGCTCTCCTGGATGGCCCCTCTGCCAGGGGGGCAACCCAGGCTGTTCTGCTGATGGGTGAGAGACCATGTGGAGCAGAGCACAGCTGTTTTTGTTTTTTCAACAAGATGGCAAAGCCGAATAAACAATCAACAATAGGATTATTTCTTTCATCATCTCCCCAGTCATGGCCCCACCAATACCATCCCCAGCGTAGAGACTCAGGTTTATGTCCTGAGATATTATGAGCCCCTCTACCCTGTCCCTGGGCCTCTGTTTCTTCTGCCGGACCATCCATTCAGTATCATCATGCTCTCCATATGCCAGGAAGTACTAATTGTAATAATGGTGACCATGTCATCCGTTCTTGGAAACCACCAGTGGCTACCCCAATCCCTAGTATCAACTCTTCTCCAGACAACAAAAGCCCTTCACAAACATAACCTCTCCTCTGCTGTCTTTTCTTCTGCAATTCTACCAGAAAATATCCAGCCTCTTAGGACTCTAAAATAACATGCTCATTCTTGTTTCCAAGACTGGATTCACGATGTTTTCTCCCACCGAGAGGGTCTTTCACCTTATCCTCTCCTCATCACTGTTATCCATGCTTTGACCCTATCTCCCTGTCATGGGCCTTTCCTGATATGCTAGCCCAGAAAGAGGTCTTTTGCTTCTGATTCCTAGAGCACTTTCTATATATACTTTTTAAAGAGTCATCATTTTGTATTCCTACTAAGCTATTTTGTGTATGTATATTGTGTGTATATATTCCGCTTTTTTGAAAGCCCACACACTGTCATCTTTTAAAAAAGCAGAAATGAAATCTTTCTTATCAATTTTCAGTGAAGTCCTCGCAATGTCAGTACAAATTCATAAACATAAGTTAAATATATCCAGAATCTTCATTAAATCCATAGGAATAATACTCATTTATGTAGAAATAACATTTCACCAAGAAAATCCTTGAACATAGCTCATTGTTTTCTTTATATATGCTCAAACAAAAGTATGTACTTAAATTTAAATGAAAACTGTACAATTTATCTTATGCAAAATACATAATTTTCACATTAAAATACAAACCCTCTCTGAAATAAATCCACATTGTAGAACTTGTTTAGCTCCACGGAGAATTCTACCATTGCTTGAACTTCAGTCATTTTTAGTTTATACTCAGAAGACAAATCTGGTAACAGCACCTTGGTTAAAGTAGGGGGAAAAAAATCATGAGAAGCACAAAAAAATGCCAACTTACAAAATCACTAACATTAAACATATTTCAGAGTATGATACACAGGCAGGAAATAAATATGAAGACAATTCATTTAGTGCTCCTAACTTAGCATGATCTGACTGTACAGAACCAGAATCTATACATATGTACTCACTATACATATGTACTAAGGAAATACTAAACAGCACTACCCTAGAAGATCTGCCCTGTTTGAATGCTTTTCTAAGATTTGTTTCTCTTTGTGACAACTATGTGATAATAAATAATACAGCAAATTGTTAAAAGTAACTCTGGACTTTATCATAGGTAAAAGGTAACTTTTTAAGAGAAAAATTAAGTTACCTAATTATTCTCTTCTAGTTCTACACTGCACCTCACATAAAGGCAACTCAGAGTCAAAAAAAGAATTGGCATTCTTTAATTTCCATTTAAACTTATGAAGCCTTTTCTCTGTCAGGTGAAGTTCTTAAATGACTGCTCATTTTTTAATTAAAAACAATTTTCCCCTCATTACAAAAGTCTAAAGTGTTCATTTTCAAGAGGTCAAAAGAGAGAGACAAGCAAAAAAGAAAACATTTATAATTCTATCCATTGAAATACATACTTGGTATATATTCTTTATATGTGTGTATATTTGTACAATTTCTATAAAAGTAGGATCAAATTATGTATACATTTAATTTAATCTGCTTATTTCATTTATTTTTACCAATATCTATGTTAATAACTATTATACTGTGATATTATAATTTAAACAATCTCCTATTGTTAGGTTTCAATAGTTTCCATCTTCACACCATTTCAAAAAGCATCACTGCAATCATCCTTACCAATAATACATACTTTAAAAAGCAATTTGCTGTAGTAAGAAAGTGTTGAAAGACAGTTCTGAGAGTCCTTATGTTTCTGCACGTCTTGCAAGCAGAGACACTGACTGCCTTTATTTCAGACTATTTTTCAAGGACACATGTTTAGCAGAGCATCAGGAATCAGGGACAGTGTCTCATACTGGAGTTAAGGGCAAATCTTTTTACTGTCCCGTGTGATAAAGTCTCCTCTGAGGCATAAATCAGCAGGCTCACTGTCCCTCACGAAAGATTCAGGTACCTCAGCTCAGGCGTCCTATCATGTAACACAAACTACTCTTATGCAGGCTGCCTCGTACTCCAGCCACTGCTACTGCCCCGCATACAAACTGTCCTTTTCTCTGACCCAGGAGGAGTCTTGAGTCTTCTGCTGACATCCGTGGTGCTTGGGAAGGCTAACTTGTTATTTGCAGGTGGGATAATATTGACCCTTCGCATTTCTTAAAACAGTTCTTCATCGAAATCTAGCAAATATTTTGATCTGTTATGAATTAATGCAAAAGAAATGCCATAGTCTTACCTCTGCTGATCAAAACTTCATTTTATTATCATTAAATAACCAATGCTGCACTTCCAGTTAGTGATTCTTGCTAAAATAATAGTGTTCCCCCTATGAGAAAGAAAAAATAACATCTCAAACAAAATAGGCATGCAAATGTCCATTTTAAGGAAACCTATGCTTTCTTAGTTACTCAGTACTTTCAATTTATCCAAAAGATCCATATCCTCCATAATGCTTAGGAATAAGGGTTAGAGATTTGTTTTCATTCAGTTTCACACATCAATAGTAACTATTATCTTTGTTATGATTCACTTGTGTACACTTCAAAGTACAATAATAAATAGAGGAGTATTTTCTTAGTTCAGTGGTTCAGAAACAATCCTCATGAATACCCAAAACAGTATAAGCTTTTCACTTTTTTAAGAATTTTCTGTTTATTTATTATTTTTGGCTGTGCTGGGTCTTTGCTGCTGTGCGTAGGCTGTCTCTAGTTGCGGCAAGTGAGAGCTACTCTCTAGTTGCAGTGCACGGGCTTCTCACTGTGGTGGCTTCTCTCACTGTGGAGCACAGGCTCTAGGCATGTGGGCTCAGCAGTTTTCACACATGGCTTAGCTGCCCCACGGCATGTGGAACCTTCCTGGACCAGGAACCGAGCCTGTGTCCCCTGCACTGGCAGGTGGATTCCCAACCACTGGAACCACCAAGGAAGTCCTAAGCTTATCAATTTTTAAGATGTAGAACTCATCATTTTAAAATATGTCATTCCCTTGGAAGAAGAAATGATTTCTGAAACTTCACACACAGATAAATAGATACGAAACGAATGTGTATATACATACACACATATGCTATGAGCTATTTAAAATATTTTGACGAAAAAGGTGCCTGGATACACTGTGGATAGTTTTTTTCACTCCAAATATTTATTGCTTAAATTTTAAAAAAGTCTTTTGCCTTTGGTATAATTATTTTAGGTACTAAAAATGTTAGAATGAAGACCACATTCACACTTCTTCACAGATTTTTTTCTTTCCATCATGTATATATAGACTTAACCACCTTCCTTAATTGTTAAAGCTTAATAATCACATCAAAAGATTTTTACAGTAACTATTTGTAAGGAGATCAAAATGATACTGCCTTTATACATTTCCTGTTCATGGAAGTAGTCTCTTCTCTAAGACAGCTTCTCCTGTACATGTATTCTTGTGTTCTAGCCCTGACTGTGTGTCAAGTTTGGTTAGGTCTCTATGCCTTAACTTACTCAGAAATAAAATAGGTATTCATTCATTCATTCATTCATTCATTTACTAAACACTTACTATAAGCTAGCAAATGCAAGAGGTCAAGGCCCAGGTAAGTTCCCGACACCTCAAAAAGCTCACTAGCCACCAGGAAGAGATTAATATAGATTAAGTACAGCACAATGACTAAAACAAGGCTTAGGATCTTAGTCCAAATCCAACATTTTGGTAGTTTACCTCTCACGTCTTCATTTCCTTCATGGAACATAGCATCTCTACCACCTCTATCAGTAGGCCTGTTACCTGAGGAAGAAATATATTTTTTTCCTCATTTAAGCTATTTCACTTTTGTATCCCTTTACAGCAGCCTTTTCTTCAATACAGAAATTAATACCAGAATTAGAGAACTGTCATAACAAAATGTGGCACTGGCTAAGTCCTGGGTAGCAGGCAACAGAGTAACACACAGAACTATTAAGAAAATAATGGTGACCCTGGTTATATTGGAGCAAAACATGCCAGAAACTGTTGCCGACAGTAACTTATAGAACGTGGTGCCCATAAAAACCTGAGAACTTCAAGGTAAGAATATGAAAAGAACCACAACGTTCATGTGTGCCAGTGGTTCTTTGCTGCCTTTACTCAGGCAAGAACTGGCCAGTTGGCAATGAAAGATGGAAAGAAATAGAGTAGAAATGGGTCCCTGTACTCAACTCCTTCAATATTTGCATTATCAGGAGATAAGATTCCCAAAGACTTCTATTAAGACATTTTTTCAAAACAAACTTTTTATTGAAGTACAGTTGATTTAAAATGTATTCATTTCAGGTATACAGCAAAGTGATTCAATTACACATATATTCCTTTTCAGACTCTTTTCCATTATAATTCCTTACAAGATACTGAATCTAGTTCCTTGTGCTATACAATAGGTCCTTGTTACTTATTTTATACATAGTGGTTTTTATATATCCTATCCCAATCTCCTAATTTATTCCTTTCTCCCCAACATTTCCCCTTTGGTAATGATAAATTTGTTTTCTATGTGAGTCTATTTTTGTTTTGTGAATAAGTTCATTTGTATTTTTTCTTTTTTAGATTCCACATATAAGAGATACCATATGATTATCTGTCTTCCTCTATCTGACTTACTTCACTTAATATGATAATCTCTAGGTCCACCCATGTCTGCAAATGGCATTATTTCATTATTTTTTATGGCATCACCAAGTCAATGGACATTAATTTGGGTAAACTCTGGGAATCAGTGATCAACAGGGAGGCCTGGTGTGCTGCAGTCCATGGGGTCACAGAGTTGGACACGACTGAGTGACTGAACTGAACTGCATATGCCAATGTATATATGTACCACATATTTATCCATTTATCTGTTGATGAACATTTAGGTTGCTTCCATGTCTTGACTACCATAAACAGTGCTGCTATGAACAGTGAGTTGCAGGCATCTTTTCAAATTAAGAGTTTTCATCTTTTCCAGATGTATGTGCA
Source organism: Capricornis sumatraensis (assembly GCF_032405125.1). Lineage (NCBI taxonomy): Eukaryota > Metazoa > Chordata > Mammalia > Artiodactyla > Bovidae > Capricornis > Capricornis sumatraensis. The sequence goes on from NC_091079.1 coordinate 10,396,096, forward strand.
GAAGTGGGACTGCTGGATCATATGATAACTCTATTATTTTTAAGGAAACTACATACTGTTCTCTATAGTGGCTGTACCAATTTACATTCGCACCAACACTGTAGAAGGGTTCCCTCTAATCCATGCCCTTGCAAACATTCACTGATGATGGCCATTCTGACTGGTGTGAGACAATACCTCACTGTAGCTTCTTTCTATTTTTTATTGAAGTATAGTTGATTTACAACATTGTGTTAACTTCTATGGTATAGTAAAGTGACTCAGTTATACACACATATATCCACTGTTTTTCATTATGATTTATCGCAAGATAATGAGTATTATTTGTACCCTATGCCATACAGCAGGACCTTGTTGTTTCTCTACCCTATAAGTAATCGCTTGTATCTACTAACCCCAAACTCCCAGTTCATCCTTCCCCAAACCCTCCCACTTGGTACACAAATCTGTTCTAAATGTCTCTAGAAAAGTTTAATTTTAAATTCCACATATAAGTGATACCATATGGTACCTGTCTTTCTCTGACATACTTCACTTAGTATGGTAATCTCTAGTTGCATCTATGTTGCTGTAAATGGCCTTACTTCATTCCTTCTTATGCTGAGCAGTATGTCATCATATATATATGCATATGTATAACACACATATATATATATATATTAATATACACACACATACCACATCTTCACCATTCATTCATCTGTCGATGGACATTTAGGTTATTTCCATGTCTTGACTATTGTAAACAGTGCTGCTACAGAACATAAAGATGCATGTATCTTTTTGAATTATAGTTTTGTCTGGATATATAGCCCAGGAGTGAGATTACTGGATCATATGCTGCTACTGCTAAGTCACTTCAGTCGTGTCTGACTCTGTGCAACCCCATAGACAGCAGCCCACCAGGCTCCTCCGTCCCTGGGATTCTCCAGGCAAGAACACTGGAGTGGGTTGCCATTTCTTTCTCCAATGTATGAAAGTGAAAAGTGAAAGTGAAGCCGCTCAGTCGTGTCCGACTTGTAGCGACCCCATGGACTGCAGCCTACCAGGCTCCTCTGCCCATGGGGTTTTCCAGGCAAGAGTACTGGGGTGGGTTGCCATTGCCTAGCAATTCTATTTTTAGTTTTCTGGGGAACCTCCAGCCTGTTTTTCATAATTGCTGCACTAAGTTACCAATCAGTGGGAATGCTTTCTCCACATCCTCTCTAGCATTTGTTATTTGTAAACTTTTTAATGATGGTCATTCTCATCAGTATGCAGTGGTATTTCATTGAGGTTTTGCTTTTCATTTCTCTAATGGCTGACAATGTTAAGCATCTTTTCATTTGCCTATTGGCCACCTGCATGGCTCCTTTGGAGAAATGTCTATTTAGGTCTTCTGCCTGTTTTTTGATTTTTTTTTTTTTTTGGCTGTATCATATGAGTTGTTTGTATATTTTGGAAATTAGGCCCTTGTCAGTTGCATCATTCGCAAATATTTTCTCTCATTTTGTAGTTAAATCTTCATTTTTTTATGGTTTCCTTTGCTGTGTAAGTTTATAAGTTTGATTAGGTTCCATTTGTTTATTTTTGATTTATTAGAGTGTTTCGTCTGTTTTACTCTAGGAGTTTTATAGTATCTAAACTTACATTTAGGTCTTTAATCCATTTTGAGTCTATTTTTGTATATGGAGTTAGAGAATGCTGCAATTTCATTTTTTTACATGCAATTGCTCAGTTTTCTCAGCATACTTATTGAAGAGACTGTTTTTTCTCCTCTGTATATTCTTCTTCCTTTGTCACTGATTAATTGACATAAGAGTAAGGGTTTATGTATAGGTTTTCTATTCTCTTTCATCAATCTATATGTCTGTTTTGCTGCCAGTACCATACTGTTTTGATTATTGTAGCTTTGTAGTATAGTCTGAAGTCAAGGAGTATGATTCCTCCAGCTCTGCTCTTTTTTCTCAAGATTTTTTTGGATATTTGAGGTCTTTTGTATTTCCATACACATCTTAAAATTTATGTTCTAGAAAACCCTAACAATGCTACCAGTAAAGGAATTCATCAATGAATTCAGTAAAGTTGCAGGGTACTAAATTAATATACAGAAATCTGTTGCTATTTCTATAGACAAAAGTGAACTATCAGAAAGGAACAATCCCATTTATCATTGCATCAAAAAGAATAAAATACCAAGGAATAAACCTACCTAAGGAGGCAAGATCTGTACTCCAAAAACTCTAAAACACAGATGAAAGAAACACAAGTCAACAAAAACAGATGGAAAGATATACCATGTTCTTGAATTAGAAGAATCAATATTGTTAAAGTGACCATCCCACCTAAGGCCATGTACAGATTTAATGCAATCCTTATCAAATTACCAATGGCATTTTTCACAGAACTTTTAAGACTTCCTGATGAAACAAAGAAATACAGCACTGTGGATAAGATTATATTAGGGTGCTGCCATCCCTCTCAGCAATGCCTCCTGTTTCAGATGCCTTCAAGACAAAGAGAAAGTGCTGCACAGGAAAGCAAAAAATAAGTCAGGCTTAAGAACCACAGCAGGAAAGAACTATTTTGCCATAGTGACTGGCACCAGAACTGAATGGAGACAAACACAAATGAACCCTACTATATTTTTGAGAGAATTCTATTTGTAAACGTTTGCTAACCTGCAAACACCTGTGACTGTGTAACTTGTAGGATGGCAAGCCTACCATAGCACAAAGCTAACTATGAAAACTAGATGCCTTCCCAACTGGGAAAATTTTCAATACCAACTTCAGATGAGATCTTGGAGGTTAACATAAGGAAGAAACACCGGACACCAAAGACAGGTCAGAGTACAATGAATATAGGCATTCTTACCATAAGAGCTGCTACACCATTACTGCCCAGCATTACCCTCAACCAGTGACTTCTCTCATTGTCTGCTTACCCAAATAGAAAATTTTATTATTCTTTTCCTGTTTTTGATCCACCACTATATGTCAGGTGTATGAGGGAGGGGCAAGGGAGAAACAGTAACTGTGTTTTGTCTCCAGGTCACTGGACTTGCAGATCTAACAGGTGGATCTGCTCTCTCAGTTGGATTAATGTAACAGGAGGATGGATCCGGGGTTGTCTCCTTTGGCAATGGGAACTGGAGTATTTTCAATAGGCAGGATGAAGGATACACAAAGATACTTTAGTAGGTGAACTGCAAGACTGTGGTTGACAACTTGTCATTTCTGTTTTCCTCTTCTTTTCCTGCTGAATGATCAGCAATCCTAAGATAACATTTCCCAACCATCCCTGAGGTAAGTGTGGCCAATCCACCCTTTCTGCGGACTGCAAAATGAAGTCCACAGACAGATATGTAATGTCTGCCTCACTTGTTTAAAAGGAAATTCTTGGCTCTGGATTTATTGCTTCCTTTTTCTACAGGCTGTAATACCATCTTAATAGTGATCTAGTATTGACCACACAGATTAAGACAGAACCTTGAAAAATGGTAAAACATAAAGATGGAAAGATTCTGGATTCTGGAATGGTTTCATAGAGCACAGATGTCAAATTTATCTAGACTGTTCAGACTTTCATTTTATGACTCTTTATCACAGCAACTTTACCTAACCTCTACCCTAAGTAACATGTCTTCCCTTCAGGCTATTTTCAAAGAAGCAGGCAAATGATCCTTTATATTACATATGTTAATTAATAATTATATATTACATACAATAACAATAAAATGAAATGCTATATGACAATACACATGATTTGAAAATAATTCAAATCGTCTTTCTTCCATTCCAAACCCCCAATGGCTTCCCACCATGTTCAGTAGCACTACCTTACAATGGCCTATATGACGACCTTACAGAACCTGGTTCTTCCACCACCTCTCTGACCTCATCTCCTAAGTCAGCCGACTCCAATCACACTGCTTGCTATTTCTCAAACACACCAAAGAGATTATGCTTCGGGAGTTTTGCAGTTGTTGCCTCGGATATTCGTCCCTCCAGGATATCCAAATGACTCACCCATTTACTTCCTAGTCTTGATTCACTGATTTCCCTGGTGGCTCAGACGGTAAAGCGTCTGCCAACAATGCGGGAAACCCAGGTTCAATCCTTGGGTAGGGAAGATCTCCTGGAGAAGGGAATGGCAATCCACTCCGGTACTCTTGCTTGGAATGGAAATCCCATGAACAGAGGCGCCTGGTAGGCTACAGTCCACGGGGTCACAAAGAGTCAAACACAACTGAGTGACTTCACTTCACTTTCTTGATTCACTGAGTGAGACAAGGCTGTGATCCATGAGATCAGTTTGGTTAGTTTTCTGTGATTGTGGTTTTCATTCTGTCTGCCCTCTAATGGATGAGGATGAGAAGCCTGTGGAAGCTTCCTGATGGGAAGTACTGGCTGTGGTGAAAACTGGGTCTTGCTTTGGTGAGCAAGGCCATGCTCAGTAACTCTTTGATCCAATTTTCTGTTGATGGGTGGGGCTATATTCCTTCCCTGTAGTTTGGGCCTGAGGTCAAACTATGGTAGGGGTAATGGTGACTTTCTGTAAAAGGACTTAGGTCAGCACCCTAGGACTGTTGTAGTCAATGATACTGACCCCGTGGCAAGCCACTGTCAACTCACATCTCCACTGGAGACTTCTGGACACTTTCAGGCAAGTCTGGCTCAGTCTCTTGTGGGGTCACTTCTCCTATCTCCTGGGTCCTGGTGCATAAAAGATTTTGTTGTTCCCTCCAAGAGTCTGTTTCCCCAGTTCTGTGGAAGTTCTGTAATCAAATCCTGCTGACCTTCAAAGTCAGATTCCCTGGGGGTATGCAGTTCCTTTGCTGGATTCCAAGGTTGGGAAATCTGTTGTGGAGCCTAGAACTTTTGCAACAGTGTGAGAACTTCTTTGGTATAATTGTTCTGATCACATGCATCACAGCCTTGTCTAACTCAATGAAACTCTGAGCCATGCTGTGCAGGGCCACCCAAGATGGATGGGACATGTTGGAGAGTTCGGACAAAACGTGGTCCACTGGAGCAGGGAACAGCAAACAACTTCAGCATTCTTACCTTGAGAACTCCATGAAAAGTATGAAAAGGCAAAAAGATATGACACTGAAAGATGAACTCCCAAGGTCAGTAGGTGCTCAAGATGCTACTGCAGAAGAGCAAAGAAATAGCTCCAGAAAGAATAAAGAGGCTGAGACAAAGCAGAAACAAAGTCCAGGTGTGGATGTGACTGGTGGTAAAAGTAAAATCCAATGCTGTAAAGAACAATACTGCACAGGAACCTGGAATGTTAGGTCCATGAATCAAGGTAAATTGGAAGTGGTCAAACAACAGATGGGAAGAGTGAATTTTAAGAATCAGTGAACTCAAATGGACCAGAATGGGCAAATTTAATTCAAGTAACCATTATATCTACTACTGTGGGCAAGAATCCCTAAGAAGAAATGGAGTAGCCATCATAGTCAACAAAAGAGTCCGAAGTGCAGTACTTGGGTGCAATCTCAAAATGACAGAATGACCTCAGTTCATTTCCAACGCAAACCATTCAATATCACAGTAATATAAGGCTATGCCCCAACTACTAATGCCAAAGAAGCTGAAGTTGAATGGTTCTGTGAAGACCTACAAGATCTTCTAAAACTAATACCAAAAAAAAAAAAAAAATGTCCTTTTCATCATAGGGGACTGGACTGCAAAAGTAGGAAGTCAAGAGATACCTGGAGTAACAGGTGAGTTTGGCCTTGGAGTACAGAATGAAGCAGGGCAAAGGCTGATAGAGTTTTGCCAAGGGAACACACTGGTCATAGCAAACATCCTCCTCCAACACAAGAGAAGACTCTACACATGGACATCACAGGATGGTCAATACCAAAATCAGACTGATTTTATTCTTTGCAGCCAAAGATGGAGAAGCTCTATACAGTCAGCAAAAACAAGACTGGGAACTGACTGTGGCTCAGATAATGAACTCCTTATTGCCAAATTTAGACTTAAATTGAAGAAAGTAGGAAAAACCACTAGAACATTCAGGTATGACCTATATCGAGTCCCTTATGATTACAGAGCAAAAGTGACAAAAAAGATTCAAGGGATTAGATCTGATAGACAAGAATGTCTGAGGAACTATGGACGGAGGTTTGTAATATCGTACAGGAGGAGGTGATCAAAACCATCCCTAAGAAAAAGAAATGCAAAAAGGCAAAACAGTTGTCTGAGGAGGCCTTAAAAGTAGCTGAGAAAAGAAGAAGAGAAAGGCAAAGGAGAAAAGAAAAGATATACCCATCTGAATGCAGAGAATAGCATTCAGTTAATAACTATTCAGAATAGTTCCAAAGAATAGCAAGGAGAGATAGGTAAGCCTTCCTAAGTGAACAATGCAAAGAAATAGAGGAAAACAATAGAATGGAAAAGACTAGAGATCTATTCAAGAAAATTAGAGATACCAAGGGAACATTTCATGCAAAGACGGGCACAATAAAGGACAGAAACCTAAAGGCTGTGACCTAACAGAAGCAGAAGAGATTAAGAAGAGGTGGCAAGAATACACAGAAAAACTATACAAAAAAGATCATATAAGACCCAGATAACCACGATGGTGTGATCACTCACCTAGAGCCAGACATCTTGGAGTGCAAAGTTACATGGGCCTTAGGGAGCATCACTACGAACAAAGCTAGCGGAGATGATGGAATTCCAGCTGAGTTATTCATATCCTAAAAAATGATGCTGTGAAAATGCTGTACTCAATATGTCAGGAAATTTGGAAAACTCAGCAGTGGCCACAGGACTGGGAAAGGTCAGTTTTCATTCTAATCCCAAAGAAGGGCTATGCCAAAGAATGTTCAAACTACTACACAATTGCACTCATTTCACATGTTAGCAAAGTAATGCTCAAAATCAAGTTAGGCTTCAATAGTACATGAACCAAGAACTTACAGAGATTCAAGCTGGATTTAGAAAAGGCAGATGAACCAGAGATCAAGTTGCCAACATCCACTGGATCATAGCAAGAGAGATTTCCAGAAAACTCAAGATAATTTTTTTCAAGAGAATTCCAGAAAAACATCTACTTCTGTTTCATTGATGATGCCAAGCCTTTGATTGTGTGGATCACAACAAAATGTGGGAAATTCTTCAAGAGATGGGAATACCAGACCCACCTTACCTGCCTCCTGAAAAACCTGTATGCAGGTCAAGAAGCAACAGTTAGAACCAGACATGGAACAACAGACTGGTTCCAAACGGGGAAAGCAATACGTCAAGGCTGTATATTGTCACCCTGCTTATTTAACTTATATGCACAGTACATCATGAGAAATGCCAGGCTGGATGAAGCATAAGCTGAAATCAAGATTGCCAGAAGAATTATCAATAATCTCAGATATGCAGATGACACCACCCTTATGGCAGAAAGCGAAGAGGAACTAAAGAGCCTCTTGAAAGTGAAAGAGGAGACAGAAAAAGCTGGCTTAAAACTCAACATTCAAAAAACGAAGATCATGGCATCAGGTCCCATGACTTCATGGCAAATAGATGGGGAAACAATGGAAACAGTGACAGACTTTATTTTCTTGGGCTCAAAAATCACTGCAGATGGTGACTGCAGCCATGAAATTAAAAGACGCTTGCTCCTTGGAAGAAAAGCCATGACAAACCTAGACATCCTAGAAAGCAGACACATTACTTTGCCGACAAAAGTCCATGTAGTCAAAGCTATGGTTTTTCCAGTACAGATGTGAGAGCTGGACTATAAATAAGTCTGAGCAGGGAAGAATTGATGCTTTTGAACTGTGGTACTGGAGAAGACTCTTGAGAGTCCCCTCAATTGCAGGGAGTTCAAACCAGTCTATCCTAAAGGAAATCAACCTTGAATTCTCAATGGAAGGACTGATGCTGAAGCTGAAGCTCCAATACTCTGTCCATCTGATGCGAAGAACTGACTCACTGGAAAAGACCCTGATGCTGGGGAAGACTGAAGGCAGGAGGAAAAAGGGATGACAGAGGACAAACGATTTGGTTGGATGGCATCACCGGCTCAATGGACATGATTCTGAGATGGTGAAGGAGAGGGAAGCCCAGTGTCCTGCAGTCCATGGGGTCGCAAAGAGTCGGACATGACTGAGCAACTGAACAACAATAATTCCATAAATACTGTTATTTTATATTTAAATCCAACCAACTTGAAGAAAGAAATTATTACACTGATAAACTGGAAACAGACAATGAATGAACAAATCTTTATGATAAAATTAATTATCAATATAAATCCAAAGTTTGTTAGTAATTTCCTTCACTTTTCCTTTCATATCCTGCTGCGCTTTTTGTTCTTTAGTTACTGCCTAATTTTTCTCAATTTATCCCTTCTTACTGACTATTCCCTAAGTGGAAACATACAGCACAGGTACAGATATATACAGAGTAATACTAATAAATTTATTTTTCATCCCCCCACAAAAAAAACAAAAAGAATTATTTTTACATAATGATAGAAGAAAAAAATTCAAAGAAGAGACTAAAGGAAATGGAGAGTAGACAAAAGAGAAAGGAAAGAGAAATTCAGAGGACTCTCAAGAGTCCAGGGGCTCTATGGGACTCTCTCCTTTTCCCTATTTTACGGAAGGACTGCCACTCAGCTCGACACAGTCCTGGCTAGCCCAGCATGATCACAGGCTTCTAAATTTTCAAGTAGAAATTGAAAATGTTTTTCCTAAGAGTTTTCACCTAAATTTCTCCTAAATTTTAGATGTTGCCGACTAGTTAAAAAACAAACAAAACAAGCAAACAAAACCTGTGCAGTTAAAATCAAATTCCTCTACAGGACAAATTCATTCCAAGTTTGCAATCTTCGACTTAGCATAGGTTCTCATGCCACTCAGTTCATTAGGCAAAGATCTTTCATCAAACAGGGAAGTTCTGGCCTGTCTTCTCTCAAGAGTAAAAGAAGCTCAGAGAGGACTTCTTTCCTTTTACCCAGACGTGCCTGGGAGACTTTCCACTGTCAGGAACTCCCTTCACCACGGCCTCTTTCACAGTCTGCTAGCAGGCTCAGATCTGTCACTTTCATCTGAGCCTGTGAAGCTGTAGGAACCCTGACTTATCTGAGACTGATCATCCGCTCTATTATCTTGGCCCTGGCAAAGTAGCCTAAACAGAGCAATCTGAGAGGTCTGTTCAAGTAGGCCCCTGGGTCATTTCCAAGGTCCCTAAGAAAGAACTTAGCTAAATAGACTATAACCCTCAATCCAAAGATGCCACAGGGGAACCTCAAACAGGAACTGCCCTGATACGAAACGAGAACTGTTCGCTGAATGGCTCGGAGATCTAAGGAGATATTTCTCTGACAGTCAAACCTGACAATCCCCTTGTAATACCTCAGGGAAAGGCAGACTGCTCCCAAAGAAGCAAGATCATCTGTTGGTGTGAAAGACAGTTGGGCCCTCAAGAGCCAGTCCATCCCACACCACGGCCACAAGCCACACGTGGTCAGTAATTTGATTTACTGCACAATCAAAACTCAACTAGTGTGACTGAAGAAATGCATTCAAAATTTTTACTTTTACATTTACATCCAAACACTGAAGCAGTGTAAATATTTTTTAATTAAACATAACATATTGCTGACAGGACTGTATTTTACTTAAACTGTTACAGATGTAGTTACTAATTGAGACATGCTGTAGATGTACACACTGGGTTTCAGAGACTTAGTACACAAAAGAATGTAAATATCTCATTAATGTTTTTTATAGTGACCACCTCTTGAAATACAGAGAAGAGAATGGCAACTCACTCCAGTATTCTTGCCTGGAGAATCCCATGGACAGAGGAGCCTGACAGGCTACAGTCCATAGGGTCACACAGACTCGGACACGACTGAAGCAACTTAGCATGCGTGCATCCTGAAATAATATTTTGCATATGCTGGATTAAATAAAATATATTATACAAATTAATTTTATCAGTTTGTTTTCATTTTTAAAAATGCAGCTCCTTGGACATGTTTTATTACACATCTCTCTCAGATTTCTACTGGACCTGAGCCTAGGAATGCCAATCCACCTCCCCAACCATTAGAGTGCACAGTAACTATACCAGAAACAGCGCTGGGTGCTTAAACACTTGGCCTAGCTTCTAAGACCAGGGCTGTTCACTCGCATTGGATCAGTTGAGACCTCCAGTATCTGCAAGGCGAGTCTAGGCATGGCTATCTGGAAAAATATGGAAGATGCTCCTGTACCACCCACACCATCCTAAAACAACAGCTAACCATTCTGAACTTAGCCTGAACTCCTGATTGTTTCAGAAACCTAAAAAGAGGACACGGACATGTCTGAAACTGAGAGGCACAGCTCAGAGGTTCCTTAAAATAGACTGGAGACCACAGGCAATGATGAGATCCTCTCTCAGAAATCAAAGAGTGAACAACAGCCTTGATTCTTGAACTACAAACCCAAAAAAGATATCTTGAGGATGTTCCTTCTCCTAAAGCTGAGGATAAACAAGCTAAACAAACTGGAGATTTCAGACACTCCCTTTGTCAACCCAAGAAATAAAGGGACCACTTCTGTCAATTATGAAGCCAATGGCTCCAGCTTCTAAATCCCATTCCCAGGTTAGCAGTCATGGGACAAATGGATTCAGAGCCTGTAATACTGACAGTCCAAATAATAATGTCCAGCTGTATGCAGAAGTTAGGTACTAAAGACACCATATAAGGCAAAAATCATCTATGGACCCACTTATCTGTAGAACAGCTCCACATTAGCAATCAATACATCATTTCTCAATGAGTAAAATGCATTCATTTTTTTCTTTCAGCATTAGGAAAAAAATTCACTAGGTTTTTAGATGAACACTATATAATGTAGTAAACCTGCACTTAGGAGACAAAGTGTACAAAAACCTACATGTCTTTAAATGTTCACACTCAATGTAATGAGATGCTCACATTCAGACAGACACACAGGAACTGAAACCAAGTGAGGCAACATCAAGCTAAAGCCCAACCAAATAAGGGGCTCACACTATGACAGACATCTAGGGACTGAGAGTGACACTGGGATCTGGGACCAGTGAAGGGAAGGGCATCTAACCTAACAGGCACATTTCAATTACAGTTTGTTAAATAGGAATACGATGGAACAAAGAGATCTTTTAGATCCTAAGATCATTAGATCCTTTTAGAAGGCTAACTCAATCCATTTAATAATAGTCAACTTTGGGTCCATTCTGCGGGGGAAGGGGGTCTTCTCCCAATGAATAAGCAGGAAGCCCCAAAGAAGGGCACCCCAGAAGCCTTCAGAATGCTGTTCTCATAACTTTGTGAATAATATTTCTGTAACATCCAAGTTCTGTGTGAGAGTAGGAAGATCCATCTCTTCGACAAAGTATCCTCAGGCACCACCTTTCCTAAGTACCACTAACTGAGGGCACAACAGAACTCCAATACACAAAAGTCAGGCCCTTCAAGGCCCTCCAGCCTTTAGAGCTAATCTTGATCAAGTCAAACCAGACAGCCATAAACTGAGAATAACCAGCCAGTGACATCTATAGAGTTGTACATCTGTAATCCTGCTATCTGGTGTAACTCTGGCCACCTAAATTGATTATGTTTGCATTGGCTGGTTCAGTCCAAATATCTAGCCTATGGTCCTGTTTCTGGATTTACATTCAGTTCCCTTTTGGATTGACTGAGGTCTTGACACCCTGATCAGCTCTGAAAGCTCCCTCTTTTTGGAGCTAAACACACTACGCCACTGGATTACATCCTACTCTAAAATGGCCAAGTCACCTGGCACTCTCCTGACTCAGGATCACCATCACTCAGGTGGCTTTTAACCTTTTTGCCTTCACAATTATTCACACATGCAACACCCTTTCATCAATAACATCTCTCATCTTAAAAGGTGATTTACAATGAAGAGGAGCTTAAAAGAATTGCTATGAATAAAGGGGACATGGAAAGTAAGGAAAATCACTGGTCTAGAATCTTTTGCTGTCACTTAATCACTCAACACAATAAACTCCTGAGGGCCAAACACCACACTGCACAAGTTATATTTAGAAATATTTAAGAAAAGAATAGAGTACTAAGTTCTTCTCTTCTAGGGCGAGGGTAAGAGGGAGATCTTCCAGAGGAAAGATAAGCAGAAAACACTGACAATATTTTAAAAAGCTATATGTTTCCCTGTTGATATCAAATGTAGACCAAATAGCAATATCAAATACAAACACTGAGAACTTTTTGGAGCCCTTACTTTTATACAAGTAGCTCTTATTAACATTACTTCATCTCATTCTCATAAAAATCTGAAAGACCTTTTATTACTCCATTTTACATGTGAAGAAACTAAGGAGCAAAAAGTTTATACAATTTATCCAAGGTCACATGGTTAGAAAACAATGGAAAAAGCACAAAACCTTCGAAAGTGTCAAACTTCACAGCCTATATTTAAACTTATATAATTCTAAAGTCTACACTTTAATTGTTTTAGGAAACAGATTCAATAGTCAACAAGCCATGAAATAAATATGCCCCTACTAAAAGAAAACCTGAAATCAGAATGCAGTGTTGATTAAAAAATATATATACTTGATAAATTAACTATATTCCGTTTTCCATGTAATTAACATTATTCCCTAATCATGAAAATTTCAAATTCCTCACACCCACAGATACAAAATCTGAAGTTTAAAGGCATTGACATCTCCTCTATGTGTGTGTGCTCAGTTGGGTCCAACTCTTTGCAACCCCATGGACTGCAGCCCACCAGGCTCCTCTGTCCATGGAATTTTCCAGGCAGGAACACTGGAGCAGGTTGCCATTTCCTCCTCCAGGGGATCTTCCCGACCCAGAGATGGAATCTGCATCTCCTGCATTGGCAGCCAGATTCTTTACCACTGCACACCGGGAAGCCCTACTATCTTCTAATTTCTTAAAAATCTGGGTTTAAACAGTTGGGTCTAATAATAGAGAAATATATTACTTCTCATCTTAGAACTGACACTTAATAACTGTGTTAATATGAGAAAACCAAATGTAAACCTAATGTAGAAAGAACATTGGCAGCCTCTGAGATCATTTCGATGGCTGACTTAGTGCAGGAAGCACAGAAAGCAGAGGAGAACCCCTCCTGTTCATTATGGGACACCTAATAAAAGGCGCCCCGGGAAGGGCAGGGCTATTGAAGAGCAGCTCACGTCAAGTTTTCGTGCTGTTCATATGCCATCAAATACACCTGACAGTGACACAACACAGAATGTCTTTGAGTATGTCATGTTATTATATACCTTAAAAATCCCAGAAGAGCCCAAAGAACCAGAACTAGTCACTCCTTTTAACATGAAAAGAAATTCATTATTTCACAGTCATTATCTGTTAGCCAGTTCCGGGATCTGCCCAGCATTTCTCAAAATATTTCATCAACAGAGAACAAAGCTCAGAACCTAAAACAAAAAGTACAATCCCCTGTCTAAAAAATATTCCAAGAAACAAACAATGTTTTCTTAAAAGCTTATGCTTTCCTGCTTTCTTCAGTATATCATTAACTTGGTAGCAGATAGACCTGGATTCTAATTCAGACTCTCTAAGCCTCATTTTTCTCAAATGGAAAGATTTATAATTTCTACATTAAAAGGACCTGACACGTTTCATATTTCCATTAAGAGAAAAGAGGTTCATTGTTATTAAATTTAGAACATCACTGACAACCAAGTATGAACCTATTAAAAAATGGTAATCTTTAAAAATAAAATGGTAAAACCCACTGTGAAGATGTTTCACTATATTCCTTCTGAAAAATCTAGACCTGCCTAACAATTTTTGCTTCCCAACTTCTCTGAAAATCCACTGGGCCCATTAGGAATGCTTTTTCTGTACTACCACTTTGCTTCTTACTCATACTCATTTCAAAACCTCCTTCCTGACAAACAACTCAAGGAAAAAAAGGAAACAACATTACTCACTTAAGACATATGCTCCCATCTCCATTCATTTATTTATACACATAATAGAACATATCACAAAACTCACTTTTAATCATTCTTAATACTTCGAATCAAAGGAAATTCTTGCCTTTTCTATCCCCTAAAGAACCTCTACTCTCAAATGTCTATATCTACAGGAAACAAAGATAAACTGTAAGACAACAGAAATTCATGGAAGTTACCAAAACACTGTTAACTTTACATTTTCAGTGTCAAATTCTGGCAAACATAGGGCAAACATACTGAATGTGGCAGTGTCTGTTTCACTGCATATGAAGATTCATCTAAACTAGTCCACGTTTATAACACATGCTACTAAACTTTTCACTTAAGTCTGAAACTTAAAAAAAAAAAAAACCCTAAATTACAGTGATCTAGGATTTAAGCATTCAATTCTACTCTTATGACATAGTCTAAAAGAGACAAAACCTAAGTGTTTTATATAGCAATTTTTAGTCTGTGGTGGCCCTAAGCATGCTTAAATGATTAGGGTTTACTTTGCTTTTCAAAGATTAGTGGGTAGCCACTTGTTTACTCATATATTATAAGGAGAGACACTGGAGGCACACAGGTTAAGTGACTTCTACAAATTAATGTCATGAGTCATCCTAAGAGTGTAGATCCTCTGACATCCAGCCATGTGCCCACTGTCCGCCACGAATCTTTATTTTCATTTTTAAGAGCACAGAATCAACTTACTATAAATACTAACAAGAATGTCTAAGCATTTACTTTTTTAATAAATAGTTACCTAGAAATAGAAAGACTCGCCTTTGAAAGACGCAAAGATTTCCTTCAGAAGCAGCAGTTATCTCTACCTGCACTGGAAAAATCATTTTAAAAAATCTTAAAAGCTGAATTCATCACCTCCTACCATACACAACTGCTGCTTCTTCCAAAAGAGGTGTGGTTTCACAACATCAAGTTCTACTTTTATACTAATATCATGTCAAATAAGAAACTACACATTTTTGTCTTGGTGTTTCCCTTCTGTACTACAGAAACAGAAAAATTCAATTCCTACCTGACAGAGAAACATAAGGAAGAATTTACTGTTTGTGGGCTGCTTTGAGATTACAGAATGAAATACATAATCCAGTTGCTCCTCGGCCCTAGAATAAAGGCAAACTTCACTGAGAGTGACTGCTTCAGCAGATGCCTTCAAAATAAGATCCTACAGTGTTATTTAGAGAAGTTTTTTATAAGCCAAATTTTGATCACAATGAAATGGAGGGAAAAAACCTCCCGAACTGTTTATAAAGTTCTTTTACCCAATTCACAAACTTAATACTTCTATCCCCTTACTAAATTTCTCCTTTAGTAAGGACACTAATTCCCTAAGACAGTAAAAATTGTTAGCACTTATTGCAGAGAACAGAGACCATCACAAAAACGATGCGGTCAACTACAATAGCAAATGTATAAAGTATCAAATTAATAACTAATTTTTTTAAATTTTTGATAAATTTCACGTAATATTTGTTCTTGGACAATTGTATTTCCTGGAGGACAATAAAATCTACAGAATTTAACCTTAGGTCTGGAGGTTAGCCTTTATATTTTCACCAAGCCTCTTCTCAAGTTGCTGCTTCTTGACAGGTCAGGTAAACACAATTCTTGAAAATTAAAGGTTCGATCAGTTAAGTGTAACAGGTTACGGCTACTGCCACTCCTGTTGGTACTTCCAGTCAGTGAAGAAAGAAAGATTTCATGAAACTGTCAACTGAACTAAGTATACTGAGGAGTTACCTAGTTTAGGTAGAAAGTAAGAGAGACTAGAACTCTTCAGAGATTTCATAAAAAGTAAAATGGACAGGAGTTAAGAGACTCTACCTATGCAAACGGGAAAAAAAACACAACAGTTTTAGTGATGAAAAAAGATCAAGGTTAGAGAGTTAAGGGTTGGGGTCGGGATGGAGAGAGGCGGGAAAAAGGGAAGGACCGTCAGACGGAGAGGCGGTAAAGTCAAGGCAGAGAGGAAGGATTCGGGGCGCCGGGGCCTCCGAAGATGAAGTCCTGCGCCGAATGATGCTGAAGCAAAACCCTGTCAGAAGCTAACTCAAGACGGGGAAGGCGAAGAACCGAAGGAGTGAAACGGACAGAGCGAGCCAAGGGAGGAATGACACGGGGAGCGGAGAAGGGAGCCGGCGGCGAGCGGAGAGGCGGCGAGCGAAGAGCCGGCCCGGGGGGCGCCCAGAGGAGGGAGGGGACGCAGGGGCACCCCGCCTCCCACGGAGGGGCCGCCGGGGATGAGGGGCGCGGCGCGGCAGGGAGCAAGGCGCGAGGACGGGCAGGGGGCGAAGAGCGGCCGGGGGCTCGGGGGCCGCGCGAGGGTCGGGCCCGAGGCGCGGCGGGCAGCGCGGTCCACAGCCCGAGCGCGCCCGCCGGCCGTCCCCGCCGACCTTCAGCGGCCCGGCGCCGGCTCCAACCCAGAGCGGCCGGGAAGGGCCGGAGCCGCGAGCGGGGACCGGGCGCAGAGGAGGCCGCTCCCAACTCGGCCGCGGGGAGGGGACACGAAGAGGGTCGCGAGGGTCGCGGGCCGGGACGGCCGGACGTCGAGAGCTCACCTCTCGCCCGGCTCGGCCTCCGCCGCCGCCGCCGCCCGTCGAACCGAGGAGCCCGCGGTCTCGGTTGAAGAAGGCGGCCCCGCCCGGGTCAGCACCATCCCGCCGCGGGCCCCTCACATCGCCGTCGCAGCACCGCAACCTCCGCCGCTGAGGAGCCGGCTCGTAACCGCCGCCCGGCGAGCAGCCCCGCGCGGCCAGCGAGCATGCGCAGTGCGCCGGTGCCCGAGGGAACGCCGCGGGCCGCAGTACCTGCGAGCCACAGGTCCCGGCCGCGGCCCCGCCCCCTGGCCGCCCTGCCGGCCGCGCCCTCCCCTCGCCAGGCGTGGCCCCGCCCTCCCAGGCCTGCGCCCCGCCCCCCGCGCGCCGGGCGCTCCTGGGCCTCGGTTCCAGACTCAGCGCCGACTGAGATTTTGAGAGCTGCGTCCACCCTATCGGGCTCAGGCTCCCAAGCTCCCGCGAGAACGGGAAGTTGGCGTCAATAAAAGGCGCTGGCCCCTGGGATGGGTCGGGTTGCGGGCGTGAGGAGGGTGAGAGCTACGGCTCGGGATACGAAGGAGGGCGAGGAGAGCGACTGCTGGGCTGTACTTCTCGCTTTGTCGTTTATTCTTCCCTCTTCCTCACCTTCTGCCTCCGGTCCGGGGTGAAGAGCCTGGTCCTTGCGCAGTAGGAGGGGAAGGGACAGCTGCTGCTGGCGGGGGTGGGGGGGAGGGCCGCTCAGTTGCTGCGTTTGAGGGGAGGTATCTGTGTTGCTATGGTTACTGCTTGGTGACGGACGCCTGAACGTAGCTTTTCGATTCCCTTGATGGATCCCGAAAAGTACAATCCTTTACTTCACTCTCCCTAGTTTCTGAACCTTTTGTGGTGCAGAAAGCTGAGTGTGTTACAAAAGCAAAGTTGAAAAGAAGGAAGTTGCGGCTGCAGCGTGTGTTTTACAATTGAGGGTGTTTAGTGGTTATGGGCGCTTAATAACACTGAACTGCACTTTTTAAAGTGGTTTTAAGTGGGGGAGAGGGACGGATAAATTCGGCATTTTTGAGTAACAGGTACATACTACTATATATAAAATAGATAACCAGTAAGGACATGGTGTATAGTACACGGAATTATACTCAGTATTTTATAATAATCTGTAAGGGGAAAGAATCTGAACCACTTCACTGTAAACCCGAAACTAACACCACATTGTAAGTCAACTGTACTTAAATAATAAATTTGGTTAAAATGGTTGTATTTTATGTTACATAATGTAACAATAAAAATGGATTGGAAAGAAGGTTTGTGCACCAATTTGGGAATAAAACCGATGCCTTGTAGTGTAGGCCATTTGGGGGGCAGGTTTTGAATATAGTTTAACCTCTGTTTTTTCTTCATCTTAGCCTGCGTTGTAAACATGCTTAAAAGTGCCTTTTTGTCCTATGATAACCAATACATTAGCATTTACATGAAAGTCTTGCCATTGTAGTTCCTAATCGCTGTCTTCTTAAAAAAAATTGCCAAACAGTGTTTTACTGTCCTTTTACATAAAAGTTTGTTTTGTGATTTGGATGTAGCCTCACAATTGAAAGCCTTTTTCTAGTTTTTTTTCAGTTCTGTCTTAGGAAAATATACTGAATATCCAATTATTTGCAGTTCCATATCTATACTTTCCTTAAACTTTACCCTGTGCCAAGATTCCTTTTCTAATAATGTATTCTTTTTGTTCAAATCCCATTTTAAAATCATCAGTGTGCCTGAGTGTACTAATCTTAGAGATTCCAACGTGAATAAAACAGAACTTGGGTGCAGTGTTTATGGAACTGCCTCATAATGTGATGTGTGTAGTGCAGAGATGCATGCACAAGGAATTACTGGAGCTCAGAATAGGATTAATCCAATTTAGGTTGGGAGAAGTCATGAATCAAGAAAGACTTCCAGGAGGAAATGATTCCAGAGAGTTAATGCAGTGGAATATATGTGTGTTTGAGGGCAGAGTGTGGTAGGGAGAGGTGTGGGTAAAAGGGTTGTTTGAACAAAACCATACAACCAGAAACTGATTGCACAGAAATCTCATTGCACAGAATGAGATTAAGCAATTTTGTGCCACAATTTGGGGGTATAAAGCTAGAGAAGCAGGCAAAGTCCAGATCATGGTACCCCTTTAAAGGATTTCAAGGAAAGATCAATTTAACTAGTTTTTTTCCATTACTTATTCAATGTGTGCCAAGCACTGTGCTAGTTACTAGGATGCAATGAGGAGCGAGTCATTCCCAACTCTCAGGGAATTTACAATCTAATAAGGGGACACAGATACTTCACAAGTCAAAACATTGTATCAGAGTTAAAATTGGGGTAGGCAGAGGTCATCTGGGAGCCCAGAAGAAGAGCTCCTTTCTAACCTAGAGGGTTAGACAAGACTTCTGGAAATGATTTGTCAAGAGAAAAATATAAAATACTCTCTTAAAAATTAGAAAAAATGTATCTCCTGACATATTATTAGAGTGCAGAATGCCTTGATCTAGGTGTCAGATTACCTGGTTCAGGTTCTAGCTCTGCAGTACACTAATTTGAAGAGTCTGTATAATCTATGTAATCCTAACTTCTCTAGATGTCAGTTTCTCTTGTAACAAGAGAATCAAATTATATTGTGTCTAAGGTCTTTTAGAAATTTTGTGACTTTTTTTTTTATTATTTCTACTTTATTTTACTTTACAATACTGTATTGGTTTTGCCATACATTGACATGGGTCTGCCACAGGTGTATACGAGCTCCCAATCCTGAATCCCCCTCCCAGCTCCCACCCCATATCCTCTCTCTGGATCACTTCCCGTTTATCTCCCCAGGTTTTGAGTCAGTCTTTATGCTGATGATTAATGGTTTTGTGTCACACTTAACACGCTTACATTTAAACTATGTCATGTTATATATGTCATTTTCTATCCAAGCCATGCATCCTCAACGGATGCAAAGTTGGGATACTTTTTATCCCATGGTTTACTAGCTATGGTCTACATGATTTAGCTTTGGCATAGAATGTATTCAAACATTTCCTAAGTCCTTCTAACTGGAGTGTTCTCTTAAACTTCTACACAGTCGCACAATATTGGCTCAGCTGAAGACCGAGAGGTTAGAAGAAATGAATATTGTAAATTTGGAAATAGCCTAGTGGATAGATATCTATTTGTTGCTAGACATCAACTCACTCAGCAAGTAAACTTACTTTTTCCTTCTTGGGATTTATGATGATTAAAATACTCCTGTTGCTTTAAGGAGGTCACTATCAACTGTAAAATTTTAAATTAACATTAAGATGTAATCAAAATAATTCCACAACATTTTCCAGGAATGTGATTCTTTATGGCATTTTATACATGGAATTCTGACTTCCTTTAAACAATTTTTGTTTTAAGAATTGGATTATTTTCTAATAAGTAAAGTATTATAATATTAATAAAGTACTAAACCCCCTTCTGGGGCAACCATTCTTGAGTCTGTTTAAAATACAGATTTAATCATTTGCAAACACTGAGAGCACACTCACTGTACTCAAGACAATTTTTTTTAAAGTTATATAATATTACCAAATATGAGATGGGGCAAAACAAAGTTTCATTATAAGACTTCCTTCATGGGTTAGTAACAACTACAAACCAGAAGGGCAAACGTATTACTTCATAACTTAGTGTCATAACATTTTTTTTCATGACTTAATAACGATGCAGGAACAATCACAATATAAAACTCAGTCTTCTCTGTAATACAACAGTAACCCCTCAAAAAAAAAAAAAAGGGCAGTTTTCTTTCTTTCCTTCTTTCTTGCTCTCTCTCTCTCTTTTTTACCAGATAATATTGGTTGCTTCTGATAGGGAAACTTGGAGGGCTGGGCTTTCGGTGAGGGAAGGGAAAGAAGAATTTCTATTGTATATTCGTCTGAGTTTGAACCTAGTGAGTATATTAAAGGAAAACATGTTTGAATCTATATTAAACAACACAGTTTTTTAAATGTATGTAGTCTTTAATAATGATACTGCACTGGGATGACCCAGAGAGATGATATGGGGAGGGTGGTGGGAGGGGGGTTCAGGATTGGGAACGCATGTACACCCGTGGTGGATTCATGTCAATGTATGGCAAAACCAACACAGTATTGTAAAGTAAAAAAAAAAAAAAAGAAAACCCAATAACTACATAATGGATAAAAATGCAAATAAGTTTTTGCGATACAGTGTGAAAGGAGCAAACAGTGACTCCTTGGTTGCAGCTCTGGTAATCTGGATTTCCTAAAGCCAGAGTGTCTGCTTGGGTTATCAGAGAGACTCTGTTAAGATGTTCCTCCTACCACCCCCCCCACTGAATCATTCCTATGAAGAATAATTATCTAGTACCATGTGACAGTACTGAAATGATTTCTGAATTATTCTCTTCCTCATGTGCTTAAAGCATACCATGACGTTTAAAAAATAATAATGTTTATATTAGTTACAATTTGATCTGTGATAGCAAACATATCAGGGCAACTGTCTCTCTCTTCTAGTGACTCACACAGTCTTATCTCAAGTCCCGATCCTTAACTCTAGCCACAAAGATTCTTTCTGCCTCCTATCAGACCTTGTCACAGAGCTCTCCTGCCAACTCCCTCTTGCTCAACACACCCCAGACCCATCTTGCTCTCCTCTCCCCTCACACACAGGTCCATCTCCCTCTCCACCTCCCAGCATCTTTTAATGATCTTCCTCCCCTGCCATTTATGGATTGAACACATAATCAAACATTCAAAATAGTATTCTAACATCTACAACATATATTTGCATAACTTTCTTTTCTAGCTTCTTGATCTGTAAGATGGGCATCATCATAAGAATCTACTTTATGAGAATGTGAAATTGTGTGTGTGCTCAATCATTAATTTATGTCCGACAAATCTCAATCTTGACAATGTCATATTTATATAATCAATTTAAGCCACCAAAAAATTGTTGTTGTTCAGTCTCTAAGTTGTGTCCAACTCTTTTCAACCCCATGGACTCTATCCCACCAGGCTCCTCTGTCCATGGGGTTTTCTAGGCAAAAATACTACAGTGTGTTGCCATTGCGTCCTCCAGAGATCTTCCCAACCCAGGAATCGAATCCCTGTCTCCTGCATCTCCTACACTGACAGGCTGATTCTTTACTACTGAGCCACCTGGGAAGCCCTATGAAATTATTACAAAGATCTTTTACCAAAAAAAAAAGAAAGGTGCATATTTCTGATTATTCCTGGCACTGGAAGGAAATAATGATAAGTCATGGGACATTCTTATAATAAGCATCCATCCATAATTAGTATTTAATTTCCTCTAAAAAAAAAACACATACAATTCTAAACTCCCATTACAATTTGTGGACTATAGAGAATGCAAAATCAACCTCTTATGTTTAAAATCTCTTCGCCATAAAACTCTTCTTTCCACTTCTTAGTTTTTACATTGGAAAGATTGATGGGAACACAGTAGAAGGAAAAAAATCATTTTTCTATGTTACAGTTCTCATTATGTTTCCCCCCGCCCCTTGTCAAGTGAAAGTCTCTCAGTCGTGTCCAACTTTTTGTGATCTCATTGACTATAGAGTCCTTGGACTTCTCCAGGCGAGAATACTGGAGTGGATCCCTTCTCCAGTGAATCTTCCCGACCAAGGCATAGAACTGTGATCTCCTGCATTACAGGTTGATTCTTTACCAACTGAGCTATCAAGGAACCCCTTTTCCCTTGGGTAACTACCAAATTTATCTATCCTTAGATTTATTTAAAGTGTTTAGCAGTTGCCAAATTTCTCTCAGGTATTGAAAAAATAAAAGCTGCTTTCTTATTTATTTTGTTTATTTATTTATTTATTATTTTCATTATGTTTTTAAAAGCTACCTAAACCACTATTATTTAATTTTCAGGGGAAAAAAGCAGTTTAAAGTGATCTGGGAGGTGAAGAAATAGTTAGCTTTTGGATGATTCTATTTGTAGAAATTCCTTGACAAGAACATATGCCCTTGTACTTGCTTTTACAAGTTAAGAAAAAATTTTCTTGGCAGTTGTTTTTCTTTTTTCTTGCTTTATCACCATGCAGAGTTTAAGAACTGAAAGCTAACAGAAGATTTTACTGTAACTCCTTTAAGAAAATATCTTCTACTCATTTTTGCTAGCAAAAAAGTGCTAAAAATCCTTCAAGCTAAGCTTCAACAGTCCATGAACCAAGAATTTCCAGATGTACAAGCCAGATTTAGAAAAGGCAGAGGAACCAGAGATCACATAGCCAACATTGGCTGGATCATAGAAAAAGCAAGGGAATTCCAAAAAAATTTACTTCTGCTTCGTTGACTTTGCTAAAGCCTTTGTGTCAGTTCAGTTCAGTTCAGTCGCTCCGTTGTGTCCGACTCTTTGCGACCCCATGAATCGCAGCATGCCAGGCCTCCCTGTCCATCACCAACACCTGGAGTTTACTCAAACTCATGTCATTGAATAGGTGATGCCATCCAGCCATCTCATCCTCGGTCGTCCCCTTCTCCTCCTGCCCCCAATCCCTCCCAGCATCAGAGTCTTTTCCAGTGAGTCAACTCTTCGCATGAGGTGGCCAAAGTACTGGAGTTTCAGCTTTAGCATCCTTTGTGTAGATCACAATAAACTGTGGAAAATTCTTCAAGAGATGGGAACACCAGACCACCTTACTTGTCTCCAGAGAAACTTGTATGCAGGACAAGAAGCAACAGTTGGAACTGGACATGGAACAACAAACTGGTTCCAAATTGGGAAAGAAGTACATCAAGACTGTATATTGTCACCCTGCTTATTTTACTTAAATGCAGAGTACATCCTACGAAATGCCTGACTGCATGAATCCCAAGCTGGAATCAAGATTGGGGGGAGAAATATCAACAATCTCAGATATACAGATGACACCACTCTGATGGCAGAAAGTGAAGAGAAACTAAAGAGCCTCTTGAGGGTGAAAGAGGAGAGTGAAAAAGCTGGCTTAAAACTCGACATTCAAAAAACTAAGATCATGACCTCCAGTTCCATCATTTAATGGCAAATAGATGGGGAAACAATGGAAACAGTGACAGGCTTTATTTTCTTGGGCTCTTAAATCACTGCAGATGGTGACTGCAGTCATGAAATTAAAAGATGCTTGATCTTTGGAAGAAAAGCTATGGCAAACCTAGACAGCATATTAAAAAGCAGAGACACCACTTTGCCAACAAAGGTCCATACAGTCAAAGCTATGGTTTTTCCAGTAGTCATGTACAGATGTAAAGATTGGACCATAAAGAAGGCTGAGTGCTGAAGAGATGATGCTCTCAAATTGTAGTGCTGGAGAAGACACTTGAGATGTCCCTTGGACACCAAGGAGGTCAAAACTAGTCAATCCTAAAGGAAATCAACCCTGAATATTCACTGGAGGGGCTGATGCTAAAGCTCCAATACTTTGGCCACCTGATGCAAAGAACTGACTCGTTGGGAAAAAAAAAAAAACAAAAAACCTGATGCTGGGAAAGATTGAGGGCAGGAGGAGATGGGGGCACCAGAGGATGAGATGGTATCACTTACTCAATGGACATGAGTTTGAGCAAACTCGGAAATAGTGAAGGACAGGGAAGCCTGGCATCCTGCAGTTCATGGGGTTGCAAAAGAGTCGGACACAACTTAGAGACTGAACAACAACAATTTTTTGGTGGCTTAAATTGATTATATAAATATGACATTGTCAAGATTGAGATTTGTAGATGAAAATTTTACAAGTTTTAAAGTGAAATTTTATTAGATTTTAAAATAGCTTATTGAGATAGAATTGACAAAAATTGCACTTATTTAACATGTACAATATATGTTGATGTTTGTAACATCATCACAGTAATCAAGATAAGGAGCATGTTTAATGACCATGAAAAGTTTTCTTGAGCCTCTTTGTAACTCTATATCCTATCCCTTTCCCTACCTGTGCTAAACCCTGTGCAAACCCAAACCAATTTATTTCGCTATAGGTTAGATTTCATTTTCTAGAATATTATATGAATGAAATCAATCATACAATGCCTACATTTTTTGTCTGACATCTTACACTCAGTGCAATTATTTTGAGATTCATCTATGTTGTTGTACATCCCAAAAATTTATTCCTTTTTATTATTTAGTACTACTCCATTGGATTAATCACCTCTGGCTACAACAGAACACCATAGATTTGGAGGGCTTAGACAACAGAACTTTAATTCCCATAGTTCCAGAAAGTCCAGGATCAAGGTGCTGGCATGTTTGGTTCCTGATGAGAGCTATCTTTCTGGCTTGCTGAAGGCTGCCTTCTTGTGTCTTCACATGACAGAAAGAGAAAGAGCAATATCTTCTTCTTACAAGATCACCAATGCTATTGAATTAGAGTACCACCCTTTAAACCTCATTTAACCCTAAATGCCTCGCAAGTCTTATCTTCAAATACAGTCTCACTGGGGGTTAGGGAATCAATGTATGATCTGGTGATGGCAGTAGTGGTGGAGTGGTGTTTCCAGTTTTGGATTATTACAAATTAAACAGCAGTGAACATTTTTACATGTATTCATATGAATATATACTTTCACTTTGATAATACCTAGGAGCGGAATGAATGGATCATATGGCAGGTGTAAGTTTAATTTTTAAAGAAACTATCAAATTGTTTTTCCCAGTGATTTTATTAACTTTCATTCCCACAGTGCTTAAAAGTTTCAGTTGCTTTAAATCCTCTTGAACTTGGTATGGTCAATCTTTTTTAATGTTAGTATCTTAATAAGTATATAATGATATTATGATTTTAATTTACATTTATCTAATAACTAATGTGTGGAGAGAGACTTTTGTCATGAGTTCTTTGTCATCAGGTAACTTTGATGAAGTCTTTGTTTAACTTTTTTTCACATTTTGTTATGGGTTGTTTTCTTGTTATTGAGTTTTGAGAGCTTTTTATATATTCTGGACATACTGATCTAAAGATCACAAAGATTTTCTCCTATGTTTTGTTATGAAATTTTTAACATTTAAAGCTAAAATCTACTTTGAGTTTATTGTTATATGTGAGATATGGATTGACAGTCTTTACTTTTTGCATATTGAAATCCATTTTTTTCAGCACCATTTGTTGAAAAGACAATTCCTTGTCCATTGAATTCCTTTTCACCTTTGTTGAAAAATCAGGTGATGATATATGACTGTTTATTTCTGAACTTCTATCCTATTCCATTGACCTATTGGCATATATTTATGCTAATATGGCTATGTTTTGATTAGCTTTATTTTTTACTTTCATAAGTCTTAAAGCTAGGTAAAAAGTTTTTCAACTATATTCTCTCTCAAAATTATTTCTGCTATTATAAATCCTTTGCATTTTCATATGCATTTAATTAGTTTGTCAGTTTCTGCATTAAGACTTGCTAGAGTTTTGATTTGGTGGTATTTTGAATCATTAGATCAATTTGCAAAAAAGTAACATCTTAATAATATTAGTGATTATCATATCTTCTCACTTCTTTGGGTCTTCTTTGAACTCTCTCAGCAATATTTTCAAGTTTCAGAGTCATACATATATTTGTCAAATTTATCCCTAATAATTTCATATTTTGATACTATTGTAAATTTTATTGTTTTTATTTAAATTTCCAATTGCTATTTGTATATAGGGATACAATTGATTTTTGTAAACTGTTATATCCTGCAACTTTGCCACACTCACTTAAAGGTTATAATAGCTATTTGTGTAAATTTCATTGGTTCTTCTATGTAGATGATAACATCATCTGTGAATGAAGATAGTTTTACTACTTTTTAATCAGAAGGCCTCTCATTTATCTTTCTTGCATTATTGCACTAGCTAGAACCTCCTATACATTGTCAAAGAAAAATAGTGAGATCACCATCCTTGTCTTATTATTAATCTTAGAAAACAATATTCCATCTTTCATATGAGGTTTAATGTTCAGTTCAGTTCAGTCGCTCAGTCATGTCCGACTCTGCAACTCCATGGACTGTAGCATGCCAGTGTTCCCTGTCCATCACCAACTCCCAGAGCTTGCTCAAACTCATGTCCATCTCATCAGTGATGCCATACAACCATCTCATCTTTTGTTGTCCCCTTCTCCTCCTGACTTCAATCTTTCCCAGCATCCAGGTCTTTTCCAGTGAATCAGTTCTTTGCATCAGGCGGCCAAAGTATTGGAGTTTTAGCTTCAGCATCAGTCCTTTCAATATTCAGGACTGATTTCCTTTAGGATGGACTGGTTGAATCTCTTTGCAGTCCAAGGGACTCTCAAGAGTCTTCTCCAACACCATAGTTCAAAAGCATCAATTCTTTGGTGCTCAACTTTCTTTGGAGTCCAGCTCTCACATCCATACATGACTACTGGAGAAGCTATAGCTTTGACTAGACAGACCTTTGTTAGCAAAGTAATGTCTCTGCTTTTTAATATGCTGTCTCCATTGCTAAAAAGCCTCTTGATGAAAGTGAAAGAGGAGAGCGAAAAAGTTGGCTTAAAGCTCAACATTCAGAAAATGAAGATCATGGCATCCAGTCCCATCACTTCATGGGAAATAGATGGGGAAACAGTGGAAACAGTGTCAGACTTTATTTTTTGGGGCTCCAAAATCACTGCAGATGGTGACTGTAGCCATGAAATTAAGACGCTTACTCCTTGGAAGAAAAGTTATAACCAACCTAGATAGTATATTCAAAAGCAGAGACATTACTTTGCTAACTAAGGTCCATCTAGTCAAGGCTATGGTTTTTCCTGTGGTCATGTATGGATGTGAGAGTTGGACTGTGAAGAAGGCTGAGCGCCGAAGAATTGATGCTTTTGAACTGCGGGTTGGAGAAGACTCTTGAGGGTCCCTTGGACTGCAAGGAGATCCAACCAGTCCATTCTGAAGGAGATCAACCCTGGGATTTCTTTGGAAGGAATGATGCTAAAGCTGAAACTCCAGTACTTTGGCCACCTCATGTGAAGAGTTGACTCATTGGAAAAGACTCTGATGCTGGGAGGGATTAGGGGCAGGAGGAGAAGGGGACGACCGAGGATGAGATGGCTGGATGGCATCACGGACTCGATCTACGTGAGTCTGGGTGAACTCCGGGAGATGGTGATGGACAGGGAGACCTGGCATGCTGCGATTCATGGGGTCGCAAAGAGTCGGACACGACTGAGTGACTGAACTGAACTGAACTGAACTGAACTGATTGGTCATAGCTTTTCTTCCAGGGAGCAAGTGTCTTTTAATTTCAGTGTTAACTGAAGTTATTTGTTTGGTTTTGGCTTTTGTTTGTTTACTTTTTTTGGTAGATGTCATTTCTCAGGTTGAGGAAGTTCTATTCTTGGTTTGGTGAAAATTTTTATCAGGATTGAACATTGAATTTTGTCAATTGCTTTTTCTGAATCTATTGAGATGAATATATAGTTTTTCTTTATTAGCTTGTTAATATGGTGAATTACATTGAGCAATTTCAAATATTGAACAAATCTTCCATTCCTGGATAAACCCCAGTTGGTCGTGATGTATCATCTTTTTAAAATATAGTGTCAGACTCAATTTGCTGAAATTTTGTTTATATTTTTTGCATCTATGTCAATGAGGGATATTGGACTATAGACTTTCTTTTTTATAATATCTTTATCTTACTTTGCATACGTGCTAAGTCACTTCAGTCATATCCAATTCTTTGCAGCACTTTGGACTGTAGTCTGCTAAGCTCCTCTGTCCATGGGATTCTCCAGTCAAAAATACTGGTGGGGTGCTGGGCATACACACTAAGGAAACCAGAATTGAAAGAGACACATGTACCCCAATGTTCATCGCAGCACTGTTTGTAATAGCCAGGACATGGAAACAACCTAGATGTCCATCAGC
The DNA here is from genome assembly GCF_032405125.1 of Capricornis sumatraensis. Taxonomy (NCBI): domain Eukaryota; kingdom Metazoa; phylum Chordata; class Mammalia; order Artiodactyla; family Bovidae; genus Capricornis; species Capricornis sumatraensis. The sequence continues at coordinate 10,424,504 of NC_091079.1, forward strand.
AGATGAATGGATAAGAAAGCTGTGGTACATATACACAATGGAGTATTACTCAGCTGTTAAAAAGAATACATTTGAATCAGTTCTGTTGAGATGGATGAAACTGGAGCCGATTATACAGAGTGAAGTAAGCCAGAAAGAAAAACACCAATACAGGATACTAACACATATATACGGAATTTAGAAAGATGGCAATGATGACCCTGTATGCAAGACAGCAAAAAAGATACAGATGTGTATAGCGGACTTTTGGACTCAGAGGGAGAGGGAGAGGGTGGGATGATTTGGGAGAATGGCATTGAAACATGTATACTATCATGTAAGAATCAAATTGCCAGTCTATGTCCGATGCAGGATACAGCATGCTTGGGGCTGGTGCACGGGGATGACCCAGAGGGATGTTGTGGAGAGGGAGGTGGGAGGGGGGTTCATGTTTGGGATCGCATGTACACCCGTGGTGGATTCATGTCAATGTATGGCAAAACCAATACAGTATTGTAAAGTAAAATAAAGTAAAAATTAAAAATTAAAAAAAAAATACTGGTGGGGTAGGTTGCTATTCCCTTCTCCAGGGGATCTTCCCAACCCAGGGACTGAACCCCGGTCTCCTGCATTGCAGGCAGATTCTTTACCCTCTGAGCCACCAGGGAAGTGCTTGTCTTGTTTTAGTATAAAGGAGATACTAACTTCATAAAATGAGTTGTGGAATACTCCTTCCTCATCAATATTCTGGAAGAGTTTGCATAGAATTGATATTTTTATTTCTTCCTTAAATGTTAGGTAGAATTCCCCAGTGAAACCATCTGGGCCTGAGGTTTTCTTGGTGAGAAAAACGTTTTAACAACAAATTTATGTTCTTAATTTTTTTATAGATTTAAGGCAGTTATGGGTTTTATCTTCAGTAAGCTTTGATAATCTGTGTTTTTCAAGAAAAATTTGTTAATTTCATTAAGTTGTCAAATTTATTGGCATACAGCTTTTCATAATGCTCTCTCAAGGCCCTTATAAAAGCAGCCCAAGAAGGCACCCTTTTCCTTCCCACAATGCAAGGGCAGAGTGAAAGGATGCCATCTGTGAACCAGGAAGAGGGCGCTCACCAGACACTGAAGCTGATAGTGTCTTAGACTTCTAGCTTCGATAACTATGAGAAATAATTTTATGTTGTTTACAAGTTACCTAGTTTATGGTATTTTGTTATAATAGTCCAAACAGAGTAAGACAAGGACTTAAGGTTTTCTAGTCTCTTACTAAAATAACGGAACTTCCAGTTCCCTAGGTAACACTTCATATGTAGTGTCCTGAAACAGGAAGATGTTAATCTTCCTTTGACTTAAAGATTCCTTTAAGGTAGAAACCATGTTTTGTTCTTCCTTCTATGACATAGTGCCTTGCACAGAATGGGCTTCAGTGAATGTTCTCTTTTGTATTTATGCTGTCACATACTTTGTTTCATTTCATGAAATAACTCATTAAGAATGCACGTTAAGATGATATTTGCTTTAAAATTCTGGGCCTCTGAAAAAAATTGAAATAGAACTTACTTACCTATTTTTTAATCCTTAAGAAATTAATACTTAGTGGTAAAGAACCCACCTGCCAATGTAAGAGATGTAAGTCATAAGGTTCAGTCCGTAGGTCAGGAAGATCCCCTGGAGGAGGGCATGACAATCCACTCTAGTATTCTTATTTGGAAAATCCCATGGACAAAGGGGCCTGGTGGGCCACAGTCCATTGGGTCACAAACAGTCGGACACGACTGAGCAACTTAGCACATTGCACAGACACAGCACAATATCAGGGCAATAAAACTAGTCCTGCTTGAAATCAGCTAATGAATCTTTTGTAAACAAATGAATAATCTGGCTTTCTTACAGGTAGACAGAGAGCACAAGATTTTAAATTGAGGATTTTCAAATTTGATAAAGATACTGTTATTTAGCCCATCTCCTTCTTTCTGTCCACAAGCAAGTAAAAGAGCTGTGACATTCTGCAGCTGATATGTTCAAGGTCCCTTGAGTCATTTGTCCAAAACTGTCTCTATTTCACTGATAATAACAAGGCCGCCGATTAGCCCTTCTGTTTTTTTCTTCTTCTGTTTCTTTTTGTTATTTTTAGTTTACTCTGAATATCTGAAACTTTCAGTTGATGCCCCTTCAAGGCATCTCCCAGTGAATTTTCTAACTGCAAATTTCATTGTTGTCAAGCTTGTGCGAAAATTCTTTGGTAGCTATCTAGGGTCAAGTGTAGATTTCTTAGCAAGCCCTCTACAGACTTCTAAAGTCTGAATCACAGATGGGAATGATAAAGGCAGAAGGAGCAAAAAAGTGCCTGGGGCTCATGGGGTCAGGAAAGGTGTTTAAGGAAGGTGACTTTAGTTGGCTTTTACAGAGATGAGAATTACTACTCATCACCCAGTAGAGATCAAAGTTGTTTAGATATGAGCTTTTAGGTTGTTTGTTTCTTGTTCTTTTCAGCAGAAACAACCCTTTATAATGGCAAAAGAACCAAAATAATAGGATGAGGATGAAAAACAAAAAGTAGTTGTGTATATGAAGTGAAGTGCCTTGTTAACGCAGTGATGTATTGCATGTATATTTAAGGGAGGGAGATAGGAAGATAATTTGTCATTTATAGGTGTTCAGATTCTTGTATATTTCAGGGAGGGAGATAGGAAGATAATTTATCATAATTTATAGTTGTTCAGATTCGCAGGCAGCATCTTTACCTGATGGAAAAAGAGCCTCGCTTGGAGATCCTTGATCCTGAGTTGGATACAGTGACTGAATGGGATTTTGAACTGTTTTCTTTTGAAGGGGTAAGTAGGGAAGAAGAGTGAAAGACTATGTCATGCCCAGATAGGACAGACCAGGGAAGGTTGCTTCGCTGTTTAATCCTATTTCTCTCTCCTCCTGGTACATGTTACTTCACATTTCCAGCCTCCCATAGTAGAAGCAACCATGTGACTAAGTTCTATCAGCAGGATGTTAGTGAAAGTGATGGGTACCATTTCCTGACCTAGCCCATAACAGAAGTTTCCCATGTGTGATTTTCTCTCTCTTCCTGTCTGCTGGTCAGATGTTAGTTCTCTGGTAGCCTCAGAGGTCACATATGAAGACGGCAAAGGCCCGTAGTGATGAGGTGGACAGTACATCCCACGTTACCGCTGTGGTTACTCAAGGCATCATCAAGGTAAGAATTATGGCCAGAATTTTCGCCAGATAGGTATTGAGGGACTTACTTTTTTACAAATGTATTTCCATGTAAAATATTTCACACTTATATAAAAATACGGAGAGAAGTAGAAAAAATGCCTGAGCCTTCACATCCATTTTTGTCAAATCTTAATCTGTTTTTCTTCCCTTTGTGATTCTCAGTGGTTTGCATTTTGGCTACTATGAGGTTTTTGTGTAGTGGTCTACACGTGCATGTGTGTATACTTAGTTGTATCTGACTCTTTGCAACCCATGGACTGTAGCCCACCAGGCTCCTCTCTCCATGGGATTTCCCAAGCAAGAATACTGATGTGGGTTGCCATTTCCTCCTCCAAGGGATTTTCCTGACCTAGGGATTGAACCCATGTCTCTTGCACTTGTAGGCAGATTCTTTACCACCAAGCCACCTGGGATTGTTTTAAATTACTGATCTCAATTTCAAATCCATTTCTAAAACCACGCATTTGTACAGATGATTTTACTACTTATGTCTTTTAACTTCCCTCCTATCTTTGTGTGTGAAAGATTTCCTACCTTTATTGTATGTTTCCTTTACCAGTGAGTTTTTAATTTTGTAATTTTATTCTTTCTAGGTGTGGCCTTTTGTTTTTTATCTAGAGAAGTTCCTTTAGAATATGTTGCAAAGCTGTTTTGCTGATGCTGAATTCTTTTAGCTTTTGCTTGTCTGTAAAGCTTTTGTTTGAACTGAATCTTGATGTTGCTGGTATTATGAATTTTACCCATGTTTTGAGAGTTATTTCTTATTGTGGTAGAATATCTACTTTGAAAGTTTCATTTTATGGTTTTTTTAATTATAAAATTTTTATACCAAAATATGCTGTTATATATATGTGAAAGTGAAAGTGTTAGTCACTCACTCGTGTCCAACTCTTTGCGACCCCATGGACTATAGTCTGCTAGGTTCCTCTGTCCGTGGAATTCTCCAGACAAGAATACTGGAGTGGGTTGACACTTCCTTTTCTAGGGAATCTTCCCAATGCAGGGATCAAACTTATGTCTCCTGCATTGCAAGTGGATTCTTTACCATCTGAGCCATCAGGGAAGCCCCTTATATACATATATATATATAATACCGAGTAATTTTAAGCTTAGATATACAGGCTGCATGCTAGGCACATTAGTTTTATTTAAACGGTTACTAATAGTCAATATAATACACTTGTCAATAGTTTTGGCTCTTAAAAACAAACAAAACTTTGCTTTAAATTTTGGCTCAGCTGTGGAACTCTGGGCAAGTTACTGTCCAAACTTTTTTCCTCTGTAAAATGGTGAAAGAACAGCAACTTTTTGGAATTGTGAGCTTCATTGCAAAAGCATATAAGGTGTTTAGCTCAGTACCTACTGCACAATAAAGTACTGAACACAAAATTAACTTCTGTGATTTCAGGAGAATGTTTTTCCTGCAGAGGATTAAACTTCCCTCGTGTTCTTATATTTCAGAAGTGAAGTCCTGTTCGTGGTGTTCTATGAATTACAAGCATCCTCAGGTCCTGAGCAGGTGAGCAATTATTGTGTTTTCCCTGATGACCAAGGAGAGGTGCTACCTTGCTGTTGTCTTCCTCTTCCTGGCCTCCAGGTTCTGCTCTGAGTCGGGTGTGTGCCTGGCTGGTGGGAAGAGTGTCCGAGAGCTGTCTTGCCTGCACAGTCACACTGCAGGCTGCTGTAAGGCTAGGCTTTTCTCTGAGTGGAAAGAGGGCAGATGCTCCCGGTGCTGTTTGTCTTCCAGACAGAGGAGGCACTTCTCCGGTTGTGGTCCCACTTAAACACAGACACTCACTTCCTGTCCCCCACTTAGTGAAGGTGCTGCACTGTGCCTTATGGTAACAGCTCACAGCCTCATCAGTGGTGAGATGGACAAACACTTATTGACCCTTTATAACAAATAAGGCAATGCTGTTTAAAAACAATAAAACGTAGTTCTGTTGACAATGCACTTTTCTCCTGTTATCCTCAGAGTTTGTGTCATGATGGAGACATGATGGCAAGGTTTCCAGGACATTCAGCCTTCAGCACAGTGCTCTGGGATTACTGGTTTGCTGAAATATGAATAGAAAAACACCTGACTCACCCAATTATTTCCTAGAATAGTTAGCTGGGTGGAGGCTCCCCCGAGTTAATAACTAAACCCAACCCTCAAATCTATTGGCAAAGGGCATGTTTAAGCTTAATGACTCTGTATCCACCCAAAGAGATAAAGGAGGCTTTGATATCCTACTCAGTAGGCTGGGGGAGGGGCATGAGTCATTAGGTACCTGGGAACTGAAGGTGTGGCCTGTACTGGGAATATTTTGAAAGGTGAGTTGATGTACTAGCCTAGTCCTTCAGAGACTGTCCCACATCAAGCCTGAGGCAGCTGACGATTCAAGAAATAGGACTTGAACAAGAGAAGATCTTGTGCAAGAGAAGCATAGGGCAGAGCAAATAATCTCTGCATTATGACATGTGGGTCAAGAGTTATGCTGGCTCAGGATCCATGATCCCACTCCAGGGCATATAGCCGCACAAGACTGCAATTCAAAAGGAGGCATGCTCCTCATTGTTCACTGCAGCACTATTTGCAATAGCCAAGATGCGGAGGCAACCCAAATAATCACTGACAGAGGAATGGATAAAGAGGATGTGGTGTATGTATATATATATATACACACACACACATACCAATATATGGAATATATACTGTTCCCTTGTATTTATATACAATGGAATATTATTCAGCAATAGAAAAGAATGAAATAATGCCATCTGCAGCATCTTGGGGGCCTAGAGATTGTCATACTAAGTAAAGCAAGTCAGACAAAGAAAAACAAACATCATATAATATTGCCTATATGAGGAATCTCAACTATGACGGAAGTGAACTCAGCTACAAACAGAAACAGGCTCATGGACATAGAGAAGAGGCTTGTGGTTGCCCAGAGCAAGAGGGATGGGGGAGAGATGGATTGATTATTCGGGATTAGCAGGTGCAAACTATTATACATAGGATGGATAAACATCAAGGGCCTGCTTATAGCACTCTATAGCATAGAGAACTAGTCAACATCCTGTGAAAAACCATAAAAAAGAATACGAAAAAGAATGTATATATATATATATATATATGTGTGTGTGTGTGTGTGTATAATGGAATCACTATGCTGTACAGCAGAAATTAACACAACATTGTAAATAGACTATTAGTTCAAATTAAAAGGAGCTATACAGGTTTAGAAAAAGAAAATTTCCACCGCTTAAAAAATTTCCTGTCTAATCATACTGTTGAATGACCATGTGAAGTGTCTAGCCTAGTATCTAGCTGGCATATAGTGTCACTCAATCTGTTTCTTCCCTTCATCTATGATCTTTGCTTTTTATTTTATTTTTTTAAGAGTAAGAGTACTTAAAGATGGTATCTCTAAAAGTCTTATGTAAGATCATATTTCTAAGGTATTAATTAGTATCTAAAGTCTAGCTCTCTCATTGGTTTCACTGTGAACAATAATGAAACATGAGAGCAAATTTAGTCATCTGTATCAGATTTCTGCCATATGGTTCAGAAATTATTTGGGGAAATATTTTGGAATGAAGACTCAGATCACTTTGGTATCTTACCATCGTCTTGCCAAAAAAAAAAAAAAAAACCAAACCCTGTACATATAGCCAAATATGAATTTTAAAACATCACTGGTAACTCCATGTAGTTACTCATTTTTGAATACTAAACTACCAGAGTGACATTTTAAATTTAGGGCCAATCTTTCCAGTTCTTTTCCTGAGAAAACAAATTATGCTTTGAAGTATTAGTAAACTAGAGAAACTTTTCAGCTGTTTCACAATAAATTATTCCACAAACTAGAAAAAAAATCGTTTCACAAGTCCTAGTAAAAGTCACTGTATTATACAAGGTCCTGTTATATAGCACGGGGATCTATACTCAATATTTTATAATAACCTATAAGGGAAAAAAATCTGAAAAAGAATATATATGTATATTCCTAACTGAATCACTTTGCTGTATATCTGAAACTAATACAACAATGTAAATCAACTATATTTCTATTTTAAAAAGCCACTGTATCCTGAATAGGGTAACAAACACTCTAACATAAAAAACCCAATGTATATAAGGCATGGACAATATAAAATATTTGAGAGCATCTTTTTTAACTCCATCTAGTCACCTATTTCATGTTTTCTTAATGTGTCTATGAAATAATTCTATATATTTAAGACTTCATTAAACCTAAGTATATGCTGCTGCTGCTGCTGCTAAGTCACTTCAGTCGTGTCCGACTCTGTGCGACCCCATAGACGGCAGCCCACCAGGCTCCCCCATCCCTGGGATTCTCCAGGCAAGAACACTGGAGTGGGTTGCCATTTCCTTCTCCAATGCATGAAACTGAAAAGTGAAAGTGAAGTCACTCAGTCGTGTCCAACTCTTAGCGAGCCAACCCACCAGGCTCCTCTGTCCATGGGATTTTCCAGGCAAGAGTACTGGAGTGGGGTGCCATTGCCTTGGTATAAGAGGTAACTTCAAAATAATGTTTTTGTCAATAACAGTTAATCATGCATCTTTCATTTAATGATATTTTATTAAAGTCAAGTTTTTCTTTTCTAGAATATGCTAATATTGTTATCTTCTAGAACAAAATATCAGTAAAAAAGAAAAAAGGATTTACTTGACTGAGTATTATGAAATTTTGATAGGCTGGATTTTAACTCTTTGAAAATTCACTTTCCTATTGCACCTCTCCCCTCCCCCACACCCCTCTGCTCCAACACGTACCCTTTGGGGCAAGTTTCCTTTTAACAGATACAGCCTTGTTGTTGGGCCAGTCTGGCTACAGACAGGATGTAACTTGTAGGAAGGAGAAACCCTGGTGTCCCAGAAAGACTGAGGCTGCCAGTGGTGAGGCCAGCCTGCCTCTTCCCTTTGCTTTGCTAGACAGTGAGTGTGTTCTGGTTCTGGGAGAAGTGGCCCACTGTCACCCAGGAGCGTGGGGAGCTGTGACCCTGGCCAGGCTCTCTGTAAGGAAAAGGGGAGAATTCAGGACGCAGTACAATTCAAGGGCAGGACGTGCTTCCAAAGGAGGAAAGAAGAGCCAGAAAGGGTGATTTGAAGACTTCAGATAATTTGGCAACTTTTTACCTAGGGCCTGTGAGTGTGTGTGTGTGTGTAGGAAGGAAGTAGCATTGTGAAACATCCCCACGTAACACTGGCCAGCCTCCCTGTCTTTGAAAAACAATAAAAAAACAAACTACTTTGAATCCTTTCATAACAGGAAATAACATACTGGAAACTAGAGAATTGTGATGTAAAAATAAATCCAAGAACTTAGAACAATAGAGGCTAAATAATTTATTAAAATGGTTTGTATAATAAAAGTTGGGAATAATAGAACAGGAGCACCCAGTTTAGTTGACGAGGCATCAAATAAGGTAGCGAAAGTAGCTGAGAGCCACACATTTGCTGGTTTTCAAACATATCCAAGGATTGTCAGCGCTCTCATCTCCAAATATCATTGTAAACTAAGCTGTCTTTGCATTGCAACTTTCGTAAATTGAAATAATAGCAGTAAAGAACTGACAAAGGATCAGTTGTATAGATTTCAGAAAAACAAGTTTTGATTTCCCTTTAGTAAGAGAATCTAGTAAAGAAAAATGAGTTCTCGTAGAATAAAAAAGACGTGTTTCATATTCCACTGTAGTCAAATCAGAGGGAGTTTCTCTCTCTATAATGAGTACAGGTGATGCATATGTGATGAGTTATTAGAGAGCCACTGGTATTTTGTGATATGATATCCACTTAGAACATGATTCTGAAAATTGGTTATACCCACATCTAATGCACATGGTGCCAGCCAGAAGCATTGAGAAGTCATCTCACGCCACACAGGCAAACACCATGATGCTGAGGAGAAAGGGTCTTCCCCCGCCCCTCCTAGCTAATTTATTATCTTCTCAGTCTAGCTCTCCGGAGAAGGCAATGGCAACCCACTCCAGTACTCTTGCCTGGAAAATCCTATGGATGGAGGAGCCTGGTAGGCTGCAGCCCATGGGGTTGCTAAGAGTCGGACACGACTGAGCAACTTCACTTTCACTTTTCAGTTTCATGCATTGGAGAAGGAAATGGCAACCCACTCCAGTGTTCTTGCCTGGAGAATCCCAGGGACGGGGGAGCCTGGTGGGCTGCCATCTTTGGGGTCGCACAAAGTCGGACATGACTGAAGCGACTTAGCAGCACCAGCAGCAGCTAGCTCTCAGGACCTGTGTTTCTTCTTCTAGACACAGAACACCTCTGCTCTCTTATCATGAACTCACCCACATGAACCTTCACTGTTTTTCATTTGACCTGACTTGTTTTCAGATAAAGAGTCACAGAAGGGAGGAAATGAAGAGAAGGGACCTAAAGGGGTGCTCCAGTTTTGGGCTTCTCTCTGGTGGAGAGCCCTCTGCGGCTTCCAGAGCTGATAGATGTGGGTCTGAAACTGATGTCCAGAGGCGGCCCTTCATATACTCATTGTTGAGAGTTTGTTTATTTTGCAGAAGTTGCCTTACAAGTTTGCTTATAAAATGCACCACTTACTTGCATTTATCCACTTGCTATGGCGAATCTTTAGTCTCATCTTTTTGTTTTTGGCCTCAGTTTGATTCATTGTACTTCAACAAATTGTTGAAGTGACCCATTTCTTTAACATAATTTTTTGTATACCCATTTTTTAAACTTTTTTTTGTATAGACAACCAAATCCTTGAAAAGAGGTGAAGTAATGATTCTTTGATTAGAGAGCTCTACTGTCACTTTTATGCCCTAATGTTGTTTTGTGAATGATATTTAAAGTATTTAATAAATTGTGTCTTTAATATGATCATGGAAATGATTTCCTGGTTATACTCCAATTTACAACTACTGAGTGCTGAAAGTGAACAGAAATGCATTTATCTGTATAAACGACTTGAAATAATTATATCTAAGATGTCTTTTATATGCTGTGTAGTGACATTTATGGGAGTTTTAAGCCATTCAGCTGGAGGATAAAAAATCCTCCAGACGTTTATACTAAGTATGAAAACCCAGGTATGAGACTGATGATTCTATGACTAAGCCTTCTACTGTATATAGCGTGTTATACAATCAGTTTTGGAATCTTTTAGAGTAACTGAGAGGATATTAAAACAATAATCGTTCCTTTTCCAATAACTCACTTACATGTTAATCAGCATATTCAAGCTTCCTTCTCATTAGTTTTAAAAAATTCTAGGAAATACTTTCCATTGTATGTTATGAGTGATTTTATTAAAGGATTAAAATCCTTTCAATAGACAATAGGGATATGAAGCTGGATACAGGTATTTTGTATTCTAAGCCAATGTTCCAGTCCCAGGTAAATCTTGAAAAGGACTCAATTTAGTTATTTTAAACTTTGTTTTATGGCAAAAGTAGCCATGTAATAAATTTTGCATGCCACATCTTACCTCAAATTCTCCATCTTGGCTCTTGTTTCTACATTCAGAACACTGGAAAAATTGCTGAGAAAAATCTCTGGCCAAAAAATTTTTTGCTTGCAATACTAGAGCTCATACTTTTCATTGCATGTCTGCTGAGTCCTTGATGAGGATTTTTTTTTTCCCCCTTTGAGAAGGGACACCTCCGACCACCCTCTCATCATTAGCTGACCCTAAGCTCCACTTCTGCACTGACTTCCTGTATGTGGCCACAGGTGGCCTTGCTCTTACTTTTAGACAAAACTGAAGCACCAGATGGAAACTCTCTTCAGCTTTACCAGCGACAGTCTACACACTTCACTTACCGGCTCCCACACATATCCTCAGGATTTTCTTTCTCATGGGAGGAGTGTCGTTCTTTGGATGGAGGTTAGCCATTTATCTGTGTTCCCGATCACAGGCTCTCCGAAGCCCCAGTGCTGTGCGGCATCACTATCCGCCTCGTCTTTGTTCTGCTGCTGCTGCTGCTGCTGCTGCTGCTGCGTCGCTTCAGTCGTGTCCGACTCTGTGCGACCCCATAGACGGCAGCCCACCAGGCTCCTCCATCCCTGGGATTCTCCAGGCAAGAACACTGGAGTGGGTTGCCATTGCCTTCTCCAATGCACGCATGCGTGCTAAGTCACTTCAATAGTGTCCGACTCTGCGACCCTATGGACGGCAGCCCACCAGGCTCCTCTGTCCACAGGATTCTCCAGGCAAGAATACTGGAGTGGGTTGCCATTTCCTTCTCCACTGGCCCCTCATCACAGCCCTTAGCCCTCTGCCCAGGCCCCAGGTGAGGATGTTCTGCAGTTCAGTGCTTACCCTTTTCCTTCTCTCCTGGGTGCCTCACAAACGAGCTCTCACCCACATCCCTGGCTTCAAGCGCTCACTAAAGATGTCTGCATCTGGCTCTAGCCCTGACTGCTCTCCCAAGAGTGCTTGACGCCCACGGGACAGCTCTACTCGTCTGTCCAAAGATGCCTCCATCATAAAATGTTCAAAATGAATCCATAGTTGGGGACACTTTTATAATCTTATCTTCGGTATTCTTGATAATGAATGGGGCTATGAATGTCCAGGCTTGAAGCCTAGTAGGCATCTTGATCTCTTCCCTTGCTCTGACTCTCTACTTTCAGAAAATTACCAAGTTCTGTGATTTAATAATAATTAATTGTGCTTAATATGGGCTGGGCATTTTTCTAAGAGGATTAAATGTATCATCTTAATCTTCATCATTACTGTATTCTGCGGGTGGCTATTACTGGCTATTATTTTTATTTATTTATTTTTAAAGTACCATTTTATTTACTTATTTTAAAAGTACGTATTTATTTGGCTGCATAGGGTCTCAGCTGTGGCATGCAGGGTCTTGTGCTGCAGCGCAAGGGCTTCTTTCTAGTTGCAGCCCTTGGGCTCAATTGTCCTGCAGCATGTGGGATCTTAGTTCCTCCACTAGGGATCAAACCTGTGTCCCCTGCATTGGAAGGTGGATTCTTAATCACTGGACCACCAGGGACCTCTGCCACCAGCATCTTAAAGGTAAGAAAGCTGAGGCACAGAGAGGCAAAACAATGTCAGGAGACAGGGTAATAAAGGGTAGGGCTGGGGTCTAATTACACAGCCAGCTTTCAGGCTTTCAACAACCACTCTCTGCTGCCTTCCAACATGCTGCTGCTGCTGCTTAGTCATTTCAGTCGTGTCTGACACTTTGCGACCCTATAGACTGCAGCCTGCCAGGATCCTCTGACCATGAGATTCTCTAGGCAAGAGTGCTAAAGTGGGTTGCCATGCCCTCCTCCAGGGGACCTTCCTGACCCAGGGATCAAACCCAGGTCTCCTGCATTGCAGTCAGATTCTTTACCACTGAGCCACCTGGGAAGTCCACCTTTCAGCATGTCAGGACCCTAAATATCCTGAATTCATTTCCTCCTATTCTTTCTTTTCCTTTATTAATTAATTTATTTTTTATTGAAGGATAATTGCTTTACACAGTTTTGCTGTTTTCTGTCAAATCATCCATAGGAATACATATATCCCCTCCCTTTTGAAACTCTCTCCCATCTCCCGCCACATCTCCTGCTAGGTTGATACAGAAGCCCCTGTTTGAGTTTCCTGAGACATACAGCAAATTCTCATTGGCTATCTATTTTACATATGGCAATGTAAGTTTCCATGTTACTCTTTCCATACATCTCATCCTCTCCTCCCCTCACCCCATGTCCATAAGTCTGTTCTCTATGTCTGTTTCTCCATTGCTGCCCTGTAAATAAATTCTTTAGTACCATTTTTTTTAGATTCCATATATATGCATTGCTGCTGCTGCTAAGTCGCTTCAGTCGTGTCTGACTCTGTGTGACCCCATAGACGTCAGCCCACCAGGCTCCCCTGTCCCTGGGATTCTCCAGGCAAGAACACTGGAGTGGGTTGCCATTTCCTTCTCCAATGCATGAAACTGAAAAGCAAAAGTGAAAGTGAAGTCGCTCAGTCGTGTCCGACTCTTAGCAACCCCATGGGCTGTGGCCTACCAGGCTCCTCCATCCATGGCATTTTCCAGGCAAGAGTACTGAAGTGGGGTGCCATTGCCTTCTCCAATAAATGCATTAGAATACAGTATTTATATTTCTCTTTCTGACTCCCTTTACTCTGTATAATAGGTTCTAGGTTCATCCAGCTCGTTAGAACTGACTTGGATGTGTTCCTTTTTATGGCTGAGTAATATTCCATTGTGTATATGTGCCACAATTTCTTTATTGATTCATCTGTCAACGGACATCTAGGTTCCTTCTGTGTTCTAGCTATTGTAAACAGTGCTGCAGTGAACATTGGGATATATGAGTCTCTTTCAATTTTGGTTTTCTCAGGGTTTATGCCTATGACGGGTTCCTGGGTCATATGGTGGTTTTATTCCTAGTTTTTTAAGGAATCTCTATACTATCTTCCATAATGACTATCAATTTACATACAGTGCAAAAAGTGCAAAAGCATTCCCTTTTCTCTACACCCTCTCCAGCATCTATTATTTGTAGAATTTTTGATGGGAGCCATTCTGACCAGTGTGAGGTGATATCTCATTGTAGTTTTCATTTGCATTTCTCTAATAATGAGGGATGTTGAGCATCTTTTTATGTGTTTGTTAGCCATCTGTATGTCTTCTTTGGAGAAATGTCTGCTTAGGGTTTTTTTTCCCACTTTTTGATTGGGTTGTTTGTTTTTCTGGTATTGAGTTGTATGAGCTGCTTGTATATTTTGGAAATGAATCCTTTGTCAGTTGTTTCATTTGCTATTATTTTCTCCCATTCTGAGGGTTGTCTTTTCACCTTGCTTATAGTTTCCTTTGCTGGGCAAAAGCTTTTAAGTTTAATCAGGTCCCACTTGTTTACTTTTGTTTTTATTTCCATTAGTCTAGGAGGTGGGTCATAGAGGATCTTATTTGATTTATTTTACTGAGTGTTCTGCCTATGTTTTCCTCTAAGAGTTTTATAGTTTCTGGTCTTACATTTAGGTATTTAATCCATTTTGAGTTTATCTTTGTGTATGGTGTTAGGAATTATTTTAATTTCATTCTTTTACTTATAGCTGTCTAGTTTTCCCAGTACCATTTTTTGAAGAGTCTGTCTTTGCTCCGTTGTATGTTCTTGCCTCCTTTGTCAAAAATAAGGTACCCATAGGTGCATGGGATTATCTCTGGGCTTTCTATCTTGTTCTATTGTCTATATTTCTGTTTTTTGTGCCAGAACCATACTGTTTTGATGATTGTAGCTTTGTAGTATTATCTGAAGTCAGGAAAGTTACTTTCTCCTGCTCCATTCTTTCTCAAGACTGCTTTGGTTATTTGGAGTTTTTTGTGTTTCTGTATGAACTGTGAAATTTTTTGTTCTAGTTCTGTGAAAAAAATGCCATGGTAATTTGATACAGATTGCATTAAATCTGTAGATTGTGTTTGGTAGTATAGTCATTTTCACAATATTGATTCTTCCTACCCAGAAACATGGAAAATCTCTCCATCTGTTTATGTCATCTTTGATTTCTTTCATCAGTGTCTTATACTTTTCTGTGTACAATTCTTTTGTCTCCCTGTGTAAGTTTATTCCTAGATATTTAATTCTTTTTGTTGTAATGGTGAGTGGGATTGATTCCTTAATTTCTCTTTCTGATTTTTCATTGGTAGCATATAGTAATGCAAGTGACTTCTGTGTATTGATTTTGTATCCTGCAAGTTTGCTCCATTCACCGATCAGCTTGAGTAATTTTCTGATACTATCTTTAGGGTTTCCTATGTTCAGTATCATGTCATCTGCAAACAGTGAGAGCTTTAATTCTTTTCCAGTCTGGATTCCTTTTATTTCTTTTTCTTTGATTGCAGTAGCCAAGACTTCCAGAACTATGTTGAATAATAGTGGGCAAAGAGAGGATACTCTTGTCTTGTTCCTGATCTTAGGGGGAATGCTTTCAGTTTTTCACCATTGAGAATGATGTTTGCTGTAGGCTTATCATATATGGCCTTTACTATGTTGAGATAGGTTCCTTCTATGCCTACTTTTTGAAGAGTTTTAGTCATAAATGAGTGCTGAATTTTGTCAAGGCCTTTTCTGCATCTGTTGAGATGATCATATGATTTTTATATTTCTGTTTGTTAATATGGTGTACTATATTGATTGATTTGCATATATTGATGAATCCTTGCATTCCTGGAATAAACCCAGCTTGATCATGGTATATGAGCTTTTCGATGTGTTTCTGAATTCTGTTTGCTAGAATTTTGTTAAGGATTTTTGCATCTATGTTCATCAGTGATATTGGCCTGTAGTTTTCTTTTTTGTGTTGTCTTTGTCTGGTTTTGGTATCAGGGTGATGTTGGCCTCATAGAATGAATTTGAAAGTGTTCCTTCCTCTGCAATTTTTTGAAAGAGTTTTAGAAGGATAGGCATTAGCTTTTCTCTAAATGTTTGGTAGGATTCTCCTGTGAAGCCATCTGGTCCTGGGCTTTTGGTTTTTGGGAGGTTTTAAATCAAAGCTTCAATTTCAGTGCTTTGTAATTGGGTTGTTTATAATTTCTATTTCTTCCTGGCTCAGTCTGGGAAGACTGAACTTTTCTAAGAATCAGTCCATTTCTTCCAGGTTATCTATTTTATTGCCATTTAATTGTTCATAATATTCTCTTATAATCCTTCATATTTCTGCATTGTATGTTGTAACCTCTCCATTTTCATTTCTAATTTTGTTGATTTGATTCTTCTCTCTTTTTTTTTGATGAGTCTGACTAAAGGTTTGTCAATTTTGTTCATCTTCTCAAAGAACCAGCTTTTAGTTTTATTAATCTTTACTATTGTTTCTTTCATTTCTCTTTCATTTATTTTTGCTCAGATCTTTATGATTTCTTTCCTTCTACCAATTTTGGGGATTTTTTCATTCTTCTTTTTCCAGTTGTTTTAGGTGTAAAGTTAGGTTGTGCATTTTATGTTTTTCTTGTTTCTTGAAGTAGGATTGTATTGCTGTAAATTTCTCTCTTAGGACTGCTTTTGTTGCATCCCATAGGTTTTGAGTTGTCATGTTTTCATTGTCATTTGCTTCTAGAAGTTCTTTGATTTCCCTTTTGATTTCTTCAGCAACCTTTTGGTTATTTAGAAACGTGTTGTTTAGTCTCCATGTGTCTGTGTTTCTTACACTTTTTTTCTTGCAATTGATATCTAGTCTCATAGCACTGTGGTCCAAGAAGATGCTTGATACCATTTCAGTTTTCTTAAATTTACTGAGGTTTGATTTGTGACCCAAGATGTGGTCTCTTCCAGAGAATGGTCCATGTCCATTTGAGAAGAAGGTGTATTCTTCTGCATTTGGATGGAATGTCCTGAAAATATCAATGAGATCCATCTCATCTAATGTATCATTTAAGACTTATGTTTCCTTATGAATTTTCTGTTTTGATGATCTGTCCATTGGTGTGAGTGTGGTGTTAAAGTTTCCTATTATTATTGTGTTACTGTCCACTTCTCCTTTTATATCTGTTAATGTTTACCTTATGTATTGAGGTGCACCTATGTTGGACGCATAGATATTTACAATTGTTATGTCTTCCTCTTGGATTGATCCCTTGATAATTATGTAGTGTCCTTCCTTATCTCTGGTAATCTTTATTTTAAGGTCTGTTTTGTCTGATATGAGGATTGCTATTCCAGCTTTCTTTTGCTTCCCATTTGCATGGAATATATTTTTCCATCCTCTCACTTTCAGTCTACATGTGTCTTGAGGTCTGAACTGGGTTTCTTGTAGACAGCATATATATGGGTCTTGTTTTTGTATACATTCAGCCAGTCTGTGTCTTTTGGTTGGAGCATTTAATCCATTTACATTTAAAGTAATATTGATATATATGTTCCTATTGCCATTTTCTTTATTTTGGGGTTCAGCTTTGTAGATCTTTTTCCTTCCCTTTTATTTCTTAACTATCTAAATCCCTTTAACATTTGTTGTAAAGCTGGTTTGGTGGTGCTGAATTCTCTTAACTTTTGCTTGTCTGAAAAGCTTTTTATTTCTCCATCAATTCTGAATGAGATCTTTGCTGGGTACAGTAATCTTGTTTGTAGGTTTTCCCCTTTCAATACTTTAAATATATCCTGCCATTCCCTTCTGGCCTTCAGAGTTTCAGCTGAAAGATCAGCTGTTAAATGTCTGGGGTTTCCCTTGTATGTTATTTGTTGCTTTTCCCTTGCTGCTTTTAATATTCTTTCTTTGTGTTTAGTCTTTGTTCATTTGATTAGTATGTGTTTTGGAAGTTTCTCCTTGGGTTTATCCTGTATGGGACTCTTTGGGCCTCTTGAACTTGACTGACTATTTCCTTTTCCATGCTGGGGACATTTTCATCTATAATCTCTTCAAAAATTTTCTCATACCCTTTCTTGTTGTCTTCTTCTTCTGGGACCCCCTATAATGCAAATGTTCGTGCATTTGATATGGTCTCTGAGACTGTCCTCAGTTCTTTTCATTCTATTTGCTTTATTCTGCTCTTCAGAAGTTATTTCCACTGTTTTATCTTCCAGCTCACTGATTCGTTCTTCTGCTTCAGATATTCTGATATTGATTCCTTCTAGAATATTTTTAATTTCAGTAATTGTGTTGTTTCTGTTTATTCTTTCATTCTTCTATGTCTTTGTTAATTGATTCTTGCATTTTCTCCATTTTTTTTTCAAGATTTCTGATTATCTTTACTATCATTATTCTGAATTCTTTTCCAGGTAGTTTGCATATTTCCTCTTCATTTATTTGGACTTCTGTGTTTCTAGTTTGTTCCTTCATTTGTGCAGTATTTCTCTGCCTTTTCATTATCATTATTTTTTTAAGTTACCATGTTTGAGGTTTCCTTTCCCCAGGTTTCAAGGTTGAATTCTTTCTTCCTTTTGGTTTCTGTCCTTTAAAGTTGGTCCAGTGGTTTATGTAATCTTCTTATAGGGTGAGATTTGTGCTGAGTTTTTGTTTGTTTTTCCTCTGATGGGCAAGGCTGAGTGAGGTGGTAATCCTGTCTGCTGATTATTGGGTTTGTATTTTTGTTGTTTAGATGAGGCGTCCTGCACAGGGTGCTATTGGTGGTTGGGTGATGCTGGGTCATATGTTCAAGTGGCTTCCTTTGTGTGAGTTCTCACTATTTGATACCCCCTAGGGTTAGTTCTCTGGTAGTCTAGGGTCTTGGAGTCAGTGCTCCCACTCCAAAGGCTCAGAGCTTAATCTCTGGTCAGGAATGAAGATTCCACAAGTGGTTTGTTATGGCATTAAGTGAGATTAAAACAATATCCAAAAAGGAGAACCAAAGATGATCTCCAGACAAATGGTAGTTACAAAATCAGGCAAATAATAATTAAAATAATGGAATATACAGATACACATATACACCCATGAGCAAAGTGAAAATAGTCCAGCAAAAATAAAGTACAGTAGATTGACCCAGAAAACAAAGGAAATCAAAAATTATATTTACTAGTTAAGAACAAAACTGACTTAAGCACTAACTGGAAAACAAAGCTAAAGCAAGTTGCCCAGTGGGGAATAAAGCAATGAAAACAAAATGAACAAATATGTTGAGAGGAAAGGAAAGAAAGAATAGTTATGCAAAGTTAGATAGAGGTAGATAAAGAAGATTTATATACATTAAAGGTTAACTGCAAGGGGAAAAGAACAGTAGGAAAGGCAAACAAAGGAAAAAATGTAGGAAAAAATATAATAGGTTAAAAAAATTAAAAATTAAAACTGTAAAAAAAGAAGAAAACAGAGGAAGAAAGAAAAAAGAGAAACTCCACAGAAACACAAAAGCCCAATGTAGAGGCAAAGGTTTATAACAGTAGAAAGTGTGACTGAATATATGTATATACATATACACCCATAAGCAAAATCAAAACAGTACAACAAAAATAACGTACAATAGATTGACCCAGTGAACAAAGGAAACCAAAAATTATATTCACCAGAACAAAACTAATTTAAGCACAAACTGAAAAACAAAACTAAAGCAAGGTGCCAATTGGGGAATAAAGTAATGAAAATAAAACTAACAAATGTTTTGAGAGGAAAGCAGAGAAAAGAAAGAAAGAAAGAATAGTTATTCAAAGTTAGATAGAGGCAGAAAAAGAATATTTATATACATTAAAGTTTAACTGCAAGGGGAAAGAACAGTAGGGAAAACAAGCAAAGGAATAAATGTAGAAAAAAATAATAGTAAGTTTAAAAATTAAAATTGAGAAAAGACAAAAGCAAAAAAAAAGGAAAACTCCACAGAACTGCAAAAGCCCAACATAGAGGCAGATGATTATGACAACAATAAAAAATGTAACTGAGAAAAAAAAATAGCTCAAAATCTTAATTGGATTTCTTAATGCCAATAAAATTGACAACTACAATAGAGGAAGAAAAGAAGGGGAAAAAAAGAAGGAAAATAAATCCAAAAGAATCTACAGAGCAAGTCAAAAAATAAGAATAATAAATGTTTTTTTTGAGTCACTGCTGTCAGAGTCCTTTCCCTCGCTGGGATTTACAGTCCACCTCACCCCTAGGATGCCCTCCAACACTGTGCTGATCTCTGGACCTGCTGAGGGGGCAGCTCAGATTCTAATCTGCTCCTACTCCTATGTGGTCTTGCCTCCAATGTCCACGGCTATCAGAACTAGTGCATTTTCTTTTGTGGGAGCTCTCAGTGGCCTTTTATATATTCCACAGACACAGAGTCTGCCTAGTTGATCATGTGGATTTAATCTGCAGCTTGTACAGCTGGTGGGAAGGGTTTGAGTCTTCTTCCTTACCCACACTGCCCCTGGGTTTCAATTGTGGATTTATTTCCACCTCTGCATGTGGGTCATCCACTGGGGTTTGCTCCTGAGGCTGCCTTGGAGGACTTGGGTCTGCCCCGGTGAGGGCCAGGTGTGGAGGTGGTGCGGCTTCTTGGGTCGCAGGAGTTCTGGCAGCACCAGGTACTCAGGGGGGGTTGGCGGCTAGGGCAGCAGGAAATACAGTGCTCTAGAAGGGTATGGCAACCAGTATTGGCCAATACACTCCAGTATTCTTGCCTGGAGAACCCTTCTCTGACAGAGAAGCCTGGAAGGCCACAGTCCACAGGGTTGCAAAGAGTTGAACACAACCAAAGCAATGCTGCATGCATAGATGCAAGACTTTTTTGCCCTGTGTCGGCTCTGCCCCAGTGACAGTTCAATGTGATGGTGGCGCAGCTACTTGGCTTTTGGGGACCCTGGTGGCACTAACTGTACAGGGACACGGACTGCCTCCACTGCAGGGGTTATGGCCCGATTAGCGTCTTTTTCTGAGCCTCTTGTAGATGATCAGAAGGCCTTTTTGGCCAGTTTTTCTCCATAGCTCTGCACATTCAGGCACTTAGAGGACTCCCTTGCCTGGGGTCCTTCTCTGTTGTTTGGTGCGTCAGGCACATAGAGGCTCTCCTGGCTGGGGTCCTTCTCTGTATATCAGTGCATCAGGCACATAGAGGAGCCCCCTAACTTGGGTCTTACTCTGTATATCGGCACATCAGGCACTTAAAGGGGCACCCTGGGTGGGGTCCTACCATGTAGTTCCGTCCATCAGTCAGTCACTTATAGAAGTACCCTGGGTGGGGTCCTACTCTGTAGTTCAATGCGTCAGGTGCTTGATGGGCCAGCCTCTCTATTGTTCAGCTGCTGTTGCTGGCATGTGGGGAGAGAGAGGCTATGGTGATGGCTCCACCCCCTACGCTGACTCAGCATTATCTCCTTGCTTCCATGGCTGCCTGGCTTTCCTCCACAGGCATTTCCCACCATGATCTCCTCCCTCACAACCCCTCAATCCGTCTCTCTGCGGTCCACAGCAGCCCTCTCCCTGGGATTGCTCTGCAATCCCTAAATCCCAGCTCCCAGCCACTTCACCTTCCAGGGGACCAGTGTCCCTGTCCAGGGTATGTATGGCTGTGGTAAGGACTGTCTGATTCTCATTCCATTTAGGATGCCACTGATCAGCTGTTTCACTCTCGGCCTTATTTCTCCTCTGACTCAGACAATTGCCCTGATGTGCACGTAGGACCTCTGCTTAAGTACCCCCACCCACTGAGGG
This sequence comes from Capricornis sumatraensis, assembly GCF_032405125.1. Classification (NCBI taxonomy): domain Eukaryota; kingdom Metazoa; phylum Chordata; class Mammalia; order Artiodactyla; family Bovidae; genus Capricornis; species Capricornis sumatraensis. The sequence goes on from NC_091079.1 coordinate 10,445,778, forward strand.
CAGGTCCAGTCCGACTAACACTCCTGTTTCCCCACCAGTTCCTTCATCCTGCCGGGTTTTGCATTCTCCTATATATTCTTTTCCACTGATCACGTACTCTTGTCCACTCTCAGCTGGAGTTCTGCATGCACTTCTGTGTCTGAAGGTGTATTCCTGATGCATCCTTGGAGAGAGATGTTCTCCATGCCCACCTACTCCTCTGCCATCTTGTTCTCCCACACTCTCTTGTTCTTTCTTATTTTAGCTGATTTTCATGTGCTTCCTTATTTCTTGCCTGTGTAACTTACTACAACTTCCCTCCTCAAATCCATTTTCTGGGATATGTCTGATTAAGTAGTCCTAGTCAAATTTTCTGAAGTGTTGGCTTAGCTATGTCTTTGTAATTTATGGATTTGAATCTTTATTTTGGGAACATTTATGCAAATATATTGTTGATTCTCCCCTTATTTCGTGCGCTCTTTGGAGAACAGTGATAATTTTACGTTGTCCCATCCCTGTTTGCCATCTTCTTCCTTATTTTATGTTTGTTCTTTTTCATTTCATTTTGTTATTTCCTCAAGCCTATTGTCTTTGTTTCTGGATATGCTTTTATCCATGTCTGTTTTCCTTTTTGGGGGTCTAAGGAGAAATTCATTTCTGTAAAGTGTGTTAGTCAGTTAGTTGTGTCTGACTCTTTGTGACCCCACGGACTGTAGCCTGCCAGGCTCCTCTGTGCATGGAATTCTCCAGGCAAGAATACTGGACTGGGTAGCCATTTCCTTCTCCAAGGAATCTTTCCAACCTAGGGATTGAACCCAATTCTCCTGCATTGCAGGCAGATTCCTTACCATCTGAACCACAAGGGATGCCTCAATATATTTTAACTATATTTTACTATATTACGGTAGACCAAATAGTGCTCAAATTGACTGTGGTCACAGGGGCAGACGGGCTGGTAAAATTTTTGGATTGTCCGTCTGGGAAGGTGGAGTCTTTGTTTAATCAGAAGAATCTGAAGGGGTAAAGAAAATTGCTAGAGTGGGGGCAGGAGTAGAGAAAGTTGGGCTTACCCTTCCCGCCCTGAATAATTTCGTATTCAGAAGAGTTCATTCCTGAGATCCATAAGCTCACTTTTCATCCCCTGTTCTCTCTTTATCTCTTGCTTGATCACCTGTTTTTCAGGCTTATTTTGTCAGGAAGGGCAACTTGGTTTTAATTTCTTTGAATATTAGGTGCACTATTTGTTTGAAATTGACCTATTTTGTAGGAAAGACCCTGAAATTCTGTATTCTTCATTTCACTTTTGTTTGTTTCTTTCCTTTCTTTTTCTTCAGTACCTCTGCTTCCATCAGGGAGATGGATATTTCAGAAAGAATGAAGAATAAAAACAGGTGATAGCTTCTGAAATAAAAAAAATAGTGAAAAATACTCAGTAAGTTTTGAGAGAGTATTTTGTGTGCTCAGTTGGACACAGTTGTGTCCAACTCTGTGACCTCATGGACTGCACGACACAAGGCTGCTTTGTCCTCTCTTCCAGAGTTGGCTCAAATTCATGTCCATTGAGTCCATGATGCTATCTAATTATCTTATCCTCTTCTGCCCCCTTTTCCTTTAACCTTCAATCTTTCTCAGCGTCAGGGTCTTTTCCAGTGTGTCAGCTCTTCACATCAGGTAGCTAGAATATTAGAGCTTCAGTTCAGCATCAGTCGTTCCAATGAATATTCAGGGTTGATCTCCTTTAGGATTGACTGGTTTGATCTCCTTGCTGTCCAAGGGCCTCTAAAGAGTCTTCTCCAACACCACAGTTCAAAAGCATCAATTCTGTGTCACTCAGCCTTCTTTATGATCCAACTCTCACATCCATACATGACCACTGGAAAGACCATAGTTTTGACTATACAGATCATTATTGGCAAAGTGATGTCTCAGCTTTTCAACATGCTGTCTTGGTTTGTCATAGCTTTCCTTCCAAGGAACAAGTGTCTTTTAATGTCATGGCTTCAGTCATCATCTGCAGTGATTTTGAAGCCCAAGAAAATAAATCTGTCACTACTTCTACTTTTTCCCCTTCTATTTGCCATGAAGTGATGGGACCAGATGCCACAATCTTAGTTTTTTGATTATTGAGTTTCAAGCTGGCTTTTTCACTCTCCTCTTTACCCACGTCAACCAAGGGCTGAATCTGGATGACCCAGCACATAGATTTCTCATGGAGTTTTAAAAAGATACACCTTCAGCCAATGAAGGTGAAAATCTTTATATCAGATAAGTAGAGGCCTGCTTTCCAACAGGAGAAGGAAGATATGATATAGGTAACTTCCAACAAAAGGTTGCTTGTGTTCCAGCATAGAAAGGAGGAGAGAGAAGTGAAGGAGGGAAGAGATTCTACAAGCATATGTCCTAGCTTTGCCCTAATTACATGAAAGGGTGAAGGGCTTTCACCTCAGTTTCCTGCTTAGGATTCTGAAAGAAGCTTACCTCAGACTCTCCTGTGGAAATCTGGGTACTTCACAGTCACAGTTTTGGAGGCTCTTATGTTTTGTTTCCCTGATGTCTTATATACCCCTTCAGAAGCAAAGCCAAGGAAAGGATTTAGATACAGGAAGATTTACTCGGGGCATGTTCCCAGGAAACACCAATAGGTTAGTGGAGAAGTTAATGGAAGAAAGCCAATAAGGGTGCAGTGCTGGGATCCTCCATGGTCCTCCTGTGTGTCTCCTTCACTTACCACACCGAACACTTCACTGTGACACTTCTGACCACCACACGTCTGGGGTCCTTTCCATGTGCCAAGCAATTCTCCATGACACCAGCTGAGTGTCTCACAATTTAACTGAACTCTGACCCCGTCAACTGGAGGTGGTGTCAGATCCCCTAGGTTAAGTTCTTGGTCCCCCAAGACTGCCCGCGCCCTGTTCAAGTGCCAGTTACCAGGAGCAGATCCTCAGGGCACCCAGCACTTCTGTCTGACTTGGCCGCCAATCAGGGTTCCCATGATGCCCTCCTCAGATTCCATTAATTCTAGAGCAGCTCACTGAGTGGAGGGAACCACGTACATTTACCAATTTGAAGGATGTTTTAAAGAATACAGGTGAGCAGCCAGATGAAGAAATACCTGGGAGGGTCCTGAGCACAGAATCTCCTGTCCTGGCGGAGGTGGGCTGCCTTTCACTGACCCCCTCCAGGGTGGATGTGCTCACCAACCTGCAAGCCTCTAAGCCCACCAATATTGGGGTTTTTATGGAGGCCTCATCATGTAAGCCTGACCCATCGTTAACTCCATTTTCAGTCCTTCTCCCTTCTCAAGATAATGTGGGGGTAGAGCTGAAATTCCAAGCCTCTAGCTGTCTAATTCCTAGCTTTCTCATGACAAGCTCCACCCAGGAACCACCTAGGAGCTCACTCAGAGTTGCCTCACTGGAACAAAAGACCCTCCCATCACCCAAGAAATTACAACGGTTCTCAGGAGCCCTACATCAGAAACCAGAGTCAAGGACCAAATATTCGAGCAAGGGATGTTCCCTGTGCTCTTATCACTTTTAGGAAATTACAAGGTTCTCGGGATCTCTGTGCCAGGAGCCAGAGGCAGAGACCAATATACAGATTTTCTATTATCTCACAGATGTGCTGTCAAACAAGTTACCACGTGGGCAACTGGCATCTAACCTTGCTGGGGAGGTTGGGGAGTACATTAGAACACGTATCTCAGATGACCCACACCTCAGCAAAGGGGCTGAGGTCTTTATCTCCCAGACAGTCATTGGCACTGCTCCCAAAGGACGTTAATTGTCCAGTGTTTCCAGCCTTTCATGTGCCTGTGAGTAGCCACTGGTGTCCAGAGAAAGTCTTCAGCCCCAAAACCAAGTTGGCCAGTGAAGTCAGGCTGGCGTCCATGGGAATGGCAAGCATGCCTGGACAATAGTCTTTCACTTCCACGTGTAAGGATGCTGACTCCATGTGGTGTCCTGATGGTAAGGCTCTGTGACACCTAGGCTCAGGCAGAGAGGGTCCAGGCAGAGACTGGGGGACCCTCAGCCAGGAGGGCTGGGGCGGGGGCCGCCTGAACTGGAAAACAGAGGCAGAAACTTCAAGGCCCTGTGGGCTCACACCGCAGTGTAGTTATGTGGAAGGAGACGCAGCCTCTTTATTTCTGTCTGTAACAAGTCTTATCTGAAGCCTCTAGGTTCTGATTGGTAGGAAAAACAGTCCCATGTTAAGCCTATTACATTAAAAACCTACTCTGGCCCTAGAAGCTAAACAGTGTGTTCAAGTGAAGTTCAGCCCATTGAAGATATGCTCAAGCTGCCAAGTCACTTCTCTTCCCATGTCTGCCACTTGCGACGCCTCCATAAGTGACACCAGGCACCTGGAGAGAGGGGTGTCCCTTCCTTGGCTTCTTGTTGTGGAGGAGTCAGGGTGTGACAGGCGTGTCCTCAGGTGTGACATCCTGTGTCATACTTTACACGTCATGTAAGGTTTGGCTAAGGTTTGTTCTATTTAGCCATCATCCCAGTTTTAGTCATTGTTTACATTTACACCAGTCATCAGCTCACCATGTCACCCCTCTTCCTTGATAACCAAGCTCCTAACTGTCCACCACATAAGTGGTCCTGTGACCCCATCAGAAGGCCTCACCCACTGGTCACAGGGATTATCAATCTAAGGAATGAGCTTGGACCCCAGGCTGGCTCAGTCCAGCTCTCATTAGGATTGTTCAATCTGGAGCTGATACATTGGAAGGAAGTGAATCTGGAATTACAGACGACAGTGTCCCTTCCTTGGTGGAGAAGCTGCTCGGAGAGAATGAGGCAGGCATCACTGGGAGGCAGAAATGAGAGTGAGAGGGACAGTCTTGATGGAATTAAAATTCCCACTTCCAGTCACACCTAAAGCCAACCTTTGGCCTTTCTGTAGTGAGCCTGACAAGTCGCTTCAGAGTTTGCTTCTATTACTTGTAAGCAAGAGAATCTGCAAGGGAACGTTACTACTGCTGTGTAACTCATAAGTGAGTAAGTGGGAGTGAAAAGCAAATTCAGACATTTAAGAATGTAACTGTGTACAACCACTTGGGAAAAACAATTTGACATTATCTGCTCAAGTTAAAGATATGTGTGCCAATGATCTAGGAATTCCACTGCTAGAGATTCAATCATGAGAAACTTGCACGTGGGCAAAAGGCATGTCTAAGAATGTTAATAGCATCATTTTTGGTAATAGAATAAAACCCTCAAACTGGAAACAACCCAAATACCTTTTACATGAAAGTAAGAATCAGTGCTTTATGATATATATTTAGAAAATTGCATATAGAACACTGAGAATGAATGAAGTAAGATCCGCTTGTTGACATGGTAAATATAAAAACAAAGGAATGCTGAATAAATAAAATTTATTGAAGATGCTGCTACATGATTTCATTTATTTAATGCTTAAAACGTCTGGAGCAGGAACAGGCAACCCACTCCAGTATTCTTGCCTGGAGAATTTCATGGACAGAGGAGACTGGCGGGCCACAGTCCATGGGGTTGCAGAGTCAGACACAAATGAGCGACTAACACACATGTTTCAAGTAATTGTATGTACTACATACACTTGGTAAAATTTCAGAGAAAAGCATGGAGTGATAGTCATGAAATTCAAAATAGTGTTTCCCTCTTATGGACGAGAAAAGGAACAGAGATTTTGATCTATTTCTTAAGTTGGGTGGTAGGTACATGAGTGTGTGTTTTGTTATTATTTTTTTAAGTGTACATATAAGTTGTACTCTTGTTCATAATGATATACTTCATTAAAGTAAATCCAAATAATTAATTTTGAAGTACTGTGTTAATAAGTTAGGTCGATTTTCAGATAGTAAATCACAGGAAATTAAAAAACATGTTAAGAATTCAGTTTTGTGGAAGCAGTTGTCATCAACTCTGATACCAAATTGTTTCTAAATATTCTATAACTTAAAATAGCACACATGGGCACACCACCCAAAACTGTCTTATCTAGATGTATTAATAGTGTGAATCAATTCAAACAATGAAATGGTAAGCCATTGACTATAACTTCATCTTCTGACGTCTTCAAGTTTTAGTTTAGTTCCTGGCTAATCACACCTAAATCAAAATAAATTCAAGATTTTTTTTTTAAGTTGAAAAATGACAGCCATTGCCATTGTAAAGCTCAGAAAATTACTCATCTTCCCCTTTAGGACATATATTTATTTCTCCATGTTTGGTTGGGAATCATAGATACTACAGCTGAAAACACTGGTGGATCAAGTCAACATGACTATTTTAAAGATGATTTTTAATATGGTCAGCATGAAATGTGTAAGTCATATGGAATTAGATGGGCACTATATTTAGTGTTGAATGAATCCTGGCAACCTCCAATCAAATGCCTTCCAATTAAACATCATAAGACCTCTGTGGTGTAAGTCCTCTGGGCTGGTACACAGACAAATATTTACACTAACCGGAGGCACAGCTGGACTCTAGTTTTAGCAATTCATGCAGAGATGCAACCCTACATCTATACTGGGAACCTGTATTATCTCCCTCAGGCTTTTGAAATCCTTTACAAATTTTTATTGCTAAATATTAGTATAACATATATTCAGAGAAACATACAACACAAAAAGAGACAAGTGTTTTAAAGGGGACACAGATGTAATCACTTCCCAGGTCAAGAAATAGAATACAGCCAGCATCCCAGAAGTCCCCCACGTGCCTTTCCTTATGGCGGCCCCCCACCCCATACTTTTTAGCCGGAACCAATATTCTGCTAATTTTTTTTTTTTCCGCTAATTCCTTGCTTTGCTTTCTAGCTCTGCCCTCCGACTATGCATGGCCAAACAATATAGTTTAATTGTGGCTGTCTTTGTTCAGCGTTACTTCTTTTACTTGATATTATATTACATGAGCTGCATTTGTGTTATTTTATACTGTTGTTTTGTCAATCAATCATGTCCAACTCTTTGTGACCCCATGGACTGCAGCACGCCAGCCTTCCCTGCCCATTACCATCTTCAAGAGTTTGCTCAAACTCTTGTCCATGGAGTCGGTGATGCCATCCAACCATCTCATCCTAGGTCAGTCCCTCCTCCTGCCTTCAATCTTTCCCAGCATTAGGCTCTTTCCAATGAGTTGTCGACTCTTCTCATCAGGTGGCCAAAGTATTGGAACTTCAGCTTCAGCATCAGTCCTTCCAATGAATATTCAGAGTTGATTTCCTTTAGGATGGACTGGTTGGATCTCCTTTCAGTCCAAGGGCCTCTCAAGAGTCTTCTCCAGCACCACAGTTCAAAAGCATCAATTCTTTGGCACTCAGCTTTCCTTAGGTGCTCTCTTAAAACTTCTAAATCTTTCTGATATCCTCTATCTGCCCTAGTTTTTAATCCATACAGCACTCTAGTGATGGAAAGGATCAATAATTTTACTTTGATGTGTTTGTAATAAGAATCTCCCTGACCTGCCTACCACATAATAATATTTTTTAAAATTATAACATTTTTTGAGTATCTACAGTGTGCCAGGACTGCATGAAAGAGAGTTCAAATAATATTAGTATATTCTTGATAATTCTTCACAGTGTGTAGGTTTAGTGTATTGTTTTTGCAGATAGGAAAGTGAAACTCAGAAAGTTAAGTAAGTTCAGGTCTTTCCAAGATTTAGTCATCAGGAGCACAAATTTTGTTTTGTTTTTTTTATAAAGTAAAGGTTTTTTTTTTTTAAATCAAGACTAAAGGTTCTTTACTATATAGGTTATTACAAAATATTGAGTAGAGTTCCCATTCCCAGGGGTATACAGTAGGTCCTTGTTTATCTGTTTTATATAGTGGTATGTATATGTTAATCCCAAACTCCTGATAAATCTCTCTCTTCCTTCCTGTCTGGTAACCATAATTTTGTTTTCTATGTCTCTTATTTTGTTTCTGATTTGTAAATAAGTGCATTCGTGTCCTTGTTTAGATTCCACATAAGAGTAATATCATGTGGTATCTGTCTTTCTCTGTCTGACAGTATAATTATCTATGGGTCCATCCATGTGGCTGCAGATGGCATTATTTCATTCTTTTTTAATGGCTGGATAATACTGATCCATGTTAAAGAATGAAATGAGAGCATTCTGTAACATCATACACAAAAGTTAACTAAAAATGGAGTTTTTATTTTTATTTTTTACAATTGTGCTCATGTTAAGTGAGTCATGAGTGAACTTGCCATTTCAGAGTGATCTCTGTCTGTCTCTCCAAGCTCCTGGCACTTGGCTTTAATGTTGTTCGGTGCTGGCATCCTTTGTCCACCCCAAAGGTGACAGCTTTTCTGCTGCTTTTGGCACAGAGGTAGATTCCTTCTCATCTGTGGCACCTGCAGAGAACTGGGAGTGTCCCTTCCAGGAAGCACTAGAGAGGCAACCGCTCCTGCCTTAGGGACCTAGCCGGGGAGCAATCCAGACCGGCAAGGTATCAGGATGAGGAGCCCAGAGCTGAGAGTGAGGCTCCATCGCTTCTGCTTGGCCATCATTAGTTGTGATCCAGCTGTACGACCTTGGGAAAGTCCTTTAACCTCCCTGGGGCTCAGGTTCATCGTGAGTATGTGAAGAGGTCAGCCAGGAAGTTCCACCCTGAGCTCAAGGATCACCCTGAGTTCTTGTGTTAAATGCAGATCTGGGGATCTCATGAGAACCTTCCAGCTGGGGAATCTCCATGTGATTCTTCTCTGATTTTAAAGTTCTAGGATAGAACTTTCTAGAATAAGTTTTGGTACCTTATTATCTTTCATTAGAGCCAAGTGCCTACTTATTTCAGAGAGCTCTGTTTGCTTTTGTTAATAAAAATAAACACAGGGACATTAAAATTTAAGATGCTAAATAAATCCTGGCTCTGAGTGAATGACAATAATACATGCAGGTGTTAGTCATCAAAACAGCTTGGGACTGTTTGGTATTCATAAACTGAACAAAAAATTATTGCTCCAGTGAAACTGTACCCATATCATTAAGAACTATTAACACAGCATAGCAGAAAACACAGCCGGCCTCTTTGGAGGACATGGTGGCCTCAGAATGATTGACAATGAGGAAGACACAGAGTTCCATGAAGTCACAGGAGGAAACAAAGTAGTTTAGATGCTCAAAACAGCTTTAAAGTCAGCTTATTTAATTATAAATATGCTAAGTATATCACCCGGCAGACTGGAGACAGGCTGCTGACTTAGTTTTCATTTGGATATTGCATTTCTTACATATTTTTAAAATTTTGCATGGCAGTTTAAGGGGAAAATTTCTTATACTTTTAAATATCTTCTGGGGGTTGTTCCTTATAGTCTGTGGAACTGGAGTCACCCAATTAATTGCTTTCAATTTTCAGTGGGGATTCTCCTTATCACTGGGAATAACCAACCTGAGATTTTGTAAGAGGTCTGCCATTTCCCACCCCTTGTGCTCTGTGGTGGGCTTCCCTGGTGGCTCAGATGGTAAAGAATCTGCCTGCAATGCGGGAGACCTGGGTTCAGTCCCGGGGTTGGGAAGATCCGCTGGAGGAGGGCATGGCAACCCACTCCAGTATTCTTGCCTGGAGAATCCCCATGGACAGAGAGGCCCAGCGGGTTATAGACCATGGGGTGGCAAAGAGTCAGACATGACTGAGTGATTAAGCACAGCACAGCATGCTCTGCAGGGATTCTCAAACCCATAGAGAAGGCAGTGGTACATCCATCCATGAGAAGACTCACAAGCTAGGGGTACTCAAGCAGCAGGCTAGCCCCCAATGGAAGTGATAACAGAATCTTCCGGAGCTTGGGTAATTTCAAAAAGCTCCCCAGGTATTTTCCTCTAATGCTTGAATTGCAGCACTCGTATCAAAACTTGCCAACTAGCAATTGTTCACATATTCAGCAGAAAGCTGGAAATGTTGAATCTAGGAGTTGCTATTTTACTAAAAAACAAGACATTACTATTTGAAGTAAATGGGAAACTTCAATATCAATAGCAAATGATTGCTTTCAAAAGTGTATAGTTACTGACCACTTAATTCATAGAGACATTGTTAGTTATTTACTTAATCATTTTACCCTTCTCCTCTTTTAAAATTTTTATTTATTTTTTACTTTTTGCCCACGTAGCTTGTGGGATCTAAGTTCCCCAACCAGGGATTGAACCCCTGACCCCTGCAGTGGAAGCATGGTCTCAACTGCTAGACTGCCAGCAAAGTCCCTACGCTTCTCTTCTTCCTAGCCCACCTGTAAGGTAAAACAGACAAAATTTTTTAGTAATTATTTTCACTTTCTCTTCTTCCTCATTTCTCATAGAAGACTTGAAAATTAGCTTGGCTTAGAAGGACAGGTGCGGTTGATTACCTGAGAGGAGGCAGACGGGCAGGTGGTATCCCAGCCAGCTTAATGGATTGTGAGCACAGTGAGAAGTCCGTCTCGGCTGAAGCAGGTGGGAGGTGGTTATAGGATGAATGGATGAGGATGATCTAGCCTGTCTAGTGTCAGATGGCAGGCTGAAGAGGGGATAAGATTGAGTGAGAACTCACTGAGCTTGTGTGTGTGTGTGTGTGTGTGTGCAGAGATGTATTTTTATTGAGATACAAGTGACATGTATCATTATATTAGTTCCAGGTGTATGAGCTCATGATTTGATACATGTATATATGGTGAAATGATCATGCAATAAGTCACGTTAACATCATCAACTTACATAGTTATGAATTTATGTGCGTGTGTGGTGGGGGGTGGGTGGGTTAGAGGGAGACAGAGATGAGAGCTTTTAAGGTCTCCTCTCCCACTGGAGCTTTCAAATGGACAATCCCATGAGGTAACTAGCATTCTAGAAGATTAATCTGGCATTCTATTCACTTAACTGTCTCCTCACGCTACTAAATTCTAATCTATTCTAATTTGTATGATTGTATGATTTTGTTTGTCTTCCACAGCAAATCCCAAAGCTGCAGCTTTGCCCACATGGCTCTCCTGAACCCCAGAGCCATGTTTCCATTTTCTAGATGTCTCCACTTGGATGACTTATAAACATTTCAAAATCAACATGTTCAAAACTGAACTCAATATATCCTCCTCCAACACCTGCTTGCCCATTTCCCTTCCCTGTCTCAGTTAATGATCTTGCTGTCTAACTGTTTGGCTAAGCTAAATCTATCTGAGCATCTCCATTAATATTCACGCACAGTGCATTTTGAGTCATCCTGTTGATGCTACTTCCCTCTGGACCTTCCCTCTGCCTTTGTTCAGGTCCATGTTGTTTCCCGGAGAGACTCTTCCTCGCGCATCCCAGTACATCCAGTTTCTCTCCAGTCCAGTCCATCCTTCACATCATTACGTTGGAGACATTTTCTAAAACAAATCTATATCCCACTGTATTCCAAGTGTGCTTACATATAGTGGCCAGCCTCCCTATCTTAGCAGAGAATCCAAGCTTCTCGTTATGGCATTCAGGGAATAATCTGACCACAAACAACTTTTCAAACGTATCTCAACAATGCTCCAAAGCTCAGTCTGTGCTTCATGGATGCTGGACAACTATGTGAACAAAAACCTTCCTTTCCTGCCCGTGTGGTTTTGCATATTTCATTCCTACAGCGTTCCTCCTGAATTCTTCAGCTAACAAACTCCTATTCTCTCATCAAAGTCCAGCTTGAATCACCCCACCACCTTTGCCAACATTTTAGGGTGACATTGCCAGGGATTTAAAGTCTCCTCCTCAGTTTAGCAAGACATATTGACATTTTCTAATTATTCAGATTCAAGAGGATTGATTCACATCAGTTAGACTCAAGGCGTTCACGCAAGTATGACTTTTTTTAAAATTTATGTTTAATTGAAGGATACTTGCTTTAAAATATTGTGTTTTGTTTCTGCCATGCATCAACATGAATCAGACATAGGTATAATATGTCCCTTCCTTTGAACCAATTTATTAATTTACTATGAAAAGCATAGCTATCAAGTGAATTGCAACATTCGTGATGTAGCATGGGCACTAATGCATAATGTTCATGTAACTAGTGTGGGAAATCACTGCTCCTAGGAGGCTACCTGGCTATCAGATTGTTAGTTGGACGCAGAACCAGGATAAGATTAACGTAATGATCCCAGTGGCAGCTGCCACCAAACCAAGAGAACTTGATGCATCCCTCTGTGTTATAAGGATATTTATGCCCTGCAACAGACTGAACGTGAAAATCGCCAACAGGGTGCCTATCTGGGCTAATTCTGGAGATAGACCAGAAGAGCCTTGCCCCCTTTTCTAGACTGCACAGACACTATGTCCCTTTTGCCCCTTGTCCTTTCTCCATGTCCAGGAACATTGGATATTTTAGCTGTGATTATGATAGAGTCATCGTGGTCACATTGTCATAAATCTTCCTGCCTTAACCCCTGCTCCACCCTCCAGCCCCTGGAACTTCCAGGGGCGCTTCCTTGGATTCATACACAAGCCTTGGACAATCCCTGTGTGCCAGAGTCATCTGTGACCTTCAGACCTTGATGCTTCCAAAGGGGAGCAGGTCTGTTTTGGAATCCTGCCGCTTGGGCACTAATGGATCGCACTTCTCCTACCTGGCGACTCTAACCACCATCCTCTCCTGCCTGAAGTATAACGTCTTCAAGTTCTCCCTTAGTCCAGGCGTGTCCTCCCAGACTCGACTCTCCATAGAGCTGCCAGAGTAACTGTTCAAAGTCATGTCCAATCCCGTCACTCCTTCCCTTGAAACCTTCCATTGGCTTCTCACCTCGCTCAGAGAAAGACCTCTGTCCTTCTCTGCCTGGATGACTCTGCTCTAACCCCTGGCCTCCTTGCTCTCTGGACACACCGGGTACACCCTCACCTCAGACATTTATAGCTGCTGTTCCCTCTCCTGGTATTTCTCCTCCCCTGCTACCCTCCCAGCCCTCCCCATCCCTGTATTTAAAGCAGCAGCCCTCTCTATCTCCCTTCCCTGCTCTGTTGCTCTTCATCGCACTTGCACCATTGAATCCACGATACAGTAGTTTATTTGCCTATCATGTGTATCCTGCCACCGGATGACAAACTCTGTGAGGGCTGAGACTGAGTCTCTTTGGTTCTCTGCTGCACCCCCATGGGGCGGGGACAGTGCGGGGTCTGCTGTGTCAAAGGTGCTCCGTAAGTGCTTGAGTAAATAAATCCAAAAGCTTTACCTTCATTCGTAAGGCAGGTATTAGTCTTCATGTCTCTCTCTCTTTTTTTTTAGGAGGAAAAAACCCTGCTAAGGCAGGAGAGATAGTGTTTCTCTTTGGTGGTTGTATAATATATAAAGCATGAAAGGAAAAATGTTAGTTGCTCAGTTGTGCCCGACTCTTTGAGACTCCATGGACCACAACCCACCACATTCCTCTGTCCATGGGATTTTCCAGGCAAGAAACTGGAGTGGTTTGTCATTTCCTTCTCCAGGGGATCTTCCTGACGCAAGGATCAAACCTTTGTCTCCTGCTACTGCAGGCAGATTCTTTACCGACTCACCTAAATAAAAAGAGAGAGATTTGGAGGAATTGACCCCTGTGATTGTATGGGCTGGCAAGTTCAAAGCTGCAGGATGGGCTGGAAACCCAGGTAGTGTTTCCTACCTGGGAAACCAGGTAGGTTTCAAGCTGCAGCTTGACTCTAAAGGCAGACTGCAAAGAGAATTACCTGTTCTTCTGGGGAACTTCAGTCTGGTCTCTGGAGGCCTTCAACTAATCAGACGAGGCCCACCTACCACCAGAGGATAAACGGCTTTACTCTAAGTCTACCAATTTAAATGTGAATATCATCACCCTGGAGGAGGAAATGGCAACCCACTGCAGTATTCTTGCCTGAAAAATTCCATGGACAGAGGAGCCTGGCTGGCTATAGTTCATAAGATTGCAGAGTCAGATACAACTGAGCAACTAAACACACACATAAGCACATCATTAAAATAAAAATACCTCCTCGGCAATATCAAGATTGGCACTGGGTCAAATATTTGGGTGCTTTGGCCTCATCAAAATAGCACATAAAATTAACCATCACAGTTCCACAGTCCTGGGTCTTCAGGCTTCTGTGTGGACAGGGATCTGCTGAAGGAGAGAACCATTATGTATGCAACCAGATGTTGCTGGTAGTTTGTGTTGAACTTTGTGGTTGCTTTATTTTTCTGTATCAGTAGAAGTTATTCGTTTACCAGCTTACTAGTTTAATAATTACTAACTTGTTCCTGGGCTTCCCTAGTGGCTCAGCAGTAAAGAGTCTACTTGGAATGTAAGAGATGCAGGAGACATGGGTTAGATCCCTGGGTCTGGAAAATCCCCTGGAGGATCATGGCATGGCAACCCACTCCAGTATTCTTGCCTGGAGAATCCCATGGACAGAAGACCCTGGTGGACTGAGTCTATAGGGCCACAAAGAGTCAGGCACGATTGAAGTGACTGAGCACGCATCCACGCAACCTGTTCCTACCTTATCTTCCCAATCTTTTTTGATCAATAGCTTATTTAAGATCCCATAGCAATGAATTCTTAACTCACAGAGTAGGAAAAACCTATTTTGATATAGATTACTTTTTGAAAGCTTAAACTTTTAAAATCCACATAAGTAAAACTATAGGTTTAAAAACAGCAACTGAAAAAGCATTTTGGACATGATGTGAAAGCACAACTTGATTTTATACTCTGCTATTTGCTATCTGAGTCTTCAATAATATACTTTTATTTTCAGAAATACTGTTCATCTCATCATTATTCTTGAAAATGGCTTTCATCTTAGCCGTTATAATCTGCTGACTATAGCCTCAAGGATTTCAGAGTCATGAGTTCAGTGCGGACATGCTCCATCTAGCCCCGCTTGCTCTGCGAGCTCCAGCATTTTCTAGGCGTCTCTACTGCTGTGCAGATGCTTGGTTTGGAGCTCACTGGGCACTATCTAAAAGAGTACAGGGTGCAACATTGTTAACGAAAAATCAGTTGGAAATCCATCACCCTGATTACAGTGGTTCAATGGGGTATACAAATGCACATTGCAAAAAAAGTGCTTTTTAAAAAATTGATATTTTCAAATTATTTATTTGTGTTTTTTCCCCTCAAAACAGAAGAAAAGAATTAAAGGAAATTTCCTTTTATATTCCTCCTCCTAGATATTCTGAAGATTTCTCTAACACGTCATGTAGTGGGTTGGCCCAAAAATTCATTCGGGTTTTTGATAACGTGTTATGGAAAAACCCAAATGAACTTTTGGGCCAACCCACTGTTCTTTTTGAGAGTGACCTGTGATTTTCAAATGAATATCATAATCTCTCAGATTTTCCTTCTGAACACCTCCCATAAGGTTGGCAAGATGTCTATAAGGTACATGGAAAAAAATATGACTTCATCTTATGCTTCCAGAACATTTTTAGATTAGGTCATGCTTTTGGAAAACTTCGAGATATCTGGCATACAAATAAGTACATTTCTCACTATTCTTTTTTCTTATCTTCTTTTTTTAAAAAAGAATGTTTTGAAATTGTGAACTATACTCTGATAAGTGATTGCAGAAATTTTGGTGTGAGGTTAGAAATTTCAGTTATATATTGAGTAGCTCCAGGTGGTTTGAAAGGTGATGAAGAAATGACAAGGTAGATGATGATTTGATATTTGATACCAGTGATTTTCCTGTTTGTTCACTGCTAACTTTTCACTTTTTCATGGAGTTCTCATTGGAGAAGAGCCTGATGCTGGGAAAGATTGAAGGCAAAAGGAGAAGGGGGTGGCAGAGGATGAGATGGCTAGGTAACAGCATAGACTCAATGGGCATGTGTTTGAGCAAACTCCAGGAGATAGTGGAAGACAGAGGAACCTGTCATGCAACAGTCCGTGGGATCTCAAAGAGTAGGACACGACTTAGTAACTGCACAGCAATAACCACTGCTGACTTATTGTACTTATTAGACTTTACGGGTTTGAAGTGAGGGTTCCCTATCAGTACTTCCACTGCAGCTAAGCTCTTATCAACTTTCTGACAGGCACATCTTTTCAGATTTTATCAAGGTTGCTGAGAAAGAGCTGAGGACAGTCCATCTTTTGTTGAGAATGGAAACTCTGCTGGAACCTAGCATTCTCCGTTGATGCAGCTTGCCCATGTAGTGGGTTTAGACACATCTTATCCCTTCCCACTTCGGTGAAACAATGGATGGCTGGGACTGCAGATGTTTTGCATCAGAATTTGGTAGCATGAATATGTTATCCTGTAGCCATGATTTCCATAGATTCACAAGTTGGTAACTGGGCAGTATCTTCCCTTGTCTTCCCAATAGTTTTCACAGTACCACAGTTTCTTATGATATATGTTTTCCTATGTGTATAGAATAAACATATTTGGGAATATAGTCTGTGTGGGCATCTACAGCTGAAAATATATCGTATTGTCCTTGTTTCTATTTTAGATTTTTTGGTGCCCAACGTATTTATTATTTGAGTTTTGCTGCATGTGGTGAGATTTATCTGTGGACTTTGTCATACTGCAGACTTCCTTTTCCTTACTTATCAGCTTCCCACACATTTCTAGTGATAACCTTTCACGTTTTCTTTCTTTTTATTTTTGGCCCCATGATACAGCACAATGTGATAACGCACTTGTAATTCTCATATACCATATCTTATCACCAAACGTAGTCTAATCTCAGCTAGCAGATGAGGGCTGGGTCAAATCAAATTGGCCAGGAACAATGCCTTCTCTTGCACTTTCCACTGTTAGTTTGGTGGCCATCACAGAAGTTGTAAGTGGCCTGGAATGTCTGTTAGGGTTTTTGGAAAAAAGGAGTTTAGTTTCTACCCTTCTTTTCTTTCCTAGTGTCATAGAGGATTTGAGGATGCTGGCAGTCAGCAACTGTCTTGAAAACCTCTCCCTGAAGCAGAATCATTGTTTCATTCAAATGCAAAAGACAGGTCAGTTGTCAACAATACGCTACAGCCAGGCCTTGTAGTAGATTTGTTCTTGTGCGCATGCATGCATGCTCAGTTGCTTCAATCATGTCTGACTCTGCAAAACTATGGACTGTGGCTGCCAGCCTCCTCTGTCTGTGGGATTCTCCAGGCAAGAATTCTGGAGCAGGTTGCCATGCCCTCCTTCAGAGGATCTTCTCAACCCAGGGATCGAACCTATATGTCCTGCGTCTCCTGCATTGCAGCAGATTCTTTACCTCTGGGCCACTGGGGAAGGCCCATATTTGTTCTTAATAAAAGTTAGATAAAGCCCAGCATTTGTAAACGGCCTCATCTTTAAATGGAGTAGAGGAGTGTCTCACCAGGAATTGAGATTGCAAGACACCCAAAGGATTGGAT
Source organism: Capricornis sumatraensis (assembly GCF_032405125.1). NCBI lineage: Eukaryota > Metazoa > Chordata > Mammalia > Artiodactyla > Bovidae > Capricornis > Capricornis sumatraensis. The sequence continues at coordinate 10,463,063 of NC_091079.1, forward strand.
TAGAGATAATCCTGAGTGTCCATGGTCTCTTGTTCCTTCTTTTTGGTCTATGCTTTCTCCTGCCTTCGTGCTGGCCTTGCTTCCCGTCTTCCCCATGCCAGCCTGAAACCCCCAGTTTCCACTCCCCTAGAACTAGAAACGCTAGGCTTTGTCTTGCTCTGTATGGATTCGAGCTCTCTCTCCACAGCCTCTCAGTCCCAGAACCAAGAACAAGTGGGCTCTGTATTCGTTCTGTCAACCCTTTGACCTAATCTATAAATTAGCCAGCCCTGTGCAGTCTTGGCCCAGTCACCTGTGTCTTGAGGGTACTGTGTTGTGCTTAGTCTCTCAGTCACATCTGACTCTTTGTGACCCCATGAACTGTAGCCCACCAGGCTTCTCTGTCCATGGGATTCTCCAGGCAAGAGTACTGGAGTGGGTTGCCATGTCCTTCTCCAGGGGATCTTCCTAACCCAGGGATTGAATCCAGGTCTCCCGCATTGCAGGTGGTTTCTTTACTGTCTGAGCCACCAGGGAAGCCCAGGAATATTGAGTGGGTAGCCTATCCCTTCTCCAAGGAAACTTCTGAGCCAGGAATTGAACTGGGCTCTCCTGCATTGCAGGCAGATTCTTTACCAGCTGAGCTAGCTGGGAAGCCTGTCTTTGGGGTAGGATATGAAAAGATGTGGTACAAACATGGATAGCTGGGCTGGTTCCTTGGGTGGGATTAAGGTAAGGGTAGTTTGCAGGGACAAAGGCTGAGGATGGAGTAGGCACCCCTAAACATGTTGGCCACTAGGAGCATATACAACTATTTAAAAGAAAAGTCCTTAGGTGAATCTGGCAAAATAGGTCATTTTTTTCTTTTTCGTGGAACAATTTTCTGTACCTAGAATCACCTGGTATGATTAAGATTGTTGGAATGCACAGTCTAATGTGACGATGGGAACATTCTCCAGAGGATGCAAGAGGGAAATGAAAGGGAGTTTTTCTTTTATTTTAATTTCAATTCTGTTAGATTTACATTTTCTCTTCTGTTGTACAAAAATACAAGTCTGAATTATGCTGTGCAATTTAAGACCTTATCTCATGCATTTAACTCTTTTCTTTCTGCTACCTGTAAAGGTGAAACTTCTGCAAGGTCTTTTGGTTCTACCTCTAAACTACGCCCTGAACCTGACCACTTGGGCCATATCCGCTGGCCGTGTTGTTCCTTTGCTTATGATCCTCTAACGTCGCCTCCCTGCTGTTAGACGCACCTTGCCACAGCTGATGAGAGACTGCGCGACCCCGCGGCGGCCTGCTCTCCAGACTTCCCCCGCGCACCTCCTTCCTTCCCGTCTGCGTCCCGTCCCCTGAGCATCTTCCTCCAGCCGCTTATTCTCATCTCTGTGCATCTTCACTTGCTCTGTTTGTTCCTTTGACCTGAACCTCCCTCTTTGCGGATCTTGGCATAGTTGGCACCTTATCAATTTTTTTTTGGCATAAGTGCAAATGTAACCTTCACATAGAGACCTTTTCTGACTCTCTGAACCAAATTAACCCTTCCCTCTCATAACTCTTCATCATCCTTTCAAATTTTCTTTATAGCTTTTTTTACCATCAAAAATGAGCTTTTATTTTAAATTTTTTTAGGTGCTCTTATCTGTGTCTATTCATTGCAAGTAAAGGCCCCAGGTGCAGGAATCTTGTGTTGATAATAGATGTGTCTTTGGTGCCTAGGATAATGTCTAGAGTTTAATCACCACTCTCTAAATATTTGCTGAATGAAAGAATAAAAAGAAAAATAAATGAATAAATTGTGTCATGTTTCACATGATGTTCTGTTTCTTACAGTTACATTCATATTATGATATAGGGCGGGCACATGTTTTCAACTAAAAAGTGTTATGTGTCCCTGGGTCTCCTCAGTGTTACCATTTAGATTATAAATCTGAATCTCATCTATATGTCTGCATGCTAAGTTGATTCAGTCGTGTCTGATCCTTTGCGACCCCATGGATGGTAGCCTACCAGGCTTTTCTGTCCATGAGATTCTCCAGCCAAGAATACTGGAGTAGGTTGCCATGCCCTCCTCCAGGGACTCATTCTGATCCAGGGATCAAACCAGCATCTCTTATGATTCCTGCACTGGAAGGCAGGAGCAGTACCACTAGCACCACCTGGGAGAGATGTTTGTTTAACCCAAAAGTAGAATATTAAAAGGGGCTTTCCTGGTGACTCAGACAGTAAAGAATCCACCTGCAATGTGGAAGACCTGGGTTTGATCCCTGGGTTGGGAAGATCCCCTGGACGGGGGCATGGCAACCCACTTCAGTATTCTTGACTGGAGAATCCCCATGGACAGAGGAACCTGGCGGGCTACAGTCCATGAGGTCAAAAAGAGTCAGACACGACTGAGAGACTAAGCACAACATATTAAAAAACCAAAAACATTGCCCTTTGCTTAATTCCACTTAAAAACTACATATCAATTGCCAATAAGATTATTCACATGGTGCTCCATGCTATTTGGAAGTAATATTGTTTCAGTGATTTTGATGTATTTTCATATACAAATTAAAAAAACTTTCCCATTGTAATTTTGGTTTTATGCACAAATATAAAGGTATGTTACAGTCCATGGGGTTGCAAGAGAGTCTAGAGACACATTTATTAATTGTCCATTGCTATCTCCAAAGGACACCATGGAGAGGCCAAGCATGTTGTCCTTGGAGTCAGACAGATCTGGATTTGAATCCAAGTTCAGTAGCTTACTGACTTGGCCACCGTGGCTTAGCATATGTAAAATGCCTGGTCCAGTGTTCAGTAATGGATGGTAACTGTCCTCATCACATTGTGCATCAGTTTTTATTGCGTAAGTTCATAAGGCATTTTGTGGGTCACCTGCAGGTGCTACTAGCAGATTGAGGTCAAGTTTGAGAAACAGCACTCTTGAGAAATAAAAATAAAATTTCAAGCAAACTCAAATTAAATGCTGTTTCAATGTAGGTAGTCTTCGAAAAAAGTTTATACTAACACCTTTATCAAGAGGCAAAATAAACAGATGCAAATAAGAATTTAGTGAATTTAACAGTGTCACATCTTAGACAATTTGAGGATTTTATAATTTGCAAGTAAAATGTACAAAATCAAAATGAAACGATATATAAATTGGCTTTTGAAAATAGGAAAAGGCAAAGAGGTTTGTATGTTTATTCATTAATCTGAGTGTCTATTGAGGCTAGGCATGGTGATATGTTGAAATCACAAACTCATTTGAAATGTATAAATGAGTAGTAGTCTTTGTTTGAGCTTCAGAAAAGCATCTGGAGCAATATCCTTGATTTTGCTTCCAAATACATACACATTATTTACGTTATAATACGTTGGTTGGACCAAGACAGTTCAACAGTTGGGCAATTACAGTCTCTTCAACAAATGGTGCTGAGACAACTAGATATTCACATGCAAAAGAATAAAGTTGGACTCAAACTTCACACACAAAAATTTGTTCCAGATGAGTCATCAACCTAATGGAAGAGCTACACAATCAAAGTCTTACAGAAAAGCAGGAGTAAATCTGTGACCCTAAGTTAGACAATGGCTACTTAGATATGACACCAAAAGCAAAAGTGAGAAAAGGAAAAAATGGAAGATTAAACCATGGGGCAAAGACTTTTGTGCTGCAAAGGGTGCCATTAGAAAGTGAAAAGGCAAACCTCAGCATTGGAAAAAATATTTGCAAATCATATATCAGATAAGGGACTTATGTCCAGAATATATAAACAACACACAGAACTCAATAATTAAAAAGACAACCCAATTACAAACAGGCAATAAATTTCAATAGATACATCTTTAAAGAAAGTATATAAATGGGCTAGTGGTGCTAGTTGTAAAGAACGCATCTGCCCATGCAGGAAACATAAGAGACCTGGGTTCAACCCCTTGGTCGGGAAGATCCCCTGGAGGAGGGCATGGCAACCCACTCCAGTATTCTGGCCTGGAGAATCCCAGGGACAGAGGAGCCTGGTGGGCTACTGTCCGTGGGGTCACAAAGAGTCGGACACGACTGAAGCAGCCGGGCATTAGCACGAGTGGGAGTATAAAATGGCACAGCCACTGTGGAAAGCAGTTTGGCATTTCTGCAAAAGGTTAAACTTGGAATTATATGATCCAGGAATTCCACTCCTAGGTATAACCCCCTGAATTTGAAAACACATATACTTGTATGCCAGCGTTCACAGTAGCATTATCCAGAATCGAAAAAAGGTAGAAACAACCCAGATGTACATCAGCTGATGAATGGATAAAATGTGCTCTGTCTTATCATTATATAATATTATCAATGTGAAATATAAAATATTTTATATTTTCAGTAATAAATAGAAAGGAATAAAATTCTGATGCATGCTACATCATAGATGAATCTTGAAAACATTATTCTAAGTTTATGAAGCCAATCTCAAAAGACCACATATTGTTTGATTCCATTTATATGAAATCTTCAGAACAGGCAAATCTAGAGAAACACAGAGTTGATTAGGGTTTGCTGAGTGGGGGGTTGTAGAGGGAATGTGTATTGACAGTCAGTGGGTACATGGGGTTTCTTATAAAGGAAACAAAATGTTCTAAAGTTAGATTGTGGTGATGGTTGTATAATTTTGTGGCTTTATCGAAAAATATTGAATTTACACAATAAATGGTTGAATTATATGGTATACGAATTTTTTTCCAGTAAGTTAAAAAATGTTGTTTGGAGTGAAAATTACCATTATATTTAAAGACATTTAAGTCATTCGATATACCACCAGATGGTTTCAATTTAAATTCAGCCAAGTTGTTAATCTGTAAGTGTATGTTTCTAATAGTTGCAGATATATATTCTGTGTTCATTCCAAAGTGGGTGGAGGGGAGAATCATGGTTTTAACCTCTGTATTTCTCCCTTATGCTATTCTGTTATAATATTTATCATAGCTAAAAATAAACAATTTTTAGGGAAAATATCTTTCTTTTCCTCCACCATTTTCTTCCCTTTTCCGATGTGTGCCAACTTGTTAAATTCCAGTATCCTAAATTTTCGTATGGTAAATATGAATCTGGCATAAAGAAAGACTTATTAATTATTTGACCCAAAGTATTATAAAAACTTTTCTGTATGCCTACCATTCCCAGTCGTGCCCAACTCTTTGTGACCTCATGGAATTCTCCAGGCCAGAATACTGGAGTGGGTAGTCTTTCCCTTCTCCAGGGGATCTTCCCAACCGAGAGATCGAACCCAGGTCTCCTGCATTGCAGGTGGATTCTTCACCTACTGAACCATAAGAGAAGCCCAAAGAAAGGGAATGCCAAAGAATGTTCAAACTATCACACAATTGCACTCATCTCACACACTAGCAAAGTAATGCTCAAAATTCTCTAAGCCAGGCTTCAACAGTACATGAACCGAGAACTTCCAGATGTTCAAGCTGGATTTAGCAAAGGCAGAGGAACCAGAGATCACATTGCCAGCATCCGCTGGATCATCAAAAAAAGGAAGAGAGTTACAGAAAAACATCTACTTTTGCTTTATTGACTACATCAAAGCCTTTGACTGAGTGGATCACAACTAAATGTGGAAAATTCTGAAAGAGATGGGAATACCAGACCACCTGACCTGCCTCTTGAGAAATTTGTATGTAGGTCAAGAAGCAACAGTTAGAAATGGACATGGAACAACAGACTGGTTCCAAATTGGGAAAAGAGTATATCAAGGCTGTATATTGTCACCCTGCTTATTTAACTTATATGGAGAGTACATCATGCAAAATGCCGGGCTAGATGAAGCACAGGCTGGAATCAAGAATTCTGGGAGAAATATCAGTAACCTCAGATATGCAGATGACACCACCCTTATGGCAGAAAGCAAAGAACTAAAGAGCCTCCTGAAGAAAGTGAAAGAGGAGAGTGAAAAAGTTGGCTTAAAACTCAACATTCAGACAACTAAGATCATCGCATCCAGTCCCATCACTTCATGGCAAATAGATGGGGAAACAATGGAAACAGTGAGACTTTATTTTTGGGGGCTCCAAAACTCACTGCAGTTGGTGACTGCAGCCACGAAATTAAAAGACACTTGCTCCTTGGAAGAAAAGCTATGATCAACTTAGACAGCATATTAAAAAGCAGAGACATTACTTGGCCAACCAAGTTCCATCTAGTCAAAGCTATGTTTTTTTCCAGTAGTCATGTATGAATGTGAGAGTTGGACTATAAAGAAAGCTGAGCACTGAGGAACTGATGCTTTTGAACTGTGCTGTTGGAGAAGACTCTTGAGAGTCCCTTGGACTGCAAGGAGATCTAACCAGTCCAACCTAAAGGAGATTAGTCCTGAATATTAATTTGAAGGACTGATGTTGAAACTGAACTCCAATACTTTGGCCACCTGATGTGAAGAACCTACTCATTTGGAAAGACCCAGATGCTGGGAAAGATTGAAGGCAGGAGGAGAAGGGGACGACAGAGGATGAGATGGTTGGATGGAATCACCAATTCGATGGACATGAGTTTGAGTAAACTCCAGGAGTTAGTGATGGACAGGGAGGCCTTGTGTGTTGCAGTCCATGGCGTCACAAGGGGTCGGACACGACTGAGCAACTGAACTGAACTGAACTGAACTGAACCATTCCCAGAGTTTTAACTACTTTAAGGCTGAGTCGCCAGGTCTCTGCCATCTAGTGGCAGTATTGAAGAGCTACTGCTGATTTCCTACAGAGCTCTGAGTGCACAAACGTTGGTAGACGTCCAAGAGACTGTTAAGAACCATCAGCAAATTAGTGACTGATCTTTGTGTTTACTCTTTAGTTCAAAGTACTGAGCTATATGTTTACACAAAGTTTTTATGATTTTATCAGTCATTTATTTTTTTGATGTTCAGTTCAGTTCAGTTCAGTTCAGTTGCTCAGTCGTGTCTGACTCTTTGCGACCCCATGAATCGCAGCACACCAGGCCTCCCTGTCCATCACCATCTCCCGGAGTTCACTCAGACTCACATCCATCGAGTCCGTGATGCCATCCAGTCATTTCATCCTGGGTCGTCCCCTTCTCCTCCTGCCCTCAATCCCTCCCAGCATCAGAGTCTTTTCCAATGAGTCAACTCTTCGCATGAGCTGTCCAAAGTACTGGAGCTTCAGCTTTAGCATCAGTCCTTCCAAAGAAATCCCAGGGCTGATCTCCTTCAGAATGGACTGGTTGGATCTCCTTGCAGTCCAAGGGACTCTCAAGAGTCTTCTCCAACACCACAGTTCAAAAGCATCAATTCTTCGGCGCTCAGCCTTCTTCACAGTCCAACTCTCACATCCATACGTGGCCATAGGAAAAACCATAGCCTCGACTAGACAGACCTTTGTTGGCAAAGTAATGTCTCTGCTTTTGAATATACTTTTTGATGTCAGCTGCCTGAAATACTCTTGCCTGGAAAATCCCATGGACGGAGGAGCCTGGTAGGCTGCAGTCCATGGGGTCGCGAAGAGTCGAACACGACTGAGCAACTTCCCTTTCACTTTTCACTTTCATGCATTGGAGAAGGAAATGGCAACCCACTCCAGTGTACTTGCCTGGAGAATCCCAGGGACGGCGGAGCCTGATGGGTTGCCGTCTATGGGGTTGCACAGAGTCGGACATGACTGAAGCGACTTAGTAGCAGCCTGAAATACAAAAACCTGGGACTTCAAGGCATGCTAATTTATTATTAGTTTCTAATCACTTATAATTTTAGGCAGATTAGATTTTACAAAGTCATTTCTGTTTGCATACAATTGAAGAATTTGTTATTTCTTGTCAGTTTTTGTAATACCTACATTCAAGTTTAGTTCTTAAGTTCTGAAATTTTTCATATTAAACATCGGTTATGTTCACCATTTTAAATTGTTTTAATTTAATATGCTTCCCTTCAAGTAATAGTGATGGATGTCTGTAATATGGGTTATCTATAGGTTGAATAACCTTACGTTTGTCATGTTAAAGCTCAAAAATGATGCCTTATTCCTTTAGGATATGTAAAATCCATCGCTGGTAATGTGTTTACTGGCAATATTTAACAAAGTTTTTAAAAAGCCATTTTATAATAAGTATATTACATTGCTAACGATAAGTTTTGCTTACTTGAGAGTGGACTGCTTTCATAAAACTGGCAGCATAAAGTTTGATTTAGATCAGCTAATTTTATTCAATGACAGAAAAATGCTTCTTTATTAAAAGTGGAAAATGCCCAAGGTTAATTTTAAAAGTAAAATAAATTATGATTATATAAAATAGAAAAGAGGTGATTTGTTTACGTTATGGACTCATTTTACCTCACTTCTGAGTAAATGTTAAATTTTTTTAAAAAGAAAATCCTGTCAGACACGTAAGCAACACATTCAGTAATAACTTGGGTGAGGGTTTTAATAAATTCTGCTTCCAGATACTCAGTTATAGCATTTATATTCAAATGAACCACAATCTCATTATTATGGATGGATTCAGAGAGGATAAGCTTAGAACTTAATCCTCCACAGATTATGGGGTTTAGAGCTGACACTGGCATGCTGTGAATCTGTCCATCTCTTTAGAAAATAGAATTAGCATATGTGTGTATATTTGTAATTATAAAGCTATTCATCTTTTGATGGGGTTGTACAGGGGAGGGGTGCAAAGGCTAGTGAAAACCACGTGGCTAGTGCTTTTTTCTGCCTGATAGCTGTTGAGTGGTTTGTAATATGTACATGGACCAAAACCCTATTGTTTTGGTTTGTGTATACGTTTGCCTGTTCTTTGAGTCTGATCAACCATAATTTTTCCAGTGCTGATGAATTTCCAGCAGAAGTTTGCTGGATGCAAACATAGGGAGAAATAATCTAATCTTCTCAGAAAGATCTACACAGTTTGTCCCTTAAAGCCTGGATCTTATATTTTTGTAATTCTAGGGCCGGGCCAGACAGCCCACTGAATGTTTAACTCCAGCCCAGAAATCTATAAATAAGAATTGTGAAAAGAGAGAGAAGAAACAATGCAGGGGTGGAGAGAAAAATGCAACACAGGTCTTAATGGAAATCTACCACTTCCGCTGAGGCTGTTGCTTGAAAATCTGTAAGGGGATGGTTTCCCCACAAGTGAATATATGAACAGAGAAGAGTCCTTGAACTGTCTCCTTGAAGACGCTCTTTCTTAAGGAAGAAGAGGAAAGTCAGGAAAGGACTCACAAATGTCCACAGACATGTTAGGAAGAGATCCAGGAGAGACGGTTGTCCGTGAAGCCAGAGCACAAAGCGGGAAGACCTGCCCACAGTACACAGGAATATGCGGAAGCCAGATTTCCGGGACCTTGGGTTCCCTCCTGGCTCAGAGGGTAAAGCATCTGCCTACAATGTGGAAGACCGGGGTTCGATCCCTGGGTTGGGAAGATCCCCTGGAGAAGGAAATGGCAACCCACTCCAGTATTCTTGCCTGGAAAATTCCATGGACTGAGGAGCCTGGTAGGCTACAGTTCATGGGGTTGCAAAGAGTCGGACACGACTGAGCAACTTCACTTGGAAACTGGTCCAGAGGATGGGGCCTGTGGAGTCATTACCACTTTGTGACAGGAGGGGGCAGCAGAGAGCCACAGAGTGGCCAGGTGGCTCAAAGTCAACTTCGAGGGCCCAAGGATGCGGAAGACAGAAGCGGGACTAGAACGCTTCCCGGTGATGGTTACAGGAGCTCCAGCGGGGCTGGCTAAGGGGTGAAGGCCTGCAGGCGACGCACCTGCACGACCCCCAGCCCTGGAAGGCTTTCGCTTAAAGGACCTTCAAACACCCACCTTAGCGTGGCTGCAAAGGCGTGGCCCAGGTCCTAAGAGACTCCGGGCTGTGTGGAGTGCTTTGCCTGGAGCCCGTCGGTCACACTCAGCTGTGTGAAGCCAGCTGTGGCCGGCGACCTTCCCTATGGCCCCTCATGGCTTGAGACTGTCCCCAAGAGCCACTCTTGACCTCAATTTCTGCCTAATGGCCACTGAACTCCTTCTGGGAACTTGATCTCAGTGCTATTAATTTCAGGACAATGGAAGAACTCCTGAAGCAGTGGAAACCTGGGACTTCCATTGAGGCTGTTCAGACAGTTTGTAAGGGGATGATGTCCCAGCTCTATTTGGGCCTGTGTTTAGGTCACTCTCGTCCCTGGAGTGTGATGAGCACCCTGCTGTGAGGACCAAGGTCAAGTTCAAGGTCGTGAGCCAAGGTCAGAAGGAGCTGGCTAGTGCTCTTGCTCCTGGAAGGTGGGATTTAGTCTCTTTTTATTCTTCTAGGAAGCCAGCACTGGCTAGCAAAATAGATGAACTTATCTTACTGTGTTTGCCATGGATGGGGAGCTCTGGCTCAACCAAGACTGAAGGTGGGGAGGCTGAAGACTTTGCTGGTGGGCTGGTTGTAGGTGGATTCACGAGGGGCTTACTGAGGCCTGCCTGTGGTGCTATGTGTGACCCAGCATGTCCTGGCTTCTGAAACCTGACTGTCCGTCACCAGCTCCAGCGTCTCAGTTACATCACAGTGGCAACTGGCCGTGAAACACTTGCTGCACAAAAGTTGGAACACTTTGCCGGTGAGCCTCCTGAATGCACCTCCTCCTTCATTCTCACCCCGAATGAATGCTGGTGGTTCAACATTTGCCAGAATGCCACTGCCCAGGCGCTGGACTCAAGGCTGGTCCTCATGCTGTCTGGACAGGGGTGCCCTTGACAGGTCTACCCTAATCTTCAAAGCTGCTCAGTATTATAACCCACAAAAGTGAAAGATCATCATTTTCCTACCTACCCTCTGACCTTGTAGACATGGATTTTTTTTTTTAATAGTCTGGGTGTGAGGAGAAATCATTTGGATCAGGTCCAGAGCTGGCTATGTGGTGTAGAAGCATCATCAAAGCTGGGACCAACAGACAAGGATTTCCTTGCAGTGTTTACTTTGTCATTAGTTAACTTGGGTGAAAGAAAGCTGAGTGCCAAAGAATTGATGCTTTTGAACTGTGGTGTTAGAGAAGACTCTTGAGAGTCCCTTGAACAGCAAGGAGATCCAACCAGTCCACCCTAAAGGAAATCAGTCCTGAATATGCATTAGAAGGACTGATGCTAAAGCTGAAGCTCCAATACTTTGGCCACTTGATGCAAAGAACTGACCCACTGGAAAAGACCCTGATGATGGGAAAGATTGAAGGCGGGAGGAGAAGGGGATGACAGAGATGGTTGGATGGCATCACCGACTCAATGGACATGAGTTTGAGTAAACTCCAGGAGTTGGTGATGGACAGGAAGGCCTGGCGTGCTGCAGTCCATGGGGTTGCAAAGAGTCGGTCACGACTGAGCGACTGAACTGAACTGAACCTGAGTGAAACAGATACCATCCCCCGCCCCGCCTAAACTTGAGTTTGTTGCTCAGTAAAATAAAGGAACTTGGTCTAGCAAGCTCTCGTTATCCCTGCTCTTGTGCTCTGAATTACAAATCTCATTTTCTTTTGGAATACCAAGTGTCAGTATACTTAGGGTTATCAGCTGTCAACTAAATAATTTGCCCCAAACCTCTACTTGTACTGAAGCTCTTTTAGCTCCCCTAAACATTCTGCATCAAGTCTCTGGGCTTTGCGCTTAATGTTCCCTTTTAAGGAATGTCCTGCTTTCCTGTCTGTCCATTTGACAGAATCCTGCTCTCCTTTGAAGGGTCAGCGGGTGTGTGACCACTGCTGTAAGGCCCTCCAGGACTTCAGTGCCCCATCTTGCTGTTTCCCAGAGTCCTGACACCATTCACCCTGGCACAGTGGGAGTGTGGGGAGGAAACCTGGCTGCAGGTGTGGGTCACCCAGATTCTCAATCAGCTCCATCCCGTATTGCCTCCTTGAGTGCATTTGCTCGCTTTAGCTTGGCTGAGCTTTGGATCCAGCTACTGCTTCATTTTCACCTCTCTGCCCAGCACTGCCCTTTGATTTGATGGGATCCCTTTGGATATGACTTTCCTTCCCCTTTTGTTCCTGACCCCAAGGGCCATTTCTGTTATTCCACATCCATATCTTGACGATTCCTGAAATGCCAAGTGTGGCCACAGACCTCATTCCCTACCCACCTGAGCAGGGCATTGTGCGGAGAGTTTGGAAATTAATTAGGGGAGAAATTGTACTTTCACTTGGTCCTTGGTGTCTATTGTCATGTCTGGAACAGAGAAGGACGCAGTGAATATTTATTGAATGAACACATGAATGACTAGGAGCAGAGCTGACCCAGCGGAAGATGTACTTAGGATGCAGATTCGATCTCACTTCTTGCAGGCCGAGTTAGGATTTTGCCCCTAGATTGGTGGTTCTCAGCCTTTTTTAGGGCCTCAGGGAGGATGTGAAAAAAACTGGATATTCTTACCAGCAAAACAATACACAGCATAAAAAAGCTGGCCCAGAATTTCAATGTCTTCAAGTTCAGTTCAGTCGCTCAGTTGTGTCCGACTCTTCGCGACCCCATGAATCGCAGAACACCAGGCCTCCCTGTCCATCACCATCTCCCAGAGTTCACTCAGACTCATGTCCATTGAGTCTGTGATGCCATCCAGCCATCTCATCCTGGGTCGTCCCCTTCTCCTCCTGCCTCCAATCCCTCCCAGCATCAGAGTCTTTTCCAATGAGTCAACTCTTCCCATGAGCTGTCCAAAGTACTGGAGCTTCAGCTTCAGCATCATTCCTCCCAAAGAAATCCCAGGGTTGATCTCCTTCAGAATGGACTGGTTGGATCTCCTTGCAGTCCAAGGGACCCTCAAGAGTCTTCTCCAACACCACAGTTCAAAAGCATCAATTCTTCGGTGCTCAGCCTTCTTCACAGTCCAACTCTCACATCCGTACATGACCACTGGAAAAACCATAGCCTTGACTAGACGGACCTTAGTCGGCAAAGTAATGTCTCTGCTTTTGAATATGCTATCTAGGTTGGTCATAACTTTTCTTCCAAGGAGTAAGCGTCTTTTAATTTCATGGCTGCAGTCACCATCTGTGGTGATTTTGGAGCCCCAAAAAACAAAGTCTAACACTGTTTTCACTGTTTCCCCATCTATTTCCCATGAAGTGATGGGTCCAGATGCCATGATCTTCGTTTTCTGAATGTTGAGCTTTAAGCCAACTTTTTCACTCTCCTCTTTCACTTTCATCAAGAGGCTTTTTAGTTCCTCTTCACTTTCTGCCTTAAGGGTGGTGTCATCTGCATATCTGAGGTTACTGATATTTCTCCCAGCAATCTTGATTCCAGCTTGTGTTTCTTCCAGTCCAGCGTTTCTCATGATGTACTCTGCATAGAAGTTAAATAAGCAGGATGACAATATACAGCCTTGATGTACTCCTTTTCCTATTTGGAACCAGTCTGTTGTTCCATGTCCAGTTCTAACTGTTGCTTCCTGACCTGCATACAGATTTCTCAAGAGGCAGGTTAGGTGGCCTGGTATTCCTATCTCTTTCAGAATTTTCCACAGTTTATTGTGATCCACACAGTCAAAGGCTTTGGCATAGTCAATAAAGCAGAAATAGATGTTTTTCTGGAACTCTCTTGCTTTTTCCATGATCCAGCGGATGTTGGCAATTTGATCTCTGGTTCCTCTGCCTTTTCTAAAACCAGCTTGAACATCAGGGAGTTCATGGTTCACATATTGCTGAAGTCTGGCTTGGAGAATTTTGAGCATTACTTTACTAGTGTGTGAGATGAGTGCAATTGTGTGGTAGTTTGAGCATTCTTTTGCATTGCCTTTCTTTGGGATTGGAATGAAAACTGACCTTTTCCAGTCCTGTGGCCACTGCTGAGTTTTCCAAACTTGCTGGCATATTGAGTGCAGCACTTTCACAGCATCATCTTTCAGGATTTGAAATAGCTCAACTGGAATTCCATCACCTCCACTGGCTTTGTTTGTAGTGATGCTTTCTAAGGCCCACTTGACTTCAGATTCCAAGATGTCTGGCTCTAGATTAGTGATCACATCATCACGATTATCTGGGTCATGAAGATCTTTTTTGTACAGTTCTTCTGTGTATTCTTGCCACCTCTTCTTAATATCTTCTGCTTCTGTTAGGTCCAGACCATTTCTGTCCCTTGTCGAGCCCATCTTTGCATGAAATGTTCCCTTGGTATCTCTAATTTTCTTGCAGAGATCTCTAGTCTTTCCCATTCTGTTGTTTTCCTCTATTTCTTTGCATTGATCGCTGAAGAAGGCTTTCTTATCTCTTTTTGCTATTCTTTGGAACTCTGCATTCAGATGCTTATATCTTTTCTTTTCTCCTTTGCTTTTCGCCTCTCTTCTTTTCACAGCTATTTGTAAGGCCTCCCCAGACAGCCATTTTGCTTGTTTGCCTTTCTTTTCCATGAGGATGGTCTGGATCCCTGTCTCCTGTACAATGTCACGAACCTCCATCCATAGTTCATCAGGCACTCTGTCTATCACATCTAGAAAAAGCCTATCTGTTAATGCCATGACATAGGCCCTGTAACACACGATGGGGAAACATGGAAAGGTTTTAGGTCCGGGAAAGACACGGTGAAGATGATGATTCAAGGAGGTGTTCAGGGTGGACTGGAGGGAAGGAGCCGAAGACCTGGAGTATCTGAGTATAAGGTGAGGAAGGGCTAGGACAAAGGGTGGTACAGTGGGTGAGGAAAGAGATGCAGGAAGGGAAGGACAGCGGGGCTTGAGTGTGACTCATGTGGAGGAGCCACCTACCAGTGACTCTGTGCTCCTGAAGAAAGATCCCTGAAGCCTCATTTACTGACAGGATGACACGATAATCATTGTGTTTAGAAAAGTTTATTTTATTGGCAGATGGTTACTTTAAAATGTTGTGTTAATTTCCACCGTACAGCCAAGTGATTCAGTTATACACATACATATTCTTTTCCCCACTCTTTTCCATCATGGTTTATCACAGGATATATTGAATACAGTTCTCTGTACTAACCAGTAAGACCTTGTTGCTCATCCATCCTATGTATAACAGTTTGTATCTGCTGATCCCAAACTATTGATACATTCCTCAACCATACCTTGTTTTTAAAGAGTGATACAGGCACACATGAATTATTAGTTCTAAATCTGTTGACTCATGCGTCGGGAACAGTGGGTTTGCACACGCCGTTATCCACTGCCTTGGGCATTACTGGCTTAGGAACTTAGTGGGAGAGAGCCAAATAGGAGACAGGGTGTCTTAGACAGCTTTCCAGAGATTTTAGAGCTGGAAACTCTCGTGCCTTCCCTCTCTCCTCCTACCCCTCCTTCCCTCCCTTTCTTTCTTCTTGTCTCTTTAGTATGAAGCAGAACACTTTTCTGTAGCTTACATTTTTCCAACCATTTTTTCTTTTCAAATTAAGCACGCCTTTCCTTCATGTTTGGTGTTTGACGCAAACAAAAGACGCCTGCCTGCAACAGCTGTGGACAGTGACCTTGTGCTTCCATTGTCAGGCTGGTAAACGCTCTCCTACCCCACAGTTCCCAATCTAAATGTATGAAGTTGCTAGTGTGCCTGGAGTAAGCGTAGGAGTGACCACTCAGATTTGGGAGAAAGTCATTGAAATATGTATAATATCATATAAGAAACGAATCACCAGTCCAGATTTGATGCAGGATACAGGATGCATGGGGGCTGGTGCACTGGGATGACCCAGAGGGATGGTATGGGGAGGGAGGTGGGAGGGGGGTTCAGGATGGGGATGTACACGTGTACACCCATGGCGGATTCATGTTGATGTATGGCAAAACCAATACAATATTGTAAAGCAATTAACCTCCAATTAAAATAAATAAATTTAAATTTAAAAAATTAAAAAAAAACATGGAAGATTTAGAAGACATCAGGCTTAGAGTAAATTAAGACAAGGTATTATGAGTAGTCCATAGGGATGAAGCTGAATACATTTAAATATGTGAGACGAGATGAACACAAGCTCAGCCATTTGGAAATTCCCTTGATTGTGTCTCCATCAGAAGATGGGAGAAAGTGGTCCGTTTTGCTATTGTTAGGTTTTATTCCACTTTTAATCATTCCTTTTCTAATTTCTTTGTTTCTTCTCCAAACTTACTTTCTTTTGCTCTTGTCTTTGAGCAAACATTCCTTCCAAGACTTCTCTCTTCATTGGTGTCTTGAATGTCAGTCTTTCACTTCTTTTCATGAAGACGGACCTCTCGTTTCCTCCTGTCTTTTATTGCATCGCCAGTGTCTCTCTTTCTTGTCTCCTTCTCACCTGGATACAAACTCCAGTGGACTCCAACGGGCTTACTGTCTTCTCATGCAATCACCCTGTCTTTCTCTCTTTTTTTTGTGGGGTAGTCAGACTCAGTGTGCTGTGCTTAGTCGCTCAGTCGTGTCTGACTTTTTGCGACCCCATTTACTGTAGCCCTCCAGGTGCCTCTGTCCACGGGATTTTCCAGGCAAGAATGCTGGAGTGGGTTGCCATGCCGTCCTCCAGAGGATCTTCCCAACCCAGGGATCGAACCCAGGTCTCCTGCATTGCAGGTGGATTTTTTACTGTCTGAGTCACCAGGGGAGCTCCAAACCCAGTGTAACCTATGCGTTTTGCTCCACCTTGCAGTCTGTCTTCGCATTCATCAGGATGCGGGACAGGTGATGCTGTGATAGCAGACGTGCATGAACTCTGTCTGCAGGCTTACCAAACAGAGATAGGCGTCTGCCCACTGCACGGTCTGACCTGGGCTGTGCTGCGCGCATCTCTCCTGAGCCTAACCCAGAGAGCACCGCTACATCCCGCCCCTCGCTGCCCTGCCAGAGTCTAGGCCTCGGTTCCCCTTAGGCTCCGCCTTAGGAAAGCGCTAGTCCCGCCCCCACGCGGATGCGCGGGGCTGGGGAACCTTGAGCGTTGAGTACTGATGGACGTGGTATAGCCCCAGTTTCGCAAGGCCGTGTTTCTGTTCCATGTCTTTGAAGGAGAGAAAAGCAGATCGTGACCTGGGTACACACCACGGCCTTCAGGCTGCACGTGGCAGTGCTTGGGAAGATAAGGCCACGGATACTAAACTGAATATATTAATAAGATTGGAAAAGCACTTTAAGTTGAAGTATAGTTGATTTATAACTTTGTGTTAATTTCTGCTGTACAGCAAAGTGATTCAGTTATACACACACACACACATTCTTTTTTGTATGATTTTCCATCATGGTTTATTACGGGGTATTGAATATAGCTCCCTGTGCTATAAGATTTGTAGATCAGACTTTTAAACTGACCTAATCTGGACTGGCAGAGAAGGCAGTGGCACCCCACTCCAGTACTCTTGCCTGGAAAATCCCATGGGCGGCAGAGCCTGGTGGGCTGCAGTCCATGGGGTCTGGAAGAGTCGGACACGACTCAGCGACTTCACTTTCACTTTTCACTTTCATGCATTGGAGAAGGAAATGGCAACCCACTCCAGTGTTCTTGCCTGGAGAATCCCAGGGATGGGGGAGTCTGATGGGCTGCTGTCTGTGGGGTCGCACAGAGTCGGACAGGACTGAAGCGACTTAGCAGCAGCAGCAGCAATCTGGACTGGATGTTTAAATATCCAAAGGGAACCAGGAAGCTATGGGGTCTGCCTGAGATGTTATTAAGGGTCAGAAAAGAATTACAAAGTATATTTGAAAGCAGTGACTGGGAGAAAATGAACCAGTTAATATTTGTATCACACTATGTCCAAGACTGTCCAATACAAAACCTGTGTTTAGTTTGGAGAATAATATCAAATATAAATAAGACTATGCAATGATTTACTGTTCAACGTAAGCTACATGAAGAAACCAAAGATTAATATTCTTTTCTTTTTGAATGAGCTTAAACAATGACTTTACATCAGCTCAGATAACAGGAAAATGAATTTAATCACATTTTAAATTAAATTCAAACATAAATCTAAAAATAATTGAAGTTTGGCGAATGCCTTTCTGCCAAGAGTGCTCTGAAACTCTCATAATTAAATTAGCATGTTTAATTCCCCTGGAGTGTTGCAGCAGGTGCGAATCAGCCCTGTTCATAAAGTACATCCCATTCAAACAAAGTAAATGCCCTTTAATGTCCTTGCAATGACCTCTGGGTGGAGTTTTCCAGTTCTCATAAATTCTCATACACGATCTTACCTTCTAGGGACTTTGGCATGAATTATGATTTGAAGATAGAGTTTGATTAATAATGCATGTCCATGGATAATTAAAAGAGCTCTTCCTTTATAGAAAAAAAAATACTTGAGTTCTGAAGAAAATGTCTCAGATGATGTTCAGAGAGCTGGGATGTGCCTGCCATGTCATCCTGTCCTCCTGCTTTCTAAGTTGCCCCACCGCAACTGCTTTGTCTTTAAAGAGCTCCAGAGAAAAGTGCTAACGCCACTCAGGTCAAGCGTCCTTCTGGGCACCGCCAAATCAGTACATTGTGAATCACACTGAACAGTCTTTATTACATATTTCTTAAAGCCAAGCCTTTTATGTTCTTACAAATTTTCTTATCACTTATTTGTGGAAATTCTTTATTTGAATATTTTCAAGTTCCTTCCTCTTTTCAAAGACACATCCTTTATTTATTATGAAACAACACATGGTTGGAATATAAAATAATGTTTGGATTGGAAAGACATTTATTGCATAATTTTAAAATTGGAAAGACCCTATAGAAACAACTATGAAAGTGAAAGTCGCTCAGTCATGTCCGACTCTTTGCAACCCCATGGACTATACAATCCATGGATTTCTCCAGGCCAGAATACTGGACTGGGTAACCTTTCCCTGCTGCAGGGGATCTTCCCAATCCAAGGATCAAATCCAGGTCTCCTGTATTGCAGGTGGATTCTTTACTAGCTGAGCCACAAGGGAAACCCAAGAATACTAGAGTGGGTAGCCTATCCCTTCTCCAGGGGATTTTCCTGACCCAGGAATCGAACTGGGGTATCCTGAATTGCAGGCGGATTCTTTACCAACTGAGCTGTCAGGGAATATCTATGGTGCCACCTAATTTTACAGAATCTAAATTTTACAGTCTGCAAGTTCACTTAGTGGCAGAGCTAGAACTCAACTAATTTTGGGCTGGTGCTTTGTGCCTGATAAAATAATTTCTCCAAAAGGGAACCCTCTTACACTGTTGGTGGGAATGCAAACTAGTACAGCCACAATGGAGAACAGTGTGGAGATTCCTTAAAAAATTGCAAATAGAACTGCCTTATGACCCAGCAATCCCACTGCTGGGCATACACACCGAGGAAACCAGAATTGAAAGAGACACGTGTACCCCAATGTTCATAGCAGCACTGTTTATAATAGCCAGGACATGGAAACAACCTAGATGTCCATCAGCAGATGAATGGATAAGAAAGCTGTGGTACATATACACAATGGAGTATTACTCAGCCATTAAAAAGAATGCATTTGAATCAGTTCTAATGAGGTGGGTGAAACTGGAGTCTATTATACGGAGTGAAGTAAGCCAGAAAGAAAAACACCAATACAGTATACTAACATATATATGGAATTTAGAAAGATGGTAATGATAACCCTGTATGCAAGACAGCAAAAGAGACACATGTATAGAACAGACTTTTAGACTCTGTGGGAGAGGGAGAGGGTGGGATGATTTGGGAGAATGGCATTGAAACATGTATACTATCAGGTAAGAAACGAATCACCAGTCTATGTTCAATACAGGATACAGGATGCTTGGGGCTGGTGCACAGGGATGATCCAGAGAGATGATATGGGGTGGGAGGTGGGAGGGGGATTCAGGATTGGGAACTCATGTACACCCGTGGCTGATTCATGTCAATGTATGGCAAAACCAGTACAGTATTGTAAAGCAAAATAAAGTAAAAAAAAAAAAAGAAATCCAATACGTTGTTCCTCAGAGATGTATAAACTTATTTGGTCCCAGTTCGGGGATGACAGAAATCATTGCGGTTTAGATGATACCTGTTTATGATTGACACAAATAAACAGTCACAAGAGTACAGAAAAAAAAATTTCTCCATTGTGTACAGCTCTTTACATACATAGAGGGGATGGTAAAGCTGATTTAAGGTTTAAGCAAGCAAGAGTAATAGCAACAGCTAAAAAGTACTATGGACAAATTGCTTAGAGAATATAGACAAAATAAAATCCAAATTATTTTTCATAGTTATGTACTAATTTATTTTGTTATTCACTGGACGGACTCTTGCTAAAGCTGATGCTCCAATACTTTGGCCACCTGAGTCAAAGAACTGACTCACTGCAAAAGACCCTGATGCTGGGAAAGATTGAAGGTGGGAGGAGAAGGGGATGACAAAGGATGAGATGGTTGGATGGCATCACCGACTTGACGGACATGAGTTTGAGTAAGCTCTGGGAGTTGGTGATAGGGAAGCCTGGCGTGCTGCAGTCTATGGGGTTGCAAGGTGTCAGACACGACTGAGCTACTGAACTGAACTGAACTGAATATCTGTTTGATCCACTAAATTATAAGTGCCAAGAGAGCAACAATTACACTTTTTTAATATAAATTTATTTAATTGGAGGCTAATTACTTTACAATATTGTATTGGTTTTGCCATACATCAACATGAATCCTCCACGGGTGTACATGAGTTCCCAATCCTGAACCCTGCTCCCACCTCCCTCCCCATACCATCCCTCTGGGTCATCCCAGTGCACCAGCCCCAAGCATCCTGTATCCTGCATCGAACCTGGACTGGCGATTCATTTCATATATGATGTTATACATGTTTCAATGCCATTCTCCCAAGTCATCCCACCCTCTCCCTCTCCCACAGAGTCCAACAGACTGTTCTATACATCTATGTCTCTTTTGCTGTTTCACATACAGGGTTATTGTTACCATCTTTCTAAATTCCATATATATGCGTTAGTATACTGGGTGTTCTTTGGAAGGAATGATGCTAAAGCTGAGACTCCAGTATTTTGGCTACCTCATGTGAAGAGTTGACTCATTGGAAAAGACTCTGATGCTGGGAGGGATTTGGGACAGGAGGAAAAGGGGATGACAGAGGATGAGATGGCTGGATGGCATCACCGACTCAATGGACTTGAGTTTGAGTGAACTCCGGGAGATGGTGTTGGACAGGAAGGCCTGGCGTGCTGCTATTCATGGGGTTGCAAAGAGTCGGACAGGACTGAGTGACTGAACTGAACTGAACGGATACTGTATTTTTAAATTATATTTTAATTTAAAATTTTGATAACAGGCATATAATTGTCCTTTTAAAAAGAGATATTTAATTTGACAACTTATAATTCCTCTTTAAATATTTCTCTAATATTATATGAACTGTTCTACGGATAATTTTCAAGGTCTGAATTTTGTGAATTTTATGTATATTTCTTTTTCATAAAGTCATCCTTTAAAGTAATTGCTGAACTTTATATATGTTTCTAAATGTCATCAGAAAAGCTACATTTCAGTACTTTCTTGAATTTTTGACATTGTTCTAAAGGATCTTTTCATGGTGATACTTGTTAATTATGTCACTTTAATGTAGAGAAGTGAATCAATGAGAGTCTTCCAAATTGAGAGTGAATATTGATGAAACTGAGCTTCCCTGGGGCTCAGCAGTAACGAATCTGCCTGCAATGCAGGAGACCCGGGGTTTGATCCCTGAGTTGGGAAGCTCCCCTGGAGGAGGGCATGGCAACCCACTCCAGTACTCTTGTCTGGAGAATCCCATGGACAGAGGAGCCTGGTCGGCTGCAATCCATGGGGTGGAAAGAGTCGGACGTGACAGATATGACTGAACATGCTCACATGCATTGATGAAACTGACATGGTGTCTTTCACTGATGGCTGGTTTGACCTGCAGCTGGTCTGCTCCTAAGTCTAACAGAAAACTGAAATTATCACTGTAAGTGAGCTATAGGGCTCTTTCCCTGGATTTATTTTTAGTTATTTTAAATAATAAAAAATACACTAATATATTCTCATAGGAAAGTTAAAGAAAATAGCAGTTGCAGAGCAAAACCTGAAGTTCTTCCTTACAACTGTCTTAGTCTGCTCAGGTTGCCATTACAAAATGCCCCAGACTTGACAACAGGTGTTTATTTTCTCACAGTTCTGGAAGCTGGAGGTCTGAGGCCTGGGTGCCAGCACAGCGGGTTTCAGTGAGGGCTTTCTTCCGGGTTTGCAGATGGCCATTTTCTTGCTTTGTGCTCACAGGGTGGACACGGGAGAAAGCTCTCTGGTGTCTCTTCTTGAAGGACACTCATCCCATCGAGAGGGCCTGCCGTTATGGCCTCATCTGAAGCCAACTACCTTCCAAGACTTCCTTTCCAAATTACATCACAGCAGGTGTTCGGGCCTCAATGTGTGAACTTGGGAGGGGAGACACACTCAGTCCATAGCAATAAAACTGGTGAACGTTTGTGTGTGTGTGCGTGTGTGCTCAGTTGCTCAGTCATGTCCGACTCTGTGACCCCATGAGCTGTAGCTCTCCAGGCTCCTCTGTCCATGGGATTTCCCAGGCAAGAATACTAGAGTGGGTTGCCATTTCCTATTTCAGGGGATCTTCCCAACCCTGGGATTGAACCTGCGTCTCTTGAGTTTCCTGCATTGGCAGGCGAATTTTTTTTTACTGCTGTGCTTCCTGGGAAGCCCCAAACACTCTACTTTCGTCCTCTCTCAGCCCTCACCCTTTCCAGATAAGCCTCATCAGAGGTAACATGACCAGCGAGTGGCGTGAATTCTTCTAAGCCCACTTGTGGACCGTCTTGGGCTCTGTGTTTGGTGACTGGGTTTGTCAGGGGAGTGACGCTGTGGCATGGGGTTATATGGAACGCGAATGGCTGAGCCTGCTGGACTGCTCTCCTCCTGGCATCTGCCCCCTCATGACCTCACTGAGGCTTACCAGGCTTGCAGGTTGCAACCAAGCAGGCTCTTCATCAAGGAAGCCCCAGAGCCCCCACCCCTTTTGTTCTAGAGGGAAATAAATGAGATATAGAGAGGCAAATGGATTTCCAAGAGGCTGTCTAGCTGTTTGGTATCAGAGCCGGGTCTGGAATTCATGCCTCTGAATCTTGCTGAGAGCTCTCCTCCAACACCACTTTGATTTTCTGGAACTCAAACTCCCCACCTAAGATTTAGGGGAGAAATTCATAGGATTTGTCTTGTGCTTTGGCTGATTTTGGAGAAGTATATTTTACATCTTGAGTCTTTTAACTGACTCTTCCTAAACACAGCAGTAAAATAATAGAGACCATTTTAGTTTGGGGCGCAAGACACAAAAAAAATGTTTGAAATTACTTTATGTGAAAGACGGAGTCATTTAAAATGATTTTTTGATTTTAGGTTCTATGAAGGTACAGAGGGACCATACTATTATTATGTCCGACTCTTTGCCAGCCCATGGACTGTAACCTACCAGGGTCCTCTGTCCATGGGATTTTCCAGGCAAGAATACTGGAATGGGCTGGCATTTCCTTCTCCAGGGGATCTTCCCAACCCAGGGATTGAACCCGGGTCTCCCACATTGCAGGCAGACGCTTTACTGTCTGAGCCACCAGGGAAGCCTTTAGAAAAGCAGAGAGGATCATATCTTTATAACAAGTTAAATCTGACAGTGTAAGTGAATGTGTATTAGTTGTCTGTTGTTATCACAAACTCAGCAGCTTAAAATAGCACGAATTTATTACTTTGCAGTTATGTAGGTCAGAAGCCTGCCAGGCTCAGCTGGTTTCCCTGTGAAGGGTGCCACAGGCTGAAATCAAGGTGCTGGTCAGCCTAGAGTCTTACCTGAGGGAGAATCCACTTCCTTGCTCATTTGGCAGATTTCAGTTCCACACGGTACAGTACTGAGTCTCTCATTTCTGAACCTGTTGTTGGCTGAGGTTGTTCCCTGCTTCTGGAGGCTGCCTGCGTCCCTGGCTTATGGCCTCTTTCTTCATCTTTAAAGCAGCCTTGGCAGCCCAGTCTGCATTTGTGACCTGTGGCCTCTTTCCCCATCCTTAGAGCAGCAATGGTAGTTCAGTGTTTCCTCATACTTGTCTCTTGTGACTTCTCCTTTTGGCTTATCTTTCCTGCCTTCTTTTCTGTTGCATCTCTCTTATTAACTCTTCCATTTTCCTCTCCTATGTTTAAGCATCTTGCTTAAGAGTATATTAGGTCTAGCTGAATAGTCCAGTATAA
Source organism: Capricornis sumatraensis (assembly GCF_032405125.1). Lineage (NCBI taxonomy): Eukaryota > Metazoa > Chordata > Mammalia > Artiodactyla > Bovidae > Capricornis > Capricornis sumatraensis. Next base: position 10,487,155 of record NC_091079.1, read on the forward strand.
TATGGCTATTTTAATGTCCATAACCATAATCACATTACAAAGTGATTATGCCTCCATTTTGCCACACAGAATAACGTTCTGGCAATTACTCCTTGGGGAGTAATTCCCAAATTTGAGGAGCTTACTCTTCTGCTTACTTAGCCTACCTTCCGGCACGCAAAGATTCACATCCGCCCCACATAACAAAATACAGTCATTGCATACCAAGATCCCCAACGATCTCTTCTCATTGCAGCAAATTTAAAATCTCACCTGCTCTAGAGTCTTAAATCTAATCACCTGATTCATCTAAATCAGCTATGAGTGAAACTTTCTTGGAGCACAATTCCTCTCCATATATATCTCTGTGGCACTAAACAAACAAGCTGTTTCCTCCAAACACAGAGTGATGTGATGGGCATCAGGCAACAGTTTCAGACATTCTGGTTGACAAGAAGAGAGTCACCGGTGACCCATAATTTTGAAATCCCTTCGTGCAAACTCCATTAGATTTCAAGGTTTGAGGGAACCTTGGTTCTGGGTTACACCCTCTGGGCTCTTGCTTCGTGCTTTCTTTTTCATGAAAGGCAGCCCTTGTTTGCACCTGAGTACTTTTATCAGTCTGTTTCCACAGGTAAAATTGTGGGGGTTTGCCAGCCCCTGTCAGTCCTAGGCAGTGGTGTTTCTGCTGCCATAACACCCTTAAGGACTTTGTGTGTCTTCCATGTATGTCATGGGGATTTGCTTGTACACAGATCTTTCCTGGATAATCTCATCTCTATTTATGGTTTCTGCTGGTCTGGCTGAAAGGATCTATGAATATAGAGACGTTTAGTCTCTTCAAACAGCCCTTTATGCAACACTCCGAACTTTGGAGATTTCTAAGGTATTAGCAAAAAGATTTTACATACAGTTGGGCTTTTCCTCTGTATATGTCTTCTTGAAAAGAGGATTTCTTCAAAGCCAGAAGTGGTGGGTCAAGCCCTCCTCAGGTTTTGATTAGCTCTTATCTCTCCTTCTGTCTCAGGCCTGTTCTGCTTCATCTCTCTGTCTGACTCCAGCCAAAGAAATCTGTCTACATTGAAGTGCTCAAGTGATTAGAATGGGCACATTTTCCTAATCCAAGCGAATCTCCCTAATTCAGGATCCAAACCATTATTTACATTTTCAACATCTTTTGCTATGCAGCGTAACAGTCACAGGTTCTGGGAGCTGACAGTGGAAATCTTTGGAGGACCGTTATTTTGCCTCCTACAGAGCATAACCCCACACTATCTATCATGTCACAGGTAGGAATAAGAGAGGGGAGATGGCAACTGAAGAGGAAACAACTCCTGGAAACCAAAGGATGTGGGAAGTTGTCCAGCATCATTTGGACCACAGGTGTCAGAGCAACTGTGGAAGGCTGGAAGCTGAGTGTCCTAAGCACCTACTCAACACCCTGACAAACCCAGACAAACCCTTCTGGTTTGAACCAGGAAGGCAAACTTAGGCAGCTAGGGAGCTCAAGGAGAAAAAAAAAGATTATATCTTTAGTCATCATGAACAAGTCTGATCAGGAGTCTGACTGTGAAAGGAGAGAGATAGGTTGGCTTCACAGACCAACACCAAACTCTGTTATGTTATGGTAACTAAGTGTTTTAATTTAGTTCTGAGTCCAAATAAGCTTGTTTCATCTTGAAGACATTCTTGTGAATGTAAGAGTATGGATGAGTCATAAACCAATAGCATCAAATTCTCTGAAACCATTTGCTAGGAGAGCTCTATATAGCAGTGGCTCAGCGGTAAAGCATTTGCTTGCAAAGCAGGAGTCACAGGAGACGTGGGTTTGATCCCTGGGTTGGGAAGATCCCCTGGAGGAGGACATTGCAACCTATTCCAATGTTCTTTCCTGGAGAATCCTATGAACAGAGGAGCCTGGAGGGCTACAATCCATAGGATTGCAAAGAATTGGACATAACTGAAGTATCTGGGCACACACACAGGAGAATTTCTATTAGGGTGTCAGAATTTTACCTGGTTAGAACACAGAGCCATAACAGCTACCATCACTTATCAGAGTAGCAATATGGTAGTTGGGTATTTTTTTCTGCAGTACACTCATTCATCTGGGTCATACGAATTACCCACCCTCTGACCTGGCAGTTCAATAGCTGTAGCTGATACCCACAAGTAACTCACATTAAGATAGGCACTGGTACTCAAACAAGATACTTCCGAATCCTGGAAGAGTGTGCAGGAATCTATTTAAGGATTCTGCCATTTCCTTCTGCTTGATTTAAATTACATTGCCAGTGTGACAGTCAAACTGTCTTGTACTAGAAAATTAATCCAAGAACCTCATTTGTGTCAGTTTGCTTTTCAGTGGCATTGGCTAGCAAACACAGAAGGATGATGAGATTCCATTGTTAGCCTAGCACTTAAATCAAGGCTACAGGCTCTCTTAAGTATAGATAGTGATTTTAGTGAGTTAATACTCCTTTCCTTGCCCTGACAGCTTGCATTCTAAATGAGATTCTTTCCAAATCCCTTACATAGGGGGAACTCAAAGCAACTTAAAATTTGAAACAAGCCAATGTCTGGTAGTTCACACAACATATTTAATCAGGAAGCTAAATCTTAAATGTAAAGAATTTTCGATTATCGTGAATGTAGACTTGGGCCACAGTAATCACTGAAAGGTTTCTTTTATTTTTGCTTTTGGTGGTGATATAAAGACTGTGGTCTGGTAATAGAGTTATGCATGTGTGTGTAGGGGAAGCACTTATTGGCCATTTTTCTCATTTATGTCTTTCATAGTGCTGGTATACACTTATTGTACTCAAACCCCATTCCAGCACACCATTTAGTCTTACATGGAAGTCACTTTTCTTCATTGTGCCATGATCCCCTAGGACAGTGTGGAGCGGGGCTGGACAGTGGGAAAGAGTCTGTTTTTTTGCTTACCTAAATTTACACCCATTTAATTTTCAGGTGACTTTTCCTCAAATGTGCCCACCCCACCCCAACCCCTGCCATGGAAACCTTCAGTCTTTCTACTAACCATGTGAATGTACTTTTTTTGGGTGTGGGGGATGGAAACTGATGAAACGTTTGTATTTTCTGTGCAAATTGATGCCTAGTGAAATAGAGACACATCTGTGGATGCAGAAAGCCAAGGCAGAAGAGGTCTTGGGAATATTTAGTTCAGTTTAGTCACTCAGTCGTGTCTGACTCTTTGTGACCCCATGGACTGCAGCATGCTTGTCCATCACCAACTCCTTTGGGGCTTACTCAAAACTTTGGAGCTTACTCAAATTCATGTCCATTGAGTCACTGGTGCCATCCAACCATCTCATCCTCTGCTGTCCCCTTCTCCTTCTGCCCTCAATCTTTCCTAGCATCAGGGTCTTTTCCAGTGAGTTGGCTCTTCACATCAGGTGGCCTAAGTATTGGAGCTTCAGCTTTAGCATCAGTCCTCCCAATGAATATTCAGAACTGATTTCCTTTAGGACTGAATGGTTTGATCTCCTTGCAGTCCAAAAGACTCTCAAGGGTCTTCTCCAACACCACAGTTCAAAGGCATCAATTTTTTGGTGCTCAGCTTTCTTTGCGATGCAACTCTCACATCCATACATGACTATTGGAAAAACCATAGCTTTGACTAGATGGGCCTTTGTTGGCAAAGTTATGTCTCTGCTTTTTAATATGCTGTCTAGGTTGATCGTAGCTTTTCTTCCAAGGAGCAAGTGTCTTTTAATTTCATGGCTGCAGTCACCATCTGCAGTGATTTTGGAGCCCAAGAAAATAAAGCCTATCCCTGTTTCCACTGTTTCCCTATCTATTTACCATGAAGTGATGGGCCTGGATCTTCTTTTTTTTGAATGTTGAGTTTTAAGTCAACTTTTTCACTCTCCTCTTTCACTTTCATCAAGAGGCTCTTTAGTTCCTCTTTGCTTTCTGCCATAAGGGTGGTGTCATCTGTATATCTGAGGTTATTGATATTTCTGCCAGCAATCTTGATTCCAGCCTGTGTTTCATCCAGCCTGGCATTCCTCATGATGTACTCTGCATATAAGTTAAATAGTCACCTGAAAATCAGCAACATCCTGGGGAAGGCCTGGGCAGAACAGAGCACTTTCATCAAGAACTCAGGGAGTGGAGAGACCCCAATTGCAATCTGCATGTCGCATGTTAGCTCGATAAAGCACTTAAGAGTCACTGTCAGAACCATTGTCATCAGACACTGGTGTCAGTTAAAAGTTCAGCTCAGCAGAAGAACCATCCCTGAGAAGGCTTCCCTGGTAGCTCAGATGGTAAAGAATCTACCTGCAGTGTAAGAGACCCAGGTTCAATCCCTGAGTTGGGAAGATCCCCTGGAGGAGGAAATGGTAATCCACTCCAGTATTCTTGTCTGGGATATCCCACGGACAGAGAAACTTGGTGGGCTACAGTCCATGGGGTCGCAAAGAGTTGGACAAAGAGTCAAACGTGACTGAGTGACTAACACTTTTGCCTTCACTTTCATCCCTGAGAAAGGACTCAGCACGGAGGTGATCCTTGCCTTCCTGACAGTCGGCTCTAGACACTGGAGAACAATGTGGCGAGACTTGGAAAATTGAATTCACGGCTTCTTCCTGGCGCGTCGAAATCGAATTCCAATCCTTATACCTTCGTCCTCTCACTCCGATTTGTACTTGAATATTACACAAAATGAGATGACCTTGTCTGCCAGAGGTGGAGTCTGATTTACAACTAACTGCTCATCCCGAGGAGCGGCCACGGCCAAGCATAACCACACGCTGCTATGCTTTGGCATCGTGCTGGCAATTTCACAAACTGTCATCAGCACAGTCCTAAATATGCCAGGAAATCTGCAGTCTCAACACTGAAGGTTTGTTGTGTCTTCAGGATCTGTGAACACACATCTGGGAGGAAGGGGTCGGCCACGTGTTTGCTTTCAGGCAACTGTATGGTCAAAGTCGTTTTAAATATAAAGCGGGCTCTGAGTTGTTAATCTCTCAGTGAAAGAAAAGCTTTTTGCTCTGACCTACTTAGGCTTTACCAAGGAGACTGCGGGACAAACAAGAACTGTCCTTGTCTGCTGTAGAGACGCCAGAAAAATGATGAGAAGGGCACACCAGGTCCTTTCATAAAATAAAACTGTCTTAAGCCACAACTCGTAGAATTCCTATTCGGCTTTTCCAGACTTCACATACTTCTGCAACATTTGAAGAAACATTTTAAAAAATATGTTAAAAATTTCTCTAAATTTTAGCTGTTTTATCATTTGGTTCTGTAGCTAAGATATAAATAGAGAGTTAACATATGTGTGGGAGTTACTGGTTTATTTGAACACCATATTAAGAAATCTTTTGAGATGTGTAAAGTCGTGGCTATAAATATGTTGTTTTTAGAGCCGGGGATGTCATTGATGGGTGCTACATATCTTGAAGTTACTTGAAATGAGATTTTCTGCAGTGATATATTTGTTCTACCTAACTTTTCTGTGCTATCAGGTACTGAAAATAAGGAAAGAGTAACACTATATGAGCAAAGATGAGAGAAATACATATTTTCATATATATATATATATATACATACCTATTATGTAGAATATGCCTACTACATATATAATATAATATATAATACATATTATGTATATGATATACAATTTTTTTGATAATGAGGCTACAATAAGAAAAAGAAAAGTTGGCAGACCGTGTCAAGATGAATCTCATGTCTTTTGAGTCCTGGTGGAATCATTCTGGCTTTAAAGTCTTACATTTTGATGATGGACAGATTTGATTTAGCTCCCTATTTTTGGCTCATCCACTATAAATCATTATAACCTCACCTTGTTTTCTCCACTATTTTCTACAAGTTACAGAAATTTCTCCTCTTAAAATATGACTTCAATCCTAATTGAATAATAACATCTGACATGTATTGAAGGCTTCCATGGGCATATGCAAAGCAGTTTGATGTATTATTTCATGTAATCCTCAGAACAACTCCATGTAGGAGTATTATTAACCCTATTTTGCAAATGAAATTATTCATATTCTGTGAGGTTAGGTAACTTGACCATAAGGCTAGCAAATTGTTGAACTAGGATACAGTAATAGCAAATGTTAATCTCAAACTCCGAATTTATGCCCCCCTTTCCCCTTTGGTAACCATAGTTTGTTTTCTATGTCTGTGAGTCTATTTTTGTTTGTAAATAAGGTCTTTTGTATCGTTTTTGAGAATGGTTTTGGGATTAATAAATACACTCTGCTATAAATAAAACGGCTTCCCAGGCGGTGCTGGTAGTAAAGAAACCTCCTGGCAATGCAGGAGACCTAAAGAGATGCTGGTTTGATCCCTGGGTTGGGAAGATCCCCTGGGGAAGGGCGTGGCAAACCCCTCCAGTGTTCTTGCCTGGAGAATCCCATGGACAGAGGAGGCTGGTGGGTTACAGTCCACAGGGTTGCAAAGAGTCGGATATGACTGAAGAGGCTTAGCACACATCCATATATAAAATAGATAATCAACAAGGATCTATTGTATAGCACAGGGAGCTATGCACAATATCTTACAATAACTTAGAAGGGAAAACAAGCTAAAAAAAAAACGTGTGTGCAACAATCACTTTGCTGTGCTCCTGAAACTAACACAACATTGTAAATCAACTGTACTTCAATAAAAATAAACTAAAACCCCACAATTGCTAAGATTTATATAGCATTTATGTAACACATAGAATCTTCACATCAACCCAACAATGGGGGAGAAAAGAGTAACAAGAATAACTCGTGAAGGCAGCTGTTTAAACCTTGTCAGTTTGACTTCAACTCTGAGTGTTTACTGTTTGTTACTATTAAGATATAAAGGTGTGCTGTCCACATGGTTGCCACTAGATTCACACCACAATTCAAATTTAAATTAACAATTTAAAACAGTCCCACTGTGTAGTGGTACTAGCTCCATTCAAGTGCCCACGGCATATGCTACTGGCCCAGTGGAACCCATTCAAATCACCTTCTTCCCTACTTTTCTCTACTATGGAGCCTGGAAAGCGAAAAGTAATTTCTCTTGCTGCTGGGTGTGGTCATGTTATTTATTCGGATCAACAGGTTAAAGGTAGATATCTGAGAAAGGCCTGTCTTCTTATTTCCCAAAAAAGAAAATAAGAAAAGTTTTGTTATTTACACTACCCTTTCTTTTTTCTTCTTGGAACGTGGATATGATGCTTAGAGTGCAACAACCATTTTGAGGACAGTGTCCACAAGCAACTGACAATACAGCAGGAAAATAGTAGAGACTTCTGGTGATTCTCGTGACAACCTCTTCAGCTCTGAGCTGTCTGCTTTGGGAATTCTTATTGAGTGAGAAACATATGCTCCATACTTGTTTAAACCACTATTTGTGAGTTTCACTGTCACTGTTTGTGGTTGCCCTCCTAACTGATTTGAGATGCATATAAAATCTAGAATTAAACAACAGCAAAAGCATCAAACAAGTGCCCAATAGCCGTATGTGGCCTCATCCTGGATAGCACTGCTTCATTTATTTCCATCACCACACAACGTTCCTTAGAACAGTGCTGATCTATACTCTACACAATGTTTTCCTGAGGCAATTTGAGTCAAATAGTGTGAACTCTAGAAAGAGACTCGGACAGTAAATTGTTTGCCTGCAATGTGGGAGACCCAGGTTTGATCCCTGGGTCGGGAAGATCCCCTGGAGAAGGAAATGGCAACCCACTCCAGTATTCTTGCCTGGAAAATCCCATACATGGAGGAGCCTGATAGACTACAGTCCATGGGGTCGCAAAGAGTCATACACGACTCAACGATTTCTTTTCTTTCTAAGTTTTATTGCCAACACATGAGCTCATCATCATTTGAGGTGGATTAATTTAACTGATGGACTGTTTAATTTATTTTTATTCTTTTTATCATAAATTCCATATGGGAGAAATTTCTGGTTGTGTCCCTAAATTCTGGAAATTTTGCGTCCTTATTTCAAATCTGTGACTCCCCTTTCAGGGGCTATGTAACTCTTAATAAGTTTCCATTTCAGAATGTCAAGCGGTTAAACTATTTTCAAGGGGAAGAGAGGTGCAAGGGAGTATTAAGAATTCACTCTGGCCTTCCATGGTGGTTCAGGGTTAAGAATTCACTGTGCAACGCAGGGCACACGGGTTTGATTCTGATTTGGGAAGATCACACGTGCTGGGGAACAGCTAAGCCCATGCACCACAACATTGAGCCAGAGCTCTAGAGCCACGAGCTGCAACTCCTGAGCCCACATGCAGCAACTCCTGAGGCCCGTGTGCCCTAAAGCCGGTGCTCCTCAACAAGAGAAACCACCAAGCTGAGAAGCGTGCGCCCTCTAGCTAGAGTAGCTCCTGCTTACAGCAACTAGAGAAAAGCCCCTGTGTGCCAGTGAAGATCCACCACAACCAAGATCAATCAATCAGTCTTGAAAAATTCACTCCAAAGATTGGAGTTCTCCCAATAAATAAATATACAGAATTCTTTGCTAAGGATAATGCTGTTTAAATGAACCATCTCCCCCACGTTGCATTCCGCTTAGTTATTTTAAATATACCTTGTCTTCTCTGGATGGTGAGTATAGCTTTATTTTAATGTTATTTCAAGAATAAAATAATCAAGAAGAAATGTTCTTACTTTGACTATTTTTGGTATTTTTATGGATATCTAAGTTGGGTTCTTCTCTCTTCATTTTTTGACTTGAAAATGAGAAAACGCAGCTTGCTGCCTAAGTGCTGAAGTTCTGGGTACCTGTTGGATTTGTTCCAGTTTATAACAGTGCTCTGAATGATAATTTCAGAATTGACTGGATGCATTTCAAATGGAAACCTGTTTCTATGGCAACATATTGGATTTACAGACTGAAAGACTATTCCAAATAGCATTAATGAAAACTGCACATGCATGACACAAGTCCCCTTCTTCCCTAGAAAGCTCATTAAAAGGAATAAAAAGCTAGAGCAGGCTGAACCCAATTATCTAGTTGCCTATAGGTTGTCCATCCTACCCAGCCTAGAAACAAGCAATTTCGTGGCCAGTATGTGCTGAAGGGAGGGTGTTCCTTACTAGGGCAGCTTGGGTGCCAGCACTAGTGAGGTTAAGGAAGCTGCCACTGGTTACTTGTGGGAGCAACTTGCTGGGGGCATGAGCTAGGCATTATTTCAGCAGGTGATGGAGTCTTGGGCCTTGTCTTCTTTTTTTTTTAATTTATTTATTTTTAACTGGAGGATAATTACTTTACAATATTGTGTTGGTTTCTGCCATACAGCAGCATGAATCAGCCAACCAGTCCATCCTAAAGGAGATTAGTCCTGAGTGTTCATTGGAAGGATGGATGTTGAAGGTGAAATTCCAATACTTTGACCACCTGATGCAAAGAACTGATGCATTGAAAAAGACCCTGATGCTGGGAAAGACTGAGGGCAAGAGGAGAAGGGGAAGACAGAGGATGAGATGGTTGGATGGCATCACCGACTCAATGGACATGAGTTTGGGTGAACTCTGGGAGTTGATGATGGACAGCTAGGCCTGGTGTGTTGCAGTCCATGGGGTCACAGAGTCAGACACAAGTGAGAGACTGAACTAACAGAAAATCATACAGTCAAATAAGAGTGTGAGCATCCTCGTGAATAGTGGTACCTTAGGTTGTTAGTATGGGGTTAATCTTCCAGGGTTTGAGTGAGGGTGAGTCTCCTTTCCTTCTCCTAGGATTGCATCATCAGTGGTTCTTCATTTGGGCTTCCACCAGCCATCATTTTGAATCTTTCCTGTGAGCACCTAAACAAAACCTCCATCGGGGAGGTGTGGGGTACGGGTGGGGCAAAACCACAATTCAAATGATATTATAATGACATTGTAATGTGACCAAGGTTACTAGAGGATGGCTTGAGACCCCCTCAGTGCTTGTGTCAGGCTGGGCAATCTGCTTGAGCCCAGAAATGAGGGGGCTATGGTGAGCTGCTTTGTCTTTTAACCCCGTTATCAGCAACCTGTGCCTTTTCATTTGTGCATGTTCCACTGTTTCCAAGGTCAGAGTTTCTTGCTCAGATGCCACAAAGTTTCTGTTTTAGATGCCATTCTGTGTGTCATGGCCTCATTAAGTGCTCTTCCTTCCCTTAATGCCTGTAGGTGAGGAGGCTGTCCTTGGTCCCCGCCCTGTCTTCATGTCTCAGGCAGGTGACTCAGAAGCCCGTTTCAGAGCTGGGGCTGAGAAGGAGGAGTCCAGGCACCAGAGCAAAATTAAGGACTGGATTCAGTGCAGAGAAACCGCTGGGGAACAAAAGGAAAAACACGCGGCCATCTGGGACTGGAGTGGTGAGGAGGATGGTGCTGTGCTCAGTGGCCTTGGAAGGTAGAGATACTTCTCTGAAGGAAAGTCAAGTCTGTTTGTAAAAGTGAAGTGAAAGTGAAAGTCGCTCAGTCGTGTCCGACTCCTTGCGACCCCATGGACTGTACAGTCCGGTGGAATTCTCCAGGCCAAAATACTGGAGTGGGTAGCCTTTCCCTTCTCCGGGGGATCTTCCTGACCCAGGGTTCAAACGAGGGTCTCCTGCATTGCAGGCAGATTCTTTACTGACTGAGCTATGAGAAAAGTCTGTTTACCCTGCTGTGTAATAGGTGTGTCTCCCTCCAGGGTCAGGCCTGCTGGGCTGACTGCACATTTTAACTGGGGTTTCCTAAGCTCTCCTGCAGCACACTCCATCCCACATGCAGGCCTTGCCTGGCCATCTTCATACTGTCTGTGGGAACTGGAGCTCAGGGCCCAACACAAGTGCTGGTTCTCTGGCTCCAGCCACGGAGAGTAAAGCTGTTGTGTGTCTCTGAGCCCGCAGTCTCCCGTCTCTGCCAGCATCTGTGAACATATGGCCGCTTGTCCTGTTAGCTTGCCAGGGGTTAGAATTTTAGACCCTTGACAGGTCTCGACAGTCAGTAGGGTTTGGAAGTGCTCTTCACCTTCCTTACCTTGAGCCCTGAAATACTTTAAAAGAGACTGCAGTCATTCAAGGCACCAACAGATGTGGCCTTAGGCTCTGCATGCTCTCCTCACTGTAGCGAGCATTTGGTGGGAAGAGCCTTGGCCTTTGTGAGTAGGTCTCTGGCATCCCTTGCTGCCCTGTTTCCCAGGGTCTCTAGCATAAAGGATGGAGAGATTTAATTTCTAGTTGCACACATGTAATCAGATTTTGGATTTGATAATGATGCCTAGTTTCAACCTTTTTTGTCATGTTTGTGCAGGATCATTGTATGATCATTTGGTTTAGATTGTGCAATTTTTGTCATCAATGGTTACTACCATCTCACATGGATACTGACACCTGCCTTGAACTGGGTTTGAGGTTTTCTGTGCTTCCTTAGATTTGGCTGCCATGAAACATGTCATGCATGTTTACGGCTTGCCTGGAGGTGACACTTTGCATTACAAGCTAATATCCCTGAAAGCGAAAGTGTTAGTCACTCAGTCGTGTCCAACTCTTTATGATCCCATGGATTGTAGCCCACCAGGCTCCCCTGTCCATGGGATTTTCCAGGCAAGAGTACTGGAGTGGGTTTCCATTTCCTATTCCAGGGGATATTCCCAACCCAGGGATCAAAAACTCCGTCTCTTGTATCCCTGCATTGCAGGTGGATTCTTGACTACTGAGCTACCAGGGACATCTCATTTTTGAGAGAGTATAACATTTCAATGTGCTCTCCAACATAAAGCCTCTTTAGGTTTTCCTCAGTAAAAGAGCTTTTAAAAAATGACACAAATGAACTTATTTGCAGAAGAGAAATAGACTCACAGACATAGAAAACCAACTCATGGTTACACAATGAAATAGGAGTGATGGGAGATATAAATCAGGAGTTTGGAATTAACATATACATATATATAAAATTGATAAACAACAAGGATTTACAATAGAGCACAGGGAACTATATTCAATAGCTTGTATAAACTGTAATGGAAAAGAATATGAAAAAGAAAACACACATATATAAAAATAACTGAATCACTTTGCTATACACCTGAAACTAACACAACATTGTAAATTAACTATACCTCAAAAAAAAAATCTTTATGGAAAGCATGGAAATGTGCCATGTCCAGGATTTCTCTGAGAAAAATATATCCTAAAGATGAATGGTAACAGTATTGTAAAGACATTTTATTAAACTTTTCCAGATGTCAGCAGCATTTCATAACACACAGTATTGGAGAATTTGGAAATAATTGAGACCCTGACAATTTTAGGTCTGGTTGTTGATTCTACCACTTGTAACTCTGGTTATCTAACTATTTTTAAGATTATTTTAATTTTTTAAAGTCACTGAATGGCCTTGTTTAGCCGCTAAGTCGTGTCCGATTTTTTGTGACCCCATAGACTGTAGCCCCCCAAGCTCCTCTGTTCATGGATTTTCCCAAGTAAGAATACTGGAGGGTGTTGCCATTTCCTTCTCCAGGAGATCTTTCTGACTCAGGGATCAAACCCATATGTCCTGCTTGTCAGTTGGATTCTTTACCTTGAGATGATGTAGCTTAGGGGCACACACTAAAAAATGAATTAAGGGTTAGCACTAAAAACTGCCTCTCTGCCAGTCTATTCAGAGAGTCACAAGGGACTCTACCATTGGTTGTCAATGGTCAAGACTCACTCTCATTACCACTGACAGATGCCAGTTCCTTTTCTCCACGTGTGGCTAGTAGAAGGAATTCTCCTTTGGTTTATGCTTTACCAGTGGTCAACTGTTAGGAAGCAGATGATAAGACTGACATATAGGGAGAAATTTGGAGTATAAAACATTGTTAAGAAAAAGACAGCAGACATGAATTGCTTCAGGAACATCCTTGCAATTATGCTGGACCCAAAATATGTGGTGCTATAACTTAGATTTAAATATATGCTGAGAACAAATACACACAGCTAAAATGTAAATTATAAATAAACAGTTTTTATCTCCTTTAGACAGTTCTTCATAGCAACTTTATGATTCTATTTTTCTTTGGAAATATATAGGACAAATTGAAATACCAAAACTTAAGCAACAAATCATATTTATACAAGACATTATTATTCACTCTAAGGAGAAATAATTAGGAACAAAATATTTCATACATATGAATAGAACATCCTTTTTGCCTAAGGTCACAGTATTTATTTGAATACTTTCAAGGATATTATAAAGTTTATGAATTTGACTTGGGGCGATTTGTAATCCATCAATTAGCTGCAGGTTGTTTTGTTTATGCCTCACATTTGATTGAATTCATGTAGAGTCTAACACTTTGTTATTTCCACTCTTTCTCCATGTTTTATTACTTATTTTTGCTTAACTCTTACAAAATCTTCTCTATGTAATTCTTCAGATACATTATGCACGATGGGCTTCAGCCCACAGGAAACACCAGTGTGGTCTTAGGTTATTTGATTTATCAGAGCTTTGATTTCTTTATATCATAATATTGAAATTAGAACAGTTATTGTGCAAACCACTGGAAGGATTCCAGATGATACATACAGAGCATGGTGGCAGCTTCCATGGTGGTGGTGAGGGAGCGGGTGGGGGATGCGACTGGTGGATCGAGCTACCCCCCTCTTGGGACCCCTCCCACCTGCACTCCTGGAAGAAGTGGGAAACTGGTCACACGACATCTCCATCTTTAGCGAACAGACTCAACACGGGTCCACAGAGGCCGATACTTGCCTTTCTTACTTGCCCACGAAAGCTTTCTTCTGCGACTGGTCTTCCCAACAAAGCCCTACAGGACCTGTATTGAACTTGGGAGTAAGTGCTTCTTATGAATGGACCTAGGAGTTGAGCCTTTCTTCCTTGAAGATTTAATGTATAGCCCTTAGGAAACCAAGAGGAACAGTTTTCATAGGAAGAGAGAGAAATATGAACTTCAGGGATGGGTTTGCTAAGAGGGAAGGAGAAGAAAGGAAAGAATACCAAAATACAGGGAAAAAGGCATTTTTGCTTTCTCTTCCCTAAATAAACAAGATCATCTACCAGGGTCCTGCCCTCGCTGGATCCAGGGTATCCGAAGCGGTCGGTGAGGCGAGAGAGATATTTATTTAATTAGAGATATAAAGAAAGATTAGGAAAGAATAGCATAGTGGAGAAAATAGAGGAGAAAAGAGGCTGATGTTCCTTGGTTTACACGGAAAATCAATAAAGTCTTGAGGCAAGAGACTTGCACAGTCTACGTAGGCCGCAGGTGCCCTCCTGGTCTCCTGAAGGAGTGAAGATGCAGGGTGCCTTCCCGTTCAGATCTTAGAAGCCCAGGCAAATAAATAGACATGGCGGACCTCTGTGCTCCAGATGAGAACTAGCCTGAAAGAAGAGTAAGAAAGAAAAGACGACACGGGGAAACCAGACTTTTGAGAAACTGGCCTGTCTCTTTATTTTTCAGGAAAGCTTTTATACTTTAAGTTGTACATAGAGATAAATGTAAGAAGCAGAGTCACGCAGGGTCAGCTGCTCTGACCCTAATCTAAAGACAGAGTGTTCTTTGCATACCTTTGTTCTTACAAGGGTCTTATATTTGTTTACAATATCTTCTGGTCTGAAGACTGATTAACATTTTATGGCCCCATCTTTCTTTCTATTGATAAAGGTTAGTCAATCAGAAAACTTGTTTTCCCTTAAGATCTACTTAGTCTTAAGATAGTGATAAAGTTACATTCTTACATAGCAAGAATACAATGATTTATAACAAAGAAAGAGGAGTACAGTGATTTATAACAAAGAGAAAATTCATTAACTCAAAAGTCTAGTATTGCTAACATCAAAACTATTATACTTCTTTTTCTACATTCCAATTACATTGATTAATACACTTCCAGGTGCCTGAGGATATGGAGGCCTGGCAGCAATCATTAACTCAGCAATGAAACCATTCACCAACATGATTTTTATCTTTAGAAAAACCCTATGCTAAGACTTTCAAAATACTCCAAACTCTCTGTGCTGTTTATGGTTGAGAGATTGTAAACAATCATGTGTGTAGTAGCAGGAGTGTGGATAATCCTGTCACACAAGCTAGTCTGCCAGCAGAGAGGTTTGACCTAAGACACTCCTTTTATATGCAGGAGACTATTAACTGGAGCTCTAAGTTAATTTTTCCAGAGAAAGGTGGTCGGGGATAGCCCCTGTTAATGTCAGGAGAGTGTAGTATAACAGACAGATTTTGGTTTCAGGGGTAAATGCTCAAGCAGATCTAGGGGACCTCTTGAGTCTTGATCTTGCCCACATGACCCTGTCATGGGTGGGGTCGGGGAGTCCCTCGAGTCCTGACCCGCCTTTGCCAGTCAGGGCTCTTCCTCATGACCTTTGCCATGGGTGGGATCTCCCGTGCTGGCTCCCGGCAATCATCAATAACAACAAAATTTTTTAAATCAATAATTTGAAGGAAAGTTACATTAAGAGTGAATGTAAAAGTTCAAATTAATTAATAACTTAGCTTATGAAAATGACAAGTAAACCAGTATGATGGTGTAATCAGATTATTCCTTAGATATCCAGGTGATATTACAGGGCAAAGTTGTGAATCTCTAACACAGGAGAGCCAAGAGCAGGAGACACATGCTACCTGGTGGTCCCAGAGGGATGTGGCTGTGTTCTACGTCCTTAAGTGGTGGTGGTGGGAGATGGGCTAATGAAAAAGGGAAGGAAAAAGGGTTAAAGCATGCCCTAAAGGCACTGAAACCCTTCACCAACATGATTTTTATCTTTAGAAAAACCCTATGCTAACCCATCCGAAAAGACATAGGGTCGTCAGCTTGCAGAGAGCTAAATCTGAGGCTATATTAACAATGGTCTGAGTTTGGTTGGGTTTAATTTTGTCCCCTTTCAAACACACACACACACACACACACCAGGTGTAGATGGTGGGGGAAAAGGAGAAATAAGACACCATTCCTACTCTCAGGATTTTAACTTTCTTGGAAAGCTTATTTTTACATAGAAGACATAAAGACTAATTAAAGACAATATAAATCAGTAACATGATTGCCTATTTTTGTACTGTTTAGTTTTCTGATTTCAAAGATCATAATGCCTACGGTACAGAAGCTAGGAGTTGAAAACTGTGGAGAGGAGAATACTGATCACCCCTAATCCCTGAGCAACCCCTCTTTTGAGTTCAGATAGCATCTCTGCTCTTTCTCTGGATTCTGCCTCCTCCTTCTCAGCCCACAATTATGGTCAGACTTTTCTCGTCTCTACGGAGGGGACAACTGTGTCCTCCTCTCTGTTATTGTGAGATTAAATACGTTAATACAGATAAAAAGAAGAGTGCTCAGCATGTAGCAGACACCACACACTTGCTATTTTAAAGTTATTATCATTTTAAAAAGTTTATTTATTTTTGGCTGCCCTGGGTTTTGGTTGCTGGCTACGAGCTTTCTCTAATTGCAGTTAGCGGGGACTTCTCTTGTTGCAGAGCAAGGGGGGCTTCACTAGTTGTGGTGCAAGGGCTTCGTTGCCCCACAGCATGTGGGATCTTCCCAGACCAGGGATCGAACCCATGGCACCTGCTTTGGCAGGCAGATTCTTAACCAGTGGACCAACAGGAAGTCCTAAAGTTATTATTTATAAAAGAAGCAAACAAGAAATCTGTTGAGTAGATCCTATCATCCTGGAACCACCATCTTAGCTTCTCCATCCCTGATTCCCTGACTGTCTTGACACCATTCTCTTCCCTCCCCTCAGTGGTCAGGCAATGCAAACCCGCCCTCATGCTTTCCCAGGGCAGCTGAGCCTCCATAGTCACCTCCACTCTCCCCCAGCATCCGCCTGCCTTGCTACCCTGGTCGGTCCAAGTCCACATCTGAGCCTTTTCACTTTTTCTGGAAAAAAAAAAAAACCAATCTTTAGCAACAATGCTCTGCCATCTTCTGTCAGACTTTACCCATGGGCATCTAGGCTTAAGCCTTTCAGTCTGCCTGTCTGCCCAGACCTAATCCATGCCCAGTAAGCTCTTTCTTTATGAACTTTATCAACATTTGCTTATACTGGCAGTGTCACTGTGTGCCTGCCTGTCCTGCCAAACAGATGACAGAGACCCACAGTGCTTACTTTTGTATCTCAAGAGCTTATATCATGGATGTTGGTCAAACTGAGTTAAAGTCATGGGGTATTGCTTAGGGAACTTACTATTAATATTTGTACTGGGTCAGGTATATAGTCTTCACTTCTCTGCTCCATTTTAAGGTTCTTTTTTTTTTTAAGTTGGGAGTTTGCCTTCTTCAGTCATGATTACTATGCAGTGTTTAAAACTGTGGTCCTACATATCATAGGTGCTTCCTAAATATTTCTGAAATGATAATTGGTTTACCTTTGTAGGGCACTTGACACTCTCCTGCCTGGATGAGCTTGGGTCTCACAGTGAACCCCTGAGGGGGTCCTTACTGGACAGAAAATGAAGCCACCTCTGTGGTTTCAAGACCAGTGAAGGACATTACTGGTGGAACAAGGGGGTAGCAAGTCTAAGTCTCCTGATTTTAGGTGCCTCTGCCTTTTCCACTATACCCTCCTGCCTGGGGAATGGAGTGTGACATTATTCATTGCAAATAGCTTTTCCCATGAGCAATCAGAATGCAGAACACAGAAACAGCCTAAATGTCCAGTGACAGATGAATGGATAAAAAAGATGTGATGCATAAACACAATGGACTATTACTCAGCCATGGTGAAGAATGCAGTAATGCCATGGACGCAACTAGAGATTATCACGCTAAGTGAAGTAATCCAGAAAGAGAAAGACAAATGCCTTGTGATGTTACTCACGTGTGGAATCTAAAATACGACACAATTAACCTACCTATGAAACAGAACCAGGCTCACAGAGGTAGAGAATAGACTTTGGTTACTGAGCAGGGGTGTGGGAGAGGGATGAACTGGGAGTTGGGGATTAGCAGATGCAAACTATATATATAGAATGGATAAACAGCAAGATCCTACTGTACAGCACAGGGAAATATATTCAATATCCTGTGATAAAGTATAATGGAAAAGAATATTTTTAAAAGTATATATAGTTGTATATATATATGTACACACATATATATATATATATATAATGGAATCACTTTGTTGTACAGCAGAAATTAACACAACATTGTAAATCAACTATATTTCAATTTAAAAAATG
Organism: Capricornis sumatraensis; assembly: GCF_032405125.1. Classification (NCBI taxonomy): domain Eukaryota; kingdom Metazoa; phylum Chordata; class Mammalia; order Artiodactyla; family Bovidae; genus Capricornis; species Capricornis sumatraensis. The sequence goes on from NC_091079.1 coordinate 10,505,290, forward strand.
CTCAAAAAAAAAAAAAAAGGAGAGCAGAACACTTGGCTAGTGTTTAGGGTAGAAGGAGCTTCATGTAGGTGGGTGGGCTTACTTGGCAGGGACTCTGAAGGGTGCTCAGAGGGAAGATATATCCATGCAGGGGAAAGTCTTGTATTAAAATTGCTTTCACTATTTTTCACTTGATAAAACAATGGTACTTATTTTATTTATTTTTAAGTAAAATTTATTTTTAAAGGTGGCACATGAATGGCTAGTATACAAATTACAGTTGAATTTGTTGCCAGTGACTCTGGACACATGAGTGACAGAGTGATAGGGCTTTGTAGGCAAAACAGCAAAACCCTGAGGCTTTTTATAATCTTTCAATTTCTTTTTAAAAAAATTTTATGATTATTTATAGTCCAGTGAGGGTCACCTTACTTGGTGGCTTTTCTTTTTCTTGTAAAATAACTGCTCTCAATAACACACCAAGGAGCTGTCATTGAGCCTCTGGATACGACATCAAAGTTATTTATTTCTTGCTTTCTGTGTTTATAGTGTGTATTTATGGACAACTTTATTATAGTACAAATCTGTAGCCAAATGACATTTCCCAAGTATTGTACCACGAGACAGATTTCTGGTGGTTACTCTTGTTATTCTTGTAATAATGTTTTACACGTTCTTCTGACTTTCAACAGCGTCCTGTCAGATAACAAAGCTTATAAGAATATCTATGGTGATGAAAGCCTTATAGGGCTGCAATTTCTCCACTTGTGCTTCTGAAACCAGCCCTCTGTAGCAAGTTCTGCTGGAAGAGGCCAGTATTTCTAGGTCATTTATTCTTTTATTGTTTCTTTGCTGTTTTGTTCTACTTGACAGAATAGGTTTCAGGAAATCCGCCATGGGCATACTGATTTCCACTTGGGTTGCTCCTGCTACGCTGCATTTTCCCGACCTCCCTTTTGAGCTACACTCCAGAACGCATTTCACTGTTCATAGCAACTTCAGTTTCAAATCTCCTCCCTACACACAACACGTCTGGTGTTCTTGGCCATGTGCCTTCACTCTTTCAGCCTGAAGCCATCACTTAGCATGTACCAGGATTCTTTTAGGCTGTTATTTTTTTAAAGTAAGTGAAAGAGAACGTCTCTCAGTCGTGTCCAACTCTTTGGGACCCCATGGACTATACAGTCCATGGAATTCTCCAGGCCAGAATACTGGAGTGGGTAGCCTCTCCCTTCTCCATGGGATCTTTCCAACCTAGGGATTGAATGCAGGTCTCCTGCATTACAGGCAGATTCTTTACCAGCTGAGCCACCAGGGAAGCCCAAGAATACTGGAGTGGGTAGCCTATCTGTTCTCCAGGGGATCTTCCTGACCCAGAAATTGAACTGGGGTGTCCTGCATTGCAAGTGAATTCTTTCCCAACTGAGTATCAGGGAAGCCCTTTTAAAAAGTCATGTAGATCTTTATTTACTGATAAGCTTTTCCCCAAGGAAATGATGGCATTGCTAACTGGTTATGCCATTGACCCTTCCTAGCCTCTGACTTCAGGCAGACTGCCTGACTACAGGCAGGCTTTGTAGTCTAATACTGATACTAAAGGGAAAAAATAACTTGCAATTGAAGTGGCAGCAAATACCTTGTGTGTCCTAGGGAAGGCATCATGCTTCCTTTACCCTGGCTCCTGGTATCAGGCACCTGGTGGTCCTCATGTCTTGATAGAATTCTCAAACTGAGAGGGCTTTGCAGACAACAGTTAAGTTTCTCCTGTAGCTGTGCCAGCCTAGGATCAAAGGTCTTACTTCTGCCTTCTCCCTGGAAGCAAATGGATTGCTGATTTGTTTTCCAGTGACAAAATATGAATGTGATCAGCAGCCTAATAAGAGTCATAAACACTGTTAGAGTCCTTATTTATTTATTTACTAAATGTGTAAATTAGTTTTCCTAACCCCTAAGTCCATAATGACACACAAAGCATATTTCAAAAAGTGAAGTCATTTTTTATATGTATACATGTATACCTGAAACTGTCATTACTATGTGCTGTGCTTAGTTGCTCGGTTGTGTCTGACTCTTGGCGACCCCATAGCTAGTAGCCCACCAGGCTCCTCTGTCCCTGGGGATTCTCGAGGCAAGAATACTGGAGTGGGTTTCCATGCCCTCCTGCAGGGGATTTTCCCAACCCAGGATCGAACCCAGGTCTCCAGCACTGCAGGCAGATTCTTTACCATCTGAAGCACCAGGGAAGCCCAAGAATACTGGGGTGAGTAGCTTATCCCTTCTCTAGCAGAACTTTCTGACCCAGGGATTGACCCAGGAGACTGGGGTCTCCTGCATTGCAGTTGAGCTACCAGGGAAGCCCTAATTGACTATGCTGCTGCTGCTGCAGTCATGTCCAACTCTGTGCGACCCCATAGATGGCAGCTCATCAGGCTCCCCGTCCCTGGGATTCTCCAGGCCAAGAACACTGGAGTGGGTTGCCATTTCCTTCTCCAATGCATGAAAATGAAAAGTGAAAGTGAAGTCACTCAGTCGTGACCAACTCTTAGCGATCCCATGGATTGCAGCCTACCAGGCTCCTCTGTCCATGGGATTTTCCAGGCAAGAGTACTGGAGTGGAGTGCCATTGCCTTCTGCGCTAATTGACTGTACTGTAATGTAAAAGTTAAAAAAGGTGAAGTTACGCTTTGACATAATTCAATACATGCCTCTCATCACAATGCCTCTGAGGTTCTGTCCCCCTTATTCCCATTGCCTTGTCACTCCTTATAGCCTTGTCTGCCTATAAAATCTGATTCATTACTCAAGGTCAAGTTAAAGTGTCACTTTGTCTGTGAAATGTTCTAGAATCTTTCTGGAAAGTATCCATTACTTTTGCCTTTCCGTCTGTAGAGCACTTTGTGGTTCTACTTATCTTCATTGAGGGTTCCTTTAAGGCTAAAGTGTGCTTCAGTTTTAGGGTGTGTGTGTGTCCTTCTTCTTTGAGGACAGATAAGGCATTATTTGGCTCTGAAGGTTTCTTTAGTACTCAGCACTGTGATTTAAATATGCTGTTGTCTGAAGTGTTGACTGGTGATGAATATACAAGGCTGGCTTCAGGAGGTCATAAAGAAAGAGAGATTGTAAATAATCAAGTCCCTAATCTGTGAGAGCATAAAATTAGAGACAAATTTTGATATGAATAGAACCACTTGAAAATATAGAAAAGATCTTTACTACCACTTTTTGTAGTTTCAGCAAAAGCACCCATGAAACAAATCTTTGGACACAGTTTGCTCAGGGAGGGCACCAAATTTGTGGTCTGTACAAGGACAAATTTTATCACCTCTTGAAGGGGTTTTTAGCTTGGGGGTTTATTTATTCACGTTTTAATATTTCCTATATAGACCATACTTTTATACTTTTAAAATGTGAACAAATGAGTGAAACTGGGACGTAATTACACTACCATGGAAGCTTGGGGTTTGTGAAGAAAGGAAAATAATTGTGTAGGATTAGATGCACAGTAAGGTGAAAAATGTACTTAAGATCATTGCTCATGTGTGTGAGTGTGTGTGTGTGGACTCAGAAACAACAAAGTATAGGATGGACATTGGCTCTGGTGTCAGATAAACCCAAGCCTAGTTTTGGCATCTCATCTGGAGTGTCCTTTAGCAAGATTTCTAACGTCTTTGAGCCTCACCTCACTTATAAAATGGCGATAATGGTGAGCTGCATAGACTGAGGATAACACATTTTCAAGCATGAAGCAGTTCCTGGCATAGCAGAGGGATCTCTTCTCCCACTCCCTCTTTATATTGCACTTTTAGAAAAAGCCCTGGAAGCCTCGGAGAAGCCTTTCATGGAGACAGACTGGGGTGACACCAGTGGTCCCCCTCTTAGCCTCTGTCAGCATCGTGTACTCTCCGCCCAGAAGTCCTGCTGGTCCATCCTGGACGGACCTCTGCCTGGAATCCCTGAGTGCTCTATTACTAGAGCCCTTTCAGCTTGTGGGGGCTCTAAGGTCAGCCCTCGAGGACAAAGACTCTTTATCACCTGCCCACGTGTCAGTTGCCATTGCTATTCCTGGCATCAGTGGTGGCTCCAAGGGTATTTGAAATGCAGGGAAAGCAAGAGGCAGGGCTCCCCCGTGGTGGCCCTTGGTGCCTCCGGAATGTCTGCCACGCCTCTGCTGCTTTGCGGTTAGTCAGTTGGTTGTGCTTTTAAGGTCCCATGTGGCTTTGAGTGAGAAAAGGAATGTCTTTCAAAAAACTGTGGACTGCTGGAAGAGTCTGCCCCAGTTACTCAAAGGTTCCTTTCTCTACAGTTATTTTCTCTTTCGAGGTTACTGCAGTTAGAATTAAAAGCTGTAATCTTGACTTCAGGGCTGAGTTCTTAAACTGGACTTTGCTTTCTATTCTGTACATGACTCATCCTTGCATTTAAATTTTGGGAAAGAAAGTGTGTAAGTTCTTTGCAACGTGCGTTTACGGAAATCATGAAGCTGTGTAGAATATGACCACAACTTGCACATAGAAGAGGAACTGGAAAAAACATTCTAAATGGTAATAGTGAGTTGTCTCAATGAGTGATTTCCCCCCTTTTTTTCTTTCTCTATCTCTATTTTCTACTTTTCTATGTGTGTTGTGCTTAGTTGCTCAGTCATGTCCAACTCTTTGCAACCCCATGGACTGTTGTCGGCCAGGCTCCTCTGTCCATGGGGATTCTCCAGGCAAGAACACTAGAGTGGGTTGCCATGCCCTCCTCTAGGGGATCTTCCCTACCCAGGGATTGAACCTGGGTCTCCCGCATTGCAGGCAGATTCTTTACCACCTGAGCCATCAGGGAAGGCCTTTTCTATAGTAATCACATATTACCTAAAATGAAGAAACCAAATATATAGAGAGAGGGTAAGGAGAGAGAGAGTAAGCAGCAGTTTCACTGTTTTATGGTGATGGATGACATTGCCTTTTCTTTGTATCTGCTCAAGATTCAATCAATAGACTGGGGTACCTCTGTTGTCACCACGAACTTAGGCAGTTCCCTTCCACCTTCACCCATTTATTCAGCAGGAGAACAGGGCGGTCACATCTGTCTTGTTGGATTGCCTTGAGATACAAAGGATATTATGATGATAAATATTCTTGAAAAACCACGGTGCTTTATGAAAGAGAAGGTTTTACTGATGCTCAAGTGACCTTATGGAGCTCATTAAGAGCAATTTTGTAGGAGGAAGAATCATAAAAGTGTAGCAACAGTCAAAAATGTGCATATGGAAGGGAAGAGGGGGCTTTCGATGGGTTTACTTTGATCATCGTGGGTGGATTTTCCACCAGTGGTATATCATCTAGGAGTTTTTAGTTTCTAGCACAACCACACAACCCACACAAGGAAAGCTTTTCTAAGGTGATCTCAATGAGCCATCACTTGTCCCAGCAGAGTGGGACTGAGTGAGAGAAATAAGTCGAGGAGAGTGAGTTACAGCAACAAAAACATTTATGGCTGAAATTTATTGTGTTCCAGTCACCCTGTTAAACTCTAGTTTAACTCTTATAATATATCTATTAGGTAGATGCTTTTATTATTCATGTTTACACATGGGAAAGCTGAGTTACAGGGAGATTAATGACATCTTCAGGGTTTCCCAGCTTAAAGAGGTTAGTGGTGAGATTTGAACCTAAGTAGTTTGCTCTATAACCCACACTGTTAACCTTGAGGATGAGTTGCTTAATGATAAGGCTCAATTTGGTGGTGGTGAGAGGTGGAGAGAGCAGATGACTCACCTTTTGGGGCAGAATTAAATTTAGTTTACTTAGTGTTTACTTAGTGTCTTTGTCCTTCAATAGACTTTCTGAACAATCAGCGTGCATTGTATTTGTACATTTACTCTGACAGCAACTCCAAAATGGAATCAATTATAATACTCCACTGCATATATTTAGAAAATAACCAAGAATGGGATGTTTGCTTAAAATCAAAAGTTGTCTCCTTTAAGACTGGAAATTAGATCCTAGTCTGATGCCTTAGTTTAGGTTTCGAATTTCAGGATTACACTGCCATCTAGTGCAGACAAAACATTTTCCCAGAGTGTGGAAGCTAGTGAATATACATAAAATTTTGTGGGATGCAACATTAAAGGATGTTTATTTAAGGGTTCTTTCATAAAAGAGAAAGGATGATTTCATAATCAAGGATCTTTCTATATATACTGATAAAAGATAACATGTAATTCAGGGACACATTTTCTATTTAATAGGTGATAATAGTATAGAAGGGAAGGCTTGAGTTCCTTTACTTCATTTAATTTCAAGTAAATTTCTTTAACATATATCCAGTAAAGAAATTAGTGCAGTTTTTTTTCTTCCATGAGCTTGAAAGTTCCTGCAAGTCTTATGAGTTCAACTGATAATTATTTTAAAAATTTATTCTGCAAATGCTACAGCCAATGTTAGCTGTGAAAAGGAAAAGTAGCTTAATGGAGCTGAGAACATTTCTTTTATGAGCAGTCTTTCTTGGCCAGTAGCACCAGTGGCACCCAGGAGCTTGTTAGAAATGTAGATTCTCATGCCTATCTAAAATCTCCTGAATCAGAACCCCAAGCCATTCAGGTGGTTCTGGTATGCCTTTGGGAACAACTGTTAGAAAAGGAAATTATAGTATGTAGAAAAATATGCTGAGGGACCAGAATGTGAAGTTATTTGGAAGTAGAAGAAGAGGCTCAGGACGTGTATTAGGTTCCACAAACTGAGGACTCACAAGGTAACAGATGTAGCAATATGTATCGGAGGCACATATACGGTGGAGTGGAGTTGACTTTTCTCTTTCTTGGGGACATTCAGTTCAGTTCAGTTCAGTTGCTCAGTCGTGTCCGACTCTTTGGGACCCCATGAATTGCAGCACACCAGCCCTCCCTGACCATCACCAACTCCCGGAGTTCACTCAGACTCACGTCCATCGAGTCAGTGATGCCATCCAGCCATCTCATCCTCTGTCATCTTGGGGACATGGAAATGCCCATATTAATATTTCGGAGGAAGCAAAAGTAACATGCTGAAAGACTTGGGGTGGGGATGGGGTTTGTGTTAAATAACACATTCTTGTATTAATGGTCCATGACAAGAACACATTTATTTGGGAGGGATTTCAGAGAGAAATGACTTTCATCGTGGGGCTTGCTACATATGATTAGGCTATGATTACAAGTATAGAATCAAAATACGTGGATTAAAACTAGCACTTTGATTGTGGAAAAATTTCTTTATAGTAAAAGTAACATAACCCAAAACTGGAGGTCCTAGTTTTAGCAACTCTCTGATTATTAATCACCTTTCAGACAGATTTCTATGATAAATTTCAGACTCTCACTGTGGCTAACCTGTGGCAACCTCACACAACTGGTATGTGCCCTTAGGAATTTTGGGTCTTTTATTTTTAAAGACAAGAGAGATGGAAGAAAACTTAAACCTAGATACCATTTGGAAGCCAGTTTTTAAAGTGCCTCTTCTTCTTTGTTTTAAGGTTTCCCTGGTGGCTCAGAGGTTAAAGTGTCAGCCTGCAATGTGGGAGACCTGGGTTTGATCCCTGGGTTGGGAAGATCCCCTGGAGAAGGAAATGGCAACCCACTCCAGTGTTCTTGCCTGGAGAATCCCATGGAAGTGGGAGCCTGGTGGGCTACAGTCCACAGGGTCACAAAGAGTTGGACACAACTGAGTGACTTCACTTCACTTCTTTGTTTTAAGCTATAATGTAATTAAATGTGGGACTTGTGGCATCTTTAATGTTATAAGTTAATGGCCGTGTCACTTCAAATGGATACTTTAAAATTTTTTTATTATTTTTATTTTTTTAAATATAAATTTTTTTTTTACAACATTGTATTGATTTTGCCATACATCAGCATGAATCCACCACAGGTATACATGTGTTCCCCATCCTGAAACCCTCCCTCCTCCCTCCCTGTACCATTCCTCCAGGTCGTCTCAGTGCACCAGCCACAAGCATCCAGTATCATGTATCAAATCTGGACTGTCAATTCGTTTCACATATGATATTATACAAGTTTCAATGCCATTCTCCCAAATTATCTCATCTTCTCCTTCTCCCACAGGGTCCAAAAGACTGTTCTATACATCTGTGTCTCTTTTGCTGTCTCACATACAGGGTTATTGTTACCATCTTTCTAAATTCCATATATATGCCTTAGTATAATGTATTGGTGTTTTTCTTTCTGGCTTACTTCACTCTGTGTAATCAGCTGTAGTTTCATCTACCTCATTAGAACGGATTCAAATGTATTCTTTTTAATGGCTGAGTAATACTCCATTATGTATATGTACCACAGCTTTCTTATCCATTCATCTGCTGATGGACATCTAGGTTGCTTCCATGTCCTGGCTATTATAAACAGTGCTGCGATGAACATTGGGGTACACGTGTCTCTTTCAATTCTGGTTTCCTTGGTGTGTGTGCCCAGTGGTGGGATTGCTGGGTCATAAGGCAGTTTTCTATTTCCAGTTTTTTAAGGAATCTCCACACTGTTCTCCATAGTGGCTGTACTAGTTTGCATTCCCACCAACAGTGTAGGAGGGTTCCCTTTTCTCCACACCCTCTCCACCATTTATTGTTTGTAGACTTTTGGATCGCAGCCATTCTGACTGGCATAAAATGGTACCTCATTGTGGTTTTGATTTGCATTTCTCTGATAATGAGTGATGTTGTGCATCTTTTCATGTGTTTGTTAGCCATCTTTATGTCTTCTTTGGAGAAATGTCTATTTAGTTCTTTGGCCCATTTTTTGATTAGGTCATTTATTTTTCTGGAATTGAGCTGCAGGAATTGCTTGTATGTTTTTGAGATTAGTTGTTTGTCAGTTGCTTCATTTGCTATTATTTTCTCCCATTCTGAAGGCAGTCTTTTCACCTTGCTTATAGTGTTCTTTGTTGTGCAGAAGATTTTAATTTTAATTAGATCCCATTTGTTTATTTTTGCTTTTATTTCCAGTATTCTGGGAGGTGGGTCATAGAGGATCCTGCTGTGATTTATGTCGGAGATTGTTTTGCCTATGTTCTCCTCTAGGAGTTTTATAGTTTCTGGTATTATGTTTAGATCTTTAATTCATTTTGAGTTTATTTTTGTGTATGGTGTTACAAAGTGTTCTAGTTTCATTCTTTTACAAATGGTTGACCAGTTTTCCCAGCATCACTTGTTAAAGAGTTTGTCTTTAAACCATTGTATATTCTTGCCTCCTTTGTTGAAGATAAGGTGTCCATAGGTGCGTGGATTTATCTCTGAGCTTTCTATTTTGTTCCATTGATCTATATTTCTGTCTTTGTGCCAGTACCATACTGTCTTGATGACTGTGGCTTTGTAGTAGAGCCTGAAGTCAGGCAGGTTGATTCCCCCAGTTCCATTCTTCTTTCTCAAGATTGCTTTGGCTATTCGAGGTTTTTTGTATTTCCATACAGATTGTGAAATTATTTGTTCTAGCTCTGTGAAAAATATGGCTGGTAGCTTGATAGGGATTGCATTGAATCTATAGATTGCTTTGAGTAGTATACTCATTTTCACTATATTGATTCTTCTGATCCATGAACATGGTATATTTCTCCATCTATTAGTGTCCTCTTTGATTTCTTTCACCAGTGTTTTATAGTTTTCTATGTATAGGTCTTTAGTTTCTTTAGGTAGGTATATTCCTAAGTATTTTATTCTTTTCATTGCAATGGTGAATGGAATTGTTTCCTTAATTTCTCTTTCTATTTTCTCATTATTAGTGTATAGGAATGCAAGGGATTTCTGTGTGTTGATTTTATATCCTGCAACTTTACTATATTCATTGATTAGCTCTAGTAATTTTCTGGTGGAGTCTTTAGGGTTTTCTATGTAGAGGATCATGTCATCTGCAAAGTGGGAGTTTTACTTCTTCTTTTCCAACTTGGATTCCTTTTATTTCTTTTTCTGCTCTGATTGCTGTGGCCAAAACTCCCAAAGCCATGTTCAATAGTAGTGGTGAAAGTGGGCACCCTTGTCTTGTTCCTGACTTTAGGGGAAATGCTTTCAATTTTTCACCATTTAGGATAATGTTCGTTGTGGGTTTGTTATATATAGCTGTTATCATTTTGAGGTATGTTCCTTCTATTCCTGCTTTCTGGAGAGTTTTTATCATGAATCGATGTTGAATTTTGTCAAAGGCTTTCTCTGCATCTATTGAGATAATCACATGGCTTTTATTTTTCAATTTGTTAATGTGGTGTATTACATTGATTTGCAGATATTGAAGAATCCTTGTATCCCTGGTATAAAGCCCATTTGGTCATGGTGTATGATCTTTTTAATGTGTTGTTGGATTTTGATTGCTAGAATTTTGTTAAGGATTTTTGCATCTATGTTCATCAATGATACTGGCCTGTAGTTTTCTTTTTTTGTGGCATCTTTGTCAGGTTTTGGTATTAGGGTGATGGTGGCCTCATAGAATGAGTTTGGAAGTTTATCTTCCTCTGCCATTTTCTGGAAGAGTTTGAGTAGGATAGATGTTAGCTCTTCTCTAAATTTTTTGTAGAATTCAGCTGTGAAGCCATCTGAACCTGGACTTCTGTTTGCTGGAAGATTTCTGATTACAGTTTCAATTCCCATGGTTGTGATGGGTCTGTTAAGATTTTCTATTTCTTCCTGGTTCAGTTTTGGAAAGTTGTACTTTTCTAAGAATTTGTCCATTTCTTCCACATTGTCCATTTTATTGGCATATAATTGCTGATAGTAGTCTCTTATGATCCTTTGTATTTCTGTGTTGTCTGTAGTGATCTCTCCATTTTCATTTCTAATTTTATTGATTTGATTTTCCTCCCTTTGTTTCTTGATGAGTCTGGCTAATGGTTTGTCAATTTTATTTATCCTTTCAAAGAACCAGCTTTTTTTGGCTTTGTTGATTTTTGCTATGGTCTCTTTTGTTTCTTTTGCATTTATTTCTGCCCTAATTTTTAAGAAATCTTTCCTTCTACTAACCCTGGGGTTCTTCATTTCTTCCTTTTCTAGTTGCTTTAGGTGTAGAGTTAGGTTATTTGTTTGACTTTTTTCTTGCTTCTTGAGATATGCCTGTATTGCTATGAACTTTCCCCTTAGCACTGCTTTTACAGTGTCCCACAGGTTTTGGGTTGTTGCATTTTCATTCATTTCTATGCATATTTTGATTTCTTTTGTGATTTGTTGCTTATTCAGCAGCATGTTGTTCAGCCTCCATATGTTGGAATTTTTAATAGTTTTTCTCCTGTAATTGAGATCTAGTCTTACTGCATTGTGGTCTGAAAAGATGCTTGGAATAATTTCAACTTTTTTGAATTTACCAAGGCTAGATTTATGGCCCAGGAAGTGATCTATCCTGGAGAAGGTTCCGTGTGTGCTTGAGAAAGAGGTGAAATTCATTGTTTTGGGGTGAAATGTCCTATAGATATCAATTAGGTCTAACTGGTCTATTGAATCACTTAAAGTTTGTGTTTCCTTGTTAATTTTCTGTTTAGTTGATCTATCCATAGGTGTGAGTGGGGTATTAAAGTCTCCCACTATTATTGTGTTATTGTTAATTTCCCCTGTCATACTTGTTAGCATTTGTCTTACATATTACAGTGCTCCTATGTTGGGTGCATATATATTTATAATTGTTATATCTTCTTCTTGGATTGATCCTTTGATCATTATGTAGTGGCCTTCTTTGTCTCTTTTCACAGCCTTTGTTTTAAAGTCTATTTTATCTGATATGAGTATTGCTACTCCTGCTTTCTTTTGGTCTCTATTTGCATGGAAGATCTTTATCCAGCCCTTCACTTTCAGTCTGTATGTGTCCCCTGTTTTGAGGTGGGTCTCTTGTAGACAACATATAGAGGTCTTGTTTTTGTATCCATTCAGCCAATCTTTGTCTTTTGGTTGGGGCATTCAACCCATTTACATTTAAGGTAATTATTGATAAGTATGATCTCATTGTCATTTATCCTTTTGTTTTGGGTTTGAGTTTATACACCTTTTTTTTGTTTCCTGTCTAGAGAAGATCCTTTAGCATTTGTTGGAGAGCTGGTTTGGTGGTGCTGAATTCTCTCAGCTTTTGCTTGTCTGTAAAGCTTTTGATTTCTCCTTCATATTTGAATGAGATCCTTGCTGGGTACAGTAATCTGGGCTGTAGGTTATTTTCTTTCATCACTTTAAGTATGTCCTGCCATTCCCTCCTGGCCTGAAGAGTTTCTCTAGAAAGATCAGCTGTTATCCTTATGGGAATCCCCTTGTGTGTTATTTGTTGTTTTTCCCTTGCTGCTTTTAATATTTGTTCTTTGTGTTTGATCTTTGTTAATTTGATTAATATGTGTCTTGGGATGTTTTGTCTTGGGTTTATCCTGTTTGGGACTCTCTGGGTTTCTTGGACTTGGGTGATTATTTCCTTCCCCATTTTAGGCAAGTTTTCAACTATTATCTCCTCAAGGATTTTCTCATGGTCTTTCTTTTTGTCTTCTTCTTCTGGGACTCCTATGATTTGAATGTTGGAGCATTTAATATTGTCCTGGAGGTCTCTGACATTGTCCTCATTTCTTTTAATTTGTTTTTCTTTTTTCCTCTCTGATTCATTTATTTCTACCATTCTGTCATCTAATTCACTAACCCTATCTTCTACCTCTGTTATTCTACTATTTGTTGCCTCCAGAGTGTTTCTGATCTCATTTATTGCATTATTCATTATATATTGACTCTTTTTTATTTCTTCTAGGTCCTTGTTAAACTTTCTTGCAACTTCTCAATCCTTGTCTCCAGGCTATTTATCTGTGATTCCATTTTGTTTTCAAGATTTTGGATCATTTTCACTATCATTATTTGGAATTATTTCTCAGGTAGATTCCCTATCTCTTCCTCTTTTGTTTGGTTTGGTGAGCATTTCTCCTGTTCCTTTACTTGTTGGGTATTCCTCTGTCTCTTCATCTTGTTTATATTGCTGAGTTTGGGGTGTTCTTTCTGTATTCTGGCAGTTTGTGGAGTTCTCTTTATTGTGGAGATTCCTCACTGTGGGTGGGGTTGTACAGGTAGCTTGTCAAGGTTTCTTGGTTAGGGAAGCTTGTGTCGGTGTTCTGGTGGGTGGAGCTGGATTTCTTCTCTCTGGAGTGCAATGAATTATCCAGTAATGAGTTATGAGATGTCAATGGTTTTGGAGTAACTTTGGGCAGCCTGTATATTGGAGCTCAGGGCTGTGTTCCTGTGTGGCTGGAGAATTTGCGTGGTATGTCTTGCTCTGGAATTTGTTGGCCCTTGGGTGGTGCTCGGTTTCAGTGTAGGTATGGAGGCGTTTAATGAGCTCCTGTCAGTTAATGTTCCCTGGAGTCAGGAGTTCTCTAGTGTTCTCAGGGTTTGGACTTAAGCCTCCTGCTTCTGGTTTTCAGTCTTATTTTTACAGTAGTCTCAAGATTTCTCCTTCTATACAGCACCATTGATAAAACATGTAGGTTAAAGATGGAAAGTTTCTCCATAGTGAGGGACACCCAGAGAGGTTCACAGAGTTATATGGAGAAGAGAAGAGGGAGGAGGGAGTTAGAGGTGACCCGAGATGAGGTGGAATCAAAAGAGGAGAGAGCAAGCTAGCCAATAATCACTTTTTTATGTGCACTCCACAACTGGACCGCTCAGAGATGTTCATGGAGTTATACAGAGAAGAGAAGAGGGAGGAAGGAGACAGAGGTGGCCAGGAGGATAAAACGGGAAATCAAAAGGAGAGAGACAGATCCAGCCAGTAATCGGTTCCCTAAGTGTTCTCCACTGTCTGGAACACACAGAGGTTCACAGAGTTGGGTAGAGAAGAGAGGGGATAAGGAGGAGACACAGGCGACCTGGTGGAGAAAAAGGAGAGTCTCAAGGGGGAGAGAGCAGTCAAGCCAGTAATCTCACTCCCAAGTAAAAATGGGTACTGAAGATTGGGTTCTTAAAGGTACAAAATTTATAACAAATGCCAAAAAGCAAAGATTAAAAATCAGGAGTAGAGTTTGGAATTTCAAAAATACAATATTAAAGAAAAGAAGAAAGAAAAGAAAACAAAATCACAAAAATTATAAAAATATATATATATGAAGTTTGCTTTTAAAAAATATGGTATTTTTTTTTCAAAGTAATAGTAGGTTAGAAAAGTGAAAATTAAAAGAGTAATAGAGGACTTAAAAATTAAAAAAAAAAAAAGAATGATCGTAAAAATCGTAAAAGTATATCTAGGACTTTCTCTGTTGTTGTTGTGGGTATTGTGGGGTCAGTTCATTTTCGGATAGTTCCTTGGTCCAGCTTATATTTCTCAAGATCTATAGGCCCCTTCCTATGTAGTCGGTACTAACTACAGGGTTTTAATCTATTGCACCTGTCACTTCCAAGGTGGTTCCCTCTGTGTTAGCTTCTTCTGTTTGCTGGTCTTTTCAGTGTCTGATTTCTGCTCTGACACAAAGGACATGGTGGTGGACACTTTTTTTAGGCTCTCTTGTTCAGTCGCACTGTGGGAAGGGAGGGACACTGCAAACAAATCCCACTGGCGTGTGTTCACAGTGCCTCAGCCACACTGGGTCTGCCCCCGCTCACGGCGTGTGCACCCTCCCTGCCCACACTGCTCAGGCTCTAGGTTGCTCCCCCGGGAACCGTCCAAGGCTGGCCCTGGGCTGCATGCACCTCCCATGTCTAAGCTGCTCAGGTTCAGGCACTCGGGTAGTCCTCAGAGGTGCAGACTTGGTGGGGCCTGCGTTTTGTGCCCTTCCCAGGTCCGAACAGCTCAGGTGATGAGGTGTTTGGTGAGCGTGGTCACTGCAACTTATCGCCTTCCCCATCCCTGCCGCTCAGTTTTCTGGGTGTACAACCGGTGCACCTTCTCAGGCAGATGTTGACTGTCCAGAACCCCAGGAAGTCTTAGTTAGCAAAGAAGCCTGCTTGCAGTTTGGTAGATAATGTCTCTCTGGGGCTGCAATTGCCCCCTTCTGGCTTTGGCTGCCTGTCACTGGAGGGGGATGGTCTGCAGCTGGCTATCTCCGTTCAGTCCTTTGTTCTGTGTGCCCGTCTGGTGGTGTCTTAGGGCTTTTCGCGTGGCAGCTATCCTAGAGTCTGGTTTGCTAGCCCAAGTTAGTTCGCTCAGATTGTCCTTGGGGCTATCAGGCCTGATCCTTACTCTAAGCAATGCAGCCCGTGCCTGCCTGACCAGCCCCCGCTTGCTAGTGGCAGGTGCAGACATCTGTGCTGCTTCTCCACTGGGGGAGTTACCACTGGGCTCTTAATCTGTGGGTTTTATTTTATTTATTTATTTACTTTTGCCTTACCAAAGCTCAGGATGGTTTATTTCACTACCGAATCATACCAACTATTCCACCACAGTTCATCAAATCTGAGACTGCCAACAGTGGCTAACATACAACTGTGCCCTGAAGCGCCACTCTGCCAATTAAGTTACAAAACACCATCAACTGGAAGGTATGTCACAATTCAGAGATGTTAAAATGTGTATGTATGTACACAGATTTACACATACATATAGATCTTAGATTGACAAAATACAGTAATCCAATAGCCTTGGAACAAGTTATTCCAAAAAAAGTGTTATAAAATATAACACTTCTCCAAACCTTTAGAAAATTAATCTTGTCCTGAAGTACAGAAAGAAAGGAAAAAAAAGAGTGATAAATCTAAAGTATGAATAAAGTTATAGGAAACAGCAAGCATTTACAATACATTCCCCCTTTAAAAATTATTTCTTGTCATCTGTGGCGTCAAATCATATCCTTCACAACGTGCAGAGCTGCTAACGTCTTTCCCAGCCATCAACGTGAGCACAGCCTACTTGAATCTTCTCACGGCCAAGTGCATGAAGAGTGGTGAGCACAGTTGTTGGCGTACACCGCAAAAAGGGCTTTTCATCTACCTGCTGGCCTCAACTTCTGCTTATTTTCTCCAAAAGTCAGGGAAAGTAATTGTCACTTCTCATTCCACAGCAGTGAAAAACATAATCTTTGCTGAAGACACAGCCTTAAGTCCCTAGAAGATCAAAGACGCCAACACCTCAGAAAACTCTGGTAGAGGCTGTACGGGAACGACCAACGGGAAGTGCACGGGTCTTCAGGGCCTCCCACCTCCTGCCCTGAAAGAGCGCGCGTCGTAGGCCCACACGGTGTCTATCCCCTCCCCTGTGACCTGCGCCGGGGTCCAGTGCGGGAAGGGGAACCGGCAAGCAATGACCCGCGCGTCATCCTGAAGCTCGAGCTCAAGCTTCTCCTCCAGCTGCGCCATCATCTGGGGCACACCAAAGATAACAACATTTGAGTACTGCAAAAAGGTGACCTTCCACAAGTCTGAGATGTAAAATCTGGCCGATGCCTGCACCCCTTCCCTCCAAGCGCGGTACCTGGAGTACCAGATGAGCCAGGGGTTCAACTCATAACCCACAGCTGTGAACCCTTCCTTTGCAGCTGCGATCACAATACGTCCGTCACCACTACCAATGTCCACCAGGGGTCCGCTCCTGCATCGCAACATTTTCACAACATTTTCGATCTGTTTCGTAGTTGCAGGTACAAAAGGCAAACAAATTCTTCGGAGGGCTGGTGTTATAAATGGTGTGGGCACAGCATACAGAGCCACCAGCGTCCCCCCAACAATGCCAGTAAATAAGACCCCCCAGCTGCTTTTCTTCAAACTGCTGGCTTCAAGACATGCAAGTGGAACGCATTCTGGCGGCCATCCTTCTTCAAGTGTTGCTAGGTGTGTCCCGCCTCCTCCATCCATTGCGAGATTTCCCTGTGGGTTTTAATTATTTACTTATTTTTCCTCCCTGTTATGTTGCCCTCTGTGCTTCCAAGGCTCACCACAGACTCGGCAGTGAGAGTGTTTCCTGGTGTTTGGAAACTTTTCTCTTTTTAAGACTCCCTTCTCAGGATGGAGCTCTGTCCCTACCTCTTTTGTCTCTTTTCTTGTCTTTTTTATTATTTCCTTCCTCCTTTCGAAGACAATGGGCTGCTTTTCTGGGTGCCTGATGTCCTCTGCCAGGATTCAGAAGTTGTTTTGTGGAATTTACTCAGCGTTTAAATGTTCTTTTGATGAACTTGTGGGGGAGAAAGTGATCTCCCTGTCCTATTCCTATGCCTATTCTTAGGACCGCCCCCTCCAAATGGATACTTTTTAAAAAGACATTCATGTAAAAAACAAGGAACTTGTCCTGCTACTCAAGTCTTATTGGGCATCCCAACTATTGTGCCGCATACCAGAAAATAAAAGGAAAGATACCTCATGGCATTTCTAGTGCCGACTATATCTTAATCCAGTGTTTTTCAAACCATGGGGTGCAACCCATTAGATGGTCCTGAAATCAGTTTATTGAGTTGATCATCATCACTAAAAAATGTAATAGGATAAAGCAGAAAACAGAACATACCACAATTACATATGTAAGTACTGTCTTCTGAAACCTCTGTTACAGTTGTGCATATTTATGCATATTTATCAAATCCATTCAATCTATCTTTCAATAAATGTCAGAACCATCTTTCTGAAGACACACCTAAAAAGTTGTTCTTGTCCATAACCTCGTCGCTCATTTGCTTGTGTGTGTGCGTGTGTGTTAGTTGCTTAGTTGTATCTGACTCTTTGCAACCCCAGAGACTGCAGCCCACCAGGCCCCTCTGTCCATGGGATTCTGCAGGCAAGAACACTGGAGTGGGTTGCCATTTTCTTTTCCAAAAGAAACTATAGAAAGAAAGAAAGTGAAGTCACTCAGTCATGTATGACTCTTTGTGACCCCATGGACTGTAGCTTATGAAACTCCTCCATCCATGGAATCTTCCAAGCAAGAGTACTGGGGTAGGTTGCTTTTTCCTTCTCCATGTCACTCATTTGCTTAACAGGCAGAATTAAAGTCCAGACTCCAAGATTTTCAAGATCCCCTACTCATCTCCTCCCCTATGGTCCTAATTGCATTTTAGAAAGTATCACCATCTACTCAGTTACTGAAACTTCTACTCCCTCATCCAGTCCTTTTCTAATGTACCACTCATCAGTCTTATCTCTTCACTCTCACCTTGCCTGAGTCAAAATTTACCCTTTCAGATAAGACTTTTCTCACTCCTCAGTCTCGACCAGCCTCTAAAACAACCCCTCCCTTCCTCTAGCATACTTTGCCATCTTTTATAATTTTGAAAATGACAGTTCCAGCTGAAATTATCTTGTTTATTCTTGTAAACATATTTAGTATCTGTCTCCCCACAAGCTCAGTTGGTAAAGAATCCACCTGCAATGCAGGAGACCCTGGTTTGATTCCTGGGTTGGGAAGATCCCCTGGAGAAGGGATAGGCTACCCACTCCAGTATTCTTGGGCTTCCCTGGTGGCTCAGCTGGTAAAGAATCCACCTGAAATGCAGGAGACCTGGGTTTGATCCCTGGGTTGGGAAGATCCCCTGGAGAAGGGAAAGGCTATCCACTCCAGTATTCCGGCCTGGAGAATTATGTGGACTGTATAGTCCATGGGGTCTCAAAGAGTCAGACATGACTGAGTGACTTTCACATACACACATCTCCACAAGCATGTAAGCTACCCAGGACAGGGACCTGGTCTTGCTCTGTGCTATTTATGTGCTGAGGTCAGTTCAGGGCTCATGGTAGAAAAGTCAGAAACAAATATTTACCAAGTGAGGAACTTCTCTGGTGTTCCAGTGGCTAAGACTCTTGTGCTTGAAATGCAGGGGCATAGGTTCAATCCTGACTAGGGAACTGGTCATATGCCACAACTAAGAGCTTACACGCTGCAACTAAAGATCCTGCATGCTGCGATGAAGATCAAAGATCCTGCATGCTACAACCAAGACCTAGAGCAGCCAAATAAATAAATAAATAGCTATATATATATATTCACCAAGCAAACGAGTTCCAGAACTAAACTAGCAAGTTTAGTTCCTGAAATATTCTATTTGACCTTTCTGTCATGATATCTATTGTTTCTTCTGCCCCAAATGTACTATACTTGTTTGTTCTCTTAGTAGGCATCTATTGATCCTTTAAGATTTCATCTCCTTGAGAGTTCCTGGCTCAAGATAGCAGTGTAGGAAGATCTTGAGCTCACCTCCTCTGTCAGACCCACTGAATCTGCAAAAATACATGGAGTAGTTTCCTCTGAAATAGACCTGCAAATTGGTTGAACAGAGCCTCTATAACAAGGGATAAAAGGGAAGCATTGAGATGGATAGGAGAAGCAGAGACACAGTCACACACACACACACACACACCTTGCTCTAGGAGCAGTGATCCAAAATGGAGAGGTATCTAAAAAAGAAAAATAGAATTTTTCCCTAAGGAGTGAGGGGTTCATGTTCCACATTAGGAACCCCCAAATCTCATGTCCTGCAATAGGAGAGAAGAAGTCTTCAAATGGGATTGAAAAACAATGGGAATTATGTCAGGAAGACCATAGTTTTGTAGGGAAAGAAGAATCCATTCTTAAAGGGGTCATGCACAGATTCAGTCACCCTGGGATCCAGAGTAAGAAAACCGGTTTGAAAAGTGTCTGAACCATACATGAAGAAGCCTCACTTACTAATCCTAAAGCATCAGCTGTACAGACAGGGACCTGTCGTGACTCTCTCTGGGACAGAGACACAGGTGGGTATCACTTGTGATATTATTCTACCTACTAATGCAAGTGCTGATAGGAGCCACTTTGTAACTCTTTTTCTAATGTGCTAGTGCTGGGAAGTGCATCTGCTGAGTACCCCCAAGCATGCCAATGCCACAGCTATGTCATAGCTGAGCTAGGTGAGAGCACCCTGCATGCCCACACCCATGCCACAGAAAGTAGGCATGCCCAGACCACACCGGGGATGCCCCTTGAGCACCCAGCTCTGGTGGCTAGGGTAGGTTGTACTTCTGAGCACCATGGGACTTTAACCCAAGGCCACTCCTTCAAGATTGGCAGAAGTAGCTGATTTGCCTAATACATAGAAACAAGTACAGAGAGTCAGGCAAAATAAGGAAATACAGGAATAAGTCTTGAATGAAAGAACAAGGCAAAACTTCAGGAAAAAAATCTTTATAACATGGAGATCAGCAATTTAGCTGATAAAGGATTCAAAATATTGGTCATAGGGATGTTCACCGAACTTGGAATGGAAGAATGGATGGATCACAGTGAGAATTTCAACAAAGAGACAGAAAACATAAGAAAATACCAAATAGAAGTTACAGAGTGGAAGAATACAATTACTGAACTGAAAAATACAACAGAGGGATTCAACAGCAGACCGGAAGAGTGGAAGAATAGATCACTGAACTGGAAGACAAAGTAATGGAACTTAGAGCAGAAAAGAAAAAAAGAATTTAAAAAAGTAAAGGCACTCTAAGGAACCTTTGGGACAACATCAAGCAGACTAGCATTTACCTTATAGTGGTCCAGAATAGCAAAGAAGAGAGAGGGCCATAAAACATTTGAATAAAAAAATGGTCTAGCCCCACACCATAATCTTGGGAAGGAAATAGACATCCAGGTCTAGGGACCCCAGAGAGTTCCAAATAACTTGAACCCACAGAGACAGACTAAGACATATTATAATGAAAATGAAAAGAAATAAAGATAATGAGAGAATCTTAAAAGCAGCAAAAGAAAAATGCTTTGTTATGAACAAGGGAAACTCCATAAGACTATCAGCATATTTTCTAGAAGAAACTTTGTAGGCCAAAAGGGAGTGTCATGAAATATTTTAAGTGGTCAAAAGTCGGGGTGGGGGGGACCTTAACCAAGAATTTTCTATCTGGCAAGTTATCTTTCATAATTTAAGGAGAGATTAATAATTTTCCATATAAGGAAAACCTAAAGAAGTTCATCATCACTAAACAAGAAATGTTAAAGGGACTTCTTTTAACTAAAAAGTCATACCTGACTTATTTGTGAGCCCACGGACTGCAGCATGCCAGGCCTCCCTGTCCTTCACCATCTCCTGGAGCTTGCTCAAACTCATGTCCATTGAGTTGGTGATGCCATCCAACCATCTCGTGCTCTGCTGTCCCCTTCTCCTCCTGCCTTCAATCTTTCCTAGTATCAGGGACTTTCCTAATGAGTTGGCTCCTTGCATCAGGTGGCCAATGTATTGGAGTTTCAGCTTCAGCATCAGTCCTTACAGTGAATATTCAGGATTAATTTCCTTCAGGATTGACTTGTTGGATGTCCTTGCTGTCCAAGCGTTTCTCAAGAGTCTTCTCCAATATCACAGTTCAAAAGCATCAGTTCTCTGGTGTTCAGCCTTCTTTATGATACAACTCTCACAACCAAACATGCTTACTGAAAAAACTAAAGCTTTGACTAGATGGGCCTTTGTTGGCAAAGTAATGTCTCTTCTTTTTAATATGCTGTCTAGATTTGCCATAGTTTTTCTTCCAGGGAGCAAGCATTCATGGCTACAGTCATAGTCCTCAGTGATTTTGTAGCCCAAGAAAATAAAGTCTGTCACTATTTCCATTGTTTCCCCATCTATTAGCCATGAAGTGATGGGACAAGATGCATGATCTTAGTTTTTTGAATGTTGAGTTTTAAGCCAGATTTTCCACTCTCCTCTTTTACTTTCATCAAGAGGCTCTTTAGTTCCTCTTTGCTTTCTGCCATAAGGGTGCTGTCATCTGCATATCTGAGTTTATTGATATTTCTCCTGGCAATCTTGATTCCAGCTTGCGCTTTTATCCAGCCTGGCATTTCTCATGATGTTCTCTGCATATAAGTTAAATAAACAGGGTGACAGTATACAGCTTTGACATACTCCTTTCCCAAACTAAAAAGAAACAGTACTAATAAATAATAAATGACATACTAAAGTAAAAAATCTTACCAGAAAAGGTAATTATATAGTAAATGTAATGGATTAATCACTTATAAGGGAAGTACGAAGGTTAAGAGACAAAATTACTAAAGTGAACTGAAACTACAATAATTAAGTGATGCATTAAATGAAAACATATAAAAGGTGATGTCAAAAATACAAAATCTGGTGGGGGAAGTAAAAATGTATAAAGTTATAGAACATGTTCAAATTTAAGTTATCAACTTACAACAGACCATGATATACATAAAATATTATAGGTGAACCCGACAGTGGCCATAAATCAAAAATGTATAGTAAAAACACACAAAAAATGAGAAAGCAAACTAAACATATTAGGAAGAGCACTCAAATCCCAAGGGAAGAAAGAAAGAGAAGAAAGGAACAGAGAAGAAATACAAAAAATGGCCAGAAAAGATTAACAAAATGGCAGTAAGCACATGTCTGTCAATAATTACTTTAAATGTAAATGCAATAAATTCTCCAGTTAAGACATAAAGTAGCTAAATGAATAAGAAAATAAAACCCATCTATATGTTGCCTGTGGGAGACTCACTTCAGAAGGAAAGCCACACTCAACTGAATGTGAAGGAATGGACAAAGAGATTCCATGACAATGGAAAGGGGGAAAAAACTGCCAGAGATTTATTTATATCAGACATGATAGACCTTAAAACAAAGACTGTAATAAAAGTCAAAGGAGGGCATTGCATAATGATGATGAGTCAATCCAGAAAGAAGATATAACACTTATACATATATATGAACCTAATATAGGAACACCAAAACAGATAAAAGCTAGTGAACTTATAGGAAGAAATTGACAGCACTACAAAAATAGTGGGGGACTTTAACACCCCATTTATATCAATGAATAGTGATCATCATGACGAAAAATCAGTAGGGAAGATTTTGCCTTAAGTAGCACATTAATCAGATAGACTAAATATATGAAAATGAGGAACAGAGGAAGAAATACAAGAACTGATTAACGTGTATTCTGCTGCTGTTAGATGGCATGTTCTAGCAGAATACATATTCTTCTCAATTGCATATGGACCGTTCTCCAAGAGATCACATTGCTACTGCTGCTAAGTCACTTCAATCGTGTCCGACTCAGTGTGACCCCATAGATGGCAGCCCACCAGGCTCCCCCATCCCTGGGATTCTCCAGGCAAGAACACTGGAGTGGGTTGCCATTTCCTTCTCCAATGCATGAAAGTGAAAATCAAAGTGAAGTCGCTCAGTTGTGTCTGACCCTCAGCGACCCCATGGACTGCAGCCTACCAGGCTTCTCCATCCATGGGATTTTCCAGTCAAGAGTACTGGAGTGGGGTGCCATTGCCTCCTCCGAGAGATCACATTAGGTCACAAAAAAAGTTTCAATAAATTTAAGAAAATTGAAGTCATATCAAGCATCTCTTCTGATCACTATGGTATAAAATTAAAAATTAATTACAAGAAGAAAGCTGAAAAAAATGTGGAGATTAAACAATATGTTCCTGAATTACCAAAGGCTCATTCAAGAAATCAAAGGAGAAATTAAAAAATACCTAGAGAATAGTGAAAAGAGAAATATGACATGCCAAAATCTATCAGATACAGCAAAAGAGGTTCTAAGAGGGAAGTTCATAGTAATATAGACCTATCTCAGAAGACAAGAAAAGATCTCAAATAAACAATCTAACTTTTATCTATTAATAAAAGATCTAGAAAAAGAACAGATGAAGCCTTAAGTTAGTAGAAAGAAGGAAATAATAAAGATCATAGCAGAAGTAAATGAAATAGAGACTAAAAAGACGGCAGAAAAGACCAATAAAACTATTAACAAAAGTTAATTCTTTGAGTTGATAAACAAAATTGGCAAGCCTTTAGCTAGATAAAGCAATAAAAAAAGAGTGACTATTCAAATAAAATTAGAAATGAGAAGTTATAACCGATACCACAGATATACAAAGGATTGCAGGAGACTAGTATAAACAGTTATAAGCCAACAAATTGAACAACTTGGAAGAAAAGAATAAATTTCTAGAAATATAAAATCTACCAAAACTGCACCATGATTAAAAAGAAATTGGAATAAACTGGTTACTAGTAACAACATAGAAATCAATGATCAAAAATCTTCCAGTAAACAAAAGTCTAGGACCAGATCTCTTCACTGATGAATTCTACCAAGCATTCAAAGAAGACTTAATACCTATATGTCTAAAATTCTTCCAAAGAATTTAAGAGTAGAGAATGTTTCCAAACTCATTTTATGAGGCCAGCATAACCTTGATATCAAAACCAAACAAGGACAACACAGAAAAGAAAATTACAGGCCAATATTTTAGATGCTGAAGAATTGATGCTTTTGAACTGTGGTGTTGGAGAAGACTCTTGAGCATCCCTTGGACTGCAAGGAGATCCAACCAATCCATCCTAAAGGAAATCAGTCCTGAATATTCATTGGGAGGACTGATGCTGAAGCTGAAACTCTGATACTTTGGCCACCTGATACGAAGAACTGACTCATTTGAAAAGACCCTGATGTTGGGAAAGATTGAAGGCAGGTGGAGAAGGGGATGACAGAGGATGAGATGGTTGGATGACATCACTGACTCAATGGACATGAGTTTGAGCGAGCTCCAGGAGTTGGTGATGGACAGGGAGGCCTGGTGTGCTGCAGTCCCTGGGGTCACAAAGAGTCTGATATGACTGAGCAACGGAACTGAACTGAACTGTTATAGACACATATATGGACAATTAATTTATGACAGGGGATCCAAGAAGAAACGAGAGTCTCTTCAATAAAGGATGTTAAGAGAACTGGACAACCACACACAAAGAATGAGGCTAGACACCTGTCTTACATCACACACAAAAATTACCTCAAAATGGGTTAAAGAGTTGAATATAAGACCTGAAATCACAAAACTCCTAGGAGAAGACATATACAGTAAAACTCCTTTTGTGGATCTGATTTCAAAGGCAAGAGATACAAAAGCAAAAGTAATCATATGGGCTGTATCAAACAAAAAAGCTTCTGCACAGTGAAGGAATCCATCATCAAATGAAAAGATAATCTACTGAATGGGAGAGGGTATTTACAAATAAAATATCTGTTAAGGGCTTAATATGAAAAATATGTAAAGAACTCATACAACTCAACAACAAAAGAAACAGACAACCTGATTAAAAGTAGGCAGAGGATCTGAATAGACATTTTCCAAAGAAGTCATACAGATGGGAAACAAATACATGAAAATATATTCAATATTACTAATTATTAGAGAGATGCATATCAAACCACAATGAAATATCACCTCACACCTATTAGAAAGGCTATCCTTAAAAAGATAAGAAATAACAAATGTTGGCAAGGATGTGGAAAAAAAAAGACCCCTCTTAAACTGATGATGGGACTATAAATTGGTTGCAGCCACTAACTAAAAACATATACTTACCCCCATGTTTGTTGCAGTACTACTTACAATAGTCAAGATATGAGAATAATCCATATCTATCAATGAATGAATGGATAAAGATGGTGTGTTACATATATACAGTGGAATATTGTATACTTAGCTATAAAAAGGATGAAATCTTGGCATTTGTGACAACATGGATGGACCTGGGAAGTACTATTCTAAGTGAAACAATGAAGAAAAAAGACAAATACTATATGATTTCACTCATGTATGGAATCTGAAAAAACCTCAAATAAACAAATGAAAAAAAAATCATAAATGCAGAGAACAAATTGGTGGTTACCAAAGAGACAGGGGGTTGGAGGGTCAGCAAAATGGGTAAAGGGTCAATTGTGTATGTTTTTTTTTTTTTTTTAAACTGAAAAATTTCTCAGTGCTCCTGGACTGAGTTCATACTTGTTTTCAGTGATGGTGCAGCCTCTTTCACTTGTTAGTTTGCAGTCATTCTTACTTGGGGGTACACTTCTTGATTCAAGAAGTGTTTGTCGAATGACTGAGTGAACAAATGAAGAAAGTAGACGACCAAGGAAGATGATTATTTGTGATGATATTCCCTAATTTAAACTGTAAATAAATGAAATTCTGGGTTGATAGAAAGGAAAATATCAGTGTGTGTATACGTTATGTAGAGCACAGTGTTTTGAGGGGGGGTTAAGAGAGGTTAAAGTACAATTATTCTGTATCAAATACTTTTGTTTTAAAATGGATCATTTAAAATATCAAGGTGTCTTGGTGCATTTACAGCCTGACATAAATAACCAGATTTCATTTCCATATGGTTTTTCAGGATTTGAACTATTAAGTATAGTGAGGCAATAGAGTTAATGATGAAAAAACTTGTGTACCTATGATTTTAGGGTGCGTCATGACCAGATGGGAATAGCGTAGGGTTTGTACTTCTCCCTTTGAGACCCTAATGTCGTAAGAGTCATTCAGTCATGACCAACTCTTTGTGATCTCATGGACTGTAGCCTGCCAGGCTCCTCTCTGTCCATGGGATTCTCCAGGCAAGAATACTGGAGTGGGTTGCCATTTCCTTCTCCAGGGGATTTTCCCGACCCAGGGATGGATCCTGGGTCTCTGGCATTATAGGCAGACTCTTTACAGTCTGAGCCACAATGATAGTGGTTAATGTCATATTAGGAAATATGACTAATAGAAAATAAGGGTGGGAGGAGGAGGGAAAAAGTGTCCTTAAATATGCATGTTAGATAAAAATATCTTTTTATCTTTAAAAATATTTTATATTTATATATATTTTAAAATATATTTTTTCTCTGGATTTTCCTATTTTTCTTAATATAGTAGTTGCTTGCTCTTCACCATCTTAAATAAAACTGCAAAGCTGGAAATACACCAAACCACTTATAAGCAAACCCATTTTCTTCTGTATTCTTATATCTTTTTATTAAAAGTTTGCCTTCAGATCCCAGCTATAAAAGATTGTTCAAAGTGGGATGGGGCAGGAGAGGTGAGATTTCTAAAACACTTAACAAAAGAATTTCTCAAAAATAGTAATTCCATGGGGAAACCTGCCAGTTCTTTCCTGGAGTAATATGTTAGAGGACTTGTTTAGCAAATAGTTCATTTCAGTGGAGAGGGTGCCTGTGGGGGTCCAGCCCCGGTGGATCCAGGGAATTCAAAGCAGGGATGGCGTTGGCGAGGAGAACTTATTTCTTTATTAATATAGAAATATAAGATTAGATTAGGAAGAAATAGTGTAGTAGGAAAATTAAGTGGAGAAAGAAGGCTGAACAACTTGGTTTATGTGGGAAGCCAATAAAGTTCCCGACAAGGAGCTTGCACCATCTATGTTAGGCCACCGGCGTCCTCTTGAATATTGGGGGGTGCCCCGCCTTGGGCTCGCCCTCACGTGGATCTTAAAAGCCAGGACAAGTAAGCATACATGGTGAGCCTCCACGCCCCAGATGGAAATTCAGCCAGAAATTAGAGAGGAGACACGGGGGAAACCAGTCCAGCGACTGGCCCCAACCTCTATTGTTCAGAAGGCCTTTTATACTTTTGATAAAACATGGAGATCAATGGGTAACACAAAGTTATGCAGCGTTAGCAGCCCAGACTCTTATCAAAACCAGGCTTTTCTCTCTGCATACCTAGTTGTATACACAAGTCTTAGGTAATTTACATCATCTTCCGGCCAAAAGGGCCAATTAATATTTTACAGCCCTTTTTCTGATAAGGGTTTGTCAACCAGAAGACTTATTTGTGTTGATCTTCCCAAAGTCTGGTGCCCCTCTCAGAAAGCACTAAATAAAGTTACATTCTTACATAGCAAGGACACAAGAGGAGTGCAGTGATATATAACAAAGAGAAAAGTAATTAATTCAAAAGTCTAGTGTTGCTAACATCAGAACTACTATATATCTTTTTCCATATCCCGTTTACATTGATTAACATCCTCCCAGGTGCCTAAAAGATAAAGAATATGGAGGCCTGGCAGCAGTCATTGAGTCAACAGTGAAAACCCTCTACCAATATGATTTTTAACTCTTTAGAAAAGGCTCTGTATCTTTAAGATGCTTTAAGCCTTGTGCTTCTCATGGTTGGGGGGCTGTAAGCAATTCACAAGCTGTAAAGAGGTCTGGGGGAACCTGTTAGGCAAGCTAGAGAGCTATCAGAGGGGTTTTAACTGAAACATCTCTTTCAAATGCAGAAGACTAAAGCCCTGATTTGACTTTTTCCAGAGAATATTAGAAGAGTGGAAAAGCAGGCAGATTCTTATTTTTTGGAGGGTGGATGCTCAGGAAATTCCAGGGGGAAAACCTGAGGTCTGATTAGTCTTACCATCAGAGCTCTGCCGCATGACCTTGTCACGGGTGGAATTCCTCACGCTGGCTCCCGGCAGGTGCCTTTGGAGAAAGCCCCTTTCCCTATGGATCTAGGGTTGGCTTACCTTGTGTGATTTTGGGATGTCAAGAAGTCTCCTTTGATGTCCTACCAGTAGATAGTCAATTCTTTTCTTTTTTAATCATCATTTTCTCTGAATTTTATTAAAGCAATTTAAAAGTTTCTTGGCAGCAGATAAAAGCTGATATTACAACCTGGTCTGTGTGGGTTTCTGCCATATAAAGGAGACCTAACACTGATTTTGTACAGGAAGCATATGCCCCCTGAATTACACAGAGCATAATTAGGTTACTAACAGGAGAATTGGGACTCATATGGCCCTTTAGAAGCAGAAGTCAGAAGGTAATGGAGAGGAGGATTTCTGTGCTTTCTAACTGAGATGCGGTGCAATAGAAGGTTCTTTTTATAACTAGAAACCAGTGCAGAATTTCATCGTTTCCTTTGGCTCATTCGAAAGGTTTTTACATTGTTCTAAGAATGGCTGTGATAATGCAACCCCCACTTTGATCGTTTTGACCCAGTTTGTCATATTTGTGGAATAGCACTTACTGGATTGCATCTTGATGTCACTCTTTATTTGCTCATGGAAATATGGGCTCTTTTAGGTCAAGGGCTCCAGCTTATGCAATGGAGTTTTTCTGTCCTCAGTCCGAACACACTCTTACTTAAGAGTGAGTCATTGTTCATGTCTCTAAAGACTACATGAGGTTTATCTAGACAGTCAGTTCTCTAGGCTAGTAAATGGCTCCATTTATGTAAGATAAGGTCTGGTTGACTTTTAAGAGTAAGGAAGCAACAGTTAGAACTGGACATGGAACAACAGACTGGTTCCAAATAGGAAAAGGAGTACGTCAAGGCTGTATATGGTCACCCTGCTTATTTAACTTCTATGCAGAGTACATCATGAGAAACGCTGGGTTGGCAGAAACACAAGCTGGAATCAAGATTGCCGGGAGAAATATCAATAATCTCAGATATGCAGATGACACCACCCTTATGGCAGAAAGTGAAGAGGAGCTAAAAAGCCTCTTGATGAAACTGAAAGAGGAGAGTGAAAAAGTTGGCTTAAAGCTCAACATTCAGAAAACGAAGATCATGGCATCTGGTCCCATCACTTCATGGGAAATAGATGGGGAAACAGTGGAAACAGTGGAAACAGTGTCAGACTTTATTTTTCTGGGCTCCAAAATCACTGCAGATGGTGATTGCAGCCATGAAATTAAAAGACACTTACTCCTTGGAAGAAAAGTTATGACCAATCTAGACAGTATATTCAAAAGCAGAGACATTACTTTGCCGCCTAAGGTCCGTCTAGTCAAGGCCATGGTTTTTCCTGTGGTCATGTATGGATGTGAGAGTTGGATTGTGAAGAAGGCTGAGCGCCGAAGAATTGATGCTTTTGAATTGTGGTGTTGGAGAAGACTCTTGAGAGTCCCTTGGACTGCAAGGAGATCCAACCAGTCCATTCTGAAGGAGGTCAACCCTGGGATTTCTTTGGAAGGAATGATGCTGAAGCTGAAACTCCAGTACTTTGGCCACCTCATGCGAAGAGTTGACTCATTGGAAAAGACTCTGATGCTGGGAGGGATTGGGGGCAGGAGGAGAAGGTGACATCCCAGGATGAGATGGCTGGATGGCATCACAGACTCGATGGACGTGAGTCTGAGTGAACTCCGGGAGTTGGTGATGGACAGGGAGGCCTGGTGTGCTGCGATTCATGGGGTCGCAAAGAGTCAGACACGACTGAGCGACTGAACTGAACTGAAGGCAGGACCATCTGTAATTCTGTGACTCAACCAAAATGGCTGCCCAAGGAAATCGTCTTGGATAGATGGAAGGAGAATGACAGGGATGCATGGAAAACTCCAAACAACATGAGGAAACGGATGTCCCAGAGCTGTGGGGAGACAGGACTCCAACAGGTAGGTCACGAGTAGAAAAACAATGGAAAGCAAATGGGTGGTGGAGTTTGCCTAGCTCCCATCTCCTCAGCCAAACCCTTCAGTGAGCTGAGGGAGGCAGAAGAGGAAAGGATTTTTTTTTTTTTTTGAGGTGGGGCAAGGGGAACAAACAGAACATAAGAAGAAACACTGCTTATTTTGCAGTGAAACAAAAATTTAGTTAATTTAAAAATTAGAGAAATGTCAAGGAAGCAAAACTACTTCATGCTAGATACCATGGCTCATTAGGATTTTTAGATCCTGTGTCCCTGAAAGTCCTTGAGTTTGGGCTGGACCGTCCTGAGTGGGTGGGGTGGGGACTCACTCTTGACTTGCTCAGGTTCTGGGAAAAGGTGGGTATGTCTGACACGGGACTAATAGAAATCTCTCTCTCCAGATCTGTGTTCCGCCTAACTTGCACTCAACTTGTTTTTAGAGCATAAAATGTTGCTGATTTCCAAGAATATTCTGCTCAACTCGTATTGTAACTATAGAGTTTAGGAAGAAATAAGACCTGGGGCTTGAGATTTTATCAGGCTCTCCAGACATCAAGTGTTGAGTAAATTAGCCGTGCAACTTTGCAGTTACTAGTTACTTCATTTTCTGTGCCTCAGTTTTCTCACCTCTAAAGTGGGAATAATTTTAGTCTTACCTTATAATGTCACGAAAACTAAATGTTATCAGGCTTCAAGTACTTTCAATAGAGGGAAACACATGGAGAATTATTAACTACAATGACAATGATGATGGGAATAATGATGGCTCTCCTGAACCAGGTGCAAGACTCTGCTTGCTATCCAGTTTAATTCTCTAAACAACTGTTTGGGGGTAACTATTTTCAACTTGTTTTGCAGTTAAGGCCACAGAGCGACAGACGTATTAACTAATTTGCTGGAGGACATACAACTGAAGAGTGTCAGAACAAACGGAGATTCAGAACAAGGTTGACTGGGCACTGGGGCCCCTGTGAACCTCCACATCCCTACTTTCCTCTAAAAGCTTCCTCTGTATTCCTATAGCAGTTCTCAAAGTTTCCACTGTGTCCTTATAGCAGCTTGCCTGTGAACTTCTCCACATCCTGATTTTTTTTTCTTTTCGGCAAATGTTCCCTTGCTAGTCCCTCCTTCAGTAGAACCTCATTAGCTTTGGGGGCACACCCCTGACTAGGCCTGGTCTTACTGGGCAGCATCTCCCCACCCCTTCGCTCTGCTCTGCCTTAAAGTAGCCCTGGATGCCTCTGGTCCACTTCCTTTGCTGTTAGCCCTCACAAGGGCAGGAGGGACCAAAGCCGGCCCAGAACTCAGCCCTGGGGTGGCACTGAAGGGGTCTTGGGGGAGTATCGACTCCCCTATAGTCCCACCTTCACTGGGACTGTTGGCAACGAAGGAAAGCCAGCTGGGAAAATGAAGAGCTTATGGTAAGACTTTGAGATGGAAAGCAGTGGTGGGGAGACTGGACTGGGGGCGCTCAGAGCCAGGGGTCTGTGTTTTTACAGTAGAGGTAGGAGGGGAGGAGAGAAGGGGGAGAGGGGAGAGGAGGGAGACAGAGAGATAGACGAGAGAGCAAGAAAAGAGCCAAAATGAGAGAGCGAAGAGGGACAGCCGCCAAAATGGAGAGGCAGAAAAAGAAGATGAAAGAAAGCAGAGACAGAGATAGAGGTGTAGAAACAGCAAGACAGGTAGGTATGGAGTAAACGAGACAGGGAAAACCAGTCATCTCGTGATCATTTTAGGAGTTGGGAAATTGAGAATTCATTAACTCTCTCAATTGAATTTAATAAAGAAAATGGAAAAAAGTAAACTAGACTGAGGACCAGTCACCTGCATTCATCAGGTGTGCCACTTTCAAAATAGTGCCACAGTCCCCACCTGGAAGGACTCCTGTTTGAGACATTGTTATTCTCTCCTCTTTAGGAAACTTCCAGTTCTCTTCTTTGCATGCAGTTTCCTGGGGACATGGGCATCAGTGACTGTCAAGCGTCGCCCAAGTAAGAGGTCCCAGTTTCTCGATTTCAAAATACTACTTGTTCCCTGAAAGGACTGGGCAGGCCTGAGGCTGAGTGAGGCAGCCAGGGTCCTCCACACCCTCCTTCAACCCTGCTTTGGCTGTGGGTGTATTTTATGGCTGTGTTCAGTACTGCCTATGGAGAAGTCCTGGCTGTGACCACAGCTGGGCAGGAAACCTAACCTGTGTCTAGCCCAGAAGCTACCTGGTTCAGATGGTAGTTGGTAATGTTAGATGGATGAATGGGTGGATGGATGAATAGATAGAAGCCAATAGTCTGAAGTCAGATGAGGTAGAAAGAGTGCGTTTGATGTAGTGAAATTGCAGGCCAAAGCTATGTAACTGGAAAACACTTTTTCTGAAATCTAGGAAGTGTCTGTCACCAGGTGAGTCCCAGAAGGGCACTGGGTTTGGACAGTTACAAGAAGCCTTTTGTGTTGTTGAAAAAAGTGGCCCTCCCTACAATCTTTTACTTACTAAGAAGCACCAATTTCATTATAGGATTTTTCATCCCTCTTGTGATTGAGGGTTTAATTCGCATGATTTCTTTTCCTCACTACTCTTCCCCATTCTAAGATGCTGGTAGTATTCTAGTTGGAACAGTTATTTGATCTCTTAGAAGAAATTTATGAAATCAAGTGCATTCTCTCTATTTATCTAGGCTTAGGGAATCCTAAGAAATCCTCAGCTCCTTCCTCTACTTGACAAAGATTCTTAAGAACTGCACTCTTCAGAAGTACCATTGAATTGGCTCTGGATTCTCTCAGGATTTCTAAAATTTATGGTGCTTAAAGCAATATATTCTAGCCCAAACCAAATAGGCTCTGACACTGTGCCATTCAGAACATCATGAAGATGTAGTTCCAAAAAGAACAAATTCCAAACTTCCCCAAAGGGAACACTTTCCCAACACACGTTATTAAAGCAACTTTGTGTCTTCAACCCAGGATGGGTTGAATATGAATAAATTATAATCGTAGAGTTGTAGAGTTAAAGTCAAATATACTACTAGTAATGAAGCTGTTTAGTATAACATTGCACTTTAAATAGTTGCTCAGCCCTTATTATTATTGGTATAGTCCTATGATCTATGTAGGGGTTGAGGTAAGATGACATGCTATCTCTTTTGCAGGGTTCCCTGTTAATTCAAATTCCAGTGGTGAAAATGAACTCTGTCCAAAGGTCAGGATTGGACAAGATGATTTACCAGGTGAGTAGCAGTGTATCATATTGACAATGTATGCTTTCTATAAATCTACCCGATACATCTTTTATCTGGAAAGGCTCTGGAGAGGAATGAAACCAGTCTCATTTTACTTTTATCTCGTGTTCCCTTTCTGTAGGATTTGACTTGATTTCTCAGTTCCAGATAGATAAAGCAGCATCCAGAAGAGCTATCCAGAGGGTAGTTGGATCAACCGCCTTACAGGTGGCTTACAAGTTGGGAAATAATGTAGACTTCAGGATTCCAATCAGGTAATATAAAAAAAAATACTTGATTTAGTTATTTGCTTCAAACACAGTTTAAAAAATGCAAATCTATCCAATGTTAGAGAGTCTGTCCCAGCTCAATAATTCTTGGATCATGATTTTATTTAAAGATGAAGGAATTTATTTACCTACCTATCTTTAGTGCCCAAATATGTGAATGCTTTTCATGTTTTCAGTCTGTAATTTACTTTCCATTCCAGGAAAAAAAAAATCACTGAGACTATTATACATTGATTCAGTTCATGTTCTTATTACTTTGCTCTCTGTTTTTCTATAATTTGTCTGGGTTTTGCCTGAAAGGACCCTCTGTGAAAAGTTCCAGGGGTTAAGCATAAATTTAACTAGAAACCACCCAGTGGTTAGAAGGCTCACAATGGCGCTGTTCAAGTATCCCGGTGCTGAAATAGATCCACACATCCAACGCTTGGCTCCTGGCAGGACCCAGCCGAAACTAAAACTAGAATAATGATAAGAAAAACAATGGAAGCAATAATACTTTAAAAAATTCTGTATCTCCTTCTCTGGATCTAAGCTTTTTCTTCTTTAAATAATTTATAACTAAGGTGTTTTAATGCATGTGTAAGTATTGAGTCATGACATTGTTATGAATGAGCTTCAGAGCTTCAGCTTTATATCACCTAAATACCTTAAATGTGGTGTTGATGCTGATGGAATGTTTTACGTAAAAAGTATGGTTAAGATTTCTTTAGTATATGAACAAGAAAATTAAGACATCGATAGAAATTAAGATGTAAAGGTAA
Source organism: Capricornis sumatraensis (assembly GCF_032405125.1). Classification (NCBI taxonomy): domain Eukaryota; kingdom Metazoa; phylum Chordata; class Mammalia; order Artiodactyla; family Bovidae; genus Capricornis; species Capricornis sumatraensis. Next base: position 10,539,615 of record NC_091079.1, read on the forward strand.
ATAATGACTAATTAAACAGCAAAAGAATATCATAGAATTGCTAAGTGTTTATAATAATGAAAATTTTCATAAAATTAGAATATTCTGATATAGTTCCAGATTGCATATAGAAATTCGTGTTTTGAACATATTATATTTTATAAAACAATAATAGTACACTATATAAGCTCTTTTTCTAGATTTACCAATCAACATCAAATTGCATCCTTATTACAGTTTTGTGGTGGGGACATTTTTATCCGTATTTCATGGAGGAGCAAACTGAGGCCAGAAAGTTTAAGTTGCTTGCATAACATCACAGGGTGAGGAGGTGCTGAGAGGATTGAAATCCAGGCAAAATTGATTCAGGGGCTGTGCCTTTAACCACTACCCCATAGTGACCCTAGAAACCAGTTGTGTTTGGAAAGATCAACATTTGGATTTTTCATATATTTTCTTTTCATGTACCGAAGAGATGGATGTATTCTTAAGTAAGCTTTAGAATACTCTGATTTTTATTTCTTTAATAAAATAATTGAACAGGACACCAGACCCTAATGCTGACCTTTCTTCTCTAAATTTAAGGTACTGTCTGGACTGTCATTGACTCTAAGTTCAGAGGTGAAGGCCATGCAGCCTTCCTTCCTCCTGCTTGTCTTGTTTTTCTTTAAGCACCTAAGGTGGTCACGAAATATTTTTCATAGGCTACAACTAATGTCCCATATTCTCTGTCTTTCTGACTCCCTGTCCCCACAAAGACTAAAGGCTCTTGTTTTACTTATTAAGATATGAGGGAAGAAGGAGGAAGGAAGTAGAAGAAGAGAGTAGGAGAAAGAAATAAAAGGGAAGGAGGAGAACCAGGGCTGAGATGGATGGAGCCGCTTGGACAAGTTGCTTAAACTGTCTTTGACCCAGTTCCCTCAGGTTAGAATTAGGAATAATAATAACAATGCCACTGGTTGCCATGAAGAGTAAATGTTGCTAAACTGAGAGGGCTCCAGGAGAGCCTGGTGCACAGGGGCATTGGGGAAGTGTTTCCTGTAATAGTGGAGAGCACTAGAGGGCAGAGGTGCTGATGGGGCCTTTTCACCTTAGTGGACTCTTTCTTTTTGAGTTGCCCTGCATCAACCAGCTGAAGTAGCTCAGTCGTGTGCGACTCTTTGCAACCCCGTGGACTGTAGCCTACCAGGCTCCTCTGTCCATGGGATTTTCCAGGCAATAGTACTGGAGTGGGTTGCCATTTCCTTCTCCAGGGAATCTTCCCAACCCAGGGATCAAACCTAGGTCTCCCAAATTGTAGGCAGATGCTTTACCATCTGAGCCACCAGGGAAGTCCAAGCAGTCCTGCTTTAAAAAGGCAGAAATTGGAATTGTTCTCAAATCATGCATGCAGTAGACCATTCTGACTTGGATTTCTCTGCTGGAGAATGTAGGCCGATTTTCGTGGGAGGAAGACTATAGCACACGGAGCTAACATGATAGAATAATAATTTGTGGTTATCGTTTCAATTTTTTAAAAATATTCATAACCACATAATTTTGATGCTTTTAATTCTTTATTTTAGGCATAAGAGTTTTACATTCTTGCCTCGTGCTTCAGACATGTTGTGTTTGTTCGCAGCAACAAATACAATTTTTAGCTTTTCATGGGTTAAGGTCATAAACAAATGTTCCATGGTCCAAGGACTTCTTATCTTTTATTCAAACTGTATGATTCTCCTTTTAAGATATTCTGTGCAGATTGTAACATAATGAAATTAATCATTTATGGATTCAGCCTCTTTTAAATTATGTATGCTGTCAAGTTTACTTACCGATGTGCATAGCATATTTTCAAAGAATCTTAGGGATCCGAAAAAGACAATGGGACTAACTGTTCTATGAATTAGACTTGTGAGGACTCTTAAATGGTCTTAGCTATATACAAGTACATGTACATATATAACCAATTTGAACACTAAAAGGAATTTTCTCTTCTTATACATTTCTCCTCTTACCTTTTAATGCATTAACTTAGCCTGAAAGGTTAATAACATGACAATCTTGATTATATTTGTACACACACGTATTATTTTCACATATATTGAGAGAGAGAGAGAGAGAGTTGGATACACTTGACTTAATATGTCCATAAGTGAATTGTTTTCTAGTGACCCCAACCATCTCCCAGTAAAAAAAAAAAAAAAAGAAAAAAGTATCATTACATGACCAAGTCAGAAGTAAATGAGGACATTTTATCATACCCTACCTTCAACATAACCTCTTCGCTTATTTAGCAGGAAAAATCTGATGAAGCACAAATTGGGAGAGATCCCTCAGTTAACCTCCTAATGTCTTTGTGAAGGAGTCATTTGAAGATGTTACTGTGACTTCTAGAATCAAAACAAATAGAGTTGTTTTCTTTGATGAAATTCTACAGCCTTCCCCAGTACATCTTTAAACAAATAATAGGTAACACGTAGTTTTTTAAAAGCCTAGGAAGTTAATGGTTTAAGTAAGAAGAGACAAAGCATGAGGGTTTATCCTTTTTCTTGGAAAACCTCACACCTCAACAGCAACTATTTTTAACTACCTGCCCCAATTCTTTAAGTATCCAGTTAAATTCACATCAATTATTGAAAAGAATACTCAAAAGACTATATCTGTAATTTAAATTGCAAAATTGCCAAATTTCACTACTGAATAAAACTTTTAAAATGTATCTCCTAGTTCTAAATTAACTTAGTTGGTTAAATGAGATGTATAATGTTCTGTAAGATTTTATAATTACACACTAGGCAGTATCTTAAACTGTCATTAGTGAACCTCTTATTTTAGAGGGCTCTCTGGAATAGGTATAGTCTGAAAAATCTTAAGTCAAAGAAAATAACTTATATTAAAAAATATTGAAATATGTACGTTAGACATCCCCATCTGGGGAAAATAGAATAGTAAGTAGTTGCTGTATATGTTTTTTCTTCTTTAGCTCCAAAATGAATCTTTTTAAATGTGCATGTTTAAACCTCCCATTCACATGGCAGATATAAAATATATGTAGAGAATTGAAAGCCTTTCAGAGAGAATAATAAGCATCATCAGTAACCAGTTAAAAATAAAAGCTACAAAGGAAATCCACCCAGTCTTATGAATAAAAGCCAGTCATGTTAGAAAACAATGGCTAAAAGAAGTACTTGGATGCTGCTGCTGCTGCTGCTGCTGCTGCTGCTAAGTCGCTTCAGTTGTGTTTGGCTCTGTGCGACCCCATAGATGGCAGCCCACCAGGCTCTGCCACCCTTGGGATTCTCCAGGCAAGAACACTGGAGTGGGTTGCCATTTCCTTCTCCAATGCATGAAAGTGAAAAGTGAAAGTGAAGTTGTTCAGTCGTGTCGACTCTTTAGTGACACCATGGACTGCAGCCTAAAGAGTATTCAAAAGAAAAGTTTCCAGTTTTTGTTAGTTTTGTAAAACTAACAAAACAATGACATTTGTTGACCTAGTTGACCCATTTTATTGAAGATTTGCAAAAATATTTGAAGTGAAAAAAGTTATATGTTTGCTTATGCTATAATAAAGATGATAACATTTTATAGCTAAAGACAGAAAATCATAGCGAGTTGAATATTTTCACTTATAGCTAAACATTCTTGGAACTGAGGTATTTTTTGGTTTAGGAATTTCTGACCCCAACAATATATCTTAGTGTAACTGGCATTGCGCATATGGCAACACAACACATTTATACGTGTTGGGGCTTTCCAGGTGGCTCAATCGGAAAACAATCTGCCTGACATGCAGGAGACCTGAGTTTGATCCCTGGGTTGGAAGGATTCCCCCAGAGAAGGAACTGGCAACCCACTCCAGTATTCTTGCCTGGAAAATCCCATGGACAAAAGAGCCTGGCAGGCTACCGTCCATGGGGTCGCAAGAGTCAGACATGATTTAGCGACTAAATGACCACCACCGTATTAATTTGTAATAAAGAAATCACTACCCACTTAGATATTTCTTCTTATCTTTTCTTCTTTACACAGAAGAGGGCTATAAACTGGAGTATGATCTGAAGGAAGGTTATCTGAGGCTTTGGGTCCTGGTCCATAACTGTTTTAAGCAATGTCAAACAAGATTAATTGGCATCTAGATTTCCTAAACTTCCCTGGTGGCTCAGATGATAAGGCGTCTGCCTACAATGCAGGAGACCCAGGTTTAGTCCCTGGGTCAGGAAGATCCTCTGGAGAAGGAAATGACAGCCCACTCCAATACTCTTGCCTGGAAAATCCCATGGAAGGAGGAGCATGGTAGGCTAAAGTCCATGGGGTTGCAAAGAGTCAGACACAACTGAGCAAGTTCACTTTTCCTAAGATTTATCCTTCGCTTAATAATTTTTCTATGCTTATGAGGAGCAAAGTAGAATGATACAACTTTGAAGATAGAGATGTGAAGGTGATATTTACATTTACTAGGTCCTGATTTTTAAAAGTGTGGTCTTCAGCCTTAAGCTGCTTGGTTTCAAGAGAAGACCACCCAAGTAGCTGATGGTGCTCCAACAGCTGCCTCCAAAGATGAGGAGGACGCAGGAGGGACACTGACGTCTTACTGCTGCCGCTTAAAGCAGTAAATTAGGAAGGCGCCACCGTTTTAACTGGCAGGTTGGGGAACAACTGGGTTGCAAAAGAGAAGTAAGAACTGGTCACCTTTCCCCTGTCGCACATCCACTGACAAGCAACCAGCTGTCACTTTAACTTCATACTTTGAAGTTCCTGGAAAAGACAAACATGTTCAGTGTGAACGGACTGATCTCACTGGTCTGCAAGTGACCGGTCCTCAAAATGCTTATGTGAGTCTAGGTTATATTTGAGGAGGAAAAGATCCAAACAATAATGAAAATAATGATTAATCTTAACATGTTACATCAAAATAAAAGTTTAAGAACCTGCTTTAATTAAACATGTAAATTGGTAGAGCTGATTTGGATTTCAAATGTTCTCTTCTGTCAGTTGTGGAAGAATGTCGCCAAGAACTTTGCAAGAATGTGTTTTTTGGCAGAATGTGTTTTTGAGGTGGGATTGCTGAACAGTAGCTCTTTAGGTAGCATAAATAGTAACACTGTTGAAATTATGTGGCATTTGGGGACCTTACTTAGCTATGAGGGGGTTTTGTATTTAATGTGTATTTTAAGATGGAACTTTAATGCACATGAATGGACTTCAGTAAAGGTCTTTATGAAAGAGCAACCAGCACATGGGTTTCACACTGTGGTGTTTCCGTAGGTCTAGAATCTAAAATAGCATAACTAGGAAATATGGTAATACACCTGAGTACAAAAAACAAGAGTTATATTTACTGTCTTAAAATTTTACTCAGGCATTTATATCCCAGTGGGCTGCCTGAAGAATACTCCTTTCTAACCACTTTTCGGATGACTGGAAGCACACTTGAAAAGCACTGGAGCATTTGGCAGATTCAGGATTCCTCAGGGAAGGAGCAAGTTGGCGTGAAGATTAATGGCCAAACAAAATCTGTTTCATTTTCATACAAGGGGCTGGATGGAAGTCTCCAAACTGCAGCCTTTTCGAATTTGCCCTCCTTGTTCGATTCCCAGTGGCATAAGATCATGATTGGTGTGGAAAGGAGGAGTGCGACTCTTTTCGTGGACTGCAACATGATTGAGTCCTTACCTATAAAGCCAAGAGGTCAAATCGATGTCGATGGCTTTGCTGTGCTGGGAAAACTTGTGGATAATCCTCAAGTTTCTGTTCCGGTAAGTATACAGCCACACACTAAGGGAGATTAAAACGAGTCCAGAATGGTGAAAATTAAGACCTCAGCATCTTTAAAAATCACCCGAATATCTTAAACAATGGGCAGTTATTCATTTTTAAAAATGTTTTTCAATAAGTTTTTCAAAATGTCTTTAATGCCTCTTTCGAGCGTAGTATGGAATGGGGGAAGCAGAGCCAGTTGAGTAGACAGCCCCTGGTCTCGAGTAGCTGAAAGTCTACTTGGAAGATGCTACATGACCAGCTGGAGCACCCAGAATCCTTTGAGGCAACCTGCAAAAACCCACACTGGTGTCATACATATTATGTATGAATAACCAATGGCCATATTCAAAGTAAGGTTAAGACGAATGGTAGATTTAGTTAATCAAGAATCCCATTCTTCTCAGAAGCAATGGAGCTTGACATGGAAGGATTTGAATTGGTAAAAAAAAAGAGGAGAAAGTGCATTCTAGCTGAGAGCAAAAGAATGAAAGAAAAAAGAGATAGAGAGGAAATAAACCATGTTCAAAGATTGGGAGCTTGGATGGTTTGGAAGAAGTGTACATGTAAAAATGTGAGTATGTGTGTGAGGGGGGCATAGAGAGGGTCAGAGGTAGTAATTGCAGCATGTGAGAGGTGAGGTTAGGAAGTCATATGGTATCTGACCCGGAAGATGTAGAAATGATATAGATGGCACAATATTTCTTTATTTAGAAGTGGTCAAGTCTTGCTTGACATATTATGAAAGTAAAGGATTTTAGAGCTCTGTTTGTGATTTTGCCGTAGAGACCTAGGGACATAAGGATAAGGAATTACATAAGGACACATAAACTTGTGCCAACTAGTACCATATAGTTCTATCATTTTGAATTGTTAAACTTGCACTGAGTTATCCTTTAAAAGGATATTATATAATATCACAGAAAATTAAAAACTAAATCTTACAGGGCAAGTGATCTTTTGGAAAAAACTCAAGAATTTAGAGCTCAATAAATAAATGCTTGGTCCTCTATACTCTCTGCTCTCTCTCTGGTACAGAGTTGTTAAATTCTAGTCACAGAACTCATATCATGGACTGTAGCAGGGGTGACACAATGATTTTGAATGGTTCCTGCACGCTTCTCCAAAGAAAGAAAGGTTAGCGGGCATCTCAGTAATGGAATTGTTCAAATAACCTATTTTCAAGGGGAAGAATTGTGATTAGTGTGAAGGGTAGTGTGAAATTTCTATATTCTGTGATGGACAGGAAGCAATTTATAACTGCCACATTACTGCTCTGGCTTGTAGACACTTGAGCAAGTATTTCTCCAGCTAATGATTTATCACACCTCAAGTGGCTGGGTTAGAAAGCCAATGGGACCACTGGGGCGCCATCTTGAAATTTTGTGCAGCAAGATCTTTGCAATGGCACTGGGGTGGCCTTCAGACAACACAGCCTCTGCCATGTTTGTGTCACTTCTGGACCATAAGCGAGGGGAAGGAGACTTTAGAGTACATCCTCACTGTGATGAATATCAATCAAGCACTTGCATAATTGATTTAATTTACTGTTCTTGAAAAATATGTCATCATTATAATTCTGAAATCTACATGCTAGGATGCTATTAAGCTGTCTAATGGCCACAGCAGTAAAGTTGTAGTGTTATTAATTATGTTATAGTCTAGCCAGTCACAGCTAACTGTGGGTTATCTGCCAAGTATAGTCTCACCTCATGGTGGAGAACAGTTAGGTCCAGTTATCTTTGATTTTATTCTGCCATGTGCAGGAATGCAACAAAATACCTGGCAGCTGGAGTTACGTTTGCTTTTGGTCCACCAAGGAGCTTTTCAGAATCAGTACATTGTCCATGTTAAAAGTATTTGCAACAGGCATGAGCAATTTTTTCCTTTCATGCTGAATTCTGACTCCATCACAAGGAAACACAAAAGAGACTTGAGCGTAAAGTCTCATTAAAGTTCCGTATTTGATGATGTGGTGTGGTGACTAAAATAGATCAAGGTTATAGGCCCTCCAAACCCTACTTACACCCAAGGATAGGCAGTGACAATGTCAACTTCAAAAGTGAAGGTGAAGTCACTTAGTCGTGTCCGACTCTTTGCGACCCCATGGACTGTAGCCTACCAGCTCCTCCATCCATGGAATTTTCCAGGCAAGAATACTGGAGTGGGTTGCCATTTCCTGCTCCAGGGGATCTTCCCAACCCAGGGATCGAACCTGGGTCTCCTGCGTTGCAGGCAGACAGTTTACTATCTGAGCCACCTGGGAAGCCCAAAGTTGTCACCAAAATGTATTTCTCAATATTTACCCTGTAAAAGACAAAGAAGTAGAAAATTCTACATAAGTAAATCCTGTTTATGTGTTTTTAGCATCTCAATACCTTTAATACACCAATTTAAAGTTTTAAAAGTGCTTTTTTTCTCTCATTAACTTACTTTATCCTTTGAACAATTTCATAAGATAACAAGCACAGATAGGATTAGCTCCATTTTTTCAGTTGAAGACACAATCTCACATAGATCTCTTGGCTTGTGAGAAACAGTGTTGGGCATAAAACTTCTCATTTTCCCTATTTTCTCGGTGCCAACTAACTTTCCTTTGAGAAAAATAGAAATATGTGTAACCATCTACCGTTCTTTGTAAAGGATATCATCATTTTCATTTTGGAAGGTATTTGTGATTTGCATAAGTTTTTTAGAATCTACTTGGCAGGACAGATAAGACTCTTTTCTAAAAGAAGGAAGTTTACACAGTGGAAAACATGTCCTCAGACATCGGTCACACTCGTGCTCACTTAGTGAACTCTCCCTGTGTGCCTCTATACTGGGCGCACAGCGTGCAAGCCACAGGTCTCCTTCTCCCGGTTCTTTGGGGGTGAGTGGCTGAGACGGGTGAGCAATGATAATGGAACTTGACTAGGACCAGGAAAGTGGACGAAGGGACAGTCTCCTCACTCATGTCAGGGCGGGCGGGCATAGGAGTGAAGTCCAGGGCTGTTTCCTAGGGGAGGGGTCTGTGAGAGGAATTTGGAGGTGAACAGACTTATCCAGGATGAGATAAATCCAGTGTTCTGGGGAAAGGGACTCTCACATGGGAATTCCTGTATTTATGAACTCTCCTCTTTTCTAGCTTCATTAATTTCCCCGCACTCCTCCTCACTCATCTAGACTAAGAATAGTCAAATACTCATGCGAGTCTCCAGACGAACCCAAATGCCCATGAGTTGTCCCTACACTCTTGTTTCTATTTTAGTTTGTGGTTTGTGATCTTCTCTCTTTGCCTGTAATCTGAAGTTGCTGGCAATTACTGGTCCCTTGGAAGACTTACGGTGGTGAATGGTGCTATCTGATTATTCTGAGGGGTAGGAGACATGTACTGCTGGGGCACTTCCCTCTTGATTGGAGACAGCAAATATTCAGTATTACTTGAGAGAAATTTTAAATTAAAATGAAATGTGCCAATAGCATGAAAGTGACAAGTTGCAGAGTATTTTTCCATTTTTTTTCATGAAATTGGATTCCTTCTAATCTTTGACACTACATGAATTGAATACTTTTTTCATAATCAGCACTTGCTTTTCTTTAGAAAAGCAAACATTCCTTCTAAAGGTATTAATTGATGTCAAAAGGTAGCCCTTGGAACTGCATAATGAAAATGCAGTGGAAAATGACATTTGATGGAGCGCTGATGCTAAGAGACTCATTTATATTGCTCTTGTTTGTGATTTCTCCCAATCTAGCCCAACTTTTATCTCTTTCTCTTTTCTAAATTGGAAAAGGGAACCAATTTCAGGAGGTTTCAAGACAGCTGCTCACATGCACTACAACTCAAACGCCTTCACGTCATTCCATGGTTATTTAGTGGGCTCAAAGCGTTTATATTTTTCCCAACGTACTGCTATAATACATGGTTAGTTTGATTTCATAGCAATAAATTCCATATTTTCTATTTGCCTTTGTGCCCATATTTTAGGTTGGTGCCATTTATTTCACTGCAAAGCTCAGTTTCCTGGCATCATACCAAAATATGTGATTTTATGGCAGGTTCTTTATTGTTTGTTGTCAGCAAGATTGCCCAGGAGAGTTACTTGGCACAGCTCTATTAGAAAACAAAGTTAGCCTTTCTACCTTTTCAGGATGTACACTAGGGGTTTGGGCTTATTTGAAAGCCCAAATGATGAAAGCCCAAAGGAAGAAAGTATATATGGCTTTATAAATACATGATTCAAATCCTTTATCTTATGCATGTTTTGAATAAACCAATGCAGAAAACATGATTAATCAACCAGACAGATACAATGCTTTTAAAAGTATATTTCAAATGGGTTGCACTATGTTACTTTTGTTAAATTCAGAGAAAATATGATTAGCAAAACCCGTGATGCAGAAGCCACATTCTTCTCTCTACCCCACAGAATTAAATCATACTAACTTCCCAACTGTAAAAACAAACAGAGCTTCATGAATGATAACATGGGAAAAATAAACTATGAGGTTGTGATTAATATCATTTCTGGTGTTTGAAAATATTATAGGAAAGTTATGTTTTTAGTGGTTTAAGAAATGCATGATATCTACTATACAAAATATCTAAGCTATTAAGTTTGCTTATTATGTTGTTTTAGACAAATACTTTTAAAAAATCTTCTTTCAATTGGAAGTATTAAATACAAGAGAAATGATAGTGTTACTTGTACATGTCCATCAGTTCAGTTCAGTTGAGTCGCTCAGTTGTGTCTGACTCTGCGACCCCATGGACTGCAGCATGCCAGGCCTCCCTGTCCATCACCAACTCCCGGAGTACACCCAAACCCATGTCCATTGAGTCGGTGATGCTATCCAACTATCTCATTCTCTGCTGTCCCCTTCTCCTCCCGCCTTCAATCTTTTCAAACATCAGAGTCTTTTCAAATGAGTCAGCTCTTCGCATAAGGTGGCCAAAGTATTGGAGTTTCAGCTTCAACATCAAAATACTTTTTATAACACTTCGGTGTTGTGATTTGATGAGAATATTTTTTAATACTGTCAAGTTTTTTGAGATAAAGCCTGCTACACTATAGACCACATTAACAACATCAGCTAGATTTTCCACTAGGTGGCAATGAAACAAGAGGGACACACAGAAAAAAGAGCTGCTTACAGAGAAGAAGCCATGATGGGCAAAGGTGCTAAGGATAACGAGAGTAAAACCTAAATGATGGTCAAACTTGCTTTCAATGGAAAATTGAAAATATGAACATTTTTACTGGTCTCAGCTATGCCCAGACTGTTGCAACTGAAAATAATCAGTGTTATTAGTATTTCTATTTTTCTTAAAATGTATACAGGCTAAGAACATACAAAAATCTTTGTCGTGTCTTCTGGGTGGCTAGAAGGCAAGATATTAATTCAATGACATTTTTACTTCCCTTCATGTCAATCTCTGTGTGGTTAGTTTCTTAGGTTACAACATGGTTTCCATAGAATCCTGATCTTTCAAAGATATATAAAACTAAGTCTATGACTAAGTCTATGTAGTTCAAAGCTCTCAGTTTATACATGAAGGACTTGAAACCCAGACAGGGGAAGGGGCTTTCCCTAAGCTGTAATCAAACCAGAAGGCAAATACTACCAATTCTTTCTTCATTTTTTAAATCAATATCTATGTGTATATTTAATATTCAACAACTGCTTATTAAACATCTGCTAAGTTATAGACAGAAATTGAAGCTACAGTGGTGCTTGTACTCATCCTAGGGAGAGGAGACAGAGATAGGTGAGTAAATGAGTACATTTATATTATTACCAGGTAGTCATAAATGGTATGGAGAAAAAAGAAGAAAATTGGAGTGCTTGGAGAGAGGACCTCCTTGAGGGGAAAAAAACCTATTTAGTAGAAACCTGAAGGAGTTGGGGGAGTGAGCATATACATGTGGTCGAGGGGAGAAGGATTTCATGAAAAGAGGGAATGAGTTAAAAACCTGGTGTTGGTGTTGTCCACTGTGTCTGAAGCAAGCCTGGATGCCAGCGTGTCTGGGATGAGATGGAGAGAAGCCGGCCCTGAGGCTGGAGAGGGACCAGACATGAGAGTGGGGAGCAGGTCAACACGCCGGCTTTTAGGCCTAGTGTGAGGTGGAGAGCTGGCAGATGATTTTGAATAGAGAAGAAACCTGTTTTCTTCTTTTTAAAGCATCTCTTTGGCTGAATTTTGACCATGCATTGTAGGGGGAGAAAAGGACAGGGCATTTAGGAGCTTCTTAGGAGAAGACCCTTTTTTTGAAGTATAGTTGATTTGCAATATTGCATTAGTTTCAAGGGCGCAGTATAATGAGTCGGTCTTTTTTGAGATAGTCTTTTTTCATCTATAGGTTATTAGGAGATGTTGGATGTAATTCCCCATGCTGCACAGTAAATCCTTGTTGCTTATCTGCTTTATGTATAGTAGCTTGTGGGCTTCCCTGATAGCTCAGTTGATAGAGAATCCACCCACAATACAAGAGACCCCGGTTTGATTCCTGGGTTGGGGAGATTCGCTGGAGAAGGGATAGGCTACTCGCTCCAGTATTCTGGCCTGGAGAATTCCATGGACTGTATAGTCCATGGAGTTGCAAAGAGTCGGACACAACTGAGCAACTTTCACTTTCACTTGTATTATTTTTTAGATTCCACATAAAAGTTATATTTGTCTTTCTCTGTCTGATTTACTTCTAAAACCATAACATTCTGTAGGCCCATCCACGCTGATGCAAATGCAATATTTCATTCTTTTTTGTGGCTAATATTCTATTGTGTGTGTGTGTGTACCACATCTTCTTAAGCCAATTGTCTGTTGATGGGCACTTGAATTGTTTCCACATCTTGGCTATTGTAAATAGTGCTGCTAGGAACATTGGCTTTACATTTTTTTCTGGGTATATACCATGGAGTAGGATTGCTGGATCATATGGTAGGTCTATTTTTGCTTTTTCAAAGGAAACTCCGTACTGTTTTCCTTAGTGATTGAGCCACTTTACATTCCCACCAACAAGGTAGGAGAATTCCCTTTTCCACACACCCTCTCCAGCATATATTACTTGTAGACTTTTTGGTTGGTGTTGGTCATTCTGACCAGTGTGAAGTGATATCTAATTGCAGTTTTGATTTGCATATCCCTAATAATTAGTGGCATTGAGTATCTTTTCCTGTGCCTGTTGGCCTTCTGTGTGTTTTCTTTGGAAAAATGTCAGAAGACCTAAGTAGACCAACTCATTTTTTGATTGGATTGCTTGTTTTTTCCCTATTGAGTTACATGAACTGTTTGTATACTTTGGATATTAATCTCTTGTAAGTTGCAGTTTTTGCCAATGTTCTTTCCCAATTTCTAGTTTGTCTTTTCATTTTATGTTGGTGGTTTTCTTTCTGTGCAAAGGCTTGTAAGTTTGATTAGGTCCCATTTGTTTTCTTTTGTCTTGCGAGACTGATCTAAGAAAATATTGCTATGATTTTTGTCAAAGAATATTTTGCTTATTTTTTCTTCTAGAGGTGTTATGGTTTCAGGTATTATATTTAGGTCTTTAAACTATCTTAAGTTTTTTTGTATATGGTATGAGGGAATATTCTAATTTCATTGATGCTCATGTGGCTGTCCAACTTTCCCAGCACTGCTTGTTGAAAATACTGTGCTTTTTCCACTGCATTCTTACAGTCTTTGTTGTGGATTAATTGCTTATTGACTGGTTTATTTCTAGGCTCACTAGTCTGTTACACTGAGCCTTTGTGCCAATACAACACTTTTTTTTATTACTGTAGCTTTGTAATATAGTCTGAAGTCTGGATGGGTTATATCTCCAACTTCGTTCTATTTTCTGAAGATTGACTTAGCAATTCTGTGTCTTTTATGGTTTCGTATAAATTTTAGGATTATTTGTTTTAGTTCCATGAACAATGTCATGGATATTTTGATAGGGATTGCATTAAACCTGTGGATTGCTTTGGGTAGTATGGCTATTTTAACAATATTAATTCTTCTAATCCAAGAGCTTGGGATAGCTTTCCATTTCTTTGTATCACCTTCAATTTCCTTATCAGTGTTTTATAATTTTAAGAGTATAGCTCTTTCACCTTCTTGGTTTAAGTTTATTCTTAGGTTTTTTCTTTTTTTTGATGCAATTTTAAACAGGATTTTTTTACTTCCTCTTTTAGACATTTTATTGTTAATGTAAAAAACAAAAGATTTCTGTATATTAATCTTATATCCTGTTATCTTGCTGAATTCATTTCTTAACTCTAATAGATTTTGTGTAGAGACTTTAGGGTTCTCTATACAGAGTATCATGTCCTCTGCAACTAGTGACAGTTTTACTTTTTCCTTTCCTAATCAGATACTTTTTATTTCTTTTTCTAGTCTGATTGCTGTGGCTAGGGCTTCCAGTAATATGTTGAATAGAAGTCATGAGAGTGGTCATTCTTGACCTGATTCAATAGGAAGGCTTTCAACTTTTAGCTCTTGAGTATTGTGTTGGCTGTGAGCTTGTCATAAATGGCTTTTATTATGATGAGATATGTTCCTTCTGTACCAAATTTGAAACACATTTTTTTCATGAATGGATGCTTAATTTTGTCAAATGTTTTTTCTGCTTCTATTGAGATGATTGTGTTATTTTTATCCTTTGTTTTGTTAATGTAGCTCATTGCATTGATTGATTTGTGTATGTTGACCCATCCTTGTGACCCTAGAATGAATCCAACTTGATCATGGTGTATGATTCTATACAAAAATATTTTGTTTTTGTATATATATTCATCAAAAAATGGCCTGTAATTTCCTTTTTTGGTAGCATCTTTGTCTGATTTTGTATCAGGGTGATGGTGGCCTCAGAGAATGAGTTTGGGAGTGCTCTCTCCTCTTCAATTTCTTGGAACAGTTTGAGAAGGTATAAGTTCTTCTTTGTGTGTTTGGTAGAGTTCCCCAGTGAAGCCATCTGGTCTTAGATTTTTGTTTGCTTGGAGTATTTTATTATTATAGAGTCTATTTCACTTCTAGTGATATATCTGTTCCAATGATCTGTTTCTTCTTGACCTAGTCTTGTCAGGCTTTATGTTTTTAGAACTTGTCCATTTTTTCTAGGTTCAATTTATTGATAATAACTGTTCATAGAATACTCTTACAACTTTTAGAATCTCTGTGTTATTGGTTGTTATGTCTCCTTTTTCATTTCTTTTTTGTTTAATTATATCTTCTCTCTTTTCTTCATGAGCCTGGTTAGAGATTTGTCAATTTTGTTTATTAAGAGGAGCTGTTAAGAGACTACTACAATAGTTCTGGCAGGGATGGTCTGGGGTTAGAACAAGCCTGTAGTGATGGAGGTGTTGCAAAGTGATCAGATCCTGATATAATATTTTTGGAGTAAAGCAGATGAAATTTTATGTGTAAGAGAGAAAGAGTCATGCACGATTCCAATATTTTTTGCATAATTGGAAGCATAGAGTCTCCATTTATTGAGACATAAAAAACCGTGGGGGAAGAGCAGGTATCAGTGAGAATATCAGGTGTTGATTTAGAATATCTAAGTTTGATAAGGAGATTGATGCCTTAGTGAAGATCCTGAGCAGGTAGTTAGATATGTTCTGGAGTTCAAGAGATAGGTCCAGCTGGGAATAGAACTCTGGGGGCTGTAAGTATATATGTACTTAAAGCCATGGACCAAATGAGAGTTGAGTATAATGCTGCCGCTGCTGCTAAGTCACTTCAGTCGTGTCCGACTCTGTGCGACCCCATAGACGGCAACCCACCAGGCTCCCCCGTCCCTGGGATTCTCCAGGCAAGAACACTGGAGTGGGTTGCCATTTCCTTCTCCAATGCATGAAAGTGAAAAGTGAAAGGGAAGTTGTTCAGTCATCCCTGACTCTTAGAGACCCCGTGGACTGCAGCTTACCAGGTTCCTCTGTCCATGGATTTTCCAGGCAAGAGTACTAGAGTGGGGTGCCATTGCCTTCTCCAGCTGAGTGTAATAGAGAGACTCTAAGGTTGAGGCCCCGAACAACCAACATTTAGAATTTACTGAGCTGAGGATGATTCTGTCAAAGAGACCAATACGAGCAGCCCATGGTGGAGGGGAGAGCCAGGATATTGTGGTACTTGGAAAGCTGGTGGAAAATAGTATTCCAAGGAGAATGGAAAGGTCAACTCACTCAAATGCTGTAGATGGGACAAATAAGATGAGGACTTAGAGTTAACCACTGGATTTAGAAACCAATGGAACTGATCTTGAGAAAAGATCCCCTGGAGTACTGGGAGTGAAAGCCCAGTCCGAAAGGGTTAAAGAGAGAATGGAAGGGAGAGGAATTGGAAGCAATGAACATAGACCACTCTTTCGAGCTCTGTATGAAGGGGAGAAGGAAACAAGATGGTAGCTGAAGGGGCATGTGGCACGAGAGGAGGATACGCAGGACACCTCACCAGAACTCAGAGTGCAACTCTTCTTTTCACTCTGCTACGGTAATCGCCTTAGGCTTCAAAGGACCAGCATTTATTACCACATCATCTCCCTCAAATGCCCTGCTAAATTAAGGCCACCTTCCCTCATCTTATCCCTACAGCAAAAAACTTTGGTGACAATCCCCTAATTATCTACTCAATAATATTCAAATTATTTTCCTTAGAATTCAAGGGGGGAAAATTCTTTGCTACAGTGAGTCTGTCCCTTCTCTCTGCATAACTTTCCTTGTGCCTAATTATTGTCACCTCCTTCACCTTCCTGATCTCTGCTTAGGAAAACCTTACGTGCCCTTTAGGTCCCTACTCAAGCATTCCAGATTATATGACCTCCCCTTGTTGATGGCTTTAGCCAGAAATATATCTTTCTCATCTCTACTACCATTGTATTTATTGTCAAAGCGTTTATCAGCTTAGTTAGTGTCCTATAGACTAAACGTTTTTGTGTCTTCCATAGAGAAGAATGTGAAGCACAGGAATGAGTTATATGAAGATATGTTGAGTTAAAAATGAGCAAATGTAAAACACATTTAACCACATTCCAGCACTATGTCTGGAACTGCATGGCCTAGCCTACATAGACCTCTGGGGATATTCGATTTCGTGGCAACTCAGAGCCTCCTGCTCAGTTGCCACGAAGCCTCACCTAGAGGAGTTCCCTTATGATGGTAGAAGCCAACATTTCTTCATAAACTAAAAAGAAGCGTGAAATCTGTGAATTCAAGTAATTTTTCTAAACCTTTTTTGTACTGTCTAGACAAAAATGTTAATGAAATATATCTCATTTAAGAATTTATCTTTGAAGAGCTAGTTTTTAGGCATTGTATATAAAATTCAATAATTCAGTTTGCAAAAAAAAAACTAAGCCTTGTTCCATTCTCTTTAATATTGAGCTAAGTCCAATAGTTTGTCATCAGAATTCTCTTTCAGGAGGAAAAGACAGTTGTCTGCTATTAGTTTTTGTTTAATTTTTATGAAAGGCTTAAGTACTTTATTAATATTTATTGATAGCCTAGCAAAATAAGTAAAAATCTTTAGCCCTAATAAGAATTAAGAGTTGGGGCCAAAATTCCATGTTTTAATGTGTTGTCCTCTGGACCCTATTCTAGCTTAGGGGATTGAATTACACCTTGTATGGAAAAGAATTGGGTAGTGATGAATTTGGGCAGATGTAAGATAGCTTACACTCACACAACTGTTTTTCTTGAAACAATGCAGAAGTATTTTATGTTGAGAAAGATAGGTTGGCCTAGGGCACTTTATGTTCCGCTTAACAGATTAAAATTAAATTAAATTAAATTAAAATAAAAAGCATTTTACTTTTCTCTTCTAGAATTTTTTCTCAACTGTCACATACTGTAATTCCATTGTGGAAAGGAAAATATCTGTGGTTTCTCTAGAATATTTCCTTAGTGCTTGGCTTCTACTGGGACTAAATTAAAATATTTTTCACACTTATTTCATCCATGGGTATTCAAAGAGAAGAATGATTGCAGGTTTGAAAATGAGATGTGTGGAAATCAACATTTTAGATATATAATGAAAGTGACTTTTACCAGGAAACTCTGCCAACTGCCTTCAAAATAATTAACATGGAAATTGGAATTAATATTGCATGCCCCCAAACAGTTATTGTATAGTGCGTAGGTGGTGGTTATGTGGAAGCAGAGATGTGTTCAGAAACCTCTGACCTGGGTGGCACTCTGTCCCAACCCGCCTGTATTCACAGATGAATTCCATCTCATTCCCTTTTATCCTGCATCACAACTGCCCTGGGCATACTTACACAGCTGTACCCATTTATCCAGAGAGGACTACACTTCTGAGAAAATAGCTTAATAAACTATTTTGCATTTGCAATAAGTAACTTAAATGAACTATCTATACAAAGGATATAGGTTTCCTGGTTAGTCATATAATTAAACTTTCTCAAGGTGTTTAAGGTATGAATTATTTTTGAGAATCAAAATATCACATGCATACAATGAATGCCAGTTTGGTATCAATTTCTGAAGGACTTAGTGAATAACATTGTGTGAGTGGTCTCTTCTATTTTGAGAGTTAGGAATGGGGAGACACCTTTTCTTATTTTGGTAAAATACTTATCTGGTCATTAAGGAAGAAAAATCACGTTTCCTATATGTCATATTTTGTCATACACATGAATATGTAACTGCATTTAGAAGCAGCTGCTAATTTAAGGAGCAACAGCAGAAATTTTGTTTCTGGATATATTTCTATAAGAAGCATGCAAATAGGGATTTCTTTTTTGTCTTACGGAAATTTCTTAGTGTAGTTCTGAAGTTTTCTAGTACATGTTGGAAACAAATTTATGTAGTTTTTATTTCTAGATCTGTCTTTTCTATTCATCTTTAATACAAATGTTCAATCACCAAGTGCTAGGGTTACCTGCTTGAAAAATCATACTTCATTCTGGAGATAGGATGTATTCTCCCAGGAGGCTGACCTTATTTTCAAGTCAGGCACATTTGGAATTCTAGTTCTGACATTTACTAGCTATGTGACCTGCGGCAAATGATTTAACCTCTCTGAGCCCCTTTACCCATATATGACTGGCCTCCAAGAGCTGTTGGAGGTGGTGCCTCGTGTTTAGCAATCATTAAGGGAAAGGCTGGTCCATTCCTTCTTTTATCTTCCTTTTAAAACTTCCACTGCAGTTTAGAACAGAACCAAAATAAAATCCCTCCCAAGGAAACAAGACTAATCTGATTAAAAATAAAGTGTTTGATTAAAGTGATTTCCTTAGCTGCAAGACACTGTGTGGTTTGGAAAGCAGTTCCTTTGTAGGATGTCAATATGCTATTGAAAATAATTCACATCAAGAATACACAACTATGTATGCTGATCTGTCATCATTTTCATACAATTCGTAGATACCTTTCCATCTCCAAATATGTCTTTTAGCTTTCTTTTCATCCCAATTAATTCATTTTCCTAGTTGTCCATCTTTTCTGGAGAAAAGGCAGGGGAGGGTTGAGGGAAACAAGAAAAACAGGAAGAGGAGAACTCCAGGGCAATTAGAATCCTGTGAGAAGGGGCATCAGTGTGGGAACATCAAAGCTTCCTGTCTTATTTTCACCCCTTTATAAAATGAAAAGCCTCCTTTTGTTTAACTTTCCCTTCCTCTGTGGGCAGAAGGGAAGGAATTCATCTTTCATTCTTTTCAAACTTGATCTTTCATCTAGTAACCTCAACTCTGGAAGCTTTTGTAACAATGGGAAAATGCATCTAATAATTCTAGATCCAGTACATTGAGTCCGTTTGGCAAGAGGGATGGAGGGCAAATCACTACTGGATGAGAGAAAAGAGATCACTTTACCTTATATTACTTTACATTTAGATGTATTATGTTTAGCTTTGGGACCTGGTCACTTACTTAGACATCTGCATAATGCCAGGAGAATCAGCTGATCAAGAAATACAGATTTGATTGGAAATGGCTGGTGAGGAACTTCCTCAGTGAGGAGGGGCCAGAGTAGTACCTAGTGGCAGGCTTCCCTTGGGTACACCAATTTTTTCTTTTATACCTTCTCGCTTGAGGCTTTCAGATTCAGACCTGGCCATTCTTCCTTTTTTCTATTTCTTTCCTGTCCTACTTTTCTCTCTCCCTTAGCACCTGCTAAAATGTAAGAAGCTGTCAGGACACACCTGACTTTTAGTTGTCTAGGAATTTTATCTCTCTTCAACAAATGAAAATGTTAGTATTATGCAAAGTTCAAGTGTTTTTTATTTTCTTGTTTTTTCTCTGAGTCTTTGATTTCTCTCATTCCTTCCACTTCTAGATCTTATTTGCATTTTAGGCAGAGACACCCCATGGCCAATATCTATCATGTATATTCTCCCAAGGACCAATTTCCCTTTTTCTATTTCATTCCTGGTGCCACCTCTTTGCTGTCTGTTTCTAATCTTTTCCTGAGTGAAATCTTATTGAATATGTCCTCTGTGAAGTTCAGTAGGCCTCGGTTCTCATCCAGACTCTGACATTTATTAGCTTGTGCCTACAACAGTTACCTCTTCTCTCTGAGACTCATTTTAATAGAATCTACCTCTTGAAGGCTGTGTGGGAACAGAAATAGGAAGTAAATATCCCTGGTGGGTTTCCTGCCTAGGGCTCTGCTGGAGCAATGCAAAGCTAAGTTATTTACATCCAATGATAGGAGAAATGTGGGAAGGATTTCCAGCCCATTCCTCCTGGAAAAACTGTATTCAAGAAACGAGAGTCCTAGTCCTCTGAGATGAATTGATGACCTGACTCAACAGTTGGACCACATTTACCATCGCATCTCCCTTTTAAATGACCCACTTCTGTTCTCCAAAGAGACCTAACTGACAGGCTGCTGTCTTTCTCCAGTTTGAACTTCAATGGATGCTGATCCATTGTGACCCCCTGCGACCCCGGAGAGAAACTTGTCATGAGCTGCCAGCCAGGATCACGGTGAGTCCCTAGACTATCTGCAAAGGCCACTTGCAGCCAGCTTACCTCTCTACACCGCCGCAAACTCTCCCCGTCCTCACTGTTTGTCTAAAAGAGTCCAGGCTTTTGCTGCACAGACCAGATATTGAAGAAGCGCGGGTCCCATCCACAGTCTGGCGGGTAGAAACCACTTGCGCGGGGGAGGGGGGCGACGGAAGGGGTATGGATCCAGCTTGGGTGGCTTACGATCCTCCCCAGCCCCCGGACCCCTCACCCCTCAGCCTCTCTCCAGGAAAATGCCGGTTACTACTCAAGCCCTCGGTGGCACACAGGCCACCTGAGAAGACTCTGGGGACCGCGAGAGGTCCCCAGGGGCGGGTGGGGCGGAGGCGGGGAAAGGGTTAAGGGGGCCTGTTGTCATTCTATCCGTCCTCTGGCCCGCCAGCTCTCCTCCAATCCCCGGGACCCTCTCGGGGGCCGTTCATAAACAGGAGGAACTCACGCCTCCTGGGCCGGCGCCCCCTCGCATCCCCGGCTCCCGGGGGCGCTCTTGGCGGGGACTAGTGCCACTGCGCGCACTGCGGGCATGGCCTGGGCGGCGTCGGGCCGCAGGGCCCTCGGGCTGCGACTGCTGCTGTCGGGGCTCTGCTTATGCGCGGCTCAAGTAAGTTGTGCGCGGGTTTAGGGGGCCGCCTTCTCACTGTCTCCCCCCTCTTTTCTTTCCTCCAGACCATCGACCAGGTAAGCCGGGGGCGAGAAGCGCTGGCGTGTTCCAAGTGCTCTCAGGGCGAGGCGGGGGTGCAGTCGTCTGGGGAAGCGCGCGGAGATGCGGAGCATCCCGCGGGCTGCGCGGCTCCGTGCATCCTCGGGCCACGCACCTGCAGCGAGCAAGGTGGGAGGCGGGGGCCCGAGGGGACACCCCGAGGGTCCGAGAACCGGCGCCCCCTTACCGCCCGGGCCCCACACTGCAGGCTCGGGCCGCGGAAGCCCGAGGAGGCTGGAGGCCGGGGCTTTAATTTTCAGCCGTGCTTCCCTCCGCACTCCGTCCCCTCCCCGCCCCTGGTCCTGGGCGGCCCAGCCCGGGGGAGGCGCAATCCCAGGCAACCTCGCATCCCGCCTGCGTGGACTCGGCTGCCAGGGCTCACCTCGGAATTTCGGCCGCGCCGGGCAGAGGCGGGCGGGGTAGGGGGCGGCGCCGTTTGAGGTTTCACTTACAAAGACCCCATTGTAACCTGTCTGGTCACCGGGAGTTTAGAAAAACCAAGGTTTCCTTGATGAAAGAAGCCTTTTTTTTTTCCCCTTCCATTCAGAAGAGAAAAAACCTAAAATTCCCACATTTCCTAAAACGCGTCCAAACTTTCAGAGGCCAGCCTTCCATCGAGCACCATCAAAGCGGAGCTATTTGCAACCGATAAAAGGGGTCACGCTCGGGGGTCGGCCTGAAATTTGGCGTCTTTCTGAAATGAGGTGCACAGACCTCCTTCAAGAGGAGGATCTGAAGAGGTCGGGCCCTCGCTGAGTTTCTCGGCCTCGCCTGTCTCTCCCTAAGAGGGCCCCCTAGTTTTCTTCTGAACGCAGACAGATCTACAAAACCATCCTGGAGTTGATCTGGTGTGGCTCGCCTCGGTTCTGAGCTGCCTCACTTTATCCAAAAGGTGACCTGCATTTCCTGATTAAATTCAGGAATTCAGTGACCACCATCTTCATGATCCAACCCCATGAGTAACAGGCCCCCTCTTCCCCACAAGCCCCGTTGGACTGAAAGCTCCGTAGACGGGAGGATCCCACTCTGGGGGCCCAGATTCTGCTCTCACCTCACTGTCAGCCTCGTTCAGAACCTCGAGGACGGGAAGCAACCGCATTTCCTTGGAAGTCTGGTCTCAGCGTGTTATGCTGGGCTTGAACCCGGCCTCCACGGGCACTTACTTTGCGGGGAGGCGGCGGGCTCGGGCCCACCTTTTCGTCCTTGTTTCCTGTGCTCCCCTAACCCGCGTGTGCTCTTTTGTCAGAGGGGCCCCCCAGGTGAGCAGGGTCCTCCGGGGCCGCCAGGTCCCCCTGGAGTCCCGGGCATCGACGGCATCGACGTAAGTGTCCACCTCCAGCCCCTGCCCCTCTCCCAGCGGCCCGGGTGGGGTTTTCGAGAGAGCCCGGAAGCCCTCTACCCAGAGGTGGGATGGGACGTGTGTGAGGGCTGGGAGTGGGGCCCAGACGCCTGGGGACTGCGGAGGGAGGCAGTCCTGCGTCCCGTGGCCCGGGCGGTTGATCACAGCCCCGCACCATCTGTCTTGTCCTTGTCCCGGAGGGGCCCCAGCACCCTCCACTCACCCACTGCCCTGCTTTCCTTCCTGCCTTCCAGGGTGATCGCGGTCCGAAGGGTCCCCCGGGCCCCCCTGTAAGTACATCAGTGCCTTGGCTCTCCACTTCCTTCCAATGTGGTCTGCAGACCACACAGCATCCGATGAGGCTCAACTTTGCGCCATTTTCTCTTCCTTTTCTCCCTCCTCCTCGCCCCCTCCCTGCCCAGGGTCCCCCTGGAGAGCCGGGGAAACCAGGAGCTCCAGGCAAGCCTGGCACACCGGGTGCCGACGTGAGTAGTGGGTGCTGGGGGCATGAAGCCAGGCCCAGTGTGTGTGTGTGTGTGTGTGTGTGTGTGTCTGTGTGTGTGTCTGTGTGTCTGTGTGTGCGCACGCGCGCCTGTCTGTGTGTGCGAGAGAGAGGAGTGCAGCGTGCAGGCGGTTGTGGTCCAAGCTAAGGCAGACTGGCTCTGATCGTGGCGGTGCCGCCGGGCTCGGCGCTGAGACGCGGTTTCTGCGCGAGGGTCTGCGGAGCGTGGAGGGGCCCCGAGGAGCGCGGCACTGGCCTGTGCTCCTCTCTGCTGTGCGAGCAGCGGTGGATACCCGTTTCTGCCTGTCAGCGGCCGCTCAGCACTCACCCCATTGGGGGGGTGCTGGGGCTTCGCTCTTGTCCTTTCCCCGGCACCCCCTAAGTGAGTTTAGGGAAAGGGCCTGCAGGCAGGGGAGGGACAGAGTTCCCCTAACCCCTAGGAGGAGACCAGAGAAAGAGGCTGGGGGAGAGCCTGCCCGGGAGGGAGTGTGGGGCGGGGCTGGTCCTACACCACATGCGCACCCACGGGTGATTCATGTCACTGGATGGCAAAAACGCTACAGTATTGTAATTAGCCTCCAATTAAAATAAAAAAAAAAATCAAGAGAAATCCAGCTCAGAAGACTTGGACTTGACGGTTTCTAAAATGTAAGTAAAACAAACAAAAAAAACAAACCTAGCTCTCTGTCTTTCCTCCGGTGTTTCCTTGGTTCGCAGTCACTGACAGAAACAAGCTGACTAGGGTTGCTTGAAGCCTGGGAACCAGCTGCCTCTCCCCAACATACCCAGTCACACACCTGCCTCTCCCCATGGGAGGCAAGCTCAGATGCTGAGCTGTGTGGTAAATCCAACACTAGTCAACATTTCTTCAGGGAAAAGGACTTCAGGGCTCTCATCTCTTCTCTCCCTGCATTGGACTGTTGAGAGTTTACTGAGGGCCACTCCTTGACTTTCTGGCTGGGATAAAGTAAAGTGATATCCGGACCTCTGCTCTCAGAAAACAGACAGTGCTGGGTTCCTCAAATTATCCTTCAAGTTACCAGCTTATATGATTTCCCCAAACTAAAGACTTTTTTAAATCAAAGCCCTTGAAAACCTATGATTATAGATTCTGAGAACTTTTGGCTAGAATTTAAGACAGAGTCTTCATTTTGAGAAAAAGAAAAATAGCTAGATGTTAGTGGTTATTAAGATGTGCTTTCTTTATCAAGATTAGTATAATGGGGATATTTGTCTATGCTAGGGACTAAACAGCAACAGCAACAACAATTCATTGCTTTAGGAGACTGACTTTGTTTTATACCTAAAAGACCCTAGTTTGAACTTCCTATGTAGGCAAAGTGGCAGGGCATGAGGTCACTAGGGACTAACGTTTGGACAACGCAAACTGAATATCAGCCTAATATTTGTATAATATGAACAGAAATTATAAAACTTGTTTGCTATCAAACATCTCTTTGAATCACAGTGAATTACTTGGAACTGTCACATCCAAATAAAAAAATCTGATCAATGCAAATAAACCAGTAGGTTAGATTTATTTCTGCGTTCCTTTCAACCTTGGACCTTGTTTTATGTGAAAAGAAAATGGATGATTAAATGACTATATTATTATCAATTTTTGTCATGGTTGAAACATAAATGAACGACCTGAAGTCTTGTCTTACAACTGAGTTGCATAATTTCGGACAAAGGACTAGACTTGTCTGTGTCTGGGTTTCATGGTGCTTTTGTAGTAGGCTCAACAAATTATTCTTCCTCTAGTACCATAAATTCATAAAGGCAATGCCTGGTTTTACTTTATAAAGTAATTTCCACACTTAAACAGAAATAGGATAAAAAAGAAAATTCTTCAAAATCTTTAGAAGTACAATGTAACTAATAATTGCAAGTACTTTTTTTTTGTCTATAACTGCAGTATCATAGCATAGATTTCCATTTCCAAATAAGATTTCCAAGGTTAAAAGGTGTAAAATAGTAAGGCTTCTTACATCATAGAACTTTGACTCTGTAAGAGCCTCAGGGAGAAACTGATGAGGGCATTGAATCAATTTTCTGGAATGGCAGAGAAAAGCAACAGAAAAAGAAAAAGAGAGAGGAAGGAGAGAAAAAAGTAAGAAGTTCATGCATGTGGTAGTATTTTAGACATTTAGAGCTAAGCAAAAAATTAGGTATACTGATTTGCATTTGTGTAGAACTTTTTTTAAAGTGCAGTCACAAACATGCTGTATTTTTTTGGTAATGTTAACAAATGGTCAATCAGATGGTTTGTTTGGAAGAATCTGAAAAGAATACGGCTTAAAGGTTATTATCCTGAATTAAGTGGATTTTTGACAGAAAAGGTAAATGAGTCATGGCAGCTAGTCTTGTAGGATTATGGCTTGGGTCTCCTGAACTGAGTGGTGGAATGCTGGAAGGAAATTAATAGTGAGGGCTGCTTCCTTTGCCAAGCAGCAGTGGGAAATTTCAGAATACAGTGGGCTTTAATTTTATCCCATATAGAACCTTATCTTCATAAACATTCATATGAAAGCAATTCTTTCTGCCACTGGCAATATATTCCTCTGTCATTTCTTTGACAGATAATAATGATTGCAAATTGGATTTTTATGCATGTTTGTAAATGGAACTTGTGAGAGACTTATATACATATATAAAAAAACTCTTCTTTTCTTTAGTTTAACTTGATTCTTTTCCCTTACAGACACATAACATTAAAGAAATCCAAGCTTGGTTGCAAGCTCTGTACTCAAAGGGCAACTGTGCTGTTATCATTAATAACTTATACTCTTATAGGCACTTATGCTGTGGCATGCTTAGTGAGCTCTAAGAGCTCTAAAAGAGTATTTTTTTCATTCTTATAGCATCTAAGATACAGAAAAGAGGAATTAGAATTAAGTACATGAATTATAGTTACGTTATGCTATGTTTTATAGGAGAGAGATTAGAACATCCTCTGAATGTAAACAACTATTATCTGTGATGTTATATGATTAGGATAATGAGTAATAAAGAGATTATTCTGAAAGGCACTGTAAGGGGAAATAGTTAGGCATCAGAGAAATGTGAGGGGGCTGTGAAGCACAGTGCCTGTGGTTAATACCCAGATTTTTTGCTTGTTTTTTTTTTTTTTTGCAGAATCTCTTCTGAATGAGATTTTAAGCTCCCAGAGAGCAGGAGATGTTACTTCATTAGCTTCTAGGATAATCTGACTACAAAATAATGATAATAATAATAAAAGCTAACATTTACTTAGCATCTGCTGTTCCAGGCACTGTTGTAAACACTCTGTGTACAATATCCCAGTGAACCTTCAAAGTTGCCATGTGAGGTAGATATTAACATTATACCTGTTTTACGGATTAGGAAACTGAGGCTCCATGCAGTTGAGTAACTTGCCCGCAGTGGCCTAATACTAAGTGGCAGAGCTGGCATTTGAACTAAAAATAAAGATGATGTGGAGCGACAGGTGTGAAATCCCTCCACCCAGTAGGCTAGCCCAAATCTTCTGTTCAGTAGCCTTTTGTAATCTTCTGCGTGTGTTAGATGCTTGGGCAGTGTGCTCAGATTGTAATGGACATGGAGTCCTGTCCTCACAGAGCCTATGCTTTAATGTATGGCTGTGTCACAACAGAGTTCACTGTATCGGAGGCCAGAATACATTTTCATTAACTCACAGCCTCCTCGTGATTAGATGTGGTTTACCATGTCTTACAGAAGACAGTTGAGACAAGAAGTATCTGGAAGCAGCCTCCAGGTTATCCAGCCACTGTGCTTCCTTATTATGCAGCTGAAGTTCTGCCATATGTAGTAGCTACTGCCCTCCAAATTTGCCAGTGGTTTTAGCCCCTGATTAAAGGTGGTTAGTTGGCAGTGTGTGTGGGAACTGACCAGGACGGGTCTTGGAGGGTATATGCGTGAACTGGGCATTGGAAGTCCCTTTAGTCAGACCTGCCCTGAGGTTTATAAAACCCTTGTGCCATATGTGTTTACAGAGAGCTCCTGGGGTATGGTTTATTTGCTCACATACAAAAGCCAGTGTTCCATTACCACAGGTGCTCAGCAACTAAGATATTAAAGCCTGTTCCCAAGTTAGAGCATTGTAATTATACTAGAGAGACTGAAAAGCAAAGTCTGTCAAAAATCCTTCCACGTGTGTTTAGTAGCTTTCTTCTTTGGTAAATTTCCAATAATTAATATTGTCAACTCACTCTTTTCTCCTTCCTTTGATTCAGTCTTTGGAGTTATGAAGGAAATTAATTGATGCAGAGAAATGTAAAAATGGTGGCTGGTGAAATAGTTTTCTATATAAGTTACATGAATGCATTTTATTGATATTTATGCAGACTGACAGATTAAATATGCACTTTGGTGATTCATTATTAATTCAGACTTTCATATTTTCAAGGAACTCCTTGATTAATATCATTTTAACTTTTTTCAAAATCTTGCCAATAGATTTTACAAGTTATTTATATATGCATGTGTATATGTGTATGTGCATAAAGTATGTATTTATCTACATATATAGGTATATATAATTGTATTTTGTAGGGTATAATTTCAATATTGTATTATAAATGACAGCATCTAAAGTAAAGGAAAAACTAAAAAGATAAAAATGTGTCTTCATCCAATGTGGAAATTCAGATGGACATGTAGTATTATCATGGTTTGATATCTATGTCATATTATTTTATATTTAAATTATATTATTTTATATTAGGATGATAATAAAATAAGTACTGGTGGGGAAAGCAACAATGGTTGGAAGTGATGCTTGAATAACTACTTTAGCATTACATGTGATGTTATAAATGTGTTTTACAGTAATGGACTTAGAGTCTACATACTGAGTGGCACACGTGAAAATGTATATTTAATTATAGCTATTTCATTAAGGGAGATAACCTAGAAACATGCTCTCAAATGATTCAACTTTAAAAGTTAATGTTTTCCATAAGCAGTTGTCATTGCTAGGAGGTAACTGAGGGGCTTTAGTTGGCTAAAAGGCAACAATGAGATTGATTAGTTTTAATCACTATTGAAAGAACATTTTAACTCTCAAGATGTTATTTGAGAGCTACAGAGACATGCATATATAAAATATTTTGCTTAATAAATGAAATCAAGAGATACATAACATGGCTAAGTGGCAAAGCCAAGTCCTGTTGTCCCATTCAGTTCAGTTCAGTTCATTTCAGTCACTCAGTCGTGTCCAACTCTTTGGGACCCCATGGACTTTAGCATGTCAGGCTTCCCTGTCCATCACCAACTCCCAGAGTTTACTCAAACTCATGTCCATTGTGTTGGTGATGCCATCCAACCATCTCATCCTCTGTCGTCCCCTTCTCTTCCTGCCTTCAATCTTTCCCAGCACCAGGGTCTTTTCAAATGAGTCAGCTCTTTGCATCTTCGCATCGGGTAGCCAAAGTATTGGAGTTGTCCCATTAGACTTACCTATTAGAACATTGTAATTATTACTTCCCATTTTTTCAAAGCAGAGACAAAAATACTAAATTATTGAATCCTGTGGTAAACAGTGCATTTAGTGGGAAGTTATGAACAGGGTACAATTTATTAACAGAATGTAACTGTAACAGTCAGATGTCATGTCAAACATTACCTTTGAGTAGGAATATAGAAAGGTTTTTCTTTATAAAGACTTGCACCATACATAGGTAAACTATCCTGCATGTAATTAATAAATAAAATGGAATTATCCACTTAGTGGCTTGCCTAAGGATGTTGTATTAGTTCTAATATCATCTTGCTTTGTTAGGGATTAACAGGTCCTGATGGATCCCCCGGCTCTGTTGGACCAAGAGGACAAAAAGTAAGTTAGCCACCTGGTATTAATTGCTGGTATCAATTAAATGCTGAAGCATAATTTTATTGTAGTATTTCCAAATCAATTAGCAGATTAGTTGTGAAGTGGCTGAAATACACTTGTTCAACCAAAATCATGTTTTATAACAGTTGAACTAAATTGCATTCAAACACTAAGATGGAGTGTTTTAATGATTTTAATATTTATGCAGTTTGCATACTTACTTACTCATGCTAAAAAAGCTAAGTACAATGGAGCTATTTTTATTTTTAGGGAGAACCTGGTGTGCCAGGACCTCGTGGATTTCCAGTAAGTAAATGTGAAGTGATTTATAGTCTGTCTTTAGGTAAAATTCTGCCACTGTGAAATTTTTCGATTTAGTTTTCTACATAATATACATCACTAAAGAGATTATGGCTTTTCTGCTATGATAAGCATTCTGACTATGAGGAGAAAATTTCAGAGCAATTTGAATGTATGGTGCAAAATACATACATCTGTTTGCAGGTGGCATTTACCAATGGAAATAACCCCCTCTTTGTTCCCATTGACTTTCCCTGGTGGCTGAGACAGTAAAGCGTCTGTCTGTAATGCGGGAGACCTGGGTTCAATCCCTGGGTCGGGAAGTTCCCTGGAGAAGGAAAAGGCAACCCACTCCAGTATTCTTGCCTAGAAAATCCCATGGACAGAGGAGCCTGGTGTCCATGGGGTCGCAAAGAGTCGGACACAACTGAGCGACTTTACTTTTCACTTTGTTCCCATTGATGGAAACTGTTTCTCACGTAACAGCAGCAAATCTAAGTATTCGGTGTTTAGACCTCGGCATCACACCGGTTTCTTCACAACTGGTTTTATGTCTAATGAAATACCAGCCATGTTATCACCCACCTGCTTCCCTGGCGAATCTTTTTCCACGTTGCACAATCCACCAGACTTGTGTTATTTCTAGTCAGAGGAGAACTGGATTCTCAGGCTGCTATTTTTTTTTTCTATTTGTTCTTCATCCCTTTTTTCTTCTTGCTATTAACCTGTGTTTTTCCTCTTTGTTTTCTATTTGCACTGTTTCCCTTGCCACGTTTCATCTTTTCCATTATAGGCCTGTTTTCAGAGGTGAATAGTTTGCTGGCTTTCTTCCCACATTTTTAACTCAGAGCTCAACATCTTATAGAGATGCCTTTTAAAAAATTCATCAAATCTCTAGGTCTCTTGATAATGAAATAACTTATTGATTACTTTGGTATCTTCAAGCATAACATTTATTTTCCATATTGATCCACATATTATAATGTTCAAATAGAAGTAATTTTTGCCTTGAAAACTCCCCATTTACCATTGAAACATATTACTCATGTGAAATTCATGCTTGTTGTGGCTGCCTAAATAATTAGAAATAATAGCATCATTATCAGAGGATGTGATTCCCCTGGATGCTTCATAGATGGATGGATATTTTAGAAAATATCTATCTTAGATATGTCTATCTAGAAAATACGAAGTCTGGAAGTACAAGCTGTCAGGAATATGGTGTCAGAGACAGCTGTGCGTAAGAGGGATTCACGCGCACAGAGGAGAGGGAGTGACGAGGAGGCCCAAGGCTGGGAGACTGCACCCTGAAGGCAGCGGTGCTCAGTTTTATTAAATTCAACCAGCACAGAGTTAGCCCTCGTTGTGTGCTCGGCCCTGTGCTTGGAATTGAGGCTTGGAGGCTGCATAAGGCACCGTTTCAATCCCTGGTTACATGCAGTTTGATGTTGCTCAAGAGATAGTAAATGTAAGGGAGTGGGAGACAGAATGATTGGTTTTAAAATAAAATTCAGCATAAATGAGGATCCCACTGGAGGTCATTTCAGGAGTGACACCATTTAGTTTTCCATTTCTACTGGATTTGGTGTCTGAACACATAGCCTTACCTGTCAAGGGGTGTGTTCCTAAATACTTTGGTTCTCCCCTTCCTCTCTGTGCTAAATGTTTGGGCAATTTCCAAATATCATATTATAAATTTTAAAGCAATATTGTCTTACTTTTAATGTCAGTTTCTTATAAAACATGACAAATGATATCATTTATATGTGGAAGCTAAAATATACTACAAGTGAACTTCTTTACAAAACAGAAATAGACTCACAGGCATAGAAAACAAGCCTGTGGTTACAAAAGAGGAAAGGAAGGGAGGGATAAATTAGGAATTTGAGATTAACAAATAGAAACTACCGCACATAAAACAGATAAACAGCAAGGCCCTACGCTATAGCACATGTTCACTAGTTTGTAATAAACTGTAGTGGGAAAGAATGTGAAAAAGTCCAGTTGTGATGCGCCTCTTTGTGAGGAATGGTAAATTCTCCTGACAGCAAGCATGGATGACCTCTTTACCTGCTGTGCTAAGTCACTTCAGTCGTGTCTGACTCTGTGCGATGCTATGGACTATTAAAGTCTGCTAGGCTCCTCTGTCCATGGGTTCTTCAGGCAAGAATACTGGAGTGGGTTTTCTTTACTTTGCTTTTCTTTAAAAAAAAAAAAAAAAAAAGTTTGAAAAAAATACTACCGGCTAGCTTAGACATCAAAAGAACATTTGAGGAGCTGAAGCAAGCTTCTTCATTTAGAAGTGAAGCCGAGTTTGCTTTCTTTACCGAGTCCTTTCTTTTCCAATGAGCATCTTATGTTTATTTAGTGATAGACTTGGTAGTTTATTTTTGAACTGAGTTAGTTCTGTATTTACAGAAGTAACTTTGGTATTTACTTCTGTAACTACTGTATTTACATGAAGTATGGGTCCTGTATTGTAACAACTTTTATTTTAACCTTTTAGGGCCGTGGTATCCCTGGACCTCCTGTAAGTGTCGTCTCTTGGTTTGTTTTGCGTAGTCTGTAAGAACAGCCTGTTTTTCAGATCCCAACCTTAGTCTCCAGTCAGCACTCTACCAGTGGTGTTGACAGTGCCCTCCCTTAGGGATCTTAGGTGGCTACTATGACAGCACCCCTATTCTACTAAAAATATTTTATTAATTTAAGAAATTTCTGTTAATTTAAGAAATTTCCATTTTAAGTAATTACTCTTCGGTCAGATGAGTTGTCTCATTGGAAGCCAAAGCTAGCACAGATACATCATTCTGAGTGAATTGTTTATTGTATTTGATATCACTTGTCATAAATTATGAAAATGTCATAAATCACCATGTCCCTCTAATTTGTTGACTTCAGGGTCCTCCTGGGGGAGCAGGACTCCCTGGAGAGCTTGGCCGTGTTGGACCGATTGTGAGTACCAGAGACACAAACACAGCACGTTGGTAGATGTTTGCTGACTTAATAGGAGAGGTTACTGGGGATGGCTGCCCTATGTGTGTTTCCCCCTGCAAATCCAAGACATGGCAGATCAGTTTAATTCCAGTTTATAATGCTGATGAGGACCAGGGTAATAATGCTATCTCATTTTTGTAGAGAGATTTTACTTTTTCCCCCCAAAGTTCTCAGCTGAACTTTTTCTTCCCAACTTCTAGAATTAGTGATTAAGCCAAGAAGTGTCACCTTCATTTTACAGACTCAGCTTGGGATTGGGGTCCAGTGTCTTTTGTATGAGTTTCTCTGTATGAAATGAGTGTATAGTCTAAAACCATTCCCACGTGCCTTTATGTTAGCATCGTAAAATCATAATTGAACCAACAGAATTTTAGTCAACAGAGAGCTGAACTGCATGGGAGAAATTGATGTTAATATTCAATAAATATTCCAAAAACTTGAAGTAGTGATGTTATCTGAAGAATCAATAATAGTAAATCCATTGAAAGGGGGAGCCACATATATATACCTATCTAGCTTCTCAATAGGTGCTGCTGTTTGGCAAATTTATTTACTGAATGCAAGAATGCATATAAAATGATTATAAAGTGGATTGTAAGATGCTTTTGGTTTATGATGGAATATTAGAGGGAAAAGTGTGCGGGGAGGAAGCGCTGGTGATTAAGTCTAACTGGAATCCACTTTCATCTGAATGGCTTATTTAGCCATCTTTGCTCTTCTTGTCGCATTTGCAAGTGTGTGCGGTGACAGACTGAGGGACAGCTTCCGAGTGAAGAGTCCAGGGCTGACTGGCCCTGCAGAGGTTGCCTTCCTGTTTACAGTGTCAGGCAGGCGTGAGCTGCCCTTAGCTGGGCGGCACTGGCAGCAGTGACTGTTCTGGTTCCCCTGAAAATCAACTAGAAAAATGCGTAGGGTTTCCAGAGTAAAGTGATCAGTGTATAGAGAAGAACTGGCTCTTTTCCCCAGGTCTCCCTCCACCTTCTCTTACTTTGATGAGGCTGGAACTCCTTTATTCTTCTAGCTTTGTGGAACTAATTGGATTGCGGGTCACCCATTGATTTTGGTGGCAGGTCTATGCAGGCTGAGTTCTGCAGGGTTTGTAGGAAAACAGTTTCTCATACCTCACCTGTTTTGTGCACTGTGTTTTGACGTGTGTATAACCTCTGTGTCACAATTTTCAAATAACTTAGGGCGACCCTGGGAAAAGAGGACCACCGGGACCCCCTGGCCCCCCGGGACCCAGTGTAAGTTATTTGCAGTTTGAATTTCTCTGTGTCTGAAAGTTGGGATTATAGAACCCTGAGAACCAAAAATGAAAGGACTTTTAAACTGAATCATTGTCCTAAAATTTCAAAATGGCTGTGATATTTTCACTCATTCAGAGCTTGGTCTTTTAAGGCCAGTATAGTTGAGAAATCACAATAATTTGAAAGGTGATTTTCAAGGGAATGATTTACGCATTATATTTGAAGTGCTTTGAGGCTTTTGACTTCTCAAATGCTCAAAACTTGGGCATATAAAAGGAACACTTTCAAATGAACTAGTTTTTATGAAGGATTTACACAATGAGCAATTTAAAAAATGAGGTTAATTGGGAGATAATCCATACTTTTAACTTATGATTCAGAATATTTTCTATCCTGTCATTTTACTTCTCTTCAATCATGTGAAAGAAATAATGTACTAAAATTTAGATTTTTCCAAACAGAATAGACCCGTGAGTGAAGTGTCTAGAATATTAGCATATCTTCGGCAATTTATTCCTTATAGCTTATTCAAAAACTACATTTACTGTATTTGTCCATTAAGCATTTTATTATTAGTAGGATGAATTAAATATTTCACTATATTCTTAACTTTAACATTTTCTTTACTTTAGGGAACAATTGGCTTTCATGATGGAGATCCATTGGTAAGACATTTTCCTTTGAATAAAATACAATATTAAGTCAAAGACCAGGAATTCTCTTTAGAAGATGAGTTTTCTTTAAGATGATCTTGATAGAATATGTTGTATTTTCATGTTTGATTTTACTCAGATGGCAGAGCAATTTGTTGGACTGATGGACTGGTCACTTAAACATACTCACACTAACTTTTTCATTATAGAATTATCTTTCTTTTTCCATAATCTTTTTTACTTTATGGAGGAGACCTGCTTTTCACCAGAGCACTCCAATTTTAGAAGATCCAAGTCCAATAATACTCTCTGAGACTTGTTTTACTTATAGACTGATATTCAAACGGTGTAGGAAAACTGCACTAAATGCAGTTTTGGTCCACTTGTTGGGGCGGGGGGGGGGATGTGACCTTTAGGACAGAGCTGTTGGATTGGAGGGGGAGAGGTTGGTCTGCAAATGTTTTATTTCTTGAACAAATTGAATCTGAAATAATATGGCAAAATAGTAGTATTCATTAAATCTGGATGGTGGATACGTGGGGAAAGGGTTTGTTATGTTCTCTGTATGTTTTGTAAGCTAGGAATATTTCTGAGTTTACAAGTAAATAAAAAAGGAAAGAGTAGCCAGAGTTATTTAATGAATAGACTTCCACTGGGGTTCTGCCGCTGGAAACCCTAAAAGATGTATCATTTTATCACGAAGCAGAGGCTCTCGGTTACTCTCTTTCTGTTTCTCTGGCAGTGTCCCAATTCCTGCCCACCGGGTCGTTCGGGATACCCAGGCCTGCCAGGCATGAGGGTAAGACAATAATGTCCGTGCTGTATTCTATCTTCAAGAGTACGATCCATACGAAAAACAGAGGCTTTCCCTGAAGCATTGGCCTTGCTCGTGCACAGACCCCACTCTGATGGGTTAGGCAAGTCCATCGCTTATTCGGTGGCTTTGTCTGTGGTCCTTTTTCAGTCCTGGAGGTTCCCGCTGGTATGCTGACAGCTATTCCTAACAAGACACAGATACTTGGCTATTCAGTGCTTCTGTTTCTCAGGGAAGAGATATCAATGAAACGCACTGGATTGAGAGACTCTAGAACATCAGATGAAGGTTCAGAAGTTTACTCCAATAGTGAGAGACGGGGGCCAGGGACCGTACATATAATGTATTTCAAACTGTTTTAGTCAAAAAGAAATTGGAAAAACTGTCCAAAATAGAGAAAAAAAAAAAAAAAGACACTTTCCAAATGTGTTTTTCTCTCACTCTGCCATCATAATTGCTTCAAAATTGCCCATTGGAATAAAGAAATAAATACCAAATGCTGGGGTTAATCGGCTTTCTCTCTCTAGTCTATGAGTCTGAAATGATTTTGAAAAATTCCGGATCAGGGGAGTTGTGCCAAGATCCAAAAGACTCCGAGGCAGTAGGTTTCCCATTGCAGTTTTCTCTGAGGTTAGCTTGGGTGTGCGCCCACAATGCAGAAGACGGGAGCCTGGATGGGTGTCTTATTTTTCATGGAAACTTGAACCTTGGAACAAGAAAGGTTTTCAGGACAAAACTCTGATAGACAATGTTTGGAATGTTTATTTCACATTTATTTCATGTTACTGATCCAAAGTGTTAGGACAGGTGTCCTGACAATGAAAGATGGGAGTTTCTTCTTGTGCTCTGTAGCCTTTGCTGACTGCTGTTTATAGCTGTCTATTTGCACTTAAAAAGCAGAGACATTACTTTGCAACAAAGGTCCGTCTAATTAAGACTATGGTTTTTCCAGTAGTCACGTATGAATGTGAGAGTTGGACCGTAAAGAAAGCTGGTGCTGCTGCTGCTAAGTCGCTTCAGTTGTGTCTGACTGTGTGTGACCTCATAGACGGTAGCCCACCAGGCTCCCCTGTCCCTGGGATTCTCTAGGCAAGAACACTGGAGTGGGTTGCCATTTCCTTCTCCAATGCGTGAAAGTGAAAAGTGAAAGTGAAGTCACTCAGTCGTGTCCAACTCTTAGCGACCCCATGGATTGCAGCCCACCAGGCTCCTCCATCCATGGGATTTTCCAGGCAAGGAAGAAAGCTGAGTGCCGAAGAATTGATGCTTTTGAATTGTGGTGTTGGAGAAGACTCTTGAGAGCCCCTTGGATTGCAAGGAGATCCAACCTGTTCATCCTAAGGGAAATCAGTCCTGAATATTCATTGGAAGGACTGATGCTGAAGCTGAAACTCCAATACTTTGGCTACCTGATGTGAAGAACTGACTCATTTGAAAAGACCCTGATGCTGGGAAAGATTGAAGGCAGGAGGAGAAGGGGATGACAGAGGATGAGATGGTTGGATGGCATCACTGACTCAATGGACATGAGTCTGAGTAAGCTCTGGGTATTGGTGATGCACAGGGAGGCCTGGTGTGCTGCAGTCCATGGGGCCACAAAGAGTTGGACATGACTGAATGACTGAACTGAACTGAATTTGTACTTAAACTGTGCACAAGAAGGGGCAGAAAGTTGTACATCTGGGGAAGCCCTTCTTCTGCCTCGAGTAAGGCCATGGGTGCAGAGGAGGAAGAGGGTTTTCAGAGGAGGCTCCGGAGAGCAGGGGGCAGCTGGTCTGGTGGATCAGCGGTCCACCTCTGGAGAACGAGTTGCTGATGTTGGAGGAGACCCAGCTGTGAGAGGAAGTTGGGGAAGAAGGGATCTAGACACCTGCAGGCAATGTCATTATCTAGTTACTGACCTGGGTAATGGAGAATTTGCTATTCCAGGAGAGAGTTTGCTAACTGAAACTGATACCTATTATATATGCTTGTGTAGCACACATGGTGTTTTGAAATTCTTCTAAGGCTGTCATTTCTTTGTGACATAACCTTTTCTCTTAGCAGCACGTTGACTTGCATTTAGGGGAGCAAGGTCACTTTATGAGCCACCTGACCACTTTCTGTGTCAAATCCAACACATTTATTTATTTCTTTACTTATGTATTTTTGCATTTGTTAGGGTCATAAAGGAGCTAAAGGAGAGATTGGTGAACCTGGAAGACAAGGTCACAAGGTAAGGACAAGGAATATTTAGTGGGTACATTGTGATTAAGAGGTTGTAATGACTTTCATTGTAAGGGCTTATAAAGAATAACAAAGCATGATTTTTGCCCCTTCCTTTTCCAGTGATGATTGACAAGTTCTCAGTAGATGCATCAATATTCTGACTAAGCATCATATCCTAAGGTTGTTCAGTTACAAAAAAAGAACAAAGAAAGCACCACACACTTTCATTCCTTCCCGTGTTGCTGGCCCTCGCTTTCCTTTTCTAATCAATAACACTCAGCTCTTTTCCTTGAGGCTTTTGATAGTCAAATGTTATTCAAGCTGGTTGTTCCACTCCACTAGACAAAATTTTATAACAAGTGTAAAATTTTATGACAAGTGTTGCTGAGACAAGCAGACAGGGAAGTTGATAACTGGCTTATAGCTTCTCAAGTTCTGAAATAATTTTTGTTTGTTTCTGACTTCATTTCAATATAACTTAGGCTTTGAGTCATCTGGAAGTTAGCAATAGCACTTATATTGTTTTTTGGGTAGAAACTTGGAATCCACAGCACAACTTATAGTGGAGCTAGCGTGTCCTGCAAGGCTGAAATTTAAAGTAAGGTGATCTATTTGTCTTTCTTCGTCCACCGGGATGAAATCGCCTTAAAGTAATTAAGAATTTGACTTCTTATATGGTAGAATATTTGTCCCTGTAAATTGCATATTTTTACAAAGTCAAACCGTTCTTATTAATGTGGGTCATCTAGACTTTGTTGAATATGTCCATTTACACCTTTACAGGGTGGCAGAAGTCTGTCTTTTGAGGTTAAGAGCTTGAGAAGAGATTTTTTAATATCTTCAGGCACTAATATTCTTGAATTCCTTAGGAAAAACTATTGAACAATCTCAGATAATGAAGATAAATAAACCAATTTCCTGTATCTTATTACAGTGTGAACTTACATTTTAAAAGTTTTTTATTACTTAGGCTCTGAATAGTTGAGCCATTTTATTCATCTGGCATATCACAGGTGGATTCTTGATGACAAATTGGAGAAGATTATAAAAACATCAAGTACTTTGGATGTTTTTCTGTGTGCCCGTTCCTCCATTGAATTTTTAAATTTGTAACAAAAAAATCAACAAATATTTATTAATCCCTGTCATGTGCCAGGATTTGTTCTAAGTGACTGGAGTGGATTGCCATTTCTTTCTCCAGTGGATCTTCCCGACCCAGGGGTCGAACCCAGGTCTCCTGCATTGTAGACAGACGCTTTACCATCTGAGCTACCAGGGAAGTCCTGCTAAGTGCACAGAAATGAATAAATATGTCTGATGTGGCTAATTTAAGTATGACATATCCATATAATAAAATATCATCTAACCACAGAAACCCAATATTAAACCACACTGAAAGACACCTTGAGGTAGTATGTATAGTAAAGCAGATTTAGTGGACTTCTGCTGTTTTGATGCCCTGTATCCTTTTCTCTTTTTTTTTTTTGGTGACCCTTTCTCTTTGGGAAACTTCCACTCCCCCATCCCATGGGGTTTGGGAATGAAATAGTCAATCAGAGGTCTCTCTACTCACCCAGGAAACTAGTATTTTTGAGACCTATGCAAGCTAGTTATCTGGACTTCTTAAGTGGGGAACCTGCAAAATTCTTGGTGTGTTAGGCAACTGGCCAAAATTTTCATGAAAAAACTTTCCATAATTAAAATTGTTGACTGTTCCTTTATTTCACATACATATGTCACTTAAACTTTCAGTGGCTGTCTTTGAAAATTGATCTATGAAGATAATATAACTCCTTGAAAAATGAAACCTGAAAGGGCTAATGGATGCATTTAGTTGTGAACTGAAAACAGAATGATGAAGAATTAACACTAGGGTCTTGAAGTTTGCTTTCAGATTCACAATTCTGCGTTGAATTTACTCCACAAATTAGTTAATGAATATTAAAAAAAATTGGTTATGAATCTAAGAATGAACCATCAAAAAAAAACTTTCAGTAAAATGATAATAAATTGCTATTCCTAAATTTGTCATTTAGCTTTATGGTTATTGATTAGTTACTGTGTGCTATTCACCTGTTGGTAAAATATTTAAATCAACTATGTTACTCTACATTTTAACAAGAATCATTAGGAAAATACCCCAAGCTCTGCTAATGAAAAATTATAATCAATGTTGTTTTTATACTTAGGTGGGAAAATACAAGTAGTATTTAATTATACATGTTTTGATTATCCACTCCATGAACTAACAAAAATCCACTATAAAAGACTCTTAGAGTTTATTCAGAAATGAAGTGTAAATGATTTAGGTATAGCCTAGTTCTTTGCTTTGTGTGGCCAGATGTTCCATATTAATACTGCTACTAATTTTTTTTGGTATTTCTTTGTGTATGTGTGAAAAAAAAAAATCCAAATACAAAGTTGCAGCCTGTGGAACAAGAAAATGAGTGAATTGAAGCATGTAATAAACAATAGAATTGGATTTTAAATCTACTATTATGTACATATATTAAAAATTAAGATATTTTTCTAATAACTAACTTCACAATTTAAGTTATTTGTTACCATAGGAAATGTAGGGTAGTGTATCTATTATAAAAAGCAAAATCCTAGTCAAAGAAAAAATGACTTTCTCAGAGTCCATAAAGTAATCTTTCTGTAAGAAATAGTAGTACTTGGATTTCTGTTTAGAATATCCTAACATTTAAAAATATATCAGTGGGACTGCCCTGGGGGTCCAGTCCCAGGGCCCAGTGCTATTCAAGGAGCCTGAATTTGATCCCTCGACAAGGAGCTAGATCTCACATGCTGCAGCTAAAACCTGGTACAGCCAAATAGATAAATAAAGTAAAAACACATGTATCAGAGATCATATAACTGATATAAAAAGTCAAAGGAATAGTTAAAAAACATGATGAAAGAAGAGTCCGTTGGTAGTAGCCACCAGATAGTCAAAATACCTTAGAACACACTCAAGTATTCAATTTGAAGAAAAGAACAAAATTTTAGTGATGGAAAGAAAAAGGAAACATTTTGATCAAATCAGAAGATATACTGAGTTCCACAATGGAAAGATTCAGTATTGTAAAGATTGTTTCTCTATATAATCTGCTAATTTAATGAGGTTCTAATACAAAGCAAGCAGCCTTTTTTGGTGAAGAGCTGCCCAACAGTTCTAAAGTTCATGTCGAAGGGTACATACATTTAGGAAAACCTGAAAAATAAGAGTAACTGTAAATGAAAAAGAAGAGTAAATGGTACGGGGAGGGAGGAGGGAGGGGGGTTCAGGATGGGGAACACGTGTACACCCGTGGCGGATTCTTGTTGATGTATGGCAAAACCAAAACAATATTGTAAAGTTGCCGACTAAGGTCCGTCTAGTCAAGGCCATGGTTTTTCCTGTGGTCATGTATGGATGTGAGAGTTGGACTGTGAAGAAGGCTGAGCGCCGAAGAATTGATGCTTTTGAACTGTGGTGTTGGAGAAGACTCTTGAGAGTCCCTTGGACTGCAAGGAGATCCAACCAGTCCATTCTGAAGGAGATCAGCCCTGGGATTTCTTTGGAAGGAATGATGCTAAAGCTGAAACTCCAGTACTTTGGCCACCTCATGTGAAGAGTTGACTCATTGGAAAAGACTTTGATGCTGGGAGGGATTGTGGGCAGGAGGAGAAGGGGACGACTGAGGATGAGATGGCTGGATGGCATCACTGACTCGATGGACGTGAATCTGAGTGAACTCCAGGAGTCGGTGATGGACAGGGAGGCCTGGCGTGCAGCAATTCATGGGGTCGCAAAGAGTCGGACACGACTAAGCGACTGAACTAAAATAAATAAATTTAAATTAAAAAAAGAGTAAATAAATTCTCCCAACCAAAGATTAAAATATATTATAGAATCTCAATAATTAAAATGTTGTGGTATTGACAACATCGTATAGTAAACCAGTAGAGCTTAATAGGAAGTCCACAAACAAGTATATTTATCAATTTAATATATGTTAAAGATGAATTTTCCAACCTATGTGGGGAGAATTTATTATTCAGTAAATGATATTGAATGGAGTGCCAGTAAGAAGGAAAGTAGAAGGGGAAAAAGGGGAAGTAATGACAGATTTTCTCTCCTTGGGCTCTAAAATCACTGCAGATGGTAACTGCAGCCCTGAAAATAGAAGATGCTCGCTCCTTGGAAGGAAAGCTGTGACAAACCTAGACAGCGTATTAAAAAACAAAGTCATCACTTTGCCAACAAAGGTCCATCTAGTGAAAGCTATGGTCTTTTCAGTAGTCATGTATGGATGTGAGTGTTGGACCATAAAGAAGACTGGGTGTCAAATAACTGATGCTTTCACACTGTGATGCTGGAAAAGACTCTTGAGAGTCTCTTGGACAGTGAGGAGATCAAACCAGTCCATCCTACAGGAAATCAACCCTGAATATTCATTGGAAGGACTGATGCTGAAGCTGAAGCTCCAACACTGTGGCTACCTGATGCGAAGAGCCGACTCATTAGAAAAGACTGATGCTCGTGTTCTTGAAAGTAATTAGCCTCCAATTAAAATAAATAAATTTATATTAAAAAAAGAGGGAGGGGACATATGTATACTTATGGCTGAGTCATGTTGATATATGACAGAAACTAACATAATATTGTAAAGCAATTGTCCTCCAGTTAAAAATGTTTAAAAATCTAAAAAAATTAAAAATGGATAATTAATAAACTGTTAAATTTATTATTAAAAAAAAGAATGATGCTGGAAAAGATTGAAGGCAAAAGGAGAAGAGGCAGAGGATGAGATGGTTGGATGACATCACTGGTTCAAAGGACATGAACTTGAGCAAACTCTGGGAGGCAGTGAGGGACAGGGAAGCCTGGCGTGCTACAGTCCATGGAGTCACAAAGAGTCAGACATGGCTTAATAACAACAACAAGAAGGAAAAAAGAGATTTCTACTTTATGTTTACATAAAAATAAATTACTGATAATTGATTTCTACATAAGAAATTAAATGATATATATAAAATTACTAGAAGAAAATATATATAGATGAATATTTATTTATTTTTGGGAGACAGATAAGGCTTTTCTAAGGGTGACACCAAAGGTAGAAGTCATGGAAGAAAAGACTGATTTAAATAAATTAAAAAATGGTGCATGGTATGAAAACTGTAATAAAAAAATTAAAATGAAAATCATAATAGAAATATAGTTTATGGAAAAGTTTGTGTAGTGTGGTCACACTTCCCTAATAATACACCCACAACACACACACACACACACACACACAGTTCCTAAATGCATACACACCCTTCCTCTGTGTCTCTGTGTCTGTCTCTTCCTCCCTCCCTCTCCTCCTCTCTCCGTCTTTAGAAAAATTTTGGAAAGGATAGCATCTAAAATGTTACTGGTGTTTATAGTTGAAAAGTGGGATTGGGGTGACTTTAATGCTATACTTGTTTGTATTTTCTGAATAGTCTTCGATTAATATGGATTACTCATAAAATGATTTAAGAAAGTATAATAGACTAATTCAGGGGATGCAGAGTCAGACTGAGCCCACTTCAGGTCAATTCCTGGAATAGCATTTGATGCCCTACTCTGTGTTGCTTTTCAGGGTGAAGAAGGGGACCAGGGTGGACTGGGAGAAGTTGGAGCTCAAGGACCTCCGGTTAAGTATTTTTCAGTCTTACGCTGCGTGACCCCAGTGGTCACCGGAGGATATCATTACTTCTGCAGTTTGGGAGAGGACACGCAAAAATATTTCTGTAAAATTCAGTTTTTTCACTTTTTATATAAAAAACAGCATCTGTCAAGGAACACACAGATT
The DNA here is from genome assembly GCF_032405125.1 of Capricornis sumatraensis. Taxonomy (NCBI): domain Eukaryota; kingdom Metazoa; phylum Chordata; class Mammalia; order Artiodactyla; family Bovidae; genus Capricornis; species Capricornis sumatraensis. Next base: position 10,582,696 of record NC_091079.1, read on the forward strand.
TGTAAAAAGTATGCTTTTTGGAATATTTATGCAAAAGCTCTCCTTGAGAGATAATACATGTCATTCCCATGTCTCTGCTATTGACCCAAATATTTCTGGAATTCTTTTTGATTTATGTTCAGAGTCAGTAAGTGAGCCACAGTCAATAAGGGAGCCTCTTTAATCTGATTTGGCCACATCTCATTTTGTGTCCTGAGCTGGATCATCTTGAATGTATATTTCAGGCCATTCCTAACTGCTCTACAGAGACTAGACTGGGACTGACCAGGATGTAAAACAGAGCTGGTTGTAGGGACAGTGAGAACACAGGGAAATGACTGGCCTAGAGCCTGTTTGTCCTAAGCCAGTGTGGACAGTTAGCAAGTTGTCTGGAAGTGGCCAGCCCGCTTTCCCGATGGCGTGTCTCCCCCTGTTGTTTCCCAGGCAGCATGTCTACAGCATCTGTTTCTGGATCCCTACAGCTGTGGGGCCAGAAGTCTAGAATGGTAACATTCAGGATTGAAGCGGATTCTAGAAATAACACCCTGCATGCTCAGTTTGAGGATTACCCACTGCTATGCCCGAGAAGGGATAAGATGGGTTCCTACTGCCCCTAACAGAATTCAGAGTATCTTTTATTGTAGAAACAGTGTAACAAAGAGTGATGGCGAGTGGTTGATGGAGACCCCAGCTATATCTATAGGAAGAAGCTTTCCTGGGCTACCTTGGGAGCCTAATTGCCTTGGATGGCATATATTGGTGGGGAAAAGTTACTCCAAGGTTTAAAATCACTACCTGTGACATGTAACCAAGTTACAAACCACAGAGAAGGCAAAGGTGGCAGTGAATTCTGTGTGTGAGTTAAAAGTCAAATACTTTATCATAATTCTTTTATGCTAATGGTATTTTCTTTTTGTGTTCAGTCATTATTCCAATTCCAGATTTATATAAGTCTCCAGAATTTAAAAAAAAGAGTTTTACCATCAGCAGAATTCCTTTTGGATTTTTCTTCTAAATTAGGAAAGCGTGTCTCTCTTCTCATTGTTACCTTTGGTTATGATAGCATCCTTCTTCTGGATCAGCTTTTGTGATGACATCAAAGCATATGTGCTTCAGCTCAAAGAATGTACTTCTCTCTCGTTTTGTTTACTTTTCAAGGGAGCTCAAGGTTTGAGAGGCATCACCGGCGTAGCTGGCGAGAAAGGAGAAAAGGTAAGATGATGATGCTGGTCATCAAAATAAAAACACATAAATGTTTATGTTTGGGGCCATTTCAGAATATCTTTTCTTCAACAACATCACTTTTTATTTCTTATTGGGTGCTTTGTAGAAGTTCGGTTAGGTTCTTAACATTTCTGTTATAAACATAGATGATAGAAATGAGTCATCCACAGGATATTTGTTATGTACTGACCGTGTATCTTAAGTTATTGAGGGTAAGCAGGAGTAAGCAGGCTGTTGGATGTCATATCTTGTCATTGTCAGTAGTTGAGACTGACACAGTACCTGGGGTGCAGGGCAGAGGCGGAGGAGAGTGGAGAAGGGTGGGGGAGGCAGAATGCCTGGCCAGGAGGCGTTGTCATTGGTGGAGAGGGCAGGGCAGGGACTGCTTGGCTAGGTGGATAGCAAAACAGCTCAAACTTGAACCTTCATGACGAGCTCAGAAATGTTTCTTGCTCTGTGTGTGTGTGTGTTTACATGAGTGACGGAGTGTGTCTAACCTCTCGGATTTTAAGAAAACCGTCTGCACTTTTTTAGAAAGTCTATTAAGAAAACCCATTTGTAGGGCTCCAGAAAGTTAGGAAGAAGGCACGTTGCCCATGACCCCGTCTGACCCTCACCTTATTCTTCACAAAACCTCTGAAACTAATCCTTTGTTGCTCTAGACAGAAGCACACAGCCTGTCATTCACAACCAGAAAAGGAAAATGTGCACGCTGCAGGCGCTCAGTAAAAGAGCTCCAACTTTCTAAGAAAATACATGCACAGTTTTGTGGGTGGAAGGAGTTGCTTTGTGAATAAGCAATTCATTGAGTTATAATTCAGTGAATAACTCCTTCAGTGTCATTTTCTTCCAACTTTTTCTCTGTCTCTTTAGGTTTTCTCATTGTACTTGGCTCTCTCTTCCATCTCCTGTGGAGCATTTCTTCTCTAAAAGCACTGTGTTTTTAAAACCATATTTTTATATTTCTGTATTCATGCTACCTTAGGTCACATTTTGTCAATGCTGTTCTTTTACTACGTTATAAATCCCATTTATTTTGAAGTTGCGGATACCCAGGCTTTTGCTTGTTTTCTGGGTTTAACTCATCTCCTAAAATATGTGGCCCTTATTTCGGAACCAGTTACCGTTGTTGATAGGCTCTTTATTTGAGGTATTTTGCTACTTGGTAGTTTTCAGAATTTTCTCGTTGCCTCTGACTGTGGTCAGATCGCTTTCAGTAAAAAGGAAAACGCTCTTCTGGTGAACTCAGACCCATGCAGTGGTTACCTAGTAACAGCAGTTTGGGTCTGAGCTGGCGCTGAACAGCAATGAGAGAGAGAGAGGAAGAGAGAGAGGCATCAAAGCCTTTCTGTAATACGAGGGCCGGCTCTGCTACCTCCCGGCAACACGAGCTATGAATTCAAAGGCTTTTTCAGGTCTCCCAACCCTCTTCCTTCTTGGTGGATGGGGAACACCTTCTGCTCTATTCCAGTTTTTAGGGATGAAAGACTTTCAAGGCTCTGTAGGTATCTCTGCTTCTTCTTTGATTCTACCCATGTCTGAACCTTCTATCAAAGGTTTCTAATTTTTAATCCTTAATGCAGACACCATCCACCTGGTTTTCTTGGCTTAATATCTACCCAATACCTTTCTGAATTTTTTTTTAAAATTTCTTTCATCATCTCCTTCTCCCAAGCCTGTTCATTAGGAGAGGGATTATTCTCTTCAAGTGCCCATCTGCCTTCTCATACAAGTGGTAAATGAGAAAAAGATTTCAACAAGGGGAGGGGGCTGTATTTTGCCATGTAGCGTAGATGGAGAGCACTGAAATCCCCATATTTTTGTTTTGAAATCATGTTTTGATCCTTATAATGAAAATAAGGAGGGGATGTGTACCACAGATAAAGAAGTCAGAGATAACTTCAGGATAATTAGATTTATAAAGCTCTGTAGTTTTTAGCCAGCATCACTTGGTAGGGTGAAGCTATTATGGAGAAAACAGATCAATTCACTTTACACAAACTGAACCTACTGTTTACTCAGGGTGGAGGAGGGGATGCTCACATCCTTTTTGCAGTTTCTTCCTCCAAATCACAAGTCTGGAGTCCTGATTCTAAATCTGGGTGGGAATCCAGAGTCATGGAAATCTCTCTCCTGGGTGTGGCAGCTGCAGGGTCCAGGGCAACTGTTATTTAGGTGGCGCCTTGGTCTTCATCAGCAATGAATTCCCACAGGGGTCCTGGGAACCCCAGAGCATGAAAATCAAACCTTCCCAATAGGCTTTCCAGGTTCTCTCAGTAAGTAGCTCACATCAGCAATTAGGAGTGGGTGTTGTGTTTGTTCATTTAGGATATCCAAGGTGGTATCAAAGATTGGGTGTAGTACTTTTGATGGAATGAGAAGATGTAAACCAGTGTTTTCACCACTGAGGTTTCTGATTAAATACTCCTTGGTTTCACTGATGAATATCAGTATATACTGCACCACAAGACACAAAGCCTCTTTCTTATCTGGCTGTTGAAATTCTTTAGACAAACTGAAGTACCCTTAGCATGCATCACTGATCTCAAGTTCATTTTCATTGTCTTGTTTATTTGCAGGGCGCTCGGGGCTTAGATGGAGAACCTGGGCCTCAAGGGCTCCCTGGTGCACCAGTAAGTACTTTTCATGGGATCCACTGATAGATTTTTTAAGCAATGATCAGTGGTAGATTTTTTGCTATTAATATATATATGTATGTGTGCAGGTATTGTTTATATATGAATCAAGTGGAAAAATGGGCAATAGTTTTCATATTTATTAAAATTTTAAAAATTAAGTCAAGCACCTTTATTTTTTCTTTTGTACAGAGAAATGTTCTTCTGACTTGACATGGGTCTTGTTTTTCTCATAAGTTTAATCAAATTGTTTGTTTGTTTTTTGTTCTTGCTGTGTTTTTCCCTTTCACTCTGGTTGCCAGGATGTCAGGAGTCACAGTAACTCTCACTTTAATTTCTTGAGTAGTTCTATGCTTTTCCTCTCGTATGATTTCTTTTTTTTGATTTTTTTATTTTTTATTTATTTATTTTTTATTGCTCTGGTATTTTATTTATTTATTTATTTATTTTTTAATTTTAAAATCTTTAATTCTTACATGTGTTTCCAAACATGAATCCCCCTCCCACCTCCCTTCCCATAACATCTCTGTGCGCATGATTTCTGATCTCATTATTTGATATTTTAATGGCCATGTGTAGATGTGTCCTTATTGTGGACTGCCTCACACCTTTTCTGGAAGTAAATAAACCAAAAAATGGTTCACTGATACTCACTCATACCACATTAAAAAGTAGAAAAAGTGTAAGTGAAATAGAATTTCCCAACTGTCAAGGTCCAAGGGGAAAGAAAGAATGTAATTGGAGGATAACATCATAAGATCAAGCTGCAGACATGGTGTGCCAAGCAGACCTTAGAGGGAGGTGGACCTGCAAACATGTGTGAGGTGGGATAGAGCAGCGAGGGCAGGTGGGGAGCAGCCCTGTTGGGGTGATGGGGGCGTGCTGCTGTAGGGCTGCCACTGCCTGAGTGTGGAGCTCCTGTTAGAAGATGAGCTGGAATAGACAAGGTAGAAGCACGTTATGGAATGTTTTATGCCAATCCGGGCAATCGTAAGTGATCTGGTAGCAATCAGAAGCTGTTTGAGGTTTCAGAGCAGCTCAGCAATTCAACCAAAGCCATGTTTTAGGAAGACACGTCCTCTCATCTGTTAGCGCCTGATCATGTATCAGCATCAGCTGGATAGTTCTGACAGAAATCATTGTTATTGACTTGGAAAGTAAGTAAAATACAGAGAAAAGGTTAGCACCTCATCCAAACCTCAACCCACCATGATAGTCAGTGAAGCTAGAGGATGTGTGGACAAAGTTCCTGATGTCAAGGCTACCTGCAGTGTGGACCTTGATTTTATTATACCTATTTATCCAATGAGTGCAGAAGCATTATGAATTTACAGTGAAATCAATTGACATGTAAGTCTTGGTGATCTTTATGGTAATATCAATTTTTAGGACAATATAGTTTTTATAAAAATGTTTCTTGAGGCATCCATGATAAATCAAAGCCATTGAGATGAAAGAGCAATGTAAGATAATTTGGATAGAATTTTATCATTTCAAAAGCCTATCAATAAGTTACTTCTGCTCATATGAACACAATTTTATTTTCGTGCAGGGTGACCAAGGACAGCGAGGACCTCCAGGAGAAATAGGTCCCAAGGGAGACAGAGTGAGTCGAATCCGCGTTAATCACCGCCAGCATGGAGGTCGTGTGGATCTCCTTGACGTGACCTAAGTACACGAGGTAACTGTCTCTGTTCTGTCTCCTCCCTCTGCCCTGCAGGGGCCTCAAGGTTCTCCAGGAATTCCTGGTCTCCCTGGGCCCAAAGGGGACACGGTAAGTCCTGAGCTGTAGTCATCAAGCTCATTCTTCAAAGTGGTTATTGTAATAAAACTTTACAAAATAATGACAGGAAGAGGGATGTGTTTCTAAGGGACACTGTGTTTCTTTGTGCATCTTTAGGGCTTGCCAGGTGTGGATGGCCGTGACGGGATACCTGGAATGCCGGGAACAAAGGTAGCCGTGCAGTTTAGTCTCAAGGCGATGGGGTGGTCTCCGCCCTGGCCCGCCAAGGAGCTTCCATCACTATGTCACTGGGACATTTATTGAGCCGGCTTCGGCTTTTTTCCCTCCTTCTGGTTTTTTACATCAAGGGTCAATTCAAAATACTTCTTAGAAGTCAGAAAGAGAAAGGCAAATACCATATAATATCACTTACATGTGGGATCTAAAATATGGCACAAATGAACTTATCTGCCAGCCAGAAACAGACCCACAGACATGGAGAACAGACTTGTGGTTGCCACGGGGGAGGGAAGAACTAGCAGTTTGGGGTTGGTGGATGCAAACTAGTATATATGGAATAGATAAACAATGAGATCCTACTCCATAGCACAGGGAACTATATCCAGTCTCCTGGGATAAGCCATAATGGAAGAGAATATTAAAAAGAATCTACATATATGTATATTAGTCATTTTGTTGTACAGCAGAAATTAATGCAACATTGTAGATCAACTATACTTCAATTAAAAAAGCACAAAAAACAAAAAGAATGTTTGCTTATTTTCAGAAGCTCAGTAAAACTGCCTTGTTGATGAACATAGGCAGAAGGAAATCACATATTTTGATGGCATTTCCACCCTAAGTCCTATTCCACCTTCCCATCCTGAGCAAGGTCGCATTATAAAAGTGCACGTAAGGTCAGCTATGCAGATAACCCTTTTGCTTAGACGGGTTTTGTCTTTCCTTTTCTTAAAAGAAAGACAATAGTTCATACAGGATCAACAAAAACTGTTTTTTTCAGGGGGAACCAGGGAAACCCGGGCCTCCTGGTGAAGCAGGTTTGCAGGGGTTACCTGTAAGTATTTGAGTATTTAAATGTTGATTGGTTTATATACATATTTTGAACATATGCATTTGGAGTAGAAACATGCATGTTTTGATAAGTTCTGGGGAAGAAAAGATGCTTTAATTTTGTGTTTTTACAGTTGTACATTTTTGTACTTTTTCTCTGAATAACTAGTTATTTCTCCGATAACCACACTAAGATTTAACTTTATCTTTTACATCCATTCCTCTGTTTAGTTCACTCAATTTTCTTTATATCATTTCACCAGCCCTGAGCTGTGGTCTGGGCTTTATACTTCCTCCTACTTTAACTAGTTCTGAAGCCCTAGGACCAGGGTTGAGCCATAAGGTTGAGAGTATGTTTGGGGAACCATGTGAGCTATAAGATTTCATCTTCAGATTGTGTGCTATTTTGAATTATTCAGATTGGTGTTTTCCTGCATTACTGTGGCAGGAAGTTCATATAGATTATCCCATGTGTTTTCTTGGCTCTTTGGAGGCACATATTTCAAGTTAAAGGAGCTACTTGGTAATGTTGAGGACTGTCCTCTGGTTTATTATGATATCTGACACTTTAAAAATAATCAGAGAATATTAGGCCTCCAGATAGCACCAAATCTCAGTTAGGCCCAGGATTTTCCTGCCATTCTGTTTTTCTACTTGCAGCTGAGCTTTATTGACAGGTTCCTGTTTTGTATTCTATACATGAAATCATGCCAGGAAGAGTTCCTGTTGACCTGAAAATAGTACCAGATTCTAATTTGGAAGTTCATCCTTAAAAAGTAACGTTAGTTTAGAGCTAGAATTTGCTTCCAGGGTGTTCAGACATAACAAGCCAAAGTCTCATGGCTTGTGGATAGGTCTGTAGCTTGTGGATAGGTCTATAGTCTGTGGCTTGTGGATACTGTGGATAGGTCTGTAAGTTCAGAATTGGGAATCTAGGGAGACTCTCCCCTACACTGCAGCTTTGAGGTTGTCATGATGCCCTCAGCCCCTTGGCAGTGTGCAGTGGGCTTGGCATCTCACTGGTTGTCAGATGAGGTGATTGAACACATGTTCCATGTACATTCTTTCAGGGTATACCTGGAATTCCTGGTGCAAAGGGTGTTGCCGGTGAAAAGGTAAAAGATGAAAACTTTGCAATTAATATTTTTCTCTACTTTTATTCTTTTACTGATCTATTTTGTTTATCATTTAAAATAGTTCCAACCTGCCTTTGAATTTATATTTGACCTTAAGGGGAAATCAAAGAGAACTGCAGCTGCAGAAAGAGTACTTTGACAAAGTGTTACTGATCAGACTTCCTTCTTGAAAGAGTCATCCTTTGCCATTATAAAACAGAGGTTTCATTGCTCTTTACCACTTAAAATAGGGAAGGTATTATTAAGCCACAGAGGTTTTGTCAATTAATATTAAGATGATTTAGCTGAAACTTAAAGATATTAGGCATATTGTTCACAGAATAATCAGTGTTAGGTGCTTATATGCAAGCACTTAAAAATAATAGTTAAAAGAAAAATTTGCAAAATATAGCTTTACTTTAAATAAAACAGGTACACTGTGACTAATGTTGAAATTGGTCATGATTGGATTACATGGCTCCAGCCTTTCAGTCATAATGGCCCAGACAATCTTGGGCTGAGGTGCCCCCCCAGTAGCAGACCATGAGCAATTGATGGTGGAGATGGCATCCCAGATACCTGCTTTCCCCGGAGCTTGCTGGCACATCCCTTGTTTCCTCATGCTGGCATGATCCTTTACAATTTTAGTGGTGTCACTGTTAGGTTCAAATGGCTCAAAGAAGTGTATTTGAGGTGGAAATGATAAAGAAAGGCATATATAACTAATATTGTAAAAAAAGAAAAACCTCTCTTATTTTTGTCTGGCTAAAGACCTTCCTTTTTTGACATTTGACTTTTTAACATTTTTGACACCTTATCATACTTCCAGCAATGACAAAACAGTATCCTAAATCTAAAGAACTTTGATGTATACACCAAGAGAGCTTTCATTCTCCCAAGTTCTCAGTGTAAAATCAGGAAGTTAATGCTGTGTAAGTATAGGAAAGACCCGGTCTGCACAAGTCAGGTTGATCATTCTGCTTATTTACTTTCTGAATTAGTCTGAATTACTGTTTTCTACCTTCAGGGTAACACAGGTGCTCCAGGGAAGCCCGGTCAATTGGGGAATTCTGGCAAACCGGTAAGATGTCCTAAGTTCCCTTTTCAGGCCTAGTAACCTGTAGTCATGGCGAAGCAAAGGGTTAGGGAGTTTAACTCTTTCTCTGCCTGCCTTCTTCATAACAGGGCCGCCAGGGGCCGCCCGGAGAAGTGGGACCCCGAGGACCCCGGGGCCTTTCTGTGAGTATTCCTTCTCTGCAGACCCCTCCCAGACTGCCTCCCCTGCTCCCTCCTCCCTCCTTCCCTCCCTCCTTTCTTCCTTTATTCATTCCTCCAGTCACTCATCCACAAATGCCTTCTGACATTTGCTAATCCAGATTAACCAATGAAACAGGAATGCTATTTAGATATACAATACGCTTTTTTCTCCAGAAAGTGGAAATAAAGATGAAATATTTTAAAAAAGAAACATGATGACCCGTTCTACTCTCATCCCATGTTGAAGGAAGTATTTTACCGTAATATAAAACAGCTCTACTGAGATATTATTCATATACTATATAAGTCACCCATTTAAAGTGTACAATCCATTGAGGCTAGTACATTTGCAGACCTGTGCAGCCTGCTCACCACAGTCTGTTTTAAAGTGTTTTCATCACCTCAGAAAGAAACTTCAGATCCACTTGAAGATTTAACATCTCCCCCCCTTCCCTTTTAACACTAGAAAACCACTCATCCACTTTCTATGGATTTGCCTGTTCTGGAAATTTCATGTAAATAGAATCATGCAATATGTGGATTTTTTAATGACTGGCTTCTCTCAGCATAATGCTTCACGGTTCTATGTATCTTCTATGTAGTTCTTCACCATGTATCAGTACTTCATTCCTTTTTATTGTCAGATAACGTTCAATTCTATCAGTTCAGTTCAGTTCAGTCACTTAGTCATGTCTGACTCTTTGCGACCCCATGGACTGCAGGACACCAGGCCTCCCTGTCCATCACCAACTCCTGGAGCTTACTCAAACTCATGTCCATTCAGTTCTATAGACATACCTTATTTTATTCATCCATTCAGCCATTGATGGGCATTTGGATTATTTCCACTTTTTGGTCCTTACGAATAATGCTGCTATGAGCATTTTTCTACAGGTAGAAAATGTAGACTTTTTTGCGCAGACTTGTTTTACTTCTTTTGGGTACCTGTATAGGAGAGGAGTTTCTGGGTCATGCAGTAACTCTATGTTCATCTTTTGAGAACCTGCCACGCTTCTTTCAGTGTGAGTTTGTGCATTTATTTTGCAGCAAATATAGCTATGCACATTTTCTCACTAGATACATTCCTAGTGATCTTAGAGAGTGACCTTAACCCTTAGAGAGGAACTGATACACTCAATTTTAACTTTAAACGATTCTTCCTTGTCTTCATTTTAAGTTTTTGTTTTCAAAGCCTGCTGGGTAACAGAAACAACTCCAAGTGAGGACACAGAACTGTTTCCAGGCATCATTGTTGCTTTTTTTCCCACTTTATTTATTTTTTTGATCGAAGGATAATTGCTTTGCAGAATTTTGTGGTTTTCTGTCTACACCAACAAGAATCAGCCATAGGTACACCACCATTACATTTTTAAGAGCGTTTCTTGAGCATGTGAGTGAGGATTTTCGTGCTTCAGAAAAGTGAAATATCCCAGTTGAGACTGGAGCTTCTATCAGGAGGTTTCTCTGCAGCCAAACAAGCTAGCTCCTGCCCCTCACGCCTCACTTCCCTTTTCTCCTCTGTTGCTGGAAGTCTGTGAATTTCTAATTAAAATACTTTCCCTAAGTTGACAAAGGAATGAGGTCAGAGCTCAATCGCATTTCTAAAATCACAGGCAGATTGAACACTGTGGGGGAGAGGTGCTGGAGCTGTAGAAAATTGGACTGGAATGTGTCATATTTGTGTTATAGAGCAGAAAATTGAGTACAGTACTGCTGATGGCAGGACCCCCTTGCAGATGGTGGGCCCCTGATGATGGCGGGACCACACACTAAACAGAAGCCTCGCTGGTGGAGGGGGCTTGGCCCATCCCCAGCTCCGGGTTATGGGGTGTAGAAACCGATGGACTTAAGCTGGGCTGCAGAAGGAGATGGGTTGGGGACGGTGTTTCATCCTCTCCTGGTGGGGAGGCAACTCAGAGCGAGTGATGGCTGTGTAAGTTTTCGAGCCTCACTGCAATTTTGATTGTTCAGTTTCTGTAAGCATCTGTATTCTTCCCACCATTGCCCTTGTGTGTGCATACTGAGACACTTCAGTCATGTCGGACTCTTTGCCATCTGGGCTGTAGCCCGCCAGGCTCCTCTGTGCATGGGATTCTCCAGGCAAGACTACTGGAGTGGGTTGCCGTGCCCTACTCCAAGGGATCTTCCCAGCCCAGGGAGCGAACCCGCGTCTCTTAGGTCTCCTTCGCTGGCAGGCAGGTTCTTTACTGTTCGCATCACCTGGGAAGCCCTGTCTCCTCACTGAGGCTCGAAGCTACGGTGTTCCTCCTTCATCACGTTCCTACCCGCAGGAGGACTTGCTCATCCGATCACCGCATCTGCACGGCCTCCCATCTGCCTCTTCTTTTGAAGCCCGCCCACCTCTCCTGGCTCCGGGCCCTCCAGCGCCAGCTCAGGCGGTTCCCCGCTGCTTGCCACTGCATCGTTTGCTGACTTGCCTTCCCTGCTCACATCTTTCCTTCTCTGCCCGCGTCTCCCCGCGGGGGGATGCGGTTGGTCTTTAGGCCAGGATAGTTGTTCCTGCTCCAGGACCCTGGCACAGGGCGGGAGTGTCCTGCATCGCCCGAACTCCAGTGTGTCCCCACAGTCCTGGGAGCAAACACAAAAGCCTGGAGAAGTGTAGGACTCCACATCTGCACGCACCTCCAGGATGATCTTTGCAAAGCACACTTTCCGTCATCACGTCTCTCCTTCGTTTAAAAACCTTCAGTGGGTTTCCACGGACAGTGAGAGTCTGAAATCCTACAGCGTCTGTTTGTCCCCTAGTTTTATTTCCCCTTTCTCCCTTGCTCAGAGCCCGTGTTCCAGCTAAGCTTGACTTTGCTGATTCCCAAACACTCTCTACGCTTCTTAGTCTGCCTATTTATACTTTGTGATACCCTGCAACTGGGATGGGTTTTTCCCCTATTTTTCTAACTCAGCATCCCATGTGTCCTCCTAGATATGACTGAAGTGTTAATTCTGCAATGGAGTCATCTCTTATGAGGCCCTATTCCTCTGAGAGACACGATCTCTCCTTATTCTGAACCTGTAACCCTTGGTCTCTTGTTTCCCCCATGGTGTGGACACTGCAGAAAGGCAGGGACAAGTCTGATCCCTGTTTGTGTTCCCTGTGTCTTTTTATTCAGGGCCCACTGTAAGGTTGTGCTCAATAAAGATTCCTTGAAATGCATTGGGTGGGAGGGATGATAACTCTTGCCATGCTGCTTCTGTTCATGATAACTGACTTCTCACCCACTATAACTTTTTCAGAAGAGTATTATGGGAGGTTATAAATATGATAGTTCTGGAGCAGAATTTTAACACCAAATCTACTTACTGAAAGAGGCATTTGTTATTTCATTTTACATCATTCAATTCATTTTCATAGGTAAGTTCATGCCATGTCAACTATTTTTCACAAATTTGATCAGTTTTTCCTGCAAATCTCAAGTTGGGAAGCTGAGTAGAAGAAATAAAACCCACTTCTGATGTGTCCTAGGAAAGAATCAGGGCTAACTGAAATATGTCTTTGAAGTTAAGTTGTGTTTCCCACTTCCCTTGCCGTTGTTCCACCAACTTCTGCCAATGCCACAGCAAAAAATATTGGAGTTTCGGCATCTCTAGTGAGTACACATGAGCACGTCTTTCCCACTTGGCTTGTGTTTCTGGCTTTTTCCATTACACTGCACTGCAGGGTCTACGCCTGCATCTGGGGGACTCCTGGTTTAGAGCCAGCAGGTGGCTGGGACCTCTGCTTTGGTGTTACTGAGTAGTGGCTCCTGGTCCATTTTTCTCTTCCAGGCTCCTCAGAACTTGCCAGAGCGTTTGTCTAGTGGGTTAGGTTTGCTCTGCTCTTGTGATTTTGACTGGGATGAGTGCCATGCTGATCTATCCCAGGTTTTCTGAAGTTTATGCACTCCTGGAGTGTGTGTAGAAGCCTGTCTCCTTTCTCTTGAAGTCCCCTCCCGTGACCCCATCAGCTTCAACACAGAGGTCCCACTTGGTGTGCTGTTGAGTGATCTATGCCACCTTCCTGCCACACCAGGCTCTGGAACACTCCAGAACACTCCTCTCAGTGCTTTATGGACCAGCTGTGATGGTTATAGTGTGAGCAGATTGTGGTCTGCCTCTGTGTGTGAGGAGATATTTAAACCTACATTAGAGAGAAGTATAAACTATCCAATGTGGTAAAATTGAATAGATTAAATAAATATTTTTATGGCAAAATTATCCTTGTAGTAGGACTAATATGATCTTAAAGTGTTACTATGAAAATGATTTGTAAAAGCAACAGTCTTTAGGAATCATAACTGATCTTCTAGGTTAAACATATGTTTGCCAGAAATCGGCACTTAGGGTATAATGCAGACTAAGTATAGTGATAGTTTCCCTCTTCTGAAACTGCAGAGGTACTGAGGATAATGTTCGTTCTTCAGCTAGTTAGCATTTTGGGTAATCGAGCAGATGTATCAACCAACACAATCTAGAGCACAGCAGAGTAAAGCCCACTCTTCTGGTAAAATGATTATGACAGCCCAAATGTAATAAAATTGATTCTTTTCTGTGATATTTTAGAAGTCTGATAGTTCCATTTTAAAAGGGAGACTTCTTTATTGAAGTATCCATTTGTATTTATTGAAATGAGCTTTGCAAAGTAGCTGGTAGTGTTTGCTTATAAAAAGAGTACCTTCTTGGTGATCAATGGTCTTGACAGAAACTCAAAAAATGAGGACTAGAGACATTTTCCCCCAAGCACGACTTGTGCTTTTAAAGAAATTTGGGAGGTTTGAAAAGCAAAGAACATGTAATGAATCATTTGATTGAAAACCATAGTTTTGACTGATGTCTTTATTCCTTGGATAAAACCTTGGATGGGCATAGTAATTAGCATATCTGTGGTGCTTACTATGAGCTGGATATTGTACTAAGTGCTTCAGGTATCTATTTAATCCTCTCAAAACCCACTTAACACATGAGGAAACAGATGAAGAGCTTCCCTGTAGCTTAGATGGTAAACAATCTGCCTGCAATGCAGGAGTCCCAGGTTCGATCCCTGGGTCGAAAAGATCTCCTGGAGAAGGGATTGGCAACCCCCTCCAGTGTTCTTGCCTGGAAAATCCCATGGACAGAGGAGCCTGGCAGCTACAGTCCATGGGGTCACAAAGAGTTGGACACGACTGAGCAGCTAACACTGTTGCTACTAGCACAGAAGGGTTGAGTTGCCTGCCTGGACTGAGCTGGTGCACAACAGAGCTGGACTTCAGACCTGGTGTCCAGGTCCTCAACCCTCCAGTGCCTCCAAAGTCAAGGCTCTGCTGGATATCTTTTGTTTAAAGTTAGCTTGGCAAATTCTAATAACACAAAACATATTTAGCAAATTTAAGAGTTTAGTGTTTATGGAACTTCTGCAGTGAGCAGTCAACAAACGTCTAAGTAAAGCTGGTGAAGATATTCAAACAGAACACAACCCCCAGCAGATTCCTGGGTCTTACCCAGACCTTCAGAATGAGGACTGGGGGCTGAGGGCTGGGCGGTGGATGGGAATGGGGAGGTGGGGTGGTGAAGATGCCAGAGAAATATATTTCTAACAACTCCTTAGGGGATTCCGATGCGCAGGCAGAGTTGGCAATTACTGGTAAAAGTCTGCATCTTTTTTAAAGCTTTGATTGCCTTCTTAAATAGAGATGAATTGGCAGATGTATCTTAACATGTTGGAGATACATATGATGGCTCAGAGCACTCAAGAGAAAAAATAGAGCATTTTTTTTAATGGTCTTCACATTTTCAGAGGTAGGATTTTGCCTATTGTTCTGGTTCCTTCCAATTCTCCTGTTAAAAGCCGTGACTTTTGTCGTGAGGTTTGCAATATAAGCCATGTGGCAGAATAACTATTTCCCTACCAACCTCCCTGGCCACATCTGAAAATATGGTTTCACTACAGCTTTTGAAACATTAGAGATTTATCATTTATTTAGCACACGTGTGGTTACCAGGTTAGGGTGAATGGCTCCCTGCAGGATGTATTTAGTTTAACCTGTGTTTTTAAAGATTACTGTTTCTATCTTGATTGCTCATGCTCATCTTAGTTACAGGTGAAATTAAAGAACTAAGGGGAAGAATATCCATGTTTTTAGAACACACAGAAATCTTCAGAATGGCCATGAGAATAACCTGCCCTAACATTTGTAGCTGTTTGGTCATTGTGAAAATAAACAGTAACTTTTTTTTTCACAGTGAAATAATTTCTATAGAAATGCCTAAGTTCAGAATGCCAAAGGATTTATAGGACAGAAGTAAAATAAAAACAAAGACCCACATGCCATGTATTTGTGCAGGGGCAGGAGAGTGACTGCTCAACATTTCACCCAGCCCTCCCTTGGTCCTATGTGTGTGGCCCTGTTGTGGCTGTCGGTCAGCAGAGTGGGCTACCTAGATTGGGTTCTGAGCTTTTCATTGGTTTTACCAAGGGCTGCCAGGGCTTGGAAAAGACTAGAAACTGAATCATACCAGCTCGTGAAAGACAGAGAAAATAAGATTCTAGCAGAGAATCTTTGTGTTTGCCTGAAAAGATGATTAATCTCTCCAAAAAGTAAGTGAAAGGTTTCATAATCCTTTATTTTCATTTAGCCCTTTGGTTTGTGGAAGACAAAAAAAGGTATATCAATCATCTTTGTCTTGGATAGGATGGCATAATGGTTCATTTACTTAGAAATGAATACTTGAGGTTGTGTCAAGAACCTTGTTTTCCCTTTCTGACCCGATTAATTATGTTTTCCACCAGTGACTATTCATTGTTCTGTGAATTAAGGTCATTTTATCCCATTGATATTTAGGATCTTAATCAGGACGCAATTCAGAAATAATTAGAAAATGCCAGCAGAGCAGATATACTGAAGAAAATCTACCGTGAACTTCAAAGTGCTGGAGCACAGTAATGGGGTGAAACCTTTATGTGTAGAGACACAAAGAAGAATCTATCATAGTGGCTGACTTTCACCTGACTTGCCTCTTTCCGGCATCTGTCCTCATGAGGCACTGCTTTGGGCTTCCAGCCTGCTCACAAGGGTTAAGGACCAATGTGTCATTCAAACTCACACATTAGACAGAACATTCATATGAAAGTTTTCGTAAAGCACTTAACGGTCCTTCTCAATCTCTCAGAGTTTGCTCAAACTCATGTCTGTTGAGTTGGTGATGCCATCCCACCATCCTCTGTCACTCCCTTCTCCCCCTCTCCTCAATCCTCCCCAGATTCAGGGTCTTTTCCAATGGGTCGGCTGCTCTTCACATCAGGTGGCCTAAGTATTGGAGCTTCAGCTTTACCTTAAAGCGCTTAAGAGCATTTGGTTTAAATCACCTGTAAGTCATAAGAAACGGCTGTCATGAAATTATAGCTCATAGAGGCTTGTAATTTGGCTGACATTTCTTGATCCTTTACAGCAATTGGAAATGCAGAGAGTTTATGGATCTTGACATTTTGTTCTTTTTATAGATGAAGGAATAGCGTATGGGTCAGATCAGGATAATCTTATCAGCACTTATAAATATCAAGTATTAATATGTTGTCATATCATTTTAAACACAAACAAACTCAAAAGACTACTTTCGTTGTCATGTACCTCATCCAGGAAACGTAATTATTTATTCAGCAACCTCAATGTTCAACTTAGTTGAACATTCATTAGAAGTGAAACAAGCTTTTAGCAGATTTCAAAGAAGTGTATGAAATTCTCAGGGAAAGAAATGGAAGAGTTCATGTGATTCCTTTTCTCAAAGGGCTTAGCGTTTCCAATAAAAAATTGAAATTAGTTCACAGAATGAAATTAGAGTGTTCTTTTGGTGCAACTACATTATAAATTGTACTTTCCAAAGTCTTTAATCTTTTAAGACATATGTAGAATGAGTGGCGCAAAGAATTATTTTGGAAACTTTATGAATTTCTTCTGTGTGTGTCCTTTTGAAGTCGCAGAGGTAATTTAAAGGCAATCATCTCTGTCCTGAGTCTTTTCACTTTTCTGAGGTTCAAGGTCATTTGCCAGCTACTGCTTTAAAATGTACTGTAGACCTGAGATTTACTCTGGGTTTTAGACAATTATGTGAAATTCAAAATGTTACTATGCCTATACCTCTAGAACACATAGTCTAAATGAGAGGATAAAGCGTGTACACAAATAACCATAATCTAAGTTGGAGGGTGATGTACATGCTGAAAATTCCTAATTGCTACTTCCTGTTGATGTTTCAGGAGTGATTATCTAACAGTCTCTATTCACAATGAGCAGCGTTAGGCCTGTCAGAGCTCAGGATGAACACTGAGGAGGCTGCAGACAGTTTATATAAAGGTCTCTGCCTTCAGTCGAAGACGGGAACACTTTGGTGACCTTTATATATGTGTAAACAAAAACCTAGGTAGCTTGGTTGCTTTGTTGATGTAGTAAACACACATTTGCATTTTGGCAGACTGCCTGGTTGACTGTCCTGCTTGTGTGTTTCTAGGGCAGCAGAGGTGAAGTAGGACCAGTGGGACCCCCAGGGCCACCAGGTAAACTGGTAAGTAGCATTTCTAGTCCTCAGCAGTGGATTTGCTTTATGCAAAACATAATAAAATTTTAAAAGGGAGCAAAGAGAGAAAAGCAATTTGCAACAGGTAATTGAATCATCCTTGTTTGGTTTCTGTTCCTATGTGAATGTGTGAAATGTAAATGGGGAATTTCAAATTAAATCTAGGAGACCCTCAGAGGGTATTTTAATCAGTGTGGTTTGTAGCATTTATTTTAAAACTGGGGGAGATACGAAGTGCTCCATTTGGCCATGGTTGTTCTTGGACTGGAGAGAACCGTGTGTGAAAGCTGCCTTTCAATTCTCCAGCAGTGATGTTTACACAGCTGAGGAGGCAGGGACTCAGCTCAAAGAGCCCACTGTTGGGAAGGGGTGCAAACCTGGGAATTGGGGAGCTCAGAAGTGGGATGGAGGAGGGCCTGATTGTCTTCTCCTGAGATCTGGGAGAGTGGGAAGTCTGAGCAGCAGCGTTAAACCAACCGCAGCACTTCTATCCTAGGCATGAGTTACATCTGGTGTGTGTGCTCTCAGCATCGCAGTAACAGTAGGTCTGGGGGATGTGTTTTATTTTAGGGTTCTCTTGGCAGCCCCGGCCTCCCTGGCTTGCCTGGCCCCCCTGGACTTCCTGGGATGAAAGGTGACAGGGTAAGATATCCAGCCCTCTGGAAAGTTCCTTATTTGGAAGGGTGATTTCTACTATGTTGAGAAACCAAGCTTGCTTTTGGCCCAATGGAGTATTTTTCTAGACATTTCCATAGAGAACTATCAAGAAAGATTTCTAAAATTACGGAAAGCTGAGATTAAGAAGCAAAAGAATCTATTAATCATTTATCAGATGGAAGAAAAATAAAAGCCGAGTAAAGGAAAAATTTCAGCTGTAATCACACTTCCTATTCAGTTCTCAATTTCTGTTCTTACTCGTCACATTTTACATGAATGTGGTCAGAGGGCACTTCAGGTCACCAGTGATTTTGCACTGTCGTGAGCTTCTCCAGGTCTGATGCGACTCTGGCTAGAGAGTGAGGAGATGGAGAATATTCATCCTTGTTCCTGTTCACCAGCCCAGTAGTGGAGTTGGTTCACTTGAGATTGTGTAGTTAAAAACCTCAAAAGACTGAAAAAGCGTGTTTTATTCATTGCAGGGTGTAGTTGGTGAACCTGGTCCAAAGGGTGAACAGGTAGGTCCCGGCATTGGAATCCTGAGAAACGTGTGTTTAACGTGTGCTAATGTGTTTCACCAGCAGAGGGCACGGGCTGATCTGCTGGTGTGGGTAGACTGTGGAGGCTCCAAGGGCTTTATTTATTTATTTTAACTGGAGGCTGATTACTTTACAATACTGTAGTGGTCTTTGCCATACACTGACATGAATCAGCCATGGGTGTACATGTGTCCCCCATCCTGAAACCCCCTCCCACCTCCCTCCCCATCCCATCCCTCAGGGTTGTCCCAGTGCACCAGCCCTGAGCACCTGGTATAGTGAGTGAGACCCAGGGTCTAATTAGGTCTGTAACCTTATCTACTGTTTTAATAATCCAAGCTAACGGTGGCCCTGCCTTCCAGAATACACACTATCCTTCCTTTGAAAAGAGTGGCCCTCTCTCTCATTCACCAGATGGGTTTACTCCAGTCTGATGGAGCCTCCATAGCCTCATCACAGTGTTTTGGCTTTTCTTCACTAAGAACTTAGCAAATATAATGCATATGAATTAGAGTTAGTTTTCATCCTGAGGTTGCCCCCCACCCCCACCCCCTGCCACCTATAAGAGCCCTTTTTAAGTCTTACCTAATTATCCAGTTGCTGACACAGTCATTCATCCTTAACTTTAGCTGAAATTCAAACTTCATCTTCTGGCTTTTCTCTGGTCTGTGTCCCGGGTTGGACTAGCCCCTGACAGCTAGATTGGAAAACCATTAAAGACATGTTGTATTTCTGTGTGACCTTGGGAGCACTGTGGGAACTTCTGAATTTTTATCGGTATTGACTGGGTAAATTTGAACCAAGGGACTAAGAACTTTTAAAATGTGACTTTTAATTTTTAGGGCGCCTCTGGTGAAGAGGGTGAAGCTGGAGAAAGGGGTGAACTCGTAAGACATTTTTCCTGGATGTTGGTGGAGCCTCACTGGTTTTGAACTGTATCAGATATATTTCCTTCTTCTTTCCTCTGGCCCTGCTATCCTGCTGACTTCTTTCAGGGCTAAGATGTTTCTTACATAAACTCGCAAACCACCCCTCAGAACTGAGGCACGGTCAAGTAAAATGCAGGGGAAATACTCCGGCATTGGTAGACCTGGCCTAAAGCACTGAGAGGACCAAGTGTTCCCTTTAGAGGGCACGTTTGCTCATTTTTTTCCATCTAGAAATTCCAGGTGATTCTTGTAAGACTGCAGAAAGTCTATGAATAGTGCCTATCATGGAAACAAAGCTAAAGCTTTATTGTGGTTTATATTAATAGTTTATTGTAGATAGAAAGCTGTGGCTCGCAAGCTTGACTGTGGGTGTTTTCCACGGTCTTTTGGAGTCTAAAACCAACTCCAGAGGAGGCTTCTGCTGAACCTCCAGGAAGGCAGGGAGAAGGAGAACAAATCGTCACTGCCTCCAGCACTTCTGTCTGCGGGCTCTTCCTTCCGGTTACAACGCAATCAAACAGGACCTACCTAGTGCGGAAAGTCACATTTGGTCCTTTGCTGTGGGACTGACAGAATTCTCAGAAAGTAGTTTCAGAGGGTTTTTGGTTCAGGAGAAAATGCTGAATAATATTTTATTCAGGTTTTTTAGGATTTAGAGTTAATATAAATGTAACATCTGAATTAGACAAAGCTTCCTAACTATTAGATAAACTAGAAAAGGATGGTTTCAATTTTATATTCTGTTGAAACTGTTCATTTTATGAGCTACGAGAATGTTTAAAAATCATCTTGTTTTGTAATGAACATGCACCAATGTGCTAACGTGAGCTGAATTCATACCTAGAGCTGGTGGTAGGAGATATGCAAGCTTTTTTTTTAAAGCATGCATATTTGAGGGATTTTTAAGAACACTGCTAGAATTTAAAAAATGAAGTCATCTGATTTAAATGTCTATTATGTTGTATAACAGCATGCTAGTTTAATATCTTTTGACTTACATGTTTTAATTCTCAGCACTTAGCATTTTAGATCTGGATGGAACCTTGGAGAGCCCTGATTCAACCCTACTATTTAACAGATGAGTTAGCCAAAGGCTGGGGGTTTACAAAGTTTACACAGGGTCATGAAATTAAATAGCAGAACTGGGACCAGAATCCAAATTTTGACTCATATTTTTTTCCTGCAGTGTCAGGGTTCTTCTGTTCATGGTTTTCTATTGACTTTGGTAGCATGATAACCTATTCAGTGTTTTTTAGTAAACTATCAAATGTGAATACATTGTTCTAATATGATTTCATTTTATTGATTTAGGGAGATATAGGATTACCTGGCCCAAAGGGATCTGTAAGTATAATGAATAGTAATGGTATAAAAATAAAATATCAACAAAGCTATAAAAACAGAATGCTTTGCTTTATGAAATCATTCTGTAAAATTCAATTCTAAAAGGACTTACCTTTAAGGAAGTTAATGTCTGAATTTATGCTTTAAGTAGTGAATTAGTTCAAAGGAGAAAAAACTCATAAGTGTAAATGGATCTGCCTTTTGACCTAACCACTCTAAAGGAAGTTTTGGTTTTTTTTTTCATATTATAAATGGTTCACTGAGTATATATTGTAATCTCTTCCACAAATGGATTGTTTTACAAGAACTGACCTGTGCTTTGCAGTGACAAGAACATAACTGAATTTCATTGTCAGTCATATCATTGCAAATATTTCAGTAATTTTCATAATATCCTGTGTGTTCCAGTTGGAGAAGTAAGATATAGGCATGGTACACAAGAAAATATGGATAACTATTAGGGCTAGAAAATGATCATCTCCTTCAGTTTATCACTTTTCAGAAACTAATCTGATGTTCATAGAGATTAGATGTGTTCAGAATTATATAATCAATTAGTAGCAAACCTAGAATGACTTGCTACTTTGAAAGGAATATACACCTTAATACAATAACAAATTTAAGATATTACAAGGAGAAGGGATGAAGCTCAGACGTCAGTGTCAGGGCATCTATCAGGAACTTCCGTTAATCCCCAAAACCTTCCTTTGTCTGGAATCCCTGCCGCTCCTCTCTGTCCAACAGATGACAGTCAGTGACATCTAGATTAAAAGAGAAAGCTTACATATCCATCCCTCCTGTGCTTAAAACCCTTCGAGAATAGCATTTGTAGAATAAAATCAGACTCTTGGCAAAGAATACAAAGCCTTCAGTGAAGTGGTTGCAGCCTCATCAGCCTCATCTCTGACCTCTCTGGATGTCATCTGTTTGTGGTTCTTTTTACTTGGCATATGCTGTTTAACGACATGTGCTGTTCTCCTAGTTTGGGGCACTCTTTCTCTTTCCTTAGATTACCAACATTTAGCCCAATCTTCTACCCAACCTTCTCCAGGAGGACACACCCCGCCTTGGTTACCGTGCCCCGCCCAGGGCTCTTCATGCAGCCTCGATATGGAAAGTTTTATATTATTTTTCCTGTGTGCATACTGGACTTCCCTGGTGGTTTAGACGGTAAAGAATCCTCCTGCAATACAAGAGACCCGGGTTCGATCCCTGAGTCAGGAAGATCCCCTGGAGAAGGGAATGGCTACCCACTCCAGTATTCTTGCCTGGAGAATTCCATGGACAGAGGAGCCTGGCGGGCTACAGTTCATGGGGTTTCAAAGAGTTGGACATGACTGAATGACTAACACACACACACACAAATGCACACACCTGTGTACATACAGCCTCTAAACACCATGTGACTGTCAAGCTTCAAAGAACATCTTTGTGCCTTAGAATCTTCGACAGAAATGGTTTGGGATTGAGAAACACTGTAAAGGGTAAGCCTGGATAGAATCTGATAGTGAAAATCCTACTTCACTGTCTAGAAATAATCAGTAACGTTCAAAGGTGAGAATTCAAGTTATAAAAGAAAAAGGATGAACAATGCAGGTGTCAAAGTGAGTTAATTTCATTTAAATTTGGATGCAGTACTAGGAATTAGCTCTTGACTGATCACCTCCCTTCCCACCCCATCTTTTCTGTCACTACCCAAGGAATACTGATGAAATTAAAATGTAGCATCTGGGCTTCCCTGGAGAAGGCAATGGCAACCTACTCCTGTACTCTTGCCTGGAAAATCCCATGGGAGGAGCCTGGTAGGCTGCAGTTCTTGGGATCACTTAGAGTCAGACAAGACTGAGTGGCTTCACTTTCACTTTTCACTTTCATGCACTGGAGAAGGAAATGGCAACCCACTCCTGTGTTCTTGCCTGGAGAATCCCAGGGACGGCAGAGCCTGGCGGGCTGCTGTCTGTGGGGTCACACAGAGTCGGACATGACTGAAGCAACTTAGCAGCAGCAGCAGCAGCAGTCTGGGTTTCTGAGGTGGCAGTAGTAAAGAACTCCCCTGCCAATGCAGGAACGTAAGAGATGTGGGTCCAATCCCTGGGTTGGGAACAGCCCCTGGAGAGGGGATGGCAACCCACTCCAGTATTCTTGCCTGGAAAATTCCATAGACAGGGATCTGGCAAGCTATAGTCCAAAGGGTCACAAAAAGTTGGACACGACTGAGCACACACACACTGGACTTTTTTAGAAGTTGCTATATCTTGCATTCTAGTGACCTGACAATACCCAGCTTTAGTTCCACAGCACATCCTTAGCTTTCTCCCTTGAGCCTGACTCTCAGGAAATCTTTTTAAGCCATAATTTCTTCAAGAAGCAATCTTGACAAGTTGGTTTAGATGAATATCATTTTTTTTTTTTTTTGTACAAAGAGATTGGAAAAAGCATACTCCTTGAGCTTTCTTAAGATGTGTCTGGTGGAAGCATTGCTTCATTACCATTTTTCCTTCAGGTTAAAACATCTGAATGTTTGAATGAGTTGACTTTTCCTAGAGAAACGGTATGAAAAGGAAGCCGGATGGAGCAGCTTTATGAATATCAGATCTAGGGCAGTGGCATTCCCCCACGCGCTTTCACTTTTATCCTCTCATTCTTATTCTGTAAACAGCAGTCTGTAACTACTATGTCACAAATTCCACTGGAGGTAGCTTAACAAAAAATGAATTAATTTAGTTTCTCTTTAAAACAGTTTTTGTAGTTGAGGACTATAAAGATGCTTTTAATGGTCTGCTTTCAGAAGAAAACTCTAACTGGTATATGGTTTTGTTTTAAAGAAATAGTTGATTTGCTTTTTTAAGCATCTTTATTTTTTTGATAACAGTTTTATTTTTATTTTTAATAATTTTATTCATTTTAATTGGAGGCTAATTATTTTACAATATTGTAGTGGTTTAAGCATCTTTAATATTTAGATTTTTAACTTCCTGTATCCTTAGATAAATTATGGACTCACCCTTTTTGTTCTGGTATTTTAAATGCAGCATTTTAAATGTGTTGGTTTAATTCACATTAGTGTTTTATAATTCCTGGATACCTTTGACTTCCTCAGATTCTCCAAAGAATGTTATAAAGGCTAAATAACTTATGTTCTTGGAAATGTCTTTATTTTATGCTTTCATATTGGTGATACACAGTGTAACATGTCTTGTGAACTCTAGTCTTTCTGTGGCCCCAAAGAGGTAACACGTTTTATTAAAAACAAACTTGCTCTTAGAAATGGCTTAAAGTATGAAGAACGTGATTTTAAACTGTGTTCTTTCCGTTAACATTTAGAAATAATATCTAGGCCCCAAAGAACGATCTTTAAGATGTTTACTTGAATTGGAATTCTGAGAGACTGGAGAGTTAATTGTGTGGCATTACGTGTGTTCACCTTGAGGCTTTGTAACCTCTGAGCCAACACCTATTGGTGCTTAGATTTTCAACTTCGGAGGCAGAGTGTCGGTGAACCTACAGTTTCATGTCAGTGCTTATTTCAGCCTGAAGCAGGCGCCCTCCTTGTGTTCAGCCTGGACTTACGTGCGCCGCCCCTGTGTTCCAGGCGGGGAACCCCGGGGAGCCTGGCGTGAGGGGGCCCGAAGGCAGCCGGGGGCTTCCCGGAGAGGAAGGACCCCGAGGCCCGCCCGGCCCGCGCGGCGTGCAGGGGGAGCAGGGCGCCACGGGCCTGCCCGGGATCCAGGGCCCCCCGGTGAGTGCGGGCCGGCTCCGCGGTTTTCCTCTGGAGGTGCCGCCCCCTTGACAGGGCTGGGAGTTGGAGGTTGGGGGTTGGGGGCTGGGGGAGCGGGGCTGGGGGCTGGGGACTGGAGGGGTCTGGGGGGCTAGGGGGCTGGGGGTGCGGACAGGCGTTTGGGAGGGACCCTACCTCTGCACCACAGTGAGCGCGGGGCCAGTTCTCCTGTAAGTCCAGCCACTGGTCCCGTGCCCAGCCTGTCGGTTTTCCATTCAACAATGCCCTCTTTGTGGGCTTCGTTCGTGGACAAACTGGCTTTTGTCTTTTCCGTCCCAGGGCAGAGCACCAACCGATCAGCACATCAAGCAGGTTTGCATGAGAGTCATACAAGGTAAATAAATCGTCATGGCTTGACTTTTTGTAGGCTTTAAAGGGTGGGGGATTCAGTAAAATTCTGCCCTTAAGAAGCTTAAGGCCATTATTTCCATTCATGCACCACATAGGTAGAAAATCTATAACTGGAATTCTGCCAAAATGGTGATATATATTTTCACATTTCTTAACCTTTATCTAAATTCATCTGTAGTTATGGCAGTTCCTATTTATTGTCTGATTCTAGTTGGAACTAATTCTGTCATGAAGAAACACCTTTCTTTCATGTGTTCATGAGATAGTCTAGCTTGTCAAGTAGATGCGTAGAGTTTTCCAGGATGAAATTGTCACCTCTATATTTGGAAACCAATATTGAAGACATCTTATTTTGAAAGGATATTTCCATTTTAAGCATTTCATGTTGAGAAAAGTATGACTTTATGCTAACCCTCACTTAAATAAGGCCCACCTAGGGTATTCACATGTGACCAATTTAGAAATTTTGGTGAGAAATATGTTTCAAATTCATTTTCTCCTTTGCACCCAAAGCTTTAAAAAATATTACACTAGAATATTTCCCTTAGAGTATTTTAATGGGAAAATGTTCTTATTCTCTGGTTTTAGTAGATGATTCTTGATCTATTTAATGGATCCTGAAAAAGCCTACACAGTTATAAATTTTTTAAGACAGATTGTGACCATTCCCAAGAAGTAGGCTCTCTTTAACATCTGGTGTATCTTCCAGGCATGAAAAAAACTTGAGAAGGAGAATTATTAGCAAGTCATGGATCCTCAGGATGTTTCACATAAAGTAGTATGTTCAAGCTAAGGACATGAGCCCAGGTCTCAAACGGTATCTTAGTACTGATTCTGGACAATGTCCTTGGCTTTGACACAGCTTCAGGATGTCCACTTACAGCTGTGTTGCATCCTGGGTTTTCAGATAACCAGCCAGGTTCTGGGTGACACACTCATCCTTTTGGAAATGGCTGGGTCCTGAAGGTTAAGGTTCTCTATCCCCTCCCCTGCCTCAAGGCAGCAGCACCAGCTCTCCCCACAGAGGGCTGAACACAGCGGCATCAGTGACACCTTGGGGCAGAAACCCCAGGGGAAAACCAGCCGAGCTTTATTCATCCCTCACCCCCAGTTCTGAAGCTCTGGTGACGCATTTAGAAAAAAGGCACCTGAAATAGTTCACATTTCCCTTGAATAGCCTATGTGTTTCTGACTTCCCTGCGTGGTTTTGTTTACTGCCTTGTAGAGCACTTTGCTCAGATGGCTGCGAGTCTCAAGCGTCCAGACTCCGGAGCCTCAGGCCTCCCTGGACGGCCTGGACCCCCCGGCCCCCCGGGCCCCCCTGGAGAGAATGGCTTTCCAGGCCAGATGGGACTCCGCGGCCTCCCGGGCATGAAGGGTCCCCCTGGCGCTCTTGGTGTGAGGGGCCCTAAAGGTAAGGCCTTTTAGTCACGTGGAACCAGGAACACACACTGGCCTTTTTGTTTTTTTTAGGTGAATTCACTTGTCCTGGCAAGTGCCAGGTGTCTGTGACGTGAAATTATCGTTCTGTTCTGTGGGGCTGGTGAAGATTGAAATGCTGTCATTTGGTATTTTCTTGACCTTGGTGTGTGATGGCAGTAGACCCAATACCAGAATTCAGGTTCCTTGACTTTCGCTCTTGATCTTTTCCACTCATGCTGCTTTGGTTGTAGTTCAAGATAAACTTCAGGATCGTTCAGATTTTTTGTTTGTTTTCTGAGACCCTGAAATCACTGTAGAGGTCTTTTAAGATGGCGACTGGCTCTTGAGTGTTTGTGTCTATTACTTCAACTAATGAGGCTTGTTAGCAGTTCTCATCTCGAGTTAAAGCTGCCTCCCTCTTCTTTTATTTATTTGTTTTTGGCTCTGCCAAAAATATGCATATGGGGTCTTAGTTCCCTGACCAGGGATCACACCCATGCCCTTTACACTGGCAGAGTCTTAACCACTGGACTACCAGGGAAACCCCCCTCTCCTTTTAAAGAGTGACATTGTATATCAGTTTTGATGGATTGTTTTTTTCAGCTCTGAAGTACAACTGTATTCCTTATTTAACATGTTGAGAGGGTGTGAGAGAGTTTGTTTCTTCTTTTATTTAAAGCAAGTTAAGCTCTTGCAACCGGTGTCTTGTAGGAAAATAGGATTATGAGTGTGTCAGGTATTCTGCAGAATTTGCAGAAGAATGGGCTGCCTCAGATGGTGCTTGCTAGTTCAGGTGAGTAGGTCAGGTTGGGGGCAGTGTGCCCCAGATAATTTACCAAAAGGATGAAAAGTGTGGAGTTTCTGTATCATGATGAGTGACTGACAGCTTTCTAGGAACTTCAGAAAAACGTGGTGTCAAAAACAAGAGAGGTTTCTGAGCCATACAGCAAATTGTCATTAGCTATCTATTTTACATATGGTAATGTAAGTTTCCATTTGACAGAAAACAACAAAATTCTGTAAAGCAGTTATCCTTCAGTAAAAAAACAAAACAAGAGAGGGATTTCAGTTTTTTAGACAGTGATACTCCAGTTAGGGATAAATATGGTGCAAATGGTCAGAGGTCAAGCAAGCTGTCTTTCTGGATCTATAATTGAATGGGAGATGCATTTAGCTGACAATACCCTCAGCTGGAACAGTGTTGTTCACTACTTTTTTTTTTTTTTGGCATGTGAAAAAATGCATGTTAAAAAAAAAAAGAGCTCTAACTGGGGCCTCTTGTGAATTTGGCACAGTTGCCATGTTTTTGGAGGCTGGACAGGTCACCTATGCAGAGAGCTGTGAGTTCAGCTTACAGAGAGCTGGACCTCCTCTCCGTAAGGATCCTTAGCCATTCATCTCGGTCCCGCTCTGAGCTTCTGTTCAGGGATTCATACCGGAGGTACTCCCTGTGATCACGCTGCACTCACCCGCAAATGTAAACCATTCTAGGGAAGCCCATACCGTGGTCGGACTGTTGGCTTAGCTGTCTCTGTTGTGCCCCAGCCCACGGTGACTCCTCTGCCTGCGTGCGGTCACTAAAGGGAACCAAAGAGTGGTGATTCACAAGAGTGGTCCCCGTGGCCTCAGCATCACCAGAGACCTTGTTCGGAAGGCAGATCCTCCCGCCCACCCAGGCTCCCTGAGTCAGAGATTTTAGAGAGGGGCCCCCAGTGGAGATGTGTTCGTGCAGGGCAGTTGCCTGTCTTCCCTGGGAAGGATCGCCTTGTAGGGTGATGGGGATCACAGCCCTGTTTTCTCCAGCTCTAAGGAAGCCCCCATTTTGGGGGCTGAGCTTAACCTTGAGTTCATAGGAGCCGACTCCTAAAGTTCCATCTTCCGTCTAAGGAAGGAAGAGGTCTGTGTGCTCGCTGAGTCAGGACAGCCTGCCCAGGGGAGACAGCCCGGGCTGCCCATGGAACTTACCCGAGGAGCCTTCAACCCTGCCCGTGTCTGCAGCCCCTTCCCAGATACTGCAATCCACTTGGCTTGGTTACTTGGTGCTAAGTCACTTCAGTCTTGTCCGACTCTGTATGACACTTCGGACTGTAAGCCCACCGGGCTCCTCCATCCATGGGATGCTCCAGGCAAGAATCCTGGAGTAGGTTGTTATGCTCTCTTCCAGGGGATCTTCCATACCCAGAGACTGAACTCACGTTTCCTCCGTCTCCTGCATTGGCAGGCGGGTTCTTTACCACTAGTGCCACCTGGTTACTTGGTGTCATATTTTAAAAATATTCTGCAGGTGATCTGAACGTGCACACAGGACTGGGGAGCACTCCTAACACATGGGACATGACCTGAGAACTTTCTGGGAAGCTGGGAGTCGAAGTGCAGAGTTGTGTCCGGGTGGGGCTGGATGGGCCTCAGCACGTGAACCTTATTTTGGAGGAAAGAAAACTATATTTCTATATTTGAAACCCAAGACGTGTCTCTGGCACTGAGTCCATCCATCAAGCAGTTTGATCGTATTTGGGACTTCCCCCTGTTTCCTGGGATTCATAACGTAATTTATAAACTAGAAGTGAGGCTGTTCTTTTCTTTTTTCTAATGAATGTTCTCTGCCTGTCCTTCATGCCTTTCTTGCATTGGGTTCCATTAAAGCAGCATCTTCTCTCAGTTTTACTTCTTAAAATTGGGATGTGGGCAGAAAGGAATAATCAGATTTTCTATATCATTCAGTGCTGACACATGTTTGAAGATGTCCGGTTCTAGGTAGCTGGCCTTGGCCTTTCTTGTCCTCCACAGACATTAATAGTCCTACTTAGTAGAAAACACGTGGTGTTCTAACACCCAAAGTTTAGAGCTCAGATTTTCCCTGAGAGTAAATACTCCACTCTTGAAACTTTACCATTTTACTGATCAGAGAAGAGATGTGTTTCTTTGCCTTTTTCTTCATCCTTAATAAGAGAAGAGATGATGGGAGTCTGGGTTTGCCATAGTCATTTTGAGGGTATTTTCCAGGGAAATTCGTATGCAGACAAGTTTAACTATTAATAAATCAGTTTTACTAAGCTTTTAACAGTTCAGGCTGTATCTTAATCAAATTACTGTTTTCTTCCTTAAAAGTTACTTTGAAAAACACAGTGGAACATTTTTAACAGGAGCTAGTAGAAATAAGCCTCAGACCACACTCAAAGCTTCCATTGTGTTTGTGTATTTTGTTTTTGTTGACATGTTTTACACACTTCTACACAAACGTTGTTAGAGCTGTGTGCTCCTTTCATGGAAGGTGACCCTTGACTGGACCTGGGTTCACTTTGCTTAGAATTAAAGAAGTCTTTCTTGTCATAAATACTCTTTATAAATGTTTGTGGTTTGTTACTTTTAAGCCCCTCTGAGACAGGCTGTGTGTACCTTTAAATCTTTTAGTGGGCCTCAAGCAGACCTGTCTCTGTGTTAGTGAAAGCTAGGGAAGGTACACCCGGCACACCTGAGGCTCACCTTTCCCGGTGTTGGTCCTCACTTGAAGACGGAGCATCGATTATGGCTTCCAAATAGATGAGTTCAGTAGCAATTTTGCAGCAATATGAATTTCTCTAGTTTCCCCCACTCTGAACATAAAAAGCTATTTTTCTACTCAAAGTGTCTATCCCCTTCATACTGTATCCAAAGCATCTTTTATACGCTTTTTATATGTCCTTTCTGACACAACAGGCTAACAAAGGTGGGCTTTAGTTCCCAGGCCAGGTCTCCTACATCTTGGAGGATGTGGCCCGTGTTTGCTGAAGCAGAGTAACCCTGTGGGTAGCAGAGCCCACACACCGGGGCTGCGGCAGGCTGCGGTGTGGCTGTGTCCTGGGCCTGTCGAAAACCTGTTTTTCCATGACTGACCTCCAGAAACAGCATCGAAGCTAAGACAAGGGTCTTTTCTTTAATTTGTAAAAGATTTTATTCTACATATCATACAGTGTTGTTAATTAACGTTACCACGCTGTGTTCCCTTCATTCTGCAGTGTCCAAATATGCTGGCGGTTCCATCCAATGAGTTTTTACTTTCAGATCTTGTATTTTTCAGTTCTAGAATTATGATTTTTTTGTTAAGGCTTTTCATCTCTCTCCAGAAATTTCATATCACTTCACCCATTGTATCTATCTTTTCCTATGACTTGGTTTACACACACATATATATATAAGTTGTTTTAAAGAGGCAGTGGTCTTATTCCTTGCAAACATTTTGAAGTTGGTGTGGCTTCATGCTAGAATGTGCTTAACTGTCACTATCGCTGTGAAAGTTGCATTTTAATTTATAATCTTCATCTCGTGTTTTCAGAAAGTGTGGCACTTTCTCACTGCCAGCCTTGAGAATTACAGTCAAATGACATTTAAATTGCTGAGTTAACAAGAGAGCATAAGCTGTTAGTTTTTAAAATGCTAATTGTCATATCTTCCTACTATAGTAATGTTATATTGATGATGAGTGTAAAAAATAGCTAGTTTATATATGAGTTCAAGCTGAGCTTGAATATTATGTATATCCTTACATAATATTTATAAAATTTAAATTATCTTCAAAATGTTGATTCATCATCTAAATGTTCACACAAGGACATTCATAGCTAAAGTCAAAGTATGATTACTAAACGTTCATTTCTTAATTAGAGGCTTTTGACTATTTGACAAATGTACAGATGGCTCTGCAGATATTCTTCCTGTTTTTTTTTCTGTGCGTGATTTTGTTTTTTAAATTGTAACAAACCTGTCGGTATTTAATGAGGTTGGATTGATACGAATATTTGGATAAAAAGATTACGTATAGAACTTATTGTGAAACGCCATTGCCTCTTCTAAGGATATAGTGTAATAATAGCATACTACTGTGCTAATGGGGTAGTAGAAGTTGTCTTCTACTAGGCATAGTCGATGTCATTTAACACCTGTTAACTAAGGTATTAGGGTGTTTTGTTAATGAGGCCAAGTTTCTAAGTTTGGCCTCTGCAGGGGCCAGGATAATGAATACAGGTTTTGTTCTGTGGCTGCTGAATTCCTGAATTCAATCAACGGTCTTGCAAAGGCACATGGTTGGTTGCAATCCAAAGGACATTCCCTATAAATAATGAGACAGAAATGAAATGTAGGCACTGTGACAGCACACTTTACATTTTGAAACTTCATTAATTTATTTTTGGTGATGCTAAATTTACATGGTTCAAGAGTTTTTAAATGTATAAAAAAATACTTAGTGAAGAGTGTCTGTCCCATCCCTGCCTCCCATCTGCCTGGTTTTCTTTATCCTTCCATCAGGGAGTCACTGTTCTTAGTTTCCTACATACCCTTACCAGTGACACTATAAAGGATCTATGAATATATATATATATTTTCCCCATGTCCTTTTAGGAACAAATCACATTGTCCTTTAGTAAGTCATCTGGGCCTTGCTTTTTACACTTAACAATGTCTTGGGCATCATTTCACAGACCTTCTTCCTGATTCTTCTTTCTGTTGTTGTTTATATATATAATGAATATTGATTTCCATGTATTTTGTACCTCGCTGAATTCTCTTATTGTCTATAGCAGGTTTTGAGTTGATTTTCTAGGGTTTAAGAAAACAGTCATATCACCTGAAAGCAGGGATGGCTCAAACCAAATAATAATAGTGATAAAGTGGGCATGTTTGTATTAATAATGTTCTGACTTCAGTGAAACTGCTGCTTGTGTTTCTTGTTAAGCTTTGTGCCAGCTTCAAGATTGAGACAGATGGATTTTATCATGTTAGGGAAGTAGCTTGGCACTTATTTTATTGAATGTTGTATCAATGGCTTGTCAGCATCTACTTGATTTTTTTCCCCTTAGATATCTTAATGTAATTAACTCGATTTTTGCCTCGCTATGTACTTAGTAAGACCTAGTTTGTGACAACCTCATGACTTTTTGGTTTCTGAATGTGGGCTTTGCTTTAAGTTGAATTTATGTTTATGCTTTATATTCACTTTTATAGACATATAGAAAAATAACATTTCTTTAATGACACACAGGTGATGCAGGAGAAAGAGGGGATCGTGGCCCCCCAGGAAGAGGTCCCAAAGGTTTGCCAGGAGCTCCTGGTCTCCCAGGTAAGGATGAAGGCAGGATGAGGTGGGAAGTGGTATCGAGCAGGCGGTCTGAACTGGATCACACTGTAAAGTATGGCTCTTTGATTACCTCTGCTTATCATGTGATAATAATGACCGGCATCGATTTTTGAAGACCACCTTTAATGAAGAGTTAAATAGTCTGTAAATCATGTCTGTATTCTTTGAGAGAAGAATACATGTCTTGAAATGTTACTTTCTTAAATAAATACTTTAGACATTGCTGTGGAGGTCCAGCCACAATGCACTTGTTATAAAACTCTGGATGAATGGGGCCCTGTCCATTTCTAGCCCAGTGGTAGTTTCCTCTTTTTTTTTTTTTTTTTTTTAACTAAAACGTCAGAGCAACAGGAAGACGAATCCAAGTTTTCGGCTATTCATGTTGCACAGGGAATAACTGAAATTTTATTCTGAAAGCTTCTCCTTCAAACACCCGGACCCTCCAGAAACCCGTATCCCAAAATAAATAAACCTGCACATTCCTACTTGCAAAAGTCACTCCAAGAATGTAGCCCAGCTGGGTAGACTGAGGTGACACAGTCGTGTCTGTGTGAGAGTGGGCACTCTCACTGGGTGTCTGCTCTCCTTACACACCGGCTACTCTGTGGCCGAGGTCCAGGCTGCCCCACGTGAATCTGCTGGATGCGACCGCCAAGTCCAAGTGCAGAAGCGGCCTCCTGGGGGCTGAAATCCAGTTCAGGTGAAGAGCGTGACTAGCCTGAGCCTCCAGTAAACGTTCTGAGCGCTTCAGAGCCAAGGCTCAGGAAGGCCCCCTGAAGCCCCTGAGGAAACCGGTCAGGGGAGGGGACTTGTGCAGAAGGAGGGTGGCCCACACTCCCGCCGTGGATCTGAAAAACTTGGTTGAGGGAAGTCAAGCAAAGAAATGATCGTTTTCTAATTCTGCCGGAGGCTTACGTAGTCAATCATGGTTATAATTGCAGCCCCCAAACATCATTGCTTTCTAATTATCCATTTCATTACTCCTGGTGATCACTTTCTCATTTAAAAGAATTTTAAAAAGTATGAATGCATTTGGAGATAACTCAAACGCTGCCTTTCTAAAATGGTAATTGGTGGGCCTGTCAAGATGTTTTCACAAGTTCATGAATTTTTGTGATTGGAAAAGGAAGCCTTTGTGATCAGAAAAGGAAAAAAAATCTGGCTGGAGTTGAATGGGACCCAGGGAAGATTTTAATAAACAGTAGTCTGGATTCTTTGATGGACGTCTAGCAGAAAGAAAAGGAAAACAGACTTTACTGAGAGCTCGTCTCTCTTATCCGTGGTAGGAATAGAGTGTTTGAAGGCTAATAAAATAACATCATTACGATTTATCTAATTATCTATGTATTTGAAGGAGATCCTGACAATTTCTCCTTCTCCCATTTTGTTGACAAATTACAGTTCCTGGATCAGCAGCTTATACTACTGGCACAATTTACCAAAAATACATTATCATATCTGGTGACTTCTGCTTTCAAAAAAATCTGTTGATAAATCCCATTTTGCATTTAAAAATAGGAAGGTGGAGACCAGCTTGTATTTGTGCAGTTTGCTTGGTGCCCCGGGACCCTTGCTTGGCCTAGAAGGGGGTCCCTGGGTTTGCTTTCTAGGACACCAGCCATCCGTGTGTGGGCGAGTGGCCAGGTAGGGCAAGTCATCCCCGGCAGCTCTACGTGACCCTCAGCTGGTCTTCCTTGTGAAAATGACATGTTGGTCTTGGAGTTAAGGCTTAAATCTGATTTGTTAAAGTCAGGTTTGTCCAGGGCTCGGAAGCCTGCTCTTCTCTGTTTCCTTGCTGCATTTTTCCAGCCCTCGCCCCTCCCTTCCTGGTTCTACCCATCTGTGGTTTTCTGTGCTTTAGGTACATTTTCGTTGAGGGGATATTTGACATTACTTAGGGTGAAGTCAGCGGAGAAGGCAATGGCAACCTGCTCCAGTACTCTTGCCTGGAAAATCCCATGGATGGAGGAGCCTGGTAGGCTGCAGTCCATGGGGTCGCGACGAGTCGAACACAACTGAGCAACTTCCCTTTCACTTTTCACTTTCATGCATTGGAGAAGGAAATGGCAACCCACTCCAGTGTTCTTGCCTGGAGAATCCCGGGGACATCTGTGGGGTCGCACAGAGTCGGACGCGACTGGAGCGACTTAGCAGCAGCAGCAGCAGGGTGAAGTCAGTTACAGATTAGTTTTTAAAGAATCGAGGCTCACTTTCCGGAGCATGCAGTTGGATCTGTGTCTACCATCCGCTTTGAGGCACCAGCTGGATCGTTGGTTTCGGGTTGGCTCATATCCCTGTGTTTCTGCCTAAACATAGTCAGGGAACAGTTTCCCAAATCCATCAGGTCCCTGAACAAGAGATTTTGGGGCCATTATGCCTCTAAATCGAGTCCTCTGAGAGTGGGCCCTTGGGAGTGTGGGCTCTGTAATTCAGATATCTAGCTTTACACCTTGACCGTCACGTCCGAGCTTTATGGCATTGGGCTAGTTCCTGACTGGCTCCGTGCCTCGGTGTCCCCACTTACAAAAGAGAGATAGTAATCAATAATCCCATCTCCCAGAGAGTCTAATTCTGAGAATTAAAGAACAATCAATCCATGAAAGGAGCCTAGGACAGTTTCTGGCTATAGTGGATGCTCCAGAAATGGCAGTTATTAGAACTATTATTAATGTAACAAACGCACTCTTGCATTTCGAGGTGACTGAAGTGCAGAGCTGGACCCTGGCTCAGCTTTTGTGGATTTTTCTCGACCTTCTGTCAATCAGCACTGCCCCTAACACCTCAGACGTCCGCTAAATTGCTGTGATTCCAGACCACAAGTGCAAAGCACTGGTCCCAGGAAATCACGTCACCAAGTAGCTGGGCTGCTTTAAATATCCTTGGGAGAGCTTGGAGTGTGGGTAGGAAGGTGATTTCTGGTCTCTCACAATCCTGACAGTGGGTGGACTTTAGGACCCAGGGGAGCCTTCACCAGGGCTGTGTTCAGGGACTTTTCTGGAGCCTCGTAGGTAACACACATCTTAAGTAAAGGAGGGAACTGGCAGAATAGGATATTCTGCAACCTGTTTTTGAATGTGGGACTCGGGTCCTTCTAAATGGAAAGAAGTTCGTTTGGTCATTCTTCTTGGGCTTCCCTGGCGGCTCAGATGGTAAAGCATCTGCCTGCAATGTGGGAGACCTGGGTTCGATCCCTGGGTCAGGAAGATCCCCTGGAGAAGGAAATGGCAACCCACTCCAGTACACTTGCCTGGAAAATTCCGTGGATGGAGGAGCCTGGTAGGCTGCAATCCATGCGGTCGCAAAGAGTCAGACACGACTGAGTGACTTCACTTTTACTTTCACTTTCTTGGTGCTAACATAGCTGATGTATTGGAAGAAATGCAATACCTTCATTATCGGTCAGTTGTCAGAATGGCTCTGCTCTTTCTGGACTGTTTTTGCCCTCTGTCTGCCCTCCTTCCCTCAGCATGTTCACTGTGAAGTATTGCGTGCCCCTTGGGGGTGTGATGGTCCATCGTCTGATACAGACCTTGGGTTCTTATCATGACAGTTGCAGGGACTGTTGTTTTGGCTGTAGCGCCCTGTCGTCTAAACGTGGACACAGATCGTCGAGTTTGAGTCTCACAGCCAGAGGTGGGCAGGGCAGGTGTGTAAGAGGGGCGGGCTGTGGAGCCGGGCTTCCCATGCATGGATAGACCCTCCTCACTTAGGAGGATCTGTGGATGTGTTAATACCTGGAAAGCACTTAGCATAGCACCTGGCTTACGGCAACCATTCTGCACCTTTAGTTATTATTATTCCTCCTTTTATGTTTGAGGAAATACAGACTCATGAAGGTCATGGGCCTTGACAAAGATCTCTTGGGTAGTAAGTGACAAGGCCAACATTCACGTGTCCAGGTTCTTGCTGTGATGTGCTGTGATGTTCTCGAGTAACGTGCGGACGGTCCAGGTGTGTGCTGAGTCTGTCTCGCCATTCTGGCCCCTGACTTTGGCACATTTCCTTTTCTGCCCCTGTCCCAGAGCTGTGGAGACCACACTGAGCAAGGCCTCTGGGACCTTAGACCCTGCCGCCTGCCCTCACCTCTCCTGTGTCTGTCTCTTAACAGAGACCTTTGGGGAGTGTCTCTCCACCAGTAACTCTTTGCCTGTTGCCACTGAACTTGTTCACTGGGGACCAGTTGCTTCCCACTCTGGGGATTTGAAGAAAAGATATTTAAGAGTGGGCCCTGACTTCTTTGTGTATCTAAACGTGCTGGGAGAACGAGGACCTTAAATGATGGTTGTGTGTGAACATGAACCTGGATGTTAGACTGACTCGCACTTATTGCACCAGGTTTCTTGTTCAAGGTTTGCAGATAGATGAGCTTTGCCTGTGGATCCTGAGTGAAGAAGTTCCCAGGCAGAAAGAGCACACTCGCTTTAAGCTTAAGTGTGTGTGTGTGCTTTCTAAGTCACTTCAGTCATATCCGACTCTATGCGACCCCATGGACTGTAGCCCACCAGGCTCCTCTGTCCATGGGATTCTCCAGGCAAGAATACTGGAGTGGGTTGCCATGATCTTCCTGACCCAGTGATTGAACCCAAGCCCTTTACGTCTCCTGCGTTGGCAGGCGGGTTCTTTACCACCAGTGGCACCTGGGAAGCCCGGGCTTGAGTCTAGCGTAGTCATTTACCCCTGTTCTGCGGCTGTCCTGTCCCCACTCTTTTATTGGGGTGTGGGGATCTTATGTAAACAAACCACTTTATACACTAATTCCTGAAACATATGTGCTTTGTCAAACACTCAGAACAAGGTGAGAAATGTAAGAAATTCCCTATTGAATCCTGGAAATGATTTCCATGTTTTGTTTTGTTTTTAAAGCCTGTGTCTTAGTCCCTTTTATTGCATTGCAGGTGTTAGGGCCGAGAGGCTGGGCCTCTGTGTGTGTAACACGACTGCCCTCTAGTGTTAATACAGAGAATTACACAGACATTCATTTTTAAAAAATCATGAAAGGTTTGGCAGTAACATTTTATAGGTCCTTGAAATTTCAGAAGACTCTAATTATTAGGCTGTTAGTGTAGCTCAGACACCCACGAGGGAGGCAAAGCAGAGTGAGAGCAATTCCAATTCGTGCTTTCTCTTCCCCGTAAGAATTGAAAAGAGGTTTCTGCCGTACAACTATACACACACACACACACACACACACACACACACACACACACGTTGCATATGTAAGCATATATATGCATATGTGCATAAGTATACACATACCCCCTCCCTCGTGAACCTCCCTCCCCCTCCTCCTCCCGTTCTCCTCCAGGTCATCACGGGGCAGCCAGCTGAGCTCCGTGTGCTATACAGCAGCTCCTGCTGGCTGGCTGTTTAGCGCTGTCACGTTTGTGTCAATGCCGCTCTCTTCCTTTCCCGCCCTCCCCTCCCCCTGCTGCAGGACCATGCTTTTTGAGCCCTGAGGGCCAGATGGCTCCTGCTGCAGCCCGGACCTGTGCTTTGTAGTGCCGAGCTGCCAGGGCAATGTGCAAACAGCGGACACGCTGTGTCCTGATGGCACTGTTCACAACCCTGGCATTGGCTCATGGGCTGCCGTTTGTCCAGCCTGACCACTTAAAGGCATTTATATCTGGCCTCTCTTTGTAAGCCTTAAAAGACCAACTCAACCTTTAACTGTCTCCGTGCCAGGAAATCTGAACAGGCTCTGCTTAAAGGCAGGTTCTGCTAAAGCCTTGTCAGCAGAGGCTGTGGGTTAGGGGTAGACTTTGTCTTGAGAGAGAAACAGAATTACCTGCTTCATCACTTGTTGTAGTCAAATGAAGTCTTATGAGATAAATGAAGGGAAATTACTTATATCTGCTTGTCTACAGTCTTGAGATGTATAAAGCTTTGCTACATTTTGTCCTGTAATGTGGCTATTTGTGGACCTAATAGTAAGTATAATGGGAAGAATGTTATGTGTAAAGCAGTGTCTCTGATGTAGTTTCCTTCTAAAAGTATGTGGGCTGTGTAATAAGGCAGCTAAAAAAGACCAGATCACTGCAACAAGACCAACAGAAGGCAAATGGGATAAATAAGGTTTCTCTGGGCTCCAAAATCACTGCAGATGGTGACTGCAGCCATGAAATTAAAAGACTCTTACTCCTTGGAAGGAAAGTTATGACCAACCTAGACAGCATATTAAAAAGCAGAGACATTACTTTGCCAACAAAGGTCTGTCTAGTCAAGGTTATGGTTTTTCCAGTGGTCATGTATGGATGTGAGAGTTGGACTATAAAGAAAGCTGAGTGCCGAAAAATTGATGCTTTTGAACTGTGGTGTTGGAGAAGACTCTTGAGAGTCCCTTGCACTGCAAGGAGATCCAATCAATCCTTCCTAAAGGAGATCAGTCCTGAGTGTTCATTGGAAGGACTGATGTTGAAGCTGAAATTCCAATACTTTGGCAACCACCCGATGTGAAGAGCTGACTCATTGGAGAAGACCCTGATGCTGGGAAAGATTGAGGACAGGAGGAGAAGGGGACGACAGAGGATGAGATGGTTGGATGGCATCACCAACTCAATGGACATGGGTTTGGGTGGACTCCGGGAGTTGGTGATGGACAGGGAGGCCTGGCATGCTGCAGTTCATGGGGTCGCCAAGAGTCGGACACGACTGAGCGACTGAACTGAACTGAAAATAGGGACAGAAAACTAAAAACTGCCAAGAAGCAGGGAAAGGAACTAAATCTAAGTGAATATAGTTGAACATATAGATTTTGTTTCCGCCCTTTGGCTTAATAGCCAGGTTAAGACTGTGGACACGAGGAGAAATGAAAGCGTTAGTCGCTCAGTCGTGTCCGACTCTCTGTGACCCCATGCAACCCACCAGGCTCCTCTGTCCCTGGGATTCTCCAGCCATGGCAGGTTGCCATGCCTTTCACCAGGGGATCTTCCTGACGCAGGGATTGAACCTGCATCTCCTGCGTGTAGGCAAATTCTTTACCAGTTGAACCACCAGGGAAGCCCAGACCCAAAGGAGGATCTCTGTAAACACTGTGTTATCCTGGCACACAGGAGTCCTTTTGCATGCCTCTGGTATCACCACCTTTGCAGGCATCGTGTGACAGCATGCTGGTGCAATGGAGAGAATGTTCGCAGAAATGTGGCTCTTTGTTATGGGGTCTGTGACTCCACGCCTCACTGGTTTAGGGAGGAACCAAACAATCTTTGGACTTGACAAAAGAAAGAAACCCCCCACAAGAGCTTAGGGCACTGTGTCATTCCTGTTGGGGTATAGCTCTGATGAGAAGGATTTCAGGGAGCTTTGTGGGGTGCATTGCACAGTCTTCTAAGAGACACGAAGCAATAATTTTCTAATAGTCATTCATCAGGTGCATTCAGGCAGAGAATATAGTTCTAAGGCAGGCATCATCCATCTTGTGGATGAGGAGACAGGGAGATGAGTGACTCGTATGGCAGAGCTAGGCCTTCCAGCGTCAGCTTGCCTGTCTGCATCTTCCAACCACCCAGGGGCACCCAGGGGAACTTGATCACCCTCTAGAAATAAGGGTGGCTGCTACAGGAGCGTGGTCTGAAGAAATACAGCGTGAGGCGCAAATGCGAGTTGGCGTGTATGATTTTAAATCTGCTAGTAGCCAAGTTAAAAAAGTCAGAATCAGGTGAAATTCATTTTAATGATTAATATACATATGATGATGGAATAACTGTTTAACCCACTGGGTCCAACATAATTTCATTATGTAATAAGTACAAACTGTATCGATGAATTATTAGAGATTGAGGTCCAGGTGTGTTTGGCATCTGAGTCGGCTTGTTCCTGGGCTCAGCAGACATCTGTGTGGAGAGGCTGCTGTATCTGGCAGATGGGAGAGGGGATGAGAGATTCTGGGGTCTCCTAACACCTTTAATTTTTCAGCGACTCAACTGCCATGAAGGGATCCTGTCCCACCATCCAGATCTGGTTTGGCCATCCCGTCGTTTCTACGAGCGTCTCTCCAGGCCCTCTGCAGACGCTGCCGGGCTGGGGAGGGGCCCTGTGCCTTCTGCATCTGCGGGTGTCCTGCTCACAAGCACGCCCTCTGTGTGTTTCAGGTGATCCGGGTCCTGCCAGCTACGGGAGGAACGGCCGGGATGGCGAGCGAGGGCCCCCCGGGGCGGCGGGCATCCCCGGTGTGCCCGGCCCCCCAGGCCCCCCGGGCGCCCCTGGTTTCTGCGAGCCAGCATCCTGCACCATGCAGGCTGGGCAGCGGGCATTCAACACCAAAGGCCCCAGTCAGTGAGGGGCTTGGTGCCACGCGGCTGTCGGTGGAAACCACGCCTGAAGAAGGCGCCTGGGGGAGAGACGGCCCCTTCAGTGGTACCTAGAAGTCCCATCTGAGCATCAGGTTTAGGACAATGGTGCTATTCAGCAAATCCTCTCTCCTTTCTCTTTGAGGGGAGCCACAGAGCAATGGATCAGACAGACAGACAGACAACACCCCTCCCTTTGAGTGAATCGGCAGTCCCGTCCCCAGGCTCTTGAACTCACGTGTGCTATCCGTGTGTGGTATGTCACGGCCGCTGTGCCAATAAACAGAGACCGCGGTTTGGTTTACCTCAGTTGTAGTAGTTCTTCCATGTTGTAGTGAGTGCATGTCCTGAGACGCTCGTTCCAGCTCTGCAGGGATTTACCAGACTAGCTAAGAAGCAGCCCCATTCCTGTCAACAGAATTGGTGCTTAAGATCCCCATCACTGCGCTCCTGGGGACTCTGCAGTTGCTGTGCCACTTGAGGTGGTTTCCTTACACCCGTGGGGTTCTCAGCGTCAGCTTGCCTTTCTGCTGAACTGTACTGTATCCAAACCCATTTGTATTTTGGGCTCGTCCATGTGAAAGCAAAGAAAGAATCTTAATACCCCACTGTTCAGTAGTTTTATTGATGAGATTATTTATTTTCAAGGTTTGAGGTCACATCTCTGG
The DNA here is from genome assembly GCF_032405125.1 of Capricornis sumatraensis. Taxonomy (NCBI): domain Eukaryota; kingdom Metazoa; phylum Chordata; class Mammalia; order Artiodactyla; family Bovidae; genus Capricornis; species Capricornis sumatraensis. Next base: position 10,624,330 of record NC_091079.1, read on the forward strand.
TTGTACCAAAGAAGCAATAAATATGGTTTCTTACTCTCTTGCATTTTTTTTATAGCTGTGTTCAATGAAAAGGAGTCACTTACAGTTGTTCAGATACGTAAAGCTTTTTCTGCAGGCCTGTGTTTATAATGTTAGTGCTTTGTTCTACAGAGAAATTAAAAAGCCCTTACTGCTCCCCAGAGAGTGTGGCCTTGTGACAGAGTTCTTTGTGTGTTTGTGTATGGTGGGGGTGGAGCGTGGCGGGTTGGGGGAGGTGGTGGTGGGGGGGTTTCATGGACCTTTTAGAAATAAAATGAGAGTTATGAACCCATCCTCCAGAAAAATGTACGAATGCACTTGCACAAATCTGCTTGTATGCCACGGCAGATTGCACGGGCCCCCAAAGTCTAGCCTTGCTCGGGTTCTGGGGGAGAAACTGCTGCCTTCATTTCAGTGCTGTCCTGTTTAGAACTTCACTGCACAAATGATTTATGTTGTACTCAATTTTTTCTTATAAACTGTATAAAGGCAGCTCAGCTAAAGCACTGTATTCTTATCAATAAGATAGGTATTGCCTGGCCCCTCCAGCACTCCATTACTATGTACATAATCACACTGGCCTGCTGTTTTGTCAACATCTGTGTTAACTATCGACCAGCCTTAACATAGTTTGTGTCACAGGGCGTACGATTACCTGTCCCAGGCCAAGCACAGTGCGCCGGTCAGGATCTTCTGTTTATGGAACTATGTTCTCTCAAGTCAAGGGGAGTGAGCCCTGATAGGTGTGATGCCTCACCTCACTGGTGAAGCATTTCTTCCCTCAGCTGGACTCCCTCAGCATTTTAAAATCTTAGCCCCATTCATTTGGTTAAATCAATCAACATGTAACATGTATTTGGGTTTCTTTAAAGCCACTCACAGCCTCGAGTCCCGTGCTCCTGGTGTGGACTGTGTGTAAGGGGAACAATTCCAGCTTGGCTGTGTAGGTCAGTGCCATCTACATGCCAGGGAGGACGGTCTTCCTCCTCATGGAAGAGATAATCTTTGCAGACGAGACAGCGGTCATAACTACTTACATGATCTCCACACGGATGGTGAACCTTTTCAGGTGCTGTGACATATAATCCAATAAATGCAAAGAAATCGCCTTTATTTTCACCAAGATGGTTTTATTTTAACTGGAGTGACACAGTCAGATACAACAAAAGAAAAATTAGATGAATAAATACATTTCTCAGTTCTGATAAATAGGTTTATCAGATTCATAAGAAAATTAAAAAAAAATAAAATTTCAAGGAAAAGTTGAGTCAACTGTTCTACAAACTTGATATACAAAAGGCTGTACAGCAAGCTCCATACACACAGCAAACTGGAAACCACCACTTACAAAGCGATCGTGCGAAATGAGCACATCCCCAATGGTGGGAGTAATCCATCGTAAACCCAGTTCAGAAACAGCTTACAGAAGCAATGTAGACTTGGTGGAGAAATTGCAAAGAAAACATCTCACTGATCCTCTCCATGAAAGAATGTTAATAAATCCTGAATTAGACCAAATCTCTCTCTTCAGCAAAACAGAAACCCTCCAGACCTCAGGGAAGTTGGAAGGTGTCTGAGTTGCTGAGAAAAGTGTGGGGTAATTACAGGTGGTTAGAAACGTGCGTGTTGCTTACTCAAGGGCTGATGATCTAATTCTAAGCCAGTGCGTCTGTGACACTGTGACCTGATTTCCATCCCACAGATCTGACAGGTTGGGTAAGCACTGTGGAAATCACTTCCCGGTGACTGAGCACATAAATTCCCCAGCACAGTCTGGGATCATTGACTTTGTCTAGCAGAAGGGGATGAATGAGTAGTCGTATCAGTTTCTTGATTGATTTTATTATTTATGAACACACTATTTCAAGCTAACTACATGAATATTGCTATCCTTAAACATCATAAGTAAAATCTGATTTACTTGCAACCTGAAATAAGCTTAATGTAAATCCCTGCTTTGGAAGATAAATCTCTGTATTTATTTTTTTGGCTGTTACAGCTTCTCTGATAATTAACATGTCTGAGTTTAAAAATAAACCAATACAGGGGGAAGACCACTAGGAATACATACAGTCACACTAAACATCAAGAAAATGGTTTTCAAACATTTTCTGGGAGCCCTGGCAAAAGGTGTGAAAAACCAATATTAAGAAAAGCACTAGCCAACAAGTAATCCTGCTGTTTACAAACAGGGAAGGGATGTAAATTATTTAAAATATCTTTTTAGAAAAAGAACGTTTGTTTTCAATAAATATAGGTTAAGTCTCTCTCTCTCTTTTTTTTTTCTAGAGTAAAATTGATACTTTTCAGCTATGTACTGACTCTTTGTTAGTGAGTTTGATCCGGGACATGGCAGTATTAATTCATATGGCTCAGTGAATATTAAATCAGAATTGGTTTACCATAAGAACATATGACTATAGATACACATGCCCAGATGCTCTTTAAAGAACTAACCAGAGGAAGTATAATGCATCAATTGGTCATACAGTTTAATGTATCTGGTTATCAGGAAGAGGATGCTGACTGATCCTATTTTTGATCTTAATAAATGGGAATCCATGCTAACTTTCCCCATAACAGACCCTTCACATCTCGCTCTTGAGGCCAGATTTTCTAAGAATACCCGCAAAGAAAGCGAATGATGGGAACTGGCTCCAGGGAACTTTCTTTTAAGGTTTGTCTGAATTTGTCTCTGGCCTCCACGTTGAAGACTTTTGTGTGAAAAGACTTCAGACTATCCTGTAGAGAGCACACGGCTACTTTACTCTTCATGATGGACCTGAGGGTGAGGATCGTTAAGAACTCTGTAAATCATTTCCCAGTCTAAGCAGGAATCTAAATCCACTGGCAGGTTTTGATGGGATTCATTTCTGTTAAAGAGACATGCTGTGTATTTAACCTAATGGCCCATCTCTTAGGATGGAAGAGCTTATGTTTCTGAGAAAAGTTAACTCTGACATTTCTCATCTTGCTCAAGCCCACATGATTTAGTGAGGAAATCACCATGTGTGACCAGAGTCACAAAGGCCTGGATATCCTCTGGTTTCTGCTTTTAATTCTCATCCAAATTCATCAGACCAAGCTTTTTATGAGCTGCCACTGAGCTGGGCTGTGAATGTAATTCTTACAAGCTAAGTGTGGATTCATGTGACAAACGGAAGTATGATTACGAGCGTGGTATTGACATAAGCCCTGCAACAGGCCAGTCTGCACGCTTCTTGGCACCCGTGGGCTCATGGTTGGGAGGTGAGTGTGCTTGCAGCCTCCCTGTGGCTGACCCCCGTCAGCAAGGCTGAAACGTGGAGCTTCAGCTAAAGAAGAGATGCTGCTAACAACCGCACCTCAGGACTCCCTGATCGAGGGTCAAATCCTTTATTGCTGAGATAACTGACAAACTCATTATGCAACACAAAAATACAGGATTCAACTCCTCAAAGCAGTATAACCACGTGGGATTTAGCATAAACCTAGCGCCATTCCACTTAACAGCAGTATGTTGAATTAAACCTTACATAGCTTGATGAGGTAAGATAGAGAACAAAGAGAATGGACAAAATGCACCCAGAGTCTTATTTTAAAAATAAATAGTTTAAAAATATGTCATAAAAATCTGAATTTAAATACATTAATACACTGGAAAATATTTATCCCTAAAATGTACTTTAAATAAAAGAGCAAAATAAAACGTTGTGATGCAGTTAGCATCTTTACACCCGTATGCTTATCCTTGTCAGGCGACACATACCCTTCCGATAAACTCAAATCTTACTAACTACCCCTAAACTTAGTGAGATCTCTTACTTTATCAGTATTCTCTTTTGACAAATTCATGAAGTAAGTAGCTAACTCCTGGAGTTGTAACCTACATCACTCACTATTGGCCCTGAAAATGGAAGTTGCTCAGTCATGTCCAACTCTTCGTGACCCCCTAGACTATACAGTCCACGGAGTTCTCCAGGCCAAAATACTGGAGTGGGTGCTGCTGCTGCTGCTAAGTCACTTCAGTTGTGTCCAACTCTGTGTGACCCCACAGACGGCAGCCCACCAGGCTCCCCCGTCCCTGGGATTCTCCAGGCAAGAACACTGGAGTGGGTTGCCATTTCCTTCTCTAATGCATGAAAGTGAAAAGTGGAAGTGAAGTCGCTCAGTCGTGTCTGACCCTCAGCGACCCCACGGACTGCGGCCTTCCAGGCTCCTCTGTCCATGGGATTTTCCAGGCAAAAGTATTGGAGTGGGGTGCCATTGCCTTCTCCGACTGGAGTGGGTAGCCTTTCCCTTCTCCAGGGGATCTTCCTAACCCAGGGATTGAACCCAGGTCTCCCACATTGCGGGAAGATTCTTTACCAGCTGAGCCACCAGGGAAGCCCAAGAATACTGGAGTGGGCAGCATATCCCTTCTCCAGGGGATCTTCCTGACCTGGGAATCGAACCAGGGTCTCCTGCATTGCAGGCAGATTCTTTACCAACTGAGCTATCAGGGAAGACTATTGGCTCTGAACACGGCATTTTTTTCCATTTAGATTTTTCTTAGACAGCTTGGTTTTATAAGCCTGCCCTAAATTTGAGAGTCCCTTGGACTGCAAAGAGATCCAATCAGTCCATCCTAAAGGAAATCAGTCCTGAATATTCATTGGAAGGAATGATACTGAAGCTGAAACTCCAATACTTTGGCCACCTGATGCGAAGAACTGACTCATTTGAAAAGACCCTGAAGCTGGGAACGATTGAAGGCAGGAGGAGAAGGGGATGACAGAGGATGAGATGGTGGATGGCATCACTGACTCAATGCACATCAGTTTGGGTAAACTCTGGGAGTTGGTGATGGACAGGGAGGCCTGGTGTGCTGTGGTTCATGTGGTCACAAAGAGTCAGACATGACTGAGCGACTGAACTGAACTGAACTGAAATTTGAGGTAAATTTTTGCTATTCTGGGTCTGCTCCTGTGGATGAGTTTTCTCTGTGTACACCTGGTTTTTCATTCAATTTAACTAACTCGAGCAGTTACTCTGGCACAATTTTGCTGAGTGAAGTGTTTGGGGTACTGCTCCAGCCACAGCACACAAGACTGAGGTCATTAATCTGTCTTATTTCCTGAGACTCCCAGTAGTTAAACATGTTTCATGTCATGAATGCTACCTTTACCAGTCAACTAATGAGTGAATACAATTCAGTGGGCTAAGTCAGTTTGAAATAATAGGCATAAAAGACAAAAATTCAATTCAGTCTATACCTCTCCCTCTTGGAAGGCTGTGTAAGCTATATGAGAGAGGGCTATAACAGGGGGTCCGAGCCTCCACACTAGTGTTTAAGAATGGACACTGGGAAACAATGACATTAAACTGTGTGTCTGAAGAAGGTGGACATGGACAAATGTGAAAAATAACAACAAGAGCAATGAAAAAATCTGCAAAACTATTCTGAGACTTCACTGGAAAAACCTTAAGCATATAACTTAACCTGGAAATTCTCAATATCAGGATATTGCCAATGTTAGGAAAGTTTAAATGGTATTTTGAAAAATAGTGTTTCTTATCTTAACTTTTGTAAATAGTGATACATTTCTAAAAATATATAATTATACAAATTTAATTGTAAACTTTTAAGTACTTTGAACAATATGAAGATTTGGACATTGTCTAATTCTGTGTATGGTCTACTTCTTGGGATAAGCTAAATTCTTTTTATTTGCCAAAAGAGACTTTCTATCCTGTTTAATAGGTAACATGATTACTCAAGTGTTTTCATGTTAATCACTAAAATATGAGGGTAGCATACAAACTGAAAATACTAAACTTTCCAGTTAGCTAGCCATATAAATACACTTATGAAATAAAACTGAAACAGTCAACAAATCAAATGTGATTGTGCCTGCCTCATGAAGATACTTGAAGTGAGGAAAGCAAAAATTAACAAAAAAATACAAAACATAAATCAACAAGAAGTTATTTACAAAAGTAAAAAAGAGTAAGTGCAAAAGCAAAGGTTTTGATGGAGTTTTCTACTCAGCTGTTTCTAGCCTTTTGTGTTTCTGCAAATCTGTTCAATTCTTCTGATACAAATTGCTTAAGACACCATCTTGTGGACAAAAGGTGATATATCACAGGTTCTCTACAGTGGAGAAAGACTGCAGAAAAGCTCAATCTTATTTAACTCCTAAAACATACTCATAAGAAATCATTTTATAATCCAAACATCAAATGACATCTTTCACAGATAATATATCTTAAGATAATTACTGATGCTCTATCATAAAAGTGTCTAAAATTTTAAAGTTTCAACGTTATGAAACATAGAAATAAGCATATAGGATTATCAATACTTTAAAGTCATTAATTAAACTACTTTGATAACAAGGTGAAAAATTTCAAAGGTTAAGACTGGCTGTGTTTCTGTTACAGTTATGAAAAATGGTTAATGTCTTCAGCAGAAAAGAAGAATAACAAAGTCATGAATTATTCTTCCTTTTTCTAAAGGCCAAAAATATTAAGTGAAGTCAAATCTTATTCTTTGCACAGAAGGATTTCTATCTGACAGCGTTACCTGATCTTGACACAAAATGTTAGACTGGAATTCAAACATACTTCTGTAGGGCAAACACACAACTTTTAATTGCCATCATGTGTGTGCGTGCTAAGTGGCTTCAGTCGTGTCTGACTCTTTGCGACCTCATGGACTGTAGCCTGCCAGGCTCCTCTGTCCATGCGATTCCCAGACAAGAATACTGGAGTGGGTTTCCATGCCCTCCTTCAGGGGACCTTCCCGACCCAGAGATTGAACCTGCGTCTCTTGTGTCTCCTGCATTGGCAGGCAGGTTCTTTATCACTTGTGCTACATGGGAAGTCTGTTGCCATCGTGGCCTGCAATTACTTTGTATTTAAACATACTTTGTTGTATGGAGTCCAGACAAGAGATAACTCATGAAATGTGGTCATTCTTTTTCTCTGCTGTGGACACTGCTGACTTCTGCGTGGAAGTGAACAAAGGTTCTGGAATGGAACAAAATGAGACAAGAGAACTGGCCACCACCACGGCAGTTAGGAGAAGTCTTCACACCCTGTTTGGGGCCTTAATTATCCACTTTCTTTTTGTTAAAAGAATCAGGCAACTGCCAGGTCTTCACTTTACTGGTGCTGAGTTTGCTGGGTGCAGCCCTTCTTGCTGCTCTTTGCTGCATCTCCTGCACAGGTAGCCAAGCAGAGTTCATTCCGTGTGATGCAGCTCTTTCCTCTGGTTATGCCCAAGTAGGATTGAATCACACATGTCAGTTGTCTAGAAAGGACCTGAGTCACTGTGACAACTCAAGTTTATAATTGGCATCAACTCCTCAAATCACCTGACTAAATCCAGACCCTTGAAACAGGAATAAACCAGTCCAGCATTAATGGAATTTAGAAAAAGAAAGGTTCTGAAACACTTAATTTGTAAAAAGGACACATGAAATATTCTCTGGAATTAAATGAGCAGAATTTGTAAAACAAGAAAATGAACTGAGTCTTCTTGTGTCTGTGAAGGGATCGACTCCAAGAAAACAATGCATTGATCACCATTGACAAAAGAGTTCATGAAAGCATTAAAATGCTAAAATAAATACTTCTGGATTAACAAAGAAGCAAAACAATAAGCAAACATATGAAATATGAAAAAATAATCTTTGAAAACCTATAAAATGTTTTTAGCTTTATGACAAATTCAAGTAAATTAATAAATGGCAGAGGAGTTGTAAGCGTTCAGAAAATTCAACAAATTAAAGCTCCACAAATTAAAAGCTCAAGATATACACATAGCACCAGATTTTTGACCTCTGTACATTTTGTGGGGATAAATGATCATTTTACTAAGAAAATGTATATGTATATTCTGATTGTGTCAGTCTAAAACACAGCACCATTGTAGGTATTGCACAGGAAAGAAAATGAAGGAGAAAATAAATTTAAAATTAACAACACTTGAAATAAATAAAATGACCTTGGAAATGAAAATAAATAAACTTGGAAGTTAAATATACAGCATCTTTCAACATGAAATAACAAAAAGTTTGTACATATGCACAGCCATGTACATAATACCTGACCATCAGTTCATCCAACTATAATGAAAACCAGTTCAAACCCCGGGTGCATTTGAACAAAGCTGCCTCCATGGAGGCATGCTGCCCACAAGACCACCCTCACAGCTTTTCACAATCTGCCCCAATGGCAGATGTCTGGGGCAGGGTGGGGGCTGGGAGGGTGGACACTCTCGGCATCCCTAGGACCCGCCACTCAGATTTCAACAACACCCTCCTGCCCGGCCCCAGGAAATCATTTTCAACCAACAGTTTCTCAAAATAATGTATGGCCGGGCCATGAAACTACCATTCGGCTGTTTGGTTGGCAATCACACGTTTTCGTTCCCGGTCAGAGGATGTGGTCTGGGCAGCGTCTGTGCCCCTGAAGTGCTCGCTCGGTCTCATGGATTTCCTTCATGGCCCTGAACCTCTAGCTGCAGCTTCTGAGAAGCATCATTCTTCCTATAAGCTTCCAGGCTTCAGCTTGTTGATATGCATCTGTGGATACCACACGCTTATCTTCTAGCACAAGGAGGTTTCTTTCAAATTGCTAGAAGTCCCGTCCTTTGTTCTGATGGCTGGTTCTTAACGTCTGAGAGTCATGAGGTCAGAAGGCTAATGGACTCGGGCCCAAAGACTCTGCGAGGCCCTTTAAACTTTGAAAGTACTAAAGACAGCTGGGTGCCTTAGCCACCAGACACCTCCCAGAAAAATCAGCTTTCTGTTTCCCAAATGAGAAACTTGGCAAAGGAGCCGCAGTGCTGGGCCTTGACTTCGCTCCTTCTGTCTTACGCAGGACACACTCATTCTGGTGGGACTGCTTTGACTGGAGCTCATTACACAGGAGCAACAGAATCATTTCAGTAGTTGGCTCTGGTAGGATTTTGGGCTCCCTGATAAGACAGCCTCCTGAGTTTTCTTCCAGAATCTAAATTATGAAGGTCTTATTGCCTATCTATTTCTCTACGTAAGTAGAATGGATAAAGGATGGTATAAGAATTCTTAAGCTATAAAAGTAGTCAAAAACATTCAGCAAGAGCAATGCACTATATCAAAAAAGTTAACAAAATTGTCAGCAATGATAGTAAATTTAAATACCAAGGAAACTTCCAGATAAGTCTGAAACTTTAAGATTCAGAAATGAAAGGCCAAATACAAGTTGATAAGACTATAAAACGTACATCACCATCAGTCTACTAAATCATAAGATATCACTTTCTCTTAAAGAAGAACAAATGATAAAACGTGCTTGCATATTTCATAGAAAACCCTGAATAAAAATCATAATAATGGTGAAGCAAGACACGGAATGAATTTGGAAAAAATTCTAAAAAGGCTGATATCGCAGTTACTATAGGAATAGGATTTCAATTTTTGTTTTTAATGTCTGGCCTACACCAAAAAAAAAAAAAAAAGTCACCCACGATCACGAGGGTCTGACAGTATTTAGAAAGCTCCAACAGCAAGGAGAGGTGACTGGCATCAAGTCTTCCTGGGGTGTGGTTACTTCCCACCTGTTCGCTGTCGGGCATGTGAGATGGGATACAGGCAATCTTCTGGGTTACATCTTCCACTAGGTCCTGGGGGGCCCTGGGGCCCTGGGGCACCTGGTGAGCCTGGCAAGCCCGGAGCTAATGAAATAAAAGACCCCATCGGAATACAGGTTAACATACAGATCTTCCTCCCTCCCTCCAACCAACATGAGTCATTCAGTGTCAACTGGAGCAGCACCAAAGGGCCACAAGGAGCAGGCTTGGCTCCGATTTTTGGAGGCTGGCTCATGTTGCGAAGATAATATCACTGTTACCTGAAGTCCCAGGAAGACCCGGGCTCCCTGGAAGCCCAATTCCCGGTTCCCCCCTTTCTCCCTTCTGTCCTCGGTAGCCTAAGGAGGAGATAAACAAAAAGAGAGAAAAAAGTAAGCGTGTTCTCTGACTGATATGCATTCAAGAGATACTTTGAGGTGAACGTGGGAAATATACCCAGGGGAATATCTCCACACATTTATATCTGAAGACTATGCTACAGACACTCAGTACAATACTGGATGCAAAACAACAGTGGCCTGAACAATATCCTAAATTAATACATATTCAAATGTGGAAAGTCACCAGGATTTCTTTTCTATAGCTGACTTTCATTTAACATATGTGAACAATAAGGAAAAGTGTTTGTAGTTAGGTAGGTCATTTGAAAGTACTCTTCCAAATCTCTATTTAAACATTTCTGCAGTAAAATAACATTTACTACCTGGGGTGTATTTAATAGTTCCACCCAGTTCCCACTATTACAGAGACCTTGTTAAGCTGACTCTCACTAAGTCATCTCAGTGAGTGCTTAATATCACAGGCTAAAAAATTAGGAAGAAAGAAAAATAACTGAATAAATATGAACTTTTGATTAACAAGGATTAATAACATGGAACATCATTCCAAAAGAAGAACATATCTGCTAAAAGCTATGTATTTAAATTCAGTTCTCAGATTTTAATATAATGCAAAATACATTATTCCACACGAATCTCAGTGCATATGAGGTGTCATAAAACAAGAAAAAATAATTTATGCATTTGTAAATCACAGTAACATTTATATGTCTCCTGTCAAATGCTAAAATGTATTTGTACAAAGCTTTCATATCATTAGGTTAATATCGACCTGCTATTAATAGATAAAGGTGTTGAACTGTACAAAGCACATGAGAAATTTTTACTCCAATTTCCTACTAAGATCCCAAGCTCATTCCTTATGAAGTCTTCCCCAAAGCCATAGGGTCTTATTTTATAATTGTTTCACAACAAAATTTCATATAGGAATGCTAATAAGGTCAGTAACAGCTTCCCCATTTTTCTAGAATAAGTGTTTCACCCCTTTAGGGCAGGCCTCTTCTGAAATTTGGAACAGACTTGAAGGCTGGTCTGTCTGCAAAGAGACATGTGTCTGCATGGCCTATAGGTGCAGGATGACAGTTTGGTATCAGTGTAGCTTCTGTAGGAAATCAGAAATAAAACAGCAGCAGTGTTCTAACCCAATGTATCTAGAGGGTCTCGTCATTGAAGAACTGTGTTTGTTGTAGTTTTTCAGGTGATAGCCTTGGAGATTTCCATTTTGACTCTCGGGGTTTATTTCTAAAGTTGTAAGTCAGTGCATTTATATGCATGCTGGAAAAATGAGGTCAGATAAAGAGTGTTACTGGCATTTGGGAAGGATAATTCTTCATGCAGGGCCTTGCAAGCTGTTTGAAGGCTTTATGCGTTTTTTGTCCTGCCCCTGATTGACCACTGTGTCCTTCGTCATTTTGACACACACACGCCTCCCACTTCCTAAGGCCCCTACTGTTATCAAATCTGAAAAGTCAAATCCGTATCAGTCACATGAACTACTCTGTGGGCCAGTGGATTACAAATAACAGGTTTCCCTCATTATGAACCAATAACAGCTGAACTTTATAAGTTCAAAAGTAAGAACAATCATTCCCAATACTGTCCCTCCAATGTTGATAGAAGCTAGAAGGCAGGATCTGTTTTCTCCTGCTAACTCCACATCCGCTTAGTGTGCAAGGCTCTTCCTAAAATGGATAAGGCTTTGAAGTGTGGCATCCATTCTTGAGGATTTTCACAGAGGTGGGAACTCAGCATGTGTTTGAGAAAAGTTTAACTAAAGTTCTTTCAGGATTCCTGATCAAGATGGTGAACTGGAAAGCCCTGAGCTCACCTCCTCCCATAGACACACCAAAACTACAACTGCATATGAAACACTGTCTCTGAGGATGGATGGCCTGAAGACAGGAGAACAGATGTTCCATACCCGAGGATCTAAAGGCAAGGCCAGGTCAGGACGGGCAGGAAGCACAGAGAAGCGGGCCAGTCAGAGCCACTCCCCTAGCATGCTGACAACAAGGGGAGGGACGCCACAGACGAGAAGCTTACCCCGAGGAGCGAGGGGTCCACGTCCCTTGTGGGGCTCGCCAGCCTTGGAGACCTGCCCTGGGAAGACAAATTCCCATAACACCTGTCTGTGAAAGCCAGCAGGGCCTATCTCCAGGAGGGCCTGAGGGCTGTGGGAAATCAAGCCTCCATCCTTAAGGGCTCCTGCACAAGCCCACTTGCTCTGAGTCCCAGCACACAAGCAGCAGCTTAAAAAGCACCTGGGTCTGCTTTTCAGGGGCACTGCATCCTTCTACTTTTCTATTTATTCATCCCATTAATTTTTGAGAGTTTGATATTGAAACTCCTATTAAAAATCTTTATCTGTTTAAAAAATAATTGTAATATATAGTGGAACTATATGTAACTTTGTTCTACATTTTCCAAGTCTCCTATAAGTGTTTTATCATATTTTCATAATTTAAAAAATGAAAAAGAAAGAGAAAAAAACACTTTCTAACCTGAAATTGCCAAGACTTTGCTTTTTCTTTTTTAAAATCATGAACAGTGTTGAATATAATCAATTAAGTTTTTTTCTGACTCTATTAATATGATCATAAATAATTTCTTTCCTCTATCTGGTTATGAGATAAATTACACTAATTGATTTTCAAATGTTAAACCAATTTTGCCTTCCTATAATAAAACTTGATCTTGAAATAGTAGAAAAATAAGAGCCTCTGGGTCATATGAGAAAGTGGTTCACTGACTGATTTCAGAGCCTGTGACGGAGGGGCAGGATGCAGTGGACACCGTTCTGAGGACAGATGTGCTGGTAAGTACTGTGTTCTCTCTCTTTCCATCTACTTGGCCCAGTGCTGGTGGGCAGCGTTCTGCCACTCCCCATCTACCTAGCTACAACACTGTGTGCCTCTGCCCAGCATTCCTTGAGGAATTGCCCTGCCCAACATGTGTGCCCCGGCCAGTCACTCCAAAGCAGCTCCTGTTCCACTCAGTGGGCAACCCTGGATGGCATGGGTGCCCCCCAAAACAATTCCCACTCTTAGAGTCTGGCCCTGTATGTCAGTGTGTCTGTCACAGTCATGGCTGGGTCTTGCTAGGGACAAATCCCGCCCACCAGTGCCCCCAACAGCCATCATGACCCAAATACAGCAGGAGGCCGCATAAGTCCCACAGGGGATACCCTGGGAGCATCCTGCTCTGGGAACCAGGGGGCATCGTGCTCTTGGACCCCACAGTACACCTTCCATGTAAGGCCACTTTTTCAGACCAGGAGATGTAGCTGATAAACCTAATACAGGGAAACAAACACAGGAAGTTAGGCCAGCTGAGGAGATAAAGGAATACCTTCCTCATGAAAGAATAAGATAAACTTCAAAAAAAGAAGTTTTTCTTGAGAAAAATGGAGATAAGCAATTAACCAGATAAAAAGTTCAATGTAATAGTCATAAAGATGCTCACCAAACTTGGGAGAAGAATGGATGAACCCAAGGAGAACTTCAATGAAGAGATAAAAAGTATAAAGAAGAACCATCACAACTAAAGAATTCAATAACTGAAATGAAAAATACTGTAGAGGGAATCTATAGCAGATTAGAGGATGCAAAAGAATGAATCAGTGATTCAGAAGACAGGGTAGTGAAAATCACCCAGTCAGAGCAGGGGGAAAAAAAAAAAGAGTCAAAAACTGAGGACAACACAAAGCTTACTAACATTTACAATATAAGGGCCCCAGAAGGAGAAGAGAGAGAAAGGGCCAGAAAGCCTACTTAAAGAAAGAAAAGCTGAAAACTTCTCTAACCTGATGAAGGAGACAGATCTCAAAGTCTAGGAAGCATGCGCATGTGTGCTAAATCACATCAGTTATGCTTGACTCTTTGTGACCCTAGGCACTGTAGCTTACTAGGCTCCTCTGTCCATGGGATTCTCCAGACAAGAATGCTAGAGTGAGTTGCCGTGCCCTCCTCCAGGGGATCTGCCCAACCCAGGGACTGAACTCACGTCTCTTACGTCTCATGCATTGGCAGGCAGGTTCTTTACCCCTAGTGCCACCTGGGAAGCCCCTAGTAAGCATAGAGAGTCCTAAAGAAGATGAACCCAAAGCGATCCACACCAAGACATATTATGAATAAAGATCAAGAGTTAAGGAATCTCAAAAGTAGTAAGGAACAAAAAACTAGCTAAGTACAAGGAAACACCCATAAAAATATCAGTTGATAGAAGAAATGGATAAATTCCTAGACACACACTCTTTCAAGACTGAACCAAGAAGAAATGTTACTTGAATAGACCAATCACTGTTAATGAAATTGAATCAGTGGTTAAAAAAAAAAAAAGGTGCCACAAAGTTCAGGACTTCACAGGTGAGTTCTACAAAACATTTTATGAAGAGTTAACAGTTTTCCTTCTTAAACTATTCCAAAAAATTGAAGAGGAAGAAACACTTCTAAACTCATTCTGTGAAGCATTACTCTGGTACCAGAATGAGACAAAGATGCCACAAGGAAAGAAAATTACAGACCAATATCCCCCAAAAAACATAGATGTGAAAATTGCAACAAAATATTAGTGAACTGAACGTAACAAAATATTAAAAGGATCATACATCATGATTGAGTGGGATTTATTCCAGGGATACAGGATGGTTCAATATCCACAAATCAATCAATGTGATCTGTACTGATCTGTCTAGCCGCTCAGTCATGTCTGACACTGCAACCCCATGGACTGCAGCACACCGGGCTTCCCTGTCCATCACCAACTCCTGGAGCTTGCTCAAACTCATGTTCATCGAGTCAGTGATGCTATCCAACAGTCTCACCCTCTGTCATCCCCTCTTTCCTGCCTTCAATCTTTCCCAGCATCAGGGTCTTTTCCAATGAGTCGGCTCTTTGCATCAAGTGGCCAAAGTATTGGAGCTTCAGCTTCAGCATCAGTCCTTTCAATGAATATTCAGGACTGATTTCCTTTAGGATGGACTGGTTGGATGTCTTTGCAGTCCAGGGAACTCTCAAGAGTTTTCTCCAACACCATAGTCAATTCTTTGGCACTCAGCTTTCTTTATAGTCCAACTCACATCCATACATGACTACTGGAAAAACCATAGCTTTGACTAGATGAACCTTTGTAGGCAAAGTAATGTCTCTGCTTTTTAATATGCTGTCTAGGCTGGTCACAGCTTTTCATTCAAGGAGCAAGCATGTTTTAATTTTATGACTGCAGTCATCATCTGCAGAGATTCTGGAGCCCCACCAAATAAAGTCTCTCACTGTTTCTATTGCTTCCTTATCTGTTTCCCATGAAGTGATGGGACCAGATGCCATGATCTTAGTTTTCTGAATGTTGAGCTTTAAGCCAACTTTTTCACTCTCCTCTTTCACTTTTATCAAGAGGCTCTTTAGTTCCTCTTCACTTTCTGCCATAAGGGTGGTGTCATCTGCATATCTGAGGCTATTTATATTTCTCCTGGCAATCTTTATTCCAGCTTGTGCTTCATCGAGCCTGGCATTTTGCATGATGTACTCTACATATAAGTTAAATAAGCAGGGTGTCAATGGAACCAATCCATTGTTTCATGTCCAGTTCTAGCTGTTGCTTCTTAACCTGAACACAGATTTCTTAGGAGGCAGGTCAGGTCATCTGGTCTTCCCATCTTTCAGAATTTTCCACAGTTTGTTGTGATCCACACAGTCAAAGGCTTTAGTGTAGTCAATAAAGCAGAAGTAGATGTTTCCCTGGAACTCTCTTGCTTTTTCTTTTTTACTTTATTTTACTTTACAATACTGTATTGGTTTTGCCATACATCAACATGAATCCGCCACGGGTGTACATGAGTTCCCAATCCTTTTTCTATGATCCAGTGGATGTTGGCAATTTGATCTCTGGTTCCTCTGCCTTTTCTAAATCCAGCTTGAACATCTGGAATTTCACAGTTCACATACTGTTGAAGCCTAGCTTGGAGAATTTTGAGTCTAGCTTGGAGAATCAATGTAGTACAAATGAATAAACAAAACTATGCAGAAACAGACTCACAGATGCAGGGATCAAATTGGTGTTTGCCAGAAGGTAGGTGAGTGGGAGTTTGGGGGAAATAAATGAAAGGGATTAAGAGAGTCAAATTTCCAGGAATATAATAAACAACTCATGGGAATATAATATATAGCATAGGAAATATGGTCAATAACACTGTGATAACTTTTTATGGTGACAGGTGATTACTAGACTTGTGACTATAATGTATATGAAGATTGAATCAGTATACTGTACACCTGAAACAAATATAATATTGTATGTCAACTACACTTTAATAAAATTAAAAAATTAAACCCAAAAAACAAATAAAACTAAGTAAGTGCTTTCTTATAAAGCTCTTCCAAGAGGAAAGATCTAGAAAAATTTGCCTCTCTTAAATAAGAGAGGACCTCAGGAGACCTGAGGTATATGGGACGTCAGCGGGATCATGCTTCCCAGGACTTCTTTGATCCTAATGTGGTACTTGCTTATTCACTCCTGGCGGCAGGAACAAATTAGGCCCTACAGTGAGGACCTAGGTGGGAATGAAGGACACCAGCGAGAGTGCTCCGCTCAGTGCACAATAGGAAGGCAATGATCAGAAACCCACAGGAGGCCAAAATCTAAAACTGTCTGGAAATGCCTTTGAATTTAAAATGGTGTCGACAATTACCTCTTTTAGGAATTTAGGAAAAATGCAAGTGAGGTGACCCAACTCAGAATCACACTGGCCTCTATTCTTTCTGTAGGAGGATCAGGGTGCTAAAAGAGGGCCCACAAGTTTCATCATCAGAATCTTGGTAGGAGCAGTACCTCCCCCATTCAAATTATATTGTGAACTCCTAAAATAGTCATATGTGGTTTTACTGCACTTTGTAGATACTGAATCTTTTACAAATTGAAGGTCTGTAGCAACTCTGTGTCAAAAACTATTGGTGTTGCATTTCAAATTTTCATGATTATTATATTTGTTATGGCTTTATAAATGGGACAACAAAGTCTCAATGACAGCATATCTGTTTACAACATGGTTTACTGAGCATTTTAAGCCAACTGCTGAGAACTATTGCTCAGGAAAAAGGTTCATTCCAACATATTACTGCTCATTGACAATGTACCTGGTCACCCAGGAGACCTGTCAGAAACATACAACAAGATTCCTGTTATTTTCATGCAGCCCATGGACCAAGGAGTCATTTTGACTTTCAAGTCTCATTCTTTAGAAAATATATTCTGTAAGGCTATAGCTGCCATAGACAGTGATTTATCTGATGGATCTGGGGGAAAATAGAAAAACTGCCAGAGAAGATTCATGATCCTAGATGTAAAGAAGAACATTCATGATTCACAGGAAGAGGTCAAAATATCAACATTAGCAGGAATTTGGAAGAAGTTGATTTCAACCCTCGTGGATGATGTGGAGGTGGTCAAGCCTTCAGTGGGGGAAGTAACTACAGGTATAGTGGAAACAGTAAGAGAACTAGAATCAGAAGTGGAGCCTGAAGATGGGATTGAATTGCTGCAATTTCATGATGAAACTTGAATGGAAGAAGGGTTGCTTCTTATGGATGAGCAAAGAAAGCGGTTTCTTGAGATAGGATTTACTCCTGGTAAAGATGCAGTGAAGCTTGCTGAAATGACGACAAAGGATTTAGAATAGTGCATAAACTTAGCTGATAAAACAGCAGCAGAATTTTGAGAGGACTGATTCCAACTTCAAGCATGGATTTAAAAAATGCTATCAAACAGCACTGCTGTTACAGAAAAATTATTTGCGAAAAGAAGAGTCAGTTGATGCAGCAAAGTTCATCATTGGCTCATTTTAAGAAATTGCCACAGCCACCCCAATCTTCAACAATCTACGGTGGGTCCTACAGTAGGTAGGACCCTGATCAGTCAGCAGCCACCAACATGGAGACAAGACTCTCCACCAGGAAGAAGATTACGAAGAGCTAAAGGCTCAGAGGATGGTTAGCAGATTTCAGTAATGAAGGAACTGCTAATTAAAGTGTACACGTTGTTTTTTTAGAGATAATACTATTGCATCCCCAACAGGCTACAGAATAGTACAAGCACAACTTTCATATGCACTGAGAAACCAGAAAATTCACAAGGCTTGATTCACTGCGATGTCTACGTCCTGGTAATGGCCTGGAACCATCCCATAATATCTGCGGGGCATGCTTGAAGTCTCATGTCGATTTCTCATTGCTCTCCACATGCTCCAGCTTCTCTGATAAGCCAAGAAAATCCTATAAAACCCCTTTAAATTTCTGTCCTTCCCTAAGGATAATGAGACAATAAAAGTCTCATTCTATAGTGCATGTCTCAAACCAAACTATGTCATTTCAAATGAAAATGGGTTTTCTTCTTGAAAAACATTGAAAAAAAATGTCCCTTTTAGAAATTTCTGAAAAGCCATCATCAAACAGAATTTGCGTGTGGGCAGAACCCCTGGTGTCTCGCTCCGGCCCACGTTCTGCTTCTTCTGCGCTGGGTTTCTCACTTCAGCTTTCCTCAGACTCAGTCACACTGTGTCAAGAAGAGGACTAATCAGCTGACAGCCTCTGAGCTTTCATGGTCTCTCGGGTAACAGTACTTTTTATAATCATCCATCATGCACGGGGTAACAGTGTTATATGCATATTTTTTCCTTTTTGAGAAAACCTTTAAATTGAGCAGAGCAAACCTTTGAAGTTACTTCATAACTGCATATTTCTGAGTACTTCATATCTATTTATCCACCAGAGAAAAACCCTTCAGTTCCTGTCAGCTGTGGTGAGGCACCAAGAATTGACCAGTAACCCTTCTCTTTACTATAATAAGGTTTCCTGGTGTCTTTTGACAGGATTATCAATACAGCCTAACTACAGGCAAATATTTCTTAAAAACAAATCCCATAGTGCAGAGCTTTTTTGGACTGCCTTTCTGGAATGCAAAAGTAGGAAGTCAAGAAATACCTCGAGTAACAGGCAAATTTGGCCTTGGAGTACAAAGTGAAGCAGGTCAAAGGCTAGAAGAGTTTTGCCAAGAGAATGCACTGGTCATAGCAAACACCCTCTTCCAACAACACAAGAGAAGACTCGACACATGGACATCACCAGATGGTCAATACTGAAATCAGATTGATTATATTCTTTGCAGCCAAAGATGGAGAAGCTCTATATAGTCAGCATAAACAAGACCAGGAGCTGACTGTAGCTCAGATCATGAACTCCTTATTGTGAAATCCAGACTAAAATTGAAGAAAGTAGGGAAAACCACTAGACCACACAGGTATGACCTAAATCAAATCCCTTATGATTATACAGTGGAAATGACAAATAGATTCAAGGGATTAGATCTGATAAAGTGCCTGAAGAACTATGGACAGAGGTTCATGACATTGTACAGGAGGCAGTGATCAGGACCATCCCCCAAAATAAGAATGCAATAGGCAAAATGGTTGTCTGAGGAGGCCTTAAAAGTAGCTGTGAAAAGAAGAGAAGTGAAAGTCAAGGAGAAAAGGAACAATATACTCATTTGAATGCAGAGTTCCAAAGAATAACAAGAAGAGATAAGAAAGCCTTCCTCAGTGATCAATACAAAGAAATAAAGGAAAAAAATAGAATGGGAAACACTAGAGATCTCTTCAAGAAAATCAGAGATACCAAGGGAATATTTCATGCAAAGATGAGCACAATAAAGGACAGAAATGGTATGGACCTACCAGAAGCAGAAGATATTAAGAAAAGGTGGTAAGAATACACAGAGGAACTATGTAAAAAAGATCTTCATGACTCAGATAACCATGATGGTGTGATCACTCACCTAGAATTGGACATCTTGCAATGTGAAGTCAAGTGGGCCTTAAGAAGCATCACTACGAACAAAGCTAGTGGAGGTGATGGAATTCCAGTTGAGCTATTTCAAATCCTAAAAGATGATGCTGTGAAAGGGCTGCACTCAATATGCCAGCAAATTTGGAAAACTCAGCAGTGGCCACAGGACTGGAAAAGGTTAGTTTTCATTCCAATCCCAAAGAAGGGCAATGCCAAAGAATGCTCAAACTACCACAAAATTGCACTCATCTCACATGCTACCAAAATAATGCTCAAAATTCTCCAAGCCAGGCTTCAACAGTTCATGAATTGTGAAATTCCAGATGTTCAAGCTGAATTTAGAAAAAGCAGAGGAACCAGAGATCAAATTTCCAACATCTGTTGGATCATGAAAAAAGCAAGAGAGTTCCAGAAAAACATCTACTTCTGTTTTATTGACTAGGCCAAAGCCTTTGACTGTGTGGATCACAACAAACTGGAAAATTCTGAAAGAGATGGGAATACCAGATTACCTTACCTGTTTCCTGAGAAATCTCTATGCAGGCCAAGAAGTAACAGAAACAGACATGGAACAACAGACTCAATCCAAATTGGGAAAGGAGTACATCAAGGCTGTATATTGTCACCCTGCTTATTTAACTTCTATGCAGAGTACATCATGAGAAAAGCCAGACTGGATGAAGCACAAGCTGGAATCAAGATTGCCAGGAGAAACATCAATAACCTCAGATATGCAGATGACACCACCCTTATGGCAGAAAGTGAAGAAGAACTAAAGAGCCTCGTGATGAAAGTGAAAGAGGAGAGTGAAATAGTTGGCTTAAAGCTCAACATTCAGAAAATGAAGATCATGGCATCTGGTCCCATCACTTCATGGGAAATAGATGGAGAAACAGTGGAAACAGTGGCTGACTTTATTTTTGGGGGCTTCAAAATCACTGAAGATGGTGATTGCAACCATGAAATTAAAAGTCGGTTACTCTTTGGAAGGAAAGTTATGACCAAACTAGACAGCAGAGACATTACTTTGTCAACAAAGGTCCATCTAGTCAAGGCTATGGTTTTCCCAGTAGTCATGTATCGATGTGAGAGTTGGACTATAAAGAAAGCTGAGTGCTGAGGAATTGATGCTTTTGAACTATAGTGTTGGAGAAGACTCTTGAGAGTCCCTTGCACTGCAAGGCAATCCAACCAGTCCATCCTAAAGGATATCAGCCCTTGGTGTTCATTGGAAGGACTGATGCTAAAGCTGAAACTCCAATACTTTGGCCACCTGATGTGAAGAACTGACTCATTTGAAAAGACTTTGTTGCTGGGAAAAATAGGAGGCAGGAGGAGAAGGGGACAATGGAGGATGAGACGGTTGGATGGCATCACTGACTCAATGGACATAAGTTTGAGTAAGCTCTGGGAGTTGGTGATGGACAAGGAAGCCTGGTGTGCTGCAGTCCATGGGGTTGCAGAGTCAGACATGATTGAGTGACTGAATTGAACTGAACTGAAACTGAGATACTGTGCAAATTTTGAGTAGACATCTGAGTTAATAAGGATAAATAAGCACATATTATTGCTGTTATTATCATAGCAAAATTATTAAATATATTTAGATTAGCAGATATGATCAGGTTTAAATTTGAATGAATAATAGTTAAAAATCTATTTCTGACATGTCAAATATTAACAAGATATCCTGTATTAAATTTATAGTACATACACATTTATATAATATATAACAAATGTATTATATATAATCTATATACATATTTTATATGTATGAATACATGTTTTTAATATGTATTTTGGAGAAGGAAATGATGTTGCAAAAGAGTTGGATATGACAGTGAATAAACAACAAAAATTGTATATTAATATACATAACTTATGACTTAACTGTGATTAGCATGTTATGAATACTGAGAGTGAAATAGTTGGTAAACAAATATTGTCCTTGAAGACTTACCTTGGGGTCCAGGGTCTCCTGGAGGTCCAGGTAACCCATCCTTGCCTGGAGGCCCAGGCCTCCCATGAGCTTGAGCAGCCAGCATTGCTGCTGGGAGCTTGAGCTGGGATAGGAACACGGCCATCCTCTCTTCATTGATGAAAGGAAAAATAATACATCATGTTACAGAAACACTTTTTATGTCAAAAGTTTTCAAATTTGTTTCTCATGAAATTCAACAAAAATTGACTTGGTTTTCAATTTACGTACATCTAGTTTACCAACTGGTCTGATTGCTAAGAGATTTTTTGATTGTTCAAGTAAAACTATTGTACAAGGTTGCTTCAACATGAAGACAGATAAGTTGTGACAATGAGAGGCTCTGAGGACCTTCAGCAGTTCAGAGATGTCGCTAACCTAGTGGGCAACATCCTAGAGTCTGATTAACCTCTGTGATGACTTGTAAAGAGAACTCAGGTTCGTATTAAAAAAATGGTTGTTATAATAAATGTAAGCCTCTTTCCAGCAATGCTGTGGATGTGCCTATGGTGATTTAAAGTATGCTGATAAGGTCTTTGACAGTCCCTTCCAAGTGGAATTAGGTGGAGCCTAATCCTTCTATTACGAACTGTGGGCTGGACTTCCTTTTACTTTTAATGAATAAGAAAAAGGCAAGTAGGAAGACTAATTCATAAAGGCTTGCGACTTCCTGGTGGTTCTCTCTTAGCTTCTCATTCTGTGGGGAAGCCAGCTGCCACATCCTGAGGACACAAACAGACTTACATAGTGGTGAACTGAAGCCATCTGCCAATAGCCACATGAGTGAGGCTGGACGTGGCTCTCCCAGCCCCAGCCAAGCCCTCAGGGGACGTCAGCTGGCACTCTGAACATAATTCATGACAGACCGAGTCAGAACCACACAGCTAAGCAACTCTGGAAATCCCCGACCCAGAAAAAATGTGTGATGATAACCACTGTTGTTTTAAGCCACTGACGTTTTGAGAAACTTTCTTATGCAGCAATAGATAACTCATGTGGTGGGTGACACTTTATAGCATTGAACAAAACTGCATTCCTGGACTTCCCTGGTGGCACAGTCGATAAGAGCCCACCTGCCAATGTAGGGGACGGGGTTCAACCCCTGGTCCGGGAAGATTTCACAAACTGTGGGACAACTAAGCCCATGCACCAGAACTACTGAACCTGGGCTCTAGACCTCTCGAGCCGCAGCTACTGGGCCCGCAAGCCACAGCTAACGAGCCCCTGTGTCTCAGCTACTGAAACCCATGAACCTAGAGCCTGTGCTCAGCAACAAGAGGGGCCACGGCAATGAGAAGCCTGAGCACTGCAAGAAGAGTAGCCCCTGCTCTCCACAACTAGGGAGAGCCCATGGGCAGCAGCCAAGACCCAGTGCAGCCACAAATCAACAAATACAGCAGTGTGCACAGGTCAGAAAGCCGCATTACTGACAAAGAGGTTTACTTATTGAAAGGATGTCCATCAGAGTGATTTCATGGCACTTTTAATTTCTGCTGCTGCTGCTGCTAAGTTGCTTCAGTCGTGTCTGACTCTGTGCGACCCCATAGACGGCAGCCCACCAGGCTCCCCCGTCCCTGGGATTCTCCAGGCAAGAACACTAGAGTGGGTTGCCATTTCCTTCTCCAGTGCATGAAAGTGAAAAGTGAAAGTGAAGTCGCTCAGTCGTGTCTGACTCTTCGTGACCTCATGGACTGCAGCCTACCAGACCCCTCCACCTGGGATTTTCCAGGCAAGAGTACTGAAGTGGGGTGCCATCGCCTTCTTCGGTTTAATTTCTAAGCTGGGCTAATATTTTACTTTGTCTAAAACTAATGCATACTTTTAAAATAAAATGTCTTATGATACACCCTCATTCTTATTTTTTTGTTTTTGTTTTTTTTTCCGGTTTGATTTTCAGTTAGTTCCATTATCCAGCCTAAGTCTCAATAGGAAGGATATCTCATTTGGCCAAAGGAACAAATACAGCATTGGTGCCAAGAAGCATGTGCCCAGGGAATGCCAACTGGAGACAGTGAAAACAGCAAAAAGCCTCTGTACATTTCTGTGAGCCTCAAGAAGATGCTGAAACTGAGAACACACAAGTTTCAGGAAGCTGACAAGTTATTCAGAACATTTAAACATCTTTTGCCAGTGTTGAGTGATGTGACCGTATGCACTGAATACGTCCTAAATATTCTCAAGGACACAGCACTGTCCTACGTTCATCTACCAGGCTGCCTGTCATTGGGACCTAAACAGAGAGGCAAGGGAGGGCAGTGACGACTGTGCCTGAGTGCTGCCTCCAGAGAGCTTGGCTGGCGGGTCATGAGAGTATCCTCACGGGTAGAGTCAAACATCAATATGCTACTGCGTGTAAAATGAACAACCACGGACCTACAGTATAGCATAGGAACTCTGCTCAATGTTCTCTAACAATCTAAACAGGAGAAGAATCTGAAAAAGAATAGACACATGTATACATGCATATGTACAACTGAACCACTTTACTGCACGCCTAAAACTAACACAACAGCTTTGATCAACTATATGCTCCAATATAAAATAAAAAGCTAAATGTCAGCAAAAAAGTGGCTATACAATGTAGACTATGGGGATGTTAATAACTCTTAATATTTAAACAATTTGAAAAATGATGAACTTCAAAAAAGGTAAATTTGAAAATATAAATAAGAATTTTCACTCTAGAATTCCTAAACGTCATATTATTAAACATTAAATTAAATTAAACATTCTCCATAGACAGGGCCTAACATTTTCTGTATTCAGTGCTCTTGTTGTGGGATCATGGAGATAGCTTGAGAGAGATGATCATTTCAGTAACAACTATTATCCATGTTTTTATAAGTCCCATGCACTATAATGATTATCTGCTGATAAGCTTTATTTTATGACTAGAAATCTGTCATATATTCTCAGGATTATTTTTCTAATAATCAAGTCACAGTTATACTTATTCTTGGTTATTAATATCACATAGACCATTGTTTAAATTTCACCTCAGAAGCATATTCAATATTTTACCACTATGTCATTGGGAAGATCCCCTGGAGAAGGGAACAGCTACCTACTCCGGTATTCTTGCCAGGAGAAATCCATGGACAGAGGAGCCTGCTAGGCTATAGTCCATAGTGTCTCAGGGTCAGACATAACTGAGTGACTAACACCCTTACAAAGCTCATATTTAACAAATCTAATATATACACAACTAGATTTAAAACAGAAAACTGGAGGAGGGCATGCCCTTGCTATGGCAAAAAGAAACAGTATTCTTTTCACGTATTTTCTTTAAAAAGCAAATTCAAATGATTTTATTTGTGAAACTAACCACAATTTTTTGAAGATGTAGCTAATAAGTATTTAGAAATGAATCTTTCATGTGAAAAATTCCAGAAAAGTGTTTTATTGATTACATTAGTGTTTATTGATTACATTAGTGTTAAAATGACTGTAACACATTAGAATCCATAGCTGCCAGCTGGGAAAAACAAGGGCCAAATCATAGAGACCTGTAAAGAGGTACCTCAACTTTTTCCAGACTTTTCACTCAGTGTAGTTTTATTTGAACTTGAAAGATACTTTTCACTTAAACAGATATGTCTGTTTCATAAATTTTTGATGAAGTTACTCTTGAGAGTAACCTATTTTTCAACGAGCTTTCAATAAAAACTTTTGTTTAAAAAATGTAGGTCCATACACTGTTTAGGAAATAAAGCAAAATTCTTTTCAAATAGAATTATTAAAGAAAAAACCCCAACAAACGTGGAGTATTAGCTGTGCTTATCAAAAGAGTAATCACCCTACACTCACGTTCTGAAATCAAGAAGAAGCCAGAATGGAAACAGGACAGCGTCCACAGGACCAGAATCTCCAGTGAAGATTTACTGACTGTGATGATGGGGACCGATGAGGACTGATAGCTCATCTCCAAAAGTGACATTAAGTCACTGACTTTCCAGTAACACTTTTCATTACCTTTCTATCTGAGGCATGTTTGCTTGATGTGAATACATCTGTTTGAGTAACTGTATATAAAACAAATTTGCAATTAATATATATATATATAGTTTTGCAAATCATCCCATTGAATATAGATAGAATATCTTTACATTAATTGTAAACTGAGTATTTTATAAAAATATCAAATTCACTGTTTACAGCTTGAAACTTTGCTTATTAGTTATTGTTTTGCACTTAAAAGATATATACTTCAGTACAATTTTTGTTAATTTGAGACATATCTCTTTGAATGCCTTCAATGTCTAAACAAAATATTCCTATCAATACTTTTTCCTCTTTAATGTATGAATTGAATTTACAAGTACTTTTCTTTTTGTGCTTTTAAATATTTTCAGCAAAACAGTTTTCAAAAAAATTTTAAATTAATTTATTTTAATTGGAGGCTAATTACTTTACAATATTGTGGTGGCTTTTGCCATACGTCGACATGAATCGGCCACGGGTGTATATATGTCCTCCCCTGATCCTGAACACCCCTCCCAACTCCATCTCCACCCCATCCTGATGTATTTTTTTAAATTTATTATTTTTTTTATTGAAAGATAATTGCTTTACAGAATTTTGCTGTTTTCCGTCAAACCTCAACATGAATCAGCCATAGGTATACATATATCACCTCCCTTTTGAAACTCCCTCTGCTCTCCCACCCCACCTCACCCGGCTAGGTTGATACAGAGCCACTGTTAGAGTTTCCTGAGCCATAGGGCAAATTCCCATTGGCTATCTATTTTACATATGGTAATGTAAGTTTCCATGTTGACTCTTTCCATACATCTCACCCTTTCCTTCCCTCTCCCCATGTCCATAAGTATATTCTCTAAGTCTGCGTCTCCATTGTTGTATTCTAACACATATATACGGAATCTAGAAAAATGGTACTGAAGAATTTATTTACAGGGCAACAATATTTTTTAAATAATTACTTCTAGCTGTAAATTATCTAGGTTTAAGATACACTCAGGAACAGTCATTTAGCATAAGAGTAATTACTTCCTCTGAACCATACTCTAATGCTCTATAATTTTAAATAATACATTTCTGAGCCAGTAAATAAATTATAAAGACCTGTATTCTTAATTGTTTTTCCTCTGTTTTCACGGATCTTTGGTCAATAAACTGTTTTTGGCTACGCTTTCTAATGAGGCAGGAAACTAAAGAGTCTGGATAGGAGCTTGCATAAAGCAGACACACAGAGGCCATCTGCCAAGGCAAACCCACAGCAGTCAGCAGTCATTCTAACAGATGAGACCGGGGCGGGCCTTCCTTGGAGAAAGGGCTCGTTAATATCAAGCAGACATGAATATTAATGTGGTGATAAAGTACATCAGACAGAGATGGAAGGGACATTCAGACATCATCCAACCCATGGCCTACCTTCTATTTCACAGATAGAATTTGTAAATATTTTCAAAGAGAGACTCATCTTTTTCTCCTAAAGCCCATTCAAATGTTTAATTGCCCATTTTCTTGATAGAGCTTCAACTTATTTTCTTTTGTTACTCCATTATGGAAACAGAGACTAGTTACTGAATGATTTCCCTTGGGAAATCAGTCATTAATTTGATAATATTGTTATGTCTTGGCCTTCAGGTTAACTTTTACTCATAGTCTTGGCAATCTGTTCTGTAAATCACTTTTTTGGTTCTACTATTCTGGGGCTTTCCATATATCTCTTAAATGTGGAAACCAAAATTAAATAGTTATCTCCTAGTGAATAAAAATATCACAAGAGCAATTTCCTTTCATATCTTAAGAATGATGTTCCAGTTTCATATTAACTGTTAATTCAGCAGCATCATTTGGTGGCTTCACATTTGCTTAGGTTGCTCATCATGACTCAAGGGTTGCTACTGCTACGTCTAACTCTGGCTCGATCTAATCCTTTGTTACCTTTGTTGCTTTGAAATGTTATTATGAGTAAAGACGGTAGATTGAACACATGTGTCTGCTTTAACTCCTTCTTATATCCCTACAAAAACAATAGTAAATTATTTTTAAAGGCATAAAACCATGAGAATAGGAGAATAACATCATGGAAGGAGATGACATTAAACTGTAGAAGCTCTCAGATGGTGGAGTGTGGATAACTTCGCAGACTCACAAAAACCAAATCTTTACACTGGAAGCTGAGGGACAGCCTGTGTCAAACCATAAAATCTTTAAAATATTCAGAATTGACTGCACGAGTTACATGTGGAAGTGAGGGTGAAGGAGGGGAACTGAAATGAGGGAGACTGGTTGGAAGCCTGTTTAGGAAATGGTCTTAAAATCCCTTTCTCTGCTTGTGCAGCTGGCTCACTGCCCCTTCCCAATTCCAGCCTGAAGGTTTATTATCTGAAAAGTGTAAACAGACCATCTCTCCATGGAAAACCACAGACTGTGTTGAGACCCAGGCTTCCAGACTGAGAAAAAGGAGAAGAGATGGAAACTGCAATGCTTGGAGCTGAGGCCCCAGCAGGAGTCTTCTACCCTGCTCCCCAGATGGTAGCAGCCAGGCAGGTAATGCAAGTGTTTCCTCTGGGGAATCTGATCAGAATGAGACTTCAAGACACTGAAGTTGAGGGTCCTTCAATCAAAAAAAAAAAAAAACCCAACTAGACTACCTACAATAAAGCTCATGGTTGGCAATCCCATCATTCACTCCTAATAGTCCATCAGTTTTTTTTAGAGCCCATGCTTTTGCATGATCAGATAGCCGAGGAAGACTGGCACTGAGGAAACCCTCTAAGTTGTGTGATAGACTTAAACAAACTGAAAGAAGTCGAGTGCAAGAAACAGAGACTATAATGTGGCAAATACTTTTTAAAATTACATCTCCAATTGTGTCTACCTATGAGATGATATGCATATATACACATTTGTTGTTGTTGTTCAGTCCCTGAGTTGTGTCCGACTCTTTGTGACCACATAAACTGCAGCACACCAGGCTTCCTTGTCCTTCTCTATCTCCTAGAGTTTGCTCAAACTCAAGTCCATTGAGTCAGTGATGCTATCTAACCATCTCATCCTCTGTCATCCCGTTCTCTTGCCCTCAGATTTTCTCAGCATTAGGGTCTTTTCCGATGAGTCAGCTCTTTGCAACAGACGACCAAAGTATTGGAGCTTCAACTTCAACATCAGTACTTCCAATGAAAATTCAGGACTGATTTCCTTTGGGATTGACTGGCTTGATCTCCTTGCAGTCCAAGGGACTCTCAAGAGCCTTCTCCAGCACCATAGTTCAAAAGCATCAATTCCTCAGCACTCAGCTTTCTTTATGGTCCAACTCACATCCATACATGACTACTGGAAAAACCATAGCTTAGACTATACAGACCTTTGTGGGCAAAGTGATGTCTTTGCTTTTTAATACACTGTCTAGGTTTGTAATAGTTTTTCTTCAAAGGAGCAAGCACCTTTTAATTTCATGACTGCAGTCACTGTCTGCAGTGATTTTCAGTTCAGTTCAGTCACTCAGTCATGTCCAACTCTTTGTGACCCCATGAACCGCAGTGCACCAGGCCTCCCTGTCCATCACCAACTCCCGGAGTTTACCCAAACTCATGTCCATTGAGTCAGTGATGCAATCTAACCATCTCATCCTCTGTCGTCCCCTTCTCCTCTTTCCCTCAATCTTTCCCAGCATCAGGGTCTTTTGAAATGAGTCAGCTCTTAGCATCAGGTGGCCAAAATGTTGGAGTTTCAGCTTCAACATCAGTCCTTCCAATGAACACCCAGGACTGATATCCTTTAGGATGGACTGGTTGGATCTCCTTGAAGTCCAAGGGACTCTCAAGAGTCTTCTCCGACACCACAGTTCAAAAGCATCAATTCTTCAGTGCTCAGCTTTCTTTATAGTCCAACTCTCACATCCATGCATGACTATTGGAAAAACCATAGCCTTGACTAGATGGAACTTTGTTGACAAAGTAATGTCTCTGCTTTTTAATATGCTGTCTAGGTTGGTCATAACTTTCCTTCCAAGGAGTAAGCAGTGATTTTGGAGCCCAAGAAAATAAAATCTGTTACTGTTTCCATTGCTTCCCCATCTACTTGTCATGAAGTGATGGAACTGGATGCCATGATCTTATTTTTTGAATGCTGAAATCTAAGCAAGCTTTTTCACTCTCCTCTTTCACCTTCATCAAGAGACTCTTTAGCTCCTATTTGCTTTCTGCCACTAGAGTGGTTATCATATGCTTCTCTGAGGTTGTTGATATTTCTCCTGGCAATTTTAATTTCCAGCTTGTGAGTCATCTAGCCCAGCATTTCATGTGATGTACTCTGCAAATAAGTTAAATAAGCAGGGTGACAGTATACAGACTTGATGTTCTCCTTTCCCAATTTGGAACCAGTCCATTGTTCCATGTCCAGTTCTAACTGTTGCTTCTTCTCCTTTATACAAGTTCCTCAGGAAGCAAGTAAGGTGGTCTGGTCTTCAAGAACTTTCCAGTTTGTTGTGACCCACACAAAGGCTTTACTGTAGTCACTGAGCCAGATGCTTTTTTTTGGCATTCTCATGCTTTTCCTATGATCCAGTGGATATTGGCAACTTGATCCCTGGTTCCTCTGCCTTTTCTGAATCCAGCCTGTACACCTGGGAGTTCTCAGTTCATGTATTGTTGAAGCCAAGCTTGAAGGATTTTGAGCATTATCTTGCTGCTGCTGCTGCTGCTGCTGCTAAGTCGTTTCAGTTGTGTTCGACTCTGTGTGACTCCATAGACAGAAGCCCACCAGGCTCCCCCATCCCTTGGATTTTCCAGGCAAGAACACTGGAGTGGGTTGCCATTTCCTTCTCCAATGCATGAAAGTGAAAAGTGAAAGGGAAGTCGCTCAGTTGTGTCTGACTCTTCGCGACCCCATGGACTGCAGCCTACCAGGCTCCACCGTCCATGGGATTTTCCAGGCAAGAGGACTGGAGTGGGGTGCCATTGCCTTCTCCAATTACCTTGCTAGCATGTCACACGAGCACAATCGTACAGTAGTTTGAAGATCCTTTGGCATTGCCTTTCTTTGGGATTGGAATGTAAACTGACCTTTTCCAGTCCTGTGGCCACTGCTGAGTTTTCCAAATTTGCTGATATATTGAGTGCAGCACTTGCTTCATCTTTTATGATTTGAAATAACTCAGTTGGAATTCCATTACCTCCACCAGCTTTCTTCATTGTGATGTTTCTTGACTCTGCACTCCCAGATGTCTGGCTCTGGGTGAGTCATCACATCCTCATGGTTATGCAGGTCATTAAGACCTCTTTTGTACAGTTCTTCTGTGCATTCTTGCCACCTCCTCTTAATATCTTCTGCTTCTGTTAGGTTCTTATGGTTTCTGTCCTTCCTCATGCCCATTCTTGCATGTAGCATTCCCTTGATCTCTCTAATTTTCTTGAGGAGACCTCTAGTCTTTCACATTCTATTGCTTTCCTCTATTTCATTACATTGCTCACTTAAGAAGGCTTTCTTGTCTCTCCTTGCTGTTCTCTGGAACTCTGCATCCAGTCGGGTGTATCTTTCCTTTTCTCCTTGCCTTTCACTTTTCTTCTTTCTTCAGCTATTTTCAGGCCTTCTCAGATGACCACTTTGCCTTCTTGCATTTCTTTTTCTTTGGGATGGGTACACTTTCTTTGGGTACGCTTCCTGTATAATGTTATGAACCTCTGTCCACAGTTCTTCAGGCACTCTGTCTACCAGATCTAATCCTTTGTATTTATTCATTACCTCCACTGTATAA
The DNA here is from genome assembly GCF_032405125.1 of Capricornis sumatraensis. Classification (NCBI taxonomy): domain Eukaryota; kingdom Metazoa; phylum Chordata; class Mammalia; order Artiodactyla; family Bovidae; genus Capricornis; species Capricornis sumatraensis. The sequence goes on from NC_091079.1 coordinate 10,655,819, forward strand.
CCATAAGGGATTTGATATAGGTCATACCTGAGTGGTCTAGTGGTTTTCCCTACTTTCTTCAATTTAAGCCAAAACTCTGCAATAAGGGCTCATGGTCTGAGCCATGGTCAGCTCCAGGTCTTGTTTTTGCTGACTGGATAGAGCATGTATACAAATACACATATAAATTAACATCCCTCATTGTAGATATATTGAAAGAAGAGAACAGGATAATACTTACTAACATGTGTGTGTGAGTGTGGTGTGCTCAGTCATGTCCAGCTCTTTTTGACCTCATGGACTGTAGCTCACCAGGCTCCTCTCTCCAAGGGATTCCCTAGGCAAGAATACTGGAGTGGGTTGCCATTCCCTTCTCCAGGGAATCTTCCTGACACAGGGATTGAACTCAGGTTTGCTGGATTGCAGGCAGATTCTTTACTGTCTGAGCCACCAGGAGCTTCCCCTTCTCAAGGTTCGGGGCTATTAAAGATGCAGATGTTACCTGAGGTCTCAGGTGTCCTGACTTCGGGGCTGACTTTACAGATGTGCTACCTTCCACCCTCAGAAGGTTGCCCCTGCTTGATTTAATGTTCTGCTGTTGCTTTCTTATAATTCTTAATAATTTTTGAACAATGCACTTGCATTTTCCTTTTGCATTGAATCCTGAAAATTACCTGGTCTTGCCTATGCCTCTATTATTTTTCATTGTTTCCATGAGAGCTTGAGATGTCCTTTTGCTTTTCAGATGTTTGAGGGATGCTTGTTGTGGGGGAATGTTTGGATTGCAAAGTTTGGAGCCTATTTCATGACGCTTGATTCCAAAGTCAAACAAGAAAAGGAGATGCTAATATATAAGGGCAATGTTAAAATTACAAGGAGAAAACTCGTAACTCAAAAGAAAAAAAAAAGAGGGGATAATTGTATTAAAAACTATCAGGTCAGAGCAAGATAAAGATACTTAGTAGAGAGCAAGATGAAATCAGCAGCATGAATTCATGACCTTTGAAAAAACTTTTTTTTTTTTTTCTATTTTGTCACTGAAGCGACCTAAGTCCCTGGGCTACTCTGCTCTCTCTCCAGTGCTCACGTGAAATAAGATGATGTCCACTCAAGTGCTGACATTTTGTTCTGTCCTTCTAGTTTCTGCTTAAAATAATCAGGCTTCCTGGAGAGAGTAACTCCATGCTGGCAGTGAGAGCCTTAAGATGAACTTGGGGTATCTTGCAATCTTACTCCCTGGAAAATTCAACAATGCATTTTTAGCTTAGCAAAGAGAGGATGCTGTGCAAAAGAAGCAGGAATCATGAACTGATGAGGATTTATTTTCTAAAGACACTTCCCACCTTATTAAGCTCATAGTTGAGGGGAATGATCCTGACTTTTGCAAATCATTTGACAAAATTATGTAATATCCTTGTAAATAAAGAAATGTGGATTAGATTTTAAGACAACAATTTGGATTCAGAGCTTGCTAAAATAGATTAAATAAATGCTTTACGAATGGGCAGGAGGAACTCAATGGTGTTCAGACCTAATCCTTTTAACTCAACATTTCTATCAAAAATTATGACATGCCTATGAAATTTAGAGATGACACAAAGTTATGAGGGTCAGGCAACCTGCCCTACAATGAGACAAGATTCCAAAAGATATTTTCAGGTTGGAACAATGTATGCATGAGTATCACTTAAAGTTGAGTAAAAATAGACAAAAATCACACACTTACATTTAAAAAATGAACACAAAGCATAATTAGAAACATTCAATTTTTTTAAAGTTTCTATAAGGTGGATGGAGGGTTGTTAGCTCAACAGTGTGATATGGATACTTTTTTTTTTTTAAAGGAACACTATCTTAGGCTGCATTATTGAAGTATCTAAATCAAGGGTCAGAAAGCTTTCTTGGAGAAGGGTCACAAAGTAAATATTTGAGGCTTGGCAGGCTACACAGTCCCTGTCATATACTTAACCCTGCTGTCCAGCATGAAAGCGAGCAGAGAAAATACATAAAGAAACGAGTGTGACTACACTCCTATGACACGATTTATGGACACAGATTTGAATTTCTGATCATTTCGCATGTCATGAAATATTATTTTGATTTAAAAAAACATTTAGAAATGTATCCTCCTTCCACGGGCTTCCCAGGTGGCACTAGTGGTAAAGAAACTGCCTGCTAATGCAGAAGACAAAAGAGACACAGGTTTGATCCCTGCATTGGGAAGATCGCTGGGGGAGATAATGGCAACCCACTCCTGGGAAATCCCATGGAGAGAGCAGCCTGGCGGGCTACAGTCTACAGGATCGCAAAGAGTCGGACATGACCGAAGCGACTTAGCATGCAAGCAAACACCTTCCACCTGCCAAAAAGGTAAAAGCGCTTCTTAGCTTGTGGCTGTAACAGCAATGAGAGGCAGGTAAACAGGGCTGGTGGCCATGGTTCACTGAGCCTGGTCCAGATCCCTAGACACTGTCCTCTCCCTGGTCACAATACTCCTGGGGAATGAGGGCTGGTCCTGCAGGGCGATGGCCTGGGGGAACTGGACATGCTCCATGGAGAAGATTAAGGAGGGGTGCTGTGGGTGCTCACTCAGAGGGCTGTCATGTGAAGAGAAGGTCCTTTCCCCATGGTGGCTACAGACCAGGAATAAGGAGGGAACTTACAAGGAGGCAAACTTAGCTCCATGTGAGCAAGAAGCTCCTATCTGAGCTGCCCCATCCTAGGACAGGTCACCTCTCAAGGCGGATGGTGCACAGCATCTTTGGACAAACGTTGCTGGAGAGACTGTCAACAGCAGAGGGGAAGGAGGAAGCAGGGACAATGCAGAAATGTGTACTCAGCAAATCTCACCTTCAAAAATCCTCAGAACTTCTTGATTAATATACTTCTTTATTTCTTCAAATGAAACCACATCAGCCTAAAGAAGAGGAAGAAAAGGTCTGTTAATACAGAACCTAGCACAAATGAATAAAGAACAGAAGTAGTGCGTTGGCATGCATGCTGGAAATGTCTGTAGAGATTCATTGATCTAGCAAAATAGTTTCATCCTTTGTAATAATCCCTGGATACTGGTAAAATCAATATTTAACCATTTCTATTATGTGTCTTCAAAGGATGAACACTCTAACTGGGTTGATTCTTTAACATGTTTCATTCATGAGCTAAAGCTTACTGAGTTTTACCCACTTCATGGTCAAGTTTATTCTGCAGTTTACACACTGCAACCAAACCTGTATTAAGCAATTTTATTTTATTTTTAACATTTTTATTTATTTGTTTTTGGCTGTACACCAAAAACATTTATGGCTCCGTGTGGCCTTTCTCTATTTGTGGTGACTGGGGACTGCTCCCGAGTTGCGGTGCTTGGGCTTCTCACTGGTAGCTTCTCTCGCTGCAGAGCACAGTAGGATAGAGAGGCTTTGGCAGCTGTGGCACACGGTCACAAGTGGTTGTGCATGGGTTCGGTTGCTTCGTGGAATGTGGGATCTTCCCGGACCAGGGATTAAAGCAGTGTTTCCTGCATTGGCAGGTGGACCCTTTGATGGATCACTGGAAGTCTGAAACTTTCTTGATACAAAATGCTATGGAGTCTGGTAAAGGGAAGTAGGTAGATGATGCCACTTGACTTTTTAACCCCTTTACAAATAAATCTACATGAATTTGACCAAGAACCTAACATTCATAATAGCATTTAACATTTATAATAGTAATGTTTTATTTCAGTACCTTGATAGTTTTAAAAGGGGGCTATCATTTTTCACAGTGGTTAAGGCTTCAAAGTATGTTGTTACTCTTCTTTGTATTTGGTGGTTACTATCCAGGGATACATGTGTGGCTTTAAAGACAATATGATGCGTTCACACAGAGTGATAGCTTCTGGGGAACAGAATAGTTCTAATTTCAGAACATTTTATTTTCACTGTTTGAATGAATGCATCTAATACCACATATTGGCACAGCATTGAGAGTTCACTGCATAGGCTTGATTCAAGCAGAGCATAGCAAGAGTGGGTGAAACAGAGTATGGTAGGAATGCCCAGTTCGGCCCAATCTCTGGACTTAGCTGTTTATCAGGGGACAGCATGTCCTTCATTCTCTGGCCTCACACTAGGACCGCCCGCCTTTCTTCCTGACGAGGACATACTCTGATTCAGTTCCTCTGCAGGATGGCCACCCACCACCTCCTGAGGATGTTTATAAAGACACGGGCCTCCTTAGCTAGATAATCTCTTTGGCCAATGGGTTTCCACTTCAAAGCACCACTCAGGGCAGATTCTGACAGTTAACAAAATGGAGTTTTAACATAAATAGGTGTGTTTTCTGTGTAGTGTAAGGGGACACCATCGATTGTATTTGAGGGCAAGGCTCTAGAGTCGGTCAGAGCTGGGTCTGTCTGACCCCTAGATCACTGTGACCCTGGAAAGGTCAAAGTTCGGCTTCTGCATTTGTCAACGTGGAAGGAGAGGTCACCTGTCCTCTCAGGTTAGTTGTGAGGATCTAAGGAGGGAATGTTCAGTGAGTACTCAGCATGGGACCTGGCACATCACTTGAAATAAATAACAAGATTGCTGTGCTTGTAGAGGCCAGCTTAGGTTCACTTTATCTGGAAAGGTCTATGACTTGCAGTCCCAGCCAGGAGCTCCAGGAGCTCTCTGCCCACTTACCGGGGAGCCAGGGAGGCCAGGGATGCCTGGGGGGCCCTGGTGCCCAGGGGATCCTGGGGAGCCCTTGTTTCCTGGGGGCCCCACAGGACCAATGGCCCCCTTGATCCCTTGAAGGCCTGGTTTTCCTTGTTCACCTTGTGGGCCTCGGTCTCCTGGGATTCCCTGATCACCCTGTTAAGGGAAAAAATGAATTAGAATGATCTCTTCTAGAACCATGTTAGCAAAGGTTCTGGATTCATACTGGCATGTGTTAGCTGTGGAGCCTTTGGAAAGTGGATTAAACTCCCTGCACCCTGCTTCCTCTCCCTAAAGGGGGGCTATTAGCAGTATCCACCGAATAGATGATGCTGAGAAGTGACTTTACTCACTAGAGTGCCTAGAGCGGCACTGGCACGCAGAAAGCACTAGTTCAAAGTCAGTGATGAGCTTACTTGCACCCAGTGTCAGCCCAGAGTGATGACATTTCTGAAAGTCTACAGTGGCACTGCCACTTCAGGCCTCGGTCTCCTTTGTGATGACAGAGGAAGAGGGCTGAGAAGATTTCGTCACTGAAAGCTTTCATTTGGAAAAGCTTCGGGATGCTCAAAATCTCTCCTAAATCAAGTACTTTATTCTTTTTGTGCTTTCTCTTGTATGTTTGGTCTTTGTTAGTTTCTGTGGGTTTTTTCCTGCACTCATGTTTTACCCATGTGTGCACTTGTCTCTGTGTGTGTACATGTGCGAGTGTATTCTATGTCCTAAAGGGACATGACTGAGGAAGGTGAGAAAAAACAGCCTTTGGGAATGTTCAAAGCAGGTGACTGGGGTGGAAGGTAATTACTGAGATCATTTATTCAATAATGTAAGTGAACTATAAAAATAATCATTGAATGAGATGCCATAACAAATTAGATGTGCTTGAATCTGAGAAGTTTCTTTAATGCTGACTTTTTCTTGCAAGGTGTTTACTACCATATAAGTTTGTGTGTGAGAGTATGAAAGAGGGAGAGAGAGAGAGATGGGATATAAATGAATGAATATGTATTTATGTTGGCAGATATTTCAGTTTCCATATTTCAAATATTAGTTCCACAGCTCCAGGAGGTGATGATCACACTGAATATGAGAGATCGGTGCATTGACCTGCCCTGTATTTTACTGTGTTATTCTTCTATTTGTGAGTCTTCTGCAAAAGTCCAAACTCTATTTTTCCTGATTTAAAAAATAATGAAATGAATGAATAGTTACTGAGATATATCTGATACTAAATGAAGAGATATAGAAAGAAGCCATGTACAAAGAAGAAAAGCATTTGGACCTAATTTAAATTCTACTGCCTTAGTTATAAAAATATGTCTCATACAAGTATATCAACCCGGGTCACATTTGGAAATATATCTGAGATGACTAAGACAAACTAAAAAGAAAAGAAAAGAAACAGAAGAACTACTAGCACACCTTGAGTAGGGGCAAAATAAACACAATTAAAATTATTTATAATTTAGGTACAAGTGAGAAAGTAGGGAAAACCACTAGACCATTCAGGTATGACCTAAATCAAATCCCTTATGATTATACAGTGGAAGTGAGAAATAGATTTAAGGGACTAGATCTGATAGATAGAGTGCCTGATGAAATATGAAATGAGGTTCGTGACATTGTACAGGAGACAGGGATTAAGACCATCCCCATGGAAAAGAATGCAAAAGAGCAAAATGGCTGTCTGGGGAGGACTTACAAATAGCTGTGAAAAGAGGAGAAGTGAAAAGCAAAGGAAAAAAGGAAAGATATAAGCATATGAATGCAGAGTTCCAAAGAATAGCAAGAAGAGATAAGAAAGCCTTCTTCAGCGATCAATGCAAAGAAATAGAGGAAAACAACAGAATGGGAAAGACTAGAGATCTCTTCAAGAAAATTAGAGATACCAAGGAAACATTTCATGCAAAGATGGGCTCGATAAAGGACAGAAGTGGTATGGGCCTAAGAGAAGCAGAAGATATTAAGAAGAGGTGGCAAGAATACACAGAAGAACTGTACAAAAAAGATTTTCATGACCAAGATAATCACGATGGTGTGATCACTCACCTAGAGCCAGACATCCTGGAAGATGAAGTCAAGTGGGCCTTAGAAAGCATCACTACAAACAAAGCTAGTGGAAGTGATGGAATTTCAGTTGAGCTATTTCAAATCCTGAAAGATGATGCTGTGAAAGTGCTGCACTCAATAAGCCAGCAAATTTGGAAAACTCAGCAGTGGCCACAGGACTGGAAAAGGTCAGTTTTCATTCCAATCCCAAAGAAAGGCAATGCCAAAGAATGCTCAAACTACCGCACAGCTTCACTCATCTCACAAGCTAGTAAAGTAATGCTCAAAATTCTCCATGCCAGGCTTCAGCAATACATGAACCGTGAACTTCCAGATATTCAAGCTGGTTTTAGAAAAGGCAGAGGAACCAGAGATCAAATTGCCAACATCTGCTGGATCATCAAAAGAGCAAGAGAGTTCCAGAAAAACATCTATTTCTGCTTTATTGACTATGCCAAAGCCTTTGACTGTGTGGATCACAAGAAATTGTGGAAAATTCTGAAAGAGATGGGAATGCCAGACCACCTGACCTGCCTCTTGAGAAACCTATATGCAAGTCAGGAAGCCACAGTTAGAACTGGACATGGAACAACAGACTGGTTCCAAATAGGAAAAGGTGTACATCAAGGCTGTATATTGTCACCCTGCTTATTTAACTTATATGCAGAGTACATCATGAGAAATGCTGGGCTGGAAGAAGCACAAGCTGGAATCAAGACTGCCGGGAGAAATATCAATAACCTCAGATATGCAGATGACACCACCTTTATGGCAGAAAGTGAAGTGGAACTAAAAAGCCTCTTGATGAAAGTGAAAAAGTTGGCTTAAAGCTCAACATTCAGAAAACGAGGATCATGGGATCTGGTCCCATCAGTTCATGGGAAATAGATGGGGAAAGAGTGGAAACAGTGCCAGACTTTATTTTGGGGGGCTCCAAAATCACTGCAGATGGTGATTGCAGCCATGAAATTAAAAGACGCTTACTCCTTGGAAGGAAAGTTATGACCAACCTAGATAGCATATTTAAAAGCAGAGACATTACTTTGCCAACAAAGGTCCATCTAGTCATAGCTATGGTTTTTCCAGTAGTCATGTATGGATGTGAGAGTTGGACTGTGAAGAAGGCTGAGCACCAAAGAATTGATGCTTTTGAACTACGGTGTTGGAGAAGACTCTTGAGAGTCCCTTGGACTACAAGGAGATCTAAAGGAGATTAGTCCTGGGTGTTCTCTGGAAGGAATGATGCTAAAGCTGAAACTCCAGGACTTTGGCCACCTCATGAGAAGAGTTGACTCATTGGAAAAGACTCTGATGCTGGGAGGGATTGGGGCAGGAGGAGAGGGGATGACAGAGGATGAGATGGCTGGATGGCATCACCGACTCAATGGATGTGAGTTTGAGTGAACTCCGGGAGTTGGTGATGGACAGGGAGGCCTGGCTGTGCTGCAATTCATGGGGTCACAAAGAGTCGGACATGACTGAGTGACTGAACTGACTGATGTTTATTATGGTAAGTTCATTATGAAAACTAGAAAGAACCTAAATATCCCAGAAAAAGGGGCAAGGCATTTTCTAAATACCTTGGAAAAGGTATATTCAAATACTGGAATAACATACAGCCACTAAAAGGTCCATGTGGATCTAGGTTTACTGACATGGAAAGATGGTCATCATATGTTAGGCGAAAAAAGTCATTTACCAAACAGTATGAATGTATTTTTTAAAAAAGTATGTGCTCACTTGCATCGATGCATTAAGCAAATGTGTATATTACCTTATGTATAACAGTGAGATAGAAATAGGTCCAAAATATCGATAGTGCTTATCTCTGTGCAGTGACATAAGGTGGACTTTCTTCTTTGTTCTTTATGGTTTCTCTATATTTGTATTTCCTTCAGTTATCATAGATTATTTGTGTGGTGCTGGTGGTGGTTCAATAATCAAGTCATGTCTGACTCTTTGTGATCCCATGGAACCCTTGTGACCCCATGTGACCTGCCATGCTCCTCTGTCCATGGGATTTCCCAGGCAGGAATACTGGAGTGAGTTGCCATTTCCTTCTCCAAGAGGTCTTCCCAACCCAGGAATCAAACCCGGGTCTCCTACTTTGCAGGCAGATTATTTACCACTGAGCCACCAGGGAAGCCAGATTATTTGTGTAATGATAAGCAAAATAAACACCAGTACATAAGAACATGCCCCCCCTCCCAACACACATGCACACAAGCCCTCACTAGAACCCCTAAATAACAATGCTCAAGGAACCTGTGGCTGAGTAATAAATCCAATTCTAGTAGAAAATGTTAAGTTTTCTTAGAGAAAATAATGGGAAGCTGCAACACTGATATCAACAACCAGAACGACACTAAATGCACACACCCACCAGAACTGGCATTACTAGTAGCTCTGTGTGTCTTTCTCTACCTCTGACCCCAGCCCCTTACTCAACCAAGTATTATTCCCCCAGACTGGGGCAGGGGTGGTCTCAACGACACCTCTGCTCCCTGGGAGGCATGTGAAAATGCAAGGTGACAGTTCTGCAGTGAGGCTGATGGTACAGCGTCTAGTGGGTGGAGGCCAGGCATGCTGCTAAACATCTTAACAAAGCGCGAGACGGGCCCCTACGACAAAGAATTATCGCCCCCAACCATCAACAACGCTGAGGTGGAGAAACCCTACTCTAGGCGAAAAGCACATGGGTGATGGTTACAGTGGGTCATATATCTGACACAGGAGGCTCATAGGAGCTTTCCAAACTGGGATCACAAACCAGACATAGTTGTGAATAAAGGCCAAGCAGGTAGGTGTATCTGCCGTATTGCCTACTGCTGGGTCCTTGAATGGCCCTGTTTTATGCCTGGCAGAGATGTTGGTTCATGTACACCCTAAGGCTTTTCATATCAAGAGATTTCTAGTGGGTCTAAAAATATCACAGTGTAATTCAAATGATGGGGCAGTTGTGGAGATGGACTTAACAGTCATAGTAGGAACATACATACCCGTTCTCCTTTGGGGCCTCTCTCTCCAGGCTTACCCATGATGCCCTGAAAAACAAACATCAGCACTAAAAATCACTGCATGCCAAGATTCCTCATCAATCTACTCCACCAGGAATTCTGGCAGGTGATCTGGATGTAGTTTTGTATTAGAACATTTATTTCCAATGGCATGTTCCATACCTGAACACCTGGTAATCCATCTTTTCCATTTATTCCCTGTAAAGACAAATAATGGTCAGTATTTCTGATTCTGCATTAACAGAAATAATTAAATGCAACAAAGGGTAAAGTTTCAAGGACTGTATCATATCTCCACTGAGATTTGGGTGAGGCAGTGTGGTGAAATAGAAAACAAAATCAACAGAATTAGCCCCAAGTTTAAATTCTGACTCTATAACTTACAAGTTCCATTTACTTCAGGCAATTTATTTAACCTTAATAGCATCAGCTTCTCCACTCACAAAGCGAGGATAAATAATGGCCTTAAAACTAGCGATTTAGGAAAATAACAGAAAAGGCCTAGCTCACTATAAACAGTCACCAGGGTTGTTTTCCTCCCTTATTCCATTAGGTCCATTCTGAGAAATAAGAAGCCTTCCCATGGTGCTGGGTAGCCAGTATATGATATTCACTCTTCACTTTCAACAATTTTCCTACCAAAGAGAGTCATTCTCAGTAAACGGCCTCTGTTGTTGCTTGAGAAATTTCATAACATGGCTAGAGAGTGATCCTGCTATGAAATAAACTGTCAGCCAGAGACAACTGCTATTTTTCAGTTGGAAATAGGAAAGGACAGTGAGAAATCTGTAATTGTGCTTTCTGAGAGTATTAAATACTGGTTTCTACTTATTAAACTGGAAGCTTCTCAATCTCTACAAGGCAGTTCCATAGTTGGTAATAAAGCCTCATCCTGCTTGCAGATGCGTGAGCCCAGGAGAAGCCCCGGCTGATAGGTATAAGGAGGGAAAGCACTCAGAGTCACATCAGATACTGAGAGCCCCACAGCAGGTTTGTCTCTGAGATTTGATTTGAAGAGGGAGACCAAGGTGAGGAAGTGATTTCTCGGCAGCAGGCAGGTGCATGGACTCCCTCCTCTGCAAAGCCTGGGAGACTTTCGCTGGGCTGGGATGGAATCTACAAGGTGGCTCTCCCGACAAGCAGTGTTTTCACTGCTGTAATCACACTGGATTGGGAACCCAGCCCAGTCCCCCAACCTCCCTAAACATCCTGGGAATTACCTAGGGCATTTTAACTAAGGCCATGTTGCCGGAAGCATCGAGTTCTAAGGATTTATGCCATCCAGAAACAAGCAAAAGATAAAGCTGGTTAAGGAGAGGATGTGAAAGAAACAACCATATCATTTGAATAAGAGAAGATAAACCTGGTGTAAAAGTGTAATTCGTGTTTTTGGTAACAATACAAGAAAACGAACAAACTTATAGATAATTTTCTGTCTTTTATAATTCATGAGTGACTGTCACATCTGTTCTCTTTTCTCCGCTACTGCTGCTTCGTTGCTTCAGTCGTGGCCAACTCTGTGTGACCCTATGGACTGTAGCCCACCAGGCTCCTCTGTCCATGGGATTCTCCAGGCAAGAACACTGGAGTGGGTTGTCATGCCCTCCTCCAGGGGATCTTCCCAACCCAGGGATCAAACCCGGCTCTTCTGCTTTGCAGGCACATTCTTTATCACTGAGCCATCAGGGGAGCCCGTCTCTTTCCTCTAGGAAGATGTTATTAACTTGTTCTTTATCACCAGTGGGGGGCGGGGAAGGTCCCAGTTTCAGAAATTTTTACAAAAACCTCAACGGATTTACCTTTCTCCCTCTCATTTCACTTATCTGAAAGACCCCTACTCTTCTTTCTAACTCAGGTGTCCATCTCCCACATGCCTGCCTCTAAACAGTGGCCTGAGGCTGCAGAGGAAGGGGGCCCTTGCTCAGGTGTTCTGGCATGCACCTGTGGCAGCAGCCCCCAAGCAACCCCTCGGTATTTCTCGACTTGGCTCCTTCTTCCCCAAAGCACCTGTACTTATTTTCCTGTCTCATGAGACCTCAAGCGTTACCAGCATTACCAGCCCGTTCCTCATGGTCAGTGATGACTTGCATCCTTCACGGAGAAAACAGCAGTAGGGGACCCACTCACTGTTCTGCCTCCAGCCCCACCTACCTGTGCTCATGAGAACTCTGACTTCTGCTCCTCGCTCCTCTTAAGAAGGAGGTTCTACCCTGTTCCTTGTGAAGACCAGTTTCTACTTGTGAGTCTTCTCTCCTGACTCAGAGCCCACTCTCTTGTATCGTCCACTTTCAACAGAGTCATTCTTTTTTTATATTTGTGGCTTAGCTGGTAAAGAAGCCACCTGCAATGCAGAAGACCTGGGTTCGATCACTGGGTTGGGAAGATCCCCTGGAGAAGGGAAAGGCTACCCACTCCAGTATTCTGGCCTGGAGAAGTCCATGGACTGTATAGTCCACGGGGTCGCAAAGGGCTGGACACGACTGGGAGATTTTCACTTTCCATTCTTTTATGAATGGGTCTCTGCTGCTGTGTGTGGATGTTCACTGGTAGCAGTGCACAGGCTTCTCATTGCAGTGGCTTCTACTGCTTCAGAGCACGGGCCCAAGGCATGCGGGCTCAATAGTTGTGGCCCACAGCTTGGGTTCAGTAGACATGGTGCGTGGGCTTAGTTGCTCTGCGGCACGTGGAATCTTCCCAGATCAAGGATGGAAGCCGTGTCTCCTGCATTGGCAGGCAGATTCTTCACCACTAGACCACCAGGAAAGTTCTCAAGCAGGTCATTCTTATCACGATACCACCGTGCTGTACTCTCTCCCCCATTTCCAAATCCAGGGGAGAATTTTAAGCTCCCTTGATACTCTTCCATATGGTTTCCTCTCCGTTCTCTTAAACACTTGGCTTCCTCAACATACAGAAACTCTCCTTCGCCTGGCCTTCTTCACCTCTTACTGGCTGCAGCTTCTCAGTCCTTCGGCTAGAGCCTCTCCTAACAGCTCTGTTCTCTTCCCAGTTCACAGTGACCTCATTTCATCCAGGCTCAGGTTGAAAGACCCAAATCAGTCTCTGCAGTTCTGGCCTCTCCATTAATTCCAGAAGAATATATTCACCGCTTACTTGACATTTCCACTTGGCAGTCTACTAGTGCATTAAGATGAACATTTTACAGCAGACAACTCCTGGTTTTTGCTTCCAAATTCACCCATCTCCTGTCTTTCCTGTCTCATCAAATGTACCACACTGACCAGGTTGCTCAGACTCCAAACCACTTTGCTGTCTCTCTTTCTCACACACTACATCTGGTCCATCAGCAAGTACTGATGGCTATGCCTTCAAGACACATCATGGCAATGCTTCTTCAAGGCTCTTTCTGCTTCTACCCTGCTCCCTATGGTCGGCTCTCCAGGCATAGTCCTTGAAATGCAGTCCAGTCATTTCCTGCTACAAATTTGGGTCTCCATCAGACTTCAAATGAAACCCAAACCCCATCCCTGACTCAGAAGTTCCTCACAGTCCGGCCACTGCCTGTCTCTCCCTCCGTGTCTTTCCTGCTCTCCTTCAGCTCACCTCACTCTTGACTTTGTGCCTTCTGTCCTTCCTTCACCACAGAAGGTTCTGCTAGCCATTCTTTTTTCTTGAAACAATGTCCCCTGTCCCCACCCCTGCTGTCTACCTGACCTCCCCATGGCTTGAGCTCTCCTACCATGCAGGGTTTGCTCCAATGCTGGATGCTGTTTGACTGCCCTATTGAAATGCTACTCTAGGGTTTCACCCTGCTTAGATCATCTTCTACCTGAATCATGTATGTTTGTTTCTGGTTCATATCCCTACATTAGAGTATAAATCCAAGGAGCTACAAGCACCCAGAACAGTGCCTGGCATGTCCTAGGTGCTCAAGAAGCATTCACTGAATAAATTGCTTTTTGCATAACTCCCTGGGAATGTGATGGGATCTGAGAGTGCCTTACAGGGGCTGGGATGGGGAGTTGGCAAAAGGCAGGGGAGAGGAGGTAGAGATTGAGACTAATGTTAATGGATCGTCTTCCATGGCAGGCACTGGACATCGCACCATGTCATGTGACCTCAGTGACTCACAAACCCTTGGAGTTATATTGCAAACCCAGATTTCCCTGACTCTAAACTGCATATACTTCCTGTTTTTTCACGTTGTTTCTCTGGGGAGATGGTGGCCAAGGGATGCCCCAACCCTGAGCTTTCACAGGGACTGATCAGCCCCCTGAATTCTGTGCTGTTTGGTCACCTTCAGCCCCCCTCTCCTAACAGCAGCCCACTCCCACCCAGTCCATGGCAGAGGGAGCAGGGACTTCTATAAAGAGCACCCTGTTTATTCCTCTATACACCCCTCCCTCAGGGCCCAGCACACCCTTAGCACATAGCAGGGATGAGCGGAGTATATGTTGACTTGGACTGAATTAATCAGAATGACTATTACAATGTCACATCAATATTATATCTCAGTAGCCAAGAGCTCCTTTAGGACATGAGTGGGTGAGTGTTTGGCAGTAATTAACGAAGGTGTAAGAACAAGTCCACAGATAAAGGAGGGTACCTGAAGACAAAGCCTCTTTCTACTGTAGCTCCACACACAGGTGTTAAATCTGCGAGTCTGCATATTTCAGGATATGACAGGCCATTTCATTTTTCACTCCGCTGAGAACATTAGGCCTAAGAAATAATGAGTCTAATTTCCTGACACTTAAAATAAAAGGCCTCACTGTTCCTATGGTGATTTAAGACATACTCATAGGGAGCTGGGCTATCAAGGGAGAACCACACCCCAAGAAGCCATCAGCAGAACTGCCTTCACTTCCTCAGAAACTCTGTATTCAAATCTCACTTTCTCAGGTGACAAGTAAAGAGTCAGTGCTCAGAACTTTTCTTAAACAAGCAAATTTTAAACAATGAAAAAGACTTACAGGCTTTCCTGAGGGTCCTTCTGGTCCAGGGAAACCTACGTCTCCAACAGGGCCTCTCTCCCCCTGTAGACATGTCCATAGACAAACATTAGTTGCCAAGAAAAGCATTAGAACTGCATGTAGTAAACACAAGGACAATCACTAAGTCAGAAACAGGCAACTCACCGGTTCTCCTGGAATTCCTGGGGGGCCTGGGGCTCCGGGTTTCCCCTGAGGAATCAGATTACCAGGAAATGTTAGGAGCTAAATTACTGAATAAGGCCATGTGTTTTCCTTCCTCACTCGCGTGTATAGCACCTGTGCTGCAGGTGTGGCTCTACACTGATGTGCCATCCCGGCTGGTCAGAGTCTGCGGGCCACACTCCACTGTGCAGATAGGAAGGCAGTCCCTCAATCCATGTGTGGGTGTGTGGCGGGGGATGGGGGAAGGGAGGATAAGAATTATGAAAATGCTTTCATCAGTGTTTTATAGTTTTCTATATATTGGTCTTTTGTTTCTTTAGGTAAATTTATTCCTAAGTATTTTATGAATTTTCCTTGGAAGAAAAGCTATGACCAACCTAGACAGCATATTAAAAACCAGAGACATTGCTTTGCCAATAAAATTCCGTCTAGTCAAAGCTATGGTTTTTTCAGTAGTCATGTATGGATGTGAGAGTTGGACTATAAAGGAAGCTGAGGGCTGAAGAACTGATGCTTTTGAACTGTGGTGTTGGAGAAGACTCTTGAGAGTTCCTTGGACTGCAAGGAGATCCAACCAGTCCATCCTAAATGAAATCAGACCTGAATATTCATTGGAAGGACTGATGCTGAAGCTGAAACTCCAAGACTTTGGCCACTTGATGCGAAGAGCTGAGTCACTGGAAAAGACCTGCTTGCTGCTGGGAAAGATTGAAGGCAGCAGGAGAAAAGGATGACAGAGGATGACATGGTTGGATGGCATCACCAACTCAATGGACACGAGTTTGAGTAAGCTCTGGGAGTTGGTGATGGACAAGGAAGCCTGGCATGCTGCAGTCCATGGGGTCACAGAGAGTTGGACATGATTGAGTGACTGAACTAAACTGAAGTATTTTATTCTTTTCACTGCAATGGTGAATGGGATTGTTTCCTTAATTTCTCCTTCTGTTTTCTCATAGTTAGTGTATAGGAATGCAAGGGATTTTTGTGTAATCTTTCCTGGAGAATGTTCCGTGTGCACTTGAGAAAAAGGTGAAATCCATTGTTTTTGGGTGAAATGCACTGCAGATATTAATTAGGTCTAACTTGTCCATTGTAGCATTTAAAGTTTGTGTTTCCTTGCTAATTTTCTGTTTGGTTGATCTATCCATAAGTGTGAGAGGTGTATTAAAGTCCCCCACCATTATTGTGTTCCTGTTAATTTCCCCCTTCATACTTCTTAGCATTTGCCTTATGTATTGAGGTACTTCTATGTTGGGTGCAAATATATTTATAACTGTATGTCTTCTCAGATTGATCCCTTGATCATTATGTAGTTTCCTTCTTTGTCTCGTCTTTGTCCCTTCTTTGGTCTTTATTTCAAAGTCTATTTTATGTGATATGAGTATTGTTACTCCAGCTTTCTTTTAGTTTCCATTTTCATGAAATATCTGTTTCCAGTCCCTCATTTTTCAGTCTGTATGTGTCCCCAGATTTGAGGTGGGTCTCAAAACCCCTGTTTTGTTTTTGTATCCATTCAGCCAGTCTTTGTCTTTTGATTGGAGTATTGAACCCATTTACATTTAAGGTAATTATTGATAAGTATGATCCTGTTACCATAGATGTAGAAATATAACATGTTCATGGACTGGAAGAATCAATATAGTGAAAATGAGTATACTACCCAAAGCAATCTGTAGATTCAGCACAATCCCTATATCAAGCTGCTGCTGCTGCTGCTGCTGCTGCTAAGTCGCTTAAGTCGTGTTCGACTCTGTGAGACCCCATAGACTGGACTATGCATCCCACTAGGCTCTGCCGTCCCTGGGATTCTCCAGGCAAGAACACTGGAGTGGGTTGCCATTTCCTTCTCCAATACATGAAACTGAAAAGTGAAAGTGAAGTCGCTCAGTTGTGTCCAACTCTTAGCAACCCCATGGACTGCAGTGCACCAGGCTCCTCCATCCATGAGATTTTCCAGGCAAAATACTGGAGTGGGGTGCCATTATAACAAGCTACCAATGGTATTTTTCACAGAACTGAAACAAATAATTTCACAATTTGTGTGGAAACACAAAAAACCTTGAATAATAATAACAAAAAAACTTGAATAGCCAAAACAATATTGACAAAGAAGAATGGAATGGGAGGAATCAATCTTCTTGACTTCAGGCAATACTACAAAGCTACAGTCATCAAAACAGTATGGTACTGGCACAAAGACAGAAATAATGGAACAAAATAGAAAGTCCAGAGATAAATCCAATCACTTATGGACACCTTATCTTTGACAAAGGAGGCAAAAGTATACAATGGAGAAAAGACAAGTGTTGTGCTAGGAAAACCGGTCAACCAGTCAACCACATATAAAAGAATGAAACTAGAACACTTTCTAACACCATACACAAAAATAAACTCAAAATGGATTGAAGATCTATATGTAAGGCCAGAAACTATAAAACTCTTAGAGGAAAACATAGGCAGAACACTCTCTGACATAAATCACAGCAAGATCCTCTATGACCCCCCTCCCAGAGTAATGGAAATAAAAGCAAAAATAAACAAATGGGACTGAATCAAAATTTTTTGCACAATGAAGGAAACTATAAGCAAGGTGAAAAGACAGCTTTCAGAATGGGAGCAACTAATAGCAAACAAAGCAACTGACAAAGAATTAATCTCCAAAATATACAAGCAGTTCATGCAGCCCAATACCAGAAAAACAAACCCAGACAAAAAGTGGGCCAAAGAACTAAACAGCCATTTCTCCAAGGAAGACATACAGATTGATAATAAACACACAAAAAGATGCCCAACATCACTCATTATTAGAGAAATGCAAATCAAAACCACAATGAGGTATCATCTCACGTGGGTCAGAATGGCCACCATTAAAAAGTCTACAAACAATAAATGCTGGAGAGGGTATGGAGAAAAGGGAACTCTCTTACATTGTTGGTGGGAATGCAAACTGGTACAGCCACTATGGAGAACAGTGTGGAGATTCCTTTAAAAACTGGAAATAGAACTGCCATACAACTCAGCAATCCACTGCTGGGCATACACACTGAGGAAACCAGAATTTAAAGAGAAACATGTACCCCAATGTTCATTGCAGCAGTGTTTAAAATAGCTAGGACATGGAAGCAACCTAGATGTCTACTGGCAGACGAATGGATAAGGAAGTTGTGGTACATATACACAATGGAATATTACTCAGCTATAAAAAGGAATGCATTTGAGTCAGTTCTAATGAGGTGAGTGAAACTGGAGCCTATTATACACAGTGAAGTAAGTCAGAAAGGGAAACATCAATACTGTATATTAATGCATATATATGGAATTTAGAAAGATGGCAATGATAATCCTATATGCAAGGCAGCAAAAGAGACACAAACGTAAAGAACAGAATTTTGGACTCTGTGGGAGAAGGCCAGGGTGGGATGATGTGAGAGAATATCATTGAAACATGTATGTTACCATATGTAAAACAGATGACCAATGCAAGTTCAATGCATGAGGCAGGGCACTCAAAGCTGGTGCCCCTGGGACAGCCCAGAGGGATGAGGTGGGGAGGGAGGTGGATGAGGGGTTCAAGATGGGGGGACACATGTGCACCCATGGCTGATTCATGTCGATGTATGGCAAAAACCACAATATTGTAAAGTAATTATCTTCCAATTAAAATAAATTAATTAAAAAAAGAATTTTGAAACGCATGTACACCCGTGGTGGATTCATGTCAATGTATGGCAAAACCAATACAGTATTGTAAAGTAAAATAAAGTAAAAATAAAAATTAAAAAAAAACCCCACATGCCACAACTAAAACCCAGCACAGCCAAATAAATAAATAAAAATAAAATACGCCTTTCCATAAAAAAAAAAATTAAATTAAAAAAAAAAGGAAATACTAAACAAATATATCCTAATTTCTGGGAATCCCTCTTGTTTGACAAGCAGCTCTTCATTACCTTAGGGAAAGGAGGGCACAAAGGGTCATAGAAGGCCTGCTGCTGCTGCTGCTGCTAAGTCGCTTCAGTCATATCTCACTCTGTGCGACCCCATAGGCAGAAGCCCACCAGGCTCCCCCGTCCCTGGGATTCTCCAGGCAAGAACACTGGAGTGGGTTGCCATTTCCTTCTCCAATGCATGAAAGTGAAAAGTGAAAGTGAAGTTGCTCGGTTGTGTCCAACTCTTAGTGACCCCATGGACTGCAGCCTACCAGGCTCCTCTGTCCATGGGATTTTCCAGGCAAGAGTACTGGAATGGGTTGTCATTGCCTTCTCCAATAGAAGTCCTAGACTTTGAATTTCACAAGAAGGTTTTGCATTCATAGTAAGATAGCCTGAAAAGAGGCATGTTTGATTTGCAAAATCTTTTTGTTGGAAAGGAGAGGACAAACTGGTCTGACTTTGACCAGTCTGGATAAACCTGTCAGGCAAGCTAGAATGCTAACAGGGGGGTTTGATTTGAAATATTCCTTTCATGTCCAGGAGACTTATTAGCTAGAGCCCAAAGTTGATTTTCTCCAGAGAAAGATGGTCGGGGATAGCCCCCTATTAATGTCAGAAGAGTTGGTGAAAGTCACAAAATATTAAGACAGACAGATTCTGGTTATGGGGTAGATACTTGAGCAGGTCCAGGGAGCCCCTCAAGTCCTGAAGCCTTGCTTATCAAGCCTCTTCCACATGACCTTGTCATGGGTGGGACCTCCCGTGCTGGCTCCCAGCATCTAAAAAAGGACTGGAGAGCACCTGCGAGTCTCGAACCACCCTCAGAGAGAGTAATTTAATCACTTTGTAGTCGAAGGAACCACTGAGCTACGGCCAGCCAGAAGTCCTCTAGCACAGAAGGCCTGGAGGACTGAGGACAGAGACATTGTGGACCAGAGAGACCTCTGAGACAGAGCAGAGTGGAAGATGGACCAGCATAGGTCACAGTGGGCATGAGCCCAAGTGTCCAGAAAAGGCCCAAGGATCCTGTCCTTGAGGAGCCACCTCCTGCCCCTTGAACCTTATGTGGATGGGGATGTTGGTATGGGGCTGAGACCATAGAAATCCCAGAAGGTTTCCAGGGAGGGAAACCTGGGCTTTTTCTCTACTTGCTGTGTAGAACTCTTGGCAGGTCCTTTGGAGGTCAAAAGGCCCCTTGGCAGGTCAGCGATGGCTGAGTGTGAAGCGAGGCAGACACAGGCCTGAGATGGCATCCTGGCTCCCCACTGCCCAAGTGCAGCAGGAGCTCCTGGAATCTCATGGACCTGAGTTAGGGCATGTGTTAGAGCTGAGAAAGCCAGTGTTCCAAAGGGTCTTGGCATGGACTCAGCGCCTGCAGCTCCAGATGAAGATCCCAAAGGCCAGGCAGTGCCAGCAGGGATCTCAGAGGACCTGGGAGGGCACGGTGCCCCCGGGACCCACCTGCTATCCCAGGAAGGAGCAGAGGAAGAGCCAAGGGAAATGTATGGCAAAACCAATACAGTATTGTAAAGTAAAATAAAGTAAAAATGTGTGGCCTGTTTACACACTAGAAAGGGACAGACTTCTAGGCAGAGTAAGACTGGGCCCTCTGATTCTCAGCAAAGGTCTGTGATGTGCAAAGCAAGTGAACATCCCTGCTTCAACCAGAACCATCACTTTAAATTTTTTACTTTTATTGTTGTGAAATATACATAACGTGCGGAGAAGGCAATGGCACCCCACTCCAGTCCTCTAGCCTGGAAAACCCCATGGACGTAGGAGCCTGGTAGGCTGCAGCCCATGGGATCACTAGGAGTCAGACACAACTGAGCAACTTCACTTTCATGCATTGGAGAAGGAAATGGCAACCCACTCCAGTGTTCTTGCCTGGAGAATCCCAGGGACGGGGGAAGCTGGTAGGCTGCTGTCTATGGGGTCACAAAGAGTCGGAGATGACTGAAGTGACTTAGCAGCAGCAGCGTACATAACTTGAAATCCACTATTTTAACCATTTTATGTGTACAATTCAGTGGCATTAAGTATACTCACACTGGCGTGTAGCTATTTCTAGAATCTTTGAACTATTTCATTTTCTGAGCCACAGTAAAGTCCAGTTATAAAAAATAAAGTAACAGTTTTTAAACTTTTTTTTATAGCCAGTTTTATATATACAGCATGCCATTTTTTAACCTCATTTTTGTAATTGTCAGTTAATCTTCTTAATGATGAGATATGAAAACTGCATTTTAGGTAAACGTATTAGATTTACCCAAACAAGTAACAGGGCAGCCTCTAGTTTCAATCATGCTGCATCCTTCAAAAATATTCTTGGAATTATTCATTTGGATTGTCTTTTGAGTCTGTCACTGATCGTTTAAATACTTCAGTGGTTGCTAGTATTTTTCCTTTTATGGCAGACTTAGTTGAACATAATATATAGTCCCACCTGGATGAATACAGTAGGGCATTACATTTCACCATACCATACGGAAACAAAAATGGGGTGTGAATATGAGAGACACAGGTTGTAAGGGGACCCAAGGTGATCCTAAAGGCAGGTGCAAATATGTTGCTAGAACAGTAGGGAGCTAGGGAGAGTGGGGAGGAATGGGATTAGGTGTGAGCCAGTTTTCAAGAAGAATGCTTTCTGGTATAAAATCTCTTGGATGGCATCACTGACGTGATAGACATGAATCTGAGCAAACTCCAGGAGATAGTGAAGGACAGGGAAGCCTGGTGTGCTGTAGTTCATGGGGTCGCAGAGTTAGACAGGACTTAGTGACTGAACAATAAAAACCCTGCAGTGCTTGCTAAATAAAATATTTTCATGTGACTTTTACAATCATACTAAGACTAGACTTGACCTAAAACAGCTAAAGAAGGAGATATCATCCTCCATACAGGATGCCTCTCTATGGAGTGTGTTAGTCACTCAGTTGTGCCCAACTCTTTGCCACCCTATGGACTGCAGCCCACCAGGCTCCTCTGCCCATGGGATTTTATAGGCAAGGATAGTGGTTTGCCATGTGGATGAGTCTTTATCTTTTCTTATTAGGTTCAGCAATGAAACAGAGGGAAGCAGAGTGGCTGCTGGCCTTTTGAGGGATGGAGGTGGGGGGATTGTTGGGAGGCTCTGGGTGCTGGCAGAGGTCAGTGGGTGGTGCGGAGATGGTAGGGCCCTTTCTTGTTTTCCTCATGTTCCTGTGATTGAAGTACAGGGCTTCCACTGACTTTCCTACCCTGGCTCACCCTGCAGGACACCTGGTGAGGATAAATGGGCTCTTATTCATAAAGCCTGACCACAAAATTTTAATTAGAGCATCATGAATGAAGATCAAAATGATCCCTAGGGCTCTGAGAAATGATTTTAACCTTTCCTGGAGCACTTCCTATTCATTTGAAAAGACCTTGATGAGATTTAAAACATTTGACACCAGAGAGCAACAAAAATGATTGAGAGGCTTAAAGGGCTAGTTTATGAGGAAACATTAGCAGCAATAAAGCTCTGCTAATAACACCAGGCTGAGGGAAAACTCAGGCAGATGGCAGCTTAATACGAAGATACTGAAGCACATTGCCTGAGGATGAGAACTTTGCCTTCTGAAGATTAAGAAACCTTGAAATATTACAAGAATAGAGAAACCCAACACGCTTCTCAGAGCTGTGTGGTACTGATGCGCTGGCGCAGGTAATGGGCTTTCTCTCCCCACGTGAAAGTGAGTTGGGAAGAAAAAACAAAGGAAAAAGTTTAAAAGATGAAAATAAAGACAGGAGCATTTTTGAGGTGGGAGAGGAACAGGTGGGTTTCAAATAACTTTTTTTTTGGTTTTGTTTCTTAAACTGGGAGTTTCAGGAGTCACCCTGCGGTCCCAGCCCTTTAGGCGGTTGGTACCTTCGAGAACAACGTGAGATAAACTGAACTCACCGAGATTCCTGCTGCTCCCGGGGGGCCTGCTGGCCCTCGATCTCCCTGAAAAAAACATGTACTGCTTAGAATCAAACCCATTCAATCTCCACTGCCAAAACTGATGCTCAAATAATGATTTGGATTTGGTAAAGCTTCTCTTCGGAACTTATAAATGTCGATATTAGCTGGTGTGAAGCTAAAGGCCAGATGGGGAAAGGACAAAATAAGAACTGCAGCCAGTGGAACCTACTAAAGACTTTTCTCTCTCTTTTTCCCCAGAATACCAAAGCAAATAATAATACCAATGAAAATAAGCATTCATGGTATCATTGCTGTTAACCTATTCTTTAAGACAGAACCCCATAATACTTACAGGTAAAATTAGCCTATACTTTTCTTCCACATATTCAAAAGTAACTTATTACCAATAGTTAAAAGACTAAGACCTTGAATGTCTTCTGAAAAGCTTTCAATAGACTTGTCTCACTGGATGTTGGGTTAAAATGAATGTGTTTAGAACTAAGGATTTTGTAGTTTTTCCTCATGAGGCCCATAAGAAGACCCCTGGAATTTCTCTGAGCAGTGGAATGACTCAACCTTTTTTCCAAAGGCAGTGTGGTATTTTAGATAAAGCTGACAAGGCTAAAAATACTTATGGTTATATATGGGGCAATAAAATGGCAATTTTTGTTGGGCAGAATCGACATTAAAAAACTCCGTAAGTTCACTGAGGGACATAAAAGAAGATTTGATTAAACGGAGAGAGATGTTTTGTTCTTGGAGGGCAAGACAGTGCTGTAAAGGTGTCATTGTGCCCAAACTAATTTATAAATTTAATGCAATTTTTACAAATTGCAGCTTGATCAAATGATATTAAAGTTCACTTGGGATAATAAATATACTTGAGGATAAGAGAAAAAGTAAAAGAAGAATAATAAAGACATTAGCAATACCATATTTCAGCATGCAATAAAGCTATAATAATTGAAATATGGAATATTGGCCCAAGATTAAGCAGTATATCAATGCAATATAACAGCAACTTCAGGAACAGACCAACATTTACAACAGGGTTTTAGTAAAGAAAGGGCTGTATTATTCAACAAATAGTGCTAATAATTGAATAATTTCTTTGAAAAAGTCTAATTCCTCTCTTTATATTATACTCCATATAAATTCTGTAAGACTAAACATAAAACTGAAAGGCAAGGACCAACTAGGATAAAGCCTCCATCATATAATATAGAAGTAGTGTCTTCAGTATATAAACCATAGATAGCTACAGTTAAAAAAAAAAAAAAAGAACTAGTAGAAAAATGGGTGAAGGACCTAAACAGACAGTCCTCAGTTCCACTTTGCTGTTTTAAACTGCAGGGTTTTCTCCCTGGAAATGAATGTACTGGGGCTTTTAATTCAATGGAAATATTTGCATATCTGATAAAGATGAAGTTAAGAGGGCTCCTGTCTGATAATATGGTCCTTCCAACAACTGGGTCTCACAGTACTTTGAATCAGTCTAATTTAATTATCTGGCAGAACTCTTATTTCCATAATTATGCCTGAGACCTAATCAAAAACAATATCTCTCTGTAACCTCCACTGCCTGCATTCCAATCTTGGACCACCATGTTCCCTCATTGTAAATCACTCCCTTGAGTAGCTTGAAGCCCCCCAAATTTTGATGTCACAAAGATCTCTCGACCATCCCTGGTAGAAAAGTTTTCATGCTCCTTCACTCCCTAGATGGCCCCTCTTGCTCATGTATCTAGTTTAGATCCCATGGTCACTGGTTATAATCACTCCCTATATACTGCTGGCTCACAGTCCCATCCGTGCTTCTCTCACTTATTTGCCAAAACGGGAACTCGTTTAAACCCAGATCCCCTCCTGCTCTGTGTGCATGGACACAGTCTCACTGACTGGTCTCATTTCAGTTCACGACCATGAGTCTCGAGGGGCTTCTGCTCAGCCACCACACTCTGTGGTTCCTGGACTTGCCCTCTCGTAGAGGACCTTTTCCTCAAACTTCCAAACTCTTCTCCCTACCTCACCCTCAGATGAGACCTTGATCCTCCATCTCTGAGAAAACAGAAGCAATCAGAAAAGAACTTCTACAGACTCCAGTCAATTCATGTGCCCGTGTCCCCACTCCTGTACCCCTGTGCTTTGGTTCCAACCAGCTCCCACAGATGAACTATCTGGGCTTCTCTCTGAAGCCAAGCCCTGCATTTATGCCCCAGGTTCCTTCCCTCTTAGCTACTAAGGATGCCGTTCCAGCACTTCTCCCCTCTCCTCCTATCTCATCGCTCCTTCCCCTTTACTAAACCAGACCTTTCCTTTAGCCTAGAAACAGTCCGGTTCCTCTGTGGTCTTAAAATCTACTTTATGGAACCTAGCTTCCTCCGGTAGCTGCTGGCCTGTTTCTTTACTCTCCTTTGCAGCAGAAGTCCTTGAGCATTGTTTTTGCTTTGTCTAAATCTTTTTTTTTCCTTTGTCATTCTCTCTTAGACCATTCAAGTCCAGAAATTTTTCCTACCACCACAGTAAAACAGTAATCATTTCTCTGATGAACGGTTCCTACGTGGCCATCCTACTCGACCCATTTGCAGGATATGAGACAGATGATCACTCTTCTCGATACACCATCTCCACTTGATTTCCAGGGCACCAACATTTCCTCTTATTTCTCTGGTCCCTGCATCTAAGTCTTCCTTGCTCACCCCCTGCTTTCTTCCTGAAATTAATATTGGAGGGCTTCAAGGCTCAGTCCATGATCCTCTTCTCTTAAAAAAAAAAAAATCTACTATCATTCTCTTGGTGATCTTATCCAGCCTCTTGACTTTCAGACAGGCTTACACAGTCAATTTATATCTGCACTTAGACCTCTTTTTAAACCCCATGCTTTTCTATTGTACCACCTACTGCAGTACCCCCACTATGCTGTCTAGTAGATAATTCCCATAATTGGTCCCACGTCCAAAATTATACTATGGATCATTCTCATCCTACCCTCTCCAAACAGACTCTGTGTAGTGCTTTCCTCATTTCTGTTGATAACATGCCATCATCTCAGGGGCTCAGGTCAAGCACCTTGGAGCCATCCCTGACTCTTCTCTGAGACCCACATCCCGTCAGTCTTATTGCCCTTCCTTCACAACATGTCCAGAGCCTCAGCCTCCTCAGGAGCTCCACTGATTCTGCTCCTGTCTGAGCCAATACCACTACCCCATATATGGGTACAGTCTGTGTCTTCCCTGTCTCATTGGGCTTCCAGGTGGTGCTACTGGTAAAGAACCCACTTGCCAGCGCAGCACATGTAAGAGACATGGGTTCGACCCCTGGGTCAGGAAGATCCCCTGGAGGAGAGCATGGCAATCCACTCCAGTATTCTTGCCTGGAGAATCCCATGGACAGAGGAGCTTTCCTTACACTCCGGCTGCAGGTCCGTCACTTTTCTACTCAGAAACCACCACTGGCTCCGTATTTCACTCAGAGTGAAAGAGAAAGTCTTTACGATGGCCGATAAGCCTCTTTATTAATTAGTGCTTCTCAAACTATCTGTGGTGAAGGAGCTATTTACTTGCTTATTTATTTTCTAATGCATCATGAACCAATGTGGGTCTCATGTTTGGATATTATGGCAATGTCAAAAGTCAAGTTGTTTACATGCTTGCTCTCCATCTATGTGCTTACGCTGCCTCCAAACCCATGACAAAACTTGCAGACTGGCCCTGGTCCTCCATGGGCCAGCAAGCAGCACTGCTGGGCAGGGCTGCCCCTCACCTCCACCCCACCTCTCTGACCTGATCTCCTGGCATGCTCCCCTCACTCACTCCCCAGGTCTCCTTGAATGTACAGGAATGCTCCTGTCTCAGGGCATTTAAAACCTTCTTTTTCTGGTTGTATATATTTAAGGTGTACAGTTTGACGATGTGATATACATATATATCGGCAAATGATCACCATAATCAAGCTAATTCACATCTCCATCACCTCACACAGGTCACTGTGTGTGTGTGTTGAGAACACTTAGTGAATTTCAAGCATACAGTTTAGTATTGTTACCTAGCATCACCCTGCCATACATTACATCTCAAGAACTTACTCATCTTGCCGGGAACTTTCTTCCTTCTGGCTTCAGGGGCTTAGCTAACTGGCCATCCCTCCAGCCCTTCCAAGTCTGCTTAGTTCCTGATTTCTCAGACCACCTGATTTAAAATCACACCCTCCCCTTCCGCACTCCTGATGCCCTTTAATCTCCTCTACTTTTTCTTTCTTTCCACAGCACTTACTAATAATATTATTAGTTATTTGTATTTATTCTCTTAGTTTCTGTATTCCCTGCTTAGAACATAATTTTCACAAAGACAGAGATTTCTGTCTATTTTGTTCTCTTAGGTATCCCCAAACCTAAAACAGCTCCTGGTCCAATGGTAGGTGCTCAATAAACATTTTTGAATGTTGAATTGGTGAACACACACTTAACCTTGCACTTACCTTTATACCAGGAAATCCTTCTAGTCCTGGCAACCCCATTGCACCAGGTTCTCCCTGTTAAATATGAACATAAGAAACCAAAAGCAACAATCAAAGGTTTTTAAATCATTGATTTCAAAAGCAAGGATTTTTTATTTTTTGCCTAGAAAGTACTCTCTCAAACACTGATTGGTAATTTAGCAAGTAAACAGTATGCTCTGTTTTTAAGGATCTGTATTCTTGCATTTGGTTGAAGGTTGTTGAGGTTGTTGATATTTCTCCTGGCAATCTTGATTCCAGCTTGTGATTCATCCAGGCTGGCTTTTCGCATGATGTACTCTGCATGTGAGTTAAATAAGCAGCCTTGATGTACTCCTTTCCCAATTTTGAACCAGTCCATTGTTCCATGTCCAGTTCTAACTATTGCTTCTTGATCTGCATACAGGTTTCTCAGGAGATAGATAAAGTGGTCTGGTATTCCCATCTCTTTAAGAATTTCCCACAGTTTGCTGTGAACCGTGAATTAATGTTAACTACAAATATTTTTTCAGGACACTGGATGCTTTCAACATAATCATATAGAAAATGTAGCTTTCCAAGTTCATTCTCTATAAATGTATTTTTGTATGCCTAATGCTAATCTACTTCAAAAATACTACCAACACTAACTTCTATTATGAGTTATGATATTGTCCTTATTATGAGAGGCTTAATGAGAAGCATATGATCTGGATACTTTCTTTGCTCCAAAAATCTTTTTAGACATCTACCAATAGGTAACCTGCCAATCAGAAAAAAGATGTTTAGATTCTATTCTGCATGAAGCTCTGTAATAGAGGCTTTGGGTCATTGACAAAGGAAATAAGCTCTTTGACTCTCTTTGTTTATATTCTCAGTTATCCTTAAGACAGAAGAATTGGTTGAACGGTGCTCAGCCAATCGATCGACATTTGTTTGAAAGTAGCTAATAATAAATATTTAATTGAAAACCAATTATAAATTGAACACCTAGGGAATGAAATGGATCACCTCAGGAAAGAATAAATTCAATTAAGGGTGATTTTTATCTGCACAATTTCACTGAGAAGATTAGAGACAGTGATGCAGATCTGGTGGCCTGGGGTTTGAAGGAGGCTGGAAGAGTAAATCTTCCCCCAAAGCCCCAAGGGGAGTTTCCATTGTCTATTCAGTGACCTGGTAGCTCAGCTGGTAAAGAACCCACCTGCAAGGTGGGAGACCTGGGTCTGATTTCTGGGTTGGGAAGATCTGCTGGAGAAGCAATAGGCTACCCACTCCAGTATTCTTAGGTTTCCCTTGTGGCTCAGCTAGTAAAGAACCCTTCTGCAAGGCGGGAGACCTGGGTTCGAGCCCTTGGTTGGGAAGATCCCCTGAAGAAGGGAACAGCTTCCCACTCCAGTATTCTGGCCTGGAGAATTCCATGGACTGTATAGTCCATGGGGTCGCAAAGAGTCGGACACAACTGAATGACTCTCACTTCACTCTATTCAGTGACCTGTGATTCCACCATTCTTGGCTTATCTCCATGGTATGAGGTAGTATTTCTCTACTTAGTGGCAACTGGTAACATGAATTCCAAAGGAATAATCTAAAGTTTTATCTAAGATAAACCTGAAGGATTACACAGTAGTTAATTTCATGATTTCACACTTTATGATTCCAATTTTGTGCTTCACCCACTTAATTCATGTCTCTAAAAGCAAGGAACACCCTTCACTTAGTGTTTATTCTTTATCCTTTGTTGCAACGAAGAAAAATCAAAGCCTCATCTCTTCAGATTCTACTCACATCTATCTACATTTTTGTTACCACCCACTTTCTAATCCAAATGAATTATAACTTATCCTTTATTGTTATACTTTTTTCTCACCTAATGAAAAAACTTTGGTGTTTCGGGGAAGGCAGTGAGAAGCCTGTGTGCTCCTAAATGATCCAGAAGGGATGTGTGTGTGTGTGTGACAGAAGGAAATACTGAGAGGAAATTTTTTATCAATAACATGAAAGAAGATTGAAATTGGAATGAAGGATATAGTGGATGAAAGCATTAAAAATGTTACAGATAAAGAAAGCACAGCATGAGTAACAAAACAAAGGAAACTCTCACATGACATATTTGGAAAATGCTTCTAACTGGGTTAAATCATGATTTTAGGGGAAAACAAATCAGTTTTTAATTGCCTAATAACAACAAAAAAAAAGCTCTTTCATGCATCTCCTTTGAAAATGTATTTAGATGCGAAAAGATTGCTTTTTATGGCTGTCCTGCTTGTTTAAAATTTATCCATCTAGTTTTACCAAACTCTACTGTAACGAAAGGGCCTTCAGTCTCTTCTCATGGCAATGGAAGTGCTTTGAAAATTTATATCAGTTTCAGGTACATCTGAGTTTCAAGCATATATCCAAAGGTCAAAGTACAGAGAAATGAAATATGAAGCATAGAGTATCTGCTTGTAAAGGACATGGCAGAAAAGTCAGCCAGGGAATAAAAGTAATCTAACTGCATTTGGCAGAACTTTTCCAGGGACGCCTCGTGGTTGAGGAGGATGCCTGACCACAGTCATCATCCTTCGCGGGCTGGAGGACAGGATCTCTCCCCAGGCGGAGGGTTAACCTCCCGACACATCACTCCCAGTAAACGGGGTTATCACAGCTCACCAAATCTCCTCCAGAAAAACTGCCTCTGACTGAAAGGAAATAAACTGCCCCTATCTCTGTTGTCATTTTGGGAGATATGGCAGACATCTTGAAGGATTTCTTTTCAATATTTTTCTTTCATGATCCACTAATATTTTTCTTTCATGATCTACTTTCACAATCATCAAAATAGTTCTATTGGAAGACAGTGCTCTATTTCTCAGGAGCTTTATATATATCTCTTTCCAGCCCAGGGTGATTTCTACAAATGCACTGATGGGGGAATGTCAAGGGCAGTGACATCAGGACTGAGGCTTTCTGAGATGAGGAGTGGGCCTGCTGCCTTCATGCTCACTGACAAACATCTCAGAAGGCAGGCATCCCTCCTGAAGCTCTTCTTAGCACTAATAAAGAGGTATTTTCTAAATGACACAAAACATGGGAATATACATACCACTGGGCCAGGATCTCCTTTGGGGCCCTATAAGAAAAATATGAGAGTCACCTTGAAAATAATGACTGAAGCAAAATCACAAACTATGAAGAATTTTGTCCAATTTGCTTTAATACATGTAAAAATATGTGCAAGCCTTGCTTTGCTACCGTTTGGATTTGAAGCACAAGATGAGGAAATATAACTTGATAGAACTCCCATGATGGCAATCACCCGGACATTGATTTAGTTCTCGGATTTCCAAAACGTGACATCTCTATGCATAATGCAATTTTTCTTTATTTTGTGTACAATCTTATTATTATTGGTTTCATTTATTTCCTCCTGCAGAACATTTTGGTTCTATTTCTAATGCATAATTTTCAGCGAACTTAGGATGTCTTTTTGTTGTGTATATGTGACTGTTCAGTGAAAATATGCTTCATGATAAACAACTATACTCACAGGGGGGCCGGGTGGCCCTGGGTAACTGGGAGCGTTCACACCTCCCTTCAAAAGAGAAAGAAAAAGGTGAGAAGAACTTGTAGTAACCTGGAACCAGAAAGTGACTTTACATAATTAGAAAAGTAAATACCTGGATTTTATATAAACTGCTCATTCCATTCCCTTCATTGAATGGCACACCCTTAGAAGATAAATGAGATATGGAATTATTATTTCATGTTAATAGTGAGAGTATCTACCTCTGTTGTTTTATCAAATGATATTTTTCCTATTCTATTTTAGAAAATGAGCTTAATGCTATCAGTAAAAATAACAGTGTTTCCATTTTTGGTTTTTCTAAAGAAATGTAGAGGAAAAAAACCCAAAGGCATGTGAGCTCCACCTGGAGTGCACACACACACTTTCTGCAGGACTGTGATGAATGTGCTGATTTGACAGACGAGACACTAATGTATTCAGAGGAAAATATTATTTGCTCATTAAAATTCAGTTTCTGAATTGCCAATTTATGCTAACTGTTTACAGCCTGCTGACCTGCAGGCCAGAATACAGGAGTGCTGATGAAGATGTGAATAGGGAACAATTTGGCTACTGAAAGGTAATTTTTTTCCCATAGTCTTTTCATACTGAATAGGAAATTAAGAGAAACAGGGGATATGATTTTATTCACAACCCTGTGTGATGTACTACAAGAATATATACTTTGAAACAATAGGGAATAGAAACTTCCTAATAAAATTGATTTGTGAATCAAGTCCCAGGGTAACACTTTAAAGAGAACTCATTTGAGAGGCTTTCATAATCATACATTTTAGCATTCAGGAAAAATTTGCACATGAAAATTTTAGTTCAGATCTTTTAGCCTTTTTTTTTAAAATCCCCATAGAATCAATAACTTGCATTTTCCTTTATTGTGATTTCCACATTTTAGCTGCAAAACTGAAGGTCCCTCATTGCCCTGTTTTAGGACCATGGTAGCCAGAGGTGCTCAGGGCACGTGACCTGCGTGCATCCTGCAAACACTTGTGAAGGAAGGAAAAAAGCTTTGTTCATTTATTCCTTTAGTACTTCACTCATCCATTTAACAATTCAATTCAGCAGTTTGACAAATGCTGAATGTCTACTGCATATAGTCCTGGAGGGCAAAGGATACTTTTGTCTGAGATTTCTAGTGCCAGGGTGGGAGGGTTCCCAGGAGAGACAGCATTTAATTTGTTTTGAAGAATAAATAGCTATGGAGAATCCGGGTGGGAGAAGGGAGGGCAATTTCTTAAGTCCATTGTAAAATACAGGTCCCTTTTGTGGGCTCATGTTGCACTTTGCTGTGCTGTCCACTAGGGAGGGAGTGCATTTTAGTGTTTGAGTCTCAGGTGCTGCCTGCCCTGCTTCCCTGTCAAGGGAGAAGGTAAGTAAAATTAAGAGCAGGTTTAGGAAAACAGATGCTGATGTCTTCACTGAAGTGTGCAAAGCACACAGACACGCAACCTATCTTTGTTGTCTTCGGAATCTCAAGAAACTTACCAATGGAGAAAGCTAAGAAGTAAATCTGCACAACAACACACACTTCCTTTCTTTTCCTTTTTGGTGAAGATGGTATTTCAGGTGATGACTTGGGCCATTTCAGGGAGTTACCCAGTTTTCCTGGATGTTTCCCGTGCATATGAGAGGTGCACGTGTTATTAAACTTTCAATTATTTTTCTCCAAAAAAAGTCACAGATGACTTCTGCTCCCTTTGGGTGAGTTTGGCTTCTTAAACTCTCCCTCTGAGGCCAGCGGGAAAGAACATTCGGCGAGATGGAAGCTGTGATGCTGTTCAAGAGAGATCCCACTTGAGGGCAGACTTGCTCCAGGGAGAGACACCTGTCTTCTCCCCAGCCTCCTGACAACATCTGTCTCAGCCCTGAGGAGAACACTGATGGCCCTTGTACATTTCATTCACTAAGTGCTGTATAAATAGAGTTTCCTAGCATTTCAGGCATCATGGATAGTAATAAACACACACAGCATAACACAATTTTTCTACCAACTCACATTGCTGGAAGGGATCTCCTTATGGCCCCTCTATTTTCCATGAACGAGGCTCATTGAGGTTAAATGACTTTCCGAGCGTCCCCCAGGCGGGAAGTGGTGAGTCAGGCACCGCCAGGTGAACTGAACCCACAGCAGGGAGGCCCACAGCATGCAAACCTGAGCACTGTGCCTCAGGGTTGAGCTCTCAGGGAGTCAGAGCTCCCCAAGCCATACCGGCTGCCATTCAAATTCATACATAAAAATCAGCCGACTTTTATCCTTGAAGGTACCTAAATGTAGTCCAACCCCTTTACGACAGGCTTTTCTTCCCCCTTTTCCATTATGATACTTTTATTACAGGATACTGAATATAGTTCCTTGTGCTAGACAATAGGACTTTACTGCTTATAAAAAGCCTCAAGTAGAAGCATGCATTTATGTTTTAAACATGAAACAACTCACAGGTGGTCCAGGTGGTCCAGGTGGTCCAGGTCTCCCAGGGGGCCCCTCACTGCCCTGCAAAGGGTAGACAGATCAACATCAATGACAGACGTTTCTACCCCAGGTTTATGAACCAGACATTCTGAAATGGATATGACTTGTCATTTTGTCAGCCTTGCAAAGTCTTATTCAGCTCGGCTTTTTTCTTCACCTGGGGAATTACTGGACCACAGGAAAGCTAAATGTCTTTTCCCACAGGCATTCAGATCTTCAATGTTTGACCCTCAGGGACTATTTTCAGATGGAGCCAGGCAACCAGGCGATGAGGTCCTGGGCTTTGAGCACAATTAGGGGAACTCTCCCCACCTTGGGGTGCAGAGCAGACTTCCTGCAAGTGGGGGTGGCTCAGGGACTCGGCTCTCTGGGGCAGACCCTCACCCCACCACCTTCATCTTTGGGGAACCAGATGGGGCATCCATATACTTTAACTAAAGTGGAAAATAACAATCTGAGTTGTGTCTGCAGGGGGAGAAACCTCTCTCACTTCCTAAGTTAATGACAGGCATATCCCCTTGAGCAGAGGTGACCGAGGGACCGTGCTATTTAAAGGAAACATTCTATACAACGTAAACAGCCTCAGACATTCTGCTTCCAGGCAAGGCAGACTGAAAATGACATCTGTGAAAAATGAATTCAAGCTGAAATTTGAAACGTGGGATTTGACTTATATTTTTATAAAACATAGGCTGGTTATTAGTCCAAGATAAGCAGAGGCACAATACTCCCTTTGGTGTTTTAACCAGTTCTTCCTGTAACTGCCTTTTTTTTTTTTTAATAGCCTCTAATAATCTCCTAAGTGTCTTGATTATCAGGGGCAATGGCAAGAAATGGTTAATTGAGGAAGAATCAGAGAGTCAATTCTTACTTATCATGATCAAGAATTTTGAGGGAGTTTAGTCCATTTTCATAAAGTTGAAGGGGTTTCATTCCAATCTCCCCATTTTTTTCAGTAATCAAATAATCATATAAACCTCTTGATTGTGTCTTTATCAATAAGGACCAACTGTAAAGATTTTCTTGCCATGTATCTCCCTGAGGCTGAGTAACAATAAGTGTACTGTATGTTTCTCTCTAAGACAAATCAGGTCCTGTGAGCTGCCGGCAGAGTCCTTCAGAGAATTATGGCATGGTTCTCCTGAACTGCAAGAGGACAACAAACAAGGAAAACATGTGCCCACTGAAAGGACTTTTTTTTTTCTGGCACAATTTTCATTCTCGACTGTGGCCCAAAACTCCTCTCTGTGTGGAATTCCCATTAACTTCAACAGGCAAATCGCCGACAGAATAATTTCCATCAAGAACACGGAGAAAAGGCTGGTGGGGCTGGGCAAGCTCCCTGGGATGCTTTCAGAGAAAAATGTGTGAGACTGTCTAGAATACGCACACGGTTGCCTTTCAATTTGGGGGAGGGGGATTCCTCTGCTCCTTGATGCCATTATGCCCATTGTGGGCATTTCGGGGTACGAGCCACTGAAGCGGCTCATGGATTCCTGATTCTTAAATTTCTCGAATCTGAATAGTTAGTCCACGTGACTCAGGCGCTGGCTCTATCACACTGACAGGTGGTGGTGGGGGGGCTTCAGATATTAAATAGGGTACCCTGTGAGCTTCCTCCTGAGTCCCCTCTTTTGCTGCCCTTCCCTGCTGACTCATTGACTGGACTCCCCACGAAGCAAGCTGTGATGGTTCTTTAGAGGCCTTCCCCTATGACTCTCAAAGGATGGAACTTCCAGATTTCCTCAGCAAGCCCATCAGTTACTGGAATCCTGATGCTGAGAGCTGTGAGCTGTTGGGAGCCTTGGCACCAGTGGCTGTATGCATCTCGTCAGGAGGTGGCTCTCGCCCTGTCCTTCCACACAGTGGATGCCCAGGACCTTGTATCCAGCCTGGAGCTGGCATGTGGTACCCACATTCTATTCATCCTTTTCCCTGGGAGCATATCTCTTGTATTCAGACCAATTTCGGGACCTGTGACTTTCCAAGCCCCCTTCCCTGACACCTGTCCTACTTTGAAGCTTTGCTTGATTTTCCAGACTTCCTCTAAAAATGGTCTCGCCTTGCATCCACCCCAAACTCCAATTTGGACAGTAAGTGAGATTTTCCCTCTGTACCTTGTCACCCTTTGTTCCCATGGGGCCAGGGTGTCCCGTTCTTCCTAATAAGCCCTGTAAAACACAAAACTAAGTCTGTTACTGAAACAACAAGAAAAGCCAAGCATATTGGGAGTTGGTTGCTCAAACTGATACATTTTGAAGGTCATTTGATCATAATTAAATCAGTCCTATAAGCGTATATTTCTTCAGGCTGATACTGCAGCTGTATCCTGCTGATAAGCCCTTGGAAGGAAAAAATTTGTATCTGTGGTCACTTTTTCACCTTGGCCAACCACATTTAATGACCTTAATTGGAACCTTTTAATACATTTAAAAATTTAGCCTTGCTGTTTAAATGGCAATTTACATAACATTATGCCTTCCTAAATGAGCTATAATTTTGGTAGTGATCAACATTTTAATACTTCATAGAGCAGAATTAACAAGGTGCATATTGAGTTATGTGATCTGCATTTTACCAATAGAAAATAAAATTTAATTTAAAATCGTCTTTAAGAACAGTTAGCTATAATTTCCATGATTCCTTTCTCAAATTTTGCTCTTAACTTTTAATTTTAGCTACAATTTAGACTCAGGTTTGTTCATATAACTGGTGAAAGCATAAACAGTAAAATTTTCATTATAGCAAATCCATGATTCAAAATATTAAGGAATATGATTACATTCCTACATATCATTTGCACAGGAACTCTAAGGAAAGGAGGATTGCAAAAATTGAGGCTTGAATAGGATTGCTAGATTTAACAAATAAAAATACAATATTTGGGACAAACATGCTATGAAACTATTTATATGAAATTAAAATTTAACCTTATATCCAATATTTTAACCAGCAACCCTAGTTTGCGCTCTGCTTTAAGGAGAGATTGGGTTTAACAGGCGGGAAAAGAAAAGAGATTTCTGTTTTAAGAAAACAGGACACCTGAAGACACAAAGAATGGGATTCTGTGCTTGAGGGACAGTGAAAAAGGTGGCAACTAAAGCAGAGCATATTTTAATCCATAAATTTGAGTAAAATGAAATTGAATCTGATAATCCCTGATCCATTTTTTTTCCATCTAGAGAATAAATTCTTAGTTTATGGTGCTTAACATGTAAGGTGTAACCATCTGAGTATCCCAAAGGTCAATGCCAAAAAATTACAACTAAAAGAGATAACATTCTCTTCTATATCCAACTTCTATTCAAATTGACTGCTTAATCACAGACAAGTCTCCACAACCCCTAGCAGCATCACATAACACTAACAAAAATCCTAGACATTAGATGCTACTTTTCCAGGCAATGCTTGAAAAATTTACATGGAGGAATGGAGAACAAAAACGCAAGGAGAAACATTAGTTCACTTGGCATCATCTCAGCAGACACGAGTTCTGAGTGAAACAGTTTAGCAAATACTTACAGGCGGTCCTGTGGGGCCAGGAACACCTGGAAGGCCTGGAATTCCTTGAAGACCCTAGAAGAGATAGTTCCTACCATAAAATCTGTTATATCATTGGAGGCAAAGTATTTTAATTCAGCAAATATTTTGACTATTGAAAACAAAACATCTATGTTGGCTAATCAAGAAACAAGGTATTTGTCATGTGTAAAGACCCACTTTTTAAGAATAAGGATGTTGAGCTAAAATGCTGTGGCATGCATGGCATCTGTAATGAACATAATTTAATGTGTTTGCTGATTCATAGAATATTTTTGATCTCACATTGTACATATCCTCAGAATCATCAATAGCATCTTTGAGAAGCCGGCACTGCTAAAGCATGAAAATACAAATTTCAGAGGAGCAGAATGCCATCAAAGAAATACATGATTTAACGAACGCTTCATTCAACTAGTGGAACAATGGAATCTGCGTTATGATATAATATTTAGTTTAGCTGGCCAGTTCATTTTAAGAAATTTGGCTCATCGGTGAATTTAAATTTGGAATCCTTTAGTGGCTTAAGCATAAAACTGAACACAAAGCCTCTCTTGCTCTGTCTTAGATTTGTAGCATCATGCTAGTTACACTGGATACATTTATATATTCAAGGAAGAATTGCTAAGATTAACTGATAATTTATGTAATTAATTTGTTCCTTTATCAGATATGTCAGCAACAAGCTCATAATATGAACTATTTCACAACTATTAAAATCATGTTTCAAAAGCTATTGAATAGTATAGAAAAAGGGAAAGTCACAAAATGTTACATAGGGTAAGGTCCAAATTATTAAAAAAAAATAGAAATGCAGTTCCTGAGAGATGAGACTGCTGGAGGCTCATAATGTCTTATCTGGAAACTTTATATCAGATGTGCTTCAGAGTACTGAATTTTCAGATTTGTTTTAAAGGAAACACATGTGCTTATACTGGTATTACATAATACTCCCAGTGGCATCTAAGGCAGCACCCACTAATGAACAGGCAAATATTTCTATTGCAAAACACATGATATTCTCACCAAATGGAATACATAGATTGGCTCCGTTTGATGTCAGGTCGGATTTTTCTGCCGAAGAAATTTAATCCAAACTTGGGAAAAATTTCTCAGGTTTTCAAAGGCATTTGAGCTTTGGAATTGTGGATCTGAGATTGTGGACCACAATAGGACTTTTACCAACAGTCTGAGAAGCACAAATTGGAGTAACTTTTACTCTTTTTAGTGTTTTTCTATATTTCTCAGATTTCCCGTAAGAATCTCAGATGACTTCTTTGATGAGAAAAATATACTTTAAAATACCCATTTATTATCTCAGATAACCATATGATGTATCGAGTTCTATTTTTAATGGTTCCACTTAAGCTTTTTTTTTTTTTTTTTTTGAGAGCTCTGTCTCATATTTGGTTGTCCTTCAACAAAGAAAGGGCTTCTCATAGCTCAGTTGGTAAATCATCTGCCTGCAATGCAGGAGACCTGGGTTCAATTTCTGGGTCGGGAAGATCCCCTGGAGAAGGAAATGGCAACCCACTCCAGTATTCTTGCCTGGAGAATCCCGTGCACAGGAGCCTGACAGGCTACAGTCCATGGGATCGCAAGAGTCAGACACGACTTGGCGACTAAAGCACTACCACCACCACTTTTTCAGGATTCAATTTTCTTTACTAAGTAATCTTTTCATAGTGCCAAATCATTCATTGTTATCGTAAGTTTCCTTACCTTTTCCTGTGCTGACATACACATGCGGTACACACTGTAAATATCAGATAAAGTGACCATGGTAGGATTGTTACATAGCGAATTGCTACATAGCTATTTATGGGAGCCCTAGAGGAGCAGGGTTCCATTGGGTCAGAGTTCACTGCATTAATTGGATCAAGGATCAAGCTCTATGGAATATGTCCATCTAATGCTTAATGGGATCATACATTCCTTCAGGTTCTTCATGTGATAGGAGGTGAAGAAATGTTGGAAGAAAAGAAGCAGCCCTTCTTGGGAGTGCTGAAATGCCTCCTGTAATAAGAGTCTTGGGTAAAATCTTATGCACACTTGTGTTAAAGAATGTGGATTGAAATTTTCTTCAAGATGGGTTCGTCCTCACTGGCAATGCTCTGTGTGTGTGTGTGTGTGCACGCACATGTGTATGCATCTGCGGCGGTACACATTAGCATGCTGTTTTGATTCTTTTTATTCCCCCATTATTAACTTGTCTATAGGGCTATAAGTGAAAAGGGAAAAAAGAAAACCCACTTCTTTTGGAAATGGACCTCTAAGTATCTGGAGATTATAAATGGTATACTACAAATTGCTTTATCTCAAAATAGCCACATTTCCATAAAATTCTCTCTATATGTACATGTATAAGATATGTATGTTCTTATGTATTCTTCTTTTTGCTACTTTTAGTCTCAAGACTGAATCAGTCTATAGATGCTGAGTCTTTAGGTAGTCTAATTTATAAGCTTGGGACTCATTAACCTTTGATGACCACATTAAACTTTAAAATAAACCTCAGTCCATAAATAAAAAAATCGTTCTCAGCAGTCTTTC
Organism: Capricornis sumatraensis; assembly: GCF_032405125.1. Lineage (NCBI taxonomy): Eukaryota > Metazoa > Chordata > Mammalia > Artiodactyla > Bovidae > Capricornis > Capricornis sumatraensis. The sequence goes on from NC_091079.1 coordinate 10,695,124, forward strand.
TCTGAACAAGCTGAAATTCTGTACTAAGGGTAAAAGTTACTGTGGATGTATAAAGGGCAAGAAGATAATTTTAGAAGACAAGAACGTCATTAAAGAAGACAAATACATGTTAAAGAGTAGGACAGTCGATTTAGCATATTGTACCAAACTAAAATACAAATTAAAGTTTATTGCCTAGATAGTCAAGTATCATTAGAACTAAGTTCTTTCCCTGTTCTGATATTCTGATTTTTCCATTCATAGCTCAGTTGCTATCAAACATATTTATTTTTCTACTGCTGCAATTTATGGCTGAATATATTCTGCAAGTCCCACTTATTGATTATTGTTCTAAAATACTTTAAAAAAGATCTGCATTCCAATCAAGAATCCCCTCTGACTATAAGATGTGGGTCTGTGTCCTATCAGTATCTGCCAGTTTGTTACCTTGAGCTGTGACAGAGCATCTGTAACGACTGGACAGAGGGCAATGTCCCTTTTGTTAAAGAAAGAACAACTCTTTAAGTTTCCAAATGGACTATGATCATTATTAAATAGGAATTGGGAATTCCTCAAAGAGAGAGTGTGATGTCATTCTATATCTTTTCCAGTAAGGGTAGGACAGACATCTTAGATCTTGTATGATTAGATATTGGTGGTGGTGGTTTAGTTGCTAAGTCATGTCCAACTCTTGCGACCCCCATGGACTGTTATGTATGTATTAAAATAGGATAATGTATTGGCCAGTTGGCAATATGTATGTTCTTGGGCAAAGTTTCATTCACTTAAACAATCAACAAATTAAAATTTCAGGGAGTATCTGAGTCCAAGAAGACAAGATAATATTCAGTATTTCCCATCTGTCAGAGAGGGACAAACTGCATTGACCCATACCTCCCGAAAGGCCCAACTGAGTTGTATATAACTTCAGGTGTATTCATATTTTCATGTGATGTGAAGAAACAATGAAAACAATCTCCTTATGAACTAGCTGGAATTGAATGTCTAAGAGTCTTGTACAACATCTGTGTACCCTGTGTTAAAGAAATCTACAAGTTGTACTTAAGCAAAAGCACACTAAAATAGTGGAGGAATTAAGGAGGGGTTCAGTTCACTGCAGAATCAATAAAAGTTAACTTCTAATAAATTTAATTTAGAGTCACTTATAAAAAAACCTGAATTCCATTTATTTCCTGATCTTTTTGCTATACCTTCTCAATTGCCTTTAAAGCCTACTTCTTGAACCTAGGCAGTTAAAAGCTGTTAGACTATTAACATCAGATACTGTGCTTGTACTTTAGTGCAACTTTCTGTGGAGCATGAAGATGCAAAAGCTCAATAACTCTTCCTTATTTTGAAAATAAAATGCCTTTACTCTCTTATTTATGGATGAAAATAAATGTATTTCTTTGCTCTTCAATTTTTAACTTGGAAAGAAACAAGCCAATCCTTACTGTTTTCTTGAACAGAATCAACATTAATTAAAAACAATAACATGGTAATTTATAAAGTGAAATATATAACTCCAACTCAAAAATAGATCTACTTTATATTGTCATGATTTTCTACACTAACATCAAGGTTAATATATGCCAGATGGCTTACTTACTTTCATTAAGAATTATTAGTATCAAAACTGTTTAAACTAACAACAATTCATCATCCTAATTGGTTTTTCTAAGAGTTAATGTGAATTATGCAGGAAAGAATGCTATCCTCAGATCGGCATGGCTGAGAGTCAGAAAATTATATCACCATCTCAAAAGCACATTTGACTTTGAACTTTAGTGGGAGGGTGAGCGGATGATTAAAGCAGTCCAGGCAGACCCTTTTGATGTGTGTGTGTGTGTGTGTGTGTCTGTGTGTGTGTGTATGTTTTCCTCCCAAGAGTTTGAAAGTTGAGCAGAGATACAGACAAACCAAGGTCATTGAAATTGAGTCCTGTTAACGGCAGAGGACCAGGAAGTTCTATTGAGCTCTGGAGCTGCCCTTAGCCCTAGGCTGGTTGCTAACTAGCCCTTCAATTCTATGAAGTTTTCAGTAAGTTTCCTCTTTCCCCTTGCTTTTGTCTTGAGAGATGTAGAATTTTTACCTCCTGCATGAAAACTTATCAATTAACTGATAACTTTGTGCTTAAATTTCCTTGTCCCAAAAACTGGACCACTGACAACAAACATCAACGTATTATTTAAAATGGGCTAACATTTGGGGAAAAAACACTGTTTTTGTTTTTATTTGTTTAGCATCAGACATGAGCTACAGGGAAACTGATGTCCTTTTGTTGTGTCCTGTGTGTGAAGGCTCAGCAGGAGGGTTCCATGGTCAGAGGAGTCTGTTACCTCGTCACCTTTCTCCCCAGGCACGCCAGGGTAGCCCCGCTCGCCTTTGCTCCCCTAGAAAGACAATACATTAAGTTAGTATGCTCAGTCATTTTGTCATCTTTGGAAAAATGAAAATATCCTGCTAAGGACACTTGGGGCCTGTTGTTTGGACAGAATTGGGAAACAAATAAATGACATATGCAGATGGCTTTTCCAAGATATTTTTAGAAAAGGTACTATATTTTTAAATGGATTTATTTATTTATTTTTTACCCCAAACTGAAGGTTGCACTGAAGAGAGATTTCCCTACCTTTGGTCCCTCTCTGCCTGGGATTCCTGGAGGACCCCGTGGCCCCAGATCTCCCTAGAGGACAGAGCAGTCGCAGGTAAGCGAAGGCACCATGGAGGACTTCCAGGGTCCCCTGGTCCACACTCAAGCCTCGCCTTCTTACCTTCCGGGCTGCAGAATCAAACTTTCCGGGCTCACCAGCACCAGATTCTTCTCCTTTGTTGCTTTTTAGCCCAGGGACACTGGCTTGGCAGTTGCCACAGAAATTCTAATGAGGACAGAGATAAGATCACTTAGAGATTCATCAAAGTAATGTATAAAAGTGAGCTCTGATTGGATTTGAACTTCTATCTGAACCTTTGTGAGAGCTGAATGACAACCACTGCTATGTCATTCTATAATTTAATCGGTTAGAATGACTACTTTTGGTGGGGGGGGGGTACAAAAACTATCTTAAAAGATAAACTCAGTGCACTCCCCTCATTGTCTGGTGGTTAAGACTCCATGCTGCCAATGCCGGGGGCACAGGTTTGATACCTGGTCGGGGAACTAAGATCCCACATGTCTCATGGTGTGGCCAAAAAATAAAAAGATAAACTCATAATTCAAGGACATAGAGTTCCAAATGCTTAGCAGCATGTTAAAAAAGAGGTGGCGACAAAGTTTGGAATAATCAGCAAGATCACAGAGCTCATACAACCAAGAGCATAAATCCTTAAAAAAGAAAGAAAAAAAGAGAAAGCTGTGAAGAAAGGATTTTTCCTTCTGAGAGCCCAATCAGTTGGAAACCTACACACAGCTTTCTATCATTTTGTTAGTTGAAGCACTCATGTGGGAAGTAATTACTTGAGTGACTTGGACTTGACTTCTAAGTCAAATCCAAGTGCAGATAGGAAATCTAAGTGGAATTATCCTTCCGTCCCCTTCTCTGTAATCTTTAGCTGATCTGGAAAGGCTTGAATTTAGGTGTCTGAGCTCACAAGATAAACTTCTTATCATGTAAAGCTCTACAGAGGCTTATTTTTAAATACATTGTTATAAACATATGATCAGGAAAGGCATAAAATAGGGACCACTGAGTGGGGGAGATAGTTTCGATTTAACAACTGACCAAAGGTAGGACAATAGAAGCCTCTATTCTTTCATCCTTTTAACCAAGTGGAAAAATCTTTAAACACTAAGTGGAAACTGAAATTTGCCATTGATGAGAAATTGACAAGAAAGCCCATATTATTCAAGTTCAATATTTTGACGCAGTGTATATGAGGACAGGTTTGGTTTCCAGACATATGCCCCATGGAAGACTAATTTTGTATGGTATTGAAAAGGTTCTGAGGCAATTTGCCTAAAAAATGCTGGGTTAGAAGAATTCTCTTTATGGTGGTCCTTCTTAGTGCTGGAAAGCATTAGAAGGAGCTGGAGTGTGCAGTTTCCCAAACCAATTTGACCACCAGGATCATTTCATTTAGTTAATGTGCTGGTAAGGAGTTAAGAAACACATACCTAATTGTAGGACGACAACTATTAAATCTGAAAATCTATGAAGGTAGCAAGATGCTTAAGGACTTAGGAGAACCAAAAAAGCTTTCCCTATTTCAAAAAGTATAAAGAAGGTGAATTACTGTATCTGTAGACTTTGGAAATAAATAGTGACATTTTAGAATGGATTATTCAATTGATTTTTTAAAAACTGAAGTATAGTTGATTTACAATGCTGTGTTAATTTCAGGTACATGGCAAAGTGATTCAGTTATATGTAGATATATATCTTTTCAGATTCTTTCCCACTATGCTGCTGCTGCTAAGTCGCTTCAGTCGTGTCTGACTCTGTGAGACCCCATAGATGGCAGCCCACCAGGCTCCTCTGTCCCTGGGATTCTCCAGGCAAGAATACTGGAGTGGGTTGCCATTTCCTTCTCCAATGCATGCATGTATGCTAAGTTGCTTCAGTCATGTCCGACTCTGTGCAACCTGGTGGATAGCAGCCCATCAGGCTCCTCTGTCCACAGGATTCTCCAGGCAAGAAAACTGGAATGGGTTGCCTTTTCCTTCTCCAGGGCTAAATACTAGGAATATAAAATAAATCACACATATATACATGTTGCCCATGTGAAAGTGAAAGTCACTCAGTCGTGTCTAACTCTTTGCAACTCCATGGACTATACAGTCCATGGAATTCTCCAGGCCAGACTGGAGTGGGTAGCCTTTCCCTTCTCCAGGGGATCGAACCAACCCAGGGATCGAACCCAGGTCTCCTGCATTGCAAGCGGATTCTTTACTAGCTGAGCCACCAGGGAAGCCCTGTAGCCCATGTGTGTGTGTATATAAATATACTGTCCATTCATACATTGACAGATACTACGCATGAAGTTAAGTGAAATGTAAAGGGTTCAATCTTAGCATTCCACAAGGAAACAGGCAAATACATATCCTACATATGTTCCATTATCATCCTCCCCCATCTGTTTTACAAATAAAATAAAGGGAAGTATTACAGAAAAAAATGGCAGTGAGATTAATTCCCTAGGAGGTGGATAATAGGTACAGATTATTTTTATTTAGTGGAGTCACAGGTGTTAGGGTAATTGTCAGCTTTGGAATTTTGTAATGCACTTTGTAAAATCCCATGACATAAAACTCAGCCTTCAAACTAGCTGTTTTTTGAGCAGCTTTTCCTTGTGGACTGGCCAGGGCAGATACTGTGAGGAGGACTGGGTTTCACAGTGGAGAGCCCAGGGGGTGGTGACCACCATTAAGAGAAAGCTCACTCCAGGGAGAAAATGGTCCACTCAGGGTGTTAATGGCACTCTTCTCTCATAGCTCACCTCAGAACTACCCACTCACCTCAGAACTACCCACTCCTCCCTGCGCCCCGGCCCCCCACCCCTCCAGTCCCAATATGAGAGGCCAGTAAAGAAGAGAGTCAGGGGATTAGTACCAATGGCACAAGATACAGATTGGATCCATGCTCCTTTTACTGTCTGAAAGATGCTCTACCATTAACAAAAATGGAATTTTAGTTCAGGCTAACTCAACCTCTGGTAAAGATTTCCTTTCTGATTTTTTTTCTGGAAATTAGCACACAATTTCTTACACGGCAACACAATACCTTGAACAAGGCCCCGATGTCTCCCAAGAGAGGAAGTGCAATCTGTGGATAAGGAGAAAAAACCAAATATAGGTATTTAGACATGTATTGGCACTTATAATACAAACATAAAACAAATGTAGATATTTTCCCTCAAAATGCTGAGCAGCTGAGATTTCTCATCATAAAGCTTCTAAGAGCCTCCCATTGCCATCACAATGGTTGGCTATCATGAGGCTTCCTATTCAGAAACAAATACAGGACACTAACAGAGTTCATAACCATTTTTGAGAAATAGAGAAATACCATTTCTTTACCATGAACATGGAATCACACACACGTCATCGTTTCAATTCTGAGTCATGCCGGGCGACCATCATGCCAACCTTAACATATTATTGGTTTAAAATTATACATAAAGACAAATCATTTGTTAAAAGGAAACCATTCCTCTGCCAAGCAAATCATCAGGCTATTGAGAAATATGGAAAGTACAGGACGTTTGCCTTAAAGCTGTTCTTCATTGAATTCAAAAGAGCCAACAGGTGGCTTAAGTGATGGGCAAAATAGATACTGGGAGACTCAGGCAGAGTCTCCCTCATGTCTTAAAATGTCCCTTCAGAGAGACACCATAAATCCCAGTAACGCTTTAGACTCCCAGACAATACATACATGATTCACTACATTGGGGAGTTAAAGGCCAAAATACCTCGCTGCACATAGCTTATGAAGGCATATAAGGCCTGCATAGTGTGAGAAGCAGAAGGATTTGTGAGACTTAGAACTGAGAGGCTAGATTTGGATTTTATTATACAAAATTCTTAATACGATGTCATGTAACATACAGCTTCTTAAATTATAAGTGCCGATTCTGAGGCTATTTAAAGGGATTTCACTGTCACTCAAAGCAAAGTTTAACCTGAAATAAAACTGGACACACATTTAGTGCCTAAACACATTTTGAAAGAGCCTACTCAAGGCAGTTTTGTAATTTAATCATTTCAGCATTTTTAAAGCCACAGAATCAATAGATATGTACTATATTGTGGGAAACTTATCCACAAACATTCATTTAGAAAAATGAAATTCATTTAGTCATTAGCATTAGAAAGAACAGAATCTGTGGCTATATATTTTAACTCAGTTTTCTGTGGGATTGAGACACTATATGCCAAGGTTCAACTTGAGGCAAAATTGTACAACTGAATTATGCCCTCAGGAAATAAGTATTCACCACACACACAAGAATGCTGATGTAGCTTGAATTTTTTTCCCTTTAGAAAATAATGGGGATAAACAAAATCACCAAGCAGTCACTGAGCATTCTAATTGGTTTGGACAGCAAAACTTGCTTGGTAGGCTGTTTGGCTTCTGGGTGCATTAAAGATACATAAATCAGGCACAGTCTGTCAACATACCGGGTCACCTGGGGGACCTGGCAGACCTGGCTTTCCATCCCTCCCTGGAGCTCCCTGAAAACAGAAATATCATGTTCAAATCTTTGCACCTTGGAACAAGAGCAGATTAAAACAGGTTGGGGGAGCGGGGAAGCAGGTAACAATTGTTCTTACATCATTCCCTGGGGTCCCTGGAGTTCCTGGCAACCCAGGGAGACCTCGAGGACCCTGCAAAAGGGGGAAAATAGCTACTTACAAGGACAGTCCTTTAGTAATTTCCCCCCAGGTCAGCAAAGTGGATTTGCGGTGCCAAATAGCTTGGTTAAGTAGCTTACCTGAATCCCTGGCTCTCCAGCTGGTCCTTGGGAGCCCTGAGTAGAAGGAGATTCAGTGATCATAATTCTGTTGGGAATGTCCATAAATTATCCACAAGGGATAAAGGAACAAATACTGTCACGTACTTAGTGGAGCAGCGGGGCTCGCCACCACACACAACCCTGAAAACTTTCTGCAAAGTTGGCTAAGAGTCCTGGGTGGCAGGTAGACCCCTGACCAAATGCAGTGCTGGAGGTACCACCATGACTGTGCTTGGATGCCTGGGACACTCGTCTTGGCCCTGCCATCCTACACACTCATGAGTGTACAAACACCACACCTGAGTTCTGTCTGTCAGACACTGACCGCCCACAAGGTAACCAGCTCAGGCTTCCTTCCTTCCTGCTTTTTACTGTGAGTCCTTTCTCTGAAGAAATTGTCAGAACCAGTTTTCAGTGAGAGGAGTAGGAAATAAAACTTCAATCAATTATTCTTTTCTGTGTTAGGAAACTGGAATTTAGGGGAAGCTAAAATGGGCTAGAAGATTATCGGCGAATCTAATGATGACAGATCCTTCCCTACTGCATGACTGTGGGCCTCTGGCTGAGGATGTGACTGACTACCTGGGTAAGCAACGAGCTGGGGTCTCAGTACCTGACTTCACTACCTGCTTGCTGCCTTCTCTCTTCTTATTTTGAAATACATATTCATATTGTCGAAGCTACTTTTTTGCTTCTTTGCTATTTATTCTGTGTGTTTAAGTTATTTTTGGTTTGTTGGTTTATTATTTTTTCTTGCTTCAACCTCCTTCACTCCCCTAATAATTTCCTAAACTACTTTTTTACTATGTTTAACCTCCCATCTCTAGTGGTCTTTACCTTTTCTCCCTGGAAAATCAAACAGCAGTCAAACACAGTACAACCATTCACTATTTACATCTTCTTTTACCTCTCAGGATAATTTCATTTCAAGGCCAATCCCCAAATTAATGTCATTAGAATAACCATTTATCTCACTTTTCTTGTGCAAAAATCTGTTAGTTTTTTCATAGTAAATATAAAGTTTTATCTCTTACTGCTATTTAGTCCACAAGCATACATACAATGGTCATTATTATTCTTATGGCTATTATTTGTCTTAATGATTATCACAAACAATTTTATTACCTCTTCTCTAAGATAATACATACAGATTTTTGATATCTCACTTATATGCACACCATTAAAATTAAGTTTTCATTTTATTCTAATTGAAAATAGCAATTAGAATAACCTTATATTGGGGCATTCTCATAATCTTGTAAACATGAGTTTGTACTTTTTAATATATAGAATGGAGGAATAAAGGGTTAAGTCCACGTTTTCTAATTCAAAAAAATCAGTGTATGTGTGATTAGCATCTGTAAGTCAATAAACAGTGGCTACCTTCTGTGTTAGGATGTAACTACAAGGCCCATTAATTCATGCCCTCTGACTAGCATTTTTTTGTATTTCTTCCTCTGACCATTTCATTCTTTTCTATTATTCATATATGTCACAAGATCTTATTTCACAATAGCAGGTCAACCGGGTTTCAGGAACTTGACTGAATTTCACTTACAGTTCGGCCAGGAATTCCTATCCCTGGGGGGCCTATGTCACCTGGGGAGCCTTGGACACCTGGCAGTCCTCTTTCGCCCTGTGCAATGAGATGCTTCTATTAGTGAGAGGTTCGAGGGACATGAATTTTCTAGGCACATTTTGCAAATTATTAATTCTTTAAAAATTATCTTTGATATTTTACCTTTGGCCCTCGTGGCCCAGGTGCCCCAGGACTTCCATCTAATCCCTAAAGAAAGAAAAGAAAATCAGGTTAATATATTTTCTTTTTCTAAAAAGTTTACTTACATCTAAGAAGTTATAACTCAAAAATATTTCATTGCTCCTCATCTTTTTTGCATAAACTGTTTTCTGTAAAAGAATAAGGAACAGGGAATACAAATTTTACTACATTGTAAGTTTTGTATAGTTACTTTAAAATATAAAATGTTTTCATCTTTAAAATGAGGCATCTGGTATTGAGAACTGTTTATTATTATTATATAAAAGGTCAAAGGGGATGAGGAAAAAAAGGCATATGAAATAAGCATATGGTTTAGATTTTCCATAAAATGTCCTGGGATTAGCCCAAGCCACAAAGACCTTTTTTTTTTTTTAATAGATGACTGCCTATGGCCACATATGCAGAGCCTCTAGAAGGGAAATTTCAAGCAGTTTGTTTAAGACTGTCCAAGGAAGGTTCATGTTTTAAAGCTAGTATACTTTACTAGTCTTCTTTGATCCCTAAAGAAGATTCAGGGGGTGGGGTGGGGCTATAAATCTTCCCAAATTGTATGTAAAATGGTATGTGTTATGTGCGTTGTCTTCAGAAGAGAGGCCTTTGTATCAAATTTCCAAAAAGATTAGACCTCTGATCTAAAGAATAAGATGAAAACTTCTTTTTTCTGCAGACCTAAGCTTATTCCTATACCTGTGATCAGAAACAGGGAGTACATAGTTATTCATCAACTTTCAAAGGAAATATCAGCAAAAGGGTTACTACTTACCGGTTCCCCTGGCAGGCTTTTTCCTGGAGGACCAGCCTCACCTTTTGGACCTGGAAGTCCAGGAGGGCCTGTAATCCCACCTGGGTCTCCCTGAGGAAACAAGGTGAGATTCTCACTTCACAGCTCAGGTTCATGGTGGGTGGTGTGGCAGCAACCATACTTTAAATTGTCATCACAGTCAGTCACACTGCATTCTCTCATTCACTTATTTCACAGTGTATACTGAGTGCCCAATCCACACAGACACTGTTCTCTTAAGTGCACTTGGATCTTGTGGAGAGCTATGTTACAATAAGTTTATGGTCTCCTGAAATGTATGTAAGTGAATAGACAGAGGCACAGAAGGGAAAATCTATTCTTCATATAATTTTTACATCTTCTTTAAGTTATTCTCAAGTAATGGTTCAATATGAATATACTATTTCCTTGTAGACATCAAGAAGCACATCACGAAATTGAGACTTCTTAGGTCTAAACCTGTGCTGTCTATAACTATAGCTGAGCATGAAACAGACTTTTCAAATTCTGAGAGCGTCATCTCCAAAGCGGTTCATTTTGTCACATTGTGTTTCAGTGCCAGCACCCGGCTGCCACAGGGAACAACTCCAGAGAAGCCATTCCTGCATAGTCCACGTGAACATCTAACCTCAGCTGCCATGTCCTGTCCTTTCACTCCTCCAAAGCCCTTATGATCCTGTCTCATACTCATCCTCAGCTACTTAACATACAGAGTGAGTGAAACAGAAGCGATACCTTTTCTCCTTTAATGCCTTGTTTGCCTGGGATACCGTGTTCTCCTGGTAACCCCTAGAAAATTCAGAATTAAAGGGCAAGACATATTAGAACATTTCTTATTGTAAGAACATTTCTATCTCTGAGTCTTTGTCAGGAGAACTAAAATTTAACATATGGGAATGTGCTGATTTTGGTCTCCTGGAGAGAGAAAAACATTAATGAAAGTATGTGGCTTATTGTTTCAAGTGAGGAAACCTGGATGTAATGGAAAAAAATAAATAAATAAGGGAGAACTGAACCAAATGCCCAACCATATTACTGCCCCAAACGGGATAAACAGAAAATATACTTTTACTTTGACTTGGCAACAGAGGCATTTTCTCTTTTTATTTTGTTCTCTTTTTTAGCCTAGTCCCTATCACATAACATAATTGTCTACATATCCTGTGGTTCCACCTGTGCCACCAGCATTTTGTTCTTTTTTTTATAAGATCTCTCCTTTAGGCTCACCTGCAATGGTTCACTAAATGGCTTGGGGGATGCAACAAAAAGTTTTGCTCCATGAACTGAATGTTCAGAGTACCAAATGACCAAATGTGCTGAAGGATGAACCTTGGAGGCTCAGCCTGGGATCACTGATAATAGAGCAAGGTGTCAAGGGGATGCTCCCAAAATGATGGGAAAAGGAGAGATTCTAACAGTTTCATGGAGCATAATCAAATTGCCAGACAGAGGTCAGTGTCCAAGAAGCATTTTCCTTGTTTTGTTCAAGTGAGGACTGATGTAGAGCTTTTGACTCCCAAGATGTCAGAAGGCCAGGGAATTTGTCCAAGGGACACAAAGCTGACATCAGAGAAAGAATAGAAAAGTGAATTTACTCAATCAAAAAAATAGCAGAGTACACATTCTTATTCTTTACAGGTGCACAAGGAACGTTCTCCAGCTAAATCACATGCTAGGCCACAAAACAAGTCTAAATAAATATAAGGGAGTAGAAATTGTATCAAGCATTGTTTCTAACCAAAATGGTATGAAATTAGAAATCAATTACAGGAATAAAAATGGGATAAACACAAAAACATGGAGACTAAACAACATGCTATAAAAAATCAGTATGAAAACGAAGAAATCAAAAGGAAACCAGAAAACACATCAAGACAAATAAGAATGGAAACACTACTTTCCCAAATCTACAGGGTACAGCAACAGCAGTTCTAAGAGGAAAGCTTGTAGTGCTACAAGCCTAACTTGAGAAACAAGAAAAAAGTCTCAGATAAAAAACTGAACCTACCAACTGAAGGAATTAGAAAAAGAAGAACAAGTGAAACCAAAAGTCTGCAGAAGGAAATAACAAAGATCAGAGAGGAAATAAACAAAATAAAGACCAAAAAAAAAAAAAAACACTAAACAATAGAAAAGATCAACAAAACAAATATCTGTGTTTTTTTAAAAGATAAACGAAAGTGGTAAACTTTTCATGAGAGTTCATCAAGAAAAAAAGTGAGAGGATACACTTAAACAAAATAAGAAGTGAAAGAGGAGAAATAACAACCATTACCATGAAGATACAAGAAGATAATAAAAGAGCAATACTGTTATATGCCAAAAAAGTGGACCACCTAGAAGAAGTAGACAAATTTGTGGAAACATAAAATTTTCCAACACTGAATCAGGAAGCAATAGACAATCTGAACAGGCTGGTCACTAGTAGTGAAATTGAATTCATAATAATATGAATAAAATTACAGAAAGTAAATAACTGGAACTGGACAGCTTCACAGGTGATTGCTACCAAACATATAATGAAGAGCTAATGCTTACCCTTCAAGATTACTAAAAACTGAAGAGGAAGAAACACTCCCAAATTCATTCTATGAGGCCACCATTACTCTGATACCAAAACCAGAGCAAAACAGAAAATTACAGGGCAATTCCACTGATGAAGGACTTCTCTGGTGGCTCAGTGGTAGAGAATCTGCTTGGCAAGCATAAGGCACAAGTTTGATCCTTGGGTTGAGAAGATCCCCCAGAGAAGGAATTGGCAATGCACACCAGTATTCCTGCCTGGGAAATCCCATGGACAGAAGAGCCTGTCAGGCTATAGTCTATGGGGTCTCAAAAGAGTTGGACGTGACTTAGCGACTAAATAACACAACAACATCTCTGATGAATACAGATGTGAAAATCCTTCTCAAAATATTAGTAGTGAACTGAATTCAACAATATATAAAAGTAATCACATAGCATGATCAAATGGGATTTATTCCAGGAATGCAAGGATGTTGCAATATCCATGAAGCAATCAATGTGATATACCACATTTACAAAAGAAAGGATAAAAATCATGATAATCTCAAAAGGTGCAGAAAAAGCACTTCAGAAAATTACACATTCACTCATGACAAATGCTCATCCAAGCTGGTATAGAGGGAACATATCTCAATATCATAAACACCATTTGTGACAAATTCAAAGCTAACATCATACTCAGTGGTGAAAAGCTGAAAACTTTTCCTCTAAAATCAGGAAGAAAACATGTACGCTCACTCTCATCACTTCTATTTAACACAGTATTGGAAGTCCTAGCCATAGCACTCAAAAAAGAAGAAGAAATAAAAGGCATCCAAATTGCTGTGATTTACATCAGTGTTCTGCCTGACTCCTCTGAGTTTTGTAGTTGCTGATCTTACAAGAAGGTGGAGTGCTGAAGAATTGATACCTTCATGCTGTGGTGCTGAAGTAGACTCCTGAGAGTCTGTTGGACAGCAAGGAGACCAAACCAGTCAATTGTAAGGGAAATCAACCCTGAATACTCATTAGAAGGACTGATGCTGAAACAGAAACTCAAGTATTTTGGTCATCTAATGCAAACAGCTGACTCATTGGAAAAGTCCCTGATGCTAGGAAAGATTGAGGGCAGAAGGAGAAGAGGGCATCAGAGGATGAAATGGCTGAAAGGCATCACTGATACAATGGACATGAACTTGGGAAAACTTTGGGAAATGGTGAGGGACAGAGAGGCCTGCTGTGCTGCAGGCCATGGGGTTGCAGAGTTGGACATGACTGGGTAACTGAACAATGACAACCTTTTCTTCATTGTAAGGGCATCCAAATTAGAAAGAAATAAGTAAAACTGTCACTTATTTGCAGATGACATATATACAGAAAACCCTAAAGTCTCCACCAAAAAAGCTATTAACTAATAAATGAGTCCAGTAAAGTTGCAGGATATGAGGTTAATATACAGAAATCTGTTGCTTTTCTATATATTAATAATAAACCATCCAAAAGATAAAGCAAAACAATTCCATTTAAAACTGAATGAAAAAGAATACAATACCTAGGAATAAACTTTACCAACAAGGAGAAAAAACTATATTCTAAAAGCTATAAAACACTGATGAAGAAAACCAAACAAGATATAAAGAAATGGAGAAGTACCCTGTGTTCATGGATTGGGAGAATTAATACAGTTAAAATGTTCATACAATCCAAAGCAAGCTACAGATTTAATGCAATCCCCACACTGAACTAGGATAAAAAATCCTAAAATTTATTGAAAGCACAAAAGATCCCTAACTGCCAAAGCAATCTTGAGAAAGAAAAACAAAGCTGGGAATATCATACTCTGACTTCAGACTATACTACAAAGCTACAGTAATCAAAACAATATGGTACTGGCACAAAAAACAGACACGTAGCTTAATGTGACAGAATGGATAGCTCAGAAATAAACCAATTAATGGTCACTTAATTTATGACAAAGGAGGCAAGAATATACAGTAAAGACAATATTTTCAATAAGTGGGAAAACTGAACAGTTTTGTATAAAAGAATGTTAGAACATTTTCTCACACTATATACAAAAATAAATTCAAACTTAATGAAAGCCTCAAAGATAAGACCACCATAGAACCCCTACAAGAAAAAATAGGCAGAACACTCTGACATAAACTTTAGCAATATATTTGAATCTGTCTTCTAAACAAAGGAAATACAAGCAAAAATAAACAAACAGGGCCTAATTAAACTTAAAGGGTTTTGCATGGCAAAGGAAACCATGGACAAAATGAAAAGACAACCTACTGAATGTGAGAGAATATCTGCCAATGATATGGCTGAAAAGAGGTTACTATAAATATAAATATATCATAGAACTCAATATTAAGAAAAACAAACAACTGGTTTAAAAAATGAGCAGAAGACCGAATAGACATTTTTCCAAAAAGACTTACAGATGGCCAATAAACACATGAAAAGATGCTCAATATTGCTAAGCATCTAGAGAAATGCATATCAAAACCACAGAAAGGTATCACTTCACACCCATCAGAATCGCTATCATCAAAAATTCCACAAATAACAAATGTTTGAAAGGATGTTGCAAAAAGGGAACCTGAATACACTGTTGGTAGGAATGAAAATTGGTTTAGCCACTAGAGAAATCATTATGGAGGTTCTTCAAAATCTAAAAGAGAATCACCTAATGATTCAGCAACCCCACTCCTGGTTATATATTCAAAGGAAATGAAAACAGTAATTCAAAAAGATGCATGTACCTCAGTGTTCCTAGCAGCATTATTTACAATTGCCAAGATATGGGAGAAACCTAAGTGTTCATCAACAGATAAGTGGATAAGAAGATATCATATATATTTAATGGAATGCTGCTGCTGCTGCTGCTGCTCAGTCGCTTCAGTTGTGTCTGACTCTGTGCGACCCCAGAGAGGGCAGCCCACCAGGCCCACCCCGTCCCTGGGATTCTCCAGGCAAGAACACTGGAGAGGGTTGCCATTTCCTTCTCCAATGCATGAAAGTGAAAAGTGAAAGTGAAGTCGCTCAGTCGTGTTTGACTCTTAGTGACCCCATGGACTGCAGCCCACCAGGCTCCTCCATCCATGGGATTTTCCAGGCAAGAGTACTGGAGTGGGGTGCCATTGCCTTCTCTGTAATGGAATGCTATTTGACCATAAAAATGAGAGAAATTTTGCCATTTGCAATAGTGTAGATGGACCTAGAGAGTATTGTTCTTTATGAAATATCAGAGAAAGACAAATATTGCATGGTATCACTTATATATGGAATATAAAAAATAAAATGAATGAATATAACCAAATGTCACAGACTCACACATATAGAGAACAAACTAGTTACCCATGGGGGAAAGGGAAGGGGGGAGATAGACGAAAGGGATTAAGAAATACAGACTATTGTGTGTAGAATAAATAAGGAGGAAGGGTTTATTGTGTAACACAGGGATTTTAGCCATTATTTTGTAGTCACTTTAAATGGTGTATAATCTATGAACATATTGAATTATTATTATGTACACCTGAAACTAATACTGTAAATCAAGTATAATCCAGTAAAAGAAAAAACAGTGCATTTAAGGGGTGTGAGGATATATATGTATGTGTATGTGTGTATGAGAGAGAGAGAGGGAATTGTGAATCCAGTAAAGCTAGCCTATAATGCAACCTGAGGACCTGTCACCAATTGCATTATAGAAGTATTTTCAGCCAAAAGATTTGCCCCCTTTTTGGAGACTTCTGCAAGAATACAACAACAGAAGCTTTGGAAATGTCTTTCTTGAATGGAGAATTTAATCAAGAGCCATGTATAACGATGTATAATGGAAATGTTAACTTGGGTTTCAAAGACTGATTTGTTAGGTTAATAATATTCAAAAGGATCTCACATAACTAAATGGAGATATGAGCCTTCTCAACAGTCTCTGACATTAGGTGTGATCAGTTTCAGTGGCAGAGATGACCCCTGCCCTTGGAAAATGCAGTATAACTCATTTGCATGAACAGATGCTGACAGTCTTTAAAATGACACATGCATCTACTATACATACAATATCTCCTGGTGGTCCTCTGGGTCCCACAGAGCCTGCAGGTCCTTGCTGACCCTAAAATAGAAGGAGATATATACTTCACTTGTGCTAAAAATATAGTCTGTACCTGAATATATGTAAAACATGGTGTGACCTTCATCTATAGAAAAGTATCCAGGCTCCTCTGTGTAACACTGAAATGTGCTTTGGGCTTACAGTTTCAAGACGTTTTTATTTAAATGAGTCTGTTCTCATGCAGGTTTGATGCGTGGGTTGGGAAGACTCCCCTGGAGGAGGAAATGGCAATCCTTTCCAGTATTCTTGCCTGGAAAATCCCATGGACAGAGGAGCCTGGTGGGCTACAGCCAATGGGGTCTCAAAGAGTCGGACACGGCTTAGTGGCTGAGCACACATGCATGTTCTCACCAGCAGATGAGTCTGGATAACCTGCTGTACACATGGGTAGGGGCACATTACATGAATCCTCCTAGTGCCTCCTAGCAGTGGGTCTCCTTTGGGACAGTCCTACAGCATCCTGTGTGGGAAACTCAAGTGCCTGTGGGCTGCAGAATTTGGGCTTGGGAAATGAAATCCTGTTCTCTTTAAGGAAACAGGGTCATAGATGTGGCTCATATGTTTTACTTTTAAAGCTTTCAGAGATGCTATTGTGAATATGGTCTGAAAAGTGCTTAAATATCCTATTGTGATCCAAAAGACAGAGGCACCGTATGTGTAATAAATGCAGCCAATATGGGAGAGTGTCTGTGGGAGAAATCACTATGAAAACATGATAAAGTCCACGACAACATTTGTGATGAAAATGAGTGGTACATCAGAGCTCCTTGTTTTACACAGAAATGGCTATACCTTCAAAACAACTTCCACATTTACCTGAGTTATTTCTTATGTACCTTTAGTCCTGGGCTTCCAATTACACCAGGTGGACCAGGATCTCCAGGCTCGCCCTAAACACATGGGTGGGATAGAAATGGTTACTTTAATTTTCACAATCTCATTGTGTTGGAGATGCAAGAGAAGGCTGTCAGGGGATTACCTTTATTCCTTGTGATCCTGTTATTCCAGGCTCTCCCTGTAAATAAAATAATCACCATGCATGTGTTTACATTCAGATGGAGGACAGCATCTCTAATGCTGCAATTCATTTACACTTTCAGTAGCTGACATGTGATAAAAGAGGAAATTATGGAAGACATGATGAAGTCAAGAAGGGTTCATCCTAAAATATGACTTAAAATAATAATTGCTAATAAACCATTTCTTATTTTCCTTTCTTCTCTATAACAGTTTTTCCCCAATGTCACTTTTGACACTGTAATCATCATGGTCCATTAGCAATTACTGTGTCCTCTACTCAACTGACATTGTTATTAGCTGGTTTGTCACCAGCTAATCCTACAGCTCAGAGAAACAAAACTGCAGATAAGGGCAAAAAAGAAAGAGTAAAATTTAAGTTGATATGTCATGGAGGTTCTGCTTTTAGGTACATGTATTTAATGAAACAAAAATCACACAAAAATTAAGAGTACACAAAAGAGTACAAAGTTGGCCACAAAGAGTTCACTTTAATTAAATTATCTTCCATGACTTAATCACTGATCCTTTTATTTATGTTTTTTTGGCTGTTCCGCAGGATCTTAATTCCCAGAGTAGAGATCAAACTTATACCCCCTGCACTGGAAGCTTGGAGTCTTAACCACTGGACCACCGGAGAGGACCTATCATTGATCCTTTTGATAAAACCATCCTGTTTGGTAAATCCAATTTATATCAACAAAAATTTTGGAAAAACTATCTTATACAATAATTTTGTACCTGAAATATCCTTGGTGTATATCTTTCATTACATTCATGTCCAATCACAAATAGTAATGTGTTACAGAAAATAAACACTACTTGTAACAAGGTTTAAAATTTCATGCTTATCAAAATAAAAGAGTCAAAATTCACAGAGGAAAAAGCAGAATGCTCAGGGAGTTTATCTTATCAAATCTATTAGGCTCTAAAGTAAACATGATAGAAATCGGAGAGGAGGAAATCAATGAAACAGAAAACCCAAGATAGTGATAAAACATCTACTTACTCTATCTCCCTTTTCACCTTTTGTAAAGCGTTCCCCCTAGGAAAATGCATAGAAAAAAGAATCAAATATAAACTCTTTTAAAAACAATCTCTCCAAACCTGGATGTGAACAAATCCTGCAGGTCAAACTCAGTCCTCCACTGCAAACATGTAATGATCCAGAATGTCACATTGTCTACACGTGCAGCTTAGAAGACCAATATGCAACTGAATTAGAAAACCCTTTCATATTCCCAAATGAACAGTAACTTAATCATCTTAATGTTATTTTGAGAATCCTGAGTGGTTGACAAATTAGAATATGGTCCAAGGCCAAAGCTTCCTCTGGTGTGGTTCAAAGAGAAGATGGTCATACACACACACACATACACACACACACAAGCATCCAAACAGAGGCAGAATGAATGTGAAGGTGCTGGAGTGATCAGTGGAAGGACATTCATTTGAATTCTTCCAGTTACTTAAGTTGGTGCTTAAAAGATACAGCTAGAGTTCTAAATCAGTGTTTAAAATTACAAAGTCATTACTGTAAAAATACTTACTAATTTTCACTTTCCTTTTAATGAAAATGACGTGAAGGGGTTAATTACTGGGTGAATAACAGTACAAGTCTATGGAACTGATACTACTTCTTGCTGTTGGGTTTAGGCTTGAAGGCTCTGGTGGGAGTCAAAGCTTTGAAGGGATGTCTCTTACGACGCAACACTTTCCCCATGGTCACTGTGTTACGAACAACACAACCCTTCCTACACACACACACACACACACACACACACACACACACAGATGGGGAGGCTTCCCTGTATTAGCTTCTGTTCTTGAAGGTACATATTGTGACGTCATTTAACCTTCACTACACTGCTGTGAGGAAGATATTGTCCCAATACCAGAATGAGAAGAGATTCAGAAAGGTTCTGAGTAAACCTAAGTTATTAATGTTTCTCCTAAAGCAGCATTCACCCACTGTATGTTCCCTGTTCCCTTGTTTGTCTTGCCTACAAAATCTGTGAATGAAGAGATATAATTCACCTTGACTATCATAGCATCTCTGGGGTACACTTCTGCTGAAATGTATTAAATTAGGGAATTTAAAGTTTTACAGATAAAACAATAATTGCTGACATTTATTGAATTATTTCAATGTATTAAACCCTGTTTTAATCACATTATATACATTGATACAATTAACCTCTTGGGTCAACAGGGTAGTACATTCATTTACAGAGGGGGAACTGAGGCACAGGGAAGTTAATTCATTTCCCCAAGGTCACAAAATCAATAAGAAGGCACTGAGGATCTAAACCCAGGCAGCCTGGCTTCAAAATCAGACTTTGCTTACTCAGTCTGTTTGATATTATTTACAATTTAATTGTCTTATTATGTGAATTGAGTGAATGGATAATAAGATGGAAACCATACATTGTAAAATGTTTTATTTTGCATCTGAAAGTCAAGGGAAAGGCTGAGGACCGCTATGCTAGGCAGTGACGCTCTCAAAGGTGCTGGTAAGGATTTGACCTTCAGATCACCATAGGCGGTGAGTGGTTACTGAAAAAACTTCACACCTCATGACCCGGGGACTTCTGGGGGCCCTGTCTTCTCCCCCATGTCTCCAACCTCCCTGCAGTTACGTGGGGGCAAGCTGCTGACTCTGACTGTGAAACGTGTTCAGCAGGGCTGCAGAGCACGTGAAGGCTGAGGCGTGCGGAGACCACTCACCATGCTCCAGTCCTGCTGTCCTGGCAGTGGTGGCTGAGAAGTTTGTGCCTGTCAGAGGGCATAGCTCCCTGGTGCTTACCAGCCTGCTGACTGGTTACTGAGGGTCATGTGGAGCAGGATACCCACTCCTCCCAACCACACTGGCTGGGCAGTGTGAGTGAGAGAAAGCTTTTCTTGGGGGTAAAACCACAGAAATTTCAGGGTTAATTTGTTACTTAGCATAACCTACCTACTCTATCCAACATAATTAAATCTCTTACTGGATAATTCTATATATTAGATATATAGAGATCTTTATTTATATTCTTGTGTTTCAGTCTTAATTCTAAAAATTAACTCGATTTTTAAGATAGGAGATGAAGTTAATGAGATGTGAGCAACAGGCTGCGTTGCTTTTGTAACTGCTTGTTTCTATTACATTACTTATGTCACTGGTTATTTAGAACCTCTGCCAAGCTACAGTGACTAAAGTAACTTCTAGTTGGGGCAGAAAAAGCAAAACCAGGAGCCTGGTTGTCTAGAGAGCTGATATTTTGTTTTAATTCCAGTGGCTACTATCTGGGGCAAGTCATTTACATTTTGGAGCCTCTTTTTCCTTATCTATAAAATCCTGGGGTTCAGCTAGATGACATTTTCACTCCGATATCTAACCTAGTCATGTAGTAACTGTTCTGTAAAAGGGGACAAACTGCCATTTAAACTACTCAGGCTCAGAGTTCAGATCTGGATGAAGATTATTTTTCTGTTTGGACCTCCTGGTTATTATGTTATGTTCAGATTCTGTTCCAGAATAGAAAGGCTGAGACCATAGAGAGCTAGACTGCTTTACTAATGATGTGAAATTTGTGTTTTTTCCTTTGGGAAGCTGGGAGAAAGGTAAGCGAAGATGTATTAATATAAGGAAGGTGGGATAATTTGCAGATTTGACAAGGAGAAGAGCTGGGAGGGTAAGGTAGATGGGGAGAAAAGCAGTCTCAGTGGGTGGGCCTTGGTAACAGGACAGAAAGCTAGAGGAAAATCTTCAGGAACTGTGAAATCCTCCAGTTCTTGCTACTCATAGCACAGCCCAGGATGCACAGCAGGAGCATGGCCTGAGTGCGTTGAGAAATACACCTGCTCAGTCTGAAAGCAGCTCTTTTGCCCCTTTCCTGTTCCCCTCTGAACTTAAAAGAACCTAAATATAAAAATGAGATCACCAAGCAATTGAAACTAACTCCTGACTTTTGCTGTCCTGAATGCATGCCATGCCTTGCCTAAGCTATTGATTTTTTCCTAGATAAAAAGAATGAAGAGTTAAACCATTAAAAAATGACTAGCTCTCTCCCTCAATGGCCCCCTTAGTAATCCTACCGGAGATCATGCATCAAGATTACATTTGAAGACAGTCAGCCAATCTGCACTCAAAGGAAAGAAAAAAGATTCAGATTCCAACCTCTTGCCTCAATGACTCACTGAGATTCTTGCCATTCCCCCATCCTCCACCCCCATCATTTTTCCCTTTAAAAACTGTCCTGGCTGAAAAGAAACTTGGGAGTTGGTCTCAGGACATGAGTCCCCCTTCTCCTCAGGTTGCGACCTTTTCTGATTAAAGCACCTTTCTGCTGACACTTGCCTCTGCAACTGTTGACTTATGAGCAGTGAGCAGCTGAACTGAACTTGGGTTTGGTAATAAACCACTACCCAGACCTGCTAAACTAGGATTAGCATTTCAAAAGGATCTTCAGCAACTCAAGTTCACATTTAGTATGAGAGGCACTGCTCTAATCCACTCAAATTTCTCTGCTCTACAAGTCCCAGATATGCCAGTAGAATTATAGTAAATCTTAGGTCCTGGTTTGACAAGCAGCATGTGGAAATTAAGAGAAGGTGTCAGTGCTCCAGTGTGGAGGGGAGATGGGGTGGGGGGCAAGGGGCAGATAAGAGCTGATGAGAGGTGCCCATAAGTGCGGAGTTATAGGAGTCAGCTGGCAGGTGGAAGGCACAGCAGACCTTGGGCTGATTTGCGGGAGAGAGGAGATTTCCTAGAGAGGCTTGGAAATCCTCAGGTGTGGAACCCCAGTAAGGATTGTTACTGGTTTGAACAGAAATCCAAAGGCAAGAGTGACCTCTGAAGGAGGAGAACTTCGGAGCACAAGGGGGACAGCATGAACTCTAAAGCTGTCAGAGAATGACTGTCATCGCCAAAGATGCTTCATTTTTAAAGCTGAAGCACAAGGAGAATTTGACTTTGTGATATTAAATACTCTTTATATTGTTCCCATTTGGCAGGCATGCAGGCCTTTTAGTGACCTCTTCATTTTTATCTCTGGCCAACCAATATTCTCTCTTCATCCCAGCAAGGGAAGAGGAAAAGTAAATTTATTCAAAGTGTTACATTTTTTTTTTTTTAACAAAGATGAAACATTTGTTAAGTCATTCTTGCTGATTCTTGAGGGCTGCTGTGGGTTTTTTTTTTTTTAAAGCAGAATTAAAAAAATTATTTTTGTAATTAGGATTCATGTCATCTCTTTAGGTAGTCCCATTTGAATATAAATGATACTGAAGGTACTTTTTTCTACCAAAAGAACTAAATTTTGGAAGAACGTGACCTCAGTAATATTTAAGAAGTCATTTTGATCTCATAAAAACCTAGAATAACTTCAGAGACTATGCTGACAGTAGTTGTTTGAACAAAGATAAACTTCTCTATTTTGGGGGGATAAATTAGCTCTTTTGATATACTGATTTTATTATTCATTTTAGCTATTATCTCAGAGAAGGCGATGGCATCCTATTTCAGTACTCTCGCCTGGAAAATCCCACGGATGGAGGAGCCTGGTAGGCTGCGGTCCGTGGGGTCGCAGAGGGTTGGACACGACTGAGCGACTTCACTTTCACTTTTCACTTTCATGCATTGGAGAAGGAAATGGCAACCCACTCCAATGTTCTTGCCTGGAGAATCCCAGGGACAGGGGAGCCTGGTGGGCTGCCATCTCTGGGGTCACACAGAGTCGGACACGACTGAAGTGACTTAGCAGCAGCAGCAGCAGCAGCAGCAGCAGCAGCAGCAGCAGCTATTGTCTTTAGCTATAGCAGGGTAGCTTAGTGATTTTTAAACCCTGGGTTCTGGAATCAGCCTACCTAGGAGTGATTCATGGTTTCAGTATTTCCTAGCTTAGGGACCTTAGGGAAGTTACTTAACCTTTCTGTGCCTTGGTTTCCTCATCTGAAGAATTTTTTTTTTCTTAAATTAACTAAGTGAGGTAATACTTGTAAAAACTTAGTACCTCATTTAGAGAACATGACCAAATATCTGATCTATTGTTCCTTATGCCAGGGACAACCAACGTACATGGAATTGGGGCTGATTAAGAAAAATATCTTAATTCTATCTTTTGGATATTCTCCTGCTGCTCTCAAAGCTAAAATACTTACAGAATCTCCCTTTTCACCTTTAGGGCCAATAGATCCTGGAAATCCTGGCGATCCAGTTTCACCCTTTCAAGAAAAGCAGAAGACAATTTTTGCATGAGGCTAGGTAAGTCCTTGGAGAAGGCAGTGTTCTTGCTTGGAGAATCCCAGGGACGGGATGGCCTGGTGGGCTGCCATCTATGGGGGGTCGCACAGAGTCGGACACGACTGAAGTGACTTAGCATCAGCAGCAGCAGATAAGTCCTGTTGTGACCCTCAGGGTGACAGCACAACCTGTACCCCTTGTAACAATGGAATTTATCTGTTTCCCCCAAGGGGCAGTGGGAAGCTCTGAATCCAATAGGTTATTTGCATAACAATGTGTTTATAAGCACTCCACAATGCCTTTAGGTCTTTTAGAAATCCACAATATTCATTATGATCTTTAAAATTAATGTGAGACAAAGCCAATTATTTTTCAAGCAAAGAACATTTAGAGAAAATAATTATAATTATGCTCTGCTGCACCAAAAGAAATAAAAGAATTTTTGTGGCCTTAAAGACATCACATTATTTAATTGACACAGTAATCCAAATTCATTTTATTTCAGATATTTCTTTCTTTTTTCAAGTAGGGGGAGATATAGGAAGAAAAAGATGTCTCTCCACTGTTTCCAGCACTCATTCACCACAGTTTGGCTGCAAAGAAGGCCTTCTTGATGTGGGGATAGCAGTGGCTTAGAAAAGTCTGAGTTTCTGATGAAAAATCCAGAAGAGGGATTTGTATGGGACATATAAGGAGTATTTGGAGAAAATAAAATTTTAGAAATAATATTGGTGGCAAGGAAGTGTACCACTAATTAATCGATAGAGATATCTCAGTGCTTCCGTTTACTGTTAGCCAACAACCCTGAATACCACACAGTTGTTAAGTGCAGCCACTAGAATGCATGTAGGGCTTTCCCGGGGCCTCTTGCCAATGCAGGAGACATGGGTTTGATTCCTTGGTTGGGAAGATTTCTTGGAGAAGGAAATGGCAACCCACTCCAGGATTCTTGCATGGGAAGTCCCACGAACAGAGGAGCCTGGCAGGCTGTAACCATGGGGTTGCAGAGTTGGACACAACTGAGTGACTGAACAACAACCAGAACTTATATAATGCTGGGTTGTTTTCCAACCCTAAGAGCATTTTTGCAAAACAATGTTCATCATGGCATTTCCAAGCATACAGCTTTTCTGCCCCACGTGTCTTTTTTATTTCAAAAAAAACAAAAATAGATAAAGTTGAATATGTCAAACCTCCATGGACAAGGCACCCAAGGAGGGAAAAAAAACCTTATGTCAAAGAGGAAATTTCATATTCCCTCTCTATTTCTGTGCCAGAGAGAGTCACTGTTATGAATTTAGTACTTACGTTTTCAGTCTATATTTTTGTACTTTTACTGCATATGTGGAACCATAAATAGTATGTTATTTTGGATATTTAAAACAAATTTTATAAAAGTCACTGGTTAATCTTGTATATGACAGTCTGTGACTTTCCCCCAACTCAATGTTGTTTTTAATATCCATCCTCTATTGATGGATATTAAACGTAGAGATCTAGTTTATTCACTGAACCTTTGGATAGTATTATAGCGTGTTAATGGATCAGGGGTCATCTAAGCCCCACTCATGGGTATTTGGGGCTTCCCATGGGGCTCAGTGGTAAAGAATACGCCTGCCAGTGCAGGAGATGCAAGAGGCATGGGTTTGATTCCTGGGTCGGGAAGATCCCCTGGAGAATGCCAGCCCATTCCAGTGTTTTTGCCTGGAAAATCCCATTGACAGAGAAGCCTGGTGGGCTACAGTTCATGGGGTTGTAAAAGAGGTGGGCACAACTGAGACACAGCACAAATGTGCATTTTGTTATCTTATAAACAGGGTTGCAATGAACATCTCTACACATGTCCCCTTGTGTGGATATGTTTATCTGTTTCTTTTCAAGCCTCAGATAGTCAGCCCTAAAGACACTGGTTTACTTTTATGTTTCTATCCTAATCAGTATCTTGTGATTTAGCTTAGAGGAAGAGGAAATCAGTCATTCGTAATGCATAGACAATGTCATGTTTTTTTTTTTTTTCTTTTTTAAGGAGCCTTCTAGATTTGTGGAATATATTTTGTAAATTTAATCTTCATTTATTAATACAAGTATTTTCCCTTATAGTGTACCATCTAAACATACAATGTAACATCAGTTTTATAGTTACCATATTGTAGGAGAATCCATTTTCCTACAGAGAGTAAGTTCTATCCATAATGAAAAGAGGAAGAAATTGGTGGAGACATTAAGGGACTGATTGCTGTTGGTTTGACAGACTAAACAATTGGCCTTGTACAAGTGGTAGACTGTATACAGTGTTGGCCTTCCTTTAACATCTGATAGATGTTGAAAGCCTCAGGCACTGGGGAAAAATATGCCCAGTAACTCAAGCCAGCTGCATAAAGTAAATGTAGAAATAAAGGAAAGGGTCTAGGAGTTACTATAAAAGTCACATCTGCTTGATATCAAAAGGTAAGGGGAGAGGAATATGCCTGAAGGAAGAGTAACCATATTCACAGCTGCTAAGTATTTAAACCAATGTATACAGGTCTCCACTGAAATACAGAGGAAGGACCAGGCAGAGGCTTTGGTCCACCTCTGTTTGGTATGGAAGTGTGTCTGGGCTTGGAGGAAGTCTTAGAGACTAGATCCTTGATACAAAAGTCTACAAACAAAAGCATTTCCCACCTGAATCTTAAACACATATGGAGTTGTTCTTCATATTAAAAATGAATGTTCAGTAATTTATCACTGTAATTATGGGTTGAAAGATCAGTGATGGATTCACTTAGCTTTGGGAAAGGCAGTCATTTAATTTGACACTCTGGATGTTATTTGAAAGGTCTGGTGGTGTTGAGCCTCCATTTTTTACCTCTGACAATTGCTCTAAAAGACACCACTAATTTCTCAGGGTTCCTTAGATATTCCACCTCCTGATTCTTCTGTCTCTATAAAGAAGCAGCTACCCCCAATCAACTTGCAGATACATCATCATCCCATCACTGCATCCTGTCTTTCTCAGGAAGCTACAGAGCAGGGGTCATCATTTCAGTCCTGGCAGGTGGCTTGCACGGATGCCTGGGTCTCTGTCACTATTTACCATTAAAAGCTGGTAGTATTTGTTGTTCTTTCTTCCTGTATCTTGAATCAGAATGAGGCTGCTAACCTAGGAGGGATTTGTGTGTCAATTCCATTGCTGTTTGTATTGACTCTGGTGTTTTACTAGAAGTGTGTGTCCATGCTAAGGCGTTTCAGTTGTGTCTGACTCTGTGTAACCCTATGGACTATAGCCTGCCAGGCTCCTCTGTCCACAGGATTATCCAGGGAAGAATACTGGCATGGATTGCCATGCCCTCGTCCAGACGATCTTCCCGACCCAGGGATGGAAGCCCTGTCTTTTACCTCTCCTGCATTGGCAGGTGGGTTCTTTACCACTTTGGGTTCCAAATGGTAGGCTGGCTTTGTGATTCTATTCTGCCAGCTGGTGCATTGAGAAGTGGAGTATGATAGAGCAAAAGTCATGTATATGTTGAAATTGTACTTCTGGCTCAATCCTACAACGTAAATTGAATCTCTTCTCCATCAAAATTATTGTGGGAGAAGCAAAGATGATCAAGACTGGGGGTTAAGTATGATAACTATGAATACCAAAAAGACATACATGATACTCCACGAGGAGAAAGAAAGTTTAGAATGGATGAACAGTGAGGAACGAAGTGTTAGTGAGGGCTTAATATATGTCAGGCAGTGTGCTTTGGGTAAGGTCATCTCATCTCATTTGATTTTAATCTTGCCATCAACTCTGTGTAGATATAATTTTGCCCATTTCACAAATGAGTAAATGGATGACCAGAGGATTGGAGTGTCTTTTCTGAGCTGTTAATGGCACAATCAGCTTTTGACCCCAGAGCCCAGGTTCCTTCCATCACTCAACGCTGGCTGCTGGGTAGAATCATCTGAAACTCTTTTAAATAAAGCAACATGGACCCCACTCCAGATCAACCAGAGACATGAGTTCTGCCCCACATCAGAGTCCTGGAGATGGGGCCCGAGACTGGTAATTTCTAAAAGCCCTCAGGGGACTCCAATGTACAGCCGAACCACCGGGGTCCACCGGGGGTGCAAGCAAAGGTCCAAGGGAGCAGGTTGAAGGGGCCTTAAATTCTCACTCCAGTGACCTCTGAACAGCATCATGAAGAATAGAAGTATAGACTCAGCCCAGGTACTGAGTGTGCACAGGTAGAGGTGATTCTGCTCCTCCAGCAAGAGTGGCACTTATGTTTTAGAATTCACCCTATGCATTTTTCACTGGGAGAGCCTTTTTCCTGTTAATTAAAATTCCTACAAATCACTTCACATGGGCATTTATATCAGGTACTGTATCCAGTTCTCTGTAGACTCCTCTGGGTTATTTCTTTGGGTGGGAAGAGGGAACAGTTATGCCACTGGCTTTTTCTAATTCCACTTAAGATTCTGAAGCAATTAGAAAAGATTTTGAGCCATAGAAAGTGTCCTTAGAGTTAGAAATACACCTGTTTTACAGAATCAAATTTCTCAACATTGAGGGCTTCAGAATTCCTAAGTAACATGTGTTTCCTAATGAACAGAGGAAAATGAGAGCCAGCTGCTTTGTTTCAAGGAATGAATCATAATTTAAATACTTTAAAAGTGCCACAGCTCTCTTTGCTCAGCTGTCCTAAGTGACAAGCTCTTTTTTTTTTTCTCCTTAGTCTGCATGTGTCCTGCAGTAATTGCTTAAAATATAATGTGTTCGTTATGGTGGTGTAGGAATTCCATAAGCTATTTGGTTACAGGAAATAATGTTAATGTACCAGCAGTGCAATCCAAGACACATAAATGACATTACTGCTGTATAATCAATTTTTAGGGATGTCTTTTTAAGAATGTCAAGGTTTTTATTTTTATTTTTTGCAGGAAATTTCATTTGCAATGGTCAATCTATAAGAAGCTCCCTATTCTGTGGAGACTATCTCTTAGCAGTTTTTTTTTTTTCTTTCTGGTGATGGAGGTATGATCCTGTGAATAGATGGGTTGCACAGATTAATAATGCATGGAAGTCATATTTTCTTGGATTCATGTTGAAATACCCTGCCCTCAATCATGAGAATTTTTACTGGGTGAATGGCGGAAGGGAGCACTTACAGGCCGTGTTCCTGCAGAGTATTTTCAGTCCTACTCATCTTGTCTGTGGATTTGATGTGCATTGTTTCTTTCATCTTTTTTTCTTTTTAAAATTGAAGTATAGCTGATTTACAATGTCATGTTAGTTTAAGGTGTACAGCAAAGTTATTCGATTATACATACAAGTATATATATATATATATATCTATTTTTTCAGATTCTTTTCCCTTATAGGTTATTACAAAATATTGAATATAGTTTCCTCATTGTTTTTATTTATTCTTGACAATGGCAATTTCCCATTGAATCTAAGGTCATCACAATTGCAGGATCAAACAGGAGTGAGACATCTTTTTGAGAAGGCAAGTGTATTTGTCATCTTCACAGCTAATTAATTAAACTCATGAGTGATGACAATGAGAAGGCAATGGAAATTCACCAGCGTTTTAATTTTAAAGCTGTTTTGAAATAATTATTTGGTTAAACTGTGACTGTACATGATAAAAACCCACCCAAAAATGCTCCCATGACAGCTTATGTGTGGACACTTAAGAGGACAGAAAAATAGAAGCCTCAGGCATCCTGTCACAGGGCTTTTCAGATTGTTTTTGCCACCTATGCGGATCCAAGAAACATCTAACTATAAACTGAAACATGTGTCCTAATTTCATTTACCTGTGACAGTTATGTGACAGCTATTTCCCCTCACTGTGGAAGTGTTCCCTTCCTGTGGTCAGCTACTCAAGGCTTCCAGGGGAGGCCGAGCTCAGTCCTGCTTGGTCAGGAGGCGGGGAGAGTAGTGCTCCCTGAAGGCTGATGTGGAACCTGCGGGGCAGTGAGGCTGCCCTGACATGTGAATGCGTGAATTGGTGTAAAAACCTAGATGTCTCTACTCACTCTGCAAATTTGATTACCTTCTCTCCTTTTAGACCACCAGCTCCATGTTCACCAACATTCCCCTAAGTAAACATGAAACAAAAATTTAAAAAATCTATTTATTTTTAAAACAGTCCCTACTTTAACATAAAAATAGACAATAGCACTGTAACAACTTTTATCCCATTGCCTCTCTCACACTCTGTCAAACATTCCGGAAAAACTCTCACTTTTGAGACCCTATTTGTCCTTGCTGTGACTTCCACCCTACCCCGTCAGGAGGTGATGCTGGAGAAATAGCACCTCTCCAGGGGTGAATTAGCAAAACTCCAAACTAATGCCTGGCAGCCTCGTTTGGTTTTGATACAACTTTCAACAGCAATAGTGGTATCTTTGTTGCTCAGTATAATGGATGTTCCATTATCGACCTTTCGGCTGCACTTGGCATGCTTATGACTTGTATTACATGTACTATGCTTCTTCTTCCTGTCTCTCTGACCTCTCCTCTCCAACCAGCTCCTCACTGGTCAACCCTGGGCCTCCTCAGGACTACATCCAGCTCTCTTCTTGTGATTCAACCTTTTGTCCCAGGTACACTTATCAATTCCATGGCTGAGGCATTATGTATACCAGGACAGACAAATCTGTAAACCCAGTGCATGTTTCCCTTCTGGGTTTTGACCCCTATATCTACTTTTCTACTTAACGCGCTCACTTGTAAATTCTAGAAGAGAGTTATATTCAACAAGTTCAAAACTGAATTTAAAAATACAAAAATGCAGCCATATATGAGTAAGAAAGACAAGAGAATAACTCATTGTTAACAGGTATTAGTCCAGAAGTGGGAGGATGATAATTAACTTCTTCCTAACATATCTCTGCAGTTTGACTTGTGAAAATGAGTGGTAATTTCATTTTATAATTGAAACAAAGTACATAAAGAAAGAAAATCTGCATCCAACCTCTCCTGTCCATAGACTCTTTCTTCTTCCATCTAGGTGTCACCATTAACACTGGCCTCCTCTACTTCCCTGGTGGCTTAGATGGTAAAGCGTCTCCCTATAGTGCGGGAGACCTGGCTTCAATCCCTGGGTTGGGAAGATCTCCTGGAGAAGGAAATGGCAACCCACTCCAGTATTCTTGCCTGGAAAAATCCCATGGACAGAATAACCTGGTAGGCTACAATCTATGGGGTCACAAAGAGTAGGACATGACTGAGCAACTTCACACACACTCTACTGCTTAAGGACAACATCATCCAGTGCGGTTGCCTCTGCCCCAAGTCTCTTCACTGCAGCTACCTCCACTGGAAGGCCACCAGCACTCTTGCAGGATCATTGCAAAGGCTCCCTCATTGGCCCCTATAACCTACTCTTGCTCCTCTGACACACTTGTTCTCTACAGGTCAGAATGCAATCTTTAAATGACATTCTGACTTCCTTTCTTCAAAACCTCAGCAAAGTCATGTAAAGGGTCTTCTCTCAGCCCCTCAAATGGACCAGGATCCTTCTTGTCTCTCCCTGTAGTCCCCCACTCTGTCCTCACCTCTTCATCTGGTTAGCAATGACTCAGATCTCAGCTATTACCAAATGCATTCTGAGGGTCTCCAGACAGGTTCCCCTCACACCTTCTCATTGGACACTGTGTTTCTCCTTAATACTAACTAACATGTACAATTTTGTATTTCTTCAAAAATTCTTATGTTAGCATGTAAGACCTATGAGGCCTGGAACTGAATGCCAACCCCATGCCTATAGCAGTACCTAACATATAGGAAGCACTCAATAAATATTTGTTGAATAAATAAGCCAATCACTGTTGTTACAGTTTGACATTTTAAATGTGCCTTCATATTACTCATGCTACTTCAGTTAAAAAGAAGTAGTTTAGGGGATTCCCTGGTGGCTCAGTGGTAAAGAATCTGCCTGTCAATACAGGAGACATGGGTTTGATCCCTGATCTGGGAAGATCCTACAAGCTTCAGAGCAACCAAGCTCATGAGGCACAACTACTGAGCCTGGGCTCTGTAGCCCACAAACCACAGTTGCTAAAGCTTGCCCGCCTGGAGCCCTTGTTCTGCAATGAGGAGTCACCGCAATGAGAAGCCTGCACATGGCAACTAGAGAAGAGCTGACACAGCAATGAAGACCCAGCACAGACAAAGACAAATACATAAATAAAATTATTTCCAAAAATTGAAAAATTAAAATTTGAGGAGAAAGAGACTAAAAATTCTATAAAAAATAAGTAGTTTATAACTGGTGTTATAAATATTACTGGTCCTGTGATAGTCTCTCATTTTTCCTACCTACCTTTGATCTCAGATATCTAAATTGAAACAAAAATTTTAGTCCCCAAGTCTTCAGTTATAAATCATTTGCTGTTGTTCAGTCTCTCAATTGTGTCTGACTCTTTGCAACCGCATGGACTGCAGCAGGCCAGACATCCCTGTCCTTCACCATCTCCCAGAGTTTGCTCAAACTCTTGTACATTGAGTCGGTGATGCCATCCAACTATTTTGTCCTCTGTTGTCCCCTTCTCCTGCCTACAACCTTTCCCAGCATCAGGGTCTTTTTTAATGAGTTGGTCTTCACATCAAGTGGGCAAAGTATTGGAGTTAGCTTCAGTATCAGTCCTTCCAATGAATATTCAGGACTGATTTCCTTTAGGATTGACTGGTTTGATCTCCTTGCAGTCCAAGAGACTGTCATGAGTCTTCCCCAACACCACAGTTCAGAAGCATCAATTCTTTGGTACTCAGCCTTCTTTATGGTCCAACTCTCAGATCCATACATGACTACTGGGAAAACCACAGCTTTGACTATATAAACCTTTGTTGGCAAAGTAATGTCTCTGCTTTTAAATATGCTGTCTAGGTTTGCCATAGCTTTTCTTCCAAGGAGCAAGCATCTTTTAATTTTGTGGCTGCAGTCATTATCTGCAGTGATTTTGGAGTCCCCCAAAATAAAGTCTGCCACTGTTTCCATTGTTTTGCCATCTATTTGCCATGAAGTGATGGGACTGGATGCCATGATCTTAGTTTTCTAAATGTTGAGATTTAAGCCACCTTTTTCACTCTCCTCTTTCACTTTCATCAAGAAGCTCTCTAGTTCCTCTTCTCTTTCTGCCATAAGGGCGGTGTCCTTTGCATATCTGAGGTTATTGATATTTCTCCTGGAAATTCTGATTCCAGCTTATGCTTCATCCAGCCTGGCATTTTGCATTATGTGAAACATATAAGTTAAATAAGCAGGGTGACAATATACAGCTTTGACGTACTCCTTTCCCAATCTGGAACCAGTCTGTTGTTCCATGTCCGGTTCTAACTATTGCTTCTTGACCTGCATACAAGTTTCTCAGGAGGCAGGTAAAGTGGTCTGGTAGTTCCATCTCTTGGAGAATTTCCCATTGTGATTCACACAGTCAAAGGCTTTGGCATAGTCAATGAAGCAGAAACAGATGTTTTTGTTTTTGGTTTTTTTTTCCCTGGAATTCTCTTGCTTTTTCTATAGTCCAATGGATATAGGTGATATGATCTGGTTCCTTTGCCTTTTCTAAATCCAGCTGGAGCATCTGGAAGTTCTCAGTTCATGTACTGTTGAAGTCTAGCTTGGAGAATTTTGAGCATTACTTTGCTAGTGTGTGAGATGAGTGCAATTGTGTGGTAGTTTGAACATTCTTTGCCATTGCCTTTCTTTGGGACTGGAGTGAAACTGCCAAGTTTTCCAAATTTGCTGGCATATTGAGTGCAACACTTTAACAGCATCAACCTTTAGGATCTGAAATAGTTCAGCTGGAATTCCATCACTTCCACTAGCTTGGCTCCTAGTGATGTTTCCTAAGACCCACTTAACTTTGCACTCCAGGATGTCTGACTCTAGGTGAGTGATCACACAATCATGGTTATCTGGATCATAAGATCTTTTTTGTATAGTTTCTTCTGTGCAAGGACATATATGAAAGTGAGTTATGACACTCTGAGTCACATACATAAAGAATGAGCAGTTATGAAATGGTAAGCTGTTTGAATGCAATCTCCACAGAAACATAAAACTTTAGGAGTTTCCTGAAAATACTGCTATCTGGGCCTGGAGCCAATGGGCTCCAATGGGCTCTGATGCACAGCCCATCACAGTCTTTGCCTGGCTGTGTTTGTTCTAAGATATGTGGGGAAGGTGGAACATGCTTGGTCTAAGACAGTGGCTCCCAATCTTTTTGGCACCAGGGACCGATACTGTGGAAGATAATTTTTCCACAGACAGGGTAGGGGGATGGTTTTAGGATGACTCATAAGGGGTGTGCAACCTAGATCCCTTGCATGCACAGTCAACTGTAGGGTTTGCACTCATTGTGAGAATCGAATGCCACCACTGATCTCACCACTGGAGGGGAGCTCAGGTAGTAATGCAAGTGATGAGGAGTGGCTATAAATATAGATGAAGCTTTGCTCGCTTGCCTGCCCACTGCTCACCTCCTGCTGTGTCACCTGCCCACTGCTCACCTCCTGCTGTGTGGTCCAGGGGTTGGGGACCCCAGGTCTAACACACAGGTTGTCCAGGGATGGTTTTGGACTGGGATGCCCTGTGCTTTTGACTTTCAGAGCAGAAGAGTACTCAAAGGACATCTGCTGAGAGCATCTCACAGCACCTTGGTTTAGGTCCTCCTCCCTAGCTGGTCCCCCCACAACCTAAAGGGCATCACAAATGTTGTGAGACGAAGAGATGCTTCTGCAGCATCAAGTCATATTATTCTATCCATATAGTCTATTGTTCTAAAACCTTGACTTTTCTGGAGGTTTTCACATCCAGAAAAACAACATGGTATTTACTGCCAAGCAGAGTATCATATGGTTGTTTAATGCAATAGCTATTTCAGGAAACCTGTCTAAATAAGGACCCTCAGTGGCCTCTGTAGGTGTTATCCACTCTTTGGCTAACAACACTCAAGGCAGAGGCAAACTTGAACTTCATTTGCATTGATTTGTTGACATGTGAGATTCTCCTCTCTGCTTTCTCCAAGCTAACTGTACCAGATAATTTCTTGACTCTGTAGAAATAATACGGCTTCCCTTGTGGCTCTGCGGGTAAAGAATCCACCTGCAATGTGGGAGACCTGGGTTTGATCCCTGGGTCAGGAAGATCCCCTGGAGAAGGGATAGGCTACCCACTCCAGTATTCTTGGGCTCCCCTTGTGGCTCAGCGGGTAAAGAATCCGCCTGCAATGTGAGAGACCTGAGATTGACCCCTGGGTTGGGAAGATCCCCTGGAGCAGGGCATGGCAACCCACTCCAGTATTCTGGCCTGGAGAATTCCATGGACTGTACAGTCCTTGGGGTTGCAAAGCATTGGGCACAACCGAGCGACTTTCATGCCACATAGAAATAATAAGAGATTTGTTGTTGCTCAGTTGCTCAGTCATGTCTGACTCTTGGTGACTTAGTTGTTATGTTTCTGGAACCCACAGTTCTGCCTCAGATGTTATTCTAATTTTGTCAGGTCACTTTGTGCCTTGCTGCCATGTTATTTGAATGGTTCTCAGAAACCTTTTGAGTAGCTTTAATAGATGTACAATTTTGAATATATTGTTGAAAGGTCCCTGTGGTGTAGCGATGAGGGGTGTTTTGTGTGGGGTGATACCCAGCCTACACATTTCAGGAATTCTGGGGAAATCAGGATGGCACAGTAGGCGGCACTGAGTTCACCTCGCCCTTTGAACACAACAAGAACACATCCATGCGTGGAGCAACTCACTGCAAACAAACCAGAAACTGACAGAGAAACTCTTACACAATCAAGACTGTAAGAGAGGTGCACACAAAATCAGGTAGGAAGGGAAGAGAAGCAGTAAGGTTAGGATTGTGCCTGTAGTGAGGGACACAGATGAGAAGGGGGGTTACACAGGCTCAAAGATTCTCCCTGGGGAGTGAGCAGTTTGAACCACATTTGGGCATGCCAGTCTTAGGGACTGATGTCAGGAGACACATCCCCTTAGCTGGGTTGAAAAGCAGTGTCACTGACAGTGAGTGTGTAAGAAACCTAAGGTCTGCTTGTGAAGAGAGAGCACACACTGGCTTATCCCCAGGAAGGAAGGAGAGCAGATAGAAACTATCTGGACTCTGCATGGTTTCCTGCGGCTACCTCAGTGTGTGTCCGGCCCGAGTTGAGTGCCGGTCCAGCTCGCTTGCTCGTGGCACGGCGCCACACTAGGATTAGGACTGCCATGCCACGGGAGATATACAGTAGCAGGGGATGGAGACCTGGCCCAGCATCTGAATGGGGGGCAGCAGCCATTGCTGTCACTCCTGGGGGCAGCAGACTGGGAGCTGTCCAGAGCTCCAGTGGCCTCAGGACCTCCACAGCCTGAATGCTGACCCACACCAGGCGCCCATTCCAGGACCTCTTGCTCCAGCACTGCTTCCCTCTAAGGCAAGGGTGCTGGTCATGGGAGAGGCAAGAGCACACACACTGCGGGAATGGACGCATCTGAGGCCTGACCTTCGTGACTTCTGCTCCAGCAACTGGGAACCTGCCCCCACCCCCAGTGGGGTGGTGATGGTCACGAAGCACGGGAGAAGCCCTGAATCACGCCTGGATCCAGCTCTCATGCCATCTCATGCTCCATTTTCTACCAAGGTGGTAGTAGTCAGCACATCCTAGGCGAAAACATGACCCAGGCTCAGGTCAGCTTCAGCTCTCCCACTGGGCACATACAGACTATATAGGGATGCTCCCACTAAAGGATACTCCTTCATACAGGTAACTGTTTCACCTAATATCAGAGACAGAGAAAGTTAGCAAAATGAGAAGACAAATTTGATTCAAATGGAACAAAAGAAAACTCCTAAGGAAACAAGCAACAAAACAGAAATAAATAATTCATCAGTTAAAGAGTTGAAGGCATTAGGAATAACAACGATAAGTGATTTAGAGAAAAGAATAGATGAACACACTGAGAATTTGATAAGGAACTAGAAAATATAACAAAGAACCAGGAAGAACTGAAGAATGCAATAAATAAGCAACACACACACACACACACACACACACACACGAAAGAATGAACAGCAGACCAGGTGACACAGAACACATAAATGATCTGGAAGATATAATAATGACAATCACCCAATTAGAGCATAAAAAAGAAAAACAAATTAAAAAAATGAGAACAGTTTAAGGGGGCTTCGAGACAACATCAAGCATATCACTCTTTGTGTTATTGGGAACTCAGAAGGAGAAGAGAGACAGAAAGTAGTAAAAAAGTGCATTTGGTGAAATTATGTCTGAAAACTTCCCAAACCTGAAGAAGGAAATATTATCCAAGTCCAGGAAACACAGAGGGTCCCAAATAGGATGAACCCAAACAGACCCACACCAAAACATATAATTAAAATGGCAGACATTAAAGTGAATTCTAAAGGTAGCAAGAGAGAAACAAAGAATCAAATACAAGGGAACCTCCATAAGACTATCAACTGATTTTGTAGACACTCTGTAGACCAGAAGGGAAAGTGCTGAAAAGGAAAAACCTACAACCTAGAATAATCTACCCAGAAAAGTTATCATTTAGTATTGAAGGAGAGATAACTTCTCAGACAAGAAGAAACTCAGAAAGTTCATCAGTACTAAAATTACCATAAAAGAAAAGTTAAAGAGTCATCTCTAAATGGAAAAGAAAAGGTTACAGTCAGAAGGAAAAATCTACAGAAGGAAAAAAATCCCACTAGAAAAGGGAAAAATATAGAAATGGCTGTGAATCAACTATTTAAACTAGTTACAAAGATTAAAAGGAAATAAAATTATAAAATATACTATAATAAACAGTGAGGGGATAAACTTGAAGGTGTAAAATATGACATTAAAAACACAAAATGTGGCTGAAAATAAAAAATGTAAATATTTTAGACTATGATTGCACTTAAATGACTACCAGTTTAAAACAAAAAGAAATAGTTACAGGTCAACACATATGTAACCACAAATCAAAAACCTAAAATAAATACACAAAAAACTAGAGAGAAAGTAATACAAGCACACTGCTAAAGAAAATGATCAAACCACAAGGGAAGAAACTACAACAATAAGAACATAACAGAGAATTACAAAAACAACCAGAAAACAAGTAAGAAAATGGCAGCAAGTACATTTCTATTGATTCACTTTAAATGTCAACAGAGTAAATGCTCCAATCAGAAGAAACAGTGGTTGACTGTATAAATACAAGACCCATCTGTATAATGTTTATAAGAGATTCACTTCAGAGGTAAAGAGAAACAAACTGAAGGTGAAGGGATGGAAAAAGATAGAAATAACAAGAAAGCAAAGGCAGCATTACTCATATCAGACAAAATAGACTTTAAAACAAAGTCTAAAACAAAAGACAGAGCATTATATAATGATAAAAAGATCAATGCAAGAAGAGATATTATACTTGTCAATATATATGCACCCAATACAGAAGCACCAATATGTATAAAGTAAATATTAACAGGTATAAAGGAAGAAATTGACAATAGTGGTGGTGGACTTTAATATTTCACTTACATTAATGGATAGATCATTCAGAAAAGAAAGCTATAAGAAAACCATAGTTTTAAATGACACGCTAGACTAGTTGGACTTAATAGGTAAGTCCTGTTGGGCTTAACAGGACATTTCATCCAAAAACAGCAAAAGAAACATTCTTTTCAAGTGCCCATGGAATGTTCTTTGGGATAAATCACGTTAGGCTGCAAAATAAGTCTGAACAATTTAACAGGACAGAAAACATATCAAGCATTTTTTTCAAGCACAATAATATGAAACTAAACATCAATTATAGAAGAAAAATGGGAAAAATACAAACACGTGGAGGCTAAACAACATGCTACTAAAAAAACAATGGGTCAATGTAGAAATCACAGAAGAAATCAGAATATTACTTGGAACAAATGAAAATAAAAACACAACTTTCCAAAAGCTGTAGGATTTAGTAAAAGCAGTTCTAAGAGGGAAGTTCATAGTGAGACAGACGTATCTCAAGAAACAAGCAAAAAACCTCAAGTAAAAAATCTAACTTATCATAGAAAGGAATGATAAAAGGAAGAACAGTGGAAGGAAATAATAAATATCTGAGAGGAAATACATGAAATAAAAGCAAAAAAATAGAAAAGATCAGTGAAGCCA
Source organism: Capricornis sumatraensis (assembly GCF_032405125.1). NCBI lineage: Eukaryota > Metazoa > Chordata > Mammalia > Artiodactyla > Bovidae > Capricornis > Capricornis sumatraensis. The sequence continues at coordinate 10,734,142 of NC_091079.1, forward strand.
AGAGCTGGTTGTTTGAAAAGATAAACAAAGTTGATAAGCCTTTAATGAGGCTCGTCAAGAAATAGAGAGGATCCAAATAAAATAATAAATGGAAGAGGAGAATAAGATAATACTACAAACAGTTATAGGCCAACAAATTGAACAACCTAGAAGAAATGGGCAAATTTCTAGAAACATACAATCTTCCAAGACTGAATAAAGAAGAAATAGACTATCTGAACAGATCAATTACTAGCAGTGAAATTGAATTTGTGGGTGGGTGGGGGGGGAAGTTCAAGGCCAGATAGCTTCACAGGGGAATTCTACCAAATAAATAAAGAAGAGTTAAAATCCAACTTTCTCCAACTATCCCAAAAAATTGAAAAGAAAGAAACACTACAAAATTCATTCTATGAGGCTACAATTACTTTGATGCTGAAACCAAAGAAACTACAGAAAAAAAAGAAAATATCTCTGATGGAAATTAGAAAACTGAATTTGACAATATATAAAAGGGATCATAAATCATGATCAAGTGGGATTTATTCCAGGGATGCAAAGGTGGTTCAATAAACACAAATCAATCGATATGATATAAAACATTAACAAAGGAAAGATAAAAATAATTGGATAATCTCAATAGACACAGAAAAAAGCATCTGACAAAATTCAACATCCATTCATGATTAAAAATGCTTATCAAACCTGGTGTAGAGGAAACATATCTCAACAAAGTAAATGACATTTATGACAAACCTTTAGCTAATATCTTACTCAGCAGTAAAAAGCTGAAAACCTTTCCTCTAAAATCGGGAAGAAAACATACATGCTCACTCTTGCCACCTCTACTTAATGTAGTACTAGAAGTCCTAGCCACAGTAATCAGACATGGAAAAGAAATAAAAGGCATCCAAATAGGAAGGAAAGCAGAAAAACTGTCACTTTTTGCAGATGACTTGATACTCTATATAGAAAAGCCCAAAGTCTCCACCACAAAACTATTAGAACTAATAAATGAATTCAGTAAAGTTGCAGGATACTAGCATACAGAATTATTGCTTTTCTATACACTAATAATGAACTGTCTGAAAGAGAAAGCAAGAAAGCAACTGTTTAAAATCAAATCAAGGCTAGATTTATGGCCCAGGATGTGATCTATCCTGGAGAAGGTTCTGTGAGCACTTGAGAAAAAGGTGAAATTCATTGTTTTGGGGTGAAATGTCCTATAGATATCAATTAGGTCTAACTGGTCTATTGTATCATTTAAAGTTTGTGTTTCTTTGTTAATTTTCTGTTTAGTTGATCTATCCATAGGTGTGATTGGGGTATTAAAGTCTCCCGCTATTATTGTGTTATTGTTAATTTCCCCTTTCATGTTTGGGAATGCATGTACACCCGTGGTGGATTCATGTCAATGTATGGCAAAACCAATACAGTATTGTAAAGTAAAATAAAGTAAAAATAAAGATTAAAAAAAAAAAGTCTGCCACTATTATTGTGTTATTGTTAATTTCCCCTTTCATACTTGTTAGCATTTGTCTTACATATTGTGGTGCTCCTATGTTGGGTGCATATATATTTATAATTGTTATACCTTCTTGGATTGATCCTTTGATCATTATGTAGCGGCCTTCTTTGTCTCTTTTCACAGCCTTTGTTTTAAAGTCTATTTTATCTGATATGAGTATTGCCACTCCTGCTTTCTTTTGGTCTCTATTTGCATGGAATATCTTTTTCCAGCCCTTCACTTTCAGTCTGTATGTGTCCCTTGTTTTGAGGTGGGTCTCTTGTAGACAACATATATAGGGGTCTTGTTTTTGTATCCATTCAGCCAATCTTTGTCTTTTGGTTGGGGCATTCAACCCATTTACATTTAAGGTAATTATTGATAAGTATGATCCCACTGTCATTTAATTTATTGTTTTGGGTTCAGGTTTATACACCCTTTTTTTGTTTCCTGTCTAGAGAATATCCTTTAGCATTTGTTGAAGAGCTGGTTTGGTGGTGCTGAATTCTCTCAGCTTTTGCTTGTCTGTAAAGCTTTTGATTTCTCCTTCATATTTGAATGAGATCCTTGCTGGGTACAGTAATCTGGGCTGTAGGTTATTTTCTTTCATCACTTTAAGTATGTCTTGCCATTCCCTCCTGGCCTGAAGAGTTTCTATTGAAAGATCAGCTGTTATCCTTATGGGAATCCCCTTGTGTGTTATTTGTTGTTTTTCCCTTGCTGCTTTTAATAATTGTTCTTTGTGTTTGATCTTTGTTAATTTTATTAATATGTGTCTTGGGGTGTTTTGCCTTGGGTTTATCCTATTTGGGACTCTCTGGGTTTCTTAGACTTGGGTGATTATTTCCTTCCTCATTTTAGGGAAGTTTTCAACTATTATCTCCTCAAGGATTTTCTCATGGTCTTTCTTTTTGTCTTCTTCTTCTGGGACTCCTATAATTCAAATGTTGGAGCGTTTCATATTGTCCTGGAGGTCTCTGAGATTGTCCTCATTTCTTTTAATTCGTTTTTCTTTTTTCCTCTCTGATTCATTTATTTCTACCGTTCTATCGTCTACTTCAGTAATTCTATCTTCTGCCTCTCCTATTCTACTATTTGTTGCCTCCAGAGTGTTTTTGATCTCATTTATTGCATTATTCATTATATATTGACTCTTTTTTATTTTTTCTAGGCCCTTGTTAAACCTTTCTTGCATCTTCTCAATCCTTGCCTCCAGGCTATTTATCTGTGATTCCATTTTGATTTCAAGATTTTGGATTAATTTCACTGTCATTATTCGGAATTCTTTATCAGGCAGATTCCCTATCTCTTCCTCTTTTGTTTGGTTTGGTGGGCATTTATCCTGTTCCTTTACCTGCTGGGTATTCCTCTGTCTCTTCATCTTGTTTATATTGCTGTGTTTGGGGTGGCCTTTCTGTATTCTGGCAGTTTGTGGAGTTCTCTTTATTGTGGAGTTTCCTCACTGTGGGTGGAGTTTGTGGAGATTCCTTAAAAAACTGGAAATAGAACTGCCTTATGACCCAGCAATCCCACTGCTGGGCATACACACTGAGGAAACCAGAATTGAAAGAGACACATGTACCCCAATGTTCATCGCAGCACTGTTTATAATAGCCAGGACATGGAAGCAACCTAGATGTCCATCAGCAGATGAATGGATAAGAAAGCTGTGGTACATATACACAATGGAGTATTATTCAGCCATTAAAAAGAATACATTTGAATCAGTTCTAATGAGGTGGATGAAACTAGAGCCGATTATATAGAGTGAAGTAAGCCAGAAAGAAAAACACCAATATAGAATACTAACACATATATATGGAATTTAGAAAGATGGTAATGATAACCCTGTATGCGAGACAGCAAAAGAGACACAGATGTGTAGAACAGTCTTTTGGACTCTGTGGGAGAGGAAGAGGGTGGGATGATCTGGGAGAATAGCACTGAAACATGTATACTATCATATAAGAAATGAATCACCAGTCTAGGGTTGATGCAGGATACAGGATGCTTGGGGCTGGTGCACTGGAATGACCCAGAGAGGTGGTATGAGGAGGGAGGTGGGAGGGGGGTTCAGGATTGGGAACATGTGTACACCTGTGGCAGATTCATGTTGATGTATGGCAAAACCAATACAGTATTGTAAAGAAAAAAAAAACTAAAAAAGAAAATCAAATCAAAAAGAATGAAACACCTAGGAGGAAACTTAACTGAGAAAATGAAAGATTTATGCTCTGAAAACTCTAAAACAATAATTAAAGAAATTGAAGATGATACAAAGAAATATAAAGATCCATATTCATGGATCAGAAGACTTAATATTGTTAAAATTTTATGCTACCCAAAGCAATCTACATATTTAATGTAATCTCTATCAAAATATCCATTACATTTTTTTTTTCACAGAACCAGAACAGATAATCCTAAAATTTATATGGAGCTGTAAAAGACTCTGAATAGCCAAAGTCATTCTGAGAAAGAAGAATAAAGCTGGAGTTATTACAGTCTCTGGCTTCAGATTATATTAAAAAGTCAAAACAACATGGTACTGGCACAAAAACAGGCACACAGCTCAACAGAACAGAATAGAGAGCCCAGCAATGAACCCACACACCTATGGCCAATTAGTCTATGACAAAGGAGGCAAAATATACAATGGAGAAAAGACAGTCTCTTCAGGAAGAAGTGCTGGGAAAACTGAACAGACTCATGTAAAAGAACCAGATATTGAACAATGGACAGGTTCCAAATTCAGAAAGGAGAACATCAAGGCTACATGTTGTCACCCTGCTTATTTAACTTATGTGCATAGTACATCATGTGAAATGCCAGGCTGGATGAAGCGCAAGCTGGAATCAAGATTGCCGGGAGAAATATCAATAGCCTCAGATATGCAGATGACACCACCCTTTAAAAAAATTTTTATTTTAATTGGAGGCTACTTACTTTACAATATTGTGGTGGATTTTTCCATATATTGATATGAATCAGCCATGGGTGTACATGTGTCCCCCATCCTGAACCCCCCTCTCACCTCCCTCCTCATCCCATCCCTCTGGGTCATCCCAGTGCACCAGCCCTGAGCACCCTGTCTCATGCATCGAACCTGGACTGGCGATCTATTTCACACATGACAATATACATATTTCAATGCTCTCAAATCACCCCACCCTCACCTTCTCCCACAAAGTCTAAAAGTCTGTTCTTTACATCTATGTCCTTTTGCTGTCTCACATATAGGGTCATCATTACCATCTTTCTAAATTTCACATATATGTGTTAATAAACTGTATTGGTGTTTTTCTTTCTGACTTACTTTGCTCTCTATAATAGGCTCCAGTTTCATCCATCTCATTAGAACTGATTCAAATGCATTCTTTTTAATAACTGAGTAATATTCCATTGTGTATATGTACCACAGCTTTCTTATCCATTCATCTGCCGATGGACATCTAGGTTGCTTCCATGTCCTGGCTATTGTAAACAATGTTGTGATGAACACTAGGGTACATGTGATACCACCCTTATGGCAGAAAGTGAATAGGAACTAAAGAACCTCTTGATGAAAGAGGAGAGTGATAAAGCTGGTTTTAAACTCAACATTCAAAAAACTAAGACCATGGCATCTGGTCCCATCCCATCATGGCAAATAAATGGGGAGATAATGGAAACAGTGAAAGACTTCATTTCTGGGGGCTCCAAAATCACTGCAGATGGTGACTGCAGCTATGAAATTAAAAGACGCTTGCTCCTTGGAAGAAAAGCTATGACCAACATAGACAGCATATTAAAAAGCAGAGACATTACTTTGCCTACAAAGGTCCATCTAGTCAAAGCCATGGTTTCCCCAGTAGTCATGTATGGATGTGAGAGTTGGACCATAAAGAAAGCTGAGCACTGAAGAATTGATGTTTTTGAACTGTAGTGCTGGAGAAGACTCTTGAGAGTCCCTTGGACAGCAAGGAGATCAAACCAGTCAATCCTAAAGGAAATCAGTCCTGAATATTCATTGGAAGGACTGATGCTAAAGCTGAAGCTCCAATACATTGGCCACCTGATGTGAAGAACTGACTCACTGGAAAAGATCCTGGTGCTGGGAAAGACTGAAGGAAGGAGAGGATGGGGACAACAGAGGATGAGACGGTTGGATGGCATCACTAACTCAATGGCTATGAGTTTAAGCAAGCTCTGGGAGTTGGTGATGGATGGACAGGGAAGCCTGGCATGCTGCAATCCATGGAGTCACAAAGAGTTGGACATGACTGAGTGACTGAACTGAACTGAGAACATTCTCCAACACCATTTACAAAAATAAACTCAAAATGGATTAAAAACTAAATATAAGACTGAATACTTCTAGAGAAAAACATAGGCAGAATACTCTTCAACATAAATCATAATTTTTTGGATCTGTCTCCTAAAGCAAAGGAAACAAAAGCAAAAATAAACAAATGGGACCTAATTAAACTAAAATTTTTTTGCACAGCAAAGGAAACCATCAACAAAACAAAAAGCAACCTACTGAATGGGAGAAGATATTTGCAAGTAATATGAATGATAAGGTGTTAATATCCAACATACATAAACTGCTCATGTAACTCAACATCAAAAAACAAAACCAAACACCTAATTAAAAATGGGCAGAAGAAATGAATAGACATTTTTCCAAAGAAGACCTTCAGAGAACCAACAGTCACATCAAAAGATTCTCAAGACTGTAATCATCAGAGAAACGGAAATCAAAATCATAATAAGATATAACCTTATACTCATCAGGATGGCTAAGTCCAAAACTCTACAAATAACTAATACTGGCAAAGATGTAGAGAAAATAAAACACTTGTACACTGCCGGTGGGATGTAAATTGGTGCAGTCACTGGAAAACTGTATGGAGTTTCTTCAAAAAGCTAAAAATGGAACTATCATTGATCCAGAAATTCTACTTCTGGGTATATATCCAAATAAAACACACTGATTTGGAAAAGGTACATGCACCCTAGTGTTCATACCAGCACTATTTACAATAGCCAGGCTGTGGAGGCAACTCAAGTGTCCATCAACAGATGAATGGATAAAGAAGGTGTGAAGTATATACAATGGAATACTCCTTCATCATAAAAAATTATGAAATTCTGACATTTGCAGCAAAATGGATGAGCTGATAATGTATCAAGCTTAGTGAAATAAGTTGGGCAGAGAAAAAAAATACTGTATGTTATTGCTTATATGTGGAATCTAAAAAATGAGGCAAATAGATGTATATATAAAAAAGAGAAACAGACTCGCAGATATAGGGAACAAACTAGTGGTTGCCACTGGGAAGAGGGAAGAAGAGGGGGCAAGATAGGGGTATGGAATTAAGAGGTACAAGCTATTATGTATAAAATAAATAAGCAACAAAGATATATTTTATAGCACAGGGAAGATAGCTAATACTTCATAATAAATTTAAATGGATATAATCTATAAAAATATAGAATCACTATGCTATATACTATACCCAAAATCAGTATAATACTATTAATCACCTATCAAAGTGAAAATTGCTCAGTCGTGTCTGACTCTTATGTGACCCTATTGACCATAAAGTCCATGGAACCAGGCCAGAATACCGGAGTGGGTAGCCTTTCCCTTCTCCAGGGGATCTTCTCAACCCAGGGATCACACCCAGGTCTCCCACATTGCAGGCAGATTCTTTACCAGCTGAGCCACCAAGGAAGCCCAAGAATACTGGAGTGGGTAGTCTATTACTTCTCCAGTGGATTTCCCCAACCCAGGAATTGAACTGGGGTCTCCTGCATTGCAGGCAGATTCTTTACCAACTGAGCTATCAGGGAAGCCCATTAATCACCTATATGTCAATAATTTTTTTTTTAATTTTGTAAAAGCATTCTTGGATGTAAGGACATGTCCTTTGTTTCCTTGTGGGAAATGGCTAACGTAATCTATCGTCAGGCAGGTGGAAGACTCAAGGTATTTTAACTGCTCTCTAGAGGGTATTCTTTGGAAAGATGGAAGTTTCCAGAAATCTGCAGGCTGCACAATAGGAGACAGCCATCCCTATAGGGTTCCAAGAATCAAATGTCAGCAATTTCCTATGGCTCAGTCTATTAAAAGAGACCAAAGTCTTGAACCCCCTCACAGGACATGAGATAATTAAAAATTCCACAGATTAGTCCTTAGAAATTTAATTCTAAGCATAAGGGTACATAAGGTTAAAAAAAACCTGGTTATCTATTATGCACCGAATTGTGTTCACCCCCATCCCCTCAATTCACATGTTAAAGTCCTAACCCTTAGTACTTCAGCATGTGATCTCACTTACAAGTAATTTTTATTTTTTTTCAGAAGTAGTTACTTCAGGTGAGGTCATACTGGAGCAGGGGGACCCCTAACTCAGTGTGATGGCGTCCTTATAAAAATAAACTTTGGACACAGAGACATGCATATGGGGGAACACCATGTCAAGATGAGAGTTATGGGGTCCCAAGCCCAGTGAGCCAGAAGGAGCTGAAAGCAAGGCCTGGGATGCACCTCTCCCGGAAGCTTCAGAGATGGTGAGGCCCTGCCAGTACCTCTGGAGCTCTGAGGTTACACATTTCTGATGGTGAAGCCATTCAGATTGTGATGCTTTGTTAGAGCAGTTCTAGAAGGCAATGGCACCCCACTCCAGTACTCTTGCCTGGAAAATCCCATGGGTGGAGGAGCCTGGTAGGCTGCGGTCCGTAGAGTCGCTGAGAGTTGGACACGACTGAGCGACTTCACTTTCACTTTTCATTTTCATGCATTGGAGAAGGAAATGGCACCCCACTCCAGTGTTCTTGCCTGGAGAATCCCAGGGATGGGGGGAGCCTGGTGGGCTGCTGTCTATGGGATCGCACAGAGTCGGACACGACTGAAGTGACTTAGCAGCAGCAGCAGCAAATTAACATGTGGCCTAAGAGGGCTGTGCTCGTTTGGAAAGAAAGCCCAAGGCTGGCTCTACATCCAGCAACTCAGGGCCTCACAGAAACATACTTCACCAGGTCTGAGCGTGGTTGTCCTTGGAGGGGAGGAGCAGACCCAGGTGAGTGTCAGGATTCTCTTTGATAATGCTAAAAATCCAAAAATCCATGTCTGTGCCCAAATCATGTTTTCCAAAGCTAATGGATCCTATGGCACTGGGAGGGGTAAGGCAAAAAATTCGGACTGAAATTATATCTCTAAATCTTCTAGGCCCAGAAGGATTTCCTGCAGTGTCTCCTAAGAAGCCTTCACGTTCTGTGCCATCTTTGGGTTTAACTCACTGCTCGGAAAGCTCTTGCATATTTTATTTTGGAGAAGTGTTTTCTGTCCTTGCTAGTCTGTGCATGTGAAAATGAAGTTGTGATTTGATACTCAACAGGAAAAATAGATTATTTTGCTGGCAAATTGGTTTTTTTTGGATCAATGATTTGGAGAAGTGAAGGCTGGAATTGGTTGCCAGGAGGCAGAGCATCCATCTCCAACAGATGAGACTGATTCTCTGCAAGCTGCACTGAGTGTGATGATGCTAAGATAACCAACTACACATTTTCCATGTGGATCTTTAAAAAACAATATCAAATGTAAAATCAGCTTGTACGTGGCCTCCAGAGAGAACAGGTTTTTTTTTTTCTTTCAATTGTAGATTGTTGTAAGGAGCTCTGGTTCCGACGGCTTTACCAGTTGACAGAGCCTATCAAATTTTTTATTACAATCCCCAGAGCTGGAGACAATGCAGAGCAGTTTGCTGGATTGTGAGCAGATTTTCCTTGAGGGGAAGAATATGCTCAGCATTGTTGCTTCTTTGCAAACAGTCTTGCAGGATGGGAGCAGCTGTTCTGCAAATTATTTTTCTGATGGAGAGGGAAGTCTACCTTTCACTCATTGCATCCTCAAGAGAGCATGCAAAAATGCAGAGAAACACACTTTTAGAATTGTCCCCATCTCCCTCTTTGGGCTCTCTGTTCCTCACTTCCTTTTTTCTTCCCTAGTTCAATTTTTGATTTGTGCTGTGAGAGGAGAGGGCTTCTTAGGCCTGAATTTCTTCCTCTGATGACAAGGAAAATGTAGAGGAAAATATCAACTCTCGTACAGGGGCCAAAGGCAGTTCCTTTGCCTTTGAGGATTCCTGGTACAAGGGAATGAGCCAGGAACTCTTTCAGGTGAGAAGACAGAGGGGAGGTGTCTGAGTGGTTTGCCACTCATCCCTCGGGGTAGCTGCTTCAGCAGAATCCTGGCTGCAGGAGGGTTGGAGCTACTGCAAGATGAGGTGCCGAGGCACAGAACTCAAATGCAGATGTTACATCAGTCGATGCCAATTGAACCAGGAAGATTATTTTAGCCTTGGAATGTCACTTTATGTGTTTCAACACATGGTTCATTAGTTAATCTCCAGGAAAGTTTCACTCAGGGCCCCCTTTGTCTCTGTGCTTATTTGGACAGCCAGACCATCAGGCATGCGATGAATTGCAGATTGAAACAACCTCAGCATCCCCAACAGATGGGGGTGGCATGCGGTGGGTGTGGACACACCAGGTGAAAACCACAAATCACTCACCGTGGCATGTTTGCCCCTTTATTTTGTGGAGCTGAGGGTGAGGAGGTGGTGGTTACAACCCAGAAAGGTAGTCAGTGTAGGTGTAGGTGTTGGGAAGGTAGGCTACACCTCTTCCATTCATCCTATAGGCTGACCTCAGTAGAACAGCCTGATCTCAGTGGAAGACCCTTAACTATTCTCAGAAGGAAACAGTCAAGCATTTGAAAGTTACATTTCCAGGTGGGTCTAAAGCCTTCTGCTGTTAAATGGTAACAGTGTTTCATCTGGGGAAGAGACACTAAGGTCTCCCCTGTTGACACAGTCATGCTCTGATTCTGAAGTCATCTTCTGAGCACAGGTAGACTAAATACCTTGAGCCTCAGTCTTGTAATGTTAGTAACAACAGCCAGAGTTCTTTTAGGTGTTGCTGTTGTTTAGTTGCTAAGTCATGTCCAACTGTTTTGCGACCCCATTGTAGCTCTCTAGGGTCCTTTATCCATGGATTCTCCATGCAAGAATGCTGGAGTGGGCTGCTATTTCCTTCTCCAAGGGATCTTCCTGACCCAGGGATCAAACTGTCTCCTGTGTTGCAGGCAGATTTTTTTACTGCAGGGCCACCAGGAAAGCCCTCTTTTAGGTGAGGCAACAGCTAAATTCAAAGAACTGGTTTGCTGTCAGAAAGACTCTCCACTCACCTGCCCTGGTCAGCCCTATTTTGGGGGAAATAAAATCTTAAAGTTAAAAGATTTATGCTCTCAACTTTAAACTCTAAAATATAAATGCACTATATATCTTCATTTAAGGGAAAACTGACTCATTGGCAAGATAAACTATATACAGAAGTGGTATTGAGAGACTTGTGTACAGATTTAAGCATTAAAAGTTGTGCAAGAAACAGCAAATATTCAAGTAGCTAAGTAGCAACTTGGTAAATTTTATACTAAGGGTGGTAGTAATATATTGTAGTCTTCAAGTTTTTTAGCTGACACTGTGACATCAGAGCTAACTCATTATTTTGAAGCATTTATAGTAAACCCTACTTTGTACCAATAGATGTCATTACAGAAACATACCATATCCTAATTGATTAATTTAGATATGCTTCTCTTACTTTATTTCATGGAGGCCAAGGCTTATAGTTTTGAAAGCTAGTATAGATAGATCTATCCAGAAAATCTTTACAAAAGAATCATAAAGTATACCTCAAACATTCTTCCTAATATACATTAGAATGTAATAAACATTCCTTTCCATTTTCCCTGGAAAAATCCAAGTAAATGAGAAAATTTAAGACAGGATTATTCAGGAAGTGGAAAAGACTTTCCATGCTTTTGATTTTAAATTTATCAGCCACAAACAATCCATGTCTTCATGGTGAACTTAATCTGATGAAATAAGCTTTGGGGCTTTGAATTAATTAGCTTGTCATTTAATAAGCACTTTTCTGATCACCTGCTACTTTTGAGGGCCCTGCTGGCATGGGCATCTTGTTTCTTTGGGATTTTAAACAAAGGAGCAGGAAGGGAGACCAGGAACACAAGAGACACACAGAGGGAGTGTCTCCAGATCTGCAGCTTATCAATGATAAAGTGTAACGTTACAAGGGATCTGTGGCTGGAATGCCCCACACAAAGCGATCAGATCCCAAACATGTGATGGTTGATGAGTCACTCGATGGTCTCACTGGGGTGTCTGAGTCCCACTCAGTTGCTCACACTCATTTTTCTCCATCTGCTGTGCTTCTTTGTAGAATTGGGGGCAAAATTCTTGGGTCCTTCCAGGTCACATTCCATCCAAACTAACTGTACTTTAAAACCTTGGAGAAGTTAAGGTGACTCCTTCCTAAAAGGTGGGAGATTTCAGTCTTGACCTAGAGTATATCAACCTTCGTTTGAGATTTTAGTGTAGCACCCGGTAGTTTGGTAAGAAATCTATCACCTGTTGCACTATCCAGAGTTCCCAGTCAGTCAGTTCAGTTCAGTCGCTCAGTCGCGTCCGACTCTTTGCAACCCCATGAATCCCAGCACGCCAGGCTCCCACCAACTCCCGGAGTTCACTCAGACTCACATCCATCGAGTCAGTGATGCCATTCAGCCATCTCATCCTCTGTTGTCCCCTTCTCCTCCTGCCTCCTATCCCTCCCAGAATCAGAGTCTTTTCCAATGAGTCAACTCTTTGCATGAGGTGGTCAAAGTACTGGAGTTTCAGCTTTAGCATCATTCCTTCCAAAGAAATCCCAGGGCTGATCTTCTTCAGAATAGACTGGTTGGATCTCCTTGCAGTCCAATGGACTCTCAAGAGTCTTCTCCAGCACCACAGTTCAAAAGCATCAATTCTTCGGCATTCAGCCTTCTTCACAGTCCAACTCTCACATCCATACATGACCACTGGAAAAACCATAGCTTTGACTAGATGGACCTTTGTTGGCAAAGTAATGTCTCTGCTTTTCAACATGCTATCTAGGTTGGTGATAACTTTTCTTCCAAGGAGTAAGCATCTTTTAATTTCATGGCTGCAGTCACCATCTGCAGTGATTCTGGAGCCCAAAAAAATAAAGTCTGACACTGTCTCCACTGTTTCCCCATCTATTTCCCATGAAGTGATGGGACCAGATGCCATGATCTTCGTTTTCTGAATGTTGAACTTTAGGTCAACTTTTTCACTCTCCTCTTTTACTTTCATCAAGAGGCTTTTTAGCTCCTCTTCACTTTCTGCCATAAGGTTGGTGTCATCTGCATATCTGAGGTTATTGATATTTCTCCCAGCAATCTTGATTCCAGCTTGTGTTTCTGCCAGCCCAGCGTTTCTCATGATGTACTCTGCATATAAGTTAAACAAGCAGGGGGACAATATACAGCCTTGACGTACTCCTTTTCCTATTTGGAACCAGTCAGTTGTTCCATGTCCAGTTCTAACTGTTGCTTCCTGACCTGCATACAGGTTTCTCAAGAGGCAGGTCAGGTGGTCTGGTATTCTCATCTCTTTCAGAATTTTCCACAGTTTATTGTGATCCACACAGTCAAAGGCTTTCTAAGAAAGTAAATAATCTCTTTCTGCCCTCAGGGAAACTAAACATATGATACTATCACTGGTGAAACATGGTTTTGTATTAAGTTTTTTACATGAAGTTTTACAAACTTTGAAATGAATTTTAAAAAAATCCTGGTTTTGTAAAAAGATGCTGAGCAAAATAGTTTTTTGGAAATATATTTTCATTATAGAAAGATATTAAGCACATGTAATTATGCTTCAAGGTCTGAGCAGTTAGCAATTATTTTTCAAATATAACATCACATGAAATCTCTGTATACAAGATGTGAGTTAAAGAAACCATACCTTGTGATAATATCCATCAAGAGTCTGTTGCATTCCTTGTACTCCAGGGGGTCCCTGTATTAGAAACAAGTCAAAGGCATATGTAAACATTTATCAAAGCAATGTATATTTAAATAACATGCCTAAGAATTCTTAAAATCTTACAGGTAAGAAAAAGGAAGAGTCTGTTGAAGTCAAGTATTCTAATTAATAGAGAATTACATGGACATTAACTTATAAGGTTCCCAAATATATTTCTAAGTTAAATCCTACATGAATCCAAAGAAAGGTCCTAACTGGGAACATGTAACATATTACTAGACAGTCAGCCATCAGCATAGTCTTTATTGAAAGGAATTGTTCCCATGAAACTCCTCAAGGGAAGAGCTGAAGGGGTCTAGTTTATTGTTGACACTTCTTAGAAGCCTTTGATCAACATGTTACAGAAATAAATGTGTGCTGTCCATGTGTTATCAACTTAAAAGATAAAGGAAAAGCAGTTTTCCTTTTTCCTATTGCTTTACTCTTTTTGAATTAGTTGGGTAAAAATGGGCTGCCCATGAGCCTTCAGGCCACCAAAAGATATTTGCTGTGTAATGTCAGGTTTGAGACATTTAAGTACATGTGGTTTCCAGTTGATATGGGGATATTCATGAAGTACTATGCTGAGCTGCAGGCAGATACAAAAGAAGTAAAGAAATCTGTCTCCCCCTAAAACTTTCTGAGTTTTTCAAGGATTACATTTTGGGGAGAGGGGTATAAGAAAATGCAAAGATTAGTATGATTTTAATTCAAGTAGTTCAGGCTAAGGTATATTCAGTTATCTAAGAAAAGAGACTGCATATTTCATCTATACTTTGAAAGCTTCTCAGTTCAGTTCATTTCAGTTCATTCGCTCAGTCGTGTCCGACTCTTTGCGACCCCATGAATTGCAGCACGCCAGGCCTCCCTGTCCATCAGGAGGAGAGAAAATGTTAGAGAAGCAAAGTTCTCACAAGGTAAGACGCTAAAAGACTGAGCATCTTTGTGACTGAACAAACCAAAGTCACTATTATACAAAGATTATTATTTTAAAAAGGGAACAAAAGCTTTGAAAAGTGAAGAAACATTTTAACAGGCAAGCAATATGGAGAACAATATGGAGGTTCCTTAAAGAACTATATATAGAGTTGCCTTGTGATCCAGCAATCCCACTCCTGGGCATAGTTCCGAAGAAAAATATAATTCAAAAAGATCCGTGCCCTGCAATGTTCACAGCAGCATTTTTACAATAGCCAAGGCATGAAAGCAACCTAAGTGTCCACTGGGCTTTCCCGGTGGCTCAGATGGTAAAGAATCTGCCTGCAATGTGGGAGACCCAGGTTTGATCCCTGGGTCACGAAGATCTTCTGGAGAAGGGAATGGCAACCCAAGTGTCCACTGACAGGTGAATGGATAAAAAGGATGTGGTACATTACAGTAGAATATCACTCAGCCATTGAAAGGAATGAAATAATGCCATTTGCAGCTACATGGATGGACCTAGAGAGTGCCATACTGAGTAAAGTCAGAGAAGGACAAATATCATGTGCTATCCCTTATATGTGGACTCTAAAAAATGACACAAATAGACTTATCCATAAAACAGAAACAGACGCACAGAGAACAGACTTGCGGGTGGCAAGTGGGGAGAGGGCTGGATGGGGAGTTTGGGATTAGAAGATGTCAACTATTATATACAGGATAGATAAATAACAGGTCCTACTGTACAGCACAGGGAACTATATTCAATATATCCTGTGATAAGCCATAATGGAAAATAATATGAAAATTATAAAAATGAATCACTTTGCTGTACACCAGAAACTAACCCAACATTGTATATCAACTACAATTTAAAAAAACGAAATAGTTTAAGAAACATTTGCTATCTGCACTCACTGATATGGGTAACACCTTCAGTATATTGAAAAAGATTAATATTGGTCAACATTTATGACAGGTATTCCTTATGAACGGCCTGTGACATCTCTTCTAACACGAAGCCTTTGCTTTGTGTCATTAAACGCTGAGGACAGGAAGATGTAATGATGGATGATGGAATCAGGGTGGTGTAACTTGTGAGAAAATAATAGGCCTTGTGAGGAATGGAGCTTACTGCAGTTGGAAAGACAAATGATGCGGTTACCTTGCTGGAATCAAAACAGAGCTAGTGTCAGAAAAGAATTCTCAAGGCGTTATATATTTTTCAGGTTCTCTTTGCATCAGCCAGCTTTGCGTGATGTATTCTAGGTCAGGTAGTTGAAGTGAGGAGGAAAGCAATCACTGAGTTGGGGTTATTTCACAAAGTGTCCAGCCAAGCAGGTGTGGGTTAGGAACTCATTCTTGAAAGTCAGCAGACAGGAGACTCCATTGATCCTTCTGCAACCATTTTTAATGGGGCAAGCAGAAATCTTAAATATCATATATATCTAGTAGCAGCCACAACAGGTAGCTTAGGAGTATATGCATGGTAGGCATTTGGTGAATGGTGAATGCGTGTTGATCATAAGTCCAATTAGATCAAAGAATAGTGATGTGGTGGGTAAATTTAGCTTCCGACATATTCATCTTAACCAAAAGTGAAAGGCTGAACAATTTAGGTGCCGAATATAGCAGAGCAATTAATAACATCTCTCAACTAGAGCATGAGAATCAATCAAATAATAATAGCCGGCATTTATATAGTATGTATTGTGCGCCAGGCATTACACCAAGGGTTTCAAATAGACTCACTCATTTAATCTCTACAATGACACCACAAGGTACCTACTCTCATTATTTTCAATTCAAAGGAACAGAAAATGAGCATTTGGAATGGTTTGCTGGCCGAAGGTTACACCACTGGTAATCGGTAGGGCTAATATTAAACGGAGGCAGCCTGGGTCCAAACTCACTTCTTATTTATTCTACTCTTTTAACGTAAAGCAGACTCTCGGCCTAAAATAACTTTGGGGCTAATTTTTCTGTCATGCTGACCATGACCTGAAGAATACAGTGTCTGATTGCTCTTTCCTGTTTTACTTACAATACTGAAATTGAAAATAAAATAAGCAAAACTGGACTTGGCACTTCATATGAGCCAGCAGTGTGCCTGACACACTGTCTCCGGAGGCAGTGCTGCTGGAGGGCTGAGCAAGGCCTCTCTCTACGTCCCAAATCTGTCTTCAAAAATTCTCTCCAGTCATGATGGGGAGATTTTGCCTGGCTAGCCCCCAGATACCTCCCTATCACAGCTATACTCAAAATGCATCTTATCTTCCTTTGCAGAGCTTGACCAAGAAGGTGGTCAGAGGGCACACGCATAGGGCCTCCGGAAGGGCCTTGCAGGAAGCAGCATGGTAGGGCCTGCACAGCACAGGTGTCATGGTGGATGAGGACAGTAAAAATAATGAGATGGGGCTAATCCTTTAAAAAGCTGGGTGAGAAATGGGTCTGGTCTCTCACAGACTGGTTATCTGTCTGTGGCATGCACCTGTTTTCCATGAATACAGAATGCATTCTTCACCCAGAAGCCTGTGGGTGAGCACACCTCCCAGGACAAAGCAGGGGAGCCCAGGGCCACTCTTCCCTCTAAAAACAATAGCAAGAGCAGAGCTGGTTAATAGGGTTGCTGGTCAACAGAAAAGTCTGAACAACATTATTCAGATACCCACAAGACTGATAAACCTATAAAAGTTACTTCCAGACTCTCTCATGTCCTGTTCTTGCCATAAAATGTCAGACTCATAGAGCTGTCTTCCAAATGAGGCCAACCAGAAATTTTAGGCTCTGGGGCTTCATCTACTGATGAGTACTTATGATGACTTTTTTCTTTCTTGTTCTTTCGGTCCCTGGGATATGCTGGGTACCACAAATTCCACACATAATGTAACAGAGATTTACAGCAACAGTCTAGCCTGCAGGCAGCACTTCTCACAAACTCTCCCAGCATGCAGAAAAACCCTGTGGTGACTGGCAGAAGGGCCGGGACTGGGGCCTCCATCCTGCTGGACTACAGCCAGGGCTCGGGTGCCTCCATGTGCTGCTCAACCTCCATCAAGATGGGGATAGTGACCACAGAGAAACAGGGTGCATGTAAACGCCAAAGGCAGTTCTCTCCTTATTGTCAGAAAAACAATACAGACCCCGGGGTCTTGGAATCATTGTTTGCCCTATAGCCACATCCCCTAGAGATGTGCTATTTTTCTATTTTCCATGCTGATACAAAGCATGGCTAGAGGAGATCCAGACTCATTTGTTTCCAAGTTTATTAAGAGCTGTCAGCCCTGTAGATCATCAGCAAAGCATGAGAAGGAAGACATGAAAGACGTGTATGAGTGACTAATCCTCAGGCATCACATGGTGTTAGTAGATGCTCCTGGGTGCTCAAGAGGTGACTTTCTCTGAGGAAGATCCCCTGCAGGAGGGCATGGCAACCCACTCCAGTATTCTTGCCCGGAGAACCCCGTGGACAGGCGAGCCTGGCAGGCTACAGTCCACAGAGTCTCAAAGAATCGGACATGACTGAAGTGACAGCACACACACATGGCAAGGAGATATGCTTAGATGACTCAGGCCCAGGAGAAGAGAGGCCAGCCACGGAGGGCATGTCAGCCTTGGCTAACGTTCTCAGGGGTTCTACTAGGAAGACCAGCTGAAGGTTCGTGTCCCGATATCCTGTCCCTGACAATGACCCGCAGTGCAGCTGTACGGACATCATGGCCACATAATGTCTGTCTCCTATGCCACTCTGCTTTGCTCTGTTTGTGTTGGATTGGGATACACAGGACATGTGGGCTAATGTGATAAGTACACAACCACACAGCAGTTTTAAAACACTCATGAACTCCAGCGAGACACACCTGTTCAGAAGCCAACTGTGCTCACGTGTTACTTATCTGAGCGGTTTATCAGCCTCATGTAGGGAGAGACCCAGATGCTGTTTCGTGTTGCAAAGAATTGGATCTGGTGTGAAGAAGTGAATGAAAGCTGCATTCAACTTGGGAACACAGACTGTTAGTGGTAGTTTAAAGCTTTTTTTTTTTTTTTTTTGCTAACACCTTGCTAGAGGTGGAAGACAGAGAAAAACATGATGTCGGCCACCAGCATCACCGGATGCTAGTGTGGAAAATGATGAACTGTTGGCCTTATCACTTCCTCAGAATTCAGTCTGGGCTATAGATTCCCAGTGTTTGAAGGATGGACGGGTTCTCTGTTAAGGCTTCTTCAGTCCTGGTCTTGGCTGCGCTTTTGCTTTTCAGCAGTTCATGCAGTACGTGGAGCTTGAAGAATCCACTTTTGCCCTTTTTCCCCGCCCTGGCCTTTGCTGTGAGCCCTCTGTGCCCACCAGGGCTGGGCCTTTGGGTTAGCTTCAGCGCACCCTCAGTGCTCTGAACTGAGGCCTCTGCGGCTCTTCAGTCACCCTGCTCCCTCCCTGGCCCTCTCCTGAAATGTTTCCTTCCTCCCTCTTCTCTGAAAGCATCCTTCAGTTCCTCATAACTGCTGACGGGGCCTCCGTGCACCATCTGGGTACTACTCATCTCTGCACACCAGAGCTCTTCAGGCTCTCTCATCAGGAGCTCCTTTCAGGATTCACAAACACATATTTTCAGGTTGTGCTCAACTGCTTTCTGGCCTTGTGGGTTTCCAACTAACTTCACTAACAACCTTTGAAATATCAAAACCCTAACTATGAAAAAAGTACTAATCAACTTTCTTCAAAACATGCTAAAAAGGCAACTTTGCTATAAGGAGAGATATAATAGAAAGTTTGTTACTGAAAACTCATTTGAGTTAATTTTCAAGAAATATTTTAAATTTTCTAATGGCTAGTAGAAAAGGCAGAGATGGCTAATTATTTTTCTGGTATTAAAAAATTAGGTTAGGAAGCCTAACCTCATCCGCACGAATGGTAAGATGAGGCAATATTTCAATAATACAATAATTTTGGGAAAGTTAATGTTAAGAGTGAGTTTTTCTCATATATATCAATATATTTCCATTTATAACTTTATATATAACTTGGTGAAGCACCTTTACACTGATTATGGTGTTCTGAGTACATGTCGATCTTTTCAGCTGGAATGAAACGTCCTTGAAGATGAGGAGTTTCCATTTTTTAAATCTTATCATACACATAGTACCTCCCCTCCTACCCCTGTTTGCTGAATTTAACAGAGTCTTTTGAAAGAAAAGTTTTGAAGGTATAGCCAGTTTCTCACTTGTTGGTTTTCATTTCAATTAGAAATGGTAGCAAACTGAGCAGTGGTCTTGCTGCTTTCAAACTTGCAGAAGACAAGGCCAACAGATTCAGATTAATGTAAGAATATGGCTAAATTATTGAAAACAAAGTTGCAGCAAGCTCCACTTAAGCAGAAAAGAGCTCATGGATGGATTTTTTGACCAGAATTACAACATGGAAAGTTGTCTCCTAACACTGAGAGAAAAATCGATAATACTCTTTAGAGAATCTTTGGGAAATCAATTTCTTTTTCTTTTAAACACAGATCCTTTTATTTATCTAAGTATTTGCTCTAAATGAGTTTTTTCATTCGCTTGGAATTTAATTAAGTTAAACAGTGGTAATTTTAGAGTAGATTATTTTTCTGAGAATGCTTCTGCAACAAATTTTTAGTGGCTAAAATGATAACACTCCAACCCCCATGCCCCTTCCTCCACCAAACTGCAAAGTATGATTTCTGAAGCAAGAAGGGGATTCATTAAGTGTTTATACTATAGTTCTATTTTAACACAGAGACCTCAAGTTCTCCTTCATAGGATTAAACTGGGAATGTGGGTCAAATAATACATATTTGGTGAAATGTAAGGTTCCTGGGAAGGGGCTCTTAATTCTGAAAATGTCTCATCCACCTTCTGGTTTCTGCCTAAAACTCCATAAGGAAAGATTGGTTTATTCAGTGTTGGGTTTCTTCATGGACTCAAACATGAATGTTCTTGGGAGATGTTTCATATTCACACAGCTCAGGATGATGCTAAATAAGTTTTCACTTATATGTTCTTAGATGGTAGGGTCATGTGACTACAAAACATGTCACCTTATTTGATTCTCATAAAAACTGAGATGGATATTTTCCATCTGACATGAAAAAACAGAGATTTACCCCCAAATCACACAATAAACAAGTGGTAGAACCAAGTCTAAGAGTTGTTCTACTGTTGTTGTTGAATATGTTCTTATGGATCACTCAGGAAATACTTCCTGAGAGCAAGCTGGATGGGACAGAAAAGGAGGAGTGAAGGGCTGGTGCGTGGAGGTGGGACGGTGGAGACGGTGGGGCCGGTGGGGCCGATGGGGGTGGTGGGGGCGGTGGGGACGGTGCATGGGAGGAGAGGGCACAGAAAGCGGGGCAGATCCTGAAGACTGCAGCTTCTCAGCCCCCAGCCTTGGGGCTCACCTTCTGGCATGAGGTTCTGAGAAATGGAGTTAAGTCTTAAGACAAACTTGGACTGTCAGAGGTGGGACTCAGAAGAAAATCTACATGAGAACTATAATCAAAGAACCTGGCAAAGCATCAACAGTTTTGCTTTAGAATTGGGAGGTCTTGGATTAAATCTGGGAAAGAAAGTTAAATAATAATGAGCCGATGGCAAAGAATGATAAAATGGGATAATGACAATAATAGTCATAAATAACAACAGATATCCTCAGAAAGTAATAACTGTGTGGCAGGTATATATGCTATGGCATTTTACTCTCACAACAATCCAATGAAGTAGAGATTAACCTTATTTTTCTTATAATAAAAAAGTTAACTAGCTTAACCCAAGGTCATACAACTAATAAACAAGAGCTAGATTTCAACCCAAGTTGGCCTGACCCTATGCGGGTCAGTTTTGATATTTTAACTCCTCTATCAGCCTCACAGTGAGAGGAGGGATGACAGGGAAAAAACCAACAACAATCTCCTTAAAGCTGGTTAAAAATATCAAGTAGGGCATTCAAGCGTAAGAGATCACACATCTGTTCGTGAGAGACAGACTCTACAAGCACCAAGCACAGGGAGCTGTGGGGCGTGGTGTGGGTGCACATTTTCAAAGATGTGAATTACAAGAAGAGATGGAGAGGAAAGTGAGCAGAATGGGAGGAAGGTAGGGATAAGAGAGAAACCACAGGCAGATACAAGGAATGTTAAAATCAAGGGGAGCTTAGATTAGAGGGGGATAAGGAGAGGCAGATTTCTGAGAAGAAAAAGGAAAGAAGCTGGCAATCTTGGTCAGCATCGTAAGTCACTTTTAAACATCGAATGACACCAAGCGCGGAGTGGAATCTTGGCATGTATGAGACGATAGAAGAAGACCCTGAAAACAGTCAGAGTTGGTGGGAAAAGACTACCTAACCAAGAGATAAGACTGCTTAGGGACCATTTTGATTGGCTGACCATTTCTATGAGCATGAAACTGCAGTGGAGAACAGTCATGGGAAAGAAGTCACACTTAGTAAGAAGATGAAATACCCCAGACTACAATCGTGCTATTGTGTTTTTGTGGAAGAGAGATTTGTGTATCAGCATGTGGGAATGGAAATGATTCAAGTGATGCGGCAACACACTGGTTCAAGCATTTGTCAAG
Organism: Capricornis sumatraensis; assembly: GCF_032405125.1. NCBI lineage: Eukaryota > Metazoa > Chordata > Mammalia > Artiodactyla > Bovidae > Capricornis > Capricornis sumatraensis. Next base: position 10,756,072 of record NC_091079.1, read on the forward strand.
GGCGTCTTCTGGGGGCTGCCCCTACAAGAAGGTGAGAGCAGCTTTGTTAGAAGTCAGCAGCCAATGCTTATTCTGGGTGAAACTCTGGAATGTTGAGAAGCAGTGATCTTCTCTTGCCTCAGCCACGTCCCTGCCGTCCCCCACCCCCCGCCACCGGCTCAAGTAGCATATACCTGCATTATACTTAGAAAGATCAACAGCTCCTAAGTGTCTGTCTCAGTTATTGCCAGCAGCCCTGGTTCAGAAGTTCAGAAGCAGCAGGATTAACAGGTGAGGGATTGCAGTAAAGGCAGTTTCTGGATCTTGAATGAGAATTTTTCACATCTGCCGCTTTGGACATTTTTCAAACTCATCCCTCTGTGTATTCCAGGAGTGCTCACTTGAGCTGGGCTCGTCTCTCTGGCCTGCACACTGAGCTGTGTAATTGAGGGAACTCAAGCAGAGGCAGTTTATGGTTGTATGAATAAGCAAAATACTCAAAATGTGACCTGATTGTTTTCCAAAATTGCACAGTCCCTGGTTTTACTTGTCATTCTGGAACAGGAGTGGGAGGATGAGGCTGTGACAGTGAATGCATTCAATGGGTGTAATTAACCCATTTCATAAAAGCAGATTTTCTAAATTATGCTGTGAAGCTAGGGAGGTTTTAACGCTTTACCTTCCAAGGGAGAAAAAAAGATCATTTTTAAAGGAGTTTATTTTCCCTGATACCATGAAACAAATCCATCTAAATGGTAGAAAGCCCACTGCATTCCTGATAAAGTGCATTGTTGGGAAATTGTTGGCTGATTTCTATGCAGTGATAGTTAGAAAAAAAAAAATGATTCCTTCCCTAATGCTGTGATTCTGCTTATCCATCCATAAAATGTGTCTTACTCATCTCTCCTCAGTGTGTTCTGCAAAAGCAAAAATATTATTTGTCAGCTTCCTGTAATCTAAGGAGCAGCAGGGGTCTGGAGAGTGGCTTGCCTCCCCACAGAAGCAACATCACTGACCCCGCACAAGGTGATGAAAGCCACAGGGGCATGAGAACTAGTAAGGATGGACGTCGTGAAACAAACGATCTGCATCCAGTGATACATCCCCCAGTGTTCACCATCAACAGAAACCGTATGTGGGGGACAGCGGTGCCTCCACTATTCCCTGCTCTGACCTCAGGAACCTCCCAGGGTGCCTCTCAATTCCAAGGAGGGGTTGGCTTCCACAGCCTGCATCAAAGCTTTGAGTTTCCATTTGGTATAACTGGTAATATTCACTCTCTTTAAAAAAGGCTAGTGCACGTCAATCCCAAACTCCCTAACTATCCCTCCCCCAACTCTTCTCCCCATAACCCTAAATTTGTTCCCTAAGTCCCTGCTCAATGTTATGCAAAAACCTAAATGGGAAAAGAATTTGAAAAAGAATAGAAAAAAAAAAAAAAGAATTGATACATGTGTACGTATAACTGAATCATTTTGCTGTACACGTGAAACTAACACAACACTGTTAATCAGCTATATTCTGAAACAAAATTAAACTTTTTTTTAAAGTGTTGCTGGGATGACAATGCTTCCTATGCAGAGAAAACTGTGATTTCCAAGGCAGATTGCTGAGACTTAACCATAGCCAGGCAGATGACACTGGCTTGGGCGCTACCAAGCTGCTGGAGAGCAAGGGTATGTGCCAAACTCAAATGGTTGTGGACATCCTGGACAAAGCAAAGTGAGGTTTTATTTTGGGGGTGATCGTAGTTTCCACTTTCAGCTCAAATGTGTGACATCAAGGTTTCTTTCTGATATGTAGGTTGTACCGATGCTAAATCTGCAAATGACATTTTTTGGCTCAATTGAACTGCATGGTTACAAACAATACATGAAGGGAAGTTCTAGAAAAAAATACTTAAAGATTTCATTTTTGAAACACTTGGCCCCATTCTACAAAGGATTTCGGGCAAAAGAGAAGATGCTGACACTCTAGGCCACTGAAGAAGAAATTAGTGGTACTAACCTCATTCTGTCCCACGGGATGCATTTCCTGTTTTGTCAAAGAGATCTGGAATATTTCAAGCATGCTAACATGTACAGATTATAATGTGGTAAATCCCACGAATCCACAATCCAATGTTGTTGACTCATACCACCTGCCATATTTGCTTTAGATCTTTTTACTTTTTAATGAACCTACAGATAAAAACGAAGCCCCTTCAAGTCTTCTTTTCTGTAGAACTTCTTCCCATGTTTCAGGCCTCCCGGGTAATGCTGAAAACTTGCTGCTTCTCTACTCATGCAACTTCTTTTTTTCTCTCTTTTGATGGAAATAATTTCCTAGCAGGTTGTAGTTGCTGTGCAGAGAAAACCAACTAAATGGATTTAGCTAAGCCCCTTACTTCCCAAAGTGCAGACTTTCCTTATTGTTAAAATGAGATAATCTTTTCTTGCCTGTTTCATAGAGTTATACAGCAGTGAAATTAAATACTGTATGGAGATACTTTTGGAAACTATATCATCAAACACAAATTATAAGATATTTAGGAAACAAGCCTCCCTTTCTGAATATTTCTCAAAGGCCAGTCAGATTGATTAAATCCTTACTGTTTACCTCCCACAAAGAAACAGTATTTAATCCACGCACCGAGCCAACTAATAACAAGTTTGGTAACCATATAGCAAGGATTTCAAACATTCTGTCCCATCATTGCTATACACAATGCATGTCACTCAGAAGTCTTAATAGTTGGTTTCAATAACATGACCTGGAATGAAAAAAAGGAGTCAGTGGCTATAAGAACATAAAATCCTTTTCTTCCTGAGTGTATTTATAATTAGTAAAAAAGAAAAAAAACAAAACAAAACTCAGGCAGTTAGAAATGGCTAATAATGTCTCACTAATGCTGTTCATTGGGAGAAAAAGAAGTAATTAGGATATGTGACCCACACGCTAGTTTTCACATTCTTAACCTGAGACCCCAGCTGCCTCACATGCATGTCTATGGACTCTGTGGCCGCACAAGGTGACCGTGGAATTTTAGCAATGTTGGCAACAGCTGTCTTGTCTGGGACCATGACCCTGCTGGGGACAAGTGGCAATAAAAATGATTAAATGACCATGTCTTCATTTTATAGGTCTTTATTTTTAAATCCGAGGAAGTCATCTTATTTTTATTAAGAATAAAATTACTATTCCCAATGACATAGATAAGTGGTTAGGTTCATTTCCTCTGAAGATACTATCATTATAGTACATGGCCTTTAGTTGTTTAATAGGCCAAAGAAAGAGACTAAGGTTCTTTGCTGAAAGGAAAACTGAAAAATGGAAAACCCTGGTTAGTTCAAGGTTTGTAGATGAATGTTAAGATCATGAACTGGATTCCTGTTGAGATATGATGGATCTCAAAATGCCCATAGTCACACACAGAGTGCTTTAATAAGAAGTGAAATGTTTTAATTGGACACTTTTGTCATCCACTTCATTCAGCGGTCCAAAGTATGTTTGGGGTACTGATTTCTTACAGAGGGGGACCTTGCTATTGGCTAAGACATTAACTTTGCACCTTAAGTCCTCAGTGTATAGGAAATAAGGTTGGACGTGAAGACAGAAAAGGTGGGGAGACTGATAAATAACAGGGCACAGATGCAGAAAGGCACTGGTTTCATGGTTTCCAGAGCATGTACTTTCATAGCTACAGTGCTCATCGCTCCGAACCTGGAGCCTATCAGGAAGGACGCCTTAGGTCTAGGTGTGGGGAAGAGGGAAGAATGACTTATCTGCGGAGACAGTCTCCATCTTGGAGACATGGTGTCTCCTGGATTTAGGCTGGGCAGAAATGAAGTGGGCTACTCTCAAAGCTTTGTCCATTTCCTTGTTTTCTCAGCAGACAAATCTATTACTTGTCCATGCAAAGACTGGAAATGATGCGTTACAATGATGATGCCTTTTGTGTTATCAGTAGGGATAATTGCATCACATCAAAATAAAAATCTAATCCCCTAAGATAAAAACACATACAAAGACCTAGAAGAGGGAGATGTGACTTGTTGATTATCTTCCTTATCAACTGATTGCCCACCCCTCAGCGCCTCCCTCATAAGGCTAAGCCACTCAACTCCAAAGCGCCCTCTTACGCCATTCTTCTGCCAGCTCCTTCCTGCTTCTTGAAGCTGGCAGCCTCTTTGGCACCTCAGGCCCTTTGCACATCCTGGTCTTCCCAGTTGGAAGGTTCTTGATCTGGGCCTCAGATGGCTGGCTCCTTCTCAAGTAAGGTCACTTAGATGCTCAGAGATGCCACCTGGACCACCGTAACTAGAGCAACGCCTCTTCCTTCCAAACCACGTGCGCATTGCCCTGTTTATTTCCCGCAGCACGGCATATTAAGCTGACATTGCTTTGTCTACCTATGGAATTGTCTCTTCATCAGCCCCCACCCCACCCACGGGCTAGATGTAAGTTACACAGAGGCCTTGGGTTTGTTTGTTGCTACATGTTTGCTTTTAAAACAGTGTGTCCTCAGGGTTTGTAATAGTGATTAACACATTGGTAGATGATCAATAAATATTGTTGGATAAATGAATTCAATTTCACACCCTAAATTTACTCCTTTAACCATGTTTAAAAGATTGGATCTGATAGAGTGCCTGAAGAACCTTGGGCAGAGGTTTTTTTTTTATTGTTTAGTTCTTTTTTATTTTATTATTATTTTTAATATAAATTTATTTATTTTAATTGGAGGCTAATTACTTTATAATATTGTATTGGTTTTGCCATACGTCGACATGAATCCACCACGGGAACATTGTACAGGAGGTGGTGACTACAGTCATGAAATTAAAAGATACTTGCGCCTTGGAGGAAAAGCTATGACAAACCTAGACAGCATATTAGAGACATTACTTTGTCAACAAAGGTCCATATAGTTAAAGCTATGGTTTTTCCAGTAGTCATATATGGATGTGAGAGTTGGACCATAAAGAAGACTGAGTGCCGAAGAATAGATGTTTTCAAACTGTGGTGTTAGACAATACTCTTGAGAGTTCCTTGGACTGCAAGGATATCAAACCAGTTAATACTATAGGAAATCAATCCTGGATATTCATTAGAAGCACTGATGCTGAATCTGAAGCTCCAATCCTGTGGCCACATGATGCAAAGAGCTGACTCATTGGAAAAGACCCTGATGCTGGAAAAGACTGAAGGCAGGAGCAGAAGGGGACGACAGAGGATGAGGTGGTTGGCTGGCAGCACCGACTAACTGGACATGAGTTTGAGTAAACTCCGGGAGATAGTGAAGGACGGGGAGGCCTGGAGTGCTGCAGTCCACGGTAGCAAAGAGTTGGGGACGACTGAGCGACTGAACAACACCAAGTGCTGTGTGACCATTAACCTTCAGGACTGAGCTAGGATCCATACCCTAAAGGTGAAAGAAGTTCTACACTGAAGTTAAAATGAAAATAAAAACAACATGATTGTATATGTTTTAAATCATATCGTTGCTTTAGAAAAAAAAGCATAAATTCCACTGGAGTCAGCTCCCACAAAACTCATGCTGGAGTTTTATAAGTATGTTACAGTAGGTCAGCATTTTAGAGATCCATGAGCTAGGGGCTTTCACTTCAAGAGGGCATCAAGTTGACATTGAAAATGACTGTTGATGAACTGGTGCATGCGTGCTCAGTGACTTCAGCCATACCCAACTCTTTGCAACCCTATGGACTGTGGTGTGCCAGGCTCCTCTGTCCATGGGATTCTCCAGGCAAGAAAACCGGAGTGGGTTGCCATGCCCTCCTCCAGGGGCTCTTCCTGACCCAGGGATTGAACCTGAGTCTCTCATGTCTCTGGCATTGGCAGGCAGGTTCTTTACCATTAGTGCCACCTGGGAAGCAGGTATTTGTATGAACTGGTATTTGTATTTAAAATATAGGATAAGCGTAACGTGTAACAAAATCCTGAAAATAAAGTTTGAAAATTGTGCAGCTTTATAATTAAGCCTCATACACTGAACAGTTCAGACATTGGCTCAACATTCTTTTCCTAGAGCTCTTCCAGTGGAAACAGTAGAGGGAGCTGCTGCCCCATGTTACAAATTAGGTGAATTTCTCTTTTCAAATAAATCGCTGTGCCGAAATGTGACACATGTGAGCCCACTGCTCAATTCTCTTACCACAACAATGAAACAGTGCACAAAGACAATACCAGAAAAAAAAGAAAAGAAAAGAAATCAAGAGCTCTGCTTGCAACCGAGAGGAATAATAACACATTTCAAATTATTGCAGTTTTTAATAAACATGTTTACAGTGATGATGAATGAGAAGTGAGGCAAATGTCAGAAGGGTGGGCTCAGATGTACGGCTTTTAATGGCTCATTAGTTAAATGCTCTGCTCCGCCTCACTGCCAGCTCCTCTGCTCTTACTTCTAAAGGAACAAAAACCCAGAGTACTTGGAAATAAACCAAGGCATTTCACGTCCTGAGACTCTCCAAGCCTCATCCTAACACAAGACCACTATTTTCCATTCTTTATGCTGCTCAGATGACTGGAAGGCTTGAAAGACAAAGAAATTTTTTTTTTTTTTTTGGAGAGAGTAAGTGAAGATGGCCGGGACTTAGAGAACATGACATCTAATAAAATTCAGCAGCTCGCCACAGATGAGCAAGTCCATGAGGACATCAGTCCCACGAAATAAACCAGGGGAGAAGAAGACATCCTGTCGATGTGCTGATAGCATCGCCTAATGGGAGTAACTTGTGTGTGTCTTCAGGAGCAGGTTTATACACCCAGACAAGCTATTACATACTCATTTACAAAACATGCAGTCTTGTGCTTGAGCAGTTCACTGACAGACATTTCAGTTTGGGTTAACTGGATTTTGAACAGAAAAGTTCAAAATAATATGAGTGTATTTAGGGTATACTTAGATAGATATTTACATTTCCAGAAAGTTCTTTCACATACATGGCAGGTGGCTCTTGCAGCAACTGTGGGAGGCAGATGAAGCAGGTGCTATCATTTCAAGTTTAGGGAAAAGGAAGCAGAGACCTGGAAACGTCCGAATGAAATGTCCCGGAACATCTACTCAATCCCAAGGCACCGCAGTGCTGGGCTTTCACGTGGGAATCAAGTCCTGTTCTTGGTTTGCTTAAGTAAGGCTGACCCTAGTCCAGCTACAATGCAGAAGCTTCACACCTGGGATCCAGCAGAATAAAGGTAGGTTTAGGGATCCATTCCTGGGTTTCAACACCTACTTATACTTGGGGAAGATCTCCTGGAGAAGGAAATGGCAGGCCACCCCAGTATTCTTGCCTGGGAGATCCCATGGACAGACATGCCTGGTGGGTTACAGGATGGGGTCGCAAAAGAGTCGGACATGACTTAGTGACTAAACCACCACTTACACTTGAGCCGTCCCAGTCAATTTACTTGATGCCTCTAAGCCTCCTTTACCCCACTGTAAAACGAGCATCGTTTATGCTCTCACAAGAGCTGTGAGGATACGGCGCTGGCAGTGGAGCACCGCACACAGAGCTAGGGCTCTGACTGTCTGTCCCGACTCATCTTGCTCTGTCTTTAGAACTGTTTCTTCGGGTTTCTGCTCTTTCCTTCCCCAGGCAGATGCTTAAGAGTCTCGTGCTTCCTCTCTGAAAACCTGCTTTCAATCATAATCTTAGTGGAGAAGGAAATGGCAGCCCACTCCAGTGTTCTTGCCTGGAGAATCCCATGGACGGAGGGGCCTGGTGGGCGACAGTCTACGGGGTTGCAAAGAGTCGGACACGACTAAGCAACTAACACACACACACACACCAACCCAAGACATCACGGCATACTGGTTTCCCTCCAATGAAGAATATTCATTCAAACTAAGACGAGAGAAGTCACTTGAGGGAATTTGGGAGCTTTCCTTTGTATAGGAAAGATCAGCTCTGCTTACTAACAGGAAACTGGACCAACATTTTATAAAAGGTATATTCATCATGAAAGGTTGTTGCCAACTCTAAAATTGAGTCAGTTGCTCCTCAATTACCAGCATTCCAATTGAGAATAATTTTATTATATGCAGATTACATGCATGTAAACTTCAACTAAAGCTTCCTCAAAGAGAAAAAAAAAATAGCTATTAAGTATGGAAAGCTAACATGGAGTAATACACATGACTTTGACGAAACAATAATCTTTTTTTGATGAAAGAAAATCTAATAACATTAGTTCAAAAAATCTACTTTTAGTAAATATTCCTTTATTAGAATTTTTTTCCCTCTAGGAAATGTACTTTCTTACGGTGAAAAAGATTGTCCTTCCCCACACAAAAGTGGTGGGAAATTATTTTTTGTAAAAAGATAAGTTTCTTAAGAAAGTGAAAAAACACAAATTTGGCCTCAGAACAAAGAATCAAAAATAGAATCGTTGGTTAAAACGTTTTAATTATATGAGATGCTTCAGGCCATTCAAAATTTATTTCTTTAATTTTCTAAAATCTTCTTTGACACTCCCCTGAATAACAACACTATCTCTGATTCAGGGAAGAGTTAGGGAACATCTCTTAAAGCCTTGGAGGGAAAAACATTTTCTTGAAGAAACTGAGCAAAGTATGCTGTTATCCAAGGGTCCATGCCCTCTGAAAATTCCTATTCCTTGGTTCTTTTCAGACATTCACACTGATCAGAATAAATCAATAAAAGAATTTCCCCTAACTTTTCTGAAGGCTAATTGCTCAAACACATGTGTTAAAATTGTATACTACATTATTCACTCATTTGAGGGACACTGCATATTATTTGATTATTGTTTGATAAGAGAGAGAGTTACTAGTTTTTCTATTTCACACTGTCGTAAAACACTGTAACACGCACTTTAGGAATCTCACGGCAGCCAGCAGGGTCAGTCAGATGCCATCTCCCAGGCTCAGTCAGAAGGGTCTTGGCTCTATGAACCTTCCCTTCTTTCTCTTGTTACCTTCCTTCCTGCTGTGAAGTAGGGCTCAAACCACATACAGTATAATGTGGAAAAAGACAAATAAATGAAAAATATTTTGATCTAAAAATGCCCACAGGTAATGTGAAAGTGAAAGTCGCTCAGTTGTGTCCCACTCTTTGCGACTCCATGGAATACAGTCCATGGAATTCTCCAGGCCAGAATACTGGAGTGGGTAGCCTTTCCCTTCTCCAGGGGATCTTCCCAACCCAGAGATCAAACCCAGATCTCCCGCACTGCAGGCAGATTCTTTACCAGCTGAGACACAAGGGCTTCCCTGATAGCTCAGTTGGTAAAGAATCCACCTGCAATGCGGGAGACCCCAGTTCAATTCCTGGGTTGGGAAGATCCCCTGGAGAAGGGATGGGCTACCCACTCCAGTATTCTTGGGCTTCCCTTGTGGCTCAGCTGGTAAGGAATCTGCCTGCAATGCGGGAGACCTGGGTTCGATCCCTGGATGGGGAACATTCCCTGAAGAAGTTATATGTAAGTGGTAATAAAATACAAATGATTGTATGGGACACACTGACAGAGATAAAAAATACTCTGCTGGCCTTTTAAACAGTAAGTCCTTTGAGAGCTGCAGAGGATCTCACTCTCTCAACAATCCAACCACTTTCCCACTGGAGTCACCTGTCAAGAAACCTGTGCCTGTGACTCTCCACTCAGAGCTCCCACAGACTCCTCCTGGCTTCCTGGGACTAGTGGAACTCACAGCAGGTCTGCCAGGACACTTCCCAGGCTGGACCCGACCTGTCAGTGTTGGGGCCGCAGCTGCCCGACTCCCTGGGGCTCAGCACCTGTGCTTCTGTTGAGACTACTTCCCTCTGTCAGCAGCACCCAGCTTGCTCTCCCCTTCCCTTCTATTTGCTTTACTGGACGAATCTCCCCAATTTTAATATTAATAGAAACAGCTTTGTAGAGGCATCTGCTGTGTGTGTGTTCGGGTACTCAGTTGTGTCCGACTCTTTGTGGCCCAATGGACTGTAGCCTGCCAGGCTCCTCTGTCTATGGAGTTTTCCAGACATGGATACTGGAGTGGTTGCCACCTCATACTCCAGGGGAACTTCCCAATCCAAGGACTGAACCTGCATCTTTTGCACCTCCCGCACTGGCAGGCGGATTCTTTACCACTGACACCATCTGGGGAGCATAACTGATATACACAGACTTGCACATATTTCATGTGTACAATGTGTTGAATTTGGACAGATGCAAACACCTGTGATCCAATCCCTGCAACCAAGGTAAATGATATATTCAGCACCTTGCAGGGTTTCCTTGTGTCCCTTGTGTGTGTGCATGCATGTGTATGTGGTAAAAACATTTCATGTGAAATCTGCCTTCTTAACAAGTTTTGAAACGCACATTTCTGTGAGGGTACAGTGAGAAGGCAGCCATCTGCAAGCCAGGAGGAGGGCCCTCACCAAAAGCCTGACAATACTAGAATCTTATTCTTTGACTTCCCAGCTTCCAGAATTATGAGAAAATAAAGAGGGCTTAGAGGAGCTATCCCACGTTGAAGGTCAGGAATGGTGGTGGTAAGGAGATACCCCTCGTCCAAGGTAAGGAGCAGTGGCTGTGCTTTGCTGGAGCAGCCGTGAAGAGATACCCCGCTCCCAAGGTAAGAGAAACCCAAGTAAGATAGTACGTGTTGCAAGAGGGCATCAGAGGGCAGACACACTGAAACCATACTCACAGAAAACTAGTCAATCTTATCACACTAGGACCACAGCCTTGTCTAACTCAGTGAAACCAAGCCATGCCTGCAGGGCAACCCAAGATGGGTGAGTCATGGTGGAGAGGCCTGACAGAATGTGGTCCACTGGAGAAGGGAATGGCAAGCCACTTCAGTATTCTTGCCTTGAGAACCCCATGAACAGTATGAAAAGGCAAAATGATAGGATACCAAAAGAGGAACTCCCCAGGTCATTAGGTGCCCAATATGCTACTGGAGATCAGTGGAGAAATAACTCCAGAAAGAATGAAGGGATGGAGCCAAAGTAAAAACAATACCCAGTTGTGGATGTGACTGGTGACAGAAGCAAGATCCGATGCTGTAAAGAGCAATATTGTATAGGAACCTGGAATGTCAGGTCCATGAATCAAGGCAAATTGGAAGTGGTCAAACAAGAGATGGCAAGGGTGAACGTCGAGATTCTAGGAATCAGTGAAATAAAATGGACTGGAATGGGTGGATTTAACTCAGATGACCATTACATCTACTACTGCAGGCAGGAATCCCTCAGAAGAAATGGAGTAGCCATCATGGTCAACAAAAGAGTCTGAAATGCAGTACTTGGATGCAATCTCAAAAATGACAGAATGATCTCTGTTTGTCTCCAAGGCAAACCATTCAATATCACAGTTATCCAAGTCTATGCCCCAACCAGTAACACGGAAGAAACTGAAGTTGAACGGTTTTATGAAGACCTACAGATCATTTAGAACTAACACCCAAAAAAGATGTCCTTTTCATTCTAGGGGACTGGAATGCAAAAGTAGGAAGTCAAGAAACACCTGGCGTAACAGGCAAATTTGGCCTTAGAATGCGGAATGAAGCAGGGCAAAGACTAACAGAGTTTTGCCAAGAAAATGCACTGGTCATAGCAAACACTCTCTTCCAACAACACAAGAGAAGACTCTACACATGGACATCACCAGATGGTCAACACCGAAATCAGACTGATTATATTCTTTGCAGCCAAAGATGGAGAAGCTCTATACAGTCAACAAAAACAAGACTGGGAGCTGCCTGTGGCTCAGATCATGAACTCCTTATTAACAAATTCAGACTTAAATTGAAGAAAGTAGGGAAAACCACTAGACCATTCAGGTGTGACCTAAATCAAACCCTTTATGATTATACAGTGGAAGTGAGAAATAGATTTAAGGGCCTAGATCTGATAGATAGAGTGCCTGATGAACTATGGAATGAGGTTCATGACATTGTACAGGAGACAGTGATCAAGACCATCCCCATGGAAAAGAAATGTAAAAAAGCAAAATGGCTGTCTGGGGAGGACTTACAAATAGCTGTGAAATGAAGAGAGGCAAAAGGCAAAGGAGAAAAGAAAAGATATAAGCATCTGAATGCAGAGTTCCAAAGAATAGCAAGAAGAGATAAGAAAGCCTTCTTCAGCGATCAGTGCAAAGAAATAGAGGAAAACAACAGAATGGGAAAGACTAGAGATCTCTTCAAGAAAATTAGAGATATCAAGAGAAAATTTCATGCAAAGATGGGCTCGATAAAGGATAGAAATGGTCTGGACCTAACAGAAGCAGAAGATATTAAGAAGAGGTGGCAAGAATACACAGAAGAACTGTACAAAAAAGATCTTCACGACCCAGATACTCATGATGATGTGATCACTAATCTAGAGTCAGACATCTTGGAATGTGAAGTCAAGTGGGCTTTAGAAAGCATCACTATGAACAAAGCTAGTGGAGGTGATGGAATTCCAGTTGAGCTGTTTCAAATCCTGACAGATGATGCTGTGAAAGTGCTGCACTCAATATGCCAGCACATTTGGAAAACTCAGCAGTGGCCACAGGACTGGAAAAAGTCAGTTTTCATTCCAATTCCAAAGAAAGGCAATGCAAAAGAATGCTCAAACTACCGCACAGTTGCACTCATCTCACATGCTAGTAAACTAATGCTCAGAATTCTCCAAGCCAGACTTCAGCAATACGTGAATGGTGAACTCCCTGATGTTCAAGCTGGTTTCAGAAAAGGCAGAGGAACCAGAGATCAAATTGCCAACATCCGCTGGATCATGGAAAAAGCAAGAGAGTTCCAGAAAAACATCTATATCTGCTTTATTGACTATGCCAAAGCCTTTGACTGTGTGGATCAAAAGAAATTTTGGAAAATTCTGAAAGAGATGGGAATGCCAGACCACCTGACCTGCCTCTTGAGAAACCTGTATGCAGGTCAGGAAGCAACAGTTAGAACTGGACATGGAACAACAGACTGGTTCCAAATAGGAAAAGGAGTAGGTCAAGGCTGTATATTGTCACCCTGCTTATTTAACTTATATGCAGAGTACATCATGAGAAACGCTGGACTGGAAGAAACACAAGCTGGAATCAAGATTACCGGGAGAAATATCAATAACCTCAGATATGCAGATGACACCATCCTTATGGCAGAAAGTGAAGAGGAGCTAAAAACCCTCTTGATGAAAGTGAAAGAGGAGAGTGAAAAAGTTGGCTTAAAGCTCAACATTCAGAGAATGAAGATCATGGCATCTGGTCCCATCACTTCATGGGAAATAGAGGGGGAAACAGTAGAAACAGTATCAGACTTTATTTTTTGGGGCTCCAGAATCACTGCAGATGGTGACTGCAGCCATGAAATTAAAAGACACTTACTCCTTGGAAGAAAAGTTATGACCAACCTAGATAGTATATTCAAAAGCAGAGACATTACTTTGCCGACTAAGGTCCGTCTAGTCAAGGCTATGGTTTTTCCTGTGTCATGTATGGATGTGAGAGTTGGACTGTGAAGAAGGCTGAACGCCAAAGAATTGATGCGTTTGAACTGTGGTGCTGGAGAAGACTCTTGAGAGTCCCCTGGACTGCAAGGAGATCCAACCAGTCCATTCTGAAGGAGATCAGCCCTGGGATTTCTTTGGAAGGAATGATGCTAAAGCTGAAACTCCAGTACTTTGGCCACCTCATGCGAAGAGTTGACTCATTGGAAAACACTCTGATGCTGGGAGGGATTGGGGGCAGGAGGAGAAGGGGACGACCGAGGATGAGATGGCTGCATGGCATCACAGACTCGATGGACGTGAGTCTGAGTGAACTCTGGGAGATGGTGATGGACAGGGACGTCTGCCGTGCTGCGATTCATGGGTCGCAAAGAGTCGGACACGACTGAGCGACTGAACTGAACTGAACTGAACTGAACTGAAATGCACATTACTATATCAGTAGCTATAGGCACCATGCTGTATAATGGATCTCTGGAAAGTAATCATCTCACAAAACTGAAACTTTATACTCAGTGAATAACAACTCCCCAGTACCCCCACCCCTCAGCCCTGGTAGCCACTACTGTATTCTCTGCTTCTACAAGTCTGACCATTTCAGAAATCTCGTAAAGTGGAATAAGGTAGTTCTTGTTTTGGTTACTGGTTTATTTTACCCAGCATAACATCTTCCAAGTTTACCCATGTTGTCGTGATGAGCAGGAGTTCCTCCATGTTTTTAAGGCTCAACATTTATGCCTTAGTTGTCAGTTCCAGAAAGAAACCACCTTGGCATTATCTTTTCTAAGTTTTTTTCCTCTAGTCCAATTTTCTGTGAGTTAAACCTAAATACGTGAAGGGCAAGGACCATATCATATCCATTTTTGCAAATCCAGCTCTTAACAGGGTGTTAGGCACAGAGTAGGCCTTAAATAATTGTTTAATCGTTTGTGGTGCTATTAAACAATGTGCATTAGGGACAGTTTAATTTTTTATAAGCTCATTTTCTGAAAATATTAGTTAATATGATCATGAAAGGACTGATTTGGGAAAACTCTTATCATTTCTAACCAGTTGGGAAATAAAAGTTCTATTGCTAAAGTACATTATGTTTAGAAAAATTAAACATGAAGATGGCATAGAAAAATATGGGGAGCCAGGTATTTCACCTCTATTTTCAATGCTACTCTTAATTAATTCCTGCAAAAATGACCAGGTGTTTCATGGGAATTTTTACAGTATGGTGGCATGCATGACATCAATTCAACCAACCATGTAAATAACTTTAAAAATTCAAAAGCTGATAAAAAATGCACCCTAAGATAGAGTTTTGATAATACTTGTATTAGAGAAAAGATATTTTAATCAACTAGAGGTGTTATCTTAGAATTAAATTCATGTTGTGAATTGTATGGCAGAAACCAACACAACATTATAAACCAATTATCCTCCAATTAAAACAAAACAAGACAAAAGACAAAGAGTCTCCATGAACCACAATTCTTAAACAAAAATGAGCTGATGGTATATCTAATACTTTTAAAACAAAAGCTAATTGTGAATATAAAACTTTTGGGGGGCATAGATTCTTCTCCCTTATTTTGCAGTTTAGCAAATTGATATTTTCATATATTACAAAAGATAGTAAACCATTTTTCTTTTAAATCCCATGTACTCAGGATTTAATGAACACTGTGTATCAGACCCATAGCTGAGTTTATATTCTAAATCCAACACTTGAAATAAAATAACTACCTGTCTCTCCCAAGCACTCTGACAATAAACTAAAACCTGTGGAATTGAATATTATTAACTTTCATATGGCTGCATGTTCCTTACTCTTCTAAATTCTTCAGTAAAGTCATTTGATCTATAGCTGAGAACTCATTCCAGGATTTGGTATAATCCTCTTCTCTCCTAGACATTTGGCAAGCTTGTCATAAAGACTTTCATCATTCAAATTCCTCCTTTGAGACAACAATTATCTTGTCTTGAAAGCAGTGTCATACATTAAGAAAACTATGTGATGGTCTAATCTTGCCTGTTAGCTTGTACCAGCTTTTCTTGTTTATAGCAGGAGACAATTACTGAAAATCCTACAATGTGTCCTCTTTTGCTAGAAAATTTGGAATAACAAAGCTGATTCCTTTAAAGACTGGATTCCAGGATGCCCAATTTATGTCTCCCCCCTTCCTCCACCACACTTGTTTCATAACAATATCAACTGACATGAGTACATTGCTAAGAGAACAATTTACTTGAATGGCTAAATGGATGAAACGAAACCAGGATAGAGTGGCAATCTTGTCCATTTTTGGCACATGACCACACCCTAAGTGACTCCTAGGAGGTCTAGTCTAGAGCCTTCTAGTGGTGGTACAGGTGCTTCTGGTCTTTAAAAAGAGACTCAATTCACCATCTTCATTTTCTCATCTACAAAGTACATTCATTTGTTGACTCATTCATTGAATAAATAGTCAAATGCTACATGCCAGAAACTGTGTTACACAATTATGCCTCAATATGCCAGCAAATTTGGAAAACTCAGCAGTGGCCACAGGACTGGAAAAGGTCAGTTTTCACTCCAATCCCAAAGGAAGGCAATGCCAAAGAATGCTCAAACTACTTCACAATTGCACTCATCTCACACGCTAGTAAAGTAATGCTCAAAATTCTCCAAGCCAGGCTTCAGCAATATATGAACTGTGAACTTCCAAATGTTCAGAGGAAGAGGAACCAGAGATCAAATTGCCAACATCTGTTGGATCATGGAAAAAGGTAGAGAGTTCCAGAAAAACATCTACTTCTGCTTTATTGACTATGCCAAAGCCTTTGACTGTGTGGATCACAAGAAACTGTGGAAAATTCTGAAAGAGATGGGAATACCAGACCACCTAACCTGCCTCTTGAGAAACCTGTATGCAAGTCAGGAAGCAACAGTTAGAACTGGACATGGAACAACAGACTGGTTCCAAATAGGAAAAGGAGTACATCAAGGCTGTATATTCACCCTGCGTATTTAACTTCTATGCAGAGTACATCATGAGAAACGCTGGACTGGAAGAAACACAAGCTTGAATCAAGATTGCCAGGAGAAATATCAGTAACCTCAGACATGCGGATGACACCACCCTTATGGCAGAAAGTGAAGAGGAACTAAAAAGCCTCTTGATGAAAGTGAAAGAGGAGAGTGAAAAAGTTGGCTTAAAGCTCAACATTCAGAAAATGAAGATCATGGCATCTGGTCCCATCACTTCATAGGAAATGGATGGGGAAACAGTGGAAATAGTGTCAGACTTTAATTTTTGGGGCTCCAAAATCACTGCAGATGGTGATTGCAGCCATGAAATTAAAAGACACTTACTCCTTGGAAGGAAAGGTATGACCAATCTAGATAGCATATTAAAAAGCAGAGACATTACTTTGCCAACAAAGGTCCATCTAGTCAAGGCTATGGTTTTTCCTGTGGTCATGTTTGGATGTGAGAGTTGGACTGTCAAGAAAGCTGAGTGCCAAAGAATTGATGCTTTTGAACTGTGGTGTTGGAGAAGACTCTTGAGAGTCCCTTGGACTGCAAGGAGATCCAACCAGTCCATTCTAAAGGAGATCAGTCCTGGGTGTTCATTAGAAGGACTGATGCTAAAGCTGAAACTCCAATACTTTGACCACCTCATGAGAAGAGTTGACTCATTGGAAAAGACTCTGATGCTGGGAAGGACTGGGCGCAGGAGGAGAAGGGGATGACAGAGGATGAGATGGCTGGATGGCATCGCCAACTCGATGGATATGAGTTTGGGTAAACTCCAGGAGTTGGTGATGGACAGGGAGGCCTGGCGTGCTGCAATTCATGGGGTCTCAAAGAGTCAGACACGACTGAACTGAACTGAAAGGTTCAAAATAAATTCAGAGGCAGTGGCTAGAAAGATAAGAAAAATAAGAGTTGAGTTACAAAACAATGTGCTCTCTATGCAGGAGGTTTGAGCTCATAGGATCATGGAAGATGACCCTCATGTGCTGAAAACAGCTGAAAGGGCTACATAAGGAGCCCGACAGGTGGGGGAGGTCACCTGGACCTCAGGGAGAGCATTCACAACCCATGGCATTTTGAGATTGTAAAGAAAGATGACACTATAAGTTGCAAAAGTAGGAAGGGCACAGAGAAGGATAGACAAAGAGAGGCAAAGGGCAAACTCTGAAGGGGTTAGAATGGACTGTAGAAAATGTGGAATCCATCTAGAAGGAAAGGGATATTATTAAAGAGTTTTCCACCACAGACCTACACAATCAGAGTTATGATTTAAAATATGACTCCACTTGTAGAAAGTAGAGGCCAAGAGACCAGCTGGGAGAAGGCTACAGAAACAGATACAAGTTGACAAGGGCCTAAATAAGGCAGTGGCATGAAGAATGAGAGCTACTGGGACATAGCATTCACATGATTTAGGAACTATTTGGATGTGCACATAGAGAGAGACAGAAAATATCTAGGATCATTTTAGAGTGTAGCTTTGGACAGACGACGTTTGTAGCATGCAGGAGACTTCCAAGTACAGATACTGAGCAGGTGGTAGGGTGTAGGAGTCTGGAACTCAGGAGGATGTCTGGGTGGAAAGAGAAGACGGGGATTCTTTAAACCATACAACACAGAAATAAGGGAAGAGGGAACAGCTTTAAGAAAGGAGACCAAAAGGGTGGATCCAAAGATAGAAAAATAGCATCAATGAACCAAGCAAATAGAAAGTTTCAAGGATGACAAGTCAACAGTGTCAATTACTATGTGTGCATTGTGTTGTGTGTTTAGTTGCTCAGTTATGTCTGATTCTTTGTGACTCTTGGGACTGTCGCCTGCCAGGTTCCTCTGTCCATGAGAATTTTCAGGCAAGAATACTGGAATGGATTTCCGTTTCCTCCTCCAGGGGATCTTCCTAACTCAGAGATCGAACCTGCGTCCCTTGTGTCTTCTGCATTGTAGGTGGATTCTTAATCTGCTGAGGCATCAGGGAAGCCCATACAGCAGTGAAATAAAGTGAAGCCTTAACAGTGCCTGAGGAATCTTGTGACTCAGACACCCTGGTGACCACAGAGGATGCAGGGCAATGCAGTGGTCTGGACACAAACCAGAGTCTATGGAGTTGGAGAGTGAGCAGGAGCACAAGAGATGGAGTATTTCTTGTAGAAGCTTGGGATAAAGGACAAGATCAGATAACTGGCTATGAGGTCTTTGGCTATGTTTAGCAAGAACATTTATGAAATTTTACTGGCAACGCAGTTGTATCAAGTTCCACAGACACCTAACTGGCCACCAGGCTGGATGTTAAGACACTGAGGAGATGGGGCTCAGGTGAGTCCAGCACGGGATTCGCTGATGTGGGTCTTGGCTTGGGTCACCCGTGCAGGCGGTGTACTTACTCATGTCCAGGAATGAGGTGGGTGGGAGCCAGGGCAGCCAGCGTCCAGCCTCCCTGACCTCTTGTTTGTGATGCGAAAGGCATAGGGAACACAGCCATGTTAAACAGTGGAGAGATGGAAATTATTATCTACAGGGGATTTAAGTGACCTGTAGATGAACACACAGACATACAGAGAGGCTTTGATGAAACATGCTACTGTCTACTCACAGGTGGTCCTGGAGGCCCTGGTTTTCCTGGAGGCCCTGGTTTTCCTCGTCTTCCCTGGAAACCAAAGAGAAACAGATAATAAATACTGTGATTCCATTTTAAGATGAGACAGTATGAAATGGAAGTTTAAAGACAGTACCAATTAACTCAAAGTTAAAAAACAATCCCAAGTCCACATGACCTTTAAAGGTCAGTGAAGTCTAAAAGCTATGGGACAATTTTTAACAATCAAGATGAGAACAATAGTGCCGGGAATGAATAAATCGTGACTCTTATTAGCAGCCCTTTAAAGGCTGTCTACCTTGACTCTCTAGCAAAGTAATATAAAATATCTGAGAGGTTGGATAAGATTAGCATTTTATCTGATAATTCAATGGGTTCAGGTGCAAAAATCAATGCATTTATCACCTTAAATTGGTATGTTCAGAGAGTGATCTGAATTTCAATTTTAAAGGAATTTCCTAAGGGTGAGATTAAGTATTCAAAATATATTTTTTCTGGGCCCCAGCCTGGAATTACTAGTTTAGAATCTCTGGGAAAGGGATCCATGAATCTGCATTAAAAAAAAAAGAAAACACTTCAGGTAATTCTCATGTTCACAAAAGTTTGAAAAGTACTTCACAAAGCTACATTATAATTATATACATTGTGTAAATCATATTACCTAGCTCTTTTCTTCCCTTTGGATGGTTAAGCTGTTTTATAAGTGAACTAAAATGTTCACTCCTTGCTTATTAATCTTCATTGCTGTAAGTGAATATTAACTCACCAAGTTTACAACTAGCTAAATTACACTAGCAAGAGTCAGCATGACAGTTCTAAGTATCTGTATATTTGATATCATTTGAAGAGCATTTATTTATTATACATTTATTTTCTTATTTTTTTTCCTTTCTAATAGAAGGAAGCAAGCTTAGGTATGGAAAGCACACATTTTGAATTAGAAGCATTTCTAAGTCTGGTTTCTAAATATGATCATTCTCTTTCACTATTATTAATAACTTCATTTTATTACCATATTGGTAGTATGTTAATATATATTAAGGCTTGCCATTTCAAAGGTAAAAGTATTAGTGATCTTTCAACTCTTTTTGAGGAGAATTGTGAGCACAAGCTCTCACAAAATTGCGAGAAAGGCCCAATTTCACTGATTAATTTTCTCACTCTGAAAGCGTCAGGCAAAGTTTCCTAATTTCTTTGGTCTTCAACGAGGCTTGGAGTGGGGTAAGAAATCCAAGATAAGCTGAAGCATCAGAGCAAACTTTGGAAGGTAGGTTAGCACATAAGACACTGGGATTGCATGGGGAGTGCAAGTTAAGTTCCTACTATCAAAGACTCTAATGATAGCAGCTGCTTTCAGAAAAAAAAAATCCTGGTTAACATCCACAGAGTAGATTTTAAAATAATTTTATTAAAACCAGAAATATAATTAGTAGTATTTTCATGTATTTTCTGTTTTAAAGTTCTGAACCCTGGAGTTCTTTTTAGGGGTTGTAAGATTGGGATAAATATATAATATTCTGTATACTGAATAAAAGTTATACATATGTACATACTTTATTAGTCTTGCAGTTTACACATTCTGAAAATCAATATATTGCATCTTTTCCATCTTTGTATATGCAAGTCAATCAGCCTCTGAGGATTAATCAATGATAAAAAGTTGACTTAGAAAGTGGAAGCGCTGAGAGCACAAAGAAACTAAATCAGTGACATGTAAGGAGGTGATCAGTTCTTTCTTTTAGGTTGAGGTAAGTTAAATCCACAGGACCAACTTCTGGTGCAGTCTCTTTTCCTTAAGGAGATATATATGTTGCTTGGGGCAGAAGTGGGGTAAAATGAAGCTACCTTTTATCCCAGCATTCATACTGAAGATAAACCAAAACTCAGATATTGTAACACAGCATTGGCATGGCTTAGGGTGAGGAGGAAAAAGCATTCATGATTCCATATGGTATGGGCAAGCTTTTGAATTCAAATTCATCACTGCTGATTTACACCATCATTCAAGTCAGCCTTGCAGTTATCGGAGTGTTCAGTGTGTCTCTGGAGGAGCATGGGGGAATGCTGATTCTCTTTACGTCTCCTTGCTAAGAGTGGACAAGCAGGCAAAATGTTTTTGAGCGGGGGTCCCCAGTCTTTCTGGCACCAAAGACCAGTGTCGTGGAAGTCAGTTTTTCCCCGGATGGGGATGAGGGGCAGGATAGTTGAGGCAGTGATGCGAGAAATGGGAAGCCACAGCAAGCGGCTGATGAAGCTCTGCTGGCTTACCCACTGCTCACCTCCTGCTGTGAGGCCCAGCTCCCCAAACAGGGGTCAAGGACCCCGGTTTTTGAGGACTGTCAAATTATCAGAACATATTATACATAGCAACTTCAGCCAGCATGTATATGCAATTTAAATGTCTGCATTTCTAATAACATCCCAAAGCAGACTTGAATATTTTCTTTTCCAGTTTTACTGTGACATGTACTTGACATGTACTATTGTATGTGTTTCATATGTACAAACTGATGACTTCATCCACTTCTATATTATGAAAAAAGTTAGTGAATACTTCCATTGCACTACATAATTATCATTTGTGTGTGTGTGTGTGTGTGTGTTGAGAATATTTAAAATCTACTCTCTCAGCAACTTTCATATATAAACACAGTATTGTTAACTACAGTCACCATGCTGTACATTATAATTTCCCAAAACATGCTCATTTTTTAGCTGGAAGTTTGTGCACTTTGCCCGTCCTCAGCCTCTGGCGGCAAAAATTCTGTCTCTGCTTCTGTGAGTTTGGCTTTTTTAGATTCCATATTCTGGGGCTGGGTCTAGGAGTACCCCCCTGATGAAGATGGAGGAACCATTTTTGTGTATTTGTTTCAACTTCCGTCTTATGTCAGGCCCTTCATTACAGGGCTCACTCTAGACCCCTTGTAAAGTGAGACAAGAATGGAGACTAAGATGTGGATTGGGATGAAAATCCCAGGAAAAAACAGATAAGTGCTGAGCTGGGCATGGCCGTACTGACCAGGACACCTGGTAACAGGTGGCCTTTTGTTCAGGAGTAGCTCTAACCAGCTGGAGTCTGGCTGAATCTCCAAATGGTTGGGGACATACTGTTTCAGCATAATTACAATTGGACTAATCCAGTACTTCTCTTAAGATTGGAGTATGAAGCATAAAATGCAGATTTGCCATACCAGGGGTCCAGGACACCTCAAAGTGCTCAGCATGTAAGTTTCCTGTTTGGCAACAGTGTGAAGTTATTAGACAGCGGTTTCCATGTTTGTCCAGTGATTTAAACCCAGTGGTGCTCTAACCTTATCACACATCAGCATCCTCAGGGGCCTACTTGAATCCTCAGGAGGCCTAGTGGATGGGACTTCACATTTATAACAAGTTCCCAGCAACGCTGCTGCTTATGCCTGGAGACCACACTTGGAAAACTCCTGTCCTAAGCCTCAATCTCCTATTTCAAACTCAGGTGATCTTATATAGCCCTTCATTCTAATAGCTTAGAACAGAAGTGCTGGGTTGGTTCTGTGATCGCATGTCTCTTTAAGAATAAAAACTTCCCTGTCAATTTCAGGACCACTTGGATTGGAATCCCAGTCTTTTCTCTTATGGAAGCTTATTGTGTCAAGATGTCACACTATAAAATTGGTACTTATACTTAGTAGCCCATTAGTTAATTAAAAAGGAGATCATATGGAAAACTCCTACCACACAACACACATTAGAATGGTAAACAGAAAATAAGTGTTGGCAAGGATCTGGAGACACCAGAATGCTTATCACTACAGGTGAAATTGTACAGTGGAGCAAATGCTATGGAAAACACTACGCAGATTCTTAAGACTACCATGTGATCCAGAAACCCCACTTCTGGGTCTGTATCCAAAAGGACTGGAAATCAGGGTCTTGAAGAGATATTTGCACACCCATATTCATAAGCAGCACTATTCAGAATAGCCAAGAGGTGGAACCAATCCAAACGTCCATGGACGGTTGAGTAGATAAAACAAAATGAGGTGCAGACAATGGGATATTATTCAGTAAGGAAAAGGATTCAGTTACACGCTACAACAGGGGTAAACCTTGATATGTGTGTGTGTGTTTAGTTGCTCAGTCATGTCTGACTCTTTGTGACCCCAAGGACTATAGTCCACCAGGCTCCTCTGTCCATGGAATTCTCTAGGCAAGAATACTGTGTGGGTTGCTAGTCCCTTCTTCAGGAGATCTTCCCAATCCAGGGATTGAACTTGGGTCTCCTGCATGGCAGGCAGATTCTTTACCATCTGAACCACCACGGAAGCCCAAACCTGGATGACATCATGCTAACTGAAACAGACATGGTGAAATAAGTCACTAGAAGACAAATATGGTATGATTCACTCATATCAGGTGCTTAGATTTGTCAAATTTATAGAAACAGAATGTAGAATGGTGCTGTCCAGGACCTGGGGGGTTGCCGGATATAGGAACTTATTTAATGGGAACAGAGTTGTAGTTTTACAAGATGAAAAGTTCTAGAAATCTTTTCACAGCGATGCAAATATATTTAACACTACTGGACCGTACACTTGAAAATGGTTAAAATGGTAAATTTTATGCTACCTGCTTTTTTCCACAATTAACAACAAAAACAGTCCTACTATAATATCTGATAAAATAGTAATAATAAATGTTAGTTCCTTTTTGCCCTGTCCTTCTACCATCCTTTAGCCAAGTATCCATTTTTTAATTTAAAAATAAACAAAGTAAATTGTAGATTATTCATACAATGCAATACAATATAGTGATGGAAATTAATGGGATATAATTGCATGCATCAATATGGTTGACCTGTGTAAACATAGTGTTCATCAATTTATACAAGGAATAAAAGCAGGCAATACTAATCCAAGTTGTTAGAAGCTGCAACAGGTCACCGATGCAGGAGTTGGGAGGAACTAGGACCATTAGAGGGCTTACATGGTTGGTGATGCTGATGTCCTATTTCTTGGACCATGTGCTGGTGACAAGGGTGTTCATGCTTTGTGAAAACTCAACAAACTTCTATCATCAGGATACGTGCATCTTTCAGAATGTATATATATATGTATTTAAACAGGAGATTTCTACAAAGGAATGATTTTACTTGAATTATCAAGTGACTTCACCCATCTGCATTTGCTGCATGGGTCAATACTGGCAGAAGGGGGGAAAATCCAAGTCTATTTAAATAAATGACATCTACAAATTTTCAACAGTAAAAATAGCCTGATGCTTCCAGGATGACTTGCAGAATGGGAGCACATGGATCTTAAATTAGCTACTTGATTTATAAACACTTGGACATCCAAGAGCATTAAGAAGGCAAGAATGCAAATAATGGATGACTGGTACTTATCTGACAGATGGTTTTTGTTGTTGATAATGATGATGATGAGAAGGATAAGTTACAGAAGTAATCAGACTGAAATAAAGGGCGACATGCAGACCTCAAGCCCACAGAGGAGACATGTATAAGTAATCTCTCTAAATTGCCAGGTCTTGCTAATGCAGCTGGCTACTCTCCAGAATTCCCCTATTCCCATGTGTGTATGTAGCACACTCTTAGGCATCAGCTCAGCCTGAACAAGGTACCAAGGAAATGTCAAGGAAGAGGAGACAGGCCCTTGAGTGGCATCCACAACTGTGAAGGAGGTGTTAATTACACAGGAAAACATTACGAGCTATCTTGGAAGTTTAGTTTTCCTTTTTTACATTGTGAACGGAAATAAGATTTATGACTGATGTAAAAAGTTAGCACATTTTGAAATCAACAGTATGTGAAAAAATGGGAGAATACTTGTATGAGCAATGCATAATAGCCTAAGTGAATTTTATGTGTTAACATCTTTAAAAATACATCTAAGACAGCAACGAGACTAGTCATAAAGGTATTATTTCAGGGATCAGACAAGTAGCTCTTGTAAGGACATGGGAAGAGGATATAATTCAGCATGAACAGAGAATCTGATATAGGCTCAGAGCTAAGGAAAGCTGAATCCATATTGCGGTGCTATTCCCAGCACTGCTTTTCTCGTTTAAGTTGGGATCTTAAAATGTCTAAATCACATCACAATTTCCCCATCTCTCTGTTCCCTTCCTTTCTTCCCCTTGGATGGACTCTACCTGTAACTAATGTGGCTTTTCAAAAACAAGATAGAAATGTGACAGTATTAACTAACCCCCTCAGCTACAATTGAATAAATGATAATCTGAGTAAACAGCACTTCATTTAAGCATTGGCCTGGGCCAAATGGTCTGGTCTGTGGTCAACGCTGTCTACAGTCACTGTTTAGTATTTACGGTGTTACTAATTTGATCATGAAGATAAGTTAGTCTGACCTCTTAAGTACCCTCTGATTGGATGAAACCAAAATCAACTTTTCCTGTGTGCTCCAAGCTGTCCATGTACGAAGAAACATAAAAGTCGATGACAAATGATTCTTAAAATGGTTACCACTGATCAAATGCTTGCCATGGTCCAGTCACTGAGTGCTATACACACGCGTTCATGCTAAGTGGCTTCAGTCGTGTCCAACTCTTTGCGACCCTATGCCCACCAAGCTCCTCTGTCCATGGGATTCTCCAGGCAAATATACTGGAGTGGACTGCCATGCCCTTCTCTGGTGATCTTCCCACCCCAGGGATCGAACCCGCATCTCTTGTGTCTCCTGCATTGGCAGGCGGTTCTTCCTCTAGTGTCACCTGGGAAGCCCCTTACATTATTTTCTTTAAGCCATCCAAAACCACTGCGGGTGGGTGATACTGTTCCCGTTTTACACAGAGAGACATGTTAAACACTGAGCTCCAAATCACTCTCCTTTTAATTGGTGGGGCCAAAATTTAAACCCTAGTGTATCTGATCTTAACACCCACAATCCTCAGCATTAAGGTTTCCTTAGGGGCACGCGGTATCCTGGTCATTCACAGTTTCGTTACTTTGCTGCTCTAACTGTTGAGGTTCTCTTGTTTTCTCACCAAAAAGCCAGACTTTCAGATGTCCCCATATCTTGTTACTTTTCCTTTTGGAATTTAGGTCTCCTTGGTTCTCACCCACTCCCATGATGGCTGTGCACCCCTGCCTGCTGCCAGGAGGCTGACCACAAGCTTCCACGTAGACTTGTCTGGACTCCTGAGCATCTTGCCAAACCACCAGCTCTTTCAGTCCCAATCATGAGCTCTGTTTTCTGTGCCTGCCATTGCCAATCTCTGCCAAGGCATTTTGTTCATCTCAGTTCACAGGTGGGGCAGCAGTAGGGTATGACTTAACTGCTTCTTGACCATCTGTGACACATTTTATCATCTTGGAGCAGCAGTGAGAGGGTGGGTGCTGGAGACATTCCTCTCCCCAAATCTGGAAGTTCACACAGGCTGCTCACAGACTGGAGGGGAAGAACCATGCTTGGACACTGCCTTCCTTGTCCAAGAGCTATGCTCTGAGAGCCTCATGTCTAAGGACTCTCAGAGCCTCAAACATCTTCCACTTTTATTAAGGGAACTGTCCCATTTTCTAGACCTAGAGTAGGTAAAATAAACATGTAGAGGGACAAACAATTGCACATAATCAATAGTGTCTTATTTAGAGAAACGTTAATAGGAAAGCAACAAGATGTGATTCTTCAGCACACTTCAGTCAGGCCAGAGCCACAGCCCTTAAATAAGAAGGAACTCAGCTCTATCAGTCAGCACTGGAACAAAGAAACCATTTATGACATGATGACACACTTTAACATATGAAATGTACCCTCAAGGGGAGGACTTTCAGCACTGCAGTTTTGATGAGAAGGACTGCATTGACCAGCACCAAAAAAAATACGTGGAATACATTCTGTAGCTATGCAACAACTGCCCGTAAGCAAAGAGAACTCCTGAGGATCCAGAAGATGAAACTATGAGGGTCATCCCATTTTGAGACACAAGAATTTTCAGTGCATAATTCTCAATACGCCAATTTGAATTTAAATTGCACTTAGAAATTTAAATTGACTTCAAACCCTATCAAAAAGATGAGTAAATTTATTCAGTAGAAATGTACTGTGTCTTACATACTCTTCTAGGGGGAAACAGGGCTTCTCTCGTGGCTCAGATAGTAAAGAATCTGCCTGCAATGGGGAAGACCTGGGTTTGATCTTTGGGTCAGGAAGATTCCCTGGAGGAGGGCATGGCAACCCACTCCCGTATTCTTGCCTGGAGAATCCCATATAGTCCGTAGGGTCGCAAAGAGTCAGACACAACTGAGTGACTAACACTAGGGGAAATATATTAATGATTAAGGCCTGGATCTTGCCTTCATGGTAGAAGAGGAGAGAGTTATTCACAACAGCTGTTTGGAGAGTGTTGTTCATTTGTTGTAGGTAAACTCAGGAGTTCCTGGGAGGGACGGTGAGACTTCAGTTCCTTCCATCAATAACTCTCTCCAGCTTTTAGTTTGGCAGGGGAAGTGTGTGTGGTGGGGGTCACTGGGATGGAACAGAAATGTTGGGGGAGAAAGCTACCTGCACACCCTTGGCAACGGGAAGGGGCTAGAGTCCCTCTGACAGAGATGGCTTCCCCGGACACTTGTGCCCTGACTCAGATGTGTGTCCTCTGATACTTACTGCCAACTTTTCAAGCAACCGTGCTCAGAAGGCATTTCCCAGTTCACCACTACTTGCTCTTGGTTTTGCCATACATTGACATGAATCTGCCACAGGTGTACCTGAGTTCCCAACCCTGAACCCCCCTCCCACTTCCCACCTCATATCATCTCTCTGGATCATCCCCGTGTACCAGCCCCAAGCATCCTGTATCCTGTATCGAACATAGACTGGTGATTCGTTTCTTACATGATAGTATACATGTTTCAATGCAATTTTCCCAAATCATCCCACCCTCTCCCTCTCCCTCAGAGTCCAAAAGTTTGTTCTATACATCTGTGTCTCTTTTGCTGTCCCGCATACAGGGTTATCATTACCATCTTGCTCTTTCATAATTGACTTAAGTATTGGGACTACATATTGATGACCTTGAAACGTTGAATGCAATTACGTAAATACTAGGTATGCTTTTTCTTGAATACTCTTTTCATTTCCTTAAACCTAGCATCCAAGGTCACTTGGCAGTGTGAATGGGTAAAGGGAACTCTGAATCTGATCTCATCCGTGGACTGTAGCACACAAATTTCTCCTTCAGACCCAACCTTTCCCCAGAATAATGTTAGGGTGCCCTGAAAAACTGGTACCTCAGTTAGCCCTGCAAGAGACAGCTGTGGGTCATTTTCTGGATTCTTTTTATGTTCTCCTTTGACTATTCCATCCCCTTTAGAGAAGTATTCTTTAGGGAGAAACCCCAGATACATCTTATCCCTGCTACACAGTATGTACATATATACATACATATATATACATACACACATAAAACTTAATCAACTCTGCTTTTTCAACCACTTGACAACTTTTAACTCACCATTTGCTCACCTGTGTGCAGTCAGGTCATTCAAGATGGCTGTTCTCTTGCTCTCTGTACAGCCCCTGCCCAACCAGTGCCTGCTTCACCTACATCAGCTGACATGACTGACCTTCCTATGGACTTGCTCGAGGTCCCAGCTGTGATTTTTCTTATCAAAGGGCAGTTAGGGGTCTCACAGACCTTTGTTGGTTTTCCTGGTAATTAACGAGTCCACCTGTCAGCAGTTCAGTTCAGTTCAGTCCCTCAGTTGTGTCCGACTCTTTGAGACAACAATTTCCCCATAACTGGTAATGGCCCTAGGACCTTGCTTAAGCTCCCCATCCATTAAACCACCAATGCCTCTGTTGCTGACTCTGGCTCTTTCTTTGGTCTTTAAGCTGGGCAAGTGCAGGCCTTATAGGCCTGTGGAGTGCAGTCCACCACACTGCCACCTCTTCACTACATTTTTGTAATAGAGCATATTTCCCATTCTCAGCTGGCATGTGCTCAGATTCAATAATTAATTAATTCAACAAACATTTAATGAGTTCTTACTATGGGCCAGATCCTTCTCTGCACTCTGGACTTACCTCGAATCCATTCTGTCCTCATGGAGCTTTTATTCTAGTGGGAACACTGATAGTAATACATAATACAAGATTTTTTCTCTCTGCCAGACATCGTTCAAAACAGTTTACATCCATATACCCATTAAATCCAGCCACAGGACTGGAAAAGGTCAGTTTTCATTCCAATCCCAAAGAAGGGCAATGCCAAAGAATGCTCAAACTACCGCACAATTGCACTCGTCTCACACACTAGCAAACTAATGCTCAAAATTCTCCAAGTCAGGCTTTCACAGTACGTGAACTGTTAACTTCCATATGTCCAAGCTGGATTTAGAAAAGGCAGAGGAATGAGATCAAATTGCCAACATCCATTGGATCATAGAAAAAGCAAAGGAACTCTAGAAAAACATCTACTTCTGCTTTATTGATTACACCAAAGCCTTTGACTCTGTAGATCACAACAAACTGTGGAAAATTCTTTAAGAGAAGGGAATACCAGACCACCTTACTTGACTCTTGAGAAATCTGTATACAGGTCAAGAAGCAACAGTTAGAACCGGACATGGAACAACAAACTGCTTCCAAATTGGGCAAGGAGTACTTCAAGGCTATATATTGTCACCCTGCTTATTTAACTTATATGCAGAGTACATCATGAGAAACGCTGGGCTGGATGAAGCACAAGCTGGAATCAAGATTGCCAGGAGAAATATCAGTAACCTCAGATATGCAGATGACACCACCCTTATGGCAGAAAGTGAAGAGGAAATAAAAAGCCTCCTGATGAAAGTGAAAGAGGAGAGTGAAAAGCTGGCTTAATACTCAACATTCAAAAAACTAGGATCATGGCATACAGTCCCATCACTTCATGGCAAACAGATGGGGAAGCAATGGAAACAGTGACAGACTTTGCTTTTTGGGGCTCCAAAATTACTGCAGATGGTGACTGCAGCCATGAAATTAGAAGATGTTTGCTCCTTGGAAGAAAAGCTAATATACCTCGACAGCATATTAAAAAGCAGAGGCATTACTTTGCCAACAAAGGTCTGTCTAGTCAAGACTATAGTTTTTCCAGTAGTCATGTATGGATGTGAGAGCTGGACTGTGAAGAAAGCTGAGCGCCAAAGAATTGATGCTTTTGAACTGTGGTGTTGGAGAAGGCTCTTGGGAGTCCCTTAGACAGCAAGGAGATCCAGCCAGTCCCTCCTAAAGGAGATCAGTCCTGGATGTTCATTGGAAGGACTGATTCTGAAGCTGAAACTCCAATACTTTGGCCACCTGATGAGTAGAGCTGACACATTGGAAAAGACCCTGATGCTGGGAGGGATTGGGGGCAGGAGGAGAAGGGGATGACAGAGGATGAGATGGTTTGATGGCATCACCAACTCAATGGACATGAATATGAGCAAACTCTGGGAGTTGGTGATAGACAGGGAAGCCTGGTGTGCCACAATCCATGGGGTCGCAAAGCGTTGGACACGACTGAGGGACTGAACCGAACTGATCCAATAAATCTTCAAAGTCTTCAAAATATCTTTGAGGTGTCTGTTTTACAGGTGAGATCACTGACTGACAGAGCAAGTTGCCTGAGGTCACACGTCTAGTAAGCAGCAGAGTTGGGACTTGCATTCAGGAAACTTGGCTGGGTCATGTCTGGTCATCACCATTGTGCTGTACTGATAACCGTGCTGTACTGTGCAAATCTGGTAACTACATGAGTAGAGATATAAATCCTGAATAGCAATATGAATCATGAAAAGTAAAGCAAGGGCAAAGGGATACAGAGTTAGAATGTGTGCAGCTTCAGAAAGAAAAATCAGGGGAGGTCAGCAGACTCCTGAACCAAGCGGGTCTGTGGGCCATTCAAGGGCTGGGAAAGGACATGGAGCAGAGGCAACATTGAGAATGCAGCCCTGAGCACAAGTGATTGAAGACTCAGCAAGAAACAGGGGTGGCTGGAGAACAACAAGCCACTCGATGGGTGGTTGGCAGAGCAGATTAGCACTTTGATTGTGGTGGGAAACCATTGGGAGTTGTTGTAATTGGGGCCACATAATGAGCCTGACCTCAAGTACTTGCCTGTGCAGATAACACAGGAACAACTGCTGCAAACTCATCATTTAATTCAGAGGCTCAATAGAACCACTTGTAGGTTATCTGATTTAGATTGCTGAGGGCAACATTTCCTTCCATTTGTGTAGATAATCAGGAGTTGATTATCTATATAGCACTTTGTGATGGTTAAGTTTACTCCTCAAATTGTCTGAGCCAGGGTGCCCAGGTATTTGGCCAAACATTTTTCTAGATGTTTTTGTAAAGGTGGTTTTCAAATGAGATTAATATTTAGATGGTGGCCTTTGAGTAAAGCAGGCTGCACTCAGTAAGGTGGGTGAGCATCAGTGCAAAGCCTGAATGGATCAAAGACTGGCCTCCCTCCGGCAGGAAGGGACTCTGCTCGCAGACGGCCTTGGACTCGAACTGCACCTCTTCACCAGGTCTCTGCCTCGCACATTTTGGATTCACCAGAACTCGACAATTGTGTGAGCCAATTCCTTAAAATCAGTCTCTGTCTCTCTGTATATGCACCCTGCTGGTTATGTTTCTTTTTTCTAGAGAACTCTGACTAACACCCATTTCCACTTACAGGTACAAAGGATTTTTTACCTTCCTTTAACATCACTGACCATAATATCTATTATTCTCTGATATTTCCCCAGGCCATTGTGTTTGACTAAAAAAAGATATGAGGAAGTGAGATATACTTTATCCTTCCCTGGGAACCATGGTTTGAAATAGAGAAAGCTGTATTATTTAAGTAGTGTTGCAAGACTTACATAAAGATATTAATAATTTAATGAACTTGTACTCAAGGGAAAAAATGTTCTTGAAACATGTCAGGATGAATTTTCAAGGGATAGACCTAATTAGCAGTGTCTGAAGACTATGTCATCAGATTTAGAAAACAAGTACTAGTCCCCGTGGACAGAATGGTGAGTTAGACTTTAAAGCTTCAACTACTCCCATTAATATGTATGGGTAATGAGCAATATATCAGTTGGTTGGCCTCACTCAAGTGAAAGACCTTGCAGGGGGGGAAAAAAAAGGATGTTTAAATTAATATACATGGAGATATGCAAAAGCAATTTATAATCTTTTTTATATTATGATTAACTAATAACTTAGAGTTTCTATTGAGAAAGGATGCCATAGCTTGTACATCTTTTAAAATATAGAATCAAAGCTACAAAGATGTCTGAAAGTAACAGATGACCAAAGGTCCCAATGACTTCATGAATGGGAACTCCGGGAGGCTGTGCAGCAATAATTATTTGTTACATTACTCTTTTTATATATGTGCAAAAAAAAAAAAAAGCTCTCAATGTTAGATCACAGCTGAAAAATCAAAAGCTAGGGGAAAAAGTTTACACTGAAGTACTTATGTCATTTGGAGAAGGAAACAGCAACCCATTCCCATATTCCTGCCTGGAGAAATTCCATAGACAGAGCAGCCTGGCGGGCCACGGTCCATGCGGTTGCAGAGAGTCGGACACGACTGAAGCGACTGGGCATGCATGCAGTTATGTCATTATCTTTTCCATATGTATAATAAAGTACTTTTACCAGATGATTATTTGGAGAAAATCACATTTAAGATATAGGAGTTAAGTCCATTTAAAGGAGAGAGCATGTGAGGTGGGGTCCATTTGATGTCAAGATCTTTAAAGGCAAAGCGAAAAATCTGAGCACGTGTTTATGTGATTCTAAACATAAAACTATTTGGTAATATTTGCACGTTCATCTGGATGTCTGGGTTTCTAAAGACAGAACCTTAATTTAAGTCCTTCAGAAACACCGATAGCTAAAACTACAAGAGCCAGAGTTGAAAGCGATCAAAATAACAGATCTATTTGGAACTATAATGAGAAATCAACTGCCAGAAGAACACAATGAGTGGAGAAATGCAGTAAACAGATAATCTTCATCAATGATGAGCACAGCTGCGTTTAACTGTGTCAGTTCAGTTCAGTTCAGTCGCTCAGTCGTGTTCGACTCTTTGCGACCCCATGAATCCCAGCACGCCAGGCCTCCCTGTCCACCACCATCTCCTGGAGTTCACTCAAACTCATGTCCATCCAGTCAGTGATGCCATCCAGCCATCTCATCCTCTGTTGTCCCCTTCTCCTCTTGCCCCCAATCCCTCCCAGCATCAGAGTCTTTTCCAATGAGTCAACTCTTTGTGTGAGGTGGCCAAAGCATTGGAGTTTCAGCTTCAGCAACAGTCCTTCCAATGAACACCCAGAACTGGTCTCCTTTAGGATGGACTGGTTGGATCTCCTTGCAGTCCAAGGGACTCGCAAGAGTCTTCTCCAACACCACAGTTCAAAAGCATCAATTCTTCAGTGCTCAGCTTTCTTTGCAGTCCAACTCTCACATCCATACATGATCACTGGAAAAATCATAGCCTTGACTAGATGGACCTTTGTTGGCAAAGTAATATCTCTGCTTTTTAATATGCTGTAGGTGTTGGAGAAGACTCTTGAGAGTCCCTTGGACTGCAAGGAGATCCAACCAGTCCATTCTAAAGGAGATCACCCCTGGGTGTTCTTTGGAAGGAATGATGCTAAAGCTGAAACTCCAGTACTTTGGCTACCTCATACAAAGAGTTGACTCATTGGAAAAGACTCTGATGCTGGGGGTGATTGGGGGCAGGAGGAGAAGGGGACGACAGAGGATGAGATGGCTGGCTGGCATCACCGACTCGATGGATGTGAGTTTGAGTGAACTCTGGGAGATGGTGATGGACAGGGAGGCCTGGCATGCTGCGATTCATGGGGTTGTAAAAAGTCAGACACAACTGAGCGACTGAACTGAACTGAACTGAACTAGGTTGATTATTACTTTCCTTTCAAGGAGTAAGCATCTTTTAATTTCATGGCTGCAATCACCATTTGCAGTGATTTTGGAGCCCCCCAAAATAAAGTCTGACACTGTTTCCACTGTTTCCCCATCTATTTGCTATGAAGTGATGGGACCAGATGTCATTATCTTAGTTTTCTGAATGTTGAGCCAACTTTTTCACCCTCTTCTTTCACTTTCATCAACAGGCTTTTTAGTTCCTCTTCACTTTCTGCCATAAGGGTGGTATCATCTGCATATCTCAGGTTATTGACATTTCTCCTGGCAATCTTGATTCCAGCTTGTGCTTCTTCCAGCCCAGTATTTCTCATGATGTACTCTGCATAGAAGTTAAATAAGCAGGGTGACAACATACAGCCTTGATGTACTCCTTTTCCTATTTGGAACCAGTCTGTTGTTCCATGTCCAGTTCTAACTATTGCTTCCTGACTTGCATACAGGTTTCTCAAGAAGCAGGTCAAGTGGTCTGGTATTCCCATCTCTTGAAGAATTGTCCCACAGTTTGTTGTGATCCACACAGTAACTGCTTACTCTATGCTGAATATCGGAGATTGAAGAGAAAATTGACACATATCTTACCTTTGGCATGCTTTAATTTTGTGGTGTGGTCATGTTTCTCTATGCATAGGTGGAAGTGAATATAAATTTTAACTTATATATTTATGACAAAATAATTGATCACTGACAAACAACAAAAACAGGATGGAAAAGTATACAATGTACTGAGAAGGTAGAGACTTGACCATTCGTACCTTTTCTTGTGTTTATCAGCTAAGCAAACCTGGGCCAATCACATAGTTTCCCATATAAATATGGGAAATATATATATATATAATTGTTGTTTAGTCACTAAGTCATGTCTGACTCTTTTGCAACCCTTTGGACTTAGTCCACCAGCCTCCTCTATCCATGGGATTTCCCAGGCAAGAATACTGGAGTGGGTTGCCATTTCCTTTTCCAGGGGATCTTCCCAACTAGGGATGGAACTCATGCCTTATGCATTGGCAGGCAGATTCTTTACCACTGAGCTATCTGGGAAGCCTATATATATACACATACACACACAGACACACACATATATACATACATATATGTAGTTTTTACTGGAGTATAGTTGCTTTACAATGCTGTGCTAGTCTCTGGATTTCTCTTCTATACAGCAAAGTGAATCAGCCCTATGTACACATATATCCCCTCTCTTTTGGATTTCCTTTCATTTAGGTCATCACAGAGCCCTGAGCGGAGTTCCTGAGTTATGTTCTCATTAGTTATCTGTTTTATACGCAGCACCAATAGTTTATATATGCCAATCCCAATCTCCTAGTTCATCCCACCCCTCCTTTCCTCTTTGTTGTCCACACATACGTTCTCCTCGTCTGTGTCTCTATTTCTGTTTTCCAATAAGATCATCTATACCATTTTTTCAAAAGGACTAAAAATATACCTGCCTAAAAACAATGGGCTGGAATATATGAGCACTTGAGAAATGTTTACTTTAAGAGAAATATCAAAGTTTTAAAGAGCCTTCTGTAATCTTTCCCCATAATCAGCCTGTAACCTCCTTGAACGCAGGGACGGTATCTGGCATCAAGCAAGTTCTCCCCTGGTGCCCATCCGTCCTCCTGAACAGGACGATCTGAGCTCGTTCAGAGGGAGGGGCTACACTCCATGGAACAAGGGGAAGGTGGTCCAGCACATTCAGGTATACAGCTGGTGGATCAGCTACATTCTTGGCAAATAACAAGAAACAATACATCCCGAATACTCATTTTGAAATTTAGTATTATTGAGGTTCATCTCCTGACACTAGTATGTCACTGTGGCTGACTCATTGGACAAGCCACGTGTGCAGGAGTGTATTTCAAATGTGATAATATCCAGCCAAATCAGCTCACCTGTTCTCGTCTCCAAACACTGGTCAGAATTGACAGGCTGGCCAAGAGACTTAGAGTTGAAATTTTCAAATGTAAATAGCATGTTGCCTAAAAATGTGGGATCCATAGTTTTGTCCTCAGTCTTTGAATGAAATTAATATTCTTGATTTTACAAAGGATGGACCAAGGTCCTTACTGAAAGTAAGAGCCCAGCTCCTCATAGCAGCCTGCAGGGCTTGGCTCCACATCCACTCCTCTCACACCCGGCCACACACAGCTTCCTGCAGCTCCCTGAAATTCCTACCTCAAGCCGCGGCAGCAGCTGCTTCCCCTAGATTGCCGCAGTCTGTCCCTCTCTTCCTCTTATATCTTTGCTCCTATGTCCTCTTTGCGACTTGGCTTTCTGCAACCTCCCTGCAACACTCCCTAACCCCTTCTTCTGCTTCCTTATTCTCAGCTGCAATGGTGCCATCACCAATCATTCCAAGATATTTATTTTCTTACTGTCTGCCTGCAATAGACTGAGCTCCATGGAGGGAGAGGTTTTTGTCTATTGCATGGGTTGGCAAGGTTTTCCTGTGAAAGATAAGATGATAAACACTTCACTCTGGCATAGTACTCTGTTGTTGAACAGCCATACACAATAAGTAAGCAAATGAGCATGGATGTGTCCCAGTAAAACTTTTACAGAAACATGTGGATCAGATTTGGCCTGAGGGCCATAGTTTACTGAGCCTCATTCTACTCTTCATTGGCTATCTTCAGTGGCTACTGCTGCTACTGCTGCTGCTGCTGCTAAGTCGCTTGAGTCGTGTCCAACTGTGTGATCCCAGAGACCGCAGCCCACCAGGCTCCCTCATCCCTGGGATTCTCCAGGCAAGAACACTGGAGTGGGTTGCTATTTCCTTCTCCAATGCACAAAAGTGAAAAGTGAAAGTGTAGTCACTCAATCGTGTCCAACTCTTTGCGACCCCATGGACTGCAGCCCACCAGGCTCCTCCGTCCATGGGATTTTCCAGGCAAGAGGACTGGAGTGGGTTGTAATTGCCTTCTCAATGGCTACTAATGCCTGGCAAACAGTAGGTGCTCAAGAAATGTTTGTTCTGATTTTGGTCTGAGCTAACAATTAAAATGGGATTAAGCATAATGCTTTGAAAAGATACCAGACAAATGAAGATTCTGCACTAATGAGGAAACAGCATGATTTCATTCATTAATTCATTACTGTACTTTAAGACAAGGATCGACACCAAAACTGTGGGATTACATCTCAAAAGTTCTTTAGGATCTGGTGGTGTTTTTATTATTATTGTTGTTAATGTTGTAGAGAACACAGGACAAAAACTCCATTAGTTTGAAATCATTTTGCTGAGAATATATAAAAAGAGCAATGTAACAAATATTTCTGCACAGCACAGAATTAACAACTGGTGGCAATGGCAACCCACTCCAGTTCTCTTGCCTGGAAAATTCCATGGACAGAGGAGCCTGCTAGGCTCCAGTCCATGGGGTCTCTAAGAGTCGGACACGACTGAGCGACTTCACTTTCACTTTCCACTTTCATGAACTGGAGAAGGAAATGGCAACCCACTCCAGTGTTCTTGCCTGGAGAATCCCAGGGACGGGGGAGCCTGGTGGGCTGCGGTCTCTGGGGTAGCACAGAGTTGGACACAACTGAAGTGTCTTAGCAGCAGCAGCAGCAGCAGTATTTTGCAACATTTTCTTCAAGTCTTTCTGAAAGTAAATAAAATGTTACAGATTTAATGGGAATAACTCTCAGGAACTGTCTGTTATTCTTCTGGTTCACGTATTTGATAAACACACACACATATGTTTATGTATATGAATAAATAAATAGTCCCAATATTTTGAAATTTGTAAAAATTATTTTTTGTATGTATCCTTTAACAAAATATTTTGTACTCAATATTATGTTTCTAACTATGGTTTTTCCAGTGGTCGTGTATGGATGTGAGAGTTGGAATGTGAAGAAAGCTGAGCACCGAAGAATTGATGCTTTTGAACTGTGGTGTTGGAGAAGCCTCTTGAGAGTCCCTTGGACTGCAAGGTGATCCAACCAGTCCATTCTGAAGGAGATCAGCCCTGGGATTTCTTTGGAGGGAATGATGCTGAAGCTGAAACTCCAGTACTTTGGCTACCTCAAGCGAAGAGTTGACTCATTGGAAAAGACTCTGATGCTGGGAGGGATTGGGGGCAGGAGGAAAAGGGGACGACAGAGGACGAGATGGCTGGCTGGCATCACCGACTCAATGGACGTGAGTCTGAGGGAACTTCGGGAGTTGGTGATGGACAGGGAGGCCTGGCGTGCTGGGATTCAGGGGGTTGCAAAGAGTTGGACACGACTGAGCGACTGAACTGAACTGAACTGAAGATCTATTCTTGTTGGAAATGTTTGAGTGTGTGTATATAGATAACATTTGCAAATAAAGCAAAACCAATACAGTATTGTAAAGTAAAATAAAAAATTAAAAAAAATATTTTCAAAGTAGCAAAATACAGAAGTACAAAAAGTGCAACACTGTTTATTATAAGGCAATCTTCACTGTTTTTTCAGATTTTCTGTGTTGAGGTTTAGTGTTGCTTAAGTCTTTCACCCAAGAAAAGAATGAATGGCCCAAGGAATCCAGGAATTCAGCACCATTTTACTTATCTCTGCTGGAAAAATTTTATCCTGTAAAGCTTTAATTCAATACTAACATACAGTCAGTGTGGCAAGTGTATAACTCACTTCTAATATTTCAATTTATGCAGCTAAATTTTAAAACACCTAGTAGGGGATAAAAAAAAACTTCCAGTTACACAAAACAGTGATCTCTGTAACAGCACAATAATGGCAAATATTTTAAATGGGGTTTAAAGTGTAAACTGAGTAAGCTGAAATCAAATCTGGGTCTACTGATCCCAAGTATCAGTTTCTTTAGAGCTTTGAATCAGAGTATTCATTTTCAATAAGCTAGATAAATGGTGACCTTAAAAAAGCCTCTGTCATATTTCATAACATCAAGGAATGGGAGGAGAAAGAATGAAGAATCCTTATGAAACATCTGCAGTCCATAAAACACTTCGAAAAATATTCTATCAACCTGTGCTATAAATAGTTATCTCTGATGTGCTGCTTGATGGTGTGATGTCTGTGTGGTGACAATGAATCTCTCACAACTGTCCTGAACACCATGAGAAGTACAAATATTGGGGGGGGGACCAATTACAGTGAAACTATTCATCTAGCACTTTATTATTGGAAAAGGCTACCGAATGGCACTTCCAGCTCCCACACATGAGTGTTAACTTTGATGACCCAGAAGACGGGCCATCAGTGAGCTGATCCATGCTCTTGTGAAAATGAGGAAAAGGCACCTTCCTCTTGCTGGAAGTAGTCCCACACTGGGCACACAGCTGGTTAGTGGATTTCAGCCCCTAAATACCAGTTGACTTGCTGCCATGCTTCAGGGCGACTCTGCTAGGTGAAAAGTCCACAAACGTTTCTGGGGTTCTCAAAGAAGCACTAAATGGTTCCCAGGGTTTCAGTGCTAGTGGATTTTGTTGTGCTGTAATACTTGGAAATTAATGTTGAAAGTATGACATCATAAATAACAGTCATTGAGCCCCTGCTGTGTGACAGGCCTGTATTTTTCTAATCATCATATATTTTTCCAATCATCACTTTGGGATAGGTGTCATTAACATCATTTGGGATGTATAACTGAAGAGACAGGGGCTCAGAGAGGCTGGGTACCATTCCCTAGGTCACAGAGCCAGGGCTTACCCAGGAATGTGCATTACTCCAGGACCTGTGACCTCTGAGGGCTTTCACTGATGCAGAGGTTGACATTTTACTAATAAAAAGTTCAGGGAACTATTTCCCCATATGGAGTATGAACCACCCAAATGTTGAATGGTCCTTCTGTTGGCTAGCTGCTATCACCCAGGCCACTCTACAGCAGGAGAAGCATCTCCACTCACCAATTAGTATTTATGTGCACAAGTGGGAGTTGGGAGGAGCAGGAGAGGCGACAGGGTGGGGAGAGAGGGAATCAGGCCAGCCCAGATGGAGGGGGCTGGTGGGGGGCAGAGGAAACAGGCAGACAAGCTTCAGGCATCACCCATTTCCCTGAGACTGAGTAAACTGTTTTGTATATTCTATAGCATCTGTCTAATTCTGAAAAACAAACAAACAAAAAGACCGAATGTGATCCATGAAGCTTATTTCTGACCTGTTAATGGATACAATCTGAAAATACAATCTGAAAAAAACAGCTATTATGGGACCAGAGTTTGGCATCAGACTTTGGCTGAAACTCGACTCTAAAAATGTTTTGCTCTGTGGCCCTGAACAAATCACTTTAACTTTGCGAAGCCTCAGTGTCCTCATCTGAGAAGTGGAGAGATTAATCCTTAATACAGGATGTTGTGAGTAATGAGGGTAATATAGAATTACCATACATATTATTTTTACTGCTATAATACCGCATATATTATTGTTATCACTGTAATATAGTACCCACAACTGAAAAGATGGTCCAAAATCTGGCAGTTAGGGGACCAAGCCATCTTTAGCCTTGTAAAACTTAGGCACTGTCTTACCAAAAAAGAGTGGTCAGCCTGAGCCTAAAATGGGCATGAAAGTTGGTTCTCTTCACAGACTCTTACTTGGATGCCTTCAACTATATCTTCTTGTTTGACTATATATACACCTATATCCATCACATTGTGTAAACAATCCTCAGGTCTTAAAAAGGTAACTCAGGGGCTACCCAGGTGGGAGGATATTAAGGAAGATAAGTGTTCACACTTCATCCATAACTTCCTTTTCTTCTTCACAGGCGGAAAAGAAAGAGTGAGAGAGGAAAGCACTCTCCTCTTAGAATACTTTTTCAGTGACTCCATTTACAAAAAGACTTCGTTTAAATCACTTTTAGCCCTACTAGTTGTCTTGAGTTGCATAGAGATTCCAGGAGAATTAACTTAGGCAGCAGGAATAAAGCAGAGCAGACAGTTAAACATGTTACCCCTCCGTACTTTATATATAATACGGCTGCTAGCATATACTGCCTAGCTAAGAACTCACTGTATATTTTAATAGTTAATTTCTAGAGTTTACCAGGCTATGTGCACATTTCTCTTAATTATCACAAGGTTGAACTATTTTAAAAAGCTTAATTAGCATTACTTAAATAAATTCTCTCTGCTGGTAATAAAGTGTTTGTTATTATGGTTTTAGCCTATAATCAATGTAACTCACTACTCTGTGGTGGAGAACTGGTTTTTAAATTTCCATTTTGTTGTAGACCGGTACTTTTATAAACTACAGTTAACCTAAATTACTAGGAAAAAAGAAATAAGGACATAAAGAGTGTAAGTCCCAATGTTTATCACTGGATTCAATTGACATAAGATTATACTTTAGTAAATGTAATCAAACCAACAACAGATGAAGGAAGGAGCAAAGTACAAAACTGTCCACATTGCTGAAAATGTGTGTACATGCTAATAAAAAAGATTCACTGTTATATTTGGAACTTTCTGTTGTTTTGCAATTACAATAGAAAGAAAATTTATGAGCAAAATAGTGATTCCCCATATTAAATGTCTATATATATACTGTTTGAACAAACAAACACTATTATATTGGATTTAAACTTTTTAACATAAGAAAATGAGCTTGCTTCTTGTTTGTTGACATATCAAGACTACTTGTGTAAATCAGCCCTTTCCTTCAGGATTGTCATATGGATCACTGACAGTGAGGAACTGTAATAGGGAAGAACAGATCTGACTCCATACTAGGTCTGTTTCTTTTACTTTAACCTCTATATTCTATTGTTTTTGTTACAAGTGAAGAATGTTGCCTACTGCCTGAAAGGTACAGGACAGCCCATTCTCAAGGGCCTGACCTTTAAGGGCATAACGCTTTCCTGTTCATACAGAGATACAAAACTGCAGAACAGAGGATAACATCTATCTCCTTGGAGGTTTACAGGAACACGGTGATCAGACCTACATGGACAGCTATAGGAACAAAGGATTCCAGCACTAAGACGTTTACAGCAGCCCACCATACCCCTCCCATTTTAGTATAAAAGAAGCCTGAATTCTTACTAGGGGACAATGGTTCTTTGAGACACTACGTTCAAGATTTTGGTCTGCTGGTTTTCTGAATAAAGCTGTTATTCCTTACCCCAACTCATCTCTCACTTTATTGACCTGTTGTGTGGTGAGAAGTATGGGTTTGGGCTCAGTAACACTTGTAGGACACAACTTTTATCCATAGTTCAGTTTGTTTTGTTTGAATGAGATTCAGTATAGAAATCACTTTAACAGAGGTATGTTGAAAGGAATGGACTAAGACCCTTCA
Source organism: Capricornis sumatraensis (assembly GCF_032405125.1). Lineage (NCBI taxonomy): Eukaryota > Metazoa > Chordata > Mammalia > Artiodactyla > Bovidae > Capricornis > Capricornis sumatraensis. The sequence continues at coordinate 10,798,291 of NC_091079.1, forward strand.
AACTGGCTTCAACAAACCCAGAAGAATATAAAAATCATAATTTCTTTGAGAACTATTGTGAAACTAAGGAAATATACTGTGACGATCTGTAGAAACTTCAGTTTTTGCTCTTCAATTTTTTCAGTCATTGAAAAACACATTGCATTCTTACTTTGCATGGAAGTACTGATACTACTGGGCTTTCCTAGTGGCTCAATGGTAAGGAATCTGCCTGCCAGTGCAAGAGATGGAGGTTCAATCCTGGATCAGGAAGATCCCCTGGAGAAGCAAATGGCAACCCACTGCAATATTCTTGCCTGGAAAGTCCCAGGAAAACTGGAAGGAAAGGAGCCTGGAAGGTAAGGGTCCATGGGGTCACAGAAGACTCGGACACCAACTTAGTTACCAAACAACACTGATACTATTAAAAAATACTGAAGATGTGAGACAAATAAGCACATCTACCCATCAGACTGTCCAAATTACATTTTTTTAAAAGGTGAAAAGCAACTCATTTCTGCTTTTTTTTTTTTCAATTTCCCTCATCACACAGTCCTCAATAATCACCATTCTAGTCTGTTTCTATGAGTTTGACTGTTTTAGATTTCTCATATAACTGATATACAGTATTTGCTTTTCTCTGTCTGACTTATTTCACTTAGCACAATATCTTCAAGTCCATCTGTGTGGTCTCAAACAGCATAATTTTCTTCTTTCTTATGGCTGAATAATATTCTATTGTATGTGTTTTATATATATATATGTGTATATATATATATATACACATACTCTTTATCCATCTAATTCATTGACACACAGATTTCTTCCATGTCTTGGCTATTGTGAATATGCTGCAGTGAACATGGGTGCATATATCTCTTTGAGATCCTGCTTTCACTTCCTTTGGATATATACCCCAAAGTGGAATTTCTGGATCAAAAGGTACTTCTGTTTTTAGTTTTCTGAAGGACTTCCATTCTGTGTTCCATTGTGACTGCACAAATTGACAATCCCATCATAAATGAATCAGGGTTTCCTTTTCTCTACATCTTCTCCAACACTTGTTAGTGCTTAACTGTTGATAACAACCATCCTAACAGCTGTGATGTGATACCTCATTTTGGTTGTGGTTGTGATTTGCATTTCCCTGGTAATTCGTGACTGGTTCTTTTTGCCAGAAACAATTATTTGATTCTCTAATGTTAACATTCCTAAGTTTTTCTCCTTGATAACCATCAAAGAACCTCATTATACAATAATCATCATTTTGACCATTTTCCATATTATCTCAAAAATTTTAAATCTCATGTTTAGCATATTAACCTTTACAAATTCACAATGTTTGCTATGTCACTAAGCCTCTTGTTTAGTTCAGCTGACATTCTTTGGCGAGCAGGACTTCTCAGTGAAGGAAGCAGGGTATTGGTTCACATTCTGGCACAAACTCCCTAATTGGGAAACTGCTCTAGACAGTTTCCTACCGTTGCAGCTGCACCATCAGAACATGTTCTTGTACAAAAACAGAACTCCAAACCATGTTTGCTGACAAGGTTTTTACATAGTTCAATGACTATATTCATAGGTGTTTTGTTTTTTTCCAGCTCAGAGTTAGTTATATTTGTTGTTAAAGCAGCAGAAGAAAAAATTCTTCCTAATATTACTATCATCTACATTCGCACATTTACCAATAGAATTGCAACATGGGCATTACCAGTGCACTTGTCAAGATGCAGCAAAAATATCTTGCTAGTTTTGTTTGTTCTTTGAGTTGGTATTAGCTTGTTTTTTGAAATAGGTCAAGCAATGGAATCTTTGCCACATATTCACTCGATTGTGTCATACGTGTATGCAATATTTCCAAGCAAATATCTCTGATATCATCTTTCACTAATGGCTCCACAACTGCATTCTATTTTCTAGCTTCAGAAATCTGAAGTATGACTTTAAAAGACATCCCCAAAACACTAATGGTTAAATATGAAATACTGAACCTTGCTTCAACTGCCTTTTAAGTCTGTGTTCAGGCTTTCAAAATTGTTTTAGTTTTGAATTTACCTATGTTTCCTGTGTAAGAAGTTGCTTACTTTCAATGATCTTACTGCTTCATTAGCCAGTTGACTCCTGCACATAACCTGCTATGATTTAATACTTCACCTTCAATTAACTGAATTCAGTATATGAGTGATCGTACTTCCTAGTAAAATCAGTGTTAATTCTTTTGCTCTTCATTTATTTGCAATCACTTCCATGGACATCAGGCAGTTCATTTCCATACTGAAAACATGTTCAAAAAATCAAGCTTGTTTTACTATTAATCTTCATTAATGATTAAAAATAAATGATGTAAATTTTACTTCTGTAACTTAATTAAAATTTAAAATAATAAAAATATAATTTAGAAAGTAAATGATTCAGTTCAGTTCAGTTCAGTCACTCAGTCATGTCCGACTCTTTGTGACCCCATGAATCGCAGCACGCCAGGCCTCCCTGTTCATCACCATCTCCTGGAGTTCACTCAGACTCATGTCCATCGAGTCAGTGATGCCATCCAGCCATCTCATCTTCAGTCGTCCCCTTCTCCTCCTGCCCCCAATCCCTCCCAGCATCAGAGTTTTTTCCAATGAGTCAACTCTTCTCATGAGGTGGCCAAAGTACTGGAGTTTCAGCTTTAGCATCATTCCTTCCAAAGAAATCCCAGGGTTGATCTCCTTCAGAATGGACTGGTTGGATCTCCTTGTAGTCCAAGGGACTCTCAAGAGTCTTCTCCAGCACCACAGTTCAAAAGCATCAATTCTTCGGCGCTCAGCCTTCTTCACAATCCAACTCTCATATCCATACATGACCACAGGAAAAACCATAGCCTTGACTAGACGGACCTTAGTCGGCAAAGTAATGTCTCTGCTTTTAAATATGCTATCTAGGTTGGTCATAACTTTTCTTCCAAGGAGCAAGCATCTTTTAATTTTATGGCTGCAGTCACCATCTGCAGTGATTCTGGAGCCCCCCAAAATAAAGTCGGACACTGTTTGCACTGTTTCCCCATCTATTTCCCATGAAGTGATGGGACCAGATGCCATGATCTTCATTTTCTGAATGTTGAACTTCAGGCCAACTTTTTCACTCTCCTCTTTTACTTTCATCAAGAGGCTTTTTAGCTCCTCTTCACTTTCTGCCATAAGGGTGGTGTCATCTGCATATCTGAGGTTATTGATATTTCTTCTTGTGCTTCTTCCAGTCCAGTGTTTCTCATGATGTACTCTGCATAGAAGTTAAATAAACAGGGTGACAGTATACAGCCTTGACGTACTCCTTTTCCTTATTGGAACCAGTCTGTTGTTTCATGTCCAGTTCTAACTGTTGCTTCCTGACCTGCATACAGATTTCTCAAGAGGCAGGTCAGGTGGTCTGGTATTCCCATCTCTTTCAGGATTTTCCACAGTTTATTGTGATCCACACAGTCAAAGGCTTTGGCATAGTCAAGAAAGCAGAAATAGATGTGTTTCTGGAACTCTCTTGCTTTTTCCATGATCCAGCGGATGTTGGCAATTTGATCTCTGGTTCCTCTGCCTTTTTTAAAACCAGCTTGAACATCAGGGAGTTCACGGTTCACGTATTGCTGAAGCCTGGCTTGGAGAATTTTGAGCATTACTTTACTAGCATGTGAGATGAGTGCAATTGTGCGGTAGTTTGAGCATTCTTGCCTTTCTTTGGAATTGGAATGAAAATTACAATATCTCAAATTTTTATTTGATTACAACTGACAAGCTAACTTAAAATGTCATGTGTTACAATATTATAAAGTAATTAGCCTCTATTTAAAATAAATAAATTTATATTTAAAAAAAATGTCACATGTTGGTAGTGTGGCCCTGCTGTTTGTGACTTGCAGCCAGCTGGCACTCTTACAACTCCCAGCATTTGTTCAACAACATGGCAACTCATCCACAGCCTGATCTACTGGATAAACCCAATAGTCACATGATTGTTAACTTGTTATAAAACTTTCTAACACATATTATCAATTTCTCTGTTTATCATGGTTCAGTAACACTCTGAGTACCATACTTGAGCAACATTGTGCTACACAGCACCTCTGGTTTATTAACCCCTATCTCTTGTGTAAGAGCAACTATCTCCATTCTTCTGCTTTCATTTAGATCCTTTTAACTAGGTGGACAGTAGTCTATGCTTTAAAAAAAGGCAAACACAAGGCTAGGTTAGAAGAAAATGCAGATAAGGTAGGGTCAGTTTTCTCTAACTGTGTCTCCTTTCCTCTTTCTCCATCACACGGTCCTCCCAGGGATGCTATGGGCACAGGGTCCACGACAGTGTTGTTTTATTGATTGACTCTTCCCCATCAAATTAATCATCTATCTCAGTGTTGGTTTAGCTCATCCTGATGTCTCTAGAAAGTGATGATGTTGATATTTTTGTAACAAATCAAATGATTGAGTGAAACAATTCTAAGTCAGAATGTTTTCCAAGAGTGTTCTAATTTGGTTTTTCAAGGAAAGACTTTCAAAATCTGAACATGAATGGCAATAAGATCTGAGAAAGTTTCATAGATTTGTTTAACTTTGTAATTATGTTATTGCTAGAAAATGTCTAATTGTTGGAAATGATGTGGTAGAAAAAGAAAGCAAATCAATTGTTTTTGAGAAAACTCATTATAGGTAATTAGATTTAAAATTGAATAGCAAGATATAAAGAAGGAATATGGAGGTGGAACATAAGGCAGATAATTAGGAATCTGTAAGTTTCAAGAAGAAAATATTTAAAATGAAAGTTTCAACCCACTGAATGCTGTGGGGAATTCATCTATTTCATCTTTTTGTTTGTTTTTAGTTCTTCTTATATGTGTGTGCTCAGTCATGTTTAACTCTTTTGTGATCCCATGGACTGCCAGGCTCCTCTGACCATGGGATTTTCCAGACAAGAATACTGGAGTGAGTTGCCATTTCCTCCTCCAAGGGATCTTCTCGACCCAGGGATCGAACCTGAATCTCCTGTGGCTCTTGCATTGGGAGACGGATTCTTTACCATGGAGCCACCTGGGAACCCATGACTCCTCTAACACTGCTGCTGCTGCTGCTGCTAAGTAGCTTCAGTCGTGTCCGACTCTGTGTGACCCCATAGACGGGAGCCCACCAGGGTCCCCCATCCCTTGGATTCTCAAGGCAAGAACACTGGAGTGTATTGCCATTTCCTTCTCCAATGCATGAAAGTGAAAAGTGAAAGTGAAGTTGCTCAGTCGTGTTCAACGCTTAGCAGCCCCATGGACTGCAGCCCACCAGGCTCCTTCATCCATGGGATTTTCTAGGCAAGAGTACTGGAGTGGGGTGCCATTGCCTTCTCCCGTCTAACACTAGATTTATCTAATAGAAATACATATGACACACTCTAGCCTTGCAATTTTGATGAAATAAAAAAGAAAGTGAGTAGGGCACCATTTTCAATATTAAATTAGAAGCATAACTTCTTTTGAATTAGTAATTTTTATGACATCCTTGGTTTACTTTGGAAAAGTTTTATATCTATGGAAAGGTGACTGCAGAGAAATATACCATGTTTATTTCCATCAGCTCCCAATGAAAAAGATTTTAAGCCTATAGAAAGTTAGCAGTATAGTATACAAAAATTTATAACTATAACCACAAGAATTTATTGACAAAAAGACACAGGCAGAAATACTTAGATGGTAAACCATTCCCTTGAAATATTCTAGCTTGGGAATTATACTTAATTAGCATGTTTCAGAAATTTATACCATTTGAGAAAAAAAATGAGTGGCAAGCTCCAGAATGTGTACAGAGATATAAAAAGTTAAAATTTCCAATAAAGATAAGAACAATTTAATTTTAGTAATGTTTTACACTGTCATCATTTATATTATATCAATAAAGCAAAGTTTTCCAAGGAGTTAGGATTGCATTTTAGCCAAATGTATTCTAGTTATAAAACAAAATAAATAAACTCAGATCAATGGCTGATAACAGAAATGCTCTTCTAAGATACCACTGGTAATTTACAAAGCAAAAAAGGTGGGGATAGGAGTAAAATGAGGTGCCTGCATTTTACCAGTCACTTGAGGAATCCAGTAAAACTCTGAAATTACAATAGGCCTTTCTTTCTCCCAATGCCCTATGCCTCCTCCTATTTTTCAGTTCAGCTTCCTCTAACTTTTATATTTCTCTCTGCTTTTACTTGGCTGAATTGGGCTTGCTGTTCATGAAAGAAGATAGTAGGTGTAAATTTAGTGGTCTGAAAACAATGCACAGTCTTGAGATCCTTGCCTCTTATTGACAGCAGAAGTCTCATGAAATTGTATCTACATTGGAAAATCCTTTCGCTAAGAGACACATACTGCCTTGATTTCTGCTTTGTCCCCAGAGTGTCCACACCTCTCCTTTCTTCCCACATGTTCTCACCCCGTGTCTTATCTTTCAACCTCCTCTGGTACTTCTAGATTGCTTATTATTACGAATAACGATCTACGTTGCTTGCAACTTAAGTTTCCCCCTATTTATTGACTTCCTTGCCTCAGTTTGCAAACGGACTGAAATAAAAAATAATCTTTTCCTTGACCTCTCCAAATGTGATCTTACACCATCCCTCTTTATAGCCCAGCTTCTGAAAAGAATAGTCCATAATCCTGTGGATGGGCTTTCCTGCTAGCTCAGTCGGTAAAGAATCCACCAGCACCACTCCAGTATTCTTGCCTGAAGAATCCCCATGGCCAGAGGAGCCTGTTGGGCTACATACAGTTCATGGAGTTGCAAAGAGCTGGACATGACTGAGAGACTAAGCACAGCAATCCTGTGGATAAAGAATGCTGCCTCTGTTCCAATAAACAATCAACGTGGCATGACATCAAGCCATCAGCCACTGTAGCGACTCCCTTCCCCTTCCAACAGTGTGTCCTGAGGGGAGTTCAGGATGGAGAAAAATAGGAAACATTCTGTGCTGGATGCTGGTTCTAGAAAGTTAAGATGCATATCTTAGTAATTTTAATGAGCCTAGATTCTTGCATCATCCCATACATAGAAAAGCAGTAAAACCAATTAACTTTAGACGTCTGTTCTTTGTAATTAGCAGTAATATTTTGACATTTGACTACATTTTAATTTTTTTCAGCCAAAACTCCTATATATCCTGGTTCCTCCCTTATCTCTTGGAACAGTTCCTCAGAGTTGTCTGAGAGGCTGTCTCCCAGGGTATAGTCCTCATATAGAGTTCTTATGTTTTAAGGCACCCAAAGAAAACACAACTCACAACTTTTAGGTTGTATGTGTTTTTTTCAGTCCATACTCCCTTCTTCAATACGTACTACACTCCCAAGACCTTTTCCCAAGGCGTGAAAAGTCATGCCTACCCATGCACAGCACAGTTACTCTTAGAGACCAGCCTCATCCAAGGTCACCAGTGGCATTTCCTTAGCCCTCATCTTCCTTCATGCCTCAAAAGCATTTCCCATCAGGTGACCACATCCATCCTGCTTCAAAACTTTTCTCTATTTCTATTTATCTATACTTTTTAACTCTCTCATTTACCTGCACACTCACTCTTAAATATGTGCTGTGCTAAGTTGCTTCAGTAATGTCCAACTCTTTGCAACCCCATGAACTATAGCCTGCCAGGCTCCTCTGTCCATGGGGATTCTCCAGGCAAGAATGCTGGAGTGGGTTGCCATGCCTTCCTCCAGGGTATCTTCCCAACCCAGGGACCAAACCCAGGCCTCCTGCATTGTGGGTGGATTCTTTACTGCCTGAGCCACCAGGGAAGCCCAAGAATACTGGAGTGGGTAGCCAGTGGGGAGCTGAAATGGCAGAAACTTCAGTACTGCGGAGGAGTGTGAGTGTTTCCTTCAATGGTGTTTAGGTCTTCTCATTGTATTTTCAGGGTTAATTTTAATAAGACATTACTATTATTGAATTAAAATGTATTATTATTACTATTGAATGTATAGAAATTTTATGTGCATTCAAGACATGAAATATACTTTCAGATACTCTTTCATTATTCCATGGACACAATGCTAACATCTCTGACAATACAAATACAAGTAACAATTCTTGCTAGCATTCAATGTATGCCACTATTTAGAGACTTTAGTACCACAAGTGACAAGGAACATAGTGTAGTGGTCTGAGCACATGCATACACTTATGAAATTGAAAAGCACACAGATAACACTCACACATACATACATGTAAGCATATGCTTCTGTTGAACATATTAAAAAGTCTCAAATGTGTGTCAAATGTATCTATAAAGATTCATGCTGCTGCTGTAGCTGCTGCTGCTAAGTCGTTTCAGTCATGTCTGACTCTGTGCAACCCCATAGATGGCAGCCCACCAGTGTCCCCCATCCCTGGGATTCTCCAGACAAGAACACTGGAGTGGGTTGCCATTGCCTTCTCCAATGCATGAAAGTGGAAAGTGAAAGTGAAGTCTCTCAGTCATGTCTGACTCTTAGCGACCCCATGGACTGCAGCCTACCAGGCTCTTCCGTCCAAGGGATTTTCCAGGCAAGAGTACTGGAGTGGGTTGCCATTGCCTTCTCCAACAACTCATGAGAAAATCCAATTAAAAGTTTACCACTTTTAAAGGAAAATTAGGAAAAGTGGTTCTAAGCTATTTTCGTGGAATTCAAGGGCTATTCTGAATATAATTTCAAATTTGCAATCCATAAAAGAGAAATTTCTAACTTTTCTTAGAATTGTTATACCATATTTATTTTGCTATGGCTCTATTCTCCTCTGAGAATTGAAATGTAACATACTCAAAAGACTAAAGAGCTAGAAAGTTAAATTTGCTGTGAGAATTCTGTACTAACACCTAAGTATCTCAAGATACTATGGAATTTTACAAAGTCAGAGCCTTGTGAGGCTTATTAGAAAGAAACATAATTTGCTGGTTTTCAAGTCATTAGGCCATAAAAATCTTTCATGTTCCAAATGTTTTGCATTTTTGAAAACATGTATGTTTATATTTCCCAAACTAATTTAATGTGCGTGAGCTTGGTTGCTCAGTCATGCCCGACTCTTTACAACCCTATGTACTGTAGCCCACCATACCTCTGCCTATGGAATTTTCCAGGCAAGAATACTGGAGCTGGTTGCCATTTCCTAATTCCCACTTTCCATTTCCTATCAAGGGGATCTTCCCAACCCAGGGATGGAAATCATGTTTCTTGCATCTCCTGCACTGGCAGGCAGATTCTTTACCACTGTGCCAACAAAGAGTGATAAAGAGCTACTAAGGGGTTCAGCATGATGCTCTGAAAAAAGATACTGATGTACACACAAGCCCTAGCATGTCACTACCCTGGCAGAAAGTGCCTCCTTCTTTTCCATTCTCTTTGAGTGTTTCTGTAGCTGAGCAGGCAATATTTATAAGACTCCTTCATAGAACATGGGGCTTCCCTGGTAGCTCAGATGGTAAAGCGTCTGCCTGTAATGTGGGAGACCTGGGTTTGATCTCTGGGTAGGGAAGATCCCCTGGAGAAGGAAATGGCAATCCACTCCAGTGCTCTTGCTTGGAAAATTCCATGGATGGAGGAGCCTGGTAGGCTACAGTGCATGGAGTCGCAAAGAGTCACTTTCATAGAACACAAAGTGAAAGTGAAAAGTGAAGTCGCTCAGTCGTGTTTGACTCTGCAACACCGTGGACTGTAGCCTACCAGGTGTCTCTGTCCATGGGACTCTCCAGGCAAGAATACTGGAGTGGGTTACCATTTCCTTCTCCAGGGGGTCTTCCTGACCCAGGGATCGAACCCAGGTCTCCTGCACTGGGGGCAGATGCTTTAACCTCTGAGCCACAGGTCACCAGAATTCACTCAGTACTTCCAGCTTAATCCTATAATCTACCTGAGGGCTAGACCATGATGAACTAGATTAGAATCTTGAGTGATTTGCCTGAAGTCACAAATTAATCCAGTCCTACAGCTGGAAAAAGAGATGCTCTGATTTCCACCCTAATCTCCCTACCCCACCCCCTTGCTGGCCAGGCAGTGCTGTCCCAGCTCTTGGTGCAGGATAAGCAGGGTTTGGGGCCGAAAGTGCAGGCTTTACACCGTTTGCATGGAGATCACAAAAGGACCAATTGTACCTATTCACATTTGTCCCTTTGGATCTGTGGCCTTAATTAGAGAAATAATGTTCAGTTCAGTTCGGTTCAGTTGTTCAGTCGTGTCCGACTCTTTGTGACCCTATGAATTGCAGCACGCCAGGCCTCCCTGTCCATCACCAACTCCTGCAGTTCACTCAAACTCATGTCCATTGTGTTGGTGATGCCATCCAACCATCTTATCTTCTGTCATCTCCTTCTCCTCCTGTCCTCAATCTTTCCCAGCATCAGGGTCTTTTCAAATGAGTCAGCTCTCCACATCAGGTGGCCAAAGTTTCAGCTTCAACATCTGTCTCTTCAATGAACACCCAGAACTGATCTCCTTTAGGATGGACTGGTTGGATCTCTTGGCTATCCAAGGGACTCTCAAGAGTCTTCCCCAACATCACATTTCAGAAGCATCCATTCTTTGGCACTCTGCTTTCTTTATAGTCCAACTCTCACATCCATACATGACCACTGGAAAAACCATAGCCTTAACTAGACGGACCTTTGTTGGCAAAGTAATGTCTCTGCTTTTTAATATGCTATCTAGGTTGTTCATAACTTTCCTTGCAAGGAGTAAGTGTTTTTTAATTTCGTGGTTTCAGTCACCATCTGCAGTGATTTTGGAGCCCAGAAAAATAAAGTCAGCCACTGTTTCCACTGTTTCCCCATCTATTTGCCATGAAGTGATGGGACTGGATGCTATGATCTTAGTTTTGTGAATGTTGAACTTGAAGCCAACTTTTTCACTCTCCTCTTTCACTTTCATCAAGAGAAATAATGTGGCTTTGGTTAAATTCTCAACATGCAAATCTGGATTTTGGCATGAGGCCACAAAACAGACAGTGGGTACTTCTTATCATACAGGATAATGAGATAAATAGTCCTGCAGCCTTGTAAAACTGCCAAATATTTCCTACCCTCAGTTTCCTTTATTGGTGGATTGGAATGACACAACCACTTGCCTTGTAGCTCTAAAATGTGACCATTTAATGTCTGTGAAATGCACTCCCCAATCTATTTATCTGAAATGGCTCCTAGCTTTTCTATGCCTCAGGGTCTGAGTGCCTCCAGTTTGGAGGAGTCCCTTTGAGATAGTGGTCTTCTTCCACAGCAGAGACCAGCTCTTGGGCACACTCACATAAATAAATAAGCCATTCTGGGTCAAGATCCTATTGGGAATACATGAAACCTTTCCTCTTTACCAATCCAAATAACAGAGACATCTTATAAAGGCATGCTGCTACAATCAATAGTGTCATCTGACCCTTCGGTTAAATAAATAAGAACCTAAGCTGGTTGTTTAATGATCTATACAAGAATCATTGGAACAAAACCACTGATTACAATATAATTCTTGTTGCAACCTTTCTAGGGCACTTTGGGTCTTGTGCTTCAAGGGCACTGCAGAGACTCCCTAATTAGAGTGAAGTTCACCACAGTGGACCACAGGCTCACCGTCATTAACAAATATGATCTTTAACTTTATCTAAGGGGTTGCCTGGTCTCACAAAGTCAGGGTTACATCTCTGCTGTGTCTCTCTTTTCCACCTGATTCTAATTAGACTGAGCTAGACACTGTCTCGCAAGATTTTGTTCCTTCAATTTATCTTTCATTCCAGTCCAAGTGTGAGCAAAAGTGGAGGATTCCTTTCCAGGTCATATAACTATTCCTTTGGAGATATTTGTTTGACATCAACATATATTAGCCTCTTTTTCTTCTTTCTGCCTTACTCCATTGCTACAACAACTATATTTGAGGCAGTTTTGGGGGAAATCAAGCTATAGTGAGCAGGAACACCTGGGTGGCAGGATACTAGGAGAAAATTGTGAAGTACAAATTTTACCAATGTCATTCTTTGCAGTCTTTTTCAAAGTTCTCTAAAATCCTTATTCTATATCTTGAAGAACATCTAATGGACAAGAATTCCAAAATACTATTAAGAAATCTCACAAATATTTAATCATATCTTATTATGTGAACCAGTTGATGGTGAAGTCAAGTGCGTCTTGGACCATGGGGGCCCACCACGGACCCCACCCTGACCCATGCTGAGTACCCACCCCTTCTCTTTTTCCAGCACAGCTCCCTCTGGGGTGAGGCTGTTGGTGCTTGGGAGTGGAGACAACGCACACTGGAAGGGACCTAAACCTCAAGGTTCCTGCTATAGCAACTTGAGACCTGACTCCACCCCCGATAGGGTAGTGAAGATCACTGAGCAGAGGGAAAACACAGGTTCAAACCTGGTTCTGACTCCAGCCCCACCATCCAAAGCCTCTCCTCCTATTAAGCTAATGACTGTCATCATACCCTGAAGCAAGATACAGCTTTTGTTCACATCAATCCAGCAATCCCACCAAAGTCACAGGGTACATGCAGACTACACAGGGACACTCTCACATAAGGACATTTCCCCAAGACCATCATAGGCAATAGTTTCACCTAATTTCATAGAGACAGACAAAATGAGAACTACAGGGATTTGTCTCAATTGAGAGAGGAAGATAAAACCCCATATATATATGTATATATATATATATATATATATATATATGTACATATATATAATGAAACAGAAATAAAAACTTACCAGATAAAGAAATCAAAACATTAGCAATAAAAATGCTAACTAAATTAGAGAAAATAATAATTGAACACAGTAATAATTCCAACAAGGAACTAGAAAATACAATAATCAGACAGAAGTAAATAATTCAATAACTGAATGAAAAACACACTAGAAGGAATGAATAACAGACTAAGTGATAAGGAAAATCACATAACTGATCTGGAAGACAGAATAATGAAGATCACTCAAATAGAAGAGCAAAAAGAGACATATATTTTAAAAAGCGCAGTTTAAAAGATCTATGTAACAATATCAAGCATACTAACATTGACAATATAGGGGTCCCAGAAGGAAAAAAGGGAGAGAAAAAGGGGTCAAAAATATATTTGCTGACATGATGACTAAAAAATTCCCAAAGATGAAAAAAGGAAAGAGAGTTTTTAGATATGGGAAGCACAGAGAGGCACAAACAGGATGAAGCCAGAGACTCACACCAATCTATACAATTAAAATGGCAAAAGTTATGGATAAATAGAACTTCAAAGGCAACAAGAAAGAGAAAAAGAGTCATGGGGAGCAATCTTAAGACTATCAGCTGATTTTTCTTCAGAAACTTTCCAACCAGAAGGGAGTGGCATGATATATTTGAAGATTTTAAAGGGAAAAATCTACAATCTAAAAGCCTACCCAGCAAGGTTATCATTCAGAATTTTGTTTTTGGTCAGTCGTTCAGTCATTTCTGACTCTTTGAAACCCCATGGACTGAATTAAAGGAAAATTCAGAATTAAAGGAGAGATAAACTTCTAAGATGAGCAAAACACTAAAAAAAATTTCATCAAAACTAAACTGACTCTACAAGAAATGTTAAAAGATCTTCTTTAAGTGGAAAAGACTATAACAAGAAGTAAGAATTAGGAAGAGAGGGAAACGCCCACTAGTAGAGACAAATATATGGTGAATGCTATGGCTTCCCTGGTGACTCAGATGGTAAAGAATCTGCCTGTGATGTGGGAGACCCAGGTTCGATCCCTGGGTCAGGAAGATCCCCTAGAGAAGGAAAGGGCAACCCATACCAGTACTCTTGCCTGGAGAATTCCATGGACAAAGGAACCTGGTGGGCTACAGCCCATGGGGTTACAAAGAGTCAGATATGACTGAAGGAATAGTGAACACATGGATCAGCTCTTAAGGAGGCAAGTATGAGGATTAAAAGACAAAAGCTTTAAAGTCAACTGTAACTAACACAAACATGGGAAAGAGAAGTAAAAAATGAGAAAGGAGAATTAAAAAATGTCTTTGAGAATATGTTTAAACTTAAATGATTATCAGTTAAAAATACATAGATATAGTTATAGGTCAACATATGTAAACCTCACAGTGACCACAAATCAAGAACCTACCATATACCTGCACCCTGAACCCCATGGCCTGCACCCCACAATCCATGTCAGGGCTGAGTCCTCCACCACTGTCTCTGTCTGCACCTGCTATAGTTCCAGGGAGGCAAATCCCAGTGCCCTGGCATGCCTGCCATCCCACTCTCAGATCCTACAGAGAACTGGGATGGGAAGGAAAGTGCAAGGGAAGCCCACGAGGTGTGGACTAAGGGGCTTTTCATCATCTCTAACCTGGGTGAGACATTCTTTGAAACTAGCTGGAAGGAGATGTCCACAGCTAGCTAAGTTTAGGGAGCATCATCTCTGGCCTCCTTGCCCTCCAGTCCCCCAGGGAAGACACAAGGTGAGGAATCTCAGGGGAAAACGCTGAAAGACACTGCCCACAGTAAGTGAAGCTTGGGAAGGATCGTCTCTACCTTTCCTTTCCCTCTAAGGTAAGACCAAGGGTTGAAAACTCCATGAAACAGACAAACAAAAAGGAACATACAATAGACACACAAAAACTTGGAACACAGGCTACCACTAAAGGCAATTATCAAACCAGAGGAAGAAGAAAAGAACAGAGAAAATGACAAAACAATGAGAAAACAAATAACAGAATGGCAATAAGTACATACCTATCAATAGTCACTTTAACTGTCAATGCACTAAATACTCCAATAAAGACATAGGGTGGCTGGTTAGATTGGAAACAAGACCCATCTATATGGTGCTTACAAGAGACTTACTTCAGAGCTAAAAGTATATAGACTGAAAATGAGGAGATGGGAGAAGATATTTCATGCAAGTAGAAATGACAAGAAAGCAAGGATACCAATATTCACTCAGATAAAATAGACTTTAGAGCAAAGTCTACAATGAAAGACAACAAGGACATTGTATAATGATAAGGGGATCAATACAAGAAGAGGATATCACTTGTTAATAAATAAGCAACCAAAACAGGGGCACTAAATATATAAAGCAAATATTAACAGACATAAAAGGAAGAAACTGACAAAAACACAGTAATAGTAGAGGACCTTAATAGCCTACTTATATCAATAGGCAGCTCATCCAGACAGAAAACCAACATGGCAGCCTTGGTCCACAATAGACCAAATGGGTTTATAGATATCTAGAGGACATTTTATCCAAAAGCAGATGAGCAAACATTCTTCTCAACAGCACATGAGACTTCTCTAGGATGGATCACATGCAAGGCTGTAAAACAAATCTAAATAAATTGAAAGCATAGAAATGATAACTAGCATAATTTTGCAACCACAATGGTATGAAACTAGAAATCAATTACAGGAAGCAAAATGGGAGGAATACAAACAAGTAGAGAATAAACAACATGCTAGTAAAAAAACCAATTGGTCAATGAAGAAATAAAAGAGAAAATAGGAAAAAACCTTAAGGGAAATGAAAATGGAAACACAAGATTCCAAAATCTATGGGATGCAATCCAGGTCTACTTCAATAAATAGGAAAAGTCTCAAATAACCTAATCCACTATTTAAAGGAATTAGGAAAAGAACAAACAGAACCCAGAGTCAGTAGAAAGCTGGAAAGAACAAAGACCAAAGAGGAAATAAGTAAAATAGAAACCAACAGTCAACAGAAAAGATCTATGAAGCCAAGAACCACTTTTTTTTAAAAGATAAGCAAAATTGATAAAACTTTAACCAGGTTCATAAAAAAGAAAAGACTCAAATGAAATAAATAAAAAAAGAGAAAAACAGCTGATATCATAGAGACACAAAAAGTCTTGAGAATACTATAAAGTTATGTACCAGAAAATTGGACAACTTAGAGCAAATGGACAAATTTCTAGAAAAATACAACCTTCAAAAACTGAATAAGAAAGAAATAGACAATATGAATAGACTGATCACTGAGTGTTAAGTCGCGTCAGTCATGTCCTACTCTCTGCGACCCTATGGACCCCAGGCTCCTCTGTCCATGAGATTCTTCAGGCAAGAATACTGGAGTAAGTTGCCATGCCCTCCTCCAGGGGATCTTCCTGACTCAATGATCAAACCCAGGTCGCCTGCACAGACTGATTATTAGTAGTAAAACTGAATTTGTAATAAAAAAAAACTCCCAGCAAACAAAAGTCCAGGACTGGATGGCTTCACAGGAGCATTCTACCAAACATACAAAGAGGAGGTAATAGCTATCTCCTTCCACTATTGTGAAAACTGGAGAGGAGGGAACACTCCCAGATTCATTCTATGAGCCCAGGATTACTCTGGTATCAAAACCAGACAAAGACATTACAAAAAACAATCACATGTCAATATCTGTGATAAATATAAATGTAAAAAATTCTCAATAAAACATTAGCAAATCAATTCCACAAAATATTAAAAAAGAATCATACACTATGCTGAAGTGTGATTTATTCCAGTGAGGCAGTCATAGCTCAATACTCACAAATCAGTCAATGTGACACACTGTATTAACAAACTGAAGAATAAAATCACATGATGCTCTGAATAGATGCAGAAAATGATACCAAGAAATGGAAAGGTATTTCATGTTCTTTAATTGGAAGAGTTAATATTGTTAAAATGTTGATACTATCTCCAAAATCTACAGATTTAATATAATCCCTATCAAAATATCCATGATATTTTTCACAGAAGTAGAACAGTTCAGTTTAGTTGCTCAGTTGTGTCCGACTCTTTGAGACCCCATGAATTGCAGCACGCCAGGCCTCCCTGTCCATCACCAACTCCCGGAGTTCACTCAGACTCACGTCCATCGAGTCAGTGATGCCATCCAGCCATCTCATCCTCTGTCGTCCCCTTCTCCTCCTGCCCCAAATCCCTCCCAGCAACAGAGTCTTTTCCAATGAGTCAACTCTTCCCATGAGGTGGCCAAAGTACTGGAGTTTCAGCTTTAGCATCATTCCTTCCAAAGATATCCCAGGGCTGATCTCCTTCAGAATGGACTGGTTGGATCTCCTTGCAGTCCAAGGGACTCTCAAGAGTCTTCTCCAACACCACAGTTCAAAAGCATCAATTCTTCAGCGCTCAGCCTTCTTCACAGTCCAACTTTCACATCCATACATGACCACAGGAAAAAACATAGCCTTGACTAGACCGACCTTTGTTGGCAAAGTAATGTCTGTGATTTGAATATGCTATCTAGGTTGGTCATAACTTTCCTTCCAAGGAGTAAGCATCTTTTAATTTCATGGCTACAGTCACCATCTGCAGTGATTTTGGAGCCCCAAAAAATAAATTCTGACACTGTTTCCTCTGTTTCCACATCTATTTCCTATGAAGTGATGGGACCGGATGGCATGATCTCCATTTTCTGAATGTTGAGCTTTAAGCCAGCTTTTTCACTATCCTCTTTCATTTTCATCCAGAGAACAGATAACCCTAAAATTTACATGGACCCACAAAAGACCCTTAATTGTTATAGCACTTTTGAGAAAAAAGTACAAACCTGGAGTTACTATGCTCCCTGACTTCACACTATACTGCAAAGCTTCAGTCATCAAAACAGCATGGTATTGGTACAAAAACATACACATAGATCAATAGAACAGAATAGACAGCCCAGAAATAAACCTACACCCCTGTGGTCAATTATTCAATGACAAAGGAGGCAAGACTATGCAGTGGAGAAAAGATTGTCTTTTCAGTAAGGATTGTGGGGAAAACTGAACATCTACATGTAAAAAATGCCACAGAACACATTCTTATGCAGTACACAAAAATAAACTCAAAATGTATTAAAGATCTAATTGTAAGTCTTCAGGCCTGAAGACCATAAAACTTCTAGAAGAGAACAGGAGAATACTCTTTTATATAATATAGCAATATATATTTTTTGGTCTGTCTCCTAAGGAAAGGAAACAAATACAAAAATAAAATGTGACCTAATTAAACTTAAAAGCTTGTGCACATCAGGGAAAACCATTGACAAAACAAAAGTGCAGCCTACTGAATGGAGAAAATATTTGCAAATAATATGACTGAAACAGGTTAATATCCAAAATAAATATACAGCTCATGCAAATAAATGTCAAAAACCCCTCAAAATCCAATTTAAAAATGGGCAGAAGACCTGAATAGATATTTTTCCAAAGAAGACATAGAGTTGGCAAATAGGCACATGCAAAGATGTAATCATCACAGAAAGGCAAAATTAAAGAAATATCACCTCACACCTGTTAGAAGAGCTATCATCAAAAAGACAAAAAATAACAAATGCTGGCAAAATGCAGAGGAAATGGAAGCCTTATCTACTGATGGTGGGTAGGTAAATTGGTTCAGTTACTGTGGAAAACAGTATTGAGGTTCCTCAAAAAACTAAAAACAGAACTACCATATGATCTCACAATTTCACTCCTGGATATATAGTTAAAGAAAATGAAAACACTAATTTGAAAAGATACATGCACTGCGATGTTCAGAGCAGGATTATTTATAATGGCTAAGATATGGAAGCAACCTAACTGTCCATCAACAGATGAATAGATAAAGAAGATGTGATATAAATTACACACATAAATTGGAATTTATAACCATAAAATGAATTTAATTCTGCCATTTTCAGCAATGTAGTTGAAGAGTATTATGCCTAGTGAAATCAATAGTACAGAGAAAACCAAATATTGTATGTTATCCCTTATATGCAGAATCTAAAATATAAAAGAAACAAATGAATATAACAAAACAGAAACAGATTCACAGGTATAGAGAAAAAACTAATGGTTACCAGTGAGGAGAAGGATGGGAGGAATCCCAAAACTGGGATATAGGATTAAGGGATACAAGCTATAATGAATAAAATAATAAGCAACAAGGATATATTGTACAGTACAGGGGAATACAGCCTTTATTTTGTAATAACTTAAATGGAGTATGAGCTATTAAAATGTCAAATTACCACACCGTATAACGGAAACAGATATAATACCAACTACATTTCAATTAAAAAACAAAATAAACCAACATATGATTTATTATATTGTAGAATTCATATCACAGTATATTTTCTTACCAATATTAATTAACTTGATAAATGTTTTCTCAATTATTGACCTTTTATAAGTGTTAATTTTGATAGTCTTGTAGGTAAACTGTGGATAACTGCTGCTGCTGCTAAGGCGCTTCAGTCATGTCCGACTCTGTGCGACCCCATAGACGGCAGCCCACCAGACTCCTCTGTCCCTGGGATTCTCTAGGCAAGAACACTGGAGTGGGTTGCCATTTCCTTCTCCAGGAAGGTGAATTTCTGGAAAGAGTCAAGTAAAGGCAAAGCTGGCAATATTAGGTACTGGAACAACAGTAACAGTTCCCCAAAGTTGTCTATGGAGCCCTGCAAACAGGAGTGCTGGAACATGTGGAGATTTGATGGATTCCATCCTCTGTGCCTCATGTCAGTTTTGCACATTCACAGAAGCCATTAGGGGAAAGAGGCATAGCTCTCTGGGCCTGCACAGGGTACACACTTGCTCAGTTTCCCATCTAGACAGCAGATAGGCTCAAAGATGGGTATCTCTCCAAAACTCTCAAGGTAATCCTTAAGGAGAAATCTTCAGGAAATATCACAGGAAGAAAGTGGAAAAACATGTCATCTGAATGCCAGAAGTTTAACATGTGCAATATTTATACATGGATCCAAGCAAAACAAACAAACAAACAAACAAACAAACATGCTTTCCCTTTGTATTTATATGGAGGGTGAATCCTCCATGCTGTTTAGGACATAAGCAACCTTGACCCCAGATGCAGGCTGCAAGGTGGCTTGGAGCAAGCACTTCAAGGGAGAGTAAAAAGTAAAATCTGCAGAAGAATGTTAAAAGGAGACAATTAAAGGGATGGCTGCCTGGAGGGGATTAAAATGAAAAAAACCAGACAGGCACAGGCAGAGAAGCTAAATTGAGAGCAAGACAGAGGATGACTTGGTTTAGTCACTTCAGTTCAGTTGCTCAGTCGTGTCAGACTCTGCAACCCCATGGACTACAACACACCAGGCTCCCCTGTCCATCATCAACTCCTGGAGCTTGCTCAAACACATGTCCATTGAGTTGGTGATGCCTTCCAACCATCTCATCCTCTGTTGTCCCCTTATCTTCCTTCCTTCAGTCTTTCCCAGCATCAGGATCTTTTCAATGGGTCAGTTCTCATCAGGTGGCCAAAGTATTGGAGTTTCAGCTTCAGCATCAGTATTTCCAATGAACACCCAGGACTGATCTCCTTTAGGATAGACTGGTTACATCTCCTTACAGTCCAAGGGACTCTCAAGAGTCTTCTCCAACACCACAGTTCAAAAGCATCAATTCTTCAGTGCTCAACTTTCTTTACAGTCCAACTCTCACATCCATACAGGGCTTTTCTTGTGGCTCAGTGATAAAGAATCTGTCTGCCAGTGCAGGAGATGCAAGAGACCTGGTTCAATCCCTGGGTCAGGAAGTTCCCCTGGAGAAAGAAATGGCAACCAACTCCAGTATTCTTGCCTGGGAAAATCCCATGGGCAGGGGAGCCTGGCAGGCTGCAGTCCATGGGGTCACAAAAGAGTCAGACAGGACTATGACTAAGCAACAACACATCCATACACGACCACTGGAAAAAACCAAAGTTTTGACTAGATGGACCTTTGTTGGCAGAGTAATGTCTCTGCTTTTGAATATGCTGTCTAGGTTGGTCATACATTTTCTTCCAAGGAGCAAGTGTCTTTTAATTTCATGGCTGCAGTCACCATCTGCCGTGATTTTGGAGCCCCCAAAAGCGAAGTCTGTCACTGTTTCCAATGTTTCCCCAATATTTGCCATGAAATGATGGGACCAGATGCCATGATCTTCGTTTTCTGAATGTTGAGTTTTAAGCCAACTTTTTCACTCTCCTCTTTCACTCTCATCAAGAGGTTCTTTAGTTCTTCACTTTCGGCCATAAGGATGGTGTCATCTGCATATCTGAGGTTATTGATATTTCTCCCGGCAATCTTGATTCCAGCTTGTGCTTCATCCAGCCCAGCGTTTCTCATGATGTACTCTGCATATAAGTTAAATAAGCAGGGTGACAATATACAGCCTTGACTTACTCCTTAGTTGTGTCCAACTCTTTGTGACCCCATGGCCTGTAGCCCGCCAGGCTCCTCTGTCCATGGGATTCTCCAGGCAAGAACACTAGAGTGGGTTGCCATTTCCTTCTCCAAGAAGGTGACTTATATGGCATTTAAAATATAAATTCTGTATTCAGGATTGAAATTGAGATCCAGCAGCAGAGAAAGTAAGAGTGTGGTGTCACCTAGGTCCAGCCAAACAATCTTGTGTTTGGGGCAGTTCCTAGCTGATTCACCAATAAATGTTCTTTCAGAGACCTAGAGTGACTAACAATGGGCCCTGGTTGTTTCAAACCAAGAGGTTGTTCAGTCATGCACTTAATGTGACTGTAAGGAGAAATCCAAGGACACATAAAATGATAATTATTTTTTATGTTTTTATAAAATTTATGAAGAAAAATAAAAGTGAAAATCTCTCAGTTGTGTCTCACTCTTTGTGACCCCTTGGACTATCCAGTCCATGGAATTCTCCAGGCCAGAATACTGGAGTGGGTAGCCATTTGCTTCTCCAGGGGATCTTCCCAACCCAGGGATCGAACCCAGGGCTCCCACATTGCAGGTGGATTCTTTACCAGCTAAGCCACCAGGGAAGCATAAGGAATCTATATGTTAGAGGGAATTTGTACAAATGCCAGTTCTTTTGAGGTGTTTCCTGTAAACTTTCACAGACATGCTCAGCCGTCTGAAATATTCCCCTTTTCACTAAGACATCTCCTTGGGCTCCCATGCAGTTCCTGTCCTTTTCTCCCCACCAAGATTCCCCATTGCTGCCTTTCCTTCCTCACAATGTACCTCCTAATCCCCTCATATATTTTCTCGCAAGTTTTGTTTCCAGTGCTCTCCCATTTATTCAACCAAACCTTCTCTCTCAGTTGGCACCAGTTCCAGTCATCTCTTCTTTTAACCAGTATCTCTCCTCCAAATTTGCTCCACATTTTAATGCTGCTGAATCCTCTAGGCACCCTGAAACTCTCTTCTGCTTACTTCCTGGCCCTGCAGCATCCTGGTCACCCTCCTGGGCCTTCTCTGTCATCACGGCTGGACATCTCCTTGGTCTCCAGACAAGTGTTCCCGGCATGCCCTTCTCTACTACTCCCTGATAAACCCTCGTTTGAGGCTTAGGGTCAATATTCAACATTTGTTGAATTTTAAAAACTGTGTTAATCTATAAAAGATGTTAGACCCAAACAGGTGTCAGTAAAATGTTTTACTTATAGGACTTCAAAAAGATAACAGAGGGAAAAAAATAATGGTCTATAAAAGATTCAAAGAAGAAATAAGGAGGTTAAACAAAAGCAGAAAACCACAAATCTCAGATATACATCACCACCAAACATTGTTAAGGTTAACAGCAGCTCTTAAGTACAAGAAGTACACTGCTACTATGTTTTATTAGATGAACACATAATCTGAAATTTAGTAGCTTCTAAGACAGTGAAGAAGAAAAAGTCAACTAATGAAAATTTAAACAGAATTTTTGGTGTGGTACTTGTGAAAAAATAATGTTCTTACTGTGCATATAGAAAACTACACAAAGGGTTAAACAGAAAAATAACAGCAATTTATCAGTCAGAGTCCTTATGCCTTAATAGAAATAACAGTAGTATTATTAACATTTTTCTATGATGCTTTATAGAAACATAATTTTTTAAAGGTATGTTTCCACTTGACACTTGTATTTGATATTGTAGAATAGAAGATACTCTCTTTTTAATCATTGAGAAAAACTAACAAATCAACGATTTCTTCTACTTTCCTTAAAGATGTTATACCTAGGAGTAAGGTACATAAACTTGCACATATTATATATTTCATCTCAATAAACTTAGTGATAGTCAGCTCTTTCCTGATCAAACACCTGTAAAAAAATATGGATTTGCTTGAGAATAGGTTAATAGAAAAGAATGTTAAATTCCTAAATTTTTCTGTTGTTTTCTATACAAATTTCAGAGAAATGAAATCTTATTGGTCTTAGCTTTCAGTGTGTACGTCTGTTTGTGCGTATGTACATACACATACTCACACACAGACATGTACATTTGTGTGTCCAAAAGAGCTGTGTGCGGCTTAACTCTTGAGTAGAGAAGAAATAATGGCAGTAAGTTGGCCCTAAATGAAAATATTTAAGACTACTTATTTCTTTAATGTGCTTCCCCTTCAAGTAACTGAAAAGCAGAATGAATCATTGAGCACATTTGGAAATAATCATTTTTAAATGTGACTAACATCAATAATACCTGACTTAAATGTCTTCCTTTAACTATACGGCATTTGTGAAAAAGCAGTAGTAATAATAAAGCTTGCCTAACATTGTCTGTAAAATTCTACTACATTCTTTAGTTTCTGACACTGTTACTCTTGATAAGATAGAATAAAAAGTAATATAAAATTACCTGGACTATACATATTTATAAATGGAGTAAATTTGCATAATATAGTGGTTGGACTTTATAATTTGAATATGTTCCTTCATAATTATCATAAAGAATACATAAGTTTGAATTACTGGTTAATTCACCTTCTTCTGAAATGTAAGCTTTGCTAGGGTGTACGATTTCAATTTGAAGCATCATTATTTTTAAAGAACCTCATTTGAATATTTTTCATTTCAGCTAGTCTGACAAAGACTCTCATAATTATCTTACAAGACAGATTTAGAAATGTGGGTGGGAAGGAAGGAGAGGTCAGATGTATTTGTACATGATTTGTATCATGCCACACGAACATCAACGGTAGACAAGGTGTTACATGGAGTCAGGCCTGTCCTGCTCAGGATTCATTAGTGATACGAATGAAGACTCAGGGTAGGCTTATCAAAATTTAAGGTGGTGTAGAACTAAGAGTCAGACATGACTGAGCGACTTCACTTTGACTTTTCACTTTCATGCATTGGAGAAGGAAATGGCAACCCACTCCAGTGTTCTTGCCTGGAAAATCCCAGGGATGGGGGAGCCTGGTGGGCTGCCATCTATGGGGTCGCACTGAGCTGGACACAACTGAAGTGACTTAGCAGCAGCAGCAGCAGAGCTATTTCACTGGGAAACACCTAACAGAATGGTGTTAGAAACGAAAACCCAGAAGGTGAAATTTAATGACGACAAGGATCAGTTCCTACTCTGTGATTCAGAAAGGCCACTGCACAGCTGTAGGAACGGCAAAGATCTGACTGGGAAGAAGTTTTCGTTAAAACAAAGGAGGCAGTGCCTTGAAATGACCACTTGTCAGTCCAAGTTGGAAGTACAGTTTCAATGTAAACAGAAACAGACTCAGGGATATACAGAACAGGCTTGTGGTTGCAAGGGGGAGGGGGTTGGGGGAGCTATAGAGAGGTAGGTTGGGGTTAGCAGATGCAAGCTTTTATATATAGAATGGATAAACCACAAGCACTTATGCTATAGCACAGGGAACTATATTTAATATCCTATGATAAGCCATAATGGAAAAGAATATTAAAAAGGAATGCCGATATAACTGAGTTACTTTGCTGTACAGCAATAATTAACCTGACATTGCAAATCAACTATACTTTATTTTTATTTTTATTTTTATTTTTTATTTTTTTTAAATTGGGTATTTCTTTTTATTGTTGAGTTATGAGTTCATTGTATATTCTGGATACATTTCTTTTATCACATATCTGATTTGCAAATATTTTCTCTCATTTTATGCTCATTTTTTCACTTTCTCAGTGGTATTTTTTTTTTTTTTAAATTTTAAAATCTTTAATTCTTACATGTGTTCCCAAACATGAAACCCCCTCCCACCTCCCTCCCCATAACATCTCTGTGGGTGATCCCCATGCACCAGCCCCAAGCATGCTGTATCCTGCGTCAGACATAGACTGGCGATTCAATTCTTACATGATAGTATACATACAATTTCATTGTATACTTAAAATTTGTTAAGAGAGTAGACCTCATGGTTAAATGTTCTTACCACACAAATTTTTTAAAAAAACTGCTGCTACCGAGGGAGGAAGTCAGACACTCTGCCTACCTTCACCCACTTAGCTCCAAAATTTCCATCTCAAACCACCCAGGGACTATAAGCTACTTTCTGGAGTTGAAGTTAAAACCCTGTTTCTTAGTTTTATTATCATTCTACTTTATTGAGTCATTGTTGAAAATTAAAACTGTGCATATTGAAGGTATACAACTTAACCTGATATACTTAACACATCATGAGATAGTTACAATAATCAAGCTAATTAACAGATCCATCTGCTCACAAATATTTACCTCTTTGTGGTGGAAACCCCTAAGACTTACTTTTTCATCAAATTTCAAGTATACAACACAGTATTAATTACACTCTCATTGCTGTACATTAGGTCCCCAGAACTTATTCATCTTGTACACCTAAAACTTTGTACCCTGTGATCCACGTCTCCCCTCTCCCCCATCCTATAGTAATCACCACTCTACTCTCTGTTTCTATGGATTTTTACATTTTCAGATTCCGCATATAAGTGAGCATTTGTCTTTCCATGCCTGGCTTATTTCATTTAGCATAATGTCCTCCAGGTTCATCCATTTTGTTACAAATGGCAAGATTTCCTTCTTTATTAAGGCTGAAATAATATTCCACTGTATGCGTGTGTTTAACTGTATTTTCTTTATTCATTCACCTGTCAATAGATATTTAGGTTGCTTCCATATCATGGGAGTATGCATATTTCTTCAAAATACTGGTTTCATTCCTTTAGACGTGCACTCACAAGTGAGACTGGTGGCTCATAAGGTAGTTCTACTTTTTGGACGAACCTCCATACTGTTCTCCATGGTGGCTACACCAATTTACATTCGCACCAGCAGGGAGCCTGGGTTCCCTCTTCTCCATAACTTTGTCAACGCTTATCTCTTGTCTTTCCGATACTGGCCATTCTAGCAACTGTGGGGTGATACTCACTGTGGTCTTGATTAGTTTTCCTTAATGATTAGCTACACTGAGCACTTTCTCATACAGCCACTGGCCATTTGTATGTCGTCTCCTGAGAAGTGTCTATTCAGGTCCTTTGTCCGGTTGAAAACTGGGTTATTGCATGTTTTGCTACTGAGTTGCATGTGTTCCTTACATATTTCGTTATGTGTTCCTTAATTACTTTGTTCTTTATATATTAACTAGGGAGTATAACTGATCAGTCAGTTTCCATGAAGGGGTAGTTACTATGAGCAAAGTGTACCCTGGACGCTGAAGACAGAAGTTAATTAGGAAACATGGTCCTAGATGGAACAACCATCTTGGCCATGACTGAGAAAATAAGAAGCTTAGACATAACTACACAAGGTCATTTCATCTAGTCCTCTGCCTCCAGTGGGTAAAATGCTTAAGGCAGCCTCAAAAGCACAGATCTAGGGAAGTAATCTTCAATTTTTTCTCTAGACTATTTACAACTTTGATCAGGTGGATTAATGAACTCTTGGATAGTGAGCTGGAGAGCTAAAAAGAGGAAACTATAATTATACACATAGGTGTTGAGAGTAGAACCCAAATGTGACTACTTTGTAAATAGTTTTAAAATATCCACATAATCTCCTTAATAGTAATGTGTTCTATTCAGGCTCCTGAACAAACTCCGTTTCCCTATGAGCACTGTAGTAGAATCTACCTCACAGAGCTATTGTGAGAAACAAATAAAATTAAATAGGTACCCCATAAATGTTAGCTATTATTCACAACATTTTTCTTCTGTTTTTTCCATCATCCAAACTTATTAAGCCCTATTATGTTCACTGAAATAGCCACTGGGAAAAAGAACTGGATAAAGAATTTTTTAACTGAACAAACTTTGATGTCATCTAGTTCATTTTTTTTCCTAATAAACTTTTAATTGTAACTCTGGAAAACAAATTGTAAAAAAGAGAGCTGCTCTAGTAGAAGGAGTTAGGAAAAACAAAGTGTGATGCCATTCACAGGAGCATTGGCTCATCTTAGGTTGCAAGAGAAGCCTGTGGTCATAGCACAGGGCATATTTGCCACACTTAACTCTGCCCTGAATACCATATATACCTCCAGTTCCATTACTGACACCTTCAGAAGGTTTATGAGTGTTTTCTGGGAAAGACCGTTGGCATGTTAGGTAGTCAGTAATCTAGACAAGAGGAAGAGCTTAGAGAATGTGGATTTTATTATCAATCTGACAAAAGGTAAACCTTGGTAAAAACACCATAGGTCTTCAAATATTTGAAGGACTCATATATCTAAGGCAACAGACTTATTTGCCAGGGGGCAGAACAAGGAATAATAAATTTAAATGACTAAGAAAGAGTTCTGGGGTTAATATGCTGAGACAGTAAAAGAGAACATGAAATCCAAAGTCAGAAAGCCCAAATTCAAGTCCTAGCTTGATTTTTCATTAGTTCTATAACTTTAGGCAAGGCATCTACACTCCATGAGTCACACAATTCTCATCTATAAGGTAACAAAAGTTAAAAATACTACTCATATAAGAAAGCACATATAAAATGTTTGTAATCTTTAGCATGATTTCAAAATAGTTAATAACAGTTAGCCACAGGAATGGGGTACCCCACTGCAGAGAGTGTTCATGAAGGGCTGACCAAGTCTCACTGCAGGGCTTCCTTTTACTGGGAGCCAGTAAGCCTAACTGAACTGGAAGTTGACTGTTATACTCCCTTGGCAAGTACGATGTGTTCACGTGATACATACATATCTCAAAGGTAGGAAAAGTTAACTACAGAGAGTCACCAATGTCAATAATTTAATTTGGCTAAAGAATGCACTTAATATCCACAGTCTTTCCAGAATTCATGAACAGGCTAAAACTCCACAAAGATAACTCATTAAACTTAAATCAGCAAAGATGAGCTTAACTCAAAACCCCCAAAATAAGATCACGTGTTCCAGATCAAATTACAGTTAATTCATTTCACCCAAACAGTATCTCCACACTTGTGCTGCCAATCTGGAAAATATATAGAATTTTCTGGATTGTAAAAGCTCTGTCAAAATCTCAAATGTCAGGTTTCAGATAGTTGATATTTTCCCACTGGCCATTTGCCTGCTGTATTCCAACTTATTTTTATAAGTGTTCAGAAATAAGTAACCTCTGAGATAGTATGCCTGCCAGCTGTTCTGAGTTTACTTACCCTCTGACCTTCTTTTCCAGGTGGACCTTGGGGGCCTTGTATCCCCAGGGAGCCCTATAAGGGAAAAAGGACACATATTAGTAGATTGCGTTAAGCATGCCTGCCTTACAAAGAATGCTGTGAAAATTAATACTAATTTTATTGATTATACCAAAACTTTTTTGTGATTTATTTATTTATTTTAATATAAATTTATTTATTTTAATTGGAGGTTAATTACTTTACAATATTGTATTGGTTTTGCCATACATCAACATGAATCTGCCACAGGTATACATGTGTTCCCCATCATGAACCCCCCTCCCTCCTCCCTCCCCATACCATCCCTGCCAGGACATGGAAGCAACCTAGGTGTCCATCAGCAGATGAATGGATAAGAAAGCTGTGGTACATATACACAATGGAGTATTACCCAGCCGTTAAAACGAATACATTTGAATCAGTTCTAATGAGGTGGATGAAACTGGAGCCAATTATACAGAGTGAAGTAAGCCAGAAAGAAAAACACCAATACAGTATACTAACGCATATATATGGAATTTAGAAAGATGGTAACGATAACCCTGTATGCAAGACAGCAAAAGAGACACAGATATATACAAAAACTTTTAAAGTGATCTGAGTGCTTCCAAGCTTAGACTATACAATACATTAATAATGGTGAACTGTCCTTTAACTGGTTTATCTTCAGAGTTAACGCGATAAAAAAAAAGGAAGATTCTTAACCAGTGATCACTCCCAAGGATGACTCTCATTTGATTGGAACCATGTCTTTTTTTTTTTTTTAATCAACCTGCCATCAATTAATGGTAACAATATTTACAGGCAGAAAAAAATGCCTCTTCACGTATTTAAACTCTATAAATGCAACAGCATTTTTGGTTGAGAGTGGCTCTGTAGTTTCCCTCTGAGAAAACACCTGGTTATGACATCAGCTTCAACATTCACCTATTCATACCACTTAATTTTTAGCCTCATAGACATTATTTAATACTTTCTCATGAAAAGTATTCTTTCAAGTGGTAGAAAAAATAACCCTTTTTTTTTTCAATTTTACAAAAGGTGCAGGAAGTCCCAGGTGCACTAATCTGAATCTCCCAATTCTCACAGATAATTACTATTACACAGAAAATCTCAACACAAAAACCAGAATGATGATATCACTGCTATGTAAAGTCTTTGGGATTGATGGCTAGTTGTTACCCCTCTGGAGGCTTCTCAGTCTCTCTGGCTGCTTCCTCCTTCCCTATAATGCCTTTCAATGTGAGGGTTCAGGCCCATTTTCTCCCCGCTCTCCTGCCATGATCTTGTATTATACCATGGACTTTGGAGTCTCCAGGCCAATGATGCCAAAATTTTTATTCAGTTTATATTTGAGCTTGTAGGTCCACACATCCAACTGCCTGCCTGATACACCCACTCTGCTCTCACCAGCATGTGAATTTAGCACAGCGACACCACATTTAGGGCCCTCCCACCAAAACTGGGCCTTTTCCAGCACCCCCACTCTGCAGACCCACGCACCATCCTGCTAGAGCTCTTGTTGGGAACCTAGAACTCGCCTTCCATACCTGCCTCTCTCACTTCTCTTTCACATCCAGTCCCCAAGTCCAACTGGTGTACCTCCAAATAGGTGGATTTGATCCATCTATTACTCTCCTCCATCGTTCTGCTTCACAACCTGCTTACTTGCTCACCTTTAAGAGCTTTCTAGGTGATGCTAGACACAGACCCCTCCATTCCCCAGAGCACAAACTGACCTCAAGAAAAGACAGCCTGACCTCCCTGGATTGTCCACGTAAAGAGATGAATGCCTATTGCATTAGTCTTAAGGTGCCTGTACTTGTCCTTTAAATTATTTATCATAATTCCATTTAAGTAATTATTTAGGAAATGATTCACCAGACTGTAAGGACAATGGTAGAATCACTGTCTTATTCAACACCAAGCACCTGTTTATGACTGAAAAAAAATCATAATGAGAAATCAATCCACTGTTTAAAAAAAAAAAAAAAGCTTTTGGGTAAAGCCAGCACTTTCAATGGGTTTTTAGAATATGTATGGTTAATCTATTATATATTAAATGCCTTAAGCTCTTTGGATAATGAGAAATCTAGTAAAGACATACTTGAACATCTGAATTCACCTTCATCCCTTCAGGAGAGGCATTATTATCTAATTTTTAAAAATTAGGATTCATTTTTATAATGTAACCATTTTCTTTAAAAGTTATAACTACATTTAAAGTAAAACATCAGGTGTGCTTGTGAGGATGTATTTACTATGTATATATATTTTTTGGTTTTTCATAGAAATTAAATTTTCATAAATGTCATGTCATGGTAATTTCACCATCCAACTTTATTTAGAATAAAAATATCACAAATATATTTTAATTTTTCACTCATAGCTTTTCTTTGATTAAAATTGTCAGAATTTAGTATAAATTCCTGTAACTAATTTTGAAAAAGCATTTATACAAAAAATTCTACGTGTATCACCAATGATTGTGTGTGTGTGATCAATCGCTCAGTCAAGTTCTAGTCTTTGTGACACTATGGACTGTAGCTCGCCAGGCCCCTCTGTCCATGGGATTTTCCTGGCAAAAATACTGGAAATGATGCTATAGGATCTTCCTGACTCAGTGCTCGAACCTATGTCTCCTGTGCCTCCTGCACTGCAGGTGAATTCTTTACTGTTGATCCACCTGGCAAGCCATCAACAATGCTCAGTGTTAGCCAGATCTTCCTGAGTCTTCCTCCACAAAGTATTCATAAAATGTGGAGAAGGAAATGGCAATCTACTCCAGTATTCTTGCCTGGAAAAATCCCATGGACAGAGGAATCTGGTGGGCTACCATCCATGGGGTCTCAAAGAGCTGGACGTGACTGAACAACTAGCAAGCATTCATAAAATATACGTATTTATTCTTTTACCTATTTTTGGAAAAATTAATGTTACAGGGACATGTAGAGCCTATGTTTTATTGATTTCAGTTCAGTCATTCAGTTGTGTCTAACTCTTTGCGACTCCATGAACCACAGCATGCCAGGCATCCCTGTCTATCACCAACTCCCAGAGTCCACCCAAACCCATGTCCACCGAGTCGGTGATGCCATCCAACCATTTCATCCTCTGTCGTCTCCTTCTCTTCCTGTCCTCAATCTTTCCCAGCATCAGGGTCTTTTCAAATGAGTCAGCTCTTTGCATCAGGTAGCCAAAGTATTGGAGTTTCAGCCTCAGCATCAGTCCTTCCAATGAATACCCAGGACTGATCTCCTTTAGGATGGACTGGTTGAATCTCCTTGCAGTCCAAGGGACTCCCAAGAGTCTTCTCCAACACCACAGTTCAAAAGCATCAATTCTTTGGCACTCAGCTTTTTTTATACTCCAACTCTCACATCCATACATGACCACTGGTTAGACAGACCTTTGTTGACAAAGTAATGTCTATGCTTTTTAATATGCTTCCTAGGTTGGTCATAACTTTCCTTCCAAGGAGTAAACATCTTTTAATTTCATGGCTGCAGTCACCATTTGCAGTGATTTTGGAGCCCAAAAAAATAAAGTCAGCCACTGTTTCCACTCTTTCCCCATCTATTTGCCATGAAGTTATGGGACTGGATGCCGTGATTTTAATTTTTTGAAGTTTGAGCTTTAAGCCAACTTTTTTCACTCTCCTCTTTCACTTTCATCAAGAGGCTCTTTAGTCCTTGCTCACTTTCTCCTTAAGGGTGGTGTCATCTGATTATCTGAGGTTATTGATATTTCTCCTGGCAATCTTGATTCCAGCTTGTGTTTCTTCCAGTCCAGCGTTTCTCATGATGTACTCTGCATATAAGTTAAATAGGCAGGGTGACAATATACAGCCTTGACATACTCCTTTTCCTATTTGGAACCAGTCTGTTGTTCCATGTCCAGTTCTAACTGTTGCTTCCTGGCCTGCATACAGGTTTCTCAAGAGGCAGGTCAGGTGGTCTGGTATTCCCATCTCTTTCAGAATTTTCCATAGTTTATTGTGATCCACACAGTCAAAGGCTTTGGCATAGTCAATAAAGCAGAAATAGATGTGTTTCTGGAACTCTCTTGCTTTTTCAATGATTCAGCAGATGTCAGCAGTTTGATCTCTGGTTCCTCTGCCTTTTCTAAAACTAGCTTGAC
The DNA here is from genome assembly GCF_032405125.1 of Capricornis sumatraensis. NCBI lineage: Eukaryota > Metazoa > Chordata > Mammalia > Artiodactyla > Bovidae > Capricornis > Capricornis sumatraensis. The sequence continues at coordinate 10,830,692 of NC_091079.1, forward strand.
CATCTGGAACTTCATGCTTCACATATTGCTGAAGCCTGGCTTGGAGAATTTTGAGCATTACTTTACTAGCATGTGAGATGAGCACAATTGTGCAGTAGTTTGAGCATTCTTTTGCATTGCCTTTCTTTGGGATTGGAATGAAAACTGGCCTTTTCCAGCCCTGTGGCCACTGCTGAGTTTTCCAAATTTGCTGGCATATTGAGTGCAGCACTTTCACAGCATCATCTTTCATGATTTGAAATAGCTCAACTGGAATTCCTTCACCTCCACTAGCCTTTTTTGCAGTGATGCTTCCTAAGGCCCACTTGACTTCACATTCCAGGATGTCTGGCTCTAGATGAGTGATCACACCATTGTGATTATCTGGGTCATGAAGATCTTTTTTGTACAGTCCTTCTGTGTATTTTTGCCACCTCTTCTTAATATCTTCTGCTTCTGTTAGGTCCATACCATTTCTGTCCTTTATCGAGCCCATTTTTGCATGAAATGTTCCCTTGGTATCTCTAATTTTCTTGAAGAGATCTCTGGTCTTTCCCATTCTATTGTTTTCCTCTATTTCTTTGCATTGATTGCTCAGGAAGGCTTTCTTTTCTCTCCTTGCTATTCTTTGGAACTCTGTATTCAAATGGGCATATCTTTCCTTTTCTCCTTTGCTTTTCAGTTCCCTTCTTTCACATCTATTTGTAAGGCCTCCTCAGACAGCCATTTTACCCTTTTGCATTGCTTTTCTTTGGGGGGGGGATAGTCTTAATTCCTGTCTCCTGTACAATGTCAGGAACCTTTGTCCATAGTTCATCAGGCACTCTGTCTGTCAGATCTAGTCCCTTAAATTTCTAGTCCCTTAATTTCTCACTTCCATTGTATAGTCATAAGGGATTTGATTTAGGTCATGCCTAAATGGGCTAGTGGTTTACTCCACTTTCTTCAATTTCAGTCTGAATTTGGTAATAAAGAGTTCATGATCTGAGCCATAGTCAGCTCCCAGTCTTGTTTATGCTGACTGTATAGAGCTTCTCTATCTTTGGCTGCAAAGAATATAATCAATCTGAATTTGGTGTCAACCATCTGGTGATATCCATGTGTAGAGTCTTCTCTTGTGTTGTTGGAAGAGGGTGTTTTCTATGACCAGTGCATTCTCTTGGCAGAACGCTATTAGCCTTTGCCCTACTTCATTCCATACTCGAAGGCCAAATTTGCCTGTTACTCCAGGTGTTTCTTGACTTCCTACTTTTGCATTCCAGTTCCCTATAATGAAAAAGACATCTTTTTTGGGTGTTAGTTCTAGAAGGTCTTGTAGATCTTCATAGACCTGTTCAATTTTAGCTTCTTCAGCATTACTGGTCGGGGCATAGACTTGGATTACTATGATACTGAATTGTTTGTCTTGGAAACGAACACAGATCATTCTGTCGTTTTTGAGACTGCGTTCAAGTACTGCATTTCAGACTCTTTTGTTGACTATGATGGCTACTCCATTTCTTCTAAGGGATTCCTGCCCACAGCAGTAGATATAATGGTCATCTGAGTTAAATTCACCCATTCCAGTCCATCTTAGTTTGCTAATTCCTAGAATGTCGATGTTCACTCTTGCCATCTCCTGTTTGGCCACTTGCAATTTGACTTGATTCATGGAGCTAACATTCCAGGTTCCTATGAAATAATGCTCTTTACAGCATTGAACCTTGCTTCTATCACCAGTCCCATCCACAACTGGGTGTTGTTTTAGCTTTGGCTGCCTCCCTTTATTCTTTCTGGAGTTATTTCTTCTCTGATCATCAGTAGCATATTTGGCACCTACTAACCTGGGGTTGGTATTTATTGATTTAGGCAGGAATAAAAACCAAGATGTCCTTGGACTGCAAGGAGATCAAACCAGTCCATTCTAAATGAGATTAGTCCTGGGCGTTCTTTGGAAGGACTGATGCTAAAGCTGAAACTCCAATACTTTGGCCACCTCATGTGAAGAGTTGACTCATTGGAAAAGACTCTGATGCTGGGAGGGATTAGGGGCAAGAGGAGAAGGGGATGACAGAGGATGAGATGGCTGGATGGCATTACCGACTCGATGGACATGAGTTTGGGTGAACTCTGGGAGTTGGTGATGGACAGGGAGGCCTGGAGTGCTGCGATTCATGGGGTTGCAAAGAGTTGGACACGACTGAGCAACTGAACTGGACTGAACTGAAAAAACCAGGGAATTAAAAATGTGATCAGTTCTTTTTGTTTGTTTGACCAAAAACACCTGCCAAATGATAAACAACCAAAGAAAACTGCCTAATTAGGCCAACTTTAGGAGGGTAAATTTCTGATATGATAAGAAAACCAAATTTTCAAATAAAAATATACCAAAGATTAATTACAAGATAATCACAAGGGCTTGTGTCATTTTTTTAAGATTGACACAATCTTGGCTTCAGATAAAACTCTTCCCCTTTACCCTTGGAAACTATTATAATTTCATGAATAGTTAAACTTACACATAACATTTTTGATATACATCCAAATGTTGACAGATCTTTCAGTGGTTTTAAATGTGAGCTACTAAAACATACACATACTGAACATTCAAGAGAGTATAGTTAATTCTGAGCCACATGTAATAAAAATTCCATTCCCTTTACTAGTTAAGAAAAATTACATAGCAAAAGCCTACATAAGATGAAAATATTAAACTTGACTTGGAATGTATTCAATGGATTAAAAAAATTTATGAGCAACTTTTTGTTAGAAGCCTCAAAGTAAGATATGGTATACTCACAGATAAACCCACTAACATGACTCCCAGACAGTCATGATTCTAAGTACTCCACCACTCCTGACCTTTGCTAACTCTAGGACCCAGCAAGGATTTTGATGAAAAAGTGGAGTTATTTTTCATCTCCAATGATATTTTTAATCCAATTCACTATTTGGATTATCCATGACCAAATTTTAATCCTAGCTCTATTACATTAATATTCAGAATATTTATTAACTATTATTAGTTGATTTACAAAGAAAAATAATATCAATATTATTAGTAGTAAAACATAGGTCAACGAAGTATAGAAAAATCATATTTTTTCCTGAATTAGGAAATTAAAATTTGAGGATGATCCAACCAGTCCATCCTAAAGGAGATCAGTCCTGGATGTTCATTGGAAGGACTGATGTTGAAGCTGAAACTCCAATACTTTGGCCACCTGATGAGAAGTGCTGACTCATTGGAAAAGACCCTGATGCTGGGAAAGGTTGAGGGCAGGAGGAGAAGTGGACGACAGAGGATGAGATGGTTGGATGGCATCACTGACTCAATGGATATGGGTTTGGGTGGACTCTGGGACTTGCTGGTGGACAGGGATGCCTGGTTTGCTGCAGTTCATGGGGTTGCAAAGAGTCAGACATGACTGAGCAACTGAACTGAACTGAACTGAATGTTATTTGCAATTCTCCAGCTAACTATTCTTTGCATTTAGTAAAGTCAAACAATGGATTAACCTATCACTTAGCAAAACTCATAACGAGGCTGAAGCTCCTCAAATTAAACTTGGGCAGAGCTCAGCATTTGCCTCAGAACCCTTCAATAATTCCTTCTTACTCTAACCTTGTAGATGCCATTATATGTATGTTTTACTCATCGTCTTGGTTGACTATGAGTTTTGGAGGGCAAAGAATCACTTTTTTCCTTTTAACATACTTAAAGAAAAGAATTAGTAAGTACTTACAAAACTAGGTCATAAGGAACTAAACAGAGATAGAATAATACTGAGCATCAGTGGTAGGTAACAGATTCCTGGTCTGCATATAATTATATTTATTTTCAAAACTTTGCCTTGGACTTAAATACCACATTGGAGGACTTTCAGTCTTGTCTCTATTTCTCATCTGAAGTGATCATCCACTCTCTGATGTCTAAGAGTAAAACTGCCTTACATTTTATCTAAAAATTAAGAATCTACTCTTATCGTAATAGAATCAAAAAACCATGAGCGCTTGCTCTGATTCTTGATCTGGATTTTGGTATCATGGGTATGTTCAACTGCTCTTATTCTTGACCTGTATGTTGGTAATGTGGATATATTCAATTGTGGATATATTAAAAAATATTTTTAACTACAACTTGTTACATATACTCTTCTGTATATATGTTATACTTCAAGAAACAAACAAACAAAAAAAACTCTGAAGTCTGTGAAAGCTCAAATTAAAAAAAAAGAATTAATCATCTACTATTTGTGACATCATCTTTATTATGATTATTTAAATCTTTGACTACTATTGATGTTTTACATGTTTACCATTTTCCTATTTGGAGAATCATGTCTTAAGTATCTTTCTGCATATAGAATCTTTGCATACTCTATGCATTATTTTCTTCTTCAGTTTAATTTGGTGAAGAATAATTTCTATCCTTTTTTTTTACTTTTTCCGTCTACTTAGGCTTTATGAAAATAACTGTAAACTGAGTTATTCCTAAAATTTTACAATCATAAAGATTTATTGCCTTACTGAAAGAGAAACTTAAGACTGTATTTAGGATATTCATGATGTAAACATCCCCATACAAGCATTCATTTTAAAACAGAACTCTGGACATTAGAAATGTAGACAAGGAAAGGCATTCCTAAAGCTTTTATCTCTTTTAGCTAGGATAAAACTATGCAAAAATAGTCCCAACCAGCTAAACCATTTTAAGTCCTAGTGAGTTGCTATTACAGTGTGCTACACTGGACAATCTGCTGATATTTAAGACAGGCGAGAGATTATCATCATGAAAGCCCATGTAAATATTTAACTGAGAAATTACTTAGAATTAACTGGTTCACAGCAGAATTTTGAAGTGTTTAACAAATACAGACAATGTTTCATAGAGTTAATGTGGTAGATTAATTGCATTTTAACACATTTTCATTTGTGAAATGAGGGTAAAATATATTCATAACTTCTCAATCAAAAAAAGGAGCTAAAGTAAAAAATGGAAGTTTCATTTTAAAATATTCTTTGTACTCTCTTGCCAGAAATGTTGCAGAACATATAATCCCTAAAACCCACTTCAACAAAAATGTTATGCAAGTAGGTGTATTTTAAGTGTTATGATTATTACTTTAGAATATGCTTCATAGGTTTGAAACACAAAATTAAGCAGAATCTGTATAAATTCTTTGGCTACCACCATGGCATTCTCTGTCTTTCTAAGAGTGTGTACAAAATTAAGAAGGAAAACAAAGTTATCTGTCTTTATAGAAACTTTCATGCCTTTAATATGAGAATAATGGGAACAAATTTCATAAGTTGGAGGTATCAGAACAAAACACAAAAATGAGTAAGTAAAAGTATAATAAAGTCCACAATCATGGGAAGTGATTTTCATATAAGTTCTGAGAAGTGGCATTTAAGAATGTTTATGATGAGAAAGGGGTGGCCACTTTTATACTATTTCACCGAATTATCAGGACTAACACAAGAAAGAATTTCCCTTAGGGTGTGTAAGTATTCAGCAAAGGAATTCTATATTACACATAAAAAGCCTATCATTTTATCATAAGCAGTTGTCACACACTAAGAAATAGATACTTTTGAAAGAAAAAGAGTAGAATCTTTTCTATATACTGAAAAAGCCCTTGCAAACCTTTTCAGTAACACTGACAACAGAAGGATAAGAGCTGTCACCAGAAAGAAAACTTTATGACAGATTTTTGTGAATAGGAATGTTTCAATCATTCTCAGTCGCAGTTATCAGGTTCCATATTTGGATGGACAATTTTATCTTACCTTCAACAGTTTAAAAAATGGAGGTCATTTGCTGCGCTTTCAAAACTTAACTATTTCATTCGAAAGCTTTGGCAGCAGTTTAGACATGAAACATAATGAATTATTGTTCTTTGTGATTGCAGGATAAATTTTAATACTAATCTTTTCCTATGTTTTCTGAACTCAGAAATCACATTTCTTTTTATTATATAGATTTTTGAAATAGCATTTCTTCAGTCACTATTGTTTCAACCAATAAAAACTAGAAATATTCTAAATTAAATAATAGAACCTGGTCTTTGACTCTGGAATACTGTGGGACATCTATATGTCCCACAGATTTTTCTATAACAGTGAGTTTTCCCTCTATGATGAGGCATTCCACTTCAAAAGTGTTAGATAGATAGATAGATGGATATCCTCAGTTCCATTTCCCTCTGCATATTATCTAGCAATATGGACTGTATTTAGGTGTTGAATGGATCAGTGACTGCTAAGATTCTGATTCTTTACACTTCTCCTGGTACTTCTGCTCTACTGAGGATATTAATTGCCATAGCTACAGAAATTCCAATTTAGAAATCTATATTCTTCACCCTCAAATCCCACTTGGTACCGAAATAATCCAAGTTATTTAAAATTCTTATGTGGTAGTACTGCAAAGTAGATGCTACACTTCTATTTGGAAGAGTTTGCCCTTCATCAGAAGAAGAAATATAAGCTTCTTTCTTTAATTTATCTCACACTGATAAGGATTAAGTATTTACTTTTTGAAAATACAACATGAACTGCAGAGATTAAAGTATCCATGTAAACCATTAATTACAAAGCAGTAGATCCTATTGAGTTATTATCATCTAAATAATGTAGTTTCCTATTTAGCAATTATTCTTGACTCACTTTTATTGATTAGTCATAAACAATTTCATATTTTAGTAATTTCATATTTGTAATGATTCTTGGCTAAGAAAATCTTTATGTTGGCCCTAACTTAATACATGAAACAGCTTGATTTCAGTTAAACTCAAGGCTCTGTTTACAAGTAAGAAATTAGTGGGCCATGGTCTGTCAAATCCATTTGTATCATCTGCTTTAATGATTTGTGTGAGGGAGAATATGATTGATTAGTTTTAATGATTAGTTTGATTCTCATAACAATCTGTACCTTGGGCAGGCGTTGCATAGCTCAGTGACCACAGGAAGACATAGTTCTACTGCAGAAAGAGGGAGATTCTGTACACAGGCTGTTTTCATATATCTTCCAATGTCTTCCTAAGAATAGACATCCTGATAGAAATAAAATTCTAAATGTAATAGTATCAATAATGTTTGCATTTGGGCTATGCAACATAAATTACTAGGCTGAAGGAAATAAGGTAGTAAATTTAGGATTAAAACAGAAATAAGTATACAGAGATATCCATGTACTATATAAAAGATCTAAGAGTTTAATCAGATAACTGAAGATGGTTTATACAATATGAGGTTAAGTAAGCTGCAATTGAGTAAGATGGTGAAATCAAACTTCCAATTAGGAAAATGTTCTATACTATAACAAAGAAAAAGTTCTAAATATTAAAATATACATTGAAAAATGTATATAAAATTAAAATATACAAATGAAAATGAAAACACAACAATCCAAAACCTGTGGGACACTATAAAAGCAGTGCTAAGGGGAAGTTCATAGCAATGCAGGCATACCTCAAGAAACAAGAAAAAAGTCAAATAAATAACCTAACTCTACACCTAAAGCAACTAGAAAAGGAAGAAATGGAGAGCCCCAGGGTTAGTAGAAGGAAAGAAATCTTAAAAATTAGGGCAGAAATAAATGCAAAAGAAACAAAGAGACCATAGCAAAAATCAACAAAGCCAAAAGCTGGTTCTTTGAAAGGATAAACAAAATTGACAAACCATTAGCCAGACTCATCAAGAAACAAAGGGAGAAAAATTAAATCAATAAAATTAGAAATGAAAATGGAGAGATCACAACAGACAACACAGAAAAACAAAGGATCATAAGAGACTACTGTCAGCAATTATATGCCAATAAAATGGACAACGTGGAAGAAATGGACAAATTCTTAGAAAATTACAACTTTCCAAAACTGAACCAGGAAGAAATAGAAAATCTTAACAGACCCATCACAAGCACGGGAATTGAAACTGTAATCAGAAATCTTCCAGCAAACAAAAGTCCAGGTCCAGACGGCTTCACAGCTGAATTCTACCAAAAATTTCGAGAAGAGCTAACACCTATCCTACTCAAACTCTTCCAGAAAATTGCAGATGAAGGTAAACTTCCAAACTCATTCCATGAGGCCACCATCACCCTAATACCAAAACCTGACAAAGATGCCACAAAAAAAAAAAAAAACAACAGGCCAATATCATTGATGAACATAGATGCAAAAATCCTTAACAAAATTCTAGCAATCAGAATCCAACAACACATTAAAAAGATCATACACCATGACCAAGTGGGCTTTATCCCAGGGATGCAAGGATTCTTCAATATCTGCAAATCAACCAATGTAATACACCACATTAACAAATTGAAAAATAAAAAACATATGATTATCTCAATAGATGCAGAGAAGGCCTTTGACAAAATTCAATATCCATTTATGATAAAAACTCTCCAGAAAGCAGGAATAGAAGGAACATACCTCAACATAATAAAAGCTATATATGACAAACCCACAGCAAACATTATCCTCAATGGTGAAAAATTGAAAGCATTTCCCCTAAAGTCAGGAACAAGACAAGGGCGCCCACTTTCACCGCTACTATTCAACATAGTTCTGGAAGTTTTGGCCACAGCAATCAGAGCAGAAAAAGAAATAAAAGGAATCCAAATTGGAAAAGAAGAAGTAAAACTCTCACTGTTTGCAGATGACATGATCCCCTACATAGAAAACCCTAAAGACTCCACCAGAAAATTACTAGAGCTAATCAATGAATATAGTAAAGTTGCAGGATATAAAATCAACACACAGAAATTGCTTGCATTTCTGTACACTAATAATGAGAAAACAGAAAAAGAAATTAAGGAAACAATTCCATTCACCATTGCAATGAAAAGAATAAAATACTTAGAAATATATCTACCTAAAGAAACTAAAGACTAATATATAGAAAACTATAAAACACTGGTGAAAGAAATTAAAGAAGACACTAATGGAGAAATATACCGTGTTCAAGGATTGGAAGAATCAATATAGTGAAAATGAGTACACTACCCAAAGCAATCTACAGATTCAACGCAATCCCTATCAAGCTACCAGCAGTATTTTCACAGAACTAGAACAAATAGTCTCACAATTTGTATGGAAATACAAAAAACCTTGAATAGCCAAAGCAATGTTGAGAAAGAAGAATGGAACTGGAGGAATCAACCTGCCTGACTTCAGGCTCTACTACAAAGCCACAGTCATCAAGATAGCATGGTACTGGCACAAAGACAGAAATATAGATCAATGGAACAAAATAGAAAGCCCAGAGATAAATCCACACACATATGGACACCTTATCTTTGAAAAAGGAGGCAAGAATATACAATGGATAAAAGACAATCTCTTTAACAAGTGGTGCTGGGAAAACTGGTCAACCACTTGTAAAAGAATGAAACTAGAACACTTTCTTACACCATACAAAAAAATAAATTCAAAATGGATTAAAGATCTAAATGTAAGACCAGAAACTATAAAACTAGACGAGAACACAGGCAAAACACTCTCCGACATAAATCACAGCAGGATCCTCTATGATTCACCTCCCAGAATACTGGAAATAAAAGCAAAAATAAACAAATGGGATCTAATCAAAATTAAAAGCTTCTGCATAACAAAGGAAATGATAAACAAGGTGAAAAGACAGCCTTCTGAATGGGAGAAAATAATCGCAAATGAAGCAACTGACAAACAACTAACCTCAAAAATATACAAGCAAATTATGCAGCTCAATTCCAGAAAAATAAATGACCCAATCAAAAAAAATGGACCAAAGAACTAAATAGATATTTCTCCGAAGAAGACATACAGATGGCTAACGAACACATGAAAAGATGCTCAACATCACTCATTATCAGAGAAATGCAAATCAAGACCACAATGAGGTACCATTTCACACCAGTCAGAATGGCTGCGATCCAAAAGTCTACAAGCAACAAATGCTGGAGAGGGTGTGGAGAAAAGGGAACCCTCTTACACTGTTGGTGGGAATGCAAACTAGTACAGCCACTATGGAGAACAGTGTGGAGATTCCTTAAAAAACCGGAAATAGAACAGCCTTATGACCCAGCAATCCCACTGCTGGGCATATACACCGAGGAAACCAGAATTGAAAGAGACAGGTGTACCCCAATGTTCATTGCAGCACTGTTTATAATAGCTAGGACATGGAAGTAACCTAGCAAGCTTGATCCATCAGCAGACAAATGGATAAGAAAGCTGTGGTACATATGCACAATGGAGTATTACTCAGCCATTAAAAAGAATACATTTGAATCAGTTCTAATGAGGTGGATGAAACTGGAGCCGATTATACAGAGTGAAGTGAGCCTGAAAAAACAACAAAACACCAATACAGTATATTAACACATATATAAGGAATTTAGAAAGATGGTAATGATAACCCTGTATGCAAGACAGCAAAAGAGACACAGATGTATAGAACAGACTTTTGGACTCTGGGAGAGGGAGAGGGAGAGGGTGGGATGATTTGGGAGAATGGCATTGAAACATGTATACTATCATGTAAGAAAAGAATCGCCAGTCTAGGTTTGATACAGGATACAGGATGCTTGGGGCTGGTGCACTGGGATGACCCAGAAAGATGATATGGGGTGGGAGGTGGGAGGGGTGTTCAGGATTGGGAACTCATGTACACCCGTGGCAGATTCATGTCAATGTATGGCAAAACCAATACAGTATTAAGTAAAATAAAAAATAAAATAACAACAAAAAAGTAAAATATACACTGAAGACTTTTTCACTTTTTAACTTCTTTTGACCTCCCTCCTTTCTGCCAAAGGCATTAATTTTACTCAAGAAGACTAAGGTAATAATAGTATAAATGTAAAGACATTGGAAGAGTCGACATAGATGGGTGCTGAAAATTAGACTCTATCAGCAGAGGAGTGTTTCTAAATGTCATCACCAGCTATTGGGAGATGTTCCCATAGATCATAAAGTTTAACCATAAGTCACACAGCACAAAGGGTACATCTACCCATTTGGAAAGGGAATGGAAAAGAGTGTCTTTCCCCTCTGTTTCCCTGAGTGAAGAGTTTCAGGAGAAGAATGGTGAGGTAATCAGAAAATAGAATTCTTGCTTTCTCTCTTCTTAGAAAACTAGGAAGAAAAAAGAATTCATAAAACATTAGATTTCTCAGCAATAACACAGATGCTAAAAGACAATGGAGCAAGACTTGTAATTTTGATGGAAATAATTCTCAATCTTGAATTCTATACCAAGACAAACTATCAACCAAGAATGTGAGTAGAATAGAAACATTTTTAGGCATGTAAAAACTCAGAAAATTTACCTCCTTTTTACATTTTCTTAATAATTTTCTCAAGGATGTGTTCACATAAATGAAAGAATAAAATGAAGATAGATGACAAGGCAAAGAAACATTGGAATCAACCCAGGAAAAAGAAGGAATCACAGAATGAGAATTTCATAGTTGGCCTAGAAAGCTGGTAGCTAAGGATGAGTAAGAGTTCTGAAAGGGGCTCCCTCAGGTGAGAGCATTTGCAAAGTATGGAAGATAACTGCAAGGGAAACAGATAACTAGAAACACCAGAAAACAACAATAAAACAATTCAAGAAAGGAAAGTATACTACTTGGATCTGCAAATACTAATATTCATGCAGTCATAAAAATGTGAACATTTTATATTTTTACAATAAGAATAATACTATAACTCCTTTAACCCTTCATCTGTAGTGGGCATCTAGATTGTTTCTATTCTTTTACTATTTCAAACACTGCTGAAATTTTACCCTTGTATATGCATAATTTCGTAAATGAGGGAGACTATCTGTAGCTATATTTTCTGGTTCAGAGAAAATTTGAAATGTTGATAGGCAGAATCAAATCTTCATCCACAGAGACTGCATGCTGGCATTCGTCTCTCAGAATATATGAGTGTGTTTCTTTACATTTGTGTACATATATTGTACTATCAAACTCTTAGACTTTTACTGATTTTTTTTTATTATGGTAAGAATTTTTATCATGAAATCTACCCTCTTAATAAAATTATAAGTGCACAACAGAGCATTGCTAACTTTGAGCACAAAGGCATACAGCAGATCTCTAGGGCTTATTAATCCTGTATAACACACACTTTCTGTTTTTTATAGCAGCTCCCTAATTTTCTCTCCTCCTATCTCCTGGAAATCATCATTTTACTCTCTGTTTCTATGAGTTTGACTGTTTCAGATACAAGTGGAATCAGACAGTCTTTGTCCTTCTGTTGAGTGGCTTATCTCAGTTAATGTCTTTCAAGTTCATTCATGTTGTAGAATAGGGCAGGATTTCCTTCTTTTTTTAAGGCTGAATAATATTCCACTGTACATAGACACCAGGCTTCCTAGCTGGCTCAGTGGTAAAGAATCCACCCGCCAAGCAGGAGACATGGGACTGATCCCCGGATAAGAAGGATCCCTTGGAGAAGGAAATGGAAACCCACTCCAGCATTCTTGCCTGGGAAATCCCATGGACAGAGGAACCTGGCAGGCTACAGTCCATATGGTCACAAATACTTGGACATGACTTAGTGACTAAATCCATGAGCACCACATATGGATCACATTTTTTAATCCATTTATCCATCAATGGACATTTAGGTTATTTCCATATCTTGGCATAGACATAGAAAAAGATCCTCAACACCACTAATCATTTGGGAAATGCAAGCCAAAACCACAGTGAGATACCATCTCACACCTGCTAGAATGACTACTGCTGAAAAAAAATGTTAACAAAAATGTGGAAATTGGAACACTTGTACACTGTTGGTGGGAAGGTAAAATGGTACAGCTGTTATGAAAAACAGTGTAAAGGTTATTAGAAAAACTAAAAATAGAATTACCATATGATCAGAAACCCTACTTCTGAGTATATATCCAAAGGAATTGAGAGAAGTGCCAAACTTGCAGGTGAAAACTAGTATTTCAGAGTCATTTTCATTTACACAGATCTATTATAAGTGAATTAAGATGTTTTAAAATATGTTGAAGAGTGACCTTATTCTTCCTTTTCTAGGAAATCTGTTAACACACTTTTAAAAATCATCACTTTGTCTTAGGATTCAGCTTTGTACTTCAATTCAGTTCAATTCAGTCACTCAGTCATGTCTGACTCTTTTTGACCACATGAACTGCAGCATGCCAGGCTTCCCTGTCCATTACCAACTCCTGGAGATTGTCCTTCGTTTGGAGAAGGAAATGGCAACCCACTCCAGTATTCTTGGCTAGAGAATCCCGTGGACAGAGGAGCCTGGTGGGCTGCTGTCTATGGGGTCACACAGAGTCGGACACGACTGAAGAGACTTAGCAGCAGCAGCATGTCCTTCAAGACATGATGCCATCCCACCATCTCATCCTCTGTCTTGTCTTTCTCCTCCTGCCTTCAATCTTTCCCAGCATCAGGGTCTTTTCCAATGAGTCAGTTTTTTGCATCAGGTGGCCAAAGTTTTGGAGTTTCAGCTTCAGCATCAGTCCTTCTAATGAATATTCAGGACTGATTTCCTTTAGGATGGACTGGTTAGATCTCCTTGAAGTCCAAGGAACTCTCAAGAGTCTTCTCCAACACCACACTTCAAAAGCATTAATTCTTCACCACTCAGCTGTCTTTATGGTGCAACTCTCACATCCATACATGACCACTGGAAAAACCATAGTTTTGACCAGATGGACCTCTGTTGGCAAAGTAATGTCTCTGCTTTTTAATATGCTATTAGCTTTTCTTCCAAGGAGCAAGTGTCTTTTAATTTCATGACTGAAGTCACCATCTGCAGTGACTTTGGAGCCAAAGAAAATAAAGTATGCCACTGTTTCCATTGTTTCCCCATCTATTTGCCATGAAGTGATGAGACAGGATGCCATGATCTTCGCTTTTTGAATACTGAGTTTTAAACCTACTTTTTCCACTCTCCTCTTTCACTTTCATCAAAAAGCTCTTCAGTTCCTCTTCACACACTGCCATAAGGGTGGTGTCATCTGCATATCTGAGGTTATTGATATTTTTCTTAGCAATCTTTATTCCAGCTTGTGCTTCATCCAGCCCAGTGTTTCACATGATGTACTCTGCATAAAAGTTAAGTAAGTAGGGTGACGATAAATAGCCTTGATGTACTCCTTTTCCCAAATTGGAACCAATTTGCTGTTCCATGTCCTGTTCTAACTTCTGCTTCCTGACCTGCATACACATTTCTCAGGAGGCAAGTCAGGTGGTCTGGTATTCCCATCTCTTGAAGAATTTTTCAGTTTGTGGTGATCCACACAGTCAAAGGCTTTGGCATAGTCAATAAAACAGAAGTAGAACTTTTTCTGGAACTCTCTTGCTTTTCCGATGATCCAACAGATGTTGGCAATTTGATCTCTGATTTCTCTGTCATTTCTAAATCCTGCTTGAACACCTGGACATTCTCAGTTTATGTACTGATGAAGCCTGGCTTGTAGAATTTTGAGCATTACTTTGCTAGCATGTGAGATGAGTGCAATTGTGCGGTAGTTTGAGCATTCTTTGGGACTGGAATAAAAACGGACCTTTTCCAGTCCTATGGCCACTGCTGTTTTCCACAATTGCTGGCATACTGAGTGGAGCACTTTCATGGCATCATCTTTTAGGATTTGAAAGAGCTCAACTGGAATTCCATCACCTCCACCAGCTTTGTTCATAGTGATGCTTCCTAAGGCCCACTTGACCTCGCATTCCAAGATGTCTGTCTCTAGATGAGTGATCACACCGTCATTATCTGGGTCATTAAGATCTTTTATGTATAATTCTTTGGTGTATTTTTGCCACCTTTTCTTAATATCTTCTGCTCTTGTTAGGTCCATACAATTTCTGTCCTTTATTGTGCCCATCTTTGCATGAAATGTTCCCTTGGTATCTCTACTTTTCTTGAAGAGATCTCTAGTCTTTCCCATTCCATTGTTTTCCTCTATTTCTTTGTATTGATCACTGGGGAAGACTTTCTTATCACTCTTTCCTATTCTCTGGAACTCTGCATTCTGATGGGTATATCTTCCCTTTTCTCCTTTGCCTTTAGCTTCTCTTCTTTTCTCAGCTATTTTTAAGGCCTCAAACACCCATTTTGCCTTTTTGCATTTCTTTTTCTTGGAATGGTCTTGATCACTGCCTCCTTTACAGTGTCACAAACCTCTATCCACAGTTCTTCAGGCATTCTATCAGGTCTAAACCCTTGAGTCTATTTGTCACTTGCACTGCATATTTAAGTGATTTCATTTAGGTAATAGCTGAATGGTCTAGTGGTTTTCCCTACTTTTTTCAATTTCAGTCTGAATTTTGCAACAGGGAGTTCATGATCTGAGCCACAGTCAGCTCCCGGTCTTGTTTTTGCTGACTGTAGAGAGCTTCTCCATCTTTGACCGCAAAGAATATAATCAATCTGAGTTTGGTATTGACCATCTAGTGATCTCCATGTGTAGAGTCGTCCTTTGTGTTGCTGGAAGAGGGTGTTTGCTATGACCAGTGCGTTCTCATGGCAAAACTCTGTTAGCTTTTGCCCTGTTTCATTCTGTATTCCAAGGTCAAACTTGCTACTTTTGTATTCCAGTCCCTTATGATGCAAAGGACATTTTTTTTTTTTGGTGTTAGTTCTAGAAGGCCTTGTAGGTCCTCATAGAACCACTCAACGTCAGCTTCTTTGGCATTAGTGATGGGGGCATAGACTTGCATTACTGTGATACTGAATGGTTTGCCTTGGAAAGGAACAGAGATCATTCTGTCATTTTTGAGAATGTGTCCAAGTACTGCATTTCAGATTCTTTTGTTGACTATGATGGCTACTCCATTTCTTCTAAGGGATTCTTGCCCACAGTAGTAGACATAAAGGTCATCTGAATTAAATTCACCCATTCCAGCCCAGTTTAGTCCACTGATTCCTAAAATGTTAATGTTTACTCTTGCCATCTCCTGTTTGACCACTTCCAATTTACCTTGACTCGTGGACCTAACATTCCAGGTTCCTATGCAATATTGCTCTTTACAGCATCAGACTTTACTTCCATCACCAGTCACATCCACAACTGGGGATTGTTTTTGCTTTGGCTCCGTCCTTTCATTCTCTCTGGAATTATTTCTCCACTCTTCTCTGGTGGCATATTGGGCAACTACTGACCTGGGGAGTTCATCGTTCAGTGTCATATCTTTTTGTTTTTTCATACTGTTCATGGGGTTCTCAAGGCAAGAATACTGAAGTGGTTTTGCCAGTCCCTTGTACTTACTGATGACAGTACAAAGGAAATGGCCTTTACAGATTACACAAGCCTAGTTAACTCTGTAGAACACTTGAAGAATGCCAAGGTGGCTGCTTAAATAGTGAACAGATAATTCTTAATTCACAAAATCACTGAGAACTCTCTGTGAATTAAGAATGAACTATATGGTGCATTTTGGTGTTTTATGCACTAATGGGTAAAGTAGCTGCCTTATCTGTTTATTGATTTTTTTGTGAATGTTAAATGAGAAAATGCATGCTAATGGTTTTTTATATTGACCAAAAAGACTAATCCTTGAATAAATATCAGAATCCTGAGACTTCGTTAAATACATTTGAGAGCTTAACTCCATTTCTGTGGAAATTATATTGAAGTTCAATGGACTAATTAGTCCATATGTAAGTATTGTTTTAAACACAACCTTTTAGAAATGGGGTCAAACCTTACCCTATATATTCGCATTTATTTTATAGAGTGAATGAATTAATGCCTTGTCTGTGTACCTCCACTTCAGTGCACATAACATCCATAAGATTAGTTTCAATGTGTCACATACACCCTCCAGGATGCTGTTCCTGTGTCACTTTTCAATCTGCTGGGTTGGTAAAAGGATGTATTTTCCAAATAGCCAGAATGTTATTTATTAAAGTGTTATCTATGAAAGCCAGGAAAAAAACACTTTAATTTTCAAGCTACCAATCAAACACTAGAAAGTGAGCATGAAAGTAAATTATAATTGATGCTTTCTTAATATTTCACTGAAATGGAGCATTCAGAAAGTTATTTTCAAGCTTCTGAAAAACAATAGTGTATCAAGTGAACAAATCGAGGTAATTTGAGTCAGTGTACTAACAGAAAGCTGTAACAAGCAAACAAACAACAGTGAGTAAAAACTAACGTGAACAGGGTAGAAAAAGACTCTCCTATTAGCACAGAACCAAAAGGCAGATGATCTAGTGCAAAGGTCCTTAATCTCCGGGATCTAATACCTGATGATCTGAGGTGGAGTGGATGTAATAGTAATAAAGTACACAATATATGTAATGGGTTTGAATGATTCTGAAACTGTCCTCTTCACCCCGGTCCATGGGAAAAATAATGTCTTCTAGGAAATGTCCCTGGTGCAAAGAAACTTGGGGACTGCTGCTCTAATCCAACAGTTCATCATCATTTGAACAAACCCTTTGATGATGTTCACACACTCACAATCCAAAATAGAAACAAGATGGGAACTGACACTATTGAGTACCTGCTATCATGTCAGGAATTCTACTAACCACTTTACATGATTTTATTTAAGCCTAACAACTTTAAGAAATATAATTTTCCCTTTTAATAGATGAAAAAACAAACTTCCTGAAGATAACACCAAAAATAAGTGAGGAACCTGAGGTGTCTGACCCCCAAGCCCTATTCTACCTTGATAATATTCTACTTCCACTTCCAAAGAATTATTTGGAACTTATGATTTATTTGAATATGCATAGTCTTAAACCATGGATTGCATTTCAGGTCAATCTTATATTTTAAATCCTCAATATTATTGATATATGAAGATATTAAAATTTCCAGAATATATTATACTGGGAAATTAACAGTGGTTGTGAAACAGGATGATGTTCTATTTTAAAAATAGCATAGCCTGAAGGGAAGTTAAGAACAGCAAAGCTGACATTTGAGTATTAGAACTGGTTAGAAGCTGAATGAGGCAGCAGTACAGCTAGCAGTAGTGTGGTAAACAAAAAAGCAGTTATTTGCTAGGATTTGTTTTGGAAACAATTCTCCATAAACCTTTTGCATTTCTGCCTGTGTTGTGAGTAAGCACTAACTGCTCTATGTTCTGAACTAACCTGCAGGTGGCAGCCTAACCAGAAGGCGACCTAGAGAATTCAGATTTAATTCTAGCTCAGTCACCTAGATGCTCTTGTTGGCTGAATGTGGTCCTAGATCGAAAAGATAATGGCCACTTGGTTTATAACACGGATCACTCAGCACCCTTACAGCAGCCCACCTGGCAAAAGTGAGAGACAGAATGGGTCTCTGTAAGTTGTGTTAAAAATTTGTATGTCCTTACTGATGCTCCTGGTTTAATGTTTCAAGTCAAGGGGAAAGGTCAATTCAGAAACTTGATAAAATCATCTGGTTTTCTAAACAGAGTTGGATGTTTCAGGTGGTTTGCTCAGCAGGTTGGGTGTGGGATTCTGGGGAACATGGTGAGATCAATACTAATGGTTTGCTTCAGGTTGCTTGGCATCCTATTAATAGTGGCCCTTGTTGAATGCTAGATGAGACAAGTTGAAAGTCTGGTTCCAGCCTCTTTTGGTGAGGCTAATCCGAGAGGCTGAATGAGTGGCACACTTGTGGGAAAATTTCCCTTTTAAAGTTCAGACAGCAGAGATAGGAGAGGTGGGTGTTGTGGGAGATAGTGGGTCTTTTGATGGCTCTTGTATATTTCTGTGTATCTCGTGAGGGAAGTACAAATTGCCTTTTAATTCTGAACTATCTCTTTAAGGATGTTTAGCATCTACTCCTGAGGCTTGGCTGCAAGGGCAACCCATAGAAACATGAAGCTCGTGCTGCCTGAGTCTATGAACAAAAACTTTATTTCTGACCCATGAGTCTCATGTCCTCTGCCAGGACCCATGAAACTATGGCAGGCTAAATTGTAAAATTTCATACCCTTCACAGTTCTTGAGACTGGTAAGTCAAACCCTTTCTCCACACTTGTGATATACCTCACTTTATTATTTATATTTCGTCTTTATACTTCTAACATAATGTGACAAAATAGACTTTAAAGAAAAAACATTATCAAAGGGATAGATATTAGATCATGTGTGAAAAGAAAGTGAAAAGTGAAAGAAAGTGAAGTCACTCAGTCATGTCCGACTCTTTGTGACCCCTTGGACTGTAGCCTACCAGGCTCCTCTGTCCATAGGATTTTCCAGGCAACAGTACTAGAGTGGATTGCCATTTCCTTCTCCAGGGGATCTTCCCAACCCAGGGACTGAACCCAGGTCTCCTGCATTGTAGACAGATGCTTTACTGTCTAAGCCACATGTGTAGCTAGACAAATTAGAATCCCTTAGGAAATGCAAAAGAGGAAATAACAGAATTTTAGAACGTGGAAATTTTAAAACCCCTAATATTAGTAAGTGACATGCCCAAGGTAAAATAAACAAACAAATAAATAAACAAAAATAGTTCCACCTTTCAGGACAAATTAGGTTTCTAGTCTCCATATCCATTGTTTCTTTATTTCCAAAAGCTGACTTTAATAATGGATTAGAAAATATAAAGCTTCTGTTTATGACTACAATATAGTAAACAAAAGGTAGGATTCTTCAACTAAGAAGATAATCCCAGTTTCCCACAAACAACATGATTCTCAAACTGATTTTTAACAAATCAGGGACAAGAAGTGACATCAGGACTGCCATTGTTGAAAAATTTCAAAGTGGGAGAAAAAGAACCCCTGCCCTAAATTAATTAGCTTCAGCTGGAGAGCATCTACTTTTCATTATGATGTTCAAGTTCAATGATTTTAATTTTTCCTATTGACATTTTAGGACTTCCCTGGTAGCTCAGCTGGTAAAGAATTTGCCTGCAATGCAGGAGATCCCAGTTCAATAGGCTACACACTCCTGTATTCTTGGGCTTCCCTGGTGGCTCAGATGGTAAAGAATCTGCCTGCAATGTGTGAGACCTGGGTTCAAACCCTGGGTTGGGAAGATCCCCTGGAAGAGGGCATGGCAACCCACTCCAGTATTCTTGCCTGGAGAATTCCCATGGACAAAGGAGCCTGGTGGGCTACAGTCCAAGGGGTCGCAAAGAGTCAGATGCAACTAAGCACAGCACATCATTGACATTTTAACTGTAGTATTTGGTGATCTTTTGTTTTCATAGCATTTCAGCTGCACAGCGCTGGAGTGGTGAGCAGCTGAAAGGAGATACCCCACGTCCAAGGTCAGAAGTAGCGTCTGTGAGGAGATACCCCAGGTCCAAGATCAGGGGCACCAGCTGTGTTTTGCTGGACCAGCCATGAGGAGATACCCACATCCAAGGTCAGAGAAACCCTAGTAAGACAGTAGGCACTGAGAGAGGGCATCAGAGGGCAGATAAACAGAAACTACCGCCTTGTCTAAAAGAAAGAAACTATGAGCTACGCCATGTAGGGCCACCTAAGACACACAGGACATGGTGGAGGGTTGTGACAAAATGTGGTGTGCTGGAGAAGGGGATGGTAAATCACTTCAGTATTCTTGCCTTGAGAACCCCATGAACAGTATGAAAAGGCAAAAAGATAGGACACTGAGAGGTCCACTCCCCAGGCTGGTAGGTGCCCAACATGCTACTGGAGATCAGTGGAGAAATAACTCCAGAGATAGTGAAGAGATGGAGCCAAAGCAAAAACAACACTCAGCTGTGGATGTGACTGGTGATGGAAGCAAGGTCTGATGCTGTAAAGAGCAATATTGCATAGGAACCTGGAATGTTAGGTCCATGAATCAAGGCAAATTGCAAGTGGTCAAACAGGAGATGGCAAGAGTAGACGTTAACATTCTAGGAATCAGCAAACTAAAATAGACTGGAATGGGTGAATTTAACTCAGATGACCATTATATCTACTAATTTGGGCAAGAATCCCTTAGAAGAAATGGAGTAGCCATCATGGTCAGCAAAAGAGTCTGAAATGCACTACTTGGATGCAGTCTCAAAAACGACAGAATGATCTCTGTTCGTTTCCAAGGTAAACCATTTAATATCATAGTAATCCAAGTCTATGCCCCGACCAGTAATACTGAAGAAGCTGAAGTTGAACCATTCTATGAAGACTTACAAGACCTTTTGGAACTAACACCCCCCAAAAGATATCCTTTTCATTATAGGGGACTGGAATGCAAAAGTAGGAAGCCAAGAAACACCTGAAGTAACAGGTAAATTTGGCCTTGGAGTACAGAATAAACCAGGGCAAAGGCTAGTAGAGTTTCGCCAAGAGAATGCACTGGTCATAGCAAACACCCTCTTCCAACAACACAAGAGAAGACTCTACACATGGACATCACCAGATGGTCAACACTGAAATCAGACTGATTAATATTCTTTGCAGCCAAAGATGGAGAAGCTCTCTACAGTCAGCAAAACCAAGACCAGGAGCTAACTGTGGCTCAGATCATGAACTCCTTATTAACAAATTCAGATTTAAATTGAAGATAGTAAGGAAAACTACTAGACCATTCAGGTATAAACTAAATCAAATCCCTTATGACTATACAGTGGAAGTGGGAAACAGATTTAAGGGACTAGATCTGATAGAATGTCAGATGAACAATGGATGGGGGTTCCTGACATTGTACAGGAGACAGGGAGCAAGACCATCCCCAAGAAAAAGAAATGCAAAAAAGCAAAATAGCTGTCTGAGAAGGCCCTACAAATAGCTATGAAATGAAGAGAAGCAAAAAACAAAGGGAAAAAGGAAATATATACCCATTTGAATGCAGAGCTCCAAAGAATAGCAAGAAGAGAAAAGAAAGTTTTCTTCAGTGACCAGTGCAAAAAAATAGAGGAAAACAACAGAATGGGAAAGACTAGAGATCTCATCAAGAAAATTAGAGATACCAAGGGAACATTTCTTGTAAAGATGGGTTCAATTAAGGACAGAAATGGTATGGACCTAATAGAAGCAGAAGATATTAAGAAGAAGTGGCAAGAATACACAGAAGAATTGTACAAAAAAGGTCGTCATGACCCAGATAATCATGATGAGGTGATCACTCACCTAGAGCCAGACATCCTGGAATGTGAAGTCAAGTGGGCCTTAGGAAGCATCACTGTGAACAAAGCTAGTGGAGGTGATGGAATTCCAGATTGAGCTGTTTCAAATCCTAAAAGATGATGCTGTGAAAATGATGCACTCAATATGCCAGCAAATCTGGAAAACTCAGCAGTGGCCACAGGACTGGAAAAGGTCAGTTTTCATTCCAATCCCTAAGAAAGGCAATGCCAAAGAATGCTCAAACCACTGCACAATTGCACTCACCTCACATGCTAGCAAAATAATGCTCAAAATTCTCCAACACAGGCTTCAACAGTACATGAACCATGAACTTCCAGATGTTCAAGCTGGATTTAGAAAAGGCAGAGGAACCAAAGATCAAATGGCCAACATCCACTGGATCATCAAAAAAGCAAAAGAGTTCCAGAAGAACTCCTATTTCTGCTTAATGGACCATGCCAAAGCCTTTGACTGTGTGGATCACAACAAACTGTGGAAAATTCTGAAAGAGATGGGAATACCAGACCACCTGACCTGCCTCTTGAGAAACTTGTATGAAGGTCAGGAAGCAACAGTTAGAACTGGACATGGAACAACAGACTGGTTCCAAATCCGGAAAAGGAGTACGTCAGGGCTGTATATTGTCACTTAGTATGTCATTGTATACTGCTTAGTTAACTTATATGCAGAGTACATCACAAGAAACGCTGGGCTGAATGAAGCACAAGCTGGAATCAAGATTGCTAGGAGAAATATCAATAACCTCAGATATGCAGATGACACCATCCTTATGGCAGAAAGTGAAAAAGAACTAAAGAGCCTCTTGATGAAAGTGAAAAAGGAGAGTGAAAAAGTTGGCTTAAAACTCAACATTCAGAAAACAAAGATCATAGCATCCAGTCCCATCACTTCATGGCAAATAGATGGGGACACAGGGGAAACAGTGACAGACTTTTTTTTGGTCTCCAAAATCACTGCAGATGGTGACTGCAGCCATGAAATAAAAAATCGGTTACTCCTTGGAAGGAAAGTTTTGCCCAATCTAGACAGCATATTAAAAAGCAGAGACATTACTTTGCCAACATAGATCTGTCTAGTCAAGGCTATGTTTTTTCTAACGGTCATGTGAGAGTTGGACTTGAGAGTCAGATGTGAGAGTTGGACTGTGAAGAAGGCTGAGCCCTGAAGAATTGATGCTTTTGAACTGTGGGGTTGAAAAAACTTTTGAGATCCCTTGGTCTGCAAGGAGATCTAACCAGTCCATTCTAAAGGAGATCAGTCCTGGGTGTTCTTTGGAAGGACTGATGCTGAAGCTGAAACTCCAGTACTTTGGCCACCTCATGTGAAGAGTTGACTCATTTGAAATTACTCTGATGCTGGGAGGGATTGGGGGCAGGAGGAAAAGGGGACGACAGAGGATGAGATGGCTGGATGGCATCACCGACTCAACAGACGTTTGAGTGAACTCCGGGAGTTGGAGATGGACAGGGAGGCCTGGCGTGCTGCGACTTATGGGGTTGCAAAGAGTTGGACACGACTGAGCAACTGAACTGAACTGAACTGAAAACCAACGGAATAGGTAACTGGAATGAATATAATTAGAATCATTTTAGAGAATGACCATTTTAAGGTTCTACTTTATAGATCAATATAAAGTTTCCACTGAAAATTTTTCTAATGCTTAAACAGAATTGAATTGAACTAGTTTCTGTTCAGGTTTGTGACTTAAGTACTTGTTTTCTGCACATAATTTTTCAAAAAATATCTCCATTTTATAATTTTCTAATGGTATTTGAGATACATTTTAATGCATTTTTCTAGGTTGCTGAGTATCTCAACCTGAAATAAAATTGCTGTTTTTCATAAAAGTCTTAAATTGCCAATGAATAGCACTTTTAGGAAAGAAAGTTTTACTATTTAGTTTTAAGAGGCATCTTTTTGAATTTTGATGGAAACAATTTGAAATGTCGCTTGAAGTAGAAGCAAACTATAAACAAAGGGCAGAAGGAGCTATTCTCAAATCATTCACCTAATGAAAAATATATAAATCACCTCCTTATTAAATGAGCTGATGGTAAGTTTTTGTAAAACATAAATCTTCTCTGAGACTAAGCATAAATCTTTCTAGGGCCTTAAGCAGCAACTCCCCTATATTTCTGTATAGAGTCAATAAAAATAGGCTTATAACACGGAAAAATCCTCTATTTTAATTAACTAATTCATTTACATAAGTCTTTTGCCCACAAATTAATTGCCTTCTTTCTACTGACATACTAGTACCCTAAATATTTCAATAATCTCAATATTGGCCAGTTAATAAGAATTAAATATGAGTTATACAACTTTATTAGACTAATAGTATTAAGTCAAATTCAGGCAATTCATAGAAAGACTGTATAAAGGATTTTGATATGTAAAGAATTCAAAATAATCTGAAATTTAATTGCCTGTCAATTACTATGCTATAACACATATTTCTTAGGTATATATAAATATGTAAAAATGCTATAGAGCATATATTTATTCTCATAAAAGCAGAAAGAGAAAATATGCTTTATGGACATTTAACAAGAACTTCTACTTTATTTACCTAAAAAGAGACAGCTACAATTCTTTGGGAATGTTAATAAGAAAGCATCATTCAGTTGTTGAGGCCGTGATTTAAATGTATTCAAAGTAAATAATTTTAAATTAGAGCATAAAAATTCTAGTAAAAAATTTCTTTTGAAAAAATAGTTGTACCGACATTTGTACACTATTTGTATGCTAATCGCAAATGACCAGTTTATAAAATGATCAGCTTTAACTAACTGGTAGCTTCCAGTACTCTTGCCTGGAAAATCCCGTGGACAGAGGAGCCTGGTAGGCTGCAGTCCATGGGGTCGCTAAGAGTCGGGCACGACTGAAGTGACTTAGCAGCAGCAGCTTCTTCTTAAACTATACAGGTCCTGTGAAGGCAGTGACAGAGAGTGTTTATCTCTGTGTCCCCAAGATCTAGCATAGAAACTGATACACAGTTAGCATTCGAATAAGTAGAAGTAGGTAAAAAGGAAGGGAGGAGAGGGAAAGGGACCGTATCACCCACTGAACTGATTTGTGCACACTACTTTGGGGGTCCTTGGTGGCTCAGTGGTTAAAAATCTGCCTGCAATGCAGGAGACACAGAAGATGCAAGCTTGATCCCTGGGTCGGGAAGATCTCATGGAGGAAAAAATGGCAACCCACTCTTGGATCCTTCCCTGGAAAATTTCAGGGACAGAGGAGTCTGGTGGACTACAGTCTACGGGGTTGCAAAAAATCAGACATGACTGTGCACACACGCAAAACAATGCAGCACACTAGTTTAGAGAACAGCATTATTCCAAGGCTCTCACTAGCTGAGCACTATATGATCTCTGGGGCACTAGGGCCATCTGTTAATTTGTGCCATTTGATTTATAAAAGACCAGCTGGGATCCTCTCTCAGTCACTTTCGGTATTTAAGGTGGTTATAGGGTGAAGTCTGTGTCCCCTCTGTGCCTAAAACTCACATAAGCTGGATTTATCTGACCCCAGGACTGCATTTAAAGTGTCATTTAGTGTGCATGCCTGAGACATTTCCGCTGCTGATTAACCTAGCTTCTGGCTTCTGTGTCAACATTTGTTGCCATCTGGGTGAGAATTTAATAACTCCCCAAAGGGACAAGGCCGGAGCCACACCGGCACTTTCCTGGGAACTGAAATTCGTGGATATACTATACGAGAGTGCACTGTCCCACCTTCCTTCGCCTGGCGCTCCTGACACAGGAGTAAGGGCCAGAGGAAGAGAGCAGGAGGGTGAGGGGCAGCAGCTGACTGCCTTATTTCAGAACAGTTGCTGCCTGGCTTCTAAAGCTCCTGTCGGGGACTTTAGCAAGGCTTCAAGGAAAAACACCATAGTAGTATATTATCTGGCTGAGGAGAATCTCCTAGTAATAAGAATATAAAACATACACAACAGTTTAAAAAAGTCATGTATATAAAGATACACTACATTTACACAAAGACTTTAACAAATAACAAATAACTTTAATGACTTTAACAAATGACAAAGAATAAAGAAAATTTACTCGTCATATCTGAATATTTAAATGCAAAGGATTTCTATTTAATATTTAAACATAAAAAGTTAGTGTAAGAAATCATAATTCAACTAATTAAATAAAGCATAAAATATCTTTAATAAAATTATTAGGTCAAAATCTTCATGATTTCAGAAAAATTTATCAGAATCTTTTAAAATGTAAATTCAAATTATGATCTCAGAATAAACTGTATTTTGAGCAAACAAATTTGGATGTTATTGTTAATATAATAAGCTTTCTTTATTGAATTTTAGTTTTAGCTTTCAGAAATAAATATCTTCTTTGTAAGTTATAAATATCAACAGAAGAGACATTGCAAATTTATCAGTAACTCATGTTTTTCCTGGATTTATTGGGATATAATCTATACATCAGACTGTGTAAGTTTAAGGTGCACAACTTGATGATTTGAGATACATATATGTATAGTGAAATGATTACCAAAATAAGGTTAGTTAACACCTCCATCCCTTCATGTAGATACCTTTCTTTTATATGCGTGGTGATAATGCTTAGACCCAGTCTTTTAGTGACTTTCAGGTATATAATACAGCACTATTACCTAGAGCCACCACGTTGTAAAGTCGATTTCCAGAACGTATTCATCACGAAATTAGAAGTTTGTGCATTTTGACCATTTCCCTGTTTCCCCCACTCTCCATTCCTCCCAACCACTCTTCTATTATCTGTTTCTATGAATTCAGCTTTTTCACCTTCTGCATAACACTAGGAAGGGATAGCATTTGTGTTTCTGACCTATTTCATTTAGCATATCAGCCCAATGGCTCATCCATACTGTCACAAGTGGCAGGATTTCTTTTTATGGCTAAAAAATTGTGTGTGTGTGTGTGTGTGTGTGTGTGTGTGTGTGTGTGTATCTCCATGTTCTTTATCCACTAATCACTGTTAGGTTGTTTCCATGTCCTGGCTATTATTTTTTTTTAACTTTTTATTTTTACTTTATTTTACTTTATAATACTGTATTGGTTTTGCCATACATTGACATGAATCCACCATGGGTGTACATGCGATCCCAAACATGAACCCCCCTCCCACCTCCCTCCCCACAACAAAGAACACTGCAATAAGTATGGATGTGTAGATATTCCCCTGAAGTACAGTTGACCCTTTAACAACATAAGGGTTAGGAGTACAGTAAAAAACCTGTGTACAACTTTGCAGCCAATCCTCAGTATCCATGGTTCCACATCCTTGGATTCTACCAACCATGGGTCATGTAGTAAATCTGCAAATAACGGGGACTGTGCAACTCAAATCTGTGTTGTTCAAGGGTTAACTGTACTGACTGCTTTTCTTTTGGATGTATCCTCAGAAATCAGACTGCTAAATCATATGCTAGTCTTATTTTTAATTTTTTAGAAGAACCTCCATACTGTTTTTTATACTGTCTGCACTGATTCACGTTCCCACCAGCAGTGCATGAGGGTTTCCCTTTCTCCATACCCTTGCCAACTCTTGTTATCTCTTGCCTTTGTGATAACAGTGCTTCTGACAAGTGTGAGGGGATACTTCACTGTGGTTTTGATTTGCATTTCCCTGATGACTGGTGATGTTGAAATGCCTTTCATGTACTTGTTGGTCAACTGAATGTCTTCTTTGGAAAAAATATCTATTCAGGTCCTTTGCTCATTTTAAAATGTGACTATCTGGGATTTTGCTATTGAGTTTCTTATATATTTTGTATATTAAGCCTTTGTCAGATATATGGTTTGAAATATTTCTACCAGTCCATAGTTGGCTTTTTATTTTGTTGATTGTTTCTTTTGTAGTACAGAAACTTTTGAGTTTGATGTGGTCCCACATTTTTATTTTTGCTTTTGCTACTGGTACTTATGGAATCATAGCCAAAAATTTATTGCTAAGACCAATGTCAAGTAGATTTTCCTTATGTTTTCTTTTAGGAATATCATAGTTTCAGCTCTTATATGTAAGTCTTTAAATCATTGCAAGCTAATTTTTGTGAGTGACGTAAGATAGGGACCAATTCAATCTTTGGCATGTGATTATCCAGTTTTTCCCCAAACCATCTGTTGAAGAGACTGTATTTTCTCCAGTGAGTATTGTTGGCTCCCTTATGGAGTATGAGTTGACTGTATACACATGGATTTATTTCTGGGCTCCCAGTTAAGTTCCAGAGGTGTATGTGCCTCTTTAACAACAGTTAACATACTGTTCTGATTAATATAACTTTGTAATACAGTTAGAAGTCAAGAAGTGTGATGCCTCCAGCCTTGTTTTTCTTTATCAGGATTGCTTCAGGATATTTCATGATTCCTTAAGAGTTCTAGGAGTTTTTTTTTTTTTTCTATTTCTGTGAAAAATGCCATTAAAATTTGGATAAGGATTGCACTGGATCTACAGATGGCTTTGAGGAGTATGAATATGTTAACAATATTATTTCTTCCAACTCATGAAGACAGCATATATATTTATTTGTGTTTTCTTCAATGTCTTTTTTCCAAAGTCCTGTAGTTTTCAACACAGAGATCTTAGTATTTCCTTGTTTAAATTTATTCCAAGAATGTTATTGATGCTGTTGTTAACATGATTGCTTTATTTCTTTTTCAGTACTTTGTTAGTGTACAAAAATGAAACTGAGGTATCCTTCAGCTTTCCTGAATGTGTTTATTAGTTCTAAGAGTTTGTTGTTAGAGGCATTGAAATTTTCTACATAAAAGATCATAAAATCTGCAAATAAAGAAAGTTTTACGTTTTTCCTTTCTGATTTAGATGTATTTTATTTATTCTTCTTCCTTAATTTCTCATGCTAAGACTTCCAGTACTATGTTGAGTAGGAATGGGAAGAGCAGGCATATTGCTCTTATTCCTAATGCTGTTGTTCAGACGCTCAGTCAAGTCTGACTCTTTCCGAACCCATGGACTGCAGAACGGCAGGCTTCCCTGTCCTTCACCAACTACTGGAGTTTGCTCAAACTCATATCATTCGAGTCAGTGATGCCATGCAACCATCTCATCCTCTGTCCTCCACTTCTCCTTCTGCATTCAATCTTTCCCAGCATCAGGGTCTTTTCTAATGAGTTGGGTCTTTACATCAGGTGGACAAAATATTGGAGCTTCAGCTTCAGCATCAATCCATCTAATGAATATTCAGGATTGATTTCTTCTAGGATTGACTGGATTGATCTGCTTGCAGTCCAAGGGAATCTCAAGAGTCTTTCCCAACACCATAGCTTAAAAGCATCAATTCTTTGGCACTCAGCCATCTTTATGGGCCAACTCTCACATCCATACATGACTACTGGAAAAAACATAGCTTTGACTAGACGGACCTTTGTCAATAAAGAAATTTCTCTGCTTTTTAATATGCTATCTAGGTTGGTCATAGCTTTTCTTCCAAGGAGTAAGCGTCTTCTAATTTCATGACTGAAGTCACCATCTGAAGTGATTCTAGAGCCCAAGAAAATAAAGTCTGTCACTGTTTCTACTGTTTCCCCATCTATTTACCATGAAGTGATAGGACTGGAGGCCATGATCTTAGTTTTTTGAATCTTGAGTTTTAAGCCAGCTTTTTCACTCTCCGCATTCACTTTGATCAAGAAGCTCCTTAGTTCCTCTTCACTTTCTACCATAAGGGTGGAGTCATCTGCATATCTGAGTTTATTGGTATTTCTCCTGGCAATCTTGATTCCAGCTTATGCTTAATCCAACCCAGCATTTCTCATGATATACTCTGCATAGAAGTTAAATAAGCAGGGTGACAATATACTTGACATACTCCTCGCCCAATTTGGAACTTTGTTCCATATCCAGTTCTAACTATTGCTTCTTGACCTGCATACAGGTTTCCGAGAGGCAGGTAGGGTGCTCTGATTTTCCCATCTTTTGAAGAATTTTCCACAACTTGTTGTGATCCACACAGTCAAAGGCTTTTGTCTAGTCAATGAAGCAGAAGTAGATGTTCTTCTGGAATTCTCTTGGTTTTTCTATGATCCAACAGATGTTGGCAATTTGATCTTTACTTCATCTGCCTTTTCTAAGTCCAGCTTGAACATCTGGAATTTCTTGGTTCACGTACTATTGAAGTCTGGTTCGAAGGATTTTCAGCATTACTTTGCTAGCAGCTGAAATGAGTGCAATTGTATGGTAGTGTTAACATTATTTGGCATTGCATTTCTTTAGGAATGGAAAGAAAATTAACGTTTTCCAGTCCTGTGGCCACTGCTGAGTTTACCAAATTTACTGGCATATTGAGTGCAGCACTTTCACAGCATCATCTTTTAGGATTTGAAATAGGTCAGCTGGAATTCCATTAACTCCACTAGCTTTGTTTGTAGTGATGCTTCCTAAGACCCATTTGACTTCCCACTCCAACATATCCAGCTCTAGGTTAGTGATCACACCATCATGGTAATCTAGGTCATTACGATCTTTTTTACATAGTTCTGTGTATTATTGCCACCTCTTCTTAAAGTCTTCTGCTTCTGTTAATTTCATACCATTTCTATCCTTTATTGTGCCCATCTTTGCATGAAATGTTCCCTTGGTATCTCTAATTTTCTTGACGAGATCTCTAGTCTTTCCCATTTTATTGTTTTCCTCTATTTCTCTGCATTGATCACTGAGAAAGGCTTTCTTATCTGTCCTTGCTACTCTTTGGAACTCTGCCTTCAGATCGATATCATTCCTTTTCTCCATTCCCTTCACTGCTCTTCTTTTCTCAGCTTTTTGTAAGGCCTCCTCAGAGAACCATTTTGCCTTTCTGCATTTCTTTTTCTTGGGGATGGCTTTGATCACCACCTCCTGTACAATGTCACAAACTACTGTCCATAGTACTTCAGGTACTTTGTCTGCTGCTGCTGCTGTGAAGTCGCTTCAGTTGTGTCTGACTCGCAACCCCATAGACGGCAGCCCACCAGGTTCCTCCGTTCCTAGGATTCTCCAGGCAAGAACACTGTAGTGGGTTGCCATTTCCTTCTCTGTCTGCTGCTGCTGCTGCTGCTAAGTCACTTCAGTCATGTCCGACTCTGTGTGACCCCATAGATGGCAGCCCACCAGGCTCCCCCATCCCTGGGATTCTCCAGGCAAGAACACTGGAGTGGGTTGCCGTTTCCTTCTCCAATGCGTGAAAGTGAAGTTGCTCAGTCGTGTCGGACTCTTAGAAACCCCATGGACTGTAGCCCACCAGGTTCCTCCATCTATGGGATTTTCCAGGCAAGAGTACTGGAGTGGGGTGCCATTGCCTTCTCTGCCTTCTCTGTCTACCAGATCTAATTCCTTGAATCTGTTACCCCACTGCACTGGTTTCAAACTGGGAAATGCATGTTCCAATATACATTAAGGCTGTACATTGTCACCTTGCTTCTTTAACTTATATGCAGAGTACATCATATGAAATACCGGAATGGGTGAAGCACAAGCTGGGATCAAGATTGCTGGGAGAAATATCATTAACCTCAGATATGCATGTAACATCATCTTTATGGCAGAAAGCCAAGAGGAACAAAAGAGCCTCTTGATCAAAGTGAAAGAGAAGAGTGAAAAAGCTGGCTTAAAATTCAACATTTGGAAAACTAAGATAATGGCATTCCGTCCCATCACTACATGGCAAATAGGTGGAAAAACAGTGACAGACTTTATTTTCTTGGGCTCCAAAATCACTTCAGATGGTGACTGCAGCCATGAAACTAAAAGATACTTGCTCATTGGAAGAAAAGTTATGACCAACCTTGACAGCATATTAAAAAGCAGAGACATTACTTTGCCAACAAAGGTCTGTCTAGCCAGAGCTATGGTTTTTCCAGTAGGCATGTATGGATGTGAGAGTCAGACTATGTGAAATAGATCACAAGTCCAAGTTTGATGCATGAAACAGGGCACTCTAATCTGGTGCACTGGGACCACCCTGAGAGATGGGATGGGGAAGGAGGTGGGAGGTTATTTCGGGATGGGGGACACATGTACACCTATGGCTGATTCATGTCAATGCATGGCAAAAGCCACTACAATATTGTAAAGTAATTTGCCTCCAATTAAAATAAATTAATTAAAAAAAGAAAGCTGAACGCTGAAGATTTGATGCTTTTGATGCTTTTGAAATGCAGTGTTGGAGAAGACTCTTGAGAGTCCCTTGTAATGCAAAGAGATTCAAGCAGTGCATCCTAAAGGAGATAATATTCCTTCTGAATATTCACTGGGAGGACTGATGCTGAAGCTGAAACTCCAGTACTTTGGCCACATGATGCAAAGAACTGGCTCATTTGAAAAGACCCTGATGCTGGGAAAGATTGAAGGTGGGAGGAGAAGGGGACGATGGAGGATGAGATGGTTGCATGGAATCACTGACTCAATGGAGTGAGTTTGAGTAAGCTCCAGCAGTTGGTGATGGACAGGGAAGCCTGGTGTTCTGCAGTCCATGGGGTTGCAAAGAGTCGGACCCGACTGAGCAACTGAACTGAACTGAACTGATCTGAGCTACAGTCAGCTTCCAGTCTTGTTTTTGCTGACTCTATAGAGCTTCTCCATCTTGGACTACAAAGAACATAATCAATCTGATTTTGGTATCGACCATCTGGTGATCTTTATATGGAGAGTCATCCCTTGTATTGTTGGAAGAGGGTGTTTGCTATGACCGGTGTGTTCTCTTGGCAAAACTCTGTTAGGCTTTGCCCTGTTTAATTCTGTATTCTAAAGCCAAACTTGCCTGTTACTCCAGGTATATCTTGACTTCCTACCTTTGCATTCCAATCCCCTGTGATAAAAAGGACATCGTTTTGTGGTGTTATTTCTAGAAGGTCTTGTAGGTCTTCAGAGAGCCATTCAACTTCAGCTTCTCCAGTATTAGATGTTGAGGCATAGACTTGGATTACTGTGGTAATGAATGGTTTGCCTTGGAAATGAACAGAGTTCATTCTGTCATTTTTGTGATTGTACCCAAATACTGCATTTCATGCTCTTTTGTTGACTATGAGGGCTACTCCATTTCTTCTAAGGGATTCTTGCCCACAGTAGTAGATGTAATGGTCCTCTGAATTAAATTCACCCATTCTGGTCCATTTTTACTTCACTGAATCCTAAAATGTTATTGTTCACTCTTGTCATCTCCTGTTTGATCACTTCCAATTTAACTTGATTCAGGGACCTAACATCCCAGGTTCTTACGCAATATTGTGTACAGCATCGGACTTTACTTTTACCACCAGACACATCCACAACTGGATATTGTTTTTGCTTTGGATCAGCCTCTCATTTCTTCTGGAGCTATTTCTCTGCACTTCTCCAGTAGCATATTGGGCACCTACCAACCTGAGGAGTTCATCTTTCACTATCAAATCTTTTCACCTTTTAATACTGTTCAAGTATGGCTTTTCATACTTGTTCCTGATATTAGAGGAAAAGCTTTCAACATTTTACTGTTGATGATGTTAGCTCTGGACTTGTTATGTATGCTGTTTGTTATGTTGAGGTATGTTCCTTCTAGACTGAATTTGTTGAAGGTTTTTATCATTAAAGGTTTTTTGAATTTTATCAAATGTTTCTTTCTGTATCTATGAAGATGATTACATAATTTTTATCTTTCATTCTTTTAATGTAATGTATCACACTATTTGACTTTGTAGGTTGAAACATACTTGCACTTTAGGGAATACAGTGTATAATTCCTTTAATATGATTCTGAATTCAATTTGCTAGTATTTTGCTGAAAAATGTTGCATCTAGGATATTTGTCTCGAGTTTTCTTATAGTGTCTGTATCTGACTTTGATATCAAGGCAAGGTAATGTTGTCCTCATATTATGAGCATGGAACTGTTTCCTCCTCTTAAATTCTTTGGAATAATTTGATAAGGACAGGTATTGATTTTTCTTTCAATGTATGGTGTAATTCATCCATACAACACCTTGTCCCAGACTTGTTTTTGTTGAGAGGGTTTTGATTACTGATACAATTTTTTCACTTATTATTAGCCCAATAAAATTTTCTATTTATTTATGATCCAGCTATCTGGTTTGTTGGTGTATAATTGTTCATAGTAGTTTCTCATAATCCTTTGTGTTTCTATTGTATTATTTATAATGTTTTCTCTTTTATTTCTGATTTTATTTAGTTTTTTTCTCTGTTTTTCTTGGTTAATCTACCTAAGTTTGTCAAAAACCAACTCTTGGTTTAATTGATCTTTTCTACTGTTTTTCTATTCTCCATTTATGTCTGCTCTGACAATTGATTTCTTCTTCTTTTTTTAAAATTCTGCTGCCTCAGACTTTGTTCTTCCTTTCCAAGTTCCTTTACAAATAAAGCTATACAGTGTTTGAGATCTTTATTTTTCTTAATTTAGGAATTTATAGTTTTTTATTAGTTATAGCTAATTCTCTCAGAATTGCCTTTGCTGCACCCCATAAGTTTTGGTATGTTTTGTTTCCATTTTAAGATATTTTTGTATTCCCCTTTAATTTTTGACCCATTGGCTGCTTAGGAGTGTGTTGCTTAATTTTCACATATTTTTGAATTTTCCAATTTTTCTGTTTTTATTGATCTCTAGTTTCAGATTGTCTTATTTCATTTGAATATTTTTGCCTCCTTCGTTGAAGATTAACTGACTGTAGGTGTGTGGGTTTATTTTGAGGTTCTTTATTCTTTTCCATTTGCCTATATCCCTGTTTTTATGCCAATACCATGATGTTTTGACAACTAAAGTTTTGTAGTATTATCTGAAGTCTGGCAGCTCTATGCCTCCAGCTTAGTTCTTCTTCCTCAGAGTTGCTTTGACAATTTTGTCTTTTGTGGCTCCATATAGCTTTATGGATTATTTGTTTTAGTTCTGTGAAAAATGTTATGGGTAAATTGATAGAGATTTCACTAAATCTGTTTATTTCTTTGGGTTATATGAACATTTTAACAATATCAATCCTTCCAATAGAAGAGAAATGGATAACTTTCCATTTTTTTGAATCATCTTCAATTTCTTTTATCTATGTCTTAATAGATTTCACCATATAGGTCATTCACCTTCTTGGTTAG
Organism: Capricornis sumatraensis; assembly: GCF_032405125.1. Taxonomy (NCBI): domain Eukaryota; kingdom Metazoa; phylum Chordata; class Mammalia; order Artiodactyla; family Bovidae; genus Capricornis; species Capricornis sumatraensis. The sequence goes on from NC_091079.1 coordinate 10,865,776, forward strand.
AAGTATTTTACTAAGTATTTTACTATTTTATGTGATTTTATATGGGATTTTAAAAACTTTCTTTTTCTGGTATTTCACTGTTAGTGTAAAGAAATGCAGTAGATTTCTATATATTAATCTTGTATCCTGCAACCTTGCTGAATTCATTTATCAGTTTTAATAGTTTTTGTGTGAAGTGTTTAGGGTTTTCTATATAGAGAATCATGTCATCTGCATAATGACTATTTAACCTCTTCCCTTCCAATTTGGATACACTTTATTTCTTTTTCTTGTCTGATTGCTGTGACCGAGTCATCCAAAACAATGGTGAATATAAGTAATGAGAGGGGACTTCCTTGCTTGTTTTAGAATGTAACAGGAAGAGTTTCCTCTTTTCGTTGGTAAGTACAGTGTTGGCTGTGGGTTTGTCATAAAAGGCTCTTATTATGTTGAGATATGTTCCCTTTATACCCACTGTGGTGAGAGGATTTTATCAAAAGTGAATGCTGAATTTTATCAGATGCTTTTCTGTGTCTATTGAGATGATCATGTGGTTTTTGTCTTTTCCTTTTCTAATGTGATGTATCACACTGGTTGATTTGAGCATGTTGAAACGCTCTTATGACCCTGGTATTTGTCCAGCTTGATCATGGTGTATGATTCTTTTCAAGTATGCTGCTAAGTCAGTTCAGTCATGTCCGACTATGTGTGAACCCATAGATGGCAGCCCACCAGGCTCCCCCATCCCTGAGATTCTCCAGGCAAGAAAAATGGAGTGGGTTGCCATTTCCTTCTCCAATGCATGAAAGTGAAAAGCGAAAGTGAAGTTGCTCAGTCATGTTCGACTCTTTAGCGACCCCATGGACTGCAGCCTGCCAGGCTCCTCTGTCCATGGGATATTCTAGGCAAGAGTACTGGAGTGGGGTGCCATTGCCTTCTCCGAGTGATCCCTCATCTTTAATTTTTTGCAATTGTTTAAGAAGGATGCATATAAATTCTTATTTTTATTTTTGGTGGAATTCCCCAAAGACCCATCTGGTCCTGGACTTTTGTTTGTAGGAAGTTCTTTTTTTTCTATTACAAATTCTATTTCACTTCTAGTGGTCAATCTTTTTCAAAGATTTGTTTCTTCTTAACACAGTTTTGGAAGGTTGTATGTTTCTAGATACTTGTTTATTTCTTCTAGGTTGTCCAATTTGTTGGCATATAACTGTTCATAGCATAATGTTATTTTTGTTTGTTTGTTTTTCTGTGGTATTTGTAGTTATTTTTCCTCTTTCATTTCTTTTTTTGATTATTTGGGTCTTATCTCTCTTTTTGATGGTGAACATGGCTAGAGATTTGTTGATTTTGTTTTAAAAAAAAACCCAGCTCTTAGTTTTATTTATCTTTTCTATAATTTTTATCTCAATTTTATTTATCTTTCTGATATTTATTATTTCCTTCATACTATTGACTTTTTTGTTCTTCTTTTTATAATTCTTTCAGGTGACAGTTTAGGTTGTTTATTTGAGGTTTTCTTGTTTCTTGAAGACAGCCTGTATCACTATGAATTTCCCCATTAGTATAGGTTTTGCTATATCCCCTAGATTTTGTAAGACTATGTTTTCACTGTTGTTTGTCTTGACTGATTTCCTGTTTCATTTTACCATTGATCCATTGTTTTTTTCATAGTGTGTTATTTAATCTCCATATTGTTTTTTTTTTTTTTCTTCTTCCTCTTTTCTTTCTATGGTTCATGTCTAGTTTCTTACCACTGTGGTCAGAAAAGATGTTTGAAATAACTTCTACCCTTTTAAATTTGTTGAAACTTGCTTTGTGTCTTAGTATGTGGTCTGTCCTAGAGAATGTCCCACATACACTTGGAAAGAATGTGTATTCTGGGTTTTTTGGATGCCGTTTCCTGTAGATATCAATTAAGTCCAGCTGTAAATCTATTGTGTCATTTAGGAGCTCTGTTGCCCAACTAATTTTCTGTCTAGAAGACAGGTCTTCTGATGTCAGTGCAGTGTTTAAGTATCCCACTATCATTGTATTCTTGTTATCTTTTCCTTTTATGTCTATTATTATTTGCTTTATATTAACATTATTTACATTTAGGTGCTCCTACATTGGCATATATGTTCAATTCAGTCACTCGGTTGTGTCCGACTCTTTGTGACCTCATGGACTGCAGCACGCCAGGCCTCCCTGTCCATCACCAACTCCCGGGCTTACTCAAACTCAAGTCCATTCAGATGGTGGTGCCATCCAACCATCTCATCCTCTGTTTCCTCCTTCTCCTCCTGTCCTTAATCTTTCCCAGCATCAGTGTCTTTTCCAAAGAGTCAATTCTTTGCATCAGGTGGCCAAAGTATTGGAGTTTCAGCCTCACCATTACTCCTTCCAATGAATATTCAGGACTGATCTCCTTTAGGATGGACTGGTCGGATCTCCTTGCAATCCAAGGGACTCTCAAGAGTCTTCTCCAACACCACAGTTCAAAAGCACCAATTCTTTGGTGCTCAGCTTTCTTTATAGTCCAACTCTCACATTCATACATGACTAATGGAAAAACCATAGCTTTGACTAGACAGACCTTTGTTGACAAATATTTTAATGAGTCTAATATCTTCTTGTATGGATCCCTTTATCAGTATCTAATGTCATTCTTTGTCCTTTGTTATTCACAGTCTATTTTGTCTGATATGAGTATTGCTATCTTTGGCTTTGTGTTGCTTTCATTCTCATGAGACATCTTTTCCCAGCCCCTCATTTATCAATATAGCATCTTTAACCCTAAAGTGAGTCTCCTGTAACAACATATTGTAGATACTCGTTTTTTTTTTTTTAATACAACCTTTGAATCAATGTCTTTTGATTGGAGCATTTAGTCCATTCACATTTAAAGCAATTACTTATAAGATGTATTTATTGTCATTTTAAACCTTATTTTCTACTTGATTTTTCAGTTCTCTTTGTTTCTTTCCTTTTGTGCTTTGATGGTTTTCTCTTGAATTAACTTGAGTTTCTTTCCTCTTGGAGTTTTGTGAATCTGTTGAATGTTTTTGATTTGTGATCACTCTGGCTTTCAAGTACGATAATCCAGAATTGTATCTGCTTGCATTAGACTGATAGTTGTATAAGTTCAGGCATATTCTAAAAAAAAATCTAGTCTTTACTTCCTTCTTCTGCATTTTGTGATTTTTATATCCTATTTTACAGTATGATGTTTGTCTTTTTGCTGTTAACTGTAGTCATAGTTGTTTTAATAAAATATTTATTGTTTTAAATCTATGTACTAGTTTCTTTAAGGGATGTTTAATCCTTTTTTTTTTTAATTGGCCTATCCTATTGTGGTTTTACCCTTTCTTACATATTCTTGCTTCTTTTCTATTTAGAGAAGATCTTCAATACTTTTTAGGAAAGACTTAGTGCTGTATTCTTGTAGTTTTTGCTTGTCTGAGAAATTCTTTGTTTCTCATTCTAAATGATAATCTTAATAGGGAGAGTATCCTAGGTTGCAAGTTTTCCCCTTTCAGAACTCTGAATATATACTGCAAAATATATATTCTGGTTTGCGAATTTTCTGTAGAGAAATCAACCTGTGGGGGTTCCCTTGAAACTGACTCTTTGTTTTTCTTTTCCTTACTTTTGAATCCTCTTTAACTTTTGTCATTTTAATTATGGTATATTTTGGTGTAGGTCTACTGGGTTCATCTTGTTCAGGACTCTCTATACTTCCTATACCTGGATATCTGCTTCCATCTTTAGGTTTGGAAAATGTTCAGCCATAATTTCTTCAAATACATTTTTGATCCTCCTTTTTTTCCCTTCTGGGATCCTTATTGTGTGTAGGCTGGCAGATCTCATATGCTGCTTTCTTTTTTTCTGTCCATTTGTCTTTCTATCTGTTGTTCTGATGGTGTTATTTCCATTATTCTATCTTCCAGATCACTTATTTGTTCTTCTGCATTATTTAGTCTAATTTCAGTTCTATTTTTCTCTCAGCAGTTGAGTTGTCTAATTTTGATTGTTTCCCTATAGTTTCCAGTTCCTTGTTACAGTGACCTGAATTTCTATTGAAAGTCTTTCTTAATTCCTTTAACATTTTTATTACTTTTTTCAACTCAAGATCTAGTATACTGAAGAGGTCTGTTTCATTGATTATTTTTAGGGGATTTTGCTTGTTCTCTTTGCTAAGAGTAGTTCCTTTGCTTCTTTATTTTACTTACACTTCTGTGACTCTACAAATTTAGAAGAAATAGTTACTACTGTGGTCTTGAGGGCTGTTTTTATGTGGGAGCATCCCTATATAGACAATGTGAGTCTAATATCTCTGTCTTAATAGCTGTCTCTGTTATGGATGCCTGTCACATCTTCACCCAGAGTGTGCTGGCTGTTATGCCCTTGATAGAGGTTATGACTGGTGTTGTGTAGAGATCCTGCACTGGATGTTGGGCAGCACCTCCTCTTCTCTCTGTGACTGTCACGGCCTTGTTGGGGATTGGGTCTTCTTCCCAGTTGTTGCAGCAGAAGCCCTGATGTTTGTTGTGAGAAGGCTCTGCTGCTCTTGAGTTTGTGCTCTGTAGCAAGGAGATGAGTGCTGAAGCAAGAGAAGCTCATATGGTCACAGCGAATGTATGCACCACCTCGCAGGCATCCAAGATTCTGTTTAGAAGCAGCCCATGCTGCATTCCTTTCTCTGTTGTGTTTGTCCCTGACCTAGTGTAAGGCAGGCCCTGAGGATCAGGGCATTGTGGCTACAGAAACTGAAGTGGTTGAGCTGCCACCTGAGACCTGAGCTGCCTCTGTAGTAGGGCTCTCCCAGGGCCTGTCCCCCCAGATTCTAGCTTCAGGCTTTGTGTGAGCTGGGTGGAACTGGAGCACTTCTGCTGGGAAAGGAACCAGTGCAAGCTTCTCCCTAGGGCCTGTCCACTGGAGACATGTGATACTGTGGATTATGTCCCTCACCTGATGTGCACGCCAACAAAGTCTGCTGCTGCAGGACCTCCTGACCCCCACATGTCCCTGATGTGACAAGTGCTGATTGTGGGCTCAGATATCATCAGCCTCTTCCCCATAGTGTGTGTACTCACAAAGCCTACCAGTGGACCTGTGCCCTGCCATGAGCAGACTAACAGTGGGCTTTCTAATGGTAAATCCACACCCTCCCATGTGTGTGCCAACAACAGGCTCTGCTCTCCAGTTGCTGCAGTAGAACCCTGAAGGTTGCATTTGAGAAGGCTCTTAAGTTTGTGCTCTGTCCCAAGGAGGTGAGTGCCAAAGCAACAGAGACCCACGTGGTCACTCTGAACCTATGCACCATTTATGCAGGCATCCACGGTTCTGCTCAGAAGCAGTTCAGGTCACATCCCTTTCTCTGTTGTGCTTGTCCCTGACCTAATGTAAGCCTGGGCTGGAGAGGCCTGCACTACACTCCTGCCCTTTGGGCTGTTTCTGCATATCTAGGCTGAGTCCTTTCCCAGGATCCATCCACATAAGCCCAAGTTTCAGCAGCTGTCCACTCAATGTACTAGCAGCTCCACCTGAAGGACATTTAAGGTTAGGAAGTGCGTTGAGGTGGCAGCCATCAGAGCCAGTCTCTCTCTGTCCTGACAGCTAACAAGCCAGCACATGCAGACCTCCTCACGGGCAGAGTCCAGGCCCCTCCAGATCCCCTATCTAGCCAAATGGACCTCCCAGCCAGTGAAGGGGGTTCACAAGCGGAGGGGTCATCTGTAAGGGTTTTTCTTCTTTCACAGCTCCCTCCCAGGGGGGCTGGTCCTGTTCCAATGCCTTTTTGTTATCCTACCAGTTGTGTGGGGATCTTTCTTGCAGCTTTGGCTATGTAAGAGGTCTTCTGCTAGTTTTCAATGACAATTTTACCACATGTAGATGTCTTTTTGATGTGTTTTGGAAGATGGTAAGCTGCATATCCTTCTAATTCACTCTCTTAACCTCCCACTTTGGAGCTTCTCTCATATCTTTAGATAAGTATGAAAATCAGCTTGTACTCCTTTAGTGTCTGGCCACTGAATAGTGCAAAGAGACATCTAAAGGGTGTTACTTGGCAGAAAGATGTCAGTTGTCGCTTGACATTGACATAGTCCAATATAATATTCTGGCTGAGGGGCCAACTTTGCTTATCAGGCGAAATGATACAGATTGCATTTTAGTCTTCAAACACAAGTTGCAAATGACTGTGTAATCAGATAACTACATGGAATGATTGAGCACATAACTCAGTTGAAGAAAAATAAACATGTGATTTAAATAAAATGAGCAAACTTTAAATCACTGCCAAATAATTTAAGAAATACACTCCACAAATTATAAAAAAATGAATAATATGCAGTTAAAGCCTCCTCTCAAATAGTTTTTATTCCCATCTTGAAAATCAAAGCTTCAAGCACAGAATTCCACCCTAATTGAATTTGGCTATTCCTAAGAAAGTCATTTGTTTGTTTCCTTAGATTTTCCATTTATGAAGAAATATTTGCATTCTAAGTGAGCATTGCAAAGATTATTTGTGTAAGATAGCATTAACATAGTGTTCAGGATGATATTTTCAAGTACAAAGATAAATATAAATGTTATCAAAGCCACATAGTCTTTGCAAGTCCTGTGCTGCCCTAATGGGAGGACCCTCATTCAGATGCTAGAAGATTTCTTTAAACTTGGCCTTCTATGATCAGCATAGGTCTCAGAAAACTGATGATTTAAATTCTTAATTTATGTCATTAGCTAATATCAACATAAAATTTGAGAGGCCTCAAGCTACACATGATCTTAGTTAAACATCTTTCTTCTTTTCCATTAAGCTTAGTGTCATTCTCAGACCAAATCTTTAACTTAAATGAGAAACCTTAATGGCCTATGAAGAAAATCTATAACAGCAAATCGTATCCAAATATGAAAGCATTACATATTTATGACTAAATGTTTAATAAATGATGAACCATTTAATTGAGAGCAATGCCATTATGTGGACATTATAAACTTTCCTCATAAATCTGTAACTGAAATATCTCTATTTTATCATTTTCAAATCTTAGAAGCAACTCACATAGGCAAAAGCAATGGGCTTGAATGGGTTTTGGAGAATGTAACAATCAGTTTAAACAGGTAGCTATTTTTACATTGGGTGTTATAGTTTATTCTTTTATAGTTTTTAGAGTAAGAAGACCTGTCTCTGCTTTCATTAACTTTAAATGTCACGTTAAGAATGTATAATCAAACCCTGAAGGGGAAAAATTATGAACCATATGGAGGGTGGGGAAAATTGCTTAGGTTAAGTACTGCTTCCAGATTTTTCCAGTGACTACCTGCATGACCTCAGGTTAAGCCCTTCACTGCTGTGGGTAGAAGCTCCATCTTTAAAATCTGGAGGTTTGCTTAGATCTACTTTGAAGTCACTTTCAGTTCCCAAAATATCTAATGGCTTAAATTCTGTATAGTCATGATATACTGTGAGCAGTCAACAGGGTAACATATTTCAGTTATGAATTTTGATTTCAAAACTACTTACAGTTAGGGTTGGTGGTCCTGGTGGTCCCATATCTCCCTAAAGGATGAAAGAAAAGCTGCAATTACCAATAGTCCCTTCTTGCCCACATATTTACAAATTTTAAGAATGGATCAAAGCAATATTTAGATAAATCTGGATGGAAAGAAAAGTAGAATTTTATCTTGATAAAAGTGTCTTCACAATGAAAAATTTATCACATGCTTTTAGCTATCATGATATAAAAATCACCTTGTGCATCCCCATGCTTTCTGCAGCAGCAAAACTTGTTTTGAAAAGCTGAAATAATCTAATTTCTATTCTTTTGTCTACTAATCCAAAATTAGAAAGAGTATCTCTTCAAATATGGTTACTTGCCAATGGAGCAGCTGGGAAATGTCACAATGACAGATTATATTTCTGACAAAGTTAGCACAGTAATAATAAGTGGGTCAGCAAAATTAATAAGTGGGTCTCCCCACTTCATGCCTTCAGCAGCCCCATTGCCTCTTTTAAAGCTTTGCTGAACTGGCCTTGCACTTGAGAACGCTTGTAAGAGGTTTTGCCTATAGTCACGAAATTTTAAATACTAATGTTGCTTTGCTGACAATTACATGAATACAAATTACCAGGTAGGTATATTGAAAAACTATTCAAAATCTAAAGAATATGGTTAATCTGAATGTTTATTATTTTTCAACTTATAAATATGTCACCTATATGCTTTATTGTATCACCGTATATATTTACTTCATGGGAACTCTTGGTCATTAAGATCAAGCATCACAGAGAGAGGTAAGACAGGGGTAGAGAATTAAGAGGTACCAACCACTTATGCACAGAGTAAATAAGCTACAAGGACATACTGTACAACACAAGGAAGATAGCCAATATTTTATAATAGCTTTAAATGGAATATAAGCTATACAATTTTTGAATCACTATGCTGAGTCAAAATGAATCACTATGCTGATTAGTATTCCTGAAACTAATAAAATACTGCAAATTAAACTATACTTCAATTGAAAAAAAAAAAAAGGCTTTTCTGGTGGCTCAGAAGGTAAAGAATCCACCTGCAATGCAGGAAACCCTGGTTCAGTCTCTGGGTTGGGAAGATCCCCTGAAGAAGGCAATGGCAACCCACTTCAGTATTCTTGCCTGGAGAATCTCATGGACAGAGGAGTCTCATGGGCTACAGTCCATGGGGTAGCCAAGAGTTGGACACAACTGAGCAACTAACATTTTCACTTTTTCAATAAAAAGTGAATACCTTTTAAAAAGGTAAGTCTTAGAATGTTAAATTTGAAAATTAGAGAACTTCTATCTCATCAAATTCCCTCATTTTGTAGATAAATATACTGAACCCCAGAGTGCTGATGGTGAATTAAATAAAGTTATCGCATAAGGAAAAAAAAAATCAAGCATCACTGCCTTAACCCCTCTTCAAATGGACATTATGGAACCAACACTGGGTAGCAGGGGGCACTGGATATTGTATTCTTATGTGGGAGTATCTCTACAACATTCTCTTTTCTCATTTAACAAAATCACCTGAAAAGTGAACACTTAGCCTTGTGTAATCATTATATTGGGAACAACTGAATAAAAATAACCAATAGTTGTTAAAAAAACATTGATGAAATTTAAATCAGTCATTGGGGACCAATTTGCAGGCAACTTTATTGAGAAGGTAAATACTAGAGACAGACAAAGATTTCTAAATATGTTGAGAATGAAGAACAAAATACAGTGCAAAATGCCCATATGTACAATTGTCATCAAACTAGGATCACCCAATGGCCTTACTCAAAACAACTCTTGCTTTTACTATCTCATAATTTTCTTTTCAAGGTCCCTGTTGATAGGCCCCTATAAAATGACATGAGAAAATGTGGTAGGAAGAAGGGCATTCAGATGAAGACTGAGATGCACAGTTATCCTTTTTCCCCACAAAGGCCACCTGCTTCACCATGGCAGCATCTCAGTGCTACTGGCGAAGGTCCCCAGTGCAGGATATCGGTGCAAATTTGTGATGGAATGAATACCTAATGGTGCCGAGCAAGGGAGAAAAAAGGGAAATCTTATAAACACAAATTACTGTTGACTAGCAATTGTGCATTTAGTCTCTTCAAACTAACTGAATGAACCAAAAGGCTTTTCTTGTTTAGTTTAGTTTAGTTTTTTTTTTAAACATAATAGCCTTTGGTTAATTTTAACAAAATTACATTTTGGCTGTTAAACAGGATCAGTGAAAAGTCACTGCATAGGTTCTCAGGGTTTTCTTGAGAAAAGACCAGGTAAATACTGTACCTTTTCTCCTTTTGGGCCAGGTGGACCACGAGGACCCAAGTCACCTTTCACACCCTGCACAAAGAACACAATCGATGTGATTTCTATACACAGTTCACAGAAAGCTTCAATTTCTAACAAGTCACTAGTCGAAATTTAAAATCATAATTTACTGTACTCCCAAATCCCATTCTTCAGTGTGTGGTATAGAAAAACTGGCAGTAAAATGATATACAACATCTGCGCTGTGATGGGTACAGACACAGTGTCAGTGCGAGGCCGCAATACTGCATATTAGTGCAATTTTGCTTCTTGCTAAAATTACATTAATTCACCATCTGGGAGAGCATCATCTAAAGATCTATATGAGCTTTTAAGTATCCACTTTGGCTTAAATTTGTCGATCTTGTAAATACCTCTGATTTAGCATTGATTTGGCTTTTTTAAAGCTTGCCCTTAAAATTCAAGGTTTAAATCAAAAACATTTTTTGTTGTCTCTATAGAGAAATCTAATTGGAGGGGGAAAGGGATGAAGAATACATTGTTTTCCTATCCCTCATAAATTTGGAGCTAAAATGCAGTCTCTCTCCTGTTTTAAAGCCTGGTTTGTTTCTCTAATTCTTATTTCTTTTTTTTACCTGGATTTATAAAAGCATGGCAACCCACTCCAGTACTCTTGCCTGGAAAGCCCCATGGATGGAGGAGCCTGGTAGGCTGCAGTCCATGGGGTCGCGAAGAGTCTGACACAACTGAGCGACTTCACTTTCACTTTTCACTTTAACGCATTGGAGAAGGAAATGGCAACCCACTCCAGTGTTCTTGCTTGGAGAATCCCAGGGACAGCAGAGCCTGGTGGGCTGCCGTCTATGGGATCGCACAGTCGGACATGACGGAAGCGACTTAGCAGCAGCAGCAGCAGCATAAAGACAGCAGTTAAAACTATATAAGACATATCTGATAAACATATTCATGAGTCTTCTGGACTGTTGGGTGTTTTAGTGGGTATATGGTTGATCTGATTCAGAATTTGACAGCTGTCAGGAACAGCACAATAGATTTCACTGGAGATCAGTGCTACAGCTGAATGTTTTCAGTGTAAACAGGAAGAAAAGATAGACATGTCCTACGTGGTAAACAGGAAAAATACTTTTCTTAACACACTGGATGAGGGAAGAACAATAACAGAAAAAATATTCTGAAGCCACACAATGCACAGTAAATCCAGGCATCTTACTGTTCCCAATTGAGGAATCCAGCTCTTACTGCTCTGACATTTTACAGTGAATAAACAATGCCAAATGCTACCACTTGTAGCTACCCAATATAGAAGCTGATGATGAATTTAAAGGAACAGAAGAAAACCAGATATTTAAAATAATCTCGTTAAAATTTGTTATCTTGTGAAAACTGCAGTCTTATACTTTAAGAAAAAAATTTAATAGATGAAAATACCTAATTGGTTAAAAAAGAAAAAATCAAAACACCTTTGTGGTTGCATAAACTCCTTCGTGGATAAAATTCATAGCTATGCTTTCTTCCTTTATTACCTCTGGGTATTTATAAAACAAAGATGAGTGAAGAATTAAATTATAATTGAAATGTGATATTCTCTTATTATTTGACATATCCATTCCTTCCCGTATCAAGCGACACATACTGTTTATACATGTCTCTGGAGTAAAACTTGGCACCAACATATTTTGAACACTTGCAGAAAGAAAATGGCCATTTCTGTGAATCAAGTTTATTCTTAGTTCACGCATCCATTTATTCCGTGGACATTTATTGGATACCCTTTGTACAGTCACCACTACAATCATCAGATCTGCACTGCCCAATATGTAGCCCAGGGCCACATGTAGCTGTTCATCCTTGAAAGGTGACTGGTCTGAATGGAGATATGCCATGAGTGTAAAATACCATTGGGTTTTCAACATTTGGTACAAAGAAATGAATGCACAGTAGCTCATTAGTAATTTTTATGTTGGTTATGTATTGAAAAGGTTTCCCTGGTGGCTCAGAGGGTAAAGCATCTGCCTGCAAGGCGGGAGACCTGGGTTCGATCCCTCGGTCGGGAAGAACCCCTGGAGAAGGAAATAGCAACCCACTCCAGTACCCTTGCCTGGAGAATCCTATGGATGGAGTAGCCTGGTAGGCTACAGCCCACAGGGTCGCAAAGAGTCAGACATGACTCAGTGATTTCACTTTCATTTTTATGTATTGAACAGATAATGTACATATGAGATTAAATAAGATATATTATTAAAATTCTTTTCACCTGCTTCTTTTTACTTTCTCAAATGTGGCTAAGAGAAAGTATAGCATATTTATATTTGTCTTTTGAGTCCTCCTCTTGACTAGGCCTCAACCCTGGCCCCTGTCCATCCATGGCCTGCCCAGCCCAGTTTTATCAAGAATCTTGTTAACTTAGTTTAGAGAGAATCCCCTAGCCTTAATGTCTGTTCTTAGCAATATTCCATTCAATGACCACCTCTCTCTATTCCTTGGCTATACATCCCCACTCATCCTTGCTGAATTCAGAGTTGAGGCCAATCTCTCTTCCTTATTGTAATACTCATATTGTGATAATCTTGACTAAAAATTCTTCTTTACCATTTTAGGGCTTCTCTGTTGGCTCAGAGAGTAAACAATCTACCTGCAATGCAGGAGACCCAGGTTTGATTCTTGGGTAGGGAAGATCTCCTGGAAAAAGAAATGGCAACCCACTCCAATATTCTGGCTTAGGGAATTCTATGGATAGAGGAGCCTGGCAGGCTACAGTCCATGGGGTTGTAAAGAGTCAGACACAACTGAGCGACTAACACTTTCACTACTTTTTCACCATTTTAGCAAGTGTCAGAATAATTTTTCCCTTAGCAAAGTCAGATTTCCTGCTGCAGTGGAATTCATGGTGTAGAGGAGGGTGACTGACAGTGACTGGGTGCACAGGCTGAATGCAAGGCAATGGGGGTAGCGGCTGGAAATGGGCTCTGTGTAGAGGGAGTGTTTGCTGTTGTATAGGATCCAGTCTTGCACCGATCCTGGGAAACGGTGTTGGGGGAGAGGTAAGGGACTAGCAAGCACAACAGCCCCCGGATGGAAGGAGTGTCATGAGCAAGCGAGGAGGTGAGGAGTGGGACGTGAACTCAAGGGCAGTCAGGGGTCATGGCACATAGAGAACTGTAGGATGTGGAGACAAGGCAGGGTTTTGATCTAGGAGCAAGGGGAAGCCATTTAGGGTTTGACGGTGTTTCCTGAAAAGGAGAATTTTGGCTACAACATGAAAATAGATTGCAGGCAGCAAGAGCAGAAGCAGAAAGGGGCTCTCACAGCTTTGCAGGCAAGAGAACAAGATGGCCAGAAGTGGGAATGGAGTTGCAGAAATGCTGGAGGTGGGCCCTGGGAAAGGAGGGACTGAGGCTGGTTTGTACTTGCAAAAAAGCAAAATGGCTGTCTGGAGAAGCCTTACAAATACCTGTGAAAAGAAGAGAGGCGAAAAGCTAAGGAGAAAAGAAAGATAAGCATCAGAATGCAGAGTTCCAAAGAATAGCAAGAAGAGATAAGAAAGCCTTCTTTAGCGATCAATGCAAAGAAATAGAGGAAAACAACAGAATGGGAAAGACTAGAGATCTCTTCAAGAAAATTAGAGATACCAAGGGAACATTAAATGCAAAGATGGGCTCGATAAAGGACAGAAATGGTATGGACCTAACAGAAGCAGAAGATATTAAGAAGAGATGGCAAGAATACACAGAAGAACTGTACAAAATGGATCTTCATGACCCAGATAATCATGATGGTGTGATCACTCATCTAGAGCCAGGCATCCTGGAATGTGAAGTCAAGTGGGCCTTAGAGAGCATCATTATGAACAAAGCTAGTGAAGGTGATGGAATTCCAGTAGAGCTATTTTAAATCCTGGAAGATGATCCTGTGAAACTGCTACACTCAATATGCCAGCAAATTTGGAAAACTCAGCAGTGGTCACAGGACTGGAAAAGGTCAGTTTTCATTCCAATCCCAAAGAAAGGCAATGCAAAAGAATGCTCAAACTACCACACAATTGCACTCATCTCACACGCTAGTAAAGTAATGCTCAAAATTCTCCATGCCAGGCTTCAGCAATACATGAACCGTGAACTCCCTGATGTTCAAGCTGGTTCTAGAAAAGGCAGAGGAACCAGAGATCAAATTGCCAACATCTGCTGGATCATAGAAAAAGCAAGAGAGTTCCAGAAAAACATCTACTTCTGCTTTATTGACTATGCCAAAGACTTTGACTGTGTGGATCATAATAAACTATGGAAAATCCTGAAAGAGATGGGAATACCAGACCACCTGTCCTGCCTCTTGAGAAATATGTATGCAGGCCAGGAAGCCACAGTTGGAACTGGACATGGAACAACAGACTGGTTCCAAATAGGAAAAGGAGTACGTCAAGGCTGTATATTGTCACCCTGCTTATTTAACTTCTATGCAGAGTACATCATGAGAAACACTGGACTGGAAGAAACACAAGCTGGAATCAAGATTGCCAGGAGAAATATCAATAACCTCAAATATGCATATGACACCACCCTTATGGCAGAAAGTGAAGAGGAACTAAAAAGCCTCTTGATGAAAGTGAAAGAGGAGAGTGAAAAAGTTGGCTTAAAGCTCAACATTCAGAAAACGAAGATCATGGCATCTGGTCCCATCACTCCATGAGAAATAGACGGGGAAACAGTGGAAACAGAGTCAGACTTTACTTTTTTGGGCTCCAAAATCACTGCAGATGGTGACTGCAGCCATGAAATTAAAAGATGCTTACTCCTTGAAAGAAAAGTTATGACCAACCTAGATAGCATATTCAAAAGCAGAGACATTACTTTGCCGACTAAGGTCCGTCTAGTCAAGGCTATGGTTTTCCCAGTAGTCGTGTATGGATGTGAGAGTTGGACTGTGAAGAAGGCTGAGTGCTGAAGAATTGATGCTTTTGAACTGTGGTGCTGGAGAAGACTCTTGAGAGTCCCTTGGACTGCAAGGAGATCCAACCAGTCCATTCTGAAGGAGATCAACCCTGGGATTTCTTTGGAAGGAATGATGCTAAAGCCGAAACTCCAGTACTTTGGCCACCTCTTGTGAATAGTTGACTCATTGGAAAAGACTTTGATGCTGGAAGGGATTGGGGGCACTAGGAGAAGGGGACGACCGAGGATGAGATGGCTGGATGGCATCACTGACTCAATGGATGTGACTCTGAGTCAACTCCGGGAGTTGGTGGTGGACAGGGAGGCCTGGCGTGCTGCGATTCATGGGGTCACAAAGAGTTGGACATGACTGAGCGACTGAACTGAACTCAGGGCTGGCTTGGAGGCTGGGCTGTTTACTAAGCTGAGAAGTGTACTAAAGAGGGGTCTTTTCTCTTCATGCTGGTAGAACATTATCCAGAGGGGTGCGGGGAAACAAACACAAAGAAAAGATAGCTGAGAAAGACAGTGAATATTCATTTCTGCAGCAAATATGGAACATCCATACACATGCAAGACAGAACCCTGTATTACCATAAATAGATGAGTAGGAAGAAATTGTTTTTAATAATGGGAAGGAATATGAAACACAATATTCAGGAAAATGATTAACTCTGGATTGGGCATGGCATTATGTCGAGTTCTGAGTACATTCTATGATTCATAATCATCATATATGTTACACATTACAAAAATACTATTTGAAGTATAAATTAATACATTAAAAATTTTCAACACTCCTACCTGACAGACTAACTGTAATCGCAACTTCTAGAAAAGGGAGTTACTTGTTGATGTGTCAAGCAAGTACTTGAACTATCTCTGGTTTAATCATCTATGGTCAGGGACAGTTCAGTTCAGTTCAGTTCAGCTGCTCAGTCGTATACGACTCTTTGTGACCCCATGAACCACAGCACGCCAGGCCTCTCTGTCTATCACCAACTCCCAGAGTCCACCCAAACCCATGTCCATTGAGTCAATGATGCCATCCAACCATCTCATCCTCTGTCATCCCCTTCTCCTCCTGCCCCCAATCCCTCCCAGCATCAGGGTCTTTCCCAATGAGTCAACTCTGCATCAGGTGGCCAAAATATTGGAGCTTCAGCTTCAACATCAGTCCTTCCAATGAATATTCAGGACTAATCTCCTTTAGGATGGACTGGTTGGATCTCCTTGCAGTCCAAGGGACTCCCAAGAGTCTTTTCCAACACCACAGTTCAGAAGCATCCATTCTTCAGTGCTCAGCTTTCTTTATAGTCCAACTCTCACATCCATACATAACCACCGGAAAAACTATAGCCTTGACTAGACGGACCTTTGTTGGCAAAGTAATGTCTCTGCTCTTTAATATGCCGTCTATGCTCAGGGACAAGGTGTGGTAATAAAGCAACCAGCCACAGGCAGATGTAAATACTGAGGGCTATGATAAATGTGCCAGCAGGCATGAAGGGGGCAGGTCCTGTAGATGCCTAACTCTCCTGGAGATGCTCATGACTTCACACATGTGGAGTTCAGAAGAATCAATAAAGGATTCATGCATTTTTTTCTCAAATAAGTCATTTCAGTTTCCCTATAAAATAGGTATAAGTAATAGTTGTCTTTATGGAAACAATTTAAATGTCTATCGACAGATGAATGAAGATGTGGTGCATGTATATAATGGAAGACTCTTCAGTCATAAAAAAGAGTGAAATAAGGCCATGTGCAGCAACATGGATGGACATAGAGATTGTCACACTGAGTCCAAACCAGAAAGACCACTACCGTATGATGTCACTTATATGTGAAACCTAAAATATGACACAAATAAACCTACCCATGAAACAGAATCACAGACACAGAGGACAGACTGGTGGTGGTAATGGAGAGGCGGCTGGAGGAGGGAAGTTAGCAGATATAAGCTTTTTATATATAGAATGGATAAAAAAAACAAGGTTTTACTATATATACAGAGAACTATATTTCTATGATAAACCATAATGGAAAAGAATATATATAAATAAGACTGTATGTATGCATATAACTGAATCACTTTGTGCAGCAGTAATTAATAGAACATTGTGAATCAACTATACTTCAATAAAAGCTAATATCTGTCTTGAAAAGTTGTTCTGACACTCATCTGTTTAAAAATACTTGGCCCATCTAAGGCACTTGATAACTGTTGCTTGTGCTTTTCAAGCTGAATTCCAAGGGATACTTAATTGTTCTGTTCAGTTTTGTAGTCAGTTTGATGGACATGTAACAACTGTCTTTTAACTCACATAGAATAAAATGCCATTGGGAAGTACTGCACTCATCAAGCCTCTACTTTTGTCATTGGCCACTGAAGTGCATCCATGGAGCTCGTGTACCATGTTGTTAAGGTCATGGCATCATAACAGGCTCTAAGAAGCAGATCAGTCATGCTTTTCTCAAGTGTAATTTTTCTCCTCATGGGACACTAGTGTTGCTATCAATGGCTATTCAGTATTGGAGAAAAAAAGACAGCACTCACCATAAAGCATACAGAATCGAATGAAACAGACTCCGAATTTAATAATGAATAAGACAGGCATCCATTACCACTGTTCTCTATAAAATGTTTGTATATAAAGATGCTCAGTAGTGGGCTCCATATGTTATGAGAGGCAGGTACTCTTATCCCAATGCAAGATGAACTTACTTACAAAACAGACAGATTCAGAGACTCACAGATATAGAAAACAAACATGGTTACCAAAAGAGAAGGGGTGGAGGGATGAATTAGAAGTTTGGGATTAAAATATATGAAATAGATAACCAATAAGGGCCTACTGTATAGCACGGGGAACTCCACTCAGTATCTTGTGATAACCTATAATGGAAATGAATCTAAAAAATAATATATATCTGAATCACTTTACTGGATACCTAAAACTGAGACAGCATTGTAAATCAACCATATTTCAATAAAAATTTTAAATGCACAATGAAAGCTGAAGGACAGTATCGCAACTAGAGTTATAAAAGCAGGTAGATTATGAATTAATTTTCATTGCAAGAGCTACTTACTAACAATATGTAGCATCTTTAAAGATCATCTGATACAAAGTAATGGTATTTGTTAAAAACATTTACCCATCTATTCATCATTTTCCTCATCCTCTATTGACTACTTCTTTTTCCCTAGCAATGGCACAGCTGTCAGCAGCCAATATTGCAGCTTTGTGATTCCAACATTTTTGTATTCAGTATACAGATTGCATTGGTATAAGGAAATTAACGTGACAATTTTAGAAACATCAGATGCTATAATTCTGATAAGAGTTGTTTGAAAGACAATAATAAAGTTGCAGAGGAAGAGACTAAACTGAATGATTGAAATTCACTTTTCCAAGATTACATAACTCCACAAAAAATAAATGAAAAGATCTATCTATACGTATTAGAGAAAATGTGTTTTCTAACCCTGTTTCTAATAACAGCAAATGTTTATATAGCTCTTCCGGTATGCAAGACTCTGACTTAAATGCATTATGTTTGATGACCCCTTTAATCCTAAAAAAAAGGACTATGATTTAAGTGCTCTTACTATTATCATTCCATTGTGCAAATGAAGAAATAGGCACATAGAGAATAAAGAATGTGCTAATTAGTACACCAGGTGGGCAGTGGCAGAGCTGGAATTTGAGCCCAGATTGTTGGTTTCAAGGATCACATTAACTTTATGAGATGCTCCCTCAAGTGTGTTCTCAGATGCCAATGTTGAACATATCTCATGGTAGGTCACAGTTAAAATCATTTAATTATAAATTAGAATGTGTGAAAAGTCGAGGTCTTATATTTTGAAGGCTAAATTCTAGGAACTCAAAATTTTGATAATTTCAATATGTTTGATATGCATTATCTAAACTATAAGGTAAATATGAGTCCAATATCCCAGTACCATGAGGATCAATCAAAGTTCACACACACACACACACACACACACAGGGTCAAGAATGCATTGAGAAAGATATCAAAGCAACTTTTTGCCCTAATGACTAAGAGTTGTTACTGCTGAGCATGAAGGATGCTATACATTCTGCTTTGGCAAGACAGTCCCATGAGGCAGAGTACCATCTTGACCAAAATGCAAGAGTGTCCCATTAAGAAAGCTGAACTGCTGCGTACTTCCCTTTAAAGGAGGTTTACATTTTCCCAAGTGAGCTTGTCCACTACGTGGGAAAGCTGGCACAGAAGAAATTATTACCAAAAGGTACATTTACATCAATATATGTTTAATATATAAGAATAAAGACCATAAAAAGGCTCTGAATTCATTTCATGGGAATATTAAATTCTTTAAATTTTCTCTGAGGTGTTAAGTAGCTGCAGTGAACTGATGTATTGAGGTTATTCAGTCTGTGTTCCAACAGAATATTTCTGAAATTATGATCTCCATCATGGCTTGACTTCAGTACAGACTGAGATAGCTATTATAATGCCTTTCATTCCCTAATAATGTGTACCTACACTTACTGAAAGGCAGAGTGAGCTGTCATAAATGCTGAGTGATTTTGGTTTGTGGAGTCAGTTTATTTTAGCATTTAAAAATAGGCAATGAGAAATGTGGTGTGACTTTGTGGGGAAATAGACTTTTCGGTCAAACGGGGGATAAAGACTCACTTTACCATTTTCTAAAAGAAAATTTCTTAGTTTCCTAAGCTTTAATTCTTTACTCTGGAAATAGGGATACTCTCACCTCCTGCACTTTCTAGCCATAAAATTGAGGTAAGGATTGAATTTCAAATTCCTCATGAAACCAGTTTTTGAAGTATGGCACAATGTTTAAAACCACCACTACCACCAATGGAATAAATCACAGCATATGATTCTTTACCCCTACTCAACATTCAAAACATTAAGAACATGGCAACCAGTCCCACCACTTCATGGCAAATAGATGGAAAATAGTGGAAACAGTGACAAGCTTTATTTTCTTGGGCTCCAAAATCACTGTGGATGGTGACTGCAACTATGGAATTAAAGGACACTTGCTCCTTGGAAGTAAAGCTACGGCACAGCTAGATAGTATATTAAATAGCAGAGATACTACTTTGCTGACAAAGGTCTGTATAATCAAAGCTATGCTTTTTCCAGTAGTCATGTATGGATGTGAGAATTGGACTATAAAGAAAGCTGAGCACTGAAGAATTGATGCTTTTGAACTGTGGTGTTGGAAAAAGCTGTTGAGAGTCTCTTGGATATCAAAGAGATAAAACCAGTCAATCCTAAAGGAAATCAACCTTGAATATTTATTGGAAAGACTGGTGTTGAAGCTGAAGCTCCAATATTTTGGCCACTTAATGCAAAGGGCCAGCACATTGGAAAATACCCTGATGCTGGGAAAGATTGAGAGCAAGAAGAGAAGGGGGTGACAGAGAATGAGATGGTTAAATGGCATCACCGACTCCATGGCCATGAGTTTCAGCAAACTCTGAGAGATAGTGAAGGACAGGAAGCCTGGTGCTTTGCCATGGGATCACAGAGAGCTGGACATGTCTGAGTAATTGAACAACAGCAAAGTGCTTTTGTAATAGAAGGGAAAAAGAGAACTGTCATTACTTTTTCTTATTCCTCCTTAGCCATGACTCCTGAATAACTTTCACAAAATTAAGGAAAAGAAAATGATATCAACTACATGTTAATTAAGTAACCAAGTGAGCAAATGTGCTTTGTCGTGCTTTATAATGTACCTAATGAGCTATAAGCGGCAGTGATAGCGCTAGAGGAATAACACGCTTGTGGCTGGGGGTATGTGAAGGACTCTTCCCAGATCACTGTCAAAGAGGAAAGGTCACACTGCCCACGAGGCTGGGAGCTCTCTCAGCAAGAGAGTTTTAGACCTGAGCAAATAGAAAGCATGCAAATATGTGTGTAAAACTGATTAATTTTGAAAAGTCAAATCACCTTACTTTCAGACCCCATGGAAAGAAATTCCAAATCTCTTCAGTTAACATGAATATATTACAGGCTCCATTCCCTCAAACCTCCTCTCAGTTTTGAGTGCTTGGATAAATTCTTTCTCTATTTCTACTCTAATGCTATCTTAACACACTTCTAGAAATCTTTGTTTTGCTCCTTTATTCCAGGGAGCTGCCATACATGTAGTTTGGTTACCTTTTGCAAGTGGAGTTAATCTCTCTCAACATGTTTATCAGAAGATAACATCCTTCCATAATGAATGGTCAAAATCTTGGGCTATTTTTTGCTGCAGTCAAGCACCAAATTGCATGCATTCAACCTCTGCAATATCACTGTGCCCTCTCTTCCATCTGTTTCCCTGGCTTAGGTTCTAATTACTTGTATTTTAGACTATTATAATAATATCTTAATTTTTAATATGAAAATGTAACAAACAACTACTCCTTTCTCACTCCAAACATTTACTAAGTACTAGCAATTCCAAAAAAATGGTCTTTGTTCTCATAAAGAATATGATAGAAAGAACAGAGCCACAGGCAAAAGCTTCAGTTCTGTCCATTTTGCAGAACACACTGCGAAAGGAATTTTCATGTGAGCACAGCATGAGCCACATGCCCCTCTTCAGAGGAGGGAGGGCAAACCTCCACACACAGAGCACTGTCCATGCCCAGCTCCAGCTGGACTCTCACTGTGTTCTCCCTGCATGCAACTGGAGTCCCAAAAGCCCGAATGAAGTCTTCAAATTTCATCATACTTCTCAAGACTCTAATCCTAGCCAGTCTTAATGATCTCTTTGTATTAGATGAGAGGACATTGCAGTGATGGGGACTTCAGAACCCAACAGGCTCTGAGAAGTGATTTTCTCAACAAGTGACAGAACTGGGACACACACTGAGCTCTGCTTTCCACTGTAGAACTCTGACCACTATACCAGGTATCTCCAGTGACAGGGCAGTGGGGAATTAGTAGCTCTATTACCTGTAGGGGCCAATGGCCAATGGCCATCCAGCACCCTACTGTGCTGTAAAGAGGTGGAGAGATGCAGACTCCCCTAGCTCCAAAACACTGGTGCTAACTCTCTCTCTCTGGTGGAGAAAAATCCTTTTAAGAAGATAGGAACAAGAAGCATGTCATATTAAAGGTGCAAATAGGGCTTCCTAGGAAGTAAGAGAAGAAAGCTGTGGGGGCCAGAGCCTCAAGCTTGGGTGAATTAGTAGGGTTAGCTTCTGGGATAGCTCTCTTTGGACCCCTCCCCATCCAAGTGAAGGAAAACTATGACAAGTCTAGATAGAATATTAAAAAGCAGAGACTTCACTTTGCTGACAAAGGTCTGTATAGTCAAAGGTATGGTTTTTCCAGGAGTCATGTATGGATGTGAGAGTTGGACCATAAAGAAGACTGAACACCAAAGAATTGATGCTGTTGAACTGTGGTGCTGGTGAAGACTCTTTGAGAGTCCCTTGGACAGTGGGAGATTAAACCAATCAATCTTAAAGGAAATCAACCTTGAATATTCATTGGAAGGACTGAAGCTGAAGCTCCAATTAGAGTCACCTGATATGAAGAGTGGACTCATTGGAAAAGACCCTGATGCTGGGAAAGACTGAAGGCAAAAGGAGAAGGAAATGACAGAGGATGAGATGGTTGGATGGCATCACTGACTCAGCAGACACGAACTTGAGCTAACTCTGGGAGACAGTGAAGGACAGGGAAGCCTGGCCCGCTGCAGGCCACAGGGTCACAAAGAACAGACACGAATTGGGAACTGAACAATAACAACAAACCCTCCAGGTCTTACTTTGTTCACAGGCCCTAGGATTACAGTGTTCAGCCTCCCTTCCCACTGTGCTGCAGACCAAATGGATTTTACAACATCTGGGCATTAGGGATCCCGATCGAGCTTATTCCTTATTCCTCTGTCCAAAAAGTAAGTAGTATGGCCCTTCAGAACCTTCTTAAAACATTTTGATGAAGTGAAGAAGGGAAACCATGGGAAAAAAATAATTCTCATTGTGGATACTTGCCTTAATAAGGAGTATATCTACAGTAAATGGTGAATCTTATGGCCTGAAAGGGGAGTAATCTGCATTTAGAGGAAAATGAAGATTTTATCTACCCTCCAAATTCCATCATGAGAACACAAGTGAAGTTCTGGGGGGTTAATTGCCTTGGGGTGAGAGGCCAGGTGGGAGGACTTGACATTACCTGGGACAGGAGCCCTGAGCTTGGGGAACAGGTGCAATGGAGGGGGAGTGCCAAAGACACATAGGGTCCCCTCCCTTTTTTCTTTTCATCCCTGAGATATGACCTCCACAGACCCCCCAGCAGAGAGAGACTGAGGGTAAGATGAAAAGCGGAGCCTGGGTCATCACACAGGTCACAGCAGCATCTATGTAAAAAGAAAAAAGACCGAGAAAGGAAGAGAGAAGAAATGGAAGCCAGAATATCAAGGAAGAAGGGACTGTGAAGAATGAGTATAATACGAGGTACATAAAACCAGGGAACTACCTGGTAGTTTCGACAGTAAAAATATGGGGCCTGCTTGGCACTGGCACCGCATGTGTCCTTCAGCCATTCCCGGAAAAGGTCTTCAATTTTCTTTAGCATCAGAAACTGACCAATGATCACATAGCCCTCTCCACTATTCCCTGGTCTGTTTTATGCTATTTGCCCTCTTTTTGGCAGAACAGTCACTGTCCTTGTAAAGCTTTTTAAATCAATAAAGTCAGTGGCCTTCAAAAACAACAACTACAACAACAACAGCAACAATAACAAAACTGGGCCTCTACTGAGCCACACACACAGACACACAAAACAACTACCTTGATTCTTACTTTGCAATAATTGAATAATTGTAGCTAGTTCTTCCAAGGAGAGTCAAGTCTCAGTAGCATTAGACAATAAGCATATTTCAGTGGACAAATGTAAACACTATGTTAGAAAAAAGAAAGTTAGGCTTACATCTTGTCCATTAACGCCTGACAAACCTGGATCTCCTTTCTCTCCTGGTTCACCCTAGAAAGAAACAATTTACACAGTGAAAAATGTTATATCTGAAGAGCTTTACTAAGAGAAAATAAGAGTTACATTGTTTGGGTATTTATAACAACATGATTACTTTGCTAATCCCTTGAAAGAAACATTTATTAAAACACAATTTGGAGTCCTAAAACCAAAAAGAAGTTTAAAAGGTCAAAGAAAAGCTGCATAAAAATGATTAAAGTGTATAAATAGAACAAGGATTTTTTTTTTCTATAAGCAACAAAGAACTTTCTGGAGGGCAATTTGGTAATATATAACAAGGGTCTTAAATATGTTCATTTTATTGGGACCAGTGATTTTCCTGCTAAGAATGAATCCCAAGAAAATAAACAGAGATGAAAAGATTTAGGCACTAAGATGTAGAGCTCAGTGCTATTCATAGTAGTAAAAAGAGAAACATTCTAAATGTTCAGTAATAGGGAACTGGGTAAATTACAGCATAGAGATATAATGGAATATGCTCGAAACCATTACAATCATGTTTATGAATTTTAGTTTATACTATAGGAAAGCTCTTATGATATAAAAATATACAATTATTTAACAAATTTAGTGAATAAATAGAGAAGGCAATGGCACCCCACTCCAGTACTCTTGCCTGGAAAATCCCATGGACGGAGGAGCCTGGTAGGCTGCAGTCCATGGGGTCGCCAAGAGTCGGACAGGACCGAGCAACTTCACTTTCAATTTTCACTTTCATACATTGGAGAAGGAAATGGCAGCCCACTCCAGTGTTCTTGCTTGGAGAATCCCAGGGACAGGGGAGCCTGGTGGGCTGCCATCTATGGGGTCGCACAGAGTTGGACACAACTGAAGTGACTTAGCAGTGGCAGTGAATAAATGTTAATGAATACCTGTTTTTATTACTGTAAAGCTACACGTGTTCATAATGGCCACTAATAATATTGTTGATGACACATCTAATAGTTGTCTGTATTTTTGTTTGATTACTATCTGAAAGGTATATGCTTTTATTGGTATACCCTGCATATCTATGGTGGGCTTCCCAGGTGGCACAGTGGTAAAGAATTCGCCTGTCAATGCAGCAGAGGCAGGAAATGTAGGTTCAATCTCTGAGTTGGGAAATTGCCTGTTGGAGGAAATAGCAACTCACTCCAGTGTTTCTGCCTGGAAAATTCCATGGACAGAGGAGCCTGGAGGGCTACAGTTCAGAGGGTCACAAAGAGTCAGATGCAACTGAGTGCCTGAGCATGCATGCGGCATATCTATGGTATAATTAAAAAAAATTTTTTAAGTCTGTCTACCTAACCATCCACCTATCTACCTGTGTCTAAATCTACCTATGAGTCTCAGAAGAACTAATGAAAGCAAACAAATCAGAAAGTAAAAGTAAATAATCTATGCATTCTATGGCTACAGGCAATTTTATTTTCTTCAGTATATTCTTCAATGTTTTTCAATTTTTAAATAAACATGTGTTATGCATATAATTTGTACAGTGTTTAAGAGTAAGAGAATACGCTGTGTGTAGAAAGAACTCTGTCTGCCCTAAGTGCATTGCACATTACTCTCTGTGTGTAAAGTAGTAATAGTAGCAGCAGCAGTAGTATTAATAGCTATCTCTGCTTTGTGCCACCAGGTGATTTTTATTCTTTTCTTTATATATCCTTTTGCTCTTTGCTTTTTAAGACAATAAACATTATTTTTTTCATCTGCAAGAAAAGAAAAGCAAGTGCTTCCTGGGCCAAGATGGTGAAGTAGGAAGACCCTGAAGTTACCTGCTTTCCTAGATACACCAGAATCACAACTATTTATACAACACCTACCAATGAAAACTAACAGAAGGGCTCTTCTACAACTAAAGATATAAAGAAGAAACCACACAACAGGTAGGTGGAATGGAGAATGGAGACGACGTAGTCAAATCTTATACCCCGAGGTGGGCAACCCACAAAGGGGAGACTAGTTACTACTGCAGAAGTTCTCACAAGAGGCAAGGGATCCAAGCCCCACACTGGGATACCCAGCCCTGGGATCCTGCACTGGAAAGATGAACCCTTAAAATATTTGACTTTGAAGGCTAGTGGGGATCACTTTCAGGAGACACAGAGGGCTGTGGAAAATACAGACTCTGCACTTAAAGGGCACACACAAAGACTAACATGATTTAGTACCCAGGATAGAAGCATTAATTTGAAAGGAGCCTGGAGCAGGCCCACGTGCTGATCTTGGGGAGTCTCTCAGAGAATAAGGAGGCAGGTAGACCTCACCCTGGGGACACAGACACCAGCAGCAGCAATTATGGGGAGCTCATCCTACCACGGGGACACTGGTGCTGGCAAGTATAGCTTTGGAATCTTCTCTAGCTTATTAGCCCTAGAGCCCAGACTCCCACTAACTCAATGATGTGTAGGTGCCAGTGCCAGATGTCTTAGAACAAGCAACTAACTGGGTGAGGATAGAGCTCATCAGGAAGCAGGCTGCCTTAAGACTCCCTAGATTTTGTTTTTGTTGTTGTCAAGGCAAGGAATAAGACTTGATTCAGAAACCTGTCTGAGAAGACAGCAGACTAATGTTGCACAATAACCATCTTTTGGGGTCTGAATGCCAGGTTCTTTTATAGAACTAAAGAGAGAAGCAGTGAGGAACTAAAGTCAAAAGGCAGAGTAGAGAGGGACAGGTGATGGGGAAGGAAAATAAGACTCGCTGGTCTTAACCTGAGCCCACAGATGCCCCTGGATACATCCCTGCCTACCAGGGGATTGAGGATCCAGTTCACACACTCGTGTGCACACACTGGACCTGGGATGTCCAGGGACCTGTAGCCAGAGACCTATGGCCTGGGCCTACCATCCAGCCTGCTCTAGACTCAGTGCCAGCCTCACCTACCAGTAGGCAGGTGCCAGTTACAGGACACCCTGGGATTCAGCTCCACTCACCAGATGGCCAACATCAGCTTTGAGAGGCCTTGGGCCACTCAGCCAGCTGCCCTGGGACCTGACACCACTCATTACTAGGCTGAAACAAGCTTCAGAACGCCACAGACTTTGCAGCTAGCTATGTTAGGAATCAGGCTCTTCTGCTAGTGGTCCCAGAGTAGCTCTGGAACCCCTGGGCTCTGCACCTAGAGACCCCAGGATCTGGCTCTGTGAGCCAGTTGCAAGAGATACAAATCACTATGGGTAAAATAGAAAAGCAACATGAATGTAATACATGGGAAAATACATCCATTATTTTGTGATAGCTTTAAAGAGAATGTCACCTGTAAAAATACTGAATCACTGTATTATACACCTGAAACTAATAAAATATTGTAAGTCAACTATACTTAAATTAACAAAAAGGAAAGCTGGAGTAGCAATAATTTTTCAGACACAATAGATTTTAAAACTGTAAACAAGAGACAAAGAATGACCAAGGGCTCAATCTAAAAAGATATAACAATTGTAAATATATATGAACTCAACACAGTAACACTTCTATACATAAATGTTAACAGACAATGAAGAATTGTAACCAACACAATAATAGTAGGGGGACATTACCATCCCACATACATCAATGGGCAGATCATTCACACAGAAAATCACTGAGGCTTTAAATGACATATTAGATCAGATGAGTTAAATATATAAACATTTCAGTAAAAAACAAAGGAATGTACATTATTTTCAAGTGCACATGGAACATTCTCCTGGATAAATCACATTCTAGGCCACAAAACAAGTCTCATTTTTAAGAAAATTGAAATTATATCCATCATCTTTGCTGACCAGAATAGTCTAAGATTAGAAATCAACTACAAGAAAAAAATTCAAAAAATCCCCACAAACACATGGAGGTTAAACAATATCCTACTAAACAACCAATGAATCCCTGAATAAATCTGAGAATAAATGAAATAAAAAAATTAAAACACAATAATTGAAAAAACCTATGGGATGAAGCAAAAGCAGTTCTAAGAGGGAAGTTTATAGTGATATACAAGACTACCTCAGGAAACCAGAAAAATCTCAAATAACCAATCTAATCTTATACTTAAAGGAAGTAGAAAAAGAAAAATGACCAGAATCTAAAATTAGTAGGAAAAAAAAAAAAACACATTAAGATCAGAGGAGAAATAAATTAAATAAAGACAAACAATATAAAATAATAGAAAATACCAATGACATCACAGCTGGTTCTTTGAAAAGATAAACAAAATTGATAAACCTTTGGCTGTACTCATCACAAAAAGGGGAAGGGGAGTTTAAATCAATAAAATCGGAAATGGAAAAGGAGAGGTTACAACCAACACCACTGAAATACGAAGGACAATAAAAGATTGCTCTGAACATCTACATGCCAATAAGATGGAAAAGCTAGAAGAAATGGAAAAATTCTGAGAAATGTATAATTTCTCAACCAGAAAGAAATACTTAATGCATTTATGACAAAAACTCTCCACAAAGTGGGTAGTGAGGGAACATACTTCAACAAAATGAAAGTCATATATAATAGGCCCTTAGCTTATATCATAATCAATAGGCAAAAGCTGAAAACATTTCCTCCAAGATCAGAAACTTGCCAAGGATGTCTTTTATCAGAACTTAAAGTCAAATTGTATTAGAAGTCCTACCCATAGCAATCAGACAGAAAAATAAATAAAATCATCCAAAGTAGCAAGTAAGTAGTAAAACTGTCACTTTTGCACATGATATAATACTATACATAGAAAACCCTCGTGAACTTCGGGAGATGATGATGGACAGGGAGGCCTGGCGTGCTACGATTCATGGGGTCACAAAGAGTCGGACATGACTGAGCGACTGAACTGAACTCAACTGATACCACCAAAAATCTACTAGAGCTCATCAATGAATTCAGTAAAATTGAAGGATACAAAATTAATATACAGAAATCTGCTGCATTTCTATACACTAATACCTATGACTAGAAGATCAAAATTTCCAGACTAGAAGACCTAACCCTCAAATTTATATAGAATCTGACATGACCCCAAATTGCCAAAGAAATCTTGAAAACAAAACAAAACAAAGCTATAGGTATCACACTCCCTGACTTCATACTATTCTACAAGTCTACAATAATCAAAACAGCATGGCACTGGCACAAAAAATAGACATAAAGATAAATGAAACAGGAAAGAAGCCCAGAAATAAATCCATAAGCCTATGCTCAATTAATCTCTAACAAAGGAAGCAGGAATATATAATGGAGAAAAGACAGTCTCTTCAATAAGTGGTGCTCAGTAAACTGGATATGTAAAAGGATAAAGTTAGGACATTTTCTCATATTATATAAACTCAAAATACTATACAAAGAAAACCCTAAAAACACCACCAAAAATCTACTAGAGCTCACAATACATTCAGTAAAATTGTAGGATACAAAATTAATATACAGAAATCTGCTTCGTTTCTATTCACTAATGAACTATCAGAAAAATGGGTTAATACATACTGAGGAAACTAGAATTGAAAGAGACACGTGTACCCTAATGTTCATTGCAGCACTGTTTATAATAGCCAGGACATGGAAGCAACCTAGATGTCCATCAGCAGACGAATGGATAAGAAAGCTGTGGTACATAGGTACATATACACAATGGAGTATTACTCAGCCATTAAAAAGAATACATTTGAATCAGTTCTAATGAGGTGGATGAAACTCGAGCCTGTTATACAGAATGAAGTAAGCCAGAAAGAAAAACACCAATACAGTGTACTAACACATATTGTGGGGGGCTCCAAAATCAGTGCAGATGGTGATTGCAGCCATGAAATTAAAAGATGCTTACTCCTTGGAAGGAAAGTTATGACCAACCTATATAGTATATTGAAAAGCAGAGACATTACTTTGCAACAAAGGTCCGTCTAGTCAGGGCTATGGTTTTTCCAGTGATCATGTATGGATGTGAGAGTTGGACTGTGAAGAAAGCTGAGTGCTGAAGAATTGATGCTTCTGAACTGTGGTGTTGGAGAAGACTCTTGAGAGTCCCTTGGACTACAAGGCAATCCAACCAATCCATTCTGAAGGAGATCAGTCCTGGATGTTCATTGGAAGGACTGACGCTGAAGCTGAAACTCCAGTACTTTGGCCACCCCATGCGAAGAGTTCACTCATTGGAAAAGACCCTGATGCTGGGAAGGATTGGGGGCAGGAGGAGAAGGGGACGACACAGGATGAGATGGCTGGATGGCATCACTGACTCGATGGACGTGAGTTTGAGTGAACTCTGGGAGTTGGTGATGGACAGGGAGGCCTGGCATACTGTGATTCATGGGGTTGCAAAGAGTCGGACACGACTGGAGTGACTGAACTGAGCTGAATGCATATATATGGAATTTAGAAAGATGGTAATGATAACCCTGTATGAGAGATAGCAAAAAGAGACACATATGTATAAAACAGTCTTTTGAACTCTGTGGGAGAGGGCGAGGGTGGGATGATTTGGGAGAATGGCATTGAAACATGTGAAATGAATGGTCAGTCCAGGTTCAATGCATGATACAGGATGCTCGGGGCTGGTGCACTGGGATGACCCAGAGGGATGGTATGGGGAGGGAGGTGGGGGGGGGGTTCATGATGGGAAACACGTGTACAACTGTGGTGGATTCATGTTGATATATGGCAAAACCAATATAATATTGTAAAGTAAAAAATAAATAAATAAAAAGCAAAAAAAAAGAAAAATGGGTTAAAAGCCTAAATGTAAGTGTGGAAACCATGAAATTCCTAGAAGAAAACACAGAACACTGACATAAATAATAGCAAAGTTTGCACATATCTGTCTCCTAAGGCAAAGGAAACAAAAAGAGAAGAAGAACTAATTGGAACTAATCAAACATAAAAACTTTTGCACAGCAACAAAAACAAAAAGACACCATAATGAATGGGGAAAATATCTTAGTAAATGAAATGACTGAAAATGGGTTAATATCCAAAATACATAAACAGTTCATATAATTCAATAGCCAAAAAAAGAATAAATAAATAAACAATTCAATTGAAAATGGACAGAAGACTGAACATTTTTCCAAAGAAGACAAACAGATATACATCAGTCAATGAAAAGAATGCTTAATACTGTAATCTTCAGAAAACTGCCAGTCAAAAATACAATAAGATATCATCTCACACCTGTGAGAATAGTTATCATCTAACAGACCCCCAAATGATAAATGTTGGCAAGGATTTGTAGAAAAAGGAGCCCTTTTACATTGTTGGGGAGAATGCAAATTTGTGTAGTCACTGTGAAAAACAGTATAGAGGTTCTTAAAAAAAAAACAAAATAAAACTGCCATATGACTCAGAAATTCCACCACTGGGCATATATCCGAAGAAAACAAGAACACTAATTTGAGAATGTATCATGCACCCGGATGTTCACATTATTATTTACTATAGCCAAGATATGGAAGCAATCTAAGTGTCCGTGAACAGACGAATAGATAAAGCGGATGTAGGGTACACACACACACACAGACCACACACACAATGGAATACTACTCAGCCATAAAAAGAATGACATTTTGCCATTTGCAGCAGTATGTGGAGATGTGGAGGGCACTATGCTTAGTGAAATAAGTCAGACACAAGACACTCTATGTTGTCACTCACATGTGGATTCTAAAACATAAATCAAATGAACATAACACAATAGAAACAGGCTCATAAAGACAGACAGCAAACTAATGGTTATCAGTGGAGCAGGGAAAGGGCACGACAGAGATATGAGATGAAGAGGTACAAACTACTATACATAGAATAAATAAATTACAGCAATATATTATATAGCAAGGAATATATAGCCATTATTTGGTAGTAACCTTAAATGGAGTGTACTCTATAAAAATACTGAATCACTATGTTGTACACCTGAAGCTAATGTAATACTAAAAATCAATTATACTTCAATTTAAAAGCAAGCACTTGATAAGATATAATATTTTAAATATTCTACAAGTAGAAATACACAGGTGCAGTCCCAATTAAATGTCAACTACACACGCCACCCCAAAATGTGCCATTTGTATGTGGTATGTGGACTGTTTTGCGCTAAAGGCAATTAAGCCACCATAACTCTCAGGAACAGCTTTGTTCTCTCCCTTAATTGCCTAAAAGAATTTACTAGGGGGTTTGGCCCAGAAACTACCAGAGCTAACCTTTTATCCAAAGACTTAACTGCATGGCAGGCAAACATCTGATTATCACACATATGCCCTTCTCATCCACCTGTGAATTGTCTTCTCTCTGAAGCCTGGCCCATCACACTTCTTAGCTCCCAGGGCAGATAAGCCTTAGCTTACCTTTAGGTGTCATGTTTTTATAGGGCTGTTATACTAAAACTTTTTCTCCTGGTAATCTGTCTTTTGTTGATTTAATTATTAGACCAAAGACCAAGAATGGAAGAAGGGAAAAATGTTTGACCACTGAACAATCATCTAAGACTACACATTATTACCCTATTGAAAAATGCAGGAAATGAAGCAAAAAATAATTTGGTTATACTTGGAATATAATAAGTACATATTATATATAAGGCAAACAAAAGGCCACATGAACACATTCAGTCATTCAGTGAAATAGGGTTAAGTTAGAATGAAACTGAAGATGTTGAACTGGAAATGGAGGGTAAAGAGATGCCTGTAGAGTGGTTTCTCCAGGATGGTAGCCACTGGCCACACATGGCTATTTAATAAAATTTAAAATTCAGTTTTTCAGTTACCCTAGCCACATTTCAAGTGCTCAGTAGTGCTGAGTATATTGGACTGTGCAGGTTAAAATATTTACATCACCATAGAAAATTCCATTGTACTATGCTAATCCAGAGAGTGGGATATATGACAGAAAACAAAATAGGAATTAAGAGCTTCAGAAATACCCAGAAGAAACTGTTTAGTAAGAGGACCCAAAACAACACATGTTTACATATTGATATGAAATGTGCCCAATACGAGTTAATAAAGTGAAATTTTTGACACTAGAAGACAAATATAATTCCATAGATATAATCATCAACTGACAGATGCAACTAAAAAATAAATACAGTCTTTATTCAAAATTAAAGGCTCTGATAGAAAACATAAGCAACTCTATATACTAAAGAGATAAGTGTCTATGAGAAAACCTTCAACTTGACAGTAATAAAAGTTCAATAATAATAATGATATGAACAATAACATAGAGAACAGAGGTGATATTCTGATGGGGTTTACATTGCATGGGAAGAGGACAAGAGATACAGCAGACAGCTAAAGAAGAAATGTGCCGCTTCAGATTAATCAGTGGCAAAAATTGGCAATGAATTTTTAAAATATTATTTTTAATGTAAAAACTATGTATATAGTTATACTTAGGGGGCCACTTTGATCAAATAAGGTTCATAAAAAAGTCATTTACTTGACTATTATCATTGCTACCAATGTTTCTATAATGTTTACTATGTGCCAAGCACTGCTTTAAGCATCCTGCAATTCTATGATGATCTAGAGTAAAGATACAATTATTAGCCTCATTTTACAGATAAAAAGGAACTGAAAACAGAGAGGTTAAGTAACTTGCCCAGGGTCACACAACTTAAAAGGGGCAGGATGCCATTTCAGCCCAGGCTCCACAGCCTGTGCTCTAAAACTATTAAGCCCATTAGTTTTAAAAAAGATCAGGGAAAACTGAAAATGAAATGTAGAAATCGGGATTTTGGCAAAGCAGGAGGCAAAGTCTCCAACAATGCCTCCCACAGGCATCAGCCAGGTAACATCACTATTGAGCTTGTAACTGGCAAAGGTCTCTCTCTTTTCCTCTCTCTTATCAAGCTCTTAATCTTGGCATTATTAACAATTCTTCCTTGTGGGGGCTGTCCTGTATGTTACAGGATGTTTAGCATCATCCTGGCCTCTATTCACTATTAGCCAGAAGCCAGTCTCTTCTACTGGAGAAGGCGACGGCACCCCACTCCAGTACTCTTGCCTGGAAAATCCCGTGGATGGAAGAGCCTGGTGGGCTGCAGTCCATGGAGTCGCTAAGAGTTGGACACGACTAAGCGACTTCACTTTCACTTTTCACTTTCACACATTGGAGAAGGAAATGGCACCCCACTCCAGTGTTCTTGCCTGGAGAATCCCAGGGATGGGGGAGCCTGGTGGGCTGCCGTCTATGGGGTCACATAGAGTCGGACACGACTGAAGTGACTTAGCAGCAGCAGCAGCAGTCTCTTCTACACCCTCTCTGTTCTCAGTCTTGACAAACAAAATGTCTGCAGATATTGCCAAATTTTGCATGGATGGTGAAATTGTTTCCACCTCAGAGCTATTGATATGTATTATGAATATATATTATATATAATACAGATTCATGATATGAAATGTTACAGCAGGCTGAAACAATATGCTATAATAAACACCATGGACTTGATTAGGAGTAACTGTGCAATTTTGCTTCAAAGTTAATTCTGCATGGGTTAGAGAACCCACTTAAAAACAAAAACATTAAAGGATCAGAAGGAAATATATGTGAAACATAGCTCAGAGCTCATGGTGAGTAAGGTGTTTAAATGTAGAGACAAAAGACGTTCATAGTAAAAAATAATATATTTTACAAAATATTAAGTATAACCTTGTAAGGCAAAAATATTATAAACTAAAGAGTAAATGATAAAATGGGAAAGGCATCATATGATGGTTTAAAGTTTAACATCATTAGTACACAGAGGCTTTATCATTCAAGAAAAACAATGATATACCAACTGGAAGTTGTGCAAAGGACACATCAGGCAACTACCCACAAGGAATACAAAAGAAATGCTGAATGACAATTGTGAATATTTTAACAGGTTCTAATTCAACAGGTTATATATTGGGACTTAGTGAGCTCTAAAGCTTCTTTTTTGTAAATTCTATCATTCTTTGAAAGCAGTGGGAGTTCTACATCCAGACAGAAAAAAAAAAAAAGATATTCAAGAATTGCATACTTAATAAATCCCAAACAAAAGAAAGTTGACAATAGTAACCAGCTGTTTCTTTCTTCCTCCATTGAGAAGAAAATGAGTGAAAACAAAACTATGGCTTTAATAAGCTAGAATTAAAGAAAATTTATTTGACACCAGAGGTTGTTAGACAGTAGTTCCATTTATATTTTTTCTCAGTGTTTAGATAAGTTCAAAAGCAGAAAAGATTCAAGAACAAAATGAACAGAACATCTCAGGAGATTTCTTTGGAAATACAATAAGTCATTGTAGTCTGACAAACCATAAATGTGATCCCAATCAAAGGAAAGAAGATAAATGAAAATTAGATTACACGAAAATTTTTCCAATACCCATTCTTTGATGAAACTATTTTCAAAACTATACCAAAATTTATGAACTAATACCTTTTGCACCAACATAGATGGACCTAGAGATTATCAAGATTAAGTGAATTAAGTCAAAGACAAATATCATATATCACCTACGTGTGGAATCTTTAAAAATGATGCAAATGAACTTATGTACAAAACAGAAATAGACTCACTATTATAGAAATAAACTTATGATTACCAGAGGGGAAAGCACAGGGAGGGATGAATTAGGACTTTGGGATAAACATGTACACACTCACTACATATAAAAAGACAAACAACAAGGACCTACTGTATAGAACAGAAAATGATATTCAATACCTTGTAAAAACTTGGAAAAGACTGAAAAAGGATATATATATATATATATATATATATATATATATATATATATATCCTTTTTGCCCACCCAATATAATATGTAATATATATATAATAATATCAGTTAAGTTCAGTTCAGTCGCTCAGTCGTGTCCGACTCTTTGCGACCCCGTGAATCGCGGCACGCCAGGCCTCCCTGTCCATCACCAACTCCCGGAGTTCACTCAGACTCACCTCCATAGAGTCAGGGATGCCATCCAGCCATCTCATCCTCCATCGTCCCCTTCTCCTCCTGCCCCCAATCCTTCCCAGCATCAGAGTCTTTTCCAATGAGTCAACTCTTCACATGAGGTGGCCAAAGTACTGGAGTTTCAGCTTTGGCAACATTCCTTACAAAGAAATCCCAGGGCTGATCTCCTTCAGAATGGACTGGTTGGATCTCCTTGCAGTCCAAGGGACTCTCAAGAGTCTTCTCCAACACCACAGTTCAAAAGCATCAATTCTTTAGCACTTGGCCTTCTTCACAGTCCAACTCTCACATCCATACATGACTACTGGAAAAACCATAGCCCTGACTAGACGGACCTTAGTCGGCAAAGGAATGTCTCTGCTTTTGAATATGCTATCTAGGCTGCTCATAACTTTTCTTCCAAGGAGTAAGCGTCTTTTAATTTCATGGCTGCACTCACCATCTGCAGTAATTCTAAACCAGCTTGTACCTCTCCAAGCTCATGGTTCACATATTGTTGAAGCCTGGCTTGGAGAATTTTGAGTATTACTTTGCTAGTGTGTGAGGTGAGTGCAGTTGTGTGGTAATTTGAGCATTTTTTGGCATTGCATCTTATGGAAAAACCAAATGAAATCTTTGGCCAACCCAATTTCACTTGGTTATATATATATATACACACACATAACAATATATATTAATTATATATTAATATACATATATACACATATATACATAATAATATATATTAATTATATATTAATATTATATACTATGTATATATGTGTGTATATATACATAACCAAATGAAATTGGGTTGGCCAAAGATTTGATGCAATGCCAAAAAATGCTCAAAGTACCACACAACTGCACTCACCTCACACGCTAGCAAAGTAATACTCAAAGTTCTCCAAGCCAGGCTTCAACAATATGTGAACCATGAACTTGGAGAGGTACAAGCTGGTTTTAGAAAAGGCAGAGGAACCAGAGATCAAATTTCCAACATCTGTTGGATTATCAAAAAAGCAACAGAATTACAGAAAAAGAAAACTACTTCTGCTTTATTCATTACACCAAAGCCTTTGACTGTGCATATCAAAACCAACTGTGGAAAATTCTTCAAGATGTGGAAATACCAGACCACTGACATGCCTCCTGAGAAATCTGTATGCAGGTCAAGAAGCAACAGTTAGAACCAGACATGGAACAATGGACTGGTTCCAAATTGGGATAGGAGTATGTCAAGGCTATATATTGTCACCTTGCTTATTTAACTTATATGCAGAGCACATCATAAGAAATGCTGGGCTGGATGAAGCACAAGCTGGAATCAAGATTGCCAGGAGAAATATCAATAACCTCAGATATGCAGATAACACCACCCTTATGGCAGAAAGTGAAGAGGAAGTAAAGAGCCTCTTGATGAAAGTGAAAAAGGAGAGTGAAAAAGCTGGCTTAAAACTCGACATTCAGAAAACGAAGATCATGGCATCCATTCCCATCACTTCATTGCAAACAGATAGGGAAACAATGGAAACAGTGACAGACTTTATTTTCTTAGGCTCCAAAATCACTGCAGACGGTGACTGCAGCCATGAAATTAAAAGATACTTGCTCCTTGGAAGAAAGTGAAGTGAAGTGAAGTGAAGTGAAAGTCGTTCAGTTGTGTCCGACTCTTTGTAACCCAATTGACTGTACAATCCATGGAATTCTCCAGGCCAGAATACTGGAGTGGGTAACCTTTCCCTTCTCTAAGGGATCTTCCCAACCCAGGAATCGAACCCAGGTCTCCCACATTGCAGGCGGATTCTTTACCAGCTGAGCCACACGGGAAGCCTAAGAATACTGGAGTGGGTAGCCTATCCCTTCTCCAGCAGATGTTCCCGACCCAGGAATCGAACTGGGGTCTCTTGCATTACAGGCGGATTCTTTATCAACTGAACCTAGACAGCATATTAAAAAGCAGAGCTATTACTTTCCCAACAAAGGTCTGTCTAGTCAAAGGTGTGGTTTTTCCAGTAGTCATGTATGGATGTGAGAGTTGGACTATAAAGAAGGCTGAGCATCAAAGAATTGATGCTTTTGAACTGTGGTGTTGGAGAAGACTCCTGAGAGTCCCTTGGATGGTAAAGTGATCTAACCAGTCCATCCAAAAGGAAATCAGTCCTGAATATTCATTGGGAGGACCGATGCTGAAGCTGAAACTCCAATACCTCAGCCACCTGATGGGAAGAACTGACTCATTCAAAAAGACCCTGATGCTGGGAAAGATTGAAGGCATGAGGAGAAGTGGACAACAGAGGATGAGATGGTTGAATGGCATCACCGACTCAAAGAACATGAGTTTGAACAAGCTCTGGGAGCTGGTGAAGGGAAGCCTGGCCTGCTGCAGTCCGTGGGGTTGCAAAGAGTCGGACACGTTTAAGGAACTGAACTGAGTAGCACTTAGTTGTCTTTAACTTAATTCAAAACAATTTTGTTATATTGTATTGTGACAGTTGTCATATCAGTGTGCCTTAATAACTTACCAAAATTGGTGAATTTTTGTGTAGTCATTTTAATGCTGATGATGGAAGGTAAAAAAGCAACATTCTGGCATACTATGCCTTATTATTTCAAGAAAAGTAAGAATGCAACTGAAAGGGGAAAAAAAATTGTTCAGTGTATGGAGGTGGTGCTGTGACTGAACAAATGTGTCAAAAGTGGTTTGTGAAGTTTTGTGCTGGCAATTTCCCACTGGATGATGCTCCACCGTCAGGCAGAACACTTGCAGCTCATAGTGAACATATCAAGACTTGAGAGCGATCAATGCACACATATGTGGAAGACAGTTGGCATACTCAAGATATCCAAATAAAATGCTGAAAGTAATTTACACCAGCTTGGTTATGTTGTTCATTTTGAGTTCCACATAAGTAAAGGTGGAAAAGAAACCTTCTTGATCATATTTCTCCATGTGGTTCTCTGCTGAAACATAAAGAAAATATTCCACTTTTAAAACAAACTGTGTAGGACAATGAAAAGTGGATACTGTACAATAATGTGGAACTGAAGAGATCATGGGGTAAGTGAAATAAATCACTACCAACCACACCAAAGGCTGGTCTTCATCCACAGAAGGTTTTGTTGTGTATGAGATGGGATTAGAAGGGAGTTCTCTATTACGGGCTCCCTCCAGAAAACTAAAAGTTTAATTCCAAGAAATACTGCTCCCAATTAAACCAACCGAAAGCAGCACTTGACAAAAAGCATCCAGAATTAGTCAACAGAAAATGCATAATCTTCCATCTGGATTATGCAAGACCTCATGTCTCTTTGATGAGCAGTAAAAATGGTTACAGCTTGGCGGAAGTTCTGACTCATCCTCTATATTCAACAGACACTGCACCTTTGAATGTTCATTTATTTCAGTTTTTACAAAATTCTCTTATGAAAAAATTCAATTCCCTGGAAAGTCTTCTGTAAAACATCTATAACAGATTTTTGCTCAAAAAGATAAAAAGTTTTGGGAAGATGGAATTATGAAGTTGCCTGAAAAATGGAAGAAGGCAATGGAGCAAAGCAGTGACTACACTGATCAATAAAGTTCTTGGTGAAAATGAAAAATGGGTCTTTTATTTTCACGTAAAGCTTGAAGGAACTTTTTGGGCACCCAAATACACACACACACAAAGGGCTTCCGAATACACACCCACCCCCACACCCCCATCCACCCACCCACCCCCCCCCGCCCCCCCCCCGTCACACACACACACACACACACACACTGGGCTTTCCTGGTGGCTCAGCTAATAAAGAATCCACCTGCAATGCAGGAGACCTGGTTTCAATCCTTGGGTTGGTAAGATCGCCTGGAGAAGGGAAAAGCTACCCACTCCAGTATTCTGGCCTGGAGAATTCCATGGACTGATAGATCAGGGGGTTGCAAAGAGTCGGACACAACTGAGCAACTTTTACTTCAATACACACACACACACACACACACACACACATACCCATAACTGAATCACTTTGCTATACATCTAAAGCTAACACAATATTATAAATTAACTATAATTCAATTAAAAAATTAAAAAAAAAACTACACCAAAACTTAATGTACTTTGAAATAAAAATTGCAGTGCAGTGCCAAAATATTGCATTCAGGTAAGTAGTGAAGCTCTTTTAGAGTTTGAATTAATCTATTATTATCCATAATGCAGATAGTTATTAATGTTACTGATATTTTAATAGATAGTAGCAATATTACACTAGCTTCCATTCTATGTGCTTTCCTATTTGCCAGGCTCTGTGCAAAGCACTTTACATAGAGAGGGCTCATGTTAATTCTAGAAGTAACTCAGCAAGTTGCATGTTCTCATCGCCTTTTCCTAATGACAAATCAACAGCTAACAGGACAAATGTAACTCTCACACAGCCGAAGAACTCGTCCTATCATCCCAAGTTATTTGCTCAGTTACTTTAGTTTCATGGGGATTTCATTCACTTGCTATAATTTACCTTGTACCACATGCCCTAGGCTCAGCTCTCAGCTGAAGCTGACTTCAATTCCTATGGATTCCTAGATGCTGTCAACATTTAAGGGGGTGGGAGGATTTAAGACCCCTTGAAGTAATCCTCTACCAAAGAATAATAGGAGTCAGTAGATTAACGTGTCAACTCCTCAGGGGTCCCCAGCAAGACTCAGCCTCAGTTGCCTACAATGTTAAGCAGCTAAAAATGTTCCTTTTTTTTATTATCTATTTCTTGTTTCCTGACTTATTCTCCCCATCCCCTTACTCCTGTTTCTTGAGATCCCTCTTAAATAAACTACCTGCTTCTAAGAACTCAAGTGAGAAAAATGTCTATTAGCCCACAATGTCTTAATTTTTGCCCACATCCGTGATCTCTCACTTTAATTGCTGTTACCACCACTCTGAACACACTTGTTCTTGTCCCTCTGCCAGAGCCATCCTCAGTGAGTCCAACTGTCCACCTTTGCTCTTGTTCTTTGGCTGCTGACTAATCCTAGAGAGAGTCACACAGCTGGGCAGGTAAGTTCCACCATATAGCCATGATCACTAACCTCATTCTAGGTCCTTAAACTACTGCTTCCTTCAAACCCTTGGTATGAAGACTCCTGCTTTTTCTCTTCAATGACCATGCTTCCTACAGAGGCTGCCACACAAACGTTCCCTTAATGCCTTGAAATCCATGAATTCACTTACATCTATACTGTCATTTCCTCTATTCTAAAGCATGGAAGAATTCTTTCACCCTCTGTTCCACCTTCTTGGTTCCATTGAAACACGCTGTTGAATCTTCTGTTAAAACAAAAATCTCTCAATTGCCTCTCTGCTGTCAGTTTCTGCTTCATCTGCTCCTTCCATTTCCAGATAACCTCTTGGAAACAAGTTCCCATACTTCCTGTCTTCATTCTGTTACCTCTCATTCACTTTGCAGGCCACTCCAGCTGACTTGGAACCTCCCTGATGCTCAAAAACCACTCATGCTAAGGTCTTGTCTGACCACTGAATATCTTTCCGTCTTTTTCCTCCTTTGATCCATCAGTAGCATTTGATATATTTTTAACCAGCTTATTTGCTTGTGAGACACTATATTCCTTTCATTGTTATTCTACGTCTGTAGCCACATTTTCTTTTTTTGCTGCATCGTCTAAATACTGCTATTCTACAGGGATCTGTAGAAAACAGTTTCTTCTGTTTCCCTTTTCAGCAGACTTTCCTGTGTCATCTCTGCTTCTAAAGCTAGAGTCATCTAGATGCTGGTGAGCCTCAAATTTCTGCTTACAGGCTAAACATCTTTTTAATAGTTTTATTAAGGTATAATTTATATACCATAATATTGACATGCTTTATGGGTACAGTTGGTTTTTTGTAAATTTATATATTTCGCCACAATTCATAAAATGCCCTCCTGTAGAAAAGTTCTCTTGTCCCCATTTGTTGCCAGTTGCCCCTAATAGCTGCAGCCGAGGCAACTACCAATTTGATTTTAGTCTACAGTTTTGCCTGCTTCTTAGAAATTTCAAATAATAGAGCATCATAATAAGGAGCCTTTTTTTTCAGTCTGGCTTCTTTGATGCCGTATAATTCTGTTGCTACGTGGGTAAGTAGTTCATTTCTTACTTCTGAGTAGTGTTCTTTGTATGCATATATCACATTAAGTTTATTCACTCACCAGTTTCCCATTTTTCAGAAATTCTGAAGAAAAAAAAAAACCTTCTATGGACAATGGCATAAACATCTTTGTATGGACATGGATTTTATTTCTCTTGGGCAAATGCCTAGGTGTGTAATAGCCAGGTCACATTGTAAGTGTATGTGTAACTTTTTAGGAAATTTCCAAACCAGTTTCCAAAGCGCCTGTATCATTCATCAATGTAAAGGTGTCAAATTACTACTGCTTCTCACCAGTAGTTGGTATTTTCAGTCTTTTTAATTATAGTCATTCCAGTGAGTGCATAGAGGTATCTCACTGGTTTTCAATTGCATTTTCTCAATAATTAATGATTTTTCATGTGCTTATTACCCATTCTCATTATCTTTTTCAATGAAGTGTCCATTCAAATATTTTGCTTACTTTTAATGTTTCTCTTATTATTGAGTTTTAAAAGTTTTTTGAATATTACATCTGTTGTTCAGTTGCTAAGTTTTGTTGACTCTTTGCAACCCTATGGACTGCAACATGCCAGGCTTCCCTGTCCTTCACCACCTCCTGGAGTTTACTCAAACTCATGTCCATTGAATTGGTGATGCCAACCAATCATCTCATCCTCTGTTGTCCCCTTTTCATCCTGCTGTCAATCTTTCCCAGCATCAGGGTATTTTCCAATGAGTTGTCTCTTCAGATCAAGTGGCAAAAGTATTGGACCTTCAGCTTCAGCATCAGTCTTTCCAATGACTATTCAGGGTGAATTTCCTTTAGGATTGACTGGCTTTATCTCCTTGCAGTCCAAGAGACTCCCAAGGGTCTACTCCAGCATCACAATTCAAAGGCATCAATTCTTCAGTGCTCAGGTTTCTTTATTGTCCAACTCTCACAACTGTATATGACTATTGGAAACCACAACTTTGACTATATGGACCTTTGTTGGCAAAGTGATGTCTCTGCTTTTTAATATGCTGTCCAGGTTTGTCATAGGTTTTCTTCCAAGAAAACCTTTTAATTTTGTGGCTGCAGTCACCATCCGCAGTGATTTTGGAGCTCAAGAAAATAAAATCTGTCATTGCTTCCACATTTTCCCCCATTTATTTGTCATGAAGAGATGAGATCAGATGCAATGATCTTACTTTCTGAATGTTGAGTTTTAAGTCAGCTTTTTTCAATCTCCTTTTTCACCCTCATCAATTTCACCCTCTTTAATTCCTCTTCGCTTTCTGCCATGAGAGCTGTATCACCTGCATATCTGAGGTTGTTGATATTTCTCCCCTCATCTTGATTCCAGCTTATGATTCATCTATCCTGGCATTTTGCATGTTGTAATCTTCATATAAGTTAAATATGTAAGGTGATAATACACAGCCTTGAGGTACTCCTTTCCCAATTCTGAACCAGTCCATTGTTCCATGTCTGGTTTTAGCTGTTGCTTCTTGACCTGCATAAAGGTTTCTCAGGAGACAGGCTAGTTGGTCTGGTATTCCCATCTCTTTTAAGAGTTTTCCACAGTTTGTTGTAATCCACACAGTCAAAGGCTTTCGTGTAGTCAATGAAGCTGAAGTAGATGTTTTTCTGGAATTCCCGTGCTTTCTCTAAGATATAATGAATGCTGACAATTTGCCTTCTGGTTCTTTGGCCTTTTCTAAATCTAGCTTGCACATCTGAAAGTTCTCAGTTCACATACTGCTGAAGCCTAGCTTCAAGGATTTTGAACACAACTTTGCTAGCATGTGAAATGAATGCAATTGTATGGTAGTTTGAACATTCTTTGGCATGTCCTTTCTTTGGGATTGGAATGAAAACTGGCCTTTTCTAGTCCTGTGGCCACTGCTGAGTTTTCCAAATTTGCTGACATTTTGAGTGCAGCACTTTAACAGTATCAAGTTTTATAATTTTAAATGGCTCAGCTGGAATTCTATCACGTCCACTAGCTTTGTTCATAGTGATGCTTCCTAAGCGCCACTGGGCTTTATATTCCAAGATGTCTGACTCTAGGTGAGTGACCACACCATTGTGGTTATCCAGGTCATTTTGTTGGCTCAGACAGTAAGGAATCTGCCTGCATTGCAGGAGACCCGGGTTCAGTCTCTGGGTTGGACAATCTCCTAGAGAAGGGAATGGTTACCCACTCCAATATTCTTGCCTGGAGAATTCCATGGACAGAAGAGCTTGGTGAGCTACAGTCCACTGGGTCTCGAAGTGGTGGACACAACTGAGCAAATAACACACTGCCTTTACATATGCATGTCATTTATGAGATATGATTAGTCAATATTTGCTCCCAGAATGTGGTTTGGCTTTTTATTTTTGTAATGGCATTTTTTAAACTTAAAAAAATTTAACATATTCACGGAGGTATAATTGACATACTGCAGATAATAAATATATGCAATTATGAAACCATCAAACTAATTAAAATTATACCCATTTGTATAGTCTTTTAAAATTTGTTGTTTTTGCATTTCCATAGTGACTATGTTGAGCATTTTTCCACACGTTTATTTGTGATCTCTATTTTTTGAGTGGTTTACTCAAATTATTTATTAATTTTAAAACTGGATTGTTTAGCATAATTCATATATTTTGGATTAAATGCTCTTCACCTTATATGTGATTTGCAAGGATTTTATCCAGTGTGTGGTTTGTTTTTTCATTCTCTTCAGTTCAGTTCAGTTGCTCAGTCGTGTCTGACTCTTTGCAACCCCATGAATCGAAGCACGCCAGGCCTCCCTGTCCATCACCATCTCCCAGAGTTCACTCAGACTCACGTCCATCGAGTCAGTAATGCCATCCAGCCATCTCATCCTCTGTCGTCCCCTTCTCCTCCTGCCCCCAATCCCTCCCAGCATCAGTCTTTTCCAATGAGTCATCTCTTCACATGAGGTGGCCAAAGTACTGGAGTTTCAGCTTTAGCATCATTCCTTCCAAAGAAATCCCAGGGTTGATCTCCTTCAGAATGGATTGATTGGATCTCTTTGCAGTCCAAGGGACTCTCAAGAGTCTTCTCCAACACCACAGTTCAAAAGCATCAATTCTTCTGTGCTCAGCCTTCTTCACAGTCCAACTCTCACATCCATACATGACCACAGGAAAAACCATAGCCTTGACTAGATGGACCTTAGTCAGCAAAGTAATGTCTCTGCTTTGGAATATGCTATGTAGGTTGGTCATAACTTTTCTTCCAAGGAGTAAGCGTCTTTTAATTT
The DNA here is from genome assembly GCF_032405125.1 of Capricornis sumatraensis. NCBI lineage: Eukaryota > Metazoa > Chordata > Mammalia > Artiodactyla > Bovidae > Capricornis > Capricornis sumatraensis. The sequence continues at coordinate 10,910,722 of NC_091079.1, forward strand.
CATGGCTGCAGTCACCATCTGCAGTGATTTTGGAGCCCAAAAAAATCAAGTCTGACAGTTCCCACTGTTTCCCCATCTATTTCCCATGAAGTGATGGGACCGGATGCTATGATCTTCATTTTCTGAATGTTGAGCTTTAAGGCAACTTTTTCACTCTCCTCTTTCACTTTCATCAAGAGGCTTTTTAGTTCCTGTTCACTTTTTGCCATAAGGGTGGTGTCATCTGCATGCTGCTGCATCACTTCAGTCGTGTCCGACTCTGTGTGACCCCATAGATGGCAGCCCACCAGTCTCCCCCGACCCTGGCATTCTCCAGGCAAGGACACTGGAGTGGGTTGCCATTTCCTTCTCCAATGCATGAAAGTAAAAAGTGAAAGTGAAGTCATAACACGTGTAGGTAGACCAAAACTAAGATCTAAAGATGGGAGTGGAAATGCAATATTACAAATGCTGCATTTCTATAGAAAGACTTGCCCAACAGAATGATATACAGCTTACATAACAAAGTGTGGTTCTAGTTACAGTAGGTTTTGCCTTTCCAGCTCATGCCTGGGTAGTTTTTCACCACTGCTTCTGCCATAGAGAGAGGTTAAATGCTTTTTGAGGGCAGATTTGTGTTTGAAATCCATGTCACAGCAGTGGCATTTGTATGGCCTATCCCCACTGTGTATATTCAAGTGGTCCTGAAATGTGTTTTTCGCAGTAAATGTCTTCAGGCACATAGTACACTGAAAGGGCCGTATGCCCATGTGGCCTTGAATGTGCCTGTTGAGATTTTTCTTTTGTGTAAATATTTTCCCACACTGTAAGCACAAGAACAGTTGATGCATCTTAAGGTGGCACTGATAGTTCTCAACATGAAGAAACCCTCGAGAGCACCAGTGTCATCTGCATATCTGAGGTTATTGATATTTCTCCCAGAAATCTTGATTCCAGCTTGTGCTTCTTCCAGCCCAGCATTTCTCATGATGTACTCTGCATAAAAGTTAAATAAGCAGGGTGACAATATACAGCCTTGATGTATTTCTTTTCCTATTTGGAACCAGTCTGTTGTTCCATTGCCAGTTCTAACGGTTGCTTCCTGACCTCCATACAGATTTCTCAAGAGGTAGGTCAGGTGGTCTGGTATTCCCATCTCTTGAAGAATTTTCCATAGTTTATTGTGATCCACACAATCAAAGGCTTTGGCATAGTCGATAAAGCAGAAATGAATGTTTTTCTGGAACTCTCTTAACAAAGTCTAATCAAAGAGACGTTTCAATTTTGATAAGCTCAAGCAACTTTACCTCTAGTGGATTGTCCTTTTAATATCATATCTAAGAATTTATAAACAAACTTATTTATAAATAAATGGATAGGTGTAATAGATAATGTGGAAGATGTGGATTAAAATTCTTCCTTTTTTGACATGAATGTCTAATTGTTCCCATCAATTCCATCACTCAGTCGTGTCAGACTCTCTGCAACCCCATGAATTGCAGCACGCCAGGCCTCCCTGTCCATCACCAACTCCCGGAGTTCACTCAGACTCACTTCCATCGAGTCAGTGATGCCATCCAGCCATCTCATCCTCTGCCATCCCCTTCTCCTCCTGCCCCCAATCCCTCCCAGCATCAGAGTCTTTTCCAATGAGTCAACTCTTCACATAAGGTGGCCAAAGTACTGGAGCTTCAGCTTTAGCATCATTCCTTCCAAAGAAATCCCAGGGTTGATCTCCTTCAGAATGGACTGGTTGGATCTCCTTGCAGTCCAAGGGACTCTCAAGAGTCTTCTCCAACACCACAGTTCAAAAGCATCAATTCTTCGGTGCTCAGCCTTCTTCACAGTCCAACTCTCACATCCATACATGACCACAGGAAAAACCATAGCCTTGACTAGACGGACCTTAGTCAGCAAAGTAATGTCTCTGCTTTGGAATATGCTATCTAGGTTGGTCATAACTTTTCTTCCAAGGAGTAAGCGTCTTTTCATTTCATGGCTGCAGTCACCATCTGCAGTGATTTTGGAGCCCCCCAAAATCAAGTCTGACACTGTTTCCACTGTTTCCCCATCTATTTCCCATGAAGTGATGGGACCAGATGCCATGACCTTTGTTTTCTGAATGTTGAGCTTTAAGCCAACTTTTTCACTCTCCACTTTCACTTTCATCAAGAGGCTTTTTAGTTCCTCTTCACTTTCTGCTATAAGAGTGTGTCATCTGCATATCTGAGGTTGTTGATATTTCTCCCAGCAATCCTGATTCCAGCTTGTGTTTCTTCCAGTCAAGCGTTTCTCATGATGTACTCTGCATAGAAGTTAAATAAGCAGGTTGACAACATACAACCCTGTGTCCGAGGTCAGTGGTGGCCGGGAGGAGCTACCCCGAGTCTGAGGCCAGTGGCGGCCTGGAGGAGATACCCCGCGTCCGAGGTCAGGGGCAGCCGGGAGAAGCCGCCTCGCGCCCGAGGCCAGGGGCAGTGACCCTGAGGAGCCACCCCGAGGCTGAGGCCAGGGGTGACAGTTGGGAGGAGCCACCCACACCCGAGGCCGAGGCCGGGGCCGGAGGCCAGAGGAGCAACCCGAGGAGCAGCGGCAGCGCAGGCACAGGAGGGCGTAGAGGAGCTATCCCACGTTGAAGGTCAGGAACGGCGGCAGTAAGGAGAAACTCCTCGTCCAAGGTAAGGAGCAGCGTCTGTGCCTTGCTGGAGCAGCCATGAAGAGATACCCTATGCCCAGTTGTTCCCATAGTCTTGTTGAAAAAACTATCCATTGACTGAATTGCTTTTGTAATTCTGTCGAAAATAAGTTGTACCTATATACTGGGGTCATCTCTGGATTCTATACTTTTCCAATTGTCTGTTTGTCTGCTATTACACTAACATTACCCTTTCTGATTACTTTATCATAAATGTTGAAACCAGGGAGTTGTAGTCACTTAGTTTTGTACCCCCACCAAAGTTGTTTGTATACCAGGTCAGTTGGATTTCTGTATGACTTTTAGATCATGTTTAATGTAATTATTGGTACGGTGAATACCCATGTGCAAAAAATGAACTTCAACCCACAATATTATGCCTTACTGAGAATTAACTCAAATGGATTTTAGACTCAAATGTAAAATCCAAAACTATAAAATTTCTAGAATATAATATAGAAGAAATCTTTTGTGATACTGGGCTAGAAAATGACTCTGTTTTGTGTTTGACTTCAATGTTTCATTCATTCACTCATTTGTTCTCTCTTTACTGCCTTAACTTGCTCAAAAGCATTTTTAACATAATATTTTAGTTTTATGTGAAATCAGATTGGTTATATTCTTTGCAGCCAAAGATGGAGAAGCTCTATACAGTCAGCAAAAACAAGACCAGGAGCTGGACTGTGGCTCAGATCATGAACTCCTTACTACCAAATTCAGACTTAAATTGAAGAAAGTAGGGAAAAACACTAGACCATTCAGGTATGACCTAAATCAAATCTCTTATGATTATAGAGTGGAAGTGAGAAATAGATTTAAGGGACTAGATTTGATAGAGTGCCTGATGAACTATGGATGGAGGTTTGTGACAGTGTACAGGAGACGGGGATCAAGACCATCCCCATGGAAAAGAAATGCAAAAAAGCAAAATGGCTGTCTAGGGAGGCCTTACAAATAGCCGTGAAAAGAAGAGGAGTGAAAAGCAAAGGAGAAAAGGAAAGGTATAAGCATCTGAATGCAGAGTTCCAAAGAATAGCAAGGAGAGATAAGAAAGCCTTCTTCAGTTTTCAATGCAAAGAAATAGAGGAAAACAATAGAATGGGAAACACCAGAGATCCCTTCAAGAAAATTAGACATACCAAGGGAACGTTAAATGCAAAGATGGGCTCGATAAAGGACAGAAGTGGTATAGACCTAACAAAAGCAGAAGATATTAAGAAGAGGTGCCAAGAATACACAGAAGAGCTTACAAAAAAGATCTTTATGACCTAGATAATCACGATGGTATGATCACTCAACTAGAGCCAGACATCCTGGAATGTGAAGTCAAGTGGGCCTTAAAAAGCATCACTACAAACAAAGCTAGTGGAGGTGATGGAATTCCAGTTGAGCTGTTTCAAATCCTGGAAGATGATCCTGTGAAAGTGCTGCATTCAGTATGCCAGCAAATTTGGAAAACTCAGCAATGGCCACAGGACTGGAAAAGGTCAGTTTTCATTCGAATCCCAAAGAAAGGCAATGCCAAAGAATGCTCAAACTACCGCACAATTGCACTCATCTCACACGCTAGTAAAGTAATGCTAAAAATTTTCCAAGCCAGGCTTCAGCAATATGTGAAGCATGCACTCCCAGATGTTCAAGCTGCTTTTAGAAAAAGCAGAGGAACAAGAGATCAAACTGCAATATCCGCCAGATCATGGAAAAAGGAAGAAAGTTCCAGAAAAACATCTATTTCAGCTTTGTTGACTATGCCAAAGCCTTTGACTGTGTGGATCACAATAAACTGTGGAAAATTCTTCAAGAGATGGGAATACCAGACCACCTGACCTGCCTCTTGAGAAACCTATATGCAAGTCAGGAAGCAACAGTTAGAACTGGCCACTGAACAGACTGGTTTCAAATAGGAAAAGAAGTACGTCAAGGCTGTATATTGTCACTCTGCTTATTTAACTTATATGCAGAGTACATCATGAGAAATGCTGGGCTGGAAGAAGCAAAAGCTGGAATCAAGATTACCAGGAGAAATATCAATAACTTCAGATATTCAGATGACACCACCCTTATGGCAGAAAGTGAAGAGGAACTAAAAAGCCTCTTGATGAAAGTGAAAGAGGAGAGTGAAAAAGTTGCCTTAAAGCTCAACATTCAGAAAAATAAGATCATGGCATCTGGTCCCATCACTTCATGGGAAATAGATGGGGAAACAGTGGAAACAGTGGCTGACTTTATTTTGTGGGCTCCAATATCACTGTGGATGGTGATTGCAGCCATGAAATTAAAAGATGCTTGCTCCTTGGAAGGAAAGTTATTACCAACCTAGACAGCATATTCAAAAGCAGAGATATTACTTTGCCAAATATGGTCCATCTAGTCAAGGCTATGGTTTTTCCTGTGGTCATGTATGGATGTGAGAGTTGGACTGTGAAGAAAGCTGAGTGCTGAAGAATTGATGATTTTGAACTGTGGTGTTGGAGAAGACTCTTGAGAGTCCCTTGGACTGCAAGGAGATCCAACCAGTCCATTCTAAAGGAGATCAGTCTTGGGTGTTCTTTGGAAGGAATGATGCTAAAGCTGAAACTCCAGTACTTTGGCCACCTCATGTGAAGAGTTGACTCATTGGAAAAGACTCTGATGCTAGGAGGGATTGGGGTAGGAGGAGAAGGGGACGACAGAGGATGAGATGGCTGGATGGCATCACTGACTTGATGGAGGTGTCTGAGTGAACTCCAGGAGTTGGTGATGGACAGGGAGGCCTGGCGTGCTGTGATTCATGGGGTCGCAAAGAGTCGTACATGACTGAACGACTGAACTGAACTGAACTGAATGTGAGTTTCCATGTTACTCTTTCCATACATTTCACTCTTTCCTCCCCATGTCCATAAGTCTATTCTCTATGTCTGTTTTCCATTGCTGCCCCATAAATAAAGTCTTCAGTACCATTTATTTAGATTCCATATATATGTGTTCAAATACGGTATTTATCTTTCTCTTACTGACTCACTCCACTCTGGATAATAGGTTGTAGGTTCATCCACCTCATTAGAACTGACTCAAATGTGTTCCTTTTTATGGCTGAGTAATATTCCACTGTGTATACACATCACAGGGTGGGAGATGGGATGGAGTTCTAAAAGGGAGGGGATATATGTGTACCTATGGCTGATTCATGTTGAGGTTTGACAGAAAACAGCAAAATTCTGTAAAGCAATTATGTTCTAACACATAATATGCAAATCTGCTGCTGCTGCTGCTAAGTCGCTTCAGTCGTGTCCGACTCTGTGCTACCCCATAGATGGTATCTCACCAGGCTCCTCCGTCCCTGGGATTCTCCAGGCAAGAACACTGGAGTGGGTTGCCATTTTCTTCTCCAATGCATGAAAGTGAAAAGTGAAAGTGAAGTTGCTCAGGGGTGTCTGACTCTTTGCGACCCCATGGACTGCAGCCTACCAGGCTCCTCCGTTCATGGGATTTTCCATGCAAGAGTACTGGAGTGGGTTGCCATTGCCTTCTCCAATATGCAAATTTAAATTATCACAATTTATTGTAGCAAGAAAAGTTATCACCAACCTAGATAGTATATTCAAAAGCAGAACTTTCTAACACCGCACACAAAAATAAACTCAAAATGGATTAAAGATCTAAATGTAAGACCAGAAACTATAAAACTCCTAGAGGAGAACATAGGCAAAACACTCTCAGACATAAATCACAGCAGGATCCTCTATGATCCACCTCCCAGAATTCTGGAAATAAAAGCAAAAATAAACAAATGGGATCTAATTAAAATTAAAAGCTTCTGCACAACAAAGGAAAATATACACAAAGTGAAAAGACAGCCTTCTGAATGGGAGAAAATAATAGCAAATGAAGCAACTGACAAACAACTAATCTCAAAAATATACAAGCAACTTATGCAGCTCAATTCCAGAAAAATAAACGACCCAATCAAAAATGGGCCAAAGAACTAAATAGACATTTCTCCAAAGAAGACATACGGATGGCTAACAAACACATGAAAAGATGCTCAACATCACTCATTATCAGAGAAATGCAAATCAAAACCATAATGAGGTACCGCTTCACACCAGTCAGAATGGCTGCGATCCAAAAATCTGCAAGCAATAAATGCTGGAGAGGGTGTGGAGAAAAGGGAACCCTCCTACACTGTTGGTGGGAATGCAAACTAGTACAGCCACTATGGAGAACAGTGTGGAGATTCCTTAAAAAATTGCAAATAGAACTACCTTATGACCCAGCAATCCCACTGCTGGGCATACACACTGAGGAAACCAGAATTGAAAGAGACACATGTACCCCAATGTTCATCGCAGCACTGTTTATAATAGCCAGGACATGGAAACAACCTAGACGTCCATCAGCAGATGAATGGATAAGAAAGCTTTGGTACATGTACACAATGGAGTATTACTCAGCCGTTAAAAAGAATTCATTTGAATCAGTTCTGATGAGATGGATGAAACTGGAGCCGATTATACAGAGTGAAGTAAGCCAGAAAGAAAAACACCAATACAGTATACTAACACATATATATGGAATTTAGAAAGATGGCAATGACGACCCTGTATGCAAGACAGGAAAAAAGACACAGCTGTGTATAACGGACTTTTGGACTCAGAGGGAGAGGGAGAGGGTGGGATGATTTTGGAGAATGGCATTCTATCATGTATACTATCATGTAAGAATCGAATCGCCAGTCTATGTCTGACTCAGGATACAGCATGCTTCGGGCTGGTGCATGGGGATGACCCACAGAGATGTTATGGGAAGGGAGGTGGGAGGGGGGTTCATGTTTGGGAACACATGTAAGAATTAAAGATTTTAAAATTAAAAAAAATAATAAAGTAATAGCATATAAAAAAAAAGAAAAGAATGTGAAAAAAATATATACATATATGTGTATAACTATCAATTTGTTGTACCACAGAAACTAATGCAAATCTGTAAATCAACTATACTTCAATAAAACCATTTTTAAAAGAAAAAAAAAAAAAAGCAGAGACATTACTTTGCTGACTAAGGTCCGTCTGGTCAAGGCTATGGTTTTTCCTGTGGTCATGTATGGATGTGAGAGTTGGACTGTGAAGAAAGCTGAGTGCCAAAGAATTAATGCTTTTGAACTGTGGTGTTGGAGAAGACTCTTGAGAGTCCCTTGGACTGCAAGGAGATCCAACCAGTCCATTCTGAAGGCGATTAGTCCTGGGATTTCTTTGGAAGGAATGATGCTAAAGCTGAAACTCCAGTATTTTGGCTACCTCATGAGAAGAGTTGACTCATTGGATAAGACTCTCATGCTGGGAGGGATTGGGGGCAGGAGGAGAAGGGGACGACAGAGGATGAGATGGCTGGATGGCATCACTGACTCGATGGACGTGAGTCTGAGTGAACTCCGGGAGTTGGTGATGGACAGGGAGGCCTGGTGTGCTGCAATTCATGGGGTCGTAAAGAGTCGGACATGACTGAGCAACTAAACTGAGCTGAACTGAACTGAATCTTGACTTAATTTCAGTGAACTATAGAACATTTGCTCCATTTCCTCCCCCTTTCTGTGTACCGTTATTGTCATATATGTTATATCCATATGTTCTAAACCTAACCGTACAGTATTATAGTTTTGCTTTAAAATATGCTTTTAAAAATTAATAGAAAAGGATATAAACAGATAGGTAGAAATAGCTATACACAAAATATTTTATATTTACCCATATATTTATAATTTTCAGTTGAAGCAACATGGCAGCTGAATGAAAATCCAGCTTTCTTATTAAAGAACCTGAAAGCAAGCCCTGCAGTAGACTGCTGAACTGTAAAAGTGTAATTTACGCAACATCCTGAGAAAGAAAATATAAGGGACCCTCCAATTTTTCCTGAAAGTTTGAAACCTTCTGAAACTTTAAAGCAAATGAATAGTATGATTCAGCACACACCTTCTTAGATGTAAAGCATCTCAGAGAGTTGCTAAAATTATTTTAAAACTCTAACCCTTTCATTCCTTCTATGGACTTAAGTCCACAGGTATCTGGTATCACTTATTTTATTTTTCAAAAAGTGTTTATTCATTTATTTTTGGCTGTGCTGAGCCTTTGTTGCTTTGCACAGGCTTTCTCTAGTTGCAGCAAGTGGGCTTTGTTGTCATGTGCGGGCTTCTCAGTGCAGAGGCTTTTCTTGTTGCTGAGCACAGGCTCTAGTCATGCAGGCTGCAGTAGCTGGGGCACACAGGCTCAGTCATTGCAGCTTGAGGGCCTAGTTGCTCCAAGGCATGTGAAATCTTCCTGGACAAGGGATCAGACTCATGTCCCCTGTACTGGCAGGTGGATTCTCATCCACTGTGCCACCAGGGTAGTCCTGATACCATTTATTTTAAACTTGAAAGACTTTCTTTGATAACTCTTCTAGTCGTGTTTGCTAGCAAATAAGTAATTTTTGCTATTTATTATCTTTACTTTTGCTTTCATATTTAAAATATAGTTTCACTGGATATAGAATTCTTGGTTGATATTTTATTTTCGAATATGTCGTTTTATTGTCTTCTGGTCTACACTTTTTCTGAAGCGGTATTAGCCATTATTTTTACGGTGGTTCCATATACATGAGTTGTTTCTTGGTGCTTTCAAGATTTACTGCTTATCTTAGTTTTTCAAAAGTTTGACTATGATGTGTCCAGATGTGGTTCTTTTTGTATTTATCCTACTTTGGATTTACTGAGCTTCTTGGGTCTGTACCTTCATATTTTCCATCAAACTTGGGAAGTTTTTGACTCTTGCTTCTGGCTTGTTTATCCATTGCTCTTCCTTCTGGGATTCTCCTTACATAACTGGCTGGTCTCGCTGAGATCACTCCTCTGTCCAAATAGCTCAGTCATCATTCAGTGGTCTGAAAAGAGTTGTATTCTAGCACCTCAAGCCCATTAGGCTCTCATCCTTTCCTGATGGATACTTTGGAGAATGCATTCAAAGCTGTAGTCCTTTTTCAAGTCTTCTTTGGATTTTTCTTTTTATTGGGCTTATTTGGATTTCTCCTACGTATGCACAGAGTTTCCCAACCATCCTTCCACCTTATATATGTATTTTATGTTTCATATTTTCATAACCTTGAACAACAAAGGTTTGAACTGCAGGGGTCCACTTATACACAATTTTTTTTCAATGGTAAATATGTACAGTACTACAAATCTGTGGTTGGCTGAATCTGTAACTGAGGAAACACATTTTTTTTTGTGAAGAAACCTTAACAACCTTTCTTGTTAAGGTTTAAAGCTTTCAAATAAGTTTGCAATGTAATTAATTTTTCAGTAATTTAAACCATTAAAATATATTGTTTTCCATTCACCATTAAGAATCAATAAGTTAAGCAATACCATTTTAAGCAAAATTCTTTTGCCTAAATGTTTCAAATTTGAAAACTAAAAGAATACATCTGTAGTATACAGTTGCCTATTGAACAGTGAGGGAGTCAGGGGCCCTGATCCTCTCAGCAATTGAAAATACATATATAACTTATAGTTGGCTCTCCATATCTGCTGATCCTCCATATCCAAGTTTCCACCTCCATGGATTCAACCAACCAAAGATGGTGTAATACTGTAGTATTCACTGTTGACAAAACTCATGTAAATGAACCTGCACAGTTTAAAGGTAACTGCATTACTAACCTACATATGCATAGATTAGTTAATGAAAAACAGTTACAAAATAGAACTTTTATTTTCCAAAAAAGAACTTTGTTTGTTTCTAACTTAAAATATCTGTGACTTAGCATCTTAAGATAGCTTACAATGGGTACCAGTTTTGTGGTTTGTTATTAGGGATAATGATGATGATAAAGATGTGACTAATTATGTCTCTACAGCATATTAAAAAGCAGAGACATTACTTTGTCAACAAAAGTCCATCTAGTCAAGTCTATGGTTTTTCCAGTGGTCATGTATGGATGTGAGAGTTGGATTGTAAAGAAAGCTGAGCGCCGAAGAATTGGTGCTTTTGAACTGTGGTGTTGGAGAAGACTCTTTAGAGTCCCTTGGACTGCAAGGAGAGCCAACAAGTCCATCCTAAAGGAAATCAGTCCTGGGTGTTCACTGGAAGGACTAATGTTAAAGTTAAAACTCCAATACTTTGGCCACCTGATGTGAAGAGCCGACTCATTTGAAAAGACCCTGATGCTGGGAAAGATTGAGGGCAGGAGAAGGGGATGACAGAGGATGAGATGGTTGGATGGCATCACTGACTCAATGGACATGCATTTGGGTATACTCCAGGAGTTGGTGATGGACGGGGAGGCCTGGAGTGCTGCAGTCCATGGGGTCACAAAGAGTTGGATATGACTGAGCGACTGAACTAACAGAACTGAATTATGTCTCCAGCTAGAAACATGATAGATTCTCAAAAACTGCTGAGCCAGAGTTTAAAGTTTCAGCTGTTATCTAGTGAGGTGAGTTTGGTGCTAGGAAGTCAAAGGCCTGAATCTAATCACGAGGGTCTCCTTGTTGTTGTTCAGTCGCTAAGTTGTGTCCTCTTTGCCTTCCCATGAACTGCAGCATTCTAGGCTTCCCTGACCTTCACTATCTCCTGGAGTCAGCTCACATTCATGTCCATTGTGTCAGTGATGTGATCTAACCATCTCATCCTCTGCCCCTCCCTTCTCTTTTTGCCTTCAATCTTTCCCAACATCAGGGTCTTTTCTAACAAGTTGGCTCTTTGCATCAGGTGGCCAAAGTATTGGAGATTCAGCATCAGCATCAGTCCATCCAATGAATATTTAGGTGGATTTCCTTTAGGATTGACTGGTTTGATCTCTTTGCTGTCCAAGGGACTCTTAAGAGTCTTCTCCAGCATCACAATTCAAAAGCATCAATTCCTAAGCACTCAGGCTTCTTTATGGTCCAACTCTCACATATGTACATACTGCTGGAAAAACCACAGCTTTGACTATACAGACCTTTGTCAACAACGTGATGTCTGCTTTTTAATATGCTTTATGCAAGACAGCAAAAGAGACACAGATGTAAAGAACAGACTTTTGGACTCTGTGGGAGAGGGAGAGGGTGGGATGATTTGGGAGAATGGCATTGAAACATGTATACTATCATGTAGGAAATGAATCGCTAGCCTAGGTTCAATACAGGATACAGGATGCTTGGGGCTGGTGCACTGGGATGACCCAGAGAGATGATATGGGGAGGGTGGTGGGAGGGGGGGGGTTCAGGGTTGGGAACTCATGTACACCTGTGGTGGATTCATATCAATGTATGGCAAAACCAATACACTATTGTAAAGTAAAAAAAAAACACCAAAGTGATGTCTGCTTTTTAATATGCTTTCTAGATTTGCCATAGCTTGCCTTCCAAGGAGCAAGCGTCTTTTAATTTCATGGCTACAGTGACCATCAGCAGTGATTTTGGAGCCCAAGAAAATAAAATCTATCATTGCTTTAACTTTTTCCCCTTTTGTTTGCCATGGAGTGATGGGACCTCAAGCCAGAATTCTCCTCTTTCACCTTCACCAAGAGGCTCTTTGGTTCTTCTTTGCTTTCTGCCATGAGAGTGGTATTATCTGCATATCTGAGGTTGTTTTCTCCCTTCATATTTCTCCCCTCAACCTTGATTACAGCTTGTGATTCATCCAGCCTGGCATTTTGTATGGTGTAATATTCATACAAGTTATAATAAGCAGGGTGACAATATATAGCCTTGACGTACTCCTTTCACAATTTTGAACCAATATGTTGTTCCATGTTCAGTTCTAAATGTTGCTTCTTGACCTGCATAAAGGTTTCTCAGAGATAGGTAAGGTGGTCTGGTATTCTCATCTCTTTAAGAATTTTCCGCAGCTTGTTGTGATACATACAGTCAAAAACTTTAGCATAGTCAATGAAGTTGAAATAGATGTTTTTCTGGAATCCCCTTGCTTTTCAATATAGTGAATGTTGGCAATTTGACCTCTGGTTCTTTGGCCTTTTCTAAATCTAGCTTGTACATCTGAAAGTTCTCAGTTCACATACTGCTGAAGCCTAGCTTCAAGGATTTTGAGCATAACTTTTCTAGCATGTGAAATGAACTCAGTTGTATGGTAGTTTGAGCATTCTTTGGCACTGCCCTTCTTTGGGCAGTCCTCTTTGCAGTTCAAGGGACTCTCTAAAGTCTTCTCCAACACCACAGTTCAAAAGCATCAACTTTAACTAAGAGAAGCAAATAACTTCTCAACCTTCCTGAACAGTGTTCTTGCAATGATCTTACGAAAGAGTTTATATGTAAAGTGCTACATTATGAGTTACATTCCCAAGGTTCTTTTAAAATAATGACTTCCTAAGACTCAAAGAATGAATAGAGATAAATCCTGAGACAACTTTGTATTCAGAGACAAATATCCCTGCTCTTTGAAGTCTCAAAGAGAGTTTGTCTTGATAAACTTATTTGTTATGTCACAAATTGTTTGAAATTCTTTTATCTAAATGGACAGGAGCCAAGATTGCTCACCTAATTGCATTTGTCACATAAACCTAATTATGTTATCTCTCCAAGAAGGATAAAGAACTTAACTTTAAAAAAAATCACTTTATATCAAATTCCTTTAATAACTAAAAATGCAGATCTATTGATAATTATAGATTGTAAACTTAATTTGTTGCATATATCATATAAGAAGAGTAAATTCTTTCAAGAAACACTTTTACTGATGTATCACTAATGATTTCCTCAGATCTAGTTGGCAGTCCATTACTGGATTGTCAAATAACTTTAAACACAAAATGTAAGGATACTTAAAGAACTTAGATAGTCCTTGGAGTTCAAATTAGGAAGAAGTGGTCTATGCTTTGATTTACTCACTAAACAATGGCATACTGCTAAGTCACTTCAGTTGTGTCTGACTCTGTGCGACCCCATAGACGGCAGCCCACCAGGCTCCCCCATCCCTGGGATTCTCCAGGCAAGAACACTGGAGTGGGTTGCCATTTCCTTCTCCAATGCATGAAAGTGCATTGACATAATTCTGATTAAACAAACATAACATATAGTTTTACATAAGCTTAAGTCAACCATTATCAAGTTTCCTTAGCTGTGGCTGACCAGTTAGCTGGCTAATTGCTGTGAAAGGAAAGAAACCCAACTGATATTTGCATGAGGTCAAGATTCTCTTCTAGAAAGCTAAGCCTTTGGAAAATCTACTATTAGGTAGTGGTGTTTTATTTTTGCTAATGTAGCCTCTGAATTTCCAAGCTTCTTAGAAACTGATTCTACAGTACAGGGACAAAGGAAACATTCAAAGAACTGATGCTGTAACTTCTACAGAAACTAACATACGACAGTAAACTGATGCATCTGCAGAGATGGTCCCAGTGTACCATGCTGACAAGCTAGTATGTTACAGCCCACTCTCTTCCTTTGCCTAAAATTGTGGTGGCTACATTAGGAATGACAAATAAAAAGACACAGGTTATTTTTATACTGACCGAGGGGAGAGAAAGATAGAAAGAATATGAATGAACCAGACTTTAAAAAGGAGGGAGCCACAACAGCAGGAAAAATCCTGAGTCTTTGTGGAGGCCAGGCCTAAGGTGATGTGTGAGCAGGTTGACCGAGCCTGGACAGGGCATGAGGTTGGGAAGGATATGAGATGTGCTCATGCCTCAGCAGCATGGGTTTGTCTGCCTCATCTCAAGTGCCTGCAGGCAGAGGCACAAAGTAGGCCTTCCCAAATGTCCCCTGTATGTAGTATCATCAGCAAGAATTCTGAGTAAAATAAAGGCGTTTTTAATGACAGTCTCGAAGGCTTATTTGGAGTACATGTAGAATGAATTCTCAAAACTACCAAATCATCTGTGCATTTGTGTGAAAATATTCACATTATAGCAATGTCTGTAATAATATTTCAGGCCTGTGCAAAATTCTCCATTTCATTTCATTTTGCTGATGAGGAAAAGTGCTGAAACCTTATACTCAAATGCGAGAGACAGCTCAGTCCACTGCAGCTGCTTCCTGAGAACCCAGGGAGAATGACAGATCCTCAAGGAAACTCTCCACAGTCATCAAGGGCAAATCTCAACCAGCCCGATGACTCACTCTTCCCACGGCTGCCAGCTCTTGGCCTGACTAGGATGAAACTCTTCCTTGCTTGTTTTGAAAATAGACCTTCTATAAACTTTTCTATGAAGTCTCACTTTAATTACAGTTAGCAAGATGTAAAGAGCCAAGAACTTAACCTCAGTAAAATCACAGCCTTTGTAGGCTTGTATCTTTATAAATGTGCATACGTGCTAAGCTGCTTCAGTCATGTCCAACTCTGTGCAACCTCATGGACTGTAGCCCACCAGGCTCCTCTGTCCACGGGGATTCGCCAGACAAGAATACTGGAGTGGGTTGCCATGCCCTCCTCCAGGGAATCTTCCCGACTCAAGGATCAAACCCTCATCTCTTATGTCTCCTGCACTGGCAGGTGGGTTCTTTACCACTAGCACCACCTGGGAAGCCCTAAGATGTCTTAGGACACCTGAAAAGATGAAAGACTGATTGAGACTAGTGGAAGAGGGTGACTGACATTAGGAAAGTTAAGTAATTATGGCAATAGATTGAATGAAGAGAATCAGGGATCAGAACAGACTTAGTCTAATAATATCTTTTATCTCTTGGCTTGATGTTGAGCTGCTGCCTGTGAAAGGTGCTTACAACCTGCCCACAAATGTTACTTTTTCATTAAATATCAAAACATGTAATAAAGTAATGTAAACTTACAAAGCTGATAATTGTCCTGTGGTTATATAAGAGAATAGCTCTATTATTAGAAAATACACAACCAAGTATTCAGGGTTAAGAGGCCATGATTTAAATAACTTATTTTCAAGTCATTTGGAAAAAAACTATATGTAAACATGATTATATAACATAAATATGTATAATATACAAACATTTTATATATTAATTTTTATATTAGAATTATATTTACATTATAAAACAATCTTTTATGTACATTTCACATGTAATATATTATGTATATTATGTAATACGTGATATTAAATATGTTACATACATTATATATATATATATATAATATGTGTATTTGATAGATATGAAGAGGGAGGGAGAGAGACATTAAGAGAGAAGAAGAATACAAATAACCTACCATACAAGGTAAAGAATATATCAGTGTTTTCTGTAATATATTTTGTTTATAACTTTTGCTGATATTATTTTTATGAAGTTTGTCCTTTAATTTTACTCATTGAATCTTGACTGAAGAAAGATTGTACACACAAGATCAGGATGTCTTAAACTACCAATACTTAAGATTCTCAAACCCTATAATAAGCAAGATTATTTCCATTAAATTCTTGAAGGCTTATGTATTTTAAGTCTTTGTAACTAGAGAAAATGAGGTAATCAAACTGATTCCATGATGACTACAATAGAGAAAAACAGGCCCACAAAACTGAAAAGCAAAACAAAAATAAGGGGTAAACACGGGAAGATACTAGAGAATCAGATTATTATTTTGAAAAAGGGTATAGGAATGGAAAGAATCAAGCATTTAGCAGGACTTCACTGTGTGAGCCACACCACTGAGAAGTCAGAGAGCAGATGAGGGGAAGTTCCTCCCTATAGAAATATTCTAGCCAATAAATGTGGAGGGGATGAGGAAATTAAACTATTACCATTGCTCAACCCTAAATGAATTAATGGCATAGGTATTGATGATAAGTGGCTGCTATCCCCACAAAAAGAGGGATTTCCAGAGATTATGTCCCTTCTGATAGAATGCCACACCACTTCTGAATTCGTCTTGCCCAAACAGCATGCCTAAGGCTGACCTAAGGCTCCATTTTAAGGAAACACACAGGAGAGAGGAACATATTAAATTACCCCACGGAGATGTAACCAAATCCCCACTGGAAAACTTTTCAGTACAAACAGCTCTGCTTCTTTAACAAATAATATAATGAAAACAAAATGACACAGAGGGAGGAAATGACAGATTAATAGACACCTTAAAGCATGGTAACCAACTAGAATGTGGGAGTCTTCATTTAGATGCTGACTAAAGAAAACTGTTTTTAAAAACTTTATGAATTTTATTACATCCTTGGAAATCTGAACAACAAATGATGACCTAATGATGCTAAGAAATTATTGTTTAAAATTTTAAGTGTGAAAGTAGTATAGTGGTTATGCTTTTTAAAAGCTCTCATTTGAAGACACTTACTGAACTGTTAATAGATGAAACACAGGGATCGTCCCACAATAACAAAGAGCTGAGACAAGATCAGCCAGGAGTCAAAGCCAGCTATGTACACAAAGGGATTCATAATCCTCTGCTATTGACTTTTGTGATTGTTTGAAATTGTCCTTAATAATTTCTTTAATATGCCTGAGTACCGGTTCTATATTTTACATAAAGATATATGAAGTGTATTTTTTCACACCCATGAACAGTGACTGCAGCCACAAAATTAAAAGATGCTTGCTCCTTGGAAGAAAAGCTATGACAAACCTAGACAGTGTATTAAAAAGCAGAGATAACACTTTGCTGACAAAGA
This sequence comes from Capricornis sumatraensis, assembly GCF_032405125.1. Lineage (NCBI taxonomy): Eukaryota > Metazoa > Chordata > Mammalia > Artiodactyla > Bovidae > Capricornis > Capricornis sumatraensis. Next base: position 10,927,937 of record NC_091079.1, read on the forward strand.
TCTGTATAGTCAAAGCTATGGTTTCTCCAGTAGTCATGTACTCATGTGAGAGTTGTGTCATAATGAAGCCTGAGTGCCAAAGAATTGATGGTTTTGAATTGTGGTGCTGGAGAAACAAGGAGATCAAACTAGTCAATCCTGAAGAAAATCAACCCTGAATATTCATTGGAAGGACTGATGCTGAAGCTGGAACTCCAAACTTGGCCACCTGATACAAAGAACTGACTCACTGGAAAAGACCCTGATGCTGGGAAAGATTGAAGGTGAGAGGAAAAGAGGCTGACAGAGGATGAGATGGTTGGATGGCATCACTGACTCAGTGGACATGAGTTTGGGCGAACTCTGGGAGATAGTGATGGACAGGGAGGCCTGGCATGTGGCAGTCCATGGGGTAACGGGGACTTTGACACAAATTGCTGACTGGAAAACTACAGTGATAAGTTATATACTCATACATATTCATAATTAACCTTTCTGATACCTATATGAGAATTTGCTTAGAAGGTAAAGTTCTACAAATGAAGATTACAGCTACCCATTCACAATTGGTGTCTAGAATTTATAGAAGATCTTGCGTGCATGAGACACTATTCTCAGAGATTTAACTTCGAGTAACTAATCTTCACCAGAGCAGTTAGTACTATTGTTTTCCCCATATTCTAGGTAAGGAAACTGAAGTAGAGTAACATAAAATATCTTGGAGAGCTAGGGTTTGAACTCTAGCAGTTCCATTCTAGGGCTCAGGCTCTTCAATTTTAGTCTATATTCAACTCTACCTAATCTCTGGGCAAGTTTGCATGTTTTAGGCATGGTCCAGATCACAATAAAACAGGGAAGGCTCTTTCAAAACAAGGGAAAGGTAAGAATAAGGCAGAGATCTAAAGACTAGCAGCTTCCTAGGTTTGGGTGAAGCACAGGATTCTGCACAAGATCAATGCTATGAAATGAAGTCAGAAGACAAGGAGAATTAAGTTGCAAAGGTAAGTTAGGGAATGAGGACGTCCTTGGGTAGCCATGGTGGAGGCAATGAGTTTCTGAGCAGAAGATGGGCACTGTATTTTATGGAGATGAAGAGAGAGAGGCCTGTAGGACACATTCCTGCAACAGTGCAGGAATGAGAAAGCAGGGAAACTGTGAGAAATGAGATGCCACTGAATAAAGAGAAAAAAGTTAACAGAAACTAGAGGTTCAGGCCTGCACAAAACTTAGGAGGATGGTGAGGTCATTACTGCAAGCACAGAAGAGCAAGTACAGGAAGAGAAGCAGATGGAGAGGGACGTGGAAGGGTGTTGTCTGGGGCACTGATACCCAGAAGGACAGGTCTGTTTGGAAAGTGGACCAAACTCCAGGAGAGAACTCAGGTGCAGGGCATAGATTTGGGAATCATCCTCCTGAGAGGTGATGGCTGAATTGATATGACAAACTGAGTCTACCAAAGGGACGCAGGGAGGTAGTTTGGTTTGAATTTCCAACAGTGTTGTGAGTTTCCTGACACACAGAGTTTTTCCTTCAATATTTTTTATGGAAAGAAAGACTCTAAATTCTATACTGTTTTACAATTTTCAAAAGTTTTACACACATGATTTCATATAATTCCATAGCAATTTTTTCCTACCCTGAATTTTGGTTCTTTCCCTTCTCCTGACTGGTAACCCTTAATTTGTTCTTTACATCTGTGTCTGCTCCTTTTTTATTCACTAATTTGTTGATTTTTTTAGATTCCACATATAAGTGAAATCACAGTGTTTTCCTCTGACTTTTTCACTAAGCACAATACTCTCCAAGTCCATCCATGTTGCTGCAAATGGCAAAACTTCATAGTTTTTTTTTTTTTATGGCTGAAGAGTATTCTGTTGTGTGTATGTGTGTGTATGGTATATATGTGTAATATATATGAAAGAAAATGAAAGTGAAAGTGAAGTCACTCAGTCGTGTCTGACTTTTTGTGACCCTGTGGACTGTAGCCCTCCAGGCTCCTCTGCCCATGGGATTCTCCAGGCAAGAATACTGGAGTGGGTTGCCATTTCCTTCTCCAGGGGATCTTCCTGACCCAGGGATCGAACCCAGGTCTCCCACATTGCAGGCAGACGCTTTAACCTCTGAGCCACCAGGGAAGCCCAAGTAATATATACTACATCTTTATCCATTCATCTGTTGATGGACACGTAGATTGTTTCCATAACATATATTTTTTACAACTCTCCTGAATTATCTAGCATAGGACTCAGAAAATCTCTTGTTTGATTCATAAGGAGATATGAGAGGTGCTAGGAGTCTTTTCATAAGCAGAGTTCTAATCTCCCAAATGATCTCAGTACAGCATTTATTTATCAATAGTGAGGGTGTTTGTTTTTTTGTTTTTGTTTTTCCTTACTGTTTCATCTGGGAACCAACTAATAGGGAAAGGCCAATCCCAAAACCAAACCTGTAGTGCAGGACAAAGAACCCTTTCCAGATCATTCAGATATACAACTCTACTCTATATGGAGCCATCTTTATCTTCTGGCCATTACTACTCAAAAAGTGATCACGTCAGGATTCACTATTGAATTGTTGGTCAAGTCTCACACATCATCAAGTAGTTGCTCAGTCATGTCCAATTCTTTGTGACCCCATGGTCTGCCAGGTTCCTCTGTCCATGGGATTCTCCAGGCAAGAATACTGGTCAAGTCTGCTACTGCTACTGCTAAGTCACTTCAGTCGTATCCGACTCTGTGTGACCCCATAGATGGCAGCCCACCAGGCTCCCCCATCCCTGGGATTCTCCAGGCAAGAACACTGGAGTGGGTGCCATTTCCTTCTCCAATGCATGAAAGTGAAAAGTCAAAGTGAAGTCACTCAGTCGTGTCCGACTCTTAGCGACCCCATGGACTGCAGCCCACCAGGCTCCTCCGTCCATGGGATTTTCCGGTCAAGAGTACTGGAGTGGGGTGCCATTATCTTCTCCGACTGATCAAGTCTAGCCAGTAGGAAAAGCAGAGGAAATGATACAAGTTTTCACCTTTCTCTAACATAACAAACCACTGACAAATAAGGCTGCAGTTAGTTAAGAATGAAACTACAGGAATGAGGAGAGAAAACTGTAAGAACTCTATGCTTTTGCACGTTTAAATAATTGCTAATTTAAGTTTAAAATCTTTAAAAACTAAAATAAAGGCCTGTTTCTAACAGCAAGGCCAACAGCAAATCACTTCTGAGTGTTTCCCAGAATTTATATGTCAGATACTTAGTTTAAAGATTTAAGGGATCCAAATAATATATTTTTTGAACTTGGTTTATTCCTCCCATGTCAGAACTTGATGTTCATACTTAACTTCAAACTTTTCACATTTCCATTTATTGCAACCTTGGGTTGTGAAAGCCCACGACTTCACAAGATTTTATGGGGCAATTTTATGACAACTCTGATAGGGGTTCTCCACAGGGGAAAGAAGAGTATTATTCAGAGGACTCCTAAGTAAGCACAGGTGGGAATCTTTCTCCACAATCAAGGACCATCACCTCCCCTCCAAGGCAGTTAAGCACAGTCGGGAGGCATTTTGTTTGGTCCTGGTCCTAGAAGCCTATGAACTGAAGAGCTTTGATACCAATGGTGGTGCCTACAACTCTAACTTTTAGAAAGCTTCTCAAGCACATAAGTACCTCTAGATGATTTTCTCCGTTACAACCACTTTACTGTGAGTGAAAGCAGTAACCAGGGCATCATTTTAGAAACTTTAAGCCATTAATGTGAAATTTGTTTTGAATTTATTCCAGCCATCAGAGTTGATGCATCTCAGTAGCAAATGAGGAATTTTCCTTCAATGTAGCCCTGCAGCTGGGCCACAGATAAATGCAATTTTCACTGGTGAGAGGCTATTGCTTGTACTTCTAAAATAAGAGAATTAAGTGAAAAAATATAGAGATAGGGTTATTTGTTATGAATATAATTCAATTTCTGAGGAAGATGACAGAGTGAGACAACACAACAGAGGTTTTGCTCATTGTGTCTGATGTTGGTGGGTCCAGTGGTATGTGATAGATGAGAGTCAGTGCCATCGCTGGACATCCTTAGGGCTTGAGTGGACACCTCTGGAGTGGTGTCTTTTGATTTTTAAGATTCAACATGATATGTATCCTGTGAAGAATGTTTAAGGCGTGATAGAATACACTCTGAGGTCTGAGTGCATGTGCAGGTATCAGGGTTCAGTCCAGATAGGACTCCAGGATTGGACTACATTATAGGTTTGTAGATAAAAATAACTGCTGCTCTCAAATTTTTCTTAATGTGCAAGAATCTGTGAGGGAACTGATTAAAATGCAAATTGCAAGGCATATGCCTAGACTTTTGATCCAGTAGACCTAGCTTGGGACTCAGAAGCAGGCATTTTAAGCACCCAGGAGGCCCTGATACAGGTGGTCTGAGGATCACATTCTGAAAAACACTGGATATAATTTACACTCAGTAATTTCATTAAATATACCCAATGATAAGTAACAATTAATAATCTCAGATTAACCTGAAACACAGATACCTTCACATTTCTGACACACAGAAGGAAGACTTTTTTATACATAATAATAAAACTTTCACTGTCAGCTATTATTTTCAATTGACCCTTTTCTCTGTACGTGATTTGAAACTAAAAACAATACAGTTGTTTGCAAAATTTGATTTCTTCTTGACTTAGACTGTTTCACCGAAAAAAAATCTTACATTTCAATTTTTATTTTTACCTCAGCAAGACAGACACATTCAAGCTCTTGGTTACTAGAACAAATTCCCTAAGTAGAATATGACACCAAGAGAAAATATGTTTTAACAAGACCCTGAACTGTGTTTTTACGAAGACCCTAATATCCCCACTGTAGTTGTTACAATTTATTAAATTTAATTTATGTAAGTGGAAAAAGCCCTTAAATATACATTTTATGATAATATCGTTTAAGATGTCCCCTGATATATACTATACATACTGCTAGACCATAAAGGCTGTTAACCCAGTAAAATTAATAATATGCATTTTAAATGACCTGAACTTTCAAAGACTCCCAGAAGGTATTTTTTAAGTGAAATTTTTGAAATAAGGTACATTATTACAATTCTTCAGACAAAGAAATGTTTTAGGAACTTTTGAAGATGCTCAGTGATGGTGAAGAAACACAGGTTCCAGGGTCCCTGTGTGTCTCCACTTCCCATTGTCTTCACTCACTTTCCAGTGGTCCTGGCTTTTTAAGATTAAGCTCTCTCTCCAACAGACCTAACTGCAAAGTCTCTGTGTCTCCTCTCATCCTCATCTTCTTTTCTAACAGTGCTGAACTCACACTGCACCATGGAACTGGATGTCCAGATGGGTGTTTCTACTCAGAGGAAACAGTAAAGAAGTGATTGCTATGCCTCCATGTTTGGCATTAGTCCTTCTCCACTGATTCTCTTGGACTCTCTTCTGCTGAAAGTTAGAACTGTTACAAGTGGAATCAGTAAGTTAAAGAATCCAAGACCACGCCACACAATAAAACTCAGGTTAAATATAACTTTTAACCTTGTACTATCAGAATTTCAATAGTGAGAAACTCTTTTTCAAGTATTAAAATGCCCAGGGGAAAAAATCTCTTCCCTAAAAGGCATGTTTGAAGTATATTTTATATTTTGACCCTAACTCCTCAGGTAGGGAGATATTTTGTACTGATACTTATACAAATTAAGTCTAAAAAACAATCAATTACCCTCAAGTGCTACCAGCTCTTAAATGAAGTTCTTAATTTGGTTATTGTATTTGCAATAACTCTTTCTTTAAAGTGAAGAAAATTATCAATGTCTTATGAAAAGGTTTTAGGGTGGTCTCAGATAATATCACAGCAGCATTTTTGCACTGTTTGCAGATGGCATGACACTATGCATAGAAAACCATAAAGATAGTATCAGAAAATTACTAGAGCTAATCAGTGAATTTAGCAAAGTCTCAGAATACAAAATCAATACACAGAAATCACTTGCATTCCTATATACTAACAATGAAAAATCAGAAAAAGAAACAAAGGAATCAATCCCATTCACTGTTGCAACAAAAAGAATAAAATATCTAGGAATAAACCTACCTAAGGACACAAAAGAACTGTATACAGAAAAGTATAAGACACTGATGACAGACGTCAAAGATGACATAAACAGATGGAGAGATGTTTCATGTTCCTAGGCAGGAAGAATCAATATTGTGAAAATGACTATACTACCAAATGCAATCAACAGATTCAATGCAATCTCTATCAAATTACCAATGGCATTTTTCATAGAAGTGAAACAAAAAATTCACAGTTCATATGGAAACACAAAAGACCCCAAACAGCCAAAGCAGTCTTGAGAAAGAAGAATGGAGCTGGAGGAATCAAACTTCATGACTTCAGATTATACTACAAAGCTACAGTCATCAAGACAGTATGGTACCGGCACAAAAACAGAGATATAGACCAGTGGAACAAGATAGGAAGTCCAGAAATAAATCCACACACCTATGGGTACCTTAATTTTGACAAGAAAAGCAAGACTATTCAGTGGGGCAAAGACATCCTTTTCAATAAGTGGTACTGGAGAAACTGGAGAGCTACATGTAAAAGAATGAAATTAGAACACTTCCTAACACCATACACAAGGATAAACACAAATCTATTAAAGACCTAAATGTAGGACCAGAAATTATAAAACTCTTAGAGGAAAACATAGGCAGAACACTCGACATAAATCAAAGCAAGATCCTCTATGACCCACCTCCTAGAATAACGGAAATAAAAATAAAAGTAAACAAGTGGGACCTGATTAAACTTAAAAGCTTTTGCACAGCACAGTAAACTATAAGTAAGGTGAAAAGACAACCCTCAGAATGGGAGAAAATAATAGCAAATGAAACAATCAACAAAGGATTAATTTCCAATCTACACAAGCAGCTCATCCAACTCAATACCAGAAAAACAAACAAAGAGTGGGAAAAAAACCTAAACAGACATTTCTCCAAAGAAGACATACAGATGGTTAGCAAACACATGAAAAGATGCTCAACATCACTCATTATTAGAGAAATGCAAATCAAAACTACAGTAAGATTATCACTTCACACTAGTCAGAATCAAGTCAAAGTCAAAGTGAAAGTGGCTCAATCATGTCTGACTCTTCACAACCCCATGGACTGTATAGTCCCTGGAACTCTCCAGGCCAGAATACTGGAGTGGGTAGTCTTTCCCTTTTCCAGGGCATCTTTCCAACCTAGGAATTGAACTGGGGTCTCCTGCACTGCAGGCAGGTTCTCTACCAACTGAGCTATCAGGGAAGCCCCTAGTCAGAATGACCATCATCAAACAGTCTACAAACAATAAATGCTGAAGAGGGTGTGGAGAAAAGGGAATGCTCTTACACTGTTAGTAGGAATGTAAATTGATACAGCCACTATGGAAGATGGTATGGAGATTCCTTTAAAAACTAGGAATAAAATCACCATATAACCCAGCAAACTCACTCCTAGGCATATACCCTGAGGAAATAAAAATTGAAAAACATATATGTACCCTAATGTTCATGCAGCACTATTTACAGTAGCTAGAACATGGAAACCACCTAGATGTCCACTGACAGATGAATGGATAAAGAAGTTGTGGTACATATACACAATGAAGTATTACTCAGCCATAAAAAGAAACACATTCAAGTCAATTCTAATGAGGTAGATGAACCTAGAGCCTATCATACAGAGTGAAGTAAGTCAGAAAGAGAAAGAAAAATATCATATACTAATGCATATATATGGAATCTAGAAAGACGGTACCGAAGAATTTATTTTCAGGGCAGCAATAGAGAAACAGACATAGAAAACAGACTTATGGACACGGGGAGAGGGGAGGAGAGGGTGAGAGGTATGGAGAGAGTAACATGAAAACTTACATTACCATATGTAAAATAGATAAGGAATTTGCTGTATGTTTCAGGGAATTCAAAATTCAAACAGGCTCTGTATCAATGTAGGGGTATGGGATGGGAAGGGAGATGGGAGGGAGGTTCAAGAGGGAGGGGTCATATGTATACCTATGGCTGATCCATGTTGAGGCTTGACAGAAAACAACAAAATTCTCTAAAGCAATTATCTTCAATTAAAAAATAAATAAAATTTAAGAAATTAAAAAAAACTAAAACATATGGAAATTTTATATAAATTCCTAAACATGATCACATAAATATATTTTAGATTTTAAAATGTTGTATAAAATATTTGACATATTCTCAAAAATATATGTATCTATAAATTTATATAATAGGTAAATATTTATACATATATGTTATGAGTATAAAATTTATAAGTATGATATATTTATAAATACAAAATGTTTCAGATATAAAATATTTTAAAATATAAAGTATACATATGTAATGTAAATAATGAAGTATAACAATAAATAATATTCCTTTTCCCACACTTTTTTGTTTTTATTCCTTCTCTGAATCTTTGCTATCAACTTTGTAGGTAACCTTCCAAACTTTCCATCCAAACTCATATAATCATTGCTGGATACACACACACACACACACACAAGGGATTACACACACACTATGAATGTCATATCTCTTTTTGTCTTAAAATTGGTTATAATATACACATTTTATACATCTTATTTTCTCCCCCAACATTGCTTTCTTTTTCTCTTTTTTTTTAGATTTTATTTTTTTTACTTTACAATATTGTATTGGTTTTGCCATACATCAACATGAATCTGCCACAGGTATACACGTGTTCCCCATCCTGAACCCCTGTTCCTCTTCCCTCCCCGTACCATCCCTCTGGGTCGTCCCAGTGTACCAGCCCCAAGCATCCAGTATCATGCATCAAACCTGGACTGGCGATTCGTTTCATATATGATATTATACATGTTTCAATGCCATTCTCCCAAATCATCCCACCCTCGCCCTCTCCCACAGAGTCCAAAAGACTGTTCTATACGTCTGTGTCTCTTTTGCTGTCTCGCATACAAGGTTATCATTGCCATCTTTCTAAATTCCATATATATGCATTAATATACTGTATTGGTGTTTTTCTTTCTGGCTTACTTCACTCTGTATAATGCTGGAGAAGGTGTGGAGAAAAGGGAACCCTCTTACACTGTTGGTGGGAAACTAGTACAGCCACTATGGAGAACAGTGTGGAGATTCCTTAAAAATCTGGAAATAGAACTGCCTTATGACCCAGCAATCCCACTGCTGGGCATACACACCAAGGAAACCAGAATTGAAAGAGACACGTGTACCCCAGTGTTCATCGCAGCACTGGTTATAATAGCCAGGATATGGAAGCAACCAACATTGCTTTCTATAAATCAATTTAGATTACCCAGTACAGTCCTAATATATTCTCTTCAATAGTTCCATAATATTCTCTGATACAGATGTATCATAATTTGTTCAAGTGTTTTCCTATTAATGGTTATTCTCTGTTTCTACCTTTCTACCACAACAAATTACACTGCAATAAACATCATACAGACAGTATAGTTTACCTAGATCAGAGTCTTAAGATTAAGCATTAAATGTCTTTTAAAATAGATGTTGCCAAATTGCTTTCCAAAAGAGTCTGCAGCTCTAAACATACCGCTAGCAATGTATGGGAATGCCTTTGTCTTTGAATCACATCCAACAACAGGTGCCAGGCTATCGTGTAAAGTCATAACTCAAAATTGCTTTAAATTACATACTGACTACTAGTGAATCTGAGCCTTTTATATGTTTGTTAATATTTTGAGTTTTCTCTTTACTCAACAACCTGTTAATATATTTTCTTCACTTTTGAAAATGAAATTGCTCCTCTAATCTCATCCATTTTTAAAAACTTTCTGAAACGTTACATGTGTTAACAGGTTGCCTTTTAATTACAATATTACCAGAATAATTATTTTCTAATTGATTTTGACTATGATCCTTCACCATTGAAATGTTTAATTTTTATCTAATATATTTATCATTTACTTTACAGTTTTTGGCTTCACAATCATGGTAAATATATCCTTATCCTTAGATTGTACAAATGCAAAATATTTACTCTTTTGTTTTAATTTTTCCATAAAAATGTTCCATCTGGAATTTGGTCCATCTGGAATTTATTTTCATATGGGGTATAAGATATTTTTCATGTGTAGAGTCAGTGGTACCAGCACATCTGTGGAATAATCGATCCATTTCTACTGAACAGAAATACAGTATTTATTAAATTCTCATAAAATCAGAGGTTAATTTCTAAATGCTCAGTTTTGTTCCACCTATATTTTACTACATATTACAACATTTATTTTATTATGGTAACTTTATAGAATGTTATAATGTCTGGCAGAGCAAGTCTACCCTTACTATTCTTAATTTTTTTTTTCTTTCTATTTCTAGGTATTTATTTGGCCTTATAAATTTTAAGCAATCTTGTCCAATTTCAAAACAAATACAACTTTAAAACATCTCAGCATTTTTATTTTTATTGCATCAAGTTTACATATTGACTTTGAATTACTGAACTTTTAATACTTAAACTTTTAAGGAAATTAGGTCTTTTTCATATGCTTTTTCTTTGTATATACCATATTCCTTTCTTAATCAAAATTCCCCAATTCTTACTTCATTTACAACTTATAATAATAGAATATTTCCTATTTACCCTTGTGAATGTTTGTGGTTAAGATAAAGAAAATCTATTGCTTTTTCAATATATCTCTGATATCTAACCAATTACCCAAATCTCTTAAAAGTCGAAAATTTTTTTCCCACCAAAGTCTCTTAGGCTTTCTACATATGCAATCCAGATTTTAGTAAAAAAGGTAGAGGTTCATCTCTTTTCTCCAAAGTATGTGTGCTGTGCTGTGCTTTGTAGCCATGTCCTACTCTTTCGACACCATGGACTCTAGCCTGCCAAGCTCCTCTGTCCATTGGGATTCTCCAGGCAAGAATACTGGAGTGGGTTACCATGGCTTCCTCCAGGGAATCTTTCCAACCCAGGGATCAAACCCAGGCTTCCTGCATTGCAGGTGGATTTTTTACTATCTGAGCCACCAGGAAAGTCCTTCCAAAGCATACAAGTTATTTTATTTTCTTGTGATACAATGGTGATGACAATTTAACTCCTTTGATCTTAACTTTGCTTGTTTAATTTCTAATATAGTTTTCCCCATTTTATTTATTTACTTTTTTGCTGTTGGAGTTTAGTAAAAATATTCCATCAATTCCTTTTACTTGGAGATTTGATTATGAATGATTATTGCATTATTATGCATTATCCAAAGATTCTATATCCATCTATATGATCACATAATTTTTACACTTTATGTGGTTGACATCATGTAGTCTGTTGATAAAATCTCTTACATTGAACCACCCCTGACTTTCTAGTATTGAACTTTCTTTTACTGAATTGTTGAATTCTATTTTCTAGCATTTTATTTTTAAAATATGTATCTATAGTATACTCATAAATAAAATTCAGTTATAGATTTTTTATTAGGCTTGTTATTAAAATTGTGCTGACCTCTTAAATTCCGTCCACCTTTTCTTTGGTTTAAAATAGTTTGAATAACATCAGCTAAATAAACCCTGCTAAGAAGTAAATTAGTCCTTGTCCTTATTTCAATGGTAGATCTTAAATCATCTCTTCAATTTCTTCCACACAATTAATGAAGTCTTAATTTCCAACTATTCTTGATATATTTTTTGTATTTTGTGGAGAAAATCATACATTTTTCCAGGTCATAAAAATCCTTTCTTTAGAATTACATATAGTAGTCTCAGAATTTTTTTAGTCCATATGGTATCTACTGTCAAATTTATATTCATACATTTTCTTTCTTATCTCCAATTTGTCTCATTTCTTTTTTCAAATTTTCCATTTCCTAACTTAATTTTATTTATTTATTTTATTGGTCATTTTATTAAACTGGATTTTGGATTTGTTTATCCTTTTAGCAATTTTTAAAAAAATTCTGTTGGGATTAAATTCTGCCATTTGCAGCAGTGTGTACAGTCCTAGAAGACATTATACTTGGTAAAATAAGTTGCCAGATATATAAGTATTTGCATCTTATACTTTATATCACTTACACATGGAATCTAAAAAAAAATAATATAAATGAATATATATAGAAAAACACAAGACTCACAGATATAGAAAACAAGCTAGCTGTTACCAGCAGGGAGAGGGGCAGAGGGAGGGACAAGGTATGGGTATGGGATTAACAGATACAAATTACAAATCATGCCAAGCAACAGTGATAATCTGTATGGCACAAGGAATTATTATCTTTTAATAACTTTTTACTGGTATATAAAGTATAAAAATACTGAACCACTATATTGTACTTGAAACTAATATTGTAAATCAACTATATGTCAATAAAAATTCTGTTTTATTAATTTCAATGATTATACTTATTAATTTCTTCTGCTCTTTTATTTTGATTTATTGCTCTCATTATTTTATAAAAGTTTATTCTCTTTATTTTTATATTTTCTCCTTTATTCTTAAACATGTTTTGCATTGTATATTTTCACCCATAGTATAGCTTTTTCATGCTCCATAATTTTGATATAAAGTATTTTCTTGTTCATTAATTTCTATGAATTATCCTTTTTACTAACTCTTTGGCTCAAGGGTTAGATTTAGGAGTGTTTTTCTTCATCTCCTAATTCATTATTGTTTATATCCAGGAATGCATCTTTCAAAATGTCTGCCTTTTAAACTTATTTTTCTCCCAAGGAATCATAATTTTTACTAAACAGTCTATGAACATACAAAATGACTGTTTATTGGATAACTGATTCTCCCCCTTTGTCTCTCTGGCTGTCTCTCACTCGCAGCGATCAGTCTAAGAGAATGGAAGCACAGAGAAACCTGCAGGAGCCAGCTCACATTAGACCTGAAATTTCTTCCTCTTCTTCTCAAGAACCAAAAGAGGGAAGAGCAGCAGCAAGACCTACTGACTCACACAGTGATCAGGGGTGACATGCAGAGAATTCCTGAGGGGCCTCATCACAATTTTAGGAGGGAGATTACAAGAAAAGTCTCGACATCTGGTTAGTAATCACTGAAATTTAGATCAGTAATTGGGTTTGTCTATAAATATGACCATGGATATTTGTTAGCATGGGAATTCACCCCTTAGACTTTATGTTCAAAGGCTAAACACTCATTTGATTCATAAAAGAAGTGGCAAAATTTCATGACATTTTCTTTCTTTAATTGAATAAAGGATAAGCTAACTTAAATAGCCTCAGAACCACAAACAGCAGAATAAACCTAGACTACAGGTCAAATCCATTGTTCCTCTTAGGCTAAAACTGTTAGTTTTTATAAATGGCAAGAATAAAGAAATTAGAGAGCTTCAGAAATTACTGGGACATGCCAAGCAAAACGCTGAACTAGTCTTAATAAATCCAGCCTGAGTCTTTCATAGGGACACCAGCCTTCAGATGGGTGTTCTGGAGGGAGGGTTCTCTAAGAACAGCAAGGCTCCCCACTGTACTGACTGCCTGCGTGGGATCAGGCAGTGCTCCCACCAGGTGAGAGCGAGCTGAACTGGCCACTCAGAGGGAGTCTCTTGCTAGTCTCTGCTGACAATTCTCCTGCTTGAGTGCTCTGCCTGAAGCTGTGCTTTGGTCAGTTTTTCTATTTTCTTAAGTTCTTTTCTTTATTTTTTTCCTTCTGGAGGTCTTTGCTTTTCCTCTCCCTCTCTCTCTCTCTCTCTCTTTTTTTTTGGTACAATACACTTTGTCTGGTTCCCCATTCTACTGATATTATTTGCTCCACTGTTGCCCTTTCAGTTTACTTCAGTTCAGTTCAGTTCATTCGCTCAGTTGTGTCTGACTCTTTGCGACCCCTTGAACCGCAGCACTCCAGGCCTGCCTGTCCATCACTAACTCCTGGAGTCCACCCAAACCCATGTCCATCGAGTCAGTGATGCCATCCAGCCATCTTATCCTCTGTCGTACCATTCTCCTCCTGCCCTCAATCTTTCCCAGCATCAGGGTATTTTCCAATGGGTCAGCTCTTCACATCAGGTGGCCGAAGTACTGGAGTTTTAGCTTCAACATCAGTCCTTCCAATGAACACCTAGGACTGATCTCCTATAGGATGGACTGGTTGGATCTCCTTGCAGTCCAAGGGACTCTCAAGAGTCTTCTCCAACACCACAGTTCAGAAGCATCAATTCTTTGGCTCTCAGTTTTCTTTATAGTCCAACTCTCACATCCATATATGACCACTGGAAAAACAATAGCCTTGACTAGATGGAGCTTTGTTGGCAAAGTAATGTCTCTGCTTTTTAATATGCTGTATAGGTTGGTCATAACTTTTCTTTCAAGGAGTAAGCATCTTTTAATTTCATGGCTGCAATCACCATCTGCAGTGATTTTGGAGCCCCCCAAAATAAAGTAAGGCACTGTTTCCACTATTTCCCCATCTATTTCCCATGAAGTGATGGGACCGGATGCCATGATCTTCATTTTCTGAATGCTGAACTTTAAGCCAGCTTTTTCACTCTCATCTTTCACTTTCATCAAGAGGCTCTTTAGTGCCTCTTCACTTTCTGCCATAAGGATGGTGTCATCTGCATATCTGAGGTTATTGATATTTCTCCCGGCAATCTTGATTCCAGCTTGTGCTTCCTCCAGTCCAACATTTATCATGCTGTACTCTTATTCTTTATAAGTGGACTATTCCATTTTCCTCTCCCTTGTTCTGGAGAACTCCTATGTATGCATCAAGACTCATTAGTGAGCCTTCCCTAGCTCACTTCTGTCTGCCAGGCAGAGTTTTCTCTCCCTTCTCTTCCTTCCTCAGCATCCTATACAGACCATCCAGCACTTCACATATGCTCTCTGAATATGCATTCTCTTTTATCTGTTGTACTAGTGCTGAACACAGTGTTCAGAATACAATAGATAATATACAATCAAGTACATGGACAACTGAACAAACACATGTGGTCTAAAATCTAGCACGTGTTTTGAAGGAAACCAGTATCAAGTTGGTTCCAGTTGCCATCAAATTAGTTTGAAAATAAATTGAAGGCTTATTAATTCATTGATTCTAAACAACTACCCTTGAGACCAAGACTGACATTAAGGTACAAGAAGATAGATTGACAACAGAAAACTAACAGCTCATGGGAATAAGCCACTGACATGAATTTTTGAGAATCTGGGAAAAAGAAAGAAAAAATCTAGGTCTAACTATATTTCCTCATTTTAAAAATATCAATGAATAATGAAAAGATGACTATTGATTCTTGGCAAAATTCTAGAATTAGTTATTAACAAAATTGGTTTTATGCTCTTAGTAAAGAATAAGATGATTATCAGAAGATATATCATATCTAGAAACAAAAACCATGAACCATGAAGTTCCAGATGTTCAAGCTGGATTTAGAAAAGGCAGAGGAAGCAGAGATCAAATTGCCAACATCTGCTGAATCACTGAAAAAGCAAGAGATTTCCAGAAAAACATCTACTTCTGCTTTATTGACTACACCAAAGGCTTTGACTATGTGGATCACAACAAACTGTGGAAAATTCAAGAGATGGGAATAACAGACCACCTGATCTGCCTCCCAAGAAATCTGTATGCAGGCCAAGAAGCAACAGTTAGAACTGGACATGGAACAACAGACTGGTTCCAAATTGGGAAAGAAGTATGTCAAGGTTGCATATTGTCACCCTGCTTATTTAACTTCTATGCAGAGCACACCATGTGAAATGCTGGTGGATGAAGCACAAGCTGGAATCAAGATTGCTGGGAGAAATATCAACAACCTCAGATATGCAGATGACACATGCAGATGACACTTATGGCAGAAAGTGAAGAACTAAAGAGTCTCTTGATGCAAGTGAAAGAGGAGAGTGGAAAAGTTGGCTTAAAGCTCAGCATTCAAAAAACTAAGATAATGGCATCTGGTCCCATCACTTCATGGCAAATAGATGGTGAAACAATGGAAACAATGACAGACTTTTTTTGGGGGGGAGGGGGGCGGTTTCCAAAATCACTGCAGATGGTTATCGCAGCCATGAAATTAAAAGACGCTTGCTCCTTGGAAGAAAAGCTATGACCAATCTAGACAGCATATTAAAAAGCAGAGACATTACTTTGCCAACTAAAAGGTCTGTCAAGTCAAAGCTATGGTCTTTCTGGTAGTCACGTATGGATGTGAGAGTTGGACGATAAAGAAAGATGAGCACCGAAAAATTGATGCTTTTGAATTGTGGTGTTGGAGAAGACTCTTGAGAGTCCATCCAGTCCATCCTAAAGGAGATCAGTCCTAAACATTCATTGGAAGGACTGATGCTGAAGCTGAAATTCCAATACTTTGGCCACCTGATGGGAAGAGCTGACTCATTGGAAAAGACCCTGATGTTGGGAGGGATTGGGGGCAGGAGGAGAAGGGGACGACAGAGGATGAGATGGCTAGATGGCATCACCGACTCAATGGATGTGAGTTTCAGTGAACTCCAGGAGTTGGTGATGGACAGGGAAGACTGGCGTGCAGCAGTCCATGGAGTCACAAAGGCAGAGATGACTGAGCAATTGAACTGAACTGAGAAACCGAAATTAGTCAATGTTGGAAGATTGGTTTATTTCAGGATTTTGACTTAAGCCACACTGGGCCTGTCCCCGCTCATGGCGCACGTGGGATGATTTGGGAGAATGGCATTGAAAGATGTATAATATCATATAAGAAACGAATCGCCAGTCCAGGTTTGATGCAGGATACAGGATGCTTGGGGCTGGTGCACTGGGATGACCCAGAGGGATGGTACAGGGAGGAAGGCGGGAAGGGGGTTCAGGATGGGGAACACGTGTACACCCGTGGTGGATTCATGTTGATGTATGACAAAACCAACACAATACTGTAAAATAATTATCCTCCAATTAAAATAAATAAATTTAAGAAAAAAAGATTGGTGTATTTCATTCAGTAAGACATTTAACGTAATTTCTTGGGATGTCAGATAAATGTGGGTTAAACTGCAGTGAGGTAAGTGTTTAAATAAACCAATTTTTTATCCATTTATGTTTAGTTATCATAGAAAGAGTACTCCAAGAGATTGCTACAGAGCTGTGCACCAGGCCTCGTCTTATTCAATATTTATATCAGTTACTCAAAAACTCAGAATTTATGTATGCAAAATTAATGGCTGAAATTACAAAATTACAAAGTTGAAAAGTGACTACTGAATTGAAATAGATGTCAGAATCAAGAGTTAAAGTTTAAAAGTAGGAAAATCAGGGGGAAACCCCAAAATAAAAACACATATAAACGCTTACACTTTGATGCAGGCAATAGTAAAGAATCACAATTACGACTGCCTGACAATAGTACAGATCTTTTATATTTTGAGGTTCATTCTAGCTCTATACGTTTGTGGCTCTTAGAGGTAATCTTGCTTTATCCTCTTCTTTAGCAGATGAGATTCTGGAACAGCCATGCAATCAGCTAGAGATGGAGCCGGGATTAGGACTCACCCACACTAAACCCACGTTCCTTCACTCTGTTTTACAGCCTGTATTACCCACTCCACGCACACATCAGATCTTGTCAACTTGTAAGCATCACAGCAACAGTACCCTGATAAGCCACAGAAACACAAGGTGAAGGCTATGAGGGCTTATGGAACCATGAGGTATGAAAGAAAAACTTGAAATCCTGACATAGAGTGTTTATGAGAAGGCATACACCATTGTCAATTCTTCAAAAGCCTGTCAGTCTCTTGAAGAACAATCTGAGAATGCCAAGGGCATAAATTCGCCAAACTAGGATAAACTGATTAAAATAACAGGGAATACCTTTTGACTTAAAGAACTTAGAATTGTCTGTTATTACCATTAGTGAGCAGAGCCTGGAAGTTGTCAAAATCCAAACAAAGACTGAGTTTCCCCTAGAAGAAAGAGACCTTGGTTTGACCTCTGTCTACGGGGTGCTATTCGGGGACTTGGCCCTCAGTTTTCACCAGGACCCAGCTCCATGAATACACACGAGTACACCTTAAATAGGAGGAAGGACCACCACCCGTGAGCCCCGGAACCCAGCCAGCGGGTGACGCCATCTGCATTGCCAGAGTCCACCCCAGGATGGGACAAGTGCGGGACTTAAAGCGGCATTCCACAAAACGCCTGTCCAAATCATTCATGCTTTACCATTTTGTCATCATTTTTTATCTCACGATATGATTTGCAGCAGAACATGAAGAACATCAAGGAAGAACGTAGAAAAGACAAAGCCAGTATTGATTGCTTTCTGTAGCTTCTCTCATTCATCCTCTATTGTTATTAGAACAGGTGATGGGAGTTACTTTTATGTCCTACAAAAAGACTGTGAAGATTAGCAAGCAAAATAAAAACCAAAACTAAATTCTTTAAGATATTAAACTCAGAAGCAATAGATGATCATAAGCCCAGGCAATAATTTGTCATATAGGCAGTTGTTTGTACAATGTCCACTAAGACAGCAGCTGCTTGAAACCTCTGCTTTCTGCACAGTGGAATTCTGCTACGTCAGGCTGGCAGGACACTTGTTCAGTGAAGACTATACAGCAAATTGCTTTTACATTGACTGTGAGAGAAGCTCAGATGCCACTGGGTTCTAAATAAAAATGATGCACCTGTCATGTAATATTTGGTGACATTGAATTAATTATTTCCCTACCATCTGGAATCACCTCCAACAAAGAGATGTAATTAATGAGGTATATTTATTAACTGAGATTCAATGCAAACAGTGAGACATTTTGAATATTTGATGATTATATTAAGCAGAAGCAATTGCCAGATTAATTTTTAAGTCCATTTATTTTTCTAATTTGTAAAAACCACATCTTTGTTATATACTAAAATCTCTGTTACCTTTACCTTCCTCTTAATTTAACACCTAGTTTGATTAAGGAATGCTCTCATATGAGAGGAGACCTACATGGCAGATTTTTTCCTTGTTACTGAATCCACAAAATACTCAAGTCACCAGTTCATGAATTTATATGTTTATATTAAAATTTATCTTCCCTTCTCAGAGCTACCTGAAATAAAAATGGAAAGAAAGGAACTGGAAAAGAGACTCAGGTTTGGATGAAATGAAAGCAGAAGAGGTGGGAAAGAAAGCTGGAGAGGCGGCAAGATTATGGAGATGTTGTGGGAAAAGGAGCTGGGGAGAGTGGAGGAGATTGAATCTACGCAGAGGGTGACCCTGAGCAAGGGAGGGGGAGGGCTGCAGCAGAGGAATGGACGCCTGAGCCAGCACCGGAGCCAGGACTGAAGAAACAGGATAACTGGAATAAAGGTCAAAACAAAAGCAAACTTCAAACAGTAAACCACCCCTTCAGAATACTCAGCTCCCACTAATGCGAAAAACTATCCAAAGTCAAGTTGTCTTAATCATCATATAAATGAGGATTGTGGCTTGTCTACTTATCTTTCATTATGTGCCCCAAATTTCCATATTTCTTTGTCCTTAAATTACACAAAATAGTTATTGAATAAATTCCCTTGCAAAACCAACCTAAGGTCACTGTTATTAACAGTTCCAGAATTCCACTGTAATTGCAACTAAAAGTTATGACACCACACTCAACAGACCACCCTTAACACCACCATGAAGTTAAAAAGACACTGGTATTAAAAGAACTGTATTATTTTGTCATTTTAGAATAAGGAGCTAAACAGTGGCTGCCAAAGGCAAGGAGTGAAAAATGGACCTATGTTAACTGATTCCTTCTCTGAACATTTTAGTATACTCCTAAATATAGCCATGTTTTATATACTGTCTTTTTTGAAACACAATTTCTTTTTCTAATTTATTTTATTGAAGTATAGTTGATTTACCATGCTGTGTTAGTTTCCGGGGTATAGCAGACTGATTCTGTCATATATATATATATATGTATACATATATATGTACATATATACCCTTCTTCATATTCTTTTCCATTATGGTTCATCACAGAAAATAGTTACTTATCCTATACAGTAGGACCTTGTTGTTTATCCATTCAACACACAACAGTTTGCAGCTGCCTAATCCTAATCTCCCTAGCTAACCCTTCCCCTACCCACTGCTTTGGCAAGCACAGGTCTGTTCTCTACATCTCTGAGCCTGTTTCAATTTCATCAATAAGTTCATTTGTGTCATACTTTAGACTCCACATATAAGTGACATCTTTGAAAAACAAATACCATAAAAAACAGAATTTTAAGTTTCAGTTCAGTTCAGTCCAGTTCAGTTGCTCAGTCGTGTCCGACTCTTTGTGACCCCATGAATCGCAGCACGCCAGGCCTCCCTGTTCATCACCAACTCCCGGAGTTCACTAAGACTCACGTCCGTCGAGTCCATGATGCCATCCAGCCATCTTATCCTCGGTCGTCCCCTTCTCCTCCTGCCCCCAATCGCTCCCAGCATCAAAGTCTTTTCCAATGAGTCAACTCTTCGCATGAGGTGGCCAAAGTACTGGAGCTTCAGCTTTAGCATCATTCCTTCCAAAGAAATCCCAGGGTTGATCTCCTTCAGAATGGACTGGTTGGATCTCCTTGCAGTCCAAGGGACTCTCAAGAGTCTTCTCCAACACCATACTTCAAAAGCATCAATTCTTCGGTGCTCAGCCTTCTTCACAGTCCAACTCTCACATCCATACATGACCACAGGAAAAACCATAGCCTTGACTAGAAGGACCTTAGTCGGTAAAGTAATGTCTCTGCTTTTGAATATACTATCTAGGTTGGTCATAACTCTTCTTCCAAGGAGTAAGCGTCTTTTAATTTCATGGCTGCAGTCACCATCTGCAGTGATTTTGGAGCCCAGAAAAACAAAGTCTGACACTGTTTCCACTGTTTTCCCATCTATTTCCCATGAAGTGATGGGACCGGATGCCATGATCTTCGTTTTCTGAATGTTGAGCTTTAAGCCAACTTTTTCACTCTCCTCTTTCACTTTCATCAAGAGGCTTTTTAGCTCCTCTTCACTTTCTGCTATAACTAACTTTTATATCCACTTCACAAATTCAGTGGATGAAACCTGAAGAGGTAAGGTTTGATACTGACCTGAATAAATCAAAATAACCATTATCAAATACTTCAGAAGTTGAAAGGAAACACTAAGCCTTGTCTATGCTACTCTCCTCCAGCACTGAACTAACCAGCTGAATTTTTCTATGTACTCAGGATTACGCTGGTTGTCTGAGATAAAGATGCAAACAGACATGGTCTTTCTCTTATGGAGCTACTGTTCTACTGGGGAAAATAGGAAAAAAACAAACGCACGTGAGTAAATTTATGTGGTATAAGGGTGAAGTGTAATATCCAAGGTATAAGGAAAATTAAACAAGAGGAGCTGGTTTTCACTGGAACATCAAGAAAGCCTACCCTGAGAAAGCGACTTCAAGGATGTGATAAGTAAAAGAGTGTTGCAATGGACAGTTCTGAGGCAGAAGGAAGGTTGTCGAGTTCAAAGAACTGAAAGCAGGTCAGTGGCTGGAGCAGAAGGAGAAAAGAGGAGTGAATGAGCGATGAGAGACAACCACAGGAATTTGGGATTTTTAACTTAATGAGAAGCAACTAAATATTTCAAGCACAAAGTGCCCAAGAGTAGCCTTGTAAGATCTGACTCTATGATCAGAGGATGGATGAGAGGAGAACCAGAGTGAAAAGAGATTAACCAGGGGCTGATAAAATAAGATTACGCCTCATTGGAATCGGGGGCTATGGAGAGAAATGGATAGAGTCAAATTTGGAAGGGAAATCAACATTTGCTGAAGATTTCAGAACACTGTTACACAATAATGGTGCTACCTTTTTCTTCTTGATTTTCACGGGAATTTCTTAGATATTATATTATTATTGGCATAAGTCCACTATTCTTCATGAAATGTAAGACATTTACAGCTGTCAGCATGAGTGAGCTTGGTCCGTACTATTCTTCTGGGTTCCATCTTCATCAAGCATATTTCCCTCTCAAGTTCTCATGCTTTGTTTGGATCCTGGTGCATTAAAGTTTCTTCTTCCATAATCCACACCCCTCAGCTACTGCTGTGCCCCCTTCACAGACAGTTCTCAAGAGGGTTTTCTGCATGTTCTCTTCACTTTTCCACCTGTGAGTTATTCTTCGACAAACTGCACTTGAAGTCAGTCCTTATTTTTCCCCCGAAGTCACCAGTGCCCTATAGGGATGATTTCACATGCTCATCTAGGGAAGCAGTGAGTTAGACCTCTGCTGTTTCCTCTATGTTCTGCCCCTGTTTTCTCATCTGCAGAATGGGGATAATAACAGCAGAGAGCTGTTGGGAGGATTAAATGAGGCAATAAGTCTTATGAAGCTCATAGAAGAAAAATGCCCATGTACAGTAAATGTTCAATAAATATTAGCTATAGATACCGTACAGTCCCCTATGTATGAATGAGTTCCATTCTGAGGGCACGATCATAAGTCCAATACATTTGTAAGTCCAACAAAGTTATTCTAGGTACCCAACTAACACAATTGGCTATATAATACTGTACTGTAATTGATTTATAAGACTCTTCACACAAATAATATGCAAAAAACAAAAGACACAAAAAATAAGGCATCTTTAATCTTAGAGTACAATGCCTTGAAAAGTACGGTAGTACAGCCCAGAGACCGGCATACAGGGGCTGGCACTGAGTGGACAGGTAAGAAGAGACACCGACTGGAAGCTGGAGAGAATGTGATGAGGGTAGAGCTGAGGGGCCCTCAGCAATAGGAGACAGAGGGTAAGCTGCAATTTCACACACATCTGACACTGACGGGATGCATGTTCACATCTTTGAAAGTGTACAACTTGAAGGTTCGTATGTGGGGAACTTACTGTATTGTGGTCCGATATGACTGCTAAGCAACATTTTGAACATCTAAACACTTTTTTTCTATGTGGGAACATATTTTACTGATTTTCCCTGTACTTCCCCAGATGCATCTTCCCCATGCTTTTCTTCCTCCACTCAACTTCTGGATGTTTAAGCTTCTTGGTTCACAAGCATAGCATTTCTACTTCCAACTCCTTTCCTTATGCAATCCCATTTCTACAGCCTATCACCTCCCATTTTCAACTGGAGTACAGATTTTCTTTTTTCTGAATGCCAGGCTCAGATTTAATTAGATGCATTTACACACCTCAAACTCATGGTATAAACCATCACCCAGATTTGTTCATTTTCCAACATACAATGGCCAGAATGTGACAATAATCTCTTACCACCATCACCTTCTTTCTCATTCCCATATCACCAAAATCAGCTGGAGCTCTCTCCAAGTTATACCTGAAATCAGTCTACTTCTCTCCACCTCCAGAAAAATTACTAGCTCCAATTATCTCTTGCTTGGCTACTGCAGAATCTCCTAAGTATTCAGCCTACATGTACTCTTTGCATCCTGCCTTTTTCACCAGTCTATGGAAAGACATGAAGCATGAAGGGAATGAAAACAATTGGAATAAAGAAGCCAAAATATGTATTCTCTATGACACTGTCACATATAGCCCATTGCTTTCAGTGGAAAAATTAACAGAATTAATAAAATGATCAACTAGAATCAATAAGAGAATTGGGTAAAGTGACTAGAGAGTAAATAAAGATACAAAAATCAAGAGCTTTCCCCTAGGTCAGCGATACTCAGTCCCATGACTGTGTATTACTCTCTTCTCACCTCACACCCCTTCTTGAAAATTATGTGAACTCTCTGTAAGTTGGCTGCAGGGCTTTCCTGACTCAAGTGATGGAACCAGAGGGGCATCACCTAGGGTCTCCATACTCAGAATATGGGCATGAGGCCCAGTGATGGCAGTGCGTGATTGGCATGGGCTAATGCAGGAGTGCAAGCCGGGGAACAAGGCTGCCACTCTCCCATCTAATACTAAGTGTACCAACGAGCAAGCAGAGTCAGGCTGTAAGACGAGCAGGAGAACAGAGCAACTTCACACAAAAGGAGAGATTGTGCAGCCAGAGAAGAAAGTGGAGGAAGAAGTGTCCTGGGTCTTAATGGCTCTTTAGTTCCTGATGCCAACCAAATCCTCTGAGGCTCAGCACACTCTGCTCTATCCCAAAGCAATGGGTATAGTTAAAATAAAACCAATAAAATTACCAATAGTTATATTTTGGAACTAGGAAAACAAAATTAAATTCATAAAAAAGACAAAAATAAAAGCAAACACTTTTTCAACATTTTACTCTATGCCAGGCACTGATTAGGATCCTTTGATGATAACATAATTTAACTTTGACACCAATAAAATAAGTATTATTATCATTCTCTGTTCAAGGATGAGGAAATCAAAGAGTGGATAACCACCCAAATTTAAACATGTAGCAAGTAGCACTATAAATGGGTGAAAATATACCAAAAAAAAAAAAAAAAAAAAAAACCATTTTAAAAGAAGAGTAATGAAACTGTTTGCAGTGTGCATGTTAGTTCTACAGTCATGTCTGACTCTCTATGACCCCACAGACTGTAGCCCACCAGGCTCCTCTGTCCACGGGGATTCTCCAGGCAAGAATACTGGAGTGGGCTGCTATGCGCTATCTCCAGGGGATCTTCCTGACCGAGGGATCAAACCCACGTCTCCTGCATAGCAGGCAGATTCTGTATCGCTTGGGCTACACGGGAAGCTCCTTTGTTTGCAGTGTTAAAATGCATCATAAAAGTTAAAATAATGTGGCAGAAATATAGCAGCTAACAGATAGATACCCTTAACATGATCTCAGTATGTAAGAATTAGTATATGGAAAAGAAAGCATCATGAACAAATGTGTAAGGAAATTATTATCAGACAGGTTTTGAAGGAAAATTTGTTTCATTTTCATCTCAGTAAAGTCACCAAAATACATTTTAGGTGGAAGAAAGAGTTACAATGTGCAAAAGGAAAACTAGAAGGAAATGTGAGTGAGTATTTAATCGATTTCTTGAAAGCATGGGATATCAAAACATAGAAGGAATTAAAGAATTAGAAAAGAAACACCATCAAAAAATCTAGAATTTCTGTATATCAATTAACAGTAAATACTAAAGGCAAACCTTATGATGAAAACAATATTCATAATATATCTGATGTAGAATTGTTGTATGTATAAATGCTTAATCTGATGTCATTAAAGAAATAAAAATGTAAAGGGAAATACTGTTTATCAACTAAAAATTGAAAAATGTAATACTTAAAGCTAGTTTGTAAACGGATTGAATAAAACTCTGGTGAAAGTAATTTGAGTACGTGTACCAAGAATCTTAAAATTTTGCATATTCATCAACCCAATAATTCCCATTCCAGAAATCTAATTTAAAGAAAGAACAAGAGATATACTTAAAGATGCCTGTCAAAGTATGCTGATTCTGCATTACATGTACTAGCTGAAGCAATCTAAAAAAATACAAATAGGAAGGATATATTTCCAACAAGGCATTGGTCAAATAAAATATTATATATCCAAACAGTGAAATATAAAGCAGTTATTAAAAATAATGTTTTTAAAGGCTAATAGTCATGAAATAGAAAGCCCCGAATGGTTATTCTTCTCTTTTTCATATCTTGCTTTTTTGATATTTTACTTTTTCTATAACCGCTATTAAAATATACAGCAACATATTTGATATAATCTAGAGTTATTCACTGGCCCTGTAAAGAATGAAGAAAATGATATGTGATCAGTGGAGACTAATGTTAAGCCTCCAGCTTGGCTGTGGGATTATCATTACACTTCCCCACTGCCTGCTGCCACGGCTAATTGAAAATTGGCATGGTTGCTCTCATACCAATTGGCATTGGCCACAGATAAATTGCTATGTGTTTTGAAATCATAGTTTTATTCTGCTCCATCTGTTCTGCTCATTTTTCAAGTCAGCTGTCAAATTAAACAAGTAAGCCCTTCCTGAAAGTTGCAGAAATGTTACATGTTACCAAGGTAAATGAAACCATTGTCCAACATCCAACATGTTCATTAGATTCTACAAGAGGAACCAAGAAAAAATTCATAGGCAATGAGAAGACACGTTGACAGTTGCTTTAAAGTGCTGATAGGCAAGTACTATACTTATTAATAATAGTATTTAACATTCTTGCTCTAGTTTGAATACTAGGCATAATGGCCAAGAAAGCTTTAATGGTGAAATATTACATTTCAACTCTGATCTGCTTTTTCCAGTTGTTCTGGTTTCAGTATTTAGCTAAAATTGATAACCACACGAGACTATGTAAAAAAGTACTAAGTCATTTTTAGAGAGAATGAAAATTCTTAAAGAGATGGGAATACTAGACCACCTGACCTGCCTCCTGAGAAATCTGCATGCAGTCAGGAAGCAACAGTTAGAACTGGATATGGAACAATAGACTGGTTCCAAATTGGGAAAGGAGTACATCAAGGCTGTATATTGTCGCCCTGCTTATTTAACTTATATGCAGAGCACATCATGAGAAATGCTGGACTGAATGAAGCACAAGCTGGAATCAAGATTGCTGGAAGAAATATCAATAACCTCAGATATGCAGATGACACCACCCTTATGGCAGAAAGCGAAGAAGAACTAAAGAGCCTCTTGATGAATGTGAAAGAGGAGAGTGAAAAAGTTGGCTTAAAACTCAACATCCAGAAACCAGAAAATTAAGATCATGGCATCTGGTCCCATCATTGCAAATAGATGGCAAAACAATGGAAACAGTGACAGACTTTATTTTCTTGAGCTCCAAAATCACTGCAGATGGAGACTGCATTGAAAGATGCTTGCTCCTTGAAAGAAAAGTGATGACCAACCTAGACAGCATATTAAAAAGCAGAGACATTACTTTGCCAACAAAGGTCCATCTAGTCAAGGCTATGACTTTTCCAATAGTCATGTATGGATGTGAGAGTTGGACTATAAAGAAAATTGAGCGCTGAAGAATTGATGCTTTTGATCTGTGGTGTTGGAGAAGACTCTTGAGAGTCCCCTGGACTGCAAGGAGATCCAACCAGTCTATCCTAAAGGAATCATTCCTGAATATTCATTGGAAGGACTGATGCTGAAGCTGAAACGCCAATACTCTGGCCACCTGATGGGAACAACAGACTCATTGGAAAAGACCCTGATGCTGGGAAAGATTGAAGGTGGGAGGAAAATGGGACGACAGAGGATGAGATGGTTGGATGGCATCATCGACTCAATGGACATGAGTTTGAGCAAGCTCCAGGAGTTGGTGATGAACAGGGAAGCCTGGCGTGCCACAGTCCATGGTGTCGCCAAGAGTTAGACATAAGTGAGTGACTGAACTGAACTGATCTCAACTAAGTTATTCCTTGACTTAGTTATTTGATACATTGTAACTCTCTATTTCCATTCTAATTATGAGTACATTTTCTATAATATTTTCCTATTATACATAAAGCATCTGTACGATTTCAAATATGGAAATATCTTTTGACACAGTCTCCAAGTCCCACTGTCTAAACATAACTTAAGAATTATACTGCAAGTCAGGGGAGAATGAGAAGGTAAATGAAGTCAGTAAATATCTATTCATCCATTCTGCTCTGAGGTAGAGTTCAACTGTTATCCTCAGACAATGAATCTTTATTTCATTTGTGTTCAATTCACTACAAAAATGACCCCATTTTTCATCACTCTAAGTATCCATACCCTTTGCAATGAGATTTTTCAGCTGTAAAGGGGTGGCATCTGTTTTTCCACCCGTTGAATCAGGGATGGATTTGGGACTTGCTTTGGCCAACACAATGTGGCAAAGGTGATGGCATGCTGTCTCTGAGCCAGTCACCTCAAGAGGCCTTAAATGCTTCTGCTTGCTCTCTTTGGTGCACCTTTACCTTGAGAACAAGACCAGGATAATTGCTGGAGGATGAGAGACCATCTGGAGTTGCATGTTGTCCATCAAAGCCCAGCCTACACCAGCCACCCTCAGCCAACCTGCCAGCCAAGCAGAGCTCACGAGCAAACCTCAACAAGACCAGCTGGGAACAAACTCACTGAGCTAAGCCCAGTCTAAACTGCTAAACCAAAGGAGCATGATCTAAACAAATGAATGTCATGTTAAGCTACTAAAGTTTCCAGCAATTTATTACACACATATATTAGGTAGCTAATATATCCTCTTGTCTTTTTCTTACTTATTTAGAATAGGAAATAATACTAGGCAAATAAAAAATTAGACCATAATTATATAAAATCTATTTCTCTCAAATATCAGTATTATTATTTTTCCACATTTTGGCTGTTGGGGATATAAATATTTCCTGAACACCTTTTACTTACTTATTTTACTCCCACAAAAATAATAGCAAATGAAACAACTGACAAACAACTAATCTCAAAAATATACAAGCAACTTATGCAACTCATTCCAGAAAAATAAACGACCCTATCAAAAAATGGGTCAAAGAACTAAATAGACATTTCTCCAAAGAAGACATACGGATGGCTAACAAACACATGAAAAGATGCTCAACATCACTCATTATCAGAGAAATGCAAATCAAAACCACAATGAGGTACCACATCACACCAGTCAGAATGGCTGCGATCCAAAAATCTGCAAGCAATAAATGCTGGAGAGGGTGTGGAGAAAAGGGAACCCTCCTACACTGTTGGTGGGAATGCAAACTAGTACAGCCACTATGGAAAACAGTGTGGAGATTCCTTAAAAAAATTGCAAATAGAACTGCCATATGACCCAGCAATCCCACTGCTGGGCATACACACTGAGGAAACCAGAATTGAAAGAGACACATATACCCCAATGTTCATCGAAGCACTGTTTATAATAGCCAGGACATGGAAACAACCTAGATGTCCATGAGCAGATGAATGGATAAGAAAGCTTTGGTACATATACACAATGGAATACTACTCAGCCATTAAAAAGAATACATTTGAATCAGTTCTAATGAGATGGATGAAACTGGAGCCGATTATACAGAGTGAAGTAAGCCAGAAAGAAAAACACCAATACAGTATACTAACACATATATATGGAATTTAGAAAGATGGCAATGACGACCCTGTATGCAAGACAGCAAAAAAGACACAGATGTGTATAGCAGACTTTTGGACTCAGAGGGAGAGGGAGAGGGTGGGATGATTTGGGAGAATGGCATTGAAACATGTATACTATCATGTAAGAATCAAATCACCAGTCTATGTCCGATGCAGGATACAGCATGCTTGGGGCTGGTGCACGGGGATGACCCAGAGGGATGTTGTGGGGAGGGAGGTGGGAGGGGGGTTCATGTTTGGGAATGCATGTACACCCGTGGTGGATTCATGTCAATGTATGGCAAAACCAATACAGTATTGTAAAGTAAAATAAAGTAAAAATAAAAATCGTGTAAGATAGGAACTATATTTTCTAGAAAAGGAGACTAAGGGAAAGACAGCAAGGAACATGTCCATATTCACACAGCTGGCAGGGCAGAGCTGGGCTAGAACATGGGACACAGGAATGTGAATCCATTTATCCCACCATAGCTCACTTTCAGTTCCACAATGAACTAGGTTCTCTCTGGAGCAGTTCTACAGAAACTAGGAATGCTTGTTCCCTGTCAAATGACCTAGATGCTATCCTGGAAGGTTCTGGAGACTAATTTATGCATATTGTATAGGCTTACTCATTAAGGCTTTTTTTCATACTCCAACAATTTTTAAATGGGAAAAATATTACAGCTATGCCTTCATATTCTCAAGTTCTATGTGCAATCATGGTAACAAAAACTGGATGGAAAATTGACTAATGTAAAGTGAAAATATCTTCTAGTACAAAAGATCTTGATTTAGTTGAAGACATACTTGTTGTTTCTAGTAGTAAA
Organism: Capricornis sumatraensis; assembly: GCF_032405125.1. Classification (NCBI taxonomy): domain Eukaryota; kingdom Metazoa; phylum Chordata; class Mammalia; order Artiodactyla; family Bovidae; genus Capricornis; species Capricornis sumatraensis. Next base: position 10,957,756 of record NC_091079.1, read on the forward strand.
TGATTCCTATTGATTGACTTACTGACTATAACCAGATGATATTCAATGCCAGAAGTCAATATTTTAGTTATTTATAAGCAGTCATGAATGGATGTAAGAGTTGGACTATAAAGAAAGCTGAGCACTGAAGAATTGATGCTTTTGAACTGTGGTGTTGGAGAAGACTCTTGAGAGTCCCTTGGACTGCAAGGAGATCCAACCAGCCTATCCTAAAGGAAATCAGTGCTGAATATTCATTGGAAGGACTGATGCTGAAGCTGAAACTCCAATACTTTGTCCACCTGATGCGAAGAACTGACTCATTGGAAAAGACCCTGATGCTGGGAAAGACTGAAGGCAGGAGGAGAAGGGGATGACAGAGGATGAGATGGTTGGATGGCATCACTGACTCAATGGTCATGAGTTAGAGTAAACTCTGGGAGTTGGTGATGGACAGGGAGGCCTGGCATGCTACAGTCCATGGGGTTGCAGAGAGTTTTACATGACTGAGAGACTGAACTGAACTGAACTGAACTGAACTGAACTGCCTGAGGCAGGCAAAATCAATTATTTGTGGTACTAATATAAAAATGTTCAAGCTGGTTTTAGAAAAGGAAGAGGAACCAGAGATCAAATTGCCAACATCCGCTGGATCATCGAAAAAGAAACTTCCAGAAAAACATGTATTTCTGCTTTATTGACTACGCTAAAGCCTTTGACTGTTTGGATCACATAAACTGTGGAAAATTCTTCAAGAGATGGAAATACCAGACCACCTGACCTGCCTCTTGAGAAATCTGTATGCAGGTCAGGAAGCAATAGTTAGAAGACATGGAACAACAGACTGGTCCAAAGAGGAAAAGGAGTACCTCAAGGCTGTATATTGTCACCCTGCTTATTTAACTTATATGCAGAGTACATCATGAGAAACACTGGGCTGGAAGAAGCAAAAGCTGGAATCAAGATTGCCAGGAGAATTATCAATAACCTCAAATATGCAGATGACACCACCACCCTTATGGCAGAAAGTGAACAGGAGCTAAAAAGCCTCTTGATGAAAGTGAAAGAGGAGAGTTAAAAAGTTGGCTTAAAGCTCAACATTCAGAAAACTAAGATCATGGCATTTGGTCCCATCACTTCATGGGAAATAGATGGGAAAACAGTGTCAGACTTTATTTTGGGGGGCTCCAAAATCACTGCAGATAGTGATTTCAGCCATGAAATTAAAAGACACCTACTCTTTGGAAGGAAAGTTATGACCAACCTAGATAGCATATTCAAAAGCAGAGACATTACTTTGCCTACAAAGGTCCATCTAGCCAAGGCTATGATTTTTCCAGTGGTCATGTATGGATATGAGAGTTGGACTGTGAAGAAAGCTGAGTGCTGAAGAATTGATGCGTTTGAACTGTGGTGTTGGAGAAGACTCTTGAGGGTCCCTTGGACTGCAAGGAGATCCAACCAGTGCATCCTAAAGATCAATCCTGGGTGTTCTTTGGAAAGACTGATGCTGAGGTTGAAACTCCAAAACTTTGGCCACCTCATGCGAAGAGTTGACTCATTTGAAAAGACCCTGATTCTGGGAGGGATTGGGGGCAGGAAGAGAAGGGGACGACAGAGGATGAGATGGCTGGATGGCATCACCGACTCAATGCACATGAGTTTGAGTGGACTCCTTGAGTTGGTGATGGACAGGGAGGCCTGGTGTGCTGCAATTCATGGGGTTGCAAAGAGTTGGACACGACTGAGCGAATGGACTGAACTGAACTGAATATAAAAATAGTTAATTTCTAACTTTTGTTATCAGTCAAATATAAAATTTAAATCAACCTATGAGAAATAAATCCATAAAATACTACTAAAGAAATGCCCATCATTCTCATTGTTTGTGTTCAATCACTCAGTCGTGTCTGACACTTTGCAACGCCATGCACTGCAGCATGTAAGACTTCCTGACCTTCACTATCTCCCAAAGTTTGCTCAAACTCATGTCCCTTGAATCAATGATGCCATCCAACCATCTCATCCTCTGTCTCCCCCTTCTCCTCCTTCCCTCAATCATTCTCATTCAGTTCAGTTCAGTCACTCAGTCGTGTTCAACTCTGCGAGCACATGGACTGCAGCATGCCAGGCCTCCCTGTCCAACACCAACTCCCAGAGCTTGCTCAAACTCATGTCCATTGCATCTGTGATGCCATCCAACCATCTCATCCTCTGTTGTCCCCGTCTCCTGCCTTCAATCTTTCCCAGCATCAGGGTCTTTTCCAATGAGTCAGTTCTTCGCATCAGGTGGACAAAGTATTGGAGTTTCAGCTTCAGCATTAGTCCTTCCAATGAATATTCAGGATTGATTTCCTTTAGGACTGACTGTTTGGATCTTTCTCATCAGCCTAGCATTTATGTATCGAGACAATATATGATGTGTCATGGATATATTTTTGATATTAAAAATGTTGCTCTTCAATATTCACTCGAGTGGAAACCAAGAGTTCATGAGTTATGAAATAGATAGGAAGGATATTTTCTCATAAGCATTTTCCATTTCTCCTATCACATCTTTAGAAGCACCCATCAAAGGCAAAAGGCTGAACATCATACATAAAATCAACACTATGTTTAAATGCATATTTTATTCTAGGCTGGCCTATGAAAATTTGAGCTATGTCATCTGAAAATTAAGAAATACAAATGATTGGATGCAGAAAATTCTGGATTAATAAAGCATACTTAACTGTACATTACAATAGGTATTTTAATAATTTTATTTATTTGACTATCACATTTTCTACAAAAGAATATTACAGATTATATTACTTATATGATGGTAATATAATACAACAATATGTGTTAAATAAATTCACTAAAAAAAGGCAACAGTGAGACTTTTTCCAGTGAATTTCTGTCAGATAAAATATTTGCAACAGCTATAAAACCAGAGTAATAAATATTTAAATGTGATTCCCTAGTTTAAACAAATTTATTTTAAGGTACTTTAGGACCTAGACAGCATTCTTGTAAGAAGAAAATAAAAATCACAAGTAAGTCACTGGAAATTTACAGCAACCTGTTTTCCAAAGTTTTAAGGGATGAATTAAAGCAGGAATCTTATGCTTTTGTTAGTTTTGCAGTTATTGCTATTAGTTTAACTCAGAGTAAAAGAAAATATCATTGATCAAGACGCTGCCTGTAATTTTTAAAATGAGTTAGAACCTGCTGAATCACGAACACTCTGGGCTTCAGAATATGTCAACTCTTGCACACTGTCACATCTCCTGGAGCTGTGGACAAAAGTAATTTGGTGGTTCTTTTCCTTTTCACTAAACTTACAAGATCTTGAAGAGATCAAATAAGTTTAATATCAGATGGAAAAGTTTCACACTTGCTGCAGCATCTGAGATCCTTGTAAGAATCTGCTGCTAGGTGTGCCCATGTTGGGTTTCCCAAGTGGTGCTAGTGGTAAAGAACCCACCTGCCAATGCAGGAGACGGAAGAGATGGGGGTTTGATTCCTGGGTGGAGAAGATTTTCTGGAGGAGAGCATGGCTAACCACTTCAGTAATCTTGCCTAGAGAATCCCATGAACCAAGGAGCCCAGAAGACTATAGTCCATAGGGTTGCAAAGAGCTGGACATGACTGAAGTGATTTAGCATGCACACATGCACCCATGTTATCTTAAATGTCACTGTTGAATAAACCAAAATGGGCAATATTTTAGCTACAAAATGTCAGGAACACTGTGACATGAGTGACAGTTGCTACTGCAGGCTTTTCATGATTAAATTATATTTAACAATAAAGTACAACAGAATCAAGTTTAATGCTGAAGAAATTAGTTTTTAAACTTCAGTTAAGGTTTGATTGACAATATAAAAATGATAACTTTAAAAGCAAACTAAATGACACGATCTGAAACAACTGTTTACAAATATTGAATTCTGTTTTAAAGAGGATGCTTACATTTGCTTTTCTATTTACTCTTTCTTTCATCAGTGCAGCCAAGTAATATTCCTATTTTCACAAAGATCAAAAGTAAAGACTGGGATCAAGGTTTAGGAATGAATATCACCTCACTGAACCTCTGCCAAGTGGTCTTTTTCTAAGGTGATATTCATAGTCTAATTCTTGCCTTTATTTCTGGTCGTATAACAAGAAATGATTTGGCTACATCAAAAGAGTTGGCGGACTCTTCACTACCACATACCAGTTAGAAAGCTCATCATTAAAAAAAATCTACAAACAATAAAGGCTAGGGAGGGTGTGGAGAAAAGTGAACCCTCCTGCACTGTTGGTGGAAATATAAATTGGTGCAGCCACTAGGGACAACAGAAAAGAGGTTCCTCGAAAAATTAAAACTAGAAACACCATGGTGGTAGTTTAGTCGCTCAGTCACGTCCAACTCTTTGCAACCCCGTGGACTGTAGCCCTCCAGGCTCCTCTGTCCATGGGATTCTCCAGGCAAGAATACTGGAGTGGGTTGCCATTTCCTTCTCCAGGGGATCTTCCCAACCCAGGAATCGAACCCAGGTCTCCTGCATTGCAGGCAGATTCTTTACTGACTGAGCTATGAGGGAAGTCCAAAGCAATCTTGCTCCTGGACAGGTATCCAGAGAAGACTATTAATATAATTCAAAAAAGATATATGCACCCCTATGTTCACCACAGCACTATTTACAAAAGCCAAGAAGCCTGGAAGTAACTTAAATTTCCATCAACAGAGGAATGGATAAGGAAGATGTGGCGCATATATACAATGGAATATTACTCAGCCATAAAAAAGAATGAAGTGATGACAGTTGCAGCAGCATGGATGGACCCAGAGATTATTATACGAAGTGAAGCAAGTCTAAGAGAAAGCTAAATAAAAGTAAGAGAAAGACACGTGCAATCTTAAATATGACAGAAGGGAACCTATCTACAAAACAGAAACAGAGCCACAGACAGAGAACAGACTTGTTGCTACCAAGGGGAGGGGCTGGGGGAGGGATGGGTTAACAACTGGGATTAGTAGATGCAAGCTTTTACACATAGGATAAATAAACAGTAAGACCCTACCATATAGCACAGAGAAGTACAGTGTCTTGTGGAATTTTCCATAATGGCAAAGCATATGAAACAGAATATATATATCTGAGCCACTCTGCTGTACAGCAGAAATTAACACAACATTGTGAATCAACTATACTTTAATAATATGAATTTAAAAAATAAGAGTGCACTCTTCTCTTTGTTTATTGCTAGCAGTAGCCACATAACATCTATGGTAATACTGAAGGAACCTAAGGAAAATCTCTCAAAGAAGGGATGGTTATGACCTCTCTGACAGAAACAGAGAAATTCCAATGTAGACCTCAGCTGGGGGTCAATTCCTCAGCCAGAACAGAGACCTCTCCCTTCCTGTCTCCTGGGCCATGCTGTCAGAGATCCAGGGATCCCTGGATGATATTCTAACCAGGAACAGGGCGGTGAGTCAAGGTGGTTCCTAAGATAAACCAAAGCATGGTGACTCTGAAGAGGGCTGTCTTCTGGGAGAGTCCTACCAGTACCATAAACTAACCTCTGAGGGGAAGAATGATTCTCTCAAGCAATTTTCGCTTCGGGACTGACTTGTCTGGTCCATGTCCAGATAATGAATTATTTATGTTTCTGTCATGTTATAAACTGCAATAGACTCAGGAATATGCTTTCAAATGAGGTCCTTTATACATGTTCAAGTTTCATTGTGTGTGTGGTGTCTGAACTGAGTGCAGCATCTTCAATACATTGAGGAACTATGTGACAGGTTTGGACTAAGCCACCCTGAAAGCTCCTTTTCTAGCCATAAAGAAAAGCAGCAGATTTCTCTACTTGGTTTATTATATTAGGTACAGAAACGTCACCTGAAAACCATCAGGTGGCATTTTCTTTTAGTTGGTAAACTTTTCTTCTTTTGGTCAGTAGCCATGTGGCTGTGGTAGATATGATATCTCTAACAATAACTCCCTGAATTATTTCACTTTGCAACTAATTTTAAACACATTAACTAAGGAAGAAAGGTGAGTCTTATTTTCCCTGCATACTCAGTTTTCCACAAAGAACTGAAACTCAAATGAGATTGACTTTGTTCAGAAAACAAATTGTGACAGAAGCAGTCCAAAACTTTCATTCTGGCTTCACACCGAAATGAGTGCCACACATAATTTTCCTGTTGAACTAATACAGAAACAAAAAGTTACTAATCTAGAAATGAAGGCTTGATGTCAGTCATTTATCTTATGGAAAATTATGTGTGGTCATGTATCATAATTAAATAGCATTAACACTGAAAAAACTAAAACATCCCACAAATGGTAAATAATAATCAAAGCAAAACACATTTTCTAACATAAGGATTGTTATGTAAATCTTACATTTGACCATTAACCACTTGAGTTGTGCTTATCATTCAAGATATTGTCTTTTCTCTTTGGTGCTTTCTTTCTGATATCTCAACCATTTTCTCCGTAAATATTTTCACTCTTGGTAAAATGGACTATTTGAAGGCAACAGTTAACAGATATAAGGAATTAGAAGGGAAATCTTTGAAGCCAAATGTATCTAATGTTTTTCTGTAACTCATAACCTGTGAGAAACTATTTATTACTGAGCAACACCAACTCTATATGTAAAATATCAAAATAGCCACCAAGATTTTAGTGAGATGGTGACTTTAAATTACAGAGAATATATCTGTTTTTCTTGCTCATTCTCATTTATTCCTACAGGTAAAGTCCCATTAATAAAATAGGAATGTATGTAAATAAAGCATTCATTTAATGCCATGGTCTTGCAATGACAGTTATTCTAAAGCAAAAATGTTCAAGAGACTCCTAAGAAAGAAGATTCTTTTAAAAAACAATCATCACTCAGTGGACTCCTCCTCAGTTATAGGTTTATTGTATGGCTGTCCTGGCTCCCTCTCACTGTTCTGTGAGGAAACGTAATTACCAAATAGCTTATAACATGCATAATTTATCTTATAATTGTAATAGATGCTCATTCTCTCTATAAATACATAATGAAGAAGCAAGTTACTGACCACTGCCCAGAAAACTCAACACAGGCCATCCAGTCTAATTTGAGATGATCTTTTCCCCCCTTCCAGCCTCCATTCTGGCTGTCCAATTACATGGCATTTTATGAAACACAGGAATGGTGCTGTTTTTGTTCTATTTGAAAATAAAGCTAGACATATGAAATGCAGAAGAATGCAAATGATTGTGTGAAGGGAAATTCTGGATGACTAAGACACTTCTATGCTATATAGTGGCTCAGTGGTAAAGAAGCCACCTGCCAAAGCAAGAGATGCAGTTTCAATCCCTGCATCAGGAAGATCCTCTGGAGTAGGAAATGACAACCCACTCCAGAGTTCTTGCCTGGAAAATTCCCCTCTTACTCTGTTGGTGGGAATGCAAACTAGTACAGCCACTATGGAGAACAGTGTGGAGATTCCTTAAAAAAACTGGAAATAGAACTGCCATATGACCCAGCAATTCCACTGCTGGGCATACACACCGAGGAAACCAGAATTGAAAGAGACACATGTACCCCACTGTTCACTGCAGCACTGTTTATAATAGCCAGGACGTGGAAGCAACCTAGATGTCCATCGCCAGACAAATGGATATGAAAGCTGTGGTACATATACACAATGGAGTATTACTCAGCTGTTAAAAAGAATCAATTTGAATTAGTTCTAATGAGGTGGGTGAAACTGGAGCCTATTATACAGAGTGAAGTAAGCTAGAAAGAAAAACTCCAATACAGTATACTAACACATATATGTAGAATTTAGAAAGATGTTAATGATAACCCTGTATGAGAGACAGCAAAAGAGACACAGATGTATAGAACAGTCTTTTGGACTCTGTGGGAGAGGGCGAGGGTGGGATGATTTGGGAGAATGGCATTGAAACATGTACATTATCATATATGAAACAGATCGCCAGTCCAGGTTCGATGCATGATACACGGTGCTCAGGGCTGGTGCACTGGGATGACCCAGAGGGATGGGATGGGGAGGGAGGTGGGAGGGGGGTTCAGGATGGGGAACACATGTACACCTGTGGTAGATTCATGTCAATGTATGGCAAAACCAATACAATACTGTAAAATAATTAGCTTCAAATTAAAATAAATAAATTTATATTAAAAAAAAGAAAATTCCATGGGCAGAGGAGCCTGGTGGGCTACAGTCCATAGAGTCACGAAAAAGTCAGACACGGCTTGGCAACTAAACAACTAAAAGACACTTCTATCTTCCACACTTTCAGTTCAAATTGCTTTGAACTGAAATTCAAATGATTTCAGCTTGAATTGATTCAGAAAGATTGCTTGAACAGAGGGGTTTACAACTTGCCTCGGCTCCAATCTGCAGCCCTTTCCACATGAGTTCTCTTTACCTCTGAGTCTGGTAACCAGCAGTTTGAGGAGATTTCAGGAGTTCCCTATGTCTGATCTGTGATATCACACAGTCTTGGTTTTCCAAAACATTGCCTCTGCCTTTTAAATATTCCCTTTATTCAACTCTTTCACATTGTTCTGTTTTGAATGTGCCACCCATTTTCTGTTGGATCCTGTCTATTACAATTTATTTAGTTCTACCTATTTATTTCCTCAGAGAAAAGTCCACTGATGGCATATAAATTAAGCATTTATTTAGAGTTGGACACGTCATCATCCATCAGTGCTGTTATGACACAAAAACACAGTAAATATTTGAATCACTTCTGTATCAGTGGAATGATTTCACTAGAAATGTGTAAAAATAACTGCCCCCTAAACAAGTTTAGAAAGATGTCTGACAGTCACTGATTTGGTAAGTCTACTCTAAGTGAGACAAATATTTTACAGAATTTCTATAAAATCACTGAACTGATTTTATGGAAAGCACAAAATCAAATTAGATATTCTAGTTCAGAACGTTTTCAAGAACACAGCTTGTTCTCACAGTTAAGTATGAAAAGTGATCTTTACCTTCTCGCCAGTTTCTCCTTTGCTGCCTTCAAAACCTTGTTCTCCCTGTAGAAGAGGAATATCATGTGTATAATAATAGGTACACTTCTTTTAACACATGTAATTATTACAATAAAATAATAGTCTAAATTTGAAAAATCAATAACTGTATATATTAAAATGTTTCTAAAATATAAGCTGAAAACCAATATTAAAGTTACATAAAATTTTAATTACTGACTGAAGGAATAATTTTCCAGGGTACAAGCTCTAGTTTCACTACTTCCAAGGCAATTTGAGGGCTTCCTGGTGGCTCAGAGGTTAAAGCGTCTGCCTGCAATGTGGGAGACCTGAGTTCGATCCCTGGGTCGGGAAGATCCCCTGGAGAAGGAAATGGCAACCCACTCCAGTATTCTCGCCTGGAGAATCCCGTGGACGGAGGAGCCTGGCGGGCTACAGTCCCCGGGGTCGCAAAGAGTCGGACACGACTGAGTGACTTCACTTCACAATGCAATATGATACCCATAAGCCTGAATTTCTCTATCCATAAGACCTTTCTCATAGGTTTTTTGACAATTGAATGCATCAAATAGTGTGCCTGGCAAAGACTGTCAGTCACCATTGCTATTATATTCTCACTGTTTATGCCACTAGGCCCAGTAGGAACGTCCTTCTCAAGCTGACTTCCATGAAGGCCATTCCAGGAGAGGTGTGTGATGAATGAGCCGAGAGTTCTGGCTCCAGCTCTGAAGCCAGTGCCAGGCTCTTTCCTGCCCAGATGGCCTGCCTCTCCAGCACAGAACAGGGGGGGCTCTCACTCACCATATTGACTCTGAGAGGTAGAAACCCCCAGTTCTTCAACTAAACCTCTCTGATCTGACAAGCTTATTTTCCCACTTAACTCTGTACAAATATTTAGATATATTTAGAGCACTGATGTTTCATTCATACAATCAATAACTATTCATTGAATGCCAAATGTGTGTCAGGCACTCATGACAGTATAGCCAGCAACGAAATGTTGGGGAGGGTCATACACACCCTTCCTCCTACAAGAAGTGCTCAGTAAACATTTCCTGAGTGCACCAAGACAAGGGGATGAAGGGTTTTTTATCTCCAGTTTTTTTCTGCAATCCTTCAAACAAAGTGACACAACATAATTTACATTCATACATTAGAATAGAAATGCAGTATTTTATTTATTTATTTATTTTAAATTTTTATTTTTACTTTATTTTACTTTACAATACTGTATTGGTTTTGCCATACATTGACATGAATCTGCCACGGATGTACATGAGTTCCCGAACATGAACCCCCTCCCACCTCCCACTCCATATCATCTCTCTGGATCATCCCAGTGCACCAGCTCCAAGCATCCTGTATCCTGCATCAAACATAGACTGGCGATTCATTTCTTACATGATAGTATACATGTTTCAATGACATTCTCCCAAATCATCCCACCCTCTCTCTCTCCCTCAGAGTCCAAAAGTCCACTCTACACATCTGTGTCTCTTTTGCTGTCTCGCATACAGGGTCATCATTATGAAATGCAGCTTTTTAATATGTGTATATATAGTCAATGTATATTATATATATAATCATATGTATGTGTGTATATGGACACATATATACATGATTAAACAATTACTTCTGCTTCATCTGGTGTCCCATATGGTAAAGAATCTGCCTGCAATGTAGGAGACCCAGGTTCGATCCCTGGGTAGGGAAGGTCCCCTGGAGAAGGAATGGCTACCTACTCCAGTATTCCTGCCTGGAGAATTCCATGGACAAAGGAGCCTGGTGGGCTACAGTCCATGGGATCGCAAAGTGTCAGACACGACTTAGCCATTAACACTTTGACTTTCTGCTTCATCTATTCTCAAAAAAGGTACCAGGAAAGAAAGCAAGTTAGATTTGAGTACATTTGCCACTGAACGTGTGGTCTTTTTTCTGCCATTTTTCCTAAAATATAGACTTTAACTTGATCTGTTGATTCAAGCTGACACGAAGCTGCTAAATGGCCCAGTACCCCAGCTACAATGCCAGCATGACGCAGCCACCACAAACAACTGCTGGAAAGTCCAAAACTGTTTCCCAGCAGATAAATCTACACGTCCCTTGGCTGGCAACTCGACTCACAGATGCGGCGCATGCTGTATTACTAGGTTTTGTCTAGAACTGCTGGGAAGAAATGCAGAGGCTTGCTATTTCTTCTCTGCCAAACCAATCTTGGTATTTTCATCAAGCAAGTAAAGGAAGATTTCTTCAAAAGCTATAACTATAGATAACTGCCTATCTTTTATGGTAATTTTTTAGCTACAGAGCAAAACCTAGATGGTATAGTAACTTCTGACTTCTGGTTGCTAAAGTCTGTGAAACATCTCCAGAGCATAGAAATGACATGACTGGTGGGCATTTAATATTGCATCAATAATGCTCTCCCCTGTGGTGGGTTATCTGGGTGGTATCATGACAGCTGGCCCCACCCAAAGTGGCCCCTCATCTCTTCAGAAGAAACTGGAATAAGCCAGTCTCCATGTTTCCAATAATGCTGGTCACATCCAATCATATTTCTCCCCAGGAGAAGAAACCAGCCTTTGGACAGTAAAGGATGAAATGAAGTTCACCTTGGTGAAAAGAAAGATTCTAGGCCCAAAGAATCTGGCCAGTGCAAGTGTCCTTATTATTTACCAATTTATCATTCTGAAACATTTTTTGAGGAGATCAGTTGCAACATCTTTGCAATATTTAATATTTTATGCCATTGTAACTATTACATTTAGCTCAATCTGGGAAATAACAAAAAAGGAAAAAAAGTAACCACAAATAGTCAAAAGCACCCGTGCTGGATTCATGTCAATGTATGGCAAAACCTATACAGTATTTTAAGTAAAATAAAGTGAAAAAAAAAAAAATTAAAAAAAAAAAATAGTCAAAAGCAGTCAATCCTGTTCTAGACTTCATTTAGCTTCCCTGGGGGCTCAGCAGTTAAGAATCCACCTCTCAATGCAGGAGACCTGGGTTTGACCCCTGGGTCAGGAAGATCCCCTGGAGAAGGAAATGGCAACACACTCCAGTATTCTTGCCTGGGAAATCCCATGAACAAAGGAGCTTGGCAAGCTACAGTCCATGGGGTCACCAAAGAGTCAGACATGACTGAGTGACTAAATACCACCAAAATTTAGACTCTTGGTGAAAACATTCCCAGAGCAGCTGTCACACTCCCAGGCCTCAGAAAGCACCACTACCCATTCTCCAGAGAAGCATGTGCCCAAGCCCCTCTCATAAAGTTCTCCCCTCGAGTAGCTCCTCTGAGAAGGGATCGCTACCATGGGTTCTCTTTGAGAAGACAGATCAAGTGGTGGTCGAGTCAGGGGACTAATTCAGTCTCACCAAATTTCCTGTATCTTCACTATATTATGTGCAACTTCAACTTTTGAGATGTTAAAAGTTCTTAACTAACATGAAACATTAAAAAAAAAAACTGTTTACCTTTTGACCAGGTAAGCCTGGAGTGCCACGTAAACCATTTTCACCCTAAAAGAAACACACAGAATACATTTCATTTGTCACAAAACACAAACGAATGAAGAATTTCTGCATTTCTAACCATCTGTTCTAGAGTCGTGGGGCAAGGCAGCCTAACGCTGAATGTTCAGTGAGTACAAGGGCTTTGCATCCACCCCTCAGCTGCCAACTCCAGGACTAGCACTTTTGTTTAGAAAATAAGAACGCGGAGGCTCTGACAGGTTTCACCTAACTAGGAGCATCACCTAAGATTTGAACGTAGGCTCTCTGATTAGACAGCCCATGCATTCCATACGCTACTCAGTGTGCTTCATTTTATTTTCCCTTTCGAATCTCTGGGCATAATGTTCTAGTCTGACACAGGTTCTCTACAGGCCAAGTACTGTTCTGACAACAAACTGTTATGACCATCTTCTTACAGGTGATTATACAATCAGGAGATAGAACTGGAATTAGAGTTCACATAATTCACTTCTGTACATCTAACCGCCCCTCTTCATTGTCTCATGGAAAAGATTTTGTTCTGGTGACCTCTTATCTAAAAACTTATGTTTGTGTATCTATGTGTGTGCATGTGTGTTTGTATATATATATATATATATATGGCACCACCAACTCAATGGACATGAATTTGAGCAAACTCAGGGAGATAGCAGAGAACAGAGGAGCCTGGAGTGCTACAGTCCATGGGGTCACAAAGAGTTGGATACAACTTAGTGACTTAATAACAACAGCAACAACTATATATATTCACACACACATATATATGTATGTGTATCACCTCAGATATGCATGTGACAGAAAGTGAAGAAGAACTAAAGAGCCTCTTGATGAAAGTGAAAGAGGAGAGTGAAAAAGTTGGCTTAGAGCACAACATTCAGAAAACTAAGATCATGGCATCTGATCCCATCACTTCATGGCAAATAGATGGGGAAACAGTGGAAACAGTGGCTGACTTTATTTTTATGGGCTCCAAAATCACTGCAGATAGTGATTCTTTTCCTTGGAAGGAAAGTTATGACCAACCTAGACAGCATATTAAAAAGCAGAGATATTATTTTGCCAACAAATGTTTGTCTAGCCAAGGCTATGGTTTTTCCAGTAGTCATGTATGGATGTGAGAGTTGGACTATAAAGAAAGCTGAGCATAGAAGAATTGATACTTTTGAACTGTGGTGTTAGAGAAGATTCTTGAGAGTCCCTTGGACTGCAAGGAGATCCAACTAGTCCATCCTAAAGGAGATCAGTCCTGGGTGTTCATTGGAAGGACTGATGTGGAAGCTGAAACTCCAATACTTGGCCACCTGATGTGAAGAGCTGACTCATTTGAAAGGCCCTGATGCTGGGAAAGATTGAAGGTGGGAGGAGAAGGGGACGACAGAGGATGAGATGGTTGGATGGCATCACTGACTCAATGGACATGGGTTTGGGTGGACTCCGAAGTTGGTGATGGACAGGGAGGCCTGGCATGCTGCGGTTCATGGGGTCACAAAGAGTCAGACACGACTGAGCAACTGAACTGAACTGAACTGAACTGAATGTTCAGTATACATATACATACATATACATATATATGCATATATATATATACACATACACACACACACATAAAGAGCATATACTTTCTTGCTCGTTCCTGTCGATTGTCTTTAGATCAGTTTTAAAGACATGCGTGATGCTCTTTTATTTGAAACAATTACTTGGGAGAATTTTCAGGTTTTCCCGGTCCATCTGGTTCCTGTGCTGGGTCTGAAGGTTTTCAGCAGAGGCCTATCAGTTTCCATTACAACAATTCGCGGGCCATCTCTTTGACAAGCCTGCTTTGCAAACAGCACCCAAGCTAGAATGAGATACCCCGGGAGGATGTGCACATTCCCAGTGGAGCCTCAGGAATTCAGCTGCTCCAAGGAAGTGATTTAGGCTCTCGTGGTTCCAGGTTTAGAAAGCTCAAAACAAACAAGCAATTCTATTGACCACTTTATTTCCAGCAAACATTTTTAAGGTTTTTTAAAGTATTGTCTAGAATGAAGTTAGATATCACTTCTTAGAATTTTTAAAATAGAATTCAAATATATGAAGAAAAAAATAATGTCTTCAGTTTTTAAAATAGCAATAATATATTCTATTTAAGCCTAAAAAGATTTTTCTCATGTCATCAATTAGTACATTTCTGGAAAGTTTCCATCATTTTTAGCAGCAGCCTAGTGCTCTATGTGTGTGCTCGCGAATTCATGTCCAATACTTTGTGACCCCAGGCTCCTCTGTCCACACGATTTTCTAGGCAAAAATAATGGAGTGGGTTGCCATTTCCTCCTCCAGGGGCTCTTCCTGACTCAGGGACCAAACCCACACCTCCTGCATTGGCAGGCGATTCTTTCATCACTGAGGCACCTGGGATGCCCCATACTGCTACATACACGCACATAATTTTAAAGATGAAGGCTTTTCTTCAGTTAAATTAAATTATCTGTGTTGCACAGTAAAACTGCTATTCTCACAGAATATACTGGAAAAGCAAAGGCAAAACTTTGTGGCTAAGTTTAAGAAGTGTTGAAGCCGCAATAAAATACAATGTACTTATCTAGGTAATAAATTTATATTATTTAAAAAGATATATAGTTTTAGACCTCAGGCATCCCACAATTACATTAGAAACTTCCCATTTTGTTTAATAAAGTGACAGTCAAAGCACATTCTGATTTGACCCCAGGGTGCATTCTATGGAAACAGCTTCTGTTACTCATCACAGAACTATGCCCATTTGTCCATGAGGAACACAATTATTTTCATTGGTTGGTTCAATATAACGTTTTATATCATATTACAAGTTACACATGATAACAAGATATGGTATGTAATCCAGTGAAGCTTGCTGACAGTGCACATTGCCAAAAATACTTTTTGGAAAAAAGAGCGTAGTACCAGTAGCTCCCTGCTTTCTCTGCTCACGGCTCATGCTTATATGCAGTGTGCTGTGAGAACTGGCACCTAAAGAACCACCTCTGGGGTTATGTCAGCTTAGGGTCACACCTGGATGACCTGGCAACTGGGCACCAAAAGTCCTTAAAAGGAAGAATGTGTCTCTTTTTGATGGATGTTGGTCTTATGACTGTTATAATGAAAATGTTTTCCTGTGGCCAGTGTTAATTGATCTCTGCTCTTTCCAGACCAAAAGTTTGTTTCATAAACATAATTCTAAACTCCATGATACCCCAATTGACAGCACTGATCACTCTCCAAGGAAGTGAGTTGGCTTCACATGACACAATAACATGTGAAAGATTTTGAGATATCAGGAAACTTTTGATGCTTAAAGTGTGCAACTCTGGTATTCAGAAACATTTATTTTCTTCTCACAGATTTTCTCAGAGTTACCAGAGAGGTCTGACATAGAAACTTATAATCATTTAAAACCATTTGGCATTTTTCCAGTCCCTGAGGGACAAGTTAGCATATTGTTTTCGACTCAATCCCCAAATAGTATTAAGTAGCATAACAACTGGCCTTTCCTGGTGGCCCAGCTGGTAAAGAATCCACCTGCAATGCAGGTGACCTCATGTGATTCCTGGGTGGGGAAGATTTCCATGGAGGAGGGATAAGCTGCCCGCTCCACTGTTCTTGGGCTTCCTTGATGGCTCAGAAAGTAAAGAATCCACCTGTAATGTGGGAGACCTTGGTTTGATCCCTGGGTTGGGAAGATCTCCTGGAGGACTGGATGGCACATGGTAACCCACTTCAGTATTCCTGCCTGGAGAGTCCCCATGGACAGAGGTGCCTGGAGGGCTACAGTTCATGGGGTCACAAAGAGTCAGCCACGACTGAGAGACTAAGCACAGCATAGCATAATAGCAGAAGGAAATAACAGTCTTAAAGAGCAAAATTTTGTTTGAGCGATTAACAGACCATCTTTCTCCTGTCAAGATTTTATCTAAAACTTAATTTGTGTCAATAGAATGAACTTCCTAACTCTGAATCACAGTTTCAAAACTCTTGTGCTCATGCAGCTTGGGATCTAATTGAATTCTATTCAATGAATGCCTGCCTGAAATTACTGGAGGAGCTGACAGCTATTTTTTCTAAACTCTTGCTGTCCCTCGGTGTTCCTAGTCTCAGCACAGGAAGAATTAAGAAACTTCTTTGGCTTCCCATCAATATTTTAGCCCATTATTGAAAGAAAATTATAATAAATGCTTCTCGTCTCTCCTGTAATGTTCAAAGCTTATTTCTGTGGCATGTACTTTGTACTTCAGGTTTTTCCATCAAAGGGCCTGTGCTCCTTTCTTATTATGAATTCAAGGTCCAAATGGGCCACAGATGAATATGAGTAATAAAAAGCAGGGGAAAAAAATCTAACATTGCTGCTGAGAGCATTGTCACTGTGTTATTATTGCAATACATAGCGTGTCTTCAACTTCACAGTTCAGTTCAGTCACTCAGTCGCGTCCAACTCTTCATGACCCCATGGACCACAGCACACTAGGCCTCCCTGTCCATCACCAACTCCCAGAGCTTACTCAAACTCCTGTCCACTGAGTCAGTGGTGCCATCCAACCATTTCATCCTCTGTCGTCCCCTTCCCCTCCTGCCTTCAATCTTTCTCAGCATCAGGGTCTTTTCCAATGAGTCAGTTCTTTGCATCAGATGGCCAAAGTATTGGACTTTCAGCTTCAGCATCAGTCCTTCCAGTGAATATTCAGGACTGATCTCCTTTAGGATGGACTGGTTGGATCTCGTTGCAGTCCAAGGGACTCTCAAGAGTCTTCTCCAACATCACAGTTCAAAAGTATCAATTCTTCTGTGCTCAGTTTTCTTTATAGTCCAACTCTCACATACATATATGACCACTGGAAAAACAATAGCCTTGACTAGATGGACCTTTGTTGGCAAAGTAATGTCTCTGCTTTTCAATATGCTGTCTAGGTTGGTCATAACTTTCCTTCCAAGGAGCAAGCATCTTTTAATTTCATGGCTGCAATCACCATCTGCAGTGATTTTGGAGCCCAGAAAAATAAAGTCAGCCATTGTTTCCACTGTTTCCCCATCGATTTGCCATGAAGTGATGGGACTGGATGCCATGATCTTCATTTTCTGAATGTTGCACTCTAAGCCAACTTTTTCACTCTCCTCTTTCACTTTCAAGAGGCTCTTTAGTTCTTCTTCACTTTCTGTCATAAGGGTGGTGTCATCTGCATATCTGAGGTTATTGATATTTCTTCTGGCAATACTGATTCCATCTTGTGTTTCTTCCAGTCCAGTGTTTCTCATGATGTACTCTGCATATAAGTTAATTAAGCAGGGTGACAATATACAGCCTTGACGTACTCCTTCCCCGATTTGGAACCAGTCTGTTCTTCCATGTCCAGCTCTAACTATTGCTTCCTGACCTGCATACAGATTTCTCAAGAGGCAGGTTAGGTGGTCTGGTATTCCCATCTCTCTCAGAATTTTCCACAGTTTCTTGTGATCCACACAGTCAAAGGCTTTGGCATAGTCAATAAAGCAGAAATAGATGTGTTTCTGGAACTCTCTTGCTTTTTCCATGATCCAGTGGATGTTGGCAATTTGATCTCTGGTTCCTCTGCCTTTTCAAAAATCAGCTTGAACATCAGGGAGTTCACGGTTCACGTATTGCTGAAGCCTGGCTTGGAGGATTTTGAGCATTACTTTACTAGCGTGTGAGATGAGTGCAATTGTGTGGTAAGTTGAGCATTCTTTGGCATTACATTTTTTGTGACTGGAATGAAAACTGACCTTTTCCAGCCCTGTGGCCACTGCTGAGTTTTCCAAATTTGCTGTCATATTGAGTGCAGCACTTTCACAGCATCATCTTTTAGGATTTGAAATAGCTCAACTGGAATCCCATCACCTTTTCCCACTAATTAATTCATATTCATTAACAGAAAATTTACTTAAATTGAGTGTTGAGTGAAATAGCTGGAACATATGTCTGAAGTGAAATGCCAGAATCCTAACATGAAAACCAATAAAGGAGAAAGCCAAAGTAAATCTGATTTTGATTTTGTGTATCACTAACCTGACCTCCGGAGAAGGCAATGGCAACCCACTCCAGTACTCTTGCCTGGAAAATCCCATGGACGGAGGAGCCTGGTGGGCTGCAGTCCATGGGGTCACAAAGAGTCAGACACGACTGAGCAACTTCACTTTCACTTTTCACTTTCATGCCCTGGAGGAGATAGCAACCCACTCCAGTGTTCTTGCCTGGAGAATCCCAGGGACTGCGGAGCCTGGTGGGAGGCCGTTTATGGGGTTGCACAGAGTCGGACCCAACTGAAGTGACTTAGCAGCAGCAGCAGCAGCAGCAACCTAACCTCTGCATTTCCGACAACAGTCCTGCTGTACTTAGACCATAATTTTTCATGATTGAATTTTTATATGGTTCTTACATTCCTGCCACTCAACTAAATATTTTAGGAAATAAAACATATACCTCCTATGTTTTCTTCAGATATTTCATCCAATCAGAGTCCTTTTATTTCAGGGAGGAGTATTTTTTCCTCCTATGTGTGAAGACTTCATTTCAAAAGCAAAATTGTTAAATTAAAAAAGCTATATACTGCATAGCATTGAAAACGTCAAACTTTTTTAACTCTTGTATTTGTTGGATCCTTTATGCAGCTAACACATGGAGATATATTCACATGAATGTTCAGAATAGGGCAAATTTAAAACATCCTTAATAAAAAAATGAATGAGATCCTATTGTTACTTATTTTTTTGAATCTTTCAAAGAAGAGAAAGCCAGCCCACCAAAAGTAATACATGGTCAGCACATGTCTTAATCACAGTAATATAAACATGGGGAGTTAGTAACAGGTGAACTCAACATCTACTCTTAGTAGAAACTTTTAACCTGAGTCTATGTGTGTGCACAGTATATGCAGAGGAGCACTCTAGAAAACAAGCAGGGGAAGTATTCTTAAACACAGGGTCAGGGTAAATTTATACATTTGTATCCACCAGTTTCACAAAGGAATATGAAGGTACTGACCCTATTGAAAGCTCTTTAAAGTCAGGCATGTTCGCAGTTTACTTTGTATTGTGGACAACAAAACAACACAGTTTGATGTGTGGATACTGAAACAGTGTCTTCTGAGCCCCAAATTTCTGTCCACTGGTCTTTTTTCACACAGGACAAATATCATATGGGTCTTACACACGACATCCCTTTCTGTCAGCATGAAGCTTATTCAGCAAGTCAATCATTTTTCAAATGAGTGTTTGGAGTCCTTCAATGTCACTGTAACTGTCCCCTGCGCACACACACTCCTTTAAAATGTGGCACTGAGAACTCGTCACATTATTTATTCCACACATAATCTCAAGTGCACAGAGTAGAGATTAGGACTCACACACACACACACACACACACACACACACACACAATCTTGTTCTGGATATTACACAATACTTGCATTACTATGACTTGCTTTTTCAAGGCTAAATTGCTTGCACATACAGTAAATGTGTAGTCAACTAAAACTGCTAAGTTCTCCTTTCAAAGAGGATAGTTTTACAATCCTTTTTCAAATTACTGGAGTGCAAATTACACTGGAAAAAAAGAAAGAAAGAAAGTGAAAGTCACTCAGTCATATTCAACTGTTTGTGACCCCATTCACTGTAGCCCACCAGGCTTCTCTGTCCATGGGACTCTCCTGGCAAGAATACTGGAGTGGGTAGCCAGCCATTCTGTTCTCCAGGGGATCTTCCTGACCAAGGGATCCCAAGTCTCCTGCACTGCAGCTGGACTCTGTACCATCTAAGCCACATTATTCAAATAAAAAACAAAAAATTTTGAAATAGTTTGGGGAAGTAAACATCTCTTTCCATTTATAGCCAAGTTAGGGATTTGAGTTTTGGCCAATGTTGCTGACCTCATTACAAAATCTGCGCTCCGGATTTATGTCATCAGAATGGCTTTCTTAAAGTGGATCTGTTAAGAATGAGTGTGTGGATGTTTCACTTTCTTGTGAGAGCAGCTGGAAGGCAGTCTTGACGTGATCTTGAAGCATCACAAAAGTACCAGGGAAACAGAAGACAACCGAAGCGAATCATCCACTGAAATATCTGGAGAGGAGTAGCGGACATCTGAATCACATATTCTACCACATGGAAGACAACTGAAGATATAACGAGGGGGCAGTGTCATCAGTAAGCTCCTGCTGGGGACAGTGAGACACCCGTAACTGCAAACTACTTCCAGTCCGCAGTGCTCGTGTTGAGTAATTTATAGTTCTACTCCATATCAGTTAATTCAACTGAAGGCACCGAAGGCACCAGCTCCTTATCCTTAGTCCTGAGGGAAATGGTTGTGAAAGTCTGGAGGAAGAACACACCTTTGCAATGTTGTAAGAAAGTCAGGAGATTTCCAAACCTAACACAGAGGACAAGACAGCAAGATCACCTGGAGACTTCTGCTTGAGAGAGAAGGGAAGGCCTGCTTGCTCCTGGGGAGATGGGAAGCCAGTTCTGGGGCTGCACACTCTCCCCTCTGCTCCTGCTTCCCCAAACCCCACTTCTGCAGACAGTACCAGAGACTTTCACTGAAGACTTTCAGCATCCAGGGGCCTTTCCAATCCTCCTCAGAATGATTTTCTAACAATCACCTTGTGTTTCTCTTCTTTATTGTCCTGGAGCTAAGTCCCCCTGAGTTCTGAACAACTCAACATGCATTAGGCAGAACCAAGCAGGTGCCGCGTGCTGGCCGGGTGATGGGGTGACAGGCACGAGGGGCGCCCCTAGCCCTTGTTCTGCAGGAGCTCACCCCGGGGGACCAGGACACAGACTATGCGGGTAATGCAAATAAAGTGCTATGTGAGCGGAGTCCAGGGCTGCTGATTTCTGCCTCACGGCCAAGAAGGCTTCGTGGAAAAGATGCAATTTTTCTTCTGTTGGAATTCAGTAATCTGTGAAAATGCAGTGACGGTGGGAGGAAAGAAACATACTGACTGTCTGTGGTTATCCTCAAGAACCTTCTCTTACCCAGCAGGTCAGGAAGGACCTTCCATGGGCTATGACGTCCCTGACCAAGCTGCTAAAATCTCGTTTAAACCCATCCGTATTAAGAAAATCCTAATATCTGAGCTTGTAGACGTCTATGGAAAATACCAAGTGCATCTCTAAACCCGTTACTGCATATCTCAGAAATCTACACCAGGAATAAAATAACGAGGACAAAACTGCAATTAGAAAAGATACACGCATCCCTATGTTCAAGCAGCACTATCCACAATAGCCAAGACATAGGGACAAGCTAAATGTCCACTGACAGATGAATGGAGAAAGAAGATGTGGTGCCCGTATAGAATGGAGTATTCTGGTGTTTGTTGTTGTTTAGTCTCTAAGATTTATCTGACTCTTTTGCAACCCCGTGGACTGTAGCCCACCAGGCTCCTCTGTCCATGAGATTTCCCAGGCAAGAATACTGGAGTGGGTTGCCATTTCCTTCTCCAGGGGATCTGTCTGACCCAGGAATCAAACCCAACCTCTTGTACTCTCAAAGAACTGGCAGGCAGATTCTTTACCACTGAGCCACCAGGGAAGCCTCAGTTATAAAATAAATTGAAATATGAAATAATGTCCTTTGCAGCAACATAGATGAATCTAGAGATGATCACACTAAGTGAAGTAAGTCAGACAAAGGAAGACAAGTATCAGATGATGTCGCTTTTATGTGGAATCTAAAAGAATGACACATGGGAAGATATCTACAAAACAGAAACAGACTCACAGACATAGAGAACAGACTGGTGGGTGCAGGAGGGCGGCAGGGTGGGGTGGAGTTGGGAGGCTGGGACAGCAGATGCAAACTGTTATATAGGAGGGCCACACAACCAGGTCCTGTACTGCACAGGGAACTGAATTCAGTACCCTGTGATAAACTATAACGTGAAAGAATATGAAAGAGGATGTATATGTGTGTATGTATACATATAGGTATGTATATATATATATTATCTGTATAACTGAATCAATTTGCAGCAATTAGCCCAACATTGCAAATCAACTATACTTCAATAAAAAAAATTCTAAAAAAGAATACAACAATGTGCCACTAAACTACGCAGAGAAACAGAGACTGTGTAATCCTTTTTATGGCAATGTTTTAATATTTGTGTGCTAGATTCTCACAGTGCATTAAACCAAACAGGAACATTAGCAGACTAGCGTCTTAAAATCTGGCTAACTGTTTAGCAAATAAAAGTCGAGTGCATGGGTGCCAGAGAGACTGCATGTGTCGAGCCTGTCATCCATCTGTTGTGTTCTCTGCCAACTGCTCCACTTGGGGTGTGAGTGGAAGGCATTAGGAGGGAATAAGAAACCATTAAGAAATAAAATCAACTTCAGAGTGAGCAAGTTTCTTTTTCTCTTTCCTGTTCTTCTATTACCTCTGTCCTTCTCAGGTTTCTGTTTATTTTGGTGCTAGCTGTATCAATATACTGCCCGCAGATAAGACAATTAAATGAGACTCACACTAGGTAAAGGCAGTCGCTTTTCACTGATAATTTAAGTCTCATTCTTGTAACTTTAGTAAGTGAAGCTAACAAGTAGTCTGACAAAACTATTTTCTTTGAGATCATTTTTTTTCCATAAATAGACATTGCTTATGATAAGAAGTTCAATCCTATGTCCAGATTTAACTATACCTTCATTTACTGCAGAATTCTCTGAAATACAAGAGTATACATGTGATTCTCTGATAAGAAGTATTTTCTCTAACATAGAGCCCGTACCAGTTTTATAAATCTTGACAATTCACAGAACGGAAATATCCCATTTTTAGAATAAAGCTGTGTTGCACTTTTTTTCTCCTTATTTAGTTTGCAATTCAGACAATAAGTTGTCACATATAAATAGATATTTTAACTTTTTTAACTTGAAAATTCTTGATTTCACTGGCAAGCTTGGTAAAACCAGATAATACAGGTAGAAAGCCAAATGACAAAAATTCTGTAGTTTTCTTAAAACACTCCTGTAAGTTTCAGAGTTTCTCAGACATTAATGCTACATCTGGACCAGGGCTGCTGCAGAGTTCATTATAATTCACAACAGCTACCACCCTTGTCTATGCTTTCATAAATTGTAACTGCATCTGCCTTTATTTCCTAAAGCTGCAGTCTTCTCATAAAATGTCTTTTTAAGGGAAAATTGAGATGCAAAGATCAGAGTCATTTCATTTTCCAACAGAAAAGAAATACAAAGACAGTTAGGGAACAATGGGTTTGCCCAGTTTAGTCTCATCCTTCTACAAACACTGGGGGCTTCAGAGTTTATGGTGAAAAGACCCATCACGCAAAACAGATCACAAGGAGGATAGTCAGTCTGGCTATTTTTAAGAAGTGCAACTTGGCAACTCTCACCACGTTATCAGATACACTACTCTGGTGCCTTAGTGCATGTGACTTTTTACCCTAGAAGTTAGATTTTTTTTTTTAATAAAGTCATGACACTAAGTGAAACACTTGTATTTTTGATCAAATGAATATCTAAATCTTTTTGGTCAAGTGAATAAAAAATATACATATTTAGATATCAAAAGCATATTTGGTGGAGAGCATAAAGAGAGAATTTTTTGGTTAGATGTTGAGATTAGGTTAATCTGGAGAGTGTTCCCATGACTGGCCTGCCCGGAGGTGGACGTGCAGGACAGACAAGATCTCCAGAGAATCAGGTGTGGCAAACTTGAAAGAATATTTCAAATATAACTTGAATTTGGAAACCAAACAAAATAAAACTGTATTGTTTTCATAGTAGTACTTATTTCAGAAGGTAAAGCTATAAAAAATCCTTTCACTTGGTGAAAAACATGCTGATGATTTTCAAGAGGTGGACATAATTTTCTGAGGTTGGGAGAGTTATCTCTAAGGACAGGCAGATTATTGACATTTCTCAAAAGAAGTCATACAAATGGCCAACAGGTACATGAAAAGGTGTTCAGGATCATTAACTTAAAGACATGCAAACAAAACCACAAGGAAATATCATTTAACATCTGTTAGAATGACTTTTATAAAAAAAGACAAAAGATAACAACTGTTGCCAAAGATGCAGAGAAAAAGGAACACTTATGTACTATTGGTTCAAACGTATTTTAAATAAGCAAACTAAATTTCATTTTTTCCTACTAAATCAAAATATTGAGCCTAAAATAAGGGTCTATAGACTTCACATTTAATTTCCAAATACATGGGGTTTCTAAAGTATACTTGATATTTATTTCTCATTTTGATGTTAATTTTTCATTTAAATGTTTTTTTTCTCTGCAATCACCCTCTGTGTTTTGTCAGTCTTTTAACTTTACTGAGGCTTTCAATGGCTAAGTCAAAGATCTCTCTTAGAAAATGTCACATTGCACTTTAAACTGTGTGGGCTATTTTTAAATTCCTTTTGATATTGAATTTCTATAATAACATAATTCCACGGTAATAAGAGAACAGACTCTATGTGATTTCAATACTTTTAGACCATGAAGTTTTTGCACCTTGTTTTGTCCCCCAGAATATATTCCAGTGTCTCTTAGTCTATGGGAACTTAGACAGAATTTGTATCTTACGGTCGTATGAAAATTGCATAAATCTTAATTATGCTGAATTGGGTCATAGTGCATTTCAGGTCTACTATATCTTCCTACTTTTCTGTCCATTCTATAAATTTTTGAGAGTTTG
This sequence comes from Capricornis sumatraensis, assembly GCF_032405125.1. Lineage (NCBI taxonomy): Eukaryota > Metazoa > Chordata > Mammalia > Artiodactyla > Bovidae > Capricornis > Capricornis sumatraensis. The sequence goes on from NC_091079.1 coordinate 10,982,922, forward strand.
ATATTGTCCAATTAAAATCTTAATTTATCTACTTACAAAGTAATTGCAATATACAGTTGAACTATATGTAACTTTGTTCTGTATTTTCCAAGTCTCTTGTAAATGTGCTATCATACTTTCATAATTTAAAAAAGAGAAAAAAAAGGATAAAAAAAAGGAACTCATAGACTTCAAGACAAGGGCCACTGCTCTCCCTGGAACAGGAAGGAGGAAAGCCCCCTGTGCAGTTCCCTCTCGAGGCTGCAGGCAAACAAACTTAAGATCTAATTTGGAACTGTCTGAAAAAAAAAAAAAGAAAAAATGTGGGCAGCTGCGGGGCACTTCAGAGAAGAAAACATGGTAAAGGTGCAAGAACCATGGATCCATGTGGGTAGAGATTCAGATTCTGATTCCGCTATTTATTCAGTTCAGTTCAGTCACTCAGTCGTGTCTGACTCTTCGTGACCCCGTGGACTGCAGCACGCCAGGCCTCCCTGTCCATTACCAAGTCCCGGAGTTAGTGGTGAAAATTTGGGGAAATTTCTCCATCTATGAGACAATGACAATAAATCATACCTCATAGAGATATAGTGGGGAATTAATGAAATAATGTAAAGAAGTCTCTTGACACATAATAATATTATGTGGTATTAGTTAACACATAATAATAATCTAGTTAATGGCTACTATTATTATTATCGTAAAAGTTTGTACTCGTGAAATTTTCAGTTAGGTTGAAAATTCATTAGAGTCCTAATATCCAGTTTGTTTTAAGAAGTCTAAGTTATCTAGGATATGCAACTTTTATTTTAAATTTTCCACTCAATATATTTTGAATAAATAATATATATTCCCTCAAATGAGTTCTAGTTTATCTAGTCTTTTAAATAACAAAATAATCAAACTGCTTTCTTTTAAAAGTATTTCTATTGTTTACCAAATATTTATATATCAGGTCTTGAGCATGGACTTTCATGAATTATTTCAGCTCATCTTTAAGGCAAAATTGGAAATTGATACAATATAAATTTTATTTCATAAAAAGAGAACTTGGAAACAATAAGAGACGTGCCCTAAATTACACAGAGCAAGGCTTTGAGCTGGGATTCAAACCCAAGATGTTTCTAACTCTGGGTATTTAATAACTGAATGGTAGAACAATGATGGCTATCACTTACTGCACACTTGCCCCATGAAAAGTAAAATTAACATTCTAAAAGTTTTCCCTCGAAAATAAGCATTTTAAGACAAATTCCAAATAATTCAGAAGATTAAAAAATTGGTTTTAGCATAAATTAGGCTCTATATTTATTCAATTTTTTACTATCACATTATTAGGATGAAGATTATAATTATTCATATTTTAAAAAACCATCCTTAAAAAGCATATCTGATACATGAAATAGGGAGTGAAGCAGTTTTTTATCTGCAATATTCAAGTAATGAAGGCAAGCATGCTGAGTGAGATGTCTGGAGGTAACACAGAGGGCAGGATTTGCTCCCAGTGTCCAAATCTCATTTTCCCACTGCACATCATGAGGATGTGAGTTGTGAGTACATGTATGTGTGTGTGCATGCTGTATATATGTATGTATACACTTGTGTGATCTTATTAAACCACTCACTCTTCCTGAAAACTGGACCATCCAAAGTCTTCGTTTTGACTGACAGCGGTTTCTGTCCAAGTAAGCTTACCAGAAGTCCTTAGTGACTAACATCTAAGAACATTTGCTACATAGAGTAGATTTTCTTACATGAACCCAGAACAGAAAGCTTACGAGATCTCTTATGCAAAATCCTAGCTAAGCTGAATAATTGTAAAGGAAACAGTTATTTTCCTGCCATGTGTTGGCAGTAAGGTCACATATATTATCAGGTTAGAAAATCTATTCAAATCTGTGCAAGGTTATACATATTATAATTACAAAAGAACATAATTAAATATTATAGTTCTTATCTTTAAAGTCCTCATGATTCCATAATCCATCAACTGATTTCATAATATAGTGTTCACTATACTATTTTTCTCCTGGGCCCCAGAAGAAAAATGCCACCTCAAGAAACTAATACTATGTTCAGGGCCTTGATTTAAAAATATTTACTGCTAGCAAACTTCAAAGTATAGGTTTATTTTAGGATAATGGGATTTACATACAAATCACTGAATTTAATACAACGTTTGACGGGGAGCCTGGTGGGCTGCCGTCTATGCGGTTGCACAGAGTCGGACACGACTGAAGCGATTTAGAAGCAGCAGCAGCAGCATCACACTGTACATAAATGTAAAGTGCAGTTATTATACAAATTCTACTCTGTGCTGCTGAGGGTAGGCTTCCCTTCATTAATATGACTAAGGTTTCTAGTTTAAATATTCAACCTTAGAAAACTTCACTTTGAGAATATTATACCTGAGATATATGTTCTATGGCACTTTGCATATGTTCTCATTCCGAGTGAACCAATTCACCTTGTTTTATTTTGCCTTGTAACAGAACTCTTAAGCATTTCTAAGACAAGAACCCCAGAGAATCACAAACGCAGAGAAGCAGAGTCCAAATGAGCTTGGAGATGCTGTGTGGTTACTTCAGGTGATGCGTTAAGACTGTGGGAGCACACCTTTGAGGATACATACTTTAGGAAGGATTTTTCTTTGGAAACTTAGAATCAAGTTATTTTCATTATAAAACAATGGAAATATTTTACCCCAGACTTAAGTACCCATCTTTACAACATAATTTAAAATTTCTGAAAGTTCAAAATAAAAAAAATTGATATATCTTCATTGGAGTCAAATATTTAAAATTTATGAATCATGCCATCAGATAACACAGCAGCTTTATTGCTCTTTTCATTTTGCATATATTTATTAGAGATATTTTAGATAAATGTGGATTACAGAAGTGAGAAAAACACTCTTGAGGTGACATTTCTTCACTGATGAGTGTTATAGCCCTTTAACAGCTACACACACGACTGAGCGACTGAACTGAACTGAGCTGAACAGCTAAATGAATGACATGTTAGAAGCAGACCTAGCCCCATCAGTGGCTGTGTGACCTTGAAGAAAGGCTATGGTCAACAACTTGATGATTCTACAGTTACCGTGAAGGTCCCAGAAGATGCAGGAAACCAGGACCCAAGAGCTGAGCGCAGCCCAATACCATGTTTAGCACCACAGGAGGCTTCACAGGTTCTCTGCTTGTCTGTGAGGCTCTTTGAGAGCAACTCAAGTAAGTCTGAGCCAAGTAAACCGCTGTAGGAAACATGAAAACGGGTTTGCCAGGACAACTGCACCACGGCTATGACTCCTCTACCACGCTAGCTTTTAAGTTTCCGGGAGACGGTGTCTTGACTCAGATCTTGTGAGACTCACTCCTGTCATCTTTTTGACCAAATGGGCCCCTGGGGCTAAATATTCCTGTTCCCAGAAATACCAGGTCCAAATGAATCATCTCCAGCTGGAATGTTGTCTTGTATCTATTGAGCTCTTACTATGGGTAGAGTGTAGGATGAATCATCACATGAAATGTTCTCTATAAATTTGAGCTTCTAAAGAAAGCAGTAGCATATTGAATTCTGAGTCGTGTTTGTCTCTGTAACACCTCATTTTGCTCCAGTTCCTTCGCTCAGCCTAAAATGTCCTCTCTTTTCCAAGAAACCCTGTAGTTTTCTGGAGAGTTTCTTGATTTGCGTTCTTAACTTCCTTGTCTGCTGCTTTCTTACTCTCATGGCCCTTGATGAAGATGGATTTGATCAGCTTCTGCCAGGGTTGAGCCTCTGAAGCTCTTGTACTGAGCTCCGTCTGCTGAGAGCACTTTTTCAGGAGTTGAGAGCCTTCTTCACAGACAACCTTATACCTGGTTTCATAAGTTTTGGAGTTTCTACAAATAGGATCCAAGAAATGTCATCTTGGTGCACAGAATTCAATTAACAGTATTCAATACCAATCTTAGTAAATTATGTTTTAGAGTATAACAGGTGAATTGTATCTGCTTTTCCATCATTCATCATGTAAACACATATAAATCTTACTTTACACCCCACAATAAAGAAGTCTAATCGTCTATTTTATAGTCCAAGCTTTCCAGTGATTCTGTACTTGGCTTAAAAAAAAAAGTTTGCATATTCAAGTAATTTTTTAAACCCCAATGATCTGAAATCTTAACAATCTGATTGTTATTTTAGGAAGGGACTGGTGAAATGAATGTACAAAGCAAATGTGGATGGAGCAATCTCTTTAAAGAGTTAGGAGATTCTGTAGTGTTCTCTGGAGGATACTGCATTTTGAAGGAATTAGACCTTTAAACAGGTGTCTGAAGGAACTTTTACTCATTGAAGAGCCTTCGTTTAATGACAGCAGCCCAAATACCATGCAGCAAGGTATCACTGTTTGACAAAGTTTGTTAGGTTTTACAGAGTTTGACATTTACAAGAGCAAATAATTTGCATATTAGACTGGATAATTCCTAAGAAAAACAAAGCAGCAACAAAGACTCATTCAGACATCAGAAACATGCTTAAGAAGGACTCAGAAAGTACCTTCTGAACCTCCTAGCACTTCAGCTTCACTCTAGTGACAATGTTAGGTTAATAACCACAGGGTCACAACCATCTAGATAATGAGGCAGTAATTAGTGCAGCTAGAAGAGCTATAGAAATTTACGTTAAACTTATTTTACTGAAGAAGAGAATTTTCTTAGCATCAAACATGTGAACTCTAATAATTTAACAATTTAAGTGAAAAACAAGACAAGGTAATTGCAGTTTAATTTACAAATAGAGCATTTTTTTTTCAAGTTTGCTGAATAAGCATGATAACTTCTTGTGAATAGATTCATTATTTAGAATCATCTTTACAATATTAGGGAAGACAATGTAAAAACTATTTTACTCATGGATTAAGATAGATTTCTTGTATTGTTATTTATCATATCTCATATGGTACTATATTTTTAAATGTTTAGTTTATGTCTGCAGTGAAATGCATATTAAAAGATGCTATATCATATGGTTGCTTATTTGAGGATTCTAAAAAAAAAATGATATTAATCAACTTATTTCCAAAACAGAAATAGAGTCACAGATATAGAAAACAGACTTATGGTTTCCAAAGAGGAAAGGAGGGGAGGGATAAATAAGAAGTTGGGGATTAACATATACATACTACTAGACATAAAACAGATAAACAAGGGCCCACACACAGCACAGGGAACTATATTCAATATCTTGTAATAATCTGTAGGAGAAAAGAAGCTGGGAAAGTGTAGATTTATTTTATTTATATATATCTATATAAATAGATATATCTATAAACATATAGATATATATCAGTGTAACAGAATCATTTTGCTACACACCTGAAACTAACATAACCTTGTAAATCAAACAAAAAGAAAGAAAGTGAAGTCCCTTAGTCATGTCTGACTTTTTGAGACCCCATGCACTGCAGCACACCAGGCTTCACTGTCCATCACCAACCCCCAGAGCCTACTCAAATTCATGTCCTTTAAGTTGGTGATGCCATACGACCATGTCATTCCGTGTCGTCTCATTCTCCTTCTTCAGTCCTTCTCAGCACCAGGGTCTTTTCTAATAAGTCAGTTCTTCACATCAGGTGGCCAAAGTATTGGAGCTTCAGCTTCAACATCAGTCCTTCCGATTAATATTCAGGACTGATTTCCTTTTAAGATTGGCTGGCTGGATATCCTTGCTGTCCAAAGGACTCTCAAGAGTCTTCTCCAACACCACAGTTCAAAAGCATCAATTCTTCAGTGTTCATCTTTGTTTATAGTCCAACTCTCACATCCATACATGACTACTGGAAAAATCATAGCTTTGACTAGATGGACTTTTGTTGGCAAAAGTGTCTCTGCTTTTTAATATGCTGTCTAGGTTGGTCATAGCTTTTCTTCCAAGGAGCAAGTGTCTTTTAACTTCATGGCTGCAGTCACCATCAGGAGTGATTTTGGAGCCCAAGAAAATAAAGTCTGACACTGTTTCCATTATTACTCCATCTATTTGCCATGAAATGATGGGACCAGATGCGATGATCTTAGTTTTCTGAATGTTGAGTTTTAAGCCAACTTTTTCACTCTCCTCTTTCACTTTCATCAAGAAGCTCTTTAGTTCTTTGCTTTCTGCCATAGGGTGATGTCATCTGCATATTTGAGGTTATTGACATTTCTCCCAGCAATCTTGATTCCAGCTTGTGCTTCATCCAGCTTGGCATTTTGTATGATGTACTCTGCATGTAAGTTAAATAAGCAGGAAGACAATATACAGCCTTGACAAATTCCGTTCCCAATTTGGAACCAGTCTGTTGTTCCATGTCCAGTTCTAACTGTTGCTTCTTGACCTGCATACAGATTTCTCAGGAGGCAGGTCAGATGGTCTGGTATTCCCATCTCTTTCAGAACTTCCTCAGTTTATTGTGAACCACACAGTCAAAGGCTTTGGCATAGTCAATAAGACAGAAGTAGATGTTTTTTCTGGAACTCTCTTTCTTTTTTGATGATCCATCAGATGTTGGCAATTTGATCTCTGGTTCCTATGCCTTTTTTAAATCCAGCTTGAACATCTGGAAGTTCACGGTTCAAGTATTGCTGAAGCCTGACTTGGAGGATTTTGAGCATTACTTTGCTAGTATTAGATGAGTGCAATTGTGTGGTAGTTTGAACATTCTTTGGCATTGCCTTTCTTTGGGATTGGAATGAAAACTGACCTTTTCCAGTCCTGTGGCCACTGCTGAGTTTTCCAAATTTGCTGTCATATTGAGTGCAGCACTTTCACAGCATCATCTTTTAGGATTTGAAATAGCTCAACTGGAATTCCATCACCTCCACTAGCTTTGTTTGTAGTGATGCTTCCTAAGGCCCACTTGACTTCATCTTCCAGGATGTCTGGCTCTAGGTGAGTGATCCCAACATCATAGTTATCTGGGTCGTGAAGATCCTTTTTGTACAGTTCTTCTGTGTGTTCTTGCCACGTCTTCTTAACATCTTCTGCTTCTTTTAGGTCCATACCATTTCTGTCCTTTATTGTGCCCATCTTTGCATGAAGTGTTCCCTTGGTATCTCTAAAGTTTTTGAAGAGATCTTTCCCATTATACTGTTTTCCTCTATTTCTTTGCATTGATCATTGAAGAAGACTCTCTTATCTCTCCTTGTTATTCTTTGGAACTCTGCATTCAAATGGGTATATCTTTCCTTTTCTCCTTTGCCTTTAGCTTCTCTTCTCTCAGCTATTTGTAAGGCCTCCTCTAGGCAGCCATTTTGCCTTTTTGTATTTCTTTTTCTTGGGAATGGTCTTGATCACTGCCTCTTGTACAATGTCACGAACCTCTGTCCACAGTTCATCAGGCACTCTGTCTATCAGATCTAGTCCCTTGAATTTATTTCTCACTTCCACTGTGTAATCATAAGGGATTCGATTTAGGTCATATCTGAATTGTCGAGAGGTTTTCCCCACTTTCTTCCTCTCGCCTTCTCCCCCCTTCCCTCCTTACTTCTCCTTCTCCTTCCCCGTGAACCCAGCAGGGCCAGAGAGACTGACAGGTGGTTGTGACGAGGCATAACTGGAGGCCACGGCTTGGGGATGGCTGAGGGCTCGGAGCCGCCGATGCCAAACCAGGACCAGGGAACCTGGAAAACACACTTGAGTTCACAGTTGGCCTGTGGGTTTTACATCTCATCGGAGAGCTCTCCCCATGCACATCGTGGAGTAGAAGGACATGTGCTCTTCTCCTGCAAGAACTCCAAAATTACACCTCGCCGCTGAACAACCATCTACAGGAGAATGTTGGATCCCACCAAAAAAATATACCCCACATCTGGGGGCAAAGGAAAAGCCACAGCAAGATGGTAGGAGGGGCAAAATTTCATTTAGAATCAAACCCCATACCTGCCAGAGATGCTCAGAGGGCTCAACAGAACCTTGTGTGCACTAGGAGACTCCACAGACACTGAGCCAGACCTGCCTTTGAGTGTCTGAGTGTCTCCTGTGGAGGTCTAGGTCAACAATGGCCTGCTGCAGGGACAGGGGCTCTGGGTGCAGCAAATCCGGGTATGGCATAAGCCCTCTTGGAGGAGGTCGCCATTAAACCTGCCATAGAGCTGTCAGAACTTAGAGAGGACTGGGGAAACAGTCTTGGAGGGCACAAACAGAACCGTGTGCACACCAGGACCCAGGAGAAAGGAGCAGTGACCCCACAGGAGACTGACTCAGACTTGCCCAGGAGTGTTCAGGAGTCTCCGGTGGAGGTGTGGGCCAGTGGTGGCCTGCTGCAGGGTCCGGGGCACTGCATACAGCAGTGTGTGCATGGGACCTTTTGAAGGAGGTGGCCATTATCTTCAATACCTCCACCATTGGTCAAAAAACAGGGAGGGAACACAGCCCTGCCCATCAACAGAAAATTGGATTAAAGATTTACTGAGCATGGCCCAGCCCACCAGAACAAGACCCAGTTTCTCTCTCAGTCAGTCTTTCCCATCAGGAAGCTTCCATCAGCCTCTTATCCTCATCCATCAGAGGGCAGACAGAATGAAAACCACAATCACAGAAAAGATACTATACCAAACATAAAATAGTGAAATCAACAAGCCTTGGGTCTCTTAGAATAATGGCCAGTGTTCTGGAGCAACCGTTTTTTTCCAAAGGACCAGACAGCAAACATTTTAGAATCTCTGCTACAATCACCAAATGTTGTTGTGTACCACAAAAGCAGCCTTAACCTCTATGAAGACACATGAGCATGACTATGTTCCAGTAGAAACTGATTTACAAAATCGCACAGCAGGCATTTTTGGCAGCCCTCTGGCAGGGCCACAGTTTGCTGACTCACTTCCACCTCCTCCCAAATACCAGACTTTTCTGGGCACTTTCCCTTCCTATGTGATACAGGTGAGTAAAACAGCCACAAAGTTTAATCAAGTAGCAATTCAGCATAGCTTTCCCCCAGGAATTCCAGGAGTACCCAATTCACCTTTAAGACCAACTGCACACTGAAATATAGGAATAGTCATTTGGAGTTTTTCAAATGTGTACTAACTGCTCAGGTTGTCATAGATGAGTTGCTTTTGCATGCACCAGAGAGTATACCTTAAGTTCTTTCTTCATATTATTCACAAAATACACTGTTGACAATTAAATTACACTGTTCACAATAACCAATAGAAACTTAGCAATAATTATCAAAGTGCTAATCAAAATGCAAACATTCTCCACACAGACATAAACAATTTAGCTTTGTTATTTCTTTTACATTTATCAAAGATAGGGAATGATTCTTTCTCTGTTCCTTCAACTAGTACCTGGTGCTTTCAAATCAAGTCAGTTAGGAAATGTTAGACTCCAAGATACCTATATTTTTATATTTAGTGTGGCTGATCTTCCATTGCATCCTCCAGGAAAATCCCCAAAGCTGGGCTACTCCATTTGTCTGCTTCCTGCCCTTCCACCTGCCTGGAAAAATTTGGTCAGTGAAGCTAATGAGCTACCTTTAATTGCTTTGATGGCTCTTTCACAAATTCAGTATAATAAACTTATCCTTGAGACAGTGGAAACTAATGTAAACTCTTTGAATTTCTCTATCATTAATGCTTAGTAAAGATTAATAAATACCTCAGAATTTTATGAGTATATAATATCATTATTACACTGATGTTACATGTTTATTTAAGGTACACAAATAAATGTCACCTTCAAGTTCCTACAGATTAGATGAGATTATATCAGATGCAGTTAAATTGCAAAACCAAAAAAGAACTTGTCAGTTAATCTCATACGTTCAATATTGGATTAGAAAGGAGGAAAAAATATTCTTTACTTCCATAATGACATAGACAAAAAGTCAAAACCATAAATATTAAATCCTACTTCTCTGAGGTTATTACTAAGGGGAAAATATTCCTTTTTTAAATATTATGAACATATTTTGATTCAATTACTTATTATTGGTGTGGTGTGTCTTTGGAAGGGGCATATAAGTAATGCTGGATCAGAAATAAAGGGAAATTCACTAGTAATCTCTGGGTTAACAGACTAGAGCACTCAGAGTGGAAACTTTCATAGACTGAGATTAGAGGGTAGGGGTAGTAGAAAAAATCAATACTAAAGTTTTTCATTATAGAGTCAAGTAAGTTAACTTATTTCAGCTTAAATTATTTTGATTTTCTCTCAAACTATACCAGCAAAGCAATTATTTCATAAAGACTATACTTTGAGGGAAATGAACTTGATATGGAAGATAATAATATAAAAATAAACTGGAAAATTATTCCCCAAATAGACCTTAGATCATACTTCCCCTTAGGCTCAAGAACATTGAAATTGAGCTGCTCTTTTCTAAAACTGAGGGAATTTCAACTCTGAAGTGGGTGAAGGTATTAACAAGGGTCTTAAAAAACTGAGAAAGTAAAGTGGTTGCTAAGTAATTAGGTTGCTAACTATACTTGCTAAGAAAAGGGAATTAAAAGATTTCACAAAATTACAATAATTGAGTCTAAATGAAAGAAAACCATTAATTATTATTTCATGTAATGTCATCCAGAGTTTAGTCTTGGAGAGAGGGCATGGTTAGAATGCTTTGATTAGGTGACCTGACACAGAACGCTCACCACAGCTACGTGTCTTATGAGCAGTGGTTGAATCTCAAATTACCTTTCTCCATGAGAGCGGGTCATCAGTTTTATGAAGAGAAAAGCAGCCGTTACTCAAACTAATGAAGCTTCACAGTGTGGAGGAGAAAATAGGCAGCACAGATAAACATTAAGTCAAGCCAAAATTGGGGGCATTTTTCCAAATATTTCTGATTCTTCACTAAGTAGTTGGCAATATCAAGCTAAGGCTATGTAAAAGTCTTTTCTAAAGCTTTTGCTTTTTAAAGGAAAAACTGTAATAGAACATTAGTGAATGATATAACAGTTCTTTATGATTTAGCATACCTCGATCTTTCTCTACAACCTGACTCTTCACCTTGCCTGTCAAGGGCCCCTGGGCAACTGGGCACAGAAGTCACAGGTTCTAGAAACATCTGAGTTGATGACTTAGACTTTCTTTGTGGTATAACGTTCATTCATTCATTCAACATATTTTTAGCTCCTATTATGTGATGTTCTATGTATGGTGCTTGCAGAACTCATATTCTAGTGGGGAAATAAACAGAGGCATAATAATAACATGGCAAGTAACAATAAAAGTGCTAAGAAAATAAAGAACATAGAGGTAGAATGAAAGGATGCTTTTTACATAGCAATGTCAGAAAGACGTTTGTATTTTAAAGTGATTTATGAGACAGAACCTAAATGATGTGATGGAAAAAGCCAAGTGAAAATCTAGAAGAAAATTCCAGGTATAGGTAGCCTGGTATATTGACCCTGGAACAGACGTGAATGGGGGGGAGTGCAGGAGAGACAGTTAGTGGGGTAGGATGGGCTCGACTCATTGTGGGGAACACTGTGGCCCATGGAAAGAGCTTCAGTACTACCTTGAGGGCAACAGGAAGCCACGGGTGGGTTTTGATCCACGTGAAACAAGATTTACTTACAGGACTATTCACAACAGTCTAACTCATAGTAAGCTGGCATAAATAAAAGTAAAATTTGCTCTTTATGAAGCAGACACAGATTACAGTAAGGATTCTCAAAACTTAACACCTTTAGGAACATTGTAATGAGTAGTACATAAGTTGAAAACAGATTTGGAAACTGTGTTCTCAAAACCTGTTTCATTTTATCTCCTTAGGCCAAAAGTAAAGTGCACCAAAAGACTAGTAACATATACCTTACAGTTAATGAAAAAAATTAAATTACAGTTACCTCTGGATGTTCCTAACCAGCATCATCTAAGCATAACAATGTAAGGAATCTCTTGAAAAACTAGCACACTATATTTAAGAAAAGTCTTGTCAAATAATATTGGGAACAAAACAAACACAGATTTGAATGAATGACTTAAATCATTGATCTTTGAAGAAATAACTTTCATTAAATTATTAATATTTATTATAAGTAACCATATAATAAAAGCTCAATATTTTTATAACCTAAAACATTTAATCAATTGAAAATTCTAAGGGACTCTTTCACAGAGATTTGTTTGCTTTTGATCAAGCCACAAAAGAAACTAAACAATGTAAAAGGATTATCTCACCTCTCTTTCTGTAGATAGGAAAGCAGAGAAAACATGCATATATTAAGTATCTACTCTGTGCCAGTTCCTAGCACTAACTATTTCTTCTTCATAATAATCTGCTGACTCAGCATTATAAAGCATCAGTTTCAAAGCAAGTAAGAGATAGACAGGATTGAATCCCAAATGATTCAGGCTCCAAAGTAGTACTCCTGCTAATACACTGCCCCACCAACCTCAATATCCTTTCTTGGTCTTAACAGACCAAAAGGAAAACTTTGAGAATACCATCTGGTTGCCTCAGTAACACTCTACTTCTGATCATTTCACAAAATTGACAATTCAATATGCCTAAGAGCAAAAATGACTTCTGCTCTTCAAACTATGCAGGCACTGATTTGAGCATCTACTCTAATAATGAAAATTATACACAAGACTCAAACACAGATGGAAAGCCATCTTTATTTACTGCACATTAAAGCTGCAGAATCAGAAAGCACAAGAACAGAAATTTACTCATAATCAAATCCTCAAAAGAAAACAATATACCTATGTTTATTACAAGTGCAAAGAAAGCTGATAACATTCATGCTATGGTCATCTGAGTTCATATTTGCACAGCAAGGGCTATGCTGGCTTAATTAAAGGCTGGTGCACATACTGAAACAATAAAGTAAGTATATTGTTTACTTATTTGCCTTGTTCTCCAGATTATCAATATGTTTTATCCCATCTGTTTTTGCCTTGCCACAAAAATCTCTTGTCATTATGACTTTTGGGTAGTCTGGAAGTTAAAACAAATGTTAGTATTTTTTTAATGTATCATAAATGGAAAATTATTTAATACATTATAACTCATACAGTTTTGTATATTTTATAGGCTTGACATTTAATAAACCTGCTAATAATTATCATTTGTATTTCTGTGATATCAGTTGTGACATGACCTCTTTCATTTTTTATTTTATTTGAGTCCTCTCTTTTTCCTTTGTGAATCTAGCTAACTATATAGGCAGGTCAATTTTTTTTATCTCTTCAGAAAATCAGCTCTTAGCTTCACTGATTTTCTCGATTGTATTTTTAATCTCTATTTCATTTATTCCTGTTCTAATTTTTATTTGCTTCCTTCTACTAACTTCAACTTCATTCATTTTTCTTTTTCTAGCTTGTTAAGGTAGAAAGTCAGGTTATTTATTTAAGCCTTTTCTTGTTTCTTGAGGCAAGCACCTATCACCTCCCTTCCTGGAACTGCTTTTGTGGCATCCCACAAGTTTTGGTATGTTATATTTCCAGTTTTATTCGTCTCAAGGTACTTTTTAATTTCTTTTTTTATTTTTTCTTTCATTCATTGATTACTCAGTAGCATGCTGTTTAATCTCAACATCTATGAATTTTCCAGTTTTCTTTGTGTAATTAATTTCAAGTTTCATACCACTGTGGTCAGAAAAATATGCTTGATATAATTTCAATCCTTTTAATTCATTAAGACTTGTTTCATGGCCTAAAATACAATCTATTCTAGAAAATGTTCCATTTACACTTGAGAAGAATATATTCTATTGCTTTAAGAGGGAATATTCTATATATATATCTTAAATTTATCTGGCTCATCTGTCATTTAAGGCTAATATTTTCTTATTGATTTTCTGTCTGCATGAGCTATCCATTGATGTAGTGGGGCATTAAAATTCTCTACTATTACTCCTCCCTTTACATATGTTAATATTTTCTTAATATGTTTAGCTTTATATATATTAGGTGCATAAATATTTACAAATGTTACATCCTCTTGTTGGGCTGATCACTTTATCATTATATAAAAGCCATCTTTGTCTCTTTTGACATTCTTTAAGGACTGTTTTGGCTGATTAGTATAGCTAACTCAGCTTTCTTTTGATTTCTATTTGTATGGAATACCTTTTTCCATCCCTTCACTTTCAGTTTGTGTGTGTATTTATATCTAAAGTGAGTGAACTATAGGTAGTATTTAGATGGATCTTGTTTTCAAACCATATTATAAAGCTATAGTAATTAAAACAGTATGGTATTCACACAAAATAGACATATAGGTCAATGGAACAGAATGTTGCTATTGTTTAGTTGCTAAGTCACGTCTACCACTTTTGTGAACACGTGGACTACAGCCTACCAGATTCCTCTGTCCATGGGATTTCCCAAGCAAGAATATTGGAGTGCCTATCATTTCCTTCTCCAAGGGATCTGTCAAACCCAGGGATCACACCTGCACCTCCTGCATTAGCAGGCAGATTCTTCACCACTGAGGCATCAGGGAGGTCCATGGAACAGAATTGCAAACCCCAAAATAAACCCACACATGTATGGCTAATTAATTTATGACAAAGGAGTCAAGAATATACACTGAGGAAAGGACAGTCTCTTCAATATATAGTGTTGGCTACTTGCAACTGCTAAGACATGGAAGCAACTTAATCTGTCCATTGGCAGAAGAATGGATAAAGGAGAAGGTCTTGCTGTATAGCACAGCGAAATCTGCTCAATGTTATGTAGCAGCCTGGGTAGATGGAAAGTTTTGAGGAGAATGGACAAATGTATATGCATGGCTGAATCCCTCTGCTGTCCACTTGAAACTACAACAACTTTGCTAATCAGTTATACTCCAAAATAAAATAAGTTAAAAAAAAGAAGATGTGGTATGTATACACAATGGAATATTACTCAGTTGTAAAAAAAGAATGCAATAATGACATTTGTAGCAACAGGGATGGACCAAGAGATTAGGTCCACACTAAGTGAAATAAGCCAGAGGGTGAAAGACAATGATATTGCTTATACATGAAATCTGAATGGAAATACTATTTACAAATCAGATATCTAGTAAGGCATATATAATTTTATATCCAAAATGCATAAAGAGGCCATACAACTCAACAGGAAAAAAAGCACACAATCCTATCAACAGTGGGCAGAAAATCTGTATAGATATTTTTCCAAAGAAGATATACAGAAGGCCAACATCACTAATCATCAGGAAAGTGCAAATCAAAACCACAATGAGATAATATCTCACAACTGCTAGAAAGGTTATTATCAAAAAGACAAGATATAACAAGTGCTAGTGAGAATGGTTTGGTTGAAGCTTCCTGTGCAACTTTGATGGATCAGTCATTTAGCCAACTTCAGTCTCATCTTTTAAAATAAGAAGTCCATGTAGATTATGTAAATAATTTAAAACCATGGACTTCCAAGTTAAGACATGAAAAGGACTTAAGTCTGCTTTACCTTGGAAAACAGTAAGAACATAATCAATTCCTAACCTTAGCAGGAATTAATCTATCTAGTAGTTAGCTAAAAAAGACATGACTTAGAGAGTGGGGAAGAAGATAGCTGCATTCTGAGAAGGATGGGGAAAAGGGAAGGTAAGTCTCTAAGCATGAATCCTGGCTAGAATCAGATCCATACCCATCTGGCTGTTACCATCTCCTCCAGCACACTCTCTCTCCAGTCCACAGACTGTTCTCTTAGAGTCCCTGTATTCCTCTACAGGACCTACTACTTGTGGCCTTGTAAGGTCTTCTGTCTCCTTGCAGATGTAAAACTCCTTGTGAACAGGGAACGTATCCTATTCTTTCCATTCCCTATAACATCTAGTACTAGGCCTCATGCAGAGAAGGTGTTCAACAAAGGTAAGCTGTTTGAATAAAGTGATGAAAAATCTCCTGTCAGCAAACAGGAGTTTGTCAAGTATTTGAAGAAGAAAATGCTAAACAAGGGTAAACCCAAGCTAAGAAACAGACTTTCTTGCTTCCCAATTTTGCTTGTGGTTTGCAGGTACATTTTGAAAGTGAAATCGCTCCAACTCTTTGCTCCTCCATGCATGGGATTTTCCAGGCAAGGGTACTGGAGTGGGTTGCCATTTTCTTCTCTAGGGGATTTTCCCAACCCAGAGATAGAACCCAGATCTCCTGCATAGCAGGAGAATAGACCAGCCTAATTAGGAATGCAAAAACAGATTTACATGCTGATACAGTCTTCCATATTTCAATAATCAGCACTTAAATGTATTCAATATATTTTTACAGAAATGCACATTTGTGTGGGATGCAGAAAAAATCAGATGGAAACAATTTTGAAGTCACCTTTGAGCACATCCTCTTTCATCCTGACAGCATTCAGTGGGGTCTTACCTGCTCTCCTTTCTGTCCAGGTGAGCCTGCTTCTCCCTGAGCAGAAATGAATTTTGTGTTAACACATATTCTGTCACATTGAAGTAAATACATATAGTTTATAAATCAGCTGACAATAGTAAGACAAAGCTGTGCTCTCCTGGGAGTTGATGCAGACCCCTCTGCAGGGAGTCTCTTCTGCCCTCATCAAAGGCTCACTACCCACCTCTTCCAAACACCTGCCAGCATCATCTCCTGGAGACCTGTCATGGGCTGGGATACGCGCTCTCCTCCATGCCCCCTGTACCTCATATAGCCTTTCTCATTGAGCTCACACTGTAGTACTGGTTGCTAGAGGAAATGTAAGGTTCCTCTAAATTTCTAACTTACCTCCTCCCCACTCCTTCAGCCAGGACAGGAAGCCCTGAGCCTGAGCATGCAAGAAGTCACAGCACCTCAGACCTCGAGGAGCTAGGGCAAGTTTTCCTACTCTTGGGTACTGGTATAGAGGGAAGCTGTCCAGAGGTCACTCAGCCTACTTCAAGGACAATTGTCACAATGCCATAAACATCCACAAAAGACATTCGTGTCCCTCAATGGACTCAGGCTTCCTGGCCAGGGAAGGGCAAGCAAAACAAATTCTTTGGGCAACAACAGCCCTTCTGCATTCCCCATACAACTCACAGCAGAGGGGAAATCTGGGTGGGTATTTGGAGTAGTGGACAGATACAGTATCCACAAGACAGAAACACAGCATGTGGAATACCTTTGGGTATGTGTTGAAGGGCAGGCTCTGTGTTTCCCTCAACTTGTGAATTGCCATAAGTGAAAGTGAAGTGCTCAGTTGTGTCTGACTCTTTGCGACCCCATGGACTGTAGCCTACCAGGCTCCTCCATCTATAGGATTTTCCAGGCAAGAGTACTGGAGTGGTTGCCATTTTCTTCTCCAGAATTTCCATGACTGAAGCCTATTCCTGGCGTGTGTTTCATCCTCATACATAACTTGTCATACAGGTGGTTCCTCCCTTTATTTTCTTTTCATTCTACTTCCCACCCAGGAAAGAAGGTCAGATGGCCTCGGAACGATCCAGATTGAAATCCAGGGAGTCCTAAACCCAAGCCTTTCTCTTTAACTCACCCAGGGACTGAGGGGCCCAGGAGCCTGATTCAACTCGCAATAGAGGGCAAGCTGCGTTCTGTGCACCAGGGCCACACATAGGTCTGGCTCACAGTGTGGAGTGGCTTTCCTGTGGGCACAGGTGAAGACGAGCATACCTTGTGTGGCATGCACTGGCACTGGTCTGTGAGTTCCTGTTTTGCTGGCAAAAATGCAGACATTCTGCTGGCATGAGCAGATGCTGGTGATGCTTCAGTACCTCCAAAGCCAGGCTGCTCTGGGCACTGAAATTCAGAAAGAGGCTTTAGGATACAGAGTCAATTCCAAACACCATGACATTCCCAGCACTGACTCCCACCAAACTAGGCGTGGTTGGGTTTACCTGCAAGAACTTCCTTCTTACAACCAAAAGCTCACACCAGTGTGTGAAAGTCCATAATGACTTTGCCCTTTCACTAGCCTCCTAGTATCTATTAAAACGACAACACACTAGAACTGTATTAAAATGCCAGGTTTGGTGAGAAATTCTAAAGCTATTATATGTGAATTTATGACAAGTACAGCAACATCAAACATTTATAAGAACTGAATTGTTACAGTAAAATGCTTTACACAAAGAACACTGATATATGTGTTCTGGAAACAAATTTAGGAAAAAAGAATGTAATTTGAACTTTTAAAACATTTACTTCAACAAGATGATGATAAAGACATGTAAAAGTAAAAAATAAACTCTTTTATGCTCTAAGGTGGTATATATTTACTCAAAATATGTATATCTTATTCCATTCCATTGTTCTATAAAGTTATTAAAATCTTCCCTGTAACAAAGTGATGACTTTCATCACTTCTCCACTTGGTTCATAACATGTGGGGCCACATGAAGTAAAATTTTGTTTCAAAGCAATGAACTTTTTTCCTATCAAAAAATAAACCCAGATGGAGCATCTTAAGAAGATAAGTGTTTCCTTTCCCCTCAACATCATTTACAAGAGTCCAAATCTGCATTCAAGGTTGTAATTCTGAATCTGCAATTTCATGAATTTACAATTTCATACCTCTGAATTCACAGTTTAGGAGGAAGGCTTCACACATTACTTTATATACTATGAGTTATATATGCCTGGGAAAGTATTGTCAGGATACAAAGTTAAAATATTGTCTGTGGTTATTTATTGCTGTGAGATCACAGTTGATATTTACTTTCTTCTGTGAATGTGGCTATATTTTCCAAATTTTATATAGTAAACATATATTGCTTTTCAAACAAAAAAATATTTGAAAAATGGGTAGCATTCTAATGCTTTTGAGCACAGTAAACACTATAAGAAAATAGCTCCCAGAAAAACTATAATTAGTTTCCTGTCTTTATCGCTAGTTCTATCAAATTTACTGTCTTCAGATTTAATGATTAGCTATTTAGTGGTTGACATTAAATTTCCAAGTCTATAATCTAAAAATTATATTAGAATTAGATACACAAGATTATCACTAAAACAGTCCATTTATCTCATATGATTTGATACAGTTTTCCAGCCAAGTCCTGCCCTGTGTCCCATGGGTTCAGTTAAGGTAATCGAGATGCAGTCAAAGCTCACAGTTTTGCTCTGGATAACTGATTCACTGCTTTACATTGGGGATTTAAATGACTTTAAAAACATGTCTCAGGCTTCACTATAAAGCTGCCCACACATTTCAAAAAATGCCTACATGGAACATAAGACACAAAAGTAAGGTCCCCTTTCTTCATAAAACCTCTGGTTTTCATTTCAGTTAATTAGCCTTCAACATTTTAATAATCTCTCTCATTTATTTTCAACAAATGTTGCTGATTTTCTCTTTCTCTCCTTATTTATTCTTCATTCTCTCTCTCTAGGTCTGTAGTCATGAAACTTGACTGCTTTAGAAAAAGAAAATCTAATTAATAGCAGCAAGGAAATATATTTATAGATTATCCTGAATAATTTCACTTTTGAAATATGCTATAAAATATTAATAACAGAAAAGATGTCTGAGTTAAAATTACAGGACAAAATTAGATTTTTAAGCAAGTACATTAAAACTTCCTAAGTTCAAATATTAAAAAAATATATAGTTGATGCCAGAATTATAGCAGATGTACTGAATTAGCTTTCCAAAACATACATTTCCATTAAATGTAAATGTAGCATGTTCTATTTCCTGTTTAACATGAATATAATGGATGTGAGTCTGAGTGAACTCCGGGAGTGGGTGATGGACAGGGAGGCCTGGTGTGCTGTGATTCATGGGGTCGCAAAGAGTTGGACATGACTGAGCAACTGAACTGAACTGAATGGTAATGTTGCCCATAAATACTTGTGAGCAGCAAAAGAAGAAGTCTTGTATTATTTTTTCCAAGCTTGGAGATGAATTCATACCTTATTTTCTACTCTTTAAAACTAAATCTGTTTAAATCATGATTTTTTCATGTGTGGGATCATGTCACTGCTTTTAATTATCAAATCATACCACTGAATGCATTGCCTATTTCCTTAAACAATTTTCTTATAATTCAAGATGGAGTGATTGCTGGTAAAGAATATCATATTTAGGTACATCAAAACATCATTACATGAAAAATCAGAAAGAGAAATTAAGGAATCAATGCCATTCACCATTGCAACTGAAAGAATAAAATATCTAGAAATAAACCTACCTAAGGAGACAAAAGACTTGTATACAGAAAACTATAAGACACTGATGAAAGAAATCAAAGACAACATAAACAGATGGAGAGATATTCCATGTTCCTGGGTAGGAAGACTCAATATTGTGAAAATGACTATACTACCAAATGCAATCTACAGATTCAATGCAATACCTATCAAATTACCATTGGTATTTTTCATAGAACTAGAACAAAAAAAAAATCACAATTCATGTGGAAACACAAAAGACCCCAAATAGCCAAAGCAGTCTTTAGAAATAAGAATGGAGCTGGAGGAATCAACCTTCCTGACTTCAGGTTATACTACAAAGCTACAGCCATCAAAAGAGTATGGTACTGGCACAAAAACAGAAAGAAATATAGACCAATGAAACAAGATAGACAACCCAGAGATAAACCCATGCATCTATGGATACCTTATTTTTGACAAAGGAGGCAGGAACATACAATGGGGCAAAGACAGCCTCTTTAATAAATGGTGCTGGGAAAACTGGACAGCTACATGCAAAAGAATGAAATTAGATCACCACTTAACACCATATACAAAGATAAACTCAAAGTGGATTAAAAGACCTAAATGTAAGACCAGAAACTATTAAACTTATAGAGGATAACATAGGCAGAACACTTGATGACATAAATCAAATCAAGATCTTCTATGACCCACCTCCTAGAGTAATGAAAATGGAAACAAGTGGGACCTAATTAAACTTCAAAGCTTTTGCACAGCAAAGGAAACTACATACAAGGTGAAAAGACAATCTGCAGAATGGGAGGAAATAATAGCAAATGAAACAACTGATAAAGAATTAATTTCCAAAATATACATGCAGCTCATAAACTCAATACCAGAAAAGCAAACAATCCAATCAAAAAGTGGAAAAAGGACCAAAAGAGACATTTCTCCAAAGAAGACATACACATGGCTAACAAGCACATGAAAAGATGTTCAACATCACTCATTATCAGATAAAAGCAAATCAAAACTACAATGAGACCTCACACCAGTCAGAATGGCCATCATCAAAAAGTCTACAAACAATAAATGCTGGAGAGGGTGTGGAGAAAAGGGAACACTCTTGCATTGCTGGTGGGAATGTAAACTGATACAGCCACTATGAAAGATGGTACAGAGACTCCTTACAAAACTAGGAATAAAACCACCATATGACCCAGCAATCCCATTCCTTGGCATATACCCTGAGGAAATAAAAACTGAAAAAGATACACATACCCCAGTATTCACTGCAGCGCTATTTACAATAGCTAGAACATGGAAGCAACCCAGATGTCCATTGACAAATGAATGGATAAAGAAGCTGTGGTACATATATTCAATGGAATACCACTCAGCCATAAAAAGGAACACATTTGAATCTGTTCTAATGAGGTGGACGAAACTAGAGTCTGTTCTAATGAGGTGAACGAAACAGAGAGAAGTCAGAAAGAGAAATATAAATATTGTATACTGATGCTTTTGAACTGTGGTGTTGGAGAAGACTCTTGAGAGTCCCTTGGACTGCAAGGAGATCCAGCCAGTCCATCCTAAAGGAGATCTGTCCTGGGTGTTCATTGGAAGGAGTGATGTTAAAGCTGAAACCCCAACAATTTGGCCATCTGATGCAAAGAGCTGACTTATTTGTAAAGACCCTGAAGCGGGAAAAGATTGAGGGCAGGAGGAGAAGGGAATGACAGAGGTTGAGATGGCTGGATGGCATCACCGACTCAATGGACATGGGTTTGGGTGGACTTTGGGGGTTGGTGATGGACAGGGAGGCCTGGCGTGCTGCGGCTCATGGGGTTGCAAAGAGTCAGACACAACTGAATGACTGAACTGAACTGATACTGACACGTATATATGGAATCTGAAAAGATGGCACTGATGAATTTATTTTCAGGGCATCAGTGGAGAAACAGGCAGAGAACAGACCTATGGACATGGTGGGAAGAGAGAAGGGGAAGGGGAGATGTATAGAGAGAGTAACATAGAAATTTACAAATACATAAAATGAATAGCCAATGGGAATTGGCTGTGTGACTCAGGGAACTCAAGTGGGGCTCTGCAACAGGCTGAAGGGTGGGATAGTGAGGGAGATAGTAGGGAGGTCCAGGAGGGAGGGGACATGGGTATACCTATGGCTGATTCTTCTTGGTGTATGACAGAAAACCACAAAATTCTGTAAAGCAATTATCCTTCAATTAAAAATTTTTTAAAAAAGAAAATGAAGCAATAATAAAAAAATCATTACATTACTTTTCAATCAAGGAAAATTATTAGTTTTAAGAGCTCTCACATAAAAGAATCGCAATTAATTAAAGAAAACTTTTGGAGAATTCACATCTTCAAGATTTAAATGTGTCACTCCGGGAAGTCTAGGTATTTCAAGTCTGTATATTGGCATTCTAAATTATCTTTTCAGATATTTATAGAAAGATATTTGGCTGGCTTTCATTGAAACGAGAGCCATGAACTAGGTTGGAGATACAATTTATTAAACCATGTTACATAAGCAAAATATACAGTTTTTAGAGATTCAGTTATGCTTTGAGTCAGTTGATCACATTATTATTCTACTACCCAAAGTGAGTGATAAAAGTTTAAAACATTTTTAATTATGAAATTATTAATAAAATTTTATTTTCAATGGTTTAAGTGTGGAACTTCTTGGAAATCTGACACAAAGAATAATATTTTCATGTTCTGCTTTTACTTTTTATATTTTCTTTCTGTTAAAGACTTGTTAGAATTAATCCCTTTCAAACCACAGTCAAGAAACAATGTTTTGACCCGTTTTACAAGCAAAGCACTAGGAATCATAAAAGAAGCATACAAAAGTATAATCCCGTCAATGAATTTAAAAGGTAGTTGAATAAACTAA
This sequence comes from Capricornis sumatraensis, assembly GCF_032405125.1. Taxonomy (NCBI): domain Eukaryota; kingdom Metazoa; phylum Chordata; class Mammalia; order Artiodactyla; family Bovidae; genus Capricornis; species Capricornis sumatraensis. The sequence continues at coordinate 11,005,857 of NC_091079.1, forward strand.
AAACAAATACAAGTATATCTAATGATATAAGGTGCACACATGGCCATTGCAATAAGAGATACCTCAAGTACTGAATTGAGTACTTTTTGAATGAAAGGTTAGTACGAGAAAGCAATAGCTGTAGAGTTAGGTGGAGGATGTTAAGAATTAGAGGCTAAGAAACTGAATGTATAACTTGTGAACAGGGAGTGACCAAAGCCTTGGACAGTGGGATGAGTAGAGGGCAGGGAATGCGCCTTATTCATGTTAGCTAGCCTTGTTCCTTAGCACAATGCCCAAAAGATCAATGCTTTCGAATAACAGATGTTCAGTGGAAGAATGTAAATGAATCTACAAAGCAGTGATTTGGAGACTTATTCTGGTTGTACTGGGGATGGGAAAGGCTGATGGCATGAGAGTGTAACAGTCTAGGCACGAAGTAAAGGCAGAAACAGGAGCAGGGGATGATGCACTGGAAAAAAATCTCTCACAAAGTAAAACTCCCCAGAATGGGTGGCAGGCTAGAAGAGAGAAGTGAGTAAGAATAACATGATCACAGATGTAAAACCCCTGTAACTGGAGAACGATGATCCTTCCATCAGAACATGTCAGAACATAGTTTAGGAATAAAGGCATAGATGGATTCTCTTTTACTCATGTTGAGTCCAAAGTAAGGCCATATCATTCCTGAAGTTTGCGATAAAACACTGGGATTAAAATGGTGGCCAGAAATGACGGGAAGGCCTCAAGAGGGGTCTCTGGCTAGGAACTATTTGCTTAACTGGTTTTAACAGCACACATTCTGGGCTGCTCTACCCATGACTCTACAGCCCAGGCTACTGGCCTTCTATGGTCTTCACACACCAGAAAATGCACTTACCTTAATGTCTGATATCTCACAACATGTTTCTTGGGCTATGAAGTTCCAGTTACAGTAGATCTGAAGTTGGTGAAGTTCAATCTATTAAAAAATTAGTAATAAGACATATCATTAATGTTGTTTGAAAATCACATTCGGGCATTTGAGAATGATGTTAACTGGAAAGAAAAAAATAAGTTAATACAAATAAATCACTGGAAGATATTTTGGGTTTTATTTTATTTAGGATTCATGATTTTATGGACCATTTGAGAAACAGTAATGGACCCAGTTTTTGAGACAGATCTATATGTAAAGAAAATCACTTAATAAGAGCAATTGCAACTCTTTGCTCCTTGTTTCAAACCATGAAAAGAGAAGTATTTAATTAGAGACAATGCACTACAATAAAGTATGCTCACAAAGTGAGGAATATTTCAAAGTAAAAAAATTCTGGAGAAAAAGTAAATAATAGGTATGAGCTCATGATGGAAAAGCCTTTATCTGTAGTTCCAGACCTCCAACTTGAGAGACTAAAACAGATGCTCACTTCCCAGTGTAGGGAAAAAATGGTATTTAGTTTTATCTATTTTTCATGGATTCTGTTTAATACCTATGGGTTTTATGTTATATGGCATACTCCTGACCAAGACTCATAATCTTTTTGCAAAAATAATTGATTCTTCTCTTTGCTCAGCAAATTCACATTTGTTGGCACTTGGAAATTAAAAGTAGTTTCAGGAAAGTGCAATCATTCCTGTAAAGGCAAGGTCAAATAACCACATCAGAGAAAGCAAATGGTACAGACTATTGACAAAATTTCAATATGATAGATGGGCAGAGGCACTGTTTTAAATTAGTCTATGGTTTCAAATTTAATAATTTATTAATAATTAATCATATGATGATTTGACATATAATATAGGCCATCAACAACCTCTTCCCCCCTTGCCTTCTCTTCCTCCTCCCCATCTTTCTCTTTCTCTCCTCTCTTCCCCCTCTTTCTCTGTATCCTAATGTAACAGAGGAAGATTATGTATTTCTTTGAGATCATTATTTTCTACAGTGAGACCCAACTGTAATAACATAACAGCTAATTCTATGATAGCAGAAAGCAAATATCTGTGGTTAGCTCTGAATCTCTACCCCAGCACCAAAAAAGCAAGAAAGGAGGAAAAAAGCCATAACTATTCTCTACACTGAAATGAACAGAATCATTTCAGCTCATAAAAAGCATTAAGAATGCCAGACATCTTTCAGCTTCATGAGCAGCTTGAGATTTGCAGCCAGTGCAAAATTCTGAGATGAAATGAAAAATGAAACGTAATGATTTCTTCTCTATAACTTTTCCCAAGGTTATTGAAGTAAGCTTTTATTTATAAAGTTTAAATACACTGTCTTACATAGTCTAATGAAACATCAGGCAATAATATACCCATTATATACAATGAAGAATGAGGAGACTCCCATTAATATTTTCCTTAACTAAAACTAATTTATCATCAACACTTTTGCCTGAATAGTCAATAAATACTGAAATTCTATTATGTATCATCCACTGTTCTAGAGCCTTCACATGAGTTATTTTACTTAACTGAAGATAGATGACCAATTTTTCATGGATTAGAACCTAATAAAGTACCTATGACACTGAAACTACAATCAGACTAGTTTAATTGTGCTTTTTTAATTCATTAGTTACTTTAGAATCTTTCATTGACACAGTGCTTTAGAATAAGAATACACTGACTTGGTCACAAGGAATTCTAAAACATACTTTTTTTTTAAATCAGTTATGTCACCTATTTCTCTACACAAAAGCACATGGGTAGTACATGTGCAATAAAATGCAATCACTAGAAGTTTTTTTTAATCAATAAACTACATTCTGAATAAACAAAACATTTTCACATTACAACAGATCTTATAAATCACAGAGTTTGTATGGAGACGATAAAAAAAATTAGTTCACTTACAGTTTTAGTAGGATTAACAATCTTTGAAAAATAAAATTTATTTTACTTGTCCAACTTAAATAGTGAATATCTCTTTTAAAAGCTCCATCATTGTGATAATGGCTTAATATTATTCTTAAGTGAACTAAGATTCACTTAAGATTCACTAAGATTCACTTATGGTTTATGAACACTAAACCATAAAACCATTGTAAAACTACAATGTTCACGCTGTGTCTTTTTATCAGGACACACAGAGATATTCTTTAGTCTCAGATTGTTCCCTTAAGTAAGAAGTTAATGAAACACGGGACACAATACTCAATCTCCAGAGCAGAGGTCTGAGCCAGAAACCACTCTTGCGATAACTTGTTCTCTCTCATTGCAGCCTCTCCCTTAAAGGCTAGGCATTTATATCCTAATCCTAAAGCTCTTTGGTTCCCACAGTTCCCCACTTTGCCCTCACTAGCCATCAGGAGATCAGATTCCACTCAACAGCAGTGTTTCCAGCAAGAGCAACCATCACTCCCTACTACTGTCCTCAGAATTCCCTGAGGATCATTTCCTATCAATCTACACTGCTCCCACCACTGGAAGTCACGTCTCAGGTTTAGCTGCTGAGACCACTTCCTCCTCTGACTTTGGAGAGACCTTTCTGAAAGGTCTGCCTAGGACTGTTGTCATTCAGTTCAATTCAGTTCAGTTGCTCAGTAATGTCCACCTCGTGGCAAACCCATGTCCCACAGCATGCCAGGCCTCCCTGCGCATCACCAACTCCCAGAGTTTACCCAAACCCATGTCCATTGAGTCGGTGATGCCATCCAACCATCTCACCCTCTGTCGTCCCCTTCTCCTCTTGTCCTCAATCTTTCCCAGCATCAGGGTCTTTTCAACTGAGTCAGCTTTTCGCATCATGTGGCAAAAGTATTGGAGTTTCAGCTTCAAGATCACTCCTTCCAATGAACACCTAGGACTGATCTCCTTTAGGATGGACTGGTTGGAACTCCTTGCAGTCAAAGAGCCTCTCAAGAGTCTTTCCCAACGCCACAGTTCACAAGCATCAATTCTTTGGAGCTCAGCTTTCTTTATAGTCCAACCCTCACATCCATACATGACTACTGGAAAAACCATAGCCTTGACTAGGCGGACCTTTGTTGACAAAGTAATGTCTCTGCTTTTGAATATGCTGTCTAGGTTGGTCATAACTTTGCTTCCAAGGAGTAAGCGTCCTTTAATTTCATGGCTTCAATCACCATATAAAGTGATTTTAGAGCCCAGAAAAATATACGCAGCCACTATATAAAATGTAAAATTAAAATATAAAAATATAAACAGCCACTGTTTCCCCATCTATTTTCCATGAAGTGATGGGACTGGATGCCATGATCTTCGTTTTCTGAATGTTGAGTTTTAAGCCAACTTTTTCACTCTCCTCTTTCACTTTCATCAAAAGGCTCTTTAGTTCTTCTTCACTTTCTACCATAAGGGTGGTGTCATCTGCATATCTGAAGTTATTGATATTTCTCCCGGCAATCTTGATTCCAGCTTGTGCTTCCTCCAGCCTAGCATTTCTCATGATTACTCTGCATATAGGTTAAATAAGCAGGGTGACAATATACAGCCTTGACATACTCCTTTTCCTATTTGGAACCAGTCTGTTGTTCCATGTCCAGTTCTAACTGTTGCTTCCTGACTTGCATACAGATTTCTTAGGAGGCAGGTCAGGTGGTATGGTAATCCCATCTCTTTTAAAGTTTTCCACATTTATTGTGATACACAAGTCAAAGTCTTTGGCACAGTCAATAAAGCAGAAATAGATGTTTTTCTGGAACTCTCTTGCTTTTTCCATGATCCAGCGGATGTTGGCAATTTGATCTCTGGTTCCTCTGCCTTTTCTAAAACCAGCTTGAACATCTGGAAGTTGATGGTTCATGTATTGCTGAAGCCTGGCTTGGAAAATTTTGAGCATTACTTTACTAGTGTGTGAGATGAGTGCAATTGTGTGGTAGTTTGAGCATTCTTTGGCATTGCCTTTCTTTGGGATTGGAATGAAAACTGACCTCTTCCAATCCTGTGGCCACTGCTGAGTTTTCCAAACTTGCTGACACATTGAGTGCAGCACTTTCACAGCATTATCTTTCAGGATTTGAAATAGCTCAACTGGAATTTCATCACCTCCATTAGCTTTGTTCATAGTGATACTTCCTAAGGCTCACTTGACCACATTCCAGGATGTCTGGCTCTAGGTGAGTGTGAGTGATCACACCATCGTGATTAACTGGATCATGAAGCTCTTTTTTCTACAGTTCTTCTGTGTATTCTTGCCACCTCTTCTTAATATCTTCTGCTTCTATTAGGTCCATACCATATCTGTCCTTTATTGAGCCTTTCTTTACAGGAAATGTTCCCTTGGTATCTCTAATTTTCTTGAAGAGATATCTAGTCTTTCCCATTCTATTGTTTTCCTCTATTTCTTTCCGTTGATTGCTGAGGGAGGCTTTTTTATCTCTCCTTGCTATTCTTTGGAACTCTGTATTCAAATGGATATATCTTTCCTTTTTTCCTGTGCTTTTCACTTCCCTTCTTTTCACAGCTATTTGTAAGGCTTCCTTAGACAGCCATTTTGCTTTTTTGCATTTCTTTTTCTTGAGGATGGTCTTGATTCCTGTCTCCTGTACAATGTCATGAATCTCTGTCCGTAGTTCATCAGCCACTCTATCAGATCTAGTCCCTTAAATCTATTTCTCAATTCCACTGTATAGTCATAAGGGATTTGATTTAGGTCATACCTGAATGGTCTAGTGGTTTTCCCTACTTTCTTCAATTTGAGTGTGAATTTGGCAATAAGGAGTTCATGATCTGAGCCACAGTCAGCTCCTGCGCTTGTTTTTGCTGACTGTATAGAGCTTCTCCATCTTTGGCTGAAAAGAATATAATGAATCTGATTTTGGTGTTGACCATAACAGTCAATTAATACTGTGATTACTATTGGCAGCCACCATTTACTGACATAGACTTATTCCATCTTTACTGATACAGACTTACTTTAAGACCTTTGAGAGAGGAGTGGTAGGCTTTGTTGTTGTTGTTGTTGTTGAGTCTTTTATGCCAGGATTGAACAGCATGTGTTGTGCTGTGCTGTGCTTAGTTGCTCACTCGTGTCTGACTCCCTGTGATCCCATGCACTACAGCCCGCCAGCTCCTCTGTCCATAGGATTCTCCAGGCAAGAATACTGGAGTGGGTTGCCATGCCCTCCTCCAGGGGATCTTCCCAACCCAGCGATCAAATCCAGGTATCCTGCTTTGCAGGAGAATTCTTTACCATGTGAGCCACCAGGAAAGCCCATTGAGTGTCACATCAGGCCCTAAATAAATAAATAAATATACAAAGAACTGATCAGTTCAGTTCAGTTCAGTCACTCAGTCGTGTCCGACTCTTTGTGACCCCATGAATCACAGCATGCCAAGCCTCCCTGTCCCTCACCAGCTCCCAGAGTTCACTCAGACTCACGTCCATCGAGTCAGTGACGCCATCCAGCTATCTCATCCTCTGTCATCCCCTTCTTCTCCTGCCCCAAATCCCTCCCAGTACCAGAGTCTTTTCCAATGAGTCAACTCTTCATGTGAGGTGCCAAAGTACTGGAGTTTCAGCTTTAGCATCATTCCTTCCAAAAAAATCCCAGGGCTGATCTCCTTCAGAACAGACTGGTTAGATCTCCTTGCAGTCCAAGGGACTCTCAAGAGTCTTCTCCAACAACACAGTTCAAAAGCATCAATTCTTCGGCGCTCAGCCTTCTTCACAGTCCAACTCTCACATCCATACATGACCACAGGAAAAACCATAGCCTTGACTAGACAGACCTTAGTTGGCAAAGTAATGTCTTTGCTTTTGAATATGCTATCTAGATTGGTCATAACTTTTCTTCCAAGGAGTAAGCGTCTTTTAATTCCATGGCTGCAGTCACCATCCGCAGTGATTTTGGAGCCCAAAAAATAAAGTCTGACACTGTTTCCACTGTTTCCCATCTATTTCCCATGAAATGATGGGACCAGATGCCATGACCTTCTTTTTCTGAATGTTGAGCTTTAAGCCAACTTTTTCACTCTCCTCTTTCACTTTCATCAAGAGGCTTTTTAGTTCCTCATACTGCACATACTCTATGAAATTTATGGCACATACTCTATGAAATTATAACTAGTGAGTCTACCAATATTATTTTATAACTAAGGATTCTGAGACTTAGAAAAAATAATAGGAACAAGATAAATTACCAGGTCAAAAAAGCTAAGAGGATGAGCTACAATTTAAAACCCCATCTTTCTGATCCTCAAGCAAGCTCACTCTCTCTGATGCCAAAATGTCTTATCTCCAGAACTGGCCTCTGCTCTATCCTATTTTAATAATCATCAGTGAACCCTAGTTAAGACATTCTCACTGGTTCGTTCATTGTCTCTAAGAGAAGACAGTTTAAAAATAATATTTTACTTGAGATATATACATATGTAATATCTGTCTATATATCTATCTGTCATCTATCTCTGATGCCTTCCACAGAAACTTTTAAAAATAATATGCTAGCCAAACATGTACTTGCACAGAATCATACTTTTAAAATAAAACCTGTGAAGTGCTTTGTGTTAACAATTCCTGTTGGTGGTCTGCTCAGATTATTTGTATGGGTTTTCCCATCATTCCACCCATAAGAACACATGAAGTCATCAAATTTAGATATACCTCTCCTCCCCTTTTATCCAACAGAACTCTGAAAAACCATTATAAATTAATGAAAAATAGTCTGCAATACAAACACTTATGAATCTGAGGATGAATAAATAGCCTATTGTTCTTGAATATAAACTTCAGATAATCTGGAACCATTTAACTTCATCTTTTTCCAGTCTTTCTATTCAAAACATATGAACTTAGATCAAACTTATGTGTATGTATGTGTTAGTCGCTCAGTCATGTTCGACTCTTTGCGACCCCATGGACTGTAGCCTACCAGGCTCTTCTGTCCATGGGATTCTCCAGGCAAGAATACTGGAGAGGGTTGCCATTCCCTTCTTCAGGGGATCTTCCCAACTCAGGGATTGAGTCCAGGTCTCCCGTATGGCAGGCAGATTCTTTACCATCTGAAGTACCTGGGAAGCCCAGATCAAGCTTTGTTTTGTATAATATTTTTAATTTTTACTAACATTTAATTGCAATAACTTTTTATTTTAAGGCACTACCTAGTTCATTCAAATTCACAGGCTAGAGAAGAATAAGTGAAAACAAATAGAAAATAATATATGTGAAAATATGACTGGAAATACATAGCTATGCTTCACACATCTGATAGCAAATTAAGCAGTGTTGAGAAAGAAATATCTTATATAGCTACTAAAGGCAAAAAGATTTTAATAAGACATTTTCTTTAAATTTATAAGTTACTAGTTCACAACTCACATCCACAGGTTTGCCATCTGAAGCTCGGGCAGCAATAACAGTCCTTCCACGGGAGTCCACGGTACCCTTTCTGTCAGTATGCCGACTTGCAACTAAGTTACAGTCCACATAAAGTGAAATGGCCTGGGATTGTATACCAAAGCCAAGTTTGTGCCACTGACGATCAAACAAAGAACGGAGTTCTTGATTTTTAAAAATGTAGTTCAACACATCTCCCTCGGCAGCTTGGAACATCAATTCCACCACCTTCCTTCCACCATCAACTATTACAGAAACCTGCAAAAATGCAAATTATCTTTAAATGTTTGAAATTCAGTTTTAAAAATTATTAAAGATACAAATAAAAACTCAGGTTTCATGTTAGTAGAACTGGGGCACTCAGTAAAATGTTCTAAATGACATTTGTTTCCATCAGATTTCTTAACATAAAAGAACAGTAAACATCCAGCTACAAAAATGATTTAAATATGTGGTATTTGGTGAGTGTAGTCTGCTCCTTTTGTAAGAGGACATCCAGGAGTATATGTGTGTGTGTGTGTGTGTATAAAAAACTCTGTATAAGTAATTCAAGAATTAAATGTTACTAATTTAAAAAGAATAAGAGATGATCACTTCCCTTAGCATGGAAACTGAGATCAACCTCTTTAATCTTTAATGATTTGCATGGTGCAGAGAAAATACATTTTCAGAGTGCATATTCTTCCTGTTCAAGTCATATTTCCATCATAAAATTGTGACTATAATAACAGATATAAAAGATCAGTAAAATGAAAAACATTAAAAAATTTTTTTAATTAATTTATTTTGGATGCTACTTACAATATTGTAGTGGGTTTTGCCATACATTGACATGAATCAGCCATGGGTGTACATGCGTTCCCCATCCTGAACCCCCTTCCCTCCTCCCTCCCCACCCCATCCCTCTGGGTCATCCCAGTGCACCAGCCCTGAGCACCGTGTATCATGCATCGAACTTGGAGTGGCAATCTATTTCACATATGGTAATAAAAACATTCTGATGGATATGTACAGAAATAAACACAGATAGATGATGCCCATCAGTAACCGTGATGTTTACCTTCACTCCCTGGAGTACCTGCTCCCTTCCTTTCTGACCAACCTCTCTCACAAGTGTTCCCAGATCCCTGCTCCCTTCATGGCCCATGGGGGCTCCCTTGGGGGCATTGTCTCTTCCACACGCCCACAGTTCTCACCCAACTCCAAACTGTCCTCGGCCACCGCTACCCTGCGATCATGCTCCAGTGTGGCATCCCCAGACCTTAGGCTCCCTGAGAACAGGAATCATGCTTTGCCAATTTCTTATTTTGTCACTAACTAGCATCTAGCATGTGTTCAATTATTTTCTATTGATGGAATCAATATTTATATCTCATGCCCTAATTCATTAGGGATGTCAGATGAAACAATTAACAGCTTTTAAATATATAATAGGAGATATCAGAAATGATAGGAGATGAAGTTGTTAGTGAGATGCACGTGGTGTCAATGAAGCAGTTATAAAGAAAGGGCAGTCAGTTTGAGTGTCTTCAGACAAAACAGGAATCCAGAAAACAAAACAAAACAAAACTCTAATCTTGTCTCTCCCACCAGGCTAGCCAATTATGTATCCCAGTGAGACACCACCCACCACCCCGAACTCTAAGAATACTTGTATTTCCTGTGGATGATTCCTCTAAAAGAATACTCCGATATGAGGTCTGCTCCCAAATTTATTTCCACAGTTTCAAGAGAGAACACTCATCAGCATACTTCTCTGGTTCCGCCCTTACCTGTGGCATGTTACGCTGGTTTAAAACCTGCCACAGGAACCACCGTTCCTTCTTTGCGTTCCTTCGCACCCGAAACATGGCAGCTATGGCGAACTCCTCAGGAAGGCCTTTGGGAAATATCTTACTGTGGGAGGAAAACAAAGAACCATTGTGTGGAAACTGAAGGAGGCAAGGACAGAATATCTCAGTATGAAGGTTTCTACAACTCAATATCTCAGCTGTATTTTCTCAATGAATTTATAACTCATTACAGTTATCTACCTAATGAATATGGAAACAGTCACACCTGCAGTTACTTATGGAATTTTTATCCTGTTCTGTCTCTTTTTATAAATTTCCTGATAAAGTGTTGCTAAAGCTTGAGGTATGTAAAAGTGAGCAACTTTCAGACTATCGTACTGTGGGGTGATATTCCTTTACTCAACAAGATATTCCCATAGAATCTTGGAATTCACTGCAGTCTTGCAGACAGTAGACACTTATAAAGAAAATAAATGATGCCTCCTGGTTTTATTAGTAGAGAGAAGTACAGGGGATTTTAAAGAACACTGTTAACAATTACATGTATATTATTCCAAAGAAGTTTTACCACATTAAACTCTTGCAAAATAAATTCTTAATTCTGATTTCCTAGGTATCAATTTAAGACTGAAACTAAATATCATAAAGGCATTTTAACTCATTTTTTCATTCTTATAAGAAATAAAAATATGCAAATTCTTCCTAGGTAGCAGAGAGAAGCCTAAAGACAGTCCAAGTATACTTTTGCCTCAATCTTGTTTCAAAATACTGGTCTCACTGGATCCGTGAAGAAACTTTGGGGAAAAAATTCACAGTGAACACACATTGTATTTAGATTTTCATAGGAAAACATGGAGAAACACATTCCTTCATGTTGACTTTTAAACTTATCCACATTGTATATAAACACTTTGCAAGGCAGGAAACTTGCTTTTCTTTTAAAAAATCATGAGTAGCAGATACAAATTCTCTTGAGGCTTACACAGCCAGAGGTTGTTTATATAGATAAAATATCATATATTGAGATAGTAACTACTAACTGGGACTTCCCTGGTGGCTCAGATGGTAAAGAATGTGCCTTCAGTGCAGGACACCTAGGTTCAATCCTTGAATCAGGAAGATTCCCTGGAGAAGGGAATGTCAACCCACTCCAGTATTCTTGCCTGGAGAATTCCATGGACAGAAGATCCTGGCGGGCTACGGTCCATGGGGTTGCAAAGAGTCAGACACTGGGACTATCACACCAAGCTCCACTGAAACTGCCAACCAAACTTATGGAGAATTCTGAAACTTTGGTTTTACACTTTGTGTTAGAGACAAAGTCACATGTACTAAGGAAATCAGGAAAAAATATGAAAGAGCTATGCTGGCCTAAAGTTCTTACTTGGTTAAATACACATACATGCATATTATGCATATACGTATATGTTCATACATGTACACAAGCATACCTCAGGAATATTTCAGGTTTGGTTCCAAATTATTGGAATGAAGTGAATATCACAGTAAAGTGAGTCACACAAATTTTCTGGTTGCCTAGTGTATGTAAAAGTTGTATTTACAGAATACTGTACTCTATTATATCTGGTATTATATCTAAAAATGTACATAAAATGTTACTGCTAAGAAAAAATGATAGCCATCATCTGACAACACACATATGTCACAAACCTTCAATATGGAAAAAAAGAAAAATCAGCAATATCTGTGAAGCACAGGAAAGTGAAACACAATAAAAGGAGGTTGGTCTGTATATGTGGTTGGTGGTGGTGAAGTCGTTCAGTCATGTCCGACTCTTTGAGACCCCGTGGACTGTAGCCTACCAGGCTCCTCCGTCCGTGGGATTCTTCAGGCAAGAATACTGGAGTGGGTTGCCATTTCCTTCTCCAGGGGATCTTCCTGACCCAGGGATCGAACCCAGGTCTCCCTCATTGGAGGCAGACGCTTTAACCTCAGAGGTCTGTATATAGACGGATACAAACTCTAGTTTTACCGTCTTCACTAATCTGCTTACCCCCAGCCTGGAGGCTATCTGGCTCTCTTGTCTGGCTGGATGATGAATGAGGAAGTAACCCAGGATCTCATTTTCATCACACATGTGTGCATGTGCACAAGCACACACACACACACACACCCCCTTTCCCGCATCCACAGAGGCTCCTTGATTCCTCCCTGGGCTGAGCCTCTCCCGGTGCCTGGGGAAGCACCCTGGCCTATGTGCCAATAGTGCCCACCTAGCAGTTTCCTCCTCTCTGTGCTTGTGACTCCACTGCTTCCTGTCTTCCAAGAATGTATCATCTCTTTCCCTGTTGCTTCATCGCCCATTCTACAGCCATTTTTGTACTTTAGATGTTCAAACTACATTTATGTCTCCCACCTCTCCCTCACCAATACCCCTCTTATCTTGGTTTACAAATATATGCATATCTTCATCCTCTTCCCTGCCGTAAAACAGACAAAGCTCTCTCCATCCTCACTACAGCATTATATTAAGATTACCTGTATATTTCCATCAAACCTCTTAAATGAGTACTGGGAACACCTACACTGTCATAGGCTTCAGTTGTCAGCCGTCCTGCAATCTGGAAACATCTCTCTCTGCTCTCATGAGGATACTCAGCCCACTCCTTTCCACAGTGACCATCACGTGATATAGCCTTACCAAATTAGCGGGTTGCTGTTTTTTCAGCCAAATCAAAGGACTCTCCTCAGTGGACCAGCAAGTGGCAGCGAGCTTCTGAGGCGAGCTCCAGAGGAGCTGGGAACTGTCGCATCCACCAATGGCAAAGACAGACCAACCTGTTCATTCAACTGCCATACGACCCAGCAATTCCACTGCTGGGCATACACAATGAGGAAACCAGAATTGAAAGAGATACATGTACCCCAGTGTTCATCATAGCACTGTTTACAATAGCCAGGACATGGAAGCAACCTAGATGTCCATTGGCAGATGAATGGATAAGAAAGCTGTGATACATATACACAATGGAATGTTACTCAGCTATTAAAAAGAATGCATTTGAATCAGTTCTAATGAGGTGGATGAAACTGGAGCCAATTATACAGAGTGAAGTAAGTCAGAAAGAGAAACACTGATACAATGTATTAAAACATATATATGGAATTCATAAAGATGGTAATGATGACCCTATATGCGAGACAGCAAAAGAGACATAGATGTAAAGAACAGACTTTTGGATTCTGTGGGAGAAGGCGAGGGTAGGATGATTTGAGAGAATAGCATTGAAACGTGAGGAACATCACCAGTCCAAGTTCAATACATGAGACAGGGTGCTCACGGTTAGTGCACTGAGATGACCCTGAGGGATGGGATAGGGAGGGAGGTGGGAGGGGGGTTCAGGATGGGGGACACATGTACACCCATGGCTGATTCAAGTCAATGTATGGCAAAAACCACCACAATATTGTAAAGTAATTAGCCTCCAGTTCAGTTCAATTCAGTTCAGTCGCTCAGTCGTGTCTGACTCTTTGCGACCCCATGAATCACAGCACGCCAGGCCTCTCTGTCCATCACCATCTCCCGGAGTTCACTCAGACTCACATCCATCGAGTCTGTGATGCCATCCAGCCATCTCATCCTCGGTCGTCCCCTTCTCCTCCTGCCCCCAATCCCTCCCAGCATCAGAGTCTTTTCCAATGAGTCAACTCTTCGCATGAGGTGGCCAAAGTATTGGAGCTTCAGCTTTAGCAACATTCCTTCCAAAGAAATCCCAGGGCTGATCTCCTTCAGAATGGAGTGGTTGGATCTCCTTGCAGTCCAAGGGACTCTCAAGAGTCTTCTCCAACACCACAGTTCAAATGCATCAATTCTTCAGCACTCAGCCTTCTTCACAGTCCAACTCTCACATCCATACATGACCACAGGGAAAACCATAGCCTTGACTCAGTTCAGTTCAATTGCTCAGTCGTGTCCGACTCTTTGTGACCCCATGAATCGCAGCATGCCAGGCCTCCCTGTTCATCACTATCTCCCAGAGTTCGCTCAGACTCATGTCCATCGAGTCCGTGATGCCATCCAGCCATCTCATCCTTGGTCATCCCTTTCCCCTACTGCCCCCAAACCCTCCCAGCTTCAGAGTCTTTTCCAATGAATCAACTGTTTGCATGAGGTGGCCAGGGTAGATCTCCTTCAGAATGGACTGGTTGGATCTCCTTGCAGTCCAAGGGACTCTCAAGAGTCTTCTCCAACAACACAGTTCAAAAGCATCAATTCTTTGGCGCTCAGCCTTCTTCACAGTCCAACTCTCACATCCATACATGACCACAGGAAAAACCATAGCCTTGACTAGACAGACCTTAGTCAGCAAAGTAATGTCCTTGTTTTTGAATATGCTATCTAGGTTGGTCATAACTTTTCTTCCAAGGAGTAAGCGTCTTTTAATTTCATATCTGCAGTCACCATCTGCGGTGATATTGGAGCCCAAAAAAGTAAAGTCTGACACCGTTTCCACTGTTTCCCCGTCTATTTCCCATGAAGTGATGGGACCAGATGCCATGATCTTCGTTTTCTGAATGTTGAGCTTCAAGCCAACTGTTTCACTTTCCTCTTTCACTTTCATCAAGAGGCTTTTTAGCTCCTCTTCACTTTCTGCCATAAGGGTGGTGTCATCTGATTATCTGAGGTTATTGATATTTCTCGTGGCAGTCTTGATTCCAGCTTGTGTTTCTTCCAGTCCAGCGTTTCTCATGATGTACTCTGCATAGAAGTTAAATAAGCAGGGTGACAATATACAGCCTTCATGTACACCTTTTCCTATTTGGAACCAGTCTATTGTTCCATGGTCAGTTCTAACTGTTGCTTCCTGACCTGCATACAGATTTCTCAAGAGGCAGGTTAGGTGGTCTGGTATTCCCATCTCTTTCAGAATTTTCCACAGTTTATTGTGATCCACACAGTCAAAGGCTTTGCCATAGTCAATAAAGCAGAAACAGATGTTTTTCTGGAACTCTCTTGCTTTTTCCATGATCCAGCGGATGTTGGCAATTTGATCTCTGGTTCCTCTGCCTTTTCTGAAACCAGCTTGAACATCAGGGAGTTCACAGTTCACGTATTGCTGAAGCCTGGCTTGGAGAATTTTGAGCATTACTTTACTAGCATGTGAGATGAGTGCAATTGTGCGGTAGTTTGAGCATTCTTTGGCATTGCCTTTCTTTGAGATTGGAATGAAAACTGACCTTTTCCAGTCCTGTGGCCACTGCTGAGTTTTCCAAATTTGTTGGCATATTGAGTGCAGCACTTTCACAGGATCATCTTTCAGGATTTGAAACAGCTCAACTGGAATTCCATCACCTCCACTAGCTTTGTTCGTAGTGATGCTTTCGAAGGCCCACTTGACTTCACTTTCCAAGATGTCTGGCTCTAGATTAGTGATCACATCATCATGATTATCTGGGTCGTGAAGATCTTTTTTGTACAGTTCTTCCATGTATTCTTGCCACCTCTTCTTAATATCTTCTTATTAAGGTTAGGTCCATACGATTTCTGTCCTTTATCGAGCCCATCTTTGCATGAAATGTTCCCTTGGTATCTCTAATTTTCTTGAAGAGATCTCTAGTCTTTCCCATTCTGTTGTTTTCCTCTATTTCTTTGCATTGATCGCTGAAGAAGGCTTTCTTATTTCTTCTTGTTATTCTCTGGAACTCTGCATTCAGATGCTTATATCTTTCCTTTTCTCCTTTGCTTTTTGCCTCTCTTCTTTTCACAGCTATTTGTAAGGCCTCCGCAGACAGTCATTTTGCTTTTTTGCATTTCTTTTCCATGAGGATGGTCTTGATCCCTGTCTCCTGTACAATGTCATGAACCTCATTTATAGTTCATCAGGCACTCTATCTATCAGAGCTAGGCCCTTAAATCTATTTCTCACTTCCACTGTATAATCATAAGGGATTTGATTTAGGTCATACTTGAATGGTCTAGCAGTTTTCCTTATTTTCTTCAATTTGAGTCTGAATTTGGTAATAAGGAGTTCATGATCTGAGCCACAGTTAGCTCCTGGTCTTGTTTTTGTTGACTGTATAGAGCTTCTCCATCTTTGGCTGCAAAGAATATAATCTATTTTATTTCAGTGTTGACCATCTGGTGATCTCCATGTGTAGAGTCTTGTGTTGTTGGAAGAGGGTGTTTGCTATGACCAGTGCATTTTCTTGGCAAAACTCTATTAGTCTTTGCCCTGCTTCATTCCGTATTCCAAGGCCAAATTTGCCTGTTACTCCAGGTGTTTCTTGACTTCCTACTTTTGCATTCCAGTCCCTTATAATGAAAAGGACATCTTTTTTGGGTGTTAGTTCTAAAAGGTCTTGTAGGTCTTCATAGAACCGTTCAGTTTCAGTTTCTTCAGCGTTACTGGTTGGGGAATAGACTTGGATAATTGTGATATTGAATGGTTTGCCTTGGAGATGAACAAAGATCATTCTGTCGTTTTTGAGATTGCATCCAAGTACTGCATTTTGGACTCTTTTGTTGACCATGATGGCTACTCCATTTCTTCTAAGGGATTCCTGCCCGCAGTAGTAGATATAATAGTCATCTGAGCTAAATTCAACCATTCCAGTCCATTTTAGTTCGCTGATTCCTAGAATGTCAACGTTCACCCTTGCTATCTCTTGTTTGACCACTTTCAATTTGCCTTGATTCATGGACCTGACATTCCAGGTTCCTATGCAATATTGCTCTTTACAGCATCAGATCTTGCTTCTATCACCAGTCACATCCACAACTGGGTATTGTTTTTGCTTTGGCTCCATCCCGTCATTCTTTCTGGAGTTATTTCTCCACTGATCTCCAGTGGCATATTGGGCACCTAATGACCTGGGGAGTTCCTCTTTCGGTATTGTATCATTTTGCCTTTTCATACTGTTCATGGCGTTCTCAAGGCAAGAATACTGAAGTGGCTTGCCATTCCTTTCTCCAGTGGACCACATTCTGTCAGACCTCCAATTAAAATAAATTAATTAACTTTTAAAAGAAATTAATATAAGAACCAGATGCACTTATCTCCAAATGGAATAACTTTGGGATTTGTACTGTTCACAGAACCCATTTAAAATTTCTCCTTTGAAATTCTAGAAATACCCCTGCCTTGAAAGCTTGCCAGATTTTTTGTTTGTTTGTTTTGTTTTTATTTTTTGTCTCTGCCTTTAATTGGGGTGTTGGAAAACAATGAAATAAGGAAAAGATAACCCCCTTTTAAACTTTATTACATCCTTCTCACCCAGACATTGGCAAGCTGGTTATTTTGGAGCATGTGGAATATTGAAGCACTATCTGTCACTCTATACTTGCACTAAAAAGATGACCTCCTTCTCTTTCGGTTTCCACCATTCCTGTGTCTAAATCTCCTCTAGTAAGAAAACTGGCAACCCTGGGCACTCTCTTTGTGCACCCCTGCATCAAGTGCCCAAGTCCCGAGCGCCTTTGAGCCACTTGAGGACCAGCTGTCAGGTGGGATCTGACAAAGATTTTAGGCTGAATCTTGGCCTTGGGAAGGGTTCTTTGGGTAACTCTTGAAGAAGGCAAGTTGAAAATGCTGTGGGCGAGGCCATGGTCACCATGAGGTCAAGTGACCCACCGGACAGCACAGTGGCTACAGTGAACTGAATTCTGCAGGAAGATGTCACTGGGGTCACAGGAGAGGCTGGAGGTGCCATGGCAGCTGAAGGCCAGGCAGAAGGCCTGGCTGACATACCCTGAGAAGGCCCTTTTACGCTCGATGCAGACCGAGGAGGGAGCAATGATCAAGGGAGTGGAAGAGCAGGGTCTTTCCCAAGCTGCCCAGGGCAGAGACTGCGCTCAGCGAGGACTGGCCAGAATGGAGCTACACACGTCCGAGGGACAGGGCGCATGGTGGTTCTGCGGGATGCCCTGGCAACCCAATCCTGGGGCTTGTCTCCTTCCTCCGCACTCCAGACCCGGCCTGCTTGGGACGTGGGCTCTGGCCCCAGAGGACAGTGACCTGAGCCACTGCCTCCAGAGTCCAGCCCCAGATAAGTGTGTCCCAGGGCATGGTCCTTGAGCTCCTCCTCCCCACCCAAGCTCCCACATGGCAGGACTGCAACCCCTGCCACTTCCCATCCCCATGCAGACCCAGGGTGAGTACCCCCTCCAGACCAGCAATGCTGGAGTCCAGACGACTCGGAGTTCCGTTCCTCACTCTTCACCCAGGGACACTGTCACCCAAATGGCTAGTGGCAAGGGAGTGGAGCCGCAGGCCATTTCCTGTGACTTCTGAGGCAGAGTTCTTTCTGACATGGAAAGTCATTAGGAGCTTGCAATCTTTGTGTACATGGCCATGTGCTGGTGGTTCTGCGCTGGTGCTGCCCAGGTAGCCTTGTTCACATCTAAGTAATGGTGCCAGTCACCTTAGCCACATAGTGACTGACGAGTGTCAGAGGGCGGCTGGGACCTTTAGCTCCCTGCTCATCACCTATTCCAACACAGACTGCAGGGCTGTCGCTAGTAAGCAGCCAGTAAGATTGCTGAAGAGACTGCAAGACAGTGGGAAGAATAAAAGGGGGCACTCTATAGGGTCAGCTCTGGTCAGCATGGCTGCCCAACTGAAAAATCTCACCCAGAGTGAGGAGGACAGAAGGAGAGACCAGGCATCATGTTTAAGAACCCACAATGTTGACTTCGAAAGTGTCTGTTTATATTACTAGCTTCTGATCAGCACGATGGCTGTTGTCTCTGTGCTGATCTGTCTTTAATGTCCTTTGAGTAAAACTAATCAAATCAGTCAAGAACCAACCCCCCTTCCCCCCACCTATGAAATAAATCATTCCCAATCACCTAACCCACTGGTCTCTTCTCAGTCCTCACTATCCTCCATCCTTCTGAAGGTTTAAACACTGAAGACATCCATCCCTCACTGATATAAACCAAGAGTCACAACCACATGGCTTTAGAGCCCAGCCAGGAAACTAGAATGTAAGCTTCCTGAGGTTCTTTGTCTATCCTATTCACCAGCATCTAGAATAGTAGGCAAGGTGGGCGCTCAATAAATACTATTAAAGGAGTCAGTTTATGAACGTAATTCAGATTTAAATATCTGAAAACAAAAACAACACATGGCCCCTTCTAAGTCTAGCTTTAGATTTTCTAGCATGAATAAAAGTGTGCATATAAGAAATTTTCACTTTCTTCATAAGAATTCTATAAGAAAAGTAAATAGAGAAAGTGAGTTGCTAACAGTATTGGTAGCTGTCCTCATGTAGATGACACACATGTAGACTAAGGGAAATGTAGAGCCCAGCCCATCCAAGGAACAGTTGCTAATTAGCTTCAGCCAGCTCTTACCATATAGGGAAACAGGTCCAGTATTGCCAGTTCAGCCCACTTTTTTAAGACAAGCCAAAAACCCAGATTTGTTTTTCTGAAAAGCTTAGAGTTTTAATTTTGGCAACTATTTCTGATTGTTCATAAACACTGTCCAGACCAACATCATGCAAAACCAAATCAACGACTGCTAGTTAGCAAAGTTTGGATATGCACAAATGTTTCTTGAATGCCCACAGAGGTTTATAAAGATGGTAAAGGGAATTTCATGCCCAAATTGGTTTTTAAAATCAGTAGAGGAAAAACATTCACAGAAAATAAAAGGAAATGATATAAATTGGGAGACAGTAGGTAAATACAGTGCCTGGACAAAATTAGAACTCAAGGTTATGAATGGAGAAAGTATTATTAGGAATGGGATTGCTTTTAAAATCCTATAACAGTGGGAAGGATTCAGTCCTTTTAAATCATTGAGCCTCGCTTTTTATAACATTATATATGGCTTACTCTGGAGAAAGCGCAGTTGAGAAAAATGTGTATTGTTCTGTTGTTGGGTGGAATGTTCTACAGTCTGTTAGGTCTAACTGGCTTGTAGATTTGCTCAAGGCTTCTATTTCCTTACTAATCTCTGGTCTAATGTTCTATTGATTTTTAAAATGGGGTATTGAAGTCTCCAACTATTACTGTTGAATTGTTTATTTCTCCCTTCAGTTCTGTGAGTTGACTTGGTGTACAGTATAAGTTATATAGTTGATGTACAGTATATCTTGCTTGCTTGCTTGCTAAGTAACTTCAGTCGTGTCCGACTCTATGCAACCCCATAGACAGCAGCCCACCAGGCTCCGCCGTCCCTGGGATTGTCCAGGCAAGAACACTGGAGTGGGTTGCCATTTCACAGGTGTGCAATATAGGGATTCCCAATTTTTAAAGGTTATAATCTTATTATGGTTACTATTATAAAATATTGGTTATATTCTCTGTGTTGTACTTATTCTTATATAATAGCTTATTTTTTCCATTGCCGTTTTTATTTTTTATTTTATTGAAGTATTCTTGATTTACAATATGGTGTTAATTTCTTCTGCACAGCAAAGTGACACACTTACATATATATGTGTGTGTGTGTGTATGTGTGTGTGTTATACAATATGTATATGTATTATACATATATTTATTCTTTTTCACATTCTTTTCTGTTATGGTTTGTCACGAGATACTGAATAGTGTTTCCTGTGGTATGCATTAGGACCTTGTTGTTTATATATCTTATATAATAGGTTGCATCTGCTGGTCCAAAATTCCCAACCTTTCCCTCTCCTACCACTCATCTGCCTTGGCACTACAAGTCTCTTCTCTATATCTGTGCATATGGTTTTATTTCATAGATATACTTATTTATGTCATATTTTAGATTCTACATGTAAGTGACATCATAAGGTATTTGCGGTTCTCTTTCTGACTTACTACACTTCAGTTTGGTTTAGTTCAGTCATTCAGTCGTGTCTGACTCTTTGCAACACCATGCACTGCAGCACACCATACTGCCCTGTCCATCACCAACTTCCAGAGCTTGCTCAGACTCATGTCCCTCGAGTCAATGATGCCATCCAACCACCTCATCCTCTATCATCCCCTCATCCTCCTGCCTTCAATGTTTCCCAGCATCAGGTTCTTTTCCAATGAGTCAGTTCTTTGCATCAGGTGGCCAAAGAGTTGAAGCTTCAGCTTCAGCATCAGTCCTTTCAATGAACACCCAGGACTGATTTCCTTTAGGATTGATTGGTTTGATCTTCTTGCAGAAAAGGGACTCTCAAGAGTCTTCTCCAACACCACAGTTCAAAGCATCAGATTTTTGATGGTCAACCTTCTTTACACTCCAACTCTCACATCCATACATGACTACTGGAAAAACCATAGCTTTGACTAGATGGACCTTTGCTGGTAAAGTAATGTCTCTGCTTTTTAATATACTGTCTAGGTTGGTCATAGCTTTTCTTCCAAGGAGCAAGTGTATTTTAATTTCATAGCAGCAGTCACCATCTGCAGTGAATTTTGAAGCCCAAGAAAATTAAGTCTGTCACTGTTTCTATTGTTCCCCATCTATTTGTCATGAGGTGATGGGACCAGATGCCATGATCCTCATTTTTTGAATGAGTTTTAAGCCAGCTTTTTCACTCTCCTCTTTCACTTTCATCAAGAGGCCCTTTAGTTCCTCTTAGCTTTCTGCCGTAAGGGTGGTGTCATCTGCATATCTGAGGCTACTGATATTTCTCCCGACAATCTGATTCCAGCTTGTGCTTCATCCAGCCCAGCATTTCACATGATGTAAAGGAAATGGCAACCCACTCCAGTATTCCTGCATGGAAAATCCCATGGATGGAGGAGCCTGATAGGCTACAGTCCATGGGATCGCAGAGTCGGACACGACTGAGCGACTTCACTTCACTTCACTCTTCATATAAGTTAAATAAGCAGGGTGATAAGATACAGCCTTGATGTATTTCTTTCCCAATTTGGAACCAGTCTTGTTCCATGTCTGGTTCAAACTGTAGCTTCTTTACCTACAAACAGAATTCTCTTTAAGAATGTTCCACAGTTTGTTGTGATCCACAAAGTCAAAGGATTTTAATGTAGTCAATGAAGCAGAAGTAGATGCTTTTTTGGAATGCTCTTGCTTTTTCTATGATCCAGCGGATGTTGCCAATTTGATCTCCGGTTCTTCTACCTTTTCTAAATCTAACTGGAACATCTGTAACTTCTCAGTTCACATACTGCTGAAGCCTAGCTTGAACAATTTTGAGCACTACTTTGCTAGCATGTGAGATGAGTGCAATTATGTGGTAGTCAGAATATTCTTTGGCATTGACTTTCTTTGGGATTGAAATGAAAACTGACTTTTTCCAACCCCGTAGCCACAGGGGAGTTTTCCAAATTTGCTGCCATATTAACTGCAGCATTTTCACAGCATCATCTTCCAGGATTTGAAAGAGCTCAACTGGAATTCCATCACGTCCATTAGCTTTGTTTGCAGTAATGCTTCCTAAGGCCCACTTGACTTCACACTCCAGGATGTCTGGCTCTAGGTGAGTAATCACACCTTTGTCATTATCTGGGTCTTGAAGATATTTTTGTATAGTTCTTCTATGTATTCTTGCCAACTCTCAATATCTTCTGCTTCTGTTAGGTCCATACCATTTCTGTCCTTTATTGTGCCCTTCTTTGCATGAAATATTCCCTTGGTATCTCTAATTTTCTTGAAGAGATTCCTAGTCTTTCCCTTTCTATCATTTTTCCCTATTTCCTTGCACTGATCACTTAGGAAGGCCTTAAAAAAAATTTTTTTTTAATTTCTCCTGAATAGTCTTTGGAACTCTGCATTCATATCTTTCCTTTTCTCCTTTGCCTTTTGCTTCTCTTCTTTTCTCAGCACTTTGTAAGCCCTCCTCCGACAACCATTTTGCCTTTTTGCATTTCTTTTTCATGGGGATGGTTTTGATCACTGCCTCCTGTACAATGTTATGAACCTCCATCCATAGTTCTTCAGGCACTCTGTCTATCAGTCTATCAGTTCTAATCCCTTGAATCTATTTCTCACTTCCACTATATTATCATAAGGAATTTGATTTAGGTTATACCTGAATGGTCTAGTGGTTTTCCCCACTTTGTTCAACTTGAGTCTGAATTTGGCAATAAGGAATTCATGATCTGAGCCACAGTCAGCTCTTGGTCTTGTTTTTGCTGACTGTATAGAGCTTTTCCATCTTTGGCTGCAAAGAATATAATTAATCTGATTTCAGTATTGACCATCTGGTGATGTCCATGTGTAGAGTTGTCTCTTGTGTTGTTGGAAGAGGGTGTTTGTTATGTTCAGCGCATTCTCTTGTCAAAACTCTGTTAGCCTTTGCCTTGCTTCATTTTGTGCTCCAAGGCCAAACTTGCCTGTTAATCCAAGTATCTCTTGACCTCCTACTTTTACATTCCAGTCCCTGATGATGAGAAGGACATCTTCTTTGGTGTTATTTCTAGAAGGTCTTGTAGGTCTTCATAGAACCATTCAACTTCAGCTTCTTCAGCATTAGTAGTTAGGGCATAGGCTTGGATTACTGTGATACTGAGCGGTTTGCCTTGAAAACAGAGATCATTCTGTTGTTTTTGAGATTGCACCCAGGTACTGCATTTTGGACTCTTTTGTTGAATTTGAGGGTCACTCCATGTCTCGTTACGGATTCTTGCCCCCAGTAGTAGATACAATGGTCATCTGAATTAAATTTGCCTATTCTCATCCATTTTAGTTTGCCGATTCCTAAAATGTTGATGTTCACTCTTGCCATCTCCTGTTTGGCCACTTCCAATTTACCTTGACTCATGGACCTAACATTCCAGGGTCCTATGCAGTATTGTTCTTACAGCATTGGACTTTACTTCCATCACCAGTCACATTCACAACTGGGTGCTGTTTTAATTTTGACTCAGCCTTTTCATTCTTTCTGGAAGTATTTCTCTACTGTAGCTTATTGGGAAATCTGAAGAGTTCATCTTTCTGTGCCCTATCTTTTTGCCTTTTCATACTGTTCATGGGTTCTCAAGGCAAGAGTACTGAAGTGGTCCCTTTTCCAGTGGACCACGTTTTGCCAGAACTCTCCACCATGACTCATTCGTCCTGGTTGGCCTTACATGGCATGGCTCATAGTTTCATTGAGTTAGACAAGACTGTGATCCATGTGATCAGCTTGGTTAGTTTTCTGTAACTGTGGTTTCCATTCTGTCCACCCTCTGATGAATAAGGGTAAGAGGCTTGTGGAAGCTTCCTGATGGGAGGGACTGGCTGTGGGGGAATCTAGGTCTTGCTCTGATGGGTGGGTCCATGCTCAGTAAATCTTTAATCTAATTTTCTATTAATGGGTGGGGCTGTATTCCCTCCCTGTATGGCCTGAGGCCAAACTATGGTGGGGATAATAGGGTAAAAAGGACATATAGAGTCATAACTCCTTCCAAAGGATTTATGCCAGGACTGTTGTACTAAATACCCTGACCCCATGGCAGACCACTGTTGACCCACATCTCTGCCAGAGACTCCTGGGCACTCACAGGCAAGTCTGGCTCAGTTTCTTGAGGGATCACTGCTCTTTTCTCCTGGGTCCTGGTGTGCACAAGGTTTTGTCTGTGCCCTCCAAGAGTCTGTTTTGCCAGTCCTACAGAAGTTCTGTAATCAAATTGCACTGGCCTTCAAAGTCAAATTCCCTGGGGGTTCTCTGTCCCTTTGCAGGATCCCCAGGTTGTGAAATCTGTTGTGGGCCCTATAACTTTTGCAACAGTGTGAGAACTTCTTTGATATAATTGTTTCCCAGTTTGTGGGTTGTCTGCTCAGTGGCTGTATGGTGGGGCTCATACACTGCCCCTTCCAAGTCTGCTTCAGCAAGAGCTCCTGTCCCCGCAGCAGACCACTACTGACCTGTTCCTCCAAAGGAGACACTCAAACACTCAAAGGCAGGTCTGCTCAGTCTCCTGTGGTGTCCCTGGGTCCTGGTGCACACAAGGTTTTGTGTGAACCTTCCAAGAGTCTCTGGCGGGTACGGGGTTTAATTCTAAATGTGATTTTGCCCCTCCTAACATCTTGTTGGGGGTTTTTCCTTTCCCCTAGGATGTGGAGTATCTTTTTTTGGTGGAATCCAACATTCTCCTGCTGATGGTTGTTCAGTGGTTAGTTGCATTTTGGAGATTTCACAGAATAATTAGCACACGTCCTTCTACTTTGCCACATTGTGAGTTTGCTCAATTAGTATGATTTACTTCACTTAGTGTGATAATCTATATAGGTCCATCCATCTTGCTGCCAAAGCAAAAACAACACCCAGTTGTGAATGGGACTGGAGATGGAAGCAGGGTTCAATGCTGTAAAGAGCAATATTGCATAGGAAC
Source organism: Capricornis sumatraensis (assembly GCF_032405125.1). Lineage (NCBI taxonomy): Eukaryota > Metazoa > Chordata > Mammalia > Artiodactyla > Bovidae > Capricornis > Capricornis sumatraensis. Next base: position 11,031,124 of record NC_091079.1, read on the forward strand.
CTGGAATGTTAGGTCCATGAATCAAGGCAAATTGAAAATGGTCAAACAGGAGGTGACAAGAGTGAACATAGACATTCTAGGAATCAGTGAACTAAGATGGACTGGAATGGGTGAATTTAACTCAGATGACCATTATATCTACTACTGTGGGCAGGAATCCCTTAGAAGAAATGGAGTAGCCATCATGGTCCACAAAACAGTCCAAAATGCAGTACTTGGATGCAATCTCAAAAATGACAGAATGATCTCAGTTCATTTCCAAGGCAAACCACTCAATATCATGGTAATCCAAGTATGCCCCGACCAGTAACTCTGAAGAAGCTGAAGTTGAACAGTTCTATGAAGACCTACAAGACCTTCTAGAACTAACACCCCCCAAAAGATGTTCTTCTCATTATAGGGGACTGGAATGCAAAAGTAGGAAGTCAAGAAACACCAGGAGTAACAGGCAAATTTGGCCTTGAAGTACAGAAGGAAGCAGGGCAAAGACTAATAGAGTTTTGCCAAGAGAATGCACTGGTCATAGCGGACACCCTCTTCCAACCACACAAGAGAAGATCATACACATGGGCATCACCAGATGGTCAACACCAAAATCAGATTAATTATATTCTTTGCAGCCAAAGATGGAGAAGCTCTATACAGTCAGCAAAAACAAGACCGGGAGCTGACTGTGGCTCAAATCACGACCTCCTTATTGGCAAATTCAGACTTAAATTGAAAAAAGTGGAGAAAACCGCTAGACCATTCAGGTATGACCTAAATCAAGTCCCTCATGACTATACAGTGGAAGTGAAAAATAGACTTAGGGGACTAGATCTGATAGACAGAGTGCCTGATGAACTATGGATGGAGGTTTGTGACATTGTACAGGAGACAGGAAACAAGACCAATCCCAAGAAAAAGAAATGCAAAAAAGCAAAATGGCTGTCTGAGGAGGCCTTACAAATAGCTGGGGAAGAGAAGGGCAGTGAAAAACCACAGGAGAAAAAGAAAGATATACCATCTGAATGCAGAGTTCCAAAGAATAGCAAGGAGAGATAAGAAAGCCTTCCTCAGTGATCAATGCAAAGAAATAGAGGAAAACAACAGATTAGGAAAGACTACAGATCTCTTCAAGAAAATTAGAGATACCAAGGGAATATTTCATGCAAAGATGGGCTCAATAAATGACAGAAATGGTTTGGACGTAATAGAAGCAGACAATATTAAGAAGAGGTGGCAAGAATACACAGAAGAAGTGTACAGAAAAGATCTTCATGACCCAGATAATCATGGTGGTGGAATCACTCACACTCACCTAGAGCCAGACATCCTGGAATGTGAAGTCAAGTGGGCCTTAGGAAGCATCACTACGAACAAAGCTAGTGGAGGTGATGGAATTCCAGTTGAGCTATTTCAAATCCTGAAAGATAATGCTGTGAACGTGTTGCACTCAATGTGTCAGCAAATTTGGAAAATTCAGCAGTGGTCACAGGATTGGAAGAGGTCAGTTTTCATTCCAATCCCAAAGAAAGGCAATGCCAAAGAAGACTCAAACTACTGCACAATTGCACTCATCTCACATGCTAGTAAAGTAATGCTCAAAATTCTCCAAGCCAGGCTTCAGCAGCAATACGTGAATGGTGAACTTCCAGATGTTCAAGCTGGTTTTAGAAAAGGCAAAGGAACCAGAGATCAAATTGCCAACATCCACTGGATCATCAAAAAAGAGAGTTCCAGAAAAACATCTATTTCTGCTTTATTGACTATACCAAAGGCTTTGAATGTGTGGATCACAATAAACTGTGGAAAGCTCTGAAAGTGATGGGAATACCAGACCACCTGACCTGCTTCTTGAGAAATCTGTATGCAGGTCAGGAAGCAACAGTTAGAACTGGACATGGAACAACAGACTGGTTCCAAATAGGAAAAAGAATATGTCAAGGCTGTATACTGTCACCCTGCTTATTTAACTTATATGCAGCATACATTATGAGAAACGCTGGGCTGGAGGAAGCACAAGCTGGAATCAAGATTGCTGGGAGAAATATCAATAACCTCAGATATGCAGATGACACCACCCTTATGGCAGAAAGTGAAGAACTAAAGGGCCTCTTGATGAAAGTGAAAGAGGAGAGTGAAAAAGTTGGCTTAAAACTCAACATTCAGAAAACGAAGATCGTGGCATCCGGTCCCATTGGGGCTTCCCTGGTGGCTCAGAGGTTAAAGCGTCTGCCTCCAATGCAGGAGACCCGGGTTCGATCCCTGGGTCGGGAAGATCCCCTGGAGAAGGAAATGGCAACCCACTCCAGTATTCTTGCCTGGAGAATCCCGGTCCTATCACTTCATGGGAAATAGATGGGGAAACAGTGGAAACAGTGTTAGACTTTATTTTTCTGGGCTCCAAAATCACTGCAGATGGTGATTGCAGCCATGAAATTAAATTGTGTTTACTCCTTGGAAGGAAAGTTATGACCCACTTAGACAGCATATTCAAAAGCAGAGATATTACTTTGCCAACAAAGGTCCATCTAGTCAAGGCTATGGTTTTTCCAGTGGTCATGTATGGATGTGAGAGTGGGACTGGGAAGGAGGCTGAGTGCCAAAGAATTGATGCTTTTGAACTGTGGTATTGGAGAAGACTCTTGAGAGTCCCTGGGACTGCTAGGAGATCCAACCAGTCCATCCTAAAGGAGATCAGTCCTAGGTGTTCATTGGAAGGACTGATGTCCTTCCAACCTGAAGCTCCAGTACTTTGGCCACCTGATGGAAAGTACTGACTCATTGGAAAAGATCCTGATGCTGGGAAAGATTGAGGGCAGGAGGAGAAGGGGATGACAGAGGATGAGATGATTGAATGGCATCACTGACTCGATGGAAATGGGTTTGTGTGAACTCTGGGAGTTGGTGATGGACAGGGAGGCCTAGTGTGCTGCGGTTCACGGGGTCGCAAAGAGTCGGACACGACAGGTGACTGAAGTATACTGATGGCTGAGAAGTATTCCATTGTGTGTGTGTGTGTGTGAATGGATAACAAAGTTCGTTATCCATTCACCTGTCTTTGGACACGTAGGTTGTTTCCATGTCTTGGCTAATGTAATTAATGATGCTTTGAACATAGAAGTGCATGTAATTTGAATTATAGATTTGTATGTATGTACGTCCAGGTGTGGGATTGAGGGATCCTATGGCAACTCTATTTTAGTTTTTTGAGGAAACTCCATACTGTTCTCCATAGTGCCTGCAACAATTTACATTCTCACCACATCCCCTCCAGAATTTGTTGTTTGTAGACTTTTCATGATGGCCATTCTGAGCAGCATTGGGTGACACTTCATTGTAGGTTTGATTTGCATTTCTCTAGTAATTAGCATGTTGAGCATTTTCCTTGTGTCTGTTGGCCATCTATATGTCTTTGGAGAAATATCTATTTAGGTCTTCTGCTCATTTTTTGATTGGGTCTGTTTTTTGTTGTTGAGTTGTATGAGTTGTTTATATATACTGTAAATTAATCACTTGTTGGTCACATCATTAGCAAATATTTTCTGCCAGTCTGTAAGTTGTCTTTTTTACTTTGCTTATGGTTTCCTTTTGGGCTTTCCTTTGCTGTGTAAAAGCTTATAAATTTTATTATATCTCATTTGTTTATTTTTGCTTTTATTTCCATTGCCTTGGGAGACTAAACTAGGAAAACACTGGTACAATTTATGAGTTTTATGGTGTCTTGTCTTATATGTAGGTCTTTGATCCACTTTGAGCTTATTTTTGTGAATGGTGTGAGGGGGTGTTCTAACATCATTGATTTGCATGTGGCTGTCCAGCTTTCCCAAAACCACTTGCTGGAGAGATTGTCTATTCACCATTGTATATTCTTGCCTCTTTTGTTGAAGATCAATTGACTCTAAGTGTATGGGTTTATTTCTTTGCTTTCTATTGTGTTCCACTGATAGGTACGTTCATTTCTGTTTCAATACCATACTATTTGATTACCATCACCTTATAGTATAGTCTGAAGTCTGTGAGAGTTATGCATCTTGCTTTGTTCTTTTTCCTCAGGATTACTTTGGTAATTCTGGTCTTTTATGATTCTATGTAAATTTTAGGATTACTTGATCTATTTCTGAGAAAATATCATGTGTAATTTAATAGGGATCACATTAAATCTGTAGATTGCTTTGTGTAATATGGGCATTTAAACAATATTAATTCTTCCAATCTAAAAGCATGGGATATCTTTTCATTTATTTAAATCATCTTTAATTTCCTTTACTAATGTTTTGTAGTTCTCAGTATATAAGTTCTTCACCTCCTTGGTGAGGTTTATTCCTAAGTATTTTTGGAGGGGAAGGGTGTGATTTAAAAGGCATTATTTTTTTTACATTCCCTTTCTGATATTTCATTGTTAGTGTAAAGAAATGCAACCAAATCCTGTTAATCCTGTTAATCTTGTAACTTGCTACCTTGCTAAATTCATTTATCAGTTCTAATTGCTTTTATTTGGAATCTTTAGGGGTTTCTATATATATTATCATGTCAACTGTATATAATGACAATTTTACCTCTTCCCTACCAATTTCAATACCTTTACTTTTTCTTGTCTGATTGCTGTGGCTAAGAATTCCAATACTATGTTGAAGAGATGCCATGAGAGTAGGCATCCTGGTCTTCTTTCAGATTTTAGCAGGGAGGCATTCATATTCTCACCATCGGGTAATATATTGACTATGGGTTTGTCATAAACAACTTTTATTATGTTGAAATACATTACTTCTATACCCACTTTCATAAGTGTTTTATCATGAATGGGTGTTGGATTTTATTGAATGCTTCTGCACCTTGATCATGTGGTTTTTGTCCTTTCTCTTGTTGACTGGTGTATCACATTGATTGATTTGCGTACATTGAACCATCTTTGTGACTCAGATGAATCCAACTTGGCCTTGGTATATGACCTTTTTGTTGGATTCAGTTTGCTAATATTTTCTTAATAATTTTTGCATCTATATACATCAAAGATATTAGTCTATAATTTTTTTTTTTTTAGTAGTGTCTTTATCTGGTTTTGGTATCAGGGTGATGGTGACTTCATAGAATGTCTTTGGGAGTGTTCCTTCCTCTTCAGTGTTTTGGAGCATTTTGAGAAGAATCAGTATAAGCTATGGTTTGTATATTTAGTAGAATTCCACAGTGACGTCATCCGGTCCTGGACTTTTGTTTGTCGGCTTTTTTAAAATTTATTTTTAATTGAAGAATAATTTCTTTACAATATTGGGTTGGTTTCTTCCATACATCAACATGACTCAGCTATAGGTATACATATGTCTCCTCCCTCTTGAACCTTCCTCTCATCTCCCAACCCACCCCATCTCTCTAGGTTGTCACAGAGCCCAGGTTAAGTTCCCTGAGTCATATGGCAAATTCTTACTGGCTTTCTATTTGACATATAGTAGTGTACATATTTCCATGCTTATTACAGTTACTATTTCATTTCTATTGATTGGTTTGTTCAAATTATCCATTTCTTTTTGATTCAGCTTTGGTGGCCTCTGTGTTTTTAGAAAGTTGCCCATTTCTTCTGGGTTGTCAAATCTTTTGGCATACAATTGTTCATAGTATTTTCTTAAGGTATTTTTAGTATTTCTGAGGTATCAGTTGTGATTTATCCTCTTTCATTTCTTATTTGGGTCTTCTCTCTTTTCTTCTTGGTGATAATGGCCAGAGGTTTGTCAATGTTATTTACCCTTTCAAAGAACTAGTTCTTGGTTTTATCAACTTTCTATTTTTTAAATCTCTACTTTAATTCCTCTCTGATCTTTATTATCTCCTTTCTGCAGATGTTATGTTTTGCTTGTTCTTCTTTTTCTAATTCTTTTAAGTGGTAGATTAGGTTGTTTGAGATTTTTCTTCTTTCCTAAAGAAGACCTGTATCCTTATGAGCTTCCCTCTAGAACTGCTTTTACTTTATCCCATAGAATTTGTATGGTTGTGTTTTCAATGTCATTTGCCTCAAGGTATTTTTTAATTTCTTCTCTGATCTTTATCATTGACTCATTGGTATTTTAATACCGTGTGGTTTAATCTACATGTAATTGGGTGTTTTTTTTTGTTCGTTTATTTTTCCGTGATTGATTCCTAGTTTCATATAATTGTGGTCAGAAAAGATACTTGAAATAATTTCTATACTCTTAAATCTGTTCAGGCTTGTTTGTGCCCTAGTATGTGGTCAATCCTAGAGAATCTTTCATGTGCACTTGAAAAGAATGTGTATTCTGAATTTTTTTAGATGTAATATATTTTGCCTATATGAGTATTGTGACCCCTATTTCTTGTTATTCCTGTTTGCATGAAATATCTTTTTCCCTCCCCTCACTTTTAATCTATGTGTGTCCTTTTCCATAAAGTGTGTCTCTTGTAGGCAGCATGTTGTATGCTCTTTTTCTTTTTCTTTTTTTAATTCAATTTACCACTCCATGTCTTTTGAATGGAGCATTTAGTCCATTGACATTTAAGGTAATTATTGATAGATGTGGCTCAGCAGTAAAGAACTGCCTACAAGGCAAGAAATGCAAGTTTGAAATCTGGATCAGGAAATTCTCCTGGGGAAGGAAATGGCAACCCACTCTAGCATTCTTGCCTGAGAGGATCCTGAGGACAGAGGTGCTTGGTGGACTACAATCCATGGGGTCACAAAAGAGTCAGACATGACTTAGTGACTAAACAACAACAGTGTATTTGTTGCCATTTTAAACCTTGTTTTCCCATTGACTTTACATTTCTTTTCTCTTTTTCCTTTGTGATTTGATGATTTTCCTTTTGTATTATGCTTTGTTTTCTTCTTTTTGTCTTTTGTGAATCTACTGTATTTTTTTTACTTGCGGCTATCCTTTTTTTCAAGTATGTTAACCCCTTCTTATATCTGCTTGCTTTTAGATTGGTAGTCATATAGGCCCAAACATGTTCTAGAAAAAATACCTACTTTTTCTTGCTCTCCTCCCACACATTTTATGATTTTGAAGTCCTCTTTTGCATCCTCACGTTCATCTTTTTACTGTTCACTCTTGGTATCATCACTTTCCCAGAATTTTTTTGGTTTTTGTTTGTCGTTTTTTAAATCTGTATACTGCCTTAAGTGATTCAGTTCATAGTTGCAATTTTCTCTTCCCTATGTATTCTTACTTCTTTTCTACTTATAGAAGACTTTTTTCAATATTTTCTTTAGGGTAGATTTAGTATTGCTGTATTCTTTTAGTTTTTGTTTGTCTGAGAAATTCTTTTTTTCTCCTTCTATTATAAATGTTAATCTTGCTTGGTAGAGTATCATAGATGGCACATTTTTTCCTTTCAGGACTTTGACTATATCTTGTCACTTCCTTCTGGTCTGCAGCATTTCTGTAGAGAAATCAGCTGACAGCCTTATTTGGGGGGGGGGTCCCTTATAATTGACTGTTGGTTTTTCCTCTTGCTAACTTTGGAATCCTCTCTTTAACTTTTGACATTTTTATTGTAATACGTCTTGATGTAGGTCTGTTTGGATTTATGTTGTTCAAGACCTGCTGTGCTTCTTGTTTCTGGATATCTGTTTCCTTCTTTAGGTCTGGGAAATTTTCAACCACAGTTCTTTCAAATATATTTTCAAGTTCCTTTTTTCTTTACTCTCTTTCTGGGATCTTTATTTTGTGTAGATTGGCATGCTCTGTTTTATCCCATAAGTGTCTGATATTGCTTTCAATTTTTTTTTGGTTTGGTTTTCTGTCTGCTCTTCCAATTGGCTGATTTCCATTGTTATGTCTTCTTGATCTAGAAGATTATTCTAGATCACTTTTCATCCTTCTGCATTATTTGCTATATTATTCATAGTCTTTAGTTCAGTTTTTGTCTCTTCAAATGAATTCTCTAATTTTTCTGGGCTTCTCCTTATGCTTTCTATTTGCTTTTTACAGTCATCTGCACTTCTATTGATAACCTTTCTTAATTCTTTCAGCATTTTCATTTTCTCTGTTTTGAACTCAGTGATTATTAGACTGAAGAGGTCTGTTTCATTCTTGATCTTTTAATTGGGAGTGGTTCCTCTGCTTCTTCATTTAACTTATATTTCTCTTATCTATTAACTTAGGAGAAAAAATTATCTACTGTAATCTTGGAGGGATTAATCTTGTAATCTTTTTTACATGGGAACACCCCTGTGTAGCCTGCCTGAGTTTAATATTTTTCGATGTGAGAGCTGTTGTTAGTATGGATGCCTGACACCTCTTTCCTCAGTGTATGTTGACCATTATGTCCTAATGTGACTGATGTTATGGTGAGCAGAGTCTGCCCTGGATATTGAGCAGGACCTCCTTTTTGCTCTGTGGTTATCACTGCCCCGTCAGGAGCAGGGTCTGCTCCTTGGTTGTTGGACTAGAAGCTCCCAGATCCATTTCTGAGCTGCATTTCTGCTCTGCAGTACTGGGTATGCATGACTGGAGTGCTCCCACAATGAGTGGAGCCACTGAGTATACCTCTGCTAGAGTGGTGAGTGTGCTCTGCTGTGTCAGCTTTCAACCTTTTTGTGGGCTAACTTATTTTATGTACAGTAGTTTGTACCTCTTAACCCCCCACCCAGAGTTGCTCTTCCCCCTCCCCTCTTCCACAGGTAACCGCTAGTTTGTTCTCTGTATCAGTGAGTCTGCTTCTTTTTCGTTTTATTCACTAGTTTGTTGTATTACTTAGATTCAATGCATAAGTGATATCACACAGCATTTGTCTTTCTCTGACTTATTTAATTTAGCAGAATACCCTCCAAGTCCATCCATTTTGTTGCAAATAGCATTATTTCATTCTTTTTATGTCTAAGTAGTATTCCATTTTATATATACACCACATATTCTTTACCTATTCATCTATTGATGGACACCTAGGTTGCTTCCATACATTAATAACCGTAAGTAATGTTACTGTGAACACTGGGGTGCATATATCTTTTTGAATTAGTGGCTTGGTTTCTTTGGCTATATACCCAGGAGTAGAATTGCTAGATCATAGTTTTTTGAGAAGCCTCCAGACTGTTTTCCACAAGGGCTGTACCAATTTACATTTCCACCAACAGTGTACAGGAGTTCACTTTTTTTCATGTCCTTGCCAACATTTTTCATCTGTGGGTTTTTTTGTTTTTGTTTTTCTGAGGTTGGCCATTCTGACAGGTGTGAGGTGACATCTCATCATTATTAAAACACCTTTCCTTGTCTCTTTAATATTTTCTCCTTGAATTCATTTTGTCTGATATTAGTGCTATGAACTATATTATGTCTCCTCTAAATCACAGTGTTGAAGCCCTAACCCTTGATGAAATTGTATTTGGAGATGGGGCCTTGGGGAAGTAATTAGGTTCATAGAGATCATGAAGGTGGAATACTAATGATGGGATTGCTGCCCTCATAAGAAGAACCTAGAGAGTTCTCCCTCAGCTTCTCTCTCTCTCTCTTTCTGTGCCATGTGAAGACGCAGACAGAAGGTAGCTATCAAGTGAGTCTTTACCAGAACACAGCCATCTAGTACCCGACTCTTGGATTTCTGGCCTCCAGAACTGTGAAATCTGTATTTCTATTGTTTAAGTTACCTAGTCCATAGTATTTTGTTATGGCAACCCAAGTGGACAAAAACAAATAGTGTAGCCACTCAAGGATCTTTCAGTTTCTGCTTTCATGATATATGGTTTTTTTTCCATTTACTTTTAATGAATCCTTTTTAGTCTCACTTTGAATCTAATGTGTATCTTTTTTTGATAGTGCATAGTTAAATTATGTTTTCTATTTTAATCCATCCTGCAAATCTTTGCCTTTGTGTCTAATATTTACATTTAATATAATTGCTGCTAAACTAGGATTTGTGTTTGTTATTTTCCTACTTGTTTTCTACATCTTTAATGCCTTTTTTTTAGTTTCTTTGTTCCTTTCCTATTGCCTTCTTTTGTGTAGATATTTTCCAGCGTGCCATTTTTATTCCTTTGTATTATCTACGGTATTTTCTTTTTCTTAGTTATTTCTCCAGTGGTTGCCCTGAGAATTACAACTGACATTTTAAATTTACAGCCATCTAGTTCAGATGAAAACTAACTTAATTCAATAGTATACAGAAATGTTGCTCCTAAAAAGTGGTTTCCTCTTCCTACTTTTGTGCTATTATTGTCATACAAACTGTAACTTTAGACTTTATATGCCCATCAACTTACATTTATAATTACTGTTTTATTTATTTTTTGTTTTTTATACAACTATACTGTAAATCTGCTGGGAATGAAACAGTTAACAAATAAAATACATTTTGTTTTGTATACAAAATGTATACTGTTTTCTAAGTCTATCTATGCAATTGACTTTATTTCTTTGTGTGAATTTGAGTTCCCATCTAATTACCCTTCATTCAATCTGAAGTAATTCCTTTAATATTTGTTGTACGGCAGATTTTCAGGTGATGAACTCTTTCAGGTTTTAGCCTAGGAATATCTTAGCTTCATCTTCACTGATGAAGATTTAGTTTTCATCCATTACCAGACAGGTGCCCTCCTTCACTCACTTGCTTCACTCACCCTGCTGCCCCTTCCCCCTTAGTAACCACTACTCTGTTTTCTGTATTTACGTGTTTTTTTGTTTGTTTGTTTGTTTGGTATGTTCATTTTATTTTTGTTTGTTTTTTATAGTACTAGTACACATATGAAGGAAATCATACAGTATTTGTCTTTATCTTACTTATTTCACTTAGCATAATATCCTCTAGATCCATCCATGCTGTTGCAGATGTCAAGATCTCATCTTTCTGTGGCTGAGCAGCATTCCATTGTATATATAAATATGCGCCACATCTTCTTTATCCATTGATGAGCACTTAGGTTGCTTCCATATCTTGGCTACCATAAATAATGCTCCAAAATAAACATAGGCGTGCATATAGCTTTGCAAATTTGTGTCTTTTTTCTTTGGATAAATACTCAAAAGTGGAATAGCTGGATCATATGATAAATCAACTCTTTTAGCAATCTCTTTACTGTTTTCCACAGTGGCTGTGCTAAGTTACATCCCTACCAACAGTGTGTAAGCATTCCCTTTTCTCCACATCCTCACCAATACTTATTATTTTTTACCTTTTTGATAATAGCCATTCTAACAGGCATAACGTGATATCTTACTGTGGTTTTGATTTGCATTTTCCAAATAATTAGTGATGTTGAACATCTTTTCATGTGCCTGTGGGCCATCTGTATGCCATTGGAAATGTGTCTATTCATCTTCTCTGACAATTTTTTAATCAAATTGTGTTTTTTGTTCTTGCTGTTGAATTACATGAATTCTTTATACATTTTGAATATCAACCCCTTATTGGATATATGATTTGCAAATAGTTTCTTCAATTTTTAGGTTGTCTTTTTTTGTTTGTTTTGTTGATAGTCTCCTTTGCCGTGTATAAAACTTTTTGTTTGATGCCATCCTACTTGTTTATTTTTGTTTTTGTTCCCCTTGCCTGAGGAAACGCATCCAGAAACTTATTGCTAATACTGATGCCAAAGATCATACTATGTTTTCTTCCTATGCTTTCTTCCAGGAATTTTATGGTTTCAGGTCTTATATTTAAGTCTTTTATTCACTTTGAATTGATTTTTGTGTGTCTTTTGCATGTGGCTGTCCAGTTTCCCCAGCATTAATTATTGAAGGGATTATCCTTTCTCCATTGTATATCCTTTGCTCCTTTTGATGAGACTCCATATTTATAATTTCTTTTAGTTCACTAGACAATTTCCTTTTGTTATTTGGACATGTTTAAATAGCTGATTTAAAGTCTTTACTAAATAAGTCTAATAACTAGGTTTCCTTAGGAACAGTTTCTATTAACTGCTCTTTTCTCTGTATGTAGACCATATTTTTTTCTTTGCATATTTTTAATTGAAAAGTAGAAATATTAAATAATATAGTGTGGCAACTCTAGGAATCAGATTATTCTCCATCCATCAGTATTATGCTATTGTTGGCATTTGTTATTTTTATCATAGTGGTGGTTGTGGTTGTTTGTTTGCTTAGCCACTTTCCTGAACTAATTTTGTAAATTGTGCATTCTTTGTGATGTGTGACCACTGGAGTCTGCTCAGTTAGTTTAGTGGCGCTAATGATCAAATAATTAAGTGACTTTGATCTATAAGCATTCAAGCCTCTGTTGAGGTGCTGTGTGTGCATGTTGAAGAATCCCTTCAATGCTCAGGCAGGCAGCTTACCCATTCATCTATTGATGGACACCTAGGTTGCTTCCATACCTTAATATGGAAGCCTCTTCAGCCTTCTTTATTTGCATGTGCAGAGTTTCAGAATCGGTCAGGGCAATGAGCGTAGGGACTTTTCAGATGTTTCCTGAGTTTCCACAAATCCCTATGCACGTACATAGGTATAGATTTGAAAAAATACACTGAAGCTTTCTAATGCTTTCTATGGATATCTCTTCCCCCAGCTTTTCCTTTTAAATGTTTTGGTAATCTTCTCATTTGCCCCAGTTGTAATTGCTGTCTTGGGAAGCTGCAATGTTAAACAATTGCTATTGATTATTTTTAACAAATGTCAGGGGGAAAGGGCTGTTCTTACTGTGTACGCTGAGTAAGGTCAAGTAAAGACAAACACTGTGAGTAGAGGTTTCCAAGAAACAACTAAAATAGGTAAAATAATGTCAATAATGTCAGGTAAAATAATGACAACTCTCTAGAAATAGGGTTTTATTGACCTCTAAACTCATTCTCCTCCCTTCAATAACTGCTAGGTTGCACTCGTGATTATAGAGCTGTTGGTTTTCAAGCCTACTATTGTGTTGGAGAGGCATGTGAACAGGAAAAGTTTAAAATGCCACAAAGCTATTCTATTAACAGTCAGTGTCTTTCTTAAATAAAACCTATTAATTGTTGCAAGCCCTTGGTTAATTTCCAGAGTTCTGAAATATTGATTTTGATTGTTTATACTATGTTCTCATTGTTTTTATGAATAAGTACATTTTCTGAGCTTTTTTTACTTTACCATTCCTGCTGACATCATCAGTAATCTTCTTGCACCTTCCAGTTCAGACCAATAGCAAGCTTAATGCTGCTCAGTGACCTGAGTGAACAGCTCAGGAAGCAGAACCATGTAGATAAATGCTGGGCCTTTTCTAACTCACAAAATCATGAGAAATAATAAATTGCTTGTTTAAGCCACTTAGTTTTGCAGTGGCTTGTTACAAAGAAAAAATAATGAAAACACTTTTTCCCTCACTTTCTACTCAGGATTACAGTTACAGAGGTACCTGTCACATTTCATCATGAGACTACAATTCTTTGAAGGCCAACACAGCATTTAATCTATGTTTATATCACCCACAAAGCTTAAGTACAATACCAACAGGGAACTCTATAACCATTTGTTAAATAAGTGGTGTGAGCAATCCAGCAAATGAAGCAGCTATTCTGACATGATTCTTTAATACTTCATAAATAAAACTAAATATAATTATTTCAAAAAATTAAAATATAACTCAAAAATTAGAAATGTTTTATATTTAATGAAAGATTTCTTCTGACAAAAATAATAAAACAAAATAATATTAATAGTATCAATAATGTTTATAGTAAATATAGTTTTAAAATAATACATCGAAATAAATTTAGTTATATTTAGAGAAAATTTATTTTTTCTTAGCCTAAGTTTATAATGGATGAAAATCTTTATAATTACTATATTTATCTTTCCGGCTTTCAAGGCCAAGTATGATTTGCTTGCCAAGACTGTAATTTTTGAAGAAAAATATTTGCATTTAAAAAATAATAAGTTACAAAATGTATCAACTCTTAAAGACTACAAGCAATGTTTTTTGTTTATATCACACATGTACAGACACTTAATGTGAACAGAATAATTTTGCTGCATCCTGCCAAAGTTTCTGTTATGAATGAGGATTGGGTTACTGGGCTGTTACCAGAGAGATATAATGACAGTTTGCAATGTCTAAGATATCCATGCTTGAATATTTTTGAATGGAGTGTAATTTCCTATAAGAAATTCTATCCATTGCTTATTCAGTGATATGCCCATTAAGAAAAAGATTGTTGAGCCTTGCTTGCCAAAGTCATTCATAAGTATATTAGGCTAGAAATTCTCAATGGAATATTTTCTACCTTCCCTCCATTTTATACACATTGGATCTAGTTTAAAGTTGTAAATGAAAAATTCATCCACAGAAATTAATATTGATCTATTTTTAAAGAGCTCAAAATTTAGTGAAATGTAAGTATAGTTAATCTTTTGTTTTTACTTTTCTACTTTTTTTTTTCTACTTTTATTCATATAAATGAAAGTCACTTAAATATTCATAGACAGGTGCAGAGGTATACCAAATTAACAAAATGTTCAATCTGAAATCAATTTTTTAAAAATATGAGTAAGTAAAAGTCATAGAGAGGCAAAATAAAGTCATTCAAATTACCCAAAGATGCTCAAGAAACTTACTGCCTCTGAAGTCCTCTTTACACCGGCTCCTGAGAGTTCTAGATATAATCTGGATTGTCTCTGAAACCCTTTGTATTTTACATATTTTAGGCTCTTTTGAACTTGCAATTTATTAGATTGTTAAAAAAAACCCTCTAAAATTTAGTTTTCATCTGCTTTCTGATATTCTCTATGCATAGCAGCCTTCAGGTCAATCATAATCTTGGAGGAAATGCTATAAAACCGTAGGGGAAGTGGTGGAAGATCAGAAGTGGGACTCCTCATAATGACCAGCTATGGCAGAAGGCCATGTCCAGATCTGAGACTTTGACCTCAAAATTGACTTCATGAAGATATTTACATTACAATGCTTCCCTCTTGGTATTAAAATTAAGAGATTTTTATTCTTCTTTGTATCTTCTCTACTTTCTCAATTTTTGCAATGAGCATAAATTATATGAGTGACCATTGTTTTTCAAAGTACTATTTTCAGTTTAGGAAAAAATAATCCTAACCTTAAATGACCTATAAATTCACCTTATATTCTTCAAGGATAGAGATGAGGAAGAATTAACACTAACCTTGTTTTTGCTACTATGGGAGGTATTTTTGCTACTCTGGGAGGTAAAATATGAGTCATAAAATCTACAAATCCAATCCCAATTCATAGCTTTCATGATAAGTAAGTCACTGAGATATTAATAGAAGGTGAGAAACCTCAAATAAAAATTCACCTTTTCCAATACTTTCTCCATATGCTTTATATATATTTAATTACAAAGTACTAATAACCATATTTGTGGAGTTAGATAAAAAATTATCATCTTATTAATCATAAGGGACTTATAGGACTTTAAAAATGGATAATATTTGTCTAAATAGCATGATAGCTACATTTTCTAGGGAGCTTCCCAGGAAGTTCAGTTGTAAAGAATCTGCCTGGCAAAGCAGGAGACATAGGAAATGGGGCTTCAGTCCCTGAGTCAGGAAGATCCCTTGGAGGAAGAAATGTTTTCTTCCCACTCCAGTGTTCTTGTCTGGAACATCTCATGGACAGAGGAGCCTGGCAGGCTACAGTCCATAGGGTCACAAAGAATTGGACATGACTGAGCAACTGAGCACACACACACTACATTCCCTAGATCTTCCTTCCCACTTGACTAGTGAAAAATCCTCTCTTGTTCAGAATTTATTTAAAATCATTTAGTTCAGTCACTCAGTCATGTCCGACTCTTTGTGACCCCATGGACTGCAGCATGCCAGCCTTCCTTGTCCATCACCAACTCCCAGAGCTTACTCAAACTCATGTCCATTAAGTTGGCGATGCCATTCAGCCTTTTCATCCTCTGTCATCCCCTTCTCCTGCCTTCAATCTTTCCCAGCATCAGGGTCTTTTCCAGTGAGTCAGCTCTTCACATCAGGTGGTCAAAGAACTGGAGCTTCAGCTTCAGCATCAGTCCCCTTCCAATGAATATTCAGGAATGATTTCCTTTAGGATTGACTAATTTGATTTCTTTGCAGTCCAAGGGACTCTCAAGAATCTTCTCCAACACCACAGTTCAAAAGTATCAATTCTTCAGTGCTCAGTTTTCTTTATATAAGGTCCAACTCTCACATCCATACATGACTACTGGAAGAACCTTAGCTTTGACTAGACAGACCTTTGTCGGCAAAGTAATGTCTCTGCTTTTTAATATGCTGTTTATCTTTGTCATTTAAAATCATTAGAAAATAGAAATCAAATGATGATGTATAAGGCATTTGTATTACAGGAACAATATTGGCACAGGATGAAGCATTTAACCACTCTGTGTGTATACTGTTGTTTAGTAACTAAGCTGTGTCCAACTAATTGTGACCCCTGCACTGTAGCTCACCAAGCTCCTCTGTCCATGAAGTTCTCCAAGCAAGAAAGGTGGAGTAGGTTGCCATTTCCTTCTTCACGGGATCTCCCCGGACAAGGCTCCAACCCACATGTCCTGCACTGGCAGGCAAATTCTTTACCACTGAGTCATCTGGGAAGTCCCTGTGTGTGTGTATTTGTTATTATATATTCAATGGAATTCTTCACTCACTGTCTTTTGTATGTGCTGTGCTACGTAGCTTTAGTCATGTCAAATTCTTTGCAATCCTATGAACTGTAGCCTGCTAGGCTCCTCTGTCCATGGGCATTCTCCAGGTGAGAATACTGGAGTGGATTGCCATGCCCTCCTCCAGGGGATCTTCCCAACCCAGGGATCAAATGCTCATTTCTTTTGTCTCTTGCATTGACAGGTAGGTTCTTTACCACTAGCACCACCAGGGAAACCCTGTCTTTTGTATATATTATATGAACTCAGAGATACTGACATTCTCCCTAACTGTGAAGTTCTTTCACTGAGAAGCCAAAACACTTAATACTCTACTATGAGGGAGCTTTCTTTCTCTCTGGAAAATGCATTTTATAAACAGAAGCTCTGTTATCATTAAAACAGTCCCCCAGAAACCAGACACATTACTATTAATAACAAATCATCTAATAATTAATTCTCTCTTTGGAAAGCATGGACCCAGGATCCACAGGAATTGTTATGAAGCACAGAAGTTTAAATAAAGCAGGGACAAGGCAGGAGGAATAAATCCAGAGCAGGAAATACCCTAAGTTAGCCAGACCCAGATGAGATGCCCTGGGCAGCAAAAGTGTCTTGTGAAAGGAGTTTAGGAGGAAAGTTCCAAAAAGGAGTGAAACCAAAGAGTAGATGCGACCAAGATAAACCTTGACTATTTCCCTTACCTGTACTGTGAACTCACACACCTAAACTCCTACATGTCATCTCTACTTGGATATTAAAAGAATCTCTGATTAAATAACTGAAATGAACTGTTTGTTTTCTACCAAACACATCCCTTTATAAGGATTGCCCATCTCAGTAAAACACATGACCATGCACCCAGGGGCTCTAGGCAAACACCTAAAAATACCTGATTGTTGCCTTTCCCTTATACCCCCCATCCCATGCACGTCACTGGCAAGTGCTTCCACCGTGTAGTGGATCCTGACTCTGTCCACTTCTCTCCATCTCCACCTTCACTCCCCACTGCAAGCTGCCACCTCTCACCCTGGACTCCTGCTACACGTCTTGATTGCTCTCTCTCTTTTTCCTCCTGTGACGTATAGCCAGCACACAGTAGCTAGAATGAGCTTTTTAAGTGAAATCAGACCAGTTCCCTTCCTTCCTTATCACCTCCCCGCAGGGCCCCCTGGTTCCTAGAATAAAATGCACATCACTGATCATAGCTCACAAAGTCTAATGCTCTGATCCTAGCCTTCCTCTGACACATTGCCTCCTATTCCAGTGTCTGGATGGCAGCTACACTCCAGTGATAGTGATCTGAATTTTGTTCCTGAACACACCATTTTCATCGAGGTCTTGGGCCTTTGTACTTCCTGATTCTTTCCTAGGATGGTTGTTCCCAGGAGTCATCCCAAAGATGCTTCTCCTCACTATTCAGATCTCAGCTCTAATGTCCCTACTCTGAAAGGTCTATATAATATAAGACTTAACCTTTGTTTTATTTTCTTCATAGGCTTATAACAATCCAACTTTTTTTTTAAGAAATATTAGTTTACATATGTATTGCCTGTCTCCACCCAGTGTTATTTTCATGACAACTGGGGCTCTGCCAGACTTGTTGCTCTAAATCAAGAAACTAGACCAGCCCCTAGCATATAGGAAGCATTCATAAAAATATGTCCATTTCTCCCAAATCATCCCACCCTCTCCCTCTCCCACAGAGTCCAGTTAAAATAAGTAAATTTATATTCTAAAAAATGTGTTTATTTCCATTCATGGAAAATCCATGATGATGCCTATGACCGGTCTTGGCAGGTGCCAAACATTTTATTCAGTATGAAGTCTGTGTTACTCTGCACAATGCCTTAAAAGCCAAGGCCTTCTAAGACTGGGCTGTGTCATATTCATCATGAAAAAGAGTGCAAGAAGAAACAAACCTTATGCAATCCTAAAGCAGGTTAATAAAAACATTTGACACAAAACAATTCCCGGAAAAAACACAATCAGTATTCTTACTTTTGAAAAGACGTTTAACATCTCTATAGACTATAACAAAATAAAATATCTGCTTCAAGAAGATTTCTCAGAAAGTGTCCACGAGCAGAAGTCTCCTTGTCCTCAGAAATATTTCAATTATAAGAAACCACACATGAGGGCTTCCCTGGTGGCTCAATGGTGAAGAATCGCCTGCCAATGCAGGAGACACGGGTTCAATCCCTAATCCAGCAAGATCCCACAGGCCACAGAGAAACTAAGCCTACTGTGCCTGCACTTTAGAGCCTGGAAACCGCAATTACTGAGCCCATTTTCCATGCTGCAATTACTGAAGCCTGCACGCCCCAGAGCCCAAGCCCCACAAGCGAAGCCTCCACAATAAGAAGCCTGTGCACCAACTAGAGAGTAGCCCTCACTCACTCGCTGCAGCTAGGGAAAGTCCATGCAGCAACAAAGACCCAGCACAGCCAAAAATAAGTAAACACAATTATTTTAAATTTTTTTTTAAAGAAATCACAATGACAATTTCCTGTAGTCCTCCACTTGTAAAGCTGAAAGGGACCTGAACAGTGATTTAGAGCAACCATCTCACTCGACAAATGAGAAATTAAAGCCACAGAAGTGAAATAACGACCTCTATTAAATAACAGAAGTCAGGATGGGACTTGAACTCGGGACTCCTAATTCCAAGGTCAGATTTTTCCAGTATATCAAGTTGCTTGCATCCTCTAGGCTAAAGTTTCCCTCATCGTTACTGACCCGACTTAAAAGTAATGTTTGAGGACTATAAGGGAGAAAAAATTATTTTTTTGAGTATTGGGTGGGGGCAGGGTCAGTGTAAATAAATGTAAAATATTAATGTCAAGAAATGAGTAATTAATTAATATGTTTACCATCATACTATAATATTAATAACAACAATAAATCATATTTTGGGCTCTGAGCAAGGATTCATCATGACAGTTGCACATCCTAGGTGACCAGTAGTCCTGAGGGGTAGATTATTACAGCTCCTTCTTCTAATGATATTTTGAGCACATATCAGGAAGTATCACAAACCACACAGTAATATCTTTAAAATAGTGTCTGTTGGGTTTTAGCAAGACATGCATGCTACAGAAGATGATAACCAATCAGGAATATTCTCTCTGTGTTCCTTAGAGACCGTTTATTAGAAAAATATAAGATTTCTCACCAAGCATTTCCTTTAAAATGAGTACAATTTGGGGAAATACTGAAAAATGTGAGAACAGTGTATATACTAAAAACCATGTAATGTGAAGAAAAGCATGAAATATTCTGATATCCTCCATTGTTTATCCTACTGGTGAGAAGTAATATGTTGGGATTTTAATACCTTAGGAAAAAGATTACTAAAATGGTTACCAAACTAAAAAGACATGGAATTCCCTGAGGTGTAAATTAACGATCCTTAATGTGACCATTTCAAGAGATTATGGAAAGAAAGAGAACCCTGAGCACTGACCCTCCATTAATGCTTCCCTGGCCCAAGAGTCAATGGAAGCTTCCATTCCAATCATCCCTTGAGCTGTGGAATCCGTGACTAACAGAGCTGTACATAAAGTTACTTTAGGGAAGGAGAGGCATCTGGTCTCTCAGGGACAGGAGGATGTCAACTGAACAAGTAATGGGTGGTCCTGGAAGTCCAGTTCATGAGACACCAATAAGCACTGTTTGATGAGGATAAAGTGCTTTTCCATACTCCCTTCCAGATGGAGAGCACTGCAAGCATGCAAAAATCAGGTAAAATCATTAAATTTAAAAAATAACTCATTCTAGGGAGTTCCCTGGAGGTCCAGTGGGTAAGATGTCACCTTCCAGTACAGGGGGTGTGGGTTTGATCCCTGGTTGGGGAGCTAAGATCCACATGCCTCATGGCCAAAGAACCAAAAAGAAAAAAAAAAAAGAGGAAGCACTATTGTAACAGATTCAATAAACAATGACTTTAAAAATGGTCCACATCAAAAAAATCTTTAAAAATGCTAAATAATGCACTATTGTAAAGTACATGGAAGTATTTATTGACAAAGTCGTTTTATGGACAGATGGAACTAGGGAATAGATCTTAATTTTTCTCACTATACCCTGGTGGTTTCTGTCAAGAAAAATAAAGACCATAATGAAACTTACAAATTTCTTTAAATATTAGAAAAGTAAGTAACTGGCAATTTCATTGTACAGGTTTGATTTGATATATTTGGTCAGTATTCCTAAAAGAATCTCAGTTTGTCATGTGGCAAGTAATATCTCTATTTCATGTATAGGAAAATAAAGGACAAAAGCAAACTACAGAATAAGAGAAGATGAGAAAGAAAAACCCATGACTACCAGTTTCTTTTTTGCTCTTTCACCTAACTAAATAACAAGGAGTGTAAGGCAATGATTCCAGGGGCAATTCTACTAGCTCATAGCACAAGCCTCGAAGCAAAGCCCGTTTTTAAAAAGTCTATTTTGGTAGAGCTGAAGTTAGTTTTCCAGATCATATTTAGTAAGACCAACTTTTATTGTTTTTTTTTTTTTTTTTTTGCTTTAAAAATGAAATGGCTAAATGGAAAAAAGTCTATTTTTAAATATCAAGAACTGGCTTCCAAATTAATTCTTCCATTCTAAATAGGCGTGAGGCAGGGTTTATGAAGAACTTCCGTATTTACAAGTATCAGTGGAGCCTTTGACTTGCTGAATATCTTCCAGGAAGAGAAATCTGATACAAGTTACATTTCCTGAGAGTGAAGTGAGAGATGCTTGGAGTTTATAGTAAGTCATTTCTTGTCCAGCTGACATCCACCATCACCTGTCACGTTACAAGCAATTTGGCTCATGGGGCTGAGGGTTTGTCTGAAATGCTTTCTCCCCAAGCTGGGGGATGATGCTTGAGTTCCAGAGCCACAGAGACTCTGAAATCTTAGCCTTTTTGTGTTTGCTGAGGGGATTCAGGCAGATAGGTTGTTAATGGGAAAACAAAGCTTGGGTGGCTCTCTAATATTATGGCTGTTACAGTTAGCACTTGTTCTTCGTGACATTGTAAATGACTTCCCCTTGAAAACAAGCCCTCCTTTTAGATGACATTCAGATAACAAAAACAGGATGGACCAGAGAACCTACCTTTCAGAAAGTGTTTTTTAAGTGTCTCCCACCCCCCAAAATATAGAACAAATCCCGTGTCAAACCCAACAACCCCCTCAAAAGATCCTCTGAATTGTGAAGTGTCCTGAGTCTGGAGGTTTGGGTTCTGCTTTCGAATCAGCCTGGGAGCCCCAGGTCATTACCAAAGCTCTGATTCTCCCAGTGGTGTATACTTAGCTTTTTCTAGAATAGAACACTATTGTTTCCCTTTCACTGTTTTGCAGAAACGTCTTTGTTGAGGTATAATTGATTTCTCTTCAGAGTCTGGACATCTTTCACCTTTCCCTTCCTTTTTTTATATGAGTGAAGTTCAAATCCCTTAGCCTGACCCAGAAGGCCTTTCAGAACAGCACCTCAGGCAACCTTCAGCCTCCTTCACCCCCAGTCTCCCTGCAATGTTTACTAACCATGTGGGATTTCTCACCAGTATGCAAATTACGTTGACCTCTAAATCCACCACAACACCTCCTCCACCTATCACCTGGTAAATTTGTGCTTATCCTCAAGCTTCTACTTTTCATATCCCCTGTGAAGCTTTTCCTGGTTCCCGAAGGCTTCTCTGGTTCTTCCAACATCTGCTATACTTAATATCTAAAGACTGTTACAATTCTATAATTCCCAGACAGAAATAACCAGGACTTTTATTCTTAAATCCTTGGTGCTTGGCATATAGTGAGTATTCAGTATTATTTGGGAACTGAGTGAAATACTTCATTAGAATTTCTTCTTTCATTGGCATCAAATGTGAACTTGGAAATAATGGGGACCATATCATGGAATACTTTAGCTACATAGCTCTACATAGCTACATACATAGCTACCTACATAGTTCTCTTAAGCAAAAGGAATTTCATATTCTTATCATGGATAAATGGGAAGAGAGCTATTGTCTGTGAAAATATTAGAGAGGATTGCCTAGTATCCATATCAATGGGCTTTTGAGCTCCACAGAGTTGGTTGCCAAGAGTTAGTTGAATTATCTTTGTTTCAGCGCTTTCACTCCTGTGGCCTGAGTTCAGTCCCTGGTCCAGGAACTAAGATCCCACAAGCCTCGCCACACAGCTGAACAAAATTTCACTGTGAAGCTCTGTATGCAAGCAGCACCTCCTTGGGATCCACAGGACAGCTAAGGGTCACAGAGCCCATGCCACTGTCCTCCAAAGCACACACAAGCCCCATTTAGCCACAGACTGCTGAGCAACTTTGGCTTTGAAGGCTGATAATAAGCAGTCATGAGTGGAGGTTGACTGGGTCCTAGGGAGAAGCCTTTTCATGGAGGGGACCAGAGCAAAGGCAGAGGTGACAACCACTTAGAAGGAGATTAGGATACAGGAACAGAAGCACCCTAAGTGATATAAGCCAGACCCACAAGGACAAGTGCTGTAGGATTCCACAACCCTAGAGGAGTCAAGAGACAGAAAGTAGAATGATGGCTGTCAGGGGCTAGGGGGAGAATGATGAGGAGTTATTGTTTTATGGGGATGGTGTCAGTTTGGGAAGGTGAAAAAATTCTGGAAGTGGCAGCGGTGATGACTGCACAACAACATGAAGTTACTTAATGCCACTGAACTGTACACTGAAAAATGGTTAAAATTGTAACTGTGATGTTATAAGAAAGCAATAAATCACACACACACAAAGAACAGAGACACACTTCCTTCTGAACATGAGTGCACATGCAACACTCATGGAGATCCCAGAAATAACAAGCACAGGCTTTAAGAGGGAGCTGAGGTTCTGCAGTTGTGTGGGTAAAAAGTAGGACTCCTAACAATATAGGCACTGATCTTACTATGACATGATTTGAACCCACACAGTAATGAGTCTTGGGAATATTTAGATTATCTGAGCCAGAGTGAGAGCTCAGCATTATATAAAAAGTATTTTAGAAGTATACTGGATCACAAAAAAAGGAGACTTGCTTGTGAACATCAGTGAGGGCAGTGTAGAAGGTCAACTTTCTAGAATGTGTAGGATTTCATTGTGCAGAAATGGTGTACAACTGTGACAGAGAGAAATGAATCCACAAAGGCAGGTCTGAGCCACACTTAGGTCTCTGGCATTGGATGCAGGACAGTGGTCACCAGTGACTTGGAAAGAAACATTTCCACAGTATTCAGGAGTCCTAGTCATATCTGAATGGGTTACGGGGTGTGTGAGGAGGTGAAAGTGGTCAGTTACATTCTTCCTTTGGGCAGTTTGGGAGGGATAGGGACTGTCAAGGGAACATGTTTCTAGAACAAGGAAGAATTAAATATGTATTTGTAGATTAAAAGGACAGGATTCTGTGAAGAGGGTATCAAAAACAAGAGCAAAGGAGAGCATGTATGGATCAAGGTCTTAAAGCAGGTTGACTAGGAGAAGATTAGGAGCACAAGTGAAGGGGGTTAACCTTGGAAACTGGAGGTTCCCCTTGGAAGAGGACAGCTGAAGCAGAAAAATTCCAAGGTGGAAAGCCCAAATTGAGATGGTTCAATTAGGAGAAATAATTGTTGACACAACATCTGGTCAATTCAGTCTCATAGTCAACCAACCAGATGTTAATTCTACATGGCATGATCACGTGTGTCCACATAAGTTAAAAGTTTCACTGAACCTGTGATTGCTTCCAAATTACACAGCCAGTGTGAGAGAAGTTATTAAAGTCAATTATTTGAATATATTGCTTTTTCATTTAAAATGATAAAACCTTTAACCTAATCTGGAAAATGTATTTTAGGAAATGTTAAGTGCTAATTAAACCAAGGCATGGACAAGGTATTACCATACTGGTGTGAGTCACATAAAACAACACAAGAAGCTTTATGACTTCCATGCTTATTTTCTGATTAGCCTTTATGGTTAAGTTGAAAGAATGGAGTGATAATAAATTAATGACTTATTAGTTGACACAATGATTTTTCTTGAATTGACATAGATTTCAAAGTTTATCACTGAAATCATAATTGTATCTTCCTATCTGATTCTGTGTCTGAGAATGAGGATTAGACTGTCCAGTGCTATTTCATGAAACAGGAAGTCCTGTCAATCAAAAATAAATCTAAAGCTATTCTCAAGCACTAGTAAAACAAAACATCATATATTACTACAATCAGTGCTCTGGTTAACTCATAAATTTAAGGTCATGCTTAAATTTGGGTTTATAGCCATTGTAAAATCAGTACATTTGCCACCACTAAAGATTAATAGCGAATTAATCTTCATAGCATTTTTATGGGGCAAATAAGATTAAAGATGACCCAAGGATGTGCCTCCATGCTTTCTTTCCTTTATATTCTGGAAACCTGCAGTGCACATTCCACAGATACATATATATAACCCACACCCAGGCAAAGTCTCTTTGCTGTTGTCCCTTATAAGATTTAATTCATAGGATAAAAAGACAGGTGAAGTAAAAAATGTAATATATAATCCAACCATACAAGTACATTTAATTAATGACTGTCAAAGTGGCCCAAGTAATTACCAAAATAGGACACCTTAATTTTATTACTGTGTGCTAATATCTGCATTATTATGACTCCTAAGTAGTAGATTTAACTGGTACTTCACTATTCTCAAGATAAGTGGCATAAGGATATTTAAGATAATTTACATGTAATTATCTATAATTGAAAAGAAGATAAACTCTAGAGATCTGCTGTATAACATTATACCTCTAGTCAGCAATGACATATTGTTCACTAAACATTCATTAATATAGTAGATGGGTCCCTGGTGGCTCAGATGGTAAAGAATCTACCTGCAATGCAGGAGACCTGGGTTCAATCCCTGGGTGGAGAAGATCCCCTGGAGAAGGGAATGGCTACCCACTCCAGCATTCTTGCCTGAAGAATTCCACAGAGAAGCCTGGTGGGCTACAGTCCAAGGGGTTGTAAAGAGTTGGACATGACTGAGTCACTAACACTTTCTTTCACTTCTTTCAAGATGGTAGATATGGTAAATGATGTGTCCAAAATAAAATAAAACAAAATAAATTAGATATGAATGTTGTAGAATCTATATGTGCTTGCCAGACTCCTCTGTCCTTAGGATTCTCCAGGCAAGAATACTGGAGTAGGTTGCCACACTCTCCTCCATGGAAAGGTTGCCCTTCCCAACTCAGGTAGAATCTATATAGATATGATCAATTTTTACCTTCAAATATTGAATTATATAAAATTATATAAAAGTCAATTATATAATTACATAAAACCTGAAGGAGGAAAATCCTTACTTAAATTGATGATAATATTAAATGTTTCTGTTAAGTGGACATACAAAACTGATATTTCACATTATATTATATTTTAGAAGTGTTGGAAGAGGTCATTGACAGTATTTGCCCACCAGATGACCTGTGAGCTGGTCCCGGGCAACCAGAGGGACCACCAGAGGCAACCCTCTCCCCTGTCCTTGGAATGTACTTTTCTGCCTGCCGTTTCCATAGTAGAAGTTCTTTCAAGGGTGCAGCCTTGAGAGAGTAATGTGTAGCTGAGACCATCTGGACAGTGTACATGACTGACCCCCATGAAGGCTCTACATAAACTGTGATTCTGGCCAGTGGCTGTAGAGATCTACTGCTCTTGCAGCATGCAAGAAAAGCCTCACATGTAAGTTGCCTTGCTCAGTAAACCTGCAGACTGCCCGTCTGGGTTGCTCTGCCCTTTTTTGCAGTCTCTGTTTGCCCACTGTGTACAGGAGCCAATTTCAGATTTCATCTGGGTAATATCTGTGGTTGTGAACCAATAAGTAACCATCTCAACATAAGCTGTTAATGGAATGTACTAATACCCCTTAGCAGATGACACCACACTTATGGCAGAAAGTGAAGAGGAACTAAAAAGCCTCTTGATGAAAGTGAAAGAGGAGAGTGAAAAAGTTGCCTTAAAGCTCAACATTCAGAAAAATAAGATCATGGCATCTGGTCCCATCACTTCATGGGAAATAGATGGAGATACAGTGGAAACAGTGTCAGACTTTATTTTGGGGGGGCTGCAAAATCACTGCAGATGGTGACTGCAGCCATGAAATTAAAAGATGTTTACTCCTTGGAAGGAAAGTTATGACCAACCTAGATAGCATATTCAAAAGCAGAGATATTACTTTGCCAACAAAGTTCTGTCTAGTCAAGGCTATGGTTTTTCCAGTGGTCATGTATGGATGTGAAAGTTGGACTGTGAAGAAAGCTGAGTGCCAAAGAATTGATGCTTTGGAACTGTGGTGTTGGAGAAGACTCTTGGGAGTCCCTTGGACTGCAAGGAGATCCAACCAGTCCATTCTAAAGGAGATCAGTCCTGGGTGTTCTTTGGAAGGACTGATGCTAAAGCTGAAACTCCAAAACTTTGGCCACCTCATGCGAAGAGTTGACTCATTGGAAAAGACTCTAATACTGGGAGGGACTAGGGGCAGGAGGAGAAGGAGATGACAGAGGATGAGATGGCTGGATGGCATCACCGACTCGATGGACATGAGTTTGGGTGAACTCTGGGTTTGGTGATGGACAGGGAGGCCTGGCATGCTGCAATTCATGGGGTCGCAAAGAGTTGGACACAGTGAGCGACTGAACTGAACTTAACTGAATATCCCTTAATTTTCTAGAAAAAGATAAGAAGCTCTTGTGACAGAGAAGCAAATATTTCCATGCATTCTTAAAATCTGTATAATATTCTTAAAATTATTTTCTATCTAATATATAAGATTTGACTAAATTGCATTTAAAAGAATGAAATAATGCCATTTACAGTAACATGAATGGACCTAGTGATTATCATACTAAATGAAGCAAGTCAGAAAAAGAAAGACAAATACCATACAATATCACTTATATGTAGAATCTAAAATATGACACAAATGAATTTATCTATGAAACAGAAAAAATAGGCTCACAGACATAGAGAACAGACTCTTGCTTCCTGAGGGGGAGAGGAAATAGAGGAGGGATGTATTGGGCATTTGGGATTAATAGATATAAACTATAATATATAGAATGGATAAGCAGCAAAGTCCTGCTAGATAGCACAGGAAACTGCATTTAATATTCCATGATGACTCATAAAGGAAAACAATGTGGAAAAGAATTTAGTAATATATATGTATTACTGAATCATTTTGTTTTATAGCAGAAACTAACCCAATATTGTAAATCAACTATACTTCAATAAAAGAAATTATAAAAAATAAAATAAAATTTGGATAAGTTGTACGATTTTTAAAAATTTATTAATTGTAAACCTATCAGCTTTTTCCTTTGTCTTAAGAATGTATGATTTAATGACTCGCTGTACATTTCTGGTGTGCCAATCTATAGCTTAGGAAATACAGTGACAGAAAAATTATAATAGAGAAGAACAAATCTGACTCTATATTGGATCTGTTTCTTTTACTTTAACCTTTGTTAAAGGTCCTAATGCTTTTGCTGTAAGTTAACATATTTTTTAAAAAATGTTACCTATAGCCTGAAATATACACAATAGCCCACTTTCATGACTCTAACCTTTAAAGGTATAGTGCTTTTCCATTCATACAGAGATAAAGAAGTTGCAGAACAGAGAATAACATTTGCCTTGTTGAGGGTTTATAGGAACACTATGAAACCAGACCTATGGATGCTGCAAGAACAAAGGATTCCAACACCAAGAAGTTTGCAACAACCAGCAACACTCCCTCCCCTTTCAGTAGAAAAGAAGCTTGAACTCCACCTCAGGTAAGATGGTTCTTTGGGACAGTAGTCCACCGTCTTCTCTCACCTCATTGGCTTGCTGTGCAGCAAGTAGTACGAGCTTGGACTAGTTAACAGACTTATGTGCAGCTGTCAATCTCATGTAAACTGCTGGACAGCTTATTGCTAAGTCACATTTCATTACATGGGAAACTTCCTATATAGAATGCCCCAAATGAAATCCAAGGAATGCATAAATATTCATTTTCTATAGTTTAATGAAATGATGCAGTAATCCTCCCAAAATTTTCAGCAATGAGAAGCTTCAGTATCTGAATGTAATTTTGAGATTTAGAATTTAACTGGTTTTGAGAACTTGGAGAGGTCCCAAAGAGTAATAAAAATTAAACATGGTTGGAAAACTGGCTCTTATGAGGGAAGGAATGAAGATACTGAAAATCAGTCTGGGTGTGATGCTTAAGGAAGCATAGCTTTTACAAGAGGAGTTGTGGGCTTTGAGTCCAGCAGCCTATGCTCAAATGAGAGAACACAGCTCAGTTTCTTCTCAGGTCAAGGCAAGAA
Organism: Capricornis sumatraensis; assembly: GCF_032405125.1. Classification (NCBI taxonomy): domain Eukaryota; kingdom Metazoa; phylum Chordata; class Mammalia; order Artiodactyla; family Bovidae; genus Capricornis; species Capricornis sumatraensis. The sequence continues at coordinate 11,059,986 of NC_091079.1, forward strand.
CAAAGTGTAGCTTTTCTTTGCATTGTGTAGCTTTCCAGCAGGCTCTGGGAAGGCAAGATTACACCTGCATCCTTCTCCAGGGCAATCCCAGAGCCTAAGGAAGTGCTCAGGCCACTGTAAGCTAGTAAATGTTAAATGAAAGGATGAGCTCTGGACTAGACTGGATTCATTTCAGTGACTTATTAAATGCTCCCTCTTATTTCAACCCTTAGCAAAAAAGAAAATTTCAGGAACTCCTAAAATACTTTTTATAGTAAGCTACAACTTTTATTTATAATTGTTACAAGTTTTGAGTTAAAACACAGAACTTAATAACAAAAAAATCTAATGTCACTGAAGAAATTGGGTGATATCTGCATATCAAATGCAAACAGATGGGTAAAAAATGATGGAAAATAATTATAAGTATAGAGAAAGATCTGTAAAAACAAGCTTAGATTTCTACTAGAAAAATCAATCTTATGGATTTTTTGGCTCAATTAACATTTACTGAATGAATAAACATGTGAAAAATAAACAAGGAGGCAATGAATGAGTAAGTGGTGGGTCTTAACTGGCCTCTTTAGTTAGAAAAACAGAGGAAACAACCTTCTGGTACACTGTAGTGTTATTTAATATAATACAATAATAAAAGTCTGAGCATAATGTGAAGGTTTGTGTAGAAAAGATATACCCATAGTGTAAATCACTCAATACTAGCAAAGACTGGGGGCTGATGATGCTCTGCAATACACATAACAGTTTTCCCATATTTAGGAATATTTCCAAGGGAACTGTTAAGGCTTAAGATGCCAGAACAATTTAAAAAAAAAACAACAACTGAAAATCTTCTTTAAAACTCTGTACATTTTCTATGTATATAGTGTGGGGTTTCCTAGTTGCTGAAGATTATTATGTATTACAAAACACAAATGAGAAGACCTTCCTCCAGCTCATTTTTTCCATGTAAAGCTGTGAAATTAAATAGACCTTTACTTCCAGAATGCAACCACCAGTTTAATGAAAGGGACAGAGAGACAACTCCTCTTCACTGGAGATGTATTTGTTTGTAACAAAAGCAAAGAGGACCATATCAATTATTCCAACTGTTTCTAGCTACACTATCCAAGTTCATAAAATCTTACTAATCCGTGCTGATTATTTTTTCACACATAGCCTCATTTCCCCCCCCTCTTGGGCACTGTTTCAGTAGCAAAAGCCACCAACTCACATGAACCATCCTAAGTTAGAGACGCTACAGACCTGAGACATATGTGAACCCTCCCTTCCCCCCTCTTTTTGCTAATGGGCCGTAACACTCCAACACACTGAACTCAACAGGGCCTCAGAATCCTTTTCGACACATTATTCTGGACAGACACCAAACCTGAGAGAGAAGGCTGTTAACCATCCTTGAGTTCAATAATAAATCAGGAAATTCACTTTTTCTGTTACATCTTAAATTTATGTATTCAACTACTGAGACATTTTTATTTAAAAACATGCTTATATACAAGCAACTAATGAACGAATCGTATTAAACCAAATAAATAAGGTGCTTCATACCATATGCATGTTTTATGAAATTTTCTCTCAAAACTTCACCACTTTCCCTGATAATTGCCAAAACACAATTTAAAGATAATCAGAGCATGATCATCTGGAATATTGCTCTTAATGTGTATAGAAATCATTATTTCTTCTACATAACCAGAGATATGTAACTTGTAGATTAAAAAAAAAAAAAAGTGGGAATTTCCTCCAGAAAGATGATTCTAGAAAACTAGGTAGCAAGCCCCAAATACTTATCATTTCCTATCTGAAGGAATACTGAAGATGGACATGAATTGAAAAGAAAACCAAACAGTTCATCAGATGTTCCTGCACCTGTGCGACCTTTCTGGGGACAATGTTTACCTGAAAGACCCTTGCAAGAGCTGCCTTTGGGTCCCCAGGTTAAGCCAGGCTAAAAGCACAAAGTGTCCATTGGGTAGTGACCAACAGTTCATAAGATATCTCCCCTCCTAAACCTGGAAGATGTCAGAACAATAAAAAATACAAGCTCAGGCATAGAAAAAGTCCCAATTTCCATGTGAATTAGCATCTGCCTTTTCACATGCTGATTCTGCAAGACAGCTCATTTACAAATATATAAATAGCTGCAACTTTACTCCAGTCTCATTGAAAAATCAAGATGGCATCATGTGAGGGAAGCATCCTAACATCTTTGGCTCACAGAGCAAAATGTAAGTGGAGATGAGCCAAGCTACTTGACACTCACTAGTCAGCTTAACCAGATCCCCTCCAGTTTCCTGCAGTGGAGGGACCAGAGTTCTCCTGTGCAGAGCTGGAGAATTAACTTACATTGATTGCCCAGCAGTTTCACAGTGCTTTAGAGCCCAAAATCAAAAAATAAATTTCAAGTCATACATAGTATTTATTACCACACATACTCAAAAGAGAATGGCACTGTCTAAATGCGGCAACAATTTTCCAATGTAGCTACTTCAAATTGTCACTCCTATACTTTGGCCACCTGGCCAGAATTAGAGGGGTTTAAATCATCAGGAGAAGGTGAGAGAGAACATGTATTTTAATTTTTGGAAAAGGATTTATTGCCTTTCTTAAATTCATTAATTAAATTTATGTTTAAGAAACATCTAAAGCAATATATATGAAATACAAGAGACACAAATGGACTCTTCTTTACTGCATATGAATACCCAAACAGGGAGCTGTCACGCCCTGAGGGTTTAATGTGTGCGTGTGAAGCCACTTTCAGGCTTGAGACACCCACAAGAGCACTGGTCTGTACAGTGACATCTGCTGAAGTTCTCCAGCAGACAATCACCATTACATCCCCTGATATCAAATTACCCTCTTCCTTAGCCCTCTGATTTCTTACCAATTAATGAGCAGTTTACTTTTAAGGAACCATATCATTAAACTAAAAGTATCTAAAGGATCACAAAATAGAAAATTTAAAATAAAATTTTCTCAAGGAGTTAGGAACCTGGTTAACACGATACTTCTGAGGATGGGCAATGAGTTAATTAATGCTATTTCTCTTTGAGAATTTCAAAGCTGAGATTCTCAACAACTCTACCTCGTAACTCAAATATTAGAATATTCATCAGGAAGTGGATGCGTCCATGTGTGTTTTCATACAAAAACATCTGTGTTGCATATTAAACCAAGCAGAATTTTATGCTTTACTCATTGCAGTGTAGTCATACACTGGAATGTTCATCTTGGACCCAAAGGCTGAATATCAAAACCATATATTTTCTATCTGCCTTCTTGATGACTCAGGCTTTCTGATTTACTGTTGATCCATCCTCCAGTTACCTATAGTCAACCATATGGTGAATTATTGCCTTGTATAATTGCTGACCAATTGGCAATATTCAAATGGAAAGTGATTCTTTTTAGTCTCATTTATCAGAAGTATAATAAAGATAACTAACAATAAAAAAGCCTTAGGTAAATCCATTTTGAAAAAAGTATCAAGATAAAAACAAAAGAAAAAGTTTTTTATCCTATTGTTTATACAATATATACAATGAATAAGGGGTAAATTCTTTTAATTTATCATAGAGCTTATCTCTATGCATGAAGCATGTGGAAACAAATATAATATCAGTCTTTTGTCTCTGAGTCTACGTTGGTCTTATGTTTCAAATTCACATTTTAAAATCTATTTTTGGTTAGTCTACTTAAACATAAATAATATTTCTTCAAAAATATATTTAATTACTATTTTATAATAATCATGCCTCTATCTATACATGTAAATTAACACCACAGAACAAGATCAGTTTGCAAAGATTATTAAAAACCACAGTATAAAAATATCACATTTACTGCAGCATTCAAATGATTGTGATACTGTCAAGATAACTTTTTATTTTTAAACAAGCTATTTGGAATCTCTTTAGAGAGTAATTTATATGGTATTAAAAAACATAAAGAAAAATTATTATTTTACTTACATGGTGTCTCTAATAAGAAGTGAACTTCCCAATTTGAAACAGGTTTTATCACCTTCACAAAACACATGTCTCAGAGAAAATCGCTCTGCTAGGTCAAAACCTGTGAAGTGTGACAAATGATTTAATCCAGCAGTTTTATTAAACATAGTCAACTGACGGAGATACTGATTTTTAAATAGGATTCTTTTGTAGTCATTATCTGCAGATTGATTATTTCAGGTTAAATCGTAAATTTCTTGATTTCCATTTCCTCTCTTTAGGATATAGGAAGACAAAATATATTTCGAAAGATTCAAGTATTAATTTTCTTTGATCTAGTAATGATTCTAAATAAATAATCAGAGTAGGTTATTGTACCAGCTCTGATAGCTAAAGACAGAAAACTAGTTAAATAAAAAGCACTATACCCATCCAACTGAAATCTAAGCAGCCTTTTTAAAAATATTATGCTTTAGAAAAAAATATGTTGGTGTGGGAAATGTGTGGATTTCACATGCAGTATATAGATTGTGACTACGTGTGCATGAGTCAGAGTGGAGGGAGGGTGGAGGGAGAAAACGGAGGATTAAAGGGAAAAAGAAAGAGAAAGAAGGGTAGGAATGTTCCAAAATGAGAGCCATCGGCATCTTCTTTCCCATACGTTTTCTTTATTTCACATTTTCTACAATAGATACGACTTTTATAATTTCAAATAACTTTTGTTCTCCAAGAGGTTGAGTTGTTGGTCATCAGGTTAAACAATGTAGAATTCTGTTCTCAGAAAATTTTGTATATCATCTGCCTGCTTTGCTCTTAATTTTATTGATATTGGTCTTATCATCTTAAATTACAATGTCAAGGAGTCACCTACAATACACAACATGTTTGGTTATAATTTTACACAAAAATGCTTCCTTGTGAAAGATTATCATGCTTACCTGAAACTTCAGGTTTATCTCTGTTGTCTTGTGTAAACTGGCGTCCCTCTGTTCTCAGTATAGGACATTGCTTTTCTATTTAAAAAAAAAATTGAGAATTTTCAGTACATCGCCTATTGTTTTTCTTTGAATAAATGTGAATCATTTAATACAATCAGAAATCTAAGATAAAATGGAAAGAAATTAAATCCTTTTATTAAATTTCTTTTAAACGAGGATAAGAGTATTACCCACTTAATTGCGTGTTCATGAGAATTACATGTGGTTATATATATGAAGAGGAGAAGGCAATGGCACCCCACTCTAGTACTCTTGCCTGGAAAATCCCATGGACAGAGGAGCCTGGTGGGCTGCAGTCCATGGGGTCGCTAAGAGTCGGACACGACTGAGCGACTTCACTTTCACTTTTACTTTCATGCGTTGGAGAAGGAAATGGCAACCCACTCCAGTGTTCTTGCCTGGGGAATCCCAGGGATGGCGGCCTGGTGGGCTGCCGTCTATGGTGTCGCACAGAGTCGGACACGACTGAAGCGACTTAGCAGCAGCAGCAGCAGCATATACATGAAGTGTCTGGAATACAGACAATGCTTGTTAGTCTTAGCTATTGTTAGAATTTTATTGCTCTAATATTATAATTGCTACAATGTACTTGACAGTAGGAAATTAGCTAGTTTTAATATTGTTAAATTTTCATATTCAAAGTATATTCTAATATTAGAACAAGTGAACTACTACTATTTTAACACAACTTCTATTCAGGTTTTGGTATTAGTGATATTAAACTTTAGAGCAGAAGGAGACTGTAATGAACTAAATGTGTCCCTTTCCAAATTCCTACACTGAGGTCTTAAACCCCAGTGTGATGGTATTTGGAGGTGGAGCCTTTAGGACGTGATTAAGTTTGGATGAGGTAATAGGGGTGCAGCCCTCATGACAGGATTCATATCCTTTACAAAAACTGGAGAAATAGGAGTTCTTTCTCTCCACCTTGTGAGGAATTCAGGAAGAGGGTTCTCACAAGAACTTAGCCAGGTTGGCACACTGATCTCAGACTTAGTCTCCAGAACCATGTTAAATAAATGTCTGTAGGTTAAGCTCCAAACACTATGGTATTTTTGTTAAAGCAGCCTGAAATAAATTATTAAAATAAAACTAAATAGCAAAAGCAGACTCTGCTATACTAAAGTGGTCTATAATGAAAAATAAATGAGATAAAAATCATTGCTGCTGCTGCTGCTGCTGCTAAGTAGCTTCAGTCATGTCCAACTCTGTGCAACCCCATAGACGGCAGCCCACCAGGCTCCTCCATCCCTGGGATTCTCCAGGCAAGAACACTGGAGTGGGTTGCCATTTCCTTCTCCAATGCATGAAGGTGAAAAGTGAAAGTTAAGTTGTTCAGTTGTGTCTGACTCTTCGTGACCCCATGGACTGCAGCCTACCAGGCTCCTCCCTCCATCCATGGGATTTTCCAGGCAGGAGAACTGGAGCGGGTTGCCATTGCCTTCTCCAAAAAATCATTGAGAAAATACTAATTATGTGTTGAGGCAATTAATGATGTTCAAAGGAATGATCAAGTTTGCTTTCACTCACAGTGGATTCATTGCATCCCTATATACTAATATAATACTATACATGTATGCACTAATTTCTTATTATCTGGGGTATATTTAAATTTAATTCAGACTACAGTAACTGCAAAAGTGAGTTAAAGTGACTGTAAAGAAAGCTGATCGCCAAAGAATTGATGCTTTTGAACTATGGTGTTGGAGAAAACTCTTGGACTGCAAGTTGATCAAACCAGTCAATCCTAAAGGAAGTCATTTCTGAATATTCATTGGAAGGACTGATGTTGAAGCTGAAAATCCAATACTTTTCGCCATCTGATACAAAGAACTGACTCACTGAAAAAGACCCCTATGCTGGGAAAGATTGAGGGCAGGAGGAGACGGGGACAACAGAGGATGAAAATGGTTGGATGGCATCACCGACTCAATGGACATGAGTTTGAGTAAGCTCCAGGAGTTGGTGATGGACAGGGAGGCCTGGTCTGCTGCAGTCCATGGTCCATGAGATCGTAAAGAATTGGACATGACTGAGTGACTGAACTGACTGACAGCAACTGCAGTCACAATGTTAAAAGATGCTTGCTCCTTGGAAGAAAAGCTATGAGAAACCTAGACAGTTTAGTAAAAAGCAGAGACATCACTTTGTCGACAGAGGTCTATATAGTCAAAGCTATGGTTTTTCCAGTAGTCATGTATGGATGTGAGATTTGGACTGTAAAGAAGGATGAACACCAAAGAACTGATGCTTTCGAACTGTGGTGCTAGAGAAGACTCTTGAGAGTCCCTTGGGCAGCAAGATCAAACCAGTCAGTTCTAAAGGAAATCAACCCTGAATATTCATTAGGACTGATACTGAAACTGAAGCTCCAGTACTTTGACCATATGATGTGAAGAGTAGACTCATTGGAAAAGACCCTGATGCTGGGAAAGATTGAAGGCAGGAGGAGAAGGGGATGATGGAGGATGAGACGGTTGGATGGCAACATCAAGACAATGAACATGAGTCTGAGCAAACTGTGGGAGATAGTGAAGGACAGGAATGCTTGGTGTGCTGCAGTTCGAATCAGACATGACTTAGTAACTGAACAACAAGATTCTAGGAAATTAATAGCTATTTCAGGCATAATTCCAGCCAGTTTTTATAAAAAGCCAACTGTATAACTAGAAAATTCTTAACCTAAATTGATGAAATATTTTGTCATCTTACAATCACAACCTTATTTTTCCAAAAATTCATGTTTTCTGAAATTCACGTTTGGGTTTAATGACCTCAAAGTTTTTATGATGCTGAGATGAACTGCGGAAAATCAAACTTTCCATGGAAAGTGGAAACTACTCATTCTCCTGGTCAACTGCTCAGCCTCTCAATCCTTCACTTAACAAATGCATCGTAGACTTCAAGGGTTGTGAAATGGCCTCAGCTTAATATACCTAACCAGAAGGATAAATCAAGTTATAAATAGTGGAGAAATATCAATAACCGCAGATATGCAGATGACACCACCCTATGGCAGAAAGTGAAGAGGAACTCAAAAGCCTCTTGATGAAAGTGAAAGTGCAGAGTGAAAAAGTTGGCTTAAAGCTCAACATTCAGAAAACGAAGATCATGGCATCTGGTCCTATCACTTCATGGGAAATAGATGGGGAACAGTGGAGACAGTGTCAGACTTTATTTTTGGGGGCTCCAAAATCACTGCAGATGGTGACTGCAGCCATGAAATTAAAAGACGCTTACTCCTTGGAAGAAAAGTTATGACCAACCTAGATAGCATATTCAAAAGCAAAGACATTACTTTGCCGACTAAGGTCTGTCTAGTCAAGGCTATGGTTTTTCCTGTGGTCATGTATGGATGTGAGAGTTGGACTGTGAAGAAAGCTGAGTGCTGAAGAATTGATGCTTTTGAACTGTGGTGTAGGAGAAGACTCTTGAGAGTCCCTTGGACTGCAAGGAGATCCAACCAGTCCATTCTGAAGGAGATCAGCCCTGGGATTTCTTTGGAGGGAATGATGCTGAAGCTGAAACTCCAGTACTTTGGCCACCTCATGGGAAGAGTTGACTCATTGGAAAAGACTCTGATGCTGGGAGGGATTGGGGGCAGGAGGAGAAGGGGACAATCGAGGATGAAATGGCTGGATGGCATCACTGACTCAATGGACGTGAGTCTTAGTGAACTCCGGGAGTTGGTGATGGACAGGGAGGCCTGGCGTGCTGCGATTCATGGGGTCACAAAGAGTCGGACACGACTGAGCGACTGAACTGAACTGAACTGAACTGAACTGAACTGAACCACTTAATCAGAAGTATAAGATGTGACACACACAATTAAGACATATAGCACTGAGTACTTTTAAAGAATATTTAGCTACTTTGGAAACTCCTACCTCAGAGATCTTAACATGATTACAAGCCCTACATAATAACAAAACTGGACATTTTGTAAATGCTGCCCATTTTTTTAAGAAAATTGAAGTCATATCCATTTTTATGAGTTCATCATCATTTTTATAAAAACTAAATATCCCATCAAGATCTCTGCACTGAAAACTAGACGGTGTTGTAGAGAGAAATTAAAATCCTAAATAACCTAATGGACTAACCAAGTATTTAGACTGAAAGACTCAGTATTGTTAAGATGTCAATTCTCAATTTTATCTCTAGGTGTAGTTCAGGACCAATTAAAATCCCAGCAGGTTGTGTGTGTATTCCAATGTGAATGTGTATGTGAAAACTGACAAGCTGATTCTCAAATTTAAGTGGAACTGCAGAAAAACTAGAACAGCTAAGACAAAACTGAAGAAGAAGAAGCCAGAGGATCTACAACATTGTACACCAGGGACTTTTATAACGTAGTGCTGGTGCACATATAAACAAATCAGTAGAACAGAGAGTTCAGACGCAGACCTGTACACACATGGTTTCCTGATTTACCACAAAAGGGCCAGTGCAGTTCCAATGGGAAAGGGATGGTCTTTTCAATCAATGATTCTGGATCAATGGAATGTCAGTGTGGAACAAAACTGAACCCTTACCTCACACCATGCACAGAAATTAACTAGAGATTCTCTTAGACATAAATGTGAAAGGTAAAACAATAAAGAGTACAGAGACATGTAAAATCTTAATGAACTGAGGGTAGAAAATGTTCATTGATAGGGACACAGAAAGCACAAAAGGTTGACAAATTGGCCTTCATTGAAATCTTAATGATCAAAAGACAATGTTAAAAGAGTGAAAAGGCTTCCAGGGACTATTACAATATGTATATCCAACAAAGGATCATGTCCAGAACATACAAAGAATTTTCACAACTTGATTAAGAAAAGTTTGAAACCCCTATCATGATAATGTGAAAAAAAAAAAAAAACTAACCAGTTCACAAAAGAGAATATTCATATTGCCAACCTGCACAGGAAAAGGTGCTCAACGCCATTATAATCAGGGAAATGCAAAGCAAAATCACAGCGAGACCACTAAACGCCTAAAGATTAAAGAACAGCACAAGTGCTAATGAGGATGAGGAGCAGGAAAGACTCCCTATGTTGCTGCTCATGGGAGTGGAAATCAGTACAACCACTTAAGAAAACTGGTAGCATTTCTTAAAGCTAAATAATCATGAACTCAAAGACCTGGAACGTCAATAACCCAGGAAAAAGGAGCACAGAAATGGTGTAAAAGGCTCTTTGAGAAGGGAATATTCCTCGCAGCATTAGTCATAAGCATCTAAAACTGGAAACAACCAAATGCTCGTTGACAAGAATAAATAAATTGTGGTATATACAATGAAAAAGTGCAGCAATAAAAAGAATGAACTACTGCTATAGGCAATGACCTGGATGAATTTCACAGATATAATAAGTGGGAAAACATACCATTCTCCAAAGAATACAAACTTTAGAGTTCCATTTATATGAAGTTCAAGAGATTGTATGACTTATCTATATCAGAGTACTGGTTATCTTGGTAGGGTGTCAGCTGGGAAGGGATCCAGGAAAGTCTTCTGGGGTTCTGGAAAGTTCTATAATTGGATCTGAGCGGCAGTTTCACAGATGTATAAATACATTATGCAAAAATTCACTGCACTGTGCACCTAAGATTTGTGGACCTTTGTGTGAGTAATACCTCAACAGAGTGAGGAAAACAGCTTGTCTTTGAGAAGGCACTGTAAGCTAAAAGTAATTTTTATAAAACAAAACACCAAAATGGTGATCAAATTTTTTACAGTGACTTTGAATGACTATATGACTATTGTAAATGAGGTTAACTTTAAATTCTTCACAATGTATATAGGGAGACTCCAACAGATGATTGGCAAGCACATATCCAGACTATGGAAGGAACTTCCTACTATGATGCATTGGTAATGAGTGGAAGGTATGTTAGCTTATTGCCAAGTTGGAAACAGTATATATCTTATTTAAATTCTTCTGCAGACTTAATGAATATATGATGATGCCAAGATAATACACCTGTCACTTTGAAGTAAATAAAATTGAACATTTCCAGTAATATTTATGAAAATGCTTTTCACTAAAGTCTTCAGTTTATAAAAATCAAATACAGCTTTATATCTCTAGTATGTGTTCTGTTATGAAAAGCTGAACAAAAAAAATGAAAACTAAATGTTAATTTAAGTGAAGTAAGTCAGACAAAGACAAATATCATGATATCACTTTATATGTGGAATCTAAAAATATGATACAAATGAGCATATTTACAAAACAGAACTGACCCACAAACACAGAAAACAAACTTCTACAGTTACCAAGAGAGAAAGTTGGGGAGAGATAAATTAGAAGTTTGGGATTCATATATACACACTACTATATATAAAATGGATAAACAACAAGCACCTACTATTTAGCACAGGGAACTATACTCGATATCTTATAATAACCTATAATGGAAAAGAATCTGAAAAACAATATGTATATATATGTTTATATATATATATATATGACTTTTCTGTACACCTGAAACTAACACAATATTGTAAGTCACCTATATTTCTGTTGAAAATAAAACAACTAAATGTTAATTCCTTGGGTGTAAGACTCAAGGTACAATAAGCTGTATGCATGGGTCTCATGGTTCATTGCATAAAAAAGGCAATACAATAGAAGCAGATATAAAAAATTGGACATGTTAATTTCTTTAAGCAATGACACACTTTAATATAAAGTAAATCATACTTTTCGGGTAAATGTGCATGTATCTTGAAGAACTACTGATAAGACCCAAATATCCAAGCATTCTATCAGATAGACAGGAGAATTTAGGCAGGTGTAGCATTTCAGGGTTCGTGGTAACCTTTCAAAAGTAATTACTTAAAATTCACCCACAAAAGATGCACGACTTGGGGGCCCTTAATCAACAGATCTTTTCAAATGTTAACGCAGAAGTCTTTGGCAGATTTATCTTAAGATGCTGTCGGTGACTGTCAGACCCCCTTTCTGTCTGACTTAGCTTGAAGGACCCGGGCAGTTCCTAGGGTTGGAAGGATACTGCAAGGGGGCAAAGCATCAGATAGGAAGGCTAGGTCAAATTTGGGAAAGATTATCTGATTTCATTGAGATTATCTACAAAAATTACATATATTTTAAAAAGATCTTTATCCTTCTCTTCCTCTAAAAATTAGAAACCTGAGGGCCCGAGAACAAGTCATTTAAGAGAAGTTATGTGACTTCCCCCCAGATTACACAGTCGCTTGATGGCAGTGATTAAAAACTCATTCCCCATAGTCCTGCTTTTCCCCCTGTGTTGTACATGCCTCTCAAAATCACATTCCAGACAAACTGAGTACCTATGATATTCTCTTTATTTAGTAGAAATGTATTTTGTCCTCGCTCTCAGTTTGAAACATGTGCTTGAAAAAAATCACTTGTTCCCTTAATCTCTAAATCCTTTTCCTTGTTCTCACCTGCTGACTTGGCCTCCTATGCAACTGGTAAGCATTCTAGTCCAGAAACTAGATCACATGCCTTTCAAAACATATTTTTCCTATCATTGCTCTGGTCTTTCCATGCCCACTTATATGTAAAAGTTATCAGTTTGGTATTCATGAAAGGCAGTTTGTATTCCTTCTTTCTCCTCTCAAATAGCACAGGGATGGAAGGGATTACATGGGAGCAACGTGTGCAACACAAGAAGGGAAGGAGGGCATCAGCTGCCTCCTGAGAAACTGCAACATGTCTCTGTCTTGTCTGTTTTGACTGCTTTAGTGTTTCTATTTCTTCGTATCTTCAGGAGTACACATACTGTGTTATGGAATTGTGTGTGTGAGTTGCTTAGTCACGTCCGACACTTTGTAGCCCCATAGACTGCAGCCCACCAAGCCCCTCTGTCCGTGGGATTCTCCAGGCGAGAACACTGGAGTGGGTTGCCACCTCCTTCTCCAAAAGGAATTACAGAAAGAAAGAGAGTGAAGTTGCTCAGTCGTGTTCAACTCTTTGTGACCCCATGGACTGTAGCCTACCAGGCTCCTCCATCCGTGGAATTTTCCAGGCAAGAGAACTGGAGTGGGTTGCCATTTCCTTCTCCAGTATTATGGAATTATTACCTCTATAATCACAGTTAAGTCTGTCCAGTTTCACAGGCGTTCTGTTTATCACTCTTCTTTTTTATTGAGGTATAGTTGATGTACAATGTTATATGTTTCAAGTGTACAACATAGTTGTATAATTTTTAAAGCTTATACTCCATTTATAGTTATTATAAAATATTGGCTATATTCCAAGCACCAATGCTTATACTTGTAGCATATTTTATACATAATAGTTTGTACCTTTTAATCTCCTACCCCTGTATTACCCCCTCTCTCTTCCACTGGTAACCACTAGTTTGTTCTCTACATCTGTGGGTCCGTTTCTTTTCTGTTACATTCGGTAGTTCATTTTGCTTTCTAGATTCTGTCTTTCTCTGTCTGACTTATGGGCTTCCCAGGTGGCGCAGTGGTAAAGAATCTGCCTGCCAGTGAAGAAGATGCAGGCTTGATCCCTGGGTCAGGAAGATTCCCCAGAGAAGGAACCGAAAACTGGCTCCAGTATTACTGCCTGGAGAACCCCATGGACAGAGGAGCCTGGCAGGCTACAGTCCACGGGGCATATCATTTAGCATAATACCCTCCAAGTCCACCCATCCTGCTGCAAATGGCAAATTTTCATTCCTTTTTATGGCTGAGTGTTCCATTGTGTGTGTGTGTGCGCGCTTGTGTGTGTGTAGCTGCTTTATCCTTTATTCTTTATCCATTGATGGACACTTAGGTTACTTCCAAATCTTGGCTACTGTAAACAATGCTGCTATGAATATTGAGGTGCATGTATCTTTTCAAATTAGTGGGTTTTTTTCACATATATACCCAGGTGTGGAATTGTTGGGGCATGCGGTAGCTCTGTTTTTAGTTTTTCGAGAAACCTCCACACAGTTTTCCATGACAACTGCAACAAGTTACATTCCCACCAACAGTGTACAAAGGGTCCCTTTTCCCCACACCCTCGCCAACAGTCGTCACTTGTGGTCTCTTTGGGGGTAGCCATTCGGACAGGCGTCACTCTTGTTTTCTAACAGGTATTAAGGAAAGTTGTTCTCTTTACCTTTACTGACAAAACCCATGACACAACATTTGTCTCAGGATTACAGTTGAGGAGATGAACAGCAGTTTACCACAGATGCAGAACTAGCTTGTATTTTTTTCATAAATGGATCAAAGTAAGAACTTTCAGGTGCTTTGCATTTTTTTAAGGCTGACAGACTTCCTATTGACAGAGGCCTTTCTTTTGATTGTTACTAGTTGTCCTTAGGACCCCTGTACACTATACTTGGCTAATATCTCTGATAAAGGATTATGGAGTATCCTAGGTTGGGAGAGAAACAATGGTTAACAAAAAGAGGTAAAGAACATTAGACCAGAATATAACCAAAGAAATATGGAAGAGTGACCAAACAAGAAAAAAACCACAACACAACTATTTTAACAAAGAGGTAACAAAGGGGTCACAGAACCTTCGCTGTTTATTTTCTGTCCAGAGCTGTTCCTCCAAAGAAGAATACTTGGTTAGAAACTATAATCTTTATTTAAAAATTCTGAAGCTTTATTTAATAATTGTGGTTAGGAGCCATAATCTTTATTTGATAACTGTGAAGCTTTCCAGCACTTTAAAAATTGAGGAGTTACAAGGTACATTTATCAGCAGTAGGACTTGTGTGTGTGTGCGTGTGTGTGTGTGAAAGTCAAACCCACGGACTGTAGCCCACCAGGATCCTCTGTCCACGGAATTCTCCAGACAAGAATACTGGAGTAGGTAACCATTCTCTTCTCCAGGGGATCTTCCTGACCCAGGGATCGAACCCATGTCTCCTGCACTGCAGGCAGACTCTTTACCCTGTCTGAACCACCAGGGAAAGACTCTTAACCTCGTACCATATGGAGTATGAGAAATTCTTCAAAACATAAAATAGAATTCTCTATATAATAGCATACCTCCTCACCTTGTTTTCTGTTTTTATTACTTTTGATGGTAATTAGCACACTTGCCTGAGATTAAGGAGCGTGCCTGCGTGAAGTCCCTTCAGTTGTGTTGGACTCTTTGCGATCCCATGGACGGTAGTCCACCAAACTCTTCTACCCATGGGATTCTCCAGGCAAGAATACTGGAGTGGGTTGCTATTTCCTCCTCCAGGGGATCTTCCTGACCCAGGGACAGAACCAGTGTCTGCTACTTCTCCTACATTGGTGGGCGGGTTCTTCACTACTAGCCCTGGTCACTCAGAGGGTAAAGAATCTGCCTGCAATACGGGAGACCCAGGTTTGATCCCAGGGCTGGGAAGATCACATGGAGAAGGGAAAGGCTACCCATTCCAGTATTCTTGCTTGGAGAATTCCATGGGCAGAGGAGCCTGGCAGGCTACAGTCCATAAGGTTGCAAGGAGTTGGACACAGCTGAAGCCACTTAGCACAGCACGTCACTGAGAAGCTCCTAGATTAAGGAGAGTGGAGGAGAAAGAGGAACCATATGATACATAAGCTTCTATCATAGAGGAAATTTTTAAGAAAGTGATTAAAGCCGGTCTGGAGCTAATACATGCAATATATATTTGTTAATACAAGTCTCTTCCCCACCATTTTTTGACAACTGAGCTGAAACGGCCACATTCAAATTGTTTATCTGCTGTGTGAAAACACTCAAGTATGCCTTATAATCTCAACAGAATGGTAACACTGTCCAAAGAATATGAAACCACTAATTCTGAATAGCTTCAGGATTTTAATTTTCAAGGTGTTACTGAATCTTTCTGTATTATTCTTGATTCCACCCCAACTGGGCCAATATTGCAAGTAACCTTTAAGTACTCCATTGAGTTCAGTAAAGCAATTAAAAGACTCGAAGTATCCTTCGTATATTTAAGTTTAACAGCAGACTGTTGACAACTTCACAGGCTCCAGAGTTGAAATCCTAGCCTCTCCCTCAGATTTGCTATATTTTATTTTTAGCTGTAATCACTTCCCTCCGGTAAATGGTTAGTGACCACACACACAGGTCTGCACATGAGGAAACTAAAAAGGGAATCTTGTGTGTGAATCAGACACACAAGACACGAGAAGAGCCCCTGTCAGGCCAGGCTCGGAATGTCATCCTCTCCAGTAATCCTCATGACAGGCTGTGCTGACGTTTTCAATTAATGCAAATTATACTTTCAATCAAGTAACTTCCACGGCACTTTTAGGGTGAGTTGTTTCACGAGCACCTCCTACCAGACAGTCTAATAAAATCAGCTCTTCATCTTTAGTCATTTCCCTCCATGCTTCAAGTTACATAAAGCTTACTAGACTCTCGATCAACTTGTAATTCACACCTAGGAAAATCTTTCAGAAAGATTAATTTGGTAGAGTAAATTGAGCCAGAACATATGCATTCCAATTTCCCCATATACAGTAAACCTGATTAAAGAATTGGGATAGCAAAGTACAGGAGCATCACATTCAAGGAAATCCCAAGGTTGGGAGCTTCAGTTCTGCAAGATGATTATGTTCTAGAGATCCATAGCAAACAATGCTGTATTATACACGTAGAAGTGTGGGGCTCCCTGGTGGTTCAGTGGTAAAGAATCTGCCTGCCAATGCAGGAGACACGAGTTTGACCCCTGATCCGGGAAGATCCCACACGCCGTGGAGCAAAGCTCCGTGCGCTACAACTACTGAGTTTGTGCCCTGGAGCCCGTAAGCTGCAGCTGCTGAGCCCACGTGCCACAAGTACTGAAGCCCATGCGCCCTGGAGCCTGAGCTCCACAGCCAGAGAAACCTCTGCAATGAGGGGCTCGTGCACCGCAACTGGGACACGGCCTCCACTAGCCACGACTAGGAAAAATCTTTTGCAGCAATGAAAACCCAGCAGAGTCAAAAATCAATAAGTAATAATACATTTTAAAAATAAATAAATGGAAGGTCACATCAGCTATAAAAATAAAGAAATGTTTTACCAGGATAGAGCTCATGTTAAATGTTCTTACCCCTCCAAAAAGAGTTATTAAAGTGTAAATTAATAAGTAAACAAATAAAAAATAAAAGGAACCTGGCAGCATAAGGTACAAGAGACAATTATCAAAAAGGTGAGTGTTTCTTTATTTTCCTAAAACATAAGGCATTAGATTCACCTGGAAAGCTGGTTAAAATTGTCAATTACTGAATTCCACCCCAGGCTGCCCTGCATCATAAGTGTCTCTGGAGTGGGACCAGAGAATAAATACTCCAGATGATCCTTATTCACACTAAACCTGGAAAATCATTTGTGTAGATCCTTCAGATCATCATCAGGAACACTTATTACACACTAGCACGTGCCTGGAAACTGATTCACTCACCTTTCTAGCCAAAAAAGTCCTATCCCCTCTGATTAAGTAATTACTTGCATTACCTGCTATGTCTCTTAAAATGAAGAGACATTAAAAAAATTCAGGAGAGTAGCAACATTATCAGGATAAACTCCCTGCCCTATGTACTACTTTTTGCCATGAGTCATTCCTGATTTTTCTGACAAAAGAAAGTGTTCCCCCACCCCAAAAATGTATGAGAGCCCCAGGATGTCCTTGGTATGGTGTTAGCATATCCAAACTCCCATGTAGATTATTTTATGAAAAATTAGTGAAAAATCATAAAGACTTACAAAATATTCAAGAGACACAGATGTGTTATATCTTTATAATAGATTGTTATAAAAGTCTCAAAAGTCTCTACTGGGGTGTGTCATAAACCTGTATATACCTTGTTAGCCAAAATTCTGAAAGAAATATTCAAAAGAATAAACACAAGACAACTCATACTCTCGGGACATATCATCATATGTGACTATTGTCAGAATTCATCATGTGTGGTCATTTGCACAAAAGTCAAGTCAAAGCTTCTTTTTGCTTAACAAATGGCCTTTCAGTGTGTCTAGTTAAACTTTATAATATAGAATGCATCTAGTTCAGTAACTTACACATACTCAGTGTTCAAGAAAAGGTTTCCAAATTAGCCACTTGATCATTTTTAAAAATCAGAAATGGAAATAAATATTTCAAATTGCCTTCAAATCCTTTGGAAATATTATGAGGTTGATAATTTAACAATTGCAAGTAAATATTACGGCTTCCCTGATGGCTCAGTGGTAAAGAATTAACCTGTCAATGCAGGAGTCATGGGTTCCATTCCTTGGTTGGGAAGATCCCCTGGAGAAGGAAATGGCAACCCATTCCAGTATTCTTGCCTGAGAAATCCCATGGAAGTGGAGCCTGGCGGACTACAGTCCATGTGGTTGCAAAAGATCGGACACGACGCAGCCACTAAATAACAACAATTATCTATTTAGGTCAAAAAGTGCTCTAAGACTGTTATTTTCCTGTTCACTTCATCTGAGACACTACAAAACTGACATATAATTAAGCTACGTTTCTTTTTCTATTTTAGTCTTTTTTCACTTTTCCCTAATTAACATTAGATACGTCCCTTAATACTAACTGGGAATGAGTTTCCATATTATAATCTGAATAATTTAAGTAACATCATTTAAAGGTGAAAGGGAGAAACAGACACATGGATGCAAAATGCATACTTATATTTATAAACATCAATGAGATAAACAAAAGCTATTTAGACTAATACATATATTGAAAAGTGTAAATCTAGGCATTCTCAATGTGTGACTTGAAGGTCAATGGGGAAAACAATAAATTCTTTCCTAATTTTTACTTGTAGATTTAATCTGTCCTCTTCAACCATAAGATTTTAATAATTTTTTAAAAAAATAAAGACTACAAATAACATTTGGAGACTAGACACAAAGGCGACCTGGATACCTGGCTTGTCCCTGCTCATCACGGAAGCAGAAACAGGAAGCAGGAACGTTGCGGCCCAGAGCCAAAGCCTCCAAGAGTCAGCGAGCCTCATGGCGCCTCTGAACCATGGGAACCAGTGGCCACAGATCTGCAACAGAACAGAACGTCTGAATTGAGCTAGTGTATACAGTTCCTTTCATTATCATTCCCAGAAAATCCTCAGCACCAAGGAGAACACAAGAGATTTTTACATTATACATAATTATATAATTGGATATCTGATTATATATAATTTGCTGTTGCTGTTCAGTCACTCAGTCGTGTCTGATTCTTCGAGATCCCACGGACTGCAGCATGCCAAGGCTTCCCTGTCCACCACCATCTCCTGGAACTTGTTCAAACTCATGTCCATTGAGTCAGTGATGCCATCCAGCCATCTCATCCTCTGTCGTCCCCTTCTCTTCCTGCCTTCAATCTCTCCCAGAATCAGGGTCTTTTCCAATGGGTCAGTTCTTCCCATCAGGTGGCCAAAGTATTGAACCTTCAGCTTCAGTATCAGTCCTTCCAATGAATATTCAGGGTTAATTTCATTTAAGATTGACTGGTTTGATCTCCCTGCAGTCCAAGGGACTTTCAAGAGTGTTCTCCGACAGCACAGTTCAAAAGCATCTATTCTTTGGTGCTCAGCCTTCTTTAAGGTCCAGCTCTCACATCCATACATGATACTGAAAAAGCCATAGCTTTGACTAGATAGACCTTTGTTGGCAAAGTAATGTCTCTGCTTTTTAATATGCAGTCTACGTTTGTCATAGTTTTTCTTATAATTAGCCACTATATATTAATGTAGACTTTATTATGCATGAGAAAGCTCTGAAAATATTTTCAGATTAGTTCCTATTTATTAATGCCATACACCCTCTCATTTCTCATCTTTGAAATCTTTTTTAAAACCACACCACTTATACAATGATTTGTATATATATATCTTTATTGGGGGTGGCGGCAGGGGGGCTTCCCTGGCAGCTCAGATGATTAAGAATCTGACTGCAGTGCAGGAGACCTGGGTTTGATCCCTGGGTCAGGAAGATCCCCTGGAGAAGGAAACGGCTACCCACGCCAATATTATTGCCTGGAGAATTCCAGGACAGAGGAGCCTTTAATCCTAGTAAAATACAAATATTGAAATTTACCATTGTAACCATTTTTAAGAGTATAGTTCAATGGCATTAAGTACTTCACATTGTATATTCACCACCACCATCTATAACTTTTCATCTTGCAAAACTGAAACTCTGTATCTATGAAACAATAGCTCATCATTTCTCCCACCCCCAGCCCCCGGCAACCACCATTCTGTTTTCTGTCCCTATTAATCTGACTGCCCCAAATCACATATATGGGGAATCATGCTGTACTTATCTTTTTGTGACTTTATTTCACTTGGTGTAATGCCAACTAAGGTCCATCTAGTCAAGGCTATGGTTTTTCCTGTGGTCATGTATGGATGTGAGAGTTGGACTGTGAAGAAGGCTGAGCACCAAATAATTGATGCTTTTGAACTGTGGTGTTGGAGAAGACTCTTGAGAGTCCCTTGGACTGCAAGGAGATCCAACCAGTCCATTCTGAAGGAGATCAACCCTGGGATTTCTGTGGAAGGAATGATGCTGAAGCTGAAACTCCAGTACTTTGGCCACCTCATGCGAAGAGTTGACTCATTGGAAAAGACTTTGATGCTGGGAGGGATTAGGGGCAGGAGGAGAGGGGGACGACTCGATGGACGTGAATCTGAGTGAACTCCAGGAGTTGGTGATGGACAGGGCGGCCTGGCGTGCTGTGATTCATGGGGTCACAAAGAGTCGGACATGACTGAGCAACTGAACTGAACGGAACTGAATGTCCTCAAATTTCGATCATGTTGTAGCATGTGTCAATATTTTCTTTCTTTTTAAGACTGAATAACATTCCACTCTATGTACATTCCACATTTTGTTTATCCATTCCTCCACTGAGAGACACTGGCTGCTCCCATCTTTTAGCTATTGTGAATAATGCTGCTATGAACATGAATGTGCAAAAATCTGTTCAAGTCCCTGCTTTCAATTCTTTTGGGTACATACTCAGAAAGGGTCATATGACATTTCTACTTCTAATTTTCTGAAGAAGTCCCATACTGTTTTCCTTAGCAGCTGCAACATTTTACATTTCCACCAAGAGTGAACCATGGTCTAATTTCTCCAATCCTTGTTAACATTATTAATTCCTGGTTTTTTGCTTTGTTTCTTTTTTTTTTTTTTTGCCTTTTTTTTTTTAAACAGCAGTCATCCTAATGGGTGTAAGATGATATCCCATTGTGGTTTTCATTTTCATTTACCTAAGGATTCATGATTTGAACATCTTTTATCTGATATTTGTAAATCTTCTTTGGATAAACGTCTACCTAAATCCTTTGCCCATTTTTTAATCTGTTTTTTTTGTTTTTTGTTTTTGTTGCATTGTAGAAATTCTTCATTTATTTTGGAAATTAATCCCTTATCAGACATGCGTGTTTGCTCAGTTGCTTCAGTCATGTTCTACTCTTTGCAAACCCATGGACTGTAGCCAGCCAGGCTCCTCTGCTCATGGGATTTTCCCAGCAAGAATACTGGAGTGGGCTGCTATGCCCTCTTCCAGGGGATCTTCCTGACCCAGAGATTGAACCCACATTTCCTGCATTGCCACCAGAGAAGCCCCGTTATCAGTCATAATGATTTGCAAACATTTTATTCCATGTTGTAGATTATCTTTTCACTCGGTTAATTGTGTCCTTTGCTACAGAGAAGGTTTTTTGTTTTTTTTCATGTAGTTTAATTTATCTGTTGTTTTTTTCTTTTTCTTTTCTTGCCTGTCCTTTAGGGTTTCCCTTGTGGCTCAACTGGAAAAGAATCCGCCTGCAATGCAGGAGACCTGGGTTCAATCCCTGGGATAGGAAGATCCCCCAGAGAAGGAAAGGCTACTCACTCCAGTAGTATTCCGGCCTGGAGAATTCCACAGACTCTACAGTCCATGGGGTCGCAAAGAGTCAGACACAACTGAGTGATTTTCACTTGGCCGGTCCTTTTGGTCATATGATTTATGTTTTAAAAATAGAATTATATTTTTCACAATTTTTTTCCCTTCTGAATAGTAATCTTTCCTTCTATTTAAAGAAAAAAAAAAAGGATATATGTAATGTCTACCTCATCTGAGCCTGACTTGGCATCATTTTTAACTTTAGTTGTTACCTCTCATAATTGTTTATCTTTCTGATGTAGGTTACTACTTTGAACATATTACAATAAAAATTTTAATAAAACAAATCCCTGTAATGGAAAACATAAACATTAATTAAGTTTTTTTTATATTAAAGTAACTACCATGGAAACATGTTAGAACCGGACATGGAACAACAGACTGGCTCAAAATTGGGAAAGGGGTACATCAAGGCCCCTTATTGTCACTCTTATTTAACTTCTATGCAGAGTACATCATGTGAAATGCCGGGCTGGATGAAGCACAGGCTGGAATCAAGGTTGCAGAGAGAAATATCAACAACCTCAGATATGCAGATGACACCACTCTTATGGCAGAAAATGAAGAGGAATTAAAGAGCCTCTTGATGAAGGTGAAAGAGGAGAGTGAAAAAGCTGACTTAAAACATCATTCAAAAAATGAAGATCATAGCATCCCATCCCATCACTTCATGCATAGGGGAAACAATGGAAACAGTGGCAGATGTTATTTTCTTGCACTCCAAAATCACTGCAGACAGTGACTGCAGCCATGAAATTAAAATACGCTTGCTCCTTGGAAGAAAAGCAATGACAAACCTAGACAGTGTATCAAAAAGCTGAGATATCACTTTGCTTTGTCATCATCATCTAGTCACTTAGTCGTGTCTGACTCTTATGACCCCATAGACTGTAGCCCACCAGGCTCCTCTGTCCATGGGATTCTCCAGGCAAGAACACTGGAGTGGGTTGCCATTGCCTTATCCTTACTTTGCTTACAAAGGTCCATATAGGCAAAGCTATGGTTTTTCTAGTAGTCATGTATCTATGTGAGAGCTGGACAATAAAAAAGACTGAGTGCTGAAGAACTGATGCCTTCGAACTGTGGTGCTGGAGAAGACTCTTGACAGCAAGATCAAACCAGTCAGTCCTAAAGGAAATCAACCCTGAATATCATTGGAAGGACTGATGCTGAAGCTGAAGCCAAAGCTGAAGCTCCTGCTTTGGCCACTTGATGGGAAGAACAAACTCATTGGAAAAGACCCTGATGCTGGGAAAGATTGAAGGTAGGAGAAGGGGATGACAGAGGATGAGATGGTTGGATGGCATCACCGACTCAATGGATGTGAGTTTAAGCAAACTCTGGGAGATAGTGAAGGACAGGAAAGCCTGGCGTGCTTCAGTCCAAGGGGTCTCAAAGAGTCAGACTCGACAGAGTGACTGAACAACAACAAAAACATGGAAACAGAATGCAAGTTAAAATATAATGGCCCTCTCAGTATATTTAATTGCAGTATTATTAGAATAGCTATGGTAAGAGTTTTAAATATACAAATCATATTATACCTTTTTTGTCATAATTCAAAGTTTATTCAAATTAAATAGAAAAGAATGCATGACACCAAAGGCTAGATGTTGTCAATAGACACTCTTTAGCAAAAAAAAAACCTACAGCCACCATCTTTGATATTCTGCCTGTGCCAAATACCTAGATCAGCATTTTAAAATTAATTCAAGATTTAGATATTTCTGCATGAATAGCTAGAAGCAGTAATTACAATATGAAAACCACATGTGTGGTTCTAAAAATCAAACAGCTGGTTTTATGCTTATTTCTTTTGAACTCTTTCATCCATCTATAGTCATAATCCTCATATGACTTTACAAACTTATCCCAGCTATTATTTCAAGTCAGTTGGTAGCTGTTAAAACAGTTTTATTTCAAATAAATTAGCTCACAAATATTGATCTCAACTTCAGAGGTATGCTTGACTATTTGAATTTTTAACCAAAGTGATTTTTATGAGTTGATAAATTAGCAATGTAGTACAGTGTTTAAAACTTCATGCCCAGACTCTGCCTGCTTATGGACATTATGTAATTTCATCAAGACTTCATTTATTCATCTGAAAACTGAGACTAATTCTACAACTATATCACTTAATACATGGAGAAAGTATATCACAGGGCACTGAACCCAGTAAGTGTTCAAAAAAGTTTCTGCTATTACAATTATTTACTCCACATATTCATAAATAACAAGTGAAAATTTACAATTATATTTATCTATTCAGCCTGAGATTGATAGCGATAACTGAAGAATGGAGAAGTGTCAAAGCATCCTAAAAATCTGTGTTCATTGAAGCTTTGGCCCCTGTTTTAGCAACAAAGAATCAGAGAGCTATAGGCATAAGCATATGAGTTCAATCTTGAGGTCTATCAATATATTCGAGTCACTTGGAGGATAATAGTACTTAATTTCAATCTCACTTATTCAAAATGTTTGAAGAATAGACGTTATATTTAGTTGGCTAAATGTTCTAGTTACTAAAGAATTGCTGTTCCACCACTCTATTGAAATGTTTCTGGCCAAGTTCAGCAAAAACTTGAAAGAAGAATCCTTTTCTCCTGGTGTCTTAACTCCACCCTCCATGACATTTTCAACAGCTTACCCCTCCCTCCTTCTTGAAACCCTCCCTTCTCATCAGCCTCCCTCCCTCCCCTTTGCTGGTATTCTGCCTAAATCCCCTTCTCAGATCTTTTTTCTACCTGATTTATTAATGGTGGTTATCTGTGGGCATCTGAGGGTATCTGAATGGTGGTGTCTTCCTCTCCTCTCTCTTTATAATGTCTCCTTAGGTCATCTTACCAATTCTCTCTGCTTTAAGTAGTATCTGTCAGATAATGAGTCTAAAATTCACACCTCCAGTCTAGCCCTCTTCTCTGAACTTTGGATTGTGCATCTAACCACCCACTCAGTAATCCCTCTCAGACATCACACAAGCATCTCTATATATCTCAACACCAAACTAAATGCTTGCTTTTTGACCATGCTCTTCCCCGCCTCCATGATTCACCCTCATCAAGATGCTCCGAGAATCCTAAGCATTCTTCTGCCTTCACTACTGCCATCTCATGCATTGCCATCCAACAAATGGCATCAGTGCTACTCCAAACACCTCTGAGAGCCACACACTGCTCTCTACACCTCTGCCACTTGTCTGGTGAAGACTCCTCCCCAGCCTCCTCACTATTCCCCTCCACTCCAGGCTCCTGACCAGGTTTGCGCTCTACATACACCGGAGAGTGTTCCTTAAAATCAAAGTTAGATCACGTCACTGCCCATCTCAAACCCTTTCATGGTTTCTCATCAAATTTGGAGGGCTTCCCTGGTAGCTCAGGAGTAAAGAATCCACTTGCAATGCAGGAGATGTAGCAGGAGCCGTGGGATTGATCCATGGATAGGGAAGATACCCTAGAGAAGGAAATGGCAACCCACTCTAGTATTCTTGCCTGGAGAATTCCATGGACAGTTCAAGGGGTCTCAAAAGAGTCAGACACGACGTAGCAAGTAAATAATAGTGGTCAAACTTGGAATGTAATCCAGAAGCCTTTCTATGGCCTAGAAAGAAGCCCCGAGTAACCACCTCTCCAGCTGATGTCCAGTACCTCAAATTCCTTGACTTTTTTTAACTTCAGGGCCTCTGCACGTGCTATTTCCTCATGCAGGAATGTGTTGGGTCCTGTTCATCCTGCATCTTTCAGTTTAAATATTACTATGCGGAAGAGCCCTTTCCTGACCAATAGATGCTCTGGCCCTGCTATTCTTTAGCTCAGAGTCTTCTGTCTGTACCCAAGTTTATTGCCCTCACTCTACTCTAAACTCCTTCAGGGCAGGGACTATGTGTCTTGTCCATCACTGTATCTTGGTGCTGAGCATAATACCTGGAAAAGTGGGGGCTCAATAGATATTCTTTGAGTTCAAAAGTACTGGAAACTGCCAACTTGCAAATCTTGAGACACAGTGAATTACACTTAACATTTGAATCTCTAGTAACGATAACTGAATATTTTATAATTATTAAGGCATTTCAGAATCTTACACTATTTCAAGGGTTATTATACTAAGCATCGTTCCTTTTTGTATGCTTTTAATGTGTTTGTTGTTGGGGGTTTCTGTTATTCCAGTCCTGATTAGAGATGTACTCCACTCAGCCAGGAAGATTTGAAGAAACTGTTTACCAAGGTCTCAAAATGAATCCTTGTACACTGAGACACACACACATACACCTTTCCTAGATCTTAACCCTCTGCTGCAGGCAATTCCAAGGTCGATTCCAACACAGTTCTCAAGAGCACAACCGCCAATGAGGTTTTCCTGGCCCTCTCCCCCAGCTCCTCCCCACTGTCCCCAGACACATCGGGGGTGCTCCTTGCTATCTTCCACCTGCCTGTGGGGCCTTTCCTGGATCTCTCAACTCTGGGCTGTGCTGCCATCCAAAGGTTTCCTTCCTCACTGAAACTTGCCTGTTTTCTCTGCTGTTCCCTCAGACCCCAGTCTGCTGACTATCCAGATAGTTTCACAAATGCATCCAGGCCAATGTTATCATAGTTGAATGTGTTACTCTTCCCAGGTAAGATTTAACCTTTCATCTTCAATATAATGCTTTACTGATCGAGTGACTTCCCCAAATCACTTTTTTTCAAACTTGTACAAAGATGGCTTTTGATGCATTTTAAGAAAGATATAGAAATTACTGGTCAGACACATGGTCTCGTTTTCTGAAGCAGAATTTCTTTTATATATGGTATTTTATTTAATACTTATAATTAGTTGAGAGCCAGGCACACTGGCTCTTAACATTAGCAGGGTGTAAGGCAAGAAATTTATATTCCATATGTCTAAATGTTTAAAAGTCAAAACTAAAGCTAATAAAACTGATAAGAAATGTGTGTTTCCTCCTTTCCTCTTAGCACATGTTTCATGAGGACTAAAAGTCAAGACCGCATTTAGAACTGAACCGAGCAGGCTGCAAGGATGAGCTAGGCTCTGGCCTGGGCCAAAGCCCCCCCTGCATTGTTCCCCATTCCTGCCTCCACGTCATTCACTTCATGACAAATAGATGGTGAAAATGTGGAAACAGGGTCAGATTTCCTTTTCTTGGGCTCCAAAATCACTGCAGACAGTGACTGCAGCCACAAAAGTAAAAGACACTTGCTCCTTGGAAGAAAAGCTATGACAAAACTACACAGTGTATTAAAAAGCAGAGACATCACTTTGCCGACAAAGGTCTGTATCGTCAAAGCTATGGTTTTTCCAGTAGTCATGTATGGATATTGAGGGTTGGACTATAAAAAAGGCTGAGCTCTGGTACTGGAGAAGACTCTTGAGAGCCCCTTGGACTGCAAGGAGATCAAACCAGTCCATCCTACAGGAAATCAATACTGAATATTCATTGCAAGGACTGGTGCTGAAGTTGAATCTCCAATACCTTGCCCACCTGATGAGGAGAGCTGACTCACTGGAAGAGACCCTAATGGTGGGAAAGATTGAGGGCAGGAGGGGAAGGGGACGACAGAGGATGAGATGGTTCAACAGCATCATTGACTCAATGGACATGAGTTTGAGCAAGCTCTGGGAGAGAGTGAAGGACAGGAAAGCCAGATGTGCTGCAGTCCATGGGGTCACAAAGAGTTAGCGACTAATGATAACCTGGCTCCATCTGCACCATGAGAGGCTTCACTCACATGTGTGAGAACTTGCCAGAAAGCTGAGTTTTGTCTGTGGCACCTGCAGACACCTTTCCTTGACTGCCTCTTTGGCCTAGAAGTGTTCACCCTGTGCTTAGTCTGTCTCTGAG
Organism: Capricornis sumatraensis; assembly: GCF_032405125.1. Classification (NCBI taxonomy): domain Eukaryota; kingdom Metazoa; phylum Chordata; class Mammalia; order Artiodactyla; family Bovidae; genus Capricornis; species Capricornis sumatraensis. Next base: position 11,087,633 of record NC_091079.1, read on the forward strand.
AAGGGGGACCCGAGGAGGAGGTTGCCAGATTCTGCAAGAGGACTGAAGGCCAGGTGGTCAGGGGATGCCAGGATCTTAGGTGCCTAGAGCCTGGTCTAAAAGCTCTGGCTTTGGGTAAGGGTGGGGTCCCTGATCTCTGCGGACTCGTTCCCCTGAGAGCAGATGCACAGACAGAGCCTTCTAAAATGTAGGGCCCAGAGAAGGAATTTTCTTGCCTGGCACAGACATGAAACTTTAAATGTCATAGTGAGGCTCCTTGAGTTCAAGCCTAGGTCTGTTTAGTGGGAAACCCTCTGCTGATACACCATGACGTTTACTATCAGGATGTAAGGCAGACCTATCACATCCCTATATGCTTCCTTCTCAGATTTTAGCTCATCTCCATCAAGATTCTAGCCAGACCCTTCACAGCTTCTTCCCAGCACTGCAGAGTACCAATGTCACCACTGTACACGTGCCCAGCACAGGGCATCTTGGGCAGACAACACTCCTGGAGACCAGGAGCCCTCTCACATCATCCAGACAGCCCTGCCTGCCGTGGATTTCTCACTGCCGTAACAGCAGAGAGATGACGGCTGCCTGAAGGCTGGCCTGTGACCTCCACCCACATCCCTTGTTCTCACTCTTCTTTGCCAACCAGAATTATTTGCAGAGACTGGTTGGGTTTAGGGAACTTTAAAAAGCCACTGTCCTTTAAACTTCCTTAATCCAGGTCTTGAAATCCTAGAAAGCAACTATTGAAACCAAGAATATTTGAACTAGGACATAGATTTTTTTTTTAAATTCCTTATTAATCCATATTTGTGTACAAAGAGCACAAAGAAGACAGGAGGAACACTGGGAAATCTTAATCTTTCATCCGATCAACAGGATAAGGCCCTACTATGTGCCTGTGTGGATACAGCAGTGAGCCAAACAGTCCCTGGGTCACTCTGGTCAAGGAGATTGCAAGTAAATAAACTCCTAAGTCCTCTTTGAGAAACAGACAGTAGGAAGCAAAGGAACACAGAATATATAGACAAAATGACAGGATGGAGCCTTGCTGGATAAGATGGTCAAGGACCGCTTCAAAGGAAACCAAAGCCAGTCTTCCTACAATGGAACATGAAAATTTTACCGATGTTGTCATTGTTCAGTCGCTGAGGCGTGTCTGACTCTTTGTGACCCCATGGACTGCAGCACAGCAGGCTCTCCTGTCCTTCACCATCTCCCAGAGTGTGCTCAGACTCATGTCCACTGAGTTGGTGATGCTGTCTTAACCATCTCATCCTCTGCTGCCCCCTTCTCCTTTTGCCTTTAGTCTTTCCCAGCATCAGGGTCTTTTCCAATGAGTCAGCCCTTTACACACGGTGGTACTGGAGCTTCGACATTAGTCTTTCCAGTGAATATTCAGGGTTGATTTCCTTCAGGATTGATGGATTTTTTCTCCTTGCAGCTCAAGGGACTCTAAAGAGTCTTCCACAGCACCACAATTCCAATTTTAGACGTTTTGCCATCTAACAGTTAACAATGCTTGTTTTACATCTCTGAAATTTGGCTATAGCTAAAGGTTTAAAGATTGGGTCTAACACCAAAATAGAAAATAATACAGCAAAGACAGGTGAAAGAAAAAAAAAAAGGAGAAAATAGAAAGGAACACTGATTCATTTTACATAAGCTGCTAAATGAGCAACACAATATTTTGACATAAAAAAGCAGGCTTTGGACTTGCCTGGCAGTCCACTGGTTAAGGGAACCTCCTGCAGGAGGCTTGGGTTCAATTTCTGCCTTCTGCCCATACTTGTAGAGCAGCCAAAAAAAAAAAAAAAAAAGAAATCATGGCTGGATTTGTGAAATGACTGAGAGAACCCCTGTTTTCAGAACATTCATTACAAAAAGAAATGCCATGTGAGTGGGGAATGGGTTGATTTTTAAATCAAACCTTCTTGACTATCCTCCAATGTGCCTATACATAGCTCCACCAAGGAAATCTGGCCATACTGTTATGAAGAGACACATCTTGTAAATAAGCAAAAGCAACAGGTGTTACACATTTGTTCTTTTACCAATCTTTAGACTCTATCTTTACTGAAGCTATAGTAGAGCCTATAACCTATTGTAGAAAATTGGCTGGAAAGTCATGCCTATACAGTTAAAATTCCAAGTCCACAATAGCACACACACATACACACAAAAAATCCTCAAGAGCTTAGGACTCATTCTAGCTTATTTCATAATTTTGCCATCGACTGTGGTCATGAAATTGAAGTGAGTTTGCAGGGTGTAGTCATGAAGTTGAAATGAGTTTGCAGAGGTCTTTTGCAGCTCCGGCAACATTTCTTCCCTTCTTACATTCGACAGAAACCTCTTGACATTTTTAATTACAAGCATCATCTTTTTAAAAAAAATATAAATTTATTTATTTTAATTGGAGGTTAATTACTTTACAATATTGTATTGGTTTTGCCATACATCAACATGTATCTGCCACAGGTATACACGTGTTCCCCATCCTGAACCCTCCTCCCTCCCCGTACCATCCCTCTGGGTCGTCCCAGAGCACCAGCCCCAAGCATCCAGTATCATGAACTGAAACAAGCATCATCTTTAACCTAGGAATTCAAGTAAGAAATTTCAAAATCATCTTGAATTAATTCTTCATCCCTCATATCAGATCTCTATCAAAGTCTATAAAGGCTACTTTCTAGACATTTTTTGAATGCATACCAACTTTACCAACTTCCCCATCCTCCCAACAGCTGCTTTAGTTCACATCCTCACCTTTTGATTCTGGAAAAGCATGATAGGCTTCAGTAATCTCCTCTCTTCCAGGCCTTTTCCCCGGAACTCCATCGCCCTACTGCCCAAAACTTCTATTTCTAAAGCAAAGGCCTGGCTTTTGTGCTCTGCCATCTGAAAGTCTCCTAGTGCTTTCCACGCCTACTCCTCAAGGGAGGCAGGCGCTCAGGGTGGTATTACAGCTGGGCCTCAGCTCATCTGACCAGGCTCATGTCCTGCTACTTCCTTCCAACACACTCTATTCCATCAAACTATTCCCAGTTCCCAAAATGTTCCAGGCTTCTGAACATGGTGGCATGTTATTCCAAGTTTTTCTCCACCTACTCTGCCCTCCACATGTATTTCAGGCTCTACGTCCTCTCTGAAGTCTGCAAGTCCCATCCTGGAGCTCATCACCCTGCGACCCACTGGCACTCAGGACCCAGCCCTGATTCAGCTCGGGCTACACTCCTTTGTGGTAACTTGTGGGCTTTCTATCTCCTCTCTGTACTGAATATCTTGAAGAAAATAGATTGCATCTGATATCAGCATTTTGTTTCAACTTGGCATTTGATGGATCCTCATTTGATCAGTTTGTAGGATGAATACAATCTAAGGCAATACATGTGGGCTAAAACTAAACAAATGAAAGGTTGAAACCAAGTAATAAATATATCCATATAGAGATTTAACAATTACAGCAATACATGGATAAAGTGAAGAGTTACAGAGAAGAAAAAACTACTAAAAAGAAGGCTCAGTGAACATAATTTCAGTTATAAACCAGTGAGATTTTATAATTTCAATGAGACAAAAAAAATAACTTTAAACTTGTCTTCCTTTACTGAAAACATACTCCCTGGTTCTTAATGTTTATATTTCTTAAAGCTGATCAACTCTATCACATTTTTTCAATGTTCTCTGATTTCTCCTGTCACTTCAAAACTAGTGCCAACTTTCTAGGGCATCTCCAGGCCTAGGTTACCCTTCAGTAGGTTTAAGCAACTCTCTCCACCCTCAATAACTGTTTCTTTTATTGACTCACTTCTCTGAATGATAGTTGTCGCCATCAACTCTCTAGATATTATTCTCAATTTGACCGTCATGACCAATCTGGATTTGGTCAAATTTTAATTCTCTAGCTCTGCCTGAAACAGGTATTTATATATCAGTAACCCAATGCCACTTCAAATTTTAAATAAATATATTAATGTTTGCGGGGGGCGGGGGGACTTTCCAGGTGGCACAGTGGTGAAGAATCCACCTGTCAGTGCAGGAGATGCAAGAAATGCGGGTTGGATCCCTAATTGGGGAAGATCTCCTGGAGTAGAAAACAGGAACCCACTCCAGTATTCTTGTCTGGACAGTTCCACGGAAACAAGAGCCTGGGAGACTAAAATCCATAGGTCGCAAAGAGTCAGACGTGACTAGCTACTGAACACATGATGGTTTTGCCTAATCTATCAACTTTTCTTGATGTTTCCATTTGGAAGCCTCTACCAACATTCTGATCAACTACTCTCGCATCTCAAGATCATCTTTGATTTCTCCCAGAGAGAGATCAGAGGAGCTTCGGGCCTCCTGAGGCTTGCGTGGATAAGACAGGCCTGGTGTCCCACTCTGTTCTTTTTTTTAGTATCACTGTTGCGTCTGCCTTCTTTGTATCATTTCTAAATGCAGTGTGCAGCTTCCTTACCTGGTTATCTCACTCACCGCCTGCAGAGTCACACCCTGTGCGCCTCTGGCCTCTCAGGCCTCCCTTTAGTCTCTCCTGGGCAGGGGCTCTCTGCTCTCCTCATCTCAGGTCTCACTCTAGCTTGGATTCTCCATCTTACCAGGCAGATGACGGCTGGCTGGCCCCCACCTCTAAGCCTCCACGCATGCCTTTCTCTCTGACTGGAATGTCCTCTGCTCTATTCTGCTAAGCCTCCTTATTCTCTGCTGCTTTACCATATACTCCACAAGGGGACCCACCCCAAATATTTTTTTTCCAGCATCCTCTTCAGGTTCTATATTAGCATCTTGCTAGCTTTATTTAGTTTCTACTCCTGCGAATTTTTCATTCTTCACTTGAATTTGTACTTATGATCCCAACTGGCCATACAACCATGGTTTCTATCTCCTTATCTTCTCCTGCCTTTAAGACGTCCATTCTGTGTACCCCTCAGGCCTTTCTGTCTGCTGGGGAAATAAATGAACTAAAATTGCAGCAGGAAAAAAATTAAACTGAAGGGCCTGAAAGTAGATGGGAATTTTCCATTTCTGGAGACTAGCAGGGGCTTCCATCCGTCTTAGGTGGTTTCCTTCCATGATGATGATTCAGGCACAAAGATAATGTCCCAGCTGAGAGAGTAATCACACTGGGTTTTCTGTCACCTTTTTGCTCTTTCTCTGCACTTTTCTTACCAGGTTCAGGCTCTCTCCCCTGCTCCATGGTCCACCTTCCCTCTCCTTTCTCAGGAGACCCCACTTAGATTCCTGGCCACTTTTCACAGAAGCACCTACCTGTTAACTTTCTCCATTTTCTATCCCCCTAGGGAGAGAATGAACTTTCCACCCCTGAGGATCACTGTCCTCTTTCCCACTCAGAAGAGAGATATTCCTGAGGAAGGGACTTTTAGGGGTATTTCGCAGCATCTGAGGACCTAAAGATCTCCAGCTCTGCATGCCGGGATCAAAGATCTCTACTTAGGGAGGGTCCCACCGTTTTCTCTCTATGGACCAGAAGATGCTGAAAGGCTCACTTAGTTAAGAGGTTATTTAAATCCCTTAAAGAACAACAGCGGCGCTCGTTTTGGGCAGAAGAAGCAACTTTGGTCGGTCCCTGTTCGTGTGTGTGTGTGTGTGTGTGTGTGTGTGTGTGTGTGTGTGTGTGTGTTTGGTTTTTTTGTAAGGATGGGTGGGAAGGGGGCTGATGAAGAGGGTCTATCTCTATTATTGGGCAGATTTAAAATCCTTTTCCGCGTACAAACCATCCTCCCATCTGGTTGCTCCGCAGCCTTCTCCTTCAGGCCAAAGAGGGAACAAGGTACTCTTGGGATGGGGGTGGCGGGGGAAGGCGTGGGGCGCGGGGGTGTGTTGCGAGCGGGAATGGAGGCACCGCAGTGTTTTCCTTTAAGCTCCCAGTTCCCAGCCTCAGAGGACTCGCCGGTGCAATCCCGGGATGGCGCCCTTCACACTCCAGGCATCTGCAGGATGCGGGGTCCCCCGCAGCCCGCTGTTCTCTGCGGCTGGGTTCCGGAACCCGGCTCCTCGCATCCTCCCGCAGTCCGCGTCTCGGTGCCGCCGGGGCTGCCGCATGCCGGGCCCGACCCCCCGCCGGTCGGCCCACCGACTCGCCTTCGCCGTAACCCTCTCGGGGCAGCTTTCGCTTCCAAGCCGCGCGCTCCGATGAGCTGGGCTGCCCGCGGCCGCGGCCGGCTGGGTTCCGAGCCAACAAACTTCTCTCCGACTCCGCAGCGCGCGGGCGGCCGGCCGGGGCCGCGGGACCATCGGGGCGCCGGGCCGGCGCTCCGGGACGAGCGGGCCCGGGGAGCCCAGCCCCGGGACCCCCACCCCCGGCCGCGCCGCAGCCCTAAGAGCCGCGCTCGGAGCAGCAGCCGCAGGGCAGGACCGGTAACCGCGCGGGGAGCCGGCGCCGCAGCCCCGCGCCCCCCAGTGTACGCCCCTTCACTGTCTCCTCGCTTTCTAGGCGGGGGACGTCTCTAGACAGAGATTTTTAAAAAAGAAAAAAAGAGCTCTAACGGCACGGGTTTCTTTTGAGTGGATTTGTTTTCTGCGTTTCTCCCCGGAGATTTTTGGTTTTTTTTTTTTTTTTTCCTTCTGTATTCTGTGTCCTGACCGCATCAGCAGGGCTCTCAGTTCTGCTCCACAGACACACAGATCCCGGCAGAAGCACCTAGAACTAAAGTATAAAGCCCGCAGCCTGCAGGGTGGGCACACACGAACACGACCCACCAGCATCTACGCAGCGCGCTCAGGCGGCCCAGTCGTGCCCACAGGGCGGCCTCCCGGGCTACAGCTACCTACGGGAATGCGAAATGGCAGGTGTGCGTTCCGTACGCACCCTGACCCACCGACTAGCGGAGCCCCGCTTTCAGATTTTCTGGGGAAACGGGTGCGGCGGAGACGCAGAACCGCGAGGGAGCGTGCGCGCTGGGGAGCGGGCGGGCGCGGGGTCGCGGCGCCGCGCACTTACCTTGGCCGCGTGCGGGGCTCGCCGGCCGGCGGGCGGGCGGGCGCGAGGCTGAGCACCGCGGCACGGAGCGCCCTGCGAGTGGGGCCGGGGCGCGCGCCGCTGCCCTTATTAGTCTCTCCCCGGGTGACCCTCCCACTCGTCGAGGACGAGGACTCCGCAAGACGGGACTCCGCCAACTCGGGCCCGGGTGTTCCTTAATTACAGCTACGTCGCCCCAGAGCCTTGCAGGTTTCCGCTTTATCCGCTGTTTCCCATCACATAGAGAAGGCTGATTGCAAAGGCTTCGAGTTTCTCACTTTGTGAAGTGTCATTCAAGTATGGTATGCGGCGGACATTCGAAGGTAGACAACTGGCTTTTTAACAGTTGGACTGTGAAGGGACATCATTTCTGTTTCATTTTGTGCTGTTATATCAGTTTAGATAAAGTTAATCAAAAGAGGCTGTTCCGATCATGCTTGGATGTACAGAGTTGTGTGGTTTTGTCTCAGACTCCACAGAAGTGTTTTGTGATTTTAAATATCTATCTTTCTATAGATCGGCGCTACAAATCCTGAACTCTTTGGGGCCCCTTATAACATGTGAAGGTGACATTTTTTACCATATTCAGTGTAGGGGCATGTATGTAGAGTATATATATAGTAGGTATATATATGTATTGTATGTACATATATATGTATTTGAAAGAAAAGTTAAACCACTATCGAATTCAGAAAAGTCAGGCACTAGAAAACAGATAAATTGGTTTAATGTTCAGTATTGCTACAGTTGACGAAATAGAATAAATTGTAGTATTGATCCATAATGGTGAAAATCATTAAAGTTAAAAGTTATTTTAACACCATAGCAATAGGTTTTGTAAATGTCTGGGTTCACAGGTCAGGAAATTAAATCAGGCTGGGGGAAAAAAATTAAATGTTAAAAAAAAATTTAGAAGATAGCTCCTATCCATTTCATTGAAGTCCAACTATGAAGAGTCAACTAGGAGTTTTTAAGCCTGTCTCTCATCCTGATCAAAACCCCTGCTGCAAGTTTTAGTCTGGCATCCCTAATGATGCAAACCGTGTTTATATGTCAGAACTTGAAAGCTCCTGATGTATTGCTTTCCTGTGATTTTCATCACTGGCTTCTGGTTCACTGTGGAAAGAGGCCAAGGAGGGAGGCTGTTGCATGAGTCACACTGCTCAGATGGCCACCCAAAAACGCAGGATTCCCAGACCTGCCTTAGACTTGTGGTGACCTGTCTCTAAGTTTTTAAACAGTATTACCCCTTTTTGACTATTTTTTTCTCCCAAAGCAATTGTACTTTACTTTTAAATTGAAATAAAAGCATCCAGGTTTTATTTCTCCCATAGACTATTAACTTTACATTTACATTTAATTAGTACTATTTTTTTAATAAGGCTTTAAGACTCCTTAACAGGAAGCTTGAAAATTTGCCTCTAATTTGTTCTTTAATACAAGTAAATCATCTTCATGTTAGCATTATTTTCATAAATATTTTAATAATTTCATAACCTTTAAGAGGTTTTAAAACTAGCCAGACAAACTTATATTTTTGTTTCTATCTCAAATTTCTCATTTTCCTACTCAAAGTATTGAACTAAGAGTTTGGGAAAAAAATGAAAAATAAATACAATTAAAACTGATTATCTGTCGCTTTCTTTGTCCCTAGATATGCCAGCATCCCCAGGTCAATAAATCCTCTTGGGTTTGTTTGGTTTTTTTTTCAGGCAAGTGTTTGACTCTGGGGTGCATTTTGTGATCACAAACTATCATACCCCTAGGTTTAGGTCCTTTATCCAATATTTTCACTGAATTTTAAAGTGACTTCAAGTCAAATAAGATCCCTTAACCAGGCACCTTTTATTTATCTAACCCCAGTACTGTTAGAAACAATCAGTTTTCCCATTTGGTTCTGAAGCTACTGCTGGTGAAGGAACATCTGAAAATAATAGGAGAATCTGACAGCACTTTGAATTTTGGCAAACAGCTTGTGGGGTTTCTAACACCCAGTTTAGCTGTATGCATGTGTGACAAAAATTTTTTTAAAGATTTCAAAAACAAACTGTTTTCGACATTTATGGCCCATGGGAGACATGTTTAACCAGTATTTTTATGTCGTAAGAGAGCTAAATTCATTTGAAATGCATTTTTTACAAAAAGCTCCATATTTTTAATTCCCCACCTACGTAAATTAAACAATTTAACACTGAACTATATTTTGATGATTGCCCCATAATAAAAGTAAAGATTATGTGTTTTCTAAGCCTTGCTTATCAATCACTTCTGTTTTCTCATGGCTATTTCTTTTTCCTTTTCTTCGTTTCTGCGTACTTCTATACTCCCAGCCACGTTGCTTTGCTTTTGCCCTTTTGTAATTTATTTCACTTTTCTCCCCTTTTATGGTTTCCATTTTCTAAGAAGAATTTCAGTATTGCCCCCAGCTAACTTCTTAGTTACCACACCACAAGCGTGTTCATTTTCTATTGAATGGAGTGCCCCAGCCATACATGACTCCCCTACCGACCCCATGGAATTCTTCAATGCATCCGTAGAGGAGGGACAGACGTCACTGTCAGCTGTAATTACCAACTCTAACTTGTCACCGAGAGTCTGTACTTTCCTTTCTATTCCTTTTCAAGCCAGTACTATGTATGATATTCGTATCATACAAATAAGGGTGAAAAGAAAGTAGTCAGATGAGTTCAAACTTTTTAGTAATCAGCAAAAGATAGGGCATTTAGAAATTTTTCAATGCTATTTTTATCATTGTTTCAGAAAATGTCCTCATAGAGAAAATAATATTCCGCTGGTGGTTGCTATGTTTGCTTCCGTTCCTGGAAGATGTTTAGCTCCTGACATTGACTCAACTTAGAAATGAGAGGAAGAGGTGATCACGGGTCTGACTTTCATTTAGTTTATTAGACCCTCTTCCTAGGGATCGGTGACGCTGAAAGGAAATATGTTAAAAGACAAACGCCTGACTGGAGAAAATGTTTATTAATACACACCTGGCTCTCAAAATTAATTTTTTAAAGAGAGAGAGAATCCCAATAAAAAATAGGCAAAAAAGAATATAAAGAGACAATTCACAAAGGAAATACAAATGATCAGTGAACACATGAAAAATTATTCAGCTAAATTACTATGCAAAAGAAATGTACATCAATAAAGGACTGATTTTTGCTCCCCTCATTTTGACAGGATTAGTATTCTCAACACCAAAGGCAGGGACACAATATAGTTGCCCTTTCAAAAGGGCAAATTAGCCACGTGTATTAAATGCTTTAAAAAATGCGCATCAATTCTGCCTCACAAACTCCTCTGAAACAGTAGCTGTGGTTACTTCTCGGTTAGGATTATGGGAGATTCTGATTTCTTCCTTTTGCTTATCTGTAATTTTCTACAGTGAACCTGTATTACCGTTGTAATAAAAAATACAACTAACATGAACAAACTGGTGTTTTATATATATCGCCGACAAATTAACAAAGCAGGGGGGTTAAGAGAACTGAGAAATTTTCTTACACTTAGCCTAGTGATTTGACTAGGAAGCAAATATTAATTAAACCATGTATCCATTCAACATGTATTTTTGAACTCCTCTTAAGCTAAGCACTGTAGGATATACAAAGATAGGTTGGACATGAGCCCCACCTCCTGGGGTTGAACATTGGGTAAGAAAAGGAAGATGTATCTATACTTAATGACAATATGAAATAAAAATATAGCATGTAATGAGCAAAGTAGATCCAAAATATGGGGGAGTTTAAAGGGACGGGAAACTATGTTCACATGTGGAAGCATCAGAGTCAAAAGATTTCAGTGAACAAAATACAGTTGACCCTTGAACAACGGGGTTTTTAACTGCATGGATCTACTTACACATGGATTTTTTTTCACCAAATACATACCACAGTACTACAGAATCCCATAGTTGGTTCAATTTGTGGTCGCAGAACCAGACATTTGGAGGACTGACTGTAGAGTTACATGCAGATTTTCTGCAGAAAGGAGGTTCAGCACCCCTAACACCCCCACACTCCACCCCAACACACGTGGTTCAAGGGTCAACTGTACATCCGTTTTTTGTCCTTTGCAGTAAATATACTGGCGAGTCATCCCAGCATCCTACTGCTGGAAGAGGCATTGTCAGTAAATAATTATATGTGAAAGGATATAATAAATAATTATATGTGAAAGGATGTAACTATTTCTGTAATAAAGATTTGTAGAAAGAACCAACAGGGAACAAGCTCATTTCTCTCCTCTTCAGATGAAGAATGTGAATTGTCTTGTTTCCTACTGAACTTTCCTGAAATTCAAGGCCGTCGACAGCGTAACCTCCACCTTCTTACCTCAGTTCCCTTAAATGCACATGATGCCCAACCTGATCAATGACCTGTGACCACAGAATGAATGGCCAATGCTTTCTCACTGTCTCTAGTTGCTGCAGCCTACCAAAACGCCAGGTCATTGTTGGAATCCTGCTTATTTGAGGTTGTTCTATAATACAGTTCCTTCCCTAACCTCCCTGACCCTCCCTTCCCTAACCTCCTGCCCACCAAACAGACCCTCCCCTGCCCCTATGCAGCAGAGTATAATTTGCACTTTTTAAGACACCCTGGCTTCCTAGGTGGCGCAGTGGTGAAGAATCTCCCTGCCAACACAGGAGACTCAAGAGTTGTGGGATCAATCCCTGGGTTGGAAAGATCTCCTGGAGAAGGAAATGGCAACCCGCTCTGGTATTCTTGCCTGAGAAATCCCATGAACAGAGGAACCTGGTGGGCTACAGGTTCACAAAGAGTCAGACACAACTGAACAACTGAACACACACACACAATTACACTCTACTTGACACTTCGTTTCACACACTTTTCTGTATTTGGTCCCAACTTAATTGTAAATTCCTTGAGGGCTGGGACTGTGTCTTCTTTTTACTAATACCCACAGCATTTAATACAATAAATTATTTTTCCTTTGTATAATCTTCAATTATTTCTGGAAATGGTGCCTGTGGTGGTTAAGTAACTGAGAGCATCAGTTCAGTTCAGTTGCTCAGTCATATCCGATTCTTTGCAACCCCATGAATCGCAGCACGCCAGGCCTCCCTGACTATCACCAACTCGCGGAGTTTACCCAAACTCATGTCCATCGAGTCGGTGATGCCATCCAGCCATCTCATCCTCTGTCATCCCCTTCTCCTCCTGCCCCCAATTCCTCACAGCATCAGGGTCTTTTCCAATGAGTCAACTCTTCGCATAAGGTGGCCAGTGTATTGGAGTTTCAGCTTCAACATCAGTCCTTTCAGTGAACACCTAGGACTGATCTCCTTTAGGATGGACTGGCTGGATCTCCTTGTAGTCTAAGGGACTCTCGAGAGTCTTTTCCAACACCACAGTTCAAAAGCATCAATTCTTCAGCACTCACCTTTTTCACAGTCCAACTCTCACATCCATACATGACCACTGGAAAAACCATAGCCTTGACTAGATGGACTTTTGTTGGCAAAGTAATGTCTCTGCTTTTTAATATGCTCTCTAGGTTGGTCATAACTTTCCTTCCAAGGAGTAAGCGTCTTTTAATTTCATGGCTGCAATCACCATCTGCAGTGATTTTGGAGCCCCCCAAAATAAATTCTGACACTGTTTCCTCTGTTTCCCCATCTACTTCCCATGAAATGATGGGACCAGATGCCATGATCTTAGTTTTCCTGAATGTTGAGTTTTAAGGCGACTTTTTCACTCTCCACTTTCACTTTCATCAATAGCCTTTTTAGTTCCTCTTCACTTTCTGCCATAAGGGTGATGTCATCTGCATACAATTTTTTACTGAAAATTGATATAGGCAGACTCTCCAAGTTGGTATGGGAAAATGATGGGTTCATTTGGTATTTATGTCTAAGAGAATTAAATTACCACATTGACAAAATAATTGTAGGAGGGACTTCCCAGGTGGTACAGTGGTTGGGAGGCTGCCTGCCAATGAAGGGGACATGGGTTTGATCCCTGGACCGGGAAGATTTCATGTGCCTCGAAGCAACTGCTGAGCCTGTGCACTTGAAGCCCACGCTTCGCACAAGAGAAGCCACTGCAATAAGAAGCCCATGAACTGCAATAAAGAGTATCCTCCACTTGCCGCAACTAGCGAGAGCCCGTGTACAGCAAAAGAAAACCCAGCACAACTAAAAAATGAATATTTTTTTAAATGGATGTCTTAAAAAATAGCAATAATTACAGAATAACTTGTTTTCATGTGTAAAGACTCCAAGCACAGAGACTGAGTACAGCAAGATATCAACCCAATAGGTTCTTATTAGTTGAAAATGTCTTCATCCTGTCTTCTTCACTCCTTTTCTACACCTCAGGGAAATTTTCGTTATTGAAAATGAGAACACTCATTATTATTCTTAAAACATGCAAATTACCTCTAATTAAACTTTGTTCTAACTCCTGAATGTTTTAAAATAGCCAATCCTATAAACAACATCTGAAAAAAAAATCAAAGTTGGTACATCATAAAATGATTAGTTAGCTAGAACATTATGTCAAGTTAATATCTATAAAATTGTGATTATTTTCACTGTAACCTCTTTCTCAAACGTTTATTTTCAACTCAATTTATTTAGCTCATTTTATGATTCACATGGAATCACTTAAAAAATCACCACATACTAGGAAGTGATTCACATATTCTATTTTTTTTAAATCCTTTGAAAATCCTGTTGCCCAGTTTTTACAGCTTAGGAATAAGACTCTGAACCAAGCCCTGACAGAGCCAGGATTTGTACCTAAGTCTGTCTCAATCCACAGCCCAAGCTCTCAGTCTCTGTGCTCTGGCAACTTTTTTTCTGAAAATGCCTGTTTAGTTCAGCCAGTTCAGTCACTCAGTCATGTCTGACTCTTTGTGACCCCATCAACTGCACCACACCAGGTTTCCCTGTCCATCACCAACTCCCAGAGCTTGCTCAAACTCATGTCCATCGAGTCAGTGATGTCATCCAACCATCTCATCCTCTGTCATCCCCTTCTCCTCCTGCCTTCAATTTTTCCCAGCATCAGGGTCCTTTCCAATGAGTCAGTTCTTCACATCAGGTGGCCAAAGTGTTGGAGTTTCAGCTTCAGCATCAGTCCTTCCAATGAATATTCAGGACTGATTTCCTTTAGGATGGATTGGTTGGATCTCCTTGCAGTCCAAGGGACTCTCAAGAGTCTTCTCCAACACCATAGTTCAAAAGCATCAATTCTTCAGCACTCAGCTTTCTTCACAGTTCAACTTTCATATCCATACATGACCACTGGAAAAACCATAGCCCTGACCAAACTGACCTTTGTCAGCAAAGTAATGTCTCTGTTTTTTAATATGCTGTCTAGGTTGGTTATAACTTTTCTTCCAAGGAGCAAGTGTCTTTTAATTTCATGGCTGCAGTTACCATCTACAGTGATTTTGCAGCCTAAAAAAATTAAGTGTCTCACTGTTTCCATTGTTTCACGTCTACCTGTCATGAAGTGATGGGACTGGATGCCATGATTTTAGTTTTCCAAACTGTTTATAAAACTGTTTAAAGAGCTACCTAACAAATGGCTAACAGGGAATGCAAGACCAAGCAGAGGCCTCAAATGTGCATGGCGACAACATAATCCCCTTACAAGATAACTTGAAGTAAACCTACGTCTCTGTTTTAAGACTGTAATCAATTACAATTAAGACAAAACCATGAACGAAACAGTTGGTCCTAAAATTATTTTATGCATTCAGATGCTATGTTGCAACATGCTTTAGTCTTTGTTGACTTGAAAAAGAAATTCCAAGATAGTGAACTAGACAAAGTACTAGTGAACTAAGGCAATGTAAGATAAATTTGAATAGACTCTGTTCTCTATCAAAGGTGACAGATTTACCTACTTTTCTGATATTCAAGAACATTCTTGCTGTTAAATTATTTTACCATAAACCCACTTTTATCCATCTTAAATATAAACTTCTATGTTTATAAAGTCCCTTTCAAGTAATTATGAGAAGTCATAAAACATAGCTAGTGAAGGAAATAATGATAGTTCATAAATCTATACTTATTTTTAAGAACTTCAGGTGTTAAACTCTACAGAATATTTTTTTCTTTTCCTCTGCAAACTATTCTTTATTTTTGTAAAGTCCTCACGATAAATTTTAGTGTTTTGATAGCTGTATTAAAACCTACTCTCTTTTATCTAAAGACTTGCTTGCACAGGCTACCAGACAGATGTGCTTGTTCTAATCTTGTCCCTAGCTGAGGTCATGGCTCAGCTGGTTCCCCATTTTGACCCCAACCCTGGAGATGTTGGTTCACCTGGAGGCAGGTGCCATCTGAAGTAGAGGAATGGTCTGTTTTCTCCATCAACGTCAGTTTCATGTCAATGGTTGTCAGGGGACGTTCGACTTTAAGGGATCCAATATGTTTTCTTCCTTTGTGTGCCATTTCTCAAGGACTCTCTGTTCCTTATCAGGTCCTGGGAAACAGGAATGAGCAGAGCTGCACGCAGTTCTCAGGACTGAGATCATGGGAAAGGGCACCTGTTTGGACTCCCTTCAGTGACTCTCTTCAGGTACTTTGTACTTAAAGGACTATCCATTTTGTTGCAACTGGTGAAATTTCATTCTTTTTAATGGCTGAGTCATCATTTTATTGAAGATGTATAAGCATGCATTCATACAAATAAAGTACCCTTGTTTCACTCGAGACTTGGGTCTCCTGTATCCCTCTTCCCGTTGACTCTAAGGTCGCAGTCTACGAAGACCATGACAAGTGGTTTCTGTTAAAATGACAGTCACATGGTAGCTGACACAAATGGTATTATCAGGCAGATCTGAAGAAGATTCGCTGGTAGTTGGTGATTCAGCTGGCACAAGTCATCTCTCCTCTACATGTCTTCTCATCCTCCATTGAGCTAGCTGATCCAGGAGGTCACAGGAATTCAGGACCAAGTGGAAACTACAGGGTCTCTTGAGCTTAAGCCCAGAATTGGCCTTCGTCACTTCAACCACATTCTATTGGACAAAATGAGTCAGGGTCAAGCTTTCATCCCTTGATGGGAGAAGCTTCGGAGTCACATTGCCAGGAGCACCAATATAAAAAGCCCTGGAGCCACTGGTGATCTTTCATAGCTAGGAGGACGCACAAACAGTGTCTTCACTCAGTGCACAGTGATACATACCTCATTCTCCCGTGGGTCCCTGTTCCCCTAGAAGTGCCCCTAACCAGCTGCCCATGCAGCTTTGCAGGAGGCCCTGTTCAACCCAGGGGCCAACCCAGCCCCTTCTCCCTTGGGATCATCTCCAGAAAGTCTGACTACACCTCGAGGAAGACAGACCAAGCCCCACAACAGAGTGAGGAGGACAGTTTGTCAGCCCTTTGTTCCCTCTCTTCCAGAAGAAATCCTCTTTCTTCTGTAGCTCCCACGACTTTGCTGGTGACAAGCTGTCAAGTCAAGTGAGCCTTCTTCAAATTGAGAAGGACTCAGGAAGCTAAGGGACCACAGCCTTTCTCCCTTTGTACCTGGCCTTGGGAATTTGGCATATTTTTAAAACTTCTGCTCTCTCTATAATAATATGGAGGTAATGTGATTAAAAAAAAAAAAGTTACTGTGGGAGAATACAAAGGACAACTCTAGGTATAATAATCTTTGGAAGCATCCCTAAAGGGTGATATTAGAGCTGAGACCTGAATGTCAACTCTGCAAAGATCAGCGGCAGGAGCAGCTGGTACAGAAGCTCTGAGCAGGCTGAGATGGTTCATGAACTTAAAAAGGCCTCCTTGGCTAGAAAGTGAAAAGTCACTCAGTTGTGTCCAACACTTTGTGACCCCATGGACTATACAGTCCATGGAATTCTCTGGGCCAGAATACTGGAGTAGATAGCCTTTCCCTTCTCTAGGGGATCTTCCCAAACCAGGGATGGAACCTACGTCTCCTGCATTGCAGGCAGGTTCTTTACCAGCTGAGCCACAAGGGAAGCCCAAGAATAATGGAGTGGGTAGCCTATCCCTTCTGCAGCGGATCTTGCCTGGAAGGGGTGAGCTAAGGAGGGAATGGTTAGAAATGTCAGGGTCTAGGGTCAAGTCCTGTAGGACCTTTTAGGCCCTGGTGACCAATGACAAGTGCTCAGTCATGTCTGACTCTCTGAGACCTCAGGAACTGTAACTGGCCAGGCTCCTCTGCCCATGGAATTTTTCCATGCCAGAATACTGGAGCAGATTGCCATTTCCCTCTCCAGGGGGTCTTCCTGACTCAGGGATTGAACTTGAGTCTCTTGCATCTCCTGCACTGGCAGGCAGATTCTTTACCACTAGCATCACCTGATCGTTGGTCTCTGGCTTACCCATGGAGAACGGGAGTGCAGCAAGGTGAGAGTAAAAATGAGGAGACCAGTTCTCAAGTTGTTGTATCTAGGCAAAGGTGGCTGTAATGACGGGGCTAGTTTTAAAAGGAAAGAATTCAACAAATTCAAGGCACATTTTAGACGTGAACACAAGAGACTTTTAACATAGCTTAGGCCAACCATGTGTTGATATTCATTTTAGTCAAGACAAATTATATACAAAGTTGCTTTGTTTTCAAAAGCTCATTCTTTAAGGAAAAGGGGAGAAGGGAGAACTTCCTGGTAAATGACAGATAAGCCTCATGTGTCACAGTTTGTGTTTGAGTGCTAGAGGTACGAGTCCTCCTAAGTGAGACCCCGTCACGTCACAGGGGAGAGGGGGTCAAGAGAGGGAAGGGATGACCCAGAATCATGTGGTCGTATCTAAGATTCAACAGATGGGAGCAGCAGATTCTGCCCTTGAAACCAGATTTCTCCCACAGAAGGTACAACGTTCGTAGCCATTTTGCTCTTTGAACCTGGATGGAAGTTGCTATCGACCTGGATGATTCCTGTCCAACCTCCTTGGAGAAACTGAGGGAATAAGGGGAGCAGGAGGCAGCGGGAAGGAGGAGGGTGTGCTGGAGAGAGAGAGAGTCCCAGAAACAGGCTGCTTTCATTTCATGGACCCTAATTATCTTCACGCAGCAGAGATGCTTGTAGATATAAAGAGTGAAAGGGAAAACTAGACACTGTATTTTATGCGTTTGATGGGCTTGGCGAAATAAATCAAACTTTAAAATTCTGTGTTGAGCTAGTGTTTAGGTTTCCTAATGCAAAACTTGGCAAAACATTGTTTTAATAATCCAGTGATTTAAGCCTGGGGCTTCACTTTTTAAGCTATGTAAACGCCCACATGCAGTCACACAGCAACTTGATAAAGCAGAGAAGTTGGGTGTGTGACTGGCTGAGCCCAGGCCACGGCTCAGCGCAGCAGCCTCAGTGATCTTAGAAGGACGTGGTCCCTTCCGTGGCACGCTGAGGTCAGTGGGAAAAAAAAAAAAAACAGTAGGACTGACTCGATTTCCTGATATTTCCTCCTTTGTGTAATGATCCTTCAGTATTTTGGAGGCTGTGGGTTTATTTTGGGAAAAGAGAAGGAAAAAATAACCCTGGTTTAAGAAACTGATATGCATGTAATTTTTTTTTTTTAATATTGAAGTCACATTCGGTTCATATAGTTCAGTTCCGTTCACTCGCTCAGTCGTGTCCGACTCTTCGTGACCCCATGAATCGCAGCACGCCAGGCCTCCCTGTCCATCACCAACTCCTGGAGTTCACTCAGACTCATGTCCATTGAGTCAGTGATGCCATCCAGCCATCTCATCCTCTGTTGTCCCCTTCTCCTCCTGCCCCCAATCCCACCCAGTATCAGAGTCTTTTCCAATGAGTCAACTCTTCTCATGAGGTGGCCAAAGTACTGGAGTTTCAGCTTTAGCATCATCCCTTCCAAAGAAATCCCAGGGCTGATATCCTTCAGAATGGACTGGTTGGATCTCCTTGCAGTCCAAGGGACTCTCAAGAGTCTTCTCCAACACCACAATTCAAAAGCATCAATTCTTCGGCGCTCAGCCTTCTTCACAGTCCAACTCACACATCCATACATGACCACAGGAAAAACCATAGCCTTGACTAGACCTTAATCGGCAAAGTAATGTCTCTGCTTTTGAATATACTATCTAGGTTGGTCATAACTTTCCTTCCAAGGAGTAAGCGTCTTTTAATTTCATGGCTGCAATCACCATCTGCAGTGATTTTGGAGCCCCCCAAAATAAAGTCTGACACTGTTTCCAAAGTTTATAAGTTTTAAGATGGCAGGCTAAAGCACAATTCTGTTTTATTCCCATTCCCCCCCCCCTTTTTTTTTTTGTTCATTGCTCACAAGAAATGGAATAGTTAACTAACGATCTTACCTATAAGGGGTCAAAATAACTAGATGATTTGGTCTCTCTTTTAAAAATTAAATATAACATCAGTTAAATTGACCAGTCCGATAGTTTTGTGTGTATAGTTGACAATTTAACAGGGAAGCAAGAGCTACTCAATAGTTTTGTGAGAAGAATTTAGGGGAAAAGAGGAAAATCTGCAGTGGTAAGAAAATTGTTCTCTCTACAATTTGCTGCTCTGAATAAATTACTGATGGAATGAACAGAGTGACTGTAGGTATATCAACATTTGACCCCTGCCTTATTATTGTCTTCTCTATATCGAAAAGAACCTATTCATGTATTGAACCATTTCTTTGTGTATTCAGGATTACAAAACTATCTGATAATCATTTATGAAAGCATCTATGAGGTTGTGTTACAAATTTTTACTATTCTTTGCTTATGTTAGGACTTCCCTGGTGGCTCAGACGGTAAAGCGTCTGTCTACAATGCAGGAGACCTGGGTTCGATCCCTGGGTCAGGAAGATCTGCTGGAGAAGGAGATGACGATCCACTCCTGTACTATTGCCTGGAAAATCCCATGGACAGAGAAGCCTGATAGGTTACAGTCCATGGGGTCGCATATAAGCAGGGTCTAATTTAAGGTAAAATTATTCACATTTTTAAATCATTTATATACACACATGAAACCATAATTTTGAAATTATTTACAAACAGCAAGATATACTCTTTAAGTGATCAAAAGTAAATCAGTTCTTAGGCCTTTCTCTGCCTTTCCTCTCAGTGAATCTCCTCAAGGGTGTGGTCTGCAAAGGGGCTCTGAGCAGATACTGCCAGAGACAAGGAATCTTTTCACTTGATGCAGATGGGTTTGAACAAGAGGACCAGATTATTTCTTTCCAAGCAGGCACACTTTCAAGAGTGATAGGAAGTTCTGTGACTATTATAACAACGGATATAAATGCCTGTGAGACAGCCGCAGATTTGGTGTGTGCTCAATAAACAAAACAAAATATCAACAAAGGGAC
This sequence comes from Capricornis sumatraensis, assembly GCF_032405125.1. Lineage (NCBI taxonomy): Eukaryota > Metazoa > Chordata > Mammalia > Artiodactyla > Bovidae > Capricornis > Capricornis sumatraensis. The sequence goes on from NC_091079.1 coordinate 11,107,900, forward strand.
AGGCCTTTATATATAGATATTTATATTTAGGGTTGATTTCTAAGAATCAGACTGGGACCTAAGTAACTATGGCCCGGTGAAGGCCCCTGATCGCTGCTCCAGCACTTTAAGCTTTCCTAAGAGCCGTGTTAATTGGCCAGCTTATCTCCAGGGCCTGAGCTGTGAATCTTCCCGTTCTAAAATAACTCTTGGGATGCTTGCAGAAGTTAATGTGCTTCCCTAAGCACCTTTCACCAGAGAGTGACCTGTGTTGTGTTCTAAGCAAAGTGAGTCTTTAGAAGAGATAGCTAGTGGGAATCTCCCATATAGCACAGTGAGCTCAGATCTGCTCCTGATGACCTAGATGGGTGGGATGGGGGTAGGTGGGAGGAAGGTCCAAGAGGGAGGGATATAGGTGCACATAGAGTTGATGCACTTCATTGTATAGCAGAGGCTAACGCAGCATCATAAAGTAACCATACCCCAATTTAAAAAAATAAAAATCAGAGTCTCCTATCGTACCATGTTTGTGTTGTTCCATTTCTTCACGGTTTTATATTGACACCCATTTAAATGAATTAATTAGTATCACAGGTACTTTTTTATAAATAAAATAAAAACTTCAATCCTCTATTATGTCACCTCATGCTGTGTAAGCATAATGGATTTTTAAAATTAATATACGTGTGTGTGTGTGTGTGTGTGCAAGCTTCAGAGAATGTTGAAAGCATTACTGAACCTTAGGAGTCCTCGTTAAGTTAGATTGTGAACTATAAAAAATGAATGCATGACCTAGAGAGATCAAGTGCAATGCAATACTTAAGGAGAACACATGCTCCAACTGACTTCTTATAAAAAGCTGCTGCTGCGAAGTTGCTTCAGTCCTGTCCAACTCTGTCCCAAAAGGGGCGTTTGTAAATTGCAGCTGGCTTTGGTTAATACTTTGGTAATTTACAAGGTTGGAGTATTTGGCTTTGTGTTTTAGTTGAAGATGAAAGAGAAAATAGAATCTTTCTTCATGAAGAATCAAGAGGTTCTAAAGACCGAAAGCTTTGTATACAGTAGGATAATACATAATATGTATGTGTATGGATTCATCCACATATATATTCTAATAAATATATGTTTTAATACAATAAATATTTATTAAGTTCCTCCCACTGTTTTTACTCCTTGGGAAACAATCACTAACAGGGCAGATAAGATGAATTGTGATGGAAAGTTAATTGAGATGGAGACAGCTCCAAATGTTTCCATCAATACTCCTGGTTTAACAGTTGCAGATGTGTTTAACGATTCTTCTAGGTGAGAGGAACACATAATAGTTTTTCATGCACCAGTGCTATGTTCCAACAGGAAAACTGAATTTAATTTCTGTGAATTATTATCTCCTACTGGTTTAAAAAACTGAAAGCCTTCTGAATATGCTTCCTTATTATGTATTCAACATTCATTGATTCAACAAATATTTCCAGAGTGCTACCATGTCCTAGGCACTGTTGAGACACAAAAATGAACAAAATGATTTTTCTTCTTTCATACAACTTCTATCCCTAAGGAAGTGATAGATACTTACTTCAGAAATTTATGACTAATGAGCGGAAAGTCAAATGGTGACATATGTGATGGAGGAAAATAAAGCAAGGAAGGAGTTACATTTTAAAAAGAGGGGTCAGAGGGCTCGCTGGAAAGGTAACATTTGAACAGAAACCTGAAAGAAGGCCCAGAGTGAATCATGGAGACACAGTGGTAAACTGGAGACATTGAGGCAGAAGGGAACGTGTGCAAAAGTCTTGAGTTTGGAACATATTTAATATATTCAAGGAAACCACAAGTGCCAGAGGTCCTGATGATGGGAAGTGGAGTGAGAGAACAGAGCTGAGAGCTGGACCGCCTTTAATTGCTGGGTATGGTCATGTGGGAAAGATACACTGGCAATAAAAAGTCACTCATCTGAAGAAGAGTGGATAATTTAGAAGAGACTGCCCGACTCTTTTTTAGTTTGTTTATCCTATTAAATTCTTTCTGGGCTTTTCCTTTCTCATCCTTGAGATAAAAATATGTCAGCTTCAGGCTATGGCTGTAAAATGAGATTTCTGAAATAACTTTGCTTTCCTGTGGGTGTTTTTTTTTTTTTTTTTTTTTTGGGCAAATACAACATCCAATCCCTGAACTGTCATTCAAAAAATAATTTATGAAAAATAAAGCAATAACATTTATCCCAATTCTGGAAACCATATGGTAAGTTACTAGACAAATAAAAGATGTTCTGGCCTGTCTTCTGTATGTGTAACTGTGTATGTGTAATATGTATAATTGTATTTAAAAAATCTGTTCATAGTACATGAAGAACCTAGCCCCATTTCAAATTGCATAAAATCTTTAAATACTCATTACTCATTGGCAAGTGGGTTATGGACTGGTGGGGAAGATACTGAATACTTTCTCACAGTGTTAGCAAAAGTACCAAAGAGGAAAAAAGTAAAACCTCCAGAAGCAAGGAATAATTCTGTTTTATATATGTTAAATGTATATTTTCATCTATCTGTTGTGACCCCATGGACTGTAGCCTACCAGGCTCCTCCGTCCGTGGGATTCTCCAGGCAAGAATACTGGAGTGGGTTGCCATTTCCTTCTCCAGGAGATCTTCCCAACCCAGGGATTGAACCCGGGTCTCCCGCATTGTAGGCAGACACTTTACCATCTGAGCCACCAGGGAAGTCTGTATATGTATATAATTAGGTTCATAGATTTTTAATTGCCTATAAAAATACATTTTTCTTTCCTCATGCTTTTTACGTCCATATGATGGTTAGGCATCATAGAATAATGGTTAAAATCTTTGGGGTTTATACTTATGAGGAAATACCTTATATGCATCAATCCATGTAAGAAAAATAGAGTCCCTGTTTACTATCTCTCAAGAAATACTCTCGTAATTTTGTGAAAAATAGTGCCTTGCAAATTGTGCATGTATAACTATTACAAACAAAAAGCAAGCAACAACAATTTCACCAGAAATTACGAACTAACCTCTGCCTGTCATGTCATTTCAAGTGCCAAAAGTCAATATTTTTGCTACCTCAAATGTAAATGAAAGTCTAGGGATAGAAATTACCACATTAACAGGAATAGTTTACTACAATATTTTAAATATGATGGTAAAATGTAAGTTACATTTAAAATATGACTGATGACTTGAAAGTCTTATTTCAAGTAATACTTGCTTGCAAATTATTTTAAATATTATTCTAGAGCATTTTTATATATTCCTAGAAGATTATGAGCCAGCCTATTAACTTTTAACAGAAGCGACAACATTTAACCGTTATTTTAAAAATGACCTTTGTCAGATTAGAGTTTCTATAAATTCTGTAAAAGTCAAGATTTTCATTTTCAATAAGCCATCATAAAGACATGTAGGACATCAAGATCATAGATGTAACTACCAGCAAAATGTTAGGGTTCAGAAATAATTATATCTATCTTAAAAATAGACCATGTTTTCTACCTTTGGGGATTGCTTTTGCAGGGCAGGGGAGTGGGGTAGGGATATAGTATATCATTACCAATTTTTTTCACATTCATCGTGTAATTGTAAGAGGTACATAATATATTAAACCATGTCCACTCTGTTTCAAAAATTAGATATGCTTGACCTCACAAAGTCTGCTTTGTACAAAACAGTTCTGAGTAGTCTCATTAGGAACAAAAAGAAAAATTTTCATAGCTCTTTATTGCTATTTATATTTTCAAAAGATAACAAAATAAGTCAAAATGTTAATAGAGACTAGTACGCTATCATCAAAATTTAAAAATAAAAAACCTAGTAGCATTATAAAAATAAACCAAGTTTGAAACTCAGCCTTTTATTATTTCAAGAAATATTTGAGGCATGAGGCAGGGTGCTCAGGATTGGTGCACTGGGATGACCCTGACGGATGGGATGGGGAGGGAGGTGGGCGGGAGGGTCAGGATGCGGGACACGTGTTCACCCATGACTGATTCATGTGAATGCATGGCAAAAACCACCACAATATTGTAAAGTAGTTATCCTCCAATTAAAATAATAAATAAATAAATTAGATGAAAAAAAATTTGGACTAAACATTGAATGTCAGAATTCATTAAGAAAGAAAGATACTGCTTCCATGCAATTCAATCAGCAAAGTGTGATCGACAATAAATAGCTTCATATCTTTCTTTAATAAAAATTAACTGTCAAACATGGAATTTTCTTTTCATTAATAATCATGAAAAATGCTGGGCTGGAGGAAGCACAAGCTGGAATCATGATTGCTGGGAGAAATATCAATAACCTCAGATATGCAGACAATACCAACCACCCTTATGGCAGAAAGTGAAGAAGAACTAAAGAGCCTCTTGATGAAAGTGAAAGAGGAGAGTGAAAAAGTTGCCTTGAAGCTCAACATTCAGAAAACTAGGATCATGGCATCCAGTCCCATCACTGTTTGGCAAATAGATGGGGAAACATTGGAAACAGTGGCTGACGTTATTTTTCTGGGCTCCAAAATCACTGCAGATGGTGACTGCAGCCATGAAATTAAAAGACGTTTACTCCTTGGACGGAAAGTTATGACCAACCTAGATAGCATATTCAAAAGCAGAGACATTACTTTGCCAACAAAGGTCCATCTAGTCAAGGCTATGGTTTTTCCAGTGGTCATGTATGGATGTGAGAGTTGGACTGTGAAGAAAGCTAAGTGCCGAAGAATTGATGCTTTTGAACTGTGGTGTTGGAGAAGACTCTTGAGAGTCCCTGGACTGCAAGGAGATCCAGCCAGTCCATTCTATAGGAGATCAGTCCTGGGGGTTCACTGGAAGGTCTGATGTGGCAGTTGAAACTCCAATACTTGGGCCACCTGATGCAAAGAGCTGACTCATTTGAAAAGACCCTGATGCTGGGAAAGATTGAGGGCAGGAGGAGAAGGGGACGACAGAGGGTGAAATGGTTGGATGGCATCACTGACTGGATGGACATGGGTTTGAGTTGACTCTGGGATTTGGTGATGGAAAGGGAGGCCTGGCATGCTGCAGTTCATGGGGTGACAAAGCATTTGACACGACTGAGTGACTGAACTGAACTGAACTGATATAAACCACTTTGTGATTAACAAATTATAATCTATTGATGCAGCAAAATTACTACTACCTCACATTTTAAGCTTTAAAAGAAAAATTTAGAAAATATAATAAAATATAGCATTTTGTTTTTTTGGACTTTTCTGTGTGTTTTAAGCACTATCTTGAGAATTTTAATATAAAGAAATCTACCTGATTGGTTTATATCCAAGCCAAAATGTTAAATGAAACTAAACAGTTCAAGCAATGCTTGTTTCTTTGGCTGCACTCAGCAGAAATGTAAAGTGAAAATATCTATTTGTCTAAGATGTTGACAGAAATTTTGTGTACAGAAATTTTCCTGATGTGATGTAATCTTTTAATTACAGGACTCTCTCTGTCAATGTATTAAGAGCAGGGAGCCGGAAATCCTCCCTCACCAATATCACTACCCCCTTCCATATTCATGTTCTTCATGTGATGCTTAATTTCTTTTGTAATATTATCACATCATTTATTTATTTATTTCAAATTTAATTTTTATTTTGTTTTGAGGTATAGTTAATTTACATGGTTGTCCCAATTTCAGATATGCAACAAAGTGATTCAGTTATACATATACATAAATTCACTCTTTTTCAAATTCTTGTTCCACATAGATTTGTTGTAATCCACACAGTCATAGGCTTTAGCATAGTCAATGAAGCAGAAGTAGATGCTTTTTTGGACTTTGCGTGCTTTATCTGTGATCCAGCAGAGGTTGGCAATTTGAGATCTGGTTCCTCTGCCTTTTCTAAATCCATCTCGTGTCTCTGGAAGTTCTTGGTTCACATATGTTGAAGCCTAGCTTGAAGGATTTTGAGTATTACCTTGCTAGCACGTGTGCATATGTGCTCAGTGCCGACCCTTTGTGACCCTGTGGACCGTAGCCTGACAGGCTCCTCTGTCCATGGGATTTTCCAGGCAAGAATACTGGAAATGAGCACAATTTATGGTAGTCTGAACAGGCTTTGGCCTTGCTTTTCTTTGGGATTGGAATGAAAATTAACCTTTTCCAGTCCTGCAGCCACTGCTGACTTTTTCAAATTTCCTGACATATTGAATGCAACACTTTAATAGCATCACTTTATAGGAATTTAAATAGCTCAGCTGGAATTCCATCACCTCTGCTAGCTTTGTTCATAGTAATGCTTCCTAATGCTCACTCGACTTCACACTCCAGGATATCTGGCTCTAGGTGAGTGGCCACACCTTCGTGGTTATCCAGGTCACTAAGACCTTTTTTGTATAGTTCTGTATATTCACGACACCACTTCTTAATCTCTTCTGCTTCTGTTAGTTCTTTAACATTTCTGTCCTTTATTATGACCATCTTTCCATGAAATGTTCCCTTGGTATCTCCAATTTTATTGAATAGATCTCTAGTCTTTCCCCTTCTATTGTTTTCCTCTACTTCTTTGCACTGTTCATTAAAGAAGGCTTTCTTATCTCTCCTTGCTGTTCCCTGGAACTCTGCAATCAGTTGAGTATATCTTTCCCTTTCTCCTTTGTTTCTTTTCTTTTCTCAGCTATTTTTAGACTCTTCACACCACCATTTTGCCTTCTTACATTTACTTTTCTTTGGGATGGTTTTGGTCACTATCTCCTGAACAGTTACAAACCTCTGTCCATACTTCTTCAGGCACTCAGTCTACTAGCTCTAATCCCTTGAATCTATTCATCACCTTCACTGTATAATAATAAGGACTTTGATTTAGGTTATCCTAGAGGATCTAGTTGTTTTCTGTACCTCCTCAATTCAAGTCTGAATTTTGCAATAAAGAACTCATAATCTGAGCCACAATCAACTCCATGTCTTGTTTTTTCTGACTGTATAGAGCTTCTCTATCTTCAGCTACAAAGAATATAATCAATTTGATTTTGGTATTGACCATCTGGCGATGTCCATGTGTAGTCATCTCTGATGTTGCTTGAAGAGGGTGTTTGCTATGACCAGTGTGTTTTCTTGGCAAAACTTTGTAACATTTGCCCTGCTTCATTTGGTACTCCAAGAACAAACTTGCCTATTACTCCAGGTATTTCTTGACTTCCTGCTTTTGCATTCCAGTCCCTGATGTTGAGAAGGACATCTTTTTTGGTGTTAGTTCTAGAAGGTCTTGTAGGTCTTCATAGAACAGTTTAACTTCAGCTTCTTCAGCATTAGTAGTTGGGGCATAGACTTGGATTACTGTGATATTTGAATGGTTTGCCTTGGAAATGAACAGAGATCATTCTGTCATTTTTTGAGACTGCACACAAGTACTGCATTTCAGACTCTTTTGTTGACTGTGAGGGTTACTCCATTTCTTCTAAGGGATTCTTGCCTGCAGTGCAATAGTCATTTGAATTAAACTAGCCAATTCCCACTCATTTTAGTTCATTGACTTAAAATGTTGATGTTTACTCTTGCCATCTCCTGCTTGACCATGTTCAATTTACCTTGATTCAAGGACCTAACATTTCAGGTTCTTATGCAATATTGTTCTTTATAGAGTCAGACTTTACTTTTACCACCAGACACATCCACACCTGAGCATAATATCCACTTTGGCCCAGCCCCTTCATTTTTCTGGAGCTACTTCTCTGCTTTTGCCCGGTAGCATATTGAACACCTGTGGGGCTCATCTTCCAGTGTCATATCTTCTTGGCTTTTCATACAGTTCATAAGGTTCTTATGGCAAGAATACTGAAATAATTTGTCATTCCCTTCTCCAGTGGACCATGTTTTGTCAAAATTTTCCACCATGATCCATCCATCTTGGGTGACCCTGCCCCACATGGCTCATAGCTTCATTGAGTTACATAATGCTATGACCCATGTGATCATTTTAGTTAGCTTTCTGTGATTGTGTTTTTCATTCTGGAGGCTATGGGATTTTAGTTATTGCTTATTCTGTCTGCCCTCTGATGGATAAGGATAAGAGGTTTGTGCAAGAGCTTCCCAATGGGAGGGACTGGCTGTGGGGAAAACTGGTTCAAAATTGGGGAAAAGAAGTATGTCAGAGCTGTGTATTTTCACCCTGCTTACTTAATTTATGTGCATGGTACATCATGTGAAATGCCAGACTGGATAAATCACAAGCTGGAATCAAGTTTGCTGGGTAAAATATCAGTAACCTCAGATATGCAGATGACACCACTCTAATGACAGAAAGTGAAGAGGAACTAAAAGCCTCTTGATGAAGGTGAAAGAGGAGAGTGAAAAAGCTGACTTAAAACTCAACATTGAAAACATGAAGATCATGGCACCCATTCCCATCACTTCATGGGAAATAGATGGGGGAAAAGTGGAAACAGTAGCAGCTTTTATATTCTTGGGCTCCAAAATCACTGTGGACAGTGACTGTAGCCATGAAAATGCTCTTACTCCTTAGAAGAAAAACTTTGACAAACGTAGACAGCATATTCAAAAGCAGAGATATCACTTTGTTGACAGAAAGTCCTTTTGTCAAAGTTATGATTTTTCCAGTAGCCATGTATGGATGTGAGAATTGGACCATAGAGAAGGTGAGTCACCAAAGAATTGATGCTTTCAAACTGTGATGCTAGAGAAGACGCTTGAGGGTCCCTTGTACAGCAAGAAGATCATGCCAATTTATCCTAAACAAAATCACCCGTCAATACTCACTGGAAGGACTGATGCTGAAGCTCCAATACTTTGGCCACATGGTGCAAAGAGCCAACTCATTGAAAAGACCCTGATTCTGGGGAAAGATTGAGGACAGGAGGGGAAGGACAGAGGATGAGATGGTTGGATGGCATCACTGACTCAATGGACATGAGTTTGAGCAAATTCTGGGAGATAGTGAAGGACAGGGAAGCCTGGCGTGCTGCAGTCCATGGGGTTGCAAAGAGTTGGACACGACTTAGTGACTGAACAGCAACAACAATATTTTTTTACAGAATATTGAGTAGAGTTCCCTGTGCTATAGATACGTTCTTGTTGTGTATCTATTTAATGCATAGTAGTGTGTACATTTCAACCCCAAACTACTAACATCCCTCCTTCCCACATTTACCCTTTAGTAACCATCAGTTTGTTTTCAAAGTCTGTGCGTCTTTTCTGCTTTATCAACAAGTCCATTTGTATCATATTTTTAGATTCTACATACAGGTTATATCATCAGATATTTAACTTTCTCTGTCTGACTTACTTCAACAGGTATGATAATCTCTAAGTTCATCCATGTTGCTGAAAATGACACTATTTCATTCTTTTTTTATGGTTGAGTAATATTCAATTGTATATACGTACCACATCTTCTTTATCCAGTCATCTGTTGATGGACATTTAGGTTGCTTCCATGTCTTAGCTATTGTACACAGTGTTACAATGAATATTGGGGCACATGTGTCCTATTGTACCATGTTTTTCTCCAGATATAGGCCCAAGACTGGGATTGCTGGATCAGATGCTAGCCCTATTTTTAGTTTTTAAAGGAACCTCCATACTGTTCTCCATGATGGATGTAGCAATTTATATTCACATCAACAATGTAGGAAGGTTCCCTTTTATACACATCCTCTCCAGCATTTATTATTTGTAGATTTTTAAATTATGGTCATTCTGACCAGTGTGAGGTAATATCTCATATAATTTTGATATGCATTTCACTAATAATTAACAATGTTAAACATATTTTCATGTGTTTCTTGGCCATCTATATATCTTCTTTGGAGATATGTCAGTTTAGATCTTCTGCCCACTTTTCAAATAGGTTGTTTCTGTTTTTAATATTAAGCTGCATGAGCAGTTTGTGTATTTTGGAGATTAATCCTTTGTCAGTTGCTTGGTTTGCAAATATTTTCTCCCATTCTGTGTGTTGTCTTTTCATTTTATTTGTGGTTTACTTTGCTGTACAAAAGATACTAAGTTTAATTAGATCCCATTGGTTTATTTTTGTTTTTATTTCCATTACTCTAAGAGATGGATCCAAAAAGATATTGCTGCAATTTATGTCTGAGAGTGTTCTGCCTATGTTTTCTCTAGAGTGTTAGAGTATCTGGTCTTAAATTTAGATCTTTAATCCATTTTAAATTTATTTTTGTGTATGGTGTTAGAGAATGTTCTAATCTCATTCTTTTCATGTAGCTGTCCAATTTTCTTAGTGCCATGTATTGAAGAGAATGTCTTTTCTCCATTGTATATTCTTGGCTCCTTTGTAATAGATTATTTGACCATAGGTTGATGGGTTTATCTTTAGGTTTCGATGCTATCCTGTTGATCTGTATTTCCATTTTTGTGCCAGTACCATGCTTTTCTATTTATTGTAGCTTTGTAGTTTAGTTTGAAGTCAGGGAGCTTGTTTCCTCAAGATCCATTTTTCTTTCTCAAGATTGCTTTGGCAATTCAGGGTCTTTTGTGTCTCTATACAAATTAAAACAATTTTTTTTGTTCTAGTTCTATGAAGAATACCACTAGCAGTTTGATAGGGATTGCATTTAATCTGTTGATTGCCTTGGAGAGTGTAATCATTTTGACACTATTGATTCTTCTAGTCTAATGACATGGTATATCTTTCCATCTTTTTGTAATATTATTTTTCTTTCATCACCATCTTACAGGTTTCAGAGTACAGGTCTTTTACATCTTTAGGTAAGTAGGTTTAATCCTAGGTGTTTTATTGTTTTTATTGCAATGGTAAATGGGATTGTTTTCCAATTTTTTTTCTTCTGATCTTTCACAGTTAGTGTATAGAAATGCAGTGGATTTCTGTGTATTTATTTTGTATTCTGCAACCTTACCAAATTCATCAATGAGCTCTAGTAGTTTTCAGGTAGCATCTTCAGGCTTTTCAATGATTAGTATTATATCATCCACAAACAATAACATTTTTACGTATTTTTATCTAATTTACATCCCTTATTTCTTTTTCTTCTCTGATTTCTGTGGATTCCAATACTGTGCTGAATAAAACTGATAAGAGTGGGCATCCTTGTCTTGTTCCTGATCTTAGAGGAAATGCATTCAGTTTTTCACAGTTGACTATGGTACTAGTTGTGAGTTTGTCACATATGGCCTTATGTTGAGGTAGATTCTCTCTATGTTCATTTCCTGGAGAGTTTTTATCATAAATTAGTGTTGAATTTGGTCAAAAGATTTTTATGCATCTATTGAGATGATCATATGGTTTTTAACTTCAATCTGTTAATGTGGTATATCACACTGACTGATTTGCAGATATTGAAAAATTCTTGTATCCCTGGGATAAATCCCATTTGATCATGGTATATGATCAACTTAGTGTATTGTTGGATTTGGTTTTCTAATATTTTCTTGAGGATTTTTACATCTACGTTCATCAATGATATTGGCCTGTAATGTTGTCTTTTTGATGTATCTTTGTCTGGATTAGGTATCAAGGTGATGGTGGCATCATAGGATGAGTTTGGGAGTGTTCCTCCCTCTGGAATTTTTTGGTATAGGTTCAGAAGGATAGTTGGAGAAGGAAATGGCAATGCACTCTAGTACTGTTGCCTGGAAAATCCCATGAATGGAGGAGACTGGTAGGCTACAGTCCCTGGGGTCGCGAAGAGTCAGACATGACTGAGCGACTTCACTTTCACTTTTTATTCTCATGCATTGGAGAAGGAAATGGCAACCCACTCCAGTATTCTTGCCTGGAGAATCTCAGGGACAGAGGAGCCTGGTAGGCTGCTGTCTATGAGGTCACACAGGGTCAGACACGACTGAAGCAACTTAGGAGCAGCAGCAGAAGAAGGATAGGTGTTAACACTTTTCTAAATGTTCAGTAGAATTCGCCTGTGAAACCATCTGGTCCTGGACTTTTGTTTGTTGAAAGTTGGTTAACTACAGTTTCATTTTCAGTATGTGTGATTTGCCTGTTCATATTTTCTATTTCTTCCTGGTTCTTAGGAGATAGTAGCTTTCTAACAATTTGTCCATTTCTTCTAGGCTTGTCAATCATATTGGCATATAGTTTCTTCTTTTTCATTTCTAATTTCATTGGTATGCGCTCTTTCCCCTTTACCAACTATGGGTTTTGTTTGTTATTTCTCTAGTTGCTTTTTGTATAAGGTTAGATTGTTTATTAGATATTTCTCTTATTTTTTGAGGTAATTGTATTGTTATAAACTTCCCTCTGAAAATAGCTTGCTGCATCCCCAAGGTTTTTGGATCATTGTGTTTTCATTTTCATTTGTCTATAGATTTTTTTTTTCCTTTTTCTTTCCTCGGTGATCCATTGGTTGGGTGGTAGCATATTTTTTTTAGCCTCCACATGTTTGTGTTTTTCATAGATTTTTCCCCTATATTTCTAATTTCACTTGATTTCTAATTTCATAGTGTTGTCAAAAGATACTTGATATGATTTTAATTTTCTTAAATTTATCGAGATTTGCTTTGTGGCAAAGCTTGTAATCTATCCTGAAGAGTGTTGCATATGCACTTGAGAAGAATGTGTATTCTGCTGCTTTCAGATGGAATGTTCTATAATAGTGTTAGTTACTCAGTCATGTCTGACTCTTTGTCATCCCATGAACTGTAACCCACCAGACACCTCTGTCCGTGGGATTTTCCAGGCAAGAATACCGGAGTGTGTTGCCATTCTCTTCTCCAGAGGACGTTCCTGACCCAAGGATCGACCATTGGCCTCCTGCATTGCAGGCAGATTCTTTACCATATGAGCAACAAGTGTCAATTAAGTGTCATCTGCTACAAGTGTCATCTGCTTTAGTGTGTCATCTACGGCCTGTCTTCCCTTATTGATTTTCTATCTGGATAGTCTGTCCATTAATGTAAGTGTGGTGTTAAATTCTCCCACTATTGTTTTACTGTCTATTTCTTTTTTGTTGCTCTTATCATTTGTCTTATATATTGAGATTTCCCCTATTTTGGGTATATACATATTTATAATTATCATTGTTATATCTTTCCTTGGATCTATCCCTTAATCATTATGCAATATTCTTCTTTGTCTCTTGTAACAATCTTTATTTAAAGTCTATTTTGTCTGATATAATTATTGCTCCTTCAACTTTATTTTTATTTTCATTTTCGTTCAGTACCTTTCCCCATCACCTCTCTTTCAGTCTATATATGTCCCTGGGTCTGACGTAAGACTCATGCAGACAGCATATATATAGGTCTTGTTTTTGTATCCATTCAGTCAGTCTGTGTCTTTTGGTTGTAGCATTTAATCCATTTACATTTAAAGTAATTATAAATATGTATGTTCTTATTGACATTTTGTTAATTGTTTAGGATATGTTTTGGTAGGTCTTTTTTCTTCCCTTCCTCTTGTTCTCCTGTGATTTGATAACTATCTTTAGAGTAGTGTTTGGATTGCTTTTTCATTGTGTGTGTGTATATATCTATTTCATTAATAGATTTTTGACTTGCAGTTACCATAGAGCTTTGGCTTAGCAGTCTATATTTATATGTAAGATTGTTTTAAATTGCTAGTCTTTTAATTTCAAATGCATGTCCAGTGTTCTGCATTTGTACCCTCCTTTTCTCACCTTTCCTATATGTGTGCATTTGCTACTGAGCTTTCCTATTTTTAATTTTCTTGTTTCTAGTTGTGACCTTCTCTTTTCTGTCTAGAGAAGTTCCTTTATCATTTATTATAAAGCAAGTTTGATGATGATGAGTCCTTTCAGCATTTGCTTGTCTCTAAAGCTTTTGACTTTTCCACCAAAGCTGAATGAGAGCCATTCTGGGTAGATCATTATTCTTCATTCTGTTCTGCAACAGTTATTTCCACCAATCTCTCTTCCAGCTCACTCATTCATTCTTATACTTCATTTGTTCTGCTAATGATTCTAGCAATGAATTTTCACTTTAGTTATTGTATTGTTCATCTCTTTTGTTCTTTAAATCTTCTAGTTCTTCGATAAACAATGTTTGCTTCATCTCAGTCTGTATCTCCATTCTTTTTCCAAGATCTTGGATCATCTTTACAATCACTACTCTGAGTTTTTTCAGGCAGATTGCCTATCTCCACCTCACTTAGTTGTTCTAGAGTTTTATCTTATTTCTTCATTCAGAACATGTTTCTCTGTCATCTCACTTTTTCTAACTTTCTGTGTGGTCACTGTTTCTCAGGCTGCAGATTTGTAGTTTCTCTTGCTTCTGGTGTCTGCCCTCTGGTAGATGAGGTTGTTCCAGGAGCTTCTGCAGGCTTCCTGCTGGGAGGGACTGGTGCCTACCCACTTGTGTGTGGGAATGGTTGTCATCCCTCTGATAGGCAGGGCCATATCAAGGGTGTGTTTACAGGCAGCTGCACACTCAAAATGACTTTATGCAGCATATGTGTTAATGAGTGGGGCTGTGTTCCCACCCTGTTCATGGTGGTTTAGCCTGAGGTGTTCCAACACTAGAGCCTGCCAGCTATTAGGTGGGGCAATGTGTGAAACTTAGGTGTGAAAATGAGGACACTCAGGAGAGCTTTTGCAGATATTTCCACCACCAGTGTCCTTGCTTCCACAGTAAGCAAAAACTCACCCCCATCTTCTCAGGAGACTTTCCAAGACCTGCAGGTATCTATGGCCCAGATTCCTGTGGAACCACTGCTTTACCCTGTGACCCAATGCATGTGAAATCCTGTGTGTGCCATCTAAGAGTGGAGTCTTTGTTTCCCAACTATTGTGGAGCTCCTGTGATGAAACCCACTAGTCTTCAAAGCCAGATTCTCTGGGGCTCCTCTCCCCATGCCAGCACCCCCAGAGGTGGCCAAAGTACTGGAGTTTCAGTTTTAGCATCATTCCTTCCAAAGAAATCCCAGGGCTGAATCCTTCAGAACAGACTGGTTGGATCTCCTTGCAGTCCAAGGGACTCTCAAGAGTCTTCTCCAACACCACAGTTCAAAAGCATCAATTCTTCGGCGCTCAGCTTTCTTCACAGTCCAACTCTCACATCCATACATGACCACAGGAAAAACCATAGCCTTGACTAGACGGACCTTTGTTGGCAAAGTAATGTCTCTGCTTTTGAATATGGTATCTAGGTTGGTCATAATTTTTCTTCCAAGGAGTAAGCGTCTTTTAATTTCATGGCTGCAGTCACCATCTGCAGTGATTTTGGAGCCCAGAAAAACAAAGTCTAACTCTGTTTCCACTGTTTCCCCATCTATTTCCCATGAAGAGATGGGACCAGATGCCATGATCTTCGTTTTCTGAATGCTGAGCTTTAAGCCAACTTTTTCACTCTCTACTTTCACTTTCATCAAGAGGCTTTTTAGTTCCTCTTCACTTTCTGCCATAAGGGTGGTGTCATCTGCATATCTGAGGTTATTGATATTTCTCCTGGCAATCTTGATTCCAGCTTGTGTTTCTTCCAGTCCAGTGTTTCTCATGATGTACTCTGCATAGAAGTTAAATAAGCAGGGGGACAATATACAGCCTTGACGCACTCCTTTTCCTATTTGGAACCAGTCTGTTGTTCCATGTCCAGTTCTCACGGTTGCTTCCTGACCTGCATACAGGTTTCTCAAGAGGCAGGTCAGGTGGTCTGGTATTCCCATCTCTCTCAGAATTTTCCACAGTTTATTGTGATCCACACAGTCAAAGGCTTTGCCATAGTTAATAAAGGGGAAATAGATGTTTTTCTGGAACTCTCTTGCTTTTTCCATGATCCAGCGGATGTTGGCAATTTGATCTCTTGTTCCTCTGCCTTTTCTAAAACCAGTTTGAACATCAGGGAGTTCACCATTCATGTATTGCTGATGTCTGGCTTGGAGAATTTTGAGCATTACTTTATTAGCATGTGAGATGAGTGCAATTGTGTGGTAGTTTGAGCATTCTTTGGCATTGCCTTTCTTTGGGATTGGAATGAAAACTGACCTTTTCCAGTCCTGTGGCCACTGCTGAGTTTTCCAAATGTGCTGGCATATTGAGTGCAGCACTTTCACAGCATCATCTTTCAGGATTTGAAACAGCTCAACTGGAATTCTGTCACCTCCACTAGCTTTGTTCGTAGTGATGCTTTCTAAGGCCCACTTGACTTCACTTTCCAAGATGTCTGGCTCTAGATTAGTGATCACATCATCATGATTATCTGGGTCGTGAAGATCTTTTTTGTACAGTTCTTCCATGTATTCTTGCCACCTCTTCTTAATATCTTCTGCTTCTGTTAGGTCTATACCATTTCTGTCCTTTATTGACCCCATCTTTGCATGAAATGTTCCCTTGGTATCTCTAATTTTCTTGAAGAGATCTCTAGTCTTTCCCATTCTGTTGTTTTCCTCTCTTTTTTTGCATTGATCACTGAAGAAGGCTTTCTTATCTCTTCTTGCTATTCTTTGGAACTCTGCATTCAGAAGCTTATATCTTTCCTTTTCTCCTCCGCTTTTCGCTTCTCTTCTTTTCACAGCTATTTGTAAGGCTTCCCCAGACAGCCATTTTGCTTTTTTGCATTTCTTTTCCATGGGGATGATCTTTATCCCTGTGTCCTGTACAATGTCACGAACCTCATTTCATAGTTCATCAGGCACTCTATCTATCAGAGCTAGGCCCTTATATCTATTTCTCACTTCCACTGTATAATCATAAGGGATTTGATTTAGGTCACACCTGAATGGTCTAGCGGTTTTTCCTACTTCAATTTAAGTCTGAATTTGGCAGTAAGGAGTTCATGATCTGAGCCACAGTCAGCTCCTGGTCTTGTTTTTGTTGACTGTATAGAGCTTCTCCATCTTTGGCTGCATAGAATATAATCAATCTGATTTCGGTGCTGACCATCTGGTGATGTCCATGTGTAGAGTCTTCTCTTGTGTTGTTGGAAGAGGGTGTTTGCTATGACCAGTGCATTTTCTTGGCAAAACTCTATTAGTCTTTGCCCTGCTTCATTCCGCATTCCAAGGCCAAATCTGCCTGTTACTCCAGGTGTTCTTGACTTCCTACTTTTGCATTCCAGTCCCCTATAATGAAAAGGACATCTTTTTTGGATGTTAGTTCTAAAAGGTCTTGTAGGTCTTCATAGAACCGTTCAACTTCAGCTTCTTCAGCATTACTGGTTGAGGCCATCTACTTGGATTACTGTGATATTGAATGGTTTGCCTTGGAGACGAACAGAGATCATTCTGTCATTTTTGAGATTGCATCCAAGTACTGTATTTTGGACTCTTTTGTTGACCATGATGGCTACTCCATTTCTTCTGAGGGATTCCTGCCCACAGTAGTAGATATAATGGTCATCTGAGTTAAATTCACCCATTCCAGTCCATTTTAGTTTGCTGACTCCTAGAATGTTGACGTTCACCCTTACTATCTCTTGTTTGACCACTTCCAATTTGCCTTGATTCATGGACCTGACATTCCAGGTTCCTATGCAATATTGCTCTTTACAGCATCGGATCTTGCTTCTATCACCAGTCACATCCACAACTGGGTATTGTTTTTGCTTTGGCTTCATCCCTTCATTCTTTCTGGAGTTACTTCTCCACTGATCTCTGGTAGCATATTGGGCACCTAATGACCTGGGGAGTTCCTCTTTTGGTATCCTATCATTTTGCCTTTTCATACTGTTCATGGGGTTCTCAAGGCAAGAATACTGAAGTGGCTTGCCATTCCTTCTCCAGTGGACCACACTCTAATATCTCATAGCTGCATGAGGATAAAACTTCCTGAAATTAATATCTTTTCTGTCTTGTTTATCTGTATCTGTTTTCTAAACCTATCTGATGCCAATAATAAATAAATTTGTGCTAATAATAAATAATATGATTTGAGCTCTGGGAATGGGCTTCCTTTCTCAGTGGTAAAGAATCTGCCTGCAAGGCAAAACATGTGTGTTCAATCCTTGGGTCAGGAAGATCCCCTTGATAAGGAAATGGTAAGAGTTTCCAGTATTCTTGCCTGGAAAATTCCGTGGGCAGAGGAGCCTGGCATACTACAGTCCATGGGGTCACAAAGAATCAGACATGACTTAGTGACTAAACAACAAAATCGAGCTCTAGGAAGGCAGATCTCATTCAGGTTTTTATATCTTCCCTACTGATTGCAGATGGGCTTCTCTGTTTGCACGAGTGGTAAAGAACTCACCTACCAATGCAGGAGATGTAAGAGACTCGGGTTCAATTCCTGGATAGGGAAGATCCCCTGGGGGACACTCCAGTAATTCTTGCCTGAAGAATCCCATGGACAGAGGAGCCTGGCAGGCTGCAGTCCGTGAGATCCCTAAGAGCTAGAATGAAGTGACTTAGCATGCACGCACAGTGATTGTGGGTGATACGGATTCAACACCTGTTTCTGAATTATTAAAGAAGGATCAACTTTAACCTTTTTTCTTGCTTATTTTATAATTTTTTAACCTTTTAAATTTTTCTTTTTCCATTGATATTGCTAATTCCAACTATTCAAAGATCCTACACACTGAATCCATACCTCTATCAGTAATATAAAATTTTAAAATTTAAATGCAGATAAATACTGACTCGTAAGCCTTGAAAATAATCATTATCTACTTGCCTAAATCAAATATAACAACATAGGATGAATAATTCTATTTTGGTACCTAATTCTTGCTTTAGCATAACTAAGCCTACACACATCTGCTATTCACAGATGAAAATATAGAAAATGATTATAAATGAGTGAGGAAATCAAGAAAAAAAATGTGAGAAGAAATTCAAGTGAAAGAATTAATACAACATTGTCAATTTTCTTTTAAGATTAAAAGACCTAAAAAGACATCTATAGTAAAGAGAGAAACACTACAGAAAAAAGTTGACTGTCTGAGAAAGAATAGAAAAAATATTTCTAAGGCCTAACCTTAGAAATCTAAGCAAATATTGGAAATAATTGCCTTATCTCATTTTTTTCATTTTTTTTAATGTATCAAAGAAATCAGAAGATGTGAAAATATTTGGGGTTAACTAGTAGTCAGTGATTCTGAAATATCTCTAAACACTGGTTCTTAATTAAAATGGGGGGAAAAAAAACTTATGAGGATGTCCTGTTAATGGAGCTACTGACTAATTGAGAAAAGAGAGTGAGAAAACTAAGAGAAATAGGAACTTTCAGGGTATATGGAGAAGTCCAAAGTACATGACCTCAAAGTCAGGGATGTGCAAGGATAAGAATGCTTTCAACATATTTAAAAACTGAGGTTGGAGATGAGGTAGTTCTGTGAATAGCAGGTTGAAATGTAAGTAATTTAGAGCTTGGCTGGTGCAAAGGGAGAGAGAGAGAAAACGACAGATTGAATGTGGCAGCCTGCTTATATTACAGAAATAGAACAAACAAACAGAAGAAACAGGAAAGAATTCATCCTAGTAAAAATAGGTGGAAACGCAATAGAGAGTTTGAGAGCACCGTGTCACCAAAATGACCTTGTGGAAAGATCTTAGGTCTAATGCAAATTCAGAGGGCCTGGATTTGAAGTCTCAGCCCCAAACTGAACTAGCTGAGTGATCATGTGGATGCCTGAGTGCTAAGTCAACGGGCAAGTTATTTATTGTTGAGGATCATTCAGCGATGTACACTTCAGCTTGCATTGATTCATTTCTGAGCCAGGCGCAACCAAGACGGGGAGGAGCATGGTATGAGTGAGGTCCGACTTTGCCCTCAGCTTCTAGTGGTGGTGGTTTAGTTGCTAAGTCGTGTCTGACTCTTACATCCCTGTGGACTGTAGCCCGCCAGGCTCCTCTGTCCATGGAATTTCCCAGGCAAAAAAACTGGAATGGGTTGCCAGGTTCTAGAGGAATAGGCAAATGTGACAAGGGTTTTCTGGTTCAGAACAGAAAGATATGTTGACTAACACACTGTGAGTCTTCAAAAAAGAAATGCTTAATTATCCCATTGGAGAGCATTAGGAAAAAGATGTTTTAAACTGCCTTAAAATACAGCATAGGCAAAGGCTGAAAAGGAACAAAGTGCATAGTTTTTCCATGGGCTCATGAGCAGACTGACTTTACCTGGAGTGTGGGTTGTGGTGCAGATGAGTCTGGAAAGTTGTCAGAGGTCAGGCCTTGCAAGAACTGTCATGTTTTATTCTTTTGGCAACTGATTGCAACTACAAATTTTTTGCAATATGTGTAATCTGGTCTAACCATTAATCTCAAAAATATTTTTCAAAATTGGTGATTTCAACAGCTAAATGTGTATCTCTAGCTATTTCCAAGGCCATCTGTTAATTGTTCAGTTCAGTTCAATTCAGTTCAGTCACTCAGTCGTGTCTGACTCTTTGCGACCCCATGAATCGCAGCACGCCAGGCCTCCCTGTCCATCACCAACTCCCGGAGTTCACTCAGACTCATACCCATCGAGTCGGTGATGCCATCCAGCCATCTCATCCTCTGTTGCCATCTGAAAATTGAATAGTAACAGAGCACATTGTTTAAGGGCAAACACCAGGGTTAGACACTTGGGTTCACACCTCGTATCTGTCACTTACTAGCTGTAGGAATTGGGTGTGTTACTGAATCCTTCTGTGCCTCAGTTTCTTCACCTATGAAATACATGTGCATGGCAATCATTCCACACCCATAGGCTGCATGAAAGGAAAGGCAGTGACCATCACAACGACTTTGAAAGAGAAAAAGAATAATGAGGATCATGTGCAAGTGAAAAAACTCACTGGGACTAATCAATAAATCCAGTAAAGTTGAACGATTTAAAATCAACATAGAAGTTGTGTTTCTATACAGGAATAATGAAATATAAAAAGAATTTTTAAAAAAATCTCATTCACAAAAGCTTCAAAAATAATAAAATACTTAGGGACAAGTTTAACTAAGGAACTGAAAGATTTGTACAATGAAAACCAGAAGACATTAGTGAAAGAAATAAAAGAAGACATACACAAATGGAAAGATATCCCTTTTATGAATTGGAAGAAGTAATATTGTTAAAATGTTCATCTACCCAAAGCCATTTCTAAATTCAGTGCAATTCCTAACAAAATCCAAATGGTATTTTTCACAGAAATAGAAAAAAATCCTAAAATGTATATGGAACCACAGAAGACTTTGATTAGCCAAAGTAATTCTGAGAAAGAAGAATAAAGTCAGAGGTGTCACTTTTCCTGATTTCAAAGTACAGTGATATAGCAATTAAAGTAGTACAATACTGGCATAAAAATAGACATATAGATCATGGAGCAAAATAAAAGGCCCAGAAATAATAAAGAAAGAAAGAATAAATAATAAATAAATAATATATAAATGTATTTATTATAAATAAATAATATATAAATGTATTTATTATAAATAAATAAATTTACTTTATTAATAAATAATAAATAAAGGCCCATACATATATGGTCAACAAATACTTGACAAGTAAGCCAAGGACATGCAGTGGGGAAAAGATGTTCTCTCCAACAAGTGGTGTTGGGAAAACTGGTTAACCACATGCATAAAAATGAAGTTGGACCTCTGTTTTGTATCATTCACAAAACTCAACTTGAAATTGACTAAAAACTTAAGACCTGATACTGCAAAACTTCTAGAAGAAAATCTAAAGAAGTTCCTTGATATTGGTCCTGGCAATAATTTCTTAGATACGGCACCAAAAACACAAGCAACAAAAGCAGAAATCAATAAGTTAGGCTACATCAAACTGAAAAGCTATAGCAAAAGAAATAAGAAAATTAAAAGGTAATCAATAGAATGGGAGGAAATATTTGCAAACCATATACCCAATGAGTTTAGTCGCTCAGTCGTGTCCAACTCTCTGCTACCCGATGGACTGCAGACGCCAGGCTTCCCTGTCTATCACCAACTCCTGAAGCATTGTTCAAACTCATGTCCATCAAGTAGGTGATGCCATCCAGCCATCTCATCCTGTGTCATCCCCTTCTTCTCCTGCCTTCAATCTTTCCCAGCATCAAGGTCTTTTCCAAGGAGTCAGTTCTTTGCATCAGGTGGCCAAAGTACTGCAGTTTCAGCTTCAGCATCAGTCCTCCCAGTGAATATTCAGGACTGAATTCCTTTAAGATTGACTTGTTTGATCTCCTTGCAGTCCAAGGGACTCCCAAGAGTCTTCTCCAACACCACAGTTCAAAAGCATCAATTCTTTGGCGCTCAGCTTTCTTTATGGCCCAACTCTCACATCCATACATGACTACTGGAAAAACTATAGCTTAGACTAGACAGACCTCTGTTGGCAAAGTAATGTCTCTGCTTTTTATTAAGTGATTAATATTTAAAATATATAAAGAACTCATACAACTCAATAACAAAAACAAACAAGCAAACAAACATTTTAAAAAATGGAGAGGGGAACTGTACACACATCTTTCCAAAGAAAAACAACTGCAAGTCTAAATGGCCAACAAGTACATGAAAAGATGGTCAGTATCACTAATCATTGGGAAAATGCAAATAAAAACCACAATGAGATATCACTATTAATTGTTTTATATCATTTTAAACATGATTTCTCATCAAGAAAAGCAAAAAATCAAGAACATATATAACATATATATTTATAATTCATATATATAAATATGATTTAGATATATGTATATGTACATATATTTTTTGATCAAGGGCAAAAAGGTAAATAGCCCTCTTTGCATGTATGAAAGTAGTAATTCTTGAAGTGTGTCCCCCATGGCAGCAGTGATAATACCATCTGGGCCTCATTAGAGATGCAAATTCTCTTGTCCCACCTCAGACTTACTGAGTCAAATGCTCTGGGGTGTGGGTTCAGCACTAGGTGGTTTAACAAACTCTTTGGGTGACTCTGTTACACACTAGCGTTTGAAAACCCCTGAGAACTAACGTTTTGCTCTAACTTGTAAGCAGTCTCCAGAGGTACTCAGAGAGAGAATCCCTGCCCCTTCACTGCAAAAGTTTATGTAACCCAGCATAATTGGAGTAGGCAGAACTTAATGATTTGAGAACCATTTGAGAATCCATCTTTTGTCCCAGTGAGGGGGTACCTTGGTTGCAAGGGAGGACCTTCCAACCTAGGGGTTATGTCAAGTATTTTTACATATCACCTTCCCTGGGAGATGGGGCAAATTTTTTCAAATGTGAATATAATTTTGATCATGTATGTTCTTTTTAAGCTCTCAGTTAAGTTCTTTTTAAGCATTCAGCTAAGTTCTTTTTAAGTTCTCAGCTAAGTTACTTAGCGTGCTAAAGGGAGCTTGAGATTTGTGCTGGGAATGAGAAAATGTTAATGAAAAATAAATCCATAATGAAGATAAACAAAAAGAAACATTAAATGACCTTGATAGGGAAAAAACTCTAAAAGTCAGCAAAATAAACCAACTTAAAAAATCTTTCCTGCCTTTTACATCTTGAGACACATGTGGAATTTATTAGCTAGGAGATACTGGAACAAACAGTCTTGTAAGAGTGAAAAAATGGTAATACAGTTATATAGCTAAGAATAGAAATAGCAGTTACAGTTACAAGGACTGTAGATAAAGTTACAAGGACTGTAAATCTTTATCCTTTAGGGTACACTCCTCGGATTAGGAAGAAAATCTGCTTATGATTTATACTTTTTAATAGTCCTAGATTTCTAAGGGTCTTTTCTTTTGCTCCTTGTATCTAGTTGGCCCAACATTTCTGCAGCATTTGGAGGATAAATTCTATGATGAAAATACGCCATATAAACATGATACATGGTCAGTGTCTCGGTAACAACTAAATCCTATTAAATGCCTATTGTCAAGATACAGCCCTAAGTATTTTAGGGCAAATAGCATCAGGAGGTGCAAGAAAATGAGGTAAGCTATGATTTTGGACTGGAGGGTTTCACCAGCCTGGTGAGACTTGGTGGGTTCGTGAAGTGTTCCTAAACATGATAGCCAAGCAATATCTGTGGCGGCAGGTTAATATACAGGCAGCATAGCAGTATTTCAAGGATACAGTGAGAAAGAGGGACACTTTCTCTGAAGAAAGTGAAAGTCGGTCAGTCATGTCTGACTCTTTGCAACCCCATGGACTATACAGTCCTTGGGATTCTCCAGGCCAGAATACTGGAGTGGGTCAGTCAGTTCAGTTCAGTCGCTCAGTCGTGTCCGACTCTTTGCGACCCCATGAATCGCAGCATGCCAGGCCTCCCTGTCCATCACCAACTCCTGGAGTTCACTCAAACACATGTCCATCGAGTCGGTGATGCCATCCAGCCATCTCATCTTCTGTTGTGCCTTTCTCCGCCTACCCCCAATCCCTGGCAGCATCAGAGTCTTTTCCAATGAGTCAACTCTTCGCATGAGGTGGCCAAAGGACTGGAGTTTCAGCTTTAGCATCAGTCCTTCCAAAGAACACCCAGGACTGATTTCCTTTAGAATGGACTGGTTGGATCTCCTTGCAGTCAAAGGGACTCTCAAGAGTCTTCTCCAACACCACAGTTCAAAAGCATCAATTCTTCAGAGTTCAGCTTTCATCACAGTCCAACTCTCACATCCATACATGACCACTGGAAAAACCATAGCCTTGACTAGACGGACCTTCATTGGCAAAGTAATGTCTCTGCTTTTGAATATGGTATCTAGGTTGGTCATAACTTTTCTTCCGAGGAGTAAGCGTCTTTTAATTTCATGGCTGCAGTCATCATCTGCAGTGATTTTGGAGCCCAGAAAAATAAAGTCTGTCACTGTTTCCACTGTTTCCCCATCTATTTCCCATGAAGTGATGGGACCAGATGCCATGATCTTCGTTTTCTAAATGTTAAGCTTTAAGCCAACTTTTTCACTCTCTGCTTTCACTTTCATCAAGAGGTTTTTTAGTTGCTCTTCACTTTCTACCATAAGGGTGGTGTCATCTGCATATCTGAGGCTATTGATATTTCTCCTGGCAATCTTGATTCCAGCTTGTGCTTCTTCCAGCCCAGTGTTTCTTCATGATGTACTCTGCATAGAAGTTAAATAAGCAGGGTGACAATATACAGCCTTGACGTACTCCTTTTCCTATTTGGAACCAGTCTGTTGCTCCATGGCCAGTTCTAACTGTTGCTTCCTGACCTGCATGCAGGTTTCTCAAGAGGTAGGTCAGCTGGTCTGGTATTCCCATCTCTCTCAGAATTTTCCACAGTTTATTGTGATCCACACAGTCAAAGGCTTTGGCATAGTCAATAAAGAAGAAACAGATGTGTTTCTGGAACTCTCTTGCTTTTTCCATGATCCAGCGGATGTTGGCAATTTGATCTCTGGTTCCTCTGCCTTTTCTAAAAGGATCTTGAACATCAGGAAGTTCACGGTTCATGTATTGCTGAAGCCTGGCTTGGAGAATTTTGAGCATTACTTTACTAGAGTGTGAGATGAGTGCAATTGTGTGGTAGTTTGAGTATTCTTTGGCATTGCCTTTCTTTGGATTGGAATGAAAACTGACCTTTTCCAATCCTGTGGCCACTGCTGAGTTTTCCAAATGTGCTGGCATATTGAGTGCAGCACTTTCACAGCATCATCTTTCAGGATTTGAAATAGCTCAACCGGAATTCCATCACCTCCACTAGCTTTGTTCGTAGTGATGCTTCCTAAGGCCCACTTGACTTCACATTCCAGGATGTCTGGCTCTAGATGAGTGATCACACCATCGTGATTTTCTTGGTCATGAAAATCTTTTTTGTGCAGTTCTTCTGTGTATTCTTGCCACCTCTTCTTAATATCTTCTGCTTCTTTTAGGTCCATACCATTTCTGTTCTTTATCGAGCCCATCTTTGCAAGAAATGTTCCCTTGGTATCTCTAATTTTCTTGAAGAGATCTCTAGTCTTTCCCATTCTGTTGTTTTGTTATATTTCTTTGCATTGATCGCTGAGGAAAGCTTTCTTATCTCTTCTTGCTATTCTTTGGAACTCTGCATTCAGATGCTTATATCTTTCCTTTTCTCCTTTGCTTTTCACTTCTCTTCTTTTCACAGCTATTTGTAAGGCCTCCCCAGACAGCCATTTTGCTTTTTTGCATTTCTGTTCCAGGGGGATGGTGTTGATCCCTGTCTTCTGTACAATGTCATGAACCTCCGTCCATAGTTCATCAGGCACTCTATCTATCAGATCTAAGCCCTTAAATCTATTTCTCACTTCTACTATATAATCATAAGGAATTTGATTTAGGTCATACCTGAATGGTCTAGTGGTTTTCCCTACTTTCTTCAATTTAAGTCTGAATTTGGCAGTAAGGAGTTCATGATCTGAGCTGCAGTCAGCTCCCGGTCTTGTTTTTGCTCTCTTCTCCAGGGGACCTTCCG
Source organism: Capricornis sumatraensis (assembly GCF_032405125.1). Classification (NCBI taxonomy): domain Eukaryota; kingdom Metazoa; phylum Chordata; class Mammalia; order Artiodactyla; family Bovidae; genus Capricornis; species Capricornis sumatraensis. The sequence continues at coordinate 11,134,108 of NC_091079.1, forward strand.
AACCCATGGATGGAACCGAGGTCTCCCACATTGCAGGTTGATTCTTTACCAGCTGAGCCACCAGGGAAGCCCACTTTCTCTGAAGAGCCATGAAGCTCCATCAGTAGAGAACCACAGGGCTGAAGAGACAAGGATCTGGAAAGACTGAGCAATAAAATTTTAATTTTTAAAAGTTACTTCAGCCCTTCTTATCTCCTTTGGTTGTTTATATTGACAAGATTCACTGGGTAATCACCCAGTTACCCAGGCAGCTTTGAGTTATAAATGTACAGAATCTGTTCACCCAGGACAAAGAAAGGTGAGTTTTTCACTGGGGGACCCACCTGGGAACCAAGAATAGAGTTAGTCAGAATTAAATATCTTTAAAAACTTGATGTAAAATACTGTCAAAAGTCGCTGTGACACCCAAGTGGAGATGATGCCAAAAATATTTAACACAAAGAGGAAAATGAATCTCTTGGTAAAATTTTGTGGAATCTGAATGGAAAAATTTTTTTAAGTTTCACTGTAAGCGTCTTGAATTTCCAAGTAGGCCATTTATAAGCCAGTCTTGATAAGAAGGTGACTATTCAAAAACAAAGCCAGGGGCAGAATAAACTGATAATAATATGAAGTATTAATGGAAGTCTTTTCCAATGAGTCAGCTCTTCAAATGAGGTATCCAAAGTACTGGAGTTTCAGCTTTAGCATCATTCCTTCCAACGATATCCCAGGGCTGATCTCCTTCAGAATGGATTGGTTGGATCTCCTTGCAGCCCAAGGGACTCTCAAGAGTCTTCTCCAACACCATAGTTCAAAAGCATCAATTCTTTGGTGCTCAGCTTTCTTCACAGTCCAACTCTCACATCCATACATGACCACAGGAAAAACCATAGCCTTGACTAGATGGACCTTTGTAGGCAAAGTAATGTCTCTGCTTTTGAATGTGCTATCTAGGTTGGTCATAACTTTTCTTCCAAGGAGTAGGCGTCTTTTAATTTCATGGCTGCAGTCACCATCTGCAGTGTTTTGGAGCCCAGAAAAATAAAGTCTGTCACTGTTTCCACTGTTTCTCCTTCTATTTCCCATGAAGTGATGGGACCAGATGCCATGATCTTCGTTTTCTGAATGTTGAGCTTTAAGCCAACTTTTTCACTCTCCTCTTTCACTTTCGTCAAGAGGCTTTTTAGTTCCTCTTCACTTTCTGCCATAAGGATGGTGTCATCTGCATATCTGAGGTTATTGATATTTCTCCTGGCAATCTTGATTCCAGCTTTTGCTTCTTCCAGCCCAGTGTTTCTCATGATGTACTCTGCATATGAGTTAAATAAGCAGGGTGACAATATACAGCCTTGACGTACTCCTTTCCCTATTTCGAACCAGTCTGTTGTTCCATGTCCAGTTCTAACTTGCTTTCTGACCTGCATACAGGTTTCTCAAGAGGCAGGTCATGTGGTCTGGTATTCCTATCTCTCTCAGAATTTTCCACAATTTATTGTGATCCACTCAGTCAAGGCTTTGGCATAGTCAATAAAGCAGAAGTAGATGTTTTTCTGGAACTCTCTTGCTTCCTCATGTGTTATTGGGAGGTTAAAAAAGTAAAATCTCACAGAAGGATAGCTTCTCTACAGAATTTTGATTGAAAAAAAAAATCTCACTGAGGTGTCCTGAAGTTTTGGTGGGGATAAAATGTGTCATCTGTAAGAGTAAAAACTGACCGGGGTAGTTTAGGAGTTTTGGTGTCAGAAAGCAAATGTCCACATGCAATGCTGACAGACCTAGACAGCCAGCTCACCCACTGTGACTCTGGGAGTGCTGTCCAGATTGGCCCAGTAACACACGAATGTAAAGCCGATCCAGATCCATCAGGTTAACAAAGCTGCACCTTCCACAGACAATCAAAATATTAAACATTTCATTTTTTACACAATAACCATAGCTTGTCATTTCAGTATGAGCGTCATTCCCACTTGTGTGATAAGACGATAATCAAATGTTGAGAAAAGCTAGTGCAATACTACAAAATGTCAACTGTAAAATTAATTTTAGTGAGTCAAATTTGACAAGTAAGAAAGGGAAGTTGCTTAGAAGTAAGTTTGTCCTGATAATTAACCACGAGAAAGGTCTCATTGGGCATAACAGAGGTGACATAGAGGTTAGCTACTAAACTTCTGAGTAATCAGAAAGTGAAGAGTATTCATAAATCACTGGAGAAAGTAAAGACTTTCAACTATGCAACATAAACAACAAAAGTCTACACTTAGATGATAAACACTTTCTTCATGTCTCCAAATACATGGCAATCATGACATGCCATGCAGACATGGCTGAAAAGTTGAGGAAAGAAGGAAAACGCAGCTTGACATCTGGAAAGGGGCAATTTAAAGGGACCCTTAAAATTGCCCCTTTCCAAATATGGGTTTCTTCTAAGCCAGGCATGAAGTGAAAGTTTTATCCCAAGGCCAGCGGCATTTCTCCCACCTGGAAAGTGACTTCCCCAGGACTGTGTTCAGAGAAATGCGTCCGTGGTTGGATGTGTGGTTCCTGTCCAAGGGTCCTGTGCCACAGTTTTCATTGTCAAGGACTCTGACCACCTGCGGTACCTACCTTGGATGTAGCCATCAGTAAATAAATGTGTAATGAATAAATCTTCATATATGCTTTACCCAGTAATTTAAAGAACATATAGGAAGAATTCATGTCTTCTATTTCTTTATACCTTTTATAGTGCATAGTCAGTCCTGAAGGAAATCAACCCTGAATATTCATTGGAAGGACTGATGCTAAAACTGAAGCTCCAATCTTTGGCCACCTGATGCGAAGAACTGACTCATGTGAAAAGACCCTGATGCTGGGAAAGATTGAAGGTGGGAGGAGAAGGGGATGACAAAAGATGAGGTGGTTGGATGGCATCATCAACTCAATGGATGTGAGTTTGAGCAAACTCTGGGAGATAGTGAAGGACAGGGATGCCTGGTGTGCTACAGTCCATGGGGTTGCAAAGAGTGGGACAAAACTGAGTGACTGAACAACAATAGTGTATATGGCATAATAAACATAATTGTAAAAAATTGTTAAAATTTGATTGAAGATCAACAAGGACCTACTGTATATCACAGGGAACTATACTCATTACTGATGACATATATAATATGTTACTGATAATATATATCAGTAATATATAATACTTTTGTAATAAGTTATAAGGGAAAGGAATCTGAATAAGAATATATGTATGTGTGTATGTGTGTAACTGACTCACTGTGCTATACACTTGAAATTAATACAACATTGTAAATAAACTCCAATACTTTGGCCACCTGATGTGAAGAACTGACTCATTTGAAAATACCCTGATTCTGGGAAAGATTGAAGGCAGGAGGAGAAGGGTATGACAGAGGATGAGGTGGTTGGATGGCATCAACGACTCAATGGACATGAGTTTGAGTAAACTCTGGGAGTTGGTGATGGACAAGGAGGCCTGGTGTGCTGCAGTCCATGGAGTCGCAAAGAGTCAGACATGACTGAGTGACTGAACTGAACTGAAGTGAAATCAACTATACTTCAATAAAAAAGAAAAAGATTAATGAGTTCTATTTGTGTGCCTAAGAAATTATTTTATGGTCATAAAAGATTACTGATTGCTCATTGACTGGTAAAACTGTGAAACAAGATAGTTTATGAAGCAATCATAATAAATAAGGCAAACAGCAAAGATATATGAGTTGACCATTTTCATGTGCTTTAATTTTATGTTAAAACAGAAATTAATTTTTAAGGGACTTGTATTCTTACCTGGCATTACCACTGACTGACAATCTGAGCTTCGAGATTTCACTGTCTATTCATAGCCCAATAGACCTGACTATTATATTGAATTATCTAATAGTTAGGATTGTACAGTATACAATATTGACCTGGAATTATGGCATACTGACTATAGACAGACTCTAGGAAAGAGACAATGGTCAGTCTTCTTGATGCCTTATTTACAGTGGTGGAAAATCCCATTGATAATCCTTGGCAAGCCATTTATTGACCTTGGGGAGATGTTCACCCGCAGTGCCAGATTTCTGAGAGATCACTCATCCATATCTCCTTTGATTACTTCAAAAAATAAGTAAGGCAACACACGTCAAGTGCTCAGCTTTTGCCTGGCACACAGAAAACGCTTCTCTGCGAGCTATTTCTAGTCCTTTCCTCCTGCTCTTCCTCCGCTCCTTCTACAACAGATCCTCGGGGTGGAGGACAGGAGACCCTGACGTTATTCAGAGAAAGGAGCCAAAACCGCCACGATGACGCAGGAACAGCGACAACGGGTCTCATCTGGGCTTGTCTAACTTCTTCCCATAAACGAATTTAGTACTTGTCAGGGAAGTGGCTAGTCTTCAGAGGACAAAGACAGGAACGTTAATTCTAGCCAAGAGTTTGGCTAGCTGTGCAACGTGAATTTTCCCCTGAAATATTACTGCAGGGCTTAATTTCTTTATCAATACTAATACGTCTCATAATTTTACAGGTGTTAAGACTCAGAAGTGGGGCAAAGAACAACTAAGGCAATAACTGGGGGTAAAGTATACCTCTTATTCCCTAAGTAAGACTGAGTACAGAGGGAACTATACTCAATATTTTGTGGAACTATACTCAATATTTTGCACAACCAATAAGAGGAAAGACTCTGAAAACAAAGATAGATATGCATAACTGAATCACTTTGCTGAACACCCGAAACTAACACATCATAAATCAGCAACACTTCAATTAAAAAAATTAAAGTTTAAAAAAATCTCAGAAGAAGGAAAGGAGAGAGTCAAATCTGAAACTCATCCTGAAACTCTCGATTCCAATGACAGTAAACCTCTGGAGATTGATCTGAAGCACTAATTGTAGAGCACCACCTAGTACTAGCTACTAGAACTGCAACAGAATTTTCAGATTCCCTAAGGCTGTGTGAAATAAATTCCCTGGTGGGTTGTTGCTGTGCAGCGGCTCAGTCATGCCTGACTGCGACCCCATGAACTGCAGAATGGCAGGCTTCCCTGTCCTTCACTACACCTGAGTTTGCTCAGACTCATGTCCATTGAGCCCCCTTCTCCTCCTGCCCTCAAGCTTTCCCAACATCAGGGTCTTTTCCAGTGAGTAGGCTCTTCGTATCAGGTGGCCGATGTATTAGAGTTTCAGCTTCAGCATCAGTCCTTCCAATGAATATTCAGGGTTGATTTTATTTAGGATTGACTAATTTGATCTCCTTGCTGTCCAAGGGACTCTCAACAGTCTTCTCTCTGGGGGGTGGGGACAAAGAAACTTACATTTTGGTGTTTTGAATTTTTTAACTATTACAATTCTAAATTACAGCCTTCAATTTTCTTTTGCCTCAGAAGAATAAACATGTCTTGCAGTAGCTCTTCTTTGATGTACTAAAAAATAAAAAATTTCTAAGAAAAAACTAAATGATCCATAGGTAAATATGATATACAAAACAGATCATAATATCAAAGATTGGCATAAGTTTTAGACAATGCCAGTGCTTCCAGTATGAACTGCTTTTTCTCCAGAGCTAATGGATCAGTTGCTTTAATTTACAGTGAGTGTAGTTTAAAATGAACTCAACCATATTTTAGAAAAAAATCAAGTTTTTAATAAAATCAACATTTTATTAAAAGAAAAAGATTTCACTGAACAGTTTTGATTTCAAAAGTTTGTTTTAATTTTGAATGGAAAATTAAGTTGAGCCTCTCTGAAAATATTTTAAAACAGAGAATGCTGTGTCTTCATCTTTCTGTGGCTTAGAAATTACATTATTAATTTCAGCTAATAATATATACTACCCTTTAAGGTCAACTTAAATACTCTTCCAGTTAGGTTTATTGTGCATATGTAAATAGTTGGAAATAATTTAAAGAAATGCAATGACATTTTTATAAAGAAAGACATTTTTTTAAAGAAGGAGAACGCAGATTGATTTGGTAAGATGAATTCCATTAATAAAAATATGCCCTTCGTGTTGACAACTCACCGCAATATCCATGCTATACTTCTACATAAGCTTTAAAACTATTCATCAGCTACAATGAGGATAATCATTTGCAGTCTGACAAAAATCTTTCAAAAACAAAGATTGACATAAGAAAAGTGTAGTAATCAGTGCTTCAAAATCATAATATTTGAATTCATATAGCATTGTTGTATCTTAAAGCAATGTTTAATAAATCACTCATCAAAGAAAAAGGATTGATTTTCTGACAAAACAACTTATTTTACATGAGAGACCACTTTAAACTTTATCTTTTCTATTCTTCAGTTATTCTATCCATAATTAATAAAACTCTAGACATAAGTTTTTGTTATTGTAGTTAAAAGTGTGTTTGTTTCGCCAGGAGAGTATATAGCTATCTGACACTAGTATTCAGTGGATATCGGGAGAAATGGAGTCCCAGTATTCAAGCTATGCAATTTTGAAGCTTCTCAGAAGCTGAAACTGGTTCTGATGAGAAGTAAGTAGCTTCTCCAGCATCAATGAATTGGATTCACGCCTCCTGAGCCAACTGTGCTTTGCTCTAAAGAGGATACAACACTCAGTCAGTTTTTCTTAAATAATCACATTTAATTAAGTGTCAACCCTTTGAGACCATATCATACTTTTAGTTTCCATGGAAAAAAAGATTTCCAATTTTCTCCCAAATATTGTTTGGAATTCCAAAGCAAGTATTACTGAGACAGTTTGGGGTAAAAAAATTATACTTATCAGATGAGCAGGAAGTAAATTCACAGGGAAAAGTAAGAAGAAAATGGCCAAATCACTGGCTTTCTTAATAAGACAAAAACTTGTTTATTAAGGGACAAAATGTGGAGTCATCAAGTTTGTCAAAATAAAACCAGAATGTTTTGGACCTCTGGATGAAGTTTGCAGATGGTTACATTTTTATTTTCAAATTTACTTTTGATACTTGGCACAAATATTTGAAATGTCAAGGACTAAAAGTATTTTTAACCACTTATTAATGATACCACAGACATATAGCTTACTTTGCAAAGAATTAAACAATTTTTGAAAATAACATTTAATTTGCAAATATTTTTTTCTCCAAAATAGAATTGCTCTCATCTTATGTTTTTTGGCAGTTCAGGAACTGTCATTGAACATCTAGCTGCCTAAAAATTATTAATTAAAAATTGTATTCATATAGATAGAAATTTTAAAAATAATACATGGACTGCACTATAGTATATCTGTGTAATGAGTGCTCCAAAGGGGTATGTTTCTCAGAATCTGCAGAAATATGATTTTTTTTTAAAGTCTTATATAAGAAATTTGGAAAAAAATTCTCACCTTTATGGAAGGACTACAGCAGTTGGTAATAAGACAGTAATGATCCATCAATCGAATCAAATGTACAAGGCACAGACTTTGGTTAGTTTCCTAAGACTGTTTCTCTTGGACCATGATGCATAAGCTTATATCATCAGACCAGAAAGAATCCTGAACCAAGGTTAATGTTTTGGGAACTTCTTCCTTTTGCTTTATATTTTGTAAGTTGGATCATGTCCCTGGTTATTGCTGTAAGGAGTCTTTCTCTAATTAAAAATTTCTCCTGGGATAGCAATAATCTGTTAGTGAAAGTGAAAGTGAAGTTGCTCACTCGTGTCCAACTCTTTGTGACCCTGTGGACTGTAGCCCACCAGGCTCCTCTGTCCATGGGATTCTCCAGGCAAGAATACTGGAGTGGGTTGCCATTTCCTTCTCCAGGGGATCTTCCTGACCCAGGAATCGAACCCAGGTCTCCCGCATTGTAGGCAGACACTTTAACCTCAATTAATTGTTAATGATACCATGAAACTAAGGGTGTTCCATAATAAATGTGTGAATTTTATAATGATATCACCAATCAAGTCTTTAATTATATGGAGTCTTGTCATTTAGTGTTGATTTGATATCAAAAGGTGACCAGACAGTGAGAAGAGGAAGAGGTAAAATTGGGAAGAAAGAAATAGCTAACATAGAATTGTATATGATGCAGTGGCCGACCTGAGCAACAGGACAGAACTGACAGAATGGGTAAAGTGCTAGCTCGGCAGGATGTGGCTCACCTCTCACATCTCCTGAGCAGTACAACAACCCTGTAGTTGTAGTCTTAGTTTCCTATTGGCTTTATTTTTTTCTCTTTACCTAGAATTGTTGTTTAGTCACTCAGTTGCGTGTGACTCTTTTGCAACACTATGGCTTCTCTGTTCGTGGGATTTTCCAGGCAAAAATATTGCAGTGGGTTGCTATTTTCTTCTCAGGATATCTTCCCAACCCCAGGGAAAGAACCTGCATTTCCTGCACTGCAGGTGGATTCTTTACCGCTGAGACACTGGGAAAGAATAGAGCTGCAGTATTTGATCAAACATTTTCTCTATGATATTTGTCATGAAAATCAGTTCAAGGATAAAAAATAATCCAAAAACACTGAGGTTAATGGACAAAGTCAAATCTATCAAGTGAAATATAATCCTTTGTTGGTTTATATTTCTCTTGCAACTATTGGAATGCTCAGTGGTTCCAGAATTTAGGCTGCCCTGGGATTTCTTTGGGAGGAATGATGCTAAAGCTGAAACTCCAGTACTTTGGCCACCTCATGCGAAGAGCTGACTCATTGGAAAAGACTTTGATGCTGGGAGAGATTGGGGGCAGGAGGAGAAAGAGACGACAGAGGATGAGATGGCTGGATGGCATCACTGACTCAATGGACGTGAGTCTGAGTGAACTCCGGGAGCTGGTGATGGACAGGGAGGCCTGGCGTGCTGCGATTCATGGGGTCGCTGAGTCGGACACGACTGAGCGACTGAACTGAACAATGGCAAAGAGATCAAGCTAATTCCCACATTATCTCTATGGTATTTTTGATCCATTCCTCTATCATTTAAAACTAGAGACCACAGTTTCTCATTTTGTTCTGTTATAAATGTATACAACAGATAGAGCTTCCCATTAATTACTGAATCAGATATGTCATTCAAAATTAATATGTGCACGAATATATACTTTTGAAGAATGTAGCCCAGTTACAGTTTCTTTTATCTGCCACAGTACAAGCTGAAGATAGTATACTGGACATTTTTATTCTCTTTGGCCGTCCAACACATGAATTCCTTTTCCATGTATGGGGAATTCCCACGATAGGAGGCTAAAGCCTCTTCTCACTGTGAAAGCTGAAAATATGAGCTAGTCTCTCCCAGCTAAGTGCACAATGAGGATATTTTTACCAGACTATTTTTGTGGTGTGATTTAGTCATTATTCCTTGTTGTAAAGCCTTGAGGAAGCTGGGTGAGTTACCCAGTATCTATTTAACAAGGGAATTTCTGCTTCCATCCTTTGCTGAATGATTGATTGAGTGAATGAGGAGGCATGTTTACAGAACATAACCTAAGAGGGGGTAGTTGAGAGCAGTGAAAATCCAGCTTAGATTAATTGATGGAATTTCAAGAACTCAGAGCATCAACTTATTTACTAGGTTATTGTGATAAAATACCCACCAAAGACAAGGCTTTGGGAAATTAAGTGGTCAATCTCCTGGAGCAGAATGAAGGGCTTAAAGAATTAAAGGGCTGTGGGAAGGGACAGTTATTTCTAACGGCACCATAAAGTTTTTACCTAAAGAGAATGACAAGGTCAAAGCAGATAGCCAAGGATAACTCTGCTTCACATTTATGGAGCAAGTTTATGCGTTTGTCTGACTTAGTCCCCTGGACATGTGTTTCTCTCAAGGAAATTCACAGTGGGATGTGGGATAAAGCATTAATATTCATCTAAGTCAACTCCTTTCACCAAACCTTTAACTTGTATTTTTGCATTATTTTCTCCTTACATTGAAAAGTGAAATGATACCTTTAAATGATAATTCAATCAAGCATAGGTGAAGAAGTCAGAGTACATATAAACTTTATGGGGTTTATATATCCAGGCCCAGACAAGTGAATTAAGTCATTTGTTCGGCAGGTTTCAGTCCCTGAAAATGAAGGGAGGGACAGAGCAGTTAGGAGCAAGCGGTGAGTAGGAAGCTGAATTTGAGTATTCCGAATGTGAACACTGGAGGAAGCCAACCTAACAACCAAGATAAGCCCCGGTGAGAGGAATAAGTGTTCAGAATCGGCACCAGCAAGACACCAGCCAGCAAGACACCAGACAATTTAACTTCAGACGCAGGGTTAAGTAGCAAGGAGTCTGAATATTCATATATGTCCAATTCAGAGGTGAGCAGAATCCCCACCCCTTGACGTTCCTTAGGGCAGGAGGACTTAACAGTAATTAGCAGTGTTCAAGCCGATGTCTCAAGAGACTGTATTATTTAAGAAAACAAGAGAACTGAAATAATCAAAGGCTAATATACAAGAAAAGAAGACCGGGACCCAGCCTGGTAATCTAGACCTGTACAGAAGCTGAGCAGGGAATATAAAGATTTAATATTGCCGTAGGTAACCGACGGCACAGTCACAAAACAGCACAGGAGTTATGGCAGTGCAAGCAGATACTTGATAAAGAAAACAAGGCTATTTTCAGAGTCCCAAATGACAAAATTCACTGCCTCAGAGGTAAAAACTGATTCTTCAGGATATAGATCGATACTGACTTTTAAAATTGGCTAGTATTGAGATGATTGCAGAAAAGAAAACAAAACATGCTTTGAAAAAACTACCTCTCAGATAAAGCTTGGAGAGTTCATCATCATATTTTAGAGAAGAGAAGAAACTGAGATGAGTAAATTAAAAAAAAAATAGATAAGTCACTTAAATTTATTTATTTATTTATTTTTTTAGTTTACTGGCCTGGGAGTTGTTTAATTGCTCTCTCTTTGTGAATTTTAATAGTATTATAGTACATGATATATTTTTACTATGAAAACATTTAAATAATACAGTTGGTAATGTTGTAGCATCTCTCTTTCCCTTGCCTCCTTCATCCTTTTCCCTCAGTCTGTCTCATTTCTTTCCCCACCAATATTTACAGACTTTTCCTTATGCATTGACGTACATATATATGTAACAATGGATTCCTGAAAATCTGAATGGAGTGAATTCACCAGCGAGATTAGGGAAAAAACAAAAATTTAGACTAGGCTTATGTTGATACAAATATCTATACAGATCAATAACTGGGGATACCTGGTTACTATTACCAGTAGTGGCAAACAGTTTACTACCTGAGTAAGCATAAGCAAGCTACTTGGTAGCTTATTTATTAAGATAAGCTAGACAATGCTAACCCCCATGAATCCCAAAGGCTTAATTCAATAAGAGCTGGTTAATAACAAATCCAATGTTCTTCAATTTGTTACTAAAATGGAGGAGCTCTTCCATTCCAGCTATCTAGACTATGAAGAAGAGAGAGCAAAAGATGGCACATGATATATCACGGTTAGGTCTGGAAATGATGTACATAATTTCTGCCTCCATCCCTCTGGAGAGAATTCAATAGCAAGTATGTTCAAGGTGGGCTGTCAAATTCGTCATTTTGTGTGCCCAAGAAAAGTTTCAAATAGTTCAATGATTTCATATCATTTTCTCTGCCACACGTTTCCTTACCTGTGAGGTATGTAGTCAACTAGATGATGATAACAGCCTTCACATTTCTATCCTTTTATGAGTATTACATTCAATGAAAGAATCCGACCTCACTTTAGTGTTCAGGTGGGTTGACTTTATTTTACTTTTAGTCATTTTTGTTAAAACTTTTGCCTACTTGTCACTATGTTGCTGTCATATCAAGTTAAGAGAGTATAGGATATGAGGGTAATCTGGCTACAAAGGCTGTCACCTCACTGAGCACTAGGGTTGGTTTGGCTGACTAGGTGGGCATCCCCTTTTCCCTCACCTCTCTGTGTGTGTTCCTCCTGAAGGTGTACACACAGTCGAAGAGGATGATCTTCCCGAACAGAGGATATACAAATAGCTGCCCTCTGCTGCTAGAACCTTCAAACAAACTCTGAAGGTCCATTTGTATGAGGAATGCATAGTGAACAAACTTTCAAGACTCCAGACACTTCTAACTGATGTGCTGCATGTGGCATTCTGCCTTTTTTTTTTTATTTAAGTTTTTCCATTTATGCAGATGTCTATCCTTCCATCTCATATTATTTATCCTACAGGTGCTGTACCATTCTTACCTATATTTTAAATTTTTTGTTGATGTTATCAATGAAATGTTTTCACATTTCCATGTCTTTTTTTTTTTTTTTTACTTTGCAATACTGTATTGGTTTTGCCATACATTGACATGAATCCGCCACGGGTGTACATGAGTTCCCAATCCTGAACCCCCCCTCCCACCTCCCTTCCCATATCATCTCTCTGGGTCATCCCAGTGCACCAGCCCCAAGCATCCTGTATCCTGTATCGAACCTAGACTGGCAATTCGTTTCTTACATGATAGTATACATGTTTCAATGCCATTCTCCCAAATCATCCCACCCTCTCCCTCTCCCACAGATTCCAAAAGTCTGTTCTATACTTCTGTGTCTCTTTTGCTATCTCGCATACAGGGTTATCATTACCATCTTTTAAAGTAGATTTTAAAATAGAAGTATCAAGAGAATGGAAAGACAGGCCACATACTGGGAGAAAAATATTTGTAAAAGACATATCTCATAAAGAATTGTTATTCAAAATACAGAAAGAGCTCTTAAAGCTCAACAACAGGGGAAAAAAAAAAAAACCAACTCAATTTAAAATGGCCAAAGTCCTCAACAGATATCTCACCAAAGAAGATATACAGAAGACAAATAAGCATATGGAAATATGCTTCACATCATATGTCATCAAAGAAATAAAAATTTTAACAACCAGGCATACCACTATATATAGATTAGAATAAGTTCAGTTCAGTCGCTCAGTCATGTCCAACTCTCTGAGACCCCATGGACTGCAGCACACCAGGCCTCCCTGTCCATCACCAACTCCCGGAGTTTACTCAAACTCATGTCCATTGAGTCGGTGATGCCATCCAACCATCTCATCCTCTGTCATCCCCTTCTCCTCCTGCATCCAATCTTTAGAATATACTAAATCTCGGAATATTAACAACACCCAATGCTGGCAAGGACATTGGGCAACAGAAACTCTTATTCATTGCTGGTAGGAATGCAAATGGTACAACCACTTAGAAGACATTTTGGCAATGTCTTACAAAACTTACAAATATATTCTTACCATACACTACCCAGCAATCATGCCTCCTTGTATTTGCCCAAAGTAGTTGAAAATTTTGTCCACACAAAAACCTGCTTTATCAAACAAGATGTCCCTCAGAAGGTGAATGGATAAACTGTGGTACACCAAGATAATGGGATAGTATCAGCTCAAAGGAAATGAGCATCAAGTCATGAACAGACATGGAGGAACCTGAAATACATATGACTAAGTGACAGAAACCAATCTCAGAAAGCTAAAAGCTGTATGATTCCAATTATCTGATATTTTGGAAAAGATAAAACTATAGAGATAGTAAAAAGATCATGAATTGGAAAGTTAAGGGAGAGAAGAATAGGCAAACACAGAGGACTTTTAGGGCAGTGGAAATTCTCTACCTGATACCATAGTAATGTGTACATGTCATTGCTGCTTTGTCCAAATCTACAGGATATAAAACACCAAGCATGAACTCAAATGTGAACTGTGGACTTTGAGTGATAATAATGTATCAATATAGGTTCTTCACTCTAAAATTGTAAAAATGAACCACCTGAAGGTAGATGTTGATAATGGGAGAGGCTATTCATGTTGGGAAAGACAGTTTATGAGAAATCTCTGTACTTTCCCCTCAATTTTGCTGTTGAAGTGCTCAAAAAACAAGTCGTAATAAGAAAGATATTTAAAGTAAATCTTGGAAGAAAATAGAGGTAGACCTTGCTGCCAGGGGAAAAAATGTTCATTAGATAGAGGAATTATAAACTTTGGGTAAGTTGTGTATTAAATACTAAATGAGTTAGTGAGTCAGTTAGATAAGACATGCCAAGATAATGCATTTTCTTTAAAAAAAAAAAAAGTGTATCTAGGCTGGTGGCAGATAGATTTAAAATCAAATGTATAGTGAAAGTGGAATTGAGCCAAAGTGTTTGATTCAAGCCTTTCTTGATAGGCCCTTAAGAAAAATTAATGAAATGATAATTGACATAAAAGTGTAGATATTAACAGCATAACTTGTTTGGAAAGAGCTTGCACATTGAATATGAAACTTTTTTCTGGTTATAAAGTGTCCTTAAATATTAAGGATACTAATTTTTAAAAATTGTAATGGAAATATAACTTAGATCAGGTGGCCTAAGATGGAGTTAATGCTTTGAATTTAAAGTATATATGCTCGTCAGATAGCTTCATATTTTTACTTCTTCATCACAGTTAGTTCTGTCAATAGGCTTTGATGGGGGAGAATCAAATACAGTTGAGATTTTTATCTTGCCTTGGCCTGCATTTCATGGCACCCTGTGTTCTTCTTGTTAGATGTGACATAATGGATAACACTTTTTCCAACATCCTGAAATTCCTCTTCTGAAAACAGGACCACCTGGGGACATCTGCTTCCTCTTTTTACAGGTTCTGATAAGAATGAACTTTGATGGCACCTTCTCTGTTTCTGCAGATGGTTTGTGACCCAGCTGCTTCTCTTGCTTTGATGTCTGGACATTCATCTTGAGAAGTACATCTGGGAAGCAGAACTTTTGGTACGTGGGGCTTTCCTAAATTTTTGTTACTCTTGCTTTCCAATCTCCTAAAAGGTGGGCCTGCCCCAGAGAACTGCCCTTTGCTCTCATTTTCCTACTGGCCAATCTCTTTTGAGGAGTTTGTCTGATCTCATGTCTCCCACCATCTCCTCTGTGAGAGTGAATCTCACTTCCCTTTTCTAGCCCTGACCTCTTCTAATCTCCAAATTCACAGTTTGAATTGCCTGGTCAGCTTTACAGAACATCCAACTTAACACTTCCAAAAATTATTCTTTACTCCCATGCTCTCACTTCTCAGAAATAAAAAAGAAAGAAATTTTGCTTTCACAGTTAAAAAAAGATATGTTAGAAGTACCATCACTAATACTATATTCCCATTTATTAATCATGAAAGCTCAGCTCTTTATTCTTTACTTCCTTATTGTTATGTTGCCTACAATAATACATTTTACTTTAAAAATTATGTGTATGTATATATGTATATGTATATGTATATACACACACATATTACTCATGTTAATTCTAAAGCTACTCTGTAGTTCAGGCCCATTTTGCTTAGACTGTTACAATAGTTTTCCACTGGGTTCCCACCTAGAAGGCACGGTACATATCGTTACAACACAGATTCTTAAATCATAGGGGTAATCAAGTCGCTTTCCTACCGATAACTCTGAATGTCTTCTCAGTTTACAAATTCAGTATAAAATCTTGTCTGACATCTCGACAGCCCCTTTTGGCCTACCGTTTCAATTTTTTTTTAATTTTTTATACAAATTTTAAAAGTTCTTTCCATTTACACTTTTTATAAAATACTTGCTGTATTTCCCATGTACAATATATCCTGTAGCACTGACTAGTTTGTACCTCTTATTCCCCTGTCCCTATTTTACCCATAACTCATCCCCACTGGTAAACACTAATTTGTTCTCTATATCTGTAAGTCTGTTTCTTTTTTATTACATTCACTTGTTTTTGTAGTTTTCTTCGATTCCACATATAAGTGAGATCATACAATATTTGTATCTCTCTGTCTGACTTATTTCACTTAGCATAATATCCTCCAAGTCTATCCATGTTGCTGCAAATAGCAAAATTTCATGATTTTTTATGGCTGTGGAATATTCCATTGTGTATACACCACACTTTCTTTATCCGTTCCTTTCAGTGGACACTTAGGTTGCTTCCATGTCTTGGCTATTGTAAATCGTGCTACAGTGAACACTGAGGTGCATGTATCTTTTCAAATTAATGCTTTGTTTTTTGGGGACCTCCCTCCTTTTGCCTCTTGACCTCATCCTCCACCATTCAGTCCAAAGATTAATGAGGATGTCCCTGCAGTACTTGTGCCTAACCAAATCTCTGGATGTTTTGTCAAAATTTGTATTTCTGAGGCCCAGTCTATTTACTGAAACTAAATCTCGAGGATTACAGGCTTGGAGTCTTCAGCCTTAAAAATCTTATCATATATTCTAAAGTTTTAGAACTGTTGTCCAAAAGTCAGACTAAATGGACTGCTTGTGCCTCTTCCCCTCTGTCCGTGCTCCTCGCCCTCCCTGAATGCCCTCTTCCTTCCAAATTCTTCCTGCTAAATCCTGCCCATTCTTTGAGAAGCACACATACTGCATGCCAGGTTCAGGATAGGGGAGTAGGTCAATGGATACACTTACTAGAGGTCAACAAATACATCACTTCTTTCTTGGCAAGTTCCTCAACTTCTCTAAGTCACAATTTCCTCAAAGGCAAGAAGAAAATGTTGAAGAAAATGACCCCAAGAGTAATGCTAACCATCTAAATGATGATTCTTATTTTTATACTTCTATTGATGCTTGTCGCAATCTGTCTAATATGTTTGTATACTTGTCTTTTCACCTTTATACTCTACGGGTCTTAAGAATAAAATCTACATCTGTTCTTATCTATGCCCTGAGCTGCTTTGCAATATCCTTCCACGCAGGTGACATTCAAAATGTAACAAATTCATTGCATTGCATTTCAAGGAGGTAAATAGAAATTTAAACTTTTGCCTTGTCTTTGTATCCTGGGCTTTCCTGGCTTGACTATAATAATTTTGGCATATATATTTGATTTATATAAAAAAAGAATCTGAAATTATTTAGTATTTATTAAACATTACAGTGTTAATGGCCTTCATTGTTGTATTAACATAAAAGACTGTGAAGTGTGAGACATGGAAATCAATATTCCATTAAAAGAAATGACATTTTTAAGTTCTCTTCAGAAGTGTTTTGATAGTTCAGTGTGTTTATGATTCTAGTGTTTCCTTAATATGCATAATGATACAACAGCAATGCAATGTCAAAAAAGAAAAAGCTTTATTTGAAAGAAATTTACACATATAAGTTAATTACGTTGAGTTCTGAAGTGCAAAGATGCCAAAAGAAATTCACATTTTATATTAAAGTATTTTGGGAAATGTGTCTGAAATTTAGCCTGCAGATAGAAAGCTATCAAGGGATTTGACTATTTCTGGAAAGATGTAGATGTATTCTCTGATAATGAGTAAAGATTTCCACTGGAGTAATTCAGGAAACAATTAAATAAACTGCAGCAGAAAGAACGATGGGCAGATGTGAGGAGCAACTTGAGAGCATTCTGAAGTCTAATTTATAAAGTCTGAGCAGCAAAATCGGAATAAGAAAGCGTATAGGTTCTTCACAGAAGAAGGCAAAATTGCTGTCTTTTCAATATGGTTTATGAAAAGGGATCACAAACATACACTGCCCAAATCATGCACGCAGACATAAAACTGGGCGTGTTAGGGGGCAATGCGGTGATCAAGAAATAGTGGAGGGCCCAGACCACTGGGCTCCTTATCCCAGGACGTGTGTCAGTGCAGCCTGCAGGCACCAGGCCTACCAGTCCAGAGGAGACTCTCCTCTCAGCTGTTGTACAGAGCTGTAGGGCAGGGGTCAGGGGACATTTCCATGAGAACATAAGAGCAGAGGCCCCTGTCTGAGTGGGTGGCCTTGGCAGAACAAGGTCACCTTGGAACCCAGGCTTTGGCATCAGCTCGCTAACTCTCCTTGCTGGCTGATGAGTCACCTAAGGGGGAGGTGATCAGCCTCCAAGGCCAGTTAGGTGGCTCCCCGTCAGCCACTGCCTTGGCTCTTGGTGTCATTATATCTGCACCCCCCTCCACTCCCAAAGGCGCTGGGTATGGTGTTTGCACAGCGGCCTTGGGAGTGTGGGCTCTTCAGCACAGTCTGTAGAACAGGTGTTACTGCAGAGTCTGTGGCAGGTGCCTACCACCCAGACGGAGCCACCATGCTCACTCTCGTGGATGAGAGCCAGACATTGGACAAAATTAGTTAAAGAAGCTCCCTGATTACTGAATAGCAAGCAGCTTGGAGAAGACAGATAAAATAGAAGAGTGGTTGGAGCAGGGGGCAAGTTTTCTGTTTTCTTTTTCTTCTCTTCCTTCCTTTCTTTCCTTCTTCTTTTCCTTCCTTCCTTCCTCCTTTTGCCCTTTCTTTCTTTCCTCTTTTATCTCCTGGTTTTTGATCTAGGAATGGGCAGAATCAAGTGGAAGCCAAACCAAAAGCTTTAAGAGAAACTGTCCTTCCACCCACAGGGCCAGCAAACTGGTGAGCCCAGAGGATGGGGGAAATCTCTATTTATTTCCCCCTCTCTTCTTTACCTCCCACCCTTCTGAGACCACCCTTGTTGCAGAACTGAATTGCCATTACTAGGAATCTGTGACCATGAAGAACTTCCTGTCACTGTGCAGTTCACACTTGTGGTAACAGCGGGCACCCACATCCTGAGAATCTGGACAAAGGGTCTGGGAGAAGGGCAAGAAGGGTGCCTGCTGTACAAAGAATAGAGGGTGGACATCTTGGTTACTTTTTTGTCTCTGTTCTCTTGAAACCTCTCACCAAAGCTACACACAGATTGCACAACAGCATGGGGGACTAAAACTCTGAGAGAATCCAAATTTTTTGGCCAGAAAAACCAGGTATCCTTGTGAGCCAGAGAACAAGGGACAAATTCCAAAGAGTAGAGAGCTGATGTCATTTGCAGGCTCCCTCCCAAACTGAGCATGACAGAACACAGCCAGAGCAGCAAGAGCTTGGAGAGCTCAATTAGAAGCTAAGCCACCACTCAAGTCCCAGACTAGCCTCTGAGTGACTCAGACATGGGGCCAGAGCTTTGCTACTGGACCAACATCGCATTCATGTTGGTTTACAAACTTGGGAGCTTCCTGGTGACATCTGAAACTGACCCCTGTACCCAGAGGGCAAAGAGAGACCAAAAGAAACAGGTAGAGCAACCCAGATGGGTAGGTAGTATGTTTACTGAGCAAAGAAACTTACTTCCAAGGCTTCTCCTGGACACTGCAAGACCAGTAGACCTCTGCACCTGCCTGCCAGCATCACAGAAGTTTATATAGAGACCTTAATTTATACCACACAGGGAGTCTCAACACCACATTTCTATCCCAAGCCTGCATCCTTGAACTGACTTCTAACATGGAATGGTGAGTGGAACACACAGTCTAAGGACCCAGGAGAGATGAGGAGCCTCTGATCACCTGGGTCCAACTCAAGAGTCAACCACGGATCACACCCTCTCAGTGTCCTCCAGAAATAACACAGATGAGCCAAAACTGATCACTTGTGAAAACAACCAACAAAATGAACGTTCTTCAGAGATTTGTAACAAGATCCAGAGTTTCATACATAATGTTCAAAACATTCAGGATAAAGTGCAAAATTACTTGACATATCAAAAATGTGATGCCTTTTCAAGGGAAAGTCCTGGTGCCCCAAGTGGTATTCACTCAGTCACATCTGACTCTTTGTGACCCATGAACTGTAGCCTGTCAGGCTCCTCTGTCCATGGAATTCTCCAGGCAAGAAATACTGGGGTGAGTTGCCATTTCATTCTCCAGGGAATCTTCCTGACCTGGCGATCAAACCCAGGTCTTTCACATTGCAGGCAGATTCTTTACCCTCTGAGTCACAAGGGAAAAGACAGTTGACAGATGGAAACTCCAAGATGCTCTAAATGTTGAAATTATTATGCAAAACTTTACGGTAGCATTTATAACCCCCCTCAGTGGGCTTCCCTGGTGGCTCAGAGGTTAAAGCATCTGCCTGCTATGTGGGAGACCTGGGTTCGATCCCTGGGTTGGGAAGATCCCCTGGAGAAGGAAGTGGCAACCCACTCCAGGATTCTTGCCTGGAGAATCCCATGGACGGAGGAGTCTGGTGGGTACAGTCCACGGGGTTGCAAAGAGTCGGACACGACTGAGCAACTTCACTTCACTTCACTTCACTCCACTGAGGTAAAACTGAACACATCTTGAAATGAATGGAAAGCTAGAAGTTCCAGAAGACACAATTTTGTGAATGTGTTTCCTATGTGTTTAGAAAGACACATATTTTGTGTTTGTTGTTCATCATGTTCTGTTTGTGTCCATTTGGTCAACTGTATTTTCTATATTCTTGAAAATTCTGTATCCTTGTTAATTTTTTGTTTGTATTTTATAACAATTGCTTAGAGAGATCTGATGATTTTACAGTTTATAGCTTCTTGTAAATCTACCCATTCTTATAAATATTAAATTCTATTAAGTAGATACCCATTTAATTGGATCAGATGGTAAAGAATTTGTCTGCAATGCAAGAGACACAGGTTCAATCCCTGTCAGGAAGACCCCCTAGAGAAGGGAATGGCAACCCACTCTAGTAGTCTTGCCTGGAGAATCCCACAGACAGAAGAGCCTGACAAACTACAGTCCATAGGGTTGCAAAGAATTGGACATAACTGAGCAACTAAGCACACACATACACTCACACATTTAATATTTGATATCGTGTTTATAAACATTTATTACTATGAATTTAGTCTCCTTTCCTTAGTAAATAATTTAGAATTAGTCATTTATATTAATATACAATATCAATTATGCTAAATATATATTATATATATATATATTTTGCATGTTAAATATATAACCTATCTTTCCTTTAAAATGTGTCTGTTGATGGATGTTTTCCTTCATTTTTCACTTTAAACTTATCTGTAACTTTAGTTTTTATGTATATCTGTTGTAAAGAGAATTTAACTAGAATTTTTAAAATTCAATTTGGGAAGTCCCTGGTGGTTAGGATGCAGCACCTTCATTTCTGTGGTCCTAGGATCAATCCATGGTCAGAAAACTAAAAACCTGCAAATCACACAGCATGCAAAAAAAAAAAAAAAAAAAATCCAACCCGACAATATTTATCTTTCACTGAAGCATTTGGCCGATGTACCAAAAAGAACAGTTGGGCTTTAGTCTTCCATCTTATTTTCTGCTTTTTTTTTTTTTTTTTTTGCATTCTGTTCCTTGTTTCTTTTCTCTTGTTATTTTCAATTATTTTTAGCATTTCTTTTTTTTCTTACTGGTAGTTTGAAGATTGTATATTGTTTTTGCCTTTTGAAGATTCTACTAGCTATTACAATTATATATTACTTCTCTAAGTGTTACAAGAATATTTCTAATTCTCTTCACAAATAATACCAAATTTTATGACACTTTAATTACATTTATCTGACAAATTACATTTCCTCTAACATAACTGGTAATGTCACTTACAGTTCAGGTTGTTGTTTGCATTACTTCAATAGACACTGTGTATTTTTTAAACTATCTTATAATTATGAAATATATCAGACATAGGTGAGTATGCATAATGCCTGAGTGCATTTTAAAGAGTGATAACAAATTGAGCACTCAAACATCATTGAGACTATGAAACAGAACTTTAAAAATCTGTTGAAGCTTCCTGTGTGCTATCCACTCACAACACTTTTTTTTTTCCACAACAGAGGAAACCATTATTTCTGTATTTACCAATCTTCAGCTTTCTTGGTAGCTTTACTATGTTTGTAACCTTGAAAAATATATATTGCATAATTTTAATCATTTTAAACTGTTATATTAAGAGAATTAGTCTGCATGTATTTTCTGATAACTTGCTTTTTTGCTCAACATTAATTTCTGAGATCTTATCAAAGTAATGTGTAACAGTTTATTTTCATCACCACATGTATTATTTCATTGTGCTGCTAAGTCACTTCAGTCGTGTCCAACTCTGTGCGACCCCACAGACGGCAGCCCACCAGGCTCCCCTGTCCCTGGGATTCTCTAGGCAAGAACACTGGAGTGGGTTGCCATTGCCTTCTCCAATGCATGAAAATGAAAAGTGAAAGTGAAGTTGCTCAGCCGTGTCCGACTCTGTGCAACCCCATGGACTGTAGCCTACCAGGCTCCTCTGCCCATGGGATTTTCCAGGCAAGAGTACTGGAATGGGGTGCCATTGCTTTCTCCAATTATTTCATTGTAAATGCTCTACTATTTCTCTATTAGAGGGAAGAAACATATGGGTTGTTTCCATCATTTTTGTTATTATTAAATAGTGCTGCTACAACATTTTGATATGTGCCTTCTGGTGAACACATAACAGGGATTTCTCTTAGGTATAAACTAAAAGTTAAAATATCAGTTGTATGATATGTGTGGGTTTAACTTTACGTGGAGCTTCCCAGGTGGTGCTAGCGGTAAAGAACTTGCCTGCCAATGCAAGAGACGTAAGAGACACAGGGTCAATCCCTGGGTTAGGAAGATCCCTTGGAGGAGGGCATGGCAACTCACTCCAACATTCTTGCCTGGAAAATCTCATGGACAGAGGAGCCTGGCAGTCTATAGTCCATAGGGTCCCAAAGAGTGGGCCATGACTGAAGTGTCTTTGTAGGCATGCAACTTTACATAATAATAGCATTATTTTCCAAAATGGTCATGTTTCCCAAGATACCTCTAGAACAGTTGCCTCACATTCTTGTTGCACTGAATTTTTCAGCCTTTAAAATGTCTTCCCATTGGGTGGTGTGAGTCATTTCTCAATCATTGGTTAATTTGTATTTGCCTCATTACTAAAGATTCAGAGCATCCTTTCATATGTTATTGGCCATATGTACTATGTGGGTCTTTAAATATTGTCAAAAATAGGCAAGATTAATCTGTGGTGACAGAGGCCAAATTAATAATTACCATAGTGATGTGGAAATGAATGGTTGTTGATTAGCAGAGGCTGTAGGAAGCTTTTTGAGGTAACATATATGTTCTACAGCCTAATCTGGGTGATGGTTACAAGGAGTAGTCAAGTGAAAAATCATCAATATAAGAACTTAAAATTTGGGCACTGTATTATAGATGATAGATAGCAATAAAAATAAAAAAACTCTCCAATGAAAAGTAAAATGTACATATAATTACAGAATTTCTAAAACAACAATAAAAAATACTATATAAAATAATTTTTAAAGTAAATCAAAACAGCAATTTGAGGCAAAAATTATAATCTTCATACATATTATAGAAAAATCAAAATATAAAAGCTGAAATTAATGGAATGGAAAAACAAAACAAATAAATCAAAATATTGGTTCAAAACTCAACAAAATAAACAAATATCAAGAACACAAAATAAAAATAACCAGGAGACATTAACCACTGAAAGAAAGGCTATTTTTTAAAATTAGACTGAAGTCAAGTGAAGTGAAGTCGCTCAGTCATGTCCGACTCTTTGCGACCCCATGGACTGTAGCCTACCAGGCTCCTCTGTCCATGGGATTCTCCAGGCAAGAATACTGGAGTGGGTTACCATTTCCTTCTCCAGGGTATCTTCCCGACTCAGGGATCGAACCCAGGTCTCCCGCATTGGAGGCAGACACTTTAACCTCTGAGCCACCAGGGAAGCCAAAATTAGACTACTGTACACTAAACTTTGGCAAACAACTTTTTTTCACAGAAGTAAAAGATGTATATCAGTTTTCATAATTAATAGCCAGACAAAAAACAAAAGATAATTACAACTGCAAGCCATAATGGTAACATGATGAATTTAGCAATATAAGTAATTAAATACAATTTGATGTGGTAGAATGATGTGGTAAATAGAAGAGTATACAAACACATGTAGAAGACAGACTATGTCTTTTGGTTGGTTCATTCAATCCATTTACATTTAAGGTAATATGTATGATCCTATTACCATTTTCTTGATTGTTTGGGGGTATTTTTCATAGGTCTTTTCCTGTGCTTGCGTTTCCTGCCTAGAGAAATTCCTTTAGCATTTGTTGTAAAGCTGGTTTGTTGCCACTGAATTCTCTCAAGTTTTGCTTGTCTGGAAAGCTTTTGATTTCTCCATCAAATCTGAAGGAGAGTCTTGCTGGGTAAAGTATTCTTGGTTGCAGATGCTTCCCTTTCATCACTTTGAATATATAGTGCCATTCCTTTCTGGCTTCTAGAGTTTCTGTTGAGAAATAGCTGAGATAGTCTGATGGGAGTTTCCTTGTACATTATTTGTCACATCCCCCTTGTTGTTTTTAATATTTTACCTTTGTCTTTAATTTTTGTCAGGTTGATTATGTGTTAGCTTGATTTTGTGTCTCTGTGTGTTCCTCCTTGGGTTTATCCTGCCTGGAATGCTCTGTGCTTCCTGCACTTGGTTGACTATTTCCTTTCCCATGTTCAGGAAGTTTTCAGCTATTATCTCTTTAAATAATTTTTCAGATCCTTTCTCTCTCTCTTCTCCTTCTGGGACCCCAATAATGCAAATGTTGGTGCATTTAATGTTGTCGCAGAGGTCTCTTAGGCTGTCTTCATTTCTTTCATTCTTTTTTCTACATTCTGTTCTGTGGCAGTGATTTCCACTATTCTGTCCTCTGGGTCATTTACCCTTTCTTCTGGTTCAGTTTTTTCGCTATTGATTCCTTCCAATGTATTAGTCATCTCTGTTTGTTTGTTCTTCAGTTCTCCTAGGTCTTTGGCAAACATTTCTTGCATCTTCTTCATTGTTTTCCCAAGATCATGGAGTGTCTTCATTATCATTATTCTGAATTCTTTTTCTGAAAAGTTGCCTGTGTCTACTTCAATAGGTTGTTTTGGTTCAGTCTCCTATGGGGTCACCACTGCTTTCCCCTGGGTCTTGGTGCATGCAAGATTTTGTTTGTGCCATCTACGAATGGAGTCATTGTTTCCCCCAGTCCTGTGGAAGTCCTATAATCATATCCTACTGGCCTTCAAGGCCAGATTCCCTGGGGATCCCCAGTCCCCAGGGGATCCTCCCAGTCCCCAGGCTGGGAGGCCTGATGGGGGTGCAGAACCTTCACAACAGTGGGAGAACTTCTCTGGTATTATTGTTTTCCAGTTTGTGGGTCATCCACTCAGTGGGTGTGGGATTTGTTTTTATCATGATTGTACCCTTCCTACCGTCTCACTTTGCCTTTTGAAGTGGGGCATCACTTCTTGCTGTGTTCCAGCATCCTCCTGTGGATAGTTGTTCAACAGCTATTGGCAATTTTCATGCTCTCACAGGAGAGGAGCACACGTCCTTCTATTCTGCCATCTTGAACCAGAAGCCAAATAATTTTTGAAGTATGAATTACTTAATTTTATTTAATTTTCTAGGAAATGAAAATGACCAGCATTGAAAGTAGTTTATACAGAAAACATTAACATGCTATTTTCCATGGCTTATAAAAGTTGTTTTAGGAGTCTCTACTAGCTAGACATGCATGTACCTTGAAATCAAGTTTTTGTAAAAAAAAAAAAACAACAAAACAAAACTACCACAAAAAATATAGTTTTTTTTCAATAAGAGAATTTTATAAAATCTTTGAAATTAATAATTGAGGGCTACTTATTTTAGAACTTAGAAAATATAGAGAAAACTTTCAAATTATTTATATGAAACATGCAAAATATTAACAAGTAGCCTTAAAGTGCACACACAGTAATCAGTTAGAATATACAAGGTAAGAGAAAACCCAAACTGTAATCAAGACAAAAAGGATAAAAATACTTAGAAGTAAACTCAACATGAAATAGACAAAACTCTGTATAAGAAAATTTAAACATTCCTAGAATATCAAGTAGATTTGAAACTTAAACACATAGAAGCATCATATTTCTACATAATTACCAACAAGTTTTATTTTCTGAAGTCAATTTAAGTTCTCAGTTTTTAAGTTTATACAGAAAGTTAAATATTCAAGAATATCTAGAATAATCCTGCAGAAGGAGGGCAGTGGGGGCTGAATTCATTTGCTAGAACAGCTGTAACAAAGTAGCACAAGACAGGTGGCTCACAAAATAGAAATGCACTGTCTCAGTTCTGGAGGCTGGAGGTCCAAACTCAGGTGTCAGCAGGATGCTTTCTTTCTGAGGCTGCGAGGGAGGATTTATTGCAGGCCTGTCTCATTGTATTACAGACGGCTTTCCTCCCCTGTGCCTCTTCTCATTGTCTTTCCTCTGTGCACACCTCTGTGGCCAAATTCCTTGTTTCTATAAAGACATCATTATGTTGGATTGAGACTCAGCTAATGACTTTAACTTGATGCCTCTGTAAAGTCCCTATATCACTATAAGTTCATGCTCTGAGGCCCTGAGGATTAGGGCTACAACAAATTTTGGGAAGACAAAATTCAATGTGTAACAAGTGGGAACTACCATCATTGGTACCATTGCATGTTACACACATTACATGTGTGACGCTGATTAGAATAGTCTGACCTATATGACAAAATAGTACAGAAATAGACCCAGGTACATAAAAAATTTGGTATGTGATAAAAGGTGAGATCTCAAGTCACAAAGGAAACAATGGTTTTTTTAATAATCGTTATTGGATAATTGATAGCTATTTGGAAAAAGATAAAATTGAACTTATATCTCATATCACATATCACAATAAACTATAAAGGGATCTGAGATATAAGTGAAAAAGCCAAATCTATACAAATACTAGGGGAAAATATGGGGGAATTCTTTTATAACTAGAGTATGGTGATACCCTTATAATTCTGACTTAAAACAAGGAACTAATTAATTCAACTACATAAAATTTTGTAAAATTTACTTGGCAAAAAAATCACAATAATCAAGGTCAAATAAAACAGATTGAGAAAAGAAAAGGTAAGCCTGTGGGCTTCCCTGGGGTCTCAGCGGGTAAAGAGTCTGCCTGCAGTGTGGATGGCCTGGCTTCCATCCCTGGATTGGGAAGATCCCCAGGAGGAGGACATGGAAACCCACTCCAGTACTCTTGCCTGAAGAATCCTATGGACAAGGGAGCTCAGGGGACGACAGTCCATGGGGTCACCAAGTGTCGGACATGACTGAGTGACTAAGCGCAGCACAAGGAAGAGAAAAGTATTACACCTTCTACAGTTTGGCCAGTATCTTAAAGTATCAAGTCATTATGCTGTACACTGAAAATTAATATGTTATATGTAAATTATATCTCAATTTAAAAAATCAATGGAGGGAAAAAAGACCAAAACCAATAGAAAATGGGTACCAAGTAAAACAAAGCCCAAAAAGATCTCCAGAGAAATTAAAATGGCTTTCAACATATAAAAAGAAAGCTCAATCTCAATCATAATAAGAGAAATGCTAGTGAACATTGTATTGATATATTTCTTACTTAGATTTGTAAGTATTCAAAAAAGCTTGAACACATTCTGTTGAGAAAGCACTCATTCATTGCTAATGGGTTATACATTCTCTCTGGAGGGAAACTTGTATTATTTAAGGAAAACTCAATATGGATTTTTTAGCCCCAAATTCCTGTTTGGAGAATTTACTGCAAAATTAACTCCTACAAAATTACACCAGGTTATTCACCATAGAATTGTTTGTGAATGAATGAATAGTAACTCAATAGATTAAGGGGAAGATTCTGAGAGAAAATTATGAATTCAGATTCAAATATGCAACCTTGAGATGGAGATACTCCAGACAGAATACCCACAGTATATTCCTAGAACATCATGTAATCTCTAGAGATTGGTGCCAGTTGCCACAGAGCTTGGTGTCCTGCACTGAATTTTAGAGTATGACAAGTATAGTTGTTATTGCACTTCTGCCCTCCAAATCTCATGCAAACTGTCTTATGTGCCTGACACATAACTCTGAAAAGTTATGGGATACTGCTGCTGCTGCTGCTAAGTCACTTCAGTCATGTCTGACTCTTTGTGACCCCATAGATGGCCGCTCACCAAGCTCCTCTGTCCCTGGGATTCTCCAGGCAAGAATACTGGAGTGGGTTGCTGATACTAGAAGATGTAATTCCTGCCTAACAAAGGCAACACTACACGAGACCACAAACAATAAATTGAACCTCTGAAGATGTTAGTTTTATATGCAAGGGCCCACTGAAAGTGGACTATATGCTATTTGATTCTAAAACTGATGCAGTTTATGCTGTATTATATTCAAATTTTTACCCAAGACTGCTATACATGAGTAGGGGAGGAAGCCCTGAAAATGGAGACACTTTCTTTGTGTACATTCATGCAGGAATGAACACATTGCTTCTCTGTGTCAATATGCAGCAAAATAGATGCGATATGGTTGGAAATGCTACCAGTGAAGATGCTGGAGAGCCAGTGGCTTATTGCTCACACAGGACAGACACCTATGCCATCTCTGCTCTTTGTTTCTGAAAACGTTAGTTGCTCAGTTAAATCTTTTGATTTTTTTCCACTTTTATAAAGAAATAGTTGACATACATCACTATAAGTTTAAGGCATACAACATGATGGTTCAATTTATATATATATTGCAAAATGATAATTGCAATAGGTTCAGGTGATGTCCATCATCTCATATAGATACAGCAAGAAGAAAAGAATGGAGAAAAGAAAAAAAGAATTAAAATATTTTCCCTGTGGTGAGAACTCCTAGGATTTAGTCTCTTAACTTACCTATAGACTATATAGCACCATTAACTACAGTCATCATATTATACGTTACAATCTTAGCTCTTAATTGTCTTATAATTGGAAACTTTTGCCTTTTTACAACCTCCCTTCAGCTCTCCCTCCCTCACCCTCTGCTTCTGGTAATGTCTGATTTCTTCTTCTATTAGTTTATCTCTTCAAGATTCCATATATAAGGGAAATCAAACCATATTTGTCTTTTTCTGTCTTATTTCACTTTGTATGATGCTTTCAAGGTCCACCCATGTTATTACAAATTATAGAATTTCCTCATTTTATGGCTGAATACTATTCCATTTTTCCATTTGTGTGTGTATGTCTGTGTGTGTATAATCACACATCTTCTTTATCCATTCATCTATCAATGGACACTTAGATTGTCTCCTTGTCTTGTGTGTGTTAGTTGCTCAGTCGTGTCTGATTTTTGGCAACCCCATGGACTGTAGCCCACCTGTCTATGGAATTCTCCAGGCAAGAATACTAGAGTGGGTTGCCATTCCCTTGTCCAGGGAATCTTCCTGACTGAAGGACCAGACACAGGTCTCCTGCACTGGCAGGTGGATTTTTTACCATCTTAGCCACCAGGAATTCCCTTCCATGTCTTAGCTACTGTGAATAAGGCTGCTATGAACATGAGGGTGCAGATGTCTCTTTGAGTTGGTATTCTTTCCTTTTAATATATTCCTAGAAGTGGAACTGCTGGGTTATATTGTACTGAGAATTATTTTCTGAGGACCCTCTGCACCATATCGCTTAGTGGCTGCATCAATTTATAATCCCACCAATAGTGCACAGGGGTTCTTTCTGTGGGATCACTTTCATAAGATCACATATTTCATTCCTGAGGGCTCCATCATCAGGACTTCATCACCTCCCAAAGGCAGCCTCCTCCTAACACTATCACACTGGGCATTAAGTTTTCAATATGTGAACCGTGCAGAGACACAGCTCTTCAGACCATAACTGGCAGAAACTGGGATGATTCCCAAGTACTGCTGGCACAGGGAAACCATCATGGACAAGTACTTGTCCTTGAACTTCTGTTTGGATGGATAGGATCCCAGAGAACTACAATATATTTTACCTGTTAATCATCTTTGATATAGAGAGACTTGCAATTTCTGCCAGGCAGATAAATGGACAAACAAAATGCTACTAAAGTATATAATCAGGGTCAGCTTCATGGGAATGCAATCATGTGGATGAACTCATGCTTGGTTTAAAGATCTATTGTCATTATTTTGAAATTATCCACAATACTTTCAATTTGTTTGAGGTTCAACTCAAAAATCATATTCTTACATGTACACAATGGAGTATTACTCAGCCATTAAAAAGAATTCATTTGAATCAGTTCTGATGAGATGGATGAAACTGGAGCCGATTATACAGAGTGAAGTAAGCCAGAAAGAAAAACACCAATACAGTATACTAACACATATATATGGAATTTAGAAAGATGGCAATGACGACCCTGTATGCAAGACAGGAAAAAAGACACAGCGGTGTATAACGGACTTTTGGACTCAGAGGGAGAGGGAGAGGGTGGGATGATTTGGGAGAATGGCATTCTATCATGTATACTATCATGTAAGAATTGAATCGCCAGTCTATGTCTGATGCAGGATACAGCATGCTTGGGGCTGGTGCATGGGGATGACCCACAGAGATGTTATGGGGAGGGAGGTGGGAGGGGGGTTCATGTTTGGGAACACATGTAAGAATTAAAGATTTTAAAATTAAATAAAAATTAAAAAAAATAAAAAAATTTAAAAATTAAAAAAAAAATAAATAAATAAAGTAACATCCAATGGGGAAATGAAAGCATATGAATTAGGAGAGGAGAGAAGTGGAAGAAATATAAAAATCTTCATATTTTGGTATCTTTAACTATATTTTCATCCTGCTTTTAGAACAAGGAATCCTTTCTTTTCATTTTTCCCTGAGTCCTGAAAATTATGCAACCAGTCTAAAGTATAATGGTAATAAGGAACTTACTCCCTCCAAAATGATTGAAATATACACTTAATGTATGTGTTAAAATTGATATCAGTAATTAGGAGTTGAAGGGATGTGGTCAATATGGTAGAGCAGGAAGAATCTGAGCTCACCTCCCCCGACAGGCACATGGAAATTACAGCTGCTACAGAATAATTTTTGATGAGAATGATTTAAAGATTAGCAGAAAACATTTTTCACAACTAAAAACGTAAAGAAGGAGATGGTGCAATGACGTGGTCTAGTCAGGACCCACACTCTGTGTTGCGTGTGCATCTGTGTTCAGTCTTGACCGACTCTGCTACCCCATGGACTGTAGCTGCCAGGCTCCTCTACCCATGGAATTTTCCAGGCAAGAATACTGAAGTGGGTTGCCATTTCCTACTCCAGGGAATCTTCCCAACCCAAGGATCGAACCCACGTCTCTTGCATCTCCCTGCATTGGCAGGTGGATTCTTTACCACTGCGCCACCTGGTAAGGCCTCACCCCTGGGTTGCTGCTGCTGCTGTTAAGTCACTTCAGTCTTGTCCGACTCTGTGAGATCCCATAGATGACAGCCCAACAGGCTCCCCTGTCCCTGGGATTCTCCAGGCAAGAACACTGGAGGACCATAAATAGGAGGAATATCACAAATGCAGAGGTTCTCCTCAAAGAGGGAGAGGTCCGAGCCCCATATCACTCTCCCCAGTCCAAGGTCTTGACTGGGAGATGAACTGCTTGAACATCTGACTTTGAAAACCAGCAGAGTTTGTGTTCAGGAGAGTCAGAGGGCTGTGGGAAATAGAGATTCCACTCTTAAAGGGCTCATGCAAAATCTCACAAGCTCCAAGTCCCAGTGCAGACCCAGTAGTTTGAAATGAGCCTAGGTCAGACCCACTTGCTCAGAGAGCCTCCTGAAGAGTCATGAGACAGCTGGAACTCCCTCTGGGGACAGAGACACCGACAGCAACCACTGTTGGGAGCTCATTCTACCACAATAATAGCAGCTCTGGCAAGCATTATTTTGGAATTCTCACTCTAAACTAAAAGCACCAGGGCCTACCCTCCCCACTACTGGGACAGCACCAATTCTTTGAGGAAGCCACATGGAGACCAAGTCCCAACCACCTAAAGGCAGGCAAAAGCCCTATGGACCCACAGCCCATGCAATCAGCTGTGCTGGGATTGAGTCCCACACTCTAGCAAGACCAAGGTCATGGAATGTGGCATATCCTTGTAGGTAACCAAGCCAGAGGCCAGCCCCACCTGCCACCTGCCATCTACAGTAGTCAGCACTGCCACAACATAAGAGGAGACACAGCCCATGTAGGGGAACCCCTAGAACTTATACAGCTGGTGACCAGAAAGGGAGTGTGCTGAATGGGCCCCATGGGACCTCTCCTACATAAGGCTCATTTCTCCAAGATGGGAAAAGTAGCAGATCTTACCTAATACATAGAAGTAAACACAGAGAATTAGACAAAATGAAAAGACAGATGAATATGTTCCAAATGAAGGAACAAGAAAAAAACCTCAGAAAACAAACAAACAAACAAAGTGGAGGTAAGCAATCTACCTGATACAGAGGTCAAGGTAATGACCACTGGGAGTCCCCTGACGGCCCAGTGGTTAAAACTTGGCACTGTCATTGCCAGGGTCCTGGGTTCAAATCCTGGTCAGGAAACTAAGAGCCCATAAGATCCCACAAGCTGTGTGGTCAGGAAACTAAGATCCCACAAGCTGTGTGGCATAGGCAAAAAAAAGTCATGACCATAAATATGATCGGCAAACATGTAAGAATGAATGAATGAACATAGTGAGAATTTCAACAAAGAGAAAATATTAAGAGCCAAACAGAGCTGAAAAACATGATAACTAAAATAAAAAGTGCACCATGAGGAACTGAGAGTAGATTAAATAATAACAGAGAAACTGATCAATGAACCAGAAGACAGAGTAGTGGAAAGAACCCAACCTGAGCAGAAAAAAAGAAAAAGAAAAAGAGGAAATGAGTATAACTTACAAATCACTTTCTTTTTGGTGGGCTCCAAAATCACTGCAGATGGTGACTGCAGCGATGAGATTAAAAGATGCTTACTCCTTGGAAGAAAAGCTATCATCAACCTAGACAGCATATTAAAAAGCAGAGACATTACTTTACCAACAAAGGTCCATCTAGTCAAAGCTATGGTTTTTCCAGTAGTCATGTATGGCTATGAGATTTGGGCTATAAAGAAAGCTGAGCATGGAGGAACTGATGCTTTTGAAGGGTGGTGTTGGAGAACACTCTTGAGATTCCCTTGGACAGCAAGGAGATCCAGCCAGTCCATCCTAAAGGAATATTCAGTCCTGACTATTCATTGGAAAAACTGATGCTGAAGCTGAAACTCCAATACTTTGGCCACCTGATGCAAAGAACTGACTCACTGGAAAAGACCCTGATGCTGGGAAAGATTGAGGACAGGAGGAGAAGGGGATGACAGAGGATGAGATGGTTGGATGGCATCACTGACTTGATGGACATGAGTTTGAGCTAGCTCTGGGAGTTGGTGATGGACAGGGAAGCCTGGCATGCTGCAGTCCATGAGATCGCAAAGAGTCGGACATGACTGAGTGACTGAACTGAACTGGCTGAATCTGGTAAAGGAGAAAAAGATTACATCTAGGAAGCACAGAGAGTTTCAAAAAAGATTAACTCAAAGAGGTCTATAGCAAGACACATCATAACTAATGGCAAAAATTAAAGAAACTCTTAAAAGTAAGAAGAGAAAAGGAACTAGTTATGTACAAGGGAATTTCCACCAAACTAGTGGATTGTCGGGGTCCAGCCCCAACAGGATCCAGGGGTACCCTCAGGATGGACGGCGCTGGTGAAAAGAGAGAGAGAGAGTGAGTGACACGGGGAGACCAAGCTTCAGTGAGTGAGGCCCGTAACTTTATTTTCAAAAGGAGCTTTTATACCCTGACTTGTACATAGAGGGAAAAGAAGGATGCAAGGTCATGCAGGATCAGTCCAAACACTCCAGCAGTTTTGGCCTTGTCGAAACCAGGATTTTTTTTCTGTATGTCTTTCCATAAACAAGGGTCTCATGTTATGTACATTATCTTCTGGCCAGGAGGTCTGTTAACATTTTATGGCTCTTTCCTTGATAAATGTTGATCAACCAAAAAACTTGTTTTCCCTTGAAGTGGTTTTTTCTTTATATTTCTAATCTGCATCACCCTCAAAGTACTAAACAGAGTTACATTCTTATGGGTCAAAGGTACAGTGGGTTACATCAAAGAAAGAACTTATTAACTCAAGGTCTAATGTTGCTAACTCCAAGGCTACTGCTTATTTTTTCTATATACCAATTATATTAATAAATGCACTCCCAGGCACACAACAAATAAAAGATATGGAAACTTGGCAACAAGCATTGGCTCAATAATGAAACCCTTCACCAGTACTATTTTAATAGTTTTTTAACTCCTCAAAAGGCTCTATATTTTTAAAATGTTTTAGGCTTCCCGTGCCTCTCATGGTTCGGAGACTGTGAACAATCACATGCGTAGCTACAAGAGTCTGGATAAACCTGTCAGACAAGCTAGAAAGCCATCAGAGGGGTTTGAATTGAAACACTCCTATCATGTCCAGAAGACTTATTAGCTAGAGCCCTAAGTTGACTTTTTCCAGAAAAAGGTGGTCGGGGATAGCCCCCTGTTAATGTCAGAAGAGTTGGCATAAAATAGTAAGACAGACAGATTCTGGGTTTGGCGTAGATGCTCGAGCAGGTCCAAGGGGTCCCTCGAGTCCTGACCCGCCTTGCTCGTCAGGTCTCCTCCGCATGACCTTATCATGGGTGGGATCAGCCCAGAGAGTCCCTCGAGTCCTGAAGCCTTGCTTGTCAGGTCTCCTTAGCATGACCTTGTCATGAGTGGAATCTCCCATGCTGGCTCCCGGCAGTAGATGATTTTCAGCAGAAATTTTTCAGTACAGAAGGGAGTGATATATTCAAAGTGATAAAAGGAAAACAGCTACAACTAAGAATACTCATTTATTAAAATATTTTAAGGAAAGAGACTTTCACAGAAAAGCAAAAGCTAAAAGAATTCAATACCACTAAACCAGTTTGACACAACATGTTAAAGGGACTTCTCTAAGCAAAAAAGAAAAAAAATTATGAGAGGGAAAAAAAAATCTCACTGGTAAGGGAAAACATCCAGTAAAGATTAATGAAATATGTATAAAGCTAATAAAAAGGTTGAAAGACAGAAATACTTAAATCATCTATAACCACAATAAAGAATTAAGGATACACAAAACAAAAATATGTAAAATATGATAGCCAAAACATTAAACTTTGAAGAAGGATTAAAGTCAAAATTGCTAGAATGCTTTCAAACTTAAGAGATCATCAACTTAAAATAATCATATGTATATATCTGTCCCTAGGTACCATGAGGGTATAGGTTCCAGGACCCACTGATTATCACAGATAATGAAGTTATTTACAATTGGTCCTCAGTATCCACAGATTCTGCATCTGCAAATACAGAAGGTCAACTGTATGTTTATCATTTTTTAAAAAATCTATGTATCTGTGGACCTGTGCGGTTCAAACCAATGTTGTTCAAGGGTCAACTGTTGATAGGTTGTCATATAAGAATATCATGATAGTTTCAAACCAAAAACCTATAATAGATACACACACAAAAAGAAGAATCCTAACCTATCATTAAAAATAGTCACCCAATTACAAGCAAAGAAAGCAAAAGGAAAAAGAAATAAAAAATATATATAGATCAATATCACTAGTGATGTTAGATATGAATATCTTCTACAAAATATTAGCAAAACAAATTATATAATACATTAAAAGAACCATACTCCATAATCAAGTAGCATTTATGCAAGGATGCAGGGATTGTTCAATATCTGTAAATCAGTGTAATATACCACATTAATAAATTAAAGAATGAAGATCATATGATTATCTCAACAGATACAGGAAAAAGTTTTTACAAATTCAACATTCATATTTTTAAAACTCTCATCAAAGTGCCTTTAATGATAAAAAACCTCAACATAATAAAAGGCATATATGATAATCCCAGAGTCACATCATACTCAATGGTGAAAGCTGAGAATATTTCCTCTAAGATCAGGAACAAGACAAGGAGGCCCACTCTCATCACTTTCATTCAACATAATTTTGGAAGTTCTAGCCACAGTGATCAGAGAAGAAAAAGAAATAAAAGGAATCCAAATCATAAATGAAGAACTAAAATTGTTAGTGTTTACAGATGACAGGACTCTATACATAGAAAATCTTAAATATGCCACCAAAAAACTATTAGAACTAGTAAATGAATTCAGTAAAGTTGTAGGATGGTAAATTAGTATACAAAAATCTGTCGCATTTCTATACACTAATAACTCTCTGAAAGAGAAATTAAGGAAATAATCCCATTTATAATTTCATCAAAAAGACTAAAATACCTCAGAATAAATCTACCCAAGGAGGTAAAAGACTTGTACTCTGAAAACTATAAGACATTGATGAAAGAAACTGAATATGACCCAAATAAATGGGGGTTTCCCTGGTGGCTCAGAAAGTAAAGAATATGCCTGCAATGCAGGAGACCTGGGTTTGATCCATGGGTCAGAAAGATCTGCTAGAGAAGGAAATGGCTACCACTCCAGTATTCTTGCCTGAAGAATTCCATGAACAGAGAGCCTGGTGGGCTACAGTCCATGGTGTCACAAAGTGTCAGTCATGACTGAGCCACTAACTGTTTCACTTTCACTTCAAATAAATGGGAAGATATACTGTGCTCATGGATTGTAAGAATTAATACTGTTAAAGTGATCATACTACCCAAGGCAATGTCCAATCAATGCAATTCCTATAAAAATACCTATGACATTTTCCAAAGAGCTAGCAAAAATAATTCTACAGTTCATATGGAAACACAAAAGATCCTAAATAATCAAAGCAATCTTGATAGAGAAGAAGAAAGCTGAAGGAATCATGCTCCCTGATTTTGAACTGTATTAAAAAACTACAGTAAACAAAACAGTATTGTACTGGCACAAAAACAGACAAATAGGTCAGTGAAAAAAAATAGAGAGCCCAGAGCTAAACCCACCTTTACATGATCAATTAATCTATGACAAAAGAAACAAGAATGTACAATGCAGAAAAGAGAGCCTCTTCAAACAATGGCACTGGGAAAACTGCACAGTTATTATGGAAAAGAATCAAACCGGACTACATTCATACACTATTTACAAAAATAAACTTGTAAAAACTTCAGAAACCTGAAACCTAAAACTCTTAGAAAAAAACATCAGCAATGTGATTTGACATGTGTCCTAGCAAAATTTTTTTTGGCTATGTCTCCTCAGGCAAGGGAAACAAACTAAATTAAAGTAAAAAATCTTTTGCACAGTGAAATAACTAACAACAAAATGAAAAGGCAACCTAATGAATGGGATAAGATATTTGCAAATAATATATCCAAAAGGAGTTAATATCTAAAATATTACCAAAACCCCTCAAACAACCCAATTTAAAAAGTGGTCAAAGAACCCAAACAGACATTTTCCCAAAGTAGATGGTCAGTAGACATATCAAAACATGCTCAACATCACTAATCATCAGGGAAATGCAAAACAAAGCCACAATGATAAACTACCTTGTATCCATCAGAATGACTATTGTAAAAAAGATAAGAAAAATTAGGTGTTGGCAGTTATGTGGAGAAAAGGGAACCCATGTGCATTGGTAGTCCTGGTGCTGTTACTTGGTGCAGCCAGTAGGTAATACAGTATGGAAGTTCCTCAAGAAATGAAAAATAAAACTGCTATATGATCCAATGATTCCACTTCTGGGTATATACCTGAAGAAAAAAAATGTACTAATTTGAGAAGATATAATCATAGCGGCATCATTTAGAATAGCTAAAATGTGTAAAATCCTAAGTGTCCACTATAAGATGAATGGATAAAAAATGTGGTATATATATAGATAGATAGATACAGATATGTAGAACATTCAGTTCAGTTCAGTCACTCAGTCGTGTCTGACTCTTTGCAACCCCATGAATCACAGCACACCAGGCCTCCCTGTCCATAACCAACTCCCAGAGTTCACTCAGACTCACATCCATTGAGTCAGTGATGCCATCCAGCCATCTCATCCTCTGTCATCCCCTTCTCCTGCGCCCAATCCCTCCCAGCATCAGAGTCTTTCCTAATGAGTCAACTCTTTGCATGAGGTGGCCAAAGTACTGGAGTTTCAGCTTCAGCATCATTCCCTCCAAGAAATCCCAGGGCTGATCTCCTCCAGAATGGACTGGTTGGATCTCCTTGCAGTCCAAGGAACTCTCAAGAATCTTCTCCAACACCACTAGAGATCTCTTCAAGAAAGTCAGAGATACCAAGAGAACATTTCATGCAAAGATGGGCTCAATAAAGGACAGAAACAATATGGACCTAACAGAAGCAGAAGATATTAAGAAGAGGTGGCAAGAATACACGGAAGAACTGTACAAAAAAGATCTTCATGACCCAGATAATCACGATGGTGTGATCACTCACCTAGAGCCAGACATCCTGGAATGTGAAGTCAAGTGGGCCTTAGAAAGCATCACTACGAACAAAGCTAGTGGAGGTGATGGAATTCCAGTTGAGCTATTTCAAATCCTGAAAGATGATGCTGTCAAAGTGCTGCGCTCAATATGCCAGCAAATTTGGAAAACTCAGCAGTGGCCACAGGACTGGAAAAAGTCAGCTTTCATTCCAATCCCAAAGAAAGGCAATGCCAAAGAATGCTCAAACTACCACACAATTGCACTCATCTCACATGCTAGTAAAGTAATGTTCAAAATTCTCCAAGCCAGACTTCAGTAATATGTGACCCGTGAACTTCCGGATGTTCAAGCTGGTTTTAGAAAAGGCAGAGTAACATTACTCAGTCATAAAAAATGAAATATTGTAATTTGCAACAACATGAATGAATCTAGAGGGTATTTTTCTAAATGACATTAGTTTGACAGAGTAAGACAAGTACCATATATCTCACTTATATGTGGAATCTAAAAACCAAAATGAACAAAACAAAATAAAAACAGACTCATAAACACACAAAACAAGTGGGTGCTTTCCAGAGGGTAAGGCAGTGAGCATTGTGTGGGGGCAGATTAAGAGGTACAAACCTCCGATTTTAAAATAAATAAGCCATGGGGATGTAACATACAGCATAATGAATACGGTCAATTATATTGTAATTACTTTACACGGGACAGGTGGTTACTAGAGTTGTGACAATTTAATAATATATGCAAATGAAATCAAAGTCAGATTACTGTGCTTTCAGACCATGCTTTTTTCTAGATATATGCCCAGGAATGGGACTGCAGGATCATATGGTAACTCTATTTTTAATTGTTTTAACAAGTTTTTTTAAAGACCCAGTTTTATTTTTTAAACTTTTTGGCCCCATGGCTTTTTGGCCAGGATTTTAGCTCCCTGACCAGGGATCAAATCTGCATCCCTGCATTGGAAGTAAGGAGTCTTAACCACAGAGCCACCAGGGAATTCCCTTTTTAGTTTTTTAAGGAAGCTCCATACCATTCTCCACAGTGGCTGGTCAATTTACATTCCCACCAACAGTCTAGGAGGGTTCCCTTCTCTCCATACCCTCTCCAACATTTACAATTCGTGAATTTTTTGATGATAGCCATTCTGACTGGTGTGAGGTGATAGCTCATTGTAGTTTTGATTTGCATTTTTCTAACAATTAGTGATGTTGATCATCTTTTCATGCATCCCAGTGTTCATTTCAGCACTATTTAAAATATCCAAGGCATACCTAAATGCCCAATGACAGAGAAATGGATAAACAAGATGTAGTACACATAGTCAGTGGAATATTACTCAGCCATTAAAAATAATGAAACGATGCCAATGTTTCAGCAACATGGATGGACCTTGAGATCATCATACTGAGTGAAGTAAGTTAGAGAAAGACAAATATCATTCTGGTAACGCTTACATGTGGAATCTTACATGTGACAAATGGAGAGAGTAGCATTGACATATATACACTGTGTGTTCAGTCGTGTCCAACTCTTTTACCATGCGTAAAATAGACAGCTGGTGGGAAGCTGCTGTTTAGCACAGGGAGTTCAGCTCAGTGCTCTATGATGACCTAGAGAGCTGGAATGGAAGGGTGGGACATGGGATGGAGGTTCAGGAGGGAGATGTATGATATGTACAGCTGATTCCTAGGCAGCGCTAGTGGTAAAGAACCTGCCTGACATTGCAGGAAACATAAGAGATGAGAGTTCTACCACGAGGTCGGGAAGATCCCCTGGAGGAGGGCATGGCAACCCACTCCAGTTTTCTTGCCTGGAGAATCCCATGGGCAGAGAGGTCTGGTGGGCTATGGTCCATCTGGTTGCAAAGAGTCCAGCTTGACTGAAGTGACTTAGCATGCATGCATGTTCTTGTTTTGGAAATGGGAATGGTTACCTACTACAGTATTCTTGCCTGGAGAATTCCACGGACAGAGCGGCCTGGTGGGCTACACTCCATGGGGTCTCAAAGAATCGGACACGACAGAGCAACTAACACGATTGAGCAACTAGCACTTTTTTGGGCTTCCCAGGTGGTACTAGTGGTAGAGTCCACCTGCCAATGCAGATGTAGGAGACGAGGTTTGATCCCTGGGTCGGGTTGATCCCCTGGAGGGCATGGCAACCCACTCCAGTATTCTTGTCTGGAAGATCCCATGGACAGAGGAGCCTGGCAGGGGTAGGGGTGCTACAGTCCATAGGGTTGCACAGAGTCCGACACAACTGAGCCACTCAGTATGCAGGCAGGCACAGCAGAAACTAACACAAAGCTGTAAGAAACTATTATATTCCAATAAAAATTTTTAATGACACAAACAAACTTATTTACAAAACAGAAATAGACTCATAGACTTAGAAGACTAACTTATTGTTTCTAGGGGGGAAGGATTAGGAGGAGGAATAGTTAGGGAGTTTTGGATTGACATGTTCACACTGCTGTATTTAAAATGGATAACCAACAGAGACCTACTGCATACCTTAGGAACTCTGCTCAATATTAGGTAACAACCTAAATGGGGAAAAACTATGAAAAAAAAGTAGGTACATGAATATGTATAACTGAATCACTGTGTTGTACACTTGAAACTAACACAACATTCTTCATCAACTTTACTCCAGTAAGAAATAAAAAGGTTTTAAAAATCAAATTACTGTTAATACACCTGAAACTAATGTAATACTGTAAGTCAATGGTATTTCGATGAAAACAGTTGTTGAAGAGATCATGCTATCATGAAGCAGGAAGTGTCTTTAATCCATAAAAAATGCTACTGAACTACAAAATAATATTTTTAATTACTATCTAATTAATCTCTGAAATGTAGTGTTAAATCCAATATTAAGGTTACTTGGTAATAGTAAATCTCTCCTATGGCAAAAACCACACAGCACTAGAGACAGTTATTATATATTATTAAGGAAAACCTGAATTTTTTATGTGAACCAGTTGCTTTTGAACATGTTTGGAAGCAAACATCACTTGTGGCATGCTCAGAAGTAGAATGATTTGATAAAATATCCAGATTGGAATGCCTTGGAGTTTGGCATCTGGATGCTCCCAACCTGTTCCTTAGGGCCACTGGATAAAAACATGGAGGTCAGGTAAATGTGCCTGCAAGTTCTGACTCCAAGCATATGTCTCAGAGAATTAAAAAAAAAAAAAGTGGCAGCTAGAGTATTCCCAGGAAAGGCAAAATGGAGCAGATGGGTGTGTGACTGGAGTAGAGTCCTGCAGTGGGAACTGGCAGCACGTGCCCCACAGGCGCTGCCCAGGCTGCGTGGGTGGGATGAGCTGGCCCACACTGCCAGCAAGAGAGATGGTACTCTCTTCCACAAATAGGTTTGGAAACAAAAGAGAAGAAGCAAAAGAGACTGTGGGGGAAATAAAAGACCAATCTGTTCATAAAAAGACAAAAACTGTACAAAGAAATACATCACGCCCTTCACAAAATTGGGGTACAACATAGTCACGTTTCTTTTACTGTTAAAAGGAATGATTAAATCTCCAGAGAATTAGCAGGAGGTTTAGTCTCACCCACTGAGGCAGTCCCCATCCACCCCCACCCCACTCACTGTCGTCCAGTACCTGTTGGGGGGAGGCTCGTTGTGAGAGTGTTCAGTAGGTCCACTTGTGAGCTGGCACCTCAGACGCAGGATTGGGGTGGTCCATGACCATGTGGCTTACTCCTGTTAGGCGGTGCTGCCCTTAGACTCTGGTTTGGTGTGCCTCCTGAGTCCTGCCAGATGCCTCAAGGATGCTTTTCTGGTCCAAGTTTGTGCATAAGGCCACAATGATGCTCATATGGGGAACCACAGTGGCTGCTTCTTTTCATTAACCTTTCCTTGATCAGCTGTTATTCTCCTAAGGCCACCCACTAAGCAGAGCCGGGAGATACCTTTCCTATCTAGTCAACGTAAATCCTCACATATAGCTTGGGGACCTACTTAGGTTACGTTATTTAAGGGGCCAAATTTTCCCAAAATGATTTTGCTTCAAAAGTTTCTAGCTTTTCCTGGAACCTCCAGATCTAATGGAAACCATAGTTGAGTTTCCCAGCATCATGTCTCAGCAGGTAAGTGTGGGGCTGATTTGCTTGCCTTCTAGAAGGCTTTGGGTTCTTTTCCCCAGTAACCAAGACTTCAGAGACAGGCA
The DNA here is from genome assembly GCF_032405125.1 of Capricornis sumatraensis. Classification (NCBI taxonomy): domain Eukaryota; kingdom Metazoa; phylum Chordata; class Mammalia; order Artiodactyla; family Bovidae; genus Capricornis; species Capricornis sumatraensis. The sequence continues at coordinate 11,176,329 of NC_091079.1, forward strand.
ATACTGAAGAAATGATATAAGTTTCTGGGGCACCTTTCCCATGGCCCATCACTAGTGAGTGTCATCCCTGTTGTATACGTGAGGGAGTATACGTGCTCAGTGACTCTTTGTCCTCAGTGACTCCCATGGGACAAACATCTGCTTTCTGTCCTGACTTTCTGAAGTTGCCAGAAGCAGCACTACTCCTTATTAAAATGTGTGTGTGTTTATATGCATGTGTCATGTAGCTGCCATACCAGCCACTGTATTTTGCACAAATAAAATAGACAATACATAGAGGTAATTAAAGACTAGTTTATGTGTTTGTCATTATTGAGAGTGGCTGTTTCATTCACTCATTCGGTAAGAATTTATGGATGACTTCCTACGTGCCAACACTGAGCATGTCGATAACAACGCCCCAGGCCTAGAGACTCAAGTGGGAGAAACTGATAAATAAATAGATCGTTTTAAGTAAGTAAGTGCATATATGGCTAAAGAGTGCAGTATTGTGCAATTATAAAAAGGTTGCATTCATTAGGCATCTTTGTTGTTGCAAAGACAGAAATTTCCTCAGAATGTCTTATGTCATGTGGAATTTATTACAAGGCTCCATGTGGAAAAAAGAAATAGAGAAATCTCCATCACGTATCCTAATATCCTGGGAATCCAGGAAGTGCTCCAAACCAGGCCTCACAGGAAGAACTGAAATCTTCCCTAGTGGGGCTGGATTTCATGGACTTCAGGAGTATAGACAATTATTCAGTATCTAGCCAGTTCCTAGCATTAGTTCCCCTGCTATGGAAGATTCTGATGCTTTACCTTACTTGCCACTCCTGATAATAACTTTTCTCTTATCTCCTTTCTGAGATATAGGCTGTGTTTCTACCTTCTCCTGCGTTTTGGTAATTCGTTGCTTCTGTCTTGTAACTTATATTGCCAGGTAAAGGCTCCTGCCTTCTTTTCATGTGCCTTTCTCCTCCTGCTCTCTGCTAACTGGCCAGCTCTCTGATTTCAGAACTTTCTAAGTTTCCATTCACTGTATCCCACTGTCATTGTTGGGCATTTACCTAGCCCACCTCTCTTATTTTCTTCTCTCCAGTTTACAGGCAGATGGCTGCCTCCCTCTTCCCCAGTATCATCAACTGACCACAGAACCAGAATCACATGGCACATGGCACAGATGCTAACGTGTTCTGATCTCCCCTGTGGGTAAGGCTTGTGCGCATGATGGGTGCTTTGAGGCTAGATTTGCACAAGACAAAGATCAATTTCAATATTTATAAGAATTTATGAACTACTTATACAGTATTCAAATTACCAATCACAAAATCCTGTGGAAATATATTTTTTACAAGGGTGTCAAGATACCCTTAGAAAAGCTTTGAGACTTCTATGTTGCAGATTCCAAGATCTTGACTTGAAGCCACAGATTTCTGTGTGATTCCAGAGTTATAATTTTTGGTTGATCCAGCACTATCATCTGCCTTATGGTTTTATGTACAGACCACACATTCATAAATATATAAATAATTGTCTGGGAGCCCATAAGATAGTTAAGTGTAGCTATCATAACAGACTAAACTGAGTCATAATTTTAGTAATAAACCTTTAAAATGTTTTAATAATTATTTTATTAGTAAAACTAACAACTACAGATTGAGACCTCTGTAGGTCCATTATTTTTATTCTGTGCTTTTATTTTCATGAAATCTTACAAAAGCAATTTGAGTATATACTGGACCATCCTGTCACCAGCAGACTGGCGATTTCCTTAATTCTTGCTCTTCTCAAGGGAAAGAATTCAGACAAGAGACATAGAGCAGCTTAAAGTAGCCAGAGTTTTATTTAGCAAAGCAAAAATACACTCCCGAAAAATGATGGAAACCAGAAACAGCCCCACAGTGGGGTAGGATTGGGTTTGTACAGTGGTGGAAAGTGCCCCCCTGCATCCTGAATCATTTAACAAGTTGACTGACAGCTTTAGATTACAAAACTTTTCTCTTTGCGTGCAGGTGCTTACTCACAATCACCCAAGTGAAACCATTAGGGGCCAAAAATCCAAATGCTGATTTATGGCAAATGCAGCGTAGTGAACCCTGAGTTACTTTGAGTCACCTTTTAGCTCTTGGTGTACCTACGCCCTCCTGTTTTGGTGGTTTTATCTTGTTTGGTCCTAATGTGACTGGAAACCTAGTAGTGGTTCTTAACCACAAGAAGGAGGCTCTCCGGGCATGTTTTGGTCACCAGTATCCAGGCAGGTGTTGTTGTTGAAAGTGTTAGTCACTCAGTCACGCGGGACTCTTTGTGACCCCATCGACTGCAGCCCGCCAGGCTCCTCTGTCCATGGAATTCTCCAGGCAAGAATACTGGAGTGGGTAGCCATTCTTTGCTCCAGGGGATCTTCCCTGGTATCTTCCCAGGGATCGATCCCAGGTCTCCTGCACTGAAGTAGGAGAGGGAAAGACAAACCATTCAGGATGGGGTGGTACCCACTCATGTCAGACTAGCTACACAACAATCCAAATCACTTGAAGCCCCTGATAACTGATACTGTTTTGCAGTTTATGTCTACTGCCCCATTTGTACCCAGTAAAGCTCCAATGATACATGAAACTGAATGTGTTAATGTGGTTCATTGGTTGGAATAAGAATTTGATGATAGGAGAAGTAGAAGAAGACGGTGGAGGAGTAAGATGGAGAGATCACCAGCCTGCCCACAAACACATCAAAAACTCATCAAGATATGGAACAACTGCTACAAAGGAAACCTTTAGGCAACAACAGAAGACCCCAGAAGCATAAGCTTCTGGACAGGAGCTTATGCCCCAAGGGAGGGAGGGAGTCCTGAAACAGGAGTTCCCCATGCACAGAGAAGCTCTCTCACAGTGGGGCCCAGAGGGAGCTGCAGAATCTCAGAAAGCAGGGCAAAGCAGGGACTCAAAGGGAAGAAAACAGACAAAGCTGCACTTCTCAGCCATGGTCTGTGACTCTGACCAGACAGTGAGCTCGGGAAACAGAAAGAAGCCCATAGAAGCCCCGCAGCTCAGAGGGCGGGCCCAAAGTGTCAAGAGTGGAGTGGCATACAAACTTCTCCAGAGCACACAGCCCTGTGGCACAGATATCAGGCCTGGGGAGCCAAGAGAAGGGAGGCATAGAAGCCTCTCCAGAGCACAGAAAACACGGGGTACAGAGGAGCTGGGGAGCCAGAAACAGAACACATAAGCCCCTTGACACAGAGGGAGGGTTCAGGGAGCCAAGACAAGTGCACACAAGCCCACTGACGCAGAGCGTGAACTCAGTGGGCTGAGGGAAGCCCACACAAGTCTCTGTGATGCAGAAGGCAGGGTTGGGGAGCCAAGTAAAGATCCACACAAGCCCCTACCTAGCACACATTGGCCTTCAATGTAGGGTTAGGGTTACGGTGGGATTGGGGAACAGAAGCACCAGCAATGATTCCAGGGACAGGTAGGGGGCTGGTGGCAGTAAAGATATGCCGAGAGGTCCACTTTGAAGTGACTGAAGAAATAGACGTGTCTAACTGTCTCTCCCCAACATAGGGGAACTGCTACCTAGTGATAAATTCAGTAACTTGACTTCTGCTAAGGCTTCCTGACCTGCCTCTTGAGAAACCTATATGCAGGTTAGGAATCAACAGTTAGAACTGGACATGGAACCATAGACTGGTTCCAAATAGGGAAAGGAGTGTGTCAAGGCTGTATATTGTCACCCTGCTTATTTAACTTATAGGCAGAATACATCATGAGAAACGCTGGGCTGGAAGAAGCACAAGCTGGAATCAAGATTGCCGGAAGAAATATCAATAACTTCAGATGTGCAGGTGACACCACCCTTATGGCAGAAAGTGAAGAGGAACTAAAAAGCCTCTTGATGAAAGTGAAAGTGGAGAGTGAAAAAGTTGGCTTAAAGCTCAACATTCAGAAAACGAAGATCATGGCATCTGGTCCCATCTCTTCATGGGGAATAGATGGGGAAACAGTGTCAGACTTTATTTTGGGGGGCACCAACATCACTGCAGATGGTGACTGCAGCCATGAAATTAAAAGACACCTACTCCTTGGAAGGAAAGTTATGACCAACCTAGATAGCATATTCAAAAGCAGAGACATTACTTTGCCAACTAAGGTCTGTCTAGTCAAGGCTATGGTTTTTCCTGTGGTCATGTATGGATGTGAGATTTGGACTGTGAAGAAAGCTGAGCACCGAAGAATTGATGCTTTTGAAGTGTGGTGTTGGAGAAGACTCTTGAGAGTCCCTTGGACTGCAAGGAGATCCAACCAGTCTATCCTAAAGGAAATCAGCACTGGGTGTTCATTGGAAGGACTGATTTTGAAGCTGAAACTCCAGTACTTTGGCCACCTCATGTGAAGAGTTGACTCATTGGAAAAAACTGATGCCGGGAGGGATTGGGGGCAGGAGGAGAAGGGGACGACAGAGGATGAGACGGCTGGATGGCATCACAGACTCGATGGACATGAGTTTGAGTGAACTGCACTAATTGGTGATGGAGAGGCAGGCCTGGCATCTGCGATTCATGGGGTCGCAAAGAGTCGGACACGACTGAGCGACTGAACTGAACTGAACCGAACTGAACATTGCCAAACCAGAAGGACTGCCCAGAGACACACCAAACCCACAGACATCCCAAGACCTATTACGCCACTGCCCTTCAGACAGATGAGACCCAGCTCCGTCAACCAGAACACAGGCACAAGCTCCCTCAACCAGGAAGACATCACAGGACGCCAAGCCAACCCCATCCACAGGGGCAGACTCCGCAACCAAGAACTATGACCTTGAGAACATTTTTTTTTCTTCTTATAAATCACATTGTTTACTCCCCCTACATATTTCTACTTTCACATTAGCCTTGTGTGGTGCTATACAGTTTTCCTCTTTGTTTTTCTTGTCCAAAAAAAAAAAAAAAATCATTTTAAGATTTTTTTTTCATTTTTTTTCACCCTTCTTTGGGATGATTTTTCTGATTTTGTTTTTGGCATATTCAACTGCTTTTCTTATAGCTCTTGACTAGCTATACCTATTCCTGAATATATATATGTCTTTTCATGTACATCTATTTACCTTTGCTCTTCTATTTTTTCTTTTTTCTCTCTCTCACTTTTTTACCCTCTTTTCCACCCCTTCCTTTTCTCTTTTCTCTCCCTTCTCCTCTTTATATTTTAGTCTTTTTTCTTCTCCCTTTTTTTCAGTTTTCCAGGCTGAGCATTAGCTAGATCTGCTTTTAACTGGTCAATATCACTTATATATCCCTTGTTCCCAAATCAATTTTTGTATTCTTTTCTTTACAATACTTTGGTTATAACTGTGGGTGTGGAAGTGTGTGCATATCTCCCATTATTTCTGTAATTATTTGTTTGATCTCCCATTACACATGCACAAGTCACCCCTAACAGGAAGTCAACACAAACCACTCAACTAACCTTTCCCTCCAAGGGCAAAAACCAAAACGAAGAAAGAATACAACCCTAAAATCTGGGAAAAGGAGACCTCAAGTGCAGCAAATGAAAAGACAGAGAACTACAGCACAAATTAAAGAACAAGGTTGAAACCCACAAGACTAAATAAACCAAGAGGAAATAAGTAATCTACCTGAAAGAGAATTCAAAATAATGATAGTAAAGATACTCCAAAGATTTGAAAATAGAATGGAGAAAATGCAAGAAACATCTAACACAGTTAATACAATCTCCAAGGACATAGAAGAAATAAAGAATAAGCAAACGGAGATGATGGAGCAGGAAATGGTAACCCACTCCAATATTCTTGCCTAGAGAATTTCATGAACAGAGGAGTCTGGCAGGCTACAGTCCATGGGGTCACAAAGAGTTGGACACAACTGAGTGATTAACACTATTACACTAAACAGACATGAATAACACAATTACTGAAATTAAAAATACTCTAGAAGGAACCAATAGCAGAATAACTGAGGCAGAAGAATGAATAGGTGAGCTAGAAGAAAGAATGGTGGAAATAACTGCTGAAGAGCAGAATAAAGGGAAATGAATGAAAAGAATTGAGGATAGCCTCAGAGACTTTTGGGACAATATTAAATGCGCCAACATTTGCATTATAGGGGTCTGAGAGGAAGAAGAAAAAAAGAAAGGCACAGATAAAATTTTTGAAGAAAACATAGTTGAAAGCGTCCCCAACATATGAAAGGAAACAGTCAATCAAGTCCAAGAAGCACAGAGAGTCCCTTACAGGACAAACCCAAGGAGAATCACATCAAGATGTATACTAAGCAAGTTAACAGAGATTAAGCACAAAGAATATTAAAAGCAGCAAGGAAAAGCAACAAGTAACATACAAAGGGAAAACCCATACAATTAACAGCAGATCTTTCAGCTGAAACTCTGCAGGCCAGAAGGGAATGGCAGGATATATTTTAAGTACTGAAAGAAAAAAAAATCTACAACTAAGATTACTATACTCTGAAAAGATTATATTCAAAATTGATGTAGTAATCAAAAACTTTACAGACAAGCAAAACTTAAGGGAATTTAGAACCACTGAACCAGCCTTACAACAAACAGTGAAGGGACTTACATAGCCAATAAGCACAGGAGAAAGGAAAGACCTACAAAAACAAACACAAAACAATTAAGAAAATGCCAATACAAACATATATCTAAATAATTACCTTAAATGTAAAAGGATTAAGTGCACCAACCAAAAGATACAGACTGACATGGAATGACAGAATGGATACAAAAATAAGGCTCGTATATATGCTGCCTAAAAGAGACCCACTTCAGACCAAGGGACTCATACAGACTGAAAGTAAAAGGATGGAAAAAGATACTCCATGCAAATGGAAACCAAAAGAAAGCCAGAGTGGCAAGCCTTCTTTCAGACAACAGAGACTTTAAAATAAAGAATAGTAAAAGAGACAAAGAAGGACACTATATAATGATCAAGGGATCAATCCAAGAAGAAAATATAACAATTGTAAATATTTATGCACCCAGCATAGGATACATAAGGCAGACACTACAGGCATAAGAGGGAAATCTACAGTAACGCAATAACCATAGGGGACTTTAACTCCACTTACACCAATAGACAGATCATCAACTTAGAGAATCAATAAGGAAACACAAATCTTAAATGAAACATTAGACCAAATGGACCTAATTGATATCTTCAGGACCTTCCATCCAAATACAGAAGAATGAACTGTCTTCTTGGGTGCATGTGGAACACTCTTCAGGATAGACCACATCTTGGGTCACAAATCAAGACTGAATAAATTTAAGAAAACTGAAATCATATCAAGGATCTTCTCTGACCACAGTGCTATGAGACCAGATATCACCTACGGGAAAAGAATTGAAAAAAACACAATGCATGGAGATTCAGTTCAGTTCAGTTCAATCACTCAGTCATGTCCGACTCTTTGTGACCCCATGAATTGCAGCACGTCAGGCCTCCCTGTCCATCACCAACTCCCAGAGTTCACTCAAACTCACATCCATCGGGTTGGTGATGCCATCCAGCCATCTCATCCTCTGTCATCCCCTTCTCCTCCTGACCCCAATCACTCCCAGTATCAGAGACTTTTCCAATGAGTCAACTCTTCCCATGAGGTGGCCAAAGTACTGGAGTTTCAGCTTTAGCATCATTCCTTCCAAAAAACACCCAGGCCTGATCTCCTTTAGAATGGACTGGTTGGATCTCCTTGTGGTCCAAGAGACACTCAAGAGTCTTCTCCAACACCACACTTCAAAAGCATCAATTCCTCAGTGCTCACCTTTCTTCACAGTCCAACTCTCACATCCATACATAACTACTGGAAAAACCATAGCCTTGACTAGACAGACCTTTGTTGGCAAAGTAATGTCTCTGTTTTTGAATATGCTATCTAGGGTGATCATAACTTTCCTTTCAAGGAGTAAGTGTCTTTTAATTTCATGGCTGCAATCACCATCTGCAGTGATTTTGGAGCCCCAAAAACTAAGTCTGACACTGTTTCCACTGTTTCCCCATCTATTCCCCATGAAGAGATGGGACCAGATGCCTTGATCTTCATTGTCTGAATGTTGAGCTTTAAGCCAACTTTTTCACTCTCTTCTTTCACTTTCACCAAGAGGCTTTTTAGTTCCTCTTCATTTTCTGCCATAAGGGTGGTGTCATCGGCATATCTGAGGTTATCGATATTTCTCCCGGCAATCTTGATTCCAGCTTGTGCTTCTTTCAGCCCAGCGTTTCTCATGATGTACTCTGCATATAAGTTAAATAAGCAGGGTAACAATATACAGCCCTGATGTACTCCTTTTCCTATTTGGAACCAGTCTGTTGTTCGATGTCCAGTTCTAACTTCTGCTTCCTGACCTGCATATAGGTTTCTCAAGAGGGAGGTCAGGTGGTCTGGTATTCCCATCTCTTTCAGAATTTTCCACAGTTAATTGTGATCCACACAGTCAAAGGCTTTGGCATAGTCAATAAAGCAGAAATAGATGTTTTTCTGGAACTCTCTTGCTTTTTTGATGATCCCACAGATGTTGGCAATTTGATCTCTGGTTCCTCTGCCTTTCTAAAAGCATCTTGAACATCAGGAAGTTCATGGTTCACGTATTGCTGAAGCCTGGCTTGGAGAATTTTGAGCATTACTTTACTAGCGTGTGAGATGAGTGAAATTGTAAATAATACTAAATTACATTACTGAAGAAATAAAAAGGAAAATCAAAAGATTCCTACAAACAAATGACAATGAAAACATGACAACCAAAAACCTATGGGATTCAGGAAAAGCATTTCTAAGAGAGAAATTTATAGCAATCCAACCCATCAAGAAACAAGAAAAGCATCAAATAGACAATCTAACACTACATCTAAAGCAGCTGGAAAAAGAAGAACAAAAAACCCCAAAGTCAACAGAAGGAAAGAAATCATAATGCTCAGAGCAGCAATAAATGAAAAGCAAATGAAGGAAACAAAGTTAGGAGTAATGAAACTAAAAGCTGGTTCTTTGAGAAGATAAACAAAATTGCAAGGGGATCACCCACAGAGATGTTATGGGGAGGGAGGTGGGAGGGGGTTTCATGTTTGGGAACACATGTAAGAATTAAAGATTTTAAAATTTAATAAAAAAAAAAATTGACAAACCACTAGCCAGATTCATCAAGAAAAAAGGGGACAAAATCAAATCAACAAAATTAGAAATGAAAAGGGAGAGGTTACAACAGACAACACAGAAATACAAAGGATCATAAGAGAATATTATGAAGAACTATATGGCAATAAAATGGACAACCTAGAGGAAATGGACAGATTCTTAGAAAAGTTCAACCTCCCAAGACTGAACCAGGAAAAAATAGAAATTATGAACAAGGCAATTACAAATATTGAAATCAAAACTGTAATCAAAAATCTCCCCAAAAAACAAAAGCCCAGGGCTAGATGGCTTCACAGGGGAATTCTATCAAACATTTAGAGAAGAGCTAATGCCTATTTTTCTGAAATTCCTCCCAAAAATTGAAGAGGAAGGAACACTTCCAAACTCATTTTACAAGGCCATAATCACCCTGATACCAAAACCAGGTAAAGACAAAATAAATAAATAAATAAGAAGAAGAAGAAAAAGAAATTTATGGGCCATATCACTGACTAATATAGATGCAAAAATCCTCAACAAAATTCTAGCAAACACAATTCAACAGCATATTAATAAGCTCATATATCGTGATCAAATTGGGTTTATTCCAGGAAGGCAAGGATTCTTCAATATATGCAAATGAATCAACCTTATTAACAAATTGAAAGATAAAAATCATATGGTAATCTCAAGAGATGCAGAAAAAAAAACTATGACAAAATTCAGCACCCATTGATTATAAAATTTCTTTAAAAAAGAAGGCACTTACCTCAACATAGTAAAAGCCATGTATGATAAGCCCACAGCAAACTTTATTCTAAATGTTGAAAACTAAAAGCATTACCTCTAAGATCAGGAACAAAACAAGGAAGTCCACTCCCACCACTATTATTAAACATACTTTTGGAAGTCCTAGCTATGGCAATTAGGGAAGGAAAAGAAATAAAAGGAATCCAGATCAGAAAAGAAGTAATCGCTCACTGTTTGCAGATGACATGATACTATACATAGAATACTCTAAAGATACTATCAGGAAATGACTAGAGGTAACCAGTGAATTCAGCAAAGTTGCAGGACACAAAGTCAATACACTCGCACTTGCATTCCTGTATACTAATGGTGAAAAATCAGAAACAGAAAATAAGGAATCTATCCCATTCACCACTGCAACAAAAAGAATAAAATATCTAGGAATAAATCTATCTAGGGAGAAAAAAGAACTGTGTATGGAAAATTATAAGGCACTGATGAAAAAAATCAAAGACAACATAAACAGATGGAAAGATATTCCACGTTTCTGGGTAGGAAGAATCAATCAACCAAGTGAAAATGACTACACTACCAAATGCAGTCTATAGATTCAATGTGATCCCTATCAAATTACCAATGGCATTTTTCACAGAACTAGAAAAAATTTTTCACAATTTCTATGGAAACACATAAGACCCCGAATAGTCAAATCAGTCTTGAGAAAGCAGAATGGAGCTGAATGTACTACAAAGCTACAGTAATAAAGACAGTATGATACTGGCACAAAAACAGAAATATAGATCAATGGAAGAAGACAGAGAGCCCAGAGATAAAGCCATGCACATATGGGTACTTTATTTCTGGTAAAGGCACAAGAATATACAGTGGGTCAACGACAGGCTCTTCAATAAGTTGCTGGGAAAACTGGACGGCTATATGCAACAGAATGAAATTAGAACACTTCCTAACCCCACACACAAAGATGAGCTCAAAACGGGTTAAAGACATAAATATAAGACCAGAAACGATTACACTCTTAGAGGAAAACATAGGTTGAACACTCGGTGACATAAATCAAAGCAAGATGACCCACCTCCTAGAATAAAGGAAAGAAAAACAACAACAACAAAAGAAAATAAGTGGGACCTAAAGAAATGTAAAAGCTTTTGCACAGCAAAGGAAATTACAAACAAGGTAAAAAGACAACCCTCAGAATGGGAGAATATAATAGCAAAGGAAACAACTGACAAAGGATTAATTTCCAAAATATACAAGCAGCTCATACAACTCAATACCAGAAAAAGAAACAATCCAATCAAAAAGTGGGGAAAAGAGGGAGAGGGTGGGATGATTTGGGAGAATGGCATTGAAACATGTATACTATCATGTAAGATTCGAATCACCAGTCTATGTCCGATGCAGGATACAGCATGCTTGGGGCTGGTGCACAGGGATGACCCAGAGGGATGTTGTGGGGAGGGAGGTGGGAGGGGGGTTCATGTTTGGGAATGAATGTACACCCGTGGTGGATTCATGTCAATGTATAGCAAAACCAATAGAGTATTGTAAAGTAAAATAAAGTAAAAATAAATTTTGTTTTTAAAAAAGGAGAAAAAAAAAAAACCTTTATGCAAAAGTTGCAAAAAAAAAAAAAAAAAAGGTGGGGAAAAGACCTAAACAGACATTTCTCCAAGGAAGACATACAGATGGTTAATAAACACATGAAAAGATGCTCAACATCACTCAATAATAGAGAAATACAAATCAAAACTACAATGAGATACCACCTCACACCCATCAGAGTGGTCATCATCAAAAACTCTACAGACAATAAATGCTGGAGAGGGTGTGAAGAAAAGGGAACAGTCTTCCTGGTGGGAATGTCAACTGATACATTCCACTGTGGAAAATAATATGGAGATTTCTTAAAAAACTAGGAATAAAACCAGCATATGAACCAGCAATCCCACTAGTAGGCATATACTCTGAGGAAACCAAAACTGAAGCTCCAATACTTTGGCCACCTGTTGTGAAGAGCTGACTCATTAGTAAAGACCCTGATGCTGGGAAAGATTGAAGGCAGGAGGAGAAGGGAATGACAGAGGATGAGACAGTTGATTGGCATCACCAACTCAATGGATAGGAGTTTGAGTGAGTTCTGGGAGTTTGTAATGGACAGGGAAGCCTGGCGTGCTGCAGTCCATGAGGTGGCTAAGAGTTGGATATGACTGAGTGATTGAACTGAACTGAAATTTTTCTATTCCCAATTTTTGTAATTGCATTACAAAACCATTTAACGTGTGCTTCATTGGTCCCAACACTCACATTATTTGCAAGTGAAGAAGAAAATTCATACAATTATCAAGTGACTTAACTCTAAATTGCTTACTAGCAGGGATTTTAGTTAAGCATGAAGCCAGATTATATTTAATTAGCAAACAAAGACTTAATACCATTAATACCATTGTGTACTAAATAGTTCTGGACAAGGCATTTTCTAGTTTTGAATACTGAAATCAAAATGCAAAAATGGGTTAATTATATACACCAGACTGCATTTTCTTACTATTAAGCTCAGTACTAGGTGATTTTGTTTCAGGAAAACACTATCCAGTCTCACATAAATATGCTATTAACATGGATTTCATTTTCTTCATAAGTTTTGCTTGATTTTTATTTCTAGATTTGTTTTAAAATCTATATACATTTTATAAGTTCAAGCATTAGCATCATGAAAATAACTTGTTAACATTGGATCTCCCTAAGAAATTTCCCTTGATGTATGGCAAAACCAATACAATATTGTAAAGAAATTAACCTTCAATTAAAATAAACAAATTTATATTTTTAAAAAAGCATCATTAACCTTCAAAATAAATAATAGTCATAAATAAATATTTTGCAACTTCTAAAAAAATAAAAAGATCTATCCATTTATTATTCAAGTTTGGAAAACACAGCTTACTAATGTAAAAAATGGGTACTTTTATTTACATTTAATTTCAAAGCAGACATCTACTTCTCAAGAAAAGAGCAGTCAGAAGAGGGGAGGGGGGAACAAACCCAGACATTTAGCAGTTACTGAAGTGGAACCAGTGCACATAGAAAAACAGTATGGAGCTGGGAGATGTGGAGGAGAGGCACCGTTAAAGAGGGGGTGGAACTTAGCACAGAAAGCCAGCCAGTATGTGTGTCAGGTAAGTTTTCTGGGGAGGAGACAGAGAGAGGCAGAGAATGAAACTGAGAAGGACACTGTGGGGCTCCTGGGCATGTAAACCTTTCTGTGTCCCCTGTTCCTTGTTTGTAGGGAACAGATTTCAGCCTCCTCTTTCCTGAATCCCAAAAGGCAGGTCTGAACAGTTGTTAATCAGGGAAGGGAGGGGATGCAGAGACGTGGGAGGTGCAGCCAAGAAACAATAGTGCAGCCTTGGGGCAGGGTCCAGATTCTGCCTCAAGAGATGCACAGGACAATAGAATTAAAACCTGGAAAATGGAAGATGTCAGCGTTCTTCATACCAGAGAAGACCACCTGAAGTCAGACTAAAGGAACCAGAGAAGCACATCAGGATAACCTGAGGTGAGATTAAAGGCTGTGGGGGTGGTGTGTGTGTGCGGTAAGTTGCCTTAGTTGTGTCCAGCTCTTTGCAACCCTATGAGCTCCCACCAGGCTCCTCTATCCATGGGATTCTCCAAGCAATAATACTAGAGTAGGTCTTCTAGGGGATCTTCCTGACCCAGGGATCGAACCTGTATCTCGTATATCTCCTGCACTGGCAGGTGGGTTCTTTACCACTAGCACCACCTGGGAGGCCCATTAAAGTCTCTGCACATAATCTAATCTTATAAGCAACTCCACCCTTAAACCATTGCTATAAAACACCTCATCAGATCCTGCTGGGTTGGGAACACAATTTTAAGAGGCACAAGCCCATTATGTCTCTTTTTGCCTGGCAAAGCAATAAAGCTATTTTCTTCTACTTCACCCAAAATTCTGTCTCCAAGATTTTATTTGACCCCAGTGTACAGAGGCTGAGCTTTTGGAATCCAGAGGAGAAATCTTTTCTTACCTGCAAGGCAGATCCAGGAAGTTGAAAGTTTCAACTTTGGAGGAGAGGGTCCTTTTAAAGAATACAGAATTATGAATACAAAGTTAGACTTGCCAAGGAGGAAGGAATTTTTCTCTACCAGTTCGGTTCTTCTGACTGGTCTAAAAATTAAATTGACATTAGATAGATTAACAGTAGAAAATCAAACAACAGACTAATACCATGGGAGTTCCCTGTTGGTCTTCAGTTCAGTTGTGTTCAGTCACTCAGTTGTGCCTGACACTTTGCAACCCCATGGACTGCAGCACGCCAGTCCTCCCTGTCCATCATCAACTCCTGGAGCTTACTCAAACTCATGTGCATTGAGTCAATGATGCCATCCAACCATCTCATCCTCCGTCGTCCCCTTCACCTCCCATCTTCAATCTTCCCCAGCATCAGAGTCTTTTCTGAGTCAATTCTTCCCATCAGGTGGCCAAAGTATTGGAGTTTCAGCTTCAGCATCAGCCCTTCCAATGAATAGTCAGGACTGATTTCCTTTAGGATGGACTAGTTGGATCACCTTGCAGTCCAAGGGATGCCCAAGAGTCTTCTCCAACACCACAGTTCTAAAGCATCAATATTTCAATGCTCAGCTTTATTTTTAGTCCAAGTCACATCCATACATGGCTACTGGAAAAACCATAGCTTTGATTAGATGGACCTTTGTTGGTAAAGTAAAGTCTCTGCTTTTTAATATGAGACTGGTCATAGCTTTCTTTCAAGGAGCAAGCGTCTTTTAAATTCATGGCTGCAGTCACCATCTGGAGTGATTTTGGAGCCCCCCAAAATAAAGTCTGTCACTGTTTCCATTGTTTCCCCATCTATTTCCCATGAAGTGATGAGACCAGATGCCATAATCTTAGTTTTCTGAATGTTGTTTAAGCCAACTTTTTCACTCTCCTCTTTCACTTTCATCAAGAGGCTCTTTAGGTCTTCTTCACTTTCTGCCATAAGGGTGGTGTCATCTACATAGCTGAGGTTATTGATATTTCTCCCAGAAATCTTGATTCCAGCTTGTGCTTCCTACAGCCCAGCGTTTCTCATGATGTACTCTGCATATGAGTTAAATAAGCAGGGTGACGATATTCAGCCTTGACATACTCCTTTCCCTATTTGGAACTAGTCTGTTGTTCCATGTTCAGTTCTAACTGCTGCTTCTTGACCTGCATACAGATTTCTGAGGAGGTAGGTAAGTTGGTCTGGTATTCCCATCTCCTGAAGAATTTTCCACAGTTTATTGTGATCCACACAGTCAAAGGCTTTAGCACAGTCAAGGGAAGCAGAAGTCAATGTTTTTCCGGAACTCTCTTGCTTTTTCGATGATCCAACGTTTATTGGCAGTTTGATCTCTGGTTCCTCTGCCTTTCCTCAATCCAGCTTGAACATCTGGAAGTTCACACTTCACATACTGTTGAAGACTGGCTTGGAGAATTTTGAGCATTACTTTACTAGTGTGTGAGATGAGTGCAATTGTATGTAGTTTGAGCATTCTTTGGGATTGCCTTTCTTTGGGATTGGAATGGAAACTGACTTTTCCGTCCCATGGCCAATGCTGAGTTTTCCAAATTTGCTGGCATATTGAGTGCAGCATTTTCACAGTATCATCTTCCAGGATTTGAAATAGCTCAACTGGATTTCCAGCACCTCCACTAGCTTTGTTTGAAGTGATGCTTGCTAAGGCCCACTTGACATTCCAGGATGTCTGACACTAGGTAAGTGATCACACCATTGTGGTTATCTGGGTCATGAAGATCTTTTTTGTATAGTTCTTGTGTGGATTCTTGACACCTCTTCTTAATATCTTCTGCTTCTGTTAGGTCCATACCATTTCTGTCCTTTATTGAGCCCATCTTTGCATGAAATATTCCGTTGGTATCTCTAATTTTCTCGAAGAGATCTCTAGTCTTTTCCATTCTAATGTTTTCCTCTATTTCTTTGCATTGCTCACTGAAGAAGGCTTTCTGATCTCTCCTTCCTGTTCTTTGGAACTCTGCATTCAAATGGGTATATCTTTCCTTTTCTCTTTTGACTTTTGCTTCTCTTCTTTTCTCAGCTATTTGTAAGGCCTCTTCAGACAACCATTTACCTTTTTGCATTTCTTTTTCTTGGGGATGTTGTGGATCACTGCCACCTGTACAATGTCACAGTTCTTCACAGAAGAATCCATAGTTCTTCAGGCACTCTATCAGACCTAATCCCTTGAATCTATTTGTCGCTTCCACTGTATAATTGCAAGGGATTTGATTTAGGTCATCCCTGAGTGGGCTAGTGGTTTTCACTACTTTCTTCAATTTAAGTTTAAATTTGGCAATAAGGAGTTCATGATCTGAGCCACAGTCAGCTCCCAGTCTTCTTTTTGCTTACTGTATAGAGCTTCTCCATCTTTGGCTGAAAAAATATAATCAATTTGATTTCAGTATTGAGCATGTGGTCATGTCCATGTTTAGAGTCTTCTCTTGTGTTGTTGGAAGAGGGTGTTTGGTATGACCAGTGCATTCTCTTGGGAAAACTCTGTTAGCCTTTGCCCTGCTTATTTCTGAAGTCCCAGGCCAAATTTGCCTGTTACTCCAGGTGTTTCTTGACTTCCTTCTTTTGCATTCCAGTTTCTTATGATGAAAAGGACATCTTTTTGGGTGTTCATTCTAGAAGGTCATATAGGTCTTCATAGAACTGTTCAACTTCAGCTTCTTCAGCATTAGTGGTTGGGGCATAGACTTGAATTACTGTGATATTGAATGGTTTTTCTTGGAAATGAACAGAGATGATTCTTTCATTTTTGAGATTGCTTCCAAGTACTACATTTCAGACTCTTTTGTTGATTATGATGGTTATTCCATTTCTTCTAAGGGATTCTTGCCCACAGTAGTATATATAATGGTTATCGGAATTAAATTAGCTCATTCCCATTCATTTTAGTTCACTGATTCCTAAAATGTCGATGTTCACTCTTGCCATCTCCTGTTTGACCACTTGCAATTTGCCTTGATTCATGGACCTAACATTCCAGGTTACTATGCTTTTCAGCATCAGACTTTACCTTAGTGCTTTCATTCCCATGGCCCTGGTTCAGTCCCTGGTTGAGGAACTGAGATCTAGCAAGCTGCATGGAACAGCCAAAAAAAGGAAAAGTTTAATAACACAAAGATATGGGAGACACCCAGGGAAATTAAGTTTATGAAATGGCTTTAGCCTTTTTTATATTATTAAGTAATTTATTTATTTTTGGCTGTGCTAAGTCTTGCTTGGTATGTGGGCTTTCTCTAGTTCCAGTAAGTCGGGACCACTTTCCAATTGTAAACTGGTTTCTCATTGCAGTGGCTTATTTTGTTGCAGAGTATGGGCTTTAGGGCTCTGGGGCTTCATCGCTCTTGGGCTTCAGCAGCTGCACTACAGAGGCTCAGCAGCTGTGGCTCTTAGGCTTCAGAGCACAGGCTCAATAGTTGTGGCACACAGGCATAGTTTCTCCCCAGAATGTGGGATCCTCCTGGACCAGGGGTTGAACCTGAGTCTCCTGCATTGGCGAGTGGAGTCTACTGAGCCACCAGTGAGACCCCTGAAGCCCTTTTCTTAAACACTATCTTCAGTTAAAGATAAAGGAGGATGTTGCAGGGCATAGGAGTCCACTTTGGGACTTCAAAGGAGAAGAAGGCAATTCTCACATGCAGGTGGGAAAGTACATGTTTAGTAAACAAGTGCTTTTTCTGAGCCACCATGGACAATGGGTAACAGAGTGGACTCTGGTCTTGGAGTCCAGCCCATAGTTTTTGCAGAGATCTTTGGTGACAGCTCTACTTAAGAACAGGCCCTCTATCCAAATTCTTTTTTTTTTTTAAACTGGTACAAAGTTTATTATTAGAAACACAGCAGTGGGAGAGCACATGGGTGCATGCTCAGTCGCTCAGTCATGTCCAACTCTTCATGACCCTATGGACTATAGATCGCCAGGCTGCTCTGTCCATGGCATTCTCCAGGCAAGAATATTGGAGTGGGTTGCCGTTTCCTCCTCCAGGGGATCTTCCCAACCCAGGGATCCAGCCCACATCTCCTGCATCACCTGCCTTGCAGGCAGTTTCTTTACCGCTGAGCCACTACGGAAGCGTGGGTAAACACACAAAGAAGCAATTTGTTTATTTAAGTCAGCAGATAGGCAGAAATATACACTCGGAGAGAAAAGATATGGGAGTCCTCTCTAATGAGGAGGGGTGAAGTAAAGAGGTGATTTAAATCACTCATATAGGATAATCTTCCTGGGTCTTCATTTACTTTTGGCCAGTTATCGTGTTTCTTTTTTCACACCTGACAGGTCCTAGGACCCTCCCCAAGATACACGCACAACTTTTTGTTAAGACGGATCTTACAGCAGATGCCTGTAGGTGCATGTGGTCCCCCACACACCTACTTATTATGGGCCCCCTTCCTTTTTGACGCCTCCCCACAATGAGCCTTCCTTGGGCAGACAGGGAATTTTTCCTTGACCTCAAGTGGTCATCTTATCTCTCTCTCTCTCTTTTTTTTTTTTTTACAATATTGTGTTGGTTCTGCCACACATCAGCATGAATCCACCATGGGCATACACGTGTTCCCCGTCCTGAACCCCCCTTCCACCTTCCTCCCCGTACCATCCCTCCAGGTCATCCCAGTGCACCAGCCCCAAGAATCCTGTATCGAACCTGGACTGATGATGCGTTTCTTATATAAGCCATTAGAGGGGAGCTCAAAAATTCCTCCTGAGTATTTTGAGCCTGGATTGTTTTCAACTCTGCTTGCCAAAGAGATAGATTTTGGGGTGGCAATTTTGCTCCCTAAAAACTCAAATAATAATTTTCATTAAAATGAGGGGAAAAAGGAAAAGAAAATTTAATCGCTGACAAAAGTCACAGTTCAATAAATCCCAAAACAAACAAACACACACATCCCAGACTTAATTCTGGCTTCATACTTTCAAAACTGTGTCTCTCCCACCACTCAGAAACTTCTGGTACTAGGCAGAAGTTTTTTCCTATCACAACACAGAACTCTGGTCTTTGCCTTTGTGTGTTTGTGTCATTAAGTTGTGTGGTACTTACTAACACCTGCAACCAACTCTCCAATCTTCCTGACTCCAACCGGGTGTCCAACAATTCAGTTCAACTTTGACACCATCTACCTGGAATTGGCATCAGATCTCATCAATTAAGGGGCTCAGTCCCACTTCAATGCCAATGGGCCATCTGTACTTCTGAGTGACTGACTCTAAGTCTCGGTTTCCGACAACTCCCTTGATAATTTGCTAGAATGGCTCATAGAACTCAGACTAGCACTTGACTTATGTTTGCCAGTTGATAATAATGAACACTACTCAGCAACAGCTGAATGAAAGAGGGGTAGGTGAGTCCATGGTGCTTCCACACCCTCTCTGGACACAGCACCCTCCCAGCACCTGGATGTGTTCACCAATCAGGAAGCTCACAAATATGGTTTAAGAACTTTTTTCAGAACTTAATTTCCAATCCTGTCTGATCTTCCAGAAATCTATAAGTGGGGCTGAAAGTTCTAACCCTCCAATCTCGGGGTCTTTTTGTGACCAATCCCATTCTGGGGCTATCTAGGAACACTTCCCAAAGTTACTTCATAAGTATCAACTTAGCAGTGATGAAAAGGAGCTCATTATGAATAACAAAAGACAGTCTTATTACTCAGAAAATTCCAATGGTTTTTAAAAGGAGCACTATGCCAGAAATCAGAGACAAAAAAAAAAAATTATTTCTTATCACATCACAATTGGAATAGTGTGCAATGAGAGGGTTCCTGGAAGCCATTGCTGCACTTGTATACCTAACTATGAACCACACAAATACATTCTGCTAAACCCAAACTAAATGGAACTCTAACCCCACTCACCCGGAACTGGATCCTCAGAATGCCTTTGACCAGCATTCACGTAAGGTGAGTGTGATGGAGAGAAAGACTAGATGGAAAGAGATAGTGGTGTCAAAAGATGACAATGAAAACACATTATTTTTCAAAAATTTTACTGAAAAACCAAGATCTTAGAAAGCATTACCAAAGCTTCTTTCAGGGACTGTGGGACATGCCTGGGCAAGTGGGTCATTGAAGTTTAAGCTTCATTAGCACTGCTGTAACTCTCTCCCTGCTGACATGTGATTGAAAATGAGAGTAAGGTCTAAATAGAACTTTAAACAATTAGGATTATCCTAATTATCCTTTGGTGATTTTCTAATTAGACTTTTATGCCCAACTGGTAATTCTTTAAAGGTGAGTCCATAAGACTGGATTACGAGTATCCCTGGAATCACAGAGGTTACAATGCCAAAAACTCGGCCTCTGTCCACTGGTGCTGAATTAAATCTTGGAAACAGAGTTTTGGGTGAAGCAGAAAAGAATAACATTATTGTTCTGCCAGGCAAAGGGGGACATAGTGGGCTCATGCCCCTCAAAACTTTGTGTCCCAACCAGGGAGAAGTTGGTGAGGAGTTTTATAGCAATGGTTCAAGGGTGGAGTTGCTGTAAGGATCAGGATGTTTGCAGGGCCTACAATCCTATAACCTGGCCTCAGGTGGTCTCCTGATAAGCTTCTTGAAGTTATCAACCTGTGATCTTCTCTGGAATGAAGAATGATGACACTTTCTGTTTGTTGGGGGGTATAGCTCTGCAAAAGAGCTCAAAGATTTTATTATTTATATCCTCTGAGGACCCTGCCCCAAAGCTGCACTATTTTTTCTTGGTCCTCTTCCCTTGTCTCCACATCCACTCCCTTTCCTGATTAGCAACTGTTCAAATCTGCCCTTCAGAACTCAGAGAAATTCATGGAGGCTGGAAACTGTTCTCTGCAAAAAGAAATAAGGGAGGGAATACAGAAAGGCTTCCATGTCTAGGAGTCCCACAGGGTCCTGTTCAGTTTCATTTACAAGATAATTAGATAAGAATAAACAGATGTGGGTAGATTTATAAAAGGTAAAGACTCCATGATTCTCAAAAAAAAAGTTGTGAAAATTTGAATTTGCAATCTTACTTGAGGAAAAAGTTAGTTGTAAATGGGAAATGTGACAATTCCTTATGTTCTATAAACCTCCATATTCCCTTCAAAACTGAGCATATTATTGAATTGGCCAGATGCTAGTTGGTTTTTAAGGCTTAGCAAAGAAAGAGTAGTGGGATTTTTTTTTTTATATATAAAGTTTTGTTAGGTAGCTAGAATAGGAAAGAGGAGTCCAAAATGGTGGTGGCTAAAAGACAAAGAAAGGGAAAAGCCCACAAAAATGGAACAAAAGAAAATCCTTGGACCAGTGTGAGAACTTCAGGTGAAACAAAACATGCCACCTTCTTGGCTAGCCCAATTTGCATAGGGCAGGCTCAGTGGTGAGGAGACAAAACATATAAAAAGAGGAAGCCAAGATGGATTGAGGCCTTTCCTTTGGGGTCAGCTTGCCCTCACGCCTTGAGGGTGTACTTTCTTTTGCTTGGCTGAATAAAACTGAACTGTAACTGAGCTGTAACTCTGGTACAGCATTTTAAATCTTTGCTATGGCAAGACAGAACTGAGGAAATTACGCACTTCTCCAACATATCTGCTGCCATGACCTGGATGTAATCTGGATGAAGCAACATCAGCTCAGCCCCAGTGAGGTGGAAACCAAGCATAACAGAAGCCCAACTTGGCAAAAGCGCACACTGTGGAAGCTGAATGAAAAGGAAACCCAGCACAGTGGAAGTGACAAGAAGCCTAGCATGCTGAAACTGAGACAGCAGAAACAAATTCGGCAGAAAGCTCACACGGCTCAGTCTCAGATTTCAGAAGACCTCTGGTTAAGGTAGGAGGTCCTCATCCCATTGGCTGGAAGGACATATGACTAACAAAATCTTAATTCCTTTACAATCTCTCATTTCTTGTTTCCTCGAACACCCCACGAACAAGCAAGTGGCAGTGGGTACAACTGGGGGACTCTGGCAGGGGCCACTCCCCAGTGTATCTCAAAGGCTCCAATACCCTCTGGGTCTTAGTAGCTGTTGACCAAGTGGGTGAGGGTTCTGTCCTTAACCTCCTTTGTGCCAAGGATTAGGCCAATGAAAATTATGGGCACAGGTCAGGTATTTAGCAGATTTTCTGGCAAGTTATGAAAGGGGTTCCTTGACGCACACTTCCCATTGCTTTTTCCTCCTGTCCTTCAGCTCTTCTCTCCATCTCTGCCACTGTTTACAAAGTATTGGGCAGGTCATCATCTTTCCATTTCTAAAAGTTGTGTTTGAAACTGTTTACCTAAGATTGGGACGCAAACCCATGTGGCAGGGACTCTGTGCTATGTTTAGTTACTCAGTCATGTCTGGCAGAGACTCAAACCCAGCCAAAATCCATGGTGCTGGGTTTCAAGACTTAATGAAGCTCAGCTTCTTGATGTTTCATTGAAGAAAGAATTCAGTGAGAGACACAGTGATAGGTAAGAGATAGATTTGTTTAGATTCAGAGAAAAGCACATTCAGGAGTGTGGGCCAAAGCAAAGTGTGACCAAGGCAGCCATGAAATGTGGTGTGGGTAGTTCTTATGGGTTGGCCAATTTAATATGCTAATAAGTGGGAGGATGATTCCAACAGTTGGGGAATCACCACTCCTTGGTCTTTTGATAATGCCTTGAAACTGTCATGGCGCCTCTGGGTGTGCCATTTAGCTTGCAGATTGAGAATCAAAGTTTAGTTGAATCTGATTTGTCTGCCTTCTTGGAACGATTTGATTTTAATTGGCTTATGTTATGTTCTCAGGCATTAAGCACGGGTGGCTGTGACCCCAGCGCACTAAGCGCAGCTGAGAGGAGTTACCCCACGTCCGAGGTCAGGAGCAGCAGCCGAGAGTCCCAGGATGCGATGGCGCAGGAATGGCCGAGAGGAACTACCCAAGTCCGAGGTCACAGGCGGCGGCCAGAAGGAGCTACCCTGCATCCGAGGTCAGTGGCGGCTGGGAGGAGACACCCCGCGTCCGAGATCAGGGGCAGCCAGGAGAAGCCACCTCGCGCCCAAGGCCAGGGGCGGCAGCCGGGAGGAGCAACCCCAGGAGCAGTGGCTGCGTGGGCATAGGAGGGCCTGGAGGAGCTATCCCACATTGAAGGTCAGGAAGGGTGGTGGTAAGGAGATACCCCTCATCCAAGGTAAGGAGCAGTGGTTGTGCTTAGCTGGAGCAACCAGGAAGAGATACCCCACACCCAAGGTAAGAGAAACCCAAGTAAGATGGTAGGTGTTGCAAGAGGGCATCAGAGGGCAGACACACTGACACCATACTCACAGAAAACTAGTCAATCTAATCACACTAGGACCACAGCCTTGTCAAACTCAATGAAACCAAGCCATGCCCCCAGGGCAATCCAAGACGGGCAGGTCATGGTGGAGAGATCTGATAGAATGTGGTCCACTGGAGAAGGGAATGGCAAACCACTTCAGTATTCTTGCCTTGAGAACCCCATGAACAGTATGAAAAGGCAAAATGATAGGATACTGAAAGAGGAACTCCCCAGGTCAGTAGGTGCCCAATAAGCTACTGGAGATCACTGGAGAAATAATTCCAGAAAGAATGAAGGGATGGAGCCAAAGCAAAAACAATACCCAGCTGTGGATGTGACTGGTGATAGAAGCAAGGTCTGATGCTGTAAAGAGCAATATTGCATAGGAACCTGGAATGTCAGGTCCATGAATCAAGGCAAATAAGAAGTAGTCAAACAAGAGATGGCAAGAGTGAACGTCGACATTCTAGGAATCAGCAAACTAAAATGGACTGGAATGGGTGAATTTAACTCAGTTCAGTCCAGTTCAGTGGCTCAGTCGTGTCCAACTCTTTGCGACCCCATGAATCGCAGCACGCCAGGCCTCCCTGTTCATCACCAACTCCCGGAGTTCAATCAGACTCACGTCCATCGAGTCCGTGATGCCATCCAGCCATCTCATCCTCTGTCGTCCCCTTCTCCTGCCCCCAATCCCTCCCAGCATCAGACTCTTTTCCAATGAGTCAACCCTTCACATGTGGTGGCCAAAGTACTGGAGTTTCAGCTTTAGCATCATTCCTTCCAAAGAAATCCCAGGGCTGATCTCCTTCAGAATGGACTGGTTGGATCTCCTTGCAGTCCAAGGGACTCTCAAGAGCCTTCTCCAACACCACAGTTCAAAAGCATCAATTCTTCGGCGCCTAGCCTTCTTCACAGTCCAACCCTCACATCCATACATGACCACAGGAAAAACCATAGCCTTGACTAGACGGACCTTTGTTGGCAAAGTAATGTCTCTGCTTTTGAATATACTATCTAGGTTGGTCATAAGATGACCATTATATCTACTACTGTGGGCAGGAATCCCTCAGAAGTAATGGAGTAGCCATCATGGTCAACAAAAGAGTGCAAAATGCAGTACTTGGATGCAATCTCAAAAACGACAGAATGATCTCTGTTCGTCTCCAAGGCACACCATTCAATATCACAGTTATCCAAGTCTATGCCCCAACCAGTAACAATGAAGAAGCTGAAGTTGAACCTTACTATGAAGACCTACAAGACCTTTTAGAACTAACATCCAAAAAAGATGCCCTTTTCATTATAGGGGCCTGGAATGCAAAAGTAGGAAGTCAGGAAACACCGGGAGTAACAGGCAAATTTGGCCTTGGAATGTGGAATGAAGCAGGGCAAAGACTAATAGAGTTTTGCCAAGAAAATGCACTGGTCATAGCAAACACCCCCTTCCAACAACACAAGAGAAGACTCTACACATGGACATCACCAGGTGGTCAACACCAAAATCAGATTGATTCTATTCTTTGCAGCCAAAGAGGAAGAAGCTCTATACAGTCAACAAAAACAAGACCAGAAGCTGACTGTGGCTCAGATCATGAACTCCTTATTACCAAATTCAGACTTAAATTGAAGAAAGTAGGGAAAACCACTAGACCATTCAGGTATGACCTAAATCAAATCCCTTATGATTATACAGTGGAAGTGAGAAATAGATTTAAGGGCCTAGATCTGATAGATAAAGTGCCTGATGAACTATGGAATGAAGTTCGTGACATTGTACAGGAGACAGGGAACAAGACCATCCCCATGGAAAAGAAATGCAAAAAAGCAAAATGGCTGTCTGGGGAAGCCTTACAAACAGCTGTGAAAAGAAGAGAAGCGAAAAGCAGAGGAGAAAAGGAAAGATATAAGCATCTGAATGCAGAGTTCCAGAGAATAACAAGAAGAGATAAGAAAGTCTTCTTCAGCGATCAATGCAAAGAAATAGAGGAAAACAACAGAATGGGAAAGACTATAGATCTCTTCAAGAAAATTAGAGATACCAAGGGAACATTTCTTGCAAAGATGTGCTCCATAAAGGACAGAAATGGTATGGACCTAACAGAAGCAGAAGATATTAAGAAGAGGTGGCAAGAATACACAGAAGAACTGTACAAAAAAGATCTTCACGACCCAGATAATCATGATGATGTGATCACTCATCTAGAGCCAGACATTCTGGAATGTGAAGTCAAGTGGGCCTTAGAAAGCATCATTAGGAACAAAGCTAGTAGAGGTGATGGAATTCCAGTTGAGATGTTTCAAATCCTGAAAGATGATGCTATGAAAGTGCTGCACTCAATATGCCAGCAAATTTGGAAAACTCAGCACTAGCCACAGGACTGGAAAAGGTCAGTTTTCATTCCAATCCCAAAGAAAGGCAATGCCAAAGAATGCTCAAACTACCACACAATTGCACTCATCTCATATGCTAGTAAAGTAATGGTCAAAATTCTCCAAGCCAGGCTTCAGCAATACATGAACCGTGAACTTCCAGATGTTCAAGCTGGTTCTAGAAAAGGCAGAGGAACCAGAGATCAAATTGCCAACATCTGCCGGATCATGGAAAAAGCAAGAGAGTTCCAGAAAAACATCTATTTCTGCTTTATTGACTATGCCAAAGCCTTTGACTGTATGGATCACAGTAAACTGGAAAAATTCTGAAAGTGATGGGAATACCAGACCACCTGACCTCCCTCTTGAGAAACCTGTATGCAGGTCAGGGAGCAACAGTTAGAACTGGACATGGAACAACAGACTGGTTCCAAATAGGAAAAAGAGTACGTCATGGCTGTATATTGTCACCCTGTTTATTTAACTTCTCTGCAGAGTACATCATGAGAAACCCTGGGCTGGAAGAAACACAAGCTGCAATCATGATTGCCAGGAGAAATATCAGTAACCTCAGCTATGCAGATGACACCACCCTTATGGCAGAAAGTGAAGAGGAACTAAAAAGCCTCTTGATGAAAGTGAAAGTAGAGAGTGAAAAAGTTGGCCTAAAGCTCAACATTAAGAAAACGAGGATCATGGCATCCGGTCCCATCACTTCATGGGAAATAGATGGGGAAACAGTGGAAACAGTGTCAGACTTTATTTTGGGGTGCTCCAAAATCATTGCAGATGCTGATTGCAGCCATGAAATTAAAAGATGCTTACTCCTTGGAAGAAAAGTTATGACCTACCTAGATAGTATATTCAAAAGCAGAGACATTACTTTGCCAACTAAGGTCCATCTAGTCAAGGCTATGGTTTTTCCTGTGGTCATATATGAATGTGAGAGTTGGACTGTGAAGAAGGCTGAGTGCCGAAGAATTGATGCTTTTGAACTGTGGTGTTGGAGAAGACCCTTGAGAGTCCCTTGGACTGCAAGGAGATCCAACCAGTCCATTCTGAAGGGATTTCTTTGGAAGGAATGATGCTAAAGCTGAAACTCCAGTACTTTGGCCACCTCATGCAAAGAGTTGACTCATTGGAAAAGAGTCTGATGCTGGGAAGGATTGGGGGCAGGAGCAGAAGGGGACGTCAGAGGATGCGATGGCTGGATGGCATCACGGACTCGATGGACGTGAGTCTGAGTGAACTCCGGGAGGTGGTGATAAACAGAGAGGCCTGGTGTGCAGCAATTCATGGGGTCGCAAAGAGTCAGACATGACTGAACAACTGAACTGAACTGATCTCATTCTTTCAAAAGTTGTGCCCTGCCCTCTTCCCTCCTATTTCGTACTCTTCCTTAGCCCCATCCAGGGCCACAAATTTGCATCTACAATCTTCTGGAAGGACAAAGAGAAAATAGCTGACCTTTGGGAGGTAAATACTGTATAATATCCAATCACTCTCGAAATTCAGGCCTTCATCTTCCATGTTTTCCACAACATGTGCGACAGCAGAACCTCTCATTGGACCCACTAGAGTGGGTGACAGGCACACAAAGCCTGCTAGAAGCCCATCTGTTGGTGGCATCCCTTCAAGGGCAACTGGGCTTCCAGGGACAATGTTTGCCACTTTGGGAGTTAGCCCTGCAGGCCATTTGGACCAAAGCCCTTACCACCCTTATCCTAAAGCTACAAACGTATCCCTGGATCAAATCTCCACTCCACTTTTATGGAACATCTAGTCTGTTGCCTCTTATCATTTTTCCCTTAAGCCACTTACTGACTCCTACAACCTACAACCCTGCCCCCTCTATAGGCAACATTGCTCCACCCAGCTTATTATTAAAAGACACTTAACAGGACCAGATAACCCATTCTTTTGTCATTACTTCTGTTATTACCTAGAGAAGGTCTTTGACAATGCAATGCTTACCATTGGAAATACCCTAAACTTCTCTTATGGAGGACCAGGGGAGGAACTCAGTGACTTATATTACCTCAAGAGGATAAGGCTTATGGCTTTTTGTCAGGTTCCCAGTCTCAGGGCACAGGTTTGGATTGCTTTACAACATGGTATCTATTCCCATCTGTGGTGGACAAACCAGCAGTGAGTTAAGATTAAAAGCCCTTAATCCTACCCAGGACTAGTCATGCTGGAGACCTTGGGGATGCCCAACTCCAGCCTGGGGATCCCAGGTAGTCAACCTGCCTAGGGATCTGGTTCTCAGGAGGTTGTCATTCCTCAACCTGCTTGGGGATCCACCAGTCCAGGGGTCCCAGGAGGTCACCTTGCCTTGACCTGCCCAGCTAGCCAATTCTCACAAGGTCAACATGCCTCAACCTGCCCGGGGATTCGATCTCCAGGAGGTTGTCATGCTTCAACCTGCCTGGCGATCTGCACCCTGACCTGGGGACACCAAGCTCTCAGGTTGCAACAGTACTGGATAGGATAAGCTTCAGAAAGACTTACCCCTAAGGAAGTCCACCCATGGAAATAGAAGAAAACCTATTATTGTGGGACTGTGCCCAGTCTCAGCAATAACCCGGGAGCCCAATGAGAACCACATTGCCTTTCTGGAAAGGCTAAAAGAGGCCCTCCAAAAGTTAACCAGTCTGGACTTAAACTCTTATGAGGGGCAGGTGACTTTAAAGGACAAGTTCCTGTCCCAATGTGCATCAGACATCAGATTAAGTTACAACAGCTACAGTAGCAGGACCCTGCTGCCTCTTTAGATGACATGGTCCAGATAGCCACCAATATCTTTTATAAAAGAGTATAGGAGAAGGAGGCCAAGGCCCAGGAAAGGGTGAGAAGGAAAGAGACAAGGCATACTCAGATTATGGCCACCCTCCAGGGAAGCCCTATAGCAAACCCTGAGTTCTTGAAGGATAGGCACGAGGTAAATGCCTAACCTGTAGACAGGTGGGATATTGAGCCAGAGAGTTTCCAAACTGGCAAGTCTCCTAAAACAGCTTGCTTCAAACGCCATCATTTGGGACATTGGTCAGCACTCTGCCCTCAGGACCCAAGAACCTCAAGGTCAAGCTCCAAGCCTTCCCTCATGATGGTTCAACAAGACTGAAGGGGCCCACTTCATCCAGCCCACTTGTCACAGATAACCATCATGGGGCTGGAGCCAAGGGTGCAACTGGATGTGGCAGGTAGGTCCGAGAACTTCTTGGTTGACACAGGGACTACATACTCTGTCCTGACCTCCTACTCCAGAGCCTTCTCTCCCCAAACCTGTAACATTTTGGGTGCTATAGGAAAAACAATCACGAAAAGATTCACCCAAGCACTTCTTTGTTGCTGGGATGGACAAATATTTTCCCACAAGTTTCTGATGATCCCTGAGTGCCCTATTCCTTTATTGGGAAGAGATCTTTCCCTGCCTTTGAAATCTTGCTGCTATTGCAGTCCTGATATAAGATGCTTTAAAACTCTCTCTTGGGGGCACACTAACTATTTTTACCAGCCACCAAGTGAAAAAAACTCCTGAATGTGAGATGTCATTTATGGATGTCTGATCAAAGGATCCTCATATATCAAGCAGTGCTGATGGAAAATCCATCAGTGACTATATCCTCTTGTGACTTTCTTAACCCAGCTACCCTTCTGCCCACCCCTGAGGGCTCTCTCCCCTTTCATTCTTGCCTAGAAACTTTGGATCATTGGATAAAATCCAGAGAGGGTTGTCAGAAGATTCTCTGACTAATCCTGAGGAAATTTGGTGCACTGATGGAAACAGCTTTGGCTTAGCTGGAAAAAGAAGAGCTGGATATGCAGTAGTCTCCAACTTTGAGACCACTGAGGCTAGGCGTTTGCCACCAGGTACTTCAGCCCAATTGGCTGAGTGCATAGCCCTGACTTGAGCTTTAGAGCTGGGAAAAGGAAAAAGAGTAGCCATTTACACTGACTCCAAGTATGCCTTTCTGGTGCTACATGCGCATGCTGTTATTTGGAAAGAAAGAGGTCACTTGACCACCCGAGGGTCCCCAATAAAGTACAGTGATCAAATCCTTAGGCTCTTGGAGGCTGTGCATCTGCCCCCTGAGGTTTCAGTCTCCCACTGTAAAGGACACCCAAAAGGGAGCACGGAAGTGGCATGAGGGAACCAAGCAGCTGATCAGGCAGCTAAGAGAGCAGCATTACAGAACAATGACCTAGTAGGGGTTGCCACCTTAGTTCTGCAGACTAATTTGCCAGGAACTCCTTCATATACTGAAGGTGAGACTCTTAAAGCTAAGAGTGAGGGCTTTCAAGAAGATCATATGGGGTGGGTTCCAAAAGGAGGGACTCCTTTTTCTGCCTGGGAACCTCCAGTGGAAGTTGGTTAACTTCTTACATGCCACCACTCATTTAGGGGAGAAGGCCCTCCAAAGATTACTAGAAAAGTCCTTCAGAGGAACGGGCCTCCAGACAACTATAAGGAAAATGGTGTCCTCTTGTCCCACTTGCCAGTTAAACAGCCCCCAAGGCTCTCAAAGACCCCAGCTCACCCAGTCTATCCAATGGTATGGGATCCACCAAGGAGAGTACTGGCAGAAGGACTTCACTGGGATGCCAGTTTCTCAAGGATATAAACACCTACTAGTCATGATACATTCACAGGATGTATTGAAAGTTTCTCACCCGGACTGAGAAAGCCGAGGAGGTGGTAAAAAAAAAAAAAAAAAACTGCTCCATAAAGTCATTGAGATTTGGCCTGCCTAGGTCATTACCCAGTGATAATGGGATATCGTTTATTTCTAAGGTCACCCAAGGGGTCTCTAAAGCATTGAAAGAAAGTGAAAGTGAAGTTTGCTCAGTTGTGTCTGATTCTTTGCAACCCCATGGACTATACAGTCCATGGAATTCACCAGAATACTGGAGTGGGTAGCATTTCCCTTCTCCAGGGGACCTTCCCAACCTAGGGATAAAACCCAGGTGTCCAGAACTGCAGGCATTGGGTATCACTTATTACCTCCATTGAGCTGGAGACCTCAGTCTTTGGGAAAAGTAGGAAAAGTCAACCAATTCTTAAAATCAGCAATAAAAAAGATAACCCAGGAGACCTCCCTGGGATGGAAGGAGGCTTTACCAATAGCTCTCCTCCACATCCATATTGCCCCTGAGGAACAGATTGGTCTTAGTCTTTATGAGATGCTATATGTGAGACATTTCGCTTATGTCAACAACCTCTTCCCAGAGGCTCAGACCCTTTGGTCTTATAAGACCCATGGTCTTATACATGGTCATTGGGCAGTTCCAGCAAGAAATATGCTTGTGGGGTGTCAACCAGGTCCCAAGAGATTCTAAAGAGCCACCACTATATGCCTCAGTGACTCAAGTCATAATTAAAGACTGGAAAGATGGGTCCCCAAAAGCTCAACTCCAGCCCACATGGAAGGGCCCCTACCCTGTAATACTTTCTACCTCCACAGCAGTCAAGGTACCAGGGCATGAATCCTGGATTCACTACTCATGAGCCAAGCCCTGGAAGAAAACAGAAGAGGACACTCAATACACCTGTGAGCCCTGGGAGATCTCAGATACCTAGCCAGGACTACAAATGAGTGCCATTCTAATGAACACCCCCAAAATTAAGTTTCTGGGGATAAGATTTCTCAGGACAGCTCTAAAGAGCCAACACAGCTTGGAAGAGGTTGTACTCCAAAATAGACAGGAGATAGATCTCCTGATCCCTGAAAAAGGAGGGACTTGAGCCGTCTTGAATGAAATGTGTTGTTTCTGGGTAAATACTTCCAGCTAAGTTAAAGAAAGGCTCACAATCCTCAAGAAAAGCTTTCATATCCTATAGGATCTCAAAGAATGAGGTGGAGAGTCCTCAGGGTGGCTACAATCTCTCCTTGGGGGTTCCTTGTCCTGGTGAAGGGGAATAGTTGGCTAATGCCCCAACTAACCCCTGTTATCACCATATTGATACTGCTTATGATTGCTTCATGTGTTATCAAATATTTAACCCATTTTGTCTCTGCCCAAGTCAACAAGCTACAAAATGCAGTGCTAGTTCAACAAGGAAATATAAAACTACACCTGACCATGGAAAATATCACATGCCCTTAGATGGACTCCACTATAAGGACTCAGGCTTGAGACTAGCAAGAAGGGGAGGCCCAATGCCCCTCGCAATCCCAGATCAGCAAGAAGTAGCCAGAGAGACCTCAACAACCCTATTCCCAAAGAATTGGGCCTCCCATCTCTTGAGGGGGGAATGTCCGGTAGTTAGAATAGGAAAAAAGAGTCCGAACTGGCAGTGGCTAAAGACAAAGAGAAAAGCCTGCGAAAATGGAACAAAAGAAAATCCATGGACGGGAGTGAGAACTTCAGGTGAAACGAACACGCCTCCTTCTTGGCAAGCCCAATTTGCATAGGGCAGGCTCAGGGGGGAGGAGACAAAACATATAAAAAGAGGAAGCCAAGGCCTTTCCTTTGGGGTCACCTGCCCTCATGCCTTGAGGGTGTACTTTCCTTTGCTTGCCAGATAGAATTCTGAGCTGTAACTCAGCTGTAATATTAGTCCACCGTTTCAAATCTTTGCAATGGTGAGACAGAACTGAGGAAATTACACACTCCCCTGACATATTTAATTTCATATTTAAAAGTTATGAAAGGAAAATTTCCTGAGGATTATCTACAAATTTGTTACCAACTCTGCCTTCCACATTAATATCAGAAAAATCTCTGAATAATAATGAGTTATTAATCCAGAGAGTCCAACATGCATGTGGACATGTATGTTGATGAAAGTAATTTTAAAAATGCAAATTTGAAATCTGTTAGTTCTAAGTACTGTTTCTCTAAGGTCTCACATTTGTAGAAACTGGATTGGCTTATCTGATAAAATAAAATAAAATAGGAAAGACTAGAGATTTCTTCAAGAAAATTAGAGATACCAAGGGAACATTTCATGCAAAGATGGGCTCAATAAAGGACAGAAATGGTATGGGCCTAACAGAAGCAGAAGATATTAAGAGGTGGCAAGAATACAGGGAAGAACTATACAAAAAAGATCTTCATGACCCAGATAATCACGATGATGTGATCACTCACCTAGAGCCAGACATCCTGGAATGTGAAGTCAAGTGGACCTTAGAAAGCATCACTATGAACAAAGCTAGTGGAGGTGATGAAATTCCAGCTGAGCTATTTCAAATCCTGAAAGATGATGCTGTGAAAGTGCTGCACTCAATATGCCAGCAAATTTGGAAAACTCAGCACTGGCCACAGGACTGGAAAAGGTCAATTTTCATTCCAATCCCAAAGAAAAGCAATGCCAAAGAATGCTCAAACTACTGCACAATTGCACTCATCTCATATGCTAGTAGAGTAATGGTCAAAATTCTCCAAGCCAGGCTTCAGTAATATGTGAACCGTGAACTTCCATGTTCAAGCTGGTTTCAGAAAAGACAGAGGAACCAGAGATCAAATTGCCAACATCCACCGGATCATGGAAAAAGCAAGAGAGTTCCAGAAAAACATCTACATCTGCTTTATTGACTATGCCAAAGCCTTTGACTGTGTGGATCACAATAATCTGTGGAAAATTCTGAAAGAGAAGGGAATACCAGACCACCTGACCTGCCTCTTGAGAAATATGTATGCAGGTCAGGAAGCAAGTTAGAACTGGACATGAAACAAGAGACTGGTTCCAAATAGGAAAAGGAGTACGTCAAGGCTGTATATTGTCCCCCTGCTTATTTAATTTATATGCAGTGTACATCATGAGAAACACTGGGCTGGAGAAAGCACAAGCTGAAATCAAGATTGCCAGGAGAAATATCACTATGCAGATGACACCACCCTTATGGCAGAAAGTGAAGAACTAAAGAGCCTCTTGATGAAAGTGAAAGAGGAGAGTGAAAAAGTTGGCTTAAAGCTCAACATTCAGAAAACAAAGATCATGATATCTGGTCCCATCACTTCATGGGAAATAGATGGGGAAACAGTGGAAACAGTGTCAGACTTTATTTTTCTGGGCTCCAAAATCACTGCAGATGGTGATTGCAGCCATGAAATTAAAAGACACTTACTCCTTGGAAGGAAAGTTATGACCAACCTAGGCAGCATATTAAAAAGCAGAGTCATTACTTTGTCAACAAAGGTCTGTCTAGTCAAGGCTATGGTTTTTCCAGCAGTTATGTATGGATGTGAGAGTTGGGCTATAAAGAAAGCTGAGCACAGAAGAATTGATGCTTTTGAAGTGTGGTGTTGGAGAAGACTCTTGAGAGTCCCTTGGACTGCAAGGAGATCCAATCAGTCCATCCTTAATGAAATCAGTCCTGGGTGTTCACTGGAAGGACTGATGTTGAAGCTGAAACTCCAATATTTTGGCCACCTGATGTGAAGAGCTGACTCATTTGAAAAGACCCTGATGTTGAGAAAGATTGAAGGCAGGAGGAGAAGGGGACGGCAGAGGATGAGATGGTTGGATAGCATCACCAACTCAACAGACAGGAATTTGGGTAAACCCCGGGAGTTGGTGATGGACAGGGAGGCCTGGCATGCTGTGGTTCATGGGGTTGCAAGGAGTTGGACATGACTGAGCAACTGAACTGAACTGATCTGATAAAATCTTAAATTGTCTGCTAGCTTAAGTTGTCTATAATGATACTGAAAATGAAATAGGTATGGAATCAACATTATTGATGTCACTTGGTCTGCAAGACCTACTGGAAGTTTTAACACTGAATTTTTTTTCAGGGCTAAATCTAATCAGTTCAGTAATTTTTCTAAAACATAAATTTGTTCAGATTTTTAAAGGAGAAGCATCCTCTTAATAGAAAGTTGTATTTTAATACAAAGATAAAACATTATGTCAGTAATTTATTTCTGCAGCAGAGACTTAGAATTTTTAAAACCATATGTTATTGGTTGTTTTCATTATATACAATACCACATGAGCAACAGAACTGAATTAAGACAAGAATATTGGGGCTGATACAAACTGATACAAATATCAGTTTCTCATTAACTAGGGAAAAATTAGAATAGCACTTTTTTGTCACTACTGCTAGAATACATCAGATTCTCTTTGTCTTCATGGGGAGTAACATTGACCCAGGTTGTCTCCCATTCAGAAACAGCTCTCTTCTGCTGAGTACCTTCCATTTGCTCCATGAAATCCACTCATTACCCTTCTCCACTCTGCTCTGTGCTCCAGGAGGCTGATTACTATGTTTTTCATCAAATAGACTATCCCCTGTCTCCCTGCTAAATTCATTCAAAAGGAGACCCCATGAGAGGTAAGAGGGCAGAAGGAGGAGAGGTCAGAGAATTCACACCCACTGCTCTCTCCCTAGGGAACTGTGGCATCTCTCTCCAAAGCTTACCAGTCTTTCCAGATTCCAGTAACTTCTTGTCCTTGTTTTTTGAGGAGTCACTGCTTCTACCAACCTTATATTTAGTTTCCCTGTATCCTGCTCACATCTTTGTAAACAGTCTAGTCATTAAACTGTTGAATCACCTCTCTTGGGTGAGCCCTGCCTAAGTGACTGGCTTCCTCCCTCTCACCTTTGAGCACACTTTGTTAGAGTTCAAGCTGTCAATCAAATGATCTGATAACTAAACTTAGCTTGATGTGTTAGCCAAGGCCCACATCCTTACTATTGATCCTAGAAACACGTTAAAGTCTGAGTCACTTCCAAGGAAACCACCTTTGACCTTGTCTCTTCCATTTAGTTTCTTTTATCAGTCTATTCCTCCTTAGCTAAGTTTCCTTAAAGAATGATGAGTTTCTTGGCATTATCAAACTGACCTTCTTTGAAATGAAGAATGCTAGCACCTTCCATTTGTTTGGTATTTTATTTCTATAAAACAGCTCAAAGATATTGCTGTGTGCATCCCTTGAGGCACCATTGTATCCCCAGTGCTGTTCTACTGTTTCTCGGCTGCTCCTTCCTTGTCTCTGAATCTTCTCCATTTCCTGATTAGCAACTGTTCCTGCAGCATCCTGATCAGCAGCAGCGTCTGTGACTCCTGCCATCCTACGTCTCTCTGATTCCTCAATCCAGTGCACCTGACTTCCTTCTCCCCACCCCACTGAAGTCATACTGGAAGTCATTAGTTACATGCTCAGTGGGTACTTACTGGTCATCTCATTACATTTGACATCGATCACCTTTGCCCTGTGTTTAAAGTTGTCTGCTCTCTCTGCTTCCGTGACTTTCCTTTCCTTTTTCTCTAGTTTCCTTCCCTTTGTTCCTCCCTGAAGGTTGGGTGTTCTTTAGGATTGACTGTTCCACCGACTATTCTCACTCTACCTGCTTTCCCTGAGGATTTTATCCATTTCCATTGCTTCAACATTCAGTTGAATATAGGTGACTTTAAAAACTCTATCCCCATGGCAAGACTCCTAGCTGAGTTTCAGTAAGTTTTCAACCTATACGTTCTATGAACTAGCACTATCCATGTGCCTCAGGCATCTCAAATTAAAGGAACCAAACTAAACCAAACCACTGTGATGTTTCCTTTAATATAAGGTGAGAGAGTCTATATAAGGTGTGAGAGAGTCTATTCTTAGGCAGGTTGATAGGAAACCTGAGGTTCCTGAGGAGGAGAAAGGAGTCTGGTCTCTTGCGTCCGACTCTTTGTGACCCCATGGACTGTAGCCTACCTGTCTCCTCCATCAATGGGATTTTCCAGGCAAGAGTATTGAGTGGGTTGCCATTTCCTTTCCCAAGGAGGACAGGGGTCTGTAATTCTCAAGGAGGAGGAAAGGCCAAACTTTTTTCTACATTCCTTAGTCTTAGTCACGTAACAGGCTTTTTTCTTTAAGCCTGGAGCTGATGATTACACAACAAAACAACTCAGTTTAAACTCTGTACTAAGGATTATAGAACAATAATGTATCCTGCTTGAGAACAGTTTCTCCTTCTGGAAAACCTTCTGACTAATCCAACTATCTTAAAATGTATATTATGAGAGTGGGCCGTGGGAGTGAGTCTAGTAAGATCTTTACAACCTTGAGACATTCTTTTTTTATATATAAATTTATTTATTTTAATTGGAGGTTAATTACTTTACAATATTGTATTGGTTTTGCCATACATCAACATGAATCCACCACAGGTATACACGTGTTCCCCATCCTGAACCCCCCTCCCTCCTCCCTCCCTGTACCATTCCTCTGGGTTGTCTCAGTGTACCAGCCCCAAGCATCCAGTATCATGCATAGAACCTGGACTGGCAATTCATTTCATATATATTATACATGTTTCAATGCCATTCTCCCAAATCATCTTGAAATCAAAATGGAATCACAGATAACTAGCCTGGAGACAAGGACTGAAAAGATGCAAGAAAGGTTTAACAAGGACCTAGAACAAATAAAAAAGAGTCAATAGATAATGAATAATGCAATAAATGAGATCAAAAACACTCTGGAGGCAACAAATAGTAGAATATCAGAGGCAGAAGATAGGATTAGTGAAGTAGAAGATTGAATGGTAGAAATAAATGAATCAGAGAGGAAAAAAGAAAAACAAATTAAAAGAAATGAGGACAATCTGAGAGACCTCCAGAACAGTATTAAATGCCCCAACATTGGAATCATAGGAGTCCCAGAAAAAGAAGACAAAAAGAAACATGATGAGAAAATATTTGAGGACATAATAGTTGAAAATTTCCCTAAAATGGGGAAGCAAATAATCACCCAAGTCCAAGAAACCCAGAGAGTCCCAAACAAGATAAACCCAAGGCAAAACACCCCAAGACACATATTAATCAAATTAACAAAGATCAAACACAAAGAACAAATATTAAAAGCAGCAAGGGAAAAACAACAAATAACACACAAGGGGATTCCCATAAGGATAACAGCTGATCTTTCAATAGAAACTCTTCAGGCCAGGAGGGAATGGCAAGACATACTTAAAGTGATGAAAGAAAATAACCTAATTCTCATTCAAATATGAAGGAGAAATCAAAAGCTTTATAGACAAGCAAAAGGTGAGAGAATTCAGCACCACCAAACCAGCTCTCCAACAAATGCTAAAGGATATTCTCTAGACAGGAAACACAAAAAGGGTGTATAAACCCGAACTCAAAACAATAAAGTAAATGGCAATGGGATCATACTTATCAATAATTACATTAAACGTAAATGGGTTGAATGCCCCAACCAAAAGACAAAGACTGGCTGAATGGATACAAAAACAAGACCCCTATATATGTTGTCTACAAAAGACCCACCTCAAAACAGGGGACACATACAGACTGAAAGTGAGGGGCCGGAAAAAGATATTCCATGCAAATAGAGAGCAAAAGAAAGCAGGAGTAGCAATACTCATATCAGATAAAATAGACTTTAAAACAAAGGCTGTGAAAAGAGACAAAGAAGGACACTACATAATGATCAAAGGATCAATCCAAGAAGATATAATAGTTATAAATATATATGCACCCAACATAGGAGCACTGCAATATGTGAGACAAATGCTAACAAGTATGAAAGGGGAAATTAACAATAACACAATAATAGTGGGAGACTTTAATACCCCACTCACACCTATGGATAGATCAACTAAACAGAAAATTAACAAGGAAACACAAACTTTAAATGATACAATAGACCAGTTAGACCTAATTGATATCTATAGGACATTTCATGCCAAAATAATGAATTTCACCTTTTTCTCAGGTGCACACAGAACCTTCTCCAGGATAGATCACATCCTGGGCCATAAATCTAGCCTTGGTAAATTCAAAAAAATTGAAATCATTCTAAGCATCTTTTCAGACCACAATGTGGTAAGATTAGATCTCAATTACAGGAGAAAAACTATTAAAAATCCCAACATATGGAGGCTGAACAACATGCTGCTGAATAACCAACAAATCACAGAAGAAATCAAAAAAGAAATCAAAATATGCATAGAAATGAATGAAAATGAAAACACAACAACCCAAAACCTGTGGGACACTGTGAAAGCAGTGCTAAGGGGAAAGTTCATAGCAATACAGGCATACCTCAGGAAACAAGAAAAAAGTCAAATAAATAACCTAACTCTACACCTAAAGCAACTAGAAAAGGAAGAAATGAAGAACCCCAGGGTTAGTAGAAGGAAAGAAATCTTAAAAAATCAGGGCAGAAATAAATGCAAAAGAAACAAAAGAGACCATAGCAAAAATCAACAAAGCCAAAAGCTGGTTCTTTGAAAGGATAAATAAAATTGACAAGCCATTAGCCAGATTCATCAAGAAACAAAGGGAGGAAAATCAAATCAATAAAATTAGAAATGAAAATGGAGAGATCACAACAGACAACACAGAAATACAAAGGATCATAAGAGACTACTGTCAGCAATTATATGCCAATAAAATGGACAACGTGGAAGAAATGGACAAATTCTTAGAAAAGTACAACTTTCCAAAACTGAACCAGGAAGAAATAGAAACTCTTAACAGACCCATCACAAGCACGGAAATTGAAACTGTAATCAGAAATCTTCCAGCAAACAAAAGCCCAGGTCCAGATGGCTTCACAGCTGAATTCTACCAAAAATTTTGAGAAGAGCTAACACCTATCCTACTCAAACTCTTCCAGAAAATTGCAGAGGAAGGTAAACTTCCAAACTCATTCTATGAGGCCACCATCACCCTAATACCAAAACCTGACAAAGATGTCACAAAAAAAGAAAACTACAGGCCAATATCACTGATGAACATAGAGACATTCTTTTTTTTAATTAATTTATTTTTTACTGAAGAATAATTGCTTTACAGAATTTTGCTGTTTTCTGTCACACCTCAACATTCTTTTGATTTATTGTAACCACCAATTTAAAAAGTATATAGCTCATTGCTAAAACTAGCTATCAACCATAAGCTATCAACTGTAGAACACACCATCTTATTATAAATTATAAGAAAAACGTCAATTATAATGGTAAAAGTTCATCAGTTATGAAACCTATCCTAATTTCAGAAACATTAAAATGTAAAGAAGAAAAAGTGCATCTTAGGGTCTATGAAACACTGTCAATTTTCCTATCATTGTTATTTCCAATGGGCTCTTCCTCATGTGTTCTATATCTCAATTAGTGTCACAGCCACCATCCACATCTTGTAACTCAGAATTCTAAACACACACACACACACACACACACACACACACACACACACATATATATATAGGTCAGTTTTGAGTCAGCTTATCTAGGCTCAGTTCAGTTCAGTTCAGTCGTTCAGTCGTGTCCGACTCTTTGCGACCCATGAATTGCAGCACACCAGGCCTTCCTGTCCATCACCAACTCCCAGAGTTCACTCAGACTCGTGTCCATCGAGTCTGTGATGCCATCCAGCCATCTCATCCTCGGTCGTCCCCTTCTCCTACTGCCCCCAATCCCTCCCAGTATCAAAGTCTTTTCCAGTGAGTCAACTCTTCGCATGAGGTAGCCAAAGTACTGGAGTTTCAGCTTTAGCATCATTCCTTCCAAAGAAATCCCAGGGCTGATCTCCTTCAGAATGGACTGGTTGGATCTCCTTGCAGTCCAAGGGACTCTCAAGAGTCTTCTCCAACACCACACTTCAAAAGCATCAATTCTTTGGTGCTCAGCCTTCTTCACAGTCCAACTCTCACATCCATACATGACCACTGGAAAAACCATAGCCTTGACTAGACGGACCTTAGTTGGCAAGGTAATGTCTCTGCTTTTGAATATGCTATCTAGGTTGGTCATAACTTTTCTTCCAAGGAGTAAGCATCTTTAATTTCATGGCTGCAGTCACCATCTGCAGGGATTTTGGAGCCCAGAAAAATAAAGTCTGACACTGTTTCCACTCTTTCCCCATTTATTTCCCATGAAGTGATGGGACCGGATGCCATGACCTTCGTTTTCTGAATGTTGAGCTTTAAGCCAATTTTTTCACTCTCCTCTTTCACTTTCATCAAGAGGCTTTTTAGTTGCTCTTCACTTTCTGCCATAAGGGTGGTGTCATCTGCATATCTGAGGTTATTGATATTTCTCCTGGCAATCTTGATTCCAGCTTGTGCTTCTTCCAGTCCAGCGTTTCTCATGATGTACTCTGCATAGAAGTTAAATAAACAGGGTGACAATATACAGCCTTGATGTACTCCTTTTCCTATTTGGAACCAGTCTGTTGTTCCATGCCCAGTTCTAATTGTTGCTTCCTGACCTGCATACAGATTTCTCAAGAGGCAGGTCAGGTGGTCTGGTAGTCCCATCTCTTTCAGAATTTTCCACAGTTTATTGTGATCCACACAGTCAGAGGCTTGAGCCCTTAATTATTCAATCCAATACTAACTAGATGTTGCTGGGGAGGCATTTTGTATTTGTGATTAATATCTACAGTCAGTTGACTAAGTAGAGGAGATTATTTTCTATAATCTGGATAGGTCTGATCCAGTCAGCTGAAAGGCCCTAATGTAAGCAGATAAATTGGGGGATCCCTGGAGAAGGAGAATCAGGAATGATTTTCTTGACAAAGAGAAATCATTTTGGCCAAAACCATTTTGCGATCTAAGCCGGGGACAGTGCTTGCCTTTGAACAGGTCTCAATTGTTTAATGACCTTAGGGAATATAGGAATAACAAAGGAATACAGGAACAGAGAAAAGGAAGAGTACAGTCATAAAGCAGAGTCCTAGTTCCTCCTCAAGGAACATAGTACATAATAATATATCTTTGACTTCTGCAGGAACTAAGACTCCCATCCAGGTGGAGGATGGGAGGATGATATTAACCCTCCTGACTTCAGTCAAGTCAAGCTTGGATTCTGTCAATCTTTGCTGCAGTCCTATGCTGAATTCTCTTTTTGCTCAAGCCCCATTATGAATATGTATGTACCCTTCACTTAAAACACCCCCAATTTTGCAGTTCAGAGAGACACTGCTTTGGGAAAGATCCTCAGTGTTCTCCTTACTTGGTGCAAGTAATAAACCTTTCCTTCTCCTGATCATTGGCTTGACTGTGTCTGTTAGCTCAGAACCCAACAAGAAATGAAGCCAGTTTTTGGTTAACACTAAGAGCAGAATCGAGGTTTCCCTGAGAAAGAAGAAATTCTCCCTG
This sequence comes from Capricornis sumatraensis, assembly GCF_032405125.1. Taxonomy (NCBI): domain Eukaryota; kingdom Metazoa; phylum Chordata; class Mammalia; order Artiodactyla; family Bovidae; genus Capricornis; species Capricornis sumatraensis. The sequence goes on from NC_091079.1 coordinate 11,217,993, forward strand.
TAGATTGTCAATGTCGTTTTCTGCCTGAGAGTTTCCAGTCTGCCTTCTGAAGGCCTGCTCTATGGCATTTCAGACTTGTCTGGACAGCTCTCACAATTGCATAAACCAATGCCTTGCAATAAATCTTCCCCTTTCCTGCTCACTCTACACCCTCTACACTTGGACACCACATTTGAAAATGAATCTTTACTCATACATTTAACTCCTCCTTTCAAGTTGACACCCTTAGTTAGCTTTCTTCATCTCTTGTTTTGACTGTAGCAACAGCATCTTAACTGAAATAAATCCCTGCTTCAAGGTTTCCCCCTCCGACCCGAGCATTCAGATTGTCCTAGAGGGAACTTTTTAAAATGCAAGATTTATTCTATTTCTCTTCTGTTTATAATACTTCACTGTTCTCACCAGGAACAGGATGAAGCCCAAGCTTCCCAGTAGGAAACATATATCCACTCAAGACCTAGTGTCTAAATAAGCTAATTCCTCTCACTCCCATCCCCATTGCTTAAGCAACCTGAACAGGGTACCTCATGCTCTAGCCTTTATGCATTCTGTCCCCTTGATTGAATGTTTGCTCACTCTTCTTGTAAGCTGTTTGAAAAATTCTTTTTTTTTTCTTTAAATCCTAGCCTGGAGAACAAGATGGCAGAGGAATAGGTGGATGTGGAGTGCACCTCTCTCCATGGACACATCAGGAATACACCTTCTGACACAGAAGTCCAGATAGAATGTTGTGGCCACGCGTTCTGGGAAACAAACTCATTCAGAAGGACAATGCAGATAGTGGAGTACAGTTTATTACACCAGCGGGCCCAAGGCAGAGTCTCCTCTTAGCCAAGGACCCTGACCAGTTTTTCTGAAAACCTTATATACCCTAAGTGTACATTCCCAAACCCACCTCCTCAAATTCCCTGAAACTAGTCTGAACAAAGGAAAAGAAAGATACAATCAAAGTTAACCTGTGATTCATATGACTTACCCCTAGGTAGTTAACACTGGACAATTATCAAAAGGCCTGTGGTCATACCCCAATAAGCATAATAGAATTTATGATTCTATTCGGTTACACAGATAATTAGGGTATTCTTTTAGGCAACAGAGAGTCTAGGTACGAGCCCTGGGGCTCTTCCATCCAAGGGGCCTGGTTTTCCAGCAGGTATGTCGTTTCCATAGATACTGGGCATATAGCTCAAAGTCCACAGTCTGGCCCAAGATGGAGTCCTGCTTTCAAAATGGAGCCTGTTCTGTCTGTTTCCTCCTTCATTCCTCCTTCTTGATGCTCTTAACTCATAGTATGAGCATCATTCATCAGGATATATTGCACCCTGACTCTCCGACCTCCAATTTGGGAGAACGACATCATCCTTTTGGGTTACAAAGTTCATAATACATTGTAAAATAACGACTCCACAAAGCAGAACTATCAAGGCAACTATCAGTTCAGTTTAGTTCAGTTCAGTCGCTCAGTGGTGTCCTACTCTTTGCAACTCCATGAATCACAGCACGCCAGGCCTCCCTGTCCATCTCCAATTCGCGGAGTTCACTCAAACTCATGTCCATCGAGTCGGTGATGCCATCCAACCATCTCCTCCTCTGTCGTCCCCTTCTCCTCTTGCCCCCAATCCCTCCTAGCATCAGGGTCTTTTCCAATGAGTTAACTCTTCACATGACGTGGCCAAAGTATTGGAGTTTCAGCTTTAGCATTAGTCCTCCCAATGAACACCCAGGACTGATCTCCTTTAAAATGGACTGGTTGGATCTCCTTGCAGTCCAAGGGACTCTCAAGAGTCTTCTCCAACACCACAGTTCAAAAGCATCAATTCCTCGGCACTCAGCTTTCTTCACAGTCCAACTCTCTCATCCATACATGACTACTGGAAAAACCATAGCCTTGACTAGACCGACCTTCGTTGGCAAAGTAATGTCTCTGCTTTTGAATATGCTATCTAGGTTGGTCATAACTTTCCTTCCAAGGAGTAAGCGTCTTTTAATTTCATGGCTGCAGTCACCATCTGCAGTGATTTTGGAGCCCCCCAAAATAAGCCTGACACTGTTTCCACTGTTTCCCCATCTATTTCCCATGAAGAGATGGGACCAGATGCCATGATCTTAGTTTTCTGACTGTTGTGCTTTAAACCAACTTTTTCACTCTCCACTTTCACTTTCATTAAGAGGCTTCTTAGTTTCTCTTCACTTTCTGCCGTAAGGGTGGTGTCATCTGCATATCTGAGGTGATTGATATTTCTCCCGGCAAACTTGATTCCAGCTTGTGCTTCTTCCAGCCCAGTGTTTCTCATGATGTACTCTGCATATAAGTTAAATAAGCAGGGGGACAATATACAGCCTTGTCGTACTCCTTTTCCTGTTTGGAACCAGTCTGTTGTTCCATGTCCAGTTCTAATTGTTGCTTCCTGACCTGCATATACGTTTCTCAAGAGGCAGGTCAGGTGGTCTGGTATTCTCTTCTGTTTCAGAATTTTTCACAGTTTATTGTGATCCACACAGTCAAAGGCTTTGGCATAGTCAACAAAGCAGGTGTAGATGTTTTTCTGGAACTCTCTTGCTTTTTCCATGATCCAGCAGATGTTGGCAATTTGATCTCTGGTTCCTCTGCCTTTTCTAAAACCAGCTGGAACATCTGGAAGTTCATGGTTTATGTATTGTTGAAGCCTGGCTTGGAGAATTTTGAGCATTACTTTACTAGTGTGTGAGATGAGTGCAATTGTGCGGTAGTTTGAGCATTCTTTGGCATTGCCTTTCTTTGGGATTGGAATGAAAACTGACCTTTTCCAGTCCTATGGCCACTGCTGAGTTTTCCAAATGTGCTGGCATATTGAGTGCAGCACTTTCACAGCATGATCTTTCAGGATTTGAAATAGCTCAACTGGGATTGCATCGCCTCCACTAGCTTTGTTCCTAGTGATGCTTTCTAAGGCCCACTTGACTTCACATTCCAGGATGTCTGGCTCTAGATGAGTGATCACATCATCGTGATTATTTGGGTCGTGAAGATCTTTTTTGTACAGTTCTTCTGTGTATTCTTGCCACCTCCTCTTAATATCTTCTGCTTCTGTTAGGTCCATATCATTTCTGTCCTTTATTGAGCCCATCTTTGCATGAATGTTCCCTTGGTATCTCTAATTTTCTTGAAGAGATCTCTAGTCTTTCCCATTCTGTTCTTTTCCTCTATTTCTTTTCATTGATCACTGAAGAAGGCTTTCTTATCTCTCCTTGCTATTCTTTGGAACTCTGCATTCAGATGGGCCTGTCTTTCCTTTTCTCCTTTGTTTTTGGCTTCTCTTCTTTTCACAGCTATTTGTAAGGCCTCCCCAGACAGCCATTTTACTTTTTTGCATTTCTTTTCCTTGGTGATGGTCTTGATCCCTGTCTACTGTACAATGTCATGAACCTCTGTCCACAATTCATCAGGCACTCTGTCTATCAGATCTAGGCCCTTAAATCTATTTGTCACTTCCACTGTATAATCATAAGTGATTTGATTTAGGTCATACCTGAGTGGTTTAGTGGTTTTCCCTACTTTCTTCAATTTAAGTCTGAATTTGGCAAAAAGGAGTTCGTGATCTGAGCCACAGTCAGCTCTCGGTCTTGTTTTTGCTGACTGTATAGAGCTTTTCCATCTTTGGCTGCAAAGAATATAATCAATCTGATTTCAGTGTTGACCATCTGGTGATGTCCATGTGTAGAGTCTTCTCTTGCGTTGTTGCTGTAAAGAGCAATATTGCATGGGAACCTGGAATGTCAGTTCCATGAATCAAGGCAAATTGGAAGTGGTCAAACAGGAGATGGCAAGAGTGAACGTCAACATTCTAGGAATCAGTGAACTAAAATGGACTGGAATGGGTGAATTTAACTCAGATTATCATTATATCTACTACTGTGGGCAGGAATCCCTTAGAAGAAATGGAGTAGCCATCCATGGTCAACAAAAGAGTCTGAAATACAGTATTTGGATGCAATCTCAAAAACGACAGAATGATCTCTGTTCGTTTCCAAGGCAAACCGTTCAACATCATGGTGATCCAAGCCTATGCCCCAGCCAGTTATACTGAAGAAGCTGAAGTTGAAAAGTTCTGTGAAGACCTACAAGACCTTTTAGAACTAATACCCAAAAAAGATGTCTTTTTCATTATAGGGGACTGGAATGCAAAAGTAGGAAGTCAAGAAACACATGGAGTAACAGGCAAATTTGGCCTTGGAGTACAGAATGAAGCAGGGCAAAGTCTAATAGAGTTTTGCCAAGAGAACGCACTGGTCATAGCAGACACCCTCTTCCAACAACACAAGGCAACTATAACAATGGTAAATATAGTTTTCCACCAATCACCCTTCACCCAAGATAGGACAAAAGCCCAAAAAGGAAGATTATTATCAGACATAACTTTTACCTGACCTTCCATATCATCTAGGGTGGCTGATATATAGCCAGATAGATCAGGAATATATACACAACATTCAATGTTAATTATAGCACAGGTCCCTCTTTGTACTGAAACTATGGTTAGTCTCAAGATGATACCAGCAAGTCCTTGTAGCAGCAGTTGATTGTAGAGCTTCATGTCTTTTTCTTCTTTAAGATGATATTGGTTTCACGGGGATCAATGGGGTCCTTTTGTGTAGTGCACTCAGCGTCCTCCAGGTCTGCGTGGTATGCTCTCTTCACCCTCATATGATGGATCCAGGGTGTGACACCTGCAACTTTAACTGCAGTAGGGCTGGTTAGAACAACAGTATATGGACCCTTCCAATGTGAGGCCAAGGAGTCATGTTTCCAGTCCTTGACCACACCTGATCCCTGGGCACAAATTCGCGAATTTGTTCCCCAAGGAGGAATGGTACCCTTTCTTGTACAAACTTTTACCTGATTTATTACCTTACCCAGTTGTTCCATCTGCTGTGAAATCTCATCTCCCCTTACCTGAGGCAAATTTGTTGTACCTGTTTTACTATGGGAGGGGGCCTCCCATACACAATTTTGTATGAAGAAGAGCCATGGGACTGTGGGGTCATCCTGAGTCTGAGCAGAGCCATCGGAAACAAGTCCACCCAGGAACAGTCAGTCTGTAAGACCCACTTGGAGAGTGTCTCTAATTATCCGGTTGGTTCCTTCCACCATCCCAGAACACTGGGGCCTATATGCTGTATGTAATTTCCACTTGATGTTTAAAGCTTTGCTTACTTGTTATGCTAAATCAGCTACGAAAGCCAGGCCATTGTCCAATCCAATGCTGGTAGGAAATCCAAACTGGGAACTATCTCCCTAAGCAGGCACTGGGCTACTTTTGATGCTCTTTCAGTCTGGCTAGGAAAAGCTTCTACCCATCCCGAGAACGTACATACTATGACCAGCAGGTAATGGTAGTGTCAGTGAGGTTTCATTTCAGTGAAGTCTACTTCCAGGTGTTCGAAGGGCAGCATGCCTTTTACTGGAATCCCTGGAGGTTTCTGTCTGTGCCAAGAGGCAGTATTGACCTGTGAGCAGGCAGTGCAGTTCTGAGATTTTGTCCTCCATAGGGAAGAGAGCCAGGGAACCAAGAAATATTTTCAAATTAGCTCTTCCAGTTTATCATGGCCTAGATGGGTTGCTTGGTGTGTTTGGCTTACCAGAGTGGGTGCCAGCTGGCACCAATAATTTGCCACTTGGCAATTCCCACCATCCCTTTTCAGTCTTGATGGCCCCTTCTGCTTTTGCTAGTTGGTTTTAGGCTTCAGTGTATTTTGGAGAGTCTAGCGTTAGCCCAGGTAGCTCCGCCAATATGAGAGCTTTAATAGGGGCTTCACTTGTCACCCACAAGCCCTCGGCTGCTTGTTTAGCAGTCTTATCTGCCAGTCTGTTCCCTGAGCCTGGGGGGTATCCTCTTTTTGATGTCCTCAGCAGTGTATGACTGCAACACTTTCTGGTTCCCAGGCAGCATCTAATAGGGTCTTAATTTCTTCCTTATTTTTAATATCTTTTTCACTAGCTGTCAAAGGCCTCTCTCCTTATACAGAGCCCTGTAGTGTGGCAAAAGCATACCTGAAGTCTGTGTAAATGTTTGTCTTCTTACCTTCTGACAGCTGGAGGGCCTGGATTAGAGCATATAGTTCAGCCTGTTGAGCAGACCAGTGTGATGGCAGAGAGCTAGCCTCAACGATGGTTTCTTCCATGACTACTGCATATCCCAACAGTTATTTTCCTTGTTTCACCAGGCTGATGTCATTGGTGTACAGGATCAAATCTGGGTCCAGGATTGGTTGTCATGTCTGCTGGCATATTTCCTTGCAATCATGTGAGGGCCCACCTTCTCCCACAAGAAAGAGAGTGGCCAGATTCAGGGCCTGACAAGGCTCAGTAGTAACATGGGGGTTCTCACATAACAGTCCCTGGTATTGAGTAATCTGGGATGTTGACAGCCATTTATGGGGGTCCCCTCGCAGGAGAGTGTTGACCTCATGCAGGACTTTTACGAAAAAGTCTTGGCCCAAAGTCAGCTTGGTTGCCTCCCAGACCAGTAAGGTAACTGCAGCAACTGCCCATAAGCATCCCAGCCATCCAGTGGCAACACTGTCTAGCTTATTAGAGATAAATCACTGGTCTGTCCCATGTGCCCATAATCTGGGACAACACTCCCATAGCCACCTTGTCCTTTTCAGTCACGTAAAGAGTAAATGGCTTATCAAGGTCTGGCAGGCCCAAGGCAGGTGCTGATGTAATTGTACCTGGTTTGAGTTCTATTACCAGTGGGACTTGTTTTGCAAGCCTAAGAAGGGGTGTCTTCCACCCAGACCTCAGGGAATTGTTAAGTTAACTCTCTCTCTTGACTGTTTAGCCTGTCCGGTTTCCTTTCCGGGAGATTGTGCAACCTCCATTCATCTTGAGGGGTTACTGAGAGGAAGAGTAAATACGTGGTTGAGCCCACTCGAACGGTGGGTCTTTCATGGAGGGAAAGGTCACTTGTGCCCCCAATTTTGACAGCAAGCCTCTTCCTAACAGGTACTGGGCATTCACAGATGTATAAAAATTCATGAGTCACTTGGTGTCCCGCCATCTGACATTTTCAGTGTAGGCTAGAGACACAAAGGCTGCATTTATCACCATCTAAGACCCAGCAGCCTCTGGCTGGGTCTATTGGTGTATAAAGTCTATAGGCCTCGCACAATCTTTCGCAGAACTCAGAGGGTGATTCGCTTCCCCTTTGAATCACTTTGGAGGGTTTTGCGATACTCATAGCTTTTTCAGGCCCCCCTCTTGAGACCTTGCAGAATAGCTGCCCAATATCTCTCCAGGTGGCCCCTCCCTTCCTCTGTGTTACAGTCCCAGTTGGGCCTCTTATTGGAAGTGGCTAGTTCTGCCCACTGCTGTGGGTTTGCAGTACCCTCAGGTGCCATTACTCTTAACCATTTTCTGGCCTCAGTTAGGATCCTGTGTCTGTCCTCAGTGCTGAAGAGGGAGACTAGTAGTTGGATTATGTCATCCTACGTAGGGCGGTGGGTTCGAAAAAATAGTCTCCATTAGCCTAATCATGGCTTGTGGCTCCCCTGAGTATGGTGGAGCATGTCTCTGCCAGATTAATATATCTGTAGAGGAAAATGGCTGGTAATAATAGGCTACAGGGGCTGATGATAGTGTCCCATGCGTCCTGAACTGGAGGCTGTTGTAGCTCTCTGAGGGGCATCTGTAGTGGGGTTTGTTCCCCCTGTTCTTTGGCAGAGCACAGCCTCTGTCTAATTGCTGTGTTTTCTTCTGCCTTCCCATCAGTACTCACCAGGAGAGGTGGATACAATCTAGGAGGTCCAGCTGAGGTGGGATTCTGGGGGCATTGACCAGAGGTCTCCATTGCTGGGATTGGATCCTGCTGAAAGGTGGCTCTATGTACTCCAGGGGAGCTGGTGGAAGAGCAGTGGCTGCTGCAGGAACTTTACCTGGCCCTGGATTGGGCATTAAGGCGGCCTCCTGTCCTGGTGGAGCACTGGGAGGCAGGCGTGTCATTATCCAGTATGGGGGAAGGGTCAGGTCATCCCCATCCAAATCCTGTAGCATCAGTCAATTTTTGTGCTCTTAATATTTTTCCCTTTCCCTTCTGGATACAGAACCTTGTCCAAGTAGGAGGGTCTGGACCTAACCCTAGCCATGAGTCAATATATGGATATTGATCCAGGTGTCCTGGCTCTCCTGTGACTACTGTATAGACTGTTTCCACTATTTTTAAGTTCATGGTGTTCTCTGGTGGCCATCCTACTCTCATAGGGGGCCATTCGACCTCACAGAGTACGTGGAGGCGATTAGGCTTCATCTTCACCCCATAGTCTCCTCCAAATCCCTTCTTTAAAATTTTAATCATGCACTCCAATACAGTTGCCTTAGATTGACCTCCCCCCATCTTGCTTACCTTCTCAGACCTTCTACTTTTCCTTTTTGTTCTGTCTACAAAGTTTTTAGTACCCTATGTACTTCTGATATTTCCAATAAATGACATTTAAATTGCCATTTTGCCTCCTTCCTAATTGGGATGAGAAGAGCCTTACCTGCCAGATCCCAGAGGGAGAAGGGGGATCAGTGTGTCTTCACCTGCCGGTCAGCACAGCTGAACCAGAACACCACGTGATCCAAGACTATTTCTCCCTTAACTTTCAAAGTCCATTCTGCCTTGGTGGGCTTGATCAGGTGTGAATGAAAATACAGATGGGTTAAATATCCCACGTTCCAGACCATCTCCAGAAAAGCCAATTCATACTCACTTATGTATCTCCCTCCTGCTAGCCTGACAATTCTGAGGGGGGTCAAGAATTTCATAGCAGATGGGACACCTCCTTGGGGAGGGCAGAATACAAGCACACAAAAACCAAGTTTCTTCTCCTAAAAATCCCCTGGCAATTGCTTGGTAATAATTTTCCCCAAGACGGCGTGGACACCATCTCCTAAATGACCTTCACAAATTTCCTTCCTAAGCCCTAACATGCTTGTCAACCTGTGTACCAAGCAATCGTTGCCACCTGCCTATTCCAGGCTCCTATGGGTCTGTGCCCCTTCTAATCCCTCCCAAGGGAGTGACCAGGCCCCCTCAACCACCCTGCCAGGTGGGTTCCTCCTCACCTGAGTGCTCAATTCCCCTGCTGCTGTCCACTACCTGCTAACATGAAAGGTCTGGGCATTGAGAAGCAGAATCCTTCCAGAAGAGCAAGGCTCCTTCCACCCTCTAGATGATTCAAGCCACAAGGCCTTGGAGTAGTCCCAAATGGGACTTGTCTCCTCAAAGTGAGGACTTTCCAGGCCAATGCATCAAATGTTGTAGCCACACGTTCTGGGAAACAAACTCATTCAGAAGGACAATGCAGATAGTGGAGTACAGTTTATTACACCAGCGGGCCCAAGGCAGAGTCTCCTCTTAGCCAAGGACCCTGACCAGTTTTTCTGAAAACCTTATATACCCTAAATGTACGCGCCCAAACCTACCTCCCCAAATTCCCTGAAACTAGTCTGAACAAAGGAAAAGAAAGATACAATCAAAGTTAACCTGTGATTCATATGACTTAACCCTAGGTAGTTAAACACTGGACAATTATCAATAGGCTTATGGTCATACCCCAATAAGCATAATAGAATTTATGATTCTATTCAGTTACACAGATAATTAGGGTATTCTTTTAGGCAGCAGAGAGTCTAGGTATATGAGCCCTGGAGCTCTTCCATCCAGAGGGCCTGGTTTTCCAGTTGATATATCATTTCCATAGATACTGGGCATATAGCTCAAAGTCCACAGTCCGGCCCAAGATGGAGTCCTGCTTTCAAAATGGAGCCTGTTCTGTCTGTTTCCTCCTTCAAGAACACCAGCTGAGAGCAGACAGGAGTACCTGACCAACAGAAAAGAGTATATAGAACCACACAAAACTTGAGATCAAACCCTGAGTTTTTGGAGTGGGAGCACTGACTCCATGACCCTAGACTACCAGAGAACTAACCCTCAGTTCAGTTCAGTCACTCAGTCGTGTCTGACTCTTTGCAACCCCATGAATTGCAGGACATCAGGCCTCCCTGTCCATCACCAACTCCCGGAGTTCACTCAGACTCAAGTCCATCGAGTCCGTGATGCCATCCAGCAATCTCATCCTCTGCTGTCCCCTTATCCTCCTGCCCCCAATCCCTCCTAGCATCAGGGTCTTTTCCAATGAGTCAACTCTTCACATAAGGTGGCCAAAGTACTGGAGTTTCAGCTTTAGCATCATTTCTTCCAAAGAAATCCCTTCAGAATGGACTGGTTGGATCTCCTTGCAGTCCAAGGGACTCTCAAGAGTCTTCTCCAACAACACAGTTCAAAAGCATCAATTCTTCGGTGCTCAGGTTTCTTCACAGTCCAACTCTCACATCCATACATGACCACTGGAGAAACCATAGCCTTGAAGACAGACCTTTGTTGGCAAAGTAATGTCTCTGCTTTTGAATATGCTATCTAGGTTGGTCATAACTTTTCTTCCAAGGAGTAGGCGTCTTTTAATTTCATGGCTGCAGTCACCATCTGCAGTGATTTTGGATCCCAAAAAAACAGAGCTGACACTGTTTCCACTGTTTCCCCATCTATTTCCCATGAAGTGATGGGACCAGATGCCATGATCTTCATTTTCCGAATGTTGAGCTTTAAGGCAACTTTTTCACTCTCCTCTTTCACTTTCATCAAGAGGCCTTTTAGTTCCTCTTCACTTTCTGCCATAAGGGTGGTGTCATCTGCATATCTGAGGTTATTGATATTTCTCCTGGCAATCTTGATTCCAGCTTGTGCTTCTTCCAGCCCAGCATTTCTCATGATGTACTTTGCATATAACCCTAGGGAGTCTCACATATTGAGAACTCCCACATAAGAAACCACTTGAATACAAGACCTGGCATCACCCAACCACCAGTTGCACCCTGTGCAGGAAGCCTCATCCAAACATCAAACAAAACAAAAATACAAACCCAGTCATCAGCAGACAGAATTAACAACTTACTCAGCCTTCCCCATCAGAGGAAAACCAAACAAAAATCTCAGCATAAATCTCACCCTAGACAAAGCTTACACAAACCATTGCACCAAACTTAGAAGGGCAGAAACCAAAAAGAAGAAAGAATACAACCTTGAAACCTGGGGAAAGGAGATCTCATAACATAATAAGTTAAAAAATAATAATGAAAAGCAGAGAAATACTGCACAAATGAAGGAACAATCTAGACACACAGAGGTCAGAATAAATGAAGAGAAAATAAGCAAACTACCTGAAAAAGAATTGAGGAAAATAATAGTAAAGATGACCAAAAATCTTGAAAACAGAATGAAAAAAATGCAAGAATCAATTAACAAAGACCTAGAAAAATTAAAAAATAAACATACAGAGATAAACAACACAATTACTGAAATTAAAAATACTCTAGAAGGAACCAATAGCAGAATATCTGAAGCAGAAAAACGAATCAGTAAGCTGGAAGATAAAATGGTGGAAATAAATGCTGAAGAGCAGAATAAAGTTAAAAGAATGAAAAGAACTGAGGATAATCTCAGAGGCCTCTGGGACAATACTAAATGCAACAGCATTCAAATTATAGGGGTCCCAGAAGAAGAGAAAAAGAAAGGGTATGAGAAAATTTTTGAAGAGATTATAGTTGAAAATTTCCCCAATATGGAAAAGGAAATGGTCAATCAGGTCCAAGAGGCACAAAGAGTTCCATACACTATAAACCCGAGGAAAAACACACCAAGACACAAACTAATCAAACTAACAAAGATTAAACACAGAGAAAAAATATTAAAAGCAGCAAGGGAAAAGAAACAAGTAACATACAAGGGAAACCCCATACATTTAATAGCTGATCTTTCAGCCGAAACTCTGCAGGCCAGAAAGGAATGGCAGGATATATTTAAAGTACTAAAAGGGAAAAATCTACAACCAAGATACTCTATCCAGCAAGGATCTCATTCAAAACTGATAGAGAGATCAAAAGCTTTACAGACAAGCAAAAGTTAAGAGAATTCAGTACCACCAAACCAGCTTTACAACAAATGTGAAGGGACTTATAAAGGTAGGAAGAATCAATATTGTGAAAATGACTATGCTACCAAATGCAATCTGCAGATTCAAAGTGATCCTTATTAAATTACCAATGGGAATTTTCACAGCACTATAACAACAAATTTCACAGTTCATATGGAAACACAAAAGACCCTGAATAGCCAAAGCAGTCTTGAGAAAGAAGAATGGAACTGGAGGAATCAACCTTCTTGACTTCAGATTATACTACAAAGCCAGGACAGTATGGTACTGGCACAAAAACAGAAATGTAGATTAACGGAACAAGATAGAAAGCCCAGAAATAAATCCACGCACCTATAGGTACCTTATTTTTGACAAAGGAGGCAAGAATATACAATGGGGCAAAATTATCCTTCAATTAAAAAATAAATTAATTTAAAAAATACTAGCCCAACATCACCACCTTCTGGAATCCTTACCAAACCTCAATGAATACTTTTCTTTTTTAAAAAATATATTTTTTAATTGAAGGACGATTGCTTTATAGAATTCTGTTGTTTTCAGTGAAATCTAAACGTGAATGAGCCATAGACATACATGGGTCCCCTGCATCTTGAAACTCCCTCCCACCTCTCCCCATCCCACCCCTCTAGGTTGATACAGAGCCCCTCTTTGGGTTCCATGAGACATAGCAAATTCCCATTGGCTATCTATTTCACATATGGTACTGTAAGTTTCCATGTTACTCACTCCATACAGTTCACCCTCTTCTCCCCTCTCCCCATGTCCATAAGTCATTTCTCTATGTCTGTTTCTCCACTGCTGACCTGCAAATAAATTCTTCAGTACTGTTTTTCTAAATTCCTTATATATGCGTTAGTATATGATATTTATCTTTCTCTTTCTGACTTACTTCACTCTGTATAATAGGCTCTAGGTTCATCCACCTCATTAGAACAGACTCAAATGCATTTCTTTTTTATGGCTGAGTAGTACCCCATTGTATACATATACCACAGCTTCTTTATCCATTCATCTGTCAGTAGACATTGGGTTGCTTCCACGTTCTAGCTATTGTAAATATTGCTGCAACGAACAATGGAGTACATGTGTCTTTTTCAATTTTGCTTTGCTCAGGGCATATGCCTAGGAGTGGGATTGCTGTGTCATACAGTGGTTTTTTCCTAGTTTTATATGGAATCTCCATACCATCTTCCGTAGTGGCTGTATCAATTTGCATTCCCACAATAGTGCAAGAGCATTCCCTTTTCTCCACAGCCTCTGCAGCATTTATTGCTTGTAGACATTTTGATCATGGCCATTCTTACTGGTAGAGACTTCCCTGTAGCTCAAAAGGTAAAGAATCTGCCTGCAATGTAGGAGACCAGGGTTCAGTCCCTGGGTTGGGAAGTTCCTCTGGAGAAGGGAATGGCAATCCACTCCAGTATTCTTGCCTGGAGAATTTCATGGACAGAGAAGTCTGGTGGGCTACAGTCTGTGGGGTCGCAAAGAGCCAGACACAACTGAGCGACTAACACACACATAACATTCTGACTGGTGTGAGGTGATATCTCATTGTAGTTTTTATTTGCAGGGGCAGGAGGAGTAGGGGACAACAGAGGATGAGATGGCTGGATGGGATCACCAACTTGATGGACATGAGTTTGAGTGAACTCCAGGAATTGGTGATGGACAGGGAGGCCAGGCGTCCTGCAATTCATGGGGTCGCAAATAGTCTGGCATGACTGAGTGACTGAACTGAACTGAACTGAATAATGAGTAACGTTGATCATCTTTTCATGTGTTTGTTAGCCATCTGTGTGTCTTCTTTGGAGAAATGTCTGTTTAGGTCTTTTTCCTACTTTTTGATTTGGTTTATTGTTTTTGTGGTTGAGTTGTATGAACTGCTTGTATATTTTGGAAATTAATCTTTTGTCAGTGGTTTCCTTTGCTATTATTTCCTCCTATTCTGAGGGTTGTCTTTTCACCTTGTTTATAGTTTCCATTGCTGTGCAAAAGCTTTTAAGTTTAATCAGGTCCCACTTGTTTACTTTTGCTTTTATTTTCATTACTTTAGGAGATAGGCCATAAAGGCTCTTGCTTTGATTGATGTCACTAAGTGTTCTGCCTATGTTTTCCTCTATGAGCTTTATAGTTTCCGGACTTATATTTAGGTCATTAATCCATTTGGAGTTTATCTTTGTGTATGGTGTTAGGAAGTGTTCTAATTTCATTCTTTTACATGTAACTGTCCATTTTTCCCAGCACCACTTATTGAAGAGGATTTCTTTGCCCCATTGTATGTTCTTGCCTCCTTTGTTAAAAATAAGGTACCCATAGGTGCATGGATTTATCTCTAGGTTGTCTATCTTGTTCCATCAGTCTATATTTCTGTTTATGTGCCAGCTCCATACTGTCTTGAGGGTTGTAGCTTTGTAGTATAATCTGAAGACAAGAAGGTTGATTCCTCCAGGTCCATTCTTCTTTCTCAAGACTGCTTTGGCTATTCAGGGTCTTTTTGTTTCCATATCAATTGTGAAATTTGTTGTTCTAATTCTGTGAAAAATGCTGTTCATAATTTGAAAGTGATTGCATTGAATCTGTAGATTTCATTTGGTAGTACAGTCATTTTCACAATATTGATTCTTCCTACCCAAGAACATGGAATATTTCTCCATCTGTTTAAGTCACCTTTGATTTCTTTCATCAGTGTCTTATAATTTTCTGTATATAGTTCTTTTGTCTCCTTAGGTTTATTCCTAGATATTTTATTCTTTTTATTGCAATGGTGAATTGGGTTGATTCCTTAATTTCTCTTTCTGATTTTTCATTGTTATTATATAGGAGTGCAAGTGATTTCTGTGTATTGATTTTATATCCTGCAACTTTGCTAAATTCACTTATTAGCACTAGTAGTCTTCTCATAGTATCTTTAGAGTTTTCTGTGTATGGTAACATGTCATCTGCAGACATTGAGAGCTGTATATCTTCTTTTCCCATCTGAGTTCCTTTTATATCTTTTTCTTCTCTAATTGCCACAGCTGCTGCTGCTGCTGCTAAGTTGCTTCAGTCATGTCTGACTCTATGTGACCCCATAGATGGCAGCCCACCAGGCTCCCTCGTCCCTGGGATTCTCCAGACAAGAACACTGGAGTGGGTTGCCATTTCTTTCTCCAATGCATGAAAGTGAAAAGTGAAAGTGAAGTCGCTCAGTCACGTCCGACTCTTAGCGACCCGATGGACTGCAGCCCACGAGGCTCCTCTGCCCATGGGACCATCCAGGCAAGAGTACTGGAGTGGATTGCCATTGCCTTCTCCAATTGCCATAGCTAGTACCTCCAAAACTATGTTGAATAATAGAAGTGAAAGTGGACACCCTTGTCTTGTTCCTGATCTTAGGGGGAATGCTTTCAGTTTTCACCATTGAGAGTAATGTTTCCTTTGTTATTATATATGGCCTTTTAAATATTGAATTAGGTTCTTTTTATGCCTGTTTTTTGAAGAGTTTTGATCATCAATGAGTGCTGAATTTTGTCAAAGACTTTTTCTTCATCTATTGAGATTATCATATGGTTTTATCATTCAGTTTGTTAATCTGGTGTATCACATTGATTGATTTGCATATACTGAAGAATCCTTGCATCCCTGGAATAAACCCAAGTTGATCATGGTGTATGAACTTTTTAATGTGTTATTGAATTCTGTTGTTAGAATTTTGTTGAGGATTTTTTCATTTCTAATTTTGTTGATTTTATTCCCCCCCCCCCTTTTTTTAATTTGATGAGTCTGGCTAAAGGCTTGTCAATTTTGTTTATCTTCTCAAAGAACCAGCTTTTAGTTTTATTTATCTTTACTAATATTTCTTTCATTTCTTTTTTATTTATTTCTGCTCTGATGTATATGATTTATTTCCTTCTGCTAATTTTAGGGGTTTGTTGTTGTTGTTGTTGTTGTTGTTGTTCTTTTTCCATTTGTTTTAGGTGTAAATTTACATTGTCTATTTGATGTTCTTCTTGTTTCTTGAGGTAGGATTGTATTGCTATAAACTACCCTCATATTTCTGTTTCTCTTAGTACTGCTGTTGGTGCATTTTGTAGGTTTTGAGTTGTTGTGGTTTCATTGTCATTTGTTTCTAGGAATTTTTTTTTATTTCTGCAGTAACCTGTTGGTTATTTAGAAATGTATTGTTTAATCTCCATATGTTTGTGTTCTTTACAGTTTTGTTCTTGTAATTGATATGTAGTCTCATAGCATTGTGGTCAGAAAAGACGCTTGATATGATTTTGATTTTCTTAAATTTACTTAGGTTTGATTTGCGGCCCAACCTGTGGCCTATGCTGGAGAATGTTGCATGTGCACTTGAGAAGAAGCTGTAGTCTTCTACATTTCATGGAATGTCTTGAAGATATCAATGAGATCCATCTCATCTAATGTATCATTTAAGACTCATGCTTCCTTATGAATTTTCTGTTTTGATGATATGTCCAGTGGTATGAGTGGGGTATTAAAGTCTCCTACTATTATTGTGTTACTGTCAACTTCTCCTTTTATGTCTGTTAGTGTCTGTCTTATGTATTGAGGTGCTTCCATGTTGGTTACATAGATATTTACAATTGTTCTGTCTTCCTCTTGGATTGATCCCTTGATCATTATGTAGTGTCTTTCCTTATCTCTTGTAATGTTCTTTATTTTAAGGTCTATTTTGTCTGATATGAGGATTGATACTCCAGCTTTCTTTTGCTTTCCATTTGCATGTAATATATTTTTCCACCCTCTCACTTTCAGTCTATGTGTGTCTTTACATCCAAAGTGGTTTTCTTGTAGACAGCATACATATGGGTCTTGTTTTTGTATCCATTCAGCCAGTCTGTGTCTTTTGGTTGGAGCAATTAATCTATTTACATTTAAAGTAATTATATATATATTATATATAATGGGTTTATTTTTGTAGATCTTTTTCTTATGTTGTATTTCCTGACTGTATAATTCACTTTAACATTTGTTGTAAAGCTGGTTTGGTGGTACTGAATTCTCTTAACTTGTGCTTGTCTGTAAAGCTTTCGATCTTTCCATCAATTTTGAATGAGATCCTTGCTGTGTAATGTAATCTTGGTTGTAGATTTTTCCTTTTCAGTACTTTAAATATATTTTGACATTCTCTTCTGGCCTACAGAGCTTCTGCTCAAAGATCAGCTATTAAGCATATGAGGTTTCCCTTGGATGTTACTTGTTTCTTTTCCCTTGCTGCTTTTAATAGTCTTTGTGTTTAATCTTTGTTAGTTTGATTAGTCTGTGTCTTGGTGTGTTTCTCCTTGGGTTTATCCTGTATGGAACTCTTTGTGCCTCTTGGACTTGATTGACCATTTCCTTTTCCATATTAGGGAAATTTTCAACTATAATCTCTTCAAAAATTTTCTCGTACCCTTTCTTTTTCTCTTTTCTTCTGGGACCCCTGTTCCTTTTGGTTCCTGCCCTTGTCTAATGTTGGTCTAGTGCTTTGTGTAATCTTCGTGTAGGGTGAGATTTGTGCTTGTGCTCTAGTGGGAGGAGTTGAGGTGTTTGTTTGTTTTTTTTTTCCTCTGATGCACAAGGCTGAGTGAGATGGTAAACCTGTTTGCTGATGACTGAGTTTGTACTTTTGTCTTTTTGTCATTCGGATGAGGCATCCTGCACAGGATGCTACTGGCAGTTGGGTGATACTGTGTCTTGAGTACTAGTGGTTGCCTTTGTGGGAGTTCTCACTATTTGGATACTCCCAGGGGTTAGGAGTTCTCTGATAGTTTAGGGTCTTGGAGTCAGCACTCATACTTCAAAGGCTCAGGGCTTGATCTCTGGCCAGGCAAGAGATTCCACAGATGGTTTGTTATGGCATTAAATGGAATTAAAACAAATACCCAAAAATGAGAAACCAAGACAAAGCCAAGACAAATTGCAGACAAAATCAGGCAAATAATAATTAAAATAATGGAATATACACATGTACACCCATAAGCATAACCAAAATAGTCCAACAAAAATAAACTACAATAGACTGACCCAGCAAACAAAGGAAACCAAAAATGATATCCACCAGTTAAGAACAAAACTAACAAAAGCACAAAGTGGAAAACAAAACTAAAGCAAGATGCCAACTGAGGAATAAAGCAAGGAAAACGAAACTAACAAATATTGTGAGAAAAAGGAAGGAAAGAAAGAAAAGAAAGAATGGAGTTGAAATCTTAAATAGAGGTAGATGAAGAATTATATATAATAGATATTTAACTGCAAGGGGGAAAGAAAAGTAGGAAAGGAAACAAAGGAATAAATGTAGTAAAAGTAATACTAAGTTTAAAAAATTTCAAAACTAAAATTAAAAAAGAGGGGAAACAAAGGAAAACTCTACAGACCTGCAAAAGGCCAATATAGAGGCAGAAGTTTATAATAGTCATAAAATGTGTGTTTGAGAAAAAAATCTCAAAAGTTTAAATAGATTTCATAGTGCTAATAAAATAGATTACTGCAACAGAGGGTAGAAAAATAAAAAAGAAAAATATCCAAAAGAAACTGCAGAACAAGTCAAAACATAAGAGTAATAAATGTTTTTTCTTGAGACTCTGCTGTCAGTGTCCTTTCCCTCACTGGGAATCACAGTCCACCTCACCTCCCTAGACCCCCTGTGTGGGTCTCTGGATCTGCTGTGGGGTAGCTCATATTCTAATCTGGTCCTATTCCTGTGTGTTTTTGCCTCCATTGTCCATAGCTGTCAGAACTAGTGTGTTTTCTTTTGTGGGAGCTCTCAATGACCTTTTAAATATTCCATAGACACAGAGTCTGACTAGTTGATCATGCGGATTTAAGCTGCAGCTTGTATGACTGGGGGCTTCCCTGGTGGCTCAGACAGTAAAGCGTCTGCCTACAATATGGGAGACCTGGGTTCAACCCCTGAGTCGGGAAGATCCCCTGGAGAAGGAAATGGCAATCTACTCCAGCACTCTTGCCTGGAAAATCCCATGGACAGAGGAGCCTGAAAGGCTACAGTCCATGGGGTCGCAAAGAGTCGGACATGACTGAGCAACTTCACTTTCACTTGTAGGACTGGTGGTAAGGTTTTGGGTCTTTTTCCTTAGCCACACTGCCCCTGGGTTTCAACTGTGGTTTTTCCTCCACCTCTGCATGTGGGTCATCCACTAAGTCTGCCCCAGTGAAGGCCAGGTGTAGAGGTGGTGCAGCTGCTTGGGTTGCAGGGGCCCTGCCAGCACCAGATACTCAGGGGGGTTGGCAGCTGGGGCAGCAGGAAATATGGTGCTCTAGAAGAGTATGGCAGTCCACTCCAGTATTCTTGCCTGGAAAACCCCACTGACAGAGAAGCCTGATAGGCCGCAGTCCATAGGGTCGCAAACAAGCAATCCTGCGTGCATAGATACAAGACCTTTTTATTGTCTGTGGCAGCTCTGCCCCAGGGAGGGTTGAGAATGAAGGTGGTGCAGCTGCTTGGGTCACGGGGACACGGACTGCCTCCGCCACAGGAGTTATGGCCTTATCAGAGTCTTTTTTTTGAGCCTCTGGCAGCTGGTGATCAGAAGGCCTCTTTCGCTTATCTTTCTTTGTTATTCCACCTGGTCAGGCATTCAGAGGGCTCCCTTGGCTGGAGTCCTTCTCTGTTTTTTGGGCATATCAGGCACATAAAGGTGCTCCTCTGGCTGGGGTCCTACTCTGTTTTTCAATGCATCAGGTACTTATAGGGGCACCCTGGGTGAGGTCCTACTCTGCTGTTCTGAGCACAGGCGCTTGATAGGCCAGCGTCTCTATTGTTCAGCTGCCGATGCTGGCTTGTGGGGAATCGGAGGCTATGGTGATGGCTCCACCCCGTACATATGACTCAGCAGTATTGCCTTGCTTCCATGGCTGCCTGGCATTTTCCACAGGCATTTCCCACCACAATCTCCTCCCTCCTGTCCCCTTGGTCCATCTTTCTGCCCTCAGGCTCTGTCAACAGCAGCCCTCATCCTGGGATTGCTCCACAAACTCTACACTCCCAGCTCCCAGCTGCTGAGTCTTCTAGGGAACCTGCATCCCTGTCTAGGGTATGTATGGCTGCAGCAAGGACTGTCTGATTTTCATTCCATTTAGGCTGCCAAAGGGCAGCTGCTTCACTTTCAGCCTCAAATGTTTCTCCTCTGACCCAGACAATTGTCCCAGTGTGGCAATCGGACCCCTGCACTTCAGTTCCCCCACCCAGCGAGCTCAAGTCCACTCCTACTAAGACTCCTGTTTTCCCCCCTAGTTCCTTTGCCCTACCGAGTTTTGCCTGGTTCTATATATATTTTTTCTGGTGGTCAGGTACTCCTGTCCACTCTGTGTCTCCAGGTACACCTACTTCTGTGTCTGAAGGTGTATTCCTGAGTATCTGTGGAGAGAGATGTACTCCACGTCCACCTATTCCTCCACCATCTTGTTCCACTTTCTTATTTTTTAATCACAATATTTTTAAAAGGAGAATTTTATTATAATGGTTGAAACTCTCTATATCATTAAAGAGACAATAGAAAAGATATAATATATATCTGAAACAAACAAAAATATAAAGATAAATCTCTTTAGCCTATTAATTGTTTAAAAACTTAAAGATCAATTTTAAATTGTTTCACATTATATTTCAGGCGACCTTACCAGATGGCTCAGCCATAGAGAATTTGCCTGAAATGCAGGAGATGTTGGTTCAACCCCTGTCAGAAAGATACCCTGGATGAGGGCACTGCAACCTACTCCAGTATTCTTGCCTGGAGAATCCCATGAATTGAGGAGTCTAGTGGGCTACTTTTGACTGTGTGGATCACACACTTTTGACTGTGTGGATTACAATAAACTGCGGAAAATTGTTCAAAAGATGGGAATACCAGACCATCTGACCTGCCTCTTGAGAAACCTATATGCAGGTCAGGAAGCAACAGTTAGAACTGGACATGGTACAACAGACTGGTTCCAAATAGGAAAAGGAGTCCGTCAAGGCTGTATATTGTCACCCTGCTTATTTAACTTATATGCAGAGTACATCATGAGAAACGCTGGGCTGGAAGAAGCACAAGCTGGAATCAAGATTGCCAGGAGAAATATCTATAACCTCAGATATGCAGATGACACCACCCTTATGGCAGAAAGTGAAGAGGAACTAAAAAGCCTCTTGAAGAAAGTGAAAGTAGAGAGTGAAAAAGTTGGCTTAAAGCTCAACATTCAGACAACAAAGATCATGGCATCTGGCCCCATCACTTCATGGGAAATAGATGGGGAAACAGTGGAAACAGTATTAGATTTTATTTTTTTGGACTCCAAAATCCCTGCAGACGGTGACTGCAGCCATGAAATTAAAAGACGCTGTCTCCTTGGAAGAAAAGTTATGACCAACCTAGATAGCATATTCAAAAGCAGAGACATTACTTTGCCAACAAAGGTCCGTCTAGTCAAGGCTATGGTTTTTCCTGTGATCATGTATGGATGTGAGAGTTGGACTGTGAAGAAGGCTAGGCACCGAAGAATTGATGCTTTTGAAGTGTGGTGTTGGAGAAGACTCTTGAGAGTCCCTTGGACTGCAAGGAGATCCAACCAGTCCATTCTGAAGGAGATCAGCCCTGGGTGTTCTTTGGAAGGAATGATGCTAAAGCTGAAATTCCAATACTTTGGCCACCTCATGCGAAGAGTTGACTCATTGGGAAAGACTGATGCTGGGAGGGATTGGGGGCAGGAGGAGAAGGGGACGATAGAGGATAAGATGGCTGGATGGCATCACTGACTCGATGGACTTGAGTCTGAGTGAACTCCGGGAGATGGTGATGGACAGGGAGGCCTGATGTGCTGCGATTCACGGGGTCGCAAAGAGTCAGACACGACTGAGCGACTGAACTGACTGACTGAGTGACTGAGTGGGCTACAGTCCATAAAGTTGCAAAGAGTTGGACACAACTGAAGCAACTGAGCACACATGCAGACTTCAGGTATGGTTAGATCTAGATCTATGGTAGATCTAGGCTCCTTTAGCCCCATAAACACTATGAGGACCAAGCGGCCTTGCAAAATCTTGTAACCAATAAATCATTAATATGTGGGAATTAAACACTAACAGTTATACTTTGGTTTCAAACATAATCTGAGAACCTCTGCCCAGAAATGAAGCAAACAGACTCCAATGATGAAAAAGAATAGCTATTGGAGTCAGGAAAGGAGCCCTATTGTTAGCAAAAAGAGAAATACGTATGTTACAAATGAAAAAAAAACAAACAATGCTTCCTTTGTTAAAGTTATTGAGAGTGTTCTGGATCATTTTTAAATATCATGCATTTAAAAATCAGTTTTTATTGTAATTTCTACTCATAAAGTGATTTCAACATTACTTTATGTTTAAGTTGTACCTTGAAGTACATAAACACCAGATTTAGGAACTGACACAATGGAAAACACTGGGAGGTTTTAAATGATAATTTAACATGTCTAGACTATGAATAAATCATTTCTTGCATAGCCAGAAGAAAAAGCTTAAGAAGAAAACTAACGTGTCACTAGCTCATGTGGGAAATTTGTTCCATTAGGAGAATTATATAAACAGTATCCATTAAGAGTTTATAATTGCAAGAATATGGAAATGCAAATTTTACAATTCACATGATGATACTGTGTGCAGTTTAATTTTAGGATGAGAAATTGGAAAGTTGCTTCTGTGTCTGCAAGTCAAAAACACTCAGGTATTAATATTTCAGTGTCATTTTATTGTCAGTTTTCTACACAACAAAATAGGTGAACTATGTTTTCTAATATAACTTATATTTTGGGACTCAGATAAAAGCTATTTTGATTTTATGTGAGAAAACGGAGTGCTCAGACATTTAGTTGTTCATGGATTGGCTCTTGTGCAAAAACTTCTGGCCTCTCCACTGAGTTACATACAAATGAGCAAATGTGCCAGCAGAACCAAATGGGCTCTCAACCATATGTGCCAATTTCCTTATAAACACATTGTAAGCTCTTCCACAAAGAGAAGAACAACTTAGGGTTGTGAAGATGCATTAAGTTGGTTGACAATGGAAGGACTGGTGCGTGGTGGGGGGCGGGCAGAAGTGGGGGGTGGGGTCGGGGGTGATGATGTAGATTTCAGAAGAAAAGGCGTGCTCAGGCTTCCTCAGGCACACGGTAATGTTCACCATGGATCATTGTTAAATCCTTTGGACAGAAGATTAAGTGTAAGCAGAACACAGAGCACAAAAGACAGAGAAATTCTAAATCAACAAATAATGGAGCAGGACAGACCCTAGGATCTGAAGCCAGCAAGGCTTAACTGTAACCTGACTGAAGGTATTAAAATTGCTAAAGAAGAATTTGTAAACCTGAAGGAGGATTATCAGTTGGTGAGGGAGCACAAACAAAATGACAGAAAGACAGAGTTTGAGGCTTTTCAAGTGTCTTATTTTGGGGCTTCCCAGGTGGCCCAGTGGTAATGAATCTGCCTGCCAATACAGGAGATGCAAGAGACACTGGTTTGCTCCCTGGGTTGGGAAGAGCCCCTGTAGTAGGAAATGATTAATCCACTCTGGTTTTCTTGCATGGAAAATTCCATGGACAAAGCAGCCTGGCGGGCTACAGTCCAAAGGGTCGCACAGAGTCGGACACAACTGAACACATAGAAAGGGCCGTATTTGGAAGGGCAATCTGAAATTTTAAATTTCTGTCAAGGTAAAAAAAAAAAAAAAAAAGTGATGTATAAAAGTCAGCTATTCCTGAAACATAACAGGCTAAAATCCAGTGGTATAACACATAGTTAATCTGGATCAATAATTAGATTTTGCTATTATCTAAATGTAATTTCTGGGTGTAAGCCATAGCAACCTGTGCAGTTACCATTTTACAGGTTGATTGACTATTTTCTGGGCCTTATTTCAGAAGTTACTGCTATGGGGCTCTTTTAGATGGCTGACCCCTCCATGGCCCTGACCCCCATATATTTCTGACTCATCCACCTTCTGCTCTCCAGTTCTAGGCCCATTTAAACCTCTATATCCTACTTCTTTTGTTATGTATCATTGACATAAAATTTTCTTCTAACTTGTTCTTTCCTTTTAATCAAAACTTTCAATTTTCTTTTTCCTTTCCACCAGTTCCTATGTAAGACTATTTTTGTAAATTTTACATCACAGTACTTGTTTTTGTTTTGTTTTTACCATTACTTTTTTTTAAATTGAAATATGGGTTCCCCAGGTGATTCTACTGGTAAAGAATCCACCTGCCAATGCAGAAGACACAGAGATGTATGTTCAATCCCTGAGGGGATCCCCTGGGGAAGAAAATGGCAACCCATTCCAGTAGTCTTGTCTGGAAAATTCCATAGACAGAGCAGCCTGGTGGGCTACAGTCCAAAGGGTCACAAAGAGTAGGACATGACTGAGCAACTGAGCGTGCATAAAGTGCCTTATTTGGAAGGGGTTATTTTTGTTTTGTTTTTACCATTAAAATTTTTTAAAATTTAGATGTAGTTGATTTATAGTGCAGTGTTCGTTTCTGGTATACAGCAAAGTGATACATTTCTACATAAATATGTATATATTTATATTCAGATTCATTTGTTATGGTTTACTATACAACACTGACTATCATTTCCTGTGCTGCACAGTAGGACCTTGTTGTTCACTGTACTTGTCACCTGACCCTATTCCTACCTTTGGTTTTCTGAAAGGACTTCATAAGGGAAATGAATGAGAATACATTCTCATGTCCTCCATTTCACAACCTCCCCTCCTCCACCAGTGCCAGCTCCTGGAGGGAACCTCTTGAGTGCCCTTGGGATTGGCAGAGAGGAGTGATAGTCTTTGCTTCTTGAACTCTTTCGCTGAGAGTTTTGGTATCTATATTCACTGTACTTTTCTTCTTTCCTTCTTTGTTTGGTTTTGCTGTCAAGATAACCTTTCTATAGGTCATCACTGCCAGTCTGGTTTCTCACTTGGACCACACCCCAAATTCCCACTGTCCACATGTTCCTGGTCCAGCCAAGAGAATCCTCTGGAAGGCTTCCTCCAAGGAAGGTTATTGCATCTCTCTTCAGCCTTTCACAGGAATAAGCACATGGAAAGAGTAGATCTCAAGGGCATCCAATAAAACCTGCAGGGTGAGTTTAATGAACTAGTGTGTGGGGGGGGAGGGGCACAGGGAGGAGCTAAACCATGCCCTTTCTGAACTGAGATAGTCCTTAGTGAGCCTTTATGCCAGCTCAGCACCAGGCATTCTGTGACTCAGCCACCCTCCACACCTGCAGCTGTGCTGGGCCTTTCCCCAAATTTAAGTCACACCCTCCAACCTGATGGGTGACTCTCTTGTGTAATGTCCTCCCATTGGCTTCAGGGTAAGACTACTCAAAAGCTGAGAGACAGAGGAATGAGGGGAAGAGAGTTGCTCCCTTACACAAACTGCCTTCCTCCAAAGGCCTCTGCCTCTCTTCATTTAGTCAAGAAGATCCAGGTTTGGACAAGCCTACAGCTTTCTGCAACAACTCCT
The DNA here is from genome assembly GCF_032405125.1 of Capricornis sumatraensis. Taxonomy (NCBI): domain Eukaryota; kingdom Metazoa; phylum Chordata; class Mammalia; order Artiodactyla; family Bovidae; genus Capricornis; species Capricornis sumatraensis. Next base: position 11,243,496 of record NC_091079.1, read on the forward strand.
CTTATTAGACCCCCTGGGAGTGGTCTGTACATGGCCATTTTGTTGACCTCAAAATGGAACAGAGTCCACTGAGCCTGGTTCCTTCTCATGACTTGCAGGATGTCAGGTAAGGCAAGGGCTTCTATGGTAACTCCAGGTGTCTTAGTCTGTTTGGCCTGCTTTAACAAAAATACCATACAACAGGTGGTTCAGAGACAGCAGAATTTTTTTTTCACAGTACTGGAGGCTGGAAAGTCCAAGATCAAAGAGCTGACAGACCCAATGTCTGACTAGATACTCATGAATATGTTCTCATTGAACTTCATGCAGCAGATGGGGATTAAGAGCTCTCTGGCATCAAGGATTAACCATCTTGAGGTCTCAGCCCTTATCACCAGAGCACCTCTCACAAGCCTTACTTCCAAATGCCATCACCTTGGGCTTTAGAATTGAATATATGGAATTGGGAACACACATCAAATATTCAATCTATAGCCTCAGTAAAGACTGTCTATTGGGTTTTTACATCCTCATGGAATATATTAGAATGAGCACACAAAAAGCCTTTAAACTCTTAAAAGACAAGAATCTTGGAGTGATGAAGATTGTGTTCATTTATGAGGAGATTTTCAGTTTCTAAGTTTTTCATGTGTGGAAATTTATTAATGAGCATGTATTCCTTCTATGTGCCTGCATGCTAAGTCGCTTCAGTTGTATCCAACTCTTTGCGACCCTGTGGACTGTAGCCTGCCAGGATCCTCTGTCCAAGGGATTCTCCAGGCAAGAATACTGGAGTGGGTTGTTGTGCCCTTCTCCAGGGGGTCTCCCTGACCCAGGGATCCAACCTAAGTCTCTTACATCTCCTGTATCTGCAGGCAGGTTCTTTATCACTAGTGCTACCTGGGAAGCCCTATTCCTTCTATAATTTTCAGTAATCAATAAAGATGATTATTAAAGAACTCCGGTATGTAATGAAAGGCTTCCTAGATTTAAGAACATCACTCAGGAGACTGTTTTCAGTCCTTAATGGTCCAGTCATATGAATTAATAGTACATCCCCACCAGGTGGATGAATGTAGAGATGGGTTGATGTGCATATTTCTACCTGCCCGTGTGTCACCTTCTCTTTTTCCTCTCTCTCAATCTTCCTGATTCAAACCACTGCTATCCTTGTACCTAATCACTCTCATCAGCATCACAAGTCCATAAGGCTTTTCTAATTTGAAAATCAAACAACTGCCCAATACAACTCCAATACCTAGATGTTCAGAGTCAGCAAAAGAGTGAACTGAGTTCATTAAATAAGCTTCATTCAATCTTTAGGTACATCAGCTATTAAAAAAGATTCATTCCAGGATTGAAAAAAATCACCAATTTCACATAAAGTGCTGGGGAGATTACGATCTTCAATTCTTTGATTCCTTCCCAACTATAGATTCTCCTTTACATGTAGAATTAAGAAGGGATGTAAGAAGAATTTATTCTAAATTCGTGGGCCTTTCAGCCAAATAAAATATTGACAAATAGACTGGAGTAGGAGAAGAGAAATTGAAGAGAATTCTTCTGTGAGAATTGGTGCTATGAGTTCCCACCTCTAACACCAAGAAATGATGTGTGTGTGTGGATGAAAGGTAGGGTGAGATGTTGCCATCTAGTCCCTAGCCTTGTAGGGGAGGCCTCAACGAACCTACTTGGAAAACCTGAAGTATTGTCCTTGCATCTAAAAAGGAACTGGCACCCAACTCAGCCATGGGGAAACTTCAGTGGACTCTCAAGTGTACACTGACTCCCTCCAGGATATCCAAGAAGGGTTGATTGTTTTAGTAGTAGAACTAGAACAATGCAGCTACACTGGGAATGGCTTGAGTTCTCAAAGGCTATCGGTGCAAGTCATGTGTAGAGGGGATGTGGGCTCTGTGGTGAAACCATTTGGTGTAGTCTCAAGGGCTCCAAAGAGCTCTGGTACCACATCCTTTATGTCTCAGTGCAGAAAATAATTCAGTAAGAGGCAAACTGATAGATAAGAAATGATTCAACAGGATGCTTGTGAGGCTTACACACAAGTGGGTGAGAAATGCCATGCCCCCCAAACTTACTGGCTTACAGTGTTACAATCAAAGGAAAAGTAGGGAAGGTAGAAGAATATTTTGGTCTCTCTTCAGTAGATGTCACGCTTCCATCATCAGCTACTCCTCCAAGTTGGGCAGGGGAATTTTCTTGCCCCTACATGGTCAAGGTAGGTCCACAAACTACATTTTTTTAATGTGTGCAGACAGCATGTCCTAAGGATCATTAACTTACTGATCATTAACTCACTGAACAAGATATAAGTTTCATGTTACCACTGTTTTTTTGTTTGTTTGTTTGTTTGGGGGCATGTCTCAGGGTTTGCTGCATGGTTTTGTTGCTAAGCAAACCTACTTTCTGGAGCGACCATTAACTTACCGTGTTCAGAGCTCAGATGCTTCAGTCGTGTCCAGCTCTTTGTGACCCCATGGACTACAGTCCACCAGGCTCCTCTGTCCATGGATTCTCCAGGCAAGAAAACTGGAGTGGGTTGCCATGCCCTCCTCCAGGGGATCCTCCTGACCCAGTGATAGAATTCTCATCTCTTATGCTTCCTGCATTGGCAAGGCAGGTTCTTTACCACTAGCACCGCCTAGGAATCAGCCATACATATCATACATCTCCTCCCTCTTGAAACTCCATCCCATGTCCCACCCTTCCATTCCAGCTCTCTAGGTCATCATAGAGCACTGAGCTGAACTCCCTGTGCTAAACAGCAGCTTCCCACCAGCTGTCTATTTTATGCATGGTTAAAGAGTTGGACACGACTGAACACACAGTGTATATATGTCAATGCTACTCTTTCAATTTGTCACATGTAAGATTTCACATGAAAGCAATACCAGAATGATATTTTTCTTTCTCTGCCTAACTTCATTCAGTATGACAAGGTCCATCCATGTTGCTGCAACTGGCATTGTTTCATTGTTTTTAATGGCTGAGTAATATTCCATTGTATGGAATGTTAAAGAAGATATGTACTATATCTTCTTTATCCATTTCTCTGTCAATGGACATTTAGGTATGCCTTGGCTATTTTAAATAATGCTGAAATGAACACATGAAAAAATGATAAACATCACTAATTATTAGAAAAATAATTGCAGGAAATCAAAACTACAATGAACTATCACTTCATACCAGTCAGCATAGCTATCAGCAAAAAATTCACAAACTTTAAATGTTGGAGAGGGTATGGAGAGAAGGGAACCCTCCTAGACTGTTGGTGGGAACATAAATTGCACAGCCACTGTGGAAAACAGTATGGAACTTCCATAAAAAACTCATTTTTAAATGCATTTCTCATGATGTACTCCACATATAAGTTAAATAGCTGGATGACAATATACAGCCTTGATGTACTCCTTTCCCGATTTGGAATCAGTCTGTTGTTCCATGTCCAGTTCTAACCATAGCTTCTCGACCAGCATATAGATTTCTCAGGAGGCAGGTAAGGTGGTCTGGTATTCCCATCTCTTGAATAATTTTCCACAGTTTATTACGATACACACAGCCAAACAAAGGCTTTGGCATAGTCAATAAAGCAAAGAAGATGTTTTTCTGAAACACTCTTGCTTTTTTGATGATCCAACGGATGTTGGCAATTTGATCTCTGATAGCTCTGCCTTTTCTAAATTCAGCTTGAACATCTGGAAGTCCACAGTTCACATACTGTTGATACCTGGCTTGGAAAATTTTGAGCATTATTTTGCTAGCATGTGAAATGAGTGCAATTGTGAGGTAGTTTGAACATTTTTTGGTCTTCGGGATTGGAATGAAAACTGACCTTTTTTTCAGTTCTGTGGCCACTGCTAAGTTTTCCAAATTTGCTGGCATATTGAGTGCAGCACTTTATAGCATCATCTTTTATGATCTGAAAGAGCTCAACTGGAATTCCATCACTTCTAACAGCTTTGTTTGTATTGATATTTACTAAGATCCACTTGACTTCACATTCCAGGATGTCTGGCTCTAGGTGAGTGCTCACACCATTGTGGTTATCTGGGTCATGAAGATCTTTTTTGTATAGTTCTTCTGTGTATTGTTGCCACCTCTTCTTAATATCTTCTGCTTCTGTTAGGTCCATACTATTTCTGTCCTTTTTTGTGCCTATCTTTGCATGATTTCATTGGTATTGGTATTCCCTTGGTATCTCTAATTTTCTTGACGAGATCTGGCCTGGCATTGTCTTAAGGCTCTCCTCCAAGCTAGTGGGCCTTTAGTAGAGTAATAGGAGAGCTTAGCATGGAGAGGCAGAATTTAAGTGACCATAGTGTTTCCTGCAGCTGGTGGGGGGATTTGCAAGTGGCCTCCTAGAGTAGAGATGTCTCTACAGTTCACTTTTAGGAAACCATGAGGGCAGTCTCTGGAAAAGTGAATGGCCTGCAGGAGAGTCACAGTCAAACATGGGCAAGTTTGGAGAGCAGGAAGCCACCTTTGATGTTACATGTCACAGTAAAACTATCTATCTTCTCTGTTTTCTTCTTCCCTCATATTGTCCAGGAAGGGAGACACTGCACTCCTTCCATTAGCAGGATTCCAGCCCCAAACAGATCTTGGTTATGGGATAACACCACCACATAATGCATTGTAAAGAGATGTGAGATTCATACATAGAGTTGTGGTTAAATTACAAGTACGTTTTGCTCATTTCACTGGTTAACAATGTACCCACACTCCAGTGGACCCAGGCAGGCCATCTCAGGACCATTCCCTGTGCTTCACTTTGGGTCTGTGTGGATTATCTCATTCACTTTCAAACATTATAATTATAATATATATTATATGAAATCACAGCTTCTAGTGAGAAGCTATGATTTCATATAGTATGTTCAGAAAGTCAACTACCATTAGGGTATAAAGTTATCATGGAAATCCACAGGCATGTAGAGATTTAAGTGTGCTTAGTCTGGCACCCCACTCCAGTACTCTTGCCTGGAAAATCCCATGGACGGAGGAGCCTGATGGGCTGCACTCCATGGGGTTGAGAAGAGTCGGACACGACTGAGCGACTTCACTTTGACTTTTCACTTTCATGAATTGGAGAAGGAAATGGCAACCCACTCCAGTATTCTTGTCTGGAGAATCCCAGGGATTGGGGCGCCTGGTGGGCTGCTCTCTATGGGGCCGCACAGTCGGACACGACTGAAGCGACTTAGCAGCAGCAGCAGCCACTGTCATCCGACTCTTTGTGACCCCATGGACTGTACAGCCTGCCAGGTTTCTCTGTGAACTGGATTCTCCAGGTAAGAACACTGGAGTGTGTTGCCATGCCCTCCTCCAGGGGATCTTCCCAACCCAGGGATGGAACCCAGGTCTCCCAAATTACAGACAGATTCTTTACCGTCTGAGCACCCTACAAAGGCCATAACATCCCATGATAAGACAGCGTCCACCTCAGCAGCTACTCAGGCTGGGCCCAGGTGCCATCAAATCAGAAAGTCATTTGGGCAGCTGGGAAAGTCTGCCATTCCTACAACCTGGGGAGGCCTTCTGCTAATTGAGCGGCTCTTCTGCCAAGGAGACTAGGGAGCTTCTTCCCTTACAATGGCAGTGGAAACCCCTGAGGCGACTTGCCTCTGTTGACAAACCTGCTGCTTAGCCCATGGGCGCCTGGGCGTTTCCGGACAGCAGCCAGTTACGTGACGTCGCTGGGAAACCACGCCCTTCAGAACCCAGCACCGCCCGCTGCCGGCCGTGCATGACGTCACGGCGCCCGGACGCGCCTCGCCCCCGGCCGCTGTCGCCAGGGGCCGCTCCCAGCGGGTCTCCTAGGCAACCAGCGCTCCGCCCCTTCGCCCCTTTAACCTTTAGGGTGCGCGAGCGCCGCGTCCTGCGCGGGTTCCTCCCTCCCCTTTCCTGTCCCCGCTTCACCGGGGCTGTCCCGGCCGGAAGCGAAGATGGCGGCGGCGGCAGCGGCTGCGGGGGCGGCGTCCGCCGAGCTGGTGATCGGCTGGTGCATCTTCGGCCTCCTTCTCCTGGTAGGGGAGGCGCTTGGCGTGACCCGGGGCCTGGCCGGGGTACGGGGGCGGCCCCACCGCTGGCCGCCGGGGCCCCGACTTCCTCGTCCCGCCTCTCCGGCTCCGGCGGCCGCCGCGAAGGCGCCGGGTGGGGGCGGGCCGCGGGAGGGGCGCGCCGGCGGCCGGCTGCGGGTTCGGGGTGGTCCCCGGGGCGCAGCCAGTGCCCCGGACCCGGGCCTGAAGAGAGGCCCCTGCGCACGGGGGAGCGGGGCGCCGAGAGGACGGGCCCCGGAGGCCTGCAGCTCCCGCCTGCGCGCGTCCCGCGGGCGCGGCGTTGTCGGCTCGCGAGCCGGCTGTGCGCTCCGAGCGGTTCCACCGTGTCCCAGCTTTTAGGGCCGTGGGGTCCGCAGCCTTCTCTCCCCCATTGTATGGTACTGCCTTGGTGACGTGCGTTCTGACGCCGGCTTTCGCCTTCCTTCCTGGTCTTTGATGGCTGAGACACCTGTGCCGCGGAGCTGGGGCCCTGGTTACTTCCAAGGTCAGGGTCTGTGTGCCCACCTCTCTGACTTCACGGTGCCTCCATCCCAGCCGCCTGACTCCTGCTTATCCAGGCAGCAAAACGTGGGTCAGGTGGCCTAGCTTTTATTTCCGTGACCCGTGTTAAAACCCTTTTAATTGGGAGTTCAGTTTATTTCTCTTCGTTCCCCTCCCCAGTCTCACTTCCCGGTAGTCTTCAGCCCAACCTGTTGTTTCTTCAGTGTCCTGAAGTATTAATGCCACTTGTCAGTAGGGAAACAACAAAATCAAACCAAAAAGAAAAAAAAAATCCAGTTTACTTGTTGAAATCAAAATTTGCCTCATTTTACTTTACTTTCTAGATTCTGTTACCGTGTCTGCAATCTGTATAGTATGTTTTTCCTTGCAACCGAAACTGCGTCCTTAATGCCCTGTGTGAAAACTTGAAAAGGCTTCTTTTGTAGCCTTTACCACCTGCCCAGAAAGTAATGCCTTTACCTTGGAACATGTTTTTTTCTGCTTGGAGAAAGGGAAAGACCTGAAGTTGGCTTTGGTTTCCACAGCCTGTACTTGGGCTTTTCCAGACTATTGTATTCACTTGACTTTGTAGGGGAACAAAATTTGACACCCCAAAATGTCTCTCTGGCATAGGGGTTAGTTTAGATTGGTTATTTGTAAGAAATGGAAGACTCAGGAAATATTTTTACATCTGCCTTAGCCTCTGGAAGAATTTGGATCAGGGCCCTGTCTCCAAAATAAGTTTTATAACCAGAGATACCTGCAAAGAATGTGGGCTAGGTTTGGTGAGCCTAGAGCTCAGAGAGTCCCTCTGTGTCCTTTTGTCCCTGCCTGGCCCAGCAAAAGTTTGTTTACCAAACTTTAGCTTTCTACTTGCATGTGAAGTGCCTTCCTCCCAGTTCAGGTCCCAAGGCATCACTTCCAGCATCCTCTGTCTATAGCTGAAGGTGGTATTTAAAGTGAGGGCTTTGGCCATTTTGTTAAGTTTTCTTGGGTACTTCCCCTTTACAGTATCAGTTCAGTTTAGTCGCTCAGTTGTGTCCGACTCTTTGGAACCCATGAATTGCAGCATGCCAGGCCTGCCTGTCCATCACCAACTCCTGGAGTTCAGCCAAACTCATGTGCTTTGAGTAGGTGATGCCATCTAGCCATCTCAAACTCTGTCGTCCCCTTCTCCTCCTGCCCCCAATCCCTCCCAGCATCAGGGTCTTTTCCAATGAGTCAACTCTTCACATGACGTGGATAAAGTATTGGCGTGGCAGCCTCAGAATCAGTCCTTCCAATGAACACCCAGGACTGGTCTCCTTTAGGAGGGACTGATTGGATCTCCTTGCAGTCCAAGGGACTCTCAAGAGTCTTCTCCAACACCACACTTCAAAAGCATCAATTCTTCGGCCCTCAGCTTTCTTCACAGGCTAACTCTCACATCCATTCACCACCACTGGAAAAACCATAGCCTTGACTAGACGGACCTTTGTTGGCAAACTAATGTCTCTGCTTTTAAATATGCTATCCAGGTTGGTCATAACTTTCCTTCCAAGGAGTGTCTTTTAATTTCCGGCTGCAGTCACCATCTGCAGTGATTTTGGAACCCAAAAAAATAAAGTCTGACACTGTTTTCACTGTTTCCCCATCTATTTCCCATGAAGTGATGGAACCAGATGCCACGATCTTAGTTTTAAGAATGTTGAACCTTAAGCCAAGTTTTTCACTCTCCTCTTTCACTTTCATCAAGAGACTCTTTAGTTCTTCATTTTTTGCCATAAGGGTGGTGTCATCTGCATATCTGGTTATTCATATTTCTCCCAGCAATCTTGATTTCCAGCTTGTGCTTCATGCAGTCCAGCATTTCTCATGATGTACTCTGCATATAAGTTAAATAAGCAGGGTGACAATATACAGCCTTGACGTACTCCTTTTCCTATTTGGAACCAGTCTGCTCCATGTCTAGTTCTAACTGTTGCTTCCTGACCTGCGTACAGATTTCTCAGGAGACAGGTTAGGTGGTCTGGTATTCCCATCTCTTGAAGAATTTTCCACAGTTTATTGTGATCCACACAAAGGCTTTGGCATAGTCAATAAAGCAGAAATAGATGTTTTTCTGGAACTCTCTTGCTTTTTCCATGATCCAGTGGATGTTGGCAATTTGATCTCTGGTTCCTCTGCCTTTTCTAAAACCAGCTTGAACATCAGGAAGTTCACGGTTCACACATTGCTGAAGCCTGGTCTGTACAGTATACATGTTATTAAATATTTGATTTTCTCCTGTTGATGTAGCTCGTGTCAATTTAATTGTTAGACCAGGCAAAATAACTTAAGAAGGAAAAGTAAATTTCTCCCTTCCTGACAGTTTAAAAGAAAACAAAGGAGCACATAACCTGTATCAAAGTTCAGGGAGAATAATTTGGCAGTTATCAATGAATAAACATTTCAGATACAGCAGTTATGCTATAAATTGTACGAGGATGCAAATAAAATGTGACCTCTAAGAGGGCCTGAAGATAGGTGGGAAAATAAGAATTCTTGAAACAGGTCTGTTAAGTACTGAAAACCAAAGTATGATTTTATAAATTAAATAGGACCTGAGAGAATAAAGAACAATTTTGGGAGAGTGTGGAATAGAGGCAAACTTTGGATAGAAAAGGAAGGGAAAGCATTTAAGTTGGTGATATTACAGCAGGAACAAAATAAAATGAAAATAGAATTAAAGGTTTGAAATTAGATGTTTAGAATAGGACTAAATTAGTAATGAGGGCCATTGTTTAATTTTCTGGAAATCTCTTTAATTTGTGGATTATTAGATGAGAACTGGATTCTCATGTCTGCTTCTGCATCCAACATTTTGAGAGGTTACCATGAGATTTTAGTGATACATAGTTGGAAGCAGAGTATCTTTTAGGTCATTGTGACATTGTTCAGTATAATATTACATCAAAACTTAGTAAGTAGAAGCTGCTTAGTATGAAATATGGGATTTGAAACCCTACCAATGAACTTTTGTTCTTTCCCCATATGTGGTTTTATAATATGATGCATTTGGTCATTTAGGAAATAACTGGTTCACTGAGCTAAGCAGATCTTCGAAATAACAGATATATTTCATTACATAAATCAAATATCACATCCATCAGTATCACCACTGATCTTGTCAGAAGAAATGTCTCAGAAATAAGTAGTGAGAAATTGCCAAGCTCACAGTCTTGGATACATAGTCATTTGCGCTTTCAAGTGAAAATGTTGTTTCTTGGAAATAGTGCCTCCTTTGGCTTTCAGCTCTTAACATAGGATGCTTTTCCTGGAGACAGCCATCTCTACTTGAGCACATTCACATTTTCCTCCATGGATTATTAAAAAAGTCAGGGACTAAAGTGTAATAAAATTGACATTTACTGCTTTGTTGATAGTAGTTTTAAGTTAAATAGTCTTTTTTTTTTCCTTCTGTGAGTGTGTGGTGGTTAAAAAAAATAGTCACTACCGGCACGTTTGGTTCCATTGTTTTGATTTGTGCTTAATTGGCCAGCAGTTTTCCCCACCATTGGGTTTCCCTGGTGGCTCAGCTGGTAAAGAATCCGTCTGCAATGTGGGAGACCTGGGTTCCATCCCTGTTGGGTAATCCCCTGGAGAAGGGAACGGCTGCCCACTCCAGTATTCTGGCCTGGAGAATTCCATGGACAATGTATAGTCCATGGGGTGGCAAAGAGTCTGACAGGACTGAGTGACTTTTCCCACCATAACTTACGCACCACGAGTCAAATATCAATGTGGAAAGGGCAAATGACATTTTAGTAGTATTGTGAGAACAGTTTTCAAGTTGCAGATCCCCAGAAAGAGTTGTGGGGCTGCCAGGGGTCTGGGGACTTAACACTTTGAGAACTGCTGCCGCTCTCCTGTTCAAGATTCAGAACACTGAAACTGACAGCTCTTGTAATCTTGGGCAAACAGGATGGGCTTCATTTTCTTCTGTCACATAAGGAAAGGTTAGACTTGGCTCCTCCAAGCCTATAATTTAACTGTCCACATTTACTATATTAAATCTGAGCCCTTCACCCTATTCCTCACCCCCATAGGATTGTCAATAATTTGGTTTACACCATCTCTCAAATTGCATTTCCCATTACTGTTTAAGGTTGAGTCTCCGTTTCTGTAAAGCAAGTTCTTTTTGTTACTCCAAGTGAGGGGATCATCTGGGAACTTGTTAGAAATACAAATATGGGGCCCTAGCCCTGCAGAATCAGAATCTGCAGTTTGACAAGATCTCAAGCGGCATGTGTTCCTTGATTCTCACTCCTGCCTCTGCCCAGGTACTTCTCCACCTTGACTGCTCATTACAGACACCTGGGGAGTATTAAAAGCCCTAATGCGCAAACCAGTTAAGTCAGAATCACTTGGGAGGGGTTGGGGACTGCTCTAAATCTTTCCTTATGACTGTTAGCAGAATTATATATTAGTTTCTTTCATGAAATTCTCTAAAATGTTATTTCATATGACATTTAATAATAATTGCTGCTCTTTGTTGAGCAGTTACTAGCCCAGGCACTGTGCTAAAGTCTTTACATTCAGTTCCTATAACCTGCTATGAAAGAAATATTCTTATCTTACAGATGAGGACAGTTGGTTTATTTTATAATGTAATGTAACTATTGATAGATTTAACCTGAAAACAAAAAGCTCTTTGGGGTCTGTTTTAATAAAGTTTCCCCAAACCCCTAAAAGTTTGGGAACCTCCGGCTTAACTGTTTGCTCAGGTTGCTCTTTTCCTGCTCGACTGCCTGTTATTGGCAAGCTCCTTCCTCTTCAGTAATGCCTGCCGCTTCAGACTTTGTACAAGTGCAGATATTCTTCAAGTCCAGCAAAAAGTTTATTCCGTTTTTTGTCTGAGCTGCTGCTAAGGATAGAAAGGCTCATCTTCCAGTGACTTCCAAAATAATTTGGGGAAAGCTTTATTTGTCAATTTAGAAACAAACCCGTGAAATATTAATATAAGTAACATTTTATAAAAGAATATTTTCCAAAACAAAATGAAATTAGTAAATTGTTAAGAATTTGAATAAAGGTCTTTTTCCGTCCTTTGTTCCTTCTTCCCTCCTTACATTTCCTTTTATTTCTTTCTCTCCAACATCCATGTTCTGAAGTGCACATTTTCTTTTCACTTTATTTTTTCCTGCTGTTCTGACACCAGCTGAAATGTTAGTAATGTAAAGAAATTACATGCAACAACTTGGATGGATTTCAAATTCATCAAGTTAAGTAAAAGAAGCTGTACTCAAAAGACATACTGTGTAAGTACACTGACATTCTAGAAGAAGGAGAAGCTGTGGGCGCAGATAATAGATAGTGGTTCTCAAGGGCTAGGGAGTGGTGCGCTTAGTCACTCCATCATGTCTGACTCTTTGTGAACCTGTGGACTATGGCCCACCAGGCTCCTCTGTCCAAGGGGGTTCTCCAAGCAAGAATACTGGAGTGGGTTGCCATGACCTCCTTCAGGGGATCTTCCCAACCCGGGGATCGAACCCAGATCTTCTGTATTGCAGGCAGATTCTTTACCAACTGAGCCACCAGGGAAGTGGAGAGAGGGGTTAATTATGGAGGGGCAAAGGAGGTTTTTCTGCAGTGATGGAACTGTTCTTTTCTGTTGATTGTGTTAGGAGAATTTAGAAACTATAACTAGTTAGGTGGTGTTCCTAGTTCATTTCTGGCTCCTGAAGTATGATACCCAAAAGGGAAGTAATGTTACATGAAAAACTAGGTTTGCCTATTGATGAGTGCTGAGCCAGCAGACACAACCCAGCCAAAGATTAGGAGAAGGGAGAACACTGGGGGTCTTTCCTAAGGCAGTCCTCATCAGCAAGATTGGGGAAGTTTAAAGCTAAGGGTCATACATATTCATGAAAGGGCTTGGGTCTTAGACAGAAACCAAGGAGGGTCAGAAAAGATTAGCATCATCCCTCAGATTCCAGTTGATCTCATAGTTGAACACTTCAGCACAATCTTTGAAACAGACCTGGGAGTGTTTACAACTGATGTACTGTTTTTGCTGTAGTTACTTCTCTTGCTTGATAGAGTCGTTTGCTTATGCATCATTTTGTTCCCTCTAGATCTTTAATTACTGAGATCTGTCCAAGGGCAAGCATTGTGGCCAGGCTTAGATCAGAAAGTAGCTTATGCCAAAAATGGCTTCTCATATGTCAAGAAAGCCATGCCTGGATCTCTTTCTCTAGGGAACCCATGCCTTGTCTGCACCAAAAGTTAAATCTGTTGAAAAGCGTGAAAGGACAGAACAAAGCTTGTGTCCCAGTGCTTTTATAGAGCTTACTTAAAACCTTGATTCTCAAGTTTGCCTCAGATTGGGATCCTCCGTGCTGATGCCTGGAGAAGCCTCAGTCTCTGATGAAAGTGATTTGGGGGAGGCCATAAAGAAATTTTAAGTTTTTACCAAGGGGATTCTAACACAGCCAAGGTTGAGAATCACCCATTTAGGATCTGGCTGCCATCCCCTATGAATTGAGTAAAGCAGAGATTCTCAAAGTGTAGTCTCTGGACCAGCATCAGCCTTCCTGGGAACTTGTTATGAATACAGGTTTTCTGGACCCTCTCCAGACCTGTTCAATTAGAAACTGCTATAGTGGCCCTCCAGAGAATTCTGATGCCAGAGTAAAGTCCTTTACTACCGGGGTCCAGCCCCAGTGGATCCAGGGTAATTCGAAGCGGGGACAGCATGGCGAGGAAAAACTTATTTATTTAATTAGAAATATAAAAGAAATTAAGGGGAAATAGTATAGTAGGAAATTTAGTGGAGAAAAGAGGCTGAATAACTTGGTTTATGGGGAAAGCCAATAAAACTTCAGGACAAGAAGTTTGCACCATCTACGTTAGGCCACCGGCGCTCATTTGAATAGCGGAGGGTGCCCCTCCTTGGGCTCCCTCTCTCACAGGACTTAGAAGCCGGGGCAAGTAAGTAGACATGGCGAGCCTCCACGCCCCAGGTGGAAATTCAGCCAGAAAAAGAGAGAAGGAGAATAGACCACACGGGGGAAACCAGTCTTTCCAGTGACTGGCCCCTCCTCTATTGTCCAGAACGGCCTTTTATACCTTTTTTTGTATATAGAGATCAATGGATAATATAAAATTAAGCAGTGTCAGCAGCCCTGACTCTTATCAAGACCAGGCTTTCTCTCTGCATACCTAGTTGTATACATAAGTCTTAGGTGATTTACATCATCTTCTGGACAGAAGGCCAATTAACATTTTATAGCCCTTTTCTGATAAGGGTTTGTCAACCAGAAGACTTATTTGTGGTGTTCTTCCCATAGTCTGGTGCCACTCTCAAAAAGCACTAAATAAAGTTACATTCTTACATAGCAAGGATACAACAATTTATAACAAGTAAAAGGAGTACAGTGATTTATAACAAAGAGAAAAGTAATTAACTCAAAAGTCTGGTGTTGCTAACATCAAAACTACTATATTCCTTTTTCTGTATCCCAGTTAACGTTGATTAATATCCTCCAGGTGTCTAAAAGATAAAGAATATGGAGGCCTGGCAGCAGTCGTTGACTCAACAGTGAAAACCCATCACCAATATAATTTTTAGCTCTTTAGAAAAGGCTCTGTATCTTTAAGATGCTTTAAGCTTTGTGCTTCTCGCAGTTGGGGGGCTGTAAGCAATTCACAAATTCTAAAAAGTCTGGAGGAATCTGTCAGGCAAGTTAGAGAGCCATCAGAGGGGTTTGAGCTGAAACATTCCTTTCATATGCAGGAGACTGAAGCCCTAAGTTAACTTTTTCCAGAGAATGTCAGAAGAGTGGAAAAGCACAGTACAATAAGGCAGGCAGACTCACTCTGGTTTTTGGGGGTAGATGTTCAGGAAAACTCAGGGGGAACCCCTGAAGTCAGATCACACCTTTGTGTTTTGTCGGGCTTCCTTCCTCATGGGCGTGATTCCTCACGCTGGCTCCCGGCACTTTACTCTGTGTTAATTTCTGGAAAGATGTTGGTGTAATCTGATGGATTACAGACGTCAACCTCAGTACCTATGAGTGTACTTTTTCCCCTGGAAAGTTCCTTGTAATGCACATGCACCCATTTTCAGTGTTCATTCTTCTTTGTGTGTGTGTTAGTTGCTTAGTCATGTCTGACTCTTTGCAACCCCACAGACTGCAGCCCACCAGGCCCCTCTGTCCATGGGATTCTCCAGGCAAGAACACTGGAGTGCCTTGCCATTTCCTTCTCCAGCAAAAACTATAGAAAGAGAGGAAATGAAGTCACTCCGTTGTGTCCAACTCTTTGTGACCCCATGGACTGCAGCCCACCAGGCTCCTCCGTCCATGGCATTTTCCAGGCAAGAGTACTGGAGTGAGGTGCCACTGCCTTCTTGTCTTCTTTATTTAATACCCTTTAAAATGTGAATTACAGTATAATCCGTTGATTGCATGGTGATTGTTGACAGTTAACCTTTAGCTGAATGATACTCTTGAACTGTCAAAAAGGGACAGAAGTTAATTTCAGTTTGGGTGGTGTTTTGTGATGCTTCTATAGTAAGAACAGGATAGAACAACTTTTTTTTTAATTAATTAATTTTTTTTTAATTGAAGGATACTTGCTTTACAGATTTTGTTGTTTTCTGTCAAACCTCAACATGAATCAGCCATAGGTATACATATATCCCCTCCCTTTTGAACCTCCCTCCCATCTCCCTCTCCATCCCACCCCTGTTTGAGTTTCTTAGCCATATAGCAAATTCCCATTGGCAATCTATATGGTAATGTAAGTTTCCATGTTCTCTTTCCGTACATCTCACCCTCTCCTCCCTCTCCTTACGTCCACAAATCTATCCTTTATGTCTGTTTCTCCACTGCTGCCCTATAAGTAAGTTCTTCAGTACCATTTTTCTAGATTCCATGTATATGTGTTAGAATATGATATTTATCTTTCTGTTTCTGACTTTCTTCACTCTGTATAATAGGTTCTAAGTTCATCCACTTCATTAGAACTGACTCAAAGGCGTTCCTTTTTATGGCTGAGTAATATTCCATCGTGTATATGGATAACAACTTCTTTATCCATTCATCAGTTGATGGACATCTAGGTTGCTTCCATGTTCCGGCTGTTGTAAATAGTGCTGCAATGAACAATGGGAAACAACTTTCAGTTACATCTCCTTTAGCTTGGGAAAATGTATAGGGAAAAGTATTCAGAGGTGGTTACAACTGTAATGTGTCAACCATTAATGGTCATACTGTTTGTGAGGAAATATGTAACTGAGCACTGTTATCAACAACCTTTGCTTGTGTTTTTGGTGTCTTGGCACCCCAGTGATGATGTACTGCTTTAATGAACTTGGCTTTGAAAATGATAAATCCTGACTAAGTTTATAAGGGGTGGGGGACTTCTCCGTGCACATCTGAAAGCATCTTTACTTGACATAAAGTGTCCCACCAGGAATTAAAACACATTCTAAAATCAGTATTAGAGCATAGATAAGGCAGTAACAAAACATTTCCTTCTGTCTGTTTCAGGCTATTTTGGCGTTCTGCTGGATATATGTTCGCAAATATCAGAGTCAGCGGGAAAGTGAAGTTGTCTCCACCATTACCGCCATTTTTTCTCTGGCCATTGCACTGATCACATCAGCACTTCTTCCAGTGGATATTTTTTTGGTCTCTTACATGAAAAATCAGAATGGTACATTTAAGGTAATTATTTTGTCCTTTCATATTCTTGGCAGTTAACTGTGTAATTAAATGTGTAGCAGTGCAGGGTGTGTTGTGTTTTATTGTTGTCTCTGGGAGGCTGAAGATGTGACAACTAACGTGGGACAGACTGTTCACTAATTCCCAACCATCCAAGAAGTCCTTCTGTCAATCAAGACCTTTGCCAAGTGATCACAATAGGTTTTATTTTTGTGCCTTGAAGTCTGACTGGAATTCCATTCTCCAGTTAAGATAATTTAGAAGGACCTTTGTTAGTGGCAGGTTATGGTCTTCATCTCTGTGTCATGTCGAAGACCCTGAGTCACTGCGATGCAGGCTGCAGAGGATCAGACCCGAGTTCCAGTCCTTTCTCCTCACTACCTAGTTTGTGTCTTTGGCCAAACTGAACTTTTCTGGACTTCATGTTCCTTATATTTAAAATGCATGGTGTTAGACTAGAAGGCTTCCGAGTTCCTTTTCAACTATTCAGTTATTTATTCAACTTATCTAGTGTAAACTCTGAGATAGAAAGTGTATCTTGTTTGTTTCTAGGTGCCCAGTGTCTGACACGTAGTAGGTACTTAAATATTTGAATGAAATGTTATTTTAATTATCTCAGTAATGCATGGTTCCAAAATAACTTCGTGAATTGGGCCAACAGGACTTAAATAATTTCATAATTTTTTTGAGTTAGGTTTGGCTAGATTCCAATTGCTGTAAAAACTGCATTTCTTTTCTATAGGTTAGTCATTCATTTAGCATGTATTAATTGGGCTCTTAGTACGTGCCAAATGCTGTAGAGAGATAGTAACTAGTGTCCATAGAGTACTTGGTGTGTCAGACCCTCTCCTGAATGGTTTACATATCTTAATGTCCCAACAACCCAATGAGGTAGATAGTGTTATCTCTGTTTTCATAGAGATAGGCAGGAAGCCAAGGTTCAGAGAGATGACATAACCCATCTCAGGTCTGGGGTTTGAATATGCTGTTACTGGGTTTTCCTATATGCAGTGTATAATTATTGTTTAAGCAGGAGAGTTTTTTTAAGTTTTAAATTTAGAATATTTGGTTTGTTTAGATTTTGTGGAATTACATTTTCATCTGGAAATTTCTAAAGTATTTTAATGAAATTATGAGCTTTCCCTTAGATCATGTAGTTGTTCTAGGACCACACTTAGTTTAGTAATCACTTTTTGGATACTAGTTTTTTGTTATATTTATTTATTTTTAATTTGTGAGATTACATTATACTTGTTTAAATAAGACTTTAGGAATTCACCTGCCTAAAGAAACAAAAGTATTTCCCATTAAGACTTACGACATTTATTCTATTAAATGCTTCGTTAGAGAAGAAAATGTTTAGCTGTAGTTAGTGTGCTTATTTTATGTTTGTTAAATCTACTTGAATCCTGAGAAACCTTCATGCAGGTCAAGAAACTACAGTTAAGAACAGACATGGAACAATGGACTTGTTCAGAATTGGGAAAGGAGTATGACAAGGCTGTATGTATATTGTCACCCTTGCTTATTTAACTTCTATGCAGAATACATTATGTGAAATGCTGGGCTGGATGAACCACAGGTGGAATAAAGATTGCCAGGAGAAATATCAACAACCTCAGATAATGCAGATGATACCACTCTAATGGCAGAAAGTGAAGAGGAACTAAAGATCCTCTTATGAAAGAAGAAAGTGAACAAAATGGCTTAAAACTCAACATTCAAAAAACTAAGATCATGGCATCCAGTCTCGTCACTTCTTGGCAAATAGATGGGGGAAAAAAGTGAAAATAGTGACAGATTTTATTTTCTTGGGCTCCAAAATCAATTTGGATGGTGATGCAGCCATAAAATTAAAAGATGCTTGCTTCTTGGAAGGACAAAGCTAGACAGCCAATTAAAAAGCAGTGATATCACTGTTGACAAAGGTCTATCGTCAAAGCTATGGTTTTTCTAGTAGTTACATACAGATATGAGAGTTGGACCATGAAGAAATCTGAGTACTAAATAAGTGACAGTTTCAAATTGTGGTGCTGGAGAAGACTCTTGAGAGTCCTTTGGACAGCAAGGAGATCGAAGTAGTCAATCCTAAAGAAAATCAACCCTGAATATTCATTGGGAGGACTGATGATGCTGATACTGAAGCTCCAGTACTTTGGCCACTTGATGTGAAGAGTCAACTCATTGGAAAAGACCCTGATACTGGAAAAGATTGAAGGCAAAAGGAGGGGGTGACAGAGGATGAGATGGTTAGACAGTATCACTGACCTCAGTGGACATGAGTTTGAGCAAACTCTGGGAGAGAGTGAAGGACAGGGAAGCCAGTGCTTCAGTTCATGGAGTCGCAAAGAGTCAGACATGACTTAGTGACTGAACAACAACAAAAATTTAAATGTGGCACCAATAATTACACGGGAAACATTCCATGTTAGGGTTTTTCCTCTCTTTTTTAAAAACTTTTTCATTATCGAGGGATTGATTCAGCAATTGTATGGCCTTTGTGATAGCTTACGGTGAATGGTGTTGGATTCGTGATCTCCAAAGAAGACTTAGCTTCGGGACCAGGAACCAGGCTTGATCACTCAAGAGCTTCTGTGCAGCAGAGTTTTATTAAAGTATAAAAAGGGACAGAGAAAGCTTCTGACACAGACCTCAGAAGGGGGATGAGAGTGCCCCCCTCGCTAGTGTTAGCAAGGGAGTTATATACTTCTTTAATTCGTTATTACAATAAAAAGAATGTTTCAAGGTGGTAAAGATCTTACTAGACCCACTCCTATAACTTATATTTTAAGATAACAGGATTAGCCAGAAGGTTTTCAGGAAGGAGAAACCGTCCTCAAGCAGGATACATTGTTGTTTTATAATCCTTGGTACAGAGTTTAAAGTGAGTTGTTTGTTATGTAATCATCAGTTCTAGGCTTAAAGAAAAAAATGTTTTATGTCACTGAGGAATGTAGACAAAAAAAGATGTTTGTCCTTTCCTCCTCCTTGAGAATTCCAGCCCCCCTATTTCCACTTTGAGATCCCTAGACTCCTTTCTCCTCCTCGGGGACCCCAGACTTGTTATCAGCCTGCCTAGGAATTCCCTCCTTTCATTCCCTCCTTTTCTTTTAGGAGAATTATGTTGCCAAGGGAAAGGGGCGTTGTTTTCATTGCATAACTACTTCCTGCTGTTGAGGGGCATAATCGCTAAATTGTTGAAGCAACATATTCTGCTAAACCCTCATATGGAGGGTCTCTGATCCAAGGGCCTCAAGTAATAGTTGGAGGAGGCTGTGCCACTCATAGAAGCCTGGACAACCATTTGTAACTTAAAAGCTTTCAGACAGTTAGAAACAAACCACATTTTACAGTTACAGATGTAAGGCAAAATAGTCATTAAACCAAGTTAAAACGTAATCAAAATTAAAAGTTACATTATGTCCATAGTTAAGGTTCAGTTCAGTCGCTCAGTCGTGTCCGACTCTGTGACCCCATGAATCGCAGCACGCCAGGCCTCCCTGTCCATCATCAACTCACGGAGTTCACTCAGACTCGCGCCCATTGAGTCAGTGATACCATCCAGCCATCTCATCCTCGGTCGTCCCCTTCTCCTGCCCCCAATCCCTCCCAGCATCAAAGTCTTTTCCAATGAGTCAACTCTTCGCATGAGGTGGCCAAAGTACTGGAGTTTCAGCTTTAGCATCATTCCTTCCAAAGAAATCCCAGGGCTGATCTCCTTCAGAATGGACTGGTTGGATCTCCTTGCAGTCCAAGGAACTTTCAAGAGTCTTCTCCAACACCACAGTCCAAAAGCACCAATTCTTTGGCACTCAGCCTTCTTCACAGTCCAACTCTCACATCCATACATGACTACTGGAAAAACCATAGCCTTGACTAGACGGACCTTAGTCGGCAGAGTAATGTCTCTACTTTTGAATATGCTATCTAGCTTGCTCATAACTTTTCTTCCAAGAAGTAAGTATCTTTTAATTTCATGGCTGCAGTCACCATCTGCAGTGATTTTGGAGCCCCCCAAAATAAAGTGTAATATGTTATACCAGTCCATCTTAGGATTGCCGGTTGTCATCACAGAGTTGAAGAAAGTCTTTTCCTTGAAGTGGAGAAATCCACCATGAGAAGTCTTTAATTGATGAGAAGGGGGAGTGCTCCACAGAGCCAGCAATTTTGATTTCAGTATTACGGAATACAGTGTAGGAATGAGCCCAGGACAGGAACGCGTTGTCTTGAGGGTCAAATAGCAGACTCAGGACTTTTGGAGTCAGGAGAAGCAAGCCCACATAGATTCTCAGACCCATGTCCGTTCCTGGCTCAAACACTGGCTTGTTTGACTCAAAGGCTGGATCAGGGGTTAACCTCCCAGTAATGTCTGTTGAAAAGGCTGAAAGCTGAGTCACATGGTTAGTTCTAAGGCTTTAGGATCTATGACAATATCTGTGTGCAAAACCAGTCTGTCATTGAGGTAATCCCATTTTTCGGGGGCAGGTCATACCCTCATTATTAAAGGCATGGGTAAAACTAAACCAACTGTCTTGTGTTTCCTGAGTTAGCTTACCAAGATGCCTCTTAATAATGTCATTAGTCTTTTCAACCTTTCCTGAAGATTAGGGTCTCCAGGAACAGTGTAAGTGATGCTCTGTTCCTAGAGCTTTTGACACTCCTTGAGTTACAGCAGCTTTAAAGATGGAGTCATTGTTGCTCTGAACTTTAGAGTCTAAGATCCTACTTACATCATGAGAAGTCAGTACATTAAGATTTCGCCCATTAGTAAACTTAGGAGCTTTAGGCATTAGCAAAACAGTAGTAGCAATTACCCTTAAGCAATGTGGCCGTAGCCTTTTTGCAGTGACAAATAAACTAAACTCAGATTCTGTGGGCAAACTCAAAGCGGGAGCCTGCAAGAGAGCAGTTTGAAGAGCCTTGAAAGCCTTTTGAGTCTCTGAGGACCAAACCAGCTTGTCGGTTTGGGCCTGCTGAGTCTCAGTTAGAAGTGTATGTAAAGGCTGGGTAAGTTCCCCATAACCCAGAATCCAAATGAGGCAATAGCCTATAATGCCCAAAAATCCTCTCAATCATCTTAAAGTCATAGGCAGAGGATGATTTAGTATAGATTCAATTCTAGAAAGCAAACTTCAGATCAATGACTGAAAAATATTTGGTTCAGTCAGAAATTTCAGACAATGAAGTATCGGGATTAGGCACTTACTATTTGTATATCTTGAACAAGTCTCCATTTATCATTTGACTTTTTCTTACACCCAAGATAGGAGTGCTGCATGGACTGTTCCAGGGGATTAATAGTCCTTGTTCCTCTAAATTTTCAGTGATGAGTTTTAATCCTTCCTTAACCTCAGGTTTTAATGGATACTGCTTTTGATTTGGAAATAGGTGAGGGTCTTTGAGTTTGATAGCGACAGGAACAGCATTTTGTGCTTGACCCACAGTTTTTCCATCAGCCCACACTTCAGGATTTATGTTTTCTTCAGTTATAAGAGCAGGTTCCATATTCATGAAATCAGAAGCCTGGACCTTGTTCAGTATTTCCCTCCCCAGAAGGGGTGGGGGAAGCTCTGGCACAATCAGAAACATGTGAGAAAATAGCGCAGAGGCCCAGTTTCAGCTTAAAGGATGACTGAAATAATAGCGTTTGGCTTGTCCAGACAGCCCCATTACGGTAGTGGATCAGGAGGAAAGTGGACCAGGGGCTTTAGTGAGCAGAAAGTTGCCCCAGTGTCCAAAAGAGATCGATGGGTTGGCCTCCACAGTTATTAATACCTGGGGTTCCTCAGGTGTAATTAGGACGGGAGCTTATGTGGGACCCCTGGGCACCTTCAGTCCCGATTGTCTTGTGAGTCGGACCCCTGAAACCTATGCCTCTGGGGCAGTCTCTCCTCCAGTGTGGTCCCTTGCAGACCAGATGTGGAGCTGGGGTGGCTTAGAGGCCTGGCGGCAATCCTGCTTGAGGTGCCCCTCCTTTCCACAGTAATAGCGAGTCCATCCCTTTTCACCTGGGTCCCTCTGGGCATTCTTTTCAGGCAGGTCTAACAGTCATGCTGGGGCTTCAGTCTTTCCCTGGTGTTTTTTTTTGCCTCATATTTTCCTCATATTCTCTGCCATAATATATCATCTGAGCCAGCTGCAACAGTTTAAAATTTTTAAAGACTGATGTGGTCCAAACGCCTGTTTTTGTAACTTATGGCGGATCTCTGGAGCTGAATGAGTGATAAATCTTTTAAGATGATTCCTCCCTCTGCACTTTCAGGATCAGTGTCAGTAAACTTGTGGAGAGCCTCCCACTCTATCTGGGAATTACTAGCAGTTTCCTTCTTTCCCGGTTCTATGTCAGCCAACTTAGCATAGTTTAGTCTTAGTGTGCACTCGCTTGAGTCCTTGAAGGTTACTTCTTGCAAAGACTCTGCTCCTACCTTCCTTTAGCCATGTTATAGCCTCAGTCTGGCACGGTTATGGGAACTGCTTGACTGCCAGTAGGGAGGACAGCTATTTCATGTTTGCTTTTCTCCCTTGTCTCATGTTCAAGCCATTTATCTCCAAAAGCAGTAGCTTCCCCCAGAACTTGAGCTCTTAAGTCAGGAGTCAGCGTCTCTCCTAAGACATACCCTCTAAATAGTCTCGACCACACTGGGACTGTTTGAAATTCTGCCTAGACTGAGCAGACCCTCCTGGAAGGGTGCCCTGATCCTCAGCCTTGAGACTTGAGCATAGTTCAGTTGGGAGCCCCAGATACAGGGGCAAAGTAGGACAGGAGGGAGCTGAAGTTTTCACACCCAAGTCTGCACCCTTAGGACATAAGTCTGGCATGTCTTGAGAGAGACAGAGAGCAACACTTACGGCACTTCTGCCCGTTTATCTTGTTTTCTACGGAACTGGCCTAGTTGTAAAACAGTATCGTAATTGAGAGACCTTTTAACAGGCCAGCGTTTCCCCATTTTCTAAAGCATACTGTGGCCATTCAGTATCGCAGAAGAAGATCAGGCGTCTCTTTAAACTCTGGGTATCAAACTTGTCCCAGTTTTTTAAAATACATTGTAAAAGAGTGGTTCTGGAACGGTTAGCTCCCATCTGTGAGAGAGAAAAAAGTGGCATCCACAGCTATGGCTTCTTTCCACCAGAAGTGTCTCTTCCTGCTCTAGATGGGGTTGTAGACAGACTCTCCACCAAAGTTTTCCTTTCCTGGTCGGACTTAGTCTGTACCTTACCAACGCAGACATCTTACTCGTCCCTCCTGGTTGTACCACCGAGGTGGGGTGGAGGTGCCCCAGGGGTAGGCCTGATAGCATCCCAGACTGATTTCCAGTTTCTTACCACCAAGCCATTTGTTTGACTTGCCAGAGTAGTTTCCGGAATGTTCCCAAGCTAGTAGTACCAGGGGAAGCCTCCGTCTTACGTGTGCCCGGGCACATTCCTGAGTACAGTGCTGACCGCAGTAAAAGCAGTGAGTCATAAAGGGATGAACAACATCCAAGATGTCCCTCCTGAGTATCACCATGCCAGCATATGTGATAGCAAAATGGTCAGCCAGCGAGGAAAAAGTGGTTTTTGTCCTCAAGCCATTAGGGCTGATTCTTCCAGTTCATGTCCACAGATTCCGCAGAAGGAGTATCTAGGGAGTTGAGACAAAAGTCATCAGAGAGCCTTCTCTGGTCTGCTAAGAGCTGATGCTACCAAAAGAAGCCCGTTGTAATTCCAGTCTAACCACATCTTGCAATTCCCAATCTGTGTCCTCGAAAGCCTCATGGTCACCAGCAGGGCTTCCCTCCACGTAGATAGGAGACACAGCCATGACAGAGACTCACTTTAAGGTCGCTGGCTCCTGAGGCCGGCAGCCGAGAGAGTGCCCTCTAGACTGAGAGACGTTCCTGGATCTGGAGCTCCACCTCGCTCCCAAACGTGCTCTTGAAACTCTCGGCTCCTAGCAGGGCTAGGCGCTTCCATACTTGGGGTCTAGTAAAAGTACATACTAACAGCACGGATCACAAGTCCCTTGAAAGTCTATGATCAGACAGATTATGTTAGTAGCTCTAATTCCCCACACACTTAGGAAATGGTCAAAGAGACCATGAAAAGGTGACTGAGAAGGGAAAGTTGTGTCCACATGCTTCGCCCATTTCTGCCTGCTCCACTCGCAGGGACGTTGGGTGTTTCTTGGTATTGGCAGGTCAATATAAATATAAACCCCTGATAAGATTCCCCTTTTTGGGGCTGCCTTCAGTCATTACGAGACCGTGAAACTGCACACCAGGGCTCAGTGCTTGCTTCATGCAGGGCGTATCATCCATTCACACAAGCACACCATAGAGTTAGTAAAGCAGAAAACTTATTTACTGAGAAAGCAGAGAGACAGCTCTCAGTGTTCTTACCTTGGCCTGAAGATCCCAGACCAGCCCCCAAGGTGATGGCTTACGGTGAACAGTGTTGGATTCATGATCTCCGAAGAAGATTTAGCTTCGGGACCAGGGACCAGGCTTAATCACTCAAGAGCTTTTGTGTAGCAGAGTTTTATTAAGGTATGAAAAGGGACAGAGAAAGGTTCTGACACAGACCTCAGAAGGGGGATGAGAGTGCCCCCCTCACTAGTGTTAGCAAGGGAGCTATATGTTTTTAATTAGTTATTACGATAAATCAAAAGAATGTCCAAGGTTGTAAAGATCTTACTAGACCCACTCCCACAATTTACATTTTAAGATAACAGATTAGCCAGAAGGTTTTTAGGAAGGAGAAACTGTCCTCAAGCAGGATACATTGTTGTTCTATAATTCTTAGTACAGAGTTTAAACTGAGTTGTTTGTTGTGTAATCATTAGTTCTGGGCTTAAAGAAAAAAAAGTGCTTTATGTGACTAAGACTAAGAAATGTAGAGGAAAAAAAAGATGTTTGTCCTTTCTTCCTCTTTGAGAATTCCAGACCCCTATTTCCACTTTGAGAGCCCTAGACCCCTTTCTCCTCCTCAGGGACTCTAGACTTCTTATCAACCTGCCTAGGAATTGACTCATTTGTTTCTACTTTTCATTTACTTCTTAATAGTTGTCTCTGTCTAGTTATGTTTATTTTTAGCCAGCCAAAAGCTTAGATAATACACCAGTTTTTCCCAAAAACTTTGATCTATATATATATTGATGTTTTAAAATATTCTTTGTTTCCCTTTTTGTCTTGTCTTTTTTTTGAAGCACTGGCTGGGGCACTAGTGAATTTCCTGAGTTGTCATTTGAAGCTGGCCTGTGCTAATAGTTAAACAAGAACTCAAGAGACTTTCAAAGAACTATGTCTGGTAAACTGTAAAGAGTATTTTCTCTAAAGAATTATTAATGAATTCTCTTGAGATGCTTAGTAAAAGACAAGAATATTTAAACATTAGTATTTAAGAACTAGTTTCAGACTTCGTGCCGTAGCTGTGAATTGAGGTGTCTCAGGGTAGAAGTGTGCCACGGCATCTTTAATCTCTTTCATCCTTATTAAAATGTGCAGGTTGTTGTTTTCCATGATGAATTATGTTGTGGCCTAAGTTTTATAGTGTGTATTTCTTATTCCTAAATGAGTAAGTCTGTCATCTGAGTTTCTCAGTTTCCAGCTTGGATGTTGAAGCCTCTAAACTGATTAGGAACCTGCTCATCAGGTACAGTAGTTTGGAAACTCTAGATGTCAAGGACTGCTGGCATTGGGCTTAGGAGCTGAGGATCCTAGGCAGGCGATCAACTATACTCTCTCTGTTTTGTCTTCTTTACCTTCCTAGTTATTTCGGCCTTCCTTTGGTCAAGGGTATATTGTGATAATGTCTGAAGTGTTTCCATTGACCTGTTTTTCAGCTCCTGGCACTATGAATGTATTTTGCTAGATAATTTCATTGTTTCTAGTTTTTCTGTGTAATAATTAACTTCACAGATTAAAAAAAAAACACAAAACTGTAAAGAATAGCTGAAAGTGTTCTATTACAGTGCCTTGTGTAGTTGGCCAGTAACTTTGGCTCATGAAACATACAAAGTGTGCATGCTCAGTCACGTCTGACTCTTTGTGACCTCATGGACTTGGCCCTCCAGATTCCTCTGTGCATGGACTTCTCCAGGCAAGAATGGTGGAGTGGGTTGCCATTTCCTCCTCTTCCTTCCCAACCCAGGGATCAAACCCAGATCTCCTGTGTTTCCTGCATTGCAGGCAGATTCTTTACCACTGAGCTAAAGTGTACTAAAAAAAAAAAAAGAAAAATCAGAAATAGCCATTAACGTGAACAAATATTCTTTATTTTATACAGTGTGTAAAATTAGTTAAGATACGGCATAAAAATATTTGTTTTGGTAGCTAAAATATTCATTTCTTCCTTCCATCCATCAGTGATTAATCTCTTTATGGCCTGACATTATCAGGTGTTTGGGTTGAACACTCTGCTATTGCCTCATTCCTCCTCTCAGATGCAGATAATTGTACCTTAGAACTTTGTGTTCTTCAGTTCAGTTCAGTCGCTCAGTCGTGTCTGACTCTTTGCGACCCCATGAATCGCAGCACGCCAGGCCTCCCTGTCCATCACCAACTCACAGAGTTCACTCAGACTCACGTCCATCGCGTCTGTGATGCCATCCAGCCATCTCATCCTCTGTCGTCCCTTTCTCCTCCTGCCCCCAATCCCTCCCATCATCAAAGTCTTTTCCAGTGAGTCAGCTCTTTGCATGAGGTGGCCAAAGTACTAGAGTTTCAGCTTTAGCATCATTCCTTCCAAAGAAATCCCAGGGCTGATCTCCTTCAGAATGGACTGGTTGGATCTCCTTGCAGTCCAAGGGACTCTCAAGAGTCTTCTCCAACACCACAGTTCAAAAGCATCAATTCTTCTGCACTCAGCTTTCTTTACAGTCCAACTCTCACATCCATACATGACTACTGGAAAAACCATAGCCTTGACTATACGGACCTTTGCTGGCAAAGTAATGTCTCTGCTGAGGGGATGTAAGAAAAAGAGCTGCATTCTGGACAGGTTACCTTCCAAGTGCCTATCATATATATTTAGGTGGTGCAGTCAAGTGACGAGTTAAGCTCCAGGGAAAGCTTTGTGGTGTCTGGAAGTCATCAGCCTGTGGATGGTATTTAGAACTGTGGACAGACCCGTAGCTGGGGAGAGTGAGTGGTCAGAAAAGGCTTGACACTAGGGCCGAGCCAGGGATGGCAGAGCTGTATTATTATGTGGAGGCCACCCACGGGGTGGGGCAGCAGCCTGGGAGGGGGGAAGGAAAATGGAAGAGGGGTGCTTCTCAGTGGATGTGATTCAAGAGCAATCCTGAGAAGTGGAGGGAGAGCGGCAGGGGAGTGACCCCTCGCCTTTGGTGAAGAGTAATCTCCGTGGAGCAGTGGGTGGTCAGGTGGGAGTGAGCTAAGTGGGCAGGAAGGTGAGGCAGCAGTGACAGGGGATGCTGGCAGCTTTTCAGGAAGCTCCGTCCTCCAGGGGAGTAGGAAGTGGGTAGAGGGAGGGGTGTTTTTATTTGTGGTAACTGTGGTGTTTGATGGAAACTACTGGAGTGCGTGCACTGTAGGATCAGTAGAGTGGGAGAGGTGTTTGTCAGGGGAGGGTATGGTTGCAGGCCCAGTGTTGTGTCCTTACAGAAGCAGAGGGTTGAGGGCCTCAGCGTGATAGGCTTGGCTGTAAATAGCATGGGCACTCGGCAGAAGGAAGTGTTAGCGTTTGAGTACAGGTGGAATGGGGTCTCAATTTGGGACTGAACTGAGTAACTCTTGGTTTTGGTCCTCAGGTCTGGGTTTCTTAAGTGTTGGCTTCTGTGCTGAGTGCTTCATTCCTGTAAGGGGCAGTCCTGTGTGTTGCAGACGTTTAGCAGACTCTAACCTCCACCTTCAGATGCCAGTAGCATGCTGTCCCTCCCCTAGCCCCCTCCCCAGCGCCGCTGTCTCCAAGACATTGCCAGATGTCCTCTCGGGGACAGAGTCATCCATGAGTGAGAGCCATAGGTCTAAAGGGAGGTTATCTGCTAAAGTTAAGGGTACTTAAGTGTAGCTTTGGGTTGGACTGGGCATTTCAAAAGGTCTCCTGGAAGGGTGGAAAAGGGAGCTTTATGTATACAAATCACTACCTTTTCGTTTCATGGACTGTATCTCCTTTTCCTTTTTTCTAAAATGTTCTTCTTGTGTTTTCTCTACTTAGTATTAGTTCTTGTTTCTCTCACATTCCTTTGGGTCTTCTGAAGGTTTTTTTTTGGTCTCTACTTTGGAAGGCAGAAGTTTGTAAAATGTATCAAGGGTATAACTAAGCAATTTTCAAAATGTAGAAGTAAGTTTCATAAACTGAGCTCTTTTGACAGTAAATCAGATACCTTGGAGGCAAGATTGTATAGAAAAGCCAAATATACAAATAGTACCTGAGTGATGTTGTATATTTTACACATATTTTTGCTTTAAAATAGTAACAGTAATATTCTGTAACTGCTGCAAGATTTGGTTAAACAAAAGAACCCTTGAGGGTAAAAGACACTAAATGTCAGTGAACCTTTGAGTTTAAATTGTTGTTGTTTAGTGCTAAGTCTGACTCTTGCAACCACATGGACTGTAGCCCACCAGGCCCCTCCATCCATGGGATTTCCCAGGTAAGAATACTGGAGTGGTTGCCATTTCCTCCTCCAGGGGATCTTCCCAACCCAAGGATCCAATGTGGGTCTCCTGTATTAGCAGGCGGATTCTTTATCAGGGACGCCCATTGATTTTAAATTTCCTCAGTCTTTCTACTTGTGTCTTCTGAGGTTATTGTCTTCAGTTCTTAAGTTTAACTTTTATGTGACTGTCAGTGGGTACATGAGTACCTCATTGGTTGGAATCTTGGAGAGGAATAGCTGTAATTATCCTCTGTTTCAAAAAATGTTCAAGTTTCAAAAATCTTTAAAAATTTGTTTTGATATATAAACAATCACTTAAGAAACACAGCTTTTGGGAGCTGAAGTTTTGGTTATGTTCGTTCATTTGGATACCTGAAGAAAAAATTTCTCGTCATTGGTTAGAATTTACCACAGTGCTTTTACCAGTCTTGTGCAGTAAGCACTGCTTAACTTTATTTTTATTTTTCTGTAGTATATATTTGGTGTTTCTTTGATTAGATTTTTTAGTCAAAGATTGTGTGTTATTGATTGTAACTTGTTCTGTTTACCCCATTCAGAAGTAGTTCATGGATATCCATATATACCAGTTTATATACATTTTAGAGGTTTTAATGTCCATATGGTATTCCACATTATAAATGTACAATAATACATTTTACTGTTTCTCCCCAGGTGATTAGATTGCCTCATTTTTTGTGGTTTCTTATTTTTTTTAGCATTTTAAACATTATCCTATTGTTTATTGATCTTTTTGTTGGGGTGCACAGACTTTCTAGTTGTGGCACATGGCCTTACTTGCCTGGAGGCATGTCGGATCTTAGTTCACTGATCAGGGATTGAACCCATGTCCCCTGCATGGCAAAGCAGATTCTTAACCATCGGACCACCCTGAATATTGTTGGGTGGAGAAAGATCAATCAGCATTGATTGGTGGAGGCTGTAACTTATGGGAATAAGAGTCAGCAGGTCCACACGTTCTTACACGCTTCCCATTCTGTGAAGTGGTGAGCTTTCCCGTAGTGCGGGTGCTTCAGCAGAGGCGTCTCTGCAGGGCAGGCGGAAGAGTACCCTCGGGTAGATTGGCACCGTGGACGTGGGTGCCCCCTACACGAGCTGGAATACCCACTGTCTGTGGCCCTGGGCGCCGCAGGGGCTGGGCACCCCGTGTCTCTGGGCCCATGGTCCTGTGAGTGACTGAGGGGAGGACAGCCTCCTGCTTTGGGAGGGATGGGGGGGGGACAGGGGGCACGGTCTGGGCTTGCGAGCTGCCAGGCATCCCTCGAGAGGTCTTAAGGTTGTTCACTGGGAAGGACTACTTGTTTCAAAACATCCCTGTGCAGGATATCTGTCCTGATTTGTGTGAATCATTTTAGGACAGATTCCAGCAAAAATGATTTATATCATGGACTGTCTTACTAATTACTGTGTGTAGATGGCTTTTCCTCCACGTTTACCATTGCTGGATATTTTTAATGTTTCAATCTTGCCATTTAGGTAAATGGAAGGTCACTATGATATTAATAATAGATTTTCATGCTTTATTAATAAAGTTTAGTAATTGGCTAAATTTCTCCTTGTTGGTCGTTTACAAAAATTTTCTTAGCTCTTTGACTGTATGTTTTCCAGATGACTTTTAGAACCACCAAGCCAGAGCATTGTCCCTGCTGTTGGGATTTTGATTGGCAGTTTATGGTTTCATGGATTTGGTATTTACAGCCTTTTCATGTGGAAATGCTGACTTTTCAGTTGGATCTTCTTCATATTCTGTAGTTACTTGTTTCTTTATTCAGGTAACATAATTTTAAAGTTTAGCGTATTCTTAAGTTTTTCACAGTCTTCATTGCTATTGAAGAAATAGTATTTATATTGTGCACTGTGTGCCAGGGTTTGTGTCTGTAGTGCTAAATTTGAGTTTTCCACACTTTTGTTCTTTTAGACATTTCTCAATTAGAAATTTATAGATCCTTGTTGTAGGTGTTATAAGTGAAAAAGGAAAAAAGAAAAACCTAAATTATTTTAGGATAATTGAATGTTCCTACTCTGCCTTAAAAGACTTTTAAGTGGGATTCTTAAAGTGTTGATGGAACAGAATTGACTTGAATACTAAAATGAACCTTGTTCCTTAATAGCAAGTTACATAGACTCTCCAGGTTTAATTTTTTATATGCGTAAAATTAGGGTACTCAAAAAGACTTGGTATTATACCTCAGTTCTAATTAATGTAGTTTTTTAAAAATTTGAGATTAATTTGAATTAATTTTCTAAAATTGCTAATTAAAAATAATTGGGTTGAATGCAAAGGAGTTTAATTTACTTTTCTTTAGGTATTTAGAAAATGCATATCATGCTGAATGTCTTCTTTCCAAGTTGCGCATCGTGCCTGTCACTCTGTATAGCAGTGTGCCACTGCTTCCCCTCGCTCTCCGCACAGAGGCCCGCGCACTTACGGTGACTCAGAAGGCCTCATGCCTGCCCCCTCCTCTCCCTTGCTCACCTGGTTTCTCTTCCCTTTCCAGAAGCTCTAGTGAGTCTATACTTTGCTTCTTTACAGGTTTTTCAGACTCTCCGTGTATGTGCCTTCACCGTCTTCCCTCCTTCCCACTGTGTTTTTCAGATCCTGTTTGGTTGCCCTGGGAAGCCGCCTCTGACAGTCAGTCGACTTCCATCTCATGAACTTCCTCAGAACCACCTGCTCACGCTTGCTCACATTTACCTGCTAATGCAGTTGTCTTTTTACTCATCTGTCCCTCACTTCTTGAAGGCACAGACCATACCTGTCGGTGTCAATGATACATTTTAAAGTGATACTCGATCATATTAAGACTTAAGTATAACTGTTAAGCAATTAGATGTTTCATTAATATTTCTGTTGTTTCCTGTTTCTCCTAGGACTGGGCCAATGCAAACGTCAGCAAACAGATCGAGGACACTGTACTGTATGGTTACTATAGTGAGTAAATTTCCATTTCATTTCCTGTCTGGGCTGCTCACCAAAGTGTAGAATAAAGCTACGTATAAACTTTAAATTTTGAGGTTGCGTTTGAGATGACTGTTTCAGCACCAGAAATAAGTAGTATAGAATTCACCTAGTCACCTGGAAGCTTCTGTAAGACACTTTGCTTCATTGAGGTTCACCTGCCACCCTTCTCTGTAGCGGTTTAGTCACGTTAAGTCTCAGCTCTCTGCCTCTGATACCATTGTTTGCTCACCTTCCTTACCACTTTCCCACTTGAAGTGTTGATTTTGAGTATCTGTGTTCCAGAAATTTCTTCTAGGTATTGGCAGTAGTAGAGTGTACTGTCTGGGAGTTTTCAGCATCACCTTTTTTATACTCTACAGAGCCTATTAATCTGGGAGTCATGGGGGATTAGGGGCTTCCCTGGTAGCTCAGCTGGTTAAGAATCCACCTGCGGTGAAGGAGACCCCAGTCCAATTTCTTGGTCGGGAAGATCCCCTGGAGAAGGGATTTCGGCTACCCAGTCCAGTATTCTTGCCTGGAGGATCCCCATGGACAGAGGAGCCTGGTGGGCTGCAGTCCATGGGGTTGCAAAGAGTCCCATGCGACTGAGTGACTAAGCACAGCACAGCACGGTGATCTGGGCCCTTACTCCTTTGTTTCCTCTCTTCCTTCCATAGTGTTGGATTAGGGAAGCTATTTATAATAACCACTTAAATGTTTCCCAAGTTTTTTCTTTGAAAACATATAAATGTGCTTTTTAACAATGTTTAAGTGCTGAATTAGAAAAGGGATATCCTTTTTTTTTGGTCAACAGTGAATCAAGAGGTTGAAAAAAACTTTTGTAGGACACTGGAAAAACATCTGTAGAAGTTTCTGTTGATAGGATGAGTTTTGCAAAGATGTCATTGGATCTTAGTTTAGCTGCTTTGGCTCTTAACTTCGTCTCTTACCTATCTAAAATCTGCAGGACCTATGAAATTCTATTTCTTTGGTGTAGATTTTAGAAATATTTTTATGGTGTTTTAATAAAGAATTCATTATTTCTTATGAATACACTAAATATGTATCATAAAATTTATATTTGACCTAGTAAGTGAAAACTTTTGAAATGCTGTATATTAAGCAGACTATTGCTTTTCGTTACAGATTTACTGCATGCATGTTCAGTCATTCAGTTGTGTCCAACTCTTTGCGACCCCATGGACTGTAGCACACCAGGCTTCCCTGTCCTTCACTATCTCCCAGAGTTTTGCTCAAACTCATGTCCATTGAGTTGGTGATGCCATGCAGCCATCTCATCCTCTGTTGTCCCCTTCTCCTCCTGCCTTCAATCTTTCTCAGCATCAGGGTCTTTTTCAGTGAGTCAGTTCTTTGCATCAGGTGGCCAAAGAATTGGATTTTCAGCTTCAGCATCAGTCCTTCTAGTGAATATTCGGGATTGATTTCCTTTAGGATGGACTGGTTTGATCTCCTTGAAGTCCAAGGTACTCTCAAGAGTCTTCTCTAGCACCACAATTCTAAAGCATCAATTTTTCGGTGCTCAGCCTTCTTTATGGTCCAACTCTCACATCCATACATGACTACTGGAAAAACTGTGACTATATGGACCCTTGTCAGCAAAGTGATATCTCTGTTTTTTAATACATAGTCTAGGTTTGTCATGGCTTTTCTTTCAAGGAGCAAGCAAGCATCTTTTAATCTCATGGCTTGCAGGCACCATCTGCAGTGATTTTGGAGCCCAAGAAAATAAAGTCAGACACTGTTTCCACTGTTTCCCCATCTATTTGCCATGGAAAGTCTAGAGATCTCTTCAAGAAAATTAGAGATACCAAGGGAAGATTTCATGCAAAGATGGGGTCACTAAAGGACAAAAGTGGTATGGACCTAACAGAAGCAGAAGATATTAAGAAGAGGTGGCAAGAATACATGGAAGAACTGTACAAAAAAGATCTTCACGACCCAGACAATCACAATGGTGTGATCACTCATCTAGAGCCAGACATCCTGGAATGTGAAGTCAAGTGGGCCTTAGAAAGCATCACTACGAACAAAGAGAGTAGAGGTGATGAAATTCCAGTTGAGCTATTTCAAATCCTGAAAGATGATGCTGTCAAAGTGCTGCACTCAATATGCCAGCAAATTTGGAAAACTCAGCAGTGGCCACAGGACTTGAAAAGGTCAGTTTTCATTCCAATCCCAAAGAAAGGCAATGCCAAAGAATGCTCAAACTACCACACAATTGCACTCATCTCACATACTAGTAAAGTAATGCTCAAAATTCTCCAAGCCAGACTTCAGCAATATGTGAACCGTGAACTTCGGATGTTCAAGCTGGTTTTAGAAAAGGCAGAGGAACCAGAGATCAAATTGCCAACATCCACTGGATCATGGAAAAAGCAAGAGAGTTCCAGAAAAACTTCTATTTCTGCTTTATTGACTATACCAAAGCCTTTGACTGTGTGGATCATAATAAACTATGGAAAATTCTGAAAGAGAAGGGAATACCAGACCACCTGACCTGCCTCTTGAGAAATCTGTATGCAGGTCAGGAAGCAGCAGTTAGAACTGGACATGGAACAAGAGACTGGTTCCAAATAGGAAAAGGAGTACAACAAGGCTATATATTGTCACCCTGCTTATTTAACCTCTGTGTGGAGTACATCATGAGAAACGCTGGGCTGGAAGAAAGGCAAGCTGGAATCAAGATTGCCAGGAGAAATATCAATAACCTCAGATATGCAGATGACACCACCCTTATTGCAGAAAGTGAAGAGGAACTAAAAAGCCTCGATGAAAGTGAAAGTGGAGATTGAAAAAGTTGGCTTAAAGCTCAACATTCAGAAAACGAAGATCATGGCATCTGGTCCCATCACTTTATGGGAAATAGATGGGGAAACAGAGGAAACAGAGTCAGACTTTATTTTTTTGGGCTCGAAAATCACTGCAGATGATGATTGCATCCATGAAATTAAAAGACACTTATTCCTTGAAAGAAAAGTTATGACCAACTTTGATAGTATATTCAAAAGCAGAGACATTACTTTGCCAACGAAAGTCCGTCTAGTCAAGGCTATGGTTTTTCCTGTGGTCATGTATGGATGTGAGAGTTGGACTGTGAAGAAGGCTGAGCGCCGAAGAATTGATGCTTTTGAACTGTGGTGTTGGAGAAGACTCTTGAGAGTTCCTTGGACTGCAAGGAGATCCAACCAGTCCATTCGGAAGGAGATCAGCCCTGGGATTTCTTTGGAAGGACTGATGCTAAAGCTGAAACTCCAATACTTTGGCCACCTCATGTGAAGTGTTGACTCATTGGAAAAGACTTTGATGCTGGAGCATCAAAGGAGGGATTGGGGGCAGGAGGAGAAAGGGACGACAGAGGATGAGATGGCTGGATGGCATCACTGACTTGGTGGACGTGAATCTGAGTGAATTCCGGGAGTTGGTGATGGACAGGGAGGCCTGGTGTGCTGTGATTCATGGGGTTGCAAAGAGTCGGACACGACTGAGCGACTGGATTGAACTGAACTGAATGGGACTGGGTGACATGATCTTAGTTTTCTGAATGTTGAGTGTTAAGCCAGCTTTTTTCACTCTTCTCTTTCACCGTCAAGAGGCTTTTTAGTTCCTCTTTGCTTTCTGTCATAAGGGTGCTGCTGCTCTTAAGTCGCTTCAGTCGTGTCCAACTCTTTGCGACCTCATAGATGTCAGCCCACCAAACTCCTCTATCCCTGGGATTCTCTAGGCAGGAATGCTGAAGTGGGTTGCCATTTTGGTGTCATCTGAATATCATAGGTTGTTGAGATTTCTCCTGGCAATCTTGATTCTAGTTTGACAGGATATAAATCCCCTCATCAAAACAGTTCTGTGAGTGGGGCCTGTTTCTTTGTGACACTAAACTGCATTTGTGCTGTAAAATGTAACAAGATAAGCCCGATTTCATCTAGGTGCAGTCCAGGTTTATGAACCCTATCTTTTCATTGAACCTCGAGGCTACTGGTTGGTCCGTCATAGTCAAGGGTACAAAGACTTCTACACTGGAGTGTTAATTCAGCAATCTTTCCAGTTTGTTTTATAGAGAGAATTAAGTCTACAGAAAATGATATGTGATAATTTTTCTTAATCCTCTTAAGGATAGTATGTCTCTAATGTCGTTTTAAATGCATGGGGAAAAATTAATCTTTATAAATAAGATGACTTAGGGATTTAGGGTTTGATTCTCTGTACAAATTTGGATTGTAGTGAGAGACTACTTTGGGATAGGAGAGTCACTGATCTAGGAAAGAATTTTGCATGAGAAGCCAAATTATGAAAAAAATAGATTTCCTGATGACTGTGAAATTGAAGCAAGAGAATTTAATTGGTTGTTTTCATAAAGTTACTTAATTCCATTTTAGATGATTGGTAGCTCTTTGACTAGGATGATGACCTACAGCTAAGAATCATAGCTTCTGAGATGGTAACTGTCCTCAAGCCCAGCTGTTTTCCTAGAAATGCTTGATAGTACCTAACTGCCCATTACTTCTCTTCTCCTGCACCCTGAGTGCCACACAGACTCCAGAGAATCCAAAGCGCTATTTTATCTGTTCCCTTCTGTGAGATTCTGTAGTTCATCTAATCTCTGCTAACATACCAACACATTTTCGTTGCCTGACCTTGCCAGGTATTGTGCAAGGCTTTCCCATTCAATGTTTTTGTAGATCTTCAGGAATGTCATTTTGTGGAGGTATTTTCTACACTTTACTGGTGAAGAAATTGATACCTCAAGATGTTACAGATCACCTTGTTAGTGAATGATTAGTCCAGAATGGGCATTATTATAATATTATTATAATGTAAGCTGAAGCTGCTTACCTTTAAGTGAGCTGTCTTATAATAAACTCTTCTGAGGATGTTTGTTACCTATGGGAATGCTTAGCATGGGATCTCTGGGGCAGCTTCAAACATCACCTGGAGGCCTGTGAAATAATAATGGAATACTAGATTACATTCAAAGAGACTCTGATTTATGTTGGCATTCTGTTAACATCACCACTCTTACTATCAGAAAAGCACTTATGTATGGGAGGGATGGAAGGCTTGAGGTGCTGGTTTCAAGTTTCCCCAAAATTGCTGATTCTCTCTTGAGACCTCAAGTTTTATTACTAGTAACAAATACTGTCACTTGCTTTTTTTGAAGTGACAGGTTCACTTTGTTCATTTCTGAGAGAGTCACCTAATACTCTAATCTGGATTACTATTGCTTTTCTGTCCTTTGTTCTTTCAAGCAAAAATGATACTATTTGAGAAAAAGTGCCTAGTGTAGCTCACAGCTGAAATAGCACGAGTGGTTCTCACAAGAATGCTGGATATGTACTTCCTTAAACAGAACTTGAAACAGATGAGCACTCATGGGTGGACATCTCAGAAGTATTTCTGCTTAAGGGTACTTTCCTGATTACAGGTGCCCCACGCTGGTGAGTGCTAGGGGATGAAGAATGTAGGAACTGCTAGTGGAAAGAGAAATAGTGTCTTAACATTGTCATGAAGATGATTTTATGTGTGGATACCCTTCTGATCTGTGCTGATCCTGAGGTCTTGAAACCACATTTTTAAAGAAACTTCTGTTGTATTAATAGAACTTTGGGTGTTTTTTTCTGGAAACTTTGTGGAAGTGAATCCTGCTGCAGATACCTCAGCTGCTGATTGGTTGTTACCAGGCTGTGTTAACTGAAGCTGCCTACAAAGACAGCTTCCTGGAGCTCACAGAAGGCTGGGAGGGTAGAATAGCTTGTGTGTGTGTGTGTGCACACGCATCCATGCTTAGTCACTTCAGTCATGTGTGATTCTTTGCAACCCTGTGGACTGAAGCCCACCAGGCTCCTCTGTCCATGGAATTCTCCAGGGAAGGATACTGGAGTGGGTTGCCATGCCCTCCTCCAGGGGATCTTCCTGACCCAGGGATTGAACCTCCGTCTCTTATGTCTCCTGATTGTCAGGCAGGTTATTTACCACTGGTGCCACCTGGGAAGCTGGTGAATTGCCTACTTCTGCCCCTTTAACCTGTACTCGTGTTGACCCTGTACTCAGAAGAAGACTGTCTCATCAGAGGATGTAGTGCCCACCCCAGAAACATTGACTCATTTTTCTTTTCCTTTTGAATATTTTTGTTTATTCATCTTTGCCTTCAGATTTCTTTGATGTTTTCTTTTAAAGCTTCTCTTGCCTGAGTCTTTGGCTCTCAGTTCTGTTTTGGTGTCACATTTGAGCCTCTTATCTTTTAACTCCTCTGTATATGCTTAGCCTTTTATCTGAGTTCTGTTTGGCCTCTAATTAATTTTTATCTTTAAATTCTTTCTTTTTATTTATTATAATTAATTGTAAATGTTTTTCTCTCTTCTGTGACTGTTCTTGAAATTTTTAGTTTTAATTCTTTCACCATCTACTTTCCTTTAGCTTCTTTTAAGTGAATTTCCCTTTTACTTAATCATTTTTCTTTATGCATGTTTTGATTTTGCTGTGAATGCCGGGCGGTTTAGACGCAGGGAAAGCCCAAACCAAGAGACGGGGTGTTCAAGGCTGCTGTGCTGGCATGTCTGTAGTTGTCCTGTCACTTGCTTCTAGCGACCCTGTCTCCTCTTGATGCTGATTTTTGGGCTGGTTTTTTGTGTGTGTGTACATAAAAATTGAATCATATCCTGTGTGTGGTTTCCTATTTGGCCTCTTCAGTGCTCAGTGTTACATTTGAAAGTCATCCATGTTGTTGCAGATGTCAGAGCCTTGTTGATTGCCATTGCTGTGTAATGCTTCCTTGTAGCCATGTACCGTGGTTTATGCACACTCCTGTTGGTGACTAGCTGGCTTGTCTAGCATTTGGCCATTCCCAGTGCTGATGCTGGGAGACTCTTGCATATATGTGTGTGGGGCGTGGGTGCATGTATACTGCATTGTTTCCATTTTATGGGTGCTCTTTTTCTAACAACACCACACAGATTATTTAATAAATTCTCACTTTTTGCTATTAGGGAATTCTGTAGTGGAAATGGCACCCCACTCCAGTACTCTTGCCTGGAAAATCCCATGGACGGAGGAGCCTGGTGGGCTGCAGTCCATGAGGTCGCTAAGAGTCAGACACGACTGAGTGACTTCACTTTCACTTCTCACTTTTATGCATTGGAGAAGGAAATGGCAACCCACTCCAGTGTTCTTGCATGGAGAGTCCCAGAGATGGGGGAGCCTGGTGGGCTGCCGTCTACGGGGTCGCACAGAGTTGGACAAGACTGAAGCGACTTAGCAGCAGCAGCAGCAGTGGAAACAGAGTTTGCCAAGAGTGTGCGAATTTAGGTGAATTAAATTATAGAACTGGGACGAATAAGATTGACCAGGGTTTCAAACTGAAACCTTGCACCTCAGATTTGAACTTGAACCCACACATCCAGGCTCAAACCGAACCAAGACCAAGACTGGGGCTTGTACTCATGATCTTCTAGTTGAGATCATGATATTCCTGGTCTCAGGACTTAACAAAACTCAGGGTCTTGGTGTCTCGTCATGGAAAGAACTCAGTGGGAGCCAGAGTGACAGGTAAGAAGTGGATTTATTTCAAGAGAAACACACTCCACAGACCGTGTGTGCCATCTCAGCAGGTGAGGGCAGCCCCAGGGTGTGGGATGGTGTTTTATAGGGGTAGGTAACTTCCTAGGATAATGAGTACTGGGAGGGGTAGTCTAGCTGTTTGGGGAAGGGCCAGAGATTTCCAGGATTGAGCCACCGCCCAGTTGTGTTAACGCTCTGGTCAGCCTTAGAAGGTTGCAGTGCCTGTGGGTGTGCCAGTTGGTCTGCGGTGGGTTGCAGTGAGCATACACTAAGACTCAAGGTGTAGTGGAAGCGGACTCATCTGTCATCTTGGACCTGTTTAGTTCTAATCGTTTTATGTTGTATTCTCAGGCCATGTCATTCTTTTAAAGGCTGTGCCCTGCTTCCTTCCATCCTGTTTCAAAACTCTTCCTGTGGCAGGCTTTTTTGGAGCATCTAAGAGAGTTTCCCACATGGCACTAGTGGTAAAGACCCTGCCTGCCAATGCAGCAGACGTAAGAGACACGGGTTCGATCGTTGGCTCAGGAAGATCCCCTGCAGGAGGGCGTGGCAACCCACTGCAGTATTCTTGCCTGGAGAATGCTGTGGTCAAAGGAGCCTGGCGGGCTACAGTCCACAGGGTTGCAAAGAGTCGGATATGACCCAAGTGACTTAGCACACACACAAGAGAGTTTTTAGGACACTTTTCCTCTCTCCTGGTTGGTTAGTTGCTGAACACTTGGAGCAGGAGTTTATGCAGTTACTCTGAACTTGCTGTGTAATCTGTGAATCGTGCCGGGGTACCCTGAGGTCCCTTCACTTCTCTCTGGCTTCTCCACGTGTGTGATGAGGCTGGAGCAGTGCCTCTGCACCATGCTAGGAGTGTGAGACGTGTGAGTGCTGAGCAGGTGTCACTGCTCTGCACACCTCTCTTGAACTTCGTATCTGTGTCCAGTGGTCCACTTGACAGTTTCTACCAAAAAGTTCACATCTCAAACTTAACATTTCTAGAACAGCTGGTCCTCAAGTTGTTAATATTCGATAAATTTCCTGGTGGTCAGTGAATTCAGTTGCTTAGTCATGTCCGACTCTTTGAGATCCCATGAACCGCAGCACGCCAGACCTCCCTGTCCATCACCAACTCCCAGAGTTTACTCAAATTCATGTCCATTGAGTTGATGATGCCATCCAACCATCTCATCCTCTGTTGTCCCCCTCTCCTTCTACCCCCAATCTTTCCCAGCCTCAGGGTCTTTTCAAATGAGTCAGCTCTTTGAATCAGGTGGCCAGAGTATTGGAGTTTCAGCTTCAACATTAGTCCTTCCAATGAACACTCAGGACTGATCTCCTTTAGGATAGACTGGTTGGATCTCCTTACAGTCCAAGAGATTCTCAAGAGTCTTCTCCAACACCACAGTTCAAAAGCATCAATTCATTGGTGCTCAGCTCTTTATAGTCCAACTCTCACATCCATACATGAGTACTGGAAAAACCATAGCCTTGACTACTGAGTTACTTCAGTCCATAAACCATCTTTGACTTTATTTTTTCACAAGTTGTATCAGATATGTATAATGTTCTCTTGTGCTTGGCTTTAAAAATTTATCCAGAATCTGGGACTTCCCTGGTGGCCTAGTGGTTAAGATTCCAGGCTTTCACTACCATGGCCCTGGGTTTGATCCTATCAGGGATCTGAGATCCTACTAGTTGCAAGTGTGGCCAAACAAAACAAAACATTTATCCATAACGTGACCACTTTTTAGTACTGTCTTAATCAGTTCGGGTTGCTATAACAAAAACGTTGCAGACTAGGTGACTTAGCAACAGACATTTATTTCCGTCTGTTCTGGAAGCTGGGAAACTTAAGATCAGGGTGCTGACAGTGTGGAGTCTGGTGAGGACTTGCTTCCTGTTTGCAGATGCTGGTCTTCCTGTTGTGTCCTGACACAGCAGAGAGAGCAGGCTCTCTCATGTGCCTTCTGTCTTGCCCTGATTCTGTTCACGAGGGCGCCACTCTCATGACCTGAAAACCTCCCGCCTTCAAACACCAACACACTGGGGTTAGATTCAGTGTGTGAATTTTGGGGAGACAGAAATGGTCCATAGCACTGTGTATATGAGAGGGATAATTTGTACTTCCACATTAAGAGTGTATGATCTGGCTGGGATTGTGACTTCACACATGGCCAAGTAAGAAGGTTGACAGAGCCTCTCCCCAAAAAGCAATACAGAATTGACAAAAGAACAACTTCAGTGCTTTGGAAATCAACCAGAGGACTGTTTATACTTGCAGACTGGTAAGGACAGTGGTTAGTGTGTAATAGTTTGGACTAGGTCTGTTGCCTTCCTTCTAACCACTTCTTCCCTCCTCAGCTTGAACTGAATGAGAATAAAAATACTGCATGTCAAAACTTACGAGGTGCAAGTAAGAGAAAACTTGATAAATTCTACTTTATCAAAATTAAAAATGTGGCCTTTCAAAAGACAGTTTAAAAAAATGAAGTCACAGACACAATATTTGCAAATCGTATGTCATATAAGGCTTGTATACAGAATGTAATACCAATTCTTACCAATCACTAATTAGACAGTTAAAAATTAGCAAAGTATTTGAGCATACTTTCATCAATAATGATTTCTAAATTGCTTGTAAGCACATAAAAAGATGTTCAGCATTGTTAATCATTATGGAAATACAGATTAAATCCCCAGTGAGATACTGCTGCACACCCACTAGAATGACTATCTCAGTTCAGGCTCTGTAACAAAATACCACAGACTGGATGACTTAAACATGTATTTCTCACTGTTGTAGAGGCTGGGAAGTGTAAGATCATGGTGCCAACAGATTCAGTTCCTTTCTTGCCTTGCAGAGGGCTACCTTCTTGCTGTGTCCTCACATGGGGACTGGGGGAAGGAGAGGGAGACAGAGACCAGCCCTCTCTTCCTTTTTACCCTAAACACTCAGATCATGCCGTGGAGTCCTACTCAGGACTTGATCTAATCCTGATTGCTTGCCAAAGGTCCCACCTCCAGATACCATCACATTGGAGGTTAGGGCTTCAACCTGTGCATTTTGGGGCAGACCTACAGTTCATAATGGCTGTAATAAAAACCAGATACTATCCAAGTATTGACAGATCTAGAGAAATTAGAAAGTTCAAACACTGCTGTTGGAAATGTCAGATGGTGTGTTGGGTTGAAAAGCAGTTTTCAACTTTCCTAAAAAGTTGAGCTGGAATCAAGATTGAACGGAGAAATATCAGTAACCTCAGATATGCAGATGGCACCACCCTTATGGTAGAAGATGAAGAGGAACTAAAGAGCCTCTTGATGAACGTGAAAGAGGAGATTGAAAAAGCTGTCTTAAAACTCAACATTCAAAGAAAGAAGATCATGGCATCAGGTCCCATCACTTCAATGCAAATAGATGAGGAAACAGTCATAGACTTTATTTTTTGGGGGGCTCTAAAATCACTGTAGATGGTGATTGCAGCCATGAAATTAAAAGACGCTCCTTGGAAGGAAAGCTATTACCAACCTAGACAGCATATTAAAAAACAGACATTACTTTGCTGACAAAGGTCCATATAGTGAAAACTGTGATTTTTCTAGTGGTCACATTTGGATGTGAGAGCTGGATCATAAGAAAGCTGAGTGCTGAAGAATTGATGCTTTTGAACTGTAGTGTTGGAGAAGACT
This sequence comes from Capricornis sumatraensis, assembly GCF_032405125.1. Taxonomy (NCBI): domain Eukaryota; kingdom Metazoa; phylum Chordata; class Mammalia; order Artiodactyla; family Bovidae; genus Capricornis; species Capricornis sumatraensis. Next base: position 11,286,534 of record NC_091079.1, read on the forward strand.
CATGAGAGTTCCTTGGACTACAGGGAGACCAAACTAGTCTATCCTAAAGGAAATCAGTCCTGAATATTCATTGGAAGGACTGATGTTGAAGCTGAAACTCCAATACTTTGGTCACCAGATGAGAAGAACTGACTCATTTGAAAAGACCCTGATGCTGGAAAAGATTGAAAGCAGGAAGAGAAGGGGATGACAGAGGATGAGATGGTTGGATGGCATCACCAACTCAATGGACATGAGTTTGAGCAAGCTCTGGGTGTTGGTGATGGAGACAGAGGCCTGGCATCCTACAGGCTTTGTGACCATGGGGTCACAAATAGTCGGACAGGACTGAATTGAACTGAACTGAAAATGTTAAATTTTTTAGTTTAGACTATGTGATCCAGCAGTTACACTTCAAGGAATACGCTCAAGAGAAATGGATATAATGTCCACACGAAGATATATATGCAAATTCCACAGCACCATTTTTCATAATAGCACAGAACTGGAAAGAATCCACATGTCCAGCAACTAGTGAGTGTTTAAGTGAAATGTGTTCTGTGTGTGCAGTGTAAGTTAGGGGTCGGCAAACTGGCATTCCTGTTTTCTGGCCACTTTCATGCTGTAACATCAGAGCTCAGTGGGTGTGACAGAGATGTATAGGCTGCAGAGCTGAGATAAGATCTGACTCTTCACAGAAAAAAAGAAGAAAACTCTCTTAGCCCCATGCTTAGGAAAAGAAGCCAGATGCAAAAGACTACCTTTTGTTTAATTACCTCAATATGAAATGTCCAGAAAAGGCAAGTCTCTGGAGACAGAAAGCAGATGAGTCCTCGCCTCAAACTAGGAGTTGGAGTGTGGTTAATTGCAAATGGCACAAAGCAGCTTGTTTGAGGTACTGGAAATGCTCTAAACATGGATCATAGTGCTAGTTACTCAAGTGTATACATTTACTAAAAACCATTGAATTGTGAACTTAAAATTTGTGCATTTTCTGATATGTCAGTTTTATTACAAAGTTGTTGGGGAAATATTTAATGAGCAGATACAGGTGAAGAGTATAGCACAGTGCTGGATATATGATAGGCTGTTAGTGCAGGACAGCTGCTATTATTATGACCTAAAACTTGAGGGGACTTGCGTTTTTATGATTTCTGTTTTCTAAAGTTAGAATCATATGTGAAAAATGAGGCTGAAAAGTTATGAATTACCAAGGTTTATAAACTGGAATGTGGTTCTTTGTGTATCACACAACATGGCTTCCAAGAATTGTCAGTTAGTAACGCTAATCTGCATTATGTCTATGTATGTACTGTTTATGTGTATTTTATGTGTTGGTATTTCAGCTAATGTTTCTAAGTAGCTTTGGCGTCAACAGTGTAGTCATCATTAGTTCCTACACAATTGTGCGTTACATTGTAAATTGCTTAGCCTTTTCCCTGAGTGTATAATTTAACATTTTAACAGTTTCTTGTTATAAAAATAGCATTGCAGCATAAACCTTGGAATTAATTTGAGAGAGGAAACAACCAACCAAAATAGTCCTTAAGAGAAACGATTGTTCTTCAGACCATGTCAGATGATGTATTTTAAGTCAGAACCTATAAATGATGTTATTCTGAGAGTTCTGTACTGTCAGATCGTGCATCGGAATGTTTTAATCACTTTGCTGTGTTACCAGCAATGGTGCAGATGATCTCTTGTGTAACAAATTGCCTCCAAGCTTCTTAGTTTAACACTGCAGATGGATGTTATCTCACGTCCCTGTGGGTCAGGGGTCCAGATGCAGCTGTCAGCAGGGACAGTGGTGTCCCAGGGCATGGGCAGAGGTGGCCTCAGCCCTGGGCTGTCTGTGTTCAGCAAAGGCAGCTTTTGCCGCATGCACTTTCCATAGGGCAGCTCATAACATGGGAGCAAGCAAGATGGAAGCCAGAGTTTTTTAGTCACTCATCCCCCTCTTTGTTCATACTCTGTTACCAGCAGTGAGTCTAGTCCAGCCCACACCCAGAGGCAGGGCATGAGTATCAGAGATGTTGGCCATTTTAGAGGCCGCCTGCCACAGCTGTTTTGCAAATGTTGACAGCTTTGTTATTTATTCAACACGTAATACTTTTATACTTGCAGAATATTTATTAAGCAGACAAGGTATGAGATTTGAAGCCAGCGTTTTGCAGTCCCCTATGTGCCTTTCCCCGATGCCATCTCCTCCCCAACCCCTTAGAAATAAACACTGTTTAAATTCAGTCTGTGTTAATTCCTTGCTTGCCTTATAGTATCACCATGCTATATCCTTATACTTTTGAACTGTATGTGGAATTATTTGCTTGTTTTCATTCAAGTCACGTGTCCCTAGGATTCACACATGTTACTGCATAAGATGCACTTTATTATCATTGTGTGTAACTATATGCTGCATGGTGATCATTCTGGACATTTGGACAGTGGAATCAATGGGTCATAAGTCATGTGCAGCTTCAACATCCTAAGTAGTGCACCATCATTTTTCTAAATGTACCAGTTTAAGTCCTGTTAGGAGGCTGTACTCTTTCTAGTTGTTCTGGACCCAGAACTTTGATATCACCATGTATTTGTAGTTTTTGCCAGTTTGGCAAATGTGAGGTGATCATTCACTAATCTGCATTTCTCTTATTTGGAAATGAAGTTGCATATCTTTTAACATTTATTGGCTTTTTTAGCTTTCTGGTTCAAGTACACTTCGGCAGTTGAGATGTGTTTTTGTTACTTATTTAAGATTCTTTTTAATGTACTCTGAGTAGTTTAATTTAGTGATTCTAAATATTTTCTTTTCCCCACTAGAAGTAACCTGTGTGAGAGGAGGGAAGATGTGAGCTCTGATCCATGACCCCAGAATGATGCCTGGAACATATTCAGTAGATGTTTGGTGAATTGAATGCATTTGTCAGGGAAGATAATCATGTGAAGTTTGTTTCATATTTTCATTCTTCTAAGTGATGTGTTCCATGAATAGATTGTTCTTAACCCATCTTTGCATTCCTTGGATAATGCTAGGTTGGTCATGGTGGTGGCTTTTTGGGTTTGTTTTTTTAATTTTTTTGCTAGATTTCATTTGCTGCCATCTTGTTTAGGATTCTTTTAAAGCTTGATTCAGAGGTGAAACTGGCCTGTGATTTTCCTTTATCGTTTTCTCATCAGGTTTGAATATGAAGATTCTGCTGGTTTGCTAAACTGAATCGAGAGGTGCCCTTTCCATGTTTAGAGAGTGCCGTGAACCACCTAGCACTACCATGTGGTTCTTTCCTCCCATGATCTGTTTACGTGTTACTGGTCACCAGGGAATGGATGTGAGCATAGTGGTTTGTACTAGTATTCCTTGTGACCCTTTCACAAAACTGTCACTCTTCAAACCCTGCAGCTGAACTTGGCTGGTTTTAGAATTCTTTATAGCCATATGGGAATACTTCCAGCAAGGATGAAAACAGTGGTTTCATCGAATTGTTGTTAGTTGATGTTGTTAATCACTAAGCCAGTAAGTTGTGTCCAACTCTTTCTAGACCTCATGGGCCTTAGCCTGCCAAACTCTTTCTGTCCATGGGATTTCCCAGGCGAGAATACTCCAGCAGCTTGCCAACTTCTCCAGAGGATCTTCCTGACCTTTGGATCGAAGCTGCTGCTTCTGCATTGGCACACAGGTTGTTTACCACTGAGCTATCATAGAAGCCCTTTCATCAAATTAGGAGGCATGGTTTATATCTGACAATAACAGGCAAGTTTGGCCTTGGAGTACAAAATGAAGCAGGGCTAAGGCAGACAGTTTGCTGTGAGAATGCAGTGGCACACACCTTCGTAGCAAACACCCTCTTCCAACAACACAAGACATGACTCTACACGTGGATATCACCAGATGGTCAACACCAAAATCAGATTGATTATATTCTCTGCAGCTGAAGACGGAGAAGCTCTATACAGGCAGCAAAAACAAGACTGGGAGTTGACTGTGGCTCAGATCATGAACTCCTTATTGTCAAATTCAGACTTAAATTGGGGAAAACACTAGACCATTCAGGTATGGCCTAAATCAAATTCCTAATGGGCACACATTGGAAATGACAAATAGATGCAAGGGGTTAGAACTGATAGACAGCGTGCCTGAAGGACCGTGGACAGAGGTTCGTGACATTGTACAGGAGGCAGGGATCACGACCATCCCCAAGAAAAAGAGATGCAAAAAAGGCAAAATGATTGTCTGAGGAGGCCTTTCAAATAGCTGAGAAAAGAGAAGTGAAAAGCAAAGGAGAAAAGGAAAGATGTACCCATCTGAATGCAGAGTTCCAAAGAATAATAAGGAGAGATCAGAAAGCCTTCCTCAGTGAACAATGCAAAGAAATACAGGAAAACAATAGAATGGGCAAGGCTAGAAATCTCCTCGAGAAAATTAGAGATACCAAGGGAACATTTCATGCAAAGACGGGCACAATAAAGGACAGAAATAGTATGGACCTAACAGAAGCAGAGGATGTTAAGAAGAGGTGGCAAGAATACACAGAAGAACTTTACAAAAGAGATCTCAATGACCCAGATAACCACGGTGGTGTGATCACTCACCTAGGGCCAAACATCCTACAATGCGAAGTCAAGAGGGCCTTAGGAAGCACCACTACAAAGCTAGTGGAAGTGATGGAATTCCAGGTGAGCTATTTCAGATCCTAAAAGATGATGCTGTTAAAATGCTGCACTCAATGTGCCAGCAAATTTAGAAACTCAGCAGTGACCTTAGGACTGGAAAAGGTTAGTTTTCATTCTAATCCCAAAGAAAGGCAGTGCCAAAGAATGTTGAAACTGCCGCACAATTACACTCATGTTATATGCTAACAAAGTTATGCTCAAACTTCTCCAAGCGAGGCTTCAACAGTATGTGAACTGAGAACTTCCAGATATTCAAGCTGGATTTAGAAAAGGCAGAGAAACCAGAGTTAAATTGCCAACATCCGTTGGATCATAGAAAAAACAGCAGAATTCCAGAAAAACTAATTCTGCTACATTCACTATACCAAAGCCTTTGACTGTATGGATCACAGTAAACTGGAAAATTCTGAGAGAGATGGGAATACCAGACCACCTGACATGCAGATCAAGAAGAAACAAATGATTGGTTCAAACTTTGGAAAGGAGTACGTCAAGGCTGTGTATTGTCACCCTGCTTATTTAACTGCTATGCAAAGTACATCAGGCGAAATGCCAGGCTTAATGAAGCTCAAGCTGGAGTTAAGATTGCTGGGAGAAATATCAATAGCCTTAGATAAGCAGATGATACCACCCTTCTGGCAGAAAGCAAAGAGGAATTAAAGAGCCTCTTGATGAAAGTGAAAGAGAAGAGTGAAAAAGCTGGCTTAAAACTCAGCATTCTGAAAACTAAGATCATGGCATCTGGTCCCATCGTTTCATGGCAAATAGATGGGGAAACAATGGAAACAGCGAAAGACTTTATTTTGTTGGGCTCCTAAATCACTGTAGATGGTGACTGCAGCCATGAAATTAAAAAACGCTTGCTCCTTGGGAGAAAAGCTATGACCAACCTAGACAGCATATTAAAAAGCAGAGACATTACTTTGCCAGCAAAGGTCTATCTAGTGAAAGCTATGGTTTTTCCAGTAGTCATGTATGAATATGAGAACTGGACCATAAAGAAGGCTGAGCGCTGAAGAATTGACACTTTTGAACTGTAGTATTGGAGAAAACTCCCAACAATTGTGGTGTTCAGAGTCCCTTGGACTGCAAGGGGATCAAACCATTCAATCGTAAAGGAGATTAGTCCTGAACATTCATTGGAAGGACTGATGCTGAAGCTGGAGCTCCAATACTTTGGCCATCTGATGTGAAGAACTGACTCATTGGAAAAGACCCTGATGCTGGGAAAGACAGAAGGCAGGAGGAAAAGGGGATGATAGAGGATGAGATTGGATGGCATCACCGACTCAATGGACATGAGTTTGAGCAACCTCCAAGAGATGGTGAAGGACAGGGCGGCCTGGCATGCTGGAGTCGATGGGGTTGCAAAGATTTTCACACCACTGTGTTACTGAACAACAGCAGATGTTGGTCTCTTTATTCAGTGATCAGGCAACAATACCTCTCATTTTAGCTGGAGGGCCTGGTGTTTATTAAAGGGCTGCTGATTATCAGGGGAAGTATGTTTCAAACCTGTACTAGGTCGCTCATCACGACGTTGCCGTGTTCAGGGGCACAGACTAACTGAGCTTCATCTACTGACCGCTCCCAGACAGGACCACGAAGGACGTGACAGCTCAGGGCTGAATGTCTGGGTTACCCCATTTCTCCTGCAACATTCTATGCTGGTGTGAACAGATTGGAAATAAATGGCTGGAATGGTTTTTCAGTCTCTCTTAAAGTAAGACTGGAGAGAGGTACCCAGGCTGGTGTAGCAGCATTATGCAGGGCCTCCGCTCGCTTCCCTCTGCTCTCCATCCTTAGTACCTGATTCCTACCTTGAGGCCACCACAGAGACCAGAGACGTGGCTGGAATCTAAGCTGTCATGTGTACAATTCAGGCAGAAAGTCGAAGGAAGAAAGACAAAACGGAGAGTGAGCTGAAAGGAAAATGGGTGTTGTGTGTGCAGCTGGCAGTGTTGACCCCAGATTGCTTCAACTGGGCCAGTGGGATAATTTTAGAAGGCTTTTAGAGTTCCCAGAATATCTTAATACTTTGACCATCTAAAACAAAAAGCTTTGTAATGATTAATTATGCTATTACAGTATTGACTGAGCTATTCTATGTCTCAGATTTCTCATTGATAGTCGGGAGGGATAAAGAATGTCTAGAAATTCCAAAGCCTGATTTGTCCAAGTTAATTCTTATGTGAGTTACAGTTTAAAAATGCAGTTTTCAAAAGATACATTGTTTGCTTTGTGTGTATTTAAAACATCCTAAGAATTATCATGTATTCTTTGCCTCAGTTTTTGTCTGGCTTTATGAGAGTTGATGGCTTTCTGTTCACTTGTTTTTGCTAGTTTTATTTTTAAAAAATAACTTGTTTTATGAGTTTAATTTCTGCCGATTTCTGTAGATGTGAGGTTTAAAATTTCTTTTTTAGTATTTTTTTTTATTTTAGTGGGACTATTAAACCAAAAAGTCTGTTTATCTTTTACTTGTTAGTAGCAATCTTTTAACAAAAACTGCTACAAGTAAAATGTATTTTATAAAGATGTCAGGATTTGAGAGTGTCATTCCTGTTGGAGTTAAGAATAATTTTCCTTTGAAAATAGCTATCAGTTTGAAGTATAACTTTAAAAGAATCAGTTTCTCTGTTTCGTGATAGCATTTTTTTCGTTTACAGATATACAGTACTAACTTGGCATTAGAACTGATCTGAAACACATGAAAATATTAATGTATTTTTAGTTTCCTTCTTTACAGTTTAACATTTACATGCTAAAGGAAAAAATCTTTTTAAAGGACACTGAAAAAGAGCAGTCCGATTATAAGCAAATGGCTTAGGATGTGACGTCAGGGCAGCCCTGCACAGACCAGTATCCTAGAGTCTCCAGAACTGTGTTTTTTCCCCACTTCCTTCCTCAGGTGTCAGTTCCTAGAAACTTGTTCTGGATATTCTTACCAGCAACGTATGAGATTTTTGGTTGCTGTTCATCTTCATGTCTCTTTATAGTCAGTAACTGCCCTCAAATACTTTTTTGACTTGCTTCATAATAAGCCAGTTTTGCTAGTTCTGGAACTTCTTTAAGATGTACTAGAAGGTACTAGAAGGTGTTGGCTTCTCTGTGGCTCAGCTGGTAAAGAATCCGCCTGCAATGTGAGAGACCTGGGTTTGATCCCTGGGTTGGAAAGATCCCCTGGAGAAGGGAAAGGCTACCCACTCCAGTATTCTGGCCTGGAGAATCCCATGGACTGTATCCGTGGGGTCACAACGAGTCGGATGTGACTGAGCGGCTTTCAGAAGGTGAACATCTTCCAGTGTCTGTGCTGTTTTATTCAGCCTAAGGTCTGTGAGGTCCATCCTTATCACAGGTATTCATAGTTTTTCCTTTTTTATTGCCGTTTGTATGACTGTACCACTCACCTTATCTGTTCACCTGTGGATGGACATTTGGGTCATTTCCAGGTTTTGATCACTATTAATAATATTGCTGTCAACTTTCTTGTTGTGAATCAGACTCGATAGTTTCCCTCTTGCATATCTTCAGGGGGACCTGCTTATGTGGCTGACCCTTGACCTGGAAACCTGGCCCTTGGCTGTCACCTGATAGTCCTAATTGATCAGTGGATATATACTGCTGAATACAGAATCATGCAGTCCAGCTTGTTTATAGATTGTTTGTGCTGTGACTTACGGTACAGCTGCTGTCCTTCTTGGTACTGTACTTGTGGTAATCTTAACTTGTCACTCAGGCAGTTGTGCCTGCATCATAGATCACCAGTAAGAACCCTGGACTCTGCCCCTCAGGCAGGCTTCTCTGGGCAGAAAGACTTTGCACGTGCCGCCGCACTTCATTGCTGCAGGAGTGGAACTGTCTGGGTATATGGTGGGTATGTGTTAACTTGGTGAGAAACTGCTAGACAGTTCTCCACAGGGTTGTGCTTATATAGTCCCTCTTGGAAAGCATGGGAAAGTATATTGTTCTGCATTCTTGTCAGTACTTGGTATTGTCGGTTTAATTGTAGCCATTCTGGTGTCTGTAGCCTCTCATTATGTGCTTAGTTTGCATCTCCCTAATGACTAGTAATTATGAAAGTAAAGAAAGTGACGTTGCTCAGTCTTGTCCTACTCTTTTTGACCCCGTGGACTGTAGCCTACCAGGCTCCTCCATCGATGGGATTTTCCAGGCAAGAATATTGGAGTGGGTTGCCATTGCCTTCTGCAGGAGATCTTTCTGACCCAGGGATTGAACCCAGGTGTCCTTCATTGTAGGCAGACACTTTACTGTCTGAGCCACCAGGAAATAATGATGGCGCCTTGTTAATCATGCTTATTGGCCACTGAATACTGGGAATGCTTATGAAATAGTCATTGGGCTCTGTGCCTGTCAAGGCCAAGGCCACCAAGCAGTAGACACACGGACATGCTGAGGCTGAAGCCAGACCTTACTGCATCTGTCAGTTTATCAAGCTTGGCATATGGCTATCAGCCCAGTAAACTCTGTTATAATTCAGGGTTTTTCCTATTCTTAACAAATTATTTGATTATTTCAGTCCTAATACTGATATAGTGTTTAGGGTGATGTATAGTACTTTCCCTTTTATGTTTAAGTGTTTGAAGCTTTTTGTTGGTCAGTTGCTCAGTTCTCTCTGACTCTTTGCAGCACGCCAGGCTTCCCTGTCCTTCACATCTCCTGGAGTTTGCTCAAACTCACGTCCATTGAGTCAGTGATGCCATCCCACCATCTTATCCTCTGTCGTCCCCTTTTCCTCCTGCCCTCAATCTTTTCCAGCATCAGGGTCTTTTCCAGTGAGTTGGCTGCTTTCATCAGGTGATCAAATATTGGAGCTTCAGCATCAGTCCTTCCAGTGAATATTCAGGATTGATTTCCTTTAGGATTGACTGGTTTGATCTCCTTGCAACCCACAGGACTCTTCAAGAGTCTTCTCCAACACCATAGTTCAAAAGCATCAGTTCTTCAGAGCTCATCCTTCTTCATGGTCCAGCCAGTATTTTGGTACTTTTTTGAATACTTGTTTATTTCCACTGGCTCTTAGATTTGTAATAAAAATGTTAATTCTGGCTATTCTCTGGTTTATAGTAGAAACATCAGTATTCATTACCCTTAAATATTTACTGTCATTTTTAGTTTCTTACAATATTAAGAGGCTGCATAGATGTCACAAAGTATTTGTAGTGCCAAAATTCAGTATGCTGACAGTCATGTTGTGATTGGGCAGTATAAATTAACTCTGACCTTTCTATCAATTATTTAGAGTCTGGTTTGTTCTGAGGGTTTTTTTTTTTTTTTTTTTAACTATGTTGCATTTAGTGGGGGCTGTTTCATAAGTGACTTCCAGAAAAATGAAACAGTGCTAGCTACTATTTAGATCATGTTTAAAAATTCTGTAATTTATACAGTCATTCTTCCCAAGAGAATGAGTAATTTAGCTTTATTATACATTACTAACAATAGTTTTAATTTGTTAGTAATTTAAGTATTATATATTACTAACAAACCTTTAATAATACTCTTTTTGGATAAAGGAGTATAATGATCCTCATCCTGTGGTTCCTTTATATAATTTGATATTCACTATTTCCCATGAAGTAGTGTATGAAAATAAATGTAAATACACAGATTTCTTAGGTTTCTTGAGACTGAAAAATTGTTCATGTTGTTTTTATATTAAATACTGTATGTATAGCTGTTGAAATTTCAACTTCTATGTTGAATTAAAAACAATACTTTGATTGACTACTGGTTGAAAGTATCTCAAATCTAATGTTATTTTAAAGCAGATAAATAGAACTTCATATCACTTAACTTTGAATCTGATTTTACTGTTTCTTGCATTTTCTCTGTCCTGAGTTTTATTTTCATAAGGTCAGTTTCATAACATTGCATATTTTAAGCTCTTGCTCAGTCTCTGGGTCGTGTCTGACTTGTCGTGATGCCAGGCTTCCCTATCCTTCGTCATGTGGAGTTTGCTCAGATTCGTGCTCATTGAGTGGATGATACCATCTAACCATCTCCTCTTCTGCCCCTCTGTTCTCCTTCTAGACATAGATTGGGGAAATTATTTGCAACAAAAGGATCATATCAGTTACAGCTGTTTCTTTAACTTGAGCGACTGGCAAATGTGTCAGCTGTACTCAGTATTAAGTTGGAAAGAATATAAAAGTTAAAGTTTATTTACATAAGATCGTTCACAGAAAGTTCTTAGTACTGTGGTGTGTACATCTTAAGACCTGAGATGTTAGAGGCTACAATTTATTGACACATTTAGTATCATGATTGTTAAAAATTGCCCCAAAGTTAACTTGAATTATGATTTGCTATGTGATAATAATGGTGTTGACTTCATGAAACAGGGTTCAGAAAAGGTTGATTACACATACATATCAAGTTGCAGGCCTAGGAGTCAGATAGGGGAGTGAATTTGGAGTGTGTGTACCTATATGTTTGAAACGTTTGTTAAGTTGGTGTGTTTTTATTATTTCTCATCTCATTCTTTCTGCAGCCTTATATTCTGTTATATTATTCTGTGTGTTCTTCTGGATCCCTTTTGTCTACTTCTACTATGAAGAAAAGGATGAGGATGATACTGGTAAATGCACTGTAAGTAGCTTTATTTTAGAGGTCTCAATTTAGGGGGAAAGGGATTATTTCTTCCTGTTTTCAAATAATGTGACTTTGAATTTATTCAAAAGCAGCGTTGTCTCATAGAAATACAATGTAATCCACATGTGAATTTAAAATTTTCTAGTAGCCACAATAAAATAAGTAGAAAGAACAATTAAAATTACTTTTCATGACACATTGTATTTAATATTATATGTTCAAAGTATTATTTCAGATAGTCAAAAACGTTTTTTAATGAGACGTTACTTTTTTTCACATTCTGTGAAATTTAGAGTGCATTTTATACCTGCGGCACACCCCGGGTCAAACTAACTATATTCCAGGGCCCAGGAGTCACAGAGTACTTGTGACAGTTGTTCTCGAGCAGTTCTGCAGCTGGGTCAGCAAACTTATTTCTGCGTAAGGCTAGTGTACAGTGAGTGTGATGTGAGGTAGGAGGGGCTGCGTGTGGCCCACAGGATGTGGTTTGCTGACCTGTGTTCTAAGACGGAAAGGAGGACTCGCAGGCTGTCCTTACTGATCCCACAGTAATACCGATACAGAAACCTGGTCAGTAGAGCATACGTGCATGTCCAAACCTGCAGACCAAGGGCACTGAAGGCTTGGTATAAAACTCTTCACTGAAACATTAGCAGGGAGAATTCAGGAGTATCTTAGAAGCACGTTAATATAGTATATGACTGAGTTGGGCCTGTCTCTGGAATGCATTGGTGGTTTAGAACCAGCACTTCTGTTAATATATAGTAATTTAATAGGTCCTAGAAGAAATTGTATGTTGAAAGGTATTTGCCAAAATTGAACACTTTATTTCTAATTTAAGGGAAAAACAGCATAAAAGAATAAATTTATTTTGTCTTTTTATTGAGTTACAGGAATTTGTTTCATAACTTGTTTTTGCTCTGTAACATTTAAATACAGAAGCAAATATATTCACTCAAAAGCCAGCATTAGGCATAGCCGTGCTTATTAAAACTTTATAACATTTGCGTTAAGATCGTTAGCAAAGTACATCAGCAATATTTTAAATGATTCCCAGAGTGGTAGTCAGTGCAATTTGTTAGAGGAAAAAGTGTTTAAATATTTATAAAGAAAGTTGAATTATTATCTGCAGATACTGTGTAATTCTGTATTTGAAAACCCAGGGTGTGTAAGGTAGAGTGGCTAGTCACAGATTTGCTGTTGAAAACAGGATGAGCAGGTGCTTCCTCTCTTCACTGCTTCTCAAGTGCATCTTCCCCATCCCCTGTGGTTGACCCTCCTTAACTTTACCTTAGGTATTTTCCTAAAGACTGTCTCAACTCCTTTGGGAATAAGAATTTATCATATGAAGCATAAAGTTACATTTTAAAAGGTGATTATTTTAGAGATTTCATTAGGCCGAGAGACAAGTCCTGTTTTCTTTTCTCACTGATGTAGCTTTTCCTTTGAGATTAACTTTTCTTTCCATGTATTTAGAGTGTCTAGTTTGTGTTTTTGTTAAACTTTGGCTTATATTATGCGTACTAAGGAAAGCACAGACTTTAAAGAACTGAGTTCTTGGTTTCAAGTCCTTGTTTAATCCCTTGGCACCTCAGTGACATATGGTAAATTATTTTACCTCTGGGCCACAGTTTTCTTATCTCTGAAGCAGGGATGGGAGTGCCTATCTCAGGGGTGTTGTAAGTATGAAATGAGTTTAACATATGTAAAGTTCTTAGAAACAGTCCTGGCATGGCATGTACTTTATATATGTGTATGCATATTTATAAAATAAATTTTTATAAGTATATGTTTTATATATTATGTATATATCCAAACATATATATTAAATATTTGTTGCTTAATTATTACTTAACCCATTTTGATGAATTGGGGTATGGGCATTGTAGATTCTGATTGCTCCCTATTTTGAGAAATATTTTATTAAATATTCTGGTATTTATTAAAGTAAATTAATTACTGTTAAGTCTCCCAGAAAGAATTCATTATATTTTAGGTATACTACCTTTTCATGAGATCTAATCATTGAAAAGATTTAAAAAATCTAGTATAGTGTGAAAGATACTTAAGATGTATTATATACATTGTTTTTCAATAAAGAGGAACTTTGTACAGTTGAATATAAATGTATATTGAACATGAAAATACTATTACACTCTAGCAAGAATACTTTATATTTTAAAAGTTTTACTAAATGGAATGTTTTTTTTTCCTTTGACATCTAGCAAGTTAAAATGGCACTAAAGTATACTTTGGGATTTGTTGTGATTTGTGCACTTCTTCTTTTAGTTGGGTAAGTTTTGATTTTTCTTTTCCTGAAAATAGTAATAAGGGCTCATTAATAAAAGTCCAAGAAAGAAAATCAAGAAAATCTTAAGAGAGCAGACTACCAACAATCAATAGCCACTACATTGTTCTATCTAGATATTTTTTAATGTGTTCAAATATATGCAGAAAGCTCCTCCTCCCATATACCCTCTGTGTTGTAATTTTACACAAATGTGACTACTTTTTATGTGATTGTTGGTAATCACTGGTTAATATATTGCAGGCGTCTCTTCAGGATAGATGCATCATTTTTGTGTGTACTGCATTCCCTTCTTAGGATATAACAATTTATTTGGCTGGTCTTCTAGTGATGGCTATTTGGACATTTATGATGTTTGCAGTTTTTCCATTTTTGTAAACAACACTAATGAAAAATCCTTGTCTGTGCTTCTTTTCGGATTTGATGCATCAGTCTTTAAAACTTTGAATTAATCTTTGTCAACAAGTTCTTTCTTTTTTTCTTTTTCTGTCTCTCTTTTATTCTTCCTGCTTCCCTCCTTCAGTCTCTCTTTCCCTCCCTTTCTTGGCCGTGCTGGGCAGCTTGTGGCATTTTAGTACCTTGATCAGGGATCGAACCCAGGCCCTCAGCAGTGAGAGCATGGAATCCTAATCATTGGACCACCAGGGAATTTCTAATGAGTTCTTTCTTAATTCTTTTTCCATACATTTTTATAAACTTATATCAGTAAGTTTTTTATATTTTTTAATACAGATGTTATGGGGAGGGAGAGGAGGGGGGTTCATGTTTGGGAACACATGTAAGAATTAAAGATTTAAAAAAAAAAATCTCATTTTGGAAAACATTTGTCCCTGTTAATGGAAGACATTTATCATTGTTAAAATAGATCTTGATTTTTTTTTTTTCCAGCAGCATTCTTATTCATTTATTCAACTTTAAACACTTAATAGTCTTTCCTGGTGGCTCAGACGGTGAAGAATCTCCCTGCAGTGTGGGAGACCCTGGTTCGATCCGTGGGTTGGGAAGATCCTGTGGAGAAGGGGAATGGCAACCCACTCCAGTATCCTTGCCTGGAGAATCCCATGGACAGGGGACCCTGGTGGGCTACAGTATATGGGGTTGCAAAGAGTCGGACATGACTGAGCAACTAACACATACACACAAACACCTAGGTGTGCCAAAGAGCATGTGCGTGTACATGGAACACTCTAAGGCTAAAAAAAGAAGGCCTGCCTCTCTAGGTCAAGTTGTGGCCGTGATCACAGCAATCAGTATGACTCCAAGTACAGCCAGAACCAAGCAAACAGAAAGGTTTCAGAGATGATAAATGGGCTTTAAAAATTGAAGTGAGACAGCATAGAACCTCAGTTCCTGAAGACCAATGAATTATAAAAAGCATGCATTTGCTGTAGAAGCAGTAATGAAATAATTTCTGTGAGGGAAATTATTTTAAGATCCCCAGGATAAACAGTGAGTTGGGAATCATTAAAAAAAACTTAGAACTGAAGATTTCAAACTTCTGTTTTTTGTGCCTGTATGCTGCCCAACTCATTCCCGAAAAGGAACCAGAGTCAGATTCCTACCAACGTAAGACTCCTAAGACATGTCATTTGTCATGTTGGTTTCTCCAGAAGCTGCATCTTGTGAAGTAGTCTTTAAAAATAAAAATGAAAAAAAAAAGAGTACCATGAGAAGCCACTTTCTCCTTCCCACTGTAATTTTGCTTTATTTGCTCTCTAAAGATTTAAGAAAAAGCAAAATCATTGGTCTCAGATTCCTAAATTAATGTGACCTCACTCCGTGGCTGATGTGGCCAAGATAGATGCTTTTGTATAATTAGAACAGAAGGACTTTATATCAGCAGGACTTTAGGACTCTGGCTCCACTGTGTTTACTATAAGGTACACTGATGACAGGGTGGAGGTCAGAGAAAGGTGAAAACGTCCAACACGGGGTAACATGACAGGTAGCAGGACCCTAGGAAGACTTGAAGGAACCAGTTCCATTCTGGCAGGGGAAACCCACATAATCAAATTTCACACTTTCAAAATTATCACTCTGAATTCAGGAATAAGAGGCACTAGGTTGTAGGTACAATTCCATCTGTAGATACTAACATTAAATTTAGAGAGGAAAAACACTTAGTGAATTAATATTATGGGTTGGGGTTTCTTAAGTGATTCTTAAATCCACCTGTGATACAATTAACAGCTATGATAAGAAGTCTCCCATAGCCCTGGCTCAGAGGTGGTCTTTAGTTTCATAAAGTCCGTCTACAGAAAGTCATGTAGCTGTCTGTCACTGCTAAATCTGTTGTTTGCAGAAGCCCCAGAGCTCTGTTTGCTGAGTCGAGTCCTCGCTATTTAAGCTCTTCCTACATACAGGTCATGCATCATGCAGTTCTAACCACAACACAATATTAACTACTGTCAAAGTCGTGGGTTCAGGGTAACTGTTGGACTTCTTTCTCACCTGTGTAATCCTCTTTGCATACTGGACGCTGTGAGCCCTTATCAACTTGTTCCTGAGTTATTGTCACTGTTGGAAGAGATGTGACCTTTTCCATGTCAGCTGGAGGAGGCCCTGTATTTTCCACTTGTTGAAAGGATGTGTTCTAGTGGTTTTGTTATTTATTTTAGCTCTTAAATACATTTTTAAAGTCATTTTTGGCTTTCTAAGTCAAGCCAGATCTAGTTATGTGAATTTGCTTTGTCAGAGTTGGGGGTCCCTTATCTGTAAATCTAAATTACCTAGAATAGAGATCAGCAAACTTTTCTTAAAGAGTAGATAGTATTTCAGGTTAGTGGACCAGGTAGTCCATGTAGCAGTGCTCAGCTCTCCTCCTATAGCTCTACAGTAAGTCACAGACAGTGCATAAACCAAAGGGCATGACTGAGTGCCAGTGCAACTTTTTTTACACACATGAGCCCTCAGTAGTTTGCTAGCTCCTTATTTCGAACATGACTGAGAACCATCAGTGAAATCACAAATCTTCATAGTAGCCAGGATATCTTTCCCAGACAAAACAGATTCTGAAGTTTCTTCTGCAGTTTATTGGTTCTTTGCAGGGGGTTAGGAGAGCAGAGAGAGAAAGGAAAGACTAGGCCGTGTTGGGGGTGTGACCCGAGAAGGCAGGATGAGGAGACCCTTGGAGGAGGTAGGGAGCCCAGCTGTGCATGTGTGTGTGAGGGGAGGGCAGTGCAAAGTTCTCTACCCAGAGGAAAGGTCGGTGAGCCCGGGGCAGGAGTGCCTCTGGTGCCTTCTGAACCAAGCAGAGTGGATGGGCTGGGCCCAGCCACGGTACAGAGGAGGGGTCAGAGCTGCCTGAGCAGGGCCTGGGGGCATTGGCAGCATTGTGACATTCATCCTCAGGGAGCAGGGAGTTGCTGAGGGCATTTGCTCATGGGGTGACATGATCTGACATTCCGCAGATTCCTGGATGGTGTATTGAGAGTTGACTTTGTGGTGGTCAGGCTAGAAACTTGATGTCTGTTAGGAGCTCTTGCAGTCACCCAGACAGGATGGTTGCAGCAGTGAGGAGATCCTGCCTGTGGTTTGAAGAGAGAGCTGGCAGGGGTTTCTCACAGGGCAGGCATGGAGGGTATGAGATGAGGAGGAAAGGAAGATAGATGCGCCTGGACTTAGCCCAACTGCAGACTTCAAGGAGCACTCCTCTCACCTCTGAAATCAACCGCAAGCTGTTTCAGGGTTCCTAAAACCACCCTCAGCTATGGTAATTCTCTAGAAGGATTCACAGAACTCACTGAAAGCAATTATATCCATGGTTACCAAGGACTTCCCTGGTGGCTCAGAACATGAAGTGTCTGCCCGCAATGCAGGAGACCCAGATTCGATCCGTGGGTTGGGAAGATAACTGGAGAAGGAAATGGTACCCCACTCCAGTACTCTTACCTGGGAAATCCCATGTACGGAGGAGCCTGATAGGCTACAGTCCATGGGGTCACAAAGAGTCAGACACGACTGAGTGACTTCACTTCACTTACCATTTATTACAGGTAAAGAAGACAGATTAAAATCAGCCTCTTGAGAGATGCATAGGACAGAGTCTGGGAAGATTCCAGATGTGAGGTGTCTGTTGTCCTCTGGCTTCCGTGTGTGACAACACGTGTGAAGTACAGATTCCCCACCGTCCCAAACTAGAGGGTTGCTCAGAAACCTTTCCTAAACTGAAATGGCATGAAGGGAAGGAACAATTCCCTGAGGACCCACCTTGCTCACGGAGGCACAAAATAAACCAGATAGAGCACAGATGCCCACAGACCCAGGTCAGGGTTGTGGTGGCTGGATGCTGAGACGCTGAGTGTGGTTCCCGGGGAAGAACTGGGTGGTGTCACTCTCTGCTCAGGGTGCGTACTGCCTCTGTAAACAGACTCCAAAACCAACTCTGATATTGTCTTTGCCTTTTGCCTTGCTTCATACAATTGACAGTTTTCTTTTCAGATTTCTTTGACCTAGTGAAAATAGGTACTAATGTAGTTCTTTCAGAAAAGTGAAATGGCATAAAGTGAACTTTCAAAATGCTGGGGGGCTGCTTGTATTTCCCACAAGGGAAGCTCGCGTGGCGTTTTTATTGCAGCACGTCTGAGTGACTGATAGCCTGTAATTGCCTGCATGGTCATCTCACCTCCATGCTGAATTGAATGATGGTCTTTCTGGCCTATCACGTGAAGCTGGGTATGGCCAGCCCCTGTCCTGAAAACAGATGCCCTGTTGGGTATGACCTGGATGACATGCCAGAATTGTGGGCAAAATTCAGACCTCGCTTTGGGCAAGGCCAGGTTCTTTACTCCACGGGAAGGGTGACCCTGTCATCCACAGGCAGATCTGGAGGAGGAGCAGGTTTGCTGAGGGCTCCTCACCAGCTCGCATGGTTCATGGGCAGTCTTAGCCTTCAGGAAGGATGTGGAGTAGGCCACCAGGTCAGGCCATAGGAAACTCAGTAGTCTCTTCTTCAGTAGCAACATGCAGTGAGAAGTAGAGCTTTATCCTTTGTAACATGTGGGAAGTGAGGCAGATGATTGCCACACACTACTCGCTGTGCTGCCTCCCTCCTTTCTCAGTCCTGGAACCCTTTTGTGCTTACACTGAAAGCCTTGATTGGCAGGTGAGTAGCAAGTGAGAAGGAAGGGTGTGCAGAGCTCTCAGATAGTAGGCAGCTGTGATGGCGGTGCAGGCAAGGGCGTTTCCTCCTTTTGTCTAAGAGGGATGTGAGTGGAAGGAGTTCCAGGTCGGTGCACTGGTTTTGGGGCAAATGAAAGTGTCCCCCTCTGACGGGCTCTTGTTTTCTCCTGCACGTTTGCGGTGGGACATCTGCTGAGGCCCCTGATGTGCAGGGAGGGCGTGGGCTCCTCTAGTTCACCAGCCAGAAGCTTGTGACTAGAGGACACACAGTGCTGTCCAGTTATCTCCTTACCCTGTGTGTGTCTGCAGGAGGGGCATTAGGGTAAGTGATGGGTTGCATTTCCTGAAACTCTTGAAGGTGACACGCTCTAGTTTTTGTTAAGTGATGAACTTGTTTTTGATAAAACAGTAGATAATTTTTTGGCCAAAATGTGGTCTAGGTTTAAGCAGGTCATGCAGCTAACACCATTGGAGCCCTTGTGGGTTGTGCAGTCTTAGGAATAAGGATGAAGGGTTGTGAACTCTCCTCACAGTTCACGTGCAAAGAGCTGCAGATAGATACTTGAGTTTACTGTGTTTAAGGACTCTGATAAGAGACCGATGCCAGAGGCTGATGGTGGGGTAGCAAATTCTGCTTTACAGAATCAGGTAAGACATAAAAGGAATTAATCTTTTAATTAGAATTTGGTGAAGTGGAAATTGCTCAGCAGACTACATAAAGGAAAATGGTGGATAGCAGCTGTAATGTACGGTTTGCCCTTGAATGGATTTGAGCTGTGTGGTTCACTTACACATGGGTTTCTGCAGTCGCCAGCCCTGCAGTCCTGTGAGGTTGGTTAATAAGTGGATGTGGAACTGGGGTGCTGAGGATCGTGAGTGTGGAGGGAACACCTATCTGAGGACGAGTGTAAGTCAGACTCAAGTTGTGATCGCCTAGAGGGTTGGCACCACCAATCACACGCACTGTTTCAGGGCTGCCTGTACTAGTCTGCTCACACGGCTGGGAACAGCAGGCGTTTTATTTTCTCGCAGTTCTAGACCCTGAGGTCATGATCAGGGTGCAGGCAAGTTTGGTTTCTGATGAAGCCGCTCGGAGACGATAGTAGTCTCCTTCCCATGGTGCCCTCACGTGGTCTTTCCTGTGCTTCACGGGGCAGCGTGTCTCCAGGGACTCTTCCTCTTCTCAAGGGACATCATGCCCATTGGCTAGGGTCCCAGTGTATGACCTCATTTAACTTTAGTTACCTCCCTACGCACTGGTCATAGCAAACACCCTCTTCCAACGACACAAGAGGTGACTCTACACATGGACATCACCAGACAGTCAACACTGAAATCAGATTGATTATATTCTTCACAGCCAAAGATGGAGAAAGTCTGTACAGTCAGCCAAAACAAGACTGGGAGCTGACTGTGGCTCAGATCATGAATCGTTACTGCCAAATTCAGACTTAAATTGAAGAAAGTAGGGAAAACTACTAGACCATTTAGGCATGACCTAAATCAAATCCCTTATGATTATATGGTGGAAGTGAGAAATAGATTGAAGGGATTAGACCTGATAGACAGAGTTCCTGAGGAACTATGGATGGAGGTTCGTGACATTGTACAGGAGACGATGATCAAGACCATCCTCAAGAAAAAGAAATGCAAAAAGGCAAAATGGTTGTCTGAGAAGGCCTTACAAATAGCTGTGAAAAGAAGAGAAGCGAAAAGCAAAGGAGAAAGGGAAAGATATACACATCTCAATGCAGAGTTCCAAAGAGTAGCAAGGAGAGAGAAGAAAGCCTTCCTGAGCGATTAATGCAAAGAAATAGAGGAAAACAATAGAGTGGGAAAGACCAGAGATTTCTTCAAGAAAGTTAGAGATACCAAGGGAACATTTCATGCAAAGATGGGCTCAATAAAGGACAGAAACAATATGGACTTAACAGAAGCAGAAGATATTAAGAAGAGGTGGCAGGAATACACAGAAGAACTGTACAAAAAAGATCTTCACGACCAAGATAATCACGATGGTGTGATCACTCACCTAGAGCCAGACATCCTGGAGTCCGATGTCAAGGGGGCCTTAGGAAGCATCACTATGAACAAAGCAAGTGGAGGTGATGGAATTCCAGTTGAGCTGTTTCAAATCCTGAAAGATGACACTGTTAAAGTTCTGTACTCAACATACCAGCAAATTTGGAAAACTCATCAGTGGCCACAGGGCTGGAAAAGGTCAGTTTTCATTCCTATCCCAAAGAAAGGCAATGCCAAAGAATGTTCAAAAAAAAAAAATGAAGTCGCTCAGTCATGTCCAACTCTTTGTGACCCTGTGGACTGTAGCCTACCAGGATCCTTCGTCCATGGAAATCTCCAGGCAAGAATACTGGAGTGGGTTGCCATTTCCTTCTCCAGGGGATCTTCCCAACCCAGGGATCGAACCCAGGTCTCCCGCATTGCAGGCAGACACTTTAACCTCTGAGCCACCAGGGAAGCCCTAGACATTGGTTTGCTGACAAAGGTCCATCTAGTCAAAGCTGTGGTTTTTCCATTAGTCACGTATGATTGTGAGAGTTGGACCCTAAAGAAAACTGATAGTCAAAGAACTGATGCTTTTGAACTGTGGTGTTGGAAAAGACTCTTTAGAGTCCCTTGGACTGCAAGGACATCCAACCAGTCAATCCTAAGGGAAATCAACCCTGAATATTCATTGGAAGGACTGCTGCTGAAGCTGAAACTCCAATACTTTGGCCACCTGATGCAAAGAACTGTCTTCATTGAAAAAGACCCTGATGCTGGGAAAGATTGAGGGCAGGAGGAGGAGGGAACGACAGTGGATGAGATGGTTGGATGGCATCACTGACTCGATGGACTTGAGTTTGAGCAAGCCCTGGGTGTTGGTGCTGGACAGGGAAGCCTGGCGTGCTGCAGTCCTTGGGGTCGCAAAGAGTCAGACAGGACTGAACCTCTGAATTGAACTGACTGAACCTCCCTACAGGCCCTGTATCCACATACCATCCTGTTGGTGATTGAGGCTTCAGCATCGATTTTGTGGGGACAAAGTCAGTCTACAGCACTCTGTTCTTTGCCTTCCTCAAAATCCATGTTTTTCTCACATGCAAAATGCACTTACCTCATCCCAGCAAGGCCCCAAAGTCTTAACCCAGCATGGAATCTGAGTCTTGGGTCTCATCTGAATGTCATCTAGATCAGGTGTAGGTGAGACCTGAAGACTCATCCTGGTTGGAACCCTTGCCCAGCAGTGAACCTGTGCAACAGGACAGGTTATGCGCTTCCAGACACAGTGGTGGGACAGGCACAGGACAGGCATTTCCATCCTAAAGGGAGACACCAGAAAGGAAATGTGAATGTGCCAAACCAGTTCAGACCTAGCAAGGCAGAGTCCCTTAGATCTTAAGGCTCAGGAATAATCATCTTCTTTGATGGGTGCTTTGCCCTCCAGGCCCACCGAGGGATGGGTCACTGCCCCGGCCCTCCGCAGCCCTGCCCTGCCCCACCCCCTGATTCTGGGTGTTGGTCCTGCCCCCTTGACTCTGCATCAGCTCCCTAGCAGCTAAACTGAGCAGAGGACCCTGTCTTCGGAAATTAAGGAGGAAGCAGCTTTGCCCTCTACTCTAGTAGGAGCGGCAGCCCTCATGGTAACTGAAGTGCCTTTGGGGTCTTTCTTGAAGGATGAAAACATATTCTCTGCTGAATAACTCTGTGACCCCATCCTGACGAATCTCGAGTCTCAGAGCCTTCCCTTACTGTGTTTCATCTGTGCTCCCTTACCTTAGTTCAGGTTGACTGTGTCTCTCCTGGTGTCACCCTGTCTATTCCTGTCTTCTGTGAGACAGCTGATTAAATCGATGGTTTCCACCCGTACTAATCTCCTTGACAAATGATTGTTCAGCCAAGCTCTTAGAAGGTGCCTTCTCAGTGTTTTCAAAAGGATGGTTTCTTTTTGCTTATCTCTCTCTCTTGCATTTTACTATAAATGGTATGGAGAAACCAACCTGCTCCTTCCAGCACTTTGCTTAGAATTTTCCACAGCTAAATATCCAGTCTTATCTCTTACGAGTAGTTCTGCCTTCCATAAAGCACTATAAAACTATTCAGCCAAGCTCTTCGTCACTTTCTAATAATGATCTCCTTTCTTTCAGTTTCCATTAACATATTCTTCATTTCTAGCTGAGATTTCCTCAGAATGACCCTTTGTGTCCCTACTTCTAACAGCATTCTCACAGCTTGTATGTCTTCTCTAAGATGATAGAGGCTTTCTCTAAAACGCTCTTTTCTTCCTGAGTTCTCACCAGAATTGCCTTTAACATCCACATTTTTATCAGTAGTCCGTTCAGGGCAGTTTAGACTTTCTCTGGCATGCAACCTCCAGTGTCTTTAGGTCTTTCCCTATCACTGAGCTCCAAAATCACATGCACATGTTTAGGTATTTGTTACAAAGTAGACACCTGCTTCATAGTGCCAAAATCTGTATTAGTCTACTTGGGCTGGGAATAATGTACATGCCTGCAGAGTTGTGTCCAGCTCTTTTCAGTCCCATGGACTATAGCACACCAGGCTCCTCTGTCCATGGAAGTTTCCAGCCAAGAATACTGAAGTGGGCTGCCATGTCCTTCTCCAGAGGATTTTCCTGACCCAGAGTCTGAACCCATGTCTTCTACATCTCCTGCTTTAGCAGGTGGATTGTTTACCACTTAGCCACCTACTTGAGCTGTCTTAACAGAATACAACAGGCTTGCTAGCTTCAACAGTGGACACTTACTTCTTATAGTTCCGGAGGCTGAGAGTCTAAAATTAGTGTCAGCAGGTTTGGTGTCTGGTGGGAGTTCTCTCCTTGGCTTCCAGATGGCCGCCTTCTCACTGTGTCTTCCTACGGATTTTCCTCTCTGCTGGCCACCAGCGAGCTCTGGTGTCTGTTCTTCTCCCTACAAGGACATCAGTCCCATCAGGTCAGAGAGTCACCCTTGGGACCTTGTATCCAGGTACCATTCACATGGGGACTTAGCACTTCAACATAGTAATTTGAGGGGGACGGGACACAATTGAGTCTATTCCATATGGTAACTGAGAAACTGAAGTTAGCATGGAATAGTTAAAGAATGATATAAAAAGTGGAATGTGAATTTAAATCCTCCCTCCCCCAGTTGTTGTTGTCCAGTCTCCAGTTGTGTCTGACTCTTTGCGACCCTGTAGCATGCCAGGGCTCCCTGTCCCTCACCATTTCCTGAAGTTTGCCCAAGTTCATGTCCATTGCATGATGCCATCCAGCCATCTCATCCTCTGATGCCCTCTTCTCCTTCTGCCCTCAAATTTTTCCCAGCATCAGGGACTTTTCCAACGAGTTGGCTGTTCCATCAGGTGACCAAAATACTGGAGCTTCAGCTTCAGCATCAGTCCTTCCAACGAGTATTCAGGGTTAGTTTCCTTTAAGGTTGACTGGTTTGATCTCCTTGCAGTCCAAGGTACTCTCAGGAGTCTTCTCCAGCTCCACAGTTCAAAGGCATCAATTCTTCAGTGTTCTGCCTTCTTTATGGCCCAATTTTCACATCTGTACATGACCACTGGGAAGACCACAGCCTTGACTATATAGACCTTTGTTGGCAAAATAATGTCTGCTTTTCAACACACTGTCTAGGTTTATCATAGCTTTCCTGCCAAGAAGCAATCATTTTCTGATTTCATGGCTGCAGTCACCATCCACTGACTTTGAAGCACAAGAAGAGGAAATCTGTCACTGCTTCAACCTTTTCCCCTTCTGTTTGTTATGAAGTAATGGGGCCAGATGCCATGATCTTAGTTTTTGTAATATTTAGTTTTAAGCTGGCTCTTTCACTCTCCTCCTTCACCCTCATCAAGATGTTCTTTAGTTCCTCTTTGCTTTCTGCCATTAGAGTGGTATCATCCACATGTCTGAGGTTGTTGATGTTTCTCCTGCCTATCTTGATTCCAGCTCATCTGGCCCGGCATCTCTCATGATGTTCTCAGCATGTAGGTTAAATAAACAGGGTGACAGCCGACAGCCTTGTGGTACTCCTTTCTCATTCCTGAACCAATCAGTTTTTCCATTCAGGGTTCAAACTGTTGCTTCTTGACCTGCATACAGATTTCTCAGGAGACAGGTAAGGTGGTCTGGTATTCCCATCTGTAAAAGCTTTCCACATTTTGTTATGATCCACACAGTCAAAGACTTTAGCGTAGTCAGTGAAACAGGTAGATGTTTTTCTGGAATTCCCTTGCTTTCTTTATGATCCAGCAAATGTTGGCAATTTTAATCTCTGGTTCCTCTGCCTTTTCTAAACCCAGCTTGGATGTCTGGGAGTTCTTGGTTCATGTAATGCTGAAGCCTGGTATGCAAGATTTTAAGCATGACCTTACTAGCATGGGAGAGGAGTGCAATTGTCCAGTGGTTAGAACATTCTGTGGTGCTACCCTTCTGTCCTGTGACCACCGCTGGGTCTTCCAGATTTGCTGACATATTGAGTGAAGCACTTTTTAAAAGCAATTTCATCCTTTAGGGTTTTGAATAGTTCTACTGGAATTCCATTGCATCCACTAGGTGTATTAACAGCAGAGTTTCCTAAGGCCTGCTTGACTTCATGCTCCAGAATGTCTGGCTCTGGCTGACTGACCACACCATCATAGTTACCCAGTTCATTAAGATCTTTTTTGTACAGTTCTTCCATGTATTCCTTCCATCTCTTCTTGATCCTTCAGTACAAAAGAAGAAAAAATTGTAAGATGGCATTTCAGGTGTTTGTGTTGTTAAGTGATAGACCATGGGCTTAGCCACATAGGTGGGATCCGGATCTTACATACAGTGCTTAAGACATTGAGTTTTATCCTGCTGAGCAATTGAAAGGCAGTGCAGGTGTGGATATCCTGGTGTTTGCATCCATGAAAGCAAATATGTGTGAATTTTTTGCAACACTGAAGGATGCATGGAAAGGGGCATTTGGGAGTTGGTCAGTGAGACAAATGGTGGGTAGGAAGATCAGTCAGTTAACTACCACTGTCGTCGTTCAGGTGGGAGGTGAGAGTCTGAACTGGAGTAGTTACAGAGAGCAGAGAGGAACAAACAGGTAGGCAATTTGGAATATAAATGTGACTTGGTGATTGAGTATAGGAGGTGAAAATCTTATTTTCAGTTTTGCTAAATTCCTGATTTCAATTTCATATCTACTGAAATTCATTAGCCTTTCCTTTGTCCCTTCCTGAAGAGATAATCTGTATTAAGCTAATTCACTCAGATTGGATGTTGAAGATTTTTTCTAAGCAGTTTTACTGTTGTTAAGAGCAGAAAGGAAATTTATAATCTTATGAGGATTTCAGTTCTTAGCTTGATCTTGTATTGTATGTCTTTGAAAGTTGAGGTTCTCTGTATTCATTTCTTTATAGTTGATTAAGAATGATGTGTTATAGGTTTACAGCAAATTGATTCAGTTAGTGTATACACTACTATATTTAAAATAGATAACCAACAGGGACCTACTGTACAGCACAGTGAACTTGGCTCAACGTTCCATAGTAACCTAAATGGGAAAAGAGTTTGAGTAAAGAATAGATACAAACAGTTTGCTGGATCCATTTTTTTTTTTTTAAGAGAGAGATAGACTGAGGTTAAGAATATCTGTAGCTTTCAACCACACAAATCTCATTACACTTTGGGTTTCTTTAGTATCATCACCATTCAGTAAATGCCTGATAGGCATATAACTATGTCAGGAAATGCCTCCCCATCAGAGTGAATGTGTCTATATTCTGGGCTTTTCCTACTAAAGTGGCCTCTGCATCTGTCAGGAGGTGCTTGTGTGGCAGGTCTCTGTCTAGGTTTTTGTCTGCGGGGCTGATATTTGACTGGTGAACATGGCTTGACCCCTTCTGGTTGTTAAAAGGTTGAGATGTTTCCACGTAAGTCAGCAGCTACTCCTGAGTTACCGCACCCTTGGCCCAGTCAGAGGGTAAATCCCGGTTCAGCAAGGTCTTCAGAACCAAGGGCAGCGTATATTGCCTTGTGAATGCCTTTGCCATGGGAAGTGAGTGAAAGTCTCTCAGTCATGTCTTACTGTTTGCCATCCCACAGACTAGCCCGCCAGGTTTCTCTGTCTATGGAATTCTCCAGTCAAGAATATTGGAGTGGGTAGTCATACCCTTCTCCAGGGGATCTTCCAACCCAGGGATCAAACCTGGGTATCCTGCATTGCAGGCAGATTCTTTACCATCTGAGCCACCAGGGAAGCTCAAGATTCATTGTTAAATGTTTTGAATATTATCGCCCATGACATATAGACATCTTTAGTTATAACTCTTGGATTCTGCTTATGTTGCTCTTAGTTTATGAGAAGATATTTTATATCTTTTTGGATTACATGGTCCTGGGGCAAGGCGGTTGATGAACCTGCTTAGGGTTTATGCTTTAGCTGCTCGCTCTAGTTCTACCTAAGATAATAGTGCTGGAATGTTAGTGCTCTGCTGGTTGTTTCAGAGTAAGTGTCTTCCTGAAGTCATTCTGACAATAGTTTGGGCCATTTAAAATGTTTGTTTTTGGGCACGTCAAGTTTCTCTAAATATTTAAATTGTTTAAGAGCCCTATTTAGCAGCTTTAACATAAAAGTGTCAAGAGCAAGAGTTAATTACTTTCTTTTCCCGCTGGACAGAACCTTTGGTTACATAAAAATGGTATAGATACTGAATATTCTTAGTAGGAATGCTGTTTTTAGATATTTGTAATACATATTTCTGTCTTAATAGTACTGGAGATGATATTTTGTGCAACACAGAGTTTTTCCCTGTATTCCAACTAAGAATTTCAAAGTATACTTTTCAAAAATATACGTGTACAATTTTTTCCATATAAATATATATCTCTGAAAAAACTGCATCTGAATAAAATAGAAGAATGTTATATAGATTTTCTGGCTTGATTTATATTTTTATTCAAGTGCTAATATATAAGTTAATGTTGTTATAGAATTATATTATGCATAAGCTGTTCTTTATTTTTTGATTCCATCTTAATGGTTTTCTTTAATTGTTTTTGATTTTATAACCAGGGAAACAAACAATGAATTTTTTACATGTATTGTTCTTTCCTTATGGATAATCAATTTTCTCTGTAAAAGTAGTGAGAAATAAGTCTCAGAGATTGAGATGAGTGTAGTAAATTGATGTCAGTGCAAATAGGAATTTAAATAACCTTGTGCTGTGTCTGCTGATTCATCTTTTTATAAGGATAAAAAGTGTTGGTTTTACCAAGTAAGGGTTTCCCTGATAGTTCAATTGGTAACGAATCCACCTGCAATGCAGGAGACCCCAATTCGATTCCTGGGTCGGGAAGGTCTGCTGGAGAAGGGATAGGCTACCCACTCCAGTATTCTTGGGGTTCCCTTGTAGCTCAGCTGGTAAAGAATCTGCCTGCAAGCAATGGTCTAAAAATTTTTTTTAATTAGAGTAATTACTTTGTTTTACTTGCATACATTATCAGAATGACTATCTTAATATATTGCTGAACTCATTCAGTATTACCCCTTTACAAAAAAATAGATCTTACCACTTTGCTTGCAACTAAGATTATGTTGGATAGGAGGTAGAGTTCACATGCACAATCTAAAGGGGGTGCTCAGCTTTTTAGTCTATTGTTTTGTTTCTGAGCTAGATTATGAAGTGCTTTTCTTTTTTTGTCTCTTTTTTTCAGTTGTAGATTAAAAAGTGAATGAAACTACTCCATTATATATATTAGATAGAATCTTGAAATACCCAGAGAAATACTGAGGAAGTAAACATCACCCTAGTTCTACAATGAGATATTTGCTGTTAATTCTAGTGTCTTTTCCTTCTATTCTTTTTTATGCATTTAAATATACTGAAAGCATGACTTCTATTCTGATTTAACAAGAGATTCTTAACCTTTCTGTGCTGTGGACAAAATAGCTTTAAATGCAAAAAATAAAATACATAGGATTACAAAGGAAACTAATTATACTGAATATAGAAACTAAATCATGAAAATAAATGTGTGATATATTAAACGCATGGATGAGAAACTTCTCATACCCCTCTGTACATGGTGCAGATTGGATTTGCTAATTCTTTGAGGGGGAACGTTGACCTTACCTTAGAAAAATGACTAGAAATGGAGTTTCAGGTCATTTCCTTTTATTCAACCTTTTGTCTTTAAAACCATTAAGCAGAGTTACTTCCTCCTTTGTAGTGCTTTCGTTCCATTGAATCTTCCTGATAACAAAAATTCTACACAGTGGGAAAAGGTGAAGTTCCTGTTTGAAGAACTTGGAAGTAGTCGTAAGTATTCTTTAAAAAAATAGTCCATAGTAATTCATATTTCATGATACTTGTGACTGTCTTTGGAAGGTGTCTGTTTTTACACTGCTAAGAATTTAACTTCATAATTCTCTTAACTCATGGTTTAAAGGATGCTAGGCAGATGAGGAATCCATCTAGCTGTTATATAGCCAATCTCTTGACTTCTGCATAAAAGTACCATGTTGAAAAGAAAAGGTGATCTTCAAAGTATTTTAGCAGTAAAGGTTTTATAATTTCTGTGTAGTCTTCAATTCACTTAGGATAATATAGAGTAATATGTTAAATATGCTAGATACTGGTTTTTATCTTTAAACTGAAAGAACCTTATATTGCTCTTTGATCCTGATTAGGTAATTTTTTGTGGACTATAAATTGGAGAGGTGTTTTTTTTTTTTTTTTTTTTTGCTCTGTTTGCCTGTGTCCTCTGCAGTGGAAGCACAGAGTCCTAGTTGCTGGACCACCAGAGAATTCCCCAATTACAGAGGTTTTATGTGGATGAAATGATACTTTATTATAAATTTACCTCACCAAAACATTTTGAAGTTCCTTTTCCAAAAGCTTTCCTTGCCTTAATCAGCCTAGCCTACATTTTTAGAGGGGGAAAGAAAGCAGGTTTAGGAAGTCAGTTTAAGAAAGTTTTTTATCATTAAAAAATATAGTTAGTATTAGAAACTGCTATCAAATAAGAATGGTTATTTTGCTATTCAAAATTTCATGTACATTTGAACATAGTAACTTTATTTTCAAAGAAACCTATAAAATTTATAAATGTGGAAAATTCTTACTGCTT
Source organism: Capricornis sumatraensis (assembly GCF_032405125.1). Taxonomy (NCBI): domain Eukaryota; kingdom Metazoa; phylum Chordata; class Mammalia; order Artiodactyla; family Bovidae; genus Capricornis; species Capricornis sumatraensis. The sequence continues at coordinate 11,316,332 of NC_091079.1, forward strand.
TTATATTTATTCTTTTTATGGTCCTGTACATTCTTTGATCAGCCCTTCTTTCTCTTTACCTAGGTACAGTATTAAATGATGATTAACTAAGTCTTAAAGTCTTTGCTGTACAACTTCTTAATTTTCTTGCTTTCCACTTAAGATTTCATCTTGTAAATTGTGGTCCATTAACATCTTGCTGATACCAGCAAGAAGACAGTAGCAGGCCTGGCATCTAATGATACTGCATGTCAGGATTTATGCCTCTGAGTCTGTTGCTGAGAAATAAATTACTTCTTGTCCTGCAGTTAACTCTTTCAGGTCTCTTGAGTTACTACCTTTTTGGGCTGAACATTTTTCTCTTTAAGTTTTGCTGGTCTTTGAATGCTAGTATAACTTGAATCCCTGGTGGCTCAGACAGTAAAGAATCTGCCTGCGATGCAGGAGACCCTTCCCTGGTTGGGAAGATCCCCTGGAGAAGGGAATGGCCTTCCCAATATTCTTGTCTAGAGAACTCCATGGACAGAGGAGCCCGACAGGCTACAGTCTATGGGGTCACAAAGAGTCGAACACGAGTGAGTGACTAACACATAACACACATAACTTGAATCAGTAATTATATAGGTAGCATTATTGTTCTACAGGTAGCATTGCTACCTATATAATTACTTGATGTAATCTCTTTAGTCTTAATTACCATTTAAAAAATGTCAAATCTTAAACACTATATTTTAGAGTACATTTTATTTATCACTGTTAGTAATATTAATTTTTTTGATTGGCCAGATATCTTAGCAGAACACTCCTCTTTATCAGTTCTAAGATGCATATTTTTGCATGTTTTTATATCTCTGATTTTGTGATGCATTTTATAAGTGAAAATACCTTAAAATTGCTATTAACCAAATGCCAGGCCTCTCCTAGTTGTATGAATACTTTCTGTTGATACTTCTAGTAAGATCAAAAAAGTAACAGCATCAGTGTCTTTGATTTGGTAAAATGTAGTATTACAGTTTAAAAAACTGAGGCTTAAAAATCTGCCTCACACAGTTTCTGAGCTTGTCAGTAATATGTTCTCCCTAAGTATTGTATTTTAAAACTAAGATGTTAGTTTTAATAAGGTAGGTCATTCTAATTTTTATTATTATATGATATTGATAAAATGAATTAATTTAATAATTGTATTTGGTTCCACAGGACCTGCATTTAAACTAGGTCAAAACTGGTCTAGTAGAAACTGTATTAAAGCTAGAACAATTAGTATTATTCTAATTTGAATATTAGAGTAATATTTAATAATATTAGAATGTTTAAGAATATATACATATTAATGTTCTTAATATTTAAGAATATTCAGATTTGCATAGTACTTCATTGCATTATCTGGCATGTTTATTTGAAAGTGTCACTCTCACAACCCACTCTTTGGTCTTCCTTGAAAGTGAAAGTGTTAGTTTCTTAGTTGTCTCTGACTCTGTGTGACTCCATAGACTGTAGCCCACCAAACTTCTCCACCCATGGGATTTTCCAGGCAAGAAGACTGGAATGGGTTGCCATTTCCTTTTCCAGGTGATTTTCCTGACCCAGGGATCGAACCAGGGTCTCCTGCATTGTGGGCAGACTCTTCACTGTCTGAGCCACCAGGGAAGCCCCTTCCTTTAAGAGGTTTCTTAAATATAACTTGATAGCATAGTATTTCCAGCGAAGGCAATGGCACCCCACTCCAGTACTCTTGCCTGGAAAATCCCATGGATGGAGGAGCCTGGAAGGCTGCAGTCCATTGGGTCGCTAAGAGTCCGACACAACTGAACGACTTCACTTTCACTTTTCACTTTCATGCACTGGAGAAGGAAATGGCAACCCACTCCAGTGTTCTTGCCTGGAGAATCCCAGGGATGGGGGAGCCTGGTGGGCTGCCGTCTATGGGGTCACACAGAGTCAGACACTACTGAAGTGACTTAGCAGCAGGAGCAGCAGCAGCATAGTATTTCTATTTTCGTATTATCTTTGAAAGAATTTTCTATTTGTTTGTGTTTTTTCCCCCTAAGGGAGAATGCTAGCTCCCTTCAAGTTGAAGAGGGAAATAAACTCTTTACGATTTTAGGTATAAGCTATATTTTTCAAACTTACTTGAAAGTTAATAACAAAGAAACTAGGAGTTTGAGATTGAGCAGAAGAGGAAGAAAGGGTTAAGGACAGTGACATTCCTATCATGTTATTTCTCAAGGTCTGCCATTGAGAAAGACTAGGGAAGTTTTTGGCCAACTTTTGAGCACCTAATATTCTGCTGATTTCTTTTTAGGCTCAATAATTAGGCAGTGATTTCCTTTAATTTTAAGAGGTGTGAGGGGAAAAAAAGTCTTACTCTGAAAGATCTTTAAGAATTCCATTTATGAAGAGCTATTTAAAAACTTTTCCATTTGAAGTTAGCACTTCAAGAATGGGATAATGCATTTGGTGTTTATTCCTTTGGAACATGTGAGAAACCCAATTTTTGTATTTATATTGATTTCCTAAATATAAACATTTGAATAGCTATACATTTTTAACATTGTTTTTCTTCCTTTGCAGATGGTTTAGCTGCCTTGTCATTTTCCATTAGTTCTCTGACCTTGATTGGAATGTTGGCAGCTATAATCTACACAGTAAGTGTAATGGTGATAATTGAGTTAAAATTAAAGAATCACTTTATGAAGCAATTTTTGCCTTATTAATATATTCAGCTTAGCTCTGTTTTCCTCTTTAATATTTAGTACTTTCTTTATTTTTCTTGAGAAGAGGATACATTTTTAATTACTTATCTGTATTTGTGAAATTTAGTATTAGAAATTTAGAAATAAATTTTATAAGTTGTGAACCTTGAAGTGGTTATATACTATGCAATAATAGATTCAGTGATTGATAAGCATATTAGAACTGTGAACCATAGATCAGTATCTGTTATGAATCGAGTAGATTTATCCTACTTGGGGATGGTGCTAGCAGTAAAGAACCCACCCGCCAATGCAGGAGACGTAAGAGATGGGGGTTCAGTCCCTGTGTAGGGAAGATCCCCTGGAAGAGGGCACAGCAGCCCCCTCCAGCACAACCCACACGGCAGTATTTTTGCCTGGAGAAGCCCATGGACAGAGGAGTATGGCAGGCTGCAGTCCATGGGGTCGCCGAGTCGGACTCAACTGAAGTGACTTAGCATGCATGCACGTGTGTGTGCTCAGTTGCTCAGTGTGTCCGACTCTTTGCAGCCCTATGGACAGGTTGTAGACCGCCAGGCTCCTTTGTCCATCCGTTTTTCCTGGAAAGAATACAGGAAGTGGGTTGTCGTTTCCTCCTCCAGGGGATCTTCCCAACTTAGGGATCTAACCCACATCTCCTGTATTGCAGGGAGGTTTCTTTCACTGCTGAGCCACTGGGAAAGCCCATTTGGGGATATAGAGCTTTTAAAGTTGGGTATTTTTCATAACTTGTTATTTCTCTAGTATAAAGAATCTAATCTTATACTCTCAGTCTTCAGTCTCTCTGGGAATGGTATGACATGAATTATAATAGCCTGACTAACTTGTGTACAGACAGCTTTTTCAGTTTTTTGCTCAAATTATAGAGGAAAAGCTGGTAAAAATGCTTCTTGCATGCATCCCAAAAAAAAGCTGTGCAGGAAGCTTTAAACTGTATAGAACCTTTTTCAGATTAATGAAGTTGCAAAGATGGAAAATACTGGTTATAAAGAAAACATTTTGAGGATTGTTCCAATGTCTTCCTTGAAACATAAATGGGGTATTAGATAGCAGAATCTAGTTTTGTTAGATAATCATTCAAGTGTCATAATGTGTAATAAAAGAAGTCTGAAATATGTGTATTTTAGTATCTTTCAGGTGCTTATTTGAGTACTCAGTTTTCTTATTCATTGCCATATTTGCTTTTTCATGTTTACTACACAAGGAAGATAGCAGTGGGTAATTAACCTCCCTTCTGACACAATATATGTACAGCAGGAGAATTGTCTTTTAGAAAACATTCACAAGTTAATAACATAATAGGGTTAGACCTGGACTCTATTTGCTGATCTGTGACTGATCTGTTACGCTGATCATGGGTTTGCCTTTTACCCTTTGTGGGTCAATGTCTTCCCCATTAGATGAGAATAAAAATGATCTCTTAAGGATTTTTGAAGGTCCACGTCAAATGATACTTTTTGTAAAATGCTTTGAAAACTGTAGGGAAATGAGGATGCAGCAGTCAGTGAAAGATGAGTCAAGAGAAATGATCAGAAAAAGAGGAAACCAACAAGCGGGATGTTCGTCAGGAACCAAGAAGGCTCTGCGACTTTCCCTGACTGCTCCAGTTCCATGAGTGTTCGTCGGAGAGGCAGGACTGCTTGGGGACGAAGGTCTTTCTGTTTCCCATCGTGGGCAGCAGCCACAGGACTACATTGTCCTGTGCGAGTTTCCTGAGTCCTGACCCTCACAGGGACACGTGAAGAGCACCCAGTGGGACTGTCACAGAGCAGGGACCTCAGGGTGCAGGGGAGCTGAATCTTTCCAATGGCCCGGAGATGTGCCTGCCCTTGCTTCAGAGGAAAATACTGTCTTTGTCTCCCAGGCCTCTTGCTGCACAAACATTCTTGAAAAGATTGTGCAGGAAAAAAAGGGCAATGAGTGCCTGGTTTGCAAGATGTGCAGAAGTGAGAGACCCACGGAGAATTGTTTTCCGACAGTCAAGAGGCGGATGCGGTGAAGATACAGCACGCAGATGGCAGTGAGGGCTGGAAGTAGCTTCTCTGATCTGAGCAGAGATTGGATTGAGGTGGATGCACAGAGCTGTGCGGGGAGGGCAGTGCAGGCTCCTGGGGAGGGCACCGGGCTGTGCTCTGACGGGAGCGGGAGGTGCGGCCAGCCCAACAGGTGCAGTTGGGGAAGGCGGTGAGTGCCCAGGGAGATGGCCACAGGGCAGCTCTGCGCGCCCTGTGGGCTGTGCCTAGGATTTTAGATTTTATTCCAACTGAGATGAGAAGCCACTGAAAGTTTCTAAATGGAAAAGTAATAGGTTCTCACTAACATTGTGGATTTGAGAGTTGGACTGTGAAGAAAGCTGAGCGCTGAAAAATTGATGCTTTTGAACTGTGGTGTTGGAGAAGACTCTTGAGAGTCCCTTGGACTGCAAGGAGAGCCAACCAGTCCATTCTGAAGGAGATCAGCCCTGGGATTTCTTTGGAAGGAATGATGCTAAAGCTGAAACTCTAGTACTTTGGCCACCTCATGCAAAGAGTTGACTATTGGAAAAGACTGTGATGCTGGGAGGGATTGGGGGCAGGAGGAAAAGGGGACGACAGAGGATGAGATGGCTGGATGGCATCACTGACTCGATGGACGTGAGTTTGAGTGAACTCCGGGAGTTGGTGATGGACAGGGAGGCCTGGCGTGCTGCATGCAATTCATGGGTTGCAAAGAGTTGGACACAACTGGGTGACTGAACTGAACTGAACATTGTAACAGTGTTGCTTTGGTGGGTCTGAATTAAGCTGTGTAACTGATGAATGGAAGTGGGGAAAATATGGGAAATGATTAAAACTCTTTGAAAGAGAGCTTCCCTACAGGAACAATATTATTGTTAAGGTAAATATTTCAAACTCATATATTTTATATTGAAATGGATACTGAAAATTATGTATGCCATCAAATCAGGTATAAGGATCACACTGGCTTGGTTAAGATATACTTGTGGGTATGTACTGAGTCATTTCAGTCATATCCGACTCCTTGCGACCCCATGGACTATAGCGTGCCAGGCTCCTCTGTCCATGGGATTTTCCAACACTGGAAGTGGGTTACCATTTCCTTCTCCAGGGGATCTGCTTGACCCATAGATTGATTTGTGTCTCCTGCATTGCAGGGCAATTCTTGACTGCTGCGCCTCTAGGGAAGCCCTTGCCTCTGAGTACAAGAAATTAATTATTAAAGGTAAAATCATGTCTGTTCTAGAATCTGTAGCTATTAGTATTGAAACTACAGAAGCTTTTGTAGTATATATGTCAGTTGAGTGTGAATTTCTTAGGTACACATTGTTGTTTAGTTCAGATACTAGTTGATTATTTAAATTTTACTAAGATAATATCCACTGTACCACATCTAAAGGAATAGCCAAATAATTGGGCACTCAATTTTAGAAGAACGTCAGACGACATGTTATCTTACGTAGTGTTTTCAACATAAATTGAAAGAGAATCTGCTACTTTTTAAATTAAAAAGAAAAAACAAACCTCTAGGCACAATTATTTATGCAGACATTTTAATTTTTTGGTGCCACCAAGTGGGGAAATGTTGAATAATGCTGTTTTCATATAAAATGTATCATACAGACCACTGAAATGCCTATAAATGCAGAGATTACTGAACTTTTTATTATGTACATGCATGCTGTCCTTTAAGTTGTGTCTGACTCTTTGTGACCCAATAATATGTAGCCCACCTTAGGCTTCTGTGTCCATGGGATTCTTCAAGAAAGAATACTGGAGTGAGTTGCCATGCCCCCCACCCCCAGGGGATCTTCCTGAGCCAGGGATCGAACCTGCGTCTCTTCCATCTCCTGCATTGGTAGGCAGGCTCTTTACCATTGTGGCACCTAGAAAGGCCTTGTAATTATGTACACTTACCAGTAAAAAAAAAAAAAAAAAAAAAAAGAACATGTCTTCAAGGTGTTTATGAATTATGTATATACATATGTATATATATATATTTATCCTAAATGTGCTGTGCTTAGTTGCTCAGTCGTGTCTGACCCTTTTACGACCCTATGGACTGTCGTCCACCGGGCTCCTCTGTCCATGGGATTCTCTAGGCAAGAATACTGGAGTGAGTTGCCATTTCCTCCTCCAGGGGATCTTCCTGATTCAGGGATCGAACTTGTGTCTCTTGTGTCTTGTGCTTTGGCAGATGGGTTCTTTACCACTAGCACCACCTGTGTAAATTTACTATAAATGAAACTAATGGGTTAAAGACAATAGTGTTGTTTAGTCGCTAAGTCAAGTCTGACTCTTTTTGTGACACCGTGGACTATTAGACCTCCAGGCTCCTCTGTCCATGGGATTTTCCAGGCAAGAATACTGGAGAAAATTAGAGTGATAAATTAAGGATTTTAACATCGAACTAAAGCAGTGGTTCTCAATAACCTTTGAAGACAAAACTATGCTTTAAATGTTCAGCTGTTCAGCCTTCCTGTGGCAGTGTGCCTCCCCGAGTCTCTGGCCTGATTGTGCGATGCGCCTCTCTTGTGTGCCCCCTGATGGCTCAGTTGGTGCCACTGTAAGGGAAAGGTCCCTGCCATGCTGTCTCATCATTTATGATGTTTGTTTTATATCAGTGACAGAAGTGTTTCAGCCTTACATGCTTAAAAAATCAGATCAATCATCTTCAGGCAAATATACGTGAAATAAGTTGTAATGATATTTCTATTCACTTTGGAACATGTCTTCTCAGTCACTTTTTTGGGTTGACTGTTGATGTCCATGTTTCACTATAGAGCGTCTTTTATGCTGTCAAGAGAATTGATGAGATAGCTTTTCTTGAGTTCTCAGCTTGTCTCTTGGAATGTCTTTGAAGCTGCTGACACACCCACTGTGTAAATTGAAGCTGTTTTTGTTTCATTACTGTTTCTTCCCTTGTAACCTGAGGAGCAAAATACAAAAATGCCTTCTACCTCGGGTACCTTCCTTTCTTAAGCTTATAAAGCCTCTGACTATTGCATTGCGAGGAAATGTGGAATCATAATTGTTCCAGTAAAGTTTGGCTTCACTGCTTGCTCTTTTGTTCTGTGTTTCCTTACACATGAACTTTTTCCTTTAATGTCAAATCAGAGTACTATCTTACAAGACATTGTAAGTGGCAGTTTAACTCAGTAGTTGTACCACAGATGCATGTAACTCTACTAGAGAAGTAACTGTAATATAACCAGCTATGACCAAATTTGTGACTATCTGGATAATGACCGCTGTGCCACGACTTCTGCCTTGCCTGTGTCCATAAAATGCATTCAAATTTCGCTGGTGTTACATGTGAGAAAAAAAAATACATACACACACACACACACACAGCTTTCCTGGTGGCTCAGTTGGTAAAGAATGCCTGTAATGCAAGAGACGACCTGCAGTGCAGGAGACCCTGGTTTGATCCTTGGGTTGGGAAGGTCCCCTGGAGAAGGCAGTGGCAACCCACTCCAGTATGCTTACCTGGGAAATACCATGGACAGAGGGGCCTGGAGGACTGTAGTCCATGGGGTCGCAGGAGTTGGACACGACTTAGCAACCTAACTACCAACTACATATACACACACACACATACATAGATACATGTATTTTAGAATCAGCGAACATTTAGACTGGAAATCTTTACTGAGTAAATGTTGAGTTGTTTCACTAGTTTCAGCATCCGTGTCCTTGAATAATAGGTTTCATAAATATATTCAGGACATGTGTTCAGTTTATAGGCAATGCGTGGCATTGTCTCTAAAAGATAGAGAGATGGCAGGGAAAATGTGTTTTCATGGGGCAAGAGCATATTAGAAATGTTTTAGTTTGTATATGTTCTTTCAAAACATTTAAATTTTAAAATACAGATGGTGCTTTATTTTTGGAAATTGAAACAAATGATATTAGAGGCAAGTATGGCTGACCTGGAAGCATTTTAAGTGATACAATCTCTTTAGCCTTGTTGATTTTCTGGTATTTCACTAGAGGGCAGTAGTAAGCAATGAAAGTTTTGTGTTTCTGAAAAACGATAGTCTTCGTACAAGTTTTTCAAAGAAATCTGAGGTTAAAATCAAAAGATTGTTGTTTAAGGATCTTAGTTGTAATGAATAAATACTTGGAATAATGTGTTATGTCATCTATCATACTCTAAATATTATAGTTAAATTTCCTGACAGTCACCGAAACTTAAGCATGTAATGCAGAAACAAGCTAGGTAACCAAAACAGTAATTGCTCTCTTTTACTTGTTCTCTTCAGACAGTAATTCCCAAAAAGATGTATTCTGGCCTTATGTTACCACAGGGTGTTGTGAAGGACATACATTTTTTCCCCAAAATTTTTGCATTACTCTATTACATATGTAAGCTATAGGAATTCAATTTAACTCTTCTAAAAAATGTATAAGTTCCATGTAAGGAAGAGTTCATGTGAATAAAGAACTCTTAAAAAATTTTTTTTGGTTAAGTATTATTTTCTTAGAGAAGTTAGTTACTTTATATTTGCTCTTGGAATAAAGGTAGGAAAAAGAAAAACAGACCTAGTCCTTACATATCAAACAGTCTACTGTAGTTGTTACTCGTTTGGCTGAGAAATCTGTCTTGCCAGGAACTTGCTGCATGAGCATGATTCTGATAAGTTACAAGTTTGGCAGGCCTAGTGATAAAACAGATGTGCGGAGCAATAATGTTCATGTCCAGTGTTCTGCAGTATAATTGAATTATAAGCAAGGCGCATTTACAAATCAAGGAACATTTCTCAGATGTGGTGCGATTAAGCTGAGACCTGAAGGGCACTGGACTTCTCTAGTGAAGTGAGGTGAGCAGGGAGGCGTTTTGCTAAGGCACTGCAGGTTCTGCATGTGGCCCCGGGGCAGAGCTGAAGGCGGAAGCTGCAGCGATGAGGAGCCGTGAGCGTTTAGAGGCGTGAGGACGGGGTGGGAGGCCTGGGTCATGAAGAGCTTTTGCAGGCCAGGATTAGATGCTGATCATTCTCGCACTGGACAGAATTGGAAAACTGCTTCTTCAGACAGTCACTCATGAAATTCGGATGCATATAAAAACAGGTGGATGGAGTAGCATCACTCTGGCCGGAGTGGCAGCTGACCTCTCGTCTCCCTGCCCTCTTACCTGCTCTGTTGATCCTGATAGCCCCAACCCAGAACCCCAGGAACTCCTACCGGCGCAAATACTACTCTTATTGGTCCTGAAGAGTCTCAGTGGATGTTAGCTAGGGGAATGCCACAGTCTAACTTGAGTGTGAGAGATTGCTTCAGAAACAGTCTGGAAAATGGATTTGTAGTGAGGGAGACCAGCAAACTGGTTAGGAAAATTTAGATTACTTTGTGTTTGACAGTAAACTCTAAGTAGGGGCCATGTTTTAAATACTGAGTAGGGTACAGATTCCTTAGGAAGTAGTATTGAGTTCTGAGGTTAGTATATTTAGAGATCCAGATCAAGATCAAACAGAATAGCAAGCATTGGGATAAAATAAGCCTCGTTTGAAACTGATTGGCAAGACAGAGAAATATAGCTGGGCATAAACTGGGTTTTTTTGCTTTGGCAGTTGGTTATAAATAGCAATATGGACTTGTGATAAGATGGTATGTGAGACTAAGAATGACTGAATGATCATCATGTAGTACTCATCAAAGTCTTAAAGTTATTTACTTTTTTCAATAATGTTTAAAAGATGTGGAGCTACTAGGAGAACAGGAATAGGACAGTCCTGTAAGGGAATGGTAACAGTCTCTGTGGACTGCACTCAAGGAGATCAAACCAGTCAATCCTAAAGGAAATCAATCCTGAATATTCACTGGCAGGACTGATGCTGAAGCTCCAATACTTTGGCCACCTGATGACTCATTGGAAAAGACCCTGGTGCTGGGAAAGATTTGAAGGCAGGAGGAGACGGGGACGACAGAGGATGAGATGGTTGCGTGGCCTCTCTGACTCAATGGACATGAGTTTGAGCAAGCTCTGGGAGATGGTGAAGGACAGGGAGGCCTGGCGTGCTGCAGTCCATGGGGTCGCAGAGAATCAGACACGACTGGGTGACTATACAACATCAGCAGCAATCTCTGGGCACCTTGTTTTCCATAGACTTTTTTCCTTACACTTTCAGTGTTTTGAGGATATAAAATTTACTGTTAAAAATAATTTAAACCTTATTATATATTTCCTTTTTATATTTTACCAAGGTCATTAGGAGTATAAACTTGACAAGAATTTAATTAGAAGAAAGTTATTCTACTCTTGTCTGAATTATTATTTTTTTCAAATACAAACAGAACCTTTCCCCAACCTCTCCTTTTTGTTTTTCTTGTTTTTGGCTGATGTGGAAATTGTGAGAACATTAATTTATGTTTTAACAGTATTTAAAATGCAAGGTTTTAAGTATTTCTCCTTTAGAAAATGCAAGGATTTGCATATTGGGTAATAATTTCAGCTAGTTAATTATCTAAATACAACAAGCTATAGAGTTGCTCTTACTTGATAGAACTGGTGATTTCTGAATTCCTTTTAATCATATTCTTTGTTTGCATTCTCCCTTAATTAAGAAAGAACCCTCATATGTCAGAATTTATGGTTTCATATATGAATTGTGATTTAATCAATGTCTGAAGGAGAATATCAGTGAGAATATCAAAATGATTCAAAATGACACTAAACATATTTGAGATCATCCTGGGAGTTGAAAACCAGGTAACAGAGCGTGGGAGATCTGCAGGGTCACTCAGGACATTTTAGAGTTTGGGGTTAAGCCTAAGAAGTAGTAGCATTGATCACTTCTGCCCACATTCATTATTTAAACTCAGTCTCATGACCCTGCCTAACATGACCCCGCTAGCTAAAGTAGTTTGGCAGTATCTCAGGTAGGAAATGTAAAAGATTTAAATACATAATTTTGGGTCAACTTTAGAGCCTGTTGCAGCAAGGAGATGATGGTTCTCAGTTTTGCTTCTAAGTATTTAAGGTCAATAACGATTTTGAATAATGGTCACATGGCATTTGCTATTAAGTGTTTCTAATAGTTACAATAAAACTTCACATTTGGGACTGGCTAGTAGAGAACTGGGTAGTATAAAATAATTTGTTAATGCTGATTAAAATTTTAAAATTTCTTATAGGAATTAAAATACTTAGGAAAAAGATTATAAATATTTAGAACTTACAAATAAACTAAATACAGATCATTTGTATGCTAATCAAATAAAATGTATATTAAAATATATTTTACTGAGAGTTTACTACATTTACTTGGATAAAATTGTTTTTTTTCCACAGAAAATAATTTTGTAAATTGTTATTACTGATTTAGACTATCTTAACCCCTGATTAGCCTGCAATCATGATTTGTTACTTTAATAAAGTATTACATTTACATTAATTTTGTAACTTGTCCTTTGAGAAATAGCTATTATCTATTCTAGGAGTAGTTAGCATTACAGTATAATATACACAGTATAACTCTGTGTAACTAAATGTGTAATAAACAGGAGAATCGTGAGACCACATAGTCACGGTTCACTCCCATTTACTCTGTTCTTCAGTGACTGTGCCCCTCACAACTGCTTACTCTTTATTACTTCAAAGGGCATTTATTTCACCTGAAAATTGTGTATTAATATATTTAAAATAGTATTGCTAACGTTAGTCTTTCTTTTGTTTCTTTCAGGCCTATGGCATGTCGGCATTACCTTTAAATCTGATTAAAGGCACGCGAAGCGCTGCTTATGAGCGTCTGGAAAACACTGAAGACATTGAAGAAGTAGAGCAGCACATCCAAACAATTAAATCAAAGGTGAGTTGGTATTTTATTGCTGTTGAGGGTCATAAAAGTACTTGGTCTTTGAGCTGCTTTCTGTTGTTACTTAGACATTGGTGAGCCTATATTTTGATACTGTTTGAATTTTTGTGCAACATATCCTTAAAGAAGCATATCTTTAAAAAACTACCTTCTATAAAATGTAGGATGCTGACAGTTTGAGAATTATTATCTGTGTAACAACTGAAACGCAGAAGTTCCACTTACATATGGCCATTACTTTGCTAGTTCCCAGGTATGCTGATGCCATATGCAATGTCAGAGTGTACTGTATCACTTATGTTAAGGTTTTATGTACTAGTTTCTCTTCCTCTATCACCTTCAAGTAAGACGTAAATCTTATTTATAGAACGTAGGAAAAAATTGAGTTTCCTAAATTATTCTGTTAAACTATGATTATCCTGATATAGAAACCAGATGGTAATATGACACACAAAAAAGAAAACTGTTTATGTGACTGGTCTTTCTTATGAAAGTAGAGGCAAATAATTCAATATAAGTAAAAACATTAGCAATTCAAAAATGATGCTGTAGTAAGGAAATATTTCATAATTGTCAGATTAGGTTTATCCCAGGAATGCAAAGGTGATATGTTAGAAAATAAAGTAGTTTAATATATTGAGAATAAATGAGAAATATAAACATCTTAATAGATGCCAGTGAGTCTTTATTTAGAGTCAATTTGTAGTTAACTATGTTTAGAGAAGAGTCTTACCAAATTGGAAGAGAAGAAACTATTTGGCAACGGAAGCCTCCATGAGCTTGGTGCCTAATAAGGAAAGGAACGTTTTTGTTAAAGGCACATATAGGACAGTAGAGTCTCTCCTGTTCCTGGAGGTCTTGGTCAGATAAGAAATGTGGGAGGAAGAGGGGAGAAAAGGGAAGTAACTTGTGTTATTTGAAGATCTTATCTACCAAAAAAATCTAAAAGAATCAACTGAAAAACTAATAGAACTAATAAAAGTTCATCGAGGTGCCCGTTCATATGTACAAAATCATTAACCAGGTGGAGGATGTAATAGAAAATGATCTCATTCACAGTAACTGTGAACTATAAAATAATAAGAAATGTCAGAATCTTCCTACTGAAAATTATAAAATTTATTAAAATAATGTAATAGAAGACTGAAATAAATGAAGAACTTCTTCAGTTCCTAATTGGGAAGATTCAATAATGTAGAGATGAGAGTTTTTCATAAGTTTAGGTGGAAATTCAGTATCATGTATAAAAGATAAAAAATGAAAGTTTCATAAACCTCCTACCACATAATAAAACAGATTCAGAATTTAAATCAAATACATTTAGATAATATTAGGAGAAAATAAAAGTAAAATTGTAATTTGTTGTGTGGAGGAATTTTCTAAACAAGACTCAGAACTCAAGTGCAAATTAAGAAATTATTGAGTTTTAAATTTTTATTTTTTCAAATTTATGTACCCTAAAAAGTGGCACCAAAAGGAATTTAAGAACTAACAGTATTTTGAGAGGAAATAATCTGCAATATAGGTGATACACTGAGCATCTGTAAGTCGAGAAGAAGAAGGGACAAGCAATACATAGAAATAATGAACTAAAGACCTAAATAGACAGTATACTGAAGGAGAAATTGCTCAGTGAAAATATGAAATGATCTTTCAGCTCATTAGTAATGAAGTTCACTATGATCCCACTTTGCATGGATTGTGAGGAGTTTTCCAGAACATGGAACTTTCAGTGCTAAAATGAAAGTCCAAGATGACTGGAAATTAAAGTAACTCAGTATTTTTTTTTTTTAATCCTTTGAAAGTCTTAAAAAGTTTACCTTTGTCAGGTGAGAATATGGGGATAGGCATACTGTTTGTGGGAATATAAAATACACAGATTTCTAAAGAAAATTGAATGTTGTCACATGTGCCCAAACACATAACATGTAGCTCTTACTAGTTACAAGTTTAATATAACAGTATGCACCAGTTTGTGGATCCCAGCATTGTGGTAGTGAAGGGACTTGCGCATGTAGGGCCGCCCAAGATGGACATGTCAACAATGTAGAGTTCTGAAAAAGTGTGGTCCACTGGAGGGAGAAATGGCAAACCATTCCTATATTCTTGCCTGGAGAACCCCACGGACAGTGTGAAAAGGTGAAAAAATAAGACACCGGAAGATGAACCCCCCAGATTGGAAGATGTCCAATATGCTATTGGGGAATAGTGGAGAGCAACTGTGAATAGCTCCAAAAAGAATGAACTGGCTGGGCCAAAGTGGAAATGATGCTTAGTTGTGGATGTGTCTGGTGTTGAAAGTAAAGTCTGATGCTGTAAAGAACAATATTGCATAGAAACCTGGAATGTTAGGTCTATGAATCAAGGTAAATTGGATGTGGTGAAGCAGAAGATGGCAAGATTGAACATGGACATCTTAGGAATCAGTGAACTAAAATGGACTGGAATGGGTGAATTTAACTCAGATGACCATTATATCTACTACTGTGGGCAAGAATCCCATAGAAGAAATGGAGTAGCCTTCATAGTCAACACAAGAGTCCAAGATGCAGTACTTGGGTGAAATCTCAGAAACGACAGAATGATTTCAGTTCTTTTCCAAGGCAAACCATTTGATATCACAGTAATCCAAGTCTATGCCCCACCCCCCTTGAAGCTGAAGAAGCTGAAGTTGACAGATTTCTATGAAGACCTACAACACCTTCTAGAACTAACAGCTAAGGAAGATATCATTTTCATCTTTGGGAACTGGAATTCAGAAGTAAAAAGTCAAGAGATACCTGGAATAACAGGCAAATCTGGCCTTGGAGTACAAAATGAAGCAGGGCAAAGGCCAACAGAGTTTTGTCAAGAGAACATGCTGGTCATAGCAAACATGGGTTTCCAACAGCTAAAGAGATGACTCTACACATGAACCTTACCAGAACGTCAGTACTGAAATCAGACTGATTATGTTCTCTGAAGCCAAAGATGGCTAGAAGCTCTATACAGTCAGCAGAAACAAGACATGGAGCTGACTGTGGCTCAGATCATGAGCTCCTTATGCAAAATTCAGGCTTAAGTTGAAGAAATTAGGGAAGACCACTAGCCCATTCAAATATGACCTCAGTCAAATCCCTTATGATTAAACAGTGGAGGAAATGATGGATTCAAGGGATTAGATCTGGTAGACAGAGTACCTGAAGAACTAGGGACAGAGATTCATAACACTGCACAGGAGGAAGGGAGCAAAACTATCCCAAAGAAAAAGAAATTCAAGAAGACAAAGTGGTTGTCTGAGGGAGTGCTACAAATAGCTGAGAAAAGAAAAGCAAAAGGAGAAAGGGAAAGGTAAACCCAGCTGAATGCAGAGTTCCAGAGAGTAGCAAGGAGAGATAAGGAGGTCTTAAACGAACAGTGAAAAACGATAGAGGAAAACAACAGAATGGGAAAGACTAGAGATGCCTTCAGGAAGATTGAAGATATCAGGGAACACTTCATGCAAGGATGGGCACGATAAAGGACATAAACAGTAAGGGCCTAACAGAAGCAGAAGAGATTAAGAAGTGGTGGCAAGAATACACATAAGAACTGTACTAAAATGGTCTTAATGACCTAGATAACCACAGTGGTGTGGTCACTCACCTAACATCAGACATCTTGGAGTGTGAAGTCAAGTGGGTCTTATGGAGCATTACTATGAACAGAGCTAGTGGAGATGATGGAATCCCAACTGAGCTATTTCAAATCCTAAAAGATGATGCTGTTAAAGTGCTGCACTCAATATGCCAGCAAATTTGGAAAACTCGTCATTGGCCACAGGACTGGAAAAGGTCAATTTTCATTCCAGTCCCAAAGAAGGGCAATGCCAAAGTATGTTCAAACTATCACACAATTGGTCTCATTTCACATGCTAGAGAAGTAATGCTCAAAATCCTTTAAGCTAGGTTTCCACAGTACATGAAATCTGTAACTTCCAGGTATGCAAACTGGTTTTAGAAAGGCAGAGGAACCAGAGATCTAATTGCCAACATTGATTGAATCACAGAGAAAGTAAGGGAATTCCAGAAATACATCTACTTCTGCTTCATTGACTGACTACACTAAAGCCTTTGACTGTGTGGATCACAACAAACCTAGAAAATTCTTAAAGAGATGGGAATACCAGACCATGTTACAAACTGCTCTCTGAGAAGCCAGTATGTAGCTCAAAAAAAAAAAAAAAAACCAGAACTGGACATGGAACAACTGACTGGTTCAACATTGGAAAAGGGATCCATCAAGGCTGTATATTGTCACCCTGCTTATTTAACTTATATGCAGAGTACATTATGCAAATACCAGGCTGGATGAATCACAAGCCAGAATCAAGATTGCTGGAAGAAATATGAACAACCTCAGATATGTAGATAATACCACTCATGGCAGAAAGCGAAGAGGAACTAAAGAGCCTGTTGATGAAGGTGAAAGAGGAGAGTGAAAAAGTTGGCTTGAAACTAAAAAAATTAAGATCCTGGCACCTGGTCCCATCACTTCATGGGAAATAGAAGGGAAAATGTGGAAGCAGTAATAGATTTTATTTTCTCAGGCTCCAGAATCATTGCAGATGGTGACTACAGCCATGAAATTAAGAGGCTTGCTCCTTGGAAGGAAAGCTATGACAAACCTAGAAAGCATATTTAAGAAGCAGAGACATCACTTTGCCAACAGAGGTCCATATAGTCAAAATTATGATTTACCAGTAGTTGTGTATGCATTTGAGAGTTGGACCATAAGAAGGTTAAACGCTGAAGAATTGATGGTTTCAATCAGTTGAAAGACTGGAGAAGACTTTTGAGAGTCCAAAGGACTCTGCAAGGAGATGAACCCAGTCAATCCTAAAGGAGATCAGTGCTGAATATTCATTGGAAGGACTGATGCTGAAGCTGAAGCTCCAATACTTTGGCCACCTGATGCAAAGATCTGACTCATTGGGAAAAAAGTCTGATGCTGGGAAAGATTGAAGGCAACAGGAGAAGAGGGCAACAGAGAATAAGATGGTTAGAGAGCATCACTGACTCAGTGGACATGACTGAGCAAACTCTGGGAGATGGTGGAGCACAAAGGAACAACAGTTTGTACCCTGGAACCTTATCTTCCTGGATTGTATGTCTGCATTTATACCCAATGAATAAGTATATTCATGTCTCTGCCCCTTCATAAAAGACAATAATGTAAATGTTCAAAAATAAGGTATTTGTCAAATCTAAATATCATGATGTGATGTGCTGTGTAATGATGAAAAGCAATCAGGCAGCTTTATATAGCTTAGAGAACATCAGATTTAACATCTTCAGTTTAAATTCTGGCTCTTCTGACCATGCATTTAATATCTGTGGGCCTTATTTTCCTCATCTAAATCTATGACCAACCTAGACAGAATATTAAAAAGCAGAAACATTACTTTGCTGACTAAGGTCTGTCTAGTCAAAGCTATGGTTTTTCCAGTAGTCATGTATGGATTGGAGAGTTAGACTATAAAGAAAGCTGAGTGCTGAAGAATTGATGCTTTTGAACTGTGGTGTTGGAGAAGACTCTTGAGAGTTCCTTAGACTGCAAGGAGGTCCATCCAGTCCATCCTAAAGGAAATCACTCCTGTATATTCATTGGAAGGACTGATGCTAAAGTTGAAACTCCCAATACTTTGGAAACCTAATGTGAAGAACTGACTCCTTAGTAAAGACCTTGATACTGGGAAAGATTAAAGGCAGGGGTAGAAGGGGATGACAGAGGATGAGATGGTTGGATGGCATCACTGACTTGATGCACATGAGTTTGAGCAAGCTCTGAGAGTTGGTGATGGACAGGGAAGCCTGGCGTGCTGCAGTCCATGGGGTCATAAAGAGTCAGTCAGATACAACTGAGTGACTGAACTGACTGAATAAATGAATAAATTACTATTACCAGCCTCAAAGTTTTATTCTGAAGATTTGAGGAGAATAAACAAAAAGGAACAGATCACTTTAGGCACAGGAAATGTTAGCTATTATGTAAAACAGTAGTATGTTTGCATAGAGGGACACGTGTATATACATAGAATTTTGTGTCAGAGGTTGTTGATCTGTGTTAGTTTCTGTGACAGTGGTAACTTCCAAAGAGGGAGGGGTCACTGGTGGACCGTGGGGAGGGAAGCTTTTTTGCCTATAAAGAATGTAGCTATATTTTTTTCCCCAAAGGAAATAATTGGTTGACAGCTGGGTGCCTTTCGTGGTGTGTGTTTGAGCACGTTGCTTCCCACAGTGGTTTATGCTGTTCGCACAACAGAGCGGGGTCCATCCCTCACTCAGACAGGCAGATAAGTTGAGCTTGTTTTTCAGTGGATCCTTAAATCAGTTTACTAAAAAATATTTTTCCCTGAACTAGCGAAAGCCAGCAGTGAAGTAAATCTACCTTGTTGGTGTCATTTTGATATTAGAATGGCAGTTGTGAGAAAAATTGTGAAGTACCACATGATTGAAGCGTGGTGGCCTGGATCTGTCTTGTGGAGGGAAGTGTTTCATTGCTCTAGTCTTCAGAAAACACCCTTCTGTAAGGTTCCTTTGAGGATGCATTTTGATAGTAAGCAGTGTACTTGACTTAAAGAAGTAAAGATAGTTAAATATAGTCTCATAATTCCCTGTAATTCCATGTAATTCCCTGGTGGCTTAGCCAGTAAAGAATCTGCCTGTAATGCAAGAAAGCTGGATGTGATCCCTGGGTCAGGAAGCTTCCCTGGAGGAGGGAATGACAACCCACTCCAGTATTCTTGCCTGGAGAATCCCTTGGACAGAGGAGCCTGATGGGCTACAGTCCATGGCTTGCAAAGAGTCAGACATGACTGAGCAACTAACGCTTTCCACTTTCCATGCAGAGTATGGTTTCTGGACCAGTAGCATCAGGACCTCCTGGGAATTTGGTAGAAAAGCAAAGTATAGGCCTTACCCAAGACCTAAGTGAGTCAGATTCGCTTGGGGTGGGATCTAGAAACCTGCGCTTAACGAAATGTCCTCTTGATTGTTAGGTGTGTTGAAGTCTGGGAAACAGCATAGTAAGGAAGAGATGGCTGGTTCCAGAAGAGCTTGGCAGTGCCTCTGTGTGGAGATCATTCTGACCATGTGCACCTCTTGATGAAGGGTTATCTGGGCACTGTCTGTATGTGTCTATTATTTCACATGACGGTACTCCACGCTGCGTCACAGACCACTGTGTGCTGTCTCTCCCAACATCCTGTTTGAATCTTGAAAGGACTTTAGCATTCTAATTATCTAATGTTTTTAGGCAGTCCACTGGTTAGGACTTTGTGCTTTCACTGCTGAGGACAAGGATTCCATCCCTGATCAGGAAACTAAGACCCCACATGCCGTATGGTGCCACCCCAAATTTAAAAGTAATAAAAATGTCCCATGTAAACATTTTCTTGGTCCTTTCAATAAAAGCAAATGTACATTTCACCTTCTTAGTATTTAGCAGTTGTTTAGTTATTGTGGTTTATTACTGTACCTGGTTGAAGGCACTTTGGGGTAGGGGGAGTTCGCAAGGGAGCGTGTCCCAGAGATACCACAGAAAGGTACTGCTCATGGTTACAGTAAATATCATATGAAAGTACAGGGGAATTATCTTTCGGAGAGGTCAGCCAAAGGCAACCTGACTCTTTCGCAAATGTACTTGGAGAGTAAGAAAGTGCCAGTTCTTAGCAATTGTTATAAAATCTTATGCTCAGCACATCTTAATCCTGCATCCCCCTGCTGGTGTTTGAGTCAGAGACTGAGGAGCATCAGCCCAGGTAAACACTGGAACACACTCTCCTGACCAAGGGGAGGAGGAACATAGGGCTGGGTATGTGAAGGGATGGGATGAGAAATTTGGAGGTCAAGGAGAGTAATCAAGCAGAGAACATAAAGTGCCTCATAAAAGGGGTGTTTTAAAAATGTCTCTACATAACTTTACCATATTGAGTATTTGGAAAATAGGGATCAAGAAAAGTTCAGCGTTAAATGTACATGCGTTCTCATCACATTTTGACACTGACCTTGGTTCAGAGACGTGTATTCTCACATAGAAGTTACTGGGTTTTGCTTTTTTCCTTCAGTTTGTAAATTTGCCTCAGGAGTCAAGTCCAACCTAAAAAAGTTTTTGTTGTCTGAATCTGCTAAATCTGACGTGTGTACTCTATTAAGACCTTAATGGTAAAAAACTGTTTTATTTTGATCTGTTATTTGCAGAGCAAAGATGGTCGACCTTTGCCGGCAAGGGATAGACGCGCCTTAAAACAATATGAAGAAAGGTTACGAACACTTCGGAAAAGAGAGAGGCACTTAGAATTCATTGAAAACAGCTGGTGGACAAAATTCTGTGGTGCTCTGCGTCCCCTGAAGGTAAATGGAGTTTTACAGAATTACGCTGTCACTCTTCCAAGTTTATGTGGCACTCAATCTCTCAGAGAGATTGAGTTCTTGTGGAAGCATTGCAGTGTGGCGCCTAGAGCATGGGTTTTAGAGTTAAAATCATCTGGTTTTAAATCGCAGCTCTGGTGCCTGGCAGTTTGAGTAAGGTGTGTAACCTCTCTGAGCTTTATTTACTCATGTGTAATGTAAGTGCTAGAGGCTTGAAGAAACTTAAAATATAGGTGAGTAATGTAGTATGCTTCTAGTTTTACAACTTTGTACTTTTCTATAGGAGATCTGGGACCCATATTAGAACTTTTTCAATCAGATAGATTTCAGTATTCAAATTGAAAATTTCAACAGAATGTGCTTCATTGTCTAGTGGCATGTTTCTGAAAATATGTACAAGGTATTAAGATGAAAAACCATTAATTTCCCTTTTTTTGAAACCATCATTTGCTAGCCTTAAATTCTTCAGACTGTGGTCTTCCTCTCATAATTCAAAAGGAAATGGGGAAATTACCTGACTGCTTACCCTAAAAAGCTCCTTTTCTAAAACAGTTCTTCAAAAACATAATCAGTTAGATCTACTGTGTATCACTTTAAAACTGTTGGTTAGAATCAGTTTCTTTTTAAAGACTTAACCCTAGTCTCCTTCCCCAAGGTGATTGTTTCATACCACCAAAGGTATAAAGAAACTGTGCCCACCCTTAACTTAATTTTAAATTGTTTATATATTAGCTTCTTTATAGATATTTATAACCTGGTCACTAACATTAGCTGCCTTGTTTTAAATGCTCTGTGCCATTTCACTGTACCTGTGTTTAGAGGGACTTCCAAAGCTTTATGAAGTGTGCAGAGTGATTTCACCAAATGTAGGCTGTGGATAGAGAAGATCCACATCACTGCATAAAGCTGGGTGTCCTCCCAGGCCCATCGCATCGAGCCCCAAACAGTAGCTGATGTCCTTCTGTCACTGAGGTTAACTTTCACATGTTCTATGGAATCGTAGAAGGTACAGACTTTGTCTGGCCTTGGCTCAGCTCAGTGCTTCTGAGGTTCACCCGTGTTACCGCATTTCTTTTCAGCGGTTCATTCTGTTTTCTTGCTGAGTACCGTTCTGCTGTGTCTGTATCACAGCTTGTTTATCCATTCACCTGCTAATGGGGATTCAAGTTGTTTCCAGTTTGAGGCTGTTATGATTATATGCTGATGTGAATATTTGTGTACAAATCTTCATGTAAACATTTATACATTCTTTCATTTTTCATTTTGTTCTTTTGAATCTTTTATTTTATATTGGGGGTTAGCAGATTAACAGTGTTGTGATGGTTTCAGGTCAACAGTGAAGGGACTTATTTTTCTTTTTGTTTGTACCTCACTTCTTCTAGTTTTTTTAAAAATCTATTTTTACCTGGGGGAAATTGCCTTACAATATTGTGTTTGTTCCTGCCATACAAAGACGCAAATTAGCCATGGAACTCAAGGAAGAAAATTAGTTTTGAGTTGAAGAGTCTTATAGAAATAAGCATTTAATTAGAATAAGTTAATGGGTCCTTAAAATAGTGTTTATATACAATACTGAGCACATTTCTAAACATACAGTCTTCATTACTCACTTGATTAAACTTGCCCTCTGACAGATGCACATTCTTCTAGTATATACAACTAATTGGCCTAGATAACCTAAAGCTCCTGATGCACCTCTTGTTATATTTATACCTCTTATATTCATATAGAAAGTTGTAAATTCATATCCATAGTTGTATCACTTATCTTTTCAGGCTTTTTTGTGGTAAAACATATATAACATATAATACACCATTTAAACTATTTGTTGATGTGGCATCACATTCACAGTGTTGTACAATCCTCACCACTGCCGGTTTCCAGAACCTTCATCATCTCTAATAGAACACTCAACAGTAACTCTCCATTCCTCACCTCCACCCCGCCCCCATCCCCCTGAAACCATACATCTCAGATTGGGGCTTGAACCCACTGTCTTTTAACTGAGATCACACACCTGGTCTCAGGACTTAATGAAATTCAGGTTCTTGATGTCTCATAGCGGAAAGAATTGAGTGAGAGACAAAGTGATAGGTATGAAGTGGATTTATTTAGAGAGATACACATTCCATAAACAGAATTCAGTCTGTCTTAAAAGCTGAGAACGGTGCTGGGAGAAATATACTCCTCAGACAGTGTGGGGCGTCTCAGAAGGTGAGAGGCCCTGAAATAATGGAGTGGGTGGTTTTTATGGGCTGAGTAATTTCATAGGTTAATGAGCGGGAGGATTATTCTAACCATCTTGGAAGGTGTAGGAATTTCCAGGAGTTGAGCCACCACCCACTTGTTGACCTTTTATAGAATTGTCATGGCATTTGTGGGGTGTCGTTTAGCTGATGTATTACAATGAGCATATAATGAGGCTTCAGGTCTACTGGAAGTCGAATCTTCTGCCCTCTCAGACCTAGTTGGGTCTGACCAGGTTATGTTGTATCCAACACTCTGACTCCCTTTAAAGATGGTACCCTTTAAAGGTTGTACTCCTTCCCTCCTGATTCATCTGCCCAGCTCACATCCCCTAATGACCTCTATCCTGCTCTCTGTCTCTCTGAATTTCCTATTGTAGGTACCTTATGTAAGTGAATTATATATCCTTTTATGTCTGGTTTATTTGACTTTACATAATTTCTTCAAAGTTCATTCATGTTTTTGATGTATTGAAATTTCATTCCTTTTTAAGGTTGAATAATATTAATTTTGTTTTTCCATCCATCATTTTGTTTATCCATCCATCAGTTGGTAGACATTGAGTTTTTTCCAACTTTTGGTTATTGTGAATGGTGCTTTCAAGGTAATTGGTGTACAAATACCTGTTTGAGTCCCTGCTTTCAGTTCTTTTGAGTATATATCTCGAAATGCAATTGCTAGATCTTGATCAGTTCTGGTATAACTTTTTGAAGAACCTACTATTTTCCACAGTGACTGCACCATTTTACATGCCCACCAGCAATGCACAAAGGTTCTAATTTATCCATATCATTGTCAACACTTATTTTCCTTTGTTTTGATAATAACTAACCTTATGCATGTGAAGTGATATCTCATTATGGTTTTCATTTGCATTTCATTTGACTAGTGACATTGAGCATCTTTTCATTAGACTGTTGGCTTTGTATGTTTACTTTGGAGAAATGCTTATTCAAGTTTCATTTTTTAATATTCTGAATGTTACTCCTTATCAGATACATGATTTGTAAATATTCTCCTATTCTTGGCTTGTGTTTTCACTCTGTTGATAGTGTCTTTTGATACACAGATTTTTAATTTTGATGATATTTTTTCTTTTGTTACTGTGTTTTATGTCATATCCAAAAAATAATTACCAGATGCAATGCCATGAAGATTTTTTTCCTTAGAGTTTAATAGTTTTAGCTCTTACATTTAGATCTTTGATCTATTTTGAGGTATTTGTATATGGTGAAGGGTAATAGTCTAATTTCATTTTTTTTTCATGAGGATGTCTTCTTCCCAGCCTCATGCTTTGAAAAGACTGTTCTTTCCCCTTTCAATGACCTTGGCCCCCTTGTCAAAGATCATTTGAGCGTATGTGTGAGCATTCATTTCTGGAGTCTTTTCCATTGGCTATATGTCTGTTTTTATGCCAGTACCATACTGTTTGGTTGCTGTGGCTTTGTAGTAAATTTTGAAATAGAGAAGCGTGAGTCCTGTAACTTTGTTGTTCTTTTTCAAGATTGTTTTGACTGTTTGGGCTTCCTTGAAATTCATATGAATTTTAGGATGACTTTTTCTGTTTCTGCAAAAAGACAAAAAAAAAGGTCATTATGATTTTGGTAGGGATTGCATTGTATCTGTAGAACACTTTCAGTAGTATTGTCATTTTTAATGTATTAAGTCATCTTACACCATAAATATGGGCCGACTTTACATTTGTTTATGTCTCATTAAATTTCTCTCAGCAGTGTTTTGTTGTGGGGAAGAAAGAAATGTTTTTCTACCTTTCTCAATTCTTCTCTCTGGTCTAAGAATTAAATTGACATGAGACAGGTTAACAGGAGAATTTCAAACAAAAATTTGATAACATGTATACATTGGAGAGACTCAGAATTGAATAACTTCTCAGTCTTAGGAACTAGACAGCACTTCAGCAGTATGCTTGGGGACTATTTTAAACAAGAAAATTGCCAACAGAAAGTACAAAAATGCAAAGAATGTGGCAGTAAATAGTCCACTTACAGGATACTTGTTTGTAGTAAGAGAGTTGAAACAAGAAAGCAGAGTATTGCCTGGTTCACACTCAGCTCGGAATGTGAGCATCGGGAACTTAGAATTTTTACCTCTTTGTATGTATCTGCGAGGCAGTGCAGTAGTAAAGAATCTGCCTGCTGATGCAGGAGATGCAGGTTCGAGCCCTCTGTCAGGAAGATCCCCTGGAGTAAGAAATGGCAAATCACTCCAACATTCTCACCTGAAAAATTCAATGGACAGAAGTAGTCTGTTGGGCTACAATCCGTGGGGTCACAAAGAGTCAGACATAACTGAGAGACTGAGCATGCATGCACAGTGTATCTTCAAAAGACCGCTAAGAGCCGTGTGTATTGATTTTAAGGCCATAAATAAATTTTAGTGAACAGTAGGTTTGTAAATGCAGAATCCACAGTGAGAATCAGCTATAAGAAAAACAACAACAAAAGACCTCTCAAATCCAGCAAGTTTTCTCTCCAGCTCTTACTACAAAACTTTGTGTTAAACAAAGACAATCTGGGAAAATTTTGGTAGAAGAGGAAATTTGGAGATGAGCTTGTGATTGATCTTAACCCCCCAATCTTAGGTGAAATAAGCCAATCATTAAAAGACAAATACTGTATAATTCAACTTTTAAGAGGTACCTGGAAAACCCTGGTGATTTTCCAAAGGTCAGGGGCCAGGAAGTCTAGGGAACTCTTTAATGGGTGCAGAGTTCCAGTTTTGCAAAATGAAAAGAGATTGGTTTGCAGAACAGTGTGAGTTAATTTAACACAACTAAACTGTACACTTAAAAATGTTTGAGATGGTAAATTTTATGTTATTTGTATTTTACCGCTATTTAAGAAGCAAGAAAACAGAACTGACAAAAAATCAGATAGAAATAGAGTTTAACTCAGGGCAAAATGGGAGGAAAATACACTTAATTTTAGATAATGAAAACAAATTTACAGTGTGTCCAAAAGAGAAAAGGATCAAATAAAATTCAGTAAGAGGGGGCATTTGAAGAAAGGCAGAAGGATAACCAAGAGAAGGAAAAGGAGATGAAATAAAAAAATCCAGAAGCGAGCGTTGGAATGGAAGAGAAAGAAAAACTTACATATGTGTAGGTTTCCATGCAGTGGCAGAACAAAACAAATTAGCAGAATATTTAAAGGTATAATACCCCCCCCAAAAAAAACCCTAAAATAAATAGACATGAATCCACATGTCATGAATATTCTATATCATGAATAGACAGGAAATAGCCACTTTGTACCTGGGAAAATTTATGTGCAATTTCCTGGTAACACCTACTTCAGATTTAAAGAAAATCCTTAAGATTTCCAAGCAAAAGGATCAGCTCACAAGGGCAACATTATTAGACTTAGACTTCTCAAAAAACATACAAAGCTAGGCAGGAATGGAAGAACATTAAAAAAATAAAATCTCAATGAAAATGTATGAACTAACTGAAAAACAAACAAACAAACAAAAAAAAACAAAACGCACAATGTGAAAGTTGTGAGTTAAGTTTTACTGGGGGCGAAATGAAGACTAGCCCGGGAGACAGCTCCTCAGGTAGCACTGAGGAGCTGCTCACAAGAGGTGAGGGAAAGTCAGTATTGTATATGATTTTAGTGAAGGGATGCATGCAGTCAGGCACACATGTTGGCAGAAGGTTATTGGCCAGTTATGAGGAGCAGAAGTCAGCATTAATGATTTTAGTGCTAGATCTGAAGAGATGTAAGATTCAAGCTCATATAGTTGTCTCTTGAAAATACCTAACTCCCTGAAGGCCTGTTCTGCCCATTTTCCTGGATCACAGAGTGCCTCACTCCTGGTCTCCACCCTGAAGCCTTCTCGGGGGTGTTGAAGGTAGGCAGCTGCAGTGGTTTGTGACTTAGTCCTTGCAGAGACTGATGGCAAGGGCCCACTTTTAGTTGGCAGAACCAAGGAATTTGTATTTAGCCAAAATATCCTTTAGAAAAACAGTTTTTAAGCATTTAAGAACTCAGGGGATTCTGTACTGATGAGCTCTTGTTGAGAAATCCCCAGTTGCCAAGTTCTGGCCTATTAAGAGGTACGAAAGTGAACATCAGCAAAAGGACTATGGTGAACACTTAGTATTGTGTGAAGAGAAGGTGTGGGCTGGGGCAGAGAGTGAAGCACAAACGTGTGCTGAGGAATAGAAATAATTAAGAAGGGAGACAAAGAAAATAGAATTTCTCATAGATTACTGTGTAGGTAGTAGGTAGGAGTTGAACACATAAGAACCAGTATGTGTTCTTTACTAAACCAATACATTGTTTAATAAAGGAGTGAATAAGAACATGGGGGCTAGGAGCATTGCAAGTACACGAACAAAAATATAAACTTTCTTAACACAAAAGGACTAAAAATCCAGGAGCAAGGAATTCATATTAGCTGGAGAAAGAAACACAGGAAGTACATACATAGTTATCAAACGAGATATTTTCTAAACTAAATGTGTTAGTCACATCAATAAGTGTGAATGGGACTTCCATCTGGTCCAGTGGTTAAGACTGTGCTCCCAATGCAGGCAGCACGGGTCTGATAACTAGTCAGGGAACCAGCTCCCACATGCCACAGCTGACGACTTCACATGCCCTACCCAAGATCAAAGATCTGAGTGCTGCAACAAAGACCTGGCACAGCTGGATGAATAAAGACAGAGAGCCTCCGTGGCAAGAGTGGGAGAGATGTGGTCAAGTGTGAGAGACACTCATAACTGAGCTGCCATTACTGACTTGACAATGGAGGGAATGTGAAGAGGGATGCACACAGCCTCGGGGACTGAGAGGCTCCCAGTTGATAGCCAGCAAAGAGGTGAAGGTCTCAGCCCTTACCCTCAAGGAGCTTGATTCTGTTCCTCAGACTTGATCATCTCAATCGATTCATCTTCAAGTTTAATGATTCTTTTCTCCTGACCGGTCAAATCTGCTGAATTTTCCATTTTGTTTTCTAGTGAGCTATTTGTTTCAATTACTGCATTTTCATCTTGAGAAATTCTATCTCTTTGTTGATATTCTGTATTCAGTGAGATATTGCTTTCAATTTGTTTTAGTTCTTAAGAAACGCTTTTCTTTAGTTCTTTCAGTTCAGTGCACTCACTCAGTTGTGTCCGACTCTTTGTGACCCCATGGACTGCAGCACACCAGGCCTCCCTGTCTATCACCAACTCCTGGAGTTTACTCAAACTCATGTCCATTAAGCTGGTGATGCCATCTAACCATCTCATCCTCTGTCGTCCCCTTCTCCTACCTTCGATCTGTCTCATCATCAGGGTCTTTTCAAATGAGTCCAATCTTCTCATCAGGTGGCCAGAGTTTCTGAGTTACAGCTTCAACATCAGTCCTTCCAATGAATATTCAGGACTGATTTCCTTTAGGATGGACTGGTTGGATCTCCTTGCTGTCCAAGGGATTCTCAAGAGTCTTCTCCAACACCACAGTGCAAAAGCATCAATTCTCCGGTGCTCAGCTTTCTTTATAGTCCAACTGTCACATCCAGACATGACTGCTAGAAAAACCATAGCCTTGACTGGATGGACCTTAGATGGCAAAGTAATGTCTCTGTTTTTGAGTATACTATCTAAGTTGGTCATAACTTTTCTTCCAAGGAGTAAGCGTCTTTTAATTTCATGGCTGCAGTCACCATCTGCAGTGATTTTGGAGCCCCCCCAAAATAAAATCTACCACTTTTTCCATTGTTTCCCCATCTATTTGCCATGAAGTGATGGGACCGGATGACATGATACTACTAGTTTTCTGAATGTTGAGTTTTAAGCCAACTTTTTCACTCTCTTCTTTCACTTTCATCATGAGGCTCTTTAGTTCTTCTTCACTTTCTGCCATAAGGGTGTTTTTCTGGAACTCTCTTGCTTTTTCCATGATCCAGCGGATGTTGGCAATTTGATCTCTGGTTCCTCTGCCTTTTCTAAATCCAGCTGGAACAGCTGGAAGTTCACGGTCCACGTATTGTTGAAGCCTGGCTTGGCAAATTTTGAGCATTGCTTTACTAGTGTGTGAGATGAGTGCAATTGTGCGGTATTTTGAGCATTCTTTGGCATTGCCTTTCTTTGGGATTGAAATGGAAACTGACCTTTTCCAGTCCTGTGGCCAATGATGAGTTTTCCAAATTTGCTGGCATATTGAGTGCAGCACTTTCACAGCATCATCTTTCAGGATTTGAAATAGCTCAACTGGAATTCTATCACCTCCACTAGCTTTGTCCATAGTGATGTTTTCTAAGGCCCACTTGACTTCACATTCCAGGATATCTGGCTCTAGGTGAGTGATCACACCCTCATGATTCTCTCGGTTGTGAAGATCTTTTTCTTGTACAGTTTTTCTGTGTATTCTTGCTGCTGCTTCTTAATATCTTCTGCTTCTGTTAGGTCCCTACCATTTCTGTCCTTTATTGAGCCCATCTTTGCATGAAATGTTCCCTTGGTATCTCTAATTTTCTTGAAGAAATCTCTAGTCTTTCCCAATCTGTTGTTTTCCTCTATTTCTTTGCGCTGATCTCTGAGGAAGGCTTTCTTATCTCTCCTTGTTATTCTTTGGAACTCTGCATTCAAATGGGTATATCTTTCCTTTTCTCCTTTGCTTTTTGCTTCTCTTCTTTTCACAGCTATTTGTAAGGCCTCTTCAGACAGCCATTTTGCTTTTTTGCATTTCTTTTTCTTAGGGGGATGGTCTTGCTGCCTGTCTCTTGTACAGGGTCATGAACCTCTGCCCATAGTTCATCAGGCACTCTATCAGATCTAGTCCCTTAAATCTGTTTGTCACTTTCACTGTATAATCATTTGGGATTTGATTTAGGTCATACCTGAATGGTCTAGTGGTTTTCCCCACCTTGTTCAATTTAAGTCTGAATTTGGCCATAAGGAGTTCATGTTCTGAGCTACACGTATTTAAAATAGTGGCTTTAAAGTTTTTGTCTTATAAGTTCATTGTCCTCAAGGACTTCCTCAAGTACAGTGCCTATTTTTTTTTTTTCCTCTGTATTAGCCATACTTTCTTGCTGCTTTGCATGTCTCTCTCTCTCTCTCTCTTTTTTTAAAGTTAAAGCATGAGAAATTTTAAATAGCATAATGCAGTAACTCAGGAGATGAGATTCTCCCCTGGATTTTCTGTTACTGCTTTTCGTTGTTTGTTTAGTGACTTTTATGCATGCTATGAAGTCTGTTTTCTTTGTTGTTGCAATCACTGAAGTTTCTCCTTGGTTGGTTTAGTCAATTATTGGACACAGATTTTCTTAAACACCTAGAATCCGCAAGTCTCCCAGTCTTGCTGAGGGGGCATATGTGAGGGGAGATGTGACTTCAGCACTCAGGATGCACAGTACTACCTTAGCCCACACTTCCTGCTCGTGCAGACAGAAGCTCAGGGTCGACCAGAGTGCAGTTAGACTTCTCCTTATATTCCTCAACATGCACAGGGCCTTCTTCATTCCCAGGAATATATATAAACTCTTCAGAGCCCCTGTGAACATCTCATTCCTTATGTTTCCATTTTAATCTTTTTGGTAGTTTGTTTTTTGCCTGATATTGACTCGCTCTTATGGCCATGAAGTTCACTGGTTCCTGGGAAAAAGGAATTTTTGCACTGTAT
Organism: Capricornis sumatraensis; assembly: GCF_032405125.1. Classification (NCBI taxonomy): domain Eukaryota; kingdom Metazoa; phylum Chordata; class Mammalia; order Artiodactyla; family Bovidae; genus Capricornis; species Capricornis sumatraensis. Next base: position 11,347,125 of record NC_091079.1, read on the forward strand.
GAGCTCCATTTCAGGCCAGACACAGTCTTTCAAGTGGGATCTTCCATGTACCTTCCAGGCAGGTCAGGTAATGGCAGTTCTCTGGGAAGGAGACTGAAAGAGCCCCAGCCCCTTCTGCTTCCTCAGGTGGCTGCCCAGCTTACAGAGAGGAAGGGTTGGTACTAGAGCAGATCAGAATGCCACAGTGTTCTGTGCTATTACTGAGAGCCGTTTTGTTAAATAAATACTCCTGGATTGTTGCATGCTTCTGGTTCATTTTCAATGTTGAAAAAGTTTGTTCTGACAATTTATACTGGTTTTTAAATTGCTTTTAAGGGGAAAGGATTTTCAGAGATTACTACTCTGTTACTTTTACTGATGTCATCTCTTTGGCTTAATTATTTTTTCAAAATTGATATAATAGCTGGTGTGGAATATGTAGCATTTAGGTCAACCCAAGGTGGTCACCACTGACTTGATTCTGTAAGTACTACTAACTTAAGTTCTCATATTTAAATATATTTAGTTTCCTTGGTCTTTATAAAACATTTATCTTTTTAATATTTTTCTTTGTTTTGTTAAGTAGCCATGGTTAAACCGTCATGACTCTGGCTCATTCATCTCAGCAGACTGGGGTGTAGTTAAAGCTTTTCTCTTCTTTCCTTCTCCAGCAGGCACCCAGGCAGGGCAGTGCTGATTTCTCCCACTCTCTGTGTCGTGCTCCTTTGCTGCTTGACTGCGTGCTGGCAGTTGGTGCTGGCACTACCTCCTGCTACAAGCTATTTGCTGTCAGCAGGCTGCTGAGAAATAATATGTTTCCTCAGTGTATGGATATTGGCTTCAGTTCTCCTGGATATAGTGCTCAAACCTGGTAGAAAAAGATTGTGTGTGCTCCTTTATACCTGCTACTAATAATCTTCTGTTCCTATAAAGGAGTCACTTCAACTTACTTAGCAATGAAATGTTTTAGAGTAAATGCTCATGTGAAATCCCAGTATATAAAATGGATCTATGCAGTATATTTTGAGTGATGGCTATACCCTTTTTGGTCCTCTTGCCAAGCTGCTTCTTCCAGTGAGCTCTAAAGGTGCTCTTTCAGAACCAAAGAATTCCCTAGAACACAACCTTAAGATTTATGTCCAGATCTATCTTTCTGTGCTGGGTAGGATAATGTGTTATTATTCTACTTTTCTTTTATCATATCAGAATTCTAAAATATTCTTCAATGATCATGTGAAATAAGATGAAAAATCTCCCTAGCATTCATAATGTTTTCCATCTGTTCTATCAATTCCAGGCAAAGGAGAAACTAAAACAGTTCAGTTCAGTAGCTCAGTCATGTCCAACTCTTTGCAACCCCATGGATTGCAGCACACCAGGCCTCGCTGTCCATCACCAACTCCCGGAATTACTCAAACTCATGTCCATTGAGTCAGTGATGTCACCCAACCATCTCATCCTCTGTTGTCCCCTTCTCCTCCTGTCTTCAATCTTTCCTAGCATCAGGGTCTTTTCTGATAAGTCAGTTCTTCCCATCATGTGGCAAAAGTACTGGAGTTTTAGCTTCAGCATCAGTCCTTCCAATGAACATTCAGGACTGATTTCCTTTAGGATGGACTGGTTGGATGTCCTTGCAGTCCAAAGGACTCTTGAGAGTCCCAAACATAGATTTCATCATTTTTATTCTGAAATTTTATTCCTTAGGGACACAGTTCCAATCATTGTTTTCCTGTATACAGCTCATACGTATCCTTCATGTCTCATACGTATCCTTTCACACTGTCAAGTTCATACTTAGAGTATAAGGAAGTATATTCCATCAATTACAATTCTTAGCACATTTTTCCACAGAGGTAGTTTTATGTCACATTTCCTCAGGGCTGTTAGTACTCTATTTCAAAAATAATACTAGCAATATAGACTTTTCTAAAGATGTGATATAATTTATTTATAAGATATAAACTGTTGAACCATGAACAGCTTGAATGGTTTGAATTACTCAGGTCCACATACACAAGGATAATTTTCTTTAGCCCGTGATACAGCACCCTGTCACCCACAGTTGGGGAACTATGTGGGTATGGAGGAGCTGTATGTGCAGAAGGCTGACAATGAGCTCTACACAGATTTTTGACTGTCCAGAGTGTTGTCCACGAGTCAAATGTGTATCTCATTACTTCTGTGAGAAAATGTTATAAGTTCTCTGTTTTAGCAACAGGTTACTATAACCTGATGAGTTTCTTGGTTTTTGTTTTCTGTGTATGTGTATTAGTCTTGATATAGTTCTCAGTTAACTTCTTGTATTTGAATATAAGTCGGTAGGAACTTTTATTTGACCTAGCAAAGAGTCTCACTTGTTTACTTACCATTGAAGACTTTAAATGCTTTTTCTCTTCTGTGTATTTGTTCTCGGATAGTCTCATGATGAAAATTTAGTGACATATACCTAGGATTATAGACTAAGTTAAAATGTATTTTTAGGTCATTTTTTAGATCATTTTCACATGGTATCGATTCCTATTGAACATAATGGTTTTGTACTTTTAATATCAACTTTTGGAAGCATATTTTAATGATTTTTTTTTTTTGCTTTTAGATCATTTGGGGAATATTTTTCATCTTTGTTGCATTGCTGTTTGTAATTTCTCTCTTCCTGTCAAAGTAAGTACAGTAGACACATTTCCTAAAGCACTTACACATCTCCTGTGACATTATACATTTTCCTTGCTGAATTCCATTAATGTAGCCTATTCATCTTAAGTAGCTATTTTACTTGAAGTGTTCTACAGCATTAACTCAAAGAATGACTAAAAAGGCCCAATAATAGACAGTATTTTTTTGATCTATATCAATTGAACAATATCTGTAAGATATTTAAATGATGTTTGATTTGTTATTTGTGGTTTTCTTGGACTCGGTTGAATGTACTTGCTCAAGTTATGATGTTATTCTTTCTAAACTAACAGAAAATGTGATGGTATAATGTGTAAATTCACTATATACTTTGTTGTAGCTTGGATAAAGCTCTTCATTCAGCTGGAATAGATTCTGGTTTCATAATTTTTGGAGCTAACCTGAGTAACCCACTGAATATGCTTTTGCCTTTACTACAAACTGTAAGTAAAAAAAAAAAGTCATTTTATACTTTAGCAAACACACTGTCAAATTATTATGTTGACAAACCTGTTAATGCACAATATATGCTTGCGCTCTCTGTTAATTTGGCTTTTTATTTACATTTAACTTCTACATTGATATGTTGTTCTAAAAATTATTGTATTGATGTATTACTGAACTCTTTTAAGTTATGTATTATTTGAATTGGAGATACATTTAAACTTAGGGTGAACTTTTCCAAGCATTCTTTCATTTTGCCTTTTAATGAAGTCTTTTACTCCATATATAAATGTAATTTTTAGTTTAATTTATTATAGGATTTTTGTTAGGATGATAGTGTTGAACAATTTGGTAATAATTTGGTAGTTTGCTTCTTGGAGGGTTTTTTTTTTTTTTTTTTGTATTATCATAGTAGCCTGATCAGGGTTGATATTTTAAACATTGCCAAATATGAATAATGAAGTTTCACTTAATTGTATTCAATGCATGACTCCTGGAGCCCTTACTGTTTGTGTATTAAGTTTAATTTTATCTTTTTTCAGGTGTTCCCTCTTGATTATATTCTTATAACAATTATTATTATGTACTTTATTTTTACTTCAATGGCGGGGATTCGAAATATCGGCATATGGTTCTTTTGGATTAGAGTGAGTATATGTTATAATTCTTATTTTTTCCATCATTTTGTATATAACCTCCATTATTGCAAATTATCTTAGATTTATAATACAGAAGTTATAAATATCTTGATACCAAAATGGTAGAAGTGCTAGCCTTTTCACTTTATGTTAACATAAAAGTGCTCTTAGTCCAGAGCGTGCATGCTCAGTTGCGTTCAGCTCTTTGTAACTTCGTGTACTGTAGCCTCCAAGTCTCCTCGGTCCATGGGATTATCCCACCATGAATACTGGAGTGGGTTGCCATTTCCTCTTTCAGGGGATATTCCTGACCCAAGGATCGAACCTGCATCTCCTGCATTGGCAGGTGGGTTCTTTACTGCTGAGTCACCTGGCAAGCCTGTTTGTCTAAAGCAGCAGTTCTTAAATGGGGGCAGTTTTGCCCTCCTGGTATATTTGGCAAAGTGTGGAGATGTTTTCAGTTGTTATAACTAGGAAGCACTACTGGCATCTAGTGGGTGGAGAGCAGGGAATCGGGTCAGCGTCCTGTATTGCACAGGCAGCCCCGCAACAAAGACTTGCTTATCCAGCCCAAAATAGCAGTGCTGAGGCTGAGAAGCTGTGGTTTAGAAGTTGTGTTATTTTCCTTAGTGTTTGACTGTAGCCCAACTGCATTGCAGCACAACTGGATACACTATAGTTCAAAATATGGCCCTGTGACCGGGAGTGAAAGATTCCTGTGCTATTGGATAAAGGGTTATTTTCTTCTTATTCTCATTTTGATATTAAAATGAGATATATCACTTCATACTTCCAGCTGTGTGTAAAATGCAATTAACTAGTGGCTTGAACTAATGAAAAACTTCCTGCTGTGGGAAATTTTTTAAATCTAGCATTGCTTCAGCAACTTAAAAACATCAAGTCTAATATCTCTGTATTTATTCCTCCTGGCTTCTCCCTCATGGTTGAGATATGGCTGCTTCAGCCCTCTTTATCCCGTCTGTGTACTGTGAGGAAGAGGCAGCTAGGAGAAGGGGTGACAGAGGGCGTGGCTTTCCCAGAAGTCTCCCACAGACAGCTTTCTTTCTGATGCGTAATGTTTTATCACTACCAGCCACTACTGGGCATAGGGAAGCGGGAAGTGTGCATTTTTAGGTGATCATGTCCCATCCAGAATTAGAGTCCTGTTATTCTATATTGTACTATTATATTCAGTCGAGTAGTAAAGCAGGGAGGTGCTGTCTCAGTCGCTAAAGTGTGCTCTGTCATTGAAATGAGAGGCCTGTCACCAGGCTTCTCGTATCTGCTCCCACATGTTTCAGTTTCCATCCATCCATACAGGCTGCACATGGAAATAGCTATAGTCAGATGGTCATAAATTACCAGAAACTAGATGATAGTTTTATGGTTGAGTATAACATGAGGATGGGTTTCCCAGATGGCGCAGTTGATAAAGAATCCACCTACCAATGCAGGAGACACAAGAGACACAGGTTCGATCCCTGGGTCAAGAAGATACCTGGAAGAGGAAATGGCAGTCCACTGCAGTATACTTGCCTGGGAAATCCCATGGACAGAGGAGCCTGGCAGACACAACTAAGCAGGCGCGTGGGTGCATGTGTGCATGCACGCGCGCGTGCACACACACACAATATGAGGATATCATGAGTATTTCATAGAAATGAGTACTTAAAACATGACGTGTTTGTCCTTTGCAATAATATATAGAAAACTATAAATACATTACTAATACTTAGAGTTTAAACTCACTCTTTTAAACTGTAGATAGAATTAGACATAGTTCACCGTTCTTAGCTCTATGAATTTCTAACAGATGCTGTTACATAATAAGTTTAGAAGATTCTTTGAAACAAACCATGAAAATACTAATTTATTTCTCTAGGTGTTGAGTTTTTAAAATAAACATGAATCTGAATCTGAAAGCTTTATAGGGAAAGAATTGTCTTTGTTATTCTTATAGTTATCTGGAAAGATTAAGAAATCTTAGTATTTATTTTGGAAAAGGAATTGGTGGATTGAACTGCATTCATTGCCCCCTAACAAATGAGCAAGACCCAGTGCCTTCATGTAAAACGAATTGCTGAAATAGCATCACTGTGTTTTTCCTTCCAGTTGTATAAAATCAGAAGAGGTAGAACCAGGCCCCAGGCGCTCTTATTTCTCTGCATGATACTTCTGCTTATTGTCCTTCACACTAGCTACATGATTTATAGTCTTGCTCCCCAGTATGTTATGTATGGAAGCCAAAACTACTTCATAGAGGTAAGTACAAACATTGAAAAATTGTCATTATGTTGACGTTTTAAAGATAGTAATATCTAAAACCAAATTTAATTTGTGAAAGCCAGCATAAAATATTAGCCCATCAAATTAAATTTAATACTGCTAAAACTAGTTGTACATTCCATTGTTGGGCATATTTACATTTGTTTCATACAAATTCTTTTTAAAAATAACACTGAATTTCATAATAGTTGTTCTTAAATGGATCCCATGCTGCCAAACTGCTGAGCTTTATCTCAGCACTTTACTAGAACTCATAATATTTACTTTAAAGTACTATTTTAAGTAAGTTTATTAAGATGGCTCCCCAAAACGTTTTGGTGAGCAAAGAGCAAAAAATTTCTGCTCGTTGGTACCATGAATCCCATAGGAGAGACTTTATAAATGTTTTATTTGTAGGGTAGTCATGTTTTCTCGTATCCTGATGGGGATCCTCTTACCTGTTACACTGATTCCTTAGTGTTATCTTTTAAAAGCCACCTGTGATTCCTAGTTATAACTGGAGAGCTAGTTTGAATATTTTGAAAGTTTATAATATTTTGATGATATCTAGTTTGGCCTTTATTTAGTTTCCTTTTCCTAAAATATCTCTTGCTCTGCTTTCTAGTAGTTCAAATCAAATCTGTGTTTTAGGGCCCAGTTCAAGCCTTACTTTAATGGAATCTTTCATTATTAATCCATTCTGCCCAGATCATTCCTTTTTTATCCTTCATTCTTTCTTTAACATGTAATTAGTAGTTAGTTCATTGGGAAATACCAGTAGTGTGAGTGGATCAGAGATAGACACACGTCACAGCAGAGGTACACAGATGACCCAAGTTTGGGAAACACACTGCTAAAAGATCACCTTAGTCATTCTTTTCATTTCTTATACCTTTTATTATCTTCTTGCCTTATCCCCTGCACCTAGTTCTCTAGCTCATGTTATGAAACATTCTTCTGTGAATGGATGAAATAAGATCATGCTTTTGCATGGATAAACGGTATTCTCTTCTTGTTCCACAGTGGAAAACCAAGGGCTGTTTTCTCTGAGCAGAAGCTCCATTGATTAACACAGGGCCTAAACATTGTTGCAAGAAAGCCTTAATGTCAAATTTACCATGAATTTTTTTATTCTAATTGAAATTTTACACAAAATTTACATTTTAGAATATTAGCCAAATGTGATTTAATAGAAAACAGGGTATGAAGTTCATAATGTGTCACTTTTTAATCAAAATACATATGTTAATATAGTATTTACCTTTTAACTATATCTTCATTTTTTAGAGCAATATGACTTTCAATGGCCATAGAGGCAATTCAACCCTTTCTGTGCCAAAGAGATGTGATGCAGATGCCCCTGAAGGTAAAGCAGCTTATATCACCTTTCTTAGAATTTATAACTGTGTAAGAAAAGATTTGTTTTGAATTTTGGTGTCTTAAGCATTTGATACATTTTTTTTCATATGTGGTGACAAAGGAGCTTTGTTAATAAGAAGAAATTGGTCTCTTCAATAGAATTTCTTGGTGATATAATGATTTCCATTAGGGAGAGGATCATTATAAATTAGTTACCCTTGAAGAACAAAAGGTGGTTATTATTTACCATACTTACTGGTATAATAAGAAATCATTCTTAAATGCCTTTTTTGTTATTTTTAAAAAATTCAAGAGACTTTTGGTAGAATCTATCATTTTTAGGACTGAGAACAAAAGTACCTATGACCTAGAGCAGCTTTTAACCCATCCAACTCTGGTCACTTTAGTTAATAAAATAATAATAAAGTTAATGATGACAGCAGTTAATGTTTAAGAATGTGAAATTTTGAGCCAGACATTGTAAGTTTTTCCTGTGTATTCTGACAAAAGCTCTGAGATCTGTGCTCTTCATCTCTGTGAATTTTGAGAGGGTCATTTTTTTTTCTGTCTTCTGTTTGCTAAGATGGTTTTCTTTTCCTCTTACTATTATAGCATTCTTTCCTGATTAAGGATTCCAGATTTATTCTTTCAAGATATGCAAAAAAATTTTTCTACTTTTTCCTTCAAAATGTTTTTATTCCAAAGTAAAGTAATATGTCAGATGTATTTCTTGATAAGTCATTGAGGGGTTCCATTATGAAAAAGATAGATTTGGAGTGTTTTAGCAGAGTCAGCTCTAGAATGTTGTGGAATAACAGGTACAGAATAGGTACAGAACACTGGATGGCCCGGTGAGGAAGCAATGAGCTCTACCTGGAGGTCGCTGTGGGCTTGTCAGAAAGAAAGGCTTCAGACAGGATGCCAGGGCCACCTCTCCAGGTGAGAGGAAAATCCAGGGAAGGCTGCCCCAGGCGGAAGAACACAGCGCACACATCAAGTTACCTTCGATCGTACAGTTTTGTGTTCAGACAGTTTAAAACCATTATTACTGTTTTGTTGTTAATTGTGGAGGTGTAAGGGGTTAGCGGAAAGAGGAAATGGGGTTGCCGAGTTAGAACTCAAATCAGAAAGGTCTGGGAAAGAGCCAATGGATGGTTTTACACAAGAAAGTGGCAACTGTGGTCTGGCTTGTTTTCAGTAACTTAAATTACAGAAGAGAGAGAATGGATTTGAGAAATTGAGACCAGAGCATAGAAACCACTTGGGAGAGGGTGCCAGGAGGAATAGTTTACAGTAATCCAGGAGATATGGTAAAAGCCTGAAGCAAATGGTGGTCTTAAGTGTGAAATGAACACAGAATTGAGAGAAGATCTCCTTGCTTGGATCTTGGGTCTTGAAGAGTGGTAGGGGAGGCAGAATATTTTGGAGTGGCCTCCAGTTTCTGAATAATATGGTAAATTTTGGTATCACCAAGCTGAGGTAAAAAAAGATACTAAGATTAAAGAAAAAAAGTATAGATACTGCTTAGCTGACTTGAGATGGAGATTTCACGGGCAGTTGGATGTTTACAGAATGAACTCAGAGGGCAGAGTGTGAGGAGCTTGGAGACCCAGGCAGGCGGGTGACAGAACCATGGGGGAGTGAGCAGAAAGAGGAAGGAGAGGTGTGAATGCTGGAGGCGAAAACTAGGTGCAGTTAATAAAAGGGAATATAAAGCACTGAAATTCCTCATAGAGCTTGAGAGGGATTGGATGGAAACTAGAGAAGGTATGCTGCATCAGCAGAGAATCTTTTTTTTTTCTTTTCTTCCTAAATGAGAGGAGACTAGGGATGATGAGATGAATTCATGGAGCAGGAAAAGTTGAAGAAAAATATGGGAAAGGATGAATGATGAGCCAATGTCATCCTGTTCTGGAGGAGATAGTAATTAGAACATCAAAGAATGCTTTAGGTAGAAGGAAGGATCCTTCTTTCTCTAGATTGCAAGGAAGAAGGCAACAATAGGAACTCAGATAGTAATTTCATAGTGAGGGTGAGCAGGAAGTTCTCTGTGATTGTCTCATCTTGCTTTGAGGTGTAATTTCAGTCATTTGCTGAAAATCATGTGGGCCACTGGGCACAAAACTAAAGAAAGTGGCAGACGTTTTGCTAGGTGAACAGAGAAGGATCTGACTGGAGATAAGTTAGTGATAAATGAATATATGCCAAGGGGCAGAGATGAAATTATCTCTCTGTAGTTTTGCTGGACGTGTCTGCACAGCTGGTGCTCTTCTCCATCAGAGCCTAGGCTGTCTGGGGATATGATTTGAAAGACTGGAGGAGGATGAGAGTCAGAGAAGGAAGAGACCAAGTGCAAAGTCCAGGGTGCAGGGCAAAGACGGGAAGAGACCAAAACTGGGAGGAAAGAACAAGATCAAGAGATGAGTCAAAACCAAAATCGAGGGAAAGCAAACATGGAGAAGAAGTAATAGTAAAATGTTTCTGTTATAAATTAATTGACTTAATTTTCCAGGTCTGCTTTGGTAGCAACAAAGACACTTTAGTCCCAGATTTTTAACTTTAAATGCACACAGCCCCACCCCCACCCCACACACATATCATAAGTAGAGTTGATAAGTGAAATGCTTTGGGTTGTCATTTTTTGCTAAGTGAGAATAGAATGAAAAATTACTGTTGGGTTGATTTGTAATTTTTTGAGAGGGCTCTGATCTTGAAGATCTAAAATAAGTTCTGTTTCTTTAGATTCTTACATTATTGAAACCTTAGCAGAACAGGTCAAACTTTCAAAATCAAGTTGCACTGGTAAAGGGGGCTTTAAAATGCCCCTGTATTGTTGAACTGAATGAATTTGCGAGTTATAGATCAGTAAGCTTTAGTTAAATGATACACTTGGCCATAACTTTTATATGAATCCCATTTGGTATTTTGTCTTTTTCAGTCTAGGAAAAAGTGTTTATAGTGGTTTAAGTGACCTCCTTTGAATTGTTAAATATTTTTCTAAAACATTTTAGTTGATTTATGCTTTGAAATGTTACTTTGCAGTACAAAACATACCCTTTAGATTTATGGATTTATCTCTCCCGATATTTTGTCTTTGTTCTCTACCAAATCTCTAAATGTCAGATTGCCAGTGCATGCTGGGAAGAGGATGGCAGAAATACACTGGTTATATTTGGGGTGTCAGGGTAGTTTTCTTAAGAGAGTAAGAAAAATCAATGATTGGCTATAAGAGAGCTCTCCCTGCCAGATTCAAAGTTAAGCATGCTCTGGGTACTGCCACTCATAAAGGAGATATTAACCCTACTAATTCATATATATGCAAGTGAAAATCATTGTTTTATACATTAAAAATTTTAATAATGAAGAAAGATGAAAGAGCAGTTCACATGAGATTTGACACGTGGGGTGGGGCTGGGGTGGAGTGTGTGATGAAAGACTGATTGCGCAGTGTCCCTTTACTGTGGACTAGGAAACCTCAGCTTGCAAGAGGAAAATCAGCATTTTGTGACTTGTGACATTTTGGTGAGCACTTTGACTTATGTAGATGATACAGTAATAGAAATACCCCACAAGGCACTTGGTGTCACCTTTGTTATGCACCTGTTGCAAGTAATAGTTTTTGAGAACAATTTTTTAATTTAGAAACAAAAAACTTATAATTTATTGTGTTGTACTTAAAATTATTTCTGAGTAAAGATAATCTTCCTAGAAAGATGTTAAAGCAGTGATTTTTCTAAAACACGCATATATTGATCTCTTACCAATACTGAGTACATTTTAGAGACTTTTTTTCTTAAGTAATATTGCATTCACATATGAGGTGGTCTGGCATTTTTCAAATGTTATAATGTTTGACAATTAAAACAGTCATCTAAAAATAGTTAAGGTTTTTTGTGTTTAAAATTATCTCTTAAAGAATAATTTAGCAGAGTTATAAACAATGCCTATCATACCATGTTTACAAAGTTCTCTTAAAGCAACAATTTTTAAAATTTATCCTTTCACATAATGCATTGTTTATAAGTTCTAAGTGAGCCACCTGAGCAAATTAGAAATCCATTTTTAGGTTTTTATGCAATTATGACAAAAGGACTTTTACATTTTTAGTTTTATGTTTGTTAAGTGCTGCTTAATCTAATAGACATTAATACATGCATAATTAATATGCTAGTGTGAGTGAAAGAGTTAAACACAGAATTATGAAAAGTAATATAAACATGCAGAAATAGTTGAGTCTGGATAGGAGGGTGAATGATCAATCTCCCTTTGTGGTCTGGCAGAATAGAGTACTGGGTAGGTTCTCAGAAAGAGAGACAGCATCAGAGACATATACACAGCCCCTGCCTTTGGAAAGCAAACAGCCTAATGGATTTGGATATGAACATAAATAATAGTAATAAAAAAGTAAATGGCATACTGTAATGAAATTGCAGGCAAAATGCTGTGGGAAGGCAAAGGAGGTAATGGTTTTCCCTACAGTGTAACATTTTAACTGGGCCCCAAAGTGCAAGTGAACCTAAATGAACAAACAAATCAGTGGAGGCTGTACCAAGCAGAGAAGGAACCTGTGTTAATAAGACATAAAGACAAATTTATTTGGCCTGTTATGGAAAAAGTATGTTGTGGCAGGAGCATTGAATGTTTGGGAAATACAGAGAGGGATGAAGCAAGATTATATTTTTCCAAATGACCATTTTAAAAAATCTGTGAACCACAAGTTTAATTTCTGCCATCCTGTTTAATTATTTTACCTTTCTTTGACGTGAACTTGTCTTTTTTGGACAGTATAGTACCTAGAAATGTGATGATCCGTATAAATCAAGCTTGATTTTTGTGGGATGTTCTGGTTAAGTATATTTGTTAATGTATATAGCCAGCCTTAAAAATCATTCATCTATGGTTTTAGGATATAATTTCACTAGGACAAATGGTTAAGATGACTTAAGTTAACTGATGATGCTAAAATAAAAACTGATGTGTTAAACTAAACTACATGAATTACAAAAAGCTGAACAGATTTAAAATGAAAGAGCTAAAGCAGAGTTATGATTACATGTACTAACTACAAAGGGAGAAGTAAGAATGATATTGAATAACTAAGATAATGTCAGAGAACAATTAATAAAGTAAAATGTGCATTCTTTTACTCTACGTACTTACTTTAGAGAGTAGTTGGACACTAAGTTTTGGAGTAAACAAGCCCATTATCAGGGAGGGCCTCAAAATACATTCTATATGAATAAAATGTATTTACCATGCTGTTTTGCTTTTGTCATTAGTAAAATCAAGTAGACTTGTTTTCTCAGAACTTCAGGTACCTATCCTTCTGCAGACTTTTCTCTGAAATACTACGTCATCTAAGATAGTATGTCAGTTCGCAGCTGGAAAGAACCAGCTGTGAGAGTGGGATGATCATGGCATGTTTTCCATGAGGTCAGCCAGGAGGGCTCGATCAGGAAGGGCTGTCTGCTGGCCGGCTGGGAAGAGGGCAGACTTCGGGGGCCTGGCGAAAGAGGGAAATCTAGCTAAGGGTTACTTAAGTCAGATCAACAAGTCGCTTGTTCTGATTGATCAGTGTGGACAAATAGCTCAGCTAATCTTTCGTGAAGCGAAGGCTGAGAATGTCGGGGGCTTGTGTCTAGTGGCTGTTTTGCAGGTAAACAAAGGGGTGTCCTAGAGCCTTCTCTATGTCATAGGTTGTATTCTTCTTCATACCAAGCCTTTGATACCTGGTATGTATCTTATACTTAAGGAACATTTTAATTCAAACACTAAATTTTCATTAAGTAACTTAATGTGACAATTTAAGTAAGTTAAAGGTGAAATACAGTTCTACTAAAGTACTGCTTCAGTTTTTAGTTTAAATTAATTAAAAGTGTGTAATATTAGAAATTTTGTCAAGTGCTGAAAAGTCGCATGTTTCCAGTGGGTGTTACGTTGGACAGCACAGTCTAGAGCTTGTGTGTGTGGTTGGCATCTCATAGGAAACAGAGCTTCTTACAAAGTGAAGCCCCTCCCTCTCCTGAAGATGGCACCATCACGTGAGGGTGAACCACAAGTAAAGTTAAATATATTACTTGCAAAATATGGAAAGCAAAGTTGACCTTAGTGTCAAGAACAAGGGGAAAGAACCAGACTCCTAAGAAATTGTAGCTGCAGACTAGCACTTTGCAGCTATGCAGGCCAAATGCACGCCAGCAGAGTGAATTTGTTTCACTGCAGTTTCAGGCTGGCAGTGCAGTAAATGGTGCAAGGAAGTATAATTCTCACAAGAGGAGCGTACCTTAATTCTTGGCTTCACAGAATTCCCACAAAGGAGCGCAAGTGAAGATGTCAGAGTCAAATATTCAAGCACACAAGGAGGCAAAGCACCACACATAAGAGAGCGAACAGAAGTTGCAGAGAGAGACCTGCCAAGCTCTGATCCTGGAACTATCAATACAGATTATGGAACAGCTGACTATGATGAAAGAAACAAGACCAGATCAGCATACTGCAGAGGACAGCAAAGTATTAAAGAAAGAATGAATGAAACCCTAGCAAATTTATAAATGGACCAAATACAGTGTTTGAAAATGAACATACATTATTGAAATGAAACTCAATGTAGAGAACTACAGAGTAAAACCACAACAAGCCATCTCCACTTAACCATTCACTAACTGTGGGAGAAAAAGGGGTAGCCGAGTTAGCTCATCTCAGAGGAAAATGGGCACAGGCCCCACCAGGTAAACAAGATGGACACCCTGCAGCATGGCCTGTGCCTCTGGGCATGACCGCCTGGGACGATCAGAGATGGGGCTCAGATCATGAGGAAACAGAACCCAGACCCAGGCTAATGGCTAACAGCCATGCTGTAAAAGCGGTGCTTTAGATCCGTCAGTGTCATCAGAGACCAGAGGCTGAGGAGCTCACAGGTTCAGGGAAGTATGGTAAAACCAATACAATATTGTAAAGTAATTAGCCTCCAATTAAAATAAATAAATTTATATTAAAAAAAAAGAGACTTCGCAACCAAATGTGATATGTGGTCCAGGATTTGGTGCTGCCCTTAAGGGATGAATGTACTAGGAAGAATACACTCAGATAAATGACATGTTGCAGTATGGGCTGTAGAGCCAATTTTTAAAAATATAATATCAGTATTAAAAGTCTTAAATTTAATAGCTCTTCTCTGGTTATGTAAGAGAAGGTCCATCTTGTAAACAGTGCTGTGTTAAGTGGCTAAATTGCACAATGTATGGTTCAGAAAACAGAAGGAAATATTTATGTTGAGAAAAAGATAAAAGAGAGGGAAAAAAAAGAGGCCCACTGTATACTACCAGATGGCTGTTGTTATTGTTCAGTCGCTATGTCATGTGCTACTCCTTGCAACCCCAAGGACTGCATCATGCCAGGCTTCCCTGTCCTTCACCATCTCTGGGGGCTTGTTCTAACTCATGTCGATTGGGTTGGTGATGCCATCTAACCATCTCATCCTCTTTTGTCTCCTTCTCCTCCTGCCTTCAGTCTTTCCCAGCATCAGGGTCTTTTATAATGGCCCCTCAGGTGGGCAAAGTAATGGAGCGTCAGCTTCAGCATCAGTCCTTCTAATGAATATTCAGGGTTGATTTCCTTTAGAATTAACTAGTTTGATCTCTTTGCAGTCCAAGGGACTCTCAAGAGTCTTCTCCAACACCACAGTTCAAAAGCATCAATTCTTTGGCACTCAGCTTTCTTTATAGTCCAGCTCTCACATCCATACATGAGTACTGGAAAAACCACAGCTTTGACTAAAGAGACCTTTGTCGGCAAAGTAATGTCTCTGCTTTTTAATACGCTGTCTAGGTTTAATAGCTTTTCTTCCAAGGAGCAAGCATCTTTTAATTTCATGGCTGCAGTCACCATCTGCAGTGATTTTGGAGCCCAAGAAAATAAAGTCTGTCACTGTTTCCATTGTTTCCCCCATCTATTTGCCATGAAGTGGTGGGACCAGATGCCATGATCTTAGTTTTCTGAATGTTGAGTTTTAAGCCAACTTTTTCACTCCTCTTTCACTTCCATCAAGAAGCTCTTTAGCTTCTCTTTGCTCTCTGCCATAGGGGTGGTATCATCTGCTTATCTGAGGTTATTGGTATTTCTCCTGGCAGTCTTGATTCCAGCTTGTGCTTCATCCAGCCCAGCATTTTGCATAATGTACTCTGCATATAAGTTTAATAAGCAAGGTAATAATATACAGCTTTGACATACTCCTTCCCCAATTTGGAACCAGTCTGTTGTTCCATGTCCGGTTTTAATGGTTGTTTCTTGACCTGCATACAGATTTCTCAGGAGGCAGATCAGGTGGTCCAGTATTCCCATCTCTTTAAGAATTTTCCACAGTTTGTTGTGACCCACACAGTCAAAGACTTTGGTGTAGTCAATCAGTGAAGCAGAAATAGATGTTTTTCTGGAACTCTATTGCTTTTTCTGTGATCCAACATATGTTGGTGGTTTGATCTCTGGTTCCTCTGCCTTTTCTAAATCCAACTTCAACATCTGGAAGTTCACGGTTCATGTAATGAAGCCTAGCTTAAAGAATATTGAGAATTACTTTGTTAACGTGTGAGAAGAGTTTTAATTGTGCAGTAGTTTGAGCATTCTTTGGCATTTCTGTTCTTAGGGATTGGAATGAGAACTCAAATTTCCTGGCATATTGAGTGCAGCACTTTCACAGCATCATCTTTTAGGACTTGAAATAGCTCAACTGGAATTCCATCACCTCCACTAGCTTTGTTCATAGGGATGCTTCCTAAAGCCCACTTGAGTTTGCACTCCAAGATGTCTGGCTCTAGGTGAGTGATCACACCATCATGGTTATCTGGGTCATTAAGATCTTTTTTGTATAGTTCTTCTATGTATTCTTGCCACCTCTTCTTAATATCTTCTTCTGTTAAGTCCATATGTTTTCTGTCTTTAATTGTGCCCATATTCACATAAAATGTTCCCTTGGTATCTAATTTTCTTGACGAGTTCCTATTCTTTCATTTTCTCTGTGTTCCTGCATTGTTCACTTAGGAAGGCTTTCTTATCTCTTCTTGATATTCTTTGGAGCTCTGCCTTCAGAGGGATATAGCTTTCGTTTTCTCCTTTGCCTTTCCGTATTCTAAAAGCTGACATTTCTAAATGCAGGCCAGGATATGGAATTAATAAGATAACCACTTCTAATTACCTTTTTTAGTAGAATTATAATTACATTATTTATATAATTATACATTAATTACCTCCTTTTATGGAAAAAGAAATGGCAACCCACTGCAGTATTCTTGTTTGGAAAATCCAGTGAACAGCTGAGCCTGTCTGGCTACAGTCCATAGGGTCGCATACAGTCAGACAGGACTGAAGTGACTTCATGTATACATCCTTTTAAAAATTTACACTTCTATTAATAGATGTGATTTTTCTTAAATTCCAAAAATTTAAATTTATATGCACAGTGAGTGTTTCAGCATGATGTATTTTGCCCCACAAAATGACAGGAACATATTTTGAACATAAGAATTAGTGAATATAATGTATGCTATGTGGTAACTCCCTAGCAATTTAGATTAAAAGGTGTATCTTCTTGTGAAAGTGATCTTTTGTGTGTAATTTCAATTTTGGATCTGCTAAACATAATTCATCTCTCACATTTTCCTGTCATTTCTGATATAAATTGTTAGCATCAAATAAACCTTGATTTAATTATAGACATATCTCCACCTTTTACAACCTTGATTAAAGTGGCCCAGCCCAGGCCCTTAAACCTTATAGATACTCTTTGCCTTTCCCATTCTTATTCTCCCTGAGTCATTCTTTGACTTGGTTTATAGAATGTATTCCGTTTGAGGTTCTGTAAAAGGACAGTTTAAATCCACAAAGAACATATTAAAAACTCTTCAGAAATTAAACCTCCAAAAGAGCATAGTACTTTAAGGCTTGTTGAATTTTTTCATATTTTAAATAAGCCACCAATTTAAATTCAAAGATGATATTCTGTATTTGGTGATAAAATTCAACTTAAACAATTCAAGATAGTCTTATAAAGTTCTCACTTATTTTTAAAGATAGAGCAATTTCCACACTTTCTTATATGAAGCATTTGCTTTGAAAACTATCAGCTAAAACAGGATATTCTAATCTAAATTGTTTCTTATGATAGTGTCAGAAACCTAGCACTTTCTTTCTGGATATTTTCCATATGTACTCTAACGCCAACATTTTATCTATTCCAGGGCATTCTATTGTACCAATTCGTAGTAGACCATCTAAAGTCTTAATGGTTCCCAAATGTTGCTCAGTTTTAAAAGCTTTTGAATCCCATAAAATGTGAGAAACTGACACCAATATCGCGTTGCTAATGCTCAGCAGACACACAGCCGCGTGCCTCTGCCCTCGGAGTAAACACCGCTGAGGACAGACACAAATGGCTGACGATCCAGGCTGAAACAGCTCCAGTAGCCTCCTTACCAAGACAGGTGGCCTCAGAAGGCTTGCTTTGAGACTTGTCATTTCACTGCATCCACCAACGTAAAACTTGTGTCATAAGCGTAGCCCAAATGTAGTTGTCCACCTTTTACGACCTCGATTAAAGTGGCCCAGCCCAGGCCCTTAAACCTTATAAATACTCTTTGCCTTTCCCGTTCTTATTCTCCCTCACGGTATTTAGTCTAATAAATATAGTTTTACTAAATGGATGAGGTTTTCTAAGTTGTGTTTTGGAGTGTTGACAGTTGACAATAAATAAGCCTAGTGATGCTGGATAATTTAAGGGGAATTTAATAATTTAATCAGTAAATTAAGAATCTTAGATTTCTGTTTCTGCTTTTTAACCACCATCTGGTTTACATATAATGAAATGCGTGTCCTGCCAATCTCTCAAATCTCAGTTCCAAGACTGAGCGCCTCTCCTGCTCTCTTCCGTTTAGCTTTTCCACATGTTACTCTCATGTCATAGGGTAGGAAAAGTTGTCCTATGCCTTTTGTGTGCCTTCAACTATTTATTTACTCAGAAATCTTGAAATCTTTTTTGCATTGTCTTACTTTTCCAATACTAACCATTTTCTACATCCCATCAAGGTTAGATGAGAAATAGCAAACTATACCCATCAGTGAGGACACTTGAAATATATTACATACAGTGTAATAATACAGCTTTGTATGTTTTCACAGGAAAATATTCACCACATGATGATAGTGGAAGAGTGTATATATGATCTCATGTTCTATGTTTTGTGCATGTAAAAGTAAAGCTGCAACTTTACAGAGATGGTCCAGTATATGCAGACCAATCAGTATGATACAGCATGTTGAGGGAAGACCGAAATCACACGAGCATCTCCGTAGACACAGAGAAAGCCTTTGACAAAATTCAGTATCCATTCGTAATAAAAATTCTTAGCATAGTGGATATAGAGGGAACATATCTCAGCATAATGAAAGATGTTTACAACCAACAGAATACTCAGTGGTAAAGCTGAAAGCCTTTGTGCTAAAATCTGGTGCAAGACAAGGATGCTCACTCTCACCTCTTCTATTCCACATAGCATTGGAAATCCTAACAGCAGTCGGACAAGTGAAAGAAGGAAAAAAGGGATCCAGATTGGAAGGGAAGAGGCAAAACTGCCCTTACATGCATATAGCATGACACTGTATATAAAAACCCTCAAGTCTCTACACAAAAGCTACTCGAACTGATAGATAAATTCAGCAAGCTAGCAGGATACCTTTATATTCTTATATTTATATTCTTTATATTCTTTTAATATAAAGAAGTTGGTTGCATTTCTTTACGCTAATAATGAAATAACAGAAAAGGAATGTAGAAAAATATTACCTTTTAATATCGCATCCTCAAAAATAAAATACTTAGAGTTAAACCTGACCAAGAAGGTGAAAGACATATGCCGAGAACTATAAAAATGTTAATAAAGGAAACTGAAGATGATTGAAAGAGTTCGGAAAGGTATCCCATGCTTTTGGCTTGGAAAAATTAATATTGTTAAAATGACCATACTACCCAGAGCAATCTACAGATTTAATGCAATCCCTATCAAATTACCCTGGATGTTTTTCACAGAACTAGAACAAATAATCCTAAAATTTATATGGAAACATAAAAGACCCAGAATTGCCAAAGCAATCCTGAAGAAAAAGAAGAAAGCAGGAGGCATAACCCATCCAGACTTCAAACACTACAAAGCTACAGTAATCCAAATAGCTTGGTACTGGCACAAAAGCAGCAGACATGTGGATCAATGAATCAGAGCAGAGGGCCCAGAAATAAGCCCACACACCTACAGTCAGTCAGTCTTTGACAGAATAGACAAGGATCTACAATGGAGAAACGGTGGTCTCTTTAGCAAGTAGTGCTGGGAAAGTTGGATGTGCATGTATGCTTAGTCACTAAGTTTAGCTGCATATAAATCAATGAAGTTAGGCACAGCCTCACACCATACACAAAAATAAACTCAAAATGAGTTAAAGACTTAAGCATAAGACATCACAACAAAAAACTCCTAAAAGAAAACATTGGCAAAACATTCTCTGGCATAAATCATACCAGTGTCTTTTTAGGTCCCAAGCAATCAAAATAAGAACAAAAATAAACAAATGGGACCTCGTCAGACTTCCAAGCTTTTGCACAGCAAAGGAAACCATAAACAAAATGGAAAGATAACCTGTAGAATAGGAGAAAATATTTGCAAATACTGTGATCAATACAGGATTAATTTCCAGTATACACAAACAGCTCATACAGTTCAACAGCAACAAAACAAACCAATTAAAAAGTGAGCAGAAGACCTGAATGCACATCTCTGCAAAGAAGACAGGCAGATGGCCAGTGCACATGAAAAGATGTTCATCATCGCTAATTATTAGAGAAATGAACTACAATAAGGTGTCATCTCATAACTATCAGAATGTCCATCATTGAACATTTTACAAATAGCAAATGCTGGAGAGAGTGTGGATAAAAGGGAACCCTCTTGCACTGTTGGTAAAGACGCTATGGAGGAGAGAAAGTTAGTTCCTCAGAAAACTAAAATTAGAGTTAGCGTATGATCCAGCAATCCTACTTGTGGGGATATATCCAGATAAAATTATAATTCAAAAAGATACTTGCACTTCTGTGTTCATAGCAGCACTATTCACAAAAGCCAGGACATGGGAACAGCCTAAATGTCCATCAAGAGGAATGGATAAAGAAGATGTGGTGCACGTGTACAGTGGAATACTGCTAGCCATAAAAACAATGAAATACTGCCATTTGCAGCAACTCTGATGCAAACTAGAGATTATCCTAAGGGAAGTAAGAAAGCAGATGGCAAATACTATATGATGTCATTTAGATTTGGAGTATAAAATGTAACAGGTGAACCTGTCTACAAAACAGAAACAGACTCAGGGACATGGATGCCATGGGCTGGGGAAGTTTGGGGAGGGATGAATTGAGAGGTTGGGATTAGCAGATATAAACTCTTACATACAGAATAATAAACAACAGGGTTCTACTGTATTTTGTTGTTGTTCAGTTGCTAAATCGTGTCCGACTCTTTGCAACTCCATGGACTGTAGCATACTAGGCTTCCCTGTCCTTCACTATCTCCTAGAGTTTGCTCAGATTCATGTTCATTGAGTCAGTGATGCCATCCAAACATCTCATCCTCGGTTGCCCTCTTCTCTTCCTGTCGTCCATCTTTCCCAGCATCAGGGTCTTTTCTACTGAGTTGGCTCTTCATGTCAGGTGGCCAAAGTATTGTAACTTCAGCTTTTGTATAGCACAGGGAACTCTATTCAATATCTTATGATGAAACAAAATGGAAAAAAATATTTAAAAGATGTGTGTGTGTATATATATATATATATATATATATGTATATGTATAACTGAGTCGCTTCACTGTACAGCAGAAATTAGCAGTGTAAATCAGCTCTGCATCATAAATATATACATATATATATATATGTATACACAAACAGCATATAAAAGTCAGGCTGTACCTCAGAGGACAAAATGTGGAATAAGGACAAGAAATAAGTATTCATTGTTTGTTGTTGTTGTTAATAAGTGGCTTTTATTCTATAATTAAAGAAAAAAACATTAATAAGCCTTTTTAAGAATGAAAACAATGAGAGTCCAGATAGTGGCATGCATCTATCTGTCCAGTAACTATGGGTTGTAGAGAAGACCTTTTTCCTTCCAGTTTGTTGAAAAGTGGCAGTGGAGAGGGTAGTTTCTGAGACTTTGAAGAAATGTAAGTCTCAACACCTTGGTAGCAGTTTTTTTCCTGGAATATGAAATGTTTCTTTCTACTTGGTTCCAGGAAATTTTATTTAGAAGTCAATGTGACTAAGCAGTATTGCTCAAATACTCACATTATCACTAACAATGGATTCAGGTGATTTTTTTTTTCCATTTATACTTTACCTCTAAGCAAAAAAAGAGAAAAATGTGTTTTGCAGGAAAGACTTATTTCTGTTTAAACCCAATTTCTTTAGAGGAGTTACTATACACTTGATGTTTGATGTATAGTTTTAAATAAAAAGTTCATTTCAAGGAAAGCTAGTTTTGACAGGCTGAGATGAATCTGGTCAAGGAGTTTCATTACAACCTTAGCCTTATGGCCTGAGATTAAGAATGGACACTGATGCTCTGTGATGATAGTATTTTTTAATGTCTCATGTGGAGCTGAGTGCCCAAGTGGGTGATCTATAAACATAATTTGAAATGAAAATGGTACCAAACTCTTCCTTTGTGGATTTAAAAGACAGGTTCAAATATGGACTTCAGATTTAATACCTCCTACCTACTTCATATTAAGTGAAGCTAATTAATTTTAGCTCTCTGGAGTTTTGTAATAAGAAGATCCAGTTTGAGAGAATATAAGTCATTCTTTCCCTCTGACTCAAGTACGTGGAGCAGTGGCCTTTAAAAATACTACATGGTCTTTTTGTCTTATACTCTGCACATTTGGAGGGAGGGGATGAGATAGTTTAGGACAGTTAGATTTAGTCTAAAGATGCGGATAAATGAGGTCACCTAGAATTTTAATAGTTTGGATAGGCTTATTTAGAATGCTATCCTATTTATTTAAGGAATACAAAATTAATAACAGCCTTCGCAATTTAAACACATTTGGAAGATATTGACATATCAGTTTTCATAATACTGAGAATCACAGTCCTGTGTGTCTTGAAATTCTAAAATGTATAAATGTCTAAATTTCCAAGATTCTATTTGCGGTTGTTGTACAGTCACTCAGTTGTGTCCAGTTCTTTGAGACCCCAGGACTGCAGCATACCAGGCTTCCCTGTCCTTCACTATCTCCCAGAGTTTGTTCAAACTCAAGTCCATTGAGTCAGTGATGCCATCCAACCATCTCATCCTCTTTTGACCCCTTCTCCTCCTGCCCTCCATCTTTCCCAGCATCAGGGTCTTTTCGAATAAATCACCTCTTTGCATCAAGCAGCCAGAGTATTGGAGCTTCAGCATCAGTGCTTCCAGTGAATATTCAGGGTTGATTTCCTTTAAAATTGACTGGTTTGATCTCCGTGCTGTCCAAGGGACTAGAGAGTCTTCTCCAGCACCACAGTTGAAAAGCATCATTTCTTCAGTGCACAGCCTTCTTTGTGGTCCCGCTTTTACATCCATATATGACTACTGGAAAAACCATGACTTTGACTATGCAGACCTCTGTCGGCAAAGTGATGTCTCTGCTTTTTAATATGCTGTCTAAGTTTGCCATAGCTTTTCTTCCAAGAAGCAAGTGTCCTTTAATTTCATGGCTGCAGTCACCATCTGCAGTGATGTTGGAGCCCAAGAAAATAGTCTGTCACTGTTTCCATTTTTTCCCCATCTATTTGCCATGAAGGGATGTAGCTGGATGCCATAATCTTGGTGGTTTGGAATGTTCAGTTTTAAGTCAGCTTTTGCACTTTTCTCCTTCATCTTCATTAAGAAGCTCTTTATTTCCTCTTTGCTTTCTGCCATTAGGGTGGTGTCATCTGCATATCTGAGGTTATTGATATTTCTCCCTGTAATCTTGATTCCAGCTTGAGCTTCATCCAGCCCAGCAGTTTTCATGGTGTACTCTGCATAGAAGTTAAATAAGCAGGGTGACAGTAGACAGCCTTGATGTACTCCTTTTCCTATTTTGAACCAGTGCATTGTTCCATATTCTAACTATTGCTTCTTAACCTGCATACAGGTTTCTCAGGAGGCAGGTAATATGGTCTGATAGTCCCATCTCTTTAAGAATTTTCCAGTTTGTTGTGATCCACACAGTCAAAGGCTTTGGTGTAGTCATTGAAGGAAAAGGACTATTTAATTTTTCTCATCTGTTTTTCTCATCTATTATTCTCCTCTCATTTCCTTGCTTTTTCAGTTAACTTTTTAAACTGGTATCTATTATTTGGTAGGCACTATTCTAAATACTACTGATACAGAGCTAGTGAGACTAGTGAACAAAGCTCAGATGTGCTGTCCCCACGGAGCTTATTTAGAAGGAGACAAATAAGTATATCAGGCAGTAATCATTATGGAGAAAAAGTACCAGAGGAGAGTAAGTGGTGCCCGGAAGGAGGGATGGTTTGAAATGTTGAGTAGGGCAGAAAGGAAATCCTTACTGAGAAGCGGACATCTGGGCAAAATGGCCTGAGGGTTGTGAGGTCAGATACCTGGAAGGAGGGCAGATGCCTGCAGAGAAGCGCTGCAGGCCATGGTGACAGCAGGTGCAGAGGTTTGGGGGCAAGGAGTCAGGAAGGGAGGAGGAAGGGCCAGTCATCAAAGAGAAGGACTTCATTCAGCTTTTAAGCTCAGACGGGAAGTCTAGAAGACTGTGAGCAGGTGACCTGATGGGCTTTACATCCTCAGGGGTTACTCTGACTACTGTGTTGCATGTAGACCAGGGTGTGGGAACTGTTTTTCTGTAAGAGACCAGTTAATAAACATTTTAGGCTCTGTGAGGCCTGAGATAGTGTCCACACTGCTCAGCTGTGCCCCTGAAACATAGAGGTTGCCGTGGACAGCGTGTCATGTTTCAGCATAACTTAAAAAAATGAGTGATGGACCGAGTGAATTCTTCTGGGGTATAGTGTACTGGCCCCTGAGATAGACTATAATAAACCAAGGGCAAAGGCGAATTGATAGGACGTTTGCAGGAGTCCAAGGCAGAGCTTGTGGTGGTAGAACTGCAGGAAGTGGTCAGGTTCTGGGTAGATTTTGAAGATAGAGCCAGTGTGATTTGCCAATGCCACTCCTCCAGTAGGAACCTTAACCGTTCCCCTATACCACCTATACCACTGTTCCACCAGGGATTGAAGGGTTCCGCTTTCTAGCCCGTCCTGCATGTTTCCAGTCTTTTTTCTGAACTTGCTCATCTTTTCCATAGTTGCTTTGCAACTGATTGTTCTGGAAATGTCACAGCCAGATTCTGCCCAACTCCTCCCATCTTCATCAGTCACATTCCTGGTCATCTTACAAGGTTTCTTTCCAACCTGACCCTCTTTTTTGAATCTCCAAACATGTGTACAGTTTTTTTTTTTTTTTCACTTGAATTCCGTAGCAGTTTTACTTCTTATGGTGTGACCTTTACTCTGTATTAATCTATAGTCATTTATGTATCTTATGTCTGTCCTACTCTTTTAGAGGAATGTCAGCTCCTTGAATTAAGAAAACATATTAATATATATGAAGTATATTTTTCTGTCTTGTTCAACCAGCGTTTGTAGAATTGAATCACTTTTAAAAATTTGTTCCTTTTTTACCTTGTTAAAAAATGTTCTTGAAGTAACGTAAGATTAACATCATCTAATACCTTGTCTCTTCCTGCCCACTTTATCTTTTTTTTTTCTTTTTTTTTACTTTATTTTACTTTACAATACTGTATTGGTTTGCCATACATCAACATGAATCCGCCACGGGTGTACACATGTTCTCAATCCTGGACCCCCTCCTACCTCCCTCCCCATACCATCTCTCCGGGTCATCCCAGTGCACCAGCCCCAAGCATCCTGTATCCTGCGTTGAACCTAGACTGGCGATTCGTTTCTTGTATGATATTATACGTGTTTCAATGCCATTCTCCCAAATCATTCCACCCTCGCCCTTTCCCACAGAGTCCAAAAGACTGTTCTATACATCTGTGTCTCTTTTGCTGTCTCACATACAAGGTTATCATTACCATCTTTCTAAATTCCATATATATGTGTTAGTATACTGTATTGGTGTTTTCCTTTCTGGCTTACTTCACTCTGTATAATCGGCTCCAGTTTCATCCACCTGATTGGAACTGATTCAAATGTATTCTTTTTCAGTTCAGTTCAATTCAGTTCAGTTGCTCAGTCGTGTCCAAGTCTTTGCAACCCCATGAATTGCAGCATGCCAGTCCTCCCTGTCCATCACCAACTCCCGGAGTTCACTCAGACTCGCGTCCATTGAGTCAGTGATGCCATCCAGCCATCTCATCCTTGGTCGTCTCCTTTTCCTCCTGCCCCCAATCCCTCCCAGCATCAAAGTCTTTTCCAATGAGTCACCTCTTCACATGAGGTGGCCAGAGTACTGGAGTTTCAGCTTTAATATCATTCCTTCCAAAGAAATCCCAGGGCTGATCTCCTTCAGAATGGACTGGTTGGATCTCCTTGCAGTGCAAGGGACTCTCAGGAGTCTTCCCCAACACCACAGTTCAAAAGCATCAATTCTTTGGCGCTCAGCCTTCTTCACAGTCCAACTCACATCCATACATAACCACAGGAAAAACCATAGCCTTGACTAAACGGACCTTAGTCGGCAAAGTAATGTCTCTGCTTTTGAATATACTATCTAGGTTGGTCATAACTTTTCTTCCAAGGAGTAAGCATCTTTTAATTTCATGGCTGCAATCACCATCTGCAGTGATTTTGGAGCCCCCCCAAAATAAAGTCTGACACTGTTTCCACTGTTTCTCCATCTATTTCCCATGGAGTGATGGGACCAGATGCCATGATCTTCGTTTTCTGAATGTTGAGCTTTAAGCCAACTTTTTCACTGTCCTCAAGAGGCTCTTAAAGTTCCTCTTCACTTTCTGCCATAAGGGTGGTGTCATCTGCATATCTGAGGTTATTGATATTTCTCCCGGCAATCTTGATTCCATCTTGTGTTTCTTCATTGTGTATATGTACCACAGCTTTCTTATCCATTCACCTGCTGATGGACATCTAGGTTGCTTCCATCTCCTGGTTATTATAAACAGTGCTGCGATGAACATTGGGGTACACGTATTTCTTTCAATTCTGGTTTCCCCAGTGTGTATGCCCAGCAGTGGGATTGCTGGGTCATAAGGCAATTCTGTTTCCAGTTTTTTAAGGAATCTCCACACTGTTCTCCATAGTGGCTGTACTAGTTTGCATTCCCACCAACAGTGTAAGAGGGTTCCCTTTTCTCCACACCCTCTCCAGCATTTATTGCTTGTAGACTTTTGGATCGCACTGTTCTGACTGGTGTGAAGTGGTACCTCACTGTGGTTTTGATTTGCATTTCTCTGATAATGAGTGATGTTGAGCATCTTTTCATGTGTTTGTTAGCTATCTGTATGTCTTCTTTGGAGAAATGTCTGTTTAGTTCTTTGGCCCATTTTTTGATTGGGTCATTTATTTTTCTGAAATTGAACTGCAGGAGTTGCTTGTATATTTTTGAGATTAGTTGTTTGTCAGTTGCTTCATTTGCTATTATTTTCTCCCATTCTGAAGGCTGTCTTTTCACCTTGCTTATAGTTTCCTTTGTTGTGCAGAAGCTTTTAATTTTAATTAGATCCCATTTGTTTATTTTTGCTTTTATTTCCAGTATTCTGGGAAGTGGGTCACTTTATCTATTGAATGAAATCCATTGTATTAACTTCTGCTCAGTACCTGCTGACCCCTTTTCTTACTTGTATCAATTGCTTTCTAATTGTGCTGTTTAGCTCTAATGTTACAATTTCTGCTTATTGAACTTCTGATGCATTAGAAACCATATCTTCTATCTGGATTTCCTTCCCAAAGCTAGTTTTCCAAGAGTTTAAAAAGAGAAAGAAAAGAAATGCTTTGTACAAAATATATATCTGAAAAGTCTTTGGATATCAACATCCTCACAATTGATACGATGGGCAGTTTTGCTATGTAAAAAATCATTTTCTTTTAGAACTTTAAAAGTATTGTACCATCTATGTTTCATTTCTGATGGGTGAGAAATCCAGTGCATCTATTTCTTCTTTTGAAGTTAACTTGATAATTTCTCTTTTCTCCATTTTCCCTTTGGGGAGCTCTTGTTCATTAGTTCCTGGATGTCTTCAATTGATCATCTGTCTCCTCTCATATCTCATATTTTCTGCCTACCATTTTGCTCTAGATTCTTGGGTATGTACTCAGTTTTATCTTCAAACTATACCCTGAATTTTTTATTTCATATAACACATTTGTACTTTCCTTGGGGTACTTTATGTTTCTGATTTTTTTCCCAAGCATCTTTGTTTTATGATGTAATATCCTTGTCAGTATATGAAGATACTAAACATTTTTCTTAATGATTGCATTTAAGTAGAAGTACAGTGCTGTTCATCTTGGCACAGTTCTGTTTATCTCGTTCTTTCCTCATGCTGATAGCCTCCTGTAGATATCTGATGATTTATCCATATTTACGTTAATTTGTGTTTAATATCAGGAACTAGGAAGCCTCATCACGGGATATCTGTGATTGGGATTTCTTGATCCTTAAGCTGTATTTTTAAATAAGTGAGCAGGAAACCAGCTGTTTTACTGGAGACCTTCTCAGTGTGGCTTTCCATCTTCCAGAGTATTGCCGAGGTCTCCTGTCACCAACCGGCCTTCCTCCCTTTCTGTTTGCTGTTAACAGTTGCTCCTGGCTTTATTCATGTTCTGTAACTTTAATGAGGTCCTGGGAAACAGGACAGGAAGCAAATGACTGTTCTTGTAAACCTCTTGTGTTCAACAAATTAAAATAGGTCTTCATGGTTAAGTGCTATAAGCTTATAATATTTTGCTTGACAAATAATAACTTTGTGTCAGTAGCCTCATTCAGTTTAATTCTACCCATCAAAGGGGCAAAGCAGTATTGAAGTTAGAGTGATGAGACAGAATTATTGTTTAAGAATCCTGTCATACCCTGATCTCCAGCATCTATATTTGCCTCCAGATAAGTAAAGAGAGAGTAAACTAAAGTATCAGCTAGATGGCAATTTATTAATTTACCATAGGAAGTAGTACATTAAAGAAGCTAGAGGCTCACGGTTAGTGAATTCTCACCAGAGAGAAGGAATCTGTGTGGAAAGCTAATTTTACAGTCACATAGTTTCTGGGTAGGCCTGGAGTCAGGAGAGGGTCTCACTGATGTTGGCTGGTAACATCCAGCTGAGAAGGCCAGATGTAGTGTGCCCACTGTCAGGTGGGGTTGCCATGTGTGTTTGCACACTCAGTCATGTACAACTCTTTGCGACACTGTGGACTCTGGCCCGCCAGGCTCCTTTGTCCAGGGAATTTCCCAGGCAAGAGTACTGGAGTGGGTTACCATTTCCTTCTCCAGGGGATCTTCCTGACCCAGGGATTGAACCCGTGTCTCTCGTGTCTTCTGCATTGGCAGATGAGTCCTTTACCACTGAGCCACTGGGGAAGCCATGTAGACCAGAAAATTAAGTATTGATCAAAGCATATTTCTTTTGGATTTTGCTTGAGATACAGAAAGTCTCTTTATTGTTGCAGTTCTTTTTCTAGGTGACATTTTGATTGTGTTGATGAAAGTTCAGCAGGGACAGTACAGTGAAGTTAACTAGGCATAAGGTTTCTCAGTTTTCTGGAGTCCACACTAAAGCACCCCAGGTGATTTTGTGAAACTTCTCAGTTACTTTCTACAAATCCTTGCTTAAGGATTCTAACTCATAAAACATCAACCTTTTTAAAAAATCATATTAAGAATTCTCTCTAAATTTAAATCTCGGAAGGTCAGTCCATCAAGAGCAGATATTATATCAATGACACTTAGAAAGAAACTGACTTATACGTTAAATGACTCCATCCAGAATCTCACAGTAAATATAAACAGCAGACTCAAGAACCAAATCTCAATTTTCTGTCTCTAATATTTTCTACTATCCCTCTTAAATTGCTGTTATTTTATGAAAAAGTTAAGGTACTAGAAAGCAGTTGCTGTATATTTTACCATCTTGGACAATTAAGAGTAATAGAAAATCTCATTAATTTAGAGTTCACTAATACAGTTTGCAATTATTCCTACATTTGTATGCTAATGCTTACCTTTGGAACTATCTTTTATAAGCTGTGTATGGCCGACTATATTTTATATGGTCAGGAAAAATGAAATTAGGTACATTCTTTCTTAAAGGAGCAGTACATATTTTAGCACTTTTGAAGTACATTAAACTTACTTAAATGTAATCAAAGCTCAACACAAATTATACTGGTTCTTAACACAGTCACTATGAGACTTTATTTTTCAGTGTAAAGCATGTGGCCAAGTACTAGCTTTGTTAGCCTGGTACAGTTTTTATATTCATAAAATATAATCTATTCCCTTTCAAACTTCTATGACTTTTGATGTTCACCAACTCTGTCTTTCCCTTTTACCCAGTTCCTGCAGTGAGATTTAACAAAACATGATTTAACTATATGCCATTTGTTGAATTTCAAGATAAACCTACAATTTCGGTTTTTATGCAAATATTTAAATTTTAAAAATTTTCTTCTGCCCTCCCTTTTCTTACTGGATGTATGTTGCTGGTTTCTCATTTCTTTCTCTCTGTGTATATTTCATATGCTATAAATCCATTTGACAGTGATGATTAACTAGGGCTTTACCTCCTCAGATTCCCAGGTCTAGCCTTTCTTCTATCCCAATAGCATGTTTTCCCCTTTCTCAGAACCATTTGATAAATGATTCCTAATCATATCACAGTAAAGCCCAAGGTGCTTAGCCTGTTTACATTTAAGATTTCTGTATCTATTATAAATATCCAATAATAGCAAGACCTAAAGTTAGCATAATCACACGCCACCATGAGAAAGGAAGCGTTGTTCTAAGGAATCCAGTCTTCTCCCAGTTCTTTTGTCACTAGTCAAAGAAATTGCTTTAAAATTCTCTGTGGCACATAAATTTCCCCAGATACCCTCCCTCTGCAACATACGTATTGTAAGGATTCATTTTATAAATAAAGCACAAGTATAGACTTAATTCTAAGTTGATTTCAGTGAAGGTGTAACATGATGATGACTTAATACTGGCTTAAGTCAGCACTAAATGTTGTTTTTCAAAATATATTTAAAGTAGAAGGTGCTGTTTATTCCAGTTAATAGCCAAGGTTATCTTAGTGGCAGTCAGCGTACACTAACAGTGACATAACCAGCAGTCTAAAAGGAAATAAGTATGTAAAACTTATCGGGTACATTTGCAAAAGCTGTTGTTATATGACAGACAGAGGCTTAATCGTACTTTGTGCCGGTTCTTCATCTAGTTTGATAAGCGAGAATAGATGGGGGAAGGTGGAAGAAGCAGGAGTCAAGTCTTGATTTTTTTTTTCAGATAACTTCCGTGCCCTTTCTTGGCTCTTTTAATTTTGGTCTTTTTCATATGGCCACCTTATCTGGAAAAAAAAAAAAAAGCTTTTTTCTGAACCCCTATTTTTAGTTTTTAATTGTTAACATGCACTCTTTGGTTTAGCTGGAAGTTTATGTGTCCCTTTGAGGAATTACAGCCAGAGTCTCTCGAACACCTGTGATTTTAGAGTGCAGTTCCTAAATTGAGCAATTCACATTTACTTTGAAGGTTAAACCAAGTTCAAAATACTTATTTTAGTGTCTCAGAAACCAGTAGAAAGACCTCTCTAGATCTCCTAGATACCTGTGATGCAGATGATCAGCTAGGAGAGGGCAGATGGGGGAGAGGAGAGAAGCCCCTCCATGTATTACTCAGTGTGGAGTCGTAGCTTGAACATAAAATATTTGCATGAGGATTATTAACCAGAATTCTTCTGTGGACATCTGCCCCTTTATGTGCATATAAATATACTGATAAATACATATAAACATAAGTATAAAAGCTATTACACACTTTTCAACAACAAAGCAGAATACAATGATCATACTTTTTTTTTCTCCCTCTTATTTTAGAAAGGTTAAGTTTAGAGCATTAGCAGTGTTGAGAGGGTTGAATAACTTTTTAAAAAACAGGATTGTGCTTGAACAGCAGAGCTTACGTAGTACTTAACCCATGAAAGATACTGTTTTTAAATTAATTGTGAACAGGCATTTGTTTTTTAAACAGCCTGTTCCTCTCTTCATTACAAGTTGGTTGTTTTTATTTAAAGGTATGTTACTGTTTAGCAAGTATCCTTTTACTGAATTATACACATTTAAATTAAACCTAAGACAGCATATTAAAAAGCAGAGACATTACTTTGTCATAAAGTTTATCTAGTCAAAGCTATGATTTTTCCAGTAGTCATGTATGGATGTGAGAGTTGGACCATAAAGAAAGCTGGGCACTGAAGAATTGATGCTTTTGAACTGTGGTGTTGGAGAAGACTCCTGAGAGTCCCTTGGACATCAAGGAGATCCAACCAGTCCATCCTAAAGGAGATCAGTCCTGGCTGTTCATTGGTAGGACTGATTTTGAAACTGAAACTCCAATACTTTGGCCACCTGATGCAAAGAGCTGACTCATTTGAAAAGAGTCTGATGCTGGGAGGGATTGGGGGCAGGGGGAGAAGGGGACGGCAGAGGATGAGATGGCTGGATGGCATCACTGACTCGATGGACATGAGTTTGAGTGAACTCCGGGAGTTGGTGATGGACAGGGAGGCCTGGCGTGCTGCGATTAATGAGGTAGCAAAGAGTCGGACACGACTGAACGACTGAACTGAACTGATGCTGGGAAAGATTGAAGGCAGGAGGAGAAGGGGACGACAGAGGATGAGATGGCGGGATAGCATCACCGACTCAATGAGCGTGCGTTTGGGTGGACTCTGGGAGTTGACGATGGACAGGGAGGCCTGCAAAGAGTCG
Source organism: Capricornis sumatraensis (assembly GCF_032405125.1). Classification (NCBI taxonomy): domain Eukaryota; kingdom Metazoa; phylum Chordata; class Mammalia; order Artiodactyla; family Bovidae; genus Capricornis; species Capricornis sumatraensis. Next base: position 11,379,526 of record NC_091079.1, read on the forward strand.
GACACGAGTGAACAACTGAATTGAACTGAAATTAAAATCAAATCCATTTGTATCTGTTTTGACTGTAGAGACAGAAAAATAATGAACATGTCCACAGTAGTCATGATGCTAATAGCTAAGCAAGTATTTTCCTTAGTGCTAAGGAGCACTAGTCACCTTCTAAAATCTTAAGATGAGTTTTTATTGGCACCATTCGAACAGCTCTTGAAAACTATATTCTTTATCATGGGCTTGGTTATATCTTAAAGAAGAAAAAAGAAAATTAATATGAACTGCCACTATGCAGACTTCATCTGGTCTTTAGGATGAGCCCGTAAGGAAAGGTGGTGACACGCACGGAGTGTCAATGGTCAGAGTCACATGGCAGAGAAGTGGCCAAATGAGAGCTGACACCAAATCTGTGAAACCAGGGTCTGCACCTCTTTTCCCATGCTGGACATTTCAGTTATGCTTTCATTTTCCACATGGATTCCCATATCTTGTTTTAACATCCTTGGAATCGTCTCAGATTTTAGTCAAAAGAAATTAGAAAATGCATTAGTTATCAGTATGATTTTTAAGTAAAATACCTCCCTTTTGAACAATTTAGTTTATTTCATCAGTCATAATAAATATGAGTGCCAGGTACTCTGAGGGGTACTCTGGAATACTCAGGCCAATCTGTCACTCAGGAAAAGTGACAAATTTCGTAAGTTACCTTCCTATGAAGCACATTCTGTCGTCACTGAGGGGGCAGAGCAACTGACCAGTGGCTTTCCCGCCCAGGAGTCTCTGCTGCTACCTGAGGTGCAGGGCCTGGTGTGAAGGCGTCACCTTGGGGGCCAGGAACTGCGGAACTGAGGGGAGAGAAACATTGGTTCCACACTGCTGTTCGAGTCCTTCTTGGTTTTCCTTAGGAAGCTTCGACTATTCCTTCTAGACTTCTCTGTTGAGAAAGAGAATGAGGGTTGTGCAGGGGCCCCCTCGGGGTTCAGTGGTTGGCATTAGACTGGCTGCCCTGTCCGTGAAGAGAAGGCATGTCCGTGCCACACTTCGTGTTTTCCTGCAGGAAGCAGAGGCTCTCAGTCCAGCTGGGCCTTGAGCCATTCAGAAGGACATGCTGAGCTTCATGGGAAGGGAGGAGGAGACTGGGATAAAGTGGGACCAAATGCTGCTTTTCAGAAATCCATGCCACAGACTGTTTTGATAAACAAGTATTTCCTTAGATGTTATGTGTTAGATATCTAAAGGACTTTGTAAGCAGTGGAAACAGTTAATTTAGATGATATGGAGTCTCACAAAGGTATCAAATAACCAGTCTGCTGCTTTCTCCTTAAGAGTTACGTTGTGTGTTTTTTTGAAGGAAAAAAATAAATGATTGTTTTTAGATTCAAGTTATAATAAATACTGTCTAAAGTTCAGGGAGTAAGCAAGTTAGCCATCTTTTCAATAGTGTTCGTAAGCTCAAAAAGATCTCCTTTCAAAGGTGTCATCACTTACTGTTTTAAGTATTCAGTTAAAGCTTATCTAGCTATCGTGGCTGTGCTGGGCCTTCATTGCAGTGCGTGGGCTTGCCTAGTGGGGCCTGGGCTCTGGAGCGCACGGGCTTCAGTCGTGTGGCTTACAGGTTTAGTTGCCCTATGGTGTGTGGGATCTTAATTCCCAGACCTGAGATCAAACCCGTGTCTCCTGCATTGTCAGGCAAACTCTTAACCACTGGACCCCACGGAAAATCTCTTAATTGGATTCTTAGAAAAGTGCAGCCTAATACTAACCACATCTGCTTACTTTCTTCATTTCTTTTTTTCATTCTTCATCAGGAAAACCGTTTTGTTTTAGGACATGTCTGACATTCCAGGTTAAAATGCTTTTTCTAGTTTAGATACATTGAACTAGCCAGTACAACTTTTTTATACCTAACAGCAGGAATTATATTGGTGGCGCTCGCTTTTAAAAATGTCATGTTATATTACGGTGATTGAAAGAGTGGGCTTTGGAGATAGATCTAGATTTCCATCCTGTCTCTAAAGCTGATTTAGTTTTGGTTAATACAGCCTTTTAGGTAAAGTATTAATAGTCTGTTTCAAGAGAGAAACTACTTCACTTTGGTCCTTTATTTGCTTTTATAGATCAGTGTACTGTCACCCGGACCTACCTGTTCCTTCACAAGTTCTGGTTCTTCAGTGCCGCCTACTACTTTGGGAACTGGGCCTTTCTTGGGGTAAGTACAGGCATCCCAGAGATGCCGTGACCGTTAGTGGCCCATTTGTGGTTGGGTTTGGATTTTAAAGTCAGTGCTTTCTGGGAGATTTCAAGTTTGAGAAATAACATACAGCTTATTTACCTCTGCAGGTGTTCGTCGTTGGGTTCATTGTGTCCTGCTGTAAAGGGAAGAAGTCAGTCATTGAAAGGGTAGATGAGGATGACTCAGACCTGAGTGATGAAGAGCCCTCTGTCTACTCCGTTTGAGGGCCTCTGTCCTGCAGCATTTACAGAGTGGACTGCATCTCATGTGCATTTCAAAGTGTCAAACTAACATTAGGATGAACTGACTAGCTTTCATCAAAAATGGAAGCATGGCTATTGAAAAACTATATTTTTTATGTTTTCTGAAGTAACATTATTGTATCATAGATTAACATTTAAAATTGCTATAATAATAACTATGTAAACATAAAACTACCGGCTATGTGAGGGAATGTTTGTGGAGATTTTTTTTCCTCTAGTGTATAATAGTGTTCAATTGATTAAAAGCCCTCCAGAATTAATATTCCCTTCATCATTTTTTAAAAACATAATAAATCACTTGTACCTGTGCCTTTTGGTCTCTAGAGTACTGTGGAATTTTCAAGTGTCTATATCTGATTGTCAAAAAATAATATTCACAGTATAGCTGAATACTGAATATTACTCCTTTGTGCAACTTGTCTTCCGGTTTCTAGATTAAATTACTAGTGCCACTGAAATAGATTTCATGAGCAAATTTCAGGCTGCTTGGTGTCTCAGATATATTATATTGTTCATATAGTAATTAGATATATTGTCACCTCTCAATATTTAAGGCACATACATTGTTGTAAATAAGTAACCTCAAAATTTGTATTCCAGAATAAATGAGAGTACTTTCAAGAATAAGTAATCCTGAAAAAATGAGTGAACTGATCAGTTTAAAACACATTCTAGATAGTGAGAATTCATCACAAGTTATATTCTAGTTTACTAACATAGGCAAATTAGAACTCATAAAAGGCACATAGTATGATTCTTGAAATAAAATACCATTCAGTACAGTTCAGTCGCTCAGTCATGTCTGACTCTTTGCAACCCCATGAATTGCAGCACACCAGGCCTCCCTGTCCATCACCATCTCCTGGAGTTTACTCAAACTCAGGTCCATCGAGTCAGTGATGCTGTCCAGCCATCTCATCCTCGGTCGTCCCCTTCTCCTCCTGCCCCCAATCCCTCCCAGCATCAGAGTCTTTTCCAATGAGTCAACTCTTCATATGAGGTGGCTAAAGTACTGGAGTTTCAGCTTTAGCATCATTCCCTCCAAAGAACACTCAGGGCTGATCTTCAGAATGGACTGGTTGGATCTCCTTGCAGTCCAAGGGACTCTCAAGGGTCTTCTCCAACACCACAGTTCAAAAGCATTAATTCTTCAGTGCTCAGCCTTCTTCACAGTCCAACTCTCGCATCTATACATGACCACTGGAAAAACCATAGCCTTGACTAAATGGACCTTTGTTGGCAAAATAATATCTCTGCTTTTGAATATGCTATCTAGGTTGGTCATAACTTTTCTTCCAAGGAGTAAGGATCTTTTAATTTCATGGCTGCAGTCACCATCTGCAGTGATTTTGGAGCCCAGAAAAATAAAGTCTGAAACTGTTTCCACTGTTTCCCCATCTATTTCCCATGAAGTGATGGAACCAGATGCCATGATCTTCATTTTCTGAATCTTGAGCCTTAAGCCAACTTTTTCACTCTCCTCTTTCACTTTCATCAAGAGGGTTTTTAGTTCCTCTTCACTTTCTTCCATAAGGGTGGTGTCATCTGCGTATCTGAGGTTATTGATATTTCTCCCTGCAATCTTGATTCCAGCTTGTGCTTCTTCCGGCCCAGCATTTCTCATGATGTACTCTGCATATAAGTTAAATAAGCAGGGTGACAATATACCATTAAGTTTCTGAAAAAGACGTAGTTCTTCTCTCCCTTAATTTTTGTGCCACCTTGCTCTGATTTTTTTGTCTTTCTTGATAGACCTTTACACCCTTCCTTTGGTGACCCTTACTATTCTTCACCAAGATTCTATTTCCTTCTGTCGTTATCTCACATTTTCTTTCTGGACGATCTCATATACCCTTGGTTTCCATCTACAGCTGTTGTTGCATTGGAGCAGTTGGTTGCTGAAACTAAGATTTCAGGGGACAGATGGGAGAAGGCTGTTGTTGGCTGCACAGAGACAGCTTAAAGAGGATGAAGTGTACTGTGCCTGCAACCAGGGGTGTATGCAGAGGAAGCTCGGGTTTGCTGTAGAAGTGAGCACAGATGTGACATGGAGCTCAGCAGGAGGGGTGAGGCCAGGGGCAGCCTCACTGTGGGCTCACAGCGGTTGTGATCTGCCCCTGAATCCTCATTGTCTACATCTGACCTAGTGCCACCTCTGCAGGCTCTGCCAGTGTACGAACACCAGCAGGTTGCCCACATGCCAAGGTGGAGCTGAAGTCAGAGCTGACCCTCAGGGGTCATGTGGCTTAGGAAGTAGGGGTGAATCTGAGCCCCCCTCACACACAGCTGGGCAATCCGTCACCAGTTTTGTAAACTCAGCACCTACAGGACATCCAAGTGGACTGCAGGTGCCCCCGTAGCTGGGACAGGTCTGGCCCTGGAAGCTTGGGCACGTGCTGATGAAAGCAGGCTGGGGTCTGGTCTGCCTCCGTGATTCCCTTGGTGGGCCCACATATATGACTGCTGTGGTCCTGGTACCTGACTTCAGTGGTTCTGCACTGGTGGCCTTGTGAACAAAGCATCTGAGGGACACAGATAGTTGCTGGCATTCCCACTATTGGAGCAGGGCTGATGGCAGTGCCCCAAACAGTGTCCTTTGTGAGCCTGCCATAATGGGTTTCAGGTGACACCACAGAGTGTACTCCCTAGTGGACATTCCAGCAAAGAAATGCTCAGGGCTCCTGCCTCAGTGGGAGAGCCCTGAACCCACTTCTTCACCCCACAGCTCAGAAGTGGTCTGGCGTGTTCTACTTCAACAGCTAGAGAGCAGACACCGCTCCACAACAGGGCGCTGACAGCCACAGAGCACAGGGGAGGCCCTGCCTGCTCACCGTCTAGTGCAGGCTCATCACCACCACACTAGTCATACCCTCTGTCAAGGGGGGAACAGCCAGCACACTGAGGAAAGACATGGCAGGCATCCACACACAGTCAGCCCTCAAACCCCAAATACTAAAACCATGCCGTCTCCACAGGGATGCTCCCACACTAATCAGCCATTCAAGAACACAGTAGATAACTGTTTCTTCTGAACTCCTGAGTGAAGTGAAGTTGCTCAGTTGTGTCCAACTCTTTGTGGCCCCATGGACCATAAGATCCTGCAAGCCAGAAAGGACAGGGAGGGAGGGAGGATGCAGAGGCTGTCTGATCAGCTGGGCATCAAGCAGTTCAGGACATGCTGAACTTCAGGGGAAGGAAGGAGAGGAAGAAAGGTTATTAATAGAAATGCAATTTTTTATGCCAGCGTGGATGGGAGGGGAGCTTGGGGGAGAATGGATATGTGTATGGCTGAGTCCCTTCACTGTTCACCTGAAATTATTACAACATTAATCAGCTACACCTTGATAAAAAATAAAAAGCTTTAAAAATGCTCATTCCTGTAAACAGGAGCCAGAAACTAAAGAGGAGCTGAGAAAGATTATAAAACTCATTTGCTGAGACAAATTCTGAGCAAAAGACAGTGCATGAAAGTGATAGTCACTCAGTAGTGTCCAACTCTTTGCAACCCCATGGACTGTACAGTTCATGGAATTCTCCAGGCCAGGATACTGGAATGGGTTGCCATTCCCTTCTCCAGGGGATCTTCCCAACCCAGGAATTGAGCCAGGGTCTCCTGCATGGCAGGCAGATTCTTTGCCAGCTGAACTAACAGGGAAGCCCTTAGAAGTAGATTGAATAATGCAGAAGAACAAATGTGATCTGGAATCTAGAATAATGGAAATCACTCAATTAGAACAGCAGAAAGACGAGTGGAAAAAAAATGAAAGCAATATAGGAGACCTATCTGATAACATAAAGTGAACCTTATACACATAATAGTAATCCTAGAAGAAGGAGAAAAGGGTTTGGTTGAAAGTGTATTTGAAGAAATTACAGCTGAAATTTTCACAGACCTGAAGAAGGAAACATCCACGTACCAGCCACACAAAGGGTCCCAAACAAGATGAACCCAAACACTAAGACAATCAAAATAGCAAAAGTTAGAGGATTCTAAAGGCAGCAAACGAAAAGCAAAAAGTTAATTACAAAGGAACCCTCATAAAGCTATGAGCTGATTTCTCTACAGAAATTTTGCAGGCCAAAAAGGAGTGGCATGATATATTCAGAGACCTAAAAGGGGAAAATATACAGTCTAGGATACTCTACCTAGCAAGATTGTCATTTAGAAGAAGAAACAAAGAATTTCTCAGACAAGCAAAAAGAGAATATAGCAATTCTAAACCAACCTTAAAATTTTTTTGAAAGGCCTTCTCTAAATAAAAAAGAATCTATAGGAAAGAGAAAATCACAGTTGCAAAGTAAATCACTTAAGCCAGTAAACAGATTTTTTTAAACAAGTATTTTTTGTTAAAATGATGATAACCACAATAAACTGCAAAAGAATAAACACAAAGATGTAAGAGGATATTTAAATCAAAACATGTCAGGGAGGAGAGTAAGAAAATGTTGATTTTTTTTAAAAGAATATGTTTGAGCCTATATGACTTAACAGTCTAAAGCAAGTAACTATAAAAATGGGGTTAACACACTTGAAGAACAGGATAACTACAAAATAAAACAATACATTCACAGAAATCAAAAAGAAGAAAACAGAAGCATAATACAAAAGAAAATTATCAAATCACAATAGAAACAACAAAAAGCAAGAAGAAATACAAATCAAAAGGCAAAATGTTAAAGTGGCAAAAAAATAAGAGGTTATGTATCAAGAATTACCTTAATGTCAATGGCCTAAATGTTACAATCAAAAGTCAGAGAGTGGCAGATTGGATATAAAAAGAGCTTACAATGTGCTGCCTGCATGTGACCCACTTTAGAACAAAGGACCCAAACAGATGGAAAGTATCAGAATAGAAAGAGATACTTCATGCCAATGGAAATAACAAGGAAGCAGGGTTGCAATACTCAGATAAAATAGACTTTAGAACAAAGACCATAAAGATTAAAAAAGGGTACTATATAATGATAAAAGGATCAATAGGAGAAGAGGATATTATACTTGGTAATATATGTGCACCCATATAGGATGACTCATTGAGTTAGACAAGGCTGTGGTCCATGTGATTAGATTGGTTAGTTTTCTGTGGTTTTGGTTTCAGTCTGTCTACCCTCTGATGCCCTCTCTCAGCGCCTACTGTCTAACAGGTTTCTCTGACCTTGGACATGGGGTATCTCCTCCCGGCTGCTCACCACTCCAATACCGCTTAGCCGTCACTACAAACAAAGCTAGTGGAGGTAATGGAATTCCAGTTGAGCTATTTCAAATCCTAAAAGATGATGCTGTGAAAGTGCTGCACTCAATATGCCAGCAAATTTGGAAAACTCAGCAAAAAGGTCAGTTTTCATTCCAATCCCAAAGAAAGGCAATGCCAAAGAATGCTCAACTACCCCACAATTGCACTTATCTCACCCGCTAGTAAAGCAATGCTCAAAATTCTCCAAGCCAGGCTTCAGCAATATGTGAACCGTGAACTTCAAGATGTTTAAGCTGGTTTTAGAAAAGGCAGAAGAACCAGAGATCATCAAAAAAGCAGGAGAGTTCCAGAAAAACATCTATTTCTGCTTTATTGTCTATGCCAAAGCCTTTGACTGTGTGTATCACAATAAATTGGAAAATTCTGAAAGAGATGGGAATACCAGACCACATGACCTGCCTCTTGAGAAATTTGTATGCAGGTCAGGAAGCAACAGTTAGAACTGGACACGGGACAACAGATTGGTTCCAAATAGGAAAAGGAGTACATCAAGGCTGTATATTGTCACCCTGCTTATATAACTTATATACAGAGTACATCATGAGAAATGCTGGGCTGAAGGAAGCACAAGCTGGAATCAAGATTGCCGGGAGAAATATCAGTAACCCAGGTGTGCAGATGACACCACCCTTATGGCAGAAAGTGAATAAGAATTAAAGAGCCTCTTGATGAAAGTGAAAGAGGAGAGTGAAAAAGTTGGCTTAAAGTTCAACATTCAGAAAACAAAGATCATGTTATCCAGTCACATCACTTCATGGCAAATAGATGGGGGAACAGTGGAAACAGTGTCAGACTTTATTGGGGGCGGGGGGGGGGGCTCCAAAATCACTGCATATGGTGATTGCAGCCATGAAATTAAAAGACGCTTACTCCTTGGAAGAAAAGTTATGACCAACCTAGATAGCATATTAAAAAGCAGAGATATTACTTTGACAAAAAGGTCTGTCTAGTCAAGGATATGGTTTTTCCAGTAATCATGTATGGATGTGAGATTTGGACCATAAAGAAAGCTGAGTGCTGAAGAATTGATGCTTTCGAACTGTGGTATTGGAGAAGATTCTTGAGAGTCCCTTTGACTACAAGGGGATCCAACCAGTCCATCCTAAAGGAGATCAGTCCTGGCTGTTCATTGGAAGGACTGATGATGAAGCTGAAACTCCAATACTTTGCCACCTGATGCAAAGAGCTGACTCATTAGAAAAGACCCTGATGCTGGGGAAGGTTGAAGGCAGGAGAAGGGGACAACAGAGGATGAGATGGTTGGATGGCATCACCAACTCAATGGACATGAGTTTGAGTAAACTCCGGGAATTGGTAATGGACAGAAGCCTGGCGTGCTGCCGCTCATGGGATCACAAAGAGTTGGACAGGACTGAGTGACTGAACTGAACTGACTGATAGGAGGACTCAAATACATGAATGCTAAGAGACATAAAGGGAGAAATTGACATGAATACAGCAGTAATAGGAGACTTTAACGTTCTGCTCACATCAATGGACGGATCTTCAATACAGAAAATCAGTAAAGAAACATAGATCCTAAATGATCTAATAAAAATCTAGGCTTGATAATTTCACACATTACATCCCCCAGAAACAGTACACACATTCTTTTCAAGTGTACATGGAACATTCTCTAATTGACCGCATCAGTTCAATTCAGTGGCTCAGTCGTTTCCGACTCTTTGCGACCCCATGGACTGCAGTACGCCAGGCTTCCCTGTCCTTCACTGTCTCGGAGTTTGCTCAGACTCACATCCATTGTACTGATGGCGCCATCCAACCATTTCATCCTCTGTCGCCTCCTTTTCCTCCTTCTTCAATCTTTCCCAGCATCAGAGTCTTTTTCAATGAGTTGGCTCTTCACATCAGGTGGCCAAAGTATTAACTGCTTCAGTTTCAGCATCAGTCCTTCCAGTAAATATTCAGGATTGATTTCCTTTAGGATTAACTGGTTTCATCTCCTTGCTGTCCAAGGGACGCTCAAGAGTCTCCAACACCACAGTTCAAAGGCATCAATTCTTCAGCGCTCAGCCTTGTTTATGGTCCAACTCTCATGTTCGTACATGAATACAGGAAAAACCTTAGCTTTGACTAGACACACCTTTGTCAGGAAAGTGATGTCTCTGCTTTTTAATGCACACTTTTGGTTTGTCATAGTCTGTCTTCCAAGGAGCAAGTATCTTTTAATTGCATGACTGCAGTCACTGTCAGCAGTGATTTTCAGATCCTAAAAAAATAAAATCTGTCTCATGTCTCAGACAGTGAAGAATCTGCCTACAGTTCAGGAGACCTGGGTTTTATCCCTGGGTTGGGAAGATTCCCCTGGAACCAGGAATAGCTACCCATTCCAGCATTCTTATGTGGAGAATTCCATGGACAGAGGAGCCTCACAGGCTGCTGTTATGGGGTCGCGAAAGAGTTGGAACAACTAACACTTTTTCTATTTTTTCCCCTTTTATTTCCCATGAAGTGATGTGACTGAATGCCATGATCTTAGTTTTTTAAATCTTGAGTTTTAAGCCAGGTTTTTCACTCTTTTCTTTCACTCTCATCAAGAGGTTCTTTTGTTCATCTTCACTTTCTGCCATTAGGATGGTATCATCTGCATATCTGAGGTTGTTGATATTTCTCCTGACAATCTTGAATGCCACTTGTGATTCATCCAGCCCAGCATTTCACATGATTCAGGAGACCTGGGTTTGATCCCTGGGTCAGGTAGATCCTCTGGAGTAGGCAACCCACTCCAGTATTCTTACCAGGAGAATTCCATGGACAGAGGAGCCTAGCAAGCTACAGTCCATGGGGTTGCAAAGAGTTGGACATGATTGAGCGACTGACACTTTGACTTTCAGTCATTTTGCATATAAGTTAAATAAACAGAGTGACAGTATATATATAGCCTTATTCCTTTTCCAATTTTGAACCAGTCAGTTTTTCCATGTAAGGTTCTAATTGTTGCTTCCTTGCTTACCACACACAGATTTCTCAAGAAAAAGGTAAGGTATCTGGTATTTCCTTCTCCTTAAGAATTTTGCACAGTTTGTTGTGATCCACACAGTCAAAGGCTTTAGTGTAGTCAGTGAAGCAGAAGTATTCCTAGAATTCCTTTGGTTTCTCTGTGATCCAATGAATATTACTTATCTTTTCTAAATCCAGCTTGTATATCTGGAAGTTCTTGGTTCATGTACTATGGAAGCCTATCTTGACAGAATTTAAGCATAGCCTTACTAGCATGCAAAATGAGCACAATTGTACAGTGGTTTGAACATTTTTTGGCATTGCCCTTATATGGAATTGGAATGAAAACTGACCTTTTCTAGTCCTGTGACCACTGTTGAGTTTTCCAAATTTGCTGACAGACTGAATGCAGCACATTAATAGCATCATCTTTTAGGATTTTAAATAGCTCAGATAAATACTAGAGCATATCAATGAACCTGTTAAAGATATTGGATAGAAAATTAATGTACAGAAATCTGTGGCATCTGTCAGAGAAATGAAATGTCAGAGAAAATAAGGAAAAAAATCCCATTTACCATTGCATGAAAAAGAAGAAAATTAATAGGAATAAACCTACTTAATGAGGCAAAAGACCAGTTTCTTAAAACTATAAGGTGCTGATGAAACTAACTGAAGATGACACAAGCAGATGGAATGATATACTGTGTTCTTGAATTGCAAGAATCAATAGTTAAAAATGACTATAATACCTAAGACAGTCTATAGATTTAATGCAATCCCCATCAAATTACTAATGGCATTTTTCACAGAACTAGAACAAAAAAATTTATCATTTGTATGGAAGCGCAAAAGAACCCGTCACCAAAACAATCTTGAAAAAGAGGAACAGAGCTGGATAAATGAAGCTTGCTGGCTTCAAACTACGGTATAAAGCTGCAGTCATCAAAATCCTGTGTGGTATTAGCACCCAACAAACACATAGATGATGGAACAGGATAGAAACCCCAGAAACAAACAACACATGTATGGTCAATTAATCTATGACAAAGAGGGAAAAAATATATACTGGAGAAAAGACTGTCTCTTCAATAAGTTGTGCTGGGAAAACCTGCCAGCTACATGTAAAAACATGAAATTACAGTGTTCTCTAACACTGTATACAGAAATAAATACAACATGGATTAAAGACATTACATTTGTAAGACAATACTGTAGAACAGTGTTTGACATAAATCACAACAATATTTTTTTGGATGTATCTTCTAGAGTAATGAAAATAAAAGCAAAGATAAACAGGACCTTAACTTAAAAGCTTTTGGCACAGCAGAGAAAACCATAAACAAAATGAAAAGAGAACCCATACAATGGGAGAAGATGTTTGCAGATGATACTACCAAAAGGGATTAATTTTCAAAATATAAAAAAAGGTCATATAACTTAGTATCAAAAAGCAAACAAGCCAATTTAAAAATGGGCAGAAGTTCTAAATAGATTCTTCTCCAAAGAAAGAGTATTGATGGCCAACAGGCACATGAAAAGATGCTCAATATCACTTATTACTAGAGACGTGCAAATCAAAACTACAATGAAGTATCACCTCACCCTAGTCAGAATGGCCATCATTAAAAAATATAGAAATAATAAATGCTAGAGAGGATGTGAAGAAAAAGGAACTCTACCATACTGTTGGTGGGAATGTAACTGGTGCACCACTATGGAGAACAGTATGGAAGTTACTTAGGAAACTAAAAATACAGTTACCATATGATCCAGCACTCCCACACTTGGGCATATTCTGGTGAAAAGTCTAATTTGAAAAGATACGTGCACCTCACTGTTCATAGCAGCAGTATTTGCAATAGCCAGGACATGGAAGCTACCTAAGTGTCCATCGACAGATGAGTGAATAAAGAAGATGTGGTACCTATATTCAATAGAACATTAATCAGCCACAGAAAAAGAAGGAAACCACGCCATTCCAGCAATATGAATGAATTTAGAGATTATCATACTAAGTAAGGTAACTCAGACAGAGAAAGACAAATATCATATGATATCACTTCTATGTGGAAGCTAAAGCAATGATACAAATAAATTTATTTACAAAATGGAAATAAGCCAACAGATATAGAAAACAAACAGGGTCATCAAAGGAGAAAGAGGTAGGGAGGGATAAATTAGAAGTTTGGGTTTAACAGACACACAGTAGTACGTGTAAAATGGATAAACAACAAAGACCTACTGTATCGCACAGGGAACTACTCAATATCTTTAATAACCTATAATGGGAAAGAATCTGAAAAAATTATATATGTTTAATTACTTTGCAGTACACCTGAAACTAACACAACTTTTTAAATCAACTATACATCAATTTAAAAAAATCATTTTGCTAAAGGTAGTTTTAGAAAACCAAAAAAAGTTGGCTATGCCAAAGCCTTTGACTGTGTGGATCACAATAAACTGTGGAAAATTCTGAAAGAGATGGGAATACCAGACCACCTGACCTGCCTCTTGAGAAATCTATATGCAGGTCAGGAAGCAGCAATTAGAACTGGACATGGAACAACAGACTGGTTCCAAATAGGAAAAGGAGTATGTCAAGGCTGTATATTGTCACCCGGCTTATTTAACTTATATGCAGAGTACATCATGAGAAATGCTGGACTCGAGGAAACACAAGCTGGAATCAAGATTGCTGGGAGAAATATCAATAACCTCAGATATGCAGATGACACCACCCTTATGGCAGAAAGTGAAGAGGAACTAAAAAGCCTCTTGATGAAAGTGAAAGAGGAGAGTGAAAGTGTTGGCTTAAAGCTCAACATTCAGAAAATGAAGATCATGGCATCCGGTTCCATCACTTCATGGGAAATAGATGGGGAAACAGTGGAAACAGTGTCAGACTTTATTTTTCTGGGCTCCAAAATCACTGCAGATGGTGACTGCAGCCATGAAAATAAAAGATGCTTACTCCTTGGAAGAAAAGTTATGACCAACCTAGATAGCATATTCAAAAGCAGAGATATTACTTTGCCGACTAAGATCCATCTAGTCAAGCCTATGTTTTTTCCAGTAGTCATGTATGGATGTGAGAGTTGGACTGTGAAGAAGGCTGAGCACCGAAGAATTGATGCTTTTGAACTGTGGTGTTGGAGAGGACTCTTGAGAGTCCCTTGGGCTGCAGGGAGATCCAACCAGTCCATTCTGAAGGAGATCAGCCCTGGGATTTCTTTGGAGGGAATGATACTAAAGCTGAAACTCCAGTACTTTGGCCACCTCATGTGAAGAGTTGACTCATTGGAAAGGACTCTGATGCTGGGAGGGATTGGGGGCAGGAGGAGAAGGGGACGACCGAGGATGAGATGGCTGGATGGTGTCACTGACTCAATGGACGTGAGTCTGAGTGGACGCCGGGAGTTGGTGATGGCCTGGCATGCTGTGATTCATGGGGTCGCAAAGAGTCGGACACGACTGAGCGACTAAACTGAACTGAGCTGAACTAATGATATAATAATAAAACTACAGAAGGGGCACTGGTAACTTATGTGAAAGATAATTTTCTTCAAATGCTTATAGCATGCTGTTTCATATTTTTTTCATGATTAAACATAACTTTGAATTTAAAGGTGATATGAACTTGTAAAAGAATTCAGACAACTCACAGGTTATAACTGACCTAGAAAAATAATAATAAATATAATACACAGTGATTTCTGAACTTATTTGATCAAGTATTTGTTTGTCCTGGATCTTCTCATATGGAGCCCAGTGGGAGAAATAATGGACAGAATTATGTCCAAGCTACGTTCTGCTTCCAATATTTGTGTTCTATGTCTCTCTCTTGGTCAAAGAGAATTATAAATGTGACACCAGGACTGAAAATTGTGAGCACAGTTGCCCTCTGGTATCTGCAGAGATTGCTTCCCAGACACCTCCAGTGGATACCAAAGTTGGTAGATTCTCAAGTCCCACTTGTAAAATGGCAGAGTGTTTGCGTATAACCTACTGCATATCCACCCATATCCTGTAAGTCATCTTTGGATTACTTATAATACCTAACACAATGTAAATGCTATGTAAAAAGTTGCTAGCATACAGAAAATTCAAGTTTTGTTTTTTGGAACTTTCTGGAATGTTTTCTTTCTGAACATTTTTGACCCCTGGTTGGTTGAATCTGTGGGTGTAAGACCCTGTGATGTGAAAGGCTAGCTCCACTAGTGATTTTTCTCTCTGTTTCACAGTTTCCTCATTTGTAAAATTGGGATAAGAATATTATTCTCTTCATGGAATTATCGCAGGCACACAATTAGCAAAGATGCTTAGTATAATGCCTGTTAGGTGATAAATTCTCAATATGTATTAGCTTTTACTGTTATTTCTAAGATGCTTTCCTGTTTTTAATAATGCTCTTTGATAATCAGGACTCAATTTTATATTCAAGAAATATTCCTGTACCTCTAGTTTAAGTACCTAGTAGACTCAAAAACATTTAATTGTGTTATGAGTGGGAGAAACCCTAGAGAGGAAATATCCTGGAGACTTAAACTTTTGTCATGTGAATGATCGCTATTAATGCCTGTTTCTTTCTGTTTAGAGATCTTATTTTCTCAATTGTATTTCAAAACGCCAAACAGTGAAACGCAAGAATAAAGCATCCTGGTTCCTTCAGAAATAGGAGCAGTGAGTCCCTCTCAGGGCACTGATTACCAAGCCCAGCACTGTGTGCTTCCTTCCCCGCCCGGCTCCCTCACTGGGTCTCCATGAAAAGACCACAGTACAGTCTTTGTCTTCTAGATTTTTTTGTTTCTTTTTGCCTAAGTGTACAGAGTGGAGAATTTCTCTTCAGTTTCTCTTGAGAACATTGTGAATTCAAAAAATTACACTTGTAAAGCTTTTTTCTCTTTCAGAATGAATAAACATTGTACACATCCCTGTGGAGTTCAAAAACAAAGTGAAATTAAATGAAACATCCGTCACTTTAACGGCTAGGACTAGCAGTTTATTACCTAAGCTTTTGTTTCTTCATACTCACATCTCGGACAGACTTGCTTCCATCAGCAGTGTGAGAAAAGTAAAAAGAGAAGACTGACCTGGGTCAAAGTCTGACCTGAGATGCTTAGTATCCGGGTGAATTTAGGCAAGTTATTTTACTTCTATAAGTCTATTTCTTTATCTGTAAAATGGGCTTGCACTGCCTATGCTGTTATCAAACCACTCTGAACCTATTAGGCACTCAGCCAATTATCACCAAAGACCAATCTATAAGCCTTAGGAAGGCACAGGGTTTCAAACCAAAATGGATGTGAGTGCTTTGGGTGGGGTGTTTATTCTCCAAGTGGCCATACTACTAACCCAACAGCATCACACATTTGCAAAAACAGGCTTCAAGAAGCCTTCTGAGTTTGGCTGTGGATTCTGTCCCAGAGTTCAGATGGACAAGCTTCCCAAAGGAGCAAACCAACAGCACAGGTTTCTCCCGCCATCCATTTTACAACCACTCTTGTGGGCTGACTGAGCAGAAGTGGAGAAAAGACGTATAAGGCATGGACCTCTAGGGCAGCCTGCTCTAACGTGCACCTCAATGGCATGTTGATAATTCTGAATTAAAGTTACCTAAGAAACGGCCAATGCAAAGCAGACACTGACTCTCCCATTTGTCTCCATGAAAGCAGGAAATAAATCTCGCCTGTGAAAGGGAACCTACCTGCATCTGGAGGCAGAGGGACCCTCACCCCTAGATGGGGATTCTGGGCTGAGAAGCCTGTGCAAAGCAACCAAACCACGCTGCTTCAGTTTTGTTCCCCAAACCCACACTCTGTGTCAGTTCTTCACCAATTAAGCCCACAAAGCCTGAGTTTCTTTGTCCCATCAATTCATCATAAATTTATTGTTTCTTTTTCTAAAGAGTATAAAAAGCTACCTGCTTTTGATCAGTCTCTGAGCATCATTTTATTATCTCCTGTGCACACAATATTAAATTGATTTTTCTTCACCTAATCTATCTTGTGTCAATTTTATTCTTATTCTAGCCACGAAAGCTCAAGAGAGGTAGAGGGGAAATTCCCCACTCCTGACGCTCCTATCCAAGGAACTTTTCCATTCAATGGCTTTATAACAGCTGGGATTAAAATTGCATAATATATTATGATCAAATATGTGTGGCAAGATTTAAATGCACACAAATACCAGAATATAAAGAATTAATTTTCTATTTTAGCTTTAATTCTTCTCAGCCTTAATTCTAATCTCTTTCTCCTAAAGTTTCAAAAATGAAAGCTTTAATTCTTCATCTATGCTACTTCAGGCACCAGTTTTCAGCATCAGAATGCAGTTTCACACTATCAAAGGCAAACGACCCCCAGGACCACTCCTGGACCTGGCAGGGGTGTGTTATCTCAGTGTCGCCTGTTTAGTGATGGAAGTAATTTCCTCACAGAATTGTGTGCTTCGCTCTTTCAAAACTGTCTTTCTCTTCCCTTTAGTTTGACAGAAAAAGAAGAAATTTCAACTATGGAGGCTCCACATTTCCCAGCATGACTCCACTTTTCTACTCAGTAAAAGCAATTTCTCACTTTTTCCAAGTTACAGTCAATCCTCTCCTCTTGAATTTTTTTTTATAACTACTGCAGCTTTTTTCCCTGATCCAAGTTGTTCATATGTAGAACAACCAGACTTTCTCTACAACTATATTAAAACAATGTTGAAACACACATTTCAACAATTTAACCCATTTCAGACATAGACGTGAATGTGTCTACTACCATACATTTTAAAATGAAGTAAACAAAAGCCAAACAAAAACCAGATTTTGCTCTCACTACATAAAAATCACAGGAACTTCACGGTTACGGTCTTGTCCTGACTGTCCTTTTGAAATAGATATGCATATCATATACTTACAAGATTAGGCACTTTTAGAATCATTAAAGAAAAGATAAATAAGTTAGAGTCCATAGAAATTTCCAGAAGACCCCATAAAAGAAAGAGCTGGGGTCAAGGGCTTGCCCTGGATGTAGCCTCAGAACATCTCCCTAACACAAGGCTTTTCCAGTCTGCGTGGCCATTTACACAACTACCCCAACATTCCTAAGGTGACACCTGGCTTTTGTAGACATTCTGTGAAAGGTATTTGCTACTACTTCATACACTTATGTTCCTGCCAACAGAACTCTGTCTATCCAACCATCTCTCTTAGTAGCCGGGAAATGGCTACTTGATTTCATCTATCCATGTCCCTCCACCTCTCTGGATAAAAATCATCACTGTTGGGAATGTCCAAGCATTATGGCACAGCAGATGTCTTCTGTGAAAAAAAACGTTTGCAACTGTCTTAAGAGTTATGTTTTTGAGAGTATAAGGCCCTCACTTAGGCAGTGTCTTGTTCAACCTGCAATTAACATGTACCAAGGAAGTAATCTAGCTGTGGCTATTTAAGCATTTCAAGATACATCTCTCTTCACATTTACAGCAGCATTCTTTGACATTATTTGCCTAAGTGCAGACATTACTATAAGGAGTCATGGTGACTTAACGCGCTTTCAATCAGAAGCATATTGTGAATGTTTACCGTGTGCCAGCTTCCAGGAGATGCTGAGATTACAAAGGCAAATACAGCCTTCAACACAGAATCCTTTCACACCTTGAGGAAGTCTCATGTTATAAGCAGGCTTGCTCCAGAACTTTCAGGAAAGCAGATTGCACGATTCTCACTGACAGAGCGTGTGAGGCCAATAACATCACGGCCCTCATCGCCCAGGCTCCTGCCTGCCTCGGGTTGGTGGCTGTGTACATCGTCTCCAACATTCCTCAGCATCTGCTCCGTAAATAATTTATGAGTTTTGCTCGCCAAAATTTCTGTATGTGATTGTGAATCACTCACTGGCATTTTCTATCAATCAACAGGCACTCTAGAACCCACCTTGGGAAGCACGTGCGCACATCTCTGTTTACACTCCTAACTGTGCCCAGCAAGCTGGCAGTCGGCACTCCTCACCATGTTTATTTTCTGGCCAAAATACCCACTGTAGCTGTTTATTCCACTTTACTGATAATGAAGCAGGGAAGAAGGCAGGAGTTTTACAAATAAATTGAAGGTGTGAGGCTTCTTTGAAGTTCAAACACTCTAGGTAAACACCATGTCAAAAGTGAAGGATTAAGAAATACTAATGCTGAGCTTTGACTTATAATGTTAGGATTTTGAAAATAAATATTTACAGACAGCAAATGAATTGTTTCATGCCAGAGAGGAACAGCTGCCCCATCCTTTACCTGTAGGAAACGCAAATGGTGCTGGAACCTCCGTGTCTCTTTCTCTCTTACTCCTCCAGCCCCAAGGCTTTGTGAATTGGGTTCAGGGTGCTTTGTGCTTTACTGTAAACAATGCTCAAAGTGTTAACTCAGATCCACTTTCCAAAAGTATACTCTTTGCCTAAGTGTTCAATTGTATATTTTCATTCTTATTAAGACTTGGAAACATTTTTGAAAGGAAAGCATCTCCATTTAAAAGTGAAAAAGGTCGGTGGGGAAAATATACCTTAGTTTTCAGAAACACACTACTCT
Organism: Capricornis sumatraensis; assembly: GCF_032405125.1. Lineage (NCBI taxonomy): Eukaryota > Metazoa > Chordata > Mammalia > Artiodactyla > Bovidae > Capricornis > Capricornis sumatraensis. The sequence goes on from NC_091079.1 coordinate 11,398,794, forward strand.
GCAAGTTTATTTTAAACTGTTTAAGGAGATATGCCTGGTGGACACATCAGCATTAGACTGTGTGTTTGACTGAACAAGCGACAGGAAGAATCTTGCCAGCTTGAATAACAATCTTTTAGGTCAAATTTCCTGTACCCTGCTCTTCCTTTTGGAAAAATGTAAAGTTTGGTTGGCGTGGCGAAATAAGTTATTTCTATAATTTTACTCGATTTAAATATATTTAAAGGTTTCCTTTTTACACATGGGTCCTTTTGTGGAGTTTCTGTTATTAAAAACTGACTTAACATCTGCAAGGCAGAAGAGCAGCTTTGTGGCAGCAGTTTGGGACATGACCACACGAACGTTGTGCTCCTCCGTGTTCGGCTCCCAGACCAGAAGCAACATCTCAGGAGAAGAGGCGGAGAAGGGAGCTCGGGTGATCCACTGGCGCCGGGAGCCGTCTTCCCCTTAGTTCTCTCCAGCACTCTGTGCTTCTCCTTCATATTGTGGATTATTTTTTATTTTCCAGACTACTAACCCTGTTCTCAGCTGTGAACATCTTCTCTTTTAGTTTGTCCATTAAAATTTTAACTACTTATTATATAATTCCATGATTATATAATTATAGTAATTAATGGAATTAGTATATACAACTCTATGATATACATTATTGTGCATTTATATAATTACATGATTTTAAATATTGGATGGAAAATTATTAAATACAATCATTTAATTGAACAATGTTTAGCCTTTTCCCCAGAAACTCTATTTTTTCACTCTAATGTCATCGCTTTAAGATTTATATTTAATTTTGTGTGTCTTCACTTCTTCTTCAAAGGGAGTGTTTTGTTCCACTTTTTTGGGGGTTACACATCCTCTTAAGTGTATTCTGACTTTGCTTTGCTTGCTTGCTCATGGTACGTTCCCTGTTTTGGACGCTCCATCCTTGTCAGCAGGGAGTGTCTGGGCAATTAGGAGATGGCGAGTCCTCATAAGGACCGAGGTAGCAAGCCAGCAGATTCAGCCCCACGTTGCATCCGTGCTCACCCTGAGAACCACAGACACTCCAACCCACCTGAGTCCTGGGGAAATGAACCCAAGTAGGACCCGACAGGGCCTTCTGGACTGACCCCTGTCCCACATCCACTGCTTCCCCTCCCCACCGAAGTACCTAAATAATAGTGTCTGATGCATATTCCTCAGCTGTTTCGCAGTTAGTTTCAAATGATAGAAATTAGCTACTTGGTGACCATGAGCACCCAGCCCCCAGCCCCCAGACCTCCTAGAGGCTGAGGGTTGATGATTTTAACCCCTATGACACAACCCTGTGACCTCACCTCAACCAGCCAGAGAATTGTGCACAAGCTGATCACACACCCTAGGATGCCCCTCCCTCACCTGGCCTTTAAAAATGCTTCCCTGAAACCCATCCGAGTTCAAGCTTTTTGAAGATTAAGCTGCCTGGACTCCTTGTCTGGTTCCTACAATCCTGTAGAAAATGCTGCACTTTCCTTCGCCACAACCCAGTGTCAGTAGACTGGTTTTACTGCATACAAGCTGGTGGAGCCCAAGTTTTGATTTTGTAACAGGAAGACAAGGCCTGAAACCAACTCTGATACCTCAGATGTCTTAGACATCAAGATGACAATTCCTTATTGTAATTAGAACATGAATCAAAACTACAAGTTATGACCTCATTCCCATCAGAATTTGTTGTTGTTCAGTCGCTAAATTGTGTCCAACACTTTGCAAACCCATGGACTGCAGCATGCCAGGCTTCCCTGTCCTTCACCAACTCCCAGAGTTTACCCAAACTCATGTCCATTGAGTTGGTGATGCCATCCAATCATCTCATCCTTTGTCACCCTATTCTCCCCCTGCCTTCAATCTTTCCCAGCATCAGGGTCTTTTCCAATGAGTCAGCTCTTCACATCAGGTGTCCTAAGTATTGGAGTGTCAGCTTCAGCATCAATCCTTCCAATGAATATATAGGGTTGATTTCCTTTAGGATTGAGAAGTTTTATACCCTTGCTCCAAGAGACTCTCATGAGTCTTCTCCAGCACCACAGTTTGAAAGCATCAGTTTTTCTGCTCTCAGCCTTCTTTACCGTCTAATTCTCACATCCATACTTGACTACTGAAAAAAACATAGCTTTGACTATACGGACTTTTGTCAGCAAAGTAATGTGTCTGCTTTTTAATATACTGTCTAGTTTTGTCATGATTTTTCTGCCAAGGAGTAAGCATCTTTTAATTTCATGGCTGCAGTCACTGTCTGCCTGGCCATCATCAAAAAGTCTACAAACAACAAATGCTGGAGAGGGTGTGGAAAAAAGGAAACACTGCTACACTGTTGGTGGGAATGTAAATCGATGTAGTCACTATGGAGAACACTAGGAGGTTTCTTAAAAAACTACAAATAGAGTTTTTATATGATCCAGTAATCCTGTTCCTGGACATAAATCTGAAAAAGAGACAAACTTTAATGGAAAAAGATACATTCATCCCTATGGGTGCAGGACTATCACAGTACAGCACTATTTACAATAGTCAAGACTTCGAAGCAGTCTAAATGTCCATCAATAGATGAATGGATAAAAGGATATGGTATATATACACAATGAATTCTTGTGCAGCCATAAGAGGTGAAATAATGTCACTTGCAGCAACATGGATGGAACTATAGATTATACTATGTGAAGTAAGTCAGAGAAAGACAAATACCATATGATATCATTTACATGTCATATGAATGACAAAAATGGACTTAAGTACAAAACAGCAACAGACATAGAAAACAAATGGTTTCCAAAAGAAGAGGGAGAAAAAGATAAATCAGGAGTCTGGGATTAGCAGGCACAAATAACTATAAATAAAAGAGATACCCATCAAGGTCCTATGGGACTGCACATGGAACTATACTCAATATCTTTCAACTATAATGGAAAAGAATCTAAAAACCATTACGTATATATTTACTAATGCTAATAGTTCTAATAGATTATATTTCCTATATATGCAGAAGTAATATACGTGTGATATCTTTATTCCTTTTTATGAGCAAAGGCTGAGATTTTAATTTTATTATTTTTCCAAAACAACTATGGCTTTATATGTGGAATCTAAAATATGACACGTTAGCCTATCTATGAGACAGAAACAGAATCATGAGCATAGAGAACAGACTGGGTGGCTGCTAAGGCGGAAGGGCTTGGGGAGGGACAGAGTAGGAGTTTGGATTTAGCAGACGTAACCTTTTATATATAGGATGCATAAACAACAAGGTCTTATTGTATAGCACAGAGAACAATATTCAAGATACTGTGACAAACTATAATGGAGAAGAATATTTAAACACACACACAAACACACATTCACTTTGCTGTACAGCAGTAATTAACACAATATTGTAAATCAACCATATTTCAATTAAAAAAAAAACAAACAAGTGTGGCTATTGGTTCTACACAACCTAGCTCAAACTCAAGCTGTGATCCAGTTTAACCTGGTTGTTACACTAGAAAGAAAATGGAGACATTTCATTGTATTTCTAGATTAGCATCATATTTAAGAGTCAGAAAAGCTTAAGATATAGTTTAGCAGATTTAGATCCAATTCTGAAGCCATAAATAAAATTTAAAATATTTTACTGTGGTTGTTGTTTAGTTGTTAAGATGTGTCCAGCTCTTTTGAGACCCCATGGACTGTAGCCGCCAGACTTCTCTGACCATGGAATTTCACAGGCGAGAATACTGGAGTGGGGTGCTGTTTCCTTCTCCGGGGAATCTTCCCAATCCGGATATAGGATCTGTACACTCTTTGCACCTGTGCAAAGGTCAGTTGTCTTTCAATGCTTGGATGTATTTCTATAATCTCTACTCATTTCTACTGAATTATTTGTTCATCTTTATGCCAGTACTACCCTATCTCAATTACTTAATGGCAGCCCACTCCAGTACTCTTGCCTGGACATTCCCATGGACGGAAGAGCCTGGTGGGCTGCAGTCTACGAGGTCACGAAGAGTCGGACACGACTGAGCGACTTCCTTTTCACTTTTCACTTTCATGCATTGGAGAAGGAAATGGCAACCCACTCCAGTGTTCTTGCCTGGAGAATCCCAGGGACGGGAGAGTCTGGTGGGCTTCCGTCTATGGGGTCACACAGAGAGTGACTTAGCAGCAGTAAGGTATTGTAAGCTCTCCACTCTGATCCTCTTTTAAAAATTTTTTTGGCCCTTTGTTTTTTTATATTTTACAACTGGCTTGTCAATTTTCACAAAAATATCTACTGGGATTTTGATGAGCTTTTTCTATAAAGATTGATTTGAAGTCAATTGCTATCTTAACGATATTGGGTCTTCTAATCCATAAACACAGTACTGTCTTTCCATTTATATAAGTCTTTAATTTTTCTCAGCGATGTTTTGTAGGATTCAGAGTACGAGTCTTATACATCTCCAGACTCACTTATCCCTAGGTATTTCACAGTTTAATGTAATTGTAAATGGTATTGTTTAATTTCAGTTTCTAGCCATTCATTGCTATAACAACTGATGTTTTATATTGACCTTCAATTCTTCAACCTTATTTAAATGACTTAATTGTTCCAAGATATTTTTGGTAGCTTCCATCTGCAAAGACAGTTTTATTTCTTCCCTCCCAATATGAAAGCCTTAAATGTCTTTTTATTGCCTTTGGCATCTCCAGTATGCAAATACAATTTAGAGGTCAGTCAATGATTTAAAAGAAGTTTTGCTCTTTTCTTTTTTCATAGATTTTGGGGCTTCTTCCAATGAATGACTCCCTCCTTTTCAGGGTTTTCCCTCTCAACTTCCAGCCACTCTGATGGCCCCAAATTCTATCCTTTGATGCCTCAAGTCAATAAGACATTTTCTGCCTAAGGTCTAGTGTCTCTGCTCGTGTGGGCTGAAGAGGGCCTCAGGGAAAAGCTGTCTGAAAATGGATCTCTATGCACGTCCACTCTTCCAAGGATCGATTTCCTTCCAATGTTCGCCTGTTTTTGGTCACTCTCCATGTTTTTTAAATAGTTTTTTTTTTAATATTTATATTTTGTTCAGAACTTCTAATTTTGTATGCAGGAATGTGTTGAAGGGCACGTTTCTACACATTTCATGGCAGCTTTTCTCCCAGGTAATCTTTATACTGATTTTTGAATAGAAAAAAACCTTGGAATATAGAAACAGGTGCTGTTGTCATGAGAAGAAAAGTCCTTCATTTTTGACCTGCCAGTCCGGTTTATTGTGCCAGCATCTACGAAAACTTAACAGACTTAACTTGCTTGCTTCAAGAAAGTTAAAATCTGACTGTCCTCAGCCCTTGACAGAGGCTATACCTGTTTGTTGTTTAGTTGCGAAGTTGTGTCTGACTCTTTGGGACCCCATGGACTATATAGCCCACCAGACTCCTCTATCCATGAGATTTCCCAGGCAAGAATACTGGAGTGGGTTGCCATTTCCTTCTCCAGGGGATCATCCCAACCCAAGGATCAAACCTGTGCTTCCTATATTAGCAGGTGGATTCTTCACCAAGGAGCCACCAGGACTCTGTACCTGTTAATCCACTATTAACAGAGCCTGAATCTTCAAGCTTTGTTTGTAAACCCTGCATGGCAGTCCATGGTGTGTAACATTTATTCAATTATTCTCAGACTGATGGGAATGTTTTTTTTTTTTCTCTCTCTTTCCCTCTGGCAGTACAAATAGTAAATATAACAATAAATACACTCTTGTAAAAAATCCATTTTGTTCTAATTTTTTTTTTAAGTTGGATAGATCACCAAGAATAATGATGGCTTTGTCCTATTTTGATTCTGTTGTTTGCCTATTGACTATGTTTAAAATTTCTTTGCCATACAAAACACTTAATGTTAATGTAGTCAATTAAATCTATCTGGGCCAGTTATTAAACATTTTGTTTTTCAGTCCCAAAGTCCAAAATTATTCCACATGTCAGAGCTGAGATGCCTTTAGAGCACTTTTCTCCTTGAAGCCAGCCTCATGTAGGGTCTGTGGCCCAAGCTTGCAGGGGCCTGGGCTTCTGTTGTTGTTCAGTGGCTCAGTCGTGTCTGACTCTGTGGTCCACGGACTGCAGTATGCCAGGCTTCCCTGTCCTTTGCCATCTCTTGGAGTTGGCTTAAACTCATGTCCACAGAGTCAGTGATGCGATACAATCATCTCATCCTCTGTTCTCCCTTTCTCCCCCTGCCTTCAATCTTTCCCAGCAACAGGGTCTTTTCAGATGAGTTGGCACTTTGCATCAGGTGGCCAAAGTACTGGAGCTTCAGCTTTAGTATCAGTCTTTCCAATGAATATTCAGGGTTGATTTCCTTAGGATGTACTGGCTTGATCTCCTTGTAGTCAAAGGACTCTCAAAATTCTTCTCCAACACCACAGTTTGAAAGCATCAATTCTTTGGCATTCAGCCTTCTTTATGGTCCAACTCTCACATTCATACATGACTACAGGAAAAACCATAGCTTTGACTAGACAGACCTTTGTCGGCAAAGTGATGTGTCTGCTTTTTATTATGCTGTCTAGGTTTGTCCTAGCTTTTCTTCCAAGGAGTAAGCGTCTTTTAATTTTATGGCTGCAGTCACTATCCACAGTGATTATGGAGCCCAAGAAAATAAATTCTGGCACTGTTTTCATTTTTCCCCATCTATTTGCCATGAAGTGATGGGACTGGATGCCACACTCTTACTTTTTTGAAGGTTGAGTTTAAAGCCAGTTTTTTCACTCTCCTCTTTTACCCTCATCAAGAGGCGCTTTAGTTCCTCTTCTCTTTCTGCCAGCAATTAAGGCAGATTTCTCCCAGCAATCTTGATTCCAGCTTGTGTTCCATTCAACCCAGCATTTTGCATGATATACTCTGCATAGAAGTTAATAAGCAGGGTGAGTATATACAGCCTTGAGGCACTTCTTTCACAATTTTGAACCTGAGCTCCTAGGCTTTGATAACACCAACCTCTTCTCTCTGCTCTCCCCACCCTGGCGTAGGGGTGTGTGTGTGTGAATGTGTGTGTGTGTGTGTGAGAGAGAGAGAGTGTGCGTTTGAGTGTGTGTGTGTTCACAACTGCTTCTGCCGTTAATATCTCTGGGTTTTCTCAGTGTCTTCTTGCCTGCTAAGCTCTCCAACAACCCAGTTTTTATACTAAAATTTTATACTAAATTCCCTCTCCTGAAATAATTAGTGCACTTCTTTATTTTGTAACAGGATTCTGACTAATGTATAATTTCATTAAAAACTTCTAGACATTGGTTTTTAAGTATTCCCTAAATACTAGTTTGTACATATTTTATATTTTCTGATAATACTTAATTCTCTGGACATTGAAATCTTTAATATATTTGAAATTTAGTTTTGGATTATTATATAAGAGAAACCAAATTTTAATTTAAATCAAATTTTAATTTTATCCCAAATGAATTCTCAATTAGCATTGCACCCATTTATTAACTAATTCATCCTTTTCCCACTAGGATATATTAAATAATATATATATATAATATAAAATTATCTTATACACTCAGATATATTTCTGTAACCCAATCAGTTTTAGACTACCTCTTCTCATTTTATATTGCAATATTATAGTAGATTTATAGTTTGATATATTTAAAATTCTCCTGTTTCTATTTATAGATACTTATGTCTAGACATTTTATAAAGTTACTGATTTTTTAATATTTATCTATAATAGTATCCAGCTTTAGTTGATGGGCTTATGACATATAAAGTTTAATTTGCATGAAAATAGCATATATTAGCATTGTTAAAACAGACCTTTATGTTTTGCTTTTTACTTCATCTAACATTAATTTGAGTTTATAAGCTTTTAAAAAATCTTTTAGTATTTTTTATTCATTTATTTCATACTTTCTCTATCCTATACAATCTGCGTATAGCTGTATTTTTAGTTTATTTCTTAACATTTCTGACAATATGTCTCTTTTAATCAAAATTTTGGCTCACTTAAATATATGTTATTGTTCATAATGTGGATTTTTCCTGCATATTTATTGAGGTTTTTATTTATCCTGATTTGTTGTTGTTATTTCTTTTATCTTCCTCTATGCCTTCATTCTTTCTCTCCTTGTTTTGACTTAACCAGTCTGTATTGTGTTGGGAATAAAAATATCTGCTTCTATTATTTTAGTTCATATTCTGGAAATTTAAATTCTAAATATAGTCAATATCCTTATGCTTCCCTTAAACCAAGGATATGTAAACTTTAAAAAAGGTAAAAACCAGAGTAAATATTTTAACCTTTGGGTTTTTTTGCAACTGCAACTCTGCCATTGGAACATGAAAGCAACCATAGACACTACACAGAGAAACAGGTGTAGTGCTGCTCCAAGAAAACTGCATTTATAAAAATCGATGCTGAGCTGTCCCAGGGGTCCAGAGTGTGGGGCCTTCTCCAGCTCCACTAAGAGAGTAGAATATCAAGCCACAGACTGTTGTGAGTTGCGCTTTGTCCCACAAGAGGATATGATGGAGTCCTAATCCCAGTATCTGTGAATATGACTTTATTTGGAAATAAAGGCTTTGCAAACATAATCAAGATGAAGTCATACTGGACTAGAATGGATCCTAAAATCTGAGGGTTAGTGCCCTTCTGAGAAGGCCAAGAGGACACAAGTTGGTACACAGACAGGAGACGACCACATGAAGAATGAGGCGAAAATTGGAGTGACGCATCTGTGCACCAAGGGGCCCCAAGAGCTGCCAGCAATTATTAGAATCTTAAAGAGACAAGAGAGAATTCTCCCTACAAATGGGGTCCTGTAAACGCCTTGATTTTGGATTTATGGCCTCCAAAATGGAGAGAATAAATTTCTATTAGAATATATATATATATATATATATATATATATGAGGCAAACGAGGTTCAGCCAAAGGTTGTAGCTCATAAACCTTTCATATACTTCAAGTACTAAGTAGAATGCTTCATCTCTCGTTACCCCATCAGTTTGTAGCTTACATTAAAATGTTTCCAGACCATATATCTGTATCCTTTTTTAAAAGTTATACAAAGTGAACATTATATTATTATTTTTTAATTATTTATTGTTTTATACAAGTTTGTATTTAGATTGATCCATGTTTATAATTTTCTTTACCCACCTTTTCCTTTGATATCCTTTATTTTAGCCTTTTTAAATTGAAGTACAGATGATTTACAACGTTGTGTTAGTTTCCAGAGTATGGCAAAGTGCTTTGGTTTTGTGCATACACTCGGGAACCAGCTCTGCCTGACTGCAGTCAGCACCAACCCCAGGATCCAGCTGCACATGCCAGAGGTGGGCAACTGTCCCAGAGCCTTTGGGGCCCTGACTATGCCCACTAGTGAACCAGTAGTAACAGAAGGGACCCAATAGGATTCTGCAACCAGCAGACCTTGTGACCAGGCCAATTAACAAAATGCAGAAAGAACACATGTGTTGATAATTACCTACATAGTTGGACTAAATACTCCAAGCAAAAGACAGATCACAATGCTCTAAGAGTAAGAATTGACAATAAAAAAAAACTGCAAAAATAAACATGTGGAAGCTAAACAACATGCTACTAAGCAACCAATGGATCGAGAGAAGATCAAAAACTACCTAGAGACTAGTGAGGGGGCAAACAAGACAGCCAGAAACCTATGGGATGCAGCAAAAGCGGGTCTAAGAGGGGAATTTATAGTGACGCAATCTTACCTCAGGAAACAAGAAAAGTCTCGAACAGCGGGACCTTATACCTAAAGCAACCAGACAAAGCAGGAAAGCAAAACCCAAAGCTAGTAGAAGGAAAGACATCATGTAGATCAGAACAGAAACAAATGAAATAGAGACAAAGAAAAGATCAATGAAACTAAAAGCTGGTTCTTTGAAAAGAGGAACTCCCCTGGTGGTCCAGGGGCTAAGTCTGTGTGCTTCTAATGCAGGGGGCCTGATTTAGTCTCTGGTCAGGGAGCTAGATCCCACATACTGCAGTTAAGACCCTTTACAGCCAGTTAAAGAAGTAAACACAAAAGAATGAAATAAAAAGAATGAAATCATGCCATTTGCAGCAATGTGGATGGAACTAGAGGTTAGCAGACTAACTAAAGTAGTTTAGACAGAGAAAGATCAATAAATCGATAAATAGATCATATGATATTGCTTAAATGTGGAATCTAAAAAAAAGAGATACAAATGAAAACATTTACAAAGCAAAAAAAGAGACTCATAGACATAGAAAGCAACTTTATGGTTACCTCTTTAGGGAAGGATGGGGGGTTAAATTAGGACTTTGGGATTAGCAGATACACACTACTGATAAACAGCACACATCTACTGTACAAGAAAGATCTTCACGACCCAGATAATCACGATGGTGTGATCACTCACCTAGAGCCAGACATCCTGGAATGTGAAGTCAAGTGGGTCTTGAACATCAAAGTATCACTATGAACAAAGCTAGCGGATGGAATTCCAGTTGGGCTGTTTCAAATCCTAAAAGATGATGCTGTGAAAGTGCTGCAGTCAATATGCCGGCAAATTTGGAAAACTCAGCAGTGGCCACAGGACTGGATAAAGTCAGTTTTCATTCCAGTCCCAAAGAAAGGCAATGCCAAAGAATGCTCAAACTACTACTGCACAATTGCACTCATCTCACACACTAATAAAGTAATGCTCAAAATTCTCCAAGCCAGGCTTCAGCAATACATGAACCGTGAACTCCCTGATGTTCAAGCTGGTTTTAGAAAAGGCAGAGGAACCAGAGATCAAATTGCCAACATCCGCTGGATCATGGAAGAAACGAGAGTTCCAGAAAAACATCTATTTCTGCTTTATTGATTATGCCAAAGCCTTTGACTGTGTGGATCACAATAAACTGTGGAAAATTCTGAGAGAGATGGGAATACCAGGCCACCTGACCTGCCTCTTGAGAAATCTGTATGCAGGTCAGGAAGCAACAGTTAGTACTGGACATGGAACAGACTGGTTCCAAATAGGAAAAGGAGTACATCAAGGCTGTATATTGTCACCCTGCTTATTTAACTTATATGCAGAGTACATCATGAGAAATGCTGGACTGGATGAAGCGCAAACTGGAATCAAGATTGCTGGGAGAAATATCAATAACCTCAGATATGCAGATGACACCACCCTTATGGCAGAAAATGAAGAAATAAAGAGCCTCTTGATGAAAGTGAAAGAGGAGAGTAGAAAAGTTGGCTTAAACCTCAATATTCAGAAAATGAAGATCATGGCATCTGGTCCCATCACTTCATGGCAAATAGATGGGGGATCAGTGAAAACAGTGGCAGACTATTTTTTTGGGCTCCAAAATCACTGCAGATGGTGATTGCAGCCATGATATTAAAAGATGTTTATTCCTTGGAAGGAAAGTTACAACCAACATAGACAGCATGTTAAAAAGCAGAGACATTACTTTGCCAATGAAGGTCTGTCTAGTCAAGGCTATAGTATTTCCAGTGGTCATGTATGGATGTGAGAGTTGGACTAAGAAAGCTGAGCGCAGAATTGATGCTTTTGAACTGTGGTGTTGGAGAAGACCCTTCAGAGTCCCTTGGACTGCAAGGAGATACAAACAGTCGATCCTAAAGGAGATCAGTCCTGGGTGTTCATTGGAAGGACTGATGTTGAAGCTGAAACTCCAATACTTTGGCAACCTGATGTGAAGAACTGACTCATTTGAAAAGACTCTGATGCTGGGAAAGATTGAAGGCAAGAGAGAAGGTGATGACAGAGGATGAGATTTTTGGATGGCATCAGTGACTCAATGGACATGAGTCTGAGTAAAAACTTCTGGAGTTGGTAATAGATAGGGCGGCCTGGTGTGCTGCAGTTCATGCGATCACAAAGAGTCGAATACGACTGAGTGACTGAACAGAACTGAACTGAACAGATGTAAGTGTATAGCACAGGGGACTATATCAATATCTTGTAATAGCCTATAATGTAAAAAAATCTGAAAAGAATATATATACATTATATATATATTATATATGAATCACTTCGCTGAACAATTGAAACATTATAAAACAAAGACATTTCAATAAAAAAAATTTTAAAGATGCTTTATTTTCCATCCATTTGTTTGAGCTCTCCCTGCTCCCACCTCTTATTAGATGGGACCTTTACAGCATCTTAACTTTCCTTCTCTCTTGTCTGTCTATTTCACTCTCAACTACATGAGACATATGGAAAATTTTCCCTTTACTTTCCTGTATCCCTTCCTCCATATCAATTCTTTGGTTTTGTTAAATTAATTTAATATTTTAGTTCTAGATCAGAATTTCCACTGAATTTCCTTTTCAGAAATGACTTTGCTTTAGGGTGCTTATTTTACATTTAAATAATATTAGCATTAATAATAATATCATATGATATAATGTCATATATGAAATATATATTATATTTTATACTAACATCATATAGTAAAAACATTTTCTCAGAAGATCTAAGATAAATCCATTCAGACTCATCCATGTTCTCCATTATTTCTCTCTTCCTCATAGACACTCATTTTGAGGGCTCTGTTTTGCTCCATTTAAAAATTTTTTCTGCTTTTCTTTTTTTTCTTTTAGTTTAAATAAAGTCTTTTCTAGAGTATTTCTCTAATTCTTGCATCTTTTTGACTTGCTAGTGAATAATTTGGGGCTGGGTATAGAATTCTTGGATTTCAATACTTTTCTCCCACTTCTCTTCCATACTTTATTTGGGAAAAATAAGTCTGAGTTTCTCATCAGATTTTCATAAGCAACGCTGGTGGCAGGAAAGATGTGGACCCTCAGAGCCTAGATTTATTCCACTGTGTTATTCCACTACCAGTTTATATATGAGAAGCCCAACATTAACATGTCTTCTTTTATCTAAATAACTCGCTCTTCTGTTTAGAAGTTTATCCCTTTGTCCTAAGGGCTTGAGAATCAGATTAGAAAATGCCTAGATTTCTCTTTTCCCATTAACCCTGCCTGAACTCATCCAGTCATTTACATCTGCGGGTTCAAGATTTCTTCAGTTTAGGTAATTTGTTTCCTGATTTAAACAATTGCTTTTGTTCCGTGTGTCCCTTTATCTCTTACTGGAAATGACTGCAATGCTAACGTATGTAGTAACAGTAGTGGTATGTAGTAACACTGCATATGTAGTACATTTATGTTGCCTATCCTGTATCATCCAACTAGCCTTTTTTCTTCATTCTGTCTGGTGTAGGCCAACTAATCCTCCCTTCAGAGCTGTCCATGTTCTAATCCCTGGACCCATAAATACGTTAGCTTGCAGATGCAATTAAGCATCTTGACATGCAGAAATTATCCTAGATGATCCTGGTGGGCCAAGGTAATCATAGAGGTGTTTTTATAGGGATTTCCTTTTTACATGAAGGCATGTCAGAGAGGAAAGAGGGTGTTGTGCTGCTGACCTTGAAGGCAGAGGAAGGGACCATGAGGCAAAGAGCGCGTGTGAGTCTAGAAGCTGGAAACGTAAGGAAACACATCCCCCCAGAGCCTCCTGAAGAAAAGCGACCCCAATTACCTGTTTTAGGCTTGTGACCTCTAGAACTGCAGGGTAATGAATCTGTGTTGTTCTGAGTGACTGGGTCTGTGGTACTTTGTGACAACAGTGGTAGGAAATCAATTCACCATCTTCATATACTTTAAATTGTGGTTTGAGATATTTCTTTCATTCACTGTCCATGCCTCTAATTCAAGTATCACAAGTACTAGCCTCTCTTTCAGTTCTCCTACTAAAATATTTAGTTGAAAAGAAAATGTGTGTTTTGGTGACTCCAGCAGCTTTTCTGTGCTCTCTTGAGTCTCTTCGAGGCGCCTGTTACTGCTCCTTCGTTTTGTCAAGTGTCTCCTTTACCGTGCGCACTCCGCCCGGACCGATGCTTTCTCTATCTAGGTGCTGGGCCCCATGTGAGGTTATTTTCCTTTGCCAGCTCACTGCGAATTGCTCCTGCAGTGGGGCATATGTCTGTCTCCTCCGTTGGTCCAACTGCAGAAGCAGGCAGCCTGTCAGTCTCCTGACCAGGACATCTGGATGAAACCTCCGTGCGTTCTGGTCGCTTTCATCTCTCCCACGCTCCAGGCCAAGGAGCACGCCCCCATTATTCCGGATCCTTCTTGATCTCCTCAGGGGCAGGCAGTCTGCACATGGTCACGCCTTTCCACCTGAGGCTGACAGCACTGTGGCTGTGGTCGTCCACCTGGGCTTCCCAGTGCCGGAGTCCAGGTGCTGACCCAGCCCTGGGCAGAGCCTCCCCTCACGTCTTTTAGGAGCCCACAGCTTTCCTTGGCTCTGATTGGTTGTTGCCACCAGTAGCCATTTGATTCAAGTGGGCCAGAACGATTGAAACTTGTGCTAGGAAAGGAGGTCATTATCTTCCTGGAATCCCCAGGGTCCTGGATATTTTTAATCTTTTTGGGTATTCTTCATATGTCCCATTTTCCCATTAAATGTAATGTATATCAGCACTAATTTTACATTTTTTAACCAGTCACCTCCATTCAAAATTTTGTCTTCATATCTAGGCTTCTGGAATAGGTCTTCACCTGACTCCTCTAAAAAGGTTAATATATTTGCATATCTGGGAATGTCATTTTGGTGATTTTCCACATAAGTAACACCCTGATTCATTTAACTGTTTATAAGTGAGATTTCTTCACTTTCTGGGCTCAGTTCATCCAGAGGGGAAAATGTTTCTCTGAATTTTAATTTTTCTATTCCTTAATATAACACTGTTTTCAAATTGCATGTTTGCAAAATTATTTTTACTTGCAGCCAATTGTTTTTTAAAACCTGAGACATGGGTGATGCCTATTTCTAAGCTTAATTACTATTTTATTTATGTTTGCAACTTTTAAAATTACATTTTCAAATTACCAATGCCAGCATGGACTCATCCTGTGTTCTTCTTTGGAAAATGCTGTCATTTGTAGATTTATTATCCCTGATTGTCATACTTTTTGCAGAATTTTTAACATCTACATTTATTCCTTTGGTGACCAGGATATGGTTGTCGCTTTCATCGTCTACTTTGTTGATTCAGCATTTTGTCATGAGGCCTGCTTTGTTATGCTTTTTGGTAAAATTAGCATGTTTGAACTGCTTGCCATGTATTAGAAATAGATGCAATAACATTATTTTATGGTAGACCTTTAGCATGGTGTTATATAGCTCCAGAGGCACCATTTACGTTATATTCCCCAGGACTGTACAATGGGATGTTTCTGACTAGCCTAGGATGTACCATTAACTTCATTTTACATATGATGAGACCTGTTCGGAGACAATGAGGGATTTTCTTCTGGTTGCATAGTGAATAAATAACCAAACAAGTTTTAATCCCAGATCCTCGGACTCTGACTCTCACATTCTATCCACTCCATCACCCAACTGCCTCTCATAATAACCAGCTCTTGGAGGCTTCTAACGGTGATTTTATTTGGTCTATTGCAGATTTTGTTTTGTTTTTTATTTTATTCTGGATTGTTCTTTTTTAATAGATGTCCTGTCCCTTTTTATCTCTTTGAGAATAGATTTTATCCCTTTTCTAAAAGCTTCTTGTAGCAAATCTATTTTGGGGTTATGTTTATCTCTGAGCTCTCACAGTTTTATTCTACTTTAGTGCTATAAAAGCTTTTCAGTGATCCAGATTATTTCTGTTCTGTTTACTCACCCTACCTTCACCTATGCGGCTTTGTGTTTCTTCAGAAAGTGACCTTTGTGTGAACTATTGTATATATGTATTGAAATAAATATGTATAAATATATGTATATATTATATTAAAAAACAAATATGTGTGTAAGTAAATAAATAGAAACCTCAAATTAAATAGTCAAGAGACCAGCAGGGGGAGCTGTCACACACCGTGATGAGGGCAGAGTCCATCAGAAAGAGACTCCTTCCTGGTGAAGACTCAGGCAATGAAAAGCCATGGAGAGTTTTCCACCAGCCCTCCCAGCTTCCTTTTCCCGCTATAAAAGGTGGTTTTTCCCCCTTGCCATCAGGAGACTTGTATGTGGCTCACCATGTTTGCAGACCCTGAATAGCAATTCTCTGCTGATCCCAAATAAACTCTTCTTTGCTGGAGAAATACCTGGCAGTTTATTTGTTAGAGGTTATGGGGCAGGAGGAGAAGGGGACGACAGAGGATGAGATGGCTGGATGGCATCACTGACTCGATGGACGTGAGTCTGAGTGAACTCTAGGAGTTGGTGATGGACAGGGAGGCCTTGCGTGCTGCGATTCACGGGGTTGCAAAGAGTCGGACACGACTGAGCGACTGAACTGACTGAACTGAACTGATGTTTACACACACACATACATACACATACATACGAATTAAGATGTAGCTATCTACATAGTTTTTGCTTGCTTGCTTGTTTATTGGCCGTTGGGAAATACATACCTGCATAACATGGCATATCTATGAGCTTATATTAATAGTGCAAGGTGTCTGAAAAGGATGATTGCCCCTGAAGAAACAATACTGTATTCTTTTTGTTGCCTACCCTTCAAATGACCGAGCTCTTCATAAGTTAGGGCCACTTCCCTACATCTCAAGTTCATTGTATGATTTCCAACAAGTTCTATTATTATCATTGTTACTTTTATTCTAATTCTAAAGCTCCACTTCAAAATATGGGGATTAACTGATTTTGGAAACTATATTTTCTGAGTAGATGCTCAAGGTACTGTGAATAAAAACTGCTCAGAACCTGCAAAATATCCACTTCTCTGACATCTCTTCAAAATAGAAATAGGTTTACTTTATTAGATTTCCTGCTTGTCTGATAACACTTGAGGAATATTCCATTTGCTCATTTAAACTACTTTGTTTTGAAGTGTTTTGCTTGAAGCAAAAATAAAAGCTAAATTAATCATGGCTGCGTATTCCTATCCAGTGACTTATGTGAAATGAAATTGATGACCGGGTCTTGTGTTATACAGATGGTTCTTGCTATGGAAATAAACTCCACATGTGAAAATTCACTTTGGCTAAATATATAAAGGAAAATATTTACCTGTTCCCAATCATAGTTAGTTAATAAGGTAGATTTTGGCCCCACCTTCTGCTGTCAAATCATTCTGATAAAAATAGTTCAGAACAGTTCAAAATGACATCTTTGCTGTTTGCATTTATAATTTCTTAGATATGCTTCACTGATGAATAAAGGGATCAAACCTTCAGAGGGAGCAATTTTCAACACAGTAATTCAAAGGTTAGCAAGCCTTTTAAAATTATGTTTGTGCCTATAAACAATATTCCGATAATTCATTTATGTAAGTTTTTAGTCAAGATCCAATTCTGGTGTTTAGATTCCTCCCTCCTTCCTTCCAGAAACATTATATAAGCAGTGAGTGAAATACAGGCTTACAAGATCCCCTAAGTTACACTACCTCCTAAGAACACAAAGCAGCATGACAGGCATCTTGAGGATATTTACTAAAAGATGTGATGTAGAACAAAGGAAAACTAGCAGGAAAAGTCTAAAGAAATGGATAAAGAGGCATGGAAAGCCTCAGCACGGTAACAAAGTGGTTTATATTGTGTTCATTAAAAACAGCATCTAGACAGGTCTTCCTACCTCACCCCCAGGTGAGCTTGCCTCATGAGTCACTGTGTTAGGCCCAAGCAAACAGGCCCCATCAAAACTGATGAGGAAATATCTCAGACGCAAGTCATTAAGAAACCTCTGGCACTTAAGTATACTGACAAGGACAACTTAGATGGAATTTCCCATCCCATCTACAAAACTGAGGGGTCTTTAAGCATGGAATTAATGACAAAGAAGCTCTGTCAGAGGAAGGTTGACCTTATAACTCATAAGGAGCTAAAAATCTTCTTCCCCACAGCAGGGAGTTTTCTTATTCAAAATTCCAGTATGTGCAGCTTTCTTAAATGATGTCCTTTCTTTAACAGTATTGGCTGTTGTTCACCACACTTTGGGAATGAATTGACAAAGAGGAATGAAAACTTGGAAACAGAGAATAAAAGTGGAGCAAAGGACAGAGAGGATAAAAAATTTCTTTAACAAAATCTTGGCAAGAGGAAGGAACCTGAGAAACTGGAGGTCCTGGGACTGAGTTGAAATGTGAGAGCATTGGAAGGTCATCGTCGTGGAGAACCTGAGATACATCCTTTGTACTCTGAACAGGATCCTTGAAAAATAACTCTTCAAATATCCCAAACATCTAAAATGTTACCCCAATCATCCACCACTTGTGCATTGCCCAGAGGTACCATATATATGACTGCTGGAACAAGCCCTCTCCACCTCTTCAGGATTTCAGTAAACGAATAAAAAATCTGTGCCAGTAGCAGAAATCTCACAGGTTCTTTTAGCCCTTTACCACTTGCTTTTGTTTCAAATCACTATTTCTAGTTTTTGAGCTCATTAGTATTTGGTCAACCATTTTCAGTTTTTGTAACATATTTACTCTCCTCAACCAGAGTTGTAGCCCGAAATCTCCCCTCTTTCTGATCAATATAGAAGTCATTGCGTTTCTGCATCTTGGATAATGAGCTGAGGGGCAGGAGAAGTGCAGTCACAACTGAGACATCTAATCAGAAAGGATGCCAATTTGAATGTAAGACCAGACACAGGGAAATATCCCTGAGGATGCATCTTACCGAATTTGGATTCCTACCTATCTTAGATCCAAAAGTTTTTAAAAAGATGAAAAACATATGGGTTGTCAGGCTTTATCTGCCTCCCAAATGCCCAAAACCCTGTATTAAACTCTCAGGACAAAGAAGTAATACTCATAATACTCATTGCAAGTAATGGGGGAAATCATTGCTCTTGTCCTCCAAATCCACATCATTGGTCTGATCTATAAGAATCTAGAAACAAAATCTTTTCTGCCTTTGAAAAAATCGTGGATTCTTTCTGCCCAGAGTACTCAGACTCTCCCATGGATCACTCCCCTTAGCTGGGTACTTCCTAGGGGATCTCTTCCACTCATCTCCTGTCTAAAATTGAGGGAAGGAGAACCTTATGTTTTTCATAGAGACTTAACATGTATATGTTATTCACTCAGTCATGTCTGACTCTTTGTGACCCCATGGACTGTAACCCCCCAGTTTCCCCTGCCCATGGAATTCTCTTCTCCAGGGGATCTTCCCAACCCAGGGATTGAACCTGAGTCTCTTACATCACATGCAGATTCTTTACCATCTGAGCCACCAGGGAATCACACAGAGACTTAATAGCTACTCTAGAATTAGAAAGCCCTAGGTTATTTTGTTCCCTCCTACTTCTTCCACCTCATTCTTTCCTCTCCTCCAAAAAGTCATTGCTTCCTGGTCTTTGTACTTGTGATCCCGCTTGCTTAGATTGCTCCATCTCCAGTTCTTCACACAACTGGGTCCTTCCATCAGGTCAGTCAGATTCAAGGAGGTGTCACCCAGCAGGTGTTTCCTATACTACTCTGCTGATTATTGCCTTCAGAGCAGTTATCATAATTATTAGATTGGCTTCATTGTTTTTTGTTTCTGCCCACTAAATTGTAAGATTCATGAGAGCAGGGCCCTAATCTAACCTGTTTACAGCTGCATCTCCAGTACCTGGCACCATGTCCAGCTCATAGTAAGTCCTTGGTAAATATTTTTGAATGAATAAATAAGTTAACCTTATAAGGTTAACTTAATAAGAAACACCTTATCCAGGGCAAGGCCTTAAGCCTTGGGCGACCCAAATGATCTTGACGGTCAAACAATCCTTTGATGAACAGAAGTTTGAATCTTTGGTGCCACACTCTCCACATGCTGCCCCATAAATGATAAACAGGAAAACTGGCAGCTGGCACCCTGTCCATTGAAAAGCATCCATATCTGTCCAGGTTTCTGCAGGAAACTGATGAGAAAGGCATAACAAAGGGACTCTTTACAAAGAGGGGGCAACACAGAAGAGAAGGAACAAAAGGTGGAGTGTTGCCGTGGGGGACTGATAACCACACAAGGCATCACCATGCTAGAGATGAAGACACAGAGAAAGACACAGCCAATTAGCAATGCCCTGGCAATGAGGATGGATGTGGGGCAGGTTCTTCCCTGTGTCTCCCCCTGCTCCTGGGCCGCCTGTTGATGCCTCTCCGTGGTGAATCTAGGCTGGAGCAGGAGAGCAGGTGAGCCTGTGGAGGCATAAAGCAAGGTGAAGTGGATCTGGAGGAGCTGAGACAGGTCCAGCACAGAGCCCATTACCCAAGTTGCCAGTGAAAGCCAGGAACTCTGGAGAAATGATCAGTATCTGTCAAGAACCAGAGAAGCCACATATCCGGATTAAAAGCTTGGGCCCTGGAGCTAACAACCAGGTCTGAATGCTGGTTCCTTCACGTACTAGTTGTCTAACTGAATTTATCAGTTGCCTTACAGGTAAAATGGGATTAGAGAGATTTGTCATGAGGATTAAATAACTTAAATAAGCTAATGTGTAAAATGCTTAGAAGAATGCGTGACATTCACTACATGTTGGCTTTTATGATAAAGTTCCTCTTATTTCAGTGTCCTGATATGATATAGACTCTAGGCTCTCAGAACTAGCCTAAAATGATGTAAATATTGGTTGGCTAGGTCGGTGACTATGGTTATACGACTTTGAGATGAACATATCCTAAGGTTTTTTTTTTTTTTTTAAGGTCCTGGTTTGAGGTTTCTCTTTCTTTTCTTTTCTTTTTTCTTTAATTAATGTCCTCAAATAAAACACTGGCTGGAAGACACCTTTAATTTTCCATCATTAATGGATTGTACTCTGTCTTTTCAGATTTGAGGCTTGTTTCTTGTAACTTTCTAAAACCCTGAAGATTTTGCTTGAGGCCCAATGGAATGAACATTTGTCCTGGGATAAATCCAAGGAAGTCCAGCACCTTGAGAGAATTTTCAGGCTCTTCCAAGATCCTAATGAGGATGATGCTATCTAAATTAAGTAGTACTCCCAGGAAACTCATGTCCATGGTCTCTTTTTCCATCCACACCTGGAAGGAGCAGGGCTCTCTAGGACACACTGGAGCATTTTCCCATATTCCCCACAAGGAAATGAAAGCTGTCTTTTCTGTTTCCTCTACTGAGACACTTGCAAATGCAAATCCACTAACTTACTAGCAACCTATGGGTCACTGTAGAATGTTGTTCCAGAGACCAGTGATGCACACAGATCTGGGTTTATCCAGTTTTTTCTTAATCATACAAGCATATCAACTGAAAAAAAAAAAAACACATACACACACAAAACATGCCAACAGAGTCTGATATGTGTGGGTGTGTGTATAAGTTCACACTGCAGCAACCACTTAAAATACCTTTTCACTTAAACTCTCATTGAAAAAACAGAAGATCAGTATCCAGTAATAGATAGCAAATTCAATGTTGATTGTATAGAACTATTGTTCCTTTGTATGAAGTGCCGGTTTTGCCTTTTTAGTTGACAAAATATTTAGAGGCTTTCCTGAACTCACTTCTTACATCTTGTCTCCTGAACTGTAATGTCCTAAACTTCTCTGTCTTCTAAGTTCAAGTTTTTCAGAAATCTATTCATGGACTCAGTCAGTCAGTTCAATCACTCAGTCATGTCCAACTATTTGCGACCCCATGAACCACAGCATGCCAGGCCTCCCTGTCCATCACCAACTCCCAGAGTTTACCCAAACTCATGTCCATTGAGTTGGTGATGCCATCCAACCATCTCATCCTCTGTTGTCCCCTTCTCCTCCTGCCCTCAATCTTTCCCAGCATCAGAGTCTTTTCTAATGAGTCAGTTCTTCGCATCAGATTGCCAAAGTATTGGAGTTTCTGCTTCAACATCAGTCGTTTCAATAAACGCCTAGGACTGACCTCCTTTAGGATGGACTGGTTGGATCTCCTTGCTGTCCAAGGGACTCTCAAGAGTCTTCTCCAACACCACTGTTCAAAAGATTCATGGACTAGAGCTATTGATAAATCCAAGAAACTATCCTGCATACACTGATAGCAAGAGTGTATGGGGTCAATGGGGAATGTAATCACCAAGGCCAAGAAATATGTGTGCCCAAGAAGATGCAGGGCCAAAGAAGCAGAGTGGGGTGTGGGAGAGTAACGGGATTAAACAAGGCTCAAAGTCAGAGAATGAGAAGAAAAACCAAGATAGACTAATGACCTACAAATGGAATTAATTCTATTAGTGTTTAAAATCGGTAAAATTCAAAAATAGGAACAAATGTTGATCTGGTAAAGGTATCAAATATAGCATGAATAAATTGAGAAACTTTAGGAAACCAAAAAATGTGAAATACAAGTAAAACTTCAGTATAAATATGCTTAGTATTTGATATATCTACAGAACTGACAATGTGCATGCTATTTATTTTAACGACACACAGATGCATTCCCTGCCCCAGATACAAAAGACCATAGCCAATAAATGCAAAAGTACATGTTATCCCACTTGCCATTTGTATATAATACATATTTTAAAATGTCAACCTACAATTTGACTCAATTTTCTTTGTAAAATTCACGATTATGCAAATAGTAAGTACATTTAATTCTACATAATTACAGTGCAAAAAATACTTCCAGAAAAACATAAAATACATTTTTATTATATAGAACACATTTTTGCTTTAGATTTAAAATACAAAACAATGAGTCCTCGATAAAAATATCAGGTTCCAATTTTAAAATTTATTCTGTTGTCTGGAAGTAAGAGTTTCCCTTTAATGAGCTGCTTGACACCCGAGTTTTATTATTTTTCCTAAAACTTCAAGAAGTTACTCTCCTATAATCTAAAACAAGATCTTACTT
Source organism: Capricornis sumatraensis (assembly GCF_032405125.1). Classification (NCBI taxonomy): domain Eukaryota; kingdom Metazoa; phylum Chordata; class Mammalia; order Artiodactyla; family Bovidae; genus Capricornis; species Capricornis sumatraensis. The sequence goes on from NC_091079.1 coordinate 11,421,583, forward strand.
TGATATATTCTGAACAAAAAAAGAAGATAGAGATTAAAAGCTTAATGTCACATCGTTTCCTCTGTACCCAGGTTTTACCATTTGCCAAGCAGCTGTTCTCTGATTTTCACAACGATTTCGAGAAAACTACATTTTCCCTTATATCTCTTTTCATCATAAGGCTCTTATCTGCTTTTCTGAGTTGTTAGCGTTTTTCGTGTCCCATCAGGGCTTTATTTTCTATTGTGTATTAGCACATGTACCCTTTCCTCCAGAATAATTAGACTCATTTGCCAGCTGATAGCTTCAGCTGGGCTTTAGAGTGGTGACTTAGGACAGAGTTTATTGTTATCTAATTACTCAGCTGCAAATGAAAGTGTGAATTTAGGTAGTCTTGCTTGGCCTTACTATGCTTTGCCAATAAAGAGAGAATTCATTAATTTTCTTCTTTGAACACAGGGTCTGGTCATTTCCAGCAGTGGCGATCGTTTTTATGTGTTGTAGTTTGCTAGATAAGTGCAAGTGTGGACTCACTTAACATAGCTTTCATTCTAATTGCTAAACGTAGGTGAATCCAAAGTGGTAAGCTCTATGAAAGTAGTCAGAAAAAGCCTGAACCTAGAGGTGTTACTAGAGAGGGGGGAAAAGCAAGTTGATATTTCCACTGCTTTTTTGAGGGGTTTAGGGGCTTAAAATTTGAGTTGGTAGTTGGTGAATGCCTGCGTCATGCTGCCACCCAAAGAAGCAAAAGTTTAGCACTGCCACCAATTTGGAGTGGGACATCAGCAAAGACAAGTAGAAGTGAGAAGCTTTGGAAACAGGAAACCAATCTGCCCTGGGCAACATTTTCCAAAGTGTGTTTGTGTTTAAGTTAATTGATACTCAGAGGCGAAAATGATTTCAACATCAATTTAATGACCTTGGGACCTGGACGATAGCTTGACTTTTCTAAGCCCCAATTTGCTGATCTGTAACCTGTTCAGTTCAGTTCAGTTCAGTCGCTCAGTCGTGTCTGACTCTTTGCGACCCCATGAATCGCAGCACGCCAGGCCTCCCTGACCATCTCCAACTCCTGGAGTTCACTCAGACTCATGTCCATCGAGTCAGTGATGTAATCCAGCCATCTCATCCTCTGTCGTCCCCTTCTCCTCCTGCCTCCAATCCCTCCCAGCATCAAAGTCTTTTCCAATGAGTCAACTCTTCGCATGAGGTGGCCAAAGTACTGGAGTTTCAGCTTTAACATCAGTCCTTCCAAAGAAATCCCAGGGCTGATCTCCTTCAGAATGGACTGGTTGGATCTCCTTGCAGTCCAAGGGACTCTCAGGAGTCTTCTCCAACACCACAGCTCAAAAGCATCAATTCTTCAGCGCTCAGCCTTCTTCACAGTCCAACTCTCACATCCATACATGATTACTGGAAAAACCAACTGGAGATAATCGTCACCCATGGCACTGGATTGTTCTGACAATCAGATAAGATTGTTTAAGGGGCTCAGCATGGGCCTCACACAGTGTTATTGGTAAGTGGTAGACATTTCAGGACCATCTGTGTTCCCGTGTGCACTGTTGTCTACAATTTAGTGTGATGTACAATTTTCAGTATTTTGTGACTGCAGTTGACAACAGCATCACTTACTTTTAACTTTTTCTTTTGTATTGGGGTATAGTTGATTAACAATGTTGTTTTAGTTTCAGGTGAACAACAAAGTGAGTCTGTTATACACATATACGTACCTATTCTTTTTCAAATTCTTTGGCCATTTAGGCTGTCATATGATATTGAGTAGAGTTTCCTGCACTATACAGTAGGTCCTTGTTGGTTATTTTTAAATATATGTAGGAATGTATACATTTTAATCTGAAACTCCCTAAATATCCCTCCCTCATCTCCTCCTGGTAACCATAAGTTTGATCTCTAAGTCTGTAGTATCACTTAGTTCTCATTATGCATCCATGGGATTATTATTTTGAGGAAACATCTTTAGAAGACACATCTCAAGGGTCAATGTTTTATGTACAGCATTACAAATATTAGTAGGTATTATAATATAAAGGTAATTTTGAAAGAGCAGCCAAGACAGAATAGACAGACTCTCATGAGCTCACCAAAATCACAACTATTTGTGAACAACCATCAGTGAAAACAACCAGAACCCACAGAAAAGATAACTGCTTAAAAGATAACCACAACTAAAGACATAAAGCAGGAGCCACAATGAGCCAAGTAGGAGACCTCTGGGACGACATCAAGCACACTGAGAATCCCTTATTGGTGTCCCAGAAGGAGAAGACAGAAAGGGCCTGAGAAAGTACTTAGATAATAGCTGAGAATTTCCCAAGCCTGGGAAAGGAAGCAGCCACACAATTTCACAAAGCAGAGAGTCCCAAACAGGATTATCCAAAGAGGAGCACACCAAGAAACATTGTAATCAAAATGACAAATTTACAGATAGAGAACATTAAGAGCAATAGAGGGAAAGCAACAAGTAACATTTAAGGGAAACCCATTAAGGCTATCAGCTGGTTTTTTCAGCAGAAGCCCTGCAGGTCAGAAGGGAGCGGCAAGATATATTTAAAATGATGCAAAGGGAAAACCTAAAACCAAGAGTACTCTACCCAGCAAGGCTTTCTTTCAGATTTGATTGAGAGATCAAAACTTTAAAGACAAGCAAAAGCACAAAAAATTGAATACTACTACAGCAGATTTATAACACAAGCTAAAGGAGTTGTTCTAGGTGAAAAAGAAAAGGCCATAACTAGAAACAAGAAAATTATGAAATGAAAAATTTCATCAGTAAAAGCAAACATACAGAAAGAAATCATCCACACTCAGTGCTAGTTAGAGGGGTTAGAAGACAAAAGTCATAAAATCATCTGTATCCACAATAAGCAATTAAGGGATAAACAAAAAAATATGTTAAATATTACATCAAACAGTAATCATGTGGGGAGGAGGGTACAAATGCCAGATATTTAAAATGCATATAAAATTAAGAGCTCAGCAAGTTAGACATGTATATTGTTGTTCAGCTGCACAGTTGTGTTCAACTCTTGTGACCCTATGGACTGCAGCACACCAGGCCTCCCTGTCCTTCACCATCCCCCAGAGTTTGCTCAAACTAATGTCCATTGAGTCAGTGATGCCATCCAACCATCTCATCCTCTGTCGTCCCCTTCTCCTCCTGCCCTCAATCCCTCCCTGCATCATAGTCTTTTCCAATGAGTCAGTTCTTCACATCAGGTGGCCAAAGTATTAGAGCTTCAGCTTCAGCATCAGTCCTTCCAGTGAATATTCAGGGTCTATTTCCTTTAGGATTGACTGGTTGGATCTCCTTGCTGTCCAAGGGACTCTCAAGAGTCTTTTTTAGCACCATAGTTTGAAAGCATCAATTCTTCAGTACTCAGCTTTCTTTATGGTTCAAGTGTCACATTCATACATGGCTACTGGAAAAACCATAGCTTTGACTTATGGAGGTTTGCTGGCAAAGTGATGTGTCTACTTTTTAATATACTGTCTAGGTTTGTGTTTATCTTCCAAGGAACACGTGTCTTTTAACTTCATGACGGCAGTCACCATCCACAGTGATTTTGGAGCCTAAGAAAATAAAATCTGTAACTGCTTTCATTGTTTCCCCATCTATTTGCCATGAAGTGATAGGACCAGATGCTATGGTCTTCATTTTTTGAATGTTGAGTTTTAAGCCAGCTTTTTCATCCTCCACTTTCTGCCATTAGGGTGATGTCATTTGCATACCTGAGATTGTTTATATTTCTCCTGGCAATCTTGATTCCAGCTTGTACTTCATCCAACTTGACATTTCTCATGATGTACTCTGCATATAAGTTAAATGAGCAGGGTGACTATATACAGCCTTGATGTACATATATAGAGAGCAATAGACACACATATATACAGTTATACAAAAATGTCATGGTAATCACAATCCAAAAATCTATGTACACACACAAAAGTAAAAAGAATTCAAACATAACACTACAGATAGTCATCAAATCAAGAGAAGAAAACAAAGGAATAATGAGAGAAAAAGACAAAAACAACCTCAAAACAATGAACAAAATGGCAATAAGAATATACACATTTATAATTATTTAAAATGTAAATGGATCAAATGCTCCAACGAAAAGACACTGAGTGACTGAATGGATATAAAGATAAAAACCCTTATATATATATTGCCACCAAGCACCCCACTTCATATCTAAAAACATATATGGACTCAAAGTGAAGGAATGGAAAAAGATGCTACAAATAATAAATGATGGAGAGAGTATTAAGAAAAGGAGACTCTCCTATGCTATTGGTGGGAATGTAAATTAGTGCAGCCACTATGGGTCCTCAAAAATCGAAAAATAGAGTTACCATATGATTAACTACATATTTATTAGGTATATATTCAGAAAACATGAAAGCTAATTCGAAAGATACAAATACCCCCATGCAGATAGCAGCACTATTTACAATAGCCAAGACATGGAAAGAATTTAAATTCCTATTGACATATGAATGGACTACTACTGCTACTGCTAAGTTGCTTTAGTCATGTCCGACTCTGTGTGACCGCATAGATGGCAGCCCACCAGGCTCCTCTCTCCCTGGGATTCTCCAGGCAGGAACACTGGAGTGGGTTGCCATTTCCTTCTCCGATGCATGCATGCTAAGTCACTTCAGTCATGTCCAACTCTGCGTGACCCTATGGACAGCAGCCCATCAGGCTCCCCTGTCCATGGGATTCTCTAGGCAAGAATACTGGAGTGCATTGCCATATCCTTCTCTGATGAATGGACTATGTGTGTATAAATAATATATACATATTATATATACACAGATACACACACACACAGTGGGATATTACTCAGCTATAAAAGACCCATATCTCTTAATGGAATCTAAAAGTTGTATTCAATCCTTGGGTCAGGAAGATCCCCTGGAGAAAGGAAAGGCTGCCCACTCCAACATTCTGGCCTGGAGAATTCCATGGACTATGTAGTTCATGGGGTCACAAAGAGTTCCACAAGACTGAGGGACTTTCACTTTCACTTTCATTTACAAAACAGAAACTGGCTCACAGCCAATAGAAAATAAACTTTGGTTACCAAAGTGTAAATAGAGGTACAAATTAGGAGTTTGAGGTTAACAGATACACACTACTATATATAAAATAGATAACCAACAACATCCTACTGTATAACACAAGATATTCAATATCTTATAATAAACTGTAATAGAAAAGAGTCTGAAAAAGAATATATATATATGACTCACTTTGCTATAAACTCAAAACTAAGACAAAGTTGTACTTCAGTTAAAAAGATAATTTCACATAAATAAAATAAAAGCAAATTAATCAAAAAATACAAGTAGAACAGATCTGTCAATAGTATCAACTCTCTTAAGCCAGTTCTCAATTGTTTTAAATCCTTAGAAAACAACCGCTTAAATCATTAGTAAAACTTTGTCAAGTCACCAGACAAGCTCCTTCTTTCTGATTCCTTCTTGCTTCTCACAGCCCCAACCTGTGTCACACACTGGCTTTCATTCTCAGCTGCTAAGGGCTTCCTCTTCCACTGCAAATGTAGACTTTTTTGACATTATCCCCATGGTCATACCAATAGTCATTCTGATTTAATACACTTATTAACAGGATTAATTTATATATATAAAATTTTCCATACACTGCCTTTTGATGCTTTTCTATCTTGTCATAACCGAGAAGACGGAGAGGGAAAAATGAAGTGGCTCTCTTTGTGCTTCTGTTGTGCATTCCTCATGTGCTCCGCCCTGACCTCGCCATCACACACCCTACTAAACAGAATGTTCCTCCTTAGGGCTGGTGGGGACTCCATCCTCCACTCGCCAGCACTGGGGCTCGAGTGGTCCTTCCCTACCAAGAGTGGTCCTTCCCTACCAGTTACCCACTTTGCCCTTGGGATTAAACTGAAAAGTGAAAGTGTCTCTCTGTGACCCCATGGACTGTAGCCTGCCAGGCTCCTCTGTCCTTGGGATTCTCCAGGCAAGAATACTGGTGTGGGCTGCTATGCCTTCCTCCAGGTGATCCTTCCAGTTCAAGGATCAAAGCCAGGTTTCCCACATTGGAGGCAGATTCTTTACTATCTGAGCCACTGGAAAGCACTTGGGATTAAGACAGTTGTCAAACGCTGTAGGATCTGTCCTCATATCTGCTGACCCATCCCCACTGATAAGTCATTAGGCTAAGTGAAGATCCCTTACCTTTACCATCTGAGCCACCAGGGAGACAGTAAAGAACCTGCCTACAATGCAGGAGAACCAGGTTCAATCCCTGGGTTGGGAGATGCCCTGGAGAAGGGAATGATAACCCACTCCCATATTCTTGCTTGGAGAATTCTGTGAACAGAGGCTACAGTCCTTGGGGTCGCAAAGAGTCGGACATGACTGAGTGACTAACGCTTTCACTTTTATCCCTTACCTGAAAATAACTTCCTACCTTCTCTCTCTGTCTTATATATATGTATATGTATATATACACACGCATACACACACACATACACATGTATATGCACATGTATATATATTTGCTTATATAAGATGCATGTGTGTGGGTGCACATGCATGCATGCATCCTAAGTCACTTCAGCTGTGTCCAGCTCTTTGTGACCCCATGGAATGTAGCCACCAGGCTCCTCTGTCCATGGGATTTGCCAGGCAAGAATACTGGGGTGGGTTGCCACACCCTCTGCCAGGGGATCTTCCTGCTCCACTTCTTTTATTTCTCCTGCATTGGCAAGCCTGTTCTTTACTACTAACTCAACCTGGGAAGCCTCTGTGTGTGTATGTGTGGTTGCTAAGTCATGTCCAACACTTGTGACCCCTTGGAGTGTACCCCACCAGGCTCCTCTGTCCATGGGAGTTCCCAAGCAAGAATACTGAAGTGAGTTGCCATTTCCTCCTCCAGGGGATGTTCCCAACCCAGGGATCAAACCTGTGACTCCTGAATTCGCAGGGAGGTTGATTCTTTACCACTGAGCCTCCAGGAAAGGCCAAGATGCTTATAGTTGAGAACATTTATATAGATCTGTGTGTGTCACACAGATACACACATTCATATCATGTGAATATGTCAAATATATACATTTAAATAACAAGTAAAATTGTACTTGTATATAGAAATATATAACGTATATACACACAACACCTTCTCAGCTATAAGCATCTGAAAAGTGAGCCTTTGTCCAATTATTTTTGGTCTCCTCCACAGTGCCTTACAAATAGCTGTGAAAAGAAGAGAAGCAAAAAGCAAAGGAGAAAAGGAAAGATATAAGCATCTGAGTGCAGAGTTCCAAAGAATAGCAAGAAGAGATAAGAAAGCCTTCCTCAGCTATCAATGCAAAAAAATAGAGAAAAACAACAGAATGGGAAAGACTAGGGATCTCTTCAAGAAAATTAGAGATACCAAGGGAATATTTCATGCAAAGATGGGCTCGATAAAGGACAGAAATGGTATAGAGCTAACAGAAGCAGAAGATATTAAGAAGAGGTGGCAAGAATACTCAGAAGAACTGTACAAAAAAGATCTTCATGACCAAGATAATCACGATGGTGTGATCACTCACCTAGAGCCAGACATCCTGGAATGTGAAGTCAAGTGGACCTTAGAAAGCATCACTATGAACAAAGCTAGTGGAAGTGATGGAATTCCAGTTGAGTTATTTCAAATCCTGAAAGATGATGCTGTAAAAGTGCTGCACTCAATATGCCAGCACATTTGGAAAACTCAGTAGTGGCCACAGGACTGGAAAAGATCAGTTTTCATTCCAATTCCAAAGAAAGGCAATGCCAAAGAATGCTCAAACTACTGCACAATTGCACTCATCTCACATGCTAGTAAAGTAATGCTCAAAATTCTCCAAGCCAGGCTTCAGCAATACGTGATCTGTGAACTTCCAGATGTTTAAGTTGGTTTTAGAAAATGCAGAGGAAACAGAGATCAAATGTCAACATCCGCTGGATCATCGAAAAAGGAAGAGAGTCCCAGAAAAACATCTATTTCTGCTTTATTGACTATGCCAAAGCCTTTGACTGTGTGCATCACAATAAACTGTGGAAAATTCTGAAAGAGATGGGAATACCAGACCACTTGACCTGCCTCTTGAGAAACCTGTATGCAGGTCAAGAAGCAGCAGTTAGAACTGGACATGGAATAACAGTCTGGTTCCAAATAGGAAAAGGAGTATATCAAGGCTGTATATTGTCACCCTGCATATTTAACTTATATGCAGAGTATATCATGAGATACACTGGGCTGGAAGAAGCACAAGCTGGAATCAAGACTGCCGGGAGAAATATCAATAACCTCAGATATGCAGATGACACCACCCTTATGGCAGAAAGTGACAAGGAGCTAAAAAGCCTCTTGATGAAAGTGAAGAGGAGAGTGAAAAAGTTGGCTTAAAGCTCAACATTCAGAAAATGAAGATCATGGCATCCGGTCCCATCACTTAATGGGAAATAGATGGGGAAACAGTGGAAACAGTGTCAGACTTTATTTTTCTGGGCTCCAAAATCACTGCAGATGGTGACTGCAGCCATGAAATTAAAAGACGCTTACTCCTTGGAAGGAAAGTTATGACCAACCTAGATAGCATATTCAAAAGCACAGACATTACATGGCCAACAAAGGTCCATCTAGTCAAGGCTATGGTTTTTCCAGTGATCATGTATGATGTGAGAGTTGGACTGTGAAGAAAGCTGAGCGCCGAAGAATTGATGCTTTTTTTAAAAAAAATTTTATTTTTACTTTATTTTGCGTTCAATACTGTGTTGGTTTTGCCATACATTGACATGAATCAGTCACGGGTGTACATGAGTTCCCAGTCCTGAAACCCCCTCTCACCTCCCACCCCATATCATATCTCTGAATCATCCCCATGCACCAGCCCCAAACATCCTCTATCCTGTATCGAACATAGACTGGTGATTCGTTTCTTACCTGATAGTATACATGTTTCAATGCCATTCTTGATGCTTTTGAACTGTGGTGTTGGAGAAGACTCTTGAGAGTCCCTTGGACTGCAAGGAGATCCAACCAGTCCATTCTAAAGGAGATCAGGCCTGGATGTTCTTTGGAAGGAATGATGCTAAAGCTGAAGCTCCAGTACTTTGGCCACCTCATGCGAAGAGTTGACTCATTGGAAAAGACTCTGATGCTGGGAGGGATTGGGGGCAGGAGAAGAAGGGGATGACAGAGGACGAGATAGTTGGATGGCATCACTGACTCGATGGACGTGAGTCTGAGTGAACTCCAGGAGTTGGAGATGGACAGGGAGGCCTGGGGTGCTGCGATTCATGGGGTTGCAAAGAGTCAAACATGACTGACTGGCTGGACTGAATTGAACAGTGCATAGTAGGGAGAATATAGGCACAATAATGATGCACATTAAAGAGGAAGGCACAATGAACAGGCAAAGCAGAAAGCAGACAAGTGCTCTATGATGTAACATATTAACATTATGTTCACAGAAAAGTATTTAATATGACCTTTCAAATGCTGTCAATTTATAGTCACAAAGCAGAGAAGATGCACGTGTTTTGCCTTTCTCATTACATGGTTTTTCACAAATCTCTTTTTAATGACCCCTTATTCTCTAGAGGCCACAAATCTGGTGGTGAGTATTTTGTGCAAACAAATGAAATGCTTCCTAGGTCAAAGCTTGAAGCAATATATCTGTTTTAGGCAAAGCTTCCAAAAGCACAAAGTGGATTAAGTCAAATCCTTCACTCGAGGGGACTTCAAACCATGCAAACCTCGTTTATAGATGAGGAACTGAGAGGCTGCAAGCTAATCAATCCAGAGAGATGAGTTATTTAACTATCATTATATTTAGGATTAGCATCCAAGCCTAATACTTCATATTTCCATGGTTCTTCTTGATGAGCGAATATGGTAGAAAGCACCAGCTTTGATATTTCCTAGGCCTGTATTTGGTCTGCAATGCTTACTCTGGTACCAGGGTATCTGTGCTAGTATAATACCAGCTGTGGACTGGAATGTTGTGTTATTTCTTAAAGTAAGTCTCCTCTGCCTGTTGGCTGAGCAAAATTTTTGTTATCTCTTCTTCTTTTAGATTGAGATTGGCTTATATTCCAATGTAAAGTGTTGAGGCCAGGTATGAAACTATAGCAAAGCAAAAAGAACAGAAGAAATAATAGTAGGCTCCAATTAAAGCACCAAAAACATTATAGAAACTAGACCAAAAGGGTTTCATTTTAGCTCTGTGAAGAAAGGGAGATTATTCAGTCTACTTGATAACTGGCCAAATCTGCTTTAATTATAAATTTTGAGTCACCATCTAAGCTAGTCTAGCCTCTGATTTATGGACTAAATGGTACTAAAAGAAATCTGCCCATATCAAACATTGTTAATGAGATTTCTTGACATAAAAAGATATTATTGGCATCACCCTTCCAAGAGTTTATAGAATATCTTGGAGTCATATGAGCAGTAGCAATTTTCCATTTTTTGTTTGTTAAATAGTCCTCTGTTTTTTTCTGATATTCTTTTATTTATAATTTATTAAGCACCTACTATGTGTCAGCTATGCTTTAGAAAAGAACACATCACCTTTGTTTCTCAAAACTATTACTGAAAAACTGCATTTCACCTGACCTTTGCCATTTATGCACAAACAACTAAAAACAGTCACGTCATTTCAAAGCTAGTTTCACTCCTGCATCTCCATGGGTGACATAAGTCAGCCTACATCTTTCCTCTTGTTTCATCCTGGCTTCTTTTCACTGCCTGCTGTGTTTTCTGCATCTCTGTTGTTTCATTTGTTCTGGACCCTTGTTTCTTAACACAAAGTTCCCGAATCATTCCTATCAGTAGGCAACCAGGCTCACACAGAACCGTGAGAGGCAACTTGTGCTTTCTAATTTACAGCTTGACTAGGTTCCCCTGTAGCAGAGAGGAGTGGTTTTTGTTTGTTTTGTAGTTTTCTTTTCATAGGTTCACAATAGGAGGTGGACAAGGTGGTTCCTGGAAAGAAAGGGAGGGAATTGCTGCAGTCATAAGCCCCCCTGCACAGATTATTGTAACAACTTGCCTGCAGAAGGCACCCCCACCTGAGCCCAGGGTAAGGGTTCCCTTCCTTGGATGATTGGCGAAAGCCTCTGCCTGCAGGCTTGTACTACAGCTGCAGCCCTCAGGGTCCTTGGGATTCTGCATCTCCACTCTCCCCATTTCCAGTCTACTTTCTCTAAGAAGTTCTCTAACTACAGGGTATGGTCACTATACCTATAGACCTATACTTTTGGCTTAGAGTCAGGGTTTCCCTTTTATGAAATGAAATGGGTTACATTGGCCAGCTGTTCACCCGCTGCATTTTTTTCTTCCTGGGCACGAACACAGACTACAATCCTTAGACCCTCTTTCCCTTAGGCATATCATGTGACCGAGTTCTAGCCACTAGAAGGTGGCAGAAAGAGCCACGTGACACCCCTGCTGTTGTTCAGTTGCTGAATCTTGTCCAACCCTTTGCAACCCCATGGACTGCAGCATGCCAGGCTTCCTTGTCCTTCATTGTCTCCCAAGTTTGCTCAAACTCAGATCAGTGATACCAGCCAACCATCTCACTCACTGTTGCCCCCTTCTCCTCCTGCCCTGCCTCCTGACACAGTATCAGGGTCTCTTCCAATGAGTTGGCTCTTCACATCAGGTGGTCAAAATATTGGAGCTTCAGCTTCAGCATCAGTCCTTCCAATGAATATTCAGGGTTGATTTCCTTGAGGATTGACTTGTTTCATCTCCTTGCAGTCCAAGGTACTCTCAAGAGTCTTCTCCAGCACCATGATTCTAAAGTACAAGCTCTTTGGCACTCAACCTTCTTTATGCTCCAACTCTCACATCCTTACATGACTACTGGAAACACCATAGCTTTGACTATATGGACCTTTGTCCACAAAGGGATGTCTCTGCTTTTTAATATACTGTCTAGTTTTGTCATAGCTTTCCTTCCAAGGGGTAAGCATCTTTTAATTTCGTGGCTGCACTCACTGTCCACAGTGATTTTTGGAGACCAGAAAATAAAACGTATTGCTGTTTCCACTTTTTCCTCATCTGTTTCCTGTGATGTGATGGACTGGATGCCATGATCTTCATTTTTTTCCATTAGTATCCATTCTCTGACCCAGGTTTCTGTTACTTATTTCTGGTACTTATCTCACTCGAAGGGTATTATATAATTAGAGATGACTTCAGTACATTCTCCATCACTATTTAATCAAATTTTGGCTATATTCCCGGCATTAGGCACGATTCACTTAACTTGATTCTCAAGCTCCTTCTGGGGCTTGGGTCTCTGACATTTAGCAGCTCTGCTTGGTGCACGACTTCTCTCACATGGATTACTTTGTTTTAGCAAATCTACTTTTTCCCTAAACACTGGTATATGGACCAGCAGCATTGGATCAGTTAGAACAGCAGAATTCATTCCTATTGAACTAGAATCTGCATTTTAACAAGACTCCCCGGTGGTTTGCATACTCTTAATGTTTGACAAGCAATTCTCTTTCTCTGAAGAAAGGTTGATTTCTTTAGCAAGATTTGTTGCTGTGGGTGCTGTTGTTGCTTTGTTTGTTTTCTCTTTTTCTTTGCCCACTTGGCTTGTGACATCTTAGTTCCCTGACCCGGGACTGAATCCCAGGCCCTGATATGGAAAGCATGGAGTCTTAACCACTGGACCACCAGGGAAATTCCTAGCAAGACTGTGATTGCCCCAAGTTACAGAGGAACATTAGTAATACATTTTGCATAGGATGGCAAGTTAACCAACAATGGATTTAACTCTTTCCAAGTGAATCTACTGTGAAACCAACCAAGCTGATCTGAGGATTTTGCTTTCCATGTGAAAATTTGTTCTTGAGATTGAGTTTGAAAGAATGTATGCTGTTGGCTATCACTTAATAATGATTCACCTGAGACCACCAGACTTTTGCAGTTTTCCATTCAGCAAGAAGAGGGCCAACTGAAATGATGAAGGAAGTCCTATCTCCTTTGTAACTTTCCGAATCTTCATCTCTGTTGCAGATGATGGGGAGGGCTAAGGTTGGCAGATAAAATACAGGACACTCAGTTAAATATGAAAGTCAGATGAATAAGAAATGCCTTTTCAACATTAGTGTGTCCCAAATATTGCATGAGACATATTTATATTAAATATTCATGGGACATGATTATACTGAAAATTATTCATTGTTTATCTGAAGTTCAAACTTAACTGAATGTCTTATATTTTTATTTGCTAAGTCTGGCAGCCATATAAAAGGCAAAACTTGAAAGAGACAAATTAATGGGAAATCAGAAGATAGTATTTGAATGTCATTATTTATATTTTAACGTAAGACATAAAGGCACCCTTTGAGCCTCCAGAGATCACTTTCTTGGCATCAGGACAGCCAAATTTATTCCCACAAAATTGGTGAAGAAAGCAAATGGAAGAGACTTTGATTTTGCATTAATCCAGGTATTGCTTTTAAGAATGTGTATACTCTTGATGTAACACATCAAGCACCAGTCCCAATCTCAAATCAATCGCTGTGATGTGAGAAAACCAGGTATGTTACCAGGCAATTAGCTGTTGAGAGCTGCTAAGTTCAGTGGAGATGTCTGCAGCAATGTCCTTTGAGATGTTAAATTCTGGTAGCTTTGACTGCACAGCTGTGGAGAGCAGGATTCCTCCAACATATTATAATCAACCGCCCTTTCCAAGACCACCTGTGGCTCTTTAGGTCCAAGAAATAGGAAAACTAATTTTGCCTTACAATCCAACCTAAATTGAATTTGACAATTATTCCAAAAATTCATCATTTTCCAGGTAACCAGTTTCTTCAGCAGCTTAGATGATGTGAGGAACTCATAAATTGGATGGTAATTAATTCCTTGGGTAACTCATTCCTATGGATTTAGACCAGCTTAAGCTATAAAGTGCTCCTGGGTAATTGTAAAGTGAATTATGTCAGAGCAATGTTTCGCATCAGCAGTTTTTTTTTTTTTAATATAAAATTAAATGCTGCAAGCAAACTGTTAGTCTAATTCTTTTCAGCATATCATATTTTGCATCATCTGAAGATGGGGAAGTTTTGTCTGTGGTAGATGGCAGATTTGAACACTCAATTGAGAAATCCATACCTCAGGATAGATTTTCCCCATTGGAAAAAAATCACTCCTGTTTATAACAACTGTTTACTGTGAAAAATATCAAACAACCACAAAAGCAGAGAATATTAAACTCCCAGGTACCCAGGGCCCATGAGCACAGTGTCTTCTCTTTCTCTCCATCTCCTCACTTCCACATGGGATGGCTTGAAAGTAAATCTGAGACATTTTTTCTCACCTGTGTGTTTCAGAATGCACCTGAAGGGCAAGAATTTCCCTTTTAAAATATAGCCAATATATTGCCATTATTAATCACTGCAGATGGTGACTGCAGCCATGAAATTAAAGATGCTTGCTCCTTGGAAGAAAAGTTATGACCAACCTAGGCAACATATTAAAAAGCAGAGACATTACTTTGCCAACAAAGATCTGTCTAGTCAAGGCTATGGTTTTTCCAGTGGTCATGTATGAATGTGAGAGTTGGACTGTGAAGAAAGCTGAGCACTGAAGAATTGATGCTTTTGAACTATGGTGTTGGAGAAGACTCTTGAAAGTCCCTTGGACTGCAAGGAGATCCAACCAGTCCATCCTAAAGGAGATCAGTCCTGGGTGTTCATTGGAAGAACTGATTTTGAAGCTGATACTCCAATACTTTGGCCACCTGATGCGAAGAACTGACTCACTGGAAAAGACCCTGATGCTGGGAAAGATTGAAGGCAGGAGGAGAAGGGGACAACAGAGGGTAAGATGGTTGGATGGCATCTCCAACTCAATGGACATGAGTTTGAGTAAACTCCAGGAGTTGGCGATGGACTGGGAGGCCTGGTGTGCTGCAGTCAGTGGGGTCACAAAGAGTCGGACATATATGTTTCTGCCATGATATCTGTAAAACAGTGCTATGAAAATTCATTTAATAGCTGGGATAGTTGGATGAGGAGATACTTCCGCTCATTAACTATTTGCTTATGGGGAGGCCCAGTACATATGGAAAAAGAAATAAGTGAAATTGTTATTCACTCAGTCATGTCTGACTCTTTGCGACCCCATGGACTGTAGCCTGCCAAGTTCCTGTGCCCTTATAATTCTCTAGGCAAGAATACTGGAGTGGGTAGCCATTTGCTTCTTCAGGGGATCTTCCCAACCCAGGGGTAAAACCTGGGTCTTCTGCATTGCAGGCAGATTCTGTATTGTCTGAACTACCAGGGAAACCCAGTACATATAGAGAAAGCAGAAAAATGCTATATTCTTTTCAATATTATGTTTAGGTTTCTTAGTATACTACTTCAAAGATGATCAATAAGCTTTTTAAAAATTTGTCACTATATACTCATAGACTTAAACATATTTCATGTTTTACGCTATTACCCTACTATCCTCTTTGGTGTTCAAACTGCTCTAGTAGGAGCCTATTCAAATTGTCTTCTGAGTCTTTTTGACATGATCCTAATAGTCGTTGGTAAGTTCATTTTTTTGTTTGTTTTACTTTCTGGTATACTGAGATGCTCCAGGATCTTTCTAAACATTTCTTTCTCACACCTGGAATAAGTCATTTTTCCAAGGAGCCTTGGATCATTTTAGTGGGAAATGCTATTGAGAGACAGCAATCAAGATGCTATTCTTTGCTGCCAGGCAGGATCCTACTTCTAGGCACTTTAAGAACTATGAAGTTTTGAGTAAAATCTCAAAACTTCATAGTTCTTAGATTTGCAGAATTGTAATTGTAATTTGCAGAATTTGCCTTTTCATAGTTTCATGGATATTGGTAGAAAAAAAATGAGATTCCTGGGTCAAAGATGAACAGTTTATTACTCAACTCAGAAGAAGCAGCCAGAGTGTCAGCATTTCTGCATCAGTATCCCCACCTTCCCGTTTCCTGCCCTGTGGGCCAGGTGATGCTGCACAGGAGATGCATGTGTGATGCTGAGCTTAGAGAACCTGAATATTTTCAAACGGGCGATAAGCATCCTTGTTCTGAGCTCTGGAGGAAAACTCTGTCTTCATCTTTCAAGGCTTTTCTCTATATATGCTCAGTTTCTCAGACTCTTTGCAGTCCCCAGACTGTAGCCCACCAAGCTCCTCTGTCCATGGGGTTCTCCAGCAAAGAATACTGGAGTGGGTTGCCATGCCCTCCTCTTTGCTCTATATAAACACCCTGAAATGAGAGCTGGAAACAAAATGCAGTCAGTGCCTCTGCTCAGAAGATGCACAAAACTGAGACACCCATGGAAGATTATATCACAACAGGGGTTTTCAGTGGATGTTTAAACTAGCAACGAATCCATTCAGATGTTTCCAGTTCAAATTGAGGACAATATCGTTTTTACTTAATTTATTGGTGTACATTTGTGTTTTCTTTACTGCACGCCCATGTCCCAACCTCGTGGACTCCAACGTAATCTTTTATTTTCCTTGTCTAAATCAAGAAATAATATTCAAAATAAAATACCAACACTAGCATTGAAAACATAAATAATATCATTACTATAACAGATAAACTTTTTTTGCCTTCTGTGCTTAAGGCTTTACATGCAAGTATATACAGTCAACTGATAAAACAGAAATGGCCTCAGACATAGAAAACTTATGGTTACCAAAGTGGAAAGGAGGTAGGGGTAAATTAGAAGTTTGAGATTAGCAGATGCATACTCCTAAATAGAAAAGAGATCAACAACAAGGTCCTATTGTATAGCACAGGAAGTTACATTAAATATCTTGCAATAACTTATAACAGGAAATAATCTTAAAAAGAATACGCACATGCAAACATATACATATATGTATTCAATTCAGTTCAGTTGCTCAGTCGTGTCTGACTCTTTGCAACCCAATGGACCACAGCATGCCAGGCCTCCCTGTCCATCACCAACTCCCGGAGTTTACCAAAACTCCTGTCTGTTGAGTCGGTGATGCCATCCAGCCATCTCACCCTCTGTCGTCCCCTTCTCCTCCTGCCCTCAATCTTTCCCAGCATCAGGGTCTTTTCAATTGAGTCAGTTCTTCGCATCAAGGTGGCCAAAGTATTGGAGCTTCAGCTTCAACATCAGTTCTTCCAATGAATATTCAGGGTTGATTTCCTTTAGGATGGACTTGTTGGCTCTCCTTGCAGTCCGAGGGACTCTCCAACACCGCATAGTCTTCTCCAAAACCACAGTTCAAAAGCATCAGTTTTTCAGTACTCAGCTTTCTTTATGGTCCAACTCTCACATCCATACATGATTACTGGAAAAACCGTAATCTTTGACTATATGGACTTTGGTTGGCAAAGTAGTGTCTCTCCTTTTTAATATGCTGTCTAGATTTGTCATAGCTTTTCTTCCAAGGAGCAAGTGTCTTTTAATTTCATGGCTGAAGTCACCATCTGTGGTGATTTTGGAGGCCAAGAAAGTAAATTCTGTCACTGTTTCCATTGTTTCCCCATCTACTTTCCATGAAGTGATGGGACCAGATGTCATGATCTTAATTTTCTGAATGTTGAGTTTAAAGCCAACTTTTTCACTCTCCTCTTTCAGTTTCATCAAAAGGCTCTTTAGTCCTTCTTCACTTTCTGCCCAAAGGGTGGTGTCATCTGCATATTAGTTGAGTTCAGTTCAGTCGCTCAGTCCTGTCTGACTCTTTGCAACCCCATGAACCGCAGCACGCCAGCCTCCCTGTCCATCACCAACTCCCGGAGTACACCCAAACCCATGTCCATCAAGTCGATAATGCCATCCAACTATCTCATCCTCTGTTATCCCCTTCTCCTCCTGCCCTCAATCTTTCCCAGCATCAGGGTGTTTTCCAACGAGTCAGCTCTTCACATCAGGTGGCCAAATATGGGAGTTTCAGCTTCAACATCAGTCTTTCCAATGAACATCCAGGACTGATCTCCTTTAGGATGGACTGGTTGTATCTTCTTGCATATTAGAGGTTGCTAATATTGATATTTCTCTCAGCAAACTTGATTCTGGCTGTGCTTCATCCAGCCCAGCGTTTCTCATAATGTAGTCTGCATACAAGTTAAATAAGCAGGGTGACAATATACAGCCTTGATGTACTCGTTTCCCAATTTGGAACCAGTCTGTTGTTCCATGTCCAGTTCTGACTGTTCCTTGGCCGGCATACTGGTTTCTCAAGAGGCAAGTAAGGTGGTCTGATATTCCCACCTGTGAGAATTTTCCACAGTTTGTTGTGATCCATACAATCAATGGGTTTAAAGTACTCAGTGAAGCAGAAGAAGTGAAGTGAAGTCACTCAGTCATGACCAACTCTTTGCGACCCCATGGACTGTAGCCCACCAGGCTCCTCCCTCCATGGAATTTTCCAGGCAGGAATACTAGAGTGGGTTGCCGTTTCCTTCTCCAGGGGATCTTCCTGACCCAGGGATTGAACCCAGGTCTCCCACATTGCAGGCAGACGCTCTACCCTCTGAGCCACCAGGGAAGCCCTGGTGAATGAAGCAGAAGTAGATGTTTTGCTGGAATTCTCTTGCTTTTTCTATGATCCAATGGATGTTGACAATTTGATCTCTGATTCCTCTGCCTTTTCTAAATCCAGCTTGAACATCTGGAAGTTCTCAGTTCCCGAACTGTTGAAGCCTCACTTGGAGAATTTTGAACATTGCTTTGCTAGTGTGTAAAATGAGTGTAATTGTGTGTTAGTTTGAACAATCTTTGGCATTGCCTTTCTTGGGGATTGGAATGAAAACTGACCTTTTCCAGTCCCATGGCCACTGCTGAGTTTTCCAAATTTGCTGCATATTGAGTGCAACACTTTAACAGCATCATATTTTAGGAGTTGAAATAGCTCAGCTGGAATTCCATCACCTCCACTAGTTTTGTCCATGATGATGTATCCTAAGGCCCACTTGACTTCATACTCCTGGTTGTCTGACCCTAGGTGAATGATCACACCATTGGTGTTATCTGGGTCATTAAGATCTCTTTTTATAGTTCTGTATGTTCTCACCATCTTTTCTTAATATCTTCTGCTTCTTTTAGGTCCTTTATTGTGCCCATCTTTGCAAGAAATGTTCCCTTGGTATCTCTAATTTATGTGGCTTCCAAGGTGTCTCAATGGTAAAAGAACTGCCTGCCAATGGAGGATACTCAGGAGAAGTGGGTTCAATCCTTGGGTCAGGAAATGGCAACTCATTCTGTTATTCTTGCCTGGAATATCCCACAGAGGGGTCTGGCAGACTACAGTCCATTGGGGCACAAAGAGTCAGACATGATGAAGAGACTGCACGTACACACATGTATATATATTCAAATATATATATATATATATATATTTGAATCACTTTGCTGTACATGTGACACTAACATAACATTGTAAATCAACTACAATTAAAAAGAAATAAAGACTACAGTCAAATTACTATTGCTTTAAATTCATTTGGATTAGATCCCCTTTGTATGGTGATTACATCAACTGAATATGTAGCATTTTTTATGTCACTTTCAGTTTTTAGGAATTGCTCTTTTGACATTTAATTTGAACTCAAATATATAAAATATTTACAAGGTTTCAAAATAAAATATATAAAAGAAGATAAATTCAAAGATATCTAGCTTCTATTCATGTTTCATCTGTAACAAACAGAACTAAAATTCAAAGTTCTGTGGATTTATCTTTACATATATTGGCCAATCTAGCCTGGGGACAGACAAAAGTGGAAATCCTAGATTAAAGGGTAGATGCATATACAAAGTGTTCCACAGGCTCAGTGTGTTTTAAGGTTTAACAATGTCAGAAATATAGATGTTAGAAACTTACAAAAACATATCAGTTTATGGCTCAATTATTTTCTAATTTTAATTTTTCAGTCAATGTTTGGCTTATTCAGAGAGCATAAAAAACCTAAAAAGTGAATAAAATTATTTAAAATTCACAATATTAAATCAATATATAAGGAATATAAATAAACATTCAAATTATTTTTTCAAAAGCTTGTAGCATTTGTAGCTCTGAAGTTAAAGTTTAAAAATGCTCTAAGACTTTTGGGACACACATATAATACTGCTAAATAGTGTATTAGTTTGCTAGGCTTGCCTAAGAAAATTACCGCAAGTTGGTTGGTTTAAACAGTAGAAGTTTATTTTCTCACAGTCTGGAGGCTGGAAGTCCAGGATCACAGTTTCTACAAGTTCGGCATCTCCGGAGGTCTCTCCCCTTAACTTCCACATGGCTGCCTTCCAGTTGTGTCCTCAGGGTCTCTCTGTGTATCCACATGTGTGTGTCCTACTTCCTCTTCTTTCAAGGACACCACTCAGGTTAGATTAGGATGCACTCTAATGCCCTCACTTCAGCTTAATCACCCATTTAAAGGTTCTATTTCTGAAACAGTCAAGTTCTGTGGTACTGGAGACTAGGGCTTCAACATATGAATTCTGAGAGGATGCATCTCAAGCTGTAACAGCATCAAATTCTACTCCATGAGGTCGTGACATGTAGCATCCCCGCCAGCAATGCCTGGAGAACACCTTTCTTCACAGGCTCACCAACGGAGTACATTGCCCAACTTTTGAATTGCTGACAAACACTGAGATATGCCAATCTCTGTGTAGCTGTCTCTGTAAATTTTTTGTTGAAGTATCACATGTATGAAGTAAAGTACACAAATCTAAAGGCCCCATTAATTTCTCCAAAGTGAACATGCATGTATAGTCACTGCCCAAACCAAGATGGGAGATTGACCTTGTCCTGGAAGCCTGCCTCAAGCCCCACCTGAGTCACTTCTTTCCTGCCAAGGTGACACTCGTCTGACTTCTATCACCCCATTCTGCGAGCCTCTTTTTTGAACATGATATAAATAATATATTACCTCTGCTGTGTCTAGCTCATTTTATTCATTTCCATGAGATTTATTCCTATGCTTCAGTAACAAAAAAAAATACACTCTTTCATTGTATAACATCCCATTAGGTGAACATACTAACATTTATGTACCCATTCTATATGTTGATGATATTTGGGTTGTTTCTAGTTTGGTGCTATAAGATAAGTATGTTCAGCTTTATTTTTAAAGATTTTTTTTTTAATGTGGACCATTTTAAAAGTCTTTATTGAATTTGTCACAGTATTGCTTCCATTTTATGTTTTGGATTTTGACCATGAGCCATGTGGGATCTTAGTTCCTTGACCAGGGATCCAACAGATAACCCGTGTATTGGAAGGCCCAGTCTTAACCACTAAATCACCAGGGAAGTTCCTATTCAGCTTTAATAGCTAATTATTAATTTTCCAAAGTAGTTGTGGCAATTTGCCTTCCTGACAGCAGTGATTACAACTTCTGGTTGGTATATATCCCACCAACATTTAGTGCCATTAGTTTTAAAAATTATAGCTGTTCAGGTGTGTCTGAGATGGTTTCTTATTATAGTTTTAATTCACTTTCTCCTGATGACTAATGATGTTGAATATATTTTTATATAATTATTGGCAGTCATGTGTTCTACTTTGCAAAAGACATTTAATCACTTGACCATTTTTGTTTTTCCTCATCAGCTTTTCTTTTTCTTTATATATTCTGCATACAAGTTTGTTCTTTATATTTTCTATATATAAGTTCTTTTCTGAATATGTGTCACAAATATTTGCCCCATTCTATGGTAGAAATTATTTTAAAGGTGAATTTTACTTTAGAACAGTTTTAGATTAACAGAGAATTCCTGTATATCCCATACCCAGTTCCCTCTATTATTAAATCCTACATTAGTGTGGTTCATTTGTTAAAATTAATGAACTGATATTGATATATTAATATTAACTAAAGTTCATATTTTATTCAGATTTACTTAGGTTTTAACTAATGTCCTTTCTCTGTTCCAGGATTCCATCTAGGTTATCACATTATTTAGTTGTCATGTCTCCTTAGGTTCCTCTTGTTCCTCTTGGTTATGACAGTTTATTAGATTTTTCATTGTTTTTGATGATCTTGAGAGTTCTGAAGAATACTAGTGAGATATAGTTTTAAATGACCCTCTGTTGGAATGTGTCTGATGTTTTTCTTTTTTTTTGCATTTTCTTATCAAGGAGATATATATATACACACACACACACAAATATAAATATACAGTCAATTGACAAAACAGAAAAAGGCCCAGAGAGATGGAAAACAATCTCATGGTTACCAAAGGGAAAAGTGGGGAGGGGTAAATTAGGAGTTTGGGATTAACGGATTAAACTGGCATCACAGGCTTTTCAGAGGATGACTACAGAGTGGCATTTTCATCCCATCACATCAAGAATGCACATTATCAGCCTGATTTATTGCTAGCTGATCACTTGGTTAGCTGGCTGAGGTTATGCTCATCAGGCTTCTCCTCTGTGAAATGTTTTCTCCTTTTGGGAGGAAGCCACCATGTGCAGACCACCCTTCAGGAGTGGGGAGTTAAGTAAGCATGCTCCTATCCTTGAGGGCAGTCACTGCATAAATTATTCAGAAATCTGCATGAGAGATTTGTCCCTTCTCCATTTATTAACTTTTTTCATTTATATCAATATAAACTCAAAAGATATTTATTTTATATTGTGGATTATAATCCATTATCATTTTGTTGCTCAAACTGTTTTGGTTTTGGCCATAGAGGTTCTATCAATTGATTCCTGTGTCCCTTTTATGTACCCCCAATATTATGGGCTATTTTCATTTTGGAACACTTCCTTACTTCATAGCACTACAAATATCCTCTGGTCTCATCTTACATATTTTGTGTTCAAGTTCTAGAATAAGTTATTCTTCAAGAATCCCTGATT
Organism: Capricornis sumatraensis; assembly: GCF_032405125.1. NCBI lineage: Eukaryota > Metazoa > Chordata > Mammalia > Artiodactyla > Bovidae > Capricornis > Capricornis sumatraensis. The sequence goes on from NC_091079.1 coordinate 11,444,447, forward strand.
TTTTTTTTAATTAGAGAGTAGTAAAAAACATCACAGTAATCCAAGTCTATGCCCAAACCACTGAAGTCAAAGAAGCTTAAGTTGACTGGTTCTATGAAGACCTACAACAACTTCTAGAACTAACAGCAAAAAGAATATCCTTTTCATCATAGAGGATTGGAATGCAAAATTTGGAAGTAAAGAGATATCTGGAACAAAAGGCAAGTTTGACTTTGGAGAATAAAATGAAGCTGTGAAAACGATAACAGATTTTCTCAAGACAACACACTACTCATAGCAGATATCCTTTTCCAACAACCTAAGAAATGACTCTACATATGGCCATAACCAGATGATCATCACAAAAATCAGATGGATTATGTTCTTTGGAGCTGAAAATGGACAAGCTCTATACAGTCAGCAAAAACAAAACCTGGAGCTGACTGGGGCTCAGATAATGAGCTTCTTATAGCAAACTTCAGACTTAAATTGAAGAAAGTAGGAAAAACTGCTAGGTCATTCAAGTATGACATAATACAAATATCTAATGATTACACAGTGGAGGTGACAAATAGATTCATGGGATTTTACCTGGTGGACAGTATGTGTGAAGAACTATGAATAATGTTTGTAACATTGTACAGGAGGCAGTGAACAAAACTATCCCCTCTCAAAAAGAACAAAAACATGTAAGAAGGCAAGTGGTTTTCTGGGGAGGCTCTACAAATAGCTGAGGAAAGAAGAGAAGGAAAAGGCAAGGGAGGATGTAAAAGATATATCCAACTGGATGCAGAGTTCCAGAGAAGAGCAAGGACAGATAAGAAGGCCTTCTTAAATGAGCAATGCAAAGAAATAAAGGACAATGATAGAATGAGAAAGACTAGAGATCTCAAGAAAATTGGAATATCAAGGGAATATTTCATGCAAGGATGGGCACAATAAAGAACAGAAATGGTAAGGATATAACAGAAGTAGAAGAGATTAAAAAGAGTTGGCAAGAATACACATAATAACTATATTAAAAGGGTCTTAATGACCCAGATAACCATGATAGTGTGGTCACTCACCTAGAGCCAGACATCCTGGAGTTTGAAGTTATGTGGGCCTCAAGAAGCTTTATAAGAAGCAAAGTTAGCATCAGTGATGGAGTTTCAGATGAGCTATTTCAAATCCTAAAGATGATGCTGTGAAAGTGCTGCACTCAATATGTCAGCTAATTTGGAAAACTCAGCAGTAGCCTCAGGACTGGAAAAGGTCAGTTTTCATTCCAATCCCAAAGAAAGGCAATGCCAAAAATTGTTCAAACTACTGTACAATTGCACTCATTTCACATGCTAGTAAGTATATGCTCAAAATCCTTCGAGCTAGGCTTCAGCAGTACATGAACCAAGAACTTCCAGATGTATTTAATACAAGCTGTGTTTTGAAGGGACAGAGGAACCAGAGATCAAATTGCCAACATTCACTGGATCATGGAGCAAATAAGGGAATGCCAGAAAAACATTTACTTCTATTCATTGACTATGCTAAAACCTTTGATTGTGTGGGTCACAACAAACTGTGAAAACATTCTTAGAGATGGGACTACTAGACCACCTTACCTATCTCCTGAGAAACCCATTGCAGGACAAGAAACAACAGTTAGAATGAACCTGGAATAATTGTTTCCAAATTAGGAAAAGTGCATGACAAGGTTGTATATTGTCATCCTGCTTATTTAATTAGTATGCAGAGTACATCATGTGAAATGCTGGGCTGGATGAATCCCAAACTGAAATTAAGATTGCTGAGAGAAACAGCAACAACCTCAAATATGCAGATGATACCATCTAATGGCAGAAAGTGAAGAGGAACTGGAGTTTCTTGATGGTGAAAGAGGAGAGTGAAAAAGTTGACTTAAAATTCAACATTAAGGAAAACTAAGGTCATGGCACATGGTCCATCACTTCATGGCACATAGAAGGTGCAAAAGTGGAAACAGTGATACATTTTATTTTCTTAGGCTCCAGAATTACTGCAGACAGTGACTGCAGCAGTAAAATTTAAAGGTACTTGCTCCTTGGAAGGAAAGATATGACAAACCTAGACAATGTATTAAAAAGCAGAGACATCACTTTGCAGAGAAAGTTCCATATAGTCAAAGCTATGGTTTTTCCCATAAGTAATCATGTATGGATACAAGAGTTGGAGTATAGAGAAAGCTGATCCCTGAAGAGTTGGTGCTTTTGAACTGTGGTGTTGGAGAAGATTCTTGAGAGTCCCTCGGACAACAAGGAGATCAAAACAGTCAATCCTAAAGGAAATCACTCCTGAATATTCATTGGAAGGGCTGATGCTGAAGCTGAAGCTCCAATACTTTGGCCACCTGATGCAAAGAGCCGACTCACTGGGAAAGACCCTGATGCTGGGAAAGAATGAGGGCAGGAGGAGAAGAGGATGACAGAGGATGAGATGGTTGGATGGCATTACTCACTCAGTGGAGATGGATTTGAGGAAACTGTGGGAGACAGTGGAAGACAAAGGAGCCATGGGGTTGCAAAGAGTCAGATGCAGCTTAGCAAGTGAACAGCAACAACAACAAAGACCCTAGCTCTGGCACTAGGGGGGCTCATTGCTACTGGAGGGTTGGCCACTTCTTCTATGCTCTTTCAGGTGATATAGCAAGGCTGTATATGTGCATATATCAACCTATGTGTACGTGCATATTTATAAGTGATTCTATGTAAGCTGATTTCAGTTCCTATATTGTTCTGCAAATGCCCGTTCCTTCAGATTTTGAGGTGGCAATTTGCCCTGCAATTGCATTCCTCTGATAGATTAAGCAAATTCATTTATATTCAGTTTATTTATTTGTTTTTGTTTAAGGATGGAGATGATGACTTCCAAGTCCTTTATAAGTTAGAGATTTGGTTTGATTTTTTACAGTCAATGATCTTTTGATGAATTGAGGTACTTTGTAATGAAGGTTGAATTATCAAATTTTTACTCTTTTGAGGTATTACTTCTTCACCTTGCTTAAGAAATCTTTGGCTTTCCAAGGTTATAAAGCCATTTTTCTAAGTTCTTATCTAACTATTTAACTTTTTATCTTTCACTTTGATCTATAATCCGTCTGAGATTGATTTTGATGTGATGTAGAGGTGAAGTTAGGATTCATTTTTCCCCAAGTGGATTTCCGATTGATTTAGCACCATTTGCTGAAAAGTCTTTCCTTTCTCTACTGCACTAGATTGGCACCTTGATTGAAAATTAGGTGATGATTTATTTAGACTGTTTATAGACTCTTAATTTTGCTTCAATGGTCTATTTGTATCAGCACCACAGTGTTAAATTACAAAAGCTTTATAATAAGTCTTGATATTTGGTTCTGTAGTGTCAATATTTAGTAGTAGAAGCCTTTTAACTTTGTTTTTCATCAAAGAGTTTTCTCTATCTTTGCTCCTTTCAATTTCTATAAAAAATTTAGAGTCAGTTTGTTAAATTTCACAAAAATGCTGAAATTTTGGATGGGACTGTGTTGAAGCTCTAGATCTAATTTCTTTTTTTTTTCTATTTATTTATTTATTTTACTTTACAATATTGTATTGGTTTTGCCATACATTGACTTGAATCTGCCATGGGTGTACATGTGTTCCCCATCCTGAAACCCCCTCCCACCTCCCTTCCCATCCCATCCCTCTGGGTCATCCCAGTGCACCAGCCCCGAGCTTGCATTGAAACTGGACTGGCAATTCATTTCACATAAGATAATTTGCATGTTTCAATGCCATTTTCCCATATCATCCCACCCTTGCCCTTTCCCACAGAGTCCAAAAGACTGTTCCATACATCTGTGTTTTTTTTTGCTATCTCGCATATAGGGTTGTCGTTATTCTTTCAGTCCATGAATATGGTATATCCCTCTGTTTAGTCTGTTCTTTTCAAATTTGCTTTTAGTTTTTTCTGTACTGATTTTACATCTATCTCAGTAAATTAGTTCCCAGGTAGTTGATATTTTTGGTTCATTATAAATTACTTTTAAAGTTCATTTGACATTTGTTTTTGTCAGTACATAGAATAAAAGCTAAGTTTTATATTTTCCTTTTAACTAGTTACCTTGCTAATTTAAGTCTAATAGTTCGATCTTTAAAATTTTTCTATGTATTGGATTGGCCAAAAGTTCCTTTTGTTTTTAAGTAAAAGACACATTTTTCATTTTTACCAAGAACTTTCTTGAACAATGTATTCACTATTTTATTCCACTATCTTCTGCCACTTTTCAGACAACTTCATAATTTCATCTTCTGAAAACTTTGTATCTTTTTGGGCAAAAAACTGTTCCAGATGCCTTTTACAGTCTTCCAGGGAACTGAAATATTTTCCATTAAGAAAATTTTGTAAGGACCAAAGTAGGTGCAATGTCTGGTGCATATGGTGGATGAATCAGAACTTCCCACCCAAGCTGTAACAGTTTTTGCCTGGTCATCAAAGAAACATGTGTTTCTTGCATTATCCTGATTGAAGATTATGCATATTCTGTTGACTAATTCAGGATGGTTTCCACTGAGTGAAACTTTCAGCTGGTCTAATTGGAGTTGGTACTTGCTGGAATCAATCATTTGGTTTTCTGGAAGGAGCTCATAATAGAGGACTCTCTTCCATGTACACAGCGTCACCTTCTTTGGAAAAAGTCTGGCCTTTGGTGTGATCGGTGGTGGTTCATATCACCTGCCCCACAATCTATTCCATTCCACACTATTGTACAGTATTTGCTTTTCATCACCCAACAATTTATTTGAAAAACATAACATTTTGATTATGTTTCAGTAGAGAATCACACAGAGAAATATAGTCAAGAAGATTTTTTTTTTCACTTAACTTATTTGGAACCCAAACATCAAAGTGATTACCATAACCAAGCTGATGGGAATGATAGTCAGTGCTTGATTTGGATATTTTGAGTCTGTTAGCTATCTTCCATGTGCTGTGCTGTGTGCTTAGTCACTCAGTAGTGTCTGACTCTTTGCAACCCTATGAACTGTAGCCTACAGGCTCTTCTGTCCATTGGGATTCTCTAGATAAGAATATTGGAGTGGGTTGCCATGCCTCCTCCAGGGGATTTTCCCAACCCAGGGATCAAAGAGATGTCTCTCACACTGTAGGCTGATTCTTTACCATCTGAGCCACCAGCTATCACATTGTTTGTTCTCAATTAATGTCTCGAATTTGATCCCTATCAACTTCAACTGGGTTACTCGGCCATGGAGCTTCATCCAGGGAGAAATCTCCAGCATTCTCTGTGAATAATGGCAGTTACAGTTCTTCTTTGGCAGCCCTTGTTGCTTTTCTTTTGCTTTTTACAGTGAGAGACTTCTATCATGTTAACAAAGTAAGCATTCTTATTTTATTCTCGATATCAGAGGGTAAAACACACTCTTTCAACTTTAAGTAAGACATTTACTGTGTAGTCTTTTTATAGGTAATATAATTGATTATATTATGCCAATCAATGATAAGCAATATGTAACAAGAAATTACTTTTCATTCCTAATTTAATAAAATTATACATATATATTTATGTATTATGTATATGTATATATACATATAATGAGTTGTACATTTTTTAAAATGTTGTTCTGTTGGGATTTCCCCCTTATTTAGTTAATGTGGTTAATTGAATTAATTGATTTCATATTTTTAAAAAATTTACACTCATGGATTAAATTCAATTTAATCACAATATTTATATTCTATAGTTTGATTTACTAACTTTTTGTAGGTGTTTCACATATATGTTTTGGGAGAAATTTTATTGCAATTTTTCTTTCCTGCAATATTCTCACCAAGAACTGATATCAAGGCTATGCCAGCCTCATAAAACATTTAGAAAGTATACATTCTCTTATAAGTCTCTGGAAAAGTTTGCAAAAGATTGATATTAAATATTTGAAAGAATATACAAAAGAAATCATCTGGTTCTGGAGATTTTTTTGTGAAAAGGTTTCAATTATGGACCATAGTAGACTATAGCTATAGGAGCATTTGGATTTTGTTTGTTAATTTGCCATTTCTGGAAAATCGGATTTTTAAAGAATTTTGCTCATTTAATCTTAGTATCTTTTTAATTTCTGTAAGATCTCTAGGGAAGACCTTTGTTTAGTTCTTAAAATTGGTAATTTGTGTCTTCTCTCTTTATTCATCTTGATCAAATTTTCCAGAGATTTATTAACTTGATTAGCTTTTCCAGATATCAATTTTTGCCTTTTAAAAATTCTTGATTTTTTATTTTATATTTTATTTATTTCTGCTTTTCTTTTCTTTCTCAAGTCCTCTCTTCTAATTTTTTGAACTTTAACTTTCTCTTTCTTTATTCTTCTTTTTCTGTTTGACTTCCTGATTTAGGTTGACAAATCAGTTTTGTACACCATCAGGGGCCTAGTCTGTAATGGCTTGATAAATCATTTCTGAAATAAAATATTAAAACTGTCTTATGATCATAGTAGTGGTTAACTATAAGACATAGTCATTAAAACAACCTAAAATATTAGAATTCATAAGTATAATCAAATAAATTATTAGCCATAATACATAATCATTTTTAGTTAATAATATACTATAAATACTTTTTCACAATACATTAACTTTTATAGTACAATTTTTAATGGTTGTATAGTGTCATAGTATAAGATCAAAGTATGCTTTCTGTTACATTAATAATCAATTTATATTGTTGGATAAGTCAGTTGTTTCTAATTTTTACTACTAATTCACTAATTGTACTCTAATTTAATTAGTAGATATGCTTGTCAAAATTATATGGATCTAATTTTTATGAATTAATGGTTATTATGGAGAGAACAAGTATGATAACTTATTGTGTTAAAAGGAAGAATTTGTTTTCTAAAATATTTGCTCCCAAAGTCTAAATGTTTACAGAATAATTTGTCTTAAAGTTGGCTGATATCTGTGATGTCATTCTGTTCACTTAATTTAGCAGTTTTTTCCTCTCTCTCTAACACAACCATATGCACTACTTTATATTTTTGGATTTGGCACATTTACCTCATGTAACAACAGGTTAATAGATAACGCTATCCCAAGAGGTATGGAATAGCCACTCTATTACTTGAAATAGGCTGGCCAGGACCACTGAAGGGTTAACTACAGATTATAAAGTGCTTAAGAAATGAAAAATGTTCTACAAATGCCAAGGTTATTAAGGCACTTAACAGCATATATCAGAAAGTGGAAATTTTTCTGCCAAGGCATCAAATCCTCAAATTTCAATTTAATTCAACAAATACTTATTGAATACAAATGATTACAGGACTGGTAAAGGTCACTTTTCATTCCAATCCCAACGAAGGGCAATGCCAAAGAATGTTCAAACTACTGCACAATTGCACTCATTTTGTATGCTAGCAAGGTAATGCTCAAACCTTCAAGTAAGGTTTCAGGAGTCTGTGAACTGAGAAATTCCAGATGTACAAGCTGGATTTAGAAAAGCCAGAGGAACCAGAGACCAACTTGATAACATCTGCTGGATCATAGAAAAAGCAAGGAAATTCCATAAAAATATCTACTTCTCCTTCATTGACTGCATTAAAGCCTTTGACTGTGTGGATCACAACAAACTGGAAAATTCTTAACAGACCACCTTACTTGGCTCTTGAAGAAGCAACAGAACCGGATGTGGAACAGACTGGTTCAAAATTGGGAAAGGAGTGTGTCAAGGCTGTATATTGTCACCCTGCTTATTTAACTTATATGCACAGTACATCTTGCAAAATGCTGGGCTGGATGAAGCACAGGCTGGAATCAAGATTGCTGGGAGAAATATCAACAACCTCAGATATACAGATGATATCACTCTAATGACAGAAAGCAAAGAGGAACTAAAGAGCCTCTTGATGATGGTGAAAAAGGAAAGCAAAAAAGCTGGCTTCAAATTCAAAATTCAAAAAGCTAAGGTTATGGTATCTGAGCCCATCACTTCATGGCAAATAGATGGAAAAACAGTGGAAACAGTGACAGACTTTAAATTTTGGGCTCTGAAATCACTGCAGGTGTTGACTGCAGCCATGAAGTTAAAAGACACTTGACACTTAACCATGACCAAATTAGACAGTGCATTAAAAAGCAGACACATTACTTTGCTGGCAAAGGTTCATATAGTCAAAGTTATAGTTTTTCCAGTAGTCATGTACAGGAGTGAAATTTGGACTATAAAGAAAGATGAACACTGAAGCACTGGTGTTTTTGAATTGTGGTGCTGGAGAAGACTCTTGAGAGGCCCTTGGACTGCAAGGAGGTCAAACCAGTCAATCCTGAAGGAAATCCACCATGAATATGCATTGGAAGGATTGATGCTAAAGCTCCAATACTTTAGCCACCTGATACGAAGAAATGACTTATTGGAAAAGATCTTTATGCTCGGAAAGATAGAAGGTAAGAAGAGAAGGTGTTGACAGAGAATGAGATGGTTGAATGGCATCACCAACTCAATGGACCTGAATTTGAGCAAGCTCTGGGGGATAGTTCATGGGATTCTCTAGGAAGAATACTGAAGTGGTTTGTGATTCCCTTCTCCAGTGGACTACATTTTGTCAGAACTCTCCATGACTTGTCCATCTTGGGTGGCCCTACACAGCATGGGTCATAGTTTCATTGAGTTAGGCAAGGAGGTGGTCCATGTGATCAATGTGGTTAGTTTTCTGTGATTGTGGTTTTCATTCTGTCTGCCCTCTGAAAGATAAGGATCAGAGGCTTATGGTGGTGGTGGTCTAGTCATTAAGTCATGTCTGACTCTTGCAATCCCATGGACTGTAGCCTGCCAGGCTCCTCTGTCCATGGCATTCTCCAGGCAAGAATACTGGAGTGGGTTGCCATTTCCTTCTCCAGGAGATCTTCCCAACCCAGAAATCAAACCCAGGTTTCCTGCATTGCAGGCAGATGATTTACCAACTGAGCTATGAGGGAAACCTTATGGAATAGGTTTATGGAGGTATACTAACTGAGGAAATCTGGGTCTTGTTCTGATGGATGGAGCCATGTTCAGTAAATCTTTAATCCAATTTTCTGTTGATGGGCAGAGCTCTGTTCCCTCACTATTGTTTGACATGCGACCAAACTATGGTGGAGGTAATAAAGATAATGGTGACCTCCTTTAAAAGGTCCTGTGCGCCACTGCCACACTCAGTACCCCTGACCCTGCAGCAGGCCACTGCTGACCCATGGCTCCACCAGAGACTCCTAGACACTCATGCAGAAGTCTAGCTCAGTCTTCTGTGGGATCACTGCTCCTTTCTCCTGGCTCCTGGTGCACACAAGGTTTTGTTTGTGCCCTCCTTTCATCTTCATTGGAAGGACTGATGCTGAAGCTGAAACTCCAATACTTTGGCCACCTGGTGTGAAGAACTGACTCCTTGGAAAAGACTCTGATGCTGGCAAAGATTGAAGGCAGGAGGAGAAGGGAATGACAGAGGATGAGATGGTTGGATGGCATCACTACACAATGGACATGAGTTTGAACAAGTACTGGGAGTTGGTGATGAACAGGGAAGCCTGGTGTCCTGCAGTCCATGGGATTGAAAAGAGTCAGACATGTCTGAGCAACTAAACTGAACTGAACTGGGGGATAATGAAGGACAGGGAAGCCTGGCATGCTGCAGACCATGGGGAGCAAAGAGTTGGACATGACTTAGCTACAGAGGAACAATGTATGATTTTCAAAATTTGTAGACAAAAATGAACAAAACTTGTTCCTCCCCTTAAGAGGTTCACTGTTTAGTGCCTGGATAGACAGACACACAGCTTATTATTATAGAGGCTACATCCAAAAAGTTCCTCAAAGCGGTAGAAACTGAGTGCTATAGATGTCAGAGTTGGAAGGTACTTCCAACTGGAGTTAATTAGAAATTGAATGATGGTTGAGGAGGTGTTTGATCTGGTCCTTGAAGGATGGTAACATTTTGACAGAGCAAGTATTGGGGGAAGGGCATTTTAAGCAGACATTTAGTGGTGGAAAAGGCATTTCATAGAAAATCAAAGTTTATCAATTTGGTGCATATTGAGCAATGATTGTGCTGAGAAAGTTGGATGGGGTCAGATTATAGAAGACCTTTATTACTGAGCTAAGGAGGCAGTTGTGAGCTGTTGATGGCTTTTGAAAAAAGCAAGTAAGTAGGCTGACACATAGGGCATGACTGGACATAAAAAGTAGACACTCAATAGTTACTTGCGGCATCATCCAACAGGTTACACTTTCTTAGGAACAGTCGAATGCTGACTGCGTTTTTTTTTTAGGTGAGTTCCTCTTTGTATTCAAGTCAATGGTCAAGTTTCTGCTAAAAGCCAGCTTGTGTTAAGGACATCTGCCCTATCTGTCAGGGTCTAGCCCCCGCAGGATCTAGGGGAACCCTCAGGAGAAATGGCGTTGGCGAATGAATGAAATGAATGAGAGAGGAAAGAATAGAAGCTGATATTCCTTGGTTTACACAGAGGGCTAATAAAGCCCCAAGACAAGAGACTTGTTCTGTTCACGGAGGCCACAAGTGCCTTCCCAGTCTCCAGGGGGAGTGAAGACGCAGAGCGTCTTCCCATTCAGGTCTTAGAAGCCTGGGCAGATAAGTGAACGCAGAGAGCCTCTATGCTCTATGCTCCAAGGGATCAGCCTGAAAAAGAGAGTAAGAGAGAGAAAGAAAGACACGGGGAGACCAAGCTTCTTTGGTGAGTGAGGCCCATAACTTTTTTTTAAAAGGGACTTCTATACCTTGACTTGTACATAGAGGGAAATGAAAGATGAAAGGTCATACAGAGTCAGCCCAAACATTCCAGCAGTTTTGTCTTTATTGAAACCAGGATTTTTTCTGCAAACCTTTTCCATAAACAATATTGTGTACATTATCTTCTGGCCTTGGAGGCCTGTGGACATTTTACGACCCTCTTTTGATAAAGGCTGCTCAACCAGACTGAGCAACTTCACTTTCACATTTCACTTTCATGCATTGGAGAAGGAAATGGCAACCCGCTCCAGTGTTCTTGCCTGGAGAATCCTAGGGACAGCGGAGCCTGGTGTGCTGCCATATATGGTGTCACACAGAGTCGGACATGACTGAAGTGACTTAGCAGCAGCAGCTCTACCAGAAAACTTATTTTCCCTCAAAAATTTTTTTTTAAATTTTTATTTCTAATCTATGTCAGCCTCAGAAAATGCTAAACAGAGTTACATTTCTCACATAGCAAAAGTGTAGTGAATTACAAGAAAGAACCAATTAGCTCAAAGGTCTGATGTGGTTAATTTTAAGGCTACACTTGTTTTTCTTACATTCCAGCTGTGTTAACTAATGTACTCCCAGGTGCACAGTGGATAAGGGATATGGGAACTTGGCAACAAGCATTGGCTTAACAGTGAAATCTTATACCAGCACTATTCTAATAGCTTTTAACTCTTTGAAAGGCTCTATGTTTTAGGCTTCCCGTGCCTCTCACAGTTGGGAGGCTGTGAACAATCATATGTGTAGCTGCAAGAGTCTGGATAAACCTGCCAAGCAACCTAGAAAGCCATCAGAGGGATTGAATTGAAATACTCCTTTCATGTCCAGCAGACTTATTAGCTAGAGCCCTAAGTTGATTTTCTCTAGAGAAAGGTGGTTGGGGATAGCCCCCTGTTAATGTCAGGAGAGTTGGTGAAAGGCACAAAATAGTAAGACAGGCAGATTCTGGTTTTGGGGGTAGATGCTCGGGGAGGCCCAGGGGGTCCATCAAGTCCTGAAGCCTTGTTTATCAGATCTCTTCCGCATGACCTTGTCATGGGTGGGATGGCCTGTGCTGGCTCCTGGCACCTATCCTTGCAGAAACACCTCTCTTTACCCTGTCTTCACCCTCCCATCTTGGTCTCCTGCCAGACTTGCTCAGCTGCCCCCTGACCCTCTCAAAATCAAAACCACTTTCCTGTTCACTCTTGTGCTGGCATCTCTAGTTGGGTTGCTTTCCTTGCCTTACTGATTCTGGCTTCTATTACTTTCCTCCAGATAATGGAGAGGTAGCTGTGCCCCTGAACTTCTTGATTTTTTTTTTTTAAGTTTTCAAAGCTTAACATGAATCATGGTAGAGAAAAGTGAGAAGTACTAGTGAACAAAAGCAAAGCACTTTGGGAACAGAGAGAAGAGGGATCTTTACAGCAATTTAAAAAATAGCTATTAAGGAAGATGATATCTATGCCTCAGCTTCTTCCTGTGTCACAAGGATGGGGATAATGTCTGTTGCATGGATTGTTAAAAGTATTAAATGAGTTCACATTTTAAAAAAATGGTTAGGCAAGTGACATGTACATGAATACCACTCAGTAAAGTTTCCCTTAAACAGAAAAATGAACATTTAATAAGTATCCTAAAATAATTTTAACATGGAAAAACGAGTTTGCTTTTTCTTCTATCCTTCTTATTCTACTTTCTCAGATTCCTCAAGTATCTGTAGCCTTGAGAAAACATACCAAAATCTCTGTCTTACCTCCCAGAAACCAGCTAGTAGAAGGAAAGCCAAGCAGCAACTGAAGAGACAACCATCTAAACTAATTATGTACTGAAATCTTTCCATCTTAACTCCAAATATCATTCAGTTCAGTTCAGTTCAGTTCAGTCGCTCAGTCGTGTCCGACTCTTTGTGACCCCATGAATCGCAGCACGCCAGGCCTCCCTGTCCATCACCAACTCCTGGAGTTCACTCAGACTCACGTCCATTGAGTCAGTGATGCCGTCCAGCCATCTCATCCTCTGTCGCACCCTTCTCCTCCTGCCTCCAATCCCTCCCAGCATCAGAATCTTTTCCAATGAGTCAACTCTTCACATGAGGTGGCCAAAGTACTGGAGTTTCAGCTTTAGCATCATTTCTTCCAAAGAAATCCCAGGGCTGATCTCCTTCAGAATGGACTGCTTGGATCTCCTTGCAGTCCAAGGGACTCTCAAGAGTCTTCTCCAACACCATAGTTCAAAAGCATCAATTCTTTGGTGCTCAGCCTTCTTCACAGTCCAACTCTCACATCCATACATGACCACAGGAAAAACCATACCTTGACTAGACAGAACTACTCCTTATATGTGAAGAATGGGATGTAGCACTTTTGTAAAAACCTAACTAGAGTGGGAAGACCAGCAGGGGAACTCTCATGCCCTGTGATGACAGAAAACACAACAAGAAGGAGAAAGACTTCTCTTTCCTCCTAAGGACTCAGCCTAGGAAACCCATGGACCCTTTGTTTATTCCAGCTTTCCCACCTATTTTTCCCTCTACAAGGTTGTTCTCTCCACTTTCGCAGGGGCCTGGCAAGTGGCTTGCCATGTTTGCAGACCCCAAATTGCAATTCTCTGCTGATTCTGAGTAAAATTGATTTGGCTGGAGAAATATCTGGCAACCTGTTTTAGGTCAACATTTTGCACATATTTTGTCTGATAAGACTCTCATGTCTCTCACTCAGCCAATTACACTCATAATAGCTAGGATCAGTGGTTCTCAATCAAGGACACTTTGTCCCCCCCAGGGAATATTTGGCAATGTCAGCAGACTTTTTGTTTAGCAAAACCATGGGGTGCTATTCATGGATATAGCCCAGAGATGCAGCTAACCATCCTACAATACACAAGACGGCCCTCCACACACACAAAAGCATAAGAACATTTATTATTCAGTTGCCCAGTTGTGTCCAGCTTTCTGTGACCCCAGGACTGTGGCATGCCAGGCCTCCCTGTCCCTCACCATCTCCCAGACTAGTGAAGATAAAATGTAACTAGGGCCAGGGTTGAGAAAATCTGGGTCATATTGAGAGTGTCTACCCTTCAGTGCCAGCTGAGAGTGAAGCTTTGAGGAGATGGTGTTACAGGATGATCAGGTAGAAAGGCAAGTTGACTACCCCACACACCTGAGTGGAGGATTCTGGACCAGGGCAGGTAGGAGGATCCTGAGACCCAGGGAGTAATTGCTGGTAATTGGAGTCTGCAACAAATTTTGTTTATTTGTCAATTTGGTCAAGGCAGTAGGAACAGGATATTCAGGGTCTCACGTGGCTATAGAGCAGGGCTTGGGTGAATATCTGCTGTGGTGTATATCCTCTGATGATGGCCCTTCCAATAGGTATGAATAGTGACCTGGGGCAGGGGGGAGCATCCAGCCCTGATTAGTTCAACCCTTGTGAGCACATTGCAATAAAGTCAAGAGAGCAGGGACAAAAGATTACCTAGAGCCAGAATCATTTAGAATATTTGCAATAAGAAAGATATGAGTGGTGGTTTATATATGTGTAAAATTCTTTGACATTTCCTTCAACAAAGAGCCTCTTTCCCTACTCTTTGAGTTTGGGTTGGGCTTAAATGGGCTTCACTTCTAGTGATGGCCTAAAGACAGATTGATGTTATACAACTTCTATGGCTGGGTTACAAGGTTCATGGTCTCTGCCTTGCCCTCTCTTTTTGGATCACCTGCTCTGGGGGAAGCCAGTTATTGTGCCATGAAGATGCTCAAGCATCCTTATGAAGAGGTTTGGGGCCAGAAACTGAGGCCAACAGCCATGTAATTAAACCATCATGAAGCAGGTCCATGGTCCCACACACATGCTCAGATGACTAACGGAGAGCAGATGGGAGACCCTGGGTCAGAGTCCCAGCCGAGCTGCTCTTAGATTCAGGGTCTTCAGGGACTTCCTGGTGGTCCAGTGGTTAAGAAGAACTCATTCTTCCACTGCAGGGGGCTACAGGTTTGATTTCTGATTGGGAAACTAGGATCCCACCTAACCAAAAACAAATAAAGTGTATATATATAATTCTTTTTAAAAAATCCCTCACCTTCAGAAACTGCAATAATACTTTCTCACTGTTTTCAGGTGGCAGACTTTGAGATAATTCATTAAGTATCAATATATATGTAACACATAAATATTTAGGAGTGAGTTTTTTCATTAAGAACAGTTATAGACTGTATGCAGGAGGTTTAGGTATAGATTTTAAGGGGAATAAGCTTCATTGCCTCTTCATTGTAGAGAATTTTGATTCAGAACTGTGTGATTAGGAATATGGATTTGTGAGTAGACTGCCGTAATTCCAGTGCTCACTCTCACTTAAGAGCTTGTGATCCTGGGCAACTTAACCCCTCAGGATTCAGCTTATTTTTTTTTTTTTAAACAAAGATAATCATTAATAGCTGGAAAGTGTTTATAAGAGTATCTGGGAAATAGCGTTAAATGAACATTACCTGCTATTATTATTGTGTCTGTAGTTGTATCACCTGTGATTCACATTTACACAATACTCTGCATAAGTTATTGGAAAGTTTGGTGCCTGGGTCAGAAAGGGTTCAATGAATGAATTCTCAAACTCAGCATAATGTGAACCTTGTCATACGCAGTCTTCAAGCTGATTTTGAGTATGCAACACTTAAGCCCACTGTGTTAGGACCATGGTGGTGGCCGCTTGTTAAATATTTTCAGAAGAACAACTTCAAGTATATTTGTGTGAGAGGCAAATAAAAGGGTCATAAAACATCCATATTTTGGCAGCTTGGCTCTTAGTGAATATTCTTTCTCCTGAACTCTTAAAGAAAATGTGTCTAATTTTAGTGCTAAGTAGGTTAGGTTTTCAAAGAGATATGATCTCAAATGCCATGTCCCTTTACATACAATATATTTTTACCTGCTGGTTAATGTTGATAATGATGTTAAATAGATTTAAAGTACAAATCTGATACAAATCTGGAACTCGAAATATAAAATTGCAAAATAAAATTTAAATTTACGAACTCTTCAAAACCACCTTTCTGTTTAAATGAGTGTCAGCCCTGCTCCAGGCTATTTGTTATCTCTCTTACTTGCACCTGTGAACTTTCAGAATAAACCCATTGTCATGCACTAAATGCTTGTGTCCGTCCCAAAATTCATATTTTGAAAACCTACCCCTCAACTAATGGTATGAGGTGTCAGGGTCTTTGGGAGGTAAGGAGTATTAGCTGGGCTCTCTTCTGAGGACACAATGAGAAGTCAGCTGTCTGCAGCTCACAAGAAGGTGCTCACCAGAACGTGACTGTGCTGCTGCACTCTGGTCTCAGATTTCCAGCCTCCAGAGCAGTGAGGAGTGAATTTCTGGTGTCAATAGTTCATTCAGTTTATGGTATTTGTTATGCAACTGACTAAGATACCAGGCATATTTACTAGGCAGCATCACACTCAAGTAAATTGTGTGTCCAACGAGGAGAGAGTAAGGCAGAACAATCAATCACTTTGACTTTTATTTTTCTATTTTTTTAAGCTAACCTTGAAACAGCACAATAAATGGAGAGAAATTCTAGAAAATTTTGTTGGAAAAGTAAAATGTGAGAAAAAGAACCAAGAACATGCCTTTCCAGAGTTCCATCATGTTTAGTAAAAATAGTAAGAATAAAATAAATACATTTGAACATCATTTAATTTTAAAATGTAGAAAAGAACCATACTGCTCAAGAGACAGAGTAAATAAAAAAAGACAACTTGGCACCTTTTATTGTGTGGGGAAGAAACTTACCTTGGCTAAAACGGACACTACTTAGAAAATCAAAACACTACCTCTAATCACAGTGCAGTTTGTGTGGGTTTAACCTGTTTGCTTTAAAGATTTTACTGTAATTGTCACCAAGTCCCTGCATGACAGGCTGATGAATCCAACAGATGAGGTGTTAAGGCAAAGAATATGACATTATTTGAAAAGCTGGCTGACCAAGAGGATGGTAGACTCATAGTAACCATCTTGCCAGGGTCTGGATGCCAGAACATTCGGGAGAGTCAGAGAGACAGAGAGAGACAGAGAGAGACAGAGAGAGAGAAAGAGAGAGAAGCAATGAGAAACCAAAATGAAAGGGGCTTCAGTCTTGCAAAGCATCTCTGGAAAGGGCCAGCCTTTGGAAGGGGTGTATTAATCTCTTCTTTTTGTTGTAGCTATTCCCAGGTAGGCAGGGTCAGATTATCTCTCTGTGAGCTGAACAAAGACTCTTTAGTTTAACAGTCAAGCAGAGGGACAGGGTCCTCTAAAATAGTCCATTATGTATAACTGTAATAACAAAAGCAAGAAAAGCAAGTCAAAGAAACGGTTTCCAATATGGAGTTGGAATTGGTTTTTCCCTGCAAAATAATCAGTTTGACTAAGTTTTGTCATTTTTACTAGGACAAATCCTTAAGCAATTGCATTTCAAATCTTTTCTTGATATAAAGTGCAAAAGTGATGGAAAGAAGAGAGAATACTATTTGGGGAAAAATGTTCTTCATTTTGCACAAAAAATTTTTTTGAAACAAATTACTATATTTTGTTTTTCTATTAATATAAATATGGTTAATACTTCAACTCTATAGGGTTGCTATCAAGATGAGTTGTCATTGTGAGTTAATATTAATAAAGAATTTAGAACAGTGCCTTACTCATAATGCATGGTATATAAGATCTGCTGCTGCTGCTGCTAAGTCGCTTCAGTCATGTCTGACTCTTTGCGACCCCACAGATGGCAGCCCACCAGGCTCCACCGTCCCTGGGATTCTCCAGGCAAAAACACTGGAGTGGGTTGCCATTTCCTTTTCCAATGTATGAAAGTGAAAAGGGAAAGTGAAGTCACTCAGTCGTTTCTGACTCTTTGTGACCCCATGGACTACAGCCTACCAGGTTCTTCTGCCCTTGGGATTTTCCAGGCAAGGATCTAGTTAAGTGTAAATAAAATAATTTTTAGGATACAATCATTTAAGATAGAAATAAATGTTAGTGATAGTGTGGCATGAGATCGGTCACCAGAGGTGGGATAGTAGCACACCAGGCAGTTTGTGTGATTACTTCTCTTTGCTTCTTATCAAATGAAGCTGACCCTAACCATTCAGAGAAATCTGCAAGGTCTTTCGGGCAGATGATGACAGGAGATGGTTTTTTAAGTGCTGAAAATTCTTTGATTTTCTTTCCACTGTTAGGGCTTTACCCCTCCTTGCTTGGTTCTCAGAGAGTTGTTCAGATTTTTCTTTATGGCTTTCTTGTTGCATTTCTTTCATCAGAATTTTCCCTAGCCTTATTATGTTGCTCACTGACTTAGAAGAGCACAATTTTAACATAGTGTATCTCTCTGAAACACATGCTCACACTCACGCACTCACAGGAATATCCCCTTGGTTGCTTGGTTGTCAGAATTCATTTATCCTCCAGGGTGATTATTGAGTTAAGGGGAGGTGGGTCTGGGTGCTCTGATTCTCTCTGAATTAGGCTTAAACTATTTGTGATGAACTCAACAATACACATTTGCTTCAGGCTTTACAGTTAAAAAAAAAAACTTTTTGGAAATGGTCACATTTGATTCTCATAACAATCCTATAAAGCACTATTATTATTATTCACTCTTTATCTAATGAGGAAACTGAGTCTCCGATATTAAATAATGCAGCCCAATTTTACCACTGAAGAGAGTAGAGCTGAGAGTTTCCAGACCTAAACTTTTTTTTCCCAACTTACTTTCAGTCTATTACTAAAACCAGAATCAAGGCAAAAAATCAAGATGGTTAGCAGTTTTGTTTGTTTTTTCCTTTTCTCTCTCTTTCTCTTTATGTTTCACCCTCTCTCCTTAGTTGCTTAAAAGAACAAGTTTGAACAACACTTAGCCACATGTTAATGCCTTTTGCTTGAGTATTTTAGACCTTGTGGGAGGCAGAATTCTGTATCCTATAGTTTCCATTCTCTAGTTTTCCAATCAAATAGTTGACTACATACTGCTAGACAGGGGCTCTGCTGATGTAATTAAGGTTACTAATCAGTAGACTTTGAAGTAGGGAGATTACCTTGGTTTTTGTGAGCCCATTTGACACCTGAGTCCTTTGGAAGTCAGAGAGGACATAGAAGAGAAAGCCAGAGGAATTCAAAGTGTGTTGACTCCTATGTTGCTGCTGGCTTCAAGGTGGAGGAGGCTGTGTGGGAAGTCAGATGAGCCCTGCCAAAACCCAGCAAGTTTGATATAGGATGCTGAACCCCATATGAGAATTTCAGCCCTGCCTGGTCATTGTTGTTCATTCACTTAGTCATGTCCCACCCTTTGCAACGCCACGGACTGAAGCATGCCAGGCTTCCCTGTCCTTTGCTGTCTCCTAGAGTTCACTCAAATTCATGTCCATTGAGTTGGTGATGCCATCCAACCATCTCATCCTCTATCACCCCCTTCTCCTCCTGCTCTCCATCATTCCCAGCATCAGGGTCTTTTCCAATGAATTTGATACCTTGGTTTTAGCCTCACCAGACTCTGGACAGAGAATCCAGCCACCCCTTTGGCCTATAGAATTACAAGGTCAAAACCGAGCATTGCTTTAAAACATTAAATATGTGATAATTTGTTATGTAACCATAGATAACTAACACATTGTACTTTTGAAGTCTATATAATTCAAAAGAGAATATGTGGTATTTTTATCTGCAGCATTCTTGGTCCCACTGGACCCTGAGATGGCAGAGTGGTAACAATTTCCATTCATCATTGTCAAAAAACACATGGTTCCAGGGGATTCTAAATGACTTCTGCACATCTCATCAAGGGTACTTTGCTACTGCCTAAGCATCCATAACTGTTGAGGTCCTTTAATGGACTGGAACCTGGTGGTCTAGAGTCAATAATAAGAAGGTAAAGGAGAGAAAGAGGCTGATATTCCTTGGTTTATGCAGAAAGCCAATAAAGCCCCTGACACAGGACTTGCTCTGTTCATGGAGGCCTCAGGTGCCCTCTTAGTGGGGTGAAGACACAGAGCGCCTTCTCAAGAGGGTCTTAGAAGCCCAGGCAGGAAAGTGAACTCAGAGACCCTCTGCGCTCCAAAGAAATAGCCTGAGAGAGAGAGAGAGAGAGAGAGAGAGAGAGAGAGAGAGAGAGAGAGAGAGAGAGAGAGAGAAAGACACGGGGACTAGAGCTCTGATGGGGCGAAGGTGTTTTAATCAACATGGTGTGGGCATATATACTGTCTTACAAGGTAGTTACTCTCAGCAAAGATAAAGATTAAAATTCCAGACTTACAAAACATAGGAGATCCATATTAAAGAGAGAGAGAGTTGTAAACAATCACTTTTACCATATGGTTCACAAGAAGGAAGAGGGTACTTATCACTGTATAGAAAGACTAATGAAGGAAATGCCTGGATTCCTCAGCCCCCCGGGAGAAGCTTGCCTTTCCTCTTAATTCCTGAGTATTCAGGAATTAATAAGGAGCAGAGAATTCCTGACAGATCCAAAACAGCACACAGGAAGCCTCCTGTTAAATGCTTCCTGACAAATAACATTGCTCTATCTTGTGAATAAAAGGAATCTGAATCTCTTCAGGAGGTTGTGCATATGGGTGATTCCAGTAGTGATAATGTTATCTGCCAAGATGCCTACATGCATTCCATCTACCTACTGGCCAAGGCCACATGATTCTCACCATAGGAACTCTGAGATCTTTTTCCCTTTTGTATGATTCTAATTGAGCTCTTGGCAGTTGACAAATCCCTGCCTCCTTCACAGGGTTAGAAAAAAACACAACCAGAACCTAAGCCCCGTCCATTGGGCATTTTGTGTGGACCATGTGTTCTCTTCCCAGATTTTATAAACTGAACTGTGTCCCTCAGAAATTCAACTGTGTCCCCCCTAAATCCTGTTACCTCAGAATGTGACCTTGTTTGAAACAGGGTCATTGAAGTGGTAATAACTTAAAGTGAGATCATGTTGGAAAAGTGTGGACCATCCTCAGGCCAATTGTCCTGGTATCCTCATTAAAAGGAAAAAATTAGAAACAGATACACACACACAGGAAGAATGCCATGTGGAAATAAAGACAGAGATTGTATTTTGCAAATACATTTTTAGAGCAGTTTTAGGTTCACAGCAAAAAGGATAGGAAGGTACATAGATTTTTGGCAGCAGAAATCAAAGAATATCAAGCATGCCAGAAAGCCACCAAAAGCTAGAAGAGAAACCTGGAACCTCACTGTCCTTAGAAGGAACCAACTCTGCCAACACCCTAATCATTGACAACAGCAGATCTTCCAGAACTGAGACTATATATTCCTTTTCTGTAAGCTACTTAGTTTGTGGTACTTTGTTATGGGAGCCCTAGCAAATCAATATATCAGGTGATATAGAAACTATCTCCAGACCAGCCTTACTTATAGCTAAAGAGGGGAGAGTAATATGTCCCACAGGCTTGTGTCAATCTAGTTGTAATTTTGACATTAATGGCAAAACTTTTCTGATACTACCAAGAAGTTAAGCAATCTGGTGTCATCTCTAAACCTTTTACAGATTAGAGATTCCGTCTCTAAACTTGCCCATGTGATCCTATATTCATCAGATACCCTGAAGCACCACATGGAGGTCACAGCACCAAAGATAAACACATGATTCATTGATTTGAGATAGGCCAAATGCTGAGATCCCCTTCACAGGTCACAGTTTTTTCATGGTGAAGAGGCTTGCACAACTCAATAAAGCTATGAGACATACTATGCAGGGCCACCCAGGATGTACAGGTCGTAGTGGAGAGTTCTGAGAAAATGTGGTCCATTGGAGGAGGGAATAACAAACCACTTTAGTATTCTTGCCATGAGAACCCCATGAACATGAACAGTATGAAAAAGCAAGAAGATGTGACACCAGAAGATGAGTGCCCCAGGTTGGAAGATGTCCAATATGCTACTTGGGAAGAGCAGAGGGCAATTATTAATAGTTTCAGGAAAGATGAAGTGGCTGAACCAAAGCAGAAACGATGCCCAGTTGTGGATGTACCTGGTCGTGAAAGCAAAGTCCAATGCTGTAAAGAATAACGCTGCATAGAAACCTGGAATGTTAGGTCCATGAATCAAGGTAAATTGGAGGAGGTCAAGCAGGAGATGGCAAGAGTGAACACCGATATCTTTGGAATCAGTGAACTAAAATGGACAGGAAAGTGCAAAGATTTAAATCAGGTGACCAATATATCTACTACTGTAGGCAAGAATCCCTTAGGAAACATGGAATAGCCCTCAATAATCAACAAAAGAGTCCAAAATGCAGTAGCTGGGTGCAGTTTCAAAAATGACAGAATGATCTCAGTTCATTTCCCAGACAAGCCACAACATCCAAGTCTATGCCCAAACCACTAACACCGAAGTAGCTTAAGTTAACCAGTTCTGTGAAGACCTGCAAGACCTTCTAGAACTAACAGCAAAAACAATGTTCTTTTCATCACAGGGGATTGGAATGAAAAAGTAGGAAGTCAAGAGATATCTGGAGTATCAATCAAATTTGGCCTTGGAGTACAAAATAAGCAGGTCAAAGGCTAACAGAGTTTTGTCAAGAGAATGTATTGGCCATAGCAAACACCTTGAAGGTGACATGGCAAACACAGTGGAGGTGACAAATAGATTGAAGGGATTAGATCTGGTAGACAGAGCGCCTGAAGAACTACGGACAGAGGTTCATGAAATATACATGAGGCAGTGACCAAAACCGTCTCAAAGGGAAAAAAAAGCAAGAAGGCAAAGTGGTTGTCTGAGGAAGCTTTACAAACAGCTGAGGAAAGAGAAGGGAAAAGCAAGGGAGAAAGAAAAAGATATACCCAACTGAATGCAGAGTTCCAGAGAATAGCAAGGAGAGGTGAGGAGGCCTTCTTCAAGAAACAATGCAAAGAAGTAGAGGAAAATAATAGAATGGAGAAGGCTAGAGATCTCTTCAAGAAAATTGGAGCTACAAAGGGAACATTTCATGCAAAGATGGGCATGATAAAGAACAGAAACAGTAAGGACCTAACAGAGACAGAAGAGATTAAAAAGAGGTGGCAGGAATAAACAGAAGAACTCTATAAAAAGGGTCATAAGACTGGGGTAACCACAGTAGTGTGGTCACTCACCTAGAGCCAGACATTCTAGGGTGTGAAGTCAAGTGGGCCTTAGAAAGTATTATAATAAACAAAGGTAGTGGAGGTGATGGAATTCCAGTTGAGCTATTTCAAATCCTAAAAGATGATGCTGTGAAAGTGCTGCACTCAATATGTCAGCAAATTTGGAAAACTCAACAGTGGCCACAGAACTAGAAAAGGTCAGTTTTCACTGCAATCCCAAAGAAGGGCAGTGCCAAACAATGTTCTGTCTACCCAATAATTGTGCTCATTTCTCAAGCTAGTAAGGTTATGCCCCAAATCCTTGAAGCTAGGCTTTAACAGTTCATGAATTGAGAACTTCCTGGTATACAAGCTGGGTTTAGAAAAGGCAGAGGAGCTAGAGATTAAATTGCTAACATTCACTGGATCATAGAGAAAGCAAGGGAATTCCAGAAAAAACATTCACTTCTGCTTCATTGACTACACTAAAGCATTTGACTGTGTGCATCACAACAAACTGGAAAATTCTTCAAGAGATGGGATTATCATGCCACCCTACCTGTCTCCTGAGAAACCTGTAAGTGGATCAAGAAGCAACAGTTAGAACCTTACATCGAACAATGAAATGATTTAAAATTGGGAAAGGTGTAGGTCAAGGTTGTATATTGTCACCCTGTTTACTTAACTTAGATGCAAAGTACATCATTCAAAATGTTGGGCTGGATTATCATAAACTGGAATCAAAATTGCCAGTAGAAATATCAGCAAACTCAGATATGCAGGTGACACCATTCTAATGTCAGAGAGTAAATAGGACCTAAAAAGCCTCTTGATTAAGTGAAAGAGAAGAATGAAAAGAGCTGACTTGAAACTCAACGTTCAAAAAAATAAGATTATGGCATCCAGTCCCATCATTTCATGGCAAATAAAAGGGGAGAAAATGGAAGCAGTGACAGATTTTATTTTCCTGAGCTCCAAAATCCTTGCAGACAGTAACTGCAGCCATGAAATTAAAAGATGCTTGCTCCTTGGAAGGAAAGCTATGACAAACCTAGACAGTGTATTAAAAAGCAGAGATATCACTTTGCTGACCAAGGTCCATATAATCAAAGCTATGTTTTTTTTTTTTTTCCAGTATCCATGTATGGATGTGAGTTGAACCATAAAGAAGGCTGAGTGCTGAAAAACTGATGCTTTTGAATTGTGCTAGAGAAGATTCTTGAGAGTCTCTTGGACTGCAAGATGATGAATCCAGTCAATCCTAAAGGAAATTCACCCTGAATATTCGTTGGAGGGATTAATGCTGAAGCTCCAATATGTTGGCCACCTGATGTAAAGAGCCAACTCATTGGAAAATAACCTGATGCTGCCAAAGATTGAAGGCAAAAGAAGAGGGCAGCAGAGGATGAGATGGTTAGATAGCATCACTGACTCAATGGACATGAATTTGAGCAAACTCTAGGAGATAGTAAAAGACAGTGAAGCCTGATTTTCTGTAGTCCATGGGGTCACAAAGAGCCAGACACAACTTAATGACTGAATATCAAGAAATGCTGAGAAATATTTGATTGCTTATCATAAAGAAGTATTAAATAAGATCACCAAAAGTGTTTCCAAAGACATGCTTTAGTTTCATGAACAAGCAATGGGAGGGAGTCTCAAAAGGGAGGGGATATATGTATACCTATGGCTGATTCATGTTGAGGTTTGACAGAAAACAGCAAAATTCTGTAAAGCAATTATCCTTCAATAAAAAATAAATAAATTTTTAAAAATGCTTTGGGTTCTGAAGTTAACAAAATCAACTTATTGTTCCTTCACATGAATATGAACATTTAGAGTAGGGAAAACACTCAGGACTAAGCTTTTACTAATTCTAACAGCATTTTGTACCCAAGACAGAAAAGGTTGAGTATTGTGAAAGCATTTGTCTGTAAAACATTGCATAAATTTAGGAACAAAATGTTGTTTTTCTTATCTATGTATTTAGTAACACTAAAAGTTAATGTTTGGTGACAGAGAGAAAAAAGGAAAAATATAATTTGGGGAACATGTATTTCTGGTCCAGTTTCTGACACTAGGGGCCATGATCATAACCTGCCTGGGTCCTGTATCCTCTGCCTGGTTCTTCATCTGTGATATGGACATGGGTGGGCTGCCACTATATTCTTTCCCAGAAGGTTATCATGAGATAACTCTGGAAGTTCGTTAAGTTCTATGAAAAATATATATATTTTCCCAAAGAAATGTGAAAACTATTGATACTGATATATGTGTGTGAAAACTCATCTGTCACTGTGATTTCTACATTACCTGTTTACTGGAATCGTTTCTATCAAGATTTGGTTAAAAAGAGGAAAGTGCTCAGGATGCAGGATAAGGGGAAGCAGTGGGTGTGATCTGTGTTAGTTCACCAAGATGGGAGGGGGACCAGGAGAAACAGCTCAACCGTTACAAGATCTCCATTTAGTGCTAATATTGATATTATCAATACATATGACATTTTGCAAAAATGCTGAGGCTGGGATGATTTTATGTATGTATGTATATGCATATACATGTACCTATGTACACACACACACACACACACACACACACACATTTTGAAGCTTCCTAGAAAGAAGTTTTATATAATAAGTACTTTATATACAATCTGAGCTATCAGGGAAGCCCATATAAATACATGTATGTTTATATACATGAAAATGTTAGTCACTCAGTCATGTCCAATTCTTTGTGACCCCATGGACTGTAGCCCGCCAGGCTCCTCTGACCACTTTATATAAAGACTAAAGCAATATGGGAAGGAAATACATGTGAATTTCCAGTTTGGAAAGATCTGTCTTGCAATCTTCATCATTAAATTGATTAAATTGTGTTAAGAGATTCAGAGCTTTAATAAACCCCCAAATACAGGGTTGTAATAAGAAATGCAAGTGGGATAACTGGGGCAGATTGATCCAAAACAGCTCATTATAAAATCTGACTCATTCTTTCAGATTTTTTTCTCTGGAGTGTTTCTGACCTCTCACTCCCCATTCTGATGCCCCCTGAGCAGAATTGATTCATTTCATGACCCTAAACTTATCACATGGTATTCGTTCAGAACTCGCTTTCTGTTTCTCTCACACAGCAAGAGGTAGAAAAGACCTTGGCAGGAACACATCCTTCTTCCTGCTCAGCACCAAGCAGAATGTAGGCAATGAGCCTATTTGATTCTGTTTAATACTTTGTGTTTACTCAAAACACTGACCTGTGCCTGTCTTCAATCAAGTTTTCACTTCTACCTGTAGTCACTGGTCCTGCCTTCATTTCTCTGCCTTTTTCTGAGTTGAACTATTTATTATCCAGATCCTTGAGTAAGGCCTGGCAGTCAGTGTCTATAACAATATGCTGATTGAGTAAATGAATTTCTACACAATTTGATGCTGTACTGTGTCTAGAAGTTCAGTTCTGTAATCAGAATTTTATTGAACCCTATGTTGGCCACTTATTAGTTTTGTGATTACAGGTAAATCCCACAATGTCTGTGAGGCTCATCTGTAATACGGAGGTAGCAGTACTTAGCTTACAGGGTAAGTTCAAGACTGAATCTTATATATAAGGTTATCCTTACGGATTTTGTATTGTCTTTTTAAGTTTGTGTCCAATAATTATAGGAATCATCTTTATTCACATTTATATCTTCAGAACCTAGTGCAAAGTGCCCTGCTTTAGCAGTACATAATTTAATGTGGATAAATGGTAGGATCATGGCAGGACACTGGAATTTTTGCAAAGATTTTTTTGAGCAGTTTTAGGTTCACAGCAAAATGGAAAGAAATATACAGATTTTTTTCTTTTTTTTCTGTTTTGTATTTTTTTTCTTTTTTAAAAATTAGTTTATTTATTTAATTGGAGGCTAATTACTCTACAATATTATAGTTTTTGCCATACATTGACATGAATCCCAGGGATGGCAGAGCCTGGTGGGCTGCCATCTATGGGGTCGCACAGAGTCGGACACGACTGAAGCGACTGAGCAGCAGCAGCAGACATGAATCAGCCATGGGTGCCCATGTGTCCCGCATTCTGAATCCCCCTTCCACCTCCCTCCCCACCCCATCCCTCAGGATTGTCCCAGTTCACCGGCTTTAAGTGCCCTGTTTCATGCATCGAACTTCATGTGTTTCAGTGGTATTCTCTCAGATCATCCCACCCTCTCCTCCCACAGAATTCAGAAGTACTCTTCATATCTGTGCCTCTTTTGCTGTCTAACATATAGGGTTGTCATTACCATCTTTCTAAATTCTATATATATGCATTAATATACTATATTGGTGTTTTTCTTTCTGACTTACTTCACTCTGTATAATAGGCTTCAGTTTCATCCACCTTATTAGAACTAATTCAAATGCATTCCTTTTTATAGCTAAGTAATATTCTGTTGTGCATATGTACCACAGCTTTCGTATCCATTCATCTGCTGATGGACATCTAGGTTGCTTCCATGTCCTAGCTATTGTAAACAGTGCTGTGATGAACATTGGGGTACACATGTCTCACACAATTATGGTTTCCTTGGTATCTATACCCAGCAGTGGGATTGCTGGGTCATAAGCCAGTTCTATTTCCAGTTTTTTTTAAGAATCTCCACACTGTTCTCCATAGTGGTTGTATTAGTTTGTATTCCCACCAACAGTATAAGAGGGTTCCCTTTTCTCCACACTGTCTCCAGCACTTATTTTTTGTAGACTTTTTGATAGCAGCCATTCTGACCAGTGTGAGATGGTACTTCATTGTGGTTTTCATTTGCATTTCTCTGATAATGAGTGATGTTGAGCATCTTTTCATGTGTTTGTTAGCCCTCTGTATGTCTTCTTTGGAGAAATGTCTGTTTAGTTCTTTGGTCCATTTTTTGATTGGGTCGTTTATTTTTCTGGTATTGAGCTGCGTGAGCTGCTTGTATATTTTTGAGATTAGTTCTCTGTCAGTTGCTTCATTTGCTATTATTTTCTTCCATTCTGAAGGCTGTCTCTTCACCTTGCTTAAGAAGGCAATGGCAACCCACTCCGGTACTCTTGCCTGGCAAATCCCATGGAAGGAGGAGCCTGGTAGGCTGCAGTCCATGGGGTTGCTAGGAGTCGGACACGACTGAGCGACTTCACTTTCACTTTTCACTTTCATGCATTGGAGAGGGAAATGGCAGCCCACTCCAGTGTTCTTGTCTGGAGAATCCCAGGGATGGGGAGCCTGGTGGGCTGCCTTCTATGGGGTCGCACAGAGTAGGACACGACTGAAGTGACTTAGCAACAGCAGCAGCAGCATGGTTTCCTTCATTGTGCAAAAGCTTTTAAGTTTAATTAGGCCCTATTTGTTTACTTTTCCTTTTATTTTCATTACTCTGGGAGGTGAGTCATAGAGGATCTTGCTGTGATTTATGTCAGAGAGTGTTTTGCCTATGTTTTCCTCTACGAGTTTTATAATTTCTGGTCTTACATTTAGATATTTAATCAATTTTGAGTTTATTTTTGTGTACGGTGTTAGAAAGTGTTCTTGTTTCATTCTTTTACAAGTGGTTGACCAGTTTTCCCAGCACCAGTTTTTAAAGAGATTGTGTTTTCTCCATTGTATATTCTTGCCTCCTTTGTCAAAGATAAGGTGTCCATAGGTGCATGGATTTATCTCTGGGCTTTCTATTTTGTTCCATTGATCTATATTTCTGCCTTTATGCCAATGCCATACTGTCTTGATGACTATAGCTTTGTAGTATAGTCTTAAATCTGTCAGGTTGATTCCTCCAGTTCCATTCTTCTTTCTCAAGATTTCTTTGGCTATTTGAGGTTTTTTGTGTTTCCACACAAATAGTGAAATTATTTGTTCCAGTTCTATGAAAAAATACTGTTGTTGGCTTAATATGGATTGCTTTGAATCTATAGATTGCTTTGGGTAGAATATTCATTTTCACTATATTGATTCTTCTAATCCACAAACATGGTATATTTCTCCATCTATTTGTGTCATTTTTGTTTTCTTTAATCGGTGTGTTATAGTTTTCTATATGTAGGTCTTTTGCTTCTTTAGGTAGATATATTCCTAAGTATTTTATTCTTTTTGTTGCAATGGTGAATGGAATTGTTTCCTTAATTTCTCTTTCTGTTTTGTCATTGATAATGTATAAGAATGCAAGGGATTTCTGTTTGTTAATTTTATATCTTGCAACTTTGCTGTATTCATTGATTAGCTCTAGTAATTTTTTGGTGCTGTCTTTAGGGCTTTCTATGTAGAGGATCATGTCATCTGCAAATAATGAGAGTTTTACTTCTTCTTTTCCAGTCTGGATTCCTTTTATTGCTTTTCCTTCTCTGATTGCCATGGCTAAAACTTCCAAAACTATGTTGAATAGTATTGGTGAGAGTGGGCACCCTTGTCTTGTTTCTGACTTTAAGGGAAATGCTTTCCATTTTTCACCATTGAGGATCATATTTCCAGTGGGTTTATAATATATGGCTTTCATTATGTTGAGGTATGTTCCTTCTATGCCTGCTCTGGAGGGTTTTTATCATAAATGGATGTTGAATTTTGTCAAAGGCTTTCTCTGCATCTACCATATGAGATAATCATATGTTTTTTATCTTTCAATTTGTTAATGTGGTGTATCACATTGATTGATTTGCGAATATTGAAGAATCCTTGCATCCCTGGGATAAAGCCCACTTGGTCATGATGTATGATCTTTTTAATATTTTGTTGGATTCTGTTTGCTAGAATTTTGTTAAGGATTTTTGCATCTATGTTCATCAGTGATATTGGCCTGTAGTTTTCCTTTTTTGTGTGTGGCATCTTTGTCTGGTTTTGATATTAGGGTGATGGTGGCCTCATAGAATGAGTTTGGCAGTTTACCTTCCTCTGCAATTTTCTGGAAGAGTTTAAGTAGGATATGTGTTAGCTCTTCTCTAAATTTTTGGTAGAATTCACCTGTGAAGCCATCAGGTCCTGGGCGTTTGTTTGTTGGAAGATTTTTGATTACAGTTTCTATTTCCATGATTGTGATGGGTCTGTTAAGAATTTCTATTTCTTCCTGGCTCAGTTTTGGAAGATTATATTGTTCTAAGAATATATCCTTTTCTTCCAAGTTGTCCATTTTATTGTCATATAGTTGCTGATAGTAGTCTCTTATGATCCTTTGTATTTCTGTGTTGTCTGTTGTGATTTCTCCATTTTCATTTCTGATTTTGTTGATTTGATTCTCCGTTTTTTTTCTTAATGAATCTGGCTAATGGTTTGTCTATTTTATTTATTTTCTCAAAGAACCAGCTTTTAGTTTTGTTGGGTTTTGCTATCATCTCCTTTGTTTCTTTGTCATTTATTTCTGCCCTAATTTTTATAATTTCTTTCCTTCTACTAACCCTGGGGTTCTTCATTTCTTCTTTTTCTAGTTGCTTTAGATGTAAAGTTAGGTTATTTATTTGATTTTTCTCTTATTTCTTGAGCTAACTAGTATTGCTATAAACCTTCTCCTTAGCACTGCTTTAACTGAATCCCATAGGTTTTGTCGTGCTTTCATTTTCATTTGTTTCTATGCATATTTTGATTTCTTCCATGATTTGTTGGTTATTCAGAAGTGTGTTGTTTGCATTTTTAATCATTTTTTTTTAGTTTGTATAGTTTTTTCTTTTTTACCCCTGTAGTTGACATCTAATCTTACAGCATTGTGATCAGAAAAGATGCTTGAAATGATTTAAATTTTTTTTAATTGACCAAGGCTAGATTTATGGCCCATGATGTGATCTATCCTGGAGAATGTTCCATGTGCACTTGACAAAAAGGTGAAATTCCTTGTATGGGGGTGAAATATATTAAGATATCAATTAGGTCTAACTGGTCTATTGTATTATTTAAAATTTGTGTTTCCTTGCTAATTTCTGTTTGGTTGATATATCCATAGGTGTGAGCTGGATATTAAAGTCTCCTACTATTATTGTGTTACTGTTAATTTCCCCTTTCATACTTGTCAGCATTTGCCTTGTGTATTGCAGTGCTCCTATGTTGGGTGAATATATATAATTGTTATATTTTATTATTGGATTGATCTGTTGACTATTATGTAGTGTACTTCTTTGTCTCTTTTCACAGACTTTATTTCAAAGTCTATTTGATCTGATGTGAGTATTTCTACTACTGCTTTCTTTTGGTCTTTATTTGTGTGGAATATCTTTTTCCAGCCCTTCACTTTCAGTCTGTATGTGTCCCTTGTTTTGAGGTGGGTCTCTTGTAGATAGCATATATAGGGGTCTTGTTTTAGTGTCAATTCAGCCAGTCTTTATCTTTTGGTTGGGGGGGGGCATTCAACCCACTTACATTTAAGGTAATTATTGATAAATATGATTCCATTGCCATTTACTTTGTTGTTTTGGGTTCAAGTTTATACACCTTTTCTGTGTTTCCTGTCTAAAGATCCTTTAGCATTTGTTGAAGAGCTGGTTTGGTGGTGCTGAATTCTCTCAGGTTTTGCTTGTCTGTAAAGCTTTTGATTTCTCCTTTATATTTGAAGGAGATCTTTGCTGGGTATAGTATTCTGGGTTGTAGGTTTTCCTCTTTCATCACTTTAAGTATGTCCTGCTATTCCCTTCTGGCCTGAAGAGTTTCTATTGAAAGATCAGCTGTTATCCTTATGGGGATCCCTTGTATGTTATTTGTTGCTTTTCCCTTGCTGCTTTTAATATGTGCTCTTTGTGGTTGATCTTCATTAATTTCATTAATATGTACCTTGGGGTGTTTTGCCTTGGGTTTATCCTATTTGGGACTCTCTGGATTTCTTGGGCTTGGGTAACTATTTCCTTCCCCATTTTAGGGAATTTTTCAACTATTATCTCCTCAAGCATTTTCTCATAGCCTTTCTTTTTGTCTTCTTCTTTTGGGACTCCTATGATTCAAATGTTGGGGTGTTTAACATTGTCCCAGATGTGTGAAACAAAGATTTTCAATGTGCCCCTTACCCCAAAATGTAGCACCTCCCCTGTTATTAATATCCTCCCCATTGATGAAGCCACACACATCACATCACAATATGGGTTTAAATAAAAATATAATTGGAGATAGAGAAAGAGTGTGCCATGCATGAAGGTTGCTTCTGAACTCAGGTCCTTGAGAAAGCATTTGGATCTACAGATTTATTCAAATAAGAAGCAAGCATCAGGGAGATACTCTAAGGTATTTTCTGCCAGGACATGAACTCTTGAAATTGGGTGAATATTTCATGTCTCTGCCTTCAACCAGGCCACACTGACTTCCAGATACCAATGAGAC
Organism: Capricornis sumatraensis; assembly: GCF_032405125.1. Classification (NCBI taxonomy): domain Eukaryota; kingdom Metazoa; phylum Chordata; class Mammalia; order Artiodactyla; family Bovidae; genus Capricornis; species Capricornis sumatraensis. Next base: position 11,476,542 of record NC_091079.1, read on the forward strand.
AATGTGCCTAATGTCCATAACTGTCTCACCTGAGATAAACTTTCTTCCTCTCAGGGAAAAAGGCAGCAGCAGTCTGTGAAACTGTTTCTTGAAAATCACATATGGGCTTTGCTCTTTGGGCCAGTTCAGCGATCCTCAAAATTTACTGAATTCTTGAAAAGAATGCTTCCTGAAGACAATTTTACTTTGCTATAATATTGAAAATAGCTTATGAAATTCTCAAAAGCATAAACAACATTTTCATATAATTATAAAATAACATATATACTGTGTCTGAAAGTCAGAAAACATCAAAGAGCTGAGAAGATAACACAAATTGAGTATAAATATGCTGAATTTTTGAATGTACATACACACATATCTTTGTATATATATATACATATATCTGTGTAAAAGTGAAAGTCACTCAGTCGTGTCCAACTTTTTGAGACTTCATGAACTGTAGCATGTAAGGTTCCTCTGTCCATAGAATTCTCCAGACCAAAATGCTGGAATGAATAGCCATTCCCTTCTCCAGGGGATCTTCCCAATCCAGAGATCAAACCCAGGTCTCCTGCATTGCTGGTAGATTCTTTACAGTCTGAGCCACCTATAGAGTTTTTGTAAGTATTCACTTAATTCTCATAACACCTTAATGAGTTAAGCACCCTTACTTTCCATTTCACAAATGAGGAAAATGAGACTTAGAGAGATTAAATGACTTGACTTAATTCATAAAGAAAATAGTAAAACCTGAATTTTAACTCAGGCACTGCAACTTACATCTCTGTTCTTCAATTTCTGCTGTGTGTGTGGGCACAGATATGTATGAGGAAATTTAGGGTCATATTGTATATACTCTATGGAAACCTGTTTTTAAATTGATTATAAATATTTAGCTTCAATTGAAGAAAGTAGGAAAAACTACTTAGACCATTCACATATGACCTGAACCAAATCCCTTATGATTATACGGAGCAAGTGACAAATAGATTCAAGGGATTAGGTCTGATAGACAGAGTGCCTGAAGAACAATGGACGGAGGTTCATGACATTGTACAGGAGAAGTGATCAAGACCATCCCCAAGGAAAAAAATGCAAAAAGGCAAAATGGTTGTCTGAGGAGGCCTTATAAATAGCTGAGGAAAGAAGAGAAGCAAAAGGCAAAGGAAAAAAGGAAAGATATATCCATTTGAATGCAGAGTTCAAAAGAATAGCAAGAAGAGATAAGAAAGCCTTCCTCAGTAACCAATGCATAGAAATAGAGGAAAACAATAGAATGAGAAAGACTAGAGATCTCTTCAAGAAAACTAGAGATACCAAAGGAACATTTCACATAAAGATGGGCACAAAAAAGGACAGAAATGGTATGGACCTAACAGAAGCAGAAGACATTAAGAAGAGGTGGTAAGAATACACAGAAGAACTATAAGAAAAAGATCTTCATGACCCAGATAACCATGATGGTGTGATCACTCACATCCTTGAATGCGAAGTCAAGTGGGCCTTAGGAAGCATCACTACGAACAAAGATAGTGGAGGTGAAGGAATTTTAGTTGAGCTATTTCAAATCCTGGAAGATGATGCTGTGAAAGTGCTGCACTCAATATGCCAACAAATTTGGAAAACTCAGCAGTGGCCACAGGACTGGAAAAGGTCAGCTTTCATTCCAATTCCAAAGAAAGGCAATGCCAAAGAATGCTCAAACTAAAGCACAATTGCACTCATCTCACACACTAGGAAAGTAATGCTCAAAATTCTGCAAGCCAGACTTCAATAGTATGTGAATCGCAAACTTCCAGATGTTCCAGCTGCATTTAGAAAAGGCAGAGAAACCAGAGATCAAATTGTCAACATTTGTTGCATCATCGAAAAAGCAAGAGAATACCAGAAAAGCATCTATTTCTGCTTTATTGACTATACCAATGCTTTTGACTGTGTGGAAAACTGTGGAAAATTCTGAAAGAGATGGGAATACCAGACCACCTGACCTGCCTCCTAGGAAATCTGTATGCAGGTCAAGAAGCAACATTTAGAACTGCTCATGGAACGACAGACTGGTCCCAAATTGGGAAAGGAGTACGTCAAGGCTGTATATTGTCACCCTACTTATTCAACTTATATGCAGAGTACATCATGAGAAATGCTGGGCTGGATAAAGCACAAGCTGGAATCAAGATTTCCAGAAGAAATATTAATAACTTCAGATATGAAGATGACACCACAGTTATGGCAGAAAGAGAAGAAAAACTAAAGAGCCTCTTGATGAATGTGAAAGAGGAGAGTGAGAAAATTGGTTTAAAACTCAACATTCAGAAAATGAAGGTGATGGCATCCAGTCCAAACACTTCATGGCAAATAGATGGGCAAACAATGGAAACAGTGACTGATTATTTTCTTGGGCTCCAAAATCACTGCTGATGGTGACTGCAGCCATGAAATTAAGACACTTGCTCCTTCGAAGAAAATTTATGACCAAACTCAACAGCATATTAAAAAGCAGAGACATTACTTTGCCATCAAAGGTCCATCTAGTCAAAGCTATTTTTTTTCCAGTAGTTTTATATGGATGTGAGCGATGGACTATAAAGAAAGCTGAGTGCTGAAGAATTAATGCTTTTGATCTGTGGTGTAGAAGACTCTTGAGAGTCCCTTGAACTGCAAGGGGATCCAACCAGTCCATCCTAAGGAGATCAGTCCTGAGTGTTCATTGGAAGGACTGATACTGAAGCTGAAACTCCAATAATTTGGCCACCTGATGCATATAACTGACTCATTGGAAAAAACTCTGATGCTGGGAAAGATTGAAGGCAGGAGGAGAATGGGATGACAGAGGATGAGATGGTTGGATGGCATCACTGACTCTATGTACATGAGTTTGAGTAAGCTCTGGGAGTTGGTGTAGGACAGGGAAGCCTGGTGTACTACAGTCCATGGGGTCACAAAGAGTTAGACACAACTGAACGACTGAACTGACTGACTGATAAATATTTGTGATGTCATTAGTGTTTTTTATGATATAATTTTGGGATATGGCATAGTTATCCATTGTATAGCAGGATTTACTTAAAAAGACATCATTAGACATAAAGACATCCTTTGATAAATATCAAACTCATAAGCATAATGGGATCTACAGAATGCATTCCTAGAAGGAGATTCCTTGGTCAAATGATACGCAGATTATTAAGACTTTCAATACATATTAACCAGGGTGTTCCAAGAGTTGTTGCAATTTTCTCCTCTATAACAGAGGTCTGACAAACCAGTTTAGCCTAATGTCTGTATTTGCAAATAAGAGTTTATCAGAACACATCCATGCCCATTTGTCTGTGGTCACAATTGTGCTAGCAGAGCAGAGTTGGATAGTTGTGACAGAGATCATATAACTCACAAAGCTGGAAATATTTATTATATGACCTATTGCAGATTTATAACCTCCTCCCTGCATATTTGGAGAAGGCGATGGCACCCCACTCCAGTACTCTTGCCTGGAAAATCCTATGGACGAAGGAGCCTGGTGGGCTACAGTCCATGGGGTCGCGAAGAGTCGGACTTGACTGAGCGACTTCACTTTCACTTTTCACTTTCATGCATTAGAGAAGGAAATGGCAACCCACTCCAGTGTTCTTGCCTGGAGAATCCCAGGGATGGCAGAGCCTGGCAGGCTGCCCTCTATGGGGTCACACTGAGTCGGACATGACTGACACAACATAGCAGCAGCAGCAGCCCTGCATGTTAGATTTAAAAATATGTTTCTCTGTTTTTCTGCCCATCTTGGATATAAAAAGGCAGGTTGACATATATATACATGTATGTATATATGGTCATAAATTTGGTTTGGTAGACTAAATTACTATTTCAATGTAGAAAAGAAAATTTCTTACCTTTACTGTCCATTTGCCTGTCTTCTTTTCTGTCTATTATCCTTTTTTTTTTTTTTTTTTTGGTGTTTTTACTCTATCTGCCATTTTGTTTCTTGAGTTCTTTATAAGTTAAATATATTTGCAAATTTCCGTATATGTATATTTCACTTTGAGTCATTTATTTTTCATTCTTTACTATGTCTCTTGATATATAGAAGGTTTTGATTGTTTTATAATTAAGATGTGTCAGTATTTTTATTTAGGATTCTATCGTTCATTTATATTTTTTCCTTTTTTTAAAAAAAACTTATTTATATTAGTTGGAGGCTAATTACCTTACAATATTGTAGTAGGTTTTGCCATACCTTGATATGAGTCAGACATGGGTTTACATGTGTACCCATCCCAACCCCCCTCCAAATTCTACTTAGGAAATCCTGTTTTTCCTTTGTGCTCTTGCAGTTCACTTGTATTTTAACTTGGCTATTTTATAGTTTACTTATTTTTGTGTTCATTTATTACTATAACTTTAATTCATCTAAGCTATATTTTGAATGAGTCTTTAAGTGAGGAACTAGTTTAAACGTCTAGACAGGCAATTATCCACCGTTATTGACGAGTCTTTCTTTCCCTACTGATTCACAATTCCACTGTTATGATCTGCTAAATTCTGGTTCACATGAGTATCTATTTCTGACTTCTGTGATGGTCCACTCATTCTGTCTGTACTCATTTTATCCACTAAATTCATACTCAGTTATAATTGATGAACATAATGCCCTCATTAATTTTTAGAACTTTTTTACCTCTTCAATCCTGTTTATTCTTTCAATTGAATAAGAGTTTAAATGATTTTTTCAGTTTTTTTTTTTTTTTGGACTACAATTGCTTTACAGTGTTGTGGTGGTCTCTGTCATACATCAAAAGAATCATTCAAAATCATATATATAATTCCATTTTTAAAAAATTAATCAGAATTTAAGTTGAAATTCATTAGAACAATACATTAATTTGAGAGGGATTGAATCCTACCATATTAAATCTTTCCATTGAATCAGATTCTTTTATGTTTCTGAGAAATATTCAGTAGTTTAAACCATATAGATCCTGCACACACTTTGAATTGCTTATTCCTACATAAACCAAAACTTCTGTGCTAATAAACTTTCATGCATTACATTTTGTAATTGGATGCTGTTGGTATTTTAAAAAGCTATTATTTTTCTAACCAGTTACATCTGTGTTTGCTCTTAATAACATAAATTATTCCTCAATTGATTCATTTTAGTTTTCTAAGTGAAGAATCTTTTAACACATTATAGGTATAATTTAAGCTTTTTATCAGTCAGAAATTGCAGATAGTGTCAGACATGAGGAGTAACAGTAGGCATCTTGTCTGTGCCTCATTTCTCACTTTAAAGTAATTCCTTGAATTTTTCTTAGTTAAATATGAGGTGGGCTTCTGGGTTAAAATAATTTTTTTTTGTCATGTTAAGGATCTATCCTGTTATTCCTTTTTTATTATGGAATTGGTTATTAAAAAATTAGTAGTTATTGAAATTTAGCAAGTGGCTTTAGATATTCAGTTCAATTCAGTCACTCAGTCATGTCCGACTCTTTGGGACCCCATGAACCTCAGCACGCCAGGCCTCCCTGCCCATCACCAACTCCCGCAGTCCACACAAACCCATGTCCATTGAGTAGGTGATGCCATACAACCATCTCATCATCTATCTTTCCCTTCTCCTCCTGCCTTCAATCTTTCCCAACATCAGGGTCTTTCTTTTCAAAAGAGCTCTTCCCATCAGGTGGCCAAAGTATTGGCGTTTCAGCTTCAAAATTAGTCCTTCCAATTAACACTCAGGACTGATGTCCTTCAGGATGGACTGGTTGGATCTCCTTGCAGTCCAAGGGACTCTCAAGAGTCTTCTCCAACACCACACTTCAAAAGCATCAATTCTTCAGCACTCAGCTTTCTTTATAGTCCAACTCTCTCATCCATACATGACTACTGGAAAAACCACAACCTTGACTAGATGGAACTTCATTGGCAAAGTAATGTCTCTGCTTTTTAATATGCTGTCTCGGTTGGTCATAACTTTTCTTCCAAGGAGTAAGTATCTTTTAATTTCATGGCTGCAATCACCATCTGCAGTGATTTTGGAGTCCAGAAAAATGAAGTCTGACACTGTTTCCACTGTTTCCCCATCTATTTGCCATGAAGTGATGGGACCAGATGCCATAATCTTAATTTTCTGAATGTTGAGTTTTAAGCCAACTTTTTCACTCTCCTCTTTCACGTTCATCAAGAGGCTCTTTAGTTCTTTACTTTCTGCCATAAGCATGGTATCATCAAACTTACTGATAAATATTGTGGATCTAGTGACTTTTATAAGGTTGCCAGTTATGTTTTAAATTTGTTCCTATCTAGTGACTTCTTCTAACATTTTTAAAGTTTTGGAGGACTTTAAGAAGTATGCCCAATCAGAATATGATGAACTCTCCTGGGTCCGCAGCCTGAAAACGACAGTACCTGTATGCATGTATGCTTTTCTATATCACTTGTTTTCAGTAATAACTTCCTGCTCTCAAAGTCTCTGGAATCTGTAAGCGCAGACACACTCTGCTTTACTTCTCTAGGGGGTAAAACCTCTCATCTTCTGCAAGGTGAGTGAGGAGCAGTTGGTAGGCTCCAATAAGGAAGGGATTCTTTTGCTTTCAGCCTCATCCTCAGAGGCAGCAGGTACTGCCATTGACAGCCTCTGAGGGATTCTGTAGTGTACACTGGCTGGCTGTACCCACCTGTGGTTTCAGATTCAGTGCTTTGAATCTGTTCAGTCAATTACTACTGCTTTATCCATCTGCTTCTCTGTTTCCCAAGTTCTATTGCTCCTGCCCATCTCTGTGTCCTTTTATACCTTTAAAAGTCAGTTCTGGGAGGATTTTGTGAGTCAATGAAGTTACCTGCATTATTTAAAATTGTGGTTTTTGTTCTTTTTTCAAAACTTTTTGTATTAAAATTTCCGAGTCTATGAAAAGTTTCAAGAACATTTCCTTTAGATGTATCAATTATTATCAATTGCAGAGGTCATGATCCTTTTTTCCTAAAGGCTTTAGTATCTATTTCCTAGAAGCAGGACATTTTCTTACACAGTCATAATGCAATGATAACATTCAGGAAGTTTGGCACTGTTGCAACACTGATGCATTGTTATATCTAAAGGAGAGCCTGTATTCAAACTTGGCCAGTGTTCCTAGCAGTTTCCCTTTCAGAAACTCAGGTTTTTACACTGCATCTAGTTGTCCTGTTGTTTTTGTCTCCTTGATGTGAAACAGTTCCTTTCATTTGAAGAACTTCCTTGGTCTTTCTTCATCTTTCATAACACTGACCCTTTGAAGAGTGCCAGACAGTTGTTTGTACAGGTTAGCGCTTCTGGCAAGAATGCTTTGTAAGTGATATTGTATCCTTCTAGTTATAAAATTAAGTCAAATGTTGTCAATTTTTCCATTATCCCTGATGTTAAATTTGACCACTGTTACAGGCAGAATTGTATTCCTCCCCAACTCATATGTTTGGCCTTTAACCCCAATATATGATTGTATTGGAAAACTGGGTGTTAGGAGGTAATTCAGGTTAAATGAAATCAGATGAGGGGGGCCTGATTCTACAAGACTGTTGTTCTCATATGCAGAGGAAGGGATGCCAGAAGTATGTGTGCTTAGAGGGAAGACTGTGTGAGGACATGACAAGAAGGTCGGTGTCTGCAAGCCAAGGAGAGAAACCTGGTTATAAACACCCTCTGGCCTTTGACCTTGGACCTCCAGCCTCCAGGAATGTGAGAAAATACGTGTCTGTTTTTTAAGCCACATGGCCTATGGTATTCTGTTATATCAACACATACAAGTTAATAAAACTACTTAAGGTTCTGCCTGCAAGAATTCTCCATTTGAAAGGAAATTTTAATCTTCCTTTGTAATCAACAAGTTATATTTGAGGAGGTACTTTGAGGAGATATTTTGTACATATCTTAGTACTCATCAAAAGTTAACTAAAAGTTTGTTTCACTGACATTTTTCCTTGAACAGTTATTCACATAGTGGTTGCAAATGGTGATTTTATAACTCTATCATTCCCTCTACCTTTAGTAACTGGCAATCTTCTATTTATTTATTTATCTCACCTATTTATCCATTTATTCAGCATGGTCTCCTGGATATTTTATTTTAATCCACTAGGTAGTACATTTTACTGACCTTTTTATTTTGGGTGATGAAGATGTCCCAGATTCAGCCAGTGTTGCCTTCTTCAGGCTGACTTACTTTCTGGCACATGGTGTTCTTTCCTACTCCACCTCTTATGTCTTTCATACTTAGTACTGCAAGGACATCCAACCAGTCCATCCTAAAGGAAATCAGTCCTGAATATTCATTGGAAGGACTGATGCTGAAGCTGAAGCTCCAATACTTTGGTCACCTGATGTGAAGAAGTAACTCATTGGAGAAGACCTTGATGCTGGGGAAGACTGAAGATGGGAGGAAAGGGGATGACAGAAGATGAGATGGTTGGATGGCACCACCAACTCAATGGACATGAGTTTGGGGAAACTCTGGGAGTTGATGATGGACAGGGAGGCCTGGCATGCTGCAATCCATGGGGTCACAAAGAGTCAGACACAACTAAGTGACTGGAGTGATTGACTTCATACCTGGAACAGGCTGTTTCTCTAAGGAACTCATGTTTCTCTGACTGGGGCATAGGGATGGATGTTGCAGCTGAGCTGTCATTTTTCTATGCCATTTCAGAAGACAGCCAGGGCAAAAAGTTTGCAAGAATTACTTTGGAACAATATCTGAAATTCCTGTTTTTGTCTCATCTCCCTTTATTCCAATTCATTTTTAAAAGTTCCTTTCTGATTGCTTTTATTTGCCAGCAAACTAAAATATGATGTCAAATTCAGCTGAGGTCAAAGAGGTAAAATAAATAGTTGGAGTTTGAGGAAAAAGGAAATGTGAAATGTAATCACAGAGTAAGTGATTATAAGAATGTCATAGGATTATGAGGTATGCTTGAGGGCCCACTTAAGGTTTTCAGGAATAAAGCGGATCTAATCTGCACATTTCTGTTTCGTTGTTGTTGTTGTTGTTGTTGTCTTTTTTTTTTGCTGTTGTTGTTGTTTGTTTGTTTTGCTTTTGTTTTTTGGTGGGCCAAGGTCTATAGCTGCAGAACAAGCCAGAATTGAGCTTAATCAAGTTCAGATTTTGCTGAAACATATGATGAAATCAAAGCAGTTGAGACTAAATGCAAGAGAGGAATAAAATGATTATGGAGTCTAACTAGATAAGCAGGTGAGTGGGGAGGTGAGATAAGCAGGTGAGTGGGGAGATGAACAATGAAGAAGCTGCAGGGTAAAGGGATGGGACAGAGCCAGGATCAAAGAAAGTTGGCTGGAAATTTGAATGATGGTGATCAGAGATGCAGATCCTTGCAATGGGTGGTCAGGAAATGCTGCTAATGTCAGCACTGAAGTTTGATTAGGGGTACATGGTACAGTGGACCATGTGACAAGACACTGAAGGAAAAAATAAAGAAATGAGAGGCCAGGGTTTGGATGGGACTCTCTATGTTGATACTGAAGTGAGGAAGAATCACCATAGGAGTAGTGGTAATGTTGACTTGAAGCAGGATCCTATGGTCTTTGCACCCCACATCTCCCACCTGCCTTCTGTCTGTAGAAGAACTTTAGCCACATGATAAGCTTTATCAGAGAAGTGAGAAAATACAGAAGCAAAAGAAAACAGCTGAACAAGACCAAATAACACTATAGTCATTAAGTAAAGTCAAGGACTTTTAATTCCTTCTCAAGGGCTACAGGTGATATTTTGAGCCAAATGCTTTGAGCTGTCTTGTAGATACTGAAACCTCTACCAGGTAGAAGAAGTTAACTATGTGATGACCAGACTGTAGCCATGACATAATCTGCCACGATTCTGAGGACTGGCCTCAAAAAAAAAAAGAAAAAGGAAAAAAATCAACCCTGGAACTAAAGACTGACTGTACTTTAAACAATCAACACTGATTAGACCTCTGCATGACTGATTTTAAGATGACTGTCAGATGAGATCAGGTGCATTCAGGGTGGTATGGCCATAGACAGCTAATCAATGAATATAGCAAAGTTGCAGGATATAAAATTAATGCAGAAATCCCTTGCATTCCTATACACTAACAATGAGAAAACAGAAAGAGAAATTAAGGAAACAATTCCATTCACCATTGCAAAGAAAAGAATAAAATACTTAGGAATATATCAACCTAAAGAGACAAAAGATCTATCTATTGAAAACTATAAAACACTGATGAAAGAAATCAAAGAGGATGCAAATAGATGGAGAAATATACCATGTTCATGGATCAGAAGAATCAATACAGTGAAAATGAGTATACTACCCAAAGCAATCTATAGATTCAATGCAATCCCTATCAGCTACCAACGGTATTTTTCACAGAACTAGAACAAATAATTTCACTATTTGTATGGAAATATAAAACACCTTGAATAGCCAAAGAAATCTTGAGAAAGAAGAATGGAACTGGAGGAATCAACCTGCCTGACTTCAGGCAATACTACAAAGTTACAGTCATCAAGACAGTATGGTATTGGCACAAAGACAGAAATATAGATCAATGGAACAAAATAGAAAGCCCAGAGATAAATCCACACACCTATGGATACCTTATTTTTGACAAAGGAGGCAAGAATATGCAATGGAGAAATGACCATCTCTTTAAAAAAATGGTGCTGGGAAAACTGGTCAACCACTTGTAAAAGAATGAAACTAGAACACTTTCTAACATCATACACAAAAATAAACTCAAAATGGATTAAAGATCTAAACATAAGACCAGAAACTATAGAACTCCTAGAGGAGAACATAGGCAAAACACTCTCTGACATAAATCACAGCAGGATCCTCCATGACCGACCTCCCAGAGTAATGGAAATAAAAGCAAAAATAAACAAATGGGACCTAATTAAACTTAAAAGCTTTTGCACAATGAAGGAAACTATAAGCAAAATGAAAAGACAGCCTTCAGAATGGGAGAAAATAATAGCAAATGAAGCAACTGACAAAGAATTAATCTCAAAAATATACAAGCAACTCCTGCAGCACAATTCCAGAAAAATAAATGACCCAATCACAAAAATGGGCCAAAGAACTAAACAGACAGTTCTCCAAAGAAGACATATGGGTGGCTAACAAATGCATGAAAAGATGCTCAACATCACTCATTATCAGAGAAATGCAAATCAAAACCACAATGAGGTACCATCTCACACTGGTCAGAATGGCTGCTATCAAAAAATCTACAAACAATAAATGCTCGAGAGGGTGTGGAGCAAAGGGAACCCTCTTGCACTGTTGGTGGGAATGCAAACTAGTACAGCCACTATGGAGAAATGTGTGGAGATTCCTTAAAAAACTGGAAATAGAACTGCCATATGCCTAGCAATTCCACTGTTAGGTATAGATACCGAGGAAACCAGAATTGAAAGAGACAGGTGTACCCCAATGTTCATTGCAGCACTGTTTATAATAGCCAGGACATGGAAGCAACCTAGACATCCATCAGCAGATGAATGGATAAGAAAGCTGTGGTACATATACACAATGGAATATCACTCAGCCATTAAAAACAGTACATTTGAAACTGTTCTAATGAGGTGGATGAAACTGGAGCCTATTATACAGAGTGAAGTAAGCCAGAAAGAAAAACACCAATACAGTATATTAATGCATATATATGGAATTTAGAAAGATGGTAATGATAACCCTATATGCGAGATAGCAAAAGAGACACAGATGTATAGAACAGTCTTTTGGACTCTGTGGGAGAAGGCGAGGGTGGGATGATTTGAGAGAATAGCATTGAAACATGTATATTATCATATGTGAAACAGATTGCCAGTCCAGGTTTGATGCATGGGACAGGGTGCTCAGGGCTGGTGCACTGGGAGGACCCTGAGGGATGGGATGGGGAGAGAGGGGAGGGGGGTTCAGGATGGGAAACACATGTCAACCCATAGCTGATTCATGTCAATGTACAGCAAAAACCACTATAGTATTGTAAAGTAATTAGCCTCCAATTAAAAAAAAAAAAGATGACTGTCAGAGCTGACTGTGTTGTTTCTGCATTTAGCTTCCTCCCTCTGTCTATATACCCCTGAAATTCCCCTTTAAAAGCTCTTGCCCACTGATTATCAGGGAGATATTGGCCTTTGGACATGAGTCCACCTTCTCCCTCAATTGCCAGCCTCCAAAATAAAACAAGTTTTTCTTTCCACTGATCTTGTCTCTGGAGTATTGGCTTTCAAGCAGTGAGCCACCAGACATGACTTCAGTAACAACTAAGAAAGTCACAGGCAAGTCTGAGTCAGTCTCTTGTGGGGCCACTGCTCCTTTCTCCTCGGTCCTGAAGTAATGCTCAAAATTCTCCAAGCCAAGCTTCAGTGGTATGTGAACTGTGAACTTCTGGATGTTCAAGCTGGATTTAGAAAAGGCAGAGGAACCAGGGATCAAATTGCCAACATGCATTGGATCATTGAAAAAGTGGAGAGTTCCAGAAAAACATCTACTTCTGCTTTATTGACTATGCCAAAGCCTTTGTGTGGATCCCAACAAAATGTAGAAAATTCTTCAAGAGATGGGAATACCAGACTACCTTACCTGCCTCCTGAGAAATCTCTATGGAGGCCACTAAGCAATAGACTGGACATGGAACAATAGACTGGTTCCAAATTGGGAAAGGAATACATCAAGGTTGTACACTGGCAACCTCTTGCTTAACGCATGCAAAGTACATCATGAGAAATGCTGGGCTGGATGAAGCACAAGATGGAATCAGGATTGTGGGAGAAATATCAGTAACCTCAGATATGCAGATGACACCACCCTTTGGGGCAGAAAGTGAAGAACTAAAGAGCCTCTTGATGAAAGTGAAAGAGGAGAGTGAAAAACTTGGCTTAAAGCTCAACATTCAGAAAACGAAGATCATGGCATTTGGTCCCATCACTTCATGGTGAATAGATGGGGAAACAGTGGAAACAGTGACTGATTTTATTTTTCTGGACTCCAAAATCACTGCAGATGGTGATTGCAGCAATGAAATTAAAAGACGCTTACTCCTTGGAAGGAAAGTTATGACCAACCTAGACAGCATATTAAAAAGCACAGACATTACTTGGTCAACAAAGGTCCATCTAGTAAAGGCTATGGTTTTTCTAGTGGGCATGTATGGATGTGAGAGTTGGATTATAAAGAAAGGTGAGTGCTGAAGAATTGATGCTTTTGAAGTGTGGTGTTGTAGAAGACTCTTGAGAGTCTCTTGGACTGCAAGGAGATCCAACCAGTCCATCCTGAAGTAGATCAGTCCTGGGTGTTCATTGGAAGGACTGATGTTGAAGCTGAAGCTCCAGTACTCTGGCCACCTGATGTGAAGAGGTGACTCATTGGAAAAGACCCTGATGATGGGAAAGATTGAGGGCAGGAGGAGAAGGGGACAACAGAGGATGAGATGGCTGGATAGCATCACTGACTCGATGGACATGGGTTTGGGTGGACTCCGGAAGTTGGTGATGGACAGGGAGGCCTGGCATGCTGTGGTTCATGGGGTCACAAACAGTTGGACACGACTGAGCGACTGAACTGAACTGAAAATCGATTAGCAAGACAAAATTAAAGAATAATAGACAAAACAAAATCAAATCAGGAAACAGTAGGTTTAACATTTTATTTATGGATTTGAAGAAGAATCAGAATTAACTTTTAGAAGCAATTTGTACTTATTCACTTTGCCTTTTTTTTTCTTTTTTTTCCATAAGGAAAACACACTTGTTCTATGTCTCACACTTTCTGATCCCAGAGTCTGATATTTTTTGTGTTTGGTAACATTCTGCCCCTCTAGCCTGCATCGTGGGCTGAGGTTATGTCGTTGGGGCCAAGAACAAGTGAGAGGAAAGTGTCACGGCGAAGACATAGTTTCACCACCCACCAAATATAGGTGCCCAGCCCTTTGCTGATAATCCTTTATGCTATAATTAGACTTACTCCTGTAAGTCTGATTGTCACCTGTGAATGCCAACTCTGCTTCTATATCATGTTTCACATTTTATCTCCAGAGACACAGCGCCCAAAAGAAAATGGCTTAAAGAATGTGCAAATTCACACCCCTGAATTGCTTAAAAATTCCTTAGCCCTAACTTAGTAGCTGTCACAGGAGCTACATTTGCTCTCTATGACTGATGTGAAACAGGAGTTCAAGGATCACTTATTTTTCATTCCATTATCACAAATGAAACTAAAAATAGAAAACAAGGGTTTTGTTCCAAAGTTTAATAAAAAGAAAATCACCCTGAGCAACACATGCCACACACCAGTGTGACGGCCAGCTTGGAGATGTCAGCCAGCCCTTCTTGGACTGCTAAAGGCACCCACCCTTCCTTCTCTGAGCAGGAAGGTCTGTGAAGCTGTGTTTTCCTTGAGCAAAGAGGACTCAGGGTCAATGTAGGTGTCCTGGAAACTTTCACTAGAACAGGCCCCTCTGATGCATGGTTTTAATGCAGTCACCATCTCCACAATATTTCTCCTAGCATTGACATTTCCTGGGAGTAATTTGAAAAAGTGGATGCATAAGCAAGGAAATGAAATATTTTCATTTCTCTACTAACTTTTGAACTGTGGAGGAGATAAATGCCAAGGCTGAAACGTGAAGGAAGGCTGCTGTTCCCAGCAGAGGGGTGGTTACCACTTGATGAGAACAAATGGGAGAGACTGAGGACAACATCATCTACCAGAGACAGGGAAAGAACTTGAGCCTGAGGTTAGATACATCATGGGTCTCAGCACGTGACATCTACCTTGAGTTTAGATTTGTTTCTCGCATGCAGTGTGGCAAGAGGGCTTCCCTGGTGGCTCAGATGGTAAAGAATCTGCCTGCAATGCAGGAGATCCAGGTTTGATCCTTGGGTTGGCAAGATCCCCTAGAGAAGGGAATGCAACCCACTCTGGTATTCTTGCCTGGAGAATCCCATGGACAGAGGAGCCTGGCAGGCTATATAGTACATGGGGTCACAAAGAGTCGGACAGGACTGAGTGGCTGACGCTTCACTTTCATGTTCCGTGTGGCAAGAAGTCTGTCTAGGATCTAGGTGGATGTGTTTGGAAGAGCTGGATCCTACAAGACTACTGTTTTTAATTCTCTGACTCTGAGTATGTTGACAGTTTGCATCAGACAAGCAGACCCCAGCCTAAGTAATGGTGGGGAAGGAGCTACTGAAGGGGAGGTGGAAAGGGGTGAGGAGAGCAAGCATTACCTCTGAAATAAATGAGGACTTTTCAGGACAGTTATACTGAATTTGAGCTGCTGCCTTACTTGTACAAATAACACTTAAAACATTAGCCTTCCTCCCTCCATACCTCCCTCTCTCCCCTTTTCCTTCCTTCCTTTCTCTCTCTTTTACTCGCCCTTTCCTCCTTCCTCCTTTCCTTTCTGTTGTTTTTTTTTTTCTTCTTTTACTTGTCAGACAAGTCATGATTTGTATTGCATTAGTGCCATGTGGTGACGTGTGTGGGTTAAGCCTTGGTATAGTATTAAACTGGGATCAGGCCAGTTTCATTTTGCTGATAAAAGATGTGAATGTAAGTGTACTCCCCATTCTTCCTATCCTCTCCTCTTCCAGATGCAGAATGGTCTTTGATTTTCTTTACTTCTCACCTTCCTCACAAGCTTGTTTCTTTTATTATCCGCAATGATGCTGTTGTCTAAATCAATCTCTCTAGAGCAGTGTTTTTCGAACTGACCGATACTGGGCCTTGAAATGAATTTAGTGGATTGAAACCAGCATTTAAATAAATGAAGAAAAAGGGAATATGTGAAATTAGGATGCACATTCCAAAGTGCAATACAGAATCTTGTTTCAGTGAAATGTGTTTAGTTATCTGTATACGGCTATACTGTGGGCTTCCCAGGAGGCTCTCCGGTAAAGAATCTGCCTGCCAATGCAGGAGCCACAGGAGACATGGGTTTGATCCCTGGGTTGGGAAGATCTCCTGGAGGAGGGAATGGTAACCCACTCCAGTATTCTTTCCTGGAAAATCCCAAGGACAGACGAGCCTGGCAGGTTACAGTCCATGGGGTAGCAAAGAGTCAGACATGACTGAGAGACTGAGCATGCAAACACTATGGCTGTACTAAAATGTTATGTAAAATACACCCCTAAATGTGGGACGCAGATAAGTAAGGCTGAAACTCCCTGCAGAGGGATGGTGAGGATCATTGGTGGGGAGGGATGGTAGGGGCCCCAGGAATGTGGCCACAGCAGCCCACAGACATACGGTTGGGATTACTTGAGGAGACATCTGGTTCAGATACTGTTGTTATGTCTTCTGAGCCTCTTGGAGTTGCATTAGTTTCTGTTTTCCAAGACTTGTCCTTTAGATATTTTTGTAAGATCCCACCATCCTTCCGGTACATTATTTTGCAGCCTAAATGAACCAGAGTTGAACCATAATAGCTTGGAAAAGTCTCTGAATTATGCCTTCATATAGAAGAGTTAAATGTTAACCTACCTGATACTGATGTTACAAGAGTTCTCAAATGGGCAAGGTCATGTGTAACTTGTGCCACAAATCCAAAATTAAGGTGGCTTACTTCCTTTCTCTTTTTTTTTTTCCACCAGGAAAAGCCAAGCTGAATTCACTAATTAGGGTCAAACAGATTCTCCAGTGAAGCAATATTCTGATTATTGGTGATGTCATTTAAAGTTTTAATGAAGTTTAATATGCCACATCACTCTTAATTAATGTTTACTGAGAACCTACTGTTATACTTGGCAATTAGACTTGGAAAGGATTGTAAAGGGTAAAATCAACAGATGAAATGGTTTGAACTATGAAAATTTGTTTCTGTGCTAATAATTCAACCAAATATTAAATACTTACAGGATTTAGGATCTAAGCAGAGTTCTAGGCTGTAAGTAAAATACATGTGTGTGTGTGTGTGTGTGTGTGTGTGTGTGTATAGAGAGAGAGAGCTGGGACTTACAGTCCTAGGCTATAAGTAAAAAACATGTGTGTGTGTGTACATATATATATATATAGAGAGAGAGAGAGAGAAAGAGAGAGAGAGAGAGAGAGAAAGAGAGCGTGCTTCCTTTGTTCCTAATTGTACAAGATGAGATCTAAGTATTCATCAATAGGGAATTTTAACAATTAATTGGATATTTATACAATTGAATATAATGCAATGAAAAGAATTAACTGAAAAAAGCAAAGTGTAGCATGATGCACCATTTGGTTAAAAAATGAGAATATTACATATTTGTTTGGTTAGGCATAGAAACACTTGTGGAAGGGGCCATAAGAAACTGATGCCAATGGCGAAAGAGACTGGAAGTCAGGGAAGGCTACTTTCCTATATCTTAGGAACATTTTGAATTTTGCATCTAAAAAGTCAGCAAATTTAAAATTCAAAACATTTTTTTATGTGCTAATCTTTGACCCTGGCTGTTCTGGGACTTTTTTAGAGCTTCCTTTTCTCTTTTTGGGCTTCCCTGGTGGCTCAGAGGTTAAAGTGTCTGCCTCCAATGCGGGAGACCCGGGTTCGATCCCGGGGTCGGGAAGATCCCCTGGAGAAGGAAATGGCAATCCACTCCAGTATTCTGGCCTGGAGAATCCCATGGATGGAGAAGCCTAGTAGGTTACAGTCTATGGGGTCACAAAGAGTCGGACACGACTGAGCGACTTCACCTCACCTCACCTTTCTCTTTTTACCCTAGCCTTGGTATGATGAAAATTAGACTTTCAGAATTCCCCGTTTGGGAGAATGTGGAATTGAGAAGAATAACTAGCCTTGATGAATCCTGAGATACTGGGGACCCTGCAGCATGTGACCTTCCAAGATAAAGTTTGGCCCTTGTCCCTTGGACCATGTGTATTTTGGCATGTTTGTGTGAGCAGCAGCATCTGTTTCATTATTTTATATAGAGTTTGATCACTTGTACATGTTTCTACAAATGGCAGGTATTTACACATAACACCAAATGTGCACAAATAGAAATGTCCCCGGTGATGAGGATTCAGTTGCTATCATAACTCATCAGTGCTTCTGAAACTGACCTTTTTGCGACACCCAGGATTATCATTTGCTAAGACAGGTGCTTGGTACTATCCACTTCTTATCAAGGCATCACTATGAATATACATGATGACCAAGAATGTATTTAATATTTATAAAGCAGGTGAAAAAGTCTGATGAATATACTGTTATTTAAAAAGGCACTGAATCCTACAGCATCAAGAACAACACTTAGACTGTAATCTTCTAAAGAACCCAAGAGAAAGGAAAATAATTAGATAACTTAATAAGATACTTATTTGTGCATTTGCTTAATAATTTAAACACTTATGCTTCCTATAATTCTATTTTTCCATATTCTTTGAATATTTTTAGTACCCAGAGTGAAATAAATCCAACGTGGCTCTGTATTTTTCCCTTTGAGCTTTCATTTAGATGATATTAGCATATTTGATCAATAAAAAAAAAACATATGCTGTCATATTCATAGTATATTTTAAGAACTTGACCTAAACTTCTTGATACATATTGGATAAGTGGGTGCATTAATAATATTCAAAGGTTCTAGGAAGTTTTATTAGTAGAGGTATAATTTTAAGATAAAAGTTTAAACTTTCAGGTTCAACTCCATGTTTAATTCACTGCATGCATTTTAACAGGTGTCATATTTTCCACTAATGCAACTTTCATACCATCTGTTTGATGAGGGGATATTTGGAGTCATGACAGTTGGCAGCAATAGGTATTGTTGACGCTTCAATTTGGCACTTAACACCCTCCTTTGTACCCCTAACACTTATCCGTTCATCCATGAATAAATGTACCTGAGCGAAGCTGATGGATTTAAACAATTCAGCCATCCATCCACAGGGTTTTTCCTTCTGTCAAACACAAAAGGATCTTGGTAGAATTTGCAGTAAAGATGATTACCTCTTCCACTGCTGCCTATGAATTTTGGAAGAGAGAATGTTTTATCTAATTATTTACCTATCTCTAAGTTTATATGTACACATAGATTAAGGTTTCTCACTATGGAGTGAGCCTCCAGAAGACACTAATTTAAAGTATAAAGAAGCAGTATCAGGAATAACGAGAATGCTAGGCTGAAGGACACTGACGACTCTGGAAAAGACGAGGAGGAAAGAGAAGAGAGTCTATTTGCAGTGTAAAAGATGTCTTAAAACCAAAATAGATCTTAGGTTTGGCAAGAATTCATAAAAGTTTCAACGGAATTTAGAAAGATGGTAATGATGACCCTGTATGAGAGACAGCAAAAGAGACACAGATGTATAGAACGGACTTTTGGACTCTGAGGGAGAGGTAGAGGGTGGGATGATTTGGGAGAATGGCATTGAAACATGTGTACTATCATGTAAGAAACGAAGTGCCAGTCTGTGTTCGATACAGGATACAGGATGCTTGGGGCTGGTGCATGGGGATCATCCAGAGAGATGATATGGGGTGGGAGGTGGGAGGGGCATTCAGGATTGGGAGCTTGTATACACCCGTGGTAGATTCATGTCAATGTATGGCAAAACCAATACAGTATTGTAAAGTAAAATAAAGTAAAAATAAAAAAATAAAAAATAATAATGATAAAAAAGTTTCAGAGATAACCTCTGCTAACAGAGGTGACTTCATCTTTCTTTATCTAGCAATTGGTTAACTTCAGCAATACTGGCACTTTGGGCCAACAACTTGGCAAGGGCACTGTTTCAACTTGAAATAAAGATATTAACTTTTAAACAGAAATGCCCTTAGGTTTTATCTGGTTATAGAATTATTTTAAATAATGCAAACAAATGAAAAATTCAAATTAGATACTGAAAATGTTATTATAATTTCAGTTTTTTCTTGATAATAATACATGCCTAGTGGTGCTTTGCCTTTTCATACTGTTGAATTGATGCTTTTGAACTGTGGTGTTGGAAAAGACTCTTGAGAGTCCCTTGGACTGCAAGGTGATTCAACAAGTCCATCTTAAAGTAGTTCAGTCCTAGGTGTTCATTGGAAGGACTGATGCTGAAGCTGAAACTCCAATACTTTGGCCATCTGATGTGAAGAGCTGACTCATTTGAAAAGACCCTGGTGCTGAGAGGGATTGGGGGACAGGAGGAGAAGGGGATGACAGGAGATGAGATGGTTAGTTGGAATCACCGAGTCAATGGACAGGAGTTTGGGTAAACTCCGGGAGTTGGTGATGGACAGAGAGGCCTGGCGTGCGGCAGTTCACGGGGTCACAGAGTGGGGCACCACTGAGCAACTGAACTGAACTGAATTGAGTGGTGCTTTTGCCACTTGGCTTCTGGCTTTGGGAAAAACTGTGCTACATACAGAGCAATATTCAACCAGAAATGCATTTAGTTCATTTAGATAGAGGTATCTGCATTTGTTTTTCCATTTTTGCTTCCAAAACATAAACTCTCACATGGATTATTGTATTGAAGCATTTCATCAGGAAACATGGCAAGTATACATTCTTGAACTGATTAGGAATACTGACCTTATTTTGAGACTAGACATAGAGAAACACTATCAATATCAATTTATCGATTATACGCAGGAAACAGTGTTTCCAGTTTTGCTTTTGGTAGTGGCACACTCTTACTGCTGTATTGTGTATCTACACAGAGATACACAAAGAGGTCTAGAGAGCGGGGCTTTAGGATTAAAAGCACAAACTTTGCTGTAAAATAAGTTTTGAGGTCAGATCTCAGCTCACCAGTTATTGGCCGTATGACTTTGGGCAAACTCCTTAATCTGAATGTCAGTTTTCATTTGTAAAATGAAGAAAGTAATTATACATACATCAGTGATAGAATTAAATGTGTTGTGGGTGATGTGTATTTTTCTTCCCTGGTTTGTTAATTTCCTTTCCTGTTTTTTTTTGTCTGACATTTTAATATTTTACTTGTTGATAATCAAGTTTTGTATTTAATGTCAATAACTTATTTGTTGTGAACAATTTTTCCCTGTTCATATATAGCCTTGCATTTTGTTTATGATATATTAAATGTGCAGTTTTAGAATTTTCATATTGGCAAAATTACTTTTTCCTCTCTAGATTATTTCTTTCATTGTGTTTTATGTTAAGAAAGGCTTTCCTTATCTAGAGATCAGGTCCTCTCAGATATATATACAGTTGACCTTTGAACAATGCCAGGATAAGCAGTGCCAACCTACTTCATATCGTGCAGTACTATAATACACATTTATCAAGGAATCTGTGTGTAAGTGGACCTGTGGAGTTCACACACACACACACACACACAGTTGTCCCTCAGTATCCATGGGGGATGTCAGGACCTGCCCATGGGTACCAAAATCCATGAAAGTTCAAGTCCCAAAGTGACCTTATCCGCTGACTCTGCATCCACAGGTAAGGAGGACTGACTGTATACGTATTTCATGATTTTTATGCTTCATTTTACATTTATTTATTCAATTCATTTATTATATATTTAGTGTATAATGTCAGATGACAACTTAAATGAATGTTCTTCCAAATAATTAGACAATTTACCCAAAGGCAAAAAGCTTCCCACATTTTCAAGTTTTTAAAAAACAATACATTAAGTTCTTATTTTGCTAGGATTGACTCGAAGCTACTTTTTCTGTTACATTGGTCTCTGTGTTCATTCGTCTATCAGTTCTTTACTGTTTAAAATCTTTCTGTGTTTATAGCAGGCATTGCCATACGTCAGGGTCAGCCTTCCTTCATTAGACTTCATCAGAACATAGCAGTCTTTTTTCCTCTTATTTTTCCAGATGTGCTTTAGACTTTGTGTAATGTTTTTATAATTTTAATTTTTATGTTTTTAAAAATAGTAGCTTCACAAGCAATATAGTGCAGAGGAAATATTCCTATTAATCTTGACTCCCAGGTTTTCTTCTCTGAGGCAACTTATTTAGTGTTTATTAACACTGGTTCTGGAGACAGACTGACTATGTTCAAATCACAGTGTGTAGCTGCGTGTAAGAACTTAGGTAGGTTACTTAATCTCTGCTTCAGTTTCCTCATCTGGAAATGGGGATAACAATTATAGCCAACACATTGAACTTCTTTGATGATTAAATAGGTACATCAGTTAGAACAATGCCCAGGCTTTTGTAAGTGCGCTATAAAACTTGGCTCTTGCTATCAAGTAGCAAATGTTCTTATAAATCCTTCTAGAGATAGACTACGCTGATGAAACACATGTACTTTAATCTTTTATACCAAATAATGGAAGCAAAATGTGCACATTCTTCTGCAGTTCTTTTTTAAAAAATTAAACAGCTCATGGAAGTCATTTTCCATAAGTTTGTGTGTGTGTGTGTGTGTGTGTGTGTGTGTGTGTGGTATATAAATACATGTGTATTTTAATTGCTTCATAATAAATTATTGTATATATTTATTTTAAAAGTCTGCTAATGAATATTTAGATTGTTTCCTGCCTTTTGCTACTGTAAACAGTGTGGCAATGGATGACTTCACTTTTTTGCACATTTATATGTGTTGATCAATTTCTATAGGTATAATTGTGGATCAAAGCATATTTTCATATTAAATAGTAATAAATCTTTTTAACTTGACCTCCGTATATATTATATCAACTTGTTACAGACATCAGCGATGTATGATTGTTTCTCTGTCAATACTCTTACTAACACAAAAGATTACCAATCTTGGTCTTTGCTAGTCAAAGAGGTAAAAAGTGATGTCTCAGTGTTTCTAATTTGCATTTAACTATGATTAAGGTTGGTTTCCTCTGATGTGGTTAAAAAATTATATTTATTTTTATTTGAACAACCAATAAATATCTCTTGTCCATTTTAAAAATTAGAGTTTGGTCTTTTTTTAATTAATTTTTTTTCTTTTTCTTTTCTTTTTTAATTTTTTTTTAATTTTTATTTTTACTTTATTTTACTTTACAGTACTGTATTGGTTTTGCCATACATTGATGAAGGACAATTGCTTTACAGAATTTTGTTGTTTTGTGTCAAACCTCAGTATGAATCAGCCATAGGTAGAAATACATATATCCCCTCCCTTTTGAAACTCCTTCCCCTCTCGCACCCCTTCCCACTCCTCTAGGTTGATACAGAGTTCCTGTTTGAGTTTCCTGAGCCCTACAGCAAATTCCGCTTGGCTATCTATTTTACATATGTTAATGTAAGTTTCCATGTTACTCTTTCCATACATCTCACCCTCTCCTCCCCTCTCTCCATGTCCATAAGTCTATTCTCTATGTCCGTTTCTCCATTGCTGCCCTGTAAATAAATTCTTCAGTACCATTTTTCTAGAGTCCGTGTATGTGCATTAGAATATGGTATTTATCTTTCTCTTTCTGACTCACTTCACTCTGCATAATAGGTTCTAGCTTCATCCTTATATATTGATCTGTAAGAGCTTTGGGAAATTAAGAATATTTGGTCTTTGACATATATGTGGCAAATATATTTTGTCCACCTCTTTACTTGTCTCCAGTAGTCTATGAATTTTTTGAGGTGTAGACATCTAAAGTTGCTCTGTCAAGTTAATATACCTTCCTGTGACTTCTGGGTTCCGACTTTTCTTTTGAATCATGGGCTTGGTCGTAGGTAACATCTGTCTTCCTCTATATCTTCTGGGTGCTATTTAGGAATGAGCTCAAGAGAATTAGGATTAGGAGTGAGACACTGATGGTCTGATGGTGACTTAGCTCAATTCAGTAGGTCTGAAGGTGTGCCGCCAGAAGACTAAAGTCATGGAGTCCGAGCAAGGCAATCACTGTCAAGCTCACCTGTCACAAGAATGAGCCTGGTATCTTCCTCTCCAGACAAGGACTCCTTGCTGGTGAACTGCCAACCCACAGATCACTAGATAGAATATCGTTTTCTCCAAATTGGTAACTCCCTTTCTTTGGGTGAGTTACTATAAGCGGAATTTTAGATCCCCAAGTAGGGATATTCTTAAGGTTTTTGACACCCATTCATATACTCTCTTCCATAATTTGTGGAAATTGTTGCCAACAGTGGATGAGAGTTCCCTTTCCTAGAGCCCTTGTTAATTTGTTAAAGTCTCTTCCAATCTGTAGGCAAAATATGAAATCCCATTGATTGTGTAATTTGCTGTTTTTTTTGATTGATAGTAAAGCTAAAATTATTTTTCTTGCTGTTTTTATGTTTTTTCAAAAAGATTATGTACTTAAATAATTTCAAAAATTTTTGGTGTTTGATTCTTTATTTTTGACTTATAAGTTCTCATTATATATTAAAGTTACTAATCCTTTAACTGTCATCCAGTGCACTGATTATTCAACAATCCAAAAACTTCTCATCTTGTTAATATATATGTATATAACATACTTACACATAATTTTTACATATCATCTTACCATCTTCTCTCTTATATATAAGTGCATATATAAATAAAAATGTAAATATAAATGCCCATAAATATGCATTTTATTAGATTTTAGATAACCACATGACTATAAAAGACATTAATTTACTATAGTATATTGTTTTGAAATTTGTTTTTAAAATACTATAATTATGTCTCTTTGTTAAAATTTCAATGTCAGTTTTAGAAGTTCTATCCTTCTTGCATTGAGAGCTAAGGACATTTTGCCTCTGCTATGTTGCTTTAGATGCTTTCTTTTACGAAGTAATCACTTATAGAAGGAGTGACATCAACATCATGGTGGTGTGAGACACTGTTTTTATCACCTTCAATTTAAAAACAGTAAAGCACTGATAAGTCAGCGAAGACTCGTCTATCCAACACACTAGGGCACCAGAGAATTCCACTCATCCGTACTCCTGAAGGTGGGTGGACTGGAGTAGACAGAAGAAGCGAAGCTGTTGGAATAACTGAGGCAGAACTCACAACCCAGGTAATCCTAGACACAGCAGAGGCCCCACTGTCCTTGTGCCCCAGATGGAGACAGAAGTGACAGCAGTGCCCCTGGCAACAACAAGGCGCCAGCAACCCTGGAGGCACGGGGGCACCAGGTGACATTTCCAGCAGAGCCAATGGAGGTCCTAAAAAAGTGCAGATTTTCAAATACAACCAGAGGAAGCCTAGAAAGAGAAGCCAAACTCTGGTGCTATAGCGCCATCTACTGAAGAATAACTAATTAACAAGTCATGGAATCGTTAGGGGGCTTCCCTGCTGGCTCAGATGGTAAAGAAAGTGAAAGAAGCGGTTGCGACCCCATGGACTATACAATCCATGGAATTCTCCAGGCCAGAATACTGGAGTGCGTAGCCTTTCCCTTCTCCAGGGGATCTTCCCAACCCAGGTCTTCTGAACCCCAGTCCCCCGCATTGCAGGCAGATTCTTTACCAGCTGAACCACCAGGGAAGCCCAAGAACGCTGGAGTAGGTAGCCTATCCCTTCTCCGGGGGAATCTTTCTGACCCAGGAATGAAACTGGTAACTCCTGAACTGAAAGCAGATTCTTTGAGCCTGCTAAAATATCTGCCTGCAATGCAGGAGACCTGGGTTCAATACCTGGGTCAGGAAGACTCCCTGGAGAAGGGAATGGCTACCCACCCCAGTATTTTTGCCGGGAGAATTCCATGGACAGATGAGCCTGGTGAGCTAAAGTCCATGCAGTCTCAAAGAGTCAGAAATGACTAAGCAACTATTATCTTAATCAAGTGAAAAAACAAAAACAAATCTTTGCCTAAGGAAGAAATGTGTTCAGTACTTCAAGTGCACCAAAAGAGAAACAACTTACTAAGCACATGAATAAGCATAGTATCACAGTATCCTACAAAGAAATTGATTCACAGAATATTGTGATCTGATAGAGAATTCAAAATAGCTGTCAGGAAACAAATCTTTGCAGTATTAGAAAATTCATAAAGAAAGTTCAGCGAGCTCAGGTATAAAATTAGTGAACAGAAGGAATATTTACCAAAGAAACCGAAACTCTAAAAAGAACCAAGCAAAAATTTTGGAGAGGAGGAACTGAATAAATGAGATAAAGAATGCATTAGAAAGCACTGGAGACAGAGCAGATTATAAGAAAGAGAGAATTAGTGAGCTCAGTGATAGAAATGATACAGGCAGAAGAAGAGGGAGAATGAAGATCTTAAAAATTCTGTAAGAACTATCAAACTTCATTAGCAAGTTCAGCGTGAAGATAATAGGTATCCAAGAGGGAGAAAGGAGTAGGAGTTTGTTAAACAAATCATAGCTGAGAGCACCCCACATCTGGGAAGGAACAGGGTATGCAAGTATAGAAAGCTAAGAGAATACCTAGTTACCTCCATGCACAAAGACTGTTTCTAAGACACATTATATTAAAATGTCAAAAAATCGATGAAAAAGAAAGCATTTCAAAGCAGCCAAGAACAAAGGATGGCTAGCTCAGCAGAAACTCTATAGGCTAGGGGAGAGTGGAATAGCAGACTCAAAATATTGAAGGCAAAAACTGTCAACCAAGAATACCCTATCCAGGAAAGTTAC
Source organism: Capricornis sumatraensis (assembly GCF_032405125.1). NCBI lineage: Eukaryota > Metazoa > Chordata > Mammalia > Artiodactyla > Bovidae > Capricornis > Capricornis sumatraensis. Next base: position 11,502,963 of record NC_091079.1, read on the forward strand.
CCCTTTAGATATGGAGAAATAAAAGCTTTCCTGGACAAATGTAAGCTGAGGGAGTTCATCACCATTAGATCTGCCTCACAGGATATTTTGAAAGGAGCTCTTCACCCTTAAAAAGGAAAAGAAAGGGCAAAAGTGCAGAAAATCTTGAGTAAGGTGATAAATAGACTCAATCAGAAAATCACAACTGTGTATCAAAAGAGGCTGTTAAACACTTAATTAAAGCATAAAGATTAAAAAGAGAAAAAAACAGTAAAAATAACAATAGCTATTTCAATTTGGTAACAAACTTGCAACATAAAAAGGGATATGTGAGATATAAAAACATAAAAGAGGAAGAGAAAATGAATGGAATCTGTATAGTTAAATAAAGACAAATTGTTATCAGCAGAGACAGGACTATTTTAACTATGATTTTTTTTTTTTTTTTTGGCATAGAAGGAGTAGATTTTGTATAAAAGGATTATTTTAGAAAACATCATGACAACCACAAAACATAAATATAGCAGAGACAGGAAACATAAAAAAAGAGGGGAATCTGAAAAAAAAATAGAAAACAGCCAAACTAAAATGGCAGACAGCAACACAAGAACAAAGAAACAATGGAGATATAGGACAATCGGAAAACAAATGATAAAGTGGCACGACTAAGTCATCATCTATCAATAATCATCCTAATGTAAATGCATTTCATTCACCAGTCAAAAACAGAGCAGCTGCATGGATTAAACAACAAGATCCAACTATATGCTGACTCTAGAAGAAACACCTCAGCCTTAAAAACAAGCATAGGCTCAAAGAGAAGGGATTGAAGGTGATACTCCAAGCAGGTGGCAGGCAAAATAAAGAGGGTGTAGCCATATTCACATCAAACAAAATAGACTTCATGCCAAGAGAGAGGTAAAAAGAGACAAAGATGGACATTTTATGATAAAGGGGGTAATTTTTAAGAACATAGAATCAATTCAGTTCAATCACTCAGTCCTGTCCGACTCTTTGCGACCCCATGAACCGCAGCCCTCCAGGCCTCCCTGTCCATCACCAACTCCCAGAGTTTACTCAGACTCATGTCCACTGAGTTGGTGATGCCATCCAACCATCTCATCCTCTGTCATCCCCTTCTCCTCCCCCTTCAATCTTTCCCAGCATCAGGTCCTTTCCAAGGAGTCAGTTCTTCACATCAAGTGGCCAAAGTATTGGAGCTTCAGCTTCAGTATCAGCCCTTCCTATGAATATTCAGGCCGGGCGTCCCAGCTTCCCGGGAGGCTGAGGCTAGAGGATCGCTTGAGCTCAGGAGTTCTGGGCTGCAGTGCGCTATGCTGATCGGGTGTCCGCACTAAGTTCGGCATCAATATGGCAACTTCCCAGGAGTAGGGGACCACCAGGTTGCCTAAGGAGGGGTGAACTGCCCCAGGTCGGAAACGGAGCAGGTCAAAACTCCCGTGCTGATCAGTAGTGGGAATGCGCCTGTAAATAGCTACTGTACTCCAGCCTGGGCAACATAGCGAGACCCTGTCTCTTTTGAGCCTCAGAGTTGATTTCCTTTAGGATTGACTGGTTGGATCTCCTTAAAGTGCCAAGGGACTCTCAAGAGTCTTCTCCAACACCACAGTTCAAAAGCAGCAATTCTTCGGCACTCAGCCTTCTTTATGGTCCAACTCTCACATCCATACATGACTACTAGAAAAACCATAGCCTTGACTAGAGAGACCTTTGTTGGCAAAGTAATGTCTCTGCTTCTGAATATGCTTGTTCACTCTCCTCTTTCACTTTCATCAAGAGGCTCTTTAGTTCCTCTTCACTTTCTGCCACAAGAGTGGTGTCATCTGCATATCTGAGGTTATTGATATTTCTCCCAGCAATCTTGATTCCAGTTTGTGCTTCTTCCAGCCCAGCATTTCTCATGATGTGCTCTGCATATAAGTTAAATAAGCAGGGTGACAATATACAGCATCGACATTACAGTTTCTACCTCAATTTGGAACCAGTCAATTGTTCCATGTCCGGTTCTAACTGTTGCTTTTTGACCTGCATACAGATTTTTTCAGGAGTCAGTTAAGGTGGTCTGGTATTCCCATCTCTTGAAGAATTTTCCATAGTTTGATCAAGGGCTTTGGTGTAGTCAATAAAGCAAAAGTAGATGTTTTTTCTGGAACTCTTTTGCTTTTTTCTATGATCTAAAGGATGCTGGTAATTGGTTTCTCTGCCTTTTCTAAATACAGCTAGGACATCTGGAAGTTCTCAGTTCACATACTTTTGAAGGCTCGCTTGGAGAAATTTTAGCATTACTTTGCTGGCACATGAGAATGCAACAAATGCAGTGTTGAGAGGGAGTTTTATAGCAATTCAGCAATTCAAAACTCAAGTAAGTAGTCTAAACTTACATCTAAAGGAAGTAGGAAAAGAAGAAGAAACAGAGCCCAAAGTCAGTATAAGGAAGGAAATAAAGATCATAACAGAAATAAACAAGTGGAGACTAAAAAACACACCAAAGATCAATGAATCTAAGAGCTGATACTTTGGAAAGATAAATAAAATTGACAAACATTTATTTAGACTCAAGAAAATAAAAAGAGAGAAGGCTCAGATAAATAACATCAGAAATTAAAGAAGAAATTGCAACAGATAAAACAGAAATACAAAAGATGACAAGAGAATACTATGATCAGTTATCCACCAACAAATTGGTCAACATGGAAGAAATGGATAAATTCTTAGAATCATACAAACTTTCAAGACTGAATCATGAAGAAATAGAAAATCTAATTAGACTCGTCACCAGTAAGGAGATTGAGATAGTAATTTTAAAAAGTTTCTCAGAAAGCAAAACCCCAGAACTCAATAGCTTTACAGTTAAGACATTTTAAGAAGATTTTAAACATTTTGAGAAGATTCAAACATTTGAAGAATATTTAATACCGATCCTCCTCAAATTCTTCCAAAAAATTGAAGAAGAGAGAATGTTTCCTAAGTTATTTTGCAAGGCTAGCACCATCTTGATACCAATACCAGACGAGTACAGCACACACATACAAAATTACAGGTCAATATCTCTAATGAACAGAGATGGGAATACCTCAACATAATATTAGCAAACCAAATATGACAATATATTATAGTATCATAGACTGTGATCAAGAGGGATTTATTCCAGGGATGTAGGATGGTTCAAATGTGCTAAGCACCTAGCATGATAATCAGATTAACAACATGAAATATAAAAATCAACTTATCTCAATAGGTACAGAAAAAGCTTTTAATAAGATTCAATACTCATTCATGTTAAAACTCTCTACAAACAGTATATAAGGAATGTATCCCACATACTAAAGCTCATATATGAGAAATCCACAGCTAACTTCATACTCAATGGTGAAAAACTGAAAGCTATCCCTCTAAGATTTGGAGCAAGACAAAGATGCTAACTCCTGCCACTCTTATTCAACCTAGTCTTAACCATAGCGTTTAGGCAAGGGAAAAGAAAAGCATCCAAACTTGGATGAAGAAGTAAAACTGTCATCATTTGTGGATAACATGAATATATATATATAGTGGCTTCCCAGGTGTTGCTTGTGGTAAAGAACCTATTTGGAAATGGAGAAGATATGAGAGAAGGAATGGAATGGAGGAGATATGAGAGAAGAGGGTTTGATCCCTGGGTTGGGAAGATCCCCTGAAGGAGAGCATGGCAACTCAAACCAGTATTCTTGCCTGGAGACTCCCATGAACAGAGGAGCCTGGCAGGCTACAGTCCATGGGGTCACACAGAGTTGGATAAGACTGAAGTGACGTAGCGTGTACACACACACACACACACACACACACACACACACACACACACACACATATGTATAACCCTAAAGTCTCCACCACAAACTGATAGAAATGATAAATGAATACAGTAAAATTGAAGGGTAGAAAATCAATATAAAAATCTGTTTAATTTCTGTACACTAACAACAAACTAGCAGAATGAAAAATTAAGAAAGCAATCTCTATATCTTCTTTGGAGAAATGTCTATTTTGGTGTTCTATCCAGTTTTTTAATTTTTTTTTTTTAAACTGAGCTCTATGAGCTGTTGTATATTTTGGAAATTAAGCACTTGGCTGCATTATTTGCAAATATTTTCTCCCATTCCATACATTGTCTTTTCATTTTCTTTATGGTTTCCTTTTTGTGGCTCAGAGGTTAAAGAGTCTGCCTGCAATGCGGGAGACCTGGGTATGATCCCTGGTCAGGAAGATCCCCTCAAGAAGGAAATGGCAACCCACTCCAGTTTTCTTGCCTGGAGAATCCCATGGACGGAGGAGCCTGGTGGGCTAGTCCACAGGGTTGCAAAGAGTCAGACATGACTGAGTGACTTCACTTTCTTTCTTTCTTTCTGGCAAGCATGTGAGTTTGACTAGTTCCATTTATTTATTTTTGCTTTTATTTCCTTTGCCTTTGAAGACTGATTTAGGAGAGCATTGATATGATTTATCACACAAAATGTTTTACCTCTGTTCTCTTCTAGGAATTTTATGTGCCGTGTTATATTTAAGTCTTTAAACTATTTTGAGTTTATTTTTGTATATGGTGTGAGGATGTGTTCTAACTTCATTGATTTACCTGAAGCCATTCAGCTTTCCCAGCAACACTTGCTGAAAGGACTATCTTTTCTCCATTGTATATTCTTGCCTCCTTTATTGAAGAGTAAATGGTCTTAGGTGTGTGGATTTATTTCTGGGCTCTATTCTGTTCCATTGATGAATATGTCTGCTTTTTCTTTTGGCCAATACCATGTCATTTTGATTAGTGCAGCTTTGTAGTAGTGTCTAAAGTCTAGTAAGATTGTACCTTCAGCTTGTGTTCTTTTTCCTCAGGTTTGCTTTGACATACAGATGACCAATAGTCACATGGAAAGATACTCAACATCACTAATTATTAAAGAAATCAAAACTGCAATGAAGTATCACCTCAAACCAGTCAGAATTGCCATTATCAAAAGGTCTACAAATAATAAACACTAGAGAGGGTGTTCAAACTACCACACAATTGCACTTATCTCGCATGCTAGCAAAGTAATGCTCAAAATTTTCCAAGTGAGGCTTCAACAGTACGTGAACTGAGAAATTCCAGATGTTCTAGCTGGATTTAGAAAAGGCAGAGGAATCAGAGATCAAATTGCCAACATCTGTTGAATCATCAAAAATGCAAGAGAGTTCCAGAAAATCATCTACTTCTGCTTTGTTGACTACACCAAAGTCTTTGCCTATGTGGATCATTCTTCAAGAGATGGTAGTACCAGAACACCTTACTTGACTCCTGAGAAATCTGTATGCAGGTCAAGAAGCAACAGTTAGGACTGGACATGGAACAATGGATGGGTTCCAAATTGGGGAAGGAGTATGTCAATGCTGTATATTGTCACCCTGATTATTTAACTTATATGCAGAGTGCATCATGTGAAATGCCAGGCTGGATGAAGCACAAGCTGGAATCATGATTGCTGGGAGAAATATCACTAACTTCAGATATGCAGATGATACCACCCTTATAGAAGAAAGTGAAGAGTAATTAAAGAGCCTCTTGATGAAAGTGAAAGAGGAGAGAGAAAAAGTTGGCTTAAAACCAACATTCAAAAATCGAAGATCATGGCATGCAGTCCCATTACTTTATGGCAACTAGATGGGGAAACAATGGAAACAGTGACACACTTTATTTTCTTGGGCTCCAAAATCACTGCAGATGGTGACTGCAGCCATGTATGGCAAAACCAATACAGTATTGTAAAGTAAAATAAAGTAAAAATAAAAATATTTAAAAAAAATAAAAGAAGCTTACTCCTGGGAAGAAAAGTTATGATCAACCTAAACAGTATATTAAAAAGCAGAGACATTACTTTGCCGACAAAGGTCCATCTAGTCAAAGCTAAGGTTTTTCCAGTAGTCATGTATGGATGTGAGAGTTGGACCATAAAGAAGGCCGAGTGCCGAAGAATTGCTGCTTTTGAACTGTGGTGTTGGAGAAGACTTTTGAGAGTCCCTTGGGTGAAAGACGATCACACCAGTAAATCCTAAAGGAAATCAGTCCTGAATGTTCATTGGAAGGACTGATGCTGAAGCTGAAGCACCGATACTTTGGCCGCCTGATACGAAGGACGGACTTCTTGGAGAAGACCCTGATGCTGGCAAAGAATGAAGGCCAGAGGAGAAGGGGATGACAGAGGATGAGATGGTTGGATGGCATCACCGACTCAGTGGACATGAGTTTGAGCAAGCTCTGGGAGTTGGTGATGAACAGGGAAGCCTGGTGTGCTGCAGTCCATGGGGTCACAAAGAGTCAGACACAACTGAGTGACTGAACTGAACTGAAGAGAGGATGTGGAGAAAATAGAAACCTCCTATTCCATGGAAAATAGTATGGAAATTCCTTAAAAACTAAAAATAGAGCTATTGTGTGAACCAGTGCTCCCACTTCTGGGCATATACTCAGACAAACCTACAATTCTAAAAGAGACTTGCACCCCAATATTCACAGCAGCACTATTTATAATAGCCAAGACATGGAAACAATCTAAGTGCCCATTAACAGATGCATGGATGAAGAAGATGTGGTCTATATATACAGTGAAATATTACTCAGACAAAAAAGTGAAATAATGCCACTTTCAGAAACATGGATGGACCTAGAGATAATCATACTAAGTGAAGTAAGTAAGACAAAGAAAGGCAAATATTATATGTGGAACCTAAAAAATGATACAAATGTGCTTATTTACAAGATAGAAGCATACTCGCAGACAGAAAACAAATATATGGTCACCAAAGGTGAACAGGGTGGGGAGAATAGATTAGGAACTTGGGATTAACAGATACACATTATTATAGATAAACAACAAGGACCCACTGTACACCATGGGAAACTGTATTTAATATATCATAATAATCTATAATGAAAAAGCATCCAGGGAAGCAATCTGGTAGCCGCAGCCAGGGCAGCACGGGGATCCCTGAAGCTTTCGGATACTTGCAGCTGAGCAGGGATTTAACTGCCACCATGTCGAGCAGAAGAGCAAAGACCAAGACCACCAAGAAGTGCCCCCAGTGCACAGCCTCTAATGTGGTGTCCATGTTCAACCAGTCACAGATTCAGGAGTTCAGGGAGGCCTTCAATATGATAGTTTATAACAGAGATGGCTTCACCAACAATGAAAACTTGCATGATATGCTTGCCTCCCTGGGAAAAAATCCAACTGATGAGGATCTGGATGCCATGATGATGAGGCTCAAGGTTCCACAAACTTTGCCGTGTTTCTCACGAAGTTTGCTGAAAAATTAAATGGTGCAGATCTGGAAGATGTCATCAGAAATGCTTTTCCTTACTTTGATGAAGCAACTGGCACCATTCAGGAGGATTACTTGAGACAGCTGCTGGCCGCAGTGGGAAACCGGTTTACAGGGGAGGAAATGGAGGAGCTGTACAGAGAAGCACCTATTGACAAAAAGGGGAGTTTCCATTATATCGCTTTCATGCACACCCTTAAGCATGGAACAAAAGGCCAAGATGACTGAGAACTTCAGATTCCAGTCAAACTTTCTTTTTGCCACTCTAAGTATTTCTGGGACTTTTCCCCAGAGCCTATTACATACCCTTAGCTTTACAGCTCTGCCTTTCTTGTATTTATTTTTAGCCATTTGGGGAACATTCATCTCTATAATCAGACTGGATGTGGGACTTTCTGTCATCTTCAGAATAGAAAATAGGGTAATTTAAGTTACCATCTGCCCCCTACCCTCCCTGCCCCCAATAACTGCAGTCTACAAAGGCTTTGCTGTGACTCAGTGGAGAAGGCAATGGCACTCCACTCCAATATTCTTGCCTGGCAAATCCCATGGATGGAGGAGCCTGGTGGGCTGCTGTCCATGGGGTCGCAAAGAGTCGGACACGACTGAGCTACTTCACTTTCACTTTTCACTTTCATGCATTGGAGAAGGAAATGGTAACCCATTCCAGTGTTCTTGCCTGGAGAATCCCAGGGACAAGGAAGCCTGGTGGGCTGCCATCTATGGGGTCGCACAGAGTCGGACACAACTGAAGCGACTCAGCAGCAGCAGCAGCAGCAGTGGTAAAGAATCTGCCTTCAGTGTGGGAGACCCAGGTTTCATCCTTGGGTGGGGAAGATCACCTGGAGAAGGGAATGACAACCCACTCCAGTATTCTTGCCTGGAGAATCCCATGAACAGAGGAGCCTGGAGGCTACAGTCCATGGGGTCACAAAGAGTCAGACATGATTGAACAACTGACACACACCCAGAGTCAATATATTTTTTCAGAGAACGTTAGTCACTCAAATTTTTCTGAACCATAATCAGATGTTATGATAAAAAACCATTTGAAAAGGAATATGTGTGTGTGTATACACATACACACTTATCTAAATCACTTTGTTGTATACCTGAAACTAGCACAACACTGTAAATCAACTATATTTCAATAAAAAAAGAAAAATCTCACTTACAATCTCAAAAAATAAAAAAATACCAGGAATAAATTTAAACACTAAAAACAACACCAGAAATGATAAGATACTACTGAAAAATAAGACACAAAAATGGGAAAATATTCTGTGCTCATGCATTAGAAGGATTAAACTGTTAAAAATATCCAATTTTTCCTATAATAGTTTATAGATTCAATGCAATCCCTATTAAAAACCCAATGACATTTTTCCCAGAAATAGAACAGAAAATTTTAAGTTCATTTACAACCATAAAAGACTGCAAATAGCCAAAGCAATTCTGAGAAAAAAGAACAAAGCTAGAGGCATCATACACTCTGCTTTTAAATTATAGTACAAAGCTGAGTGAGTGCTAAGTCGCTTCAGTCATGTCTAACTCTCTGCAAACCTATGGACTGTAGTCCACCAGGTTCCTCTGTCCATGGGATTCTCCAGTCAAGAATACCGGAGGGGGTTGCCATGCGCTCCTCCAGGGGATCTTTCCAATCCAAGGATCAAACCTGTGTCTCTTACATCTCCTGCATTGGCAGGCAGGTTCTTTACTGCTAGCGCCACCTGGGAAGCCCACTACAAAGCTATATTTAACCAAAATAGCATGGTTTTGGCAGAAAACAGACACATGGATCAATGAAATATAATAGAAAGCCCAGAAATAAGTGCATACAAATACTTACAACTAATTTACAACAAAGGAGCAAAGAATATACCATGGAGATAGATAATCTCTTCAGTAAATGATATTGGGAGAATGGGACTGCCGCAAACAAAAGAAACTGAAGCAATATCTTACACCATAGACAAAAACTAACTTCAAATGGATTAAAGACTTGAATATAAGACCTGAAACCATAAAACTCTTAGAACAAAACATAAGCAATACATTGTCTGATATTGGTCTTAGCGATCTTTCTGGATTTGTCTTTTCAGACAAGGGAAACAAGCAAAAATAAACAAACGGAACTGCACAAGACTAAAAAGCTTCCACACAGAAAAAGAAACCATCAACAAGATGAAAAGACAGCCTACCAAATGGGAGATTATTAGAAAACCATATGATCAATGAAGGATTAATATAAAAAATACATGAAGAACTCACACAACTCAAGAACATCAGCAATAAAAAAAACCCAAAGCTAGTTAAAAGTGGGCAGAGGATCTAAATAATAATTTTTCCAAGAAGAAAAATGACTTAAAGACACTTGAAAAGATATTCAACATCACTAATTATTGGGGAAATGCAAGTCAAAACCACAATGAGATATCACCTCACATCCATAAGAATAGCTGTTATCAAAAAGATTGGCAATAGCAAGTGTTGGACAGTATGTGGAGGAAAAGGAACCTTCATAAATTGTAGATGGAAATGTATATTGGTGCAGCCAATGTGGATAGCAACATAGAGGGTCCTCAAAATATTAAGAATAGAACTTCTGTATGATCTAGCTGTTTCACTTCTGGGTATTTATCTGAGGATATGAAAACCCTGATTCAAAACTATGCCTGCACCTCTCTGTTCATTGCAACATTGTTTACAATAGCCTAGATATGGAAACAACCTCACTGTCCATATGGATGAACAGATTCCACACTGGAATACTACTCAGCCATAAAAAGATGAAATCATGCCATTTGTGACACATAGATGGGCCTTGAGGGTATTATACTAATGATATAAGTCAGACGGGGAAAGAAAAATACCGTATGACCACACTTGTATGTGGAATTTTAAAAAATAAATGAAAGAACAAACAAAACCCGGGGAGCAGAATAGTGGTCACCAAAGGGAAAGGGGAGAGGGAAGGAGGTGTAATGCTAAAAGGGGTTAACCGTATGGTAATGGATGGACACCAAACCAGGTGGTGAGCGCCCTGCAGTGTAAGGAGAAGTATAGTGTTTTACACGTGAATCATGGACTGTTATAAGCCAGTGTTGCTGTTGTGTGGTCCCTAAGTAGCGTCTGACTCTTTGCGAACCTGTGGACTACAGCACAGCAGGCTTTCCTGTCCTTCATTGTCTCCTGGAGTTTGCTCATACTTATGTCCACTGAGTTGGTGATGCCATCCAACCATCTCATCCTCTGCCATCCCCTTCTCCTCCTGCCCTCAATCTTTCCCAGCATCAGGGAGTTAGCTCTTTGCATCAGGTGGCCAAAGTATTGGAGCTTCAGCTTCAGCATCAATCTTTTCAATGAATATTCAGGGTTGATTTCCTTTAGGATTGACCTGTTTGATCTTGCAGTCCAAGGGACTCTCAAGAATCTTCTCCAACACCACAGTGCAAAAGCATCAGTTCTCAGCACTCAGCCTTCTTTTTGGTCCAACTCTCACTTTTGACCATGAACAGTATGAAAAGCCAGCAGTACCTCAATTGAAAAAAAAAAAGTTCGCTTGAATATTACTGACATATTTTGAAGCATGCTTTTTTAGTTACTTTCAAGGTGAATTTTATGCCTCCTTGTGATTAGTTACTTCAGTGTACACAGAATTTTGAAACTGAAGATGCTTCTAAAGGACGTTTTCACTTTGTTGAGCACGTGCAATGCTTTCTTAAAGGAAATCATTAGGCTGGAAGTCTGCATAACTCAATTGTTTCTGTACTTCACAATATATATCTTGCTGATCAGCGTGCATCATTTTCCTGTGTCCTTTTCAATGCTCATCTCAAGAATTCCAAGCCTCAGTTTGTCAAATGCAGCAGCAAGTACTGTAACTACTAATGTTATTGTTTTAGTTGCTAAGTTGTATCCTACTCTATGCGACCCCATGAACTATACCCCACCAGGCTCCTCTGTCCCTGGGGTTTCCCAGGCAAGATACTGGAGTGGGTTGCCATTTCCTTCTCCTGGGGATCTTCCTGACCCAAGGATCGAACCCAAGTCTTCTGTATTGGCAGGTGGATTGTTTACTGCTAAGCCATTAAGGAAGCCCTAATAAAACATGTTACTAATACTAAATAAGTGTTACATACACCGTGCTAAGTACTGTTCCAAGTACTTTCAGTGCATTGTTGATTAACCTTCAACAAAAGTCTTATAAAATGAGGTATATTGTTGTTCCTATTTAGTAGATGAGGAATTTCAGGCACAGTGAGGATAACTGCACAGATCATTCAAAGAAGTCAGGGTTAGATCTACAGAACTTCAAGTGAATCAGAAAGCTCTGATTTTATGTAAAATCTTCAGGTCTGTTAACGTTGGTAACTAACTCATAAATTTTAAATATTGTGTGGATCAACAAAATCCCGGCAAAAGCCAATGTATCTGCCCACTGAATGCAGCATGCTGTATGCATTCAGTTTTTTGACTTAAGACTTTTAGGATTTTTTGCTCACTTACATCTTCCAAGTACTCCTGTCTTTACTTATCACTGCTGCCTCTTCTTCATCTTTCTATGAGCCATTTATCATACTCTGGTATCTACATTATTAAATTGAGTTTGTTCATGTGTTTCTTCTTACATTTCTGCAATTTAAAGGGACAAATAAGTGCAATTGAAGGAGGGAGACTGTGGGCAATGGAAATACATTTATTTATCAAAAAAATTCACATATAAGTAGACCCATGCACATATTCAAGTGTGAAGTGTACACTGAAATAAATTTATGAAGATAACTTAAGGAAAATGAAAATATTCTGAGATGAATCAGGCAATCTTATAAAGAAGCTGTTCCTTGCCTCTTACCCTCTAACAGGTTTTTTTGGGGTGAATTTCTGCAGTGCTCTCATTAGTGGGGTACATTGTTTATTGTAGGCTTATGTTATCTCTCATCTCCATCCTGTTGTCTGTAACCTCCTTTCACAGTTTGAAAACCCCTCATTTGAAGTCCTTCCCCATGCTCTTTCTTGTGTGACATTGGTCACATTTATGCGCTTTTCTTCCTTTCTTTTTTTTGCATATATATTGTTAGTGGTACTAGTCTTCACATTTCATCTGCACTTTAATTGGGATATTTCATTTGAATCTTTAGGCTTGTCAGTTTTATGCTGTCTTGCTCACAACATCCAGCAGAGAAATCAGTCCCATCAGTTCTTTCCTCTCCGAATTGACATGGTTGAAGTGCTCTATACGAAAGGTAGGCTTTTAGTCCAGAAATAGAGAGCATATTCATGAACTGAAGGGCTGGTGTGTGACCTGCAAAACCAAAAACAGGATTGACTAAACTGGGACATCTCTGCCTCTTCCTGCTGCACTAAAATAGAATCTATCCAGGTGACCCCATTTGTAGTCTGCTGTTTGAGGGCTTTGTGATAAGCGCTAAATAATTTCAGGGAATACAATCTAAATGATTGCAGGATTTAAAAGTATATATATTTCTGGAATTCTTCTAAATGTATAACTGATGCTACATTATAATTTTTTAAAGAGATCATTGTTGACTTTTTTTGTAGTTCAAACATCCCCCCTCAGTTTTGGTGAATGATCCCTTTTTATTCTTATCCAATAATGTTAGCCAACCAAATATATAGAATAATACATTTTATTTTATCAGTATGTTCCCAATATTCTATGTATAGTTGTTTCATACTTAGAGGGGGGAAAAAAAGACTTTTAAGGCCAAAGAAAAATGCTGGAGGCAAAGCAGAAAGGAAGCTCCTGAAGCTCTTCCTGCAGCAGGATTTTGTAAGCAACTCGATGAGAAACTGCCCAGGAGCTAAGAATGATTTTTACATGTTTAGATGGTTGAACAAAATCAAAGGAAGAATAAATTCTGTGACATGTAGAAATTATGTAAGATTCCAGTTGCAGTGTCTATCATGTTGTACTGGAATTGTGTGTAGTCGATGGCTACTTTCAAGTTATAACAACTGAGTTCAGTAATTCCACAAGTGACCATGTGGCTCTCAAAGACTAAAATATTGATCATCTGACCATTTCCAAAAACCCTTCTGATCCCTAACCCACAGTAACTTTTTTTTGCTATAATACTTTATTCTTAATTTACAAAAAATCAGTGTATTTGATGGATTGCCAACTCATTCTCTTCTAGTCCAGCTGCAAGTTTTTGCACCCCAGATCATTCATTCACATGTAGGTGCTCTGCAAAATTACTTTCAGTCTTAAAGCAAACTCTTTATCCATATTTCTGTCTCTGTTTGTGCAGAAAACATCTTGAGGCTGCACCCAGACTTTGGCAAAATGGGGAGGAAGAGACAGAAGTGAGGTTGGTCTTGGGAAATACTCCCAGTGTGCCTCAATACTCTCTTTTATTGAGCCTCCACAGCCCTTGATGGAAGTCATTTAAACTGCCAGCTTGCTGCCCAGCAATAATAAATAGCATATAAGGTGATATGTAATGCAAATTCCACACTCATTATACTGCATACAATGCCTGCTACAACCTATTCTTCTTGTCTTGTCTCCCATATCCTTCACTTCTGTCATAACAAGCTTCTCATTCTTCCCCATATGACTTTTGCATTTCCACTGACTCAATTGACTTGAATTTGGGCCAGCTCTGGGAAGTGGTGAAGGACAGGGAAGCCAGCTGTGCTGTAGTCATTGGGGTCACAAAGAGTTGGACACAATTGAACGACTGAACAACAACAACCGGACTTCCCTGCTCATCATCATTATTTCTGGTTTTTAATCTACTCAAAATTTGAACTCAAAATGGATTAAAGATCTAAATGTAAGACCAGAAACTATAAAACTCCTAGAGGAGAACATAGGCAAAACACTCTCTGACATAAATCATAGCAGGATCCTCTATGACCCACCTCCCAGAATTCTGGAAATAAAAGCAAAAATAAACAAATGGGATCTAATTAAAATTAAAAGCTTCTGCACAACAAAGAAAAATATAAGCAAGGTGAAAAGACAGCCTTCTGAATGGGAGAAAATAATAGCAAATGAAGCAACTGACAAACAACTAATCTCAAAAATATACAAGCAACTTATGCAGCTCAATTCCAGAAAAATAAACGACCCAGTCAAAAAATGGGCCAAAGAACTAAATAGACATTTATCCAAGAAAGACATACGGATGGCTAACAAACACATGAAAAGATGCTCAACATCACTCATTATCAGAGAAATGCAAATCAAAACCACAGTGAGGTACCATTTCACATCAGTCAGAATGGCAGCGATCCAAAAGTCTACAAACAATAAATGCTGGAGAGGGTGTGGAGAAAAGGGAACCCTCCTACACTGTTGGTGGGAATGCAAACTAGTACAGCCACTATGGAGAACAGTGTGGAGATTCCTTAAAAAACTGGAAATAGAACTGCCTTATGACCCAGCAATCCCACTGCTGGACATACACACCGAGGAAACCAGAATGGAAAGAGACACATGTACCCCAGTGTTCATCGCAGCACTGTTTATAATAGCCAGGACATGGAAACAACCTAGACGTCCATCAGCAGATGAATGGATAAGAAAGCTGTGGTACATATACACAATGGAGTATTACTCAGCCATTAAAAAGAATTCATTTGAATCAGTTCTAATGAGATGGATGAAACTGGAGCCGATTATACAGAGTGAAGTAAGCCAGAAAGAAAAACACCAATACAGTATACTAACACATATATATGGAATTTAGAAAGATGGCAATGATGACCCTGTATGCAAGACAGCAAAAGAGACACAGATGTGTATAGCGGACTTTTGGACTCAGAGGGAGAGGGAGAGGGTGGGATGATTTGGGAGAATGGCATTGAAACATGTATACTATCATGTAAGAAATGAATCGCCAGTCTATGTCCGATGCAGGATATAGCATGCTTGGGGCTGGTGCATGGGGATGACCCAGAGAGATGGTATGGGGAGGTAGGTGGGAGGGGGGTTCATGTTTGGGAATGCATGTACACCCATGGTGGATTCATGTCAATGTATGGCAAAACCAATACAGTATTGTAAAGTAAAATGAAGTAAAAATAAAAATTTAAAAAAAAAAAGAATAGAAAAAAAATAAAAATAAAATCTTAGTTTTTTCCCCTTAAAAAAAAATTTTGAGATGCCATAAATCTATGGTTCAGATCATATATCATCTTGATTCATTTCATTTCAATGGTATGAAAATTTAA
Organism: Capricornis sumatraensis; assembly: GCF_032405125.1. Lineage (NCBI taxonomy): Eukaryota > Metazoa > Chordata > Mammalia > Artiodactyla > Bovidae > Capricornis > Capricornis sumatraensis. Next base: position 11,518,491 of record NC_091079.1, read on the forward strand.
TGTCTTCAAGATCAGAAACTGGTTGAAGAGTTTTCATGTCCACTTAGTTCAGTTCAGTTCTGTTCTGTTCAGCCACTCAGTCATGTCTGACTCTTTGTGATCCCATGGACTGCAGCACGCCAGGCTTTCTTGTCCATCACCAACTCCCAGAGCCTACTCAGACTCATGTCCATCTAGTCAGTGATGCCATCCAACCATCTCATTTTCTGTCTTTTCTCCTCCCACTTTCAATCTTTCCCAGCATCTGAGTCTTTTCCAATGAGTCATTTCTTCACATCAGATGGCCAGTTTCTGAGTTTCAGCTTCAGCATCAGTCCTTCAAAAGAATATTCAGGAGTGATTTCCTTTAGGATGGACTGGTTGGATCTCCTTGCAGTCCAAGGGACTCAAGAGTCTTCTCCAACACCACAATTCAAAAGCATCAATTCTTCAGCACTCAGCTTTCTTTATAGTCCAACTCTCACATCCATACATGACTACTGGAAAAACCATAGCTTTGACAAGACGGATGGTTGTTGGCAAAGTAACATCTCTGCTTTTTAGTATGTTGTCTAGGCTGGTCATAGCTTTTCTTCCAAGGAGCAAATATCTTTTAATTTCATGGCTGTGTCACCATTTGCAGTAATTTTGGAGCCCAAGAAAATTAATCCTGTCATTGTTTCCATTGTTTCCCCAACTATTTGCCATGAAGTAATGGGACCCGATGCCATGATCTTCGTTTTCTGAATGTTAAGCTTTAAGCCAACTTTTTCACTCTCCTCTTTCACTTTCATCAAGAGGCTCTTCAGTTCCTCTTCACTTTCTGTCATAAGGGTGGTGTCATCTGCATATCTGAGGTTATTGATATTTCTCCCAGCAATCTTGATTCCAGCTGTGCTTCATCCATCCTGGCATTTCACATGATGTACTCTGCATATAAGTTAAATAAGCAGGGTGTCAATATACAGCCTCAATGTACTTCTTTCCCAGTTTGGAAAAGGAGTCTGTTGTTCTATGTCCAGTTCTACCTGTTGCTTCTTGACCTGCATACAGATTTCTCAGGAGGCAAGTAAGGTGGTCTGGTATTACCACCTCTTGTCCACTTATTCCTCATTAGATAAATGCCCAAGCCATGCTTAGCTATGGCCTTTATATTATTGGTCTTAGGTTTGGGGGTAGAAAACTGAACAATCTTGGGTGCCATTCTGGTTTTGTTTATGTTTGATTCATGGAATAAAAAATATATAAAATACAGAGTATTGCAGGCTCCCAACCCCAGCCACTGGAGATGATGTCTATTTTTAGGGGATAAAAGGGCAGAAGTTGTGGTTTCTGATGAGACTATTCACATGCTCCTTGAGTATTAATCCCATTAATTCTTAACAGGAAGCAAAGTTTCAAGTGAATCCTTAAACTAATAGAAAGGATTAGCCTGGAAAACAGAACTTTAAGAGGGAAATTTGGACTTATTAGCAGTCCTGCATTTTCGTTTGCTTTATCTTAAACTATTTTTGTTTCCTGATTCATTGGTTTCTGCTTTTATCTCAATTTCTGTTGTAGTTCCTCCGTTTTGTTTAAATTTTTATTTATTTTTCATTTTTTGGCCACATTACATGTCACATGGGATCTCAGTTTCATGACCAGGGATCAGACTTGCATGCCCTGCATTGGAAGTGCAGAGTCTTAACCACTGGACCACCATGGAAGTCCCCGTTAGTCCAATCTTACAGACAAGAGTGGAAACATCTCCATATTTACTATAAGATTCAGGATATAAAACCTGGGCTTCCCTACTCACAATCACTCTTTGCCTGTGACTTTCTGATACATCATTTTAAAGTTATCTGATTTCACAGTGATTCACAGTATGAGAAATACCTGTAACATATAATCCTGGCAGGTTATCTCGTGAGTCAACCAACTTTAGTTCAGTTCAGTTCAGTCGCTCAGTCGTGTCCAATTCTTTGTGACCCCATGAATCGCAGCACACCAGGCCTCCCTGTCCATCACCTACTCCCGGAGTTCACTCAGACTCACGTCCATTAAGTCGGTGATGCCACCCAGCCACCTCATCCTCTGTCGTCCCCTTCTTCTCCTGCCCCCAATCCCTCCCAGCATCAAAGCCTTTTCCAATGAGTCCACTCTTCACATGAGGTGGCCAAAGTACTGGAGTTTTAGCTTTAGCATCATTCCTTCCAAAGAACACCCAGGACTGATCTCCTTTAGAATGGACTGATTGGATCTCCTTGCAGTCCAAGGGACTCTCAAGAGTCTTCTCCAACACCACAGTTCAAAAGTATCAATCCTTTGGCGCTCAGCTTTCTTCACAGTCCAACTCTCACATCCATACATGACCACTGGAGAAACTATAGCCTTGACTAGACTGACCTTTGTTGGCAAAGTAATGTCTCTGCTTTTGAATATGCTATCTAGGTTGGTCAAAACTTTGCTTCCAAGGAGTGTGTGCCTTTTAATTTCAACCAACTTAATTACCTAAAAACCTGGCATATTTTAAGGCATTGTTAATACCTCCAACTCAATCTCATAGCTACGTTTACATTACGGAAGAACCTTTTGTATCTTATTATAGTCTCCCATTTTTAGTGAAAACATGCAAACCTGTCACAGAAAAGAAATGGGTGCAGTGATCTTTGACATGCCCTGTTTCAGAGCAATGGCCATATTTTGATTAATATTATTTATTACAATAAGAAAATAATTATATAGCAGGGTGATAGCAAGTTCAGGATTTTCTTTAAAATATGCCGTAGAAAACTGCAAGTTCTACTTTTAAGTTCAGTTTTTATTATACCTTCTAACTCTGCCAGGCAGAATTCCTTACTTATCTTTTCTGCTTCACAATGTTTTGTTAGTAATAGTAGTTAGTGTATTGTTCAGTTCAGTTCAGTACAGTCGCTCAGTCATGTCCGACTCTTTGCGACCCTATGAATCATGGCACGACAGGCCTCCCTGTCCATCACCAACTCCCAGAGTTTACCCAAACTCATGTCCATTGAGTCAGTGATGTCATTCAGCCATATCATCCTCTCTCATCCCCTTCTCCTCCTGCCCCCATTCCCTCCCATCATCAGGCTCTTTTCCAATGAGTCAACTCTTTGCATCACGTGGCAAAGTATTGGAGTTTCAGCTTTAGCATCATTCCTTCCAAAGAAATCCCAGGGTAGATCTCCTTCAGAATGGACTGGTTGGATGTCCTTGCAGTCCAAGGGACTCTCAAGAGTCTTCTCCAACACCACAGTTCAAAAGCATCAATTCTTCAGCGCTCAGCTTTCTTCACAGTCCAAATCTTATATCCATATATGATTACTGGAAAAACCATAGCCTTGACTAGACAGACCTTAGTCGACAAAGTAATGTTTCTGCTTTTGAATATGCTATCTAGGTTGGTCATAACTTTCCTTCCAAGGAGTAAGTGTCTTTTAATTTCATGGCTGCAATCACCATCTGCAGTGATTTTGGAGGCCCCGCCCCCCCAAAAAAAGTCCGACACTGTTTCCACTGTTTCCCCATCTATTTCCCATGAAATGATGGGACCGGATGCCATCGTTTTCTGAATGTTGAGCTTTAAGCCAACTTTTTCACTCTCCTCTTTCACTTTCATCAAGAGGCTTTTTAGTTCCTCTTCACTTTCTGCCATAAGGGTGGTGTGGTCTGCATATCAGAGGTTATTGATATTTCTCCTGGCAGTCTTGATTCCAGCTTGTGCTTCTTCCAGCCCAGCATTTCTCATGATGTACTCTGCATATAAGTTAAATAAGCAGGGTGACAACATACAGCCTTCCTATTTGGAACCAGTCTGTTTTTCCATGTCCAGTTCTGTTGCTTTCTGACCTGCATATAGGTTTCTCAAGAGGCAGGTCAGGTGGTCTGGTATTCCCATCTCTCGAAGAATTTTCCATGGTTTATTGTGATCCACACAGTCAATGGCTTTGGCATAGTCAATAAAGCAGAAATAGATGTTTTTCTGGAACTCTCTTGCTTTTTCCATGATCCAGTGGATATGTGCTATTTGATGTCTGGTTCCTCTGCCTTTTCTAAAACCAGGTTGAACATCTGGAAGTTCACAATTCACATATTGCTGAAGCCTGGCTTGCAGTATTTTGAGCATTGCTTTACTAGCGTGTGATATGAGTGCAATTGTGTGGTAGTTTGAGCATTCTTTGGCATTGCCTTTCTTTGAGATTGGAATGAAAACTGACCTTTTCCAGTCCTGTGGCCAAATTTGCTGGCATATTGAGTGCAGCACTTTCACAGCATCATCTTTCAGGATTTGAAATAGCTCAACTGTAATTCCATCACCTCCACTAGCTGTGTATTGTATCCTAATATATATTTCTGTCTTCTCAGGACTATGAGCTTCTGGAAGAATACATGTCATATATCTGCGAAGAAAAGTACCTCAGTTAAATGTTAGCTTTGGCTAGATTATATGTGCTATTTGAAAATAAGTTAGTTTGGGGTCTGTTTCTTTAAGTTTTTTATTCTTTCTAATCGATTCAGTTCAGTCTCTCAGTCGTGTCGGACTCTTTGCAATCCGATGCACTGCAGACCCCATGGGCTGCAGAAAGAAACTACTGTGTCTAATACTTTGTGTTTCATTTTCCCTGCCAAGTATGTCTTGGCTTTTTGTCAGTTTTTGTTCTAGGCATGGGCTTCCCCAGTGCTCAGTTGTAGAGAATTTGCCTGCAAGTCAAGAGCCCCAGGAGATGCAGATTCTATCCCTTGGTTGGGAAAATCTCTTGGAGGAAGGCATGGCAACCCACTCCAGTATTTTTACCTCTAGAATCCATGGGCAGAGGAGTCTGGAGGTCTACAGTCCATAGAGTCTTGGAGTCGGGCACGACTGAAGCAACTTAGCATGCATACACACACATTCTAAGCATTAGGTAATATATTGAGGAAAAAACAGAACAAAATCCCTGTTCTCATGGAGCTTATATTCTCATGGGATGAATCAGACAAAAAATGTAAAGAAGAAAAAGAGGAAGGAAGAGGAAAAAAGGAGGAGGAAGAGAGAAGATGGAGAAGAAAGAAAAATAATAATAGTAATAGAGATCAGCAAAGTTTGTAGATAATTTGGAGGTGAAGCAAGCTAATGAATGATTCCTAATGGGGAAAATCTTGTTAAAGAGGGAAGACTGCAGAGAAGATATAATATATCTGTGTTCTGGGTCAGACTTCTAGCCGTGAAAATTTCATTTCAGAAGAAAAAAAGAAGTACCTGAAACCTCATACCCAAGATGTGTAAAAGCCTTTCTGCTGCTGTAGGTGGTGGATAGACAGAGCACTAGCCTCTCAGTCTCCCCCTGACAACTCACTGGCTGCCTTTGTCCCTGAAGAAATAGTGATGTAATACCCAGCATGGTGACTGTAGTTAATACTATTACACTGTAGGTCTTGAAAGTTCTCAGTGCAGGAAAAGAAATTCTGTAACTATATATGGTGATGGATGTTAACTAGATGGATTGTGGTGTTCATTTTGCAAAATATACAAATATCAAATCGTTATGCTGCATACCTGAAACTAATATAGTATCATATGTCAATTATATCCCAATAAAAAATCTATTATCTGTAGACTTGCTAGAGAAGTGGTAGAATGTATTTAAAGGTAAATATTTAAACTATGAAAGAGTGGGTAATTCATGGGTTAATTTCTCATTTTTTGGCCAAGTCATGTGGCACATAGGATCTTAGTTCCCCAACCAGGGGTTGAACCTGTGCCCCTGCAGTGGAAGCATGGATTCTTAACCACTAGACCACCAGATAAGTCCTCATGGGTCAAATTTTTATAGAGACAGGTTAGGATGTTTAGAACACAACTTCAACGAGGAAGCAGAACATAGGTCTTTGGCAGAGAGAAATAAATATGAAAAATGGAGAGTCTGTCAAAATGTAAGGATCATGTCGATTGGAGGAGTTTTTGCCCTGTCTCTTACATCTAGAATTATCATCAAAGCTACAACAAGGCTGATTCATGTTGAGGTTTGACAGAAAACAGAAAAATTCTGTAAAGCAATTATCCTTCAATAAAAAATAAATTAAAAAAAAAGAATCACCATCATCACCATCATCTTTAAAGTGAAGAATGGCTTTTTCTCTACATTATTTAAAATGTAAATAAGTTGTTTGTCAGTTGCTTCATTTGCTATTATTTTCGCCCATTTAGAAGGCTGTCTTTTCACCTTGCTTATATTTTCCTTTGTTGTGCAGAAGCTTTTAATTTTAATTAGATCCCATTTGTTTATTTTTGCTTTTATTTCCAGAATTCTGGGAGGTGGATCATAGAGGATCCTACTGTGATTTATGTCAGAGAGTGTTTTGCCTATGTTCTCCTCTAGGAGTTTTATAGTTTCTGGTCTTACATTTAGATCTTTAATCCATTTTGAGTTTATTTTTGTGTGTGGTGTTAGAAAGTGATCTAGTTTCATTCTTTTACAAGTGGTTGACCAGTTTTCCCAGCACCACTTGTTAAAGAGATTGTCTTTACTCCATTGTATATTCTTGCCTCCTTTGTCAAAGATAAGGTGTCCATATGTGTGTGGATTTATCTCTGGGCTTTCTATTTTGTTCCATTGATCTATATGTCTGTCTTTGTGCCAGTACCATACTGTTTTGATGACTGTGGCTTTGTAGTAGAGCCTGAAGTCAGGCAAGTTGATTCCTCCAGTTCCATTCTTCTTTCTCAAGATTGCTTTGGCTATTCGAGGTTTTTTGTATTTCCATACAAATCTTGAAATTATTTGTTCTAGTTCTGTGAAAAATATGGCTGGTAGCTTGATAGGGATTGCGTTGAATTTGTAAATTGCTTTGGGTAGTATCCTCATTTTCACTATATTGATTCTTCCAATCCATGAACATGGTATATTTCTCCATCTATTAGTGTCCTCTTTGATTTCTTTCATCAGTGTTTTATAGTTTTCTATATATAGGTCTTTAGTTTCTTTGGGTAGATATATTCCTAAGTATTTTATTCTTTTCGTTGCAATGGTGAATGGAATTGTTTCCTTAATTTCTTTTTCTACTTTCTCATTATTAGTGTATAGGAATGCAAGGGATTTCTGTGTGTTGATTTTATATCCTGCAACTTTACTATATTCATTGATTAGCTCTAGTAATTTTCTGGTGGAGTCTTTAGGGTTTTCCATGTAGAGGATCGTGTCGTCTGCAAACAGTGAGAATTTTACTTCTTCTTTTCCAATTTGGATTCCTTTTATTTCTTTTTCTGCTCTGATTGCTGTGGCCAAAACTTCCAGAACTGTGTTGAATAGTAGCGGTGAAAGTGGACACCCTTGTCTTGTTCCTGACTTTAGGGGAAATGCTTTCAATTTTTCACCATTGAGGATAATGTTTGCTGTGGGTTTGTCATATATAGCTTTTATTATGTTGAGGTATGTTCCTTCTATTCCTGCTTTCTGGAGAGTTTTTATCATAAATGGATGTTGAATTTTGTCAAAGGCCTTCTCTGCATCTATTGAGGTAATCATATGGTTTTTATTTTTCAATTTGTTAATGTGGTGAATTACATTGATTGATTTGCGGATATTGAAGAATCCTTGCATCCCCGGGATAAAGCCCACTTGGTCATGGTGTATGATCTTTTTAATGTGTTGTTGGATTCTGATTGCTAGAATTTTGTTGAGGATTTTTGCATCTATGTTCATCAGTGATATTGGCCTGTAGTTTTCTTTTTTTGTGACATCTTTGTCAGGTTTTGGAATTAGGGTGATGGTGGCCTCATAGAATGAGTTTGGAAGTTTACCTTCCTCTGCAATTTTCTGGAAGAGTTTGAGTAGGATAGGTGTTAGCTCTTCTCAAAAATATATAAGCAACTTACGCAGCTCAATTCCAGAAAAATAAACGACCCAATCAAAAAAGGGCCAAAGAACTAAATAGACATTTCTCCAAATAATACATACGGATGGCTAACAAACACATGAAAAGATGCTCAACATCACTCATTATCAGAGAAATGCAAATCAAAACCACAATGAGGTACCACTTCTCCCCAGTCAGAATGGCTGCGATCCAAAAATCTGCAAGCAATAAATGCTGGAGAGGGTGTGGAGAAAAGGGAACCCTCCTACACTGTTGGTGGGAATACAAACTAGTACAGCCACTATGGAGAACAGTGTGGAGATTCCTTTAAAAATTGCAAATAGAACTACCTTATGACCCAGCAATCCCACTGCTGGACATACACACCGAGGAAACCAGAATGGAAAGAGACACATGTACCCCAGTGTTCATCGCAGCACTGTTTATAATAGCCAGGACATGGAAACAACCTAGACGTCCATCAGCAGATGAATGGATAAGAAAGCTGTGGTACATATACACAATGGAGTATTACTCAGCCGTTAAAAAGAATTCATTTGAATCAGTTCTGATGAGATGGATGAAACTGGAGCCGATTATACAGAGTGAAGTAAGCCAGAAAGAAAAACACCAATACAGTATACTAACACATATATATGGAATTTAGAAAGATGGCAATGACGACCCTGTATGCAAGACAGGAAAAAAGACACAGCTGTGTATAACGGACTTTTGGACTCAGAGGGAGAGGGAGAGGGTGGGATGATTTGGGAGAATGGCATTCTATCATGTATACTATCATGTAAGAATTGAATCGCCAGTCTATGTCTGACGCAGGATACAGCATGCTTGGGGCTGGTGCATGGGGATGACCCACAGAGATGTTATGGGGAGGGAGGTGGGAGGGGGGTTCATGTTTGGGAACACATGTAAGAATTAAAGATTTTAAAATTTAAAATAAAATAAAATAAAAAAAGAATCCCCCCCCCCCCCAAAAAAAAAAACTGTTGGAAAGGGAGTGGAGAAACAGGAACCTTCACATAGCGCTGGTGAGACTGTAAAATGATACAGCTACTTTGAAAAACCACTTGGTATTTTCTTAAAGTGTTAAATAAAATTTCATCATGATCAAAAAAAATGTAAATAAGTGATGTTTGGAATAATTTTTGTTCTTCGGTGCCAAACAATATGATATCATTAAAACCAGTGTGCTTGCTCACAAATACAGTATCAAGTTTTGCCCCTTTGTCTTCCCTTCCAGGAAGATTACCACGCTACAGCACTCCAGCTTAGAGGTTAAAGGGAAGGGGAAAGAAGTCACACTGGATCACTTCATCCTTCTCAGGAAAAGTAGAAGACTGACTTGAGGAAAGGAAAAAAAGAGGTCTGGAGAGGCAATGAAAGGTGTCACATAAATAAAATGGATTTTAATAATGTAGCCTACAGACATTCTCAATCCTTACTACTTAAAAAAAGAAAAATAGTCTTATTTTCTTCCTTATTAGCAGTAATGAGTAAGTAATACTCTTGCTATGCCCTTGAAAATTTACTCATTTAATCTCAAAATACTTATTTATCTTTAGTCATAAGTATTGCTATTATTATTGTTTGTGTTATTTTTATTGGCAAATCCACAACACTAGCAAAAGTGGTTAGTGTTGAACCACCTAGATGAACACCAGAATTCTGATGAAATAAAATTTCAAATAAAGAGTAAAGATGATGGGACTCTTTAATACACTGGGAAAAAGTAAGAAGTTGGATGTGACAAAAACATCTAATGTTCCAGGAAGGTTGTTGCTCTTAGCATCGATTCTGTACTGGGATCATGATGATGATAGTCTATTACCAGTCCATCCAAGGAAGGTAATTGTTATATCTAATGATTGCTTTGGGGAAGAAAAGGGTGACTATTCTTAGGTGAAATTGATGCTTCTACCCTGATGCAGATCGGGGACTAGGAATTTAGTGGGTGTGACAGCTCCTTTGCTGGAGAACACTGCTTTTTAGCCCTGGAGTCAGGAAGTAGTCAAAAGGATCAATCAGGTAACATCTGAGTTGCATATCTTTCACTCTGTGAAACAGAGAATTCAATTCCTTCTGTTTGGGAAGACAATGTGATTTAGTCAACTGTGGAATAAAGAAATAATGAAAGATTCAAGCCTGAAATAAGAGGACATGCGTGCATGCTAAGTAGCTTCAGACATGCTCAACTCTTTGCTACCCTACAGACTATAGGACAGCTATAAATAAAAGTGAGATCCTTCCATGTAAAATCATCCTGTATTCAGGGATAGACATCGATTAACCGTTTCCACCTCTTGGTTTTCCCCCTCGCTCATTCCTGGGCAGATGCCCTCCTTCTGTGGCCTGAGGAGCTGGATGCCTTCATGAGATATTACCTGTAGACCTGCCTTTCACAGGCTGCTTCAGACCCAGTCTACTCTCTTTCCTTATCAAGATCCCCAGATTTTCTTCTCTGTCATCATGATGTCACACTGGATTTTATGGCCTGAATATCTCCCCCTTACCCTCAATTCACATGTTGAAGTCCTAACCCTAGTACCTAAGAATGTGACCTTGTTTGGAAATAAGTTTGCAAAGTGTTTGCAGATTATCAGGTTAAGATAAGATCATTAGGGTGGGCCCTAGTCCAACATGACAGTGGCCTTATAAATTGGGGAAATTTAGACACAGAGGTGAATCACAGAGAGAACACAGTGTAAAGATGCAGGAAGAAATTGGGTGGTGCCTCTACAAGTCAAAATAACCCAAAAATGGCCAGCAAAGCGCCAAAAGCTAAGAAAGAGGCATGCAATAGGCATCAGACATTGGAGAAAAGCCTGTAACATGAATACAGAGACCCAAAGGTAAATATCAGGAAAGCAGAATTTGTGAAATAAACTCCAGAGACAATACAGGAACAGAGGGTATATCAACAAATTCTACACTATTCATAGAAGAATCCTAGAAGATGCTGCTTTTGTAATAGTGATAATAATAACAATACCCAAGTAGCTATAAAAGTGGGTCTATTATTCTGTAAAATGGAAAGAAGTCTCAGAAATATAAAATACAGTAGCAGAAATAGAGCACAGCTAACAGACATAAAACATTGAAGATATTTTTCAGAAAGTAGGAACAAAGGGTGAAATAGGAACAAAAGTGATGGAAAATAGGAGAATATATGTTTAAAAAGCAGAGGCTCAATCCAGGAGTCCTAATATTTGATAGATCAGGGCCCTGGGCAGTGAAACCAAAGTCAATGGGACAGAAGAGATCATCAACAGATCTTTCATACAGCCTTCCTGTTGAAGAAGCCACCCAATTTCACACTCAGATCACCAGCTGAATGTGAGGACAGAAGAAATACTTTTTATACATGCAGGTCTCAAAACTTTATCTTCTTTATACTTTCTTAAGAAATGGATTGAGAAAGTGCTCCACCAAAACTAGAGAGTAAACAATAAAAGAGAAGTCTCAGGGTCAGCGGACAAAGGGTCTTAACAAAGGAATTGGGCAAAGGGAATTACAAGCCTTCTGGTGGAGGGAAGTGCCAGGCCTTCAGCTGGGTAATCCTGAGTTAGAGCAGGGGAACTAGGGGCCACCCCTTGGAAGTCTCCCCCAAAAGAGCACAGTGAACTGGTGAGATACCCGATGTGTTTGTACTGAGATGAATCTGAGAGCTAGGAGATTTTTTTTAATTGTTTATTTTTCATTGAAGGATAATTCCTTTACAATATTGGTTTGATTTATTAGTGATGAATGCATAGAAGGTAAGCAAGCAAACCAAATGAAGTAAACAAGTAATAGTAACAAACAAAAACATCCCAGTCAAATATAAACACTAGGAAAAGCAAATGAAAATTAAATATTACAAAGAAAGAAAATATAATTACATATGTACTATGTGAATGAACTGTAACAATGTATATATAATCACAATTAAAAAAAAATAAATATTGACTTAACAAAAAACTATGATATAACTATATTGTGATACAGTATACTAACACATATATATGGAATTTAGAAAGATGGCAATGACGACCCTGTATGCAAGACAGGAAAAAAGACACAGCTGTGTATAACGGACTTTTGGACTCAGAGGGAGAGGAAGAGGGTGGGATGATTTGGGAGAATGGCATTCTATCATGTATACTATCATGTAAGAATTGAATCGCCAGTCTATGTCTGACACAGGATACAGCATGCTTGGGGCTGGTGCATGGGGATGACCCACAGAGATGTTATGGGGAGGGAGGTGGGAGGGGGGTTCATGTCTGGGAACACATGTAAGAATTAAAGATTTTAAAATTTTTTAAAAAAAAAGAGAGAATGAGGTAAGATGTACATATGTTTAAGAGACGTGGTTTAAGAGATCTAAAATACATTTTTAAAACATGTGGTTTCAGAGATTTAAAAAATGTGCCTCTGTGTAGGATGCCAATTGATAGTATCTAAAAAATAATGATATACTATTTATAAGTCTGCTATTTAGAAATGGGAAGAAAAAATATTAGGACAGAGAGGTGCTCAGTCGCTCAGTCATGTCTGACTCTTTGTGACTCCATGGACTGTAGCCCTACAGGTTCCTGTGTCCATCGGATTTTCCAAGCAAGAAAACGAGTGGGTTGCCATTTCTTCCTCCAGGGGATCTTCCTGACCCAGGGATCGAACCCATGTCTCCTGTATCTGCTACATTGGCAGGCGGATTCTTCACAGCTAAGCCAGGGAAGCCCAGAATAAAGAGATAATATAGCTTAAAATGATTACCCGTTGGTAGTAGAAATAACCAGTAAGGAAAGATGAGGCAGGACCCTGATATTTTTTGTTGTAAGCCTTGCAATTGTATTTCACTTCTAAAATGTATGTTCTTGTTTAGTCGCTAAGTGGTGTCCACCTGTTTGTGACTCCCATGGACTCTAGCCTGCCAGGCTCCTCTGTCCACAGGATTTCCCAGGCAAAAATGTGGAGTGGGTTGCCATTTCTTCTCCAGGGGATCTTCCTGACCCAGGGATTGGATTCATGTCTCCTGCATTGGCAGGCAGATTCTTTACCATTGAGCCACCTGAGAAGTCCTCTAAAACGTGTGAAAGTGAAAGTGTTAGTTGCTCAGTCCTGTCCTACTCTATGCAACCCCATGGACTGTAGCCCTCCAGGCTCCTCTGTCCCTGGGGTTTTCCAGGCAAAAATACTGGAGTAGGTTGCCATTCCCTTCTCCAGGGGATCTTCCAACCCCTGGGATCAAACCCAGGTCTCCCACATTGGAGGCAGAGTCTTTACTGTCTGAGCCACAGGTGTGTTATTTTGAACAAATAAGGAGGGAAGGGAAAAAGGAAGGAAGAAGGGAGGGAGGAAGGGAGAGAGGAATGAAGTGGGAGGGCAGGAGGGGGTGAGAGAGAGAAAGAGGAAGAAAGGGAGAAGAAAAGAGAGAGTGAGGAAAGGAAGAAAGAAGAGTTCCGAGGGGGCAGACCCTATAAATCAGTAAGAAATTTATAAAAGACCTAAAACTCCGACAAAGACATGGAAAAAAGATGAGGCAGCACAATCACAGCATATAATGGAATGATTAAGACCTTCACCCGCCGCAGAATACATCAACTACTTGTGTGTGTTATGAGGCTGCCGGGGTAGAGACGAAGGGGTGATCTTTTCCTCTTAGGAGCTGAAATCTCCACCTCTTCGTCATTACAGTGAGAATTCGATACCCAGCCTCACTTCCACTGACATGGGAGCACATCACCCAGGCTGATCAAGGGTAGCTCATGCTTCTCTGCAAAGTGATTGGCTCAGGGATGGATACATCACTGATACAGATTGATACGGATGCTGGGGGAGGCAGTGTGCTTCTTTTTCCTCTGGTTTTCTTAGTTCTAACCTGGGGTTGCTGGGGATCATCTTTGCTGTCATGTGACTGAATCTTCCTGGAATACAGCAGAGGTAGGAGAAACCGGAGGGTAGAAATAGACAGTCTCAGATACCGGATGCTATTGTACCTAGATTTTATCACGCTTGAACTATGTCAAGAATCCCTTAGTTACTTCTGCCAATATATCTCTTTTGTGCTTTGGCTAGTTTGATCTGGCTTCTGCACTCTGCCACCCAGGGTTCTCAGCAGCAGGGAATCTTAGCCTCATTCTCCAGCCCCTTCTCCTTTGTCCCTGACTTGTTCACACTGCCAACTTCAGGCATCCAGAACTCTCTTTCATGAAAATCCACATTCAAAAAATCTTCATAAACCTAGTTTTGAAAGCAAATTAATGTATTATCTTATTTGGAGGTATTTGAATGTTGATATGGCATGAAATGTAGGTGAATATTATGGTGGTTTTTTATTTTAGTTTTTTTTATTTTAATTTTTTAGGATATTTAACTTATTTATGATATTCATTTCCTAAAGTATAGTTGATTTACAATAATATTAGTTTCAGGTATACAGCAAAGTGATTCATATATAGATATATATATATTTTTTAAGAGTCATTTCCCTTATAAGTTATTAAAAAGCATTCAGTTAGATCCCAGTGCTGTACAGTGGTCACTGTTGGTTGTCTTTTTTTTTTAATAATTTATCTATGTCTGACAGTTTTGGGTCTTCCTCACTGTGGGCTTTACTCTAGTTGTGGAAAGCGGGGGCTACTGTCTAGTTGTGGTACGTGAGCTTCTCATTGTGGTGACTTCTCTTGTTTTGGACCATGGGCTCTAAGATGTGCAGACTTCAGAAGCTGTGGCTTGTGGGCTCAGTAGTTGCAGATCCTGGGCCCCAGAGCACAGGCTCAATAGCTGTGGTGCATGGCTTAGTTGCTCCAAAGTAAGTGGGATCTTCCCAGACCAGGGATCTTCCACATTGACTGGTGGGTTTTTCACCACTGAGCCACCAGGGAAGCCCCAGTTACCTATTTTAGATATAGTACTGCATAAACATTAATCCCATATTCCTTACTCACCCTTCCCCTGCTTTGTTATCCATTTATATTTTCTTTAAAATTTTTTGTATATTTACAGTGATGATTTAATAGTTTGATGCACATGTACATAGTGGAATGATTACTACAGTCAAGTTAATTAGCATATCTTCCTCCATACCATTTGTGTGTGTGTAGTGAGAGCACCTGCAATCTATCCTCTTAGTAAATTTCCACCTTAAATCCACTCTTACTAACCACAGCTTGCTGTACACTGGATCTCTAGACTCTTTCATCCTTCATAAATGCAACTTTGTGCCCGTTGATCAATCTCTCCCATTTTCCTCACCCCCCTGGTAATCACTGCTCTACTGTTTCTATGTATCTGACTTTTTCAGATTCCACATATAAGAGGGGTCATGCCGTTTTGTTTTTTTTTTTCTTTCTATGGCTGGCTTGTTTCTCTTAGAGTATATCCAAGGGTGGAAGGAATGAAATTTCTCCACTGAACTGAGGTATATAATACCACAATTTCTCCAACCATCCATTGATGAACATGTAGCTTATTTCCATGTCTTGGCTATTATGAGTACTGCTACAAAGAACCTAAGAGTGCAGATAATTTTTTTTCAAGATACTGATTTATTTTATTTTGTGTGTGTGTGTGTGTGTGTGTGTGCTCTTTATTATTTATTTATTTATTTATTTATTTACTTTGAAATACTGTATTGGTTTTGCCATACATTGACATGAATCCGCCACGGGTGTATGTGAGTTCCCAGTACTGAACCCCATTTCCTTTAACTATAAAGCCAGCAGAGGTATTGGTGGATGAAAGTACAGCTATATTTTTAGTTTTTAAAGAAACCTTATACTGTTCTCCATTGCAGCTGCACCAGTTTGCATTCCCGCCAATAGCATCCAAGAGTTCCCTTTCTCCACACCCTCATCACCCCCTCTCCTTTTTTCCATCCTTAAGATATTTTCACTGTCTGGCAATCTAGGTGATAATTAGTTAAGCTTCATAAAAGATAAAGAAAGAAGTATGCTTTAATTCTTGCAAACAACCTGAAATGTTGTACTCTGCATATAAGTTAAATAAGCAGGGTGACAGTATACAGCCTGGACATATTCCTTTTCCTATTTGGAACCAGTCTGTTGTTCCATGTCCAGTTCTAACTGTTGCTTCCTGATTTGCATATAGGTTTCTCAAGAGACAGGTCAGGTGGTCTGGTATTCCCATTTCTTTCAGATTTTTCCACAGTTTATTTGATCCACACAGTCAAAGGCTTTGGCATAGTCAATAAAGCAGAAATAGATGTTTTTTCTGGAACTCTCTTGCTTTTTCCATGATCCAGTGGATGCTGGCAATTTGATCTCTGGTTCCTCTGCCTTTTCTAAAACCAGCTGGAACATCTGGAAGTTCATGGTTCAGGTATTGCTGAAGGCTGGCTTGGAGAATTTTGAGCATTACTTTACTAGCATGTGAGATGAGTGCAATTGTGTGGTAGTTTGAGCATTCTTTGGCATTGCCTTTCTTTGGGATTGGAATGAAAACTGACCTTTTCCAGTCTTCTGGCCACTGCTGAGTTTTCCAAATTTGCTGGCATATTGAGTGCAGCACTTTCACAGCATCATCTTTCAAGATTTGAAATAGCTCAACTGGAATCCCATCACCTCCACTAGCTTTGTTCGTGGTGATACTTTCTAAGGCCCACTTGACTTCACATTCCAGGATGTCTGGCTCTAGGTGAGTGATCACACCATCGTGATTATCTTGGTCATGAAGATTTTTTTTGTATAATTCTTCTGTGTATTCTTGCCACCTCTTCTTACTATCTTCTGCTTCTGTTAGGTCTGTACCATTTCTGTCCTTTATTGAGCCCATCTTTGCCTGAAATGTTCCCGTGGTATCTCTAGTTTTCTTGAGGAGATCTCTGGTCTTTCCCATTCTTTTTTTTCCCTCTATTTCTTTGCAATGATCGCTGAGGAAGGCTTTCTTATCTCTCCTTGCTATTCTTTGGAACTCTGCATTCAGATGCTTATATCTTTCCTTTTCTCCTTTGCTTTTCACTTCTCTTTTTTTCACAGCTATTTGTAAGGTCTCCCCAGGCAGCCATTTTGCTTTTTTGCATTTCTTTTCCATGGGGATGGTCTTGATCCTTGCCTCCTGTAAAATGTCATGAACCTCCATCCATAGTTCATCAGGTGCTCTATCTATCAGATCTAGACCCTTAAATCTATTTCTCACTTCCACTGTATAATCATAAGGGATTTGATTGAGGTCATACCTGAATGGTCTAGTGGTTTTCTCTACTTTCTTCAATTTAAGTCTGAATTTGGCAATAAGGAGGTCATGATCTGAGCCACAGTCAGCTCCCGGTCTTGTTTTCGCTGACTGTATAGAGCTTCTTCATCTTTGGCTGCAAAGAATATAATCAATCTGATTTCAATGTTGACCATCTGGTGATGTCCATGTGTAGAGTCTTCTCTTGTGTTGTTGGAAGAGGGTGTTTGCTATGACCAGTACGTTCTCTTGGCAAAACTCTATTAGCCTTTGCCCTACTTCATTCCGTATTCCAAGGCCAAATTTGCTTGTTACTCCAGGTGTTTCTTGACTTCCTACTTTTGCATTCCAGTCTCCTATAATCAAATGTTTTTTGGTGTTATCCAACCAGTCCATTCTAAAGGAGATCAGTCCTGGGTGTTCTTTGGAAGGAATGATGCTAAAGCTGAAACTCCAGTACTTTGGCCACCTCATGCGAAGAATTGTCTCATTGGAAAAGACTCTGATGCTGGTAGGGATTGGGGGCAGGAGGAGAAGGGGTTGACAGAGGATGAGATGGCTGGATGGCATCACCAACTCGATGGACGTGAGTCTGAGTGAACTCCTGGAGTTGGTGATGGAGAGGGAGGCCTGATGTGCTGTGACTCATGGGGCTGCAAAGAGTCGGACATGACTGAGTGACTGAACTGACTGACTGAACTGAAATGTTAGCAAAAGCTGAGGCTGAAACAAAACCATACGTTTAAAATGTGTAAATAGTCAAATAATTGATATTTTGTTTTCAAAATTCAGACACATGCCACATATATGTAACAGTAGTTTTTAAATATTTCTCTTCTTGATCATTTTTTCATCCCTCCTATCATCCTATCATTGCTAGAAATTTTAAGCCAACTGGAGATAATTTGTTGTTTCACACTTTTTCTCCACCTCCTCTTTCTCCAGGGTGAGTACCTTGACTCTGAGCTGGTCATGGTGACAAGACATGTGTGAGATGTTTTCTTTGGATTGGTACAATGTTTGTACAGATCGTTTTTCTGAATGAACTTTTCTTGCTAAAAGGCTAGCAGGAACTATAGTTAAAGGAGCATTAATATATAAGGCACTTTGTCATCCCTGGACTCATCCTGTTAATCAAAGGAAGTCACTGAATTGAGCCTCTTAAAAATTTTTAATTGGAAAATTCTGAGAAATCAGCTGTAATATACATTCCCAAATGGAAAAACTGAAGATCAGCAAAAACTGAAAATGCACTTAACTAGATAAATACATTTGTGTTTCTTTTGCACACCCTGATTATAATCATAAAATATCTGCCGTAAATAGGGTGCAATTTTTGGTAACTTGGCACAATTGTACATATTTACTGCTGATGGAGTCTTTATTTAGATTTTTTGAACTCTTTAAATTCTCAGTGACTTAGCCTGAAACAACATTTTCTTTGTGAATGAGTAGGTTCTATTCACAAGTATAGCATTTTTGCAGAGTACCACTGTCACACAATCTCCTTCCTGTGCCAGGTGAAGGTCAAGCTCAGGAACTTCCTATTGCAGTTGCAGATATTACTGTGGAGCCTTCATTACAGGAAAGATAAAGGTCAACCTGGAACTGAGCCAGCACACATGTTATGTGAAAGGAAATGTCAGAACCAGATGGAGGACAGGGGAATTTATATCCATGATGTAAGGGTGACCCCATCACTCTTGAATGGTTCTGAAAATTGGCAATGAAGACATCTCTGTGTGTAATTAATGCCAGTTCTTCAGCATGTAATATTTGTGACAAGTTCAATTATGAAGCATTTCATGTTTAAACTTTTCCAGAGTTTAAATTTAGTGGTAACTGCTCCTTGCTCCTCACTGTTAGGATTCATGCTGCATCAGAATTGACCTTCAGAATTATGAGAGAAAGAAGAAGAGATGTGCTTTCTTTACAATTAACCTGTAAGCATAGGAAAGTTATCCTCCCCCCTTCTTCACTGCCTCATTTTGACATCTTGCTCTTTCTTTGCATCATAGAGACTTCTAATAATCAGCATTAGTGTTTTAAAATAGTAGCCCATATACTATTGAAATAAAAATATTTCCCAGGTTCACTGAAAGAAGATCACAGAATATCAATTCTTAAGTGCAAACTGCTAGGATAGTTTTCTCTGATACCAAAGCAACATGAGATAGATTACCATGCATCCTGCTCCAAGGCTTTCTGAGTATGCAGACTGTACTAATGTCTATAGAAGACTCTTTCTGTTACTGGAGGATAATTGCTTTTCAGTGTTGTGTTGATTTCTGCCATACTACAATGTGAATCAGCCATAAGTATTTACATATGTCCCTTGCCTCTTGAGCCTCTCTCCTACCTCCGCCTCCCTCTTCTCTAGGTCATCACAGAGCACCAGGCTAGGCTTGTGTTATATAGCAGCTTCCCATTATCCATTATACACATGGTGTTGTTTTTATGTCAGTGATACTCTCTCAACTTTTCCCAAACTTTCCTTTCCCTGCTGTGTCCACAAGACCACCCTCTATGTCTGTGTGTCTATTCCTGCTCTGCATTTTTCTAGATTCCATACATATGCACTGACATGCGATATTTGTTTTTCTCTTTCTGACTTACTTCACTCTGTATAACAAGTTCTAGATTCATCTACCTCATTTTAACTGACTCAAATTCATTTCTTTTCATGGCTGAGTAATATTCCATTGTATACATGTACAAAAACTTCTTTATCCATTCATCTGTTGATGGACATCTAGGTTGCATCCACGTCCTGACAAAGAAGACACACAGATAGCCAACAAACACATGAAAAGAGGCTCAACATTGCTCATTAGTAGAGATATCCAAATCAAAACTATAATGTGGTATCACCTCAACATTAAAAATGGCCAATCAGAATGGCCATCATCAAAAAATCTACAAGCTGTAAATGCTGGAGAGGATGTGGAGAAAAGGGAACCTTCTTGCACTGTTGGTGGGAATGTAAATTGATACAACCATGATGGAAAACAGTAAGGAGATTTCTTTAAAAACTATTAATAAAACTACCATTGTAGTTACTGTTGTTCAGTCACTAATTCGTATCAGACTCTTTGCGATCCCATGGACTGTAGCACTCCAGATTTCTCTGTATTCCACTATTTCCCTGAGTTTGCTCAAACTCATGTCCACTGAGTCAGTGATGCCATCCAACCATTTCATCCTCTGTCACCCCCTTCTCCTCTTGCTCTTAATCTTTCCCAGCATCAGAATCTTTTCCAATGAATTGGCCATCAGGTGGCCAAAGTATTGGATCTTCAGCTTCAGCATCAGTCCTTCCAATGAATATTCAGGGTTGATTTCCTTTAGGATGGACTGGTTTGATCTCCTTGCAGTCCAAGGGACTCTCAACAGTCTTCTCTACTACCGCAGTTCAAAAGCATCAATTTTTGGTGCTCAGCCTTCTTTATGGTCCAACTCTCACATCCATATGTGACTACTGGAAAAACCATAACTTTGACTATTTGGACCTTCATCTGCAAAGTAATGTCTCTGACTTTTAATATGCTGTCTAGTTTTGTGATAGCTTTCCTTCCAAGGAGCAAGCATCTTTTAATTTCGTGGCTGCAGTCACCGTCCACAGTGATTTTGGAGTCCAAGAATATAAAATCTGTCATTGTTTCCACTTTTCCCCCATCTATTTGCCATGAAGTGATATGACTCAGCAATCCCACTACTGGGCATATACCCCAAGAAAACTATAATTTAAAATGTATGAGATACCCCAGTGA
Source organism: Capricornis sumatraensis (assembly GCF_032405125.1). Lineage (NCBI taxonomy): Eukaryota > Metazoa > Chordata > Mammalia > Artiodactyla > Bovidae > Capricornis > Capricornis sumatraensis. Next base: position 11,539,274 of record NC_091079.1, read on the forward strand.
GACAATGTATGAGATACCCCAGTGTTTATTGCAGAAGCCTCTTTTTTAATGTTATCTCTAGCAACAAATCATTCTTATCTCAAAGTCTCTTCTTAATCACAATATAAATCTACTTCCCACCTTATATAGCTCCTATAGTAGGGGCAAGCCTAGGAAGTGCCCTTTATATAAAAATTTCCTACTTTTTAAAGTAGTTGTCATCCCATTACCTTCTTTTCTGAAGATTAAACAATCCAAATGCTTCATTATTTCTTAATAAGCTTTATCATTCTACTCATAATTTTTAAATTAATTTTTATTGGAGTACTGTTGCTTTAAAATGTTGTGTTAGTTTCTACTGTACAGCAAAGTCAATCAGCCACATATATGCATATCTCCTCCCTTTTGCACTTCCTTCCCATTTAGGTCACCACTGTATAGCACAGAGAACTCTACCTACCCATAATTTTGATCTCCTTTTTCCAGCATCTTTTTCAAATTATCCAAACTGCTCTTAAAATACAGAGATCAACATTAGCAGTATACAAGTATAGGGAAAGCAGTGCTGACTCTCATCTGGCTGACTCCTCTAAGTAGGAGTCCTTTAATAACCCACTGCTGACTCAATGGACTCAAGGTCTGTTATCAGTTGCCACCATTTTTCAACTGTGGTCCCGATGCCTATCTAGTCACTGATTTACAGAATTACAATAGTGTTTGGTTTGGGACAAAGTTTTACCAAAGCATCCTTTATTTCTAGCCTGATATTAATGATGTACTGTACCCCCCCTTATGGAAGTGTCAAATTTCTTTATCTTACATTGGTGAGTATAGCCTCATTAAGAACACAAAATATTACATACTTCAGGAAGAGGAGAGCTAGTTGTCAGGCAGCTTGACACTGTTGTGTAGAGACATCTCCTCAATCAGTAGAAATAGACCAGTGCTTATGTTTAACAAAAACTGCCAATCTGAAATTCTCTTCAAATTTCATATGCATTTGCCTTCAATTTGTACTTTATCACATTTATAACACACCTGTATGTTTATTGTGTATCTTCAATGTGCTAGGCAGTGTGTAGAAAGGAAGCATAGTTCTAGTCTTTGCAAGATTTTGGGGAAAAAAAGGCTTTGCAAAATTGTAGCATGTCACAAACATATATATCTGTATAAATATGGTCACATGTGTTTAAAATATATAAATGCTACAATTCTACTTTTCTATTTTGGCACTTAAAAAAATTTTTATCCTATTAAGTTGTTTTTGTTTAGTTGCTCAGTTGTGTCTGACTCTTTTGCAATCCAGTGGACTGTAGCCTGCCAGTCTCCTCTGTTCATGGGATTTCTCAGGCAAAAATACTCGAGTGAGTTGTCATTTTCTTCTCCAGGAGATTTTCCCAACCCAGGGATTGAACTCGTGTCTTCTGCCTTGGTAGGCAGATTCTTTATCACTGAGCCACCAGGGAAGCCCCACTCTTATTAAGCAGACCCAGGTAGATATACAGTACAGTACCAGACACATGAATCAAAATTTGAGACTCACTGCTTCCCAGACTCATACTTTTTCCAAAATGAGCTTGAATTTTAAAAAGATTTTTTAATGAAGGAAGCATGATGTTTTAACAGATGGCAGATGGGAACTTGTTCTAGGTTTTTGAAATAGCATAAACTGTCCTATAAAGTATCTATAGAAAGAGAGACAGAAGGGGAAGGGAGTGTTGTTTCTTGACTAGTGCACTGGAAACAGGTGGGGGAAGCGATCACAGTGATACAGGTAGCTGGGCTGCAGAAAATGACGTGGACATCCAGACTGACTGGCAATTCAGGATAGAGTACCATCAAGAGCTGTAAAGGAGGAAGATCATTCTTTTGCCCAGCAAATGAAGGACTAGCTATTTTCTAAGGGAGAAGAGATAGAATACAGAAAGTGAAAAAAGGAGACTTAGCATATGGTGAACATTCAACCCCATAGGAAGCACTGCAGCAGCCCTCTCTAACTTCCCATTATCAGCTAAGCATCAGCCTCTGAACTGAGTGCAGTAAGAAGCCGGTTTAATGAAAGACTCTACTTTCCGTAGACACACACCTATCAGCAGCCCCTCGCAGGCATGATTCAAGTCCACCGTGCTGTACTCACACTGCTGAACAGGAGAGACTGACCCCAGTCTGACAGAACTTGTAGCCTGGGGAGAGACAAGAAAATAAGTAAGTGAGCAAGCAAATATCTAATCAATTATACTATTAATAGATGGTGTGAAAGGAGATAAAGTGTACAGTAAGAGAGACTACTGAGAAATGTTTTGAGGTTGATAAAACTGTTTTGGACAGCATCATATTAATAGAAGGTGCCCTGGGGAGGAGATATTTGAGATTAGTCATGAGACCTGAGAAGTCTGCCATGAGAAGAAAGAGTATTTCAGGCAGAAGGAACAGCCTTTGTGATGACCTTGAAGAGGGGAAGAGCTCAGTGTGCTTGATAACCTAAAGCAAGCCAGTGTGGCTGGGGCAGGAACTCAAGAAAAGGAACAGGAGAGACGAAGCTGGGCCTGATCACAGTCCTGTAGGCCTTAACAAATTACTTTATTTCGTTCTAAGTAAAATGGGAATCATTAGAGTGCTTTTAACAGGAGTGTGACATGTTCAGACTTACATTTTTGAAAGACTGCTCTGGCTACTGTAGCAAAAATAGCTGTAGTAAAGTAGGAAGGGTTATGCATAGACTTTATAATAACTTAGGCAGAAGTCATTAAAGCAGTGGCAGCTGAGAAGAAGATAATTGAGATAGTTTTGAGATATTTGAGTGGATAAGACTTGAAGATCAATTAGACAAAAGTGTTGAGAAAGAAAGAGGGATCGGAAACAGCCTGAGGGGAGTGGTGGTGCCACACAGGGGAAATTGTGGAATATATACCGCAAAAAACCTGGGGACTAAGTATTGCAGGTACTATATTTGAGATATATATGAAATTTGAGATGTCTGTAAGACATTCAGTTGGAGCTATCACAATGAACATGTGCGTCTGGAGCTCAGGAGAGATGTCCACGTCACAGATACACAGGCAGAAGTTACCAACATGTATGGAATAGAGGAGACATTCATACGGACATACACCTGTTCTGTGGATGCGAAACACCCGGGGCACGTAAATGGGTATGTCTTACTTATAGTTAAATTTGCCATTTTTGTTATCTCAGGTCCCATAACTTTGGGTTTTACTCTAGAATGGGTTTTAGTGCCTAACAGAATTTTGTGGAAACATCAGGGATACATTTAAAGATGGAAGGATTACTTTGTTTTGAAGACTACACTCTGCCAGGCAGAAGGTGAAGAATCCAGTTAGGACTGTCTAACACGAAACCCCATCCTTCCTCAGTTCTGAGTTTGTTACCTTGCTTCTGCTGTTGAGCCCAAAAGATCTTTTCTTTACCCCTTTCACAGATGGTTGAGGGCATCTGCATTGTCACCAGTTAGAATCACTGCATTATATTATTCTTCTTGCCTTTTAGCTATTATGATAATAATCAAAATTACCATTTGAAGTGATCTTTTATAGCTTCAAATTGTTTTAAAAAAACATGAACTAATTATTCCTCAGTACATTCTTGTGTAACAGAGTTTATGGATGTAAAGATGGGAGAGCAGGTAAATCGATAGTTTTGACAGATGTTGTTTATTCAAACCAGCACTGAAATTGCTGGGTGAAATTTCTTAGCTGATAAGTACAATGCATTTACTTTTAAAAGAGTGACAAAGAATGAATTCATGGCCATAGGAAAGTTATATTTCAGTTATTCTGAGAACTAAAACTGAATCCTAAATACATAATTATATGGATAAAATTGCATATAACTACATATTCACTGAAACCTTTATAATGTTATTTTTATTATATATAACTGTACCTTTATATGGGCTTCCCAGGTGGCACTAGTGGTAAAGAACCTGCCTGACAGTGGTGGAGACATAAGAGATGCAGATTTGATCACTGGGTTGAGAAGATCCCCTGCAGGAGGATATTGCAGCCCACTGCAGATTTCTTGCCTGGAGAATCCCATGGACTGAGGAGCCTGGTGGGCTGCAGTCCATGGGGTCACAAAGGCTCAGACACGACTGAAGTGACTTAACACGCACATACCTTAATATATGATATATAAAGTATAACTTTATATACAACTATATATATATAATTAAAAGTTTGCCTCTTTATGAGTCTTGGAATGTCAACCGTTTCACATAAAATACCTGGAATAAACCTTTACAAATTCTTAATCAGAATGAAATAAACATAATTTAATGTTTTCTAGATGACAGAATCATCATTATAAACATTCATTGTGGCACAGCCCTACACTATGAGGCCCACGTTCTGGGAGCTGTAGATTTCCTTCTGGTTTCCCCACAAGAAGACAAAGAAGGGGAGGACTCTTGCCTTCATCAGCTTTTGGCATTTTGCTCCATGATCCTGCCTGTAACTATTTTCCTAAAACAGTTTCTCCTTCATTTAGTTATTTCTTATCAGTCTCATGCTCAAGCCAATGCCCAAAGAACTCTATTGGGTAAAAATTTTAGGAAAATGTAAACTTTTTTTCTACATTTAAATATTCATTTTTTATTAAGTTCCTTAGCTTTGTTGGAAAAGTGAGCTATAATCAGAATAATAGAAATCCACTGTATTTATATGCACACATGCATGAGGTATGTATCATATATCCACAAAAAAATGATTCTAGATTATTAAATTCAGATGGCCATTTGGATTATCCTCCTGGTACCATAACCCCAAGCTAAGATGGTAATATAATAACTGCCTGGAAATAGTGAGCTCCATAGAGCCATGAACATGGCTAATTTAAAATTTCGCTTGCAAACAACACGGATGGACCTAGAGATCACCATACTGAGTGAAGTAAGTCAGACAGAGGCAGAGAAATATCATATAATATTGCTTATATGCAGGATCAAAAAAAAAAAACTGATACAAATGAACTTATTTGCAAAGCAGAAACAGGCTCACAGACTTAGAGAGCAAACTTATGGTTACCAGTAGGAAATAGTTGGGGAGATACAGTTAGGGAATTTGGGACTGACTGTACACACTGCTATATTTAAAATGGATAACCAATAAGTTCCTACTGTTTAGCACAAGGAGCTCTGTTCAATGTTATGTAACAACCTAAATAAGAGCAGAATTTGAAAAAGAATAAATACATGTATAACTTAATTACTTTGCTGTACACTTGAAACTATTACAACATTGTTTACCAACTATGAAAGAAAGTGAAAGTGCTGTCCTGTCTGACTCTTCGCGACCCCATGGACAGTAGCTTACCAGGTTCCTCCGTCCATGGGATTTTCCAGGCAAGAATACTGGAGTGGGCTGCCACCTCCTTCTCCAGGGGACCTTTCCAACCCAGCGGTCAAACTCATCAGGTCTCCTGCATTGCAGACAGACGTTTTACCGTCTGAGCCACCAGGGAAGCCCTTACCAACTATATTCCAACCTAAAATAAAAAGTTAAAATTTCTGCAATATGGATTTCTTTCAGGAATGTATGATTTAATAACTTTTTTAAAATCGATAAATATTGCAGCACTGTTTACAATAGCTAGGATATGCAAGCAACCTAAATGTCCATTGGCAGACAAATGCCGATGTTGTTGTACATATACACAATGGAATATTACTCAGCTATAGAAAAGAACAGATTTGAGTCAATTCTAATGAGGTAGATGAAACTGGAGCATATTATACAGAGTGAAGTAAGCCAGAAAGAGAAACACCAATACAGTAGATTAACACATATATATGGAATTTAGAAAGCTGGTAATTATGACTCTACATGCAAGACAGGAAAAGAGACAAAAATGTAAACAGACTTTTGGACTATGTGGGAGAAGGTGAGGGTAGGAAGATATGAGAGAATAACATTGAAACATGTATATTACCATATGTAAAATATATGACCAGTGCAAGCTCGATGTATGAAGCAGGGCACTCAAAGCTCATGCTCTGGGACAACCCAGAGGGATGGGGTGGGGAGCAGGAGGGATGGGGTTTAGGATGGTGGGATACATGTGCACCCGTGGCTGATTCATATCAATGTATGGCTAAAACCACCACAATATTGTAACGTAATTAGCCTCCAACTAAAATATATTAATTTAAAAAATATTAATAGATAGAATTTACACCAGACCACCTTACCTGTCTCCTGAGAAACCTGTATACAGGACAAGAAGCAATAGTTAGAACTGGACATGAAACAACAGACTGGTTCCAAATTGGGAAAAGAGCACAGTCAAGGCTATATATTATCACTCTGCTTATTTAACTTACATTCAAAATACTTTGTACAAAATACCAGGCTGGGTGAATCACAAGGTGGAATCAAGATAGCCAAGAGAAGTAACAACTTCAGATATACAGATGATACCACTTTAATGGCAGAAAGTGAAAAGAAACTAATGAACTCCTTGATGAGGGTGAAAGAGGAGAGTGAAAAAGCTAGCTTAAAACTCAACATTCAAAAAATGAAGAAAATGGAATCCAGTCTCATCACTTCATGGCAAATAGAAGGGGAAACAATGAAAAGAGTGACAGACTTTATTTTCTTGGGCTCCAAAATCACTGAGATGGTGAGTGCAGCAATGAAATAAAAAGACACCTGCTCCTTGAAAGGAAAGTTATGACAAACCTAGACAACATATTAAAAAGCAGAGATTTCTCTTTGCTGACAAAGTTCCAATAGTCAAAGCTATGGTTTTTCTAGTAGTCATGTACAAATGTGAGAGTTGTTCCATAAAGAAGAATGAGTGCCAAAGAAGTGATGCTTTCAAATTTAGATGCTGGAGAAGACTCTTGAGAGTCCCTTGGACTGCAAGGAGATCAAACCAGTCAGTCCTAATGGAAATCAACCTTGACTATTCCTTGGAAGGACTGATGCTAAAGCTGAAGTTCCTATACTTTGGCTACCTGATGCCAAGCCCCGACTCATTGGAAAAGACCCTGATGCTGGGAAAGATTGGAGGCAAGAGGAGAAGAGGGTAACAGAATACAAGATGGTTGGATGGCATCACTGATTCAATGGACATGAGGTTGTGCAAACTCTGGGAGGGCAGTGAAGCCTGGCACACTGCAGTTCATGGGGTTGCCAAGAGTCAGACACAACTTAGTGACTGAACACCAACATCCACATTAATAGATAAAAGAATGAAAATAATTTTTATTATCTCAATAGATACCTATAAATATCTGAAATTCAACACATCTAGAAAACTAGGAATAAAGGGCAAAATCTTACAAAGGTTAGCTCTTAATAACTCTACAGAAAACATATTTAATAGTGAAATATTGAGGGCTTCTTCCTGATGTTAGAAATAAGACAAAGATGTCCATTCTCACCATTTCAAAATAAAATAAGTCATTGGGAAGCCTTTTATCTGAAGGTGCATTCCATCAGAAAGGAGATCACAGAAAGAAATTGCAAGGTATGCAACAAAGTCCATTACCAGGAGAGAAAGGACTTATTCCCAAGAACAGGAAGATACACAGCAATATGAAAAAAGGTTAAAATAACTGTTTAAAATCAAAAGGATAAATCAAGGGTTTTTAAGAGAGAATAACGAAGAAATAGAATCCATGAAACAAGACAAAATATTTTATGTATGTATGTTTGTAAGTATGTTGTTTGTATGTATCTATCTATCATTCTCTCTCCCTCCATTCTTCAAGGTCTGTTTAAATCTAAAATCCATGTCTTATTCCTTTGTTCCAATAAATTGCCTCCATAAATCATTAAAAAATTAGGGAAACTAATTCAATACCCATACTGTTGGTATTAAAGTATTTAAAGTTAGATTTTTGTGACAGAACTGGTATACATAGATTAGAAAGTTGAACATTTGTTATTAAATCTAAGAAAAGTGAATTTATATTCACTTTTATATTCAAATTTATATTCACAATTAGTTTTTTTCAAATATTAATGAGACATAGCCATGAAATGTTTTAAAACTGAAATAATTGAATCTGACCATTATAAAATTAGCTTTTTAAAAAATCTTAAACCTAAGCTAAAAACCTCATCATCTTTTGGTGCAGGTTGAAAAGTACAGGTTGACTTTTTAATTGTACTTGTTTAAACATAAATACTAACTTTCCCCATGAAAGAAACTAATAGTACAATGAACAAATTGGGTAAACATGACCAATACAGTATTTTGCATTTTTCTGATATCTGTGTCCCATAATGTTTCATCTATTTTGACATTCTACAAATCTACAAAGAAAGTTCGTAGGGTTAGCACCTTTCAGTTGTTGCAAAGGAATATAAATAAAATGTTTACAAGATTCTAAGAGTTTATTGTTTGTATACCAGAATGCTAAACTCTGGGTCATAACAATCTAGTAAACGTAGCTATAAAAATGAGTCAAGATGGAAACACTGGCCTTTTAGCCAGGAAATGAATCACTTGATAGGCTCGGCAGTATAATAAACTTACCATTCAGAAAACTCATCAGGATACATTTTTGTCTTATAATGCAAACAAGCCATAAATTCAGGCAATATGCTATATTTTACCTTTTGTTTTGTTTTGGAAATTGTTACTGAGGGTGATTTATTGACAATATTTAAGTTAAGGTTTTACATTAAGTGATGGATTTTTTGACTTGAAGATACAAAGTATAGCTTAGTTGCTTTCTTTTGTATCCTGAAGATTTTTGTGTTGAGTAAAGCTGCTCTTAGATCCAGAAGAATAGAGCTAATCCCACGTGAGCTGACATCTATGCTCTTCTATTTTCTCCCTGACACTTTGTTTATGGTTAGTGTTAACTCTTCAACCATGCAGAGTTGCTACTTTACAGAAAAGACAGCCAAGACTCATCCAGGGAGACATGTGGGCAAGAGTTAGCTAGGATGGGGATATATTCCCAGGTTTGGGAAAATTAGTCCAGCATTAGACTAAAGGAAGCAAGGATCTTCATGCATTAACAGCTGGTGTTGTAGTATCTGCCTGTATCACAGTAAAGAAAGAGAATTGATTTTAATTTTTTACCCATTTTGGAGTGGTATTCTGGTCGGATTACTTCTAGATCTCTAGTATCAGCTGGGAAGGAAAGGGCATTTATTCTGGATCTGAGATTTGAGGTGATAACCGATCAGAGAACCCACACTCCTCATATTATTCAATTATCCCAAAGTTCACTGTCCATGTGTGCTAAGTTATGTCTGACCCTTTATGACCCCATGGACTATAACCCACCAGGATCCCCTGTCCATGGCACTCTCCGGGCAAGAATACTGGAGTGGGTTGCCATGCCCTCCTCCAGGGGATCTTCTTGACTCAGAGATCGAACCAATATCTCCTGTGCCTTCTTCATTGCAGGCAGATTACTGCTGAGCCCCTGAGGAAGCCATCCCACCCCTCCAAAGCTCACTACTTTAATAATAATAATATTAACAAAAGTTATTATTTATTGAGCCTTGATTAGGAAAATTTTGTCTTAACCTAGTTGATTAAATGAAACTAATGTGGACTTATTTCAGTTTAAGGTATTTGTGCCTTCATTCAGTTTTTGCATATATTTATAAAATATATTCATATTTATGTTGCAAATATATTTAAACATCACATTTTAAAATTAACACACTCTAGTTGTGCTATGCTTAGAAAATTTGGCCCTTTCTGCTCTATGTGGGTCCAGGCTAGTGTTGTTATTTGAGTTATATTTGAAACTGGCATCACTTATGATTAGTTTTGTATTACTGGGCCCACTGCCTTATCTAATGAAGATAATTGTGCCAGCTATGCTGGGTTGTTATGACATTTAGGACAATGTGTGACAAAGAACAATACACAACAGGCAGCTGTTAAAATTCTTTTTAAATTTTTAACAAGGCTTTGTTTTCACAAGGAAAGTTTCTAGACATCAGGGGTTATATTCTCTTGGTAAAATTCCCAATACTGGAAAACATCCCAGGAGACTTCTGATAAATGATGTTCAGCTTCTTGATTCTGAATGATCACGTAAGAAGGGTTCAGAATTTAGGAGCTTTCTGGTGCCACAGATAAATGAGTCAGTAGAATGTAGTGATAATAAATTGGAAGATCCCGTAGCATAATTTAGTAGCCTTTCAATGATCTGCTAGCTGTTCTTTGATAATGGTGTTGTCCTGCCTTAACCAAATTTACTACTGACATTAAGTGGGGAAATTAAATTTCTGTGATTATCAACATCCTATTGCTTAGCATCAAAAGTCACCTCTCTGGTGGGATTGGGTGTTATCATAGACCTTAGGCCTTAGAACAGGAAGGGCCATCACTTTTAGGGGAGCGTCATGGAAATGTCTATCGATTGTGGAAGTGTCAGTAGTTATATAGATATTCTTATTACTGTTTCTTTTGCAAGACAGGCTCTATGCAAATAGACACACAGTCTCATATTTCTCAAATTTAAAAAAAAAAGGAAGTGAAAACACAGACCACTGGGGTGGCATGAAAGGCAATGTCACTGTCATATACTCAATTTCATCTCGTAAGAGTTAGAAGACCTCCATGTTTCAATGTTGAGCGTCTCCTAATGGTTTTCTCCAGAATAAGCATTGTAGTTCCATTTTAGACCCAGTCATCAAATTCTCTTTGGAGTTTTGAACATTCTGTTAACTCAGATATGCTAATGTCTTTCTATTAGCTAATCTACAATTTATGTAGAATTTTTTTTTCTTGTGACTTTTTTAGCTGCATAACTGATAAACTGGGATGATTCTTTGTGTTTATTTAGTTTTAAGGCTTTCTGTTACTCTCTGTGTGCCAACTTTTCTAGCATCATGTGCCTGATATAAAGTTCAACTTTTAACTTCAAGATAAAGTCAAAATCCTTTCCTTTGATAATTTCATAATATGTCATTGTGAAAATGGCTCATTATGGCTAGAAAAATTATATATACATATATCTATAATACATATATCTTTATATGTAATTTTCTATATTTCTATGTAAATACAGAAACTTACATATCCATTTTTCACATGTAAATATAGAAAATTACATATAAATATATATGTATTATTCATATTTATCAGGGAGAAGGCGATGGCACCCCACTACAGTACTCTTGCCTGGAAAATCCCATGGATGGAGGAGCCTGGTGGGCTGCAGTCCATGGGGTCACTAAGAGTCGGACACAACTGAGCAACTTCACTTTCACTTTTCACTTTCACGCATTGGAGAAGGAAATGGCAACCTACTCCAGTGTTCTTGCCTGGAGAATCCCAGGGACGGGGGAGCCTGGTGGGCTGCCATCTATGGGGTCACACAGAGTCAGACACAACTGAAGTGATTTAGCAGCAGCAGCAGCAGCAGCATATTTATCAGCAAATTCATATGAAAAGCAAGAAATGTGTTTAATAGCAAGCACTGTATAGAAATGTTAAGCCCATGGGTTAGGAGACTGATTGCACTGATTTTTTAAGATACAAATTATACATTATAGGAATTCTGGCCTTCTCTATTTTGCACAGGGAGAAATGGAGTAACCAGACTCTAATTTTGTTTTTAACATAAATTTATTTATTTTAATTGGAGGCTAATTACTTTACAATATTGTATTGGTTTTGCCATACATCAACATGAATCCGCCATGGGTGTACACGTGTTCCCCATTCTGAACCCTGCTACCACCTCCCTCCCTATCCTAATTTTTGTTTATGTACTCTCTTCCCAAGATTGATTTCAATTCCTAGGAATCCCGAAAAGAGATAAGCAAGAGAGAATGTCATAGACCTTCAGATTTCTCTTTCTTTTTCCATTTATTTTCCTTTGAATTTATTTTTGGAAAGTGGTACAGGTATGTTAGAAATTTAGCTTTGCTGATAGTTGATTGCATTGCGGACTCCTCTCTTTCCCCTCTAAAGAGTGTCAAAATAATCTTTCGTCTCAGGGATCCTTTAGTTTTATCTGCATCTCCTCTTTTCACCTCCATTTTTTTCTCATGTAGATTCTTTTTGTGGTTCTGCCATCATCATATTTTACAGAAGAATTTAAAAGGCAGTTTGTTTTTTTAATCAGTGTAGTACAGTCCACTAATTGCTTATGCAAATGCCATTATTTCCTGCTTACTTAGGGGATAACCCCGCATTTCCTCCAAGCTGTGATGTGTATCAGGTAAAGGCTCCTGGTCACAGCCTGCAGACCCAGTGGCCATGAGTGTTACTGGGCAGGACTCCCAGCAGGCTCCTCACAGGGCTTACTTTGGTATTTGGCAGGCCCTTTGCCCACCCTCTTTCATCCCTCTTCCTGCCAGGAATGCAGATGGAATAGATGATAAGGTGACCCCAAGCAAGGAGCGCATGTTCTACTTGTAGAACAAAAAGGTATGAAGAGCCCTGGCCACCAGTAACCTGGACCTGCCAGACTCCAGACTCCCTACCTTCAGACTTCAGTCAAGTGAGAGAAACAAACCTTTGTCTTGCTTAGGCAATGTATTAGGATTTTCTATGGTGAGCTGGGGGCAACCCACTCCAGTGTTCTTGCCTGGAGAGTCCCAGGGACGGGGGAGCCTGGTGGGCTGCCATCTATGGGGTCACACAGAGTCGGGCACCACTGAATCGACTTAGCAGTAGCATGGTGAGCTGCAAATCAAATCCTGTATACTCATAAGTATACATGCATACAGGATTTGATTTGGCTGCATAAGAGAATATGCAAATATATCTCAAGTTTTAGAAATTGAATAGAATGTATGTATGTGTGTATGGTATGTGCATAACATACACCTGCATAATACATGTATTCATTGTAGAAATTTGTCAGAATATGAAATAATATAAAAATTATGAAATTTTCTTAAAAAACTAAGAAATTTTTTTACAAAACGTTATTTACTCTATATCTTTTTATATCCTGTCTTTTTTTCACTTACAGTTATATCATTAAATTTTGTTCCAAAATCTAATTTTAATAATCACACAGTTGTCTATCTTTTAGAGCCACTGCAATTCATTTACCTAATCTCCAATTGTTGAATATATAATTGTCTCCAACTTTTTACCAGGCTAATTTTAAATCAATCTTTCTGTACATTTATGATTATTTCTTTAGAATAAATTTATGAAAATAACATTGTTAGTCATATTTTAAAGTGGCACAAGCATTTCTAAAGTCCTTGATAAATTTTGTCAAATGGTCTTCTATAAAGATCATTCTCTTCATCACTACTACAGAGTATAGCCATTTAAAATATCTTGTGTAACTTGACTGATAAAAAGTGACCTCTCTTTTTTAAGTTGTGCTTATGTGATTACTCATGAAGTCAAATCTCATTTCATTAATTTCTAAAAAATCATCACTTTTATTATCAGTTTATAAAAGTGCATTGTAGATTAAGAATTTTGACATTTTGGGTTGGATTTGCATTGTTTTTTTCTGACACAATACTGGCACCTGGTAAGTACTAACAGATGTTTCCATTTTTTTTTTTCCTTTGGAAAGAAAACTATTCTTTGAAATTTTATTCTTACATAACCATAATTACTTGTTAATGAATATATGAGACTTTGGAAACTGCACAACTTTTTCTTTTTTTCAGAATATAGTTACTTTTGGTGGCTTCCCAGGTAGCAATGATGATAAAGAACCCACCTGCCAATGCAGGAGACATAAGAGATGCAGGTTCAATCTCTGGGTTGGGAAGATCCTCTGGAGGAGGGCATGGCAACCCTCTTCAGTATTCTTGCCTGGAGAGTCCCTTAGACAGAGGAGCCTGGTGGTCCATAGGGTCGCAAAGAGGAGGCCATGACTGAAGTGATTTAGCATCTAGTTACTTCACAATGTTGTGTTCATTTCTACTGTACAACAAAATGAATGAGCTATACATATACAAATATCACCCTGGAGGAGGGCACAGTAATCCACTCCAGCATTCTTGCCTGGAGAATCCCATGGACAGGTCATGGGGTCACACAGAGTTGAACTGAAGCCACTGAGTACACACACATGCATACACATATCCTCTATTTTGGGGGGATTTCTTTCCCATTTAGGTCACCACAGAGCATTGAGTAGAGTTCCCTGTTCTATACAATAAATTTTCATTAATGATCTATTTTATACGTAGGATTGGTAGTGTATATATGTCAATCTCAGTCTCCCAACTCATCCCACCCCTCCTTTTCCCTTTGGTATCCATACATTTGTTCTCTCCACCTGTGATTTGGGGCATTTTCTTTTAATATTTAAAGACAGGAACACAGGAAAGGGGAACGTTTTGGTTTGTGGCAGAATATAAAAAGAGAAATTCTGTTTTGGGTAAACTGTTTAGAGTGCTGATAGGGCATCTAAATTAGAGCTGTCCACTCAGCAGTTTCCCAGAAGGGGTTGGGCACCACTTATGGTGTATGGAGAAAATAGAAGAACCTCTGATTAAATTTATTTTTAATTTTTTATGAAAAGAATTAAAATTTACTAAATGTCATCATGGATGGGCACTGGGTTTCCTGGGTTGTCCTTCTGTTTTTTGTTTTTTTTAATAGGGTTGATTATACATAGTAAGCAAGATTCCCTGCATGTAGAGTTTAATTTTGCACTGAGACTGGGCTGACAGTGGCCCCTCACAAGTCTAATCAGGGCTTTGCCACACAGTAACATTATTGGATAAATGGATTTACCAAGCCTATTACTGAGTTTAATAAATATACCTCAGGGAACAGAAAAGAGGCTTAAAATATTAGTATGGAGATTACAGTTTGAAAATGACATCTATAACATAAGCACCCATGCACACAAGAAACTGTCAGAGTAACACTTGTGGCTGGAGCTCTGTGTCAGCCACACTCCATGGTTAGAAACAGTGACAGTCTGCTCAGACCTAATAGAGTCTACTAAATGGATTCACATTATCCACATTAAGTTTTCTTTTTTTTTAATTGGAGTATAATTGCCTCACAACATTGTGATGGCCTCTGCCATACATCAACATGAAGCAGCCATAGGCATACCTGTGTCCACACCCTCCTGAACCCCAGCCCCCTTCCTACCCACCTCCCACCCCTCCAGGCTGTCACAGAGCCCTGGCTTCGGGTTCCCTGCAGCAAAAATCAAACTCCTGTGGCTGTCTATTTCACATATGGTAATGTACATGTTTCAGTATTATTCTCTCCAATCATCCCACTCTCTCCTTCTCCCACATGTCCAAAATTCTGTTCTTTTTGTTTGCATCTCCTTTGCTGTACATAGGATAATTAGTATTGTCTTTCTAGATTCCATATAGGTATATACATGAAGTTTTGTAATGACATTAAGTGAGAGAATAACTGCCTTTTGAACTATAGAGAAAGTATATTGTAAGTTAACATCTGGATTTCTTTCAATCACTGAGCAACCTGTGCCATTGACTTACAAATACATACATACACTTATACATTCACATGTACCTCACACACATTTTTCTTTTCCCCATACACATCTAAGAAACTCAGAAATAGAATATTCTAAATACAAAAAAGATCTTCACGACCCAGATAATCACGATGGTGTGATCACTCACCTAGAGCCAGACATCCTGGAATGTGAAGTCAAGTGGGCCTTTAGGAAGCATCACTATGAACAAAGTTAGTGGAAGGGATGGAATTCCAGTTGAGCTATTTCAAATCCTGAAAGATGATGCTGTGAAAGTGCTGCACTCAATATGCCAGCACATTTGGAAAACTCAGCAGTGGCCACAGGACTGGAAAAGCTCAGTTTTCATTCCAATCCCAAAGAAAGGCAATGCCAAAAAATGCTCAAACTACTGCACAATTGCACTCATCTCACATGAGAGTAAAGTAATGCTCAAAATTCTCCAAGCCAGCCTTCAGCAATACCTGAACCATGAACTTCCAGATGTTCCAGCTGGTTTTAGAAAAGGCAGAGGAACCAGAGATCAAATTGCCAACATCCACTGGATCATCAAAAAAGCAAGAGAGTTCCAGAAAAACATCTATTTCTGGTTTATTGACTATGCCAAAGCCTTTGATTATGTGGATCACTATAAACTGTGGAAAACTCTGAAAGAGATGGGAATACCAGACCACCTGACCTGCCTCTTGAGAACTGTTGCTTCCTCAGGTCAGGAAGCAACAGTTAGAACTGGACATGGAACAGCAGACTGGTTCTAAATAAGGAAAGGAGTATGTCAAGGCCGTATATTGTCACCCTGCTTATTTAACTTTTATGCAGAGTCCATCATGAGAAACGCTGGGCTGGAAGAAGTACAAGCTGGAATCAAGATTGCCGGGAGAAATATCAATAACTTCAGATATGCAGATGACACTACCCTTATGGCAGAAAGTGAAGAGGAGCTAAAAAGCCTCTTGATGAAAGTGAAAGAGGAGAGTGAAAAAGTTGGCTTAAAGCTCAACATTCCAAAAATGAAGATCATGGCATCTGGTCCCATCACTTAATGGGAAATAGATGGGGAAACAGTGGAAACAATGGCTGACTTTATTTTGGGGGGCTCCAAATCACTGCAGATGGTGACTGCAGCCATGAAATTAAAAGACGCTTACTCCTTGGAAGGAAAGTTATGACCAATCTAGACAGCATATTAAAAAACAGAGACATTACTTTGTCAACAAATCTCTGTCTAGTCAAAGCTAAGGTTTTTCCAGTGGTCATGTATGGATGTGAGAGTTGGACTATTGCCGGGAGCCACCACGGGGGATCCCACCCATGACAAGGTCATGTGGAAGAGAACTGTTAAGCAAGGCTTCAGGACTCAAGGGGCTCCCTAGGCTTTCTCGAGCATCTACCCCCAAACCAGAATCTGTCTGTTTTACTGTTTCATGACTTTCACCAACTCCTCTGACATTAACAGGGGGCCATCCCTGACCACCTTTCTCTGGAGAAAATCAACTTAGTACTATAGCTAATAAGTCTCCTGGACATGAGAGGAATATTTCAAATCAAACCCCCTCTGTTAGCATTCTAGCTTGCTCGGCAGGCATATCCAGACTCTTGCAGCTACACATATGATTATTTACAGCCTCCCAATTGTGAGAGGCACAGAAAGCCTAAAACATAGAGCCTTTCAAAGAGTTAAAAGCTATTAGAGTAGTGCTGATGTAGGATTTCATTATTGGGCCAATGTTTGTTGCTAAGTTCCCATATCTCTTATCTGCGGTGCACCTGGGAATTCATTAGTTAACATAGTGAGAATGTAAGAAAAACAAGTGTAGCCTTGAATTTAACCACTTTAGATCTTTGAGCTAATTGGTTCTTTCTTGTAACTCACTGCACCTTTACTCTGTGAGAAATGTAACTCTGTTTAGCATTTTCTGAGGCTGACATAGATTAGAAATATAAAGAAAAGACACTTTGAGGGAAAATAAGTTTTCTGGTTGAGCAGCCTTTATCAAAAGAGGGTCATAAAATGTTCACAGACCTCCAAGGCCAGAAGATACTGTACACAACATCATTTGTGGGAAAGGTATGCAGAGAAATCCTGGTTTCGATAAGGGCAAAACTGCTGGAGTGTTTGGGCTGACTCTGTATGACCTTGCATCTTTCATTTCCCTCTATGTACAAAAAGGTATATAAGTACCTTTTGAAAGTAAACCTATTGGGCCTCACTCACCGAAACAGCTTGGTCACCCCGTGTCAATCATTTTCTCTCTCTCTCTTTCTTTTTCAGGCTGATCCCTTGGAGCATGGAGGCTCTCCGCATTCACTTATCTGCCCAGGTTTCTAAGACCTGAGCGGGAAGATGTTCTGTGTCTTCACTCCCTCGGGAGACCGGGAGGGCACCTGTGGCCTCCATGAACAGGGCAAACTTCTTGTCTCAGAGTTTTATTGGTTCTCTATATAAACCAAGGAATATCAGCCTCTTTCTCTCCTCTATTTTCTTATCTTCAACATTCTTTCCTTATCTCTCTCTAAATCAATCGCCGACGCTGTTTCTCCTTCGGGTTTCCCTGGATCCTGCGTGGGCTGGACCCTGGCAGATTATAAAGAAAGCTGAGTGCCGAAGAATTGATGCTTTGAACTGTGGTGTTGGAGAAGATTATTGAGAGTCGCTTGCACTGTAAGGAGATCTAACCAGTCCATCGTAAAGGAGATCAGGCCTGGGTGTTCATTGGAAGGACTGATGTCGAAGCTGAAACCCCAATACTTTGGCCACCTGATGCGAAGAGCTGACTCATTGGAAAAGACCCTGATGTTGAGAAAGATTGAGGGCAGGCAGAGAAGGGGACGACGGAGGATCAGATGGTTGGATGCCATCACCTACTCTATGGACATGAGTTTGAGTAAACTCTGGGAATTGGTGATGGACAGGGAGGCCTGGCATGCTGTGGTTCAAGGGGTCACAAAGAGTTGGACATGACTGAGTGACTGAACTGAACCAAACTGAAATTTTATAAAAATATTTCATTTTATTTGGTATTTGAAACCCCTTGTTAAAAATATAAACAAGCTATACTGTCTAGTGAGTTCTGAGCACAGTCAGATGAGATCAAGGAAAAGCATATTTAACAGTTGAGTATTTGCTTTTAATGCTGGCCATGGCCAAATGGAAAATGCCTCATGTAGATATAAAAATAAACTGAACTTGGAAACTGATCTGGAATCTAATTAAGCATAACAAAATACTAAGCCAAGACTTTTAAAAAAAAGGCAGCATATTTAATCACATTTTACTCAATATATTTGGGCAGTTTTGATAAATAAAACTTAAAAGTACTGAAAATTATTACCTTGAAAATTTTTATTTAATCTCAAGGTAAAATTATTCTATTTTTGGACAAGTGTCACAATGTATGTAACAGTTAATATATTAGTATAAAGTGATCAATTAATATACATGTATTGGTATTGCATTGTCAAAAACTTAGGGACATATGGGAACATTAAGCTCAGAGACCATGGATTCAGGAGACCACTGGCAAGAAGAATGTGAGACTGATCTTTTGAAGATAATAGGGTGATTAAAGTCATCAGGGTCAGCATGTGAGACAAGAAAAGGATTAATCAGAGAGCTTCTCTGCCTCATGACCATTTAGAATCAGATTCCAGAGTAGAAGCCTAGAGGACACACAGTCCACAGAATTGTTAGTAAGAACCAGGGCGAAAACATCTCCCCACATTCAGCTTTGCCCCCACCATCTCTCATTGTATAAGTCTGAGCAATGAATTCCTCAGAAATTTAGACTCTGTATTCATAAAATGTAAATGATACCTAATTCTTAGAATTACTCTGAGCATTTCTGAGACAACCTGTGCAGGATACTTCGCCTCTCACCTGGCACACTGGAGGTGCTCAACCACGGCAGTATTTCTCACGGCATCTTTACAAGTACATTTTCAGTAGCCTGTTTGCTCAATGTGATGTTGTTGGAAAAATTGGATATCCTGCTAATTATCAGAAAAGGCTGAATTTCATTTGAGAACAGGAGTCACTCCCATTTCTTTTGTTTTCTTGACTCCAGCAATGTGAATTGGTATTTACTCCAGTTTTGAGGTTTTTGGATGGATATGGTTCTGGCTGGTGGTTAAGATTATAAAAAGCTCATATTACCTATAGTGGGCTTCAAAAAGCATTTATGTTTAATGTCATCTCTGATCCCAGTCCATCTTGAATTTAAATCCTTTTATTAGATACCACGTCCTTTTGCTTTTCCCCTGTGATGTTTATTAAATTCTATTGCTTTATAAAAGCATCCCTGTGCACTCTTATCTCACTGCTGTGTCTCTCCACCCATCCCACTGTGCTCAAGATCTTACTTCTAGACCATCTGTTTCTGAGACAGAACAGTGTTACTAAACAGTGCTGCTTCCCTACCAGGAACTCTTGAAAACATCTTTGTAGGCTTTCTAGTCTAAATACAGGGGCTGAGAAATTCATATTTTATCAACCTCCAAAGGTCCAAATGATACTCAGAAAATGCAGCCTTCAATCGATCTTTGTCCTTAATTATTGCTGTCAGTTAACTGTCAGAAGAAACGATGCCTTCACCTTTGGCTTTTCATCATACATCTAAAGGTCTGGGAACTTCCCTGGTGGTTCAGTGGTTCCCTAGTGGCCTGTGCTTCCACTATAGGGGATGTGGGTTCAATCCCTGGTTGGGGAACTAAGATCCCACAAGCTGTACAATGAGGCCAAAAAATAATAAATACATAAAAAATAAAATTCAAAAAATCTGCACTTGAACAAATAAAAGTCTGGGTGAAGGCAATCAAGCGAATGAGGTTGAGGGTAATGGTAGCTGATCTGAGTTTCCATCCATGTCTTCTTCCCTCAAGTCTTTCCCACCTCCTGGAAGCATCCTTTCCTTGTGACTCTTAGAGACCTCTGTGGTTGATATCTCTGCCTGCTTCCTCTGAAGCCCCAGGGCCTTGGCTGACATCCACACCTCAATCGCCATGACATACACAAGAGGAGCAGAAATCACCTGTGGGAAGAGCTCTCTACTGTTTTTTATTGAAATATAATTGATGTAGACTATCATGTAAGTTTACAGTATATGATGTGTGGAATCAATACATTTACATATCATGATGTAGCAACCACTGTAGCACCAGCTAACACTGCATCATGTCCCATCATTGTCCTCTCTTTTTTGTGTGTGATGAAAACATTTAGGTCTAGTTTCTTAGAAACTTTGAAGTTGTTAGATACGATCACAGTGCTGTGCGCTAGATCTTCAGAACATATTTATCTTCTAACTGCAAGTTTATACCCTTTGACCAATATTTGCCCAGTGCCTCCACTCCCAGTGCCTGCTAACCACCATTCTATTGTGTCTCTGCAAATACAGTATGGTATCACTTGTACGTGGAATCTAAAAATGTTCTATATTCTATGGTAGGAAGAAATATTTTCTAATTCTGTTTTTAAAATGTTCAAATGGAATGGCCTTTGCTTATTTATCTTTTTAATATGCTACTAGTATTACATATTTTATTTATTTATATCTCTGTTTCTCCAAGATCTTAGGACAAACTCCGTAGGATAGACTCAAGGGAAAGATGAGAGAAACGTTCATGTTGTTATACCCCCAAGGCAATTGATCTTATACCTGGCTGCATATTAATATCATTTGGAAAAGGGTTTCATCTCTTCTACTACTAATTGATTAAGCAATAAGTAAATTTTATTGAGGTATCATTGATTTATAGTATTAGTTTCAGGTATACAATGTAATGATTCAATATTTTATTGCTTATACTCCATATAAAGTTATTACAAATTAATGGTTATATAGCCCTGTGCTGTACAGTATATCTTTGTTACTTATTTTATCCATAGTAGTTCGTATCTCTCAATTTCCTATACCAATCTTGCCCCGCCCCCCACCTTACCTCTCCCAAATGGTAATTACTAATTTGTTCTCTACATCTGAGTCCATATCTATTTTGTTATATTCATTCATTTGTTTTATTTCTTAGATTCTACATGTAAGTGAAAACATACAGTGTTTTATTTTCTGTATCTGACATTTCACTAAGCACAACACCCTCTACGTCCATTCATGTTGTTGCAAATGGAAAAATTTTATTTCTTTTTATCCTGAGTATTATTACAGTATACAAATATATAATGCACCTATTTTATTAATTCCTCTGTTGATGGACACTTAAGTTGTTTCCGTAGCTCAGATATGTAGATAATGATGCTATGAACACTGGGATTCATGTCAATGTACTAAAGATCCCTTTGTACCACATCCTCATCAATATTTGTTATTTGTAGACTTTTTGATGAGGTCATATCTCACTGTGTATTTCCCTGATGATTAGCAATGCTGTGCATTTTTTCATGTGCCTGTCAGTCACCTATATAGTTTTTTTTTGGGGGGGGAGGATATCTATTAAAGGTCTTCTGCCCATTTTAAATCAGTTTTTTAATATTAAGCAAATTAAGGAGTCTCCTATCCTCTTTATTTTATTGGAATAGATATTAGTTCTTCTTAAATATTTGGTAGCATTCCCTTGTGAAGCAGTCCAGTCCTTGACTTTTGTTTGCTGGAATTTTTTTTTGGTCACAACTTCAATATCACTAGTGACAGATCTGTTCAGACTGTCTATTTCCTTCTTGATTCCATCTTGCAAGGTTGTACATTTCTAGAAATGTGTCCATTTCCTCTGTATCATCTAATTTGTTGGCATATAACTGTTTATAGTATTCTCTTATGGTTTTTGAGACCTCTATGGTATCAGTTGTTATTTCTCCTCTTTCACTTCTTATTTTGTTTATTTGGGACATCTCTATTTTCTTCTTGGTGATCCTGGATAAAGGCTGATCAATTTTGTTTACCTTCACAAAAAACTGTTTTTTGGTTTCAATGATCATTTCTATTTTTGTCTCTATTTTAATTATTTTCTAATTTTTATTAATTCTTTCCTTCTGCTTACTTTGGTCTTCAGTTATTCTTCATTTTTCTAATCCCTTAAAATAGTAGATTAGGTTGTTTATGATATTTTTCTTATTTCTTGATGTATTGCTGTAAACTTCTCTCTTAGAAGCTTTTGCTTCACTTCATAGATTTTGGACAGTGGCGTTTCCATTTTCATTTCTCTCAAGGTATTTTTTAAAATTTCCTCTTTGATTTCTTCTTTGACCATTTGGTTTTTTGGTAGAATGTTTAGTCTCCATGTGTTTATATAACTTTCCCTATAATTTTTAATAATTTCTAATTTTGTGCTTCTGTGTTCAGGAAAAATGCTAATATCATTTATATCCCCTTAAATTTGTTGAGACTTGTTTTGTGCCTTAACATGTGATCTATCTCAGAGAACATGCTGAGAAAAAAAATGTGTATTATGCTGTTTTTCGGAGAAGGAAATGGCAACCCACTCCAGTGTTCTTGCCTGGAGAATCCCAGGGACGGGGGAGCTTGGTGGGCTGCGGTCTATGGGGTCGCACAGAGTCGGACAAGACTGAAGTGACTTAGTTAGCATGCTGTTTTTAGGTGGAAGCTGTAGATATCTAAGTGAAACTTGCCTATTGTGTCATTTTAAACCAATATTTCCTTATTGATTTTCTTTCTGGATGATCTGTCATTGATGTCCGTGGTACATTAAAGTTCTAGACTATAATTGTTTTATTGTACGTTTCTCTCTTAATGTCTGCTCAGTTCAGTTCAGTTCAGTCGCTCAGTCATGTTTGACTCTTTGCAACCCCATGAATCGCAGCACGCCAGGCCTCCCTGTCCATCACCATCTCCCGGAGTTCACTCAGACTCACGTCCATCAAGTCGGTGATGCCATACAGCCATCTCATTCTCTGTCGTCCCCTTCTCTTCCTGCCCCCAATCCCTCCCAGCATCAAAGTCTTTTCCAATGAGTCAACTCTTCGCATGAGGTGGCCAAAGTCCTGGAGTTTCAGCTTTAGCATCATTCCTTCTGCTACTGCTTGCTTTATATATTTAGGAGCCTCCAGTATTGGGTGCATATATGTTGATAAGTGTAATAGCTTCTTCTTTTGATGTCTTTATCCATATATAATAACCTTCTTTGTTATAAGCTTCTTTTAAAGTCTACTTCATTGGATATGAGTATAACTATCCATGTTTTATTGTATTTTTCCATTTGCATGGAATAACTTTCCTTTCCCTCACTTTTAGTCTGTGTGTGTCTTTAGCTCTGAAGTGAGTCTCTTGTAAGCAGCATATAGAGTTTTTAAATAAATCATCCACCCTATGTCTTTTGTTTGGAGCATTTACTCAACTGACATTTACAGTGATATTGATAGGCATGTACTTCTTGCTATTTTGTTCAGTTCAGTTCAGTCGCTCAGTCATGTCAGACTCTTTGCAACCCCATGGATGCAGCACGCCAGGCCTCCCTGTCCATCACCAACTCCCAGAGTTTACTCAAACTCATGTCCATTGAGTCAGTGATGCCATCCAGCCATCTTATCCTCTGTCATCCGCCTCTCCTCCTGCCTTCAATCTTTCCCAGCATCAGGGTCTTTTCAAATGAGTCAGTTCTTCACATCAGGTGGCCAAAGTATTGGAGTTTCAGCGTCAGCATCAGTCCTTCCAATGAACATTCAGGACTGATGTCCTTTAGGATGGACTGGTTGGATCTCCTTGCTATCCAAGGGACTCTCAAGGGTCTTCAACACCACAGTTCAAAGGCATCAATTCTTCAGCACTCAGCTTTCTTTATAGTCCAACTCTCACATCCATACTTGACTACTGAAAAAGCCATAGCTTTGACTAGATGGACTTTTGTGTTTTCGTCACGAGAGTAATACAGATTTCTTACAGGTTTATATCAGTCCCACTGGATTT
This sequence comes from Capricornis sumatraensis, assembly GCF_032405125.1. Taxonomy (NCBI): domain Eukaryota; kingdom Metazoa; phylum Chordata; class Mammalia; order Artiodactyla; family Bovidae; genus Capricornis; species Capricornis sumatraensis. The sequence goes on from NC_091079.1 coordinate 11,563,523, forward strand.
TATCCAGCTGAGTGGACTCTTCTTCCCTGGTATTGGATCCCAGGACTGGGTTTCCAACACATGTCTCCAACTACTCACTCTCCGGTCCCCAGGCATGTGATCATCCTTTCCCTCTGAGCTGCTTCCCATGCTCCCAGAGCCATGGGTCCTGACCTTGTCACTTCTCCTTTCTTACTTGGATCTATTTGAATCTTTCTTACAGCCTTGATTGTACAGGAGTCCTTCTCCCAGTCTCCAGTTTGCTATCATTGAGAATTGCTCCATCTCTAGATGGAGATGTATTTCTGATATGTTTGTTGGAGGAGGTGAGCTCACCATCCTCCTACACTGCCACATTGATCTCTCCAAGAAATTTTTCTTTAATTGTATGTTTTGAACCCTAAGTTTAAGTTCCTGAAACTTACTGAATGGAAATGTCTGTGGTGGGTCCCAAGAGCCCACCTGATACTTCATCCATGAATGACAATCAGTGTTTCTGAACTGCATTCAAGAACCATATTTTTCCTCCTGCCCAAGAGCAAGGTCTATGCTTCTTTTCTCCTCAATTCCTCTCTTTGTTGTTGTTGTTGTTTAATTGCTAAGTTGTATCTGACTCCTTGCAGTCTTATGGATTGTAGCATACCAGGCTCCTGTGTCCTCCACTATCTCCCAGAGTTTGCTTAAATTCATATCCAGTGAGTCAGTGATGCTATCTAATCACCTCATCCTAAGCCACCCTCTTCTTTTGCCTTCAGCCTTTCTGAGCATCAGGATCTTTACCAATGAGTCAGCTTTTTTTCTTTTTTTTACTTTATTTTGCTTTACAATACTGTATTGGTTTTGCCATACACTTACATGAATCAGCCACGAGTGTACATGAGTTCCCAATCCTGAACGCCCCTCCCACCTCCTACCCCATATCATCTCTCTGGATCATCCCCGTGCACCAGCCCCAAGCATCCTGTATCCTGTATCGAACATAGACTGGTGATTCGTTTCTTACATGATAGTATACATGTTTCAATGCCATTCTCCCAAATCATCCCACCCTCTCCCTTTCCCACAGAGCCAAACTCCTGGAGCTCCAGCATCAGCATCAGTCCTTCCAATGAATATTCAGGGTTGATTTTTCTTAGAATTGACTATTTTGATCTCTTTGCAGTCCAAGGGATTCTCAAAAGGCTTCTCCAGTATCACAATTTAAAAGCATTAATTCTTTAGTGCGCAATCTTCTTTATGGTACAACTCTCACATCAGGACATGACTACTGGAAAAACCATAGCTTTGACTAGATGGGTCTTTGTCTGCAAAGTGATAACCCTGCTTCTTCATATGCTGTCAGAGTTTATCATAGCTTTCCTTCTAAGGAGTAAGCATCTTGTCATTTCATGGCATCAGTCACTGTCTGCAGTTATTTTGGAGCCCAAGAAAATAAAGACCTATCACTGTTTCCACTTTTTCCCTTTCTATTTGCCATGCTGTGATGGGACTGGATGCCATGATCTTAGTTCTTGTGTTTTTTTTAATGTTGAATTTCAAACCAGCTTTTTCACTCTTCTCTTTCATCCTCATCAATAGGTTCTTTAGTTTCTCTTCATATTCTACCATTAGAGTGGTATCATCTGAATATCTGAGGCTGTTGATATTTCTCCTGGCAATCTTGATTCCAGCTTGTGATTTATCCAACTTGGCATTTTGCAAGATGTACTCTGCATAGAAGATAAATAAGCAGGGTGACTATATACAGTCTTTTTGTACTCCTTTCCCCATTTTAAACCAGTCCATTTTTCCATGTCTGGTCTAATTTTTTTTTTTTCCTGACCTGCATGCAGGTTTCTCAGGAGACAGGTAAGATGGTCTGGTACTTCTATCTCTAAGAATTTCCCACTATTTCTTGTGATCCACACAGTCAAAGGCATTAGTGTAGTCAGTGAAGCAGAAGTAAATGTATTTCTGGAACTCCCTTGCTTTCTCCATGATCTAATGAATGTGGGCAATTTTATCTATGGTTCCTCTGCTTTTTCTAAATATAGCTTATACATTCTGTAGTTCTCAGTTCACATACTGCTGAAGCCTAGCTTGAAGGATTTTGAGCATAACCGTGCTAGCATGTGAAATGTGCTCAATTGCATGGTAGTTTGAACATTCTTTGGCATTGCCCTTCTTTGGAATTGGAATAAAAACGGACCTTTTTTAGTCCTGTGGCCACTGCCGTGTTTTCCAAATTTGCTGACATGTTGAGTGCAACACTAACAGCATCATCTTTTAGGATTTTAAATAGCTCAGCTGGAATTCTGTCACCTCCACTAGCTTTGCTCATAGTAATGTTTCCACTTGACTTCACACTCCATGATCACATCATCACGATTATCCGGGTCATTAAGACCTTTTTTGTATAGTTTTTCTGTGTGTTTTTGCCACTTTTTCTTAATCTCTTTTGCCTTTGTTAGGTGTTTACCATTTTTCCCTTTAGTATGCCCATCACTGAGTGAAATGTTCCCTTGTTATCTCCAAATTTCTTGAAGACAGCTTTAGTCTTACCCATTCTATTGTTTTCCTCTATTTCTTGCATTGTTAATTGAAGAAGGCTTATTTATTTCTCCTTGCTGTTCTCTGGAACTCTGCATTCAATTTTGTATATCTTTACTTTTCTCCCTTGCCTTTTGCTTCTCTTCTTCTTAGTTATTCTCAAGGCCTCCTCAGACAACCACTTTGCCCTCTTGCATTTCTTTGGGATGCTTTTGGTCACTGCCTCCTGTACAGTGTTACAAACCTCTGCCCATATTTTTTCAGACATTCTGTCTACCAGATCTTATCCCTTGAATCTATTTGTCACCTCTCCTGTGTAATCATAAAGGATTTTATATGAGTTGTCCATCTTGAGTGGCCCTGCACGCCATGACTCATAGCTTCATTGAGTCATGCCAGCCTCTTTACCATGACAAGGATGTGATCCATGAAGGGGTTTCCTCTCTACAGTCTCCTTTTTGGAGCTTTTCCATAAGTGGCTTCATACCTCTCCTCCCTCATTACCCATGACCATTAGTTAGAACAAGGAGATTAATGTTAATGTATCATTGTCATGACAAATTTAAAATAAGAAGCCCAATTCTCTCTGCAGAAAATAAGAAAAGAGACATCCCCTCTCTAATTTATTTCAAGCACTTACTTTAGTAAGCTCTTTCTCCATTCTATAAGATTTTATCAGTCCTTTTGAGTGCTAGATAGGCTTTTGGTCAGCTTTATGACACAAGAATGACTTTCTCAAGAACCATCCTTTGAAATGTAAACATCAAGAGTCATATTGCCCAGTGTCTCCATCTCTGTGGGAAGGCTGGAGACTAATTTTGAGGGTGCCTGCCTGCAAGCTGCAAAATTGCCTCCTGTCACAAACAGATGAGATTATTTTTCCCCTGCATAAAGCCAATTATCTAATACAAATGGTTACCCCAATTACCAGTTCAGCCAGGATGAAGTCTCTGTAACAAACGGTGCTGTCAAGCCCTCTTACTTAAGCACTAGTCATTGTTTATCTTAAACACACATGGAGCATGCTGTATCTGCACTGAGGTATAAAGGGTGAGATTTCTGTCTTTGTATCTGTTTGTGGACTGTCTGTGACGCACATCACACTCTGGTTTAATACTTGTTCCATAATGAGGCTGTTTCCTTTCTCCTCTTCCTCTGTGGGAAGGTTTTCTGGGTTGGGAAAAGGTTTTGTTTTTAATTATATTTTCCTAACATAATCAGTGAAGAGAGGACTCATAAAGTAAGGAAGAATATTTACAGTGAATAAGACAAATTTTACAGCTGGAGAAGTCCCTGACAAAGATGGGAGTGGAAATATGGAGAGTGGTCTATAATAGGGTATTGAGAAATGGATGGGAGCTGAAGTGTACACGTGACCTAAGACACCTAAGAAGAACTGCTACCTTAAAAATAAAAGGCAGTATGTAACTTTTGTTCTTGTTCCATTGATGCTGAGGTCTCAGAATGCTCTGTGGGCTTCTGGCTTTTCTAATTTTCTAAAGCAGGCAGATCTGGGCTGAAAGTGAGAAGCCAGATGAAGGCATATGATTTCTGTCTCAAACCAAAGTTGGCGGAAGCAGTGCAAACAGTCATAACTTAATGGCATAATTTAATGACGTATGTCATTAGGTCATAACTTAATGACTTGACATTAAGTCACAACTTAATGACATATTCTGTTTAAGAAAAAGAGAACTTTTGACATGAACTTCAAGAAAGCAACAACTAATGAAGAAATCAAGACAATTTGAACAAAATGTTCAGTTCAGCTTGGAGAAGAAGGCTTTGGGGATCTGGATAGGAACACTTTCACTACAATAAACAAAAGACTAGAGAGCTGTTCTGTTCCTGAGCCATCTGACAAACTGCTGCTTCTTCCATAATTTCACTCCCTCTACGGATAGGCGACTGTCTGTCTCCCCAGGAGGCTGGCCTTTGGGCTACACTAAATGGTGAATGCAGAGAATTGGGAGCAAGCAGCTTTCACGTATGCAGAAATCAGGGTTTATGTGGTTTTCACTCACTTCTACCTTCAGCAGCTCCTGGCATTTATATGTAGGTAGGCTTTTGACTGGCACTGAAATCAATTCATTTGTAAGAATGTTCTAAGGGCTCTGCTTTCAATTAATGTGAAGAGACAGACTACACATCACCATTTAAGAACTTCAGCCTGGGTTTTTCATGAACGGCCCTATTTCTTGTAAATAAACAAGCTTTAACCTACGTTCCGTAGTTCCACAGGGGGCAAACTGCCTGTGTGTTGGCTCAGGAAATGTTTGAGCTCTGCTATTCAAGTCCTTCACAAGTCAGTACTTTCTATTTTCTTCATGAGCTGGGACAAATATAAGCAGTATCTGAGTAGCTTTTTGTTCCAACATTTAAATATATCTGTTTAATGTGCAATCACCTTGGCAGAAGGGATGGCTGTATAGCTTCCAGGGCTTCAGAGCATCTCATAAATAAAGGCAAGAACTTGAACGTAGAATTGACTTATTCACTTCAGTGAGAACATGGCACATCTAGCTAGTTTCTTATCCCTCAAGGTGATGTTCATTTTCTCATGATGCTGCTACTAGACAGCACACAACTCTGCCTAAATACCCATCATATACATTCTCAAATGACTTATCCTGGGACAGATTTTCATTTGGATAGTTTGTACATTATGATTCCGGTGTTGGGAGACATTCAGTGTTTAAAGAATGAGAGCATGTGAGCTCATGAGTATGCATGACTCACTTTTGCCAATATTTATTCAAAAAAATCCATCAAACAATCTGAGGTTATGTATGGAACCCTGGAAATAGAGATTAAACAACAACAGCAAAAATAATCCCAATCTTTCAGAAGTCTATGTCCTCATTGAGCACAAAAGTTCAAAACACATTACTCAAAGAATGTAATGCAGTGTGTAACCTCAGTTGTCCAAATTCATTGTTCAGTTCAGTTCAGTTCAGTTCAGTTCAGTTGCTCAGTCGTGTCTGACTCTTTGTGACCCCAAGAATCACAGCATGCCAGGCCTCCCTGTCCATCACCATCTCCCGGAGTTCACTCACACTCACTTCCATCGAGTCAGTGATGCCATCCAGCCATCTCATCCTCTGTCGTCCCCTTCTCCTCCTGCCCCCAATCCTTCCCAGCATCAGAGTCTTTTCCGATGAGTCAACTCTTCTCATGAGGTGGCCAAAGTACTGGAGTTTCAGCTTTAACATCAGTCCTTCCAAAGAAATCCCAGGGCTGATCTCCTTCAGAATGGACTGGTTGGATGTCCTTGCAGTCCAAGGGACTCTCAAGAGTCTTCTCCAGCACCACAGTTCAAAAGCATCAATTCTTCGGTGCTCAGCCTTCTTCACAGTCCAACTCTCACATTCACACATGACTACTGGAAAAGCCATACCTTTGACTAGACGGACCTTAGTTTGCAAAGTAATGTCTCTGCTTTTGAATATGCTGTCTAGGTTGGTCATAACTTTTCTTCCAAGGAGTAAGCGTCTTTTAATTTAATGGCTGTAGTTACCGTCTGCAGTGATTTTGGAGCCCAAAAAAATAAAGTCTGACACTGTTTCCACTGTTTCCCCATCTATTTCCGATGAAGTGATGGGACCAGATGCCATGATCTTCGTTTTCTGAATGTTGAGCTTTAAGCCAACTTTTTCACTCTCCTCTTTCACTTTCATCAAGAGGCTCTTAAGTTCCTCTTCACTTTCTGCCATAAGGGTGGTGTCATCTGCCTAGCTGAGGTTATTGATATTTCTCCTGGCAATCTTGATTCCAGCTTGTGTTTCTTCCAGTCCAGCATTTCTCATGATGTACTCTGCATAAAAGTTAAATAAGCAGGGTGACAATATACAGCCTTGATGAACTCCTTTTCCTATTTGGAACCAGTCTGTTTTTCCATGTCCAGTTCTAACTGCTGCTTCCTGACCTGCATACAGATTTCTCAAGAGGCAGGTCAGGTGGTCTGGTATTTCCATCTCTCTCAGAATTTTCCACAGTTTATTGTGATCCACACAGTCAAAGGCTTTGGCATAGTCAATAAAGCAGAAATAGATGTTTTTCTGGAACTCTCTTGCTTTTTCCATATTGTACTTACTCTTAAACAAGAAAAGAGAAGAAAAATACTTCAGGATGTGGCTAGACCATCAACTACTTTGACTAGTTCATACAATGTGGTCAGATGAACAAGAGCGAAGGACCAGTCCAGCATGAGCAAAAATATGGAGATGTGGGGGTGGGCACGGCTGATTTAGCAAGTTCTAAAATCACTGGCTCGTCTGCAAGAGATATTTCCTATTGCAAAGTGTATCACTTGGGATGAGTTACAAGAGTGGAGAAATCCTAATTATTGGAGGGCTTTGTTTAAAATAGAATTATTTTAGAATAGAATGTGTCTCTCAAGCAAAATCTCAGAGCTATGTGATACGAGGGTGGTGGAAACACTCTGACACCAAAACCCAGAATCTTTCTATCTTGTGGCTCTGCCATATAGTAACTCCACGTCAGAATCATCTGGTTGTGCAAGCTGGATTTTTCAGTCGCATTGGCATCATTCTAGCTGGAAGGGAGGAGGTAAAGAGACAAAAAAGAGACACTTCCATTTTTAAAGACATTTCCTTCCTTTGAGGACAGTTGCTGGAAATTGCACACAGAAGTCCACTGGATTCTCATGAATTTCACTGGGACACAAGGGAAACTAAAAATTGTGGTCTTCATTTCAGGCTGTCATGTGCTTAGAATGACAAGCACATGAAAGAAAATGAAGGTTTTCTTTCTGTTAAAAAATAGAAATAAATATAGGCATCAATAGCAATAAACTAGACATCAGTGCCACAGAGAATAATTTGGAGTATAGTGGAGCATTTAGAGTGATTCTAGATCAGGACTCTGCAAATGTTTTCTCTCAAGGACTAGAGAGCAAATATTTCAGGCTTTGTGAGTTTCTGATGTAACTTCTCAACTCTGCCACAGACAGTAATGCAAAGCAGCCAAAGACAATAAGTAAGAAAATCACTGTGGCTGAGTTCCAAAAAAGCTCAATTTCCAAAAAGTAGGAGGAGAGAAAAACTTGGCCAATGTACTATATATATTTTTAAATTATTCCTGGTCTAGATTATAAACTTTTCTTGGAAACGCTATGTACAAGACAACGTGAAAAAAGAACTTGCCATGGTGGAAGGATCTTTCAAATATTATTCAGAGACCTGGAGTCCAGTCCTAGTCTATCAGTTTAGATTTGCAAATTTAAGGAAGTTATTTTGCCAGTATGGACCTAACAGAAGAAGAAAGTATTAAGAAGAAGTGGCAAAAATACACAGAACTATACTCAAAAAATGGTCTTAATAGCCCAGATAATCACACTGAGGTGATCACTCACATAGAGCCAGAAATCCAGCGGTGTAAAAGTCAAGTAGGCCATAGGAAGTATTACTACAAACACAGCTAGTGGAGGTGATGAATTCCAGTTGAGCTATTTCAAATCTGAAAAGATGATGTTGTTAAAGTGCTGCACTCAATATGTCAGCAAATTTGGAAAACTTAGCAGTGTCCACAGGACTGGAAAAGGTCAGTCTTCATTCCAATCCCAAAGAAGGGCAATGCCAAAGAATGTTCAAACTACCACACAACTGTACTTATTTCACATGCTAGCAAGGAAGTGCTCAAAATCCTTTACGATAGGCTTCAACAGTACATGAACTGAGAACTTCCAGATGTTCAAGCAAAAGAACAATAGATCAAATTGCCAACATCTGATGGCTCATATAAAAAGCAAGGGAATTCCAGAAAAACATCTACCTCTGCTTCATTGAATATGCTAAAGCCTTTGACTGTGTGGGTCACAACAAACTATGGACAATTCTTTAAGAGATGGGAATACCAGACCACCTTACCAGCCTCCTGAAAAACCTGTATTCAGGTCAAGACAACAGTTAAAACCAGACATGAAACAGCAAACTGGTTCAAAATTGGTAAAGGAGTACATCAAGGCTGTATATTGACACTCTGTTTATTTAAAGTATATGCAGAGTACATCATGTGAAATGCTGGGCTGAATGAAGCACAAGATGGAATCAAGATTGCCAGGATAAATATTAATAAACTCAGATATGCAGATGGCACCACCCTAATGGCAGAAAGCAAAGAAGAACTAAAGAGTATCTTGATGAAAATGAAAGAGAAGAGTGAAAAAGCTGATTGAAACTCAGTATTCAAAAACTAAGACTGTGGCATCCAGGCCTATACCTCATGGCAAAAATAGATGGGGGAAAATGGAAAAAGTGAGGCTTTATTTTCTTGGGCTCCAAAACCACTGTGGATGGTGACTGCAGCCATGAAGTTAAAAGGTGCTTACTCCTTGGGAGAAAAAGTATGACAAACCTAGACAGTGTATTAAAAAGCAGAGACATCACTCTGCTGACAAAAGTCCATATAGGCAAAGCTATGGTTTTTCCAATATTCAGGTACAGATGTATGAGTTGGACCATAAGGAAGGCTGAGTGCTGAAGAACTGATGCTTTTGAACTGTGGTGCTGAAGACTCTTGAGAGTCCCTTGAACACAAAGAGATCAAAATAGTCAATCCTAAAGGAAATGAACCCTGAATAGACATTGGAATGACTGGTGCTGGAGCTGAAGTTCCAATACTTTGGCCACCTGATATGAAGAGCCTCAACTTCATGGAAGAGACCCTGATACTTGGAAAGGTTCAAGGCAGGAGGGGAAAGGGGTTTCAGAGGATGAGATGGTTGGGAGGCATCACTGAACTCAATGGACACGAGTTTGAGCAAACTCTTGGAGATAGTGGACAGGGAAGTCTAGCGTTCTAGAGTCCATGGGGTCACAAAGAGCCGGACAAAACTGAATGGCTGAACAACAAGTTTTGCCTCACAGAGTAACAGTGTCCCTATTTTTCAAATGAAGAGATTGAATAGAAAGTCTCTAAAGTTACAGAGGTTCATGACATTGTACAGGAGATAGGGATCACGACCATCCCCATGGAAAAGAAATGCAAAAAACAAAATGGCTGCCTGGGGAGGCCTTACAAATAGCTGTGAAAAAAAGAGAAGTGAAAAGCAAAGGAGAAAAGGAAAGATATGATCATCTGAATGCAGAGTTCCAAAGAATAGCAAGGAGAGATAAGAAAGCCTTCCTCAGTGATCAATGCAAAGAAATAGAGGAAAAGAACAGAATGGGAAAGACCAGAGATCTCTTCAAGATAATTAGAGATACCAAGGGAACATTTCAGGCAAAAATGGGCTCGATAAAGGACAGAAATGCCATGGACCTAACAGAAGCAGAAGATATTAAGAAGAGGTGGCAAAAATGCACAGAAGAACTATACAAAAAAGATCTTCATGACCAAGATAATCACATCATGAGAAATGCTGGGCTGGAAGAAGGACAAGCTGGAGTCAAGACTGCTAGGAGAAACATCAATAACCTGAGATATGCAGATGATACCACCCTTATGGCAGAGAGTGAAAAGGAACTAAAAAGCCTCTTGATGAAAGTGAAAGAAGAGAGTGAAAAAGTTGGCTTAAAGCTCAACATTCAGAAAACTAAGATTATGATATCTGGTCCCATCACTTCATCGCAAATAGATGGGGAAACAGTGTCAGACTTTATTTTTTGGGGCTCCAAAATCACTGCAGATGGTGACTGCAGCCATGAAATTAAAAATGCTTGCTCCTTGGAAGAAAAGTTATGCTTGCTCCTTGGAAGAAAAGATAGCATATTCAAAAGCAGAGACATTACTTTGCCAATGAAGGTCCATCTAGTCATGGCTATGGTTTTTCCTGTGGTCATGTATGGATGTGAGAGTTGGACTGTGAAGAAAGCTGAGTACCGAAGAATTGATGCTTTTGAACTGTGGGGTTGGAGAAGACTCTTGAGAGTCCCTTGGACTGCAAGGAGATCCAACTAGTCCATTCTAAAGGAGATCAGTCCTGGGTGTTGATGCTAAAGCTGAAACTCCAATACTTTGGCCACCTCATGCGAAGAGTTGACTCATTGGAAAAGACTCTGATGCTGGGAGGGATAGGGGGCAGGAGGAGAAGGGGACGACAGAGAATGAGATGACTGGATGGCATTACCAACTCGATGGACATTAGTTTGAGTGAACTCCGGGAGTTGATGATGGACAGGTAGGCCTGGTGTGCTGCAGTTCATGGTGTCGCAAAGAGTTGGACACGACTGAGCGACTGAACTGAACTTAACTGAAAGTTATTTTCAATTCCAAAAGATGAAGGAGATAGTGGAATTAAAATGTCTGATTGGAAAAGTGTTACCCCTGCAGCAGTTTGTCTAATTGTGAAAATATGAATCTTGCAGGAAAAGTGGAAAAAATGGAAAAAAACTGGTAATTAGTTAGATAAGGTGATTAAGAAAAATCATGAAATGCCTACCAGATTTTCAGCAGTGGGGCTGAGGGCTTGGTCCCACATCAAAGACAGAAACAGAGGGAGATTCCATCTTCAGTAAAAGTTTCATGAAGAATGATTCTTCCCCACTCAGATTTTTCCCATCTTTGTCAAGAGTCAGCAAATATTTTCTGCAAAGGGCCAAATAGAAAATGTTTTAGGCTTTCCGTGCCATATAGTCTCTGTCACAGTTAACTCTGCTGCTGCTGCTGCTGCGTCGCTTCAGTCGTGTCTGACTGTGTGCGACCCCATAGATGGCAGCCCACCAGGCTCCCCAGTCCCTGGGATTCTCCAGGCAAAAACACTGGAGTGGGTTGCCATTTTCTTCTCCAATGCATAAAGTGAAAAGTGAAAGTAAAGTCGCTCAGTCGTGCCGGACTCTTCGCAACCCCATGGACTGCAGCCTACCAGGCTCCTTGGTCCATGGGATTTTCCAGGCAAGAGTACTGGAGTGGGTTGCCATTGCCTTCTCCGACAGTCAGCTCTGCCCCCGTGCAATGACAGCGAATGTAGACAACATGTAGACAAATGGACGTGGTTGTGTTACAATAAAACTGTATATATGAACTCTGAAATGTAAGCATCCTATAGTGTTCAAGAGTCACATAATATTATTCTTTATTTAGTTTCTTTTTATTTTTAAAATTAAGAAAGTATGATAACACATTTACAGTAGACTTGGAAAGTATAAAGCTTGACTATATATTACAATTATTTTTAAGTAGATAAATTAAGATTTTGAAGTTTCAATATCAAACCTCAAAAATTTATAGAGTAAATAGCCTGAAAAAGGTAGAAGGATAGAGTAGGCCTGAAAAGCACTATGAAGCAATTTAACATAATTAAGATTTTATATAATTCCCACAAAACAGCAGGATACAAATTCTATTCAAGTTCCCATAGACTTTAAGCCAAGAGACACTGAAACACATGCAGGAACATAAAAGGGGAAGAGATCTCATGATCTAAACGTATTGAAATCATACAGAATTTGTTCTCTTATCACTGTGGAATTATGTTAGAAGTTGATATCAAAAGATATCTTAGAATAACCCAGATATTTTCAAGGGCAACATGACCTTTAACAAGAGAGATCTTTGACTTAATCATTTTAAGTCTCAATAAAGTTAAAGGACTGAAAAGACACAGAGGGTGATTGCAGAGAAGAAAGCATTTAAATGAAAAATTAATATCAAAGTGAGAAATTAATATCAAACATACTTTAAACCCCCATATTTTGGGAAATTCTGTCTCCCCTCCCCCTTCCCTGGAGATGCCCTCTCTCAGCCTCCTGTATCCCAGCCCTTGCTTTGACAGAAGGATTAGGGTCCCATCCTGGGAGACTTATGGTCCAAAGAGAAGAGGTCCTGGGTAAGAGTCTAGGAAATGAGATGGGAATTTGTAAGAATCCTTAACAAGGAAAATTAGAAAATATTTGTAATAGAATAAAAATGAAGGGAGAATTCATTAAAATTTATTGCACACAACTGAAACTGCTCAACACAACTAAATACAGTGTGGAATCTTAAATAAGGTACGACAACAAATAATGGACACACATAAAATTTTGTGAAATTTGAACAAAATTTGTAATGATATTGCATCACATGTTAATTTTCTTTATTTTTTTTAACAGCATAGTATTTTTTTATATTCTCAGAATTGGGTTAGAAGTTTTAAGCCTCATTCAATTTTTTAAAAAGTCACTAAAATAATAAGCTTTCTAGACTTTTAGCAGTAATAACATTGCCAGAATAAATGGAACTATATCAAAGTTTTGTGTGAATATATATTAGAGATACAGCATTCTATTCACACTTGGACAAACAGTGGAATTAACATATCATAATTCTTTAGCTCAGAAAAACTCATACATTTTATAAAATATATATTATGTGTGTGTGTATATATATATACATATGTATATATATATGTATATATATATACATATGTATATATATATACACACACAAAACTTTATTACTATGCTTAATATAGGTTTGAGAAAGAACAACAAAAAAAGAGACAGAAAACTGGCAAACATAAACTAAATGAAATGGGACCCCTAAATATGAAGTATAAAAAGTGAGACAAACTAGACAGAAGTAAAAGATCATCATATAGTTCAGTTGTTATTAAACATGGCTACTCATCAGAAGCATATGCGGAGATTTGCAGGAAAAAACAATATCTGGGCATTTGTATTTTTCGAAAAATTCCAAGATAATTGTATTGTGTATCTGGATTTTAAAAAGTGATTACTGGTTTTTCTATTAAATGGTAGTTTTAGTGATAAAGAATTCTATTATTTTCTTGTGACCAATCATCATACAACAATAGTATTAAAAATATAAGTTACATAATCACAACTGGACATGGAACAACAGACTGGTTCCAAACAGGAAAAGGAGTACGTCAAGGCTGTATATTGTCACCCTGCTTATTTAACTTTTATGCAGAGTACATCATGAGAAACGCTGGGCTGGAAGAAGCACAAGCTGGAATCAAGATTGCCAGGGGAAATATCAATAACCTCAGATATGCAGATGACACCACCCTTATGGCAGAAAGTGAAGAGGAACTAAAAAGCCTCTTGATGAAAGTGAAAGAGGAGAGTGAAAAAGTTGGCTTAAAGCTCAACATTCAGAAAATGAAGATCATGGCATCCGGTCCCATCACTTCATGGGAAATAGATGGGGAAACAGTGTCACACTTTATTTTTTGGGCTCTAAAATCGCTGCAGATGGTGACTGCAGCCATTAAATTAAAAGATGCTTACTCCTTGGAAGAAAAGTTATGACTAACCTAGATAGCATATTCAAAAGCAGAGACATTACTTTGCTGACTAAGGTCCGTCTAGTCAAGACTAGGTTTTTCCAGTAATCGTGTATGGATGTGAGAGTTGGACTGTGAAGAAGGCTGAGTGCCAAAGAATTGACGCTTTTGAACTGTGGTGTTGGAGAAGATTCTTGAGAGTCCCTTGGACTGCAAGGAGATCCAACCAGTCCATTCTGAAGGAGGTCAACCCTGGGATTTCTTTGGAAGGAATGATGCTAAAGCTGAAACTCCAGTACTTTGTCCACCTCATGCGAAGAGTTGACTCATTGGAAAAGACTGTGATGCTGGGAGGGATTGGGGGCAGGAGGAGAAGGGGACGACAGAGGATGAGATGGCTGGATGGCATCACTGACTTAATGGGCTTGAGTCTGAGTGAACTCTGGGAGATGGTGATGGACAGGGAGGCCTGGCGTGCTGCGACTCCTGGGGTATCAAAGAGTCGGACACGACTGAGCGACTGAACTGAACTGAACTGAACTGAAAATAATACTTAATGAGTTTTCACAATCAATATCCAGACAAAATATAAAAGATAATTACAATTGCAAGTCATAATGGAAGCATGATTAACATAACAGTGTAAAATAACTACTTACAATTTGGGGCCTTAAGTAGAGTGATGTGATAAGTAGAAGTGCTTCACCCACACAGCCAGTCTATATCTTTTGGTTGGTGCATTTAATCCACTTATATTTAAAGTAATTATCACTATGTATGATCCTATTACCATTTTCTTAATTGTTTTGTGTTTATTTTTTTTGGAAGTCTTTTCCTTGTCTGGTGTTTCCTGCCTAGAGAATTAGCTTTAGCATTTGTTGTAAAGCTGGTTTTGTGGTGCTGAATTCTCTGAACTTTTGCTTGTCTGTAAAGCTTTTGATTCCTCTGTCAAATTTGGACAGGAGTCTTGCTGGGTGTTTTTGGTTGTAGGTCCTTCCCTTTCATCCCTTTAAATATTTTGTGCCATTCTCTTCTGGTTTGTAGAGTTTCTGTTGAGAAATCACCTGATAACCTTACAGGAGTTCCCTTGTGTGTTGTCATTTTCCTTTGTTGCTTTTACTATTTTATCTTTGTCTTTAATTTTTGTCCATTTGATTACTATGTGTTTCAGTGTTTTCCTCCTTAGATTTATCCTGCCTGGGAGTCTCTGTGCTTCCTGGACTTGGTTGACTGTTTCTTTTCTCATGTTAGGGAAATTTTCAGCTATTATCTCTTCAAATATTTTATTGGGCCTTTTATCTCTTTTTTCCACTTCTGGGCCCCCTATCATGCAAATTTTGGCATGTTTAATGTTGCTCCAGAGGTCCCTTCATTTTTTCATACTTTTTTTTCCTATATACTGTCTTGGGGCACTGATTTCTACCATTCTGTCTTCTCTGTCACTTATCTGTTCTTCAGCCTCAGTTATTCTGCTATTGATTCCTTCCAGTGTATTGTTCATCTCTGTCCTTTAGTTCTTGTAGGTCTTTGGTAAATATTTCTTGCATCTTCTCCATTCTTTTTCCAAGATCTTGGATGATCTTCAATATCATTATTCTGAATTTTTCTTGAAGGTTGCCTATCTCCATTTCATTTAGTTGTTTTTCTGGAATTTCATCTTGTCCCTTCATCTAGGACACAATCTTCTGCATTTTCATTTTTCTTAACTTTTTGTGATGTGGTTTTCTTTCTGACCACTGCAGAACTGTAGATTTTCTTGCTTCTTCTGTTTGCCCTCTGGTGGATGAGGCTAGGAGGCTTCTGTAAACTTTCTGATAGAAGGGACTGGTGGTGGGAAAAACTAGGTCTTGGTCTGGTGGGCAAGTCTGAGTTCACTAAAACTTTAATCCAGTTGTCTCTTAATGGGTAGCACTGAACTACCTCCTTGTTAGTTGTTTGGCCTGAGGCAACCCAGCCCAGGAATCTGCAGGCTCTATGGTGGGGTTAATGGTGAACACCAAGAGGGCTTATGCGGAAGAGCACCTCCCAGGACTGCCGCTGCCATTGCCCCTATTCCTGCAGTGAGCCCCTGCTAACCCACACCTGCACAGGAGACCCTCCAACACTCGCAGATCGATATGGTTTAGTCTCCTGTGGGGTCACTGCTCCTTTCCCCTGGGCCCTGATGTGTGCAAGATTTTGTTTGTGCCCTCCAAGAGTAGAGTGTCTGTTTCCCCTGTAGAAAGTCCTATGGAAGCCCTGCAATCAAATCTTGCTGGCCTTAAAAGTCAGATTCCACGAGGATTCCTATTCCCTTTGCCAGATTCCCAGGCAGGGAAATCTGACCTGGGGTTCAGAACCTTCACAACAGTGGGAGAACTTCTTTGGTTCTGTTGTTCTCCAGTTTGTGGATTGCCCACCTGGTGAGCATGGGATTTGATTTTCTTGTGATTATGCACCTTCTATCATCTCACTGCAGCTTCTCTTTTGTCCTTGGACATGAGGTATCTTTTTTTGGTGTGTTCTAGCATCCTCCTGTCAATGTTTGTCAACAATTAGTTGCAATTTTAGTGTCCTTGTAGGAGATGAGCACATGCCCTTCCACTCTGCCATCATGAGCCAACTCCCACACAAGATATTACTTTTATATTCATTTTTTTCAATCATTAAAAAATGGACAACGTATTTTTAGTTTGTAGGCTGTAGAAAAACATGTGATGGGACAAATTTGGTCTGTGGACCATAATTTGCTGACTCAGTCTATGTGTAAGCAATTCTCTAGAAAGTAATTCTCTAGATTTTTCATCTTTCTCAACAGTCTTGGTTTGGAGCTCTGGAAAGAGAAACTGGGCATGTGTAGTTCTATCTCTTCCATTCTCTTTGCTCTTAGAAGCTAGCAGTACACTCCAGTTTGCTCCCACCAAACTGGGGGTGTAATACAGCACATAATAAAGCAAATTACTCTGGTTAAGACAAAGTACTTCTATTTATTTCATTTGCCTTCAGATATAAAATGCATCCTCCAACCCAGGTTTACCTGCATGCTTTCCAACCTGGAACAAATTGATCTTATTGGATCCAGAATTTGAACAGTAAGGGGAAAGCTATTATCAGGCAACCTCAAAGAATTTGGAAGTTGACACATGTTCCTAGAGGACAACAAGTCATTGCTTCAGAGACTTGGTCACAGACAGTAGTGACTGGACAAGTGCCTAGGACTTAGGAGTTACTGGGTAAATGACTGAATATGTGAATACAAAAGTGTGGGAATGTCCATCTTGATACTAGAAATAGGATTCTGAAATGGGGGTAGGGGACAGAGGTAGGTTGTCTGTAACAAAAGAAAAGAAAAGAAAAAACTAGGGCTATCCTCCTTCAGCTCCAAAGCTTCCCATCAGCTGATGCACAGAATAATCAATGATTTTGACTCAAGCCATCAGGATCAATAAGGAAGCCTGGGACAATTAAGAACTTAATGGAAATCATTAGGCTCTTCCTGTTACAGAAATTCGTATTTGACTTTAGAGACATGAACATAATCACAATATATTTTTTATTTTGAGTAGCTGTTTGAGAAGAAAAATCGTTAACTCCTTTTTACTAAAAAGCACATTTTTATACATCTCACAGGAGTGAAAATCACTCAGTCATGTCCAACTCTTTGCAACCCTATGCATTATACAGTCCATGGCATTCTCCATGCCAGAATACTGGAGTGGGTAACCTTTCCCTTATCCAGGAGATCTTCCCAACAGAGGGATTGAACCCAGGTCTCACACATTGCAGGCAGATTCTTTACCAATTGAGCCACAAGGGAAGCCCTCAAAGGAGAGAGGGAGAAAATTCATTAAAAGAGATTTATTTAAATTCTTAAGTAATGTGTATAAATACAACAGGAAAATTGACAGCAATTGTTGGAACTCTTATGCAGATTTAAAACAAGTGCTAAAGGAGACTGCATTTTAGTTTTGTAAGCAATCTGGCCTCTTGTTTTCATTCACCTTTTCTTCAGGTTTTCTTGTCTACCAGAGAAGCTGGTCTAGAAAAGAGAGGGGTCTGTGTGCCACTCCATGCAAGTGTGTATGGTATTCCCCTTACTTGGTACACACTTCACATGGCCGGGCCCAATGCAGCCCTCTCTTCAACACAAAGTCCAAGTTTCACCTCCTTTAGGATGCATTCCTTGACTACCCAACTGGAATTCATGTCTCCTTTCTCCAAACTCTTACAGTGCAAAAAATCTATTCCCTTTGTTCAGCAAGATGGATGCTGTGAACATTCAAGTTCAGTCATTCAGTCGTGTCCGACTCTTTGTACCCCATGAATTGCAGCATGCCAGGCCTCCCTGTCCATCACCAGCTCCCAGAGTTCACCCAAACTCTTGTTCATCTAGTCAGTGATGCCATCCAGTCATCTCATCCTCTGTTGTCCTCTTCTTCTCCTGCCCCCAATCTCTCCCAGCATCAAAGTCTTTTCCAACGAGTCAACTCTTCGCATGAAGTGGCCAAAGTATTGGAGTTTCAGCTTCGACATCAGTCCTTCCCGTGAACACCCAGGACTGATCTCCTTTACGATGGACTGGTTGGATCTCCTTGCAGTCCGAGGGACTCTCAAGAGTCTTCTCCAACACCACAGTTCAAAAGCATCAATTCTTTGGCACTCAGCCTTCTTCACAGTCCAACTCTCACATCCATACATGACCACAGGAAAAACCATAGCCTTGACTAGACAGAACTTTGTTGGCAAAGTAATGTCTCTGCTTCTGAATATGCTATCTAGGTTGGTCATAACTTTCCTTCCAAGGAGTAAGTGTCTTTTAACTTCATGGCTCCAATCATCATATACAGTGATTTTGGAGCCCCCCAAAATAAAGTCTGACACTGTTTCCACTGTTTCCCCATCTATTTCCCATGAAGTGATGGGACCAGATGTCATGATCTTCATTTTCTGAATGTTGAACTTAAAGCCAACTTTTTCACTTTCATCAAGAGGCTTTTTAGTTCCTCTTCACTTTCTACCATAAGGGTGGTATCATTTGCATATCTGAGGTTATTGATATTTCTCCTGGCAATCTTGATTCCAGCTTGTGATTCCTCCAGCCCAGGGTTTCTCATGATGGACTCTACACAGAAGTTAAATAAGCAGGGTGACAGTATACAGCCTTGACATACTCCTTTTCCTAATTGAAACCAGTCTGTTGCTCCATGTCCAGTTCTACCTGTTGCTTCCTGACCTGCATACAGGTTTTTCAGGGGCAGGTCAGATGGTCTGGTATTCCCATCACTTTCAGAATTTTCCACAGTTTATTGTGATCCACATAGTCAAAGGCTTTGGCATAGTCAATAAAGCAGAAATAAATGTTTTTCTGGAACTCTCTTGCTTTTTCCATGATCCAGCGGATGTTGGCAATTGGATCCTTGGTTCCTCTGCCTTTTCTAAAACCAGCTTGAACATCTGGAAGTTCACGGTTCACGTATTGCTGAAGCCTGGCTTGCAGAATTTTGAGCATTACTTTACTAGCGTGTGAGATGAGTGCAATTGTGTGGTAGTTTGAGCATTCTTTGGCATTGCCTTTCTTTGAGATTGGAATGAAAACTGACCTTTTCCAGTCCTGTGGCCACTGCTGAGTTTTCTAAATGTGCTGGCATATTGAGTGCAGGACTTTCACAGCATCATCTTCCAGGATTTGAAATAGCTCAGCTGGAATTTCATCACCTCCACTAGCTTTGTTCGTAGTGATGCTTTCCAAGGCCCACTTGACTTCCCATTCCAGGATGTCTGGCTCTAGGTGAGTGATCACACCATCATGATTATCTGGGTTGTGAAGCTCTTTTTTTACTTCTGTTATGTACCATTTCTGTCCTTTATCAAGCTCATCTTTGCATGAAATATTCCCTTGGTATCTCTAATTTTCCTGAAGAGATCTCTAGTCTTTCCCATTCTGTTCTTTTCCTCTATTTCTTTGCATTGATCACTGAGGAAGGCTTTCTTATCTCTTGTTGCTCTTCTTTGGAACTCTGCATTCAGATGCTTATATCTTTCCTTTCTCCTTTGCATTTTGCTTCTCTTCTTTTCACAGCTATTTGCAAGGCTTCCTCAGACAGCCATTTTTCTTTTTTGCATTTCTTTTCCATGGGGATGATCGTGATTCCTGTCTCCTGTACAATATCACGAACCTCCGTCCATAGTTCATCAGGCACTCTGTCTATCAGATCTAGTCCCTTAAATCAATTTCTCACTTCCACTGTATAATCATAAGGGACTTGATTTAGGTCATACCTGAATGGTATAGTGTCTTTCCCTACTTTCTTCAATTTAAGTCTGAATTTGGCAATAAGGAGTTCATGATCTGAGCCAGAGTCAGCTCCCGGTCTTGTTTTTGCTGACTGTATAGAGCTTCTCCATCTTTGACTGCAAAGAATATAATCAATCTGATTTCGGTGTTGCACATCTGGTGATGTCCACGTGTAGAGTCTTCTCTTATGATGTTGGAAGAGGGTGTTTGCTATGACCAGTGCATTCTCTTGGCAAAACTCTATTAGTCTTTGCCCTGCTTCATTCTGTACTCCAAGGCCAAATTTGCCTGTTACTCCCAGTGTTTCTTGACTTCCTACTTTTGCATTCCAGTCCCCTATAATGAAAAGGACATCTTTTGGGGGTGTTAGTTCTATAAGTCTTAGAAGTCTTCATAGAACCATTCAGCTTCCTCTTCTTCAGTGTTACTGGTCTGGGCATAGGTTTGGGTTACCATGATATTGAATGATTTGCCTTGGAAAGGAACAGAGGTCATTCTGTCATTTTTGAGATTGCATCCAAATACTGCTTTTCAGACTCTTTTGTAGACCATGATGGCTATTCCATTTCGTCGACAGGATTCCTGCCCACAGTAGTAGATATCATGGTCATCTGAGTTAAATTCACCCATTCCAGTCCATTTTAGTTCTCTGATCCTAGAATGTCGATGTTCACTCTTGCCATCTCTTGTTTGACCACTTCCAATTTGCCTTTATTCATGGACCTGACATTTCAGGTTTCTATGCAATATTGCTTTTTACAGCATCGGACCTTGCTTCTACCACCAGTCACATCCACAACTGTGTAGGTGCCCAATATGCTTCTGGAGATCAGTGGAGAAATAACTCCAGAAAGAACATTCAAGACTTACCCCCATTTGGCCAACATGAATCTTGACAAAACTAGAGGGGTGTATTTTCTGAACGTGCAAACTTATTCTGTTGCATAGTATTTATAAAATCACTTAACATATGAGTAACTATAAATTGCATACTGTTAACAGTTACTATTTGTGTGATTGTGCCTAATTAAGAAAGGTTGTGACTCATGTTCATTCTTCAGTGTTTTGATGTAACTCCATCCCTTTTTCTACTGAAGGAAGCCTAGCTGAATATGAGTGAAGTTTGGTATTATGTGGTATTCCATGTATCTACTGCTGAGAAAGAAACCAGTCCAAATTTTGTAGCTTCAAACAATATTGATTTTGCTCACAAATCTGCAATGTCAGCATAGCTGTTGGGATGGGTCCACTTTGTGTCTCTAGGGTGTTTCAGCGGAGGGCTGAAGGGTCTGCAACCAAGCTCATGGATGGAACACTGATGGCAAGTTGTTGCTCGCAATTGGTCAGAAGAGTAGATTGAGCAAGGAGGGGAAAGCCTCACTTCCTTCCATGTGGGTTTCTTCACGTGTCGCTTGGGTTTCTCACAGGGGATAACTGATTTCCAAGAGTAAACATCACAAGAAAAGAAGGTGAGGGCACAGGGCACTTTTATGACCTTACCTCAGAAGTGACATGAGTCCCTTCTCCATTGGTTGAGGCATTCTCAGAAGCCTACTAGGATCCAAGGGGAGGGAGCAGAAATGTGGCCTCTTGATAGGGAGTAGCAAGATTCTAGAAGAAGATGTGGTATAGGAAGTATTGATACAGTTTTCTTTGGCATGTATACCGTGTCACAATGTGTCTATTTTGAACGAATGGATTTCAACCCGCTAGTTTTTTAACCACACTTTTGCTGGTTTATAATCCAATGTTCTACATTTAATTTTATATTGGCCTTAAATTATTTTCTGCTGGTCTCAGCTGTATGTGGCTTATTCCCCAAAACCAGTTTAAAAAGCAAGAACCACATCTGTAGTTTTTAACTGCTCACTAGGCTTACTGGGATGATGGACACCTAGGCAATTCAAAAATACTCATTGGAAGGTGAGCAGAGTTTTGTGCCATAAATTTTGTCTAAATTAAGAACTAGTGCTTTAAGCAAAACCTGAAGAAGTGGTTAAAAAAAAAAAAAAGACTCTCCTACAGCCTCTTCCTCACCTCACTCACATCACACACTTGTCTCTTATACTCAGGAGTATAAAATGTTGCAGAATTCAGGAAGCAATTATGATGGAGCAATGGTGAGGATCACGCCCAGTGTGACTACACACCCTGAACCATTTGATAAATCCAGAAAGTTGGGCAGAGGGAAGCAGTTATGAAAGTCAGATGGTTTCTATCTCTGTCCTAAGAATCACTTTTTAAAAAATTTAAAGAAATGCCATACATTATTCTGCTCCCATCTTGGAACTCCTATATTCTAAATCTCTCTGTCATCTGTGTGTATGTTTAATACCTTGGAATGATTGTATACCTTTGAGGAAAATTACTTTTTAAAATTTATTATTTATTTCATCTGAGCAGGGTCTTTGTTGCAGAGCTCGGGCTTTTTGTTGTATAGGCTTTGCTAGTTGCAGTGAGCTCAGTAGTTGCAGTGTGTGGGCTTAGATGTGGCATGCGGGATCTTAGTACCCTGACCAAGGAACAGATCTGGGCCCCCTGAATTGGGAGCAGAGTCTTACCCACTGGACCATGAGGGAAGCGCCCAAAATTACGTTTAAAATTGGGATTAAAAATTCATAAGCCTTTGGTTAAAAAAAAAAAAATTGGTTCAAGATGATGGACTATAAGGACATGTGCTCATTTCTTCCTGTGAGAGCACCAAAATCACAACTAGCTGTTGAACAACCATTGACAGGAGGATGCTGGAACACGTCAAAAATTATGACCAACCTAGACAGCATGTTCAAAAGCAGAGACATTACGCTGCTGACTAAGGTCCGTCTAGTCAAGGCTATGTTTTTTCCAGTAGTCATGTATGGATGTGAGAGTTGGACTGTGAAGAAGGCTGAGCGCCAAAGGATTGACGCTTTTGAACTGTGGTGTTGGAGAAGACTCTTGAGAGTCCCTTGGACTGCAAGGAGATCCATCCAGTCCATTCTGAAGGAGATCAACCCTGGAATTTCTTAGGAAGGAATGATGCTAAAGCTGAAACTCCAGTACTTTGGCCACCTCATGGGAAGGGTTGACTCACTGGAAAAGACTTTGATGCTGGGAGGGATTGGGGGCAGGAGAAGAAGGGGACGACCGAGGATGAGATGGCTGGATGGCATCATGGACTCAATGGATGTGAGTCTGAGTGAACTCCGGGAGTTGGTGATGGACAGGGAGGCCTGGCGTGCTGCGATTCATGGGGTCGCAAAGAGTCGGACACGACAGAGTGACTGAACTGAACTGATATCCAAAGACAAAGGAGGAGGCACAATGAGATGGCAAGAGGGGACAATCATGGTAAAATCAAATCCCATCCCCACCTGGTGGGTGACCCACAAACTGGAGAACAGTAATACCAAGAAATTCTCCCACTGTTGTGAAGGTGCCGATCCCCATGTCACACCTGACCCCCAGCCTGGGGAGCTCCCCAAGGGACTGGGAATCCTCAAGCAATATGACTTTGAAGGCCAGTGGGATTTGACTGCAGGACTTCCACGGGACTGGGGGAAACAGAGACGGCACCATTGTATCATTATTGGTCAACAGAAATAGTAGTTTTATATCACTAAACTACCATTTAATCTAAAAAAAGTGTAATCACCTTTAAAATCTAGATGTACATTAGAATTACCTTGGAGTTGTTTGAAAAATGCAAATGTCCAGGTATTATTTTTTTCTCCAAAGCTTCAGATGTGATTCTAATAGGCTGCCGTGTTTTAAAAAAAACTAGACTGGATGATGATCTTTTACTTCTATCCAGTTTGTTTTACTATTTCTGTTATATTCAGTTCTCTCATTTCATTTAGCTTACATTTTCCAATTTTTCTGTCTCTTTTTGTTGTTGTTCTTCCTCAAGTCTTTATCAAATATAGTAAAAACTCTTTTGTATATAGTATATAAAAATATATTTTAGAAGATTTGTGAATTTTTGCCTAGCTAAAAAATTATAATATTTTTATTCCATGTGTTGGACTAAGTATGAATAGAATGTTATATCTCTAATTTATATTCATTCAAAACTTTGATATATTTCCACTTATTCTGGCATCTACTATTACTGCCAAAATTCTAGAAAGCTGATTACTTTAGTCATTTTTTAAATTGAACAAGACTTGAAACTTCTAATCCAATTCTAAGAATATAAAGAATAGATGGACAGGGAGGCCTGGCATGCTGCAATTCATGGGGTCACAAAGAGTCGGACACCACTGAGCAACTGAACTGAACTGAACTGCTCTTTAAAAAAAAAAAAAAAGGAAAGAAAAGAAAAAGGAAAAAACAAACAAACAGGATATTAACATGTGAGACAGTGTTATTAACTAAAGTAGAGATTTTTTCAAATTTCACAAAATTTGATGCTAGTGTCATTATTTATTTTCATACCTTATTCAAGATTCCACATAGTATTTGGGTTTATTGAGCAGCTTCAGGTGCATGCAATAAATTCTGATAACTTTTCTTTTCATTTTTATTGTTACAAATATGTTCTAATTTTCCTTGTTAAGGTATTCAATACATTTTTCATTTAAAATTGGACATTTACTTTCCAAGTACATGGGGTTTGTTAAGTATCTTTGATGTTAATTTCTCACTTTGATATTAATTTCTCATTTAAATGCTTTCTCCTTGGCAATCACACTCTATATATTCTCAGCCTTTTAATTTTGTTGAGATTTTCAATGGCTAAGTCAAAGATCTCTCTTGGTAAAGATCACTTGCACTTGAAAATAGGTGGGTTATTCTCAAAAATCTCTTCATACTGATTTCTAACATAATTCCACAGTGATAAGAGAACAGACTCTATGATTTCAATACGTTTAGATCATGACATTTTTGCACCTTGTTTTATGTCCGTGGATGTACTCCAGTGTCTTCTGGCTCATAGCCTGTGGAAACAAATAGAATTTGTATCCTGCAGTTGTGCAAAATTGTATAAATGTTAATTATTTTGAGGCTTCCCTGATAGCTCAGTTGGTATAGAATCTGCCTTCAATGCAGGAGACCAGGGTTCGACCCCTGTGTTGGGAAGATCCTCTGGGGAAGGAAATGGCAACCCACTCCAGTATTCTTGCCTGGAAAATCTCATGGACAGAGGAGCCTGGAGGGCTACAGTCCATGAGGTCACAAGCGACAGACAGGACTTACTGACTAAACCTCCAAAACTCAGCTGGTAAAGAATTTGCTTGCAATGCAGGATACCCTGGTTTGAGTCCTGGGTCAGGAAGATCCACTGGAGAAGCAATAGGCTACTTACTCCAGTATTCTTGGGCTTACCCAGGGGCTCAGCTGGTAAAGAATCTGCCTGCAATGCTGGAGGCTTGGGTTCGATCCTTGGGTTGGGAAGATCCCCTGGAGAAGGGAAAGGCTACCCACTCCAGTATTCAGGTCTGGAGAACTCCACGGACTGTATAGTCCATGGGATCGCAAACAGTCAGACACAACTGAGTGACTTTCACTTTCACACTTATTTATTTTGAATCAAATCATAGTGTTTTTCAGGTCTACTACATTCTTCTACATTTTTGCTTATTCATTCTATTAATTTTTGAGAATTTGATGTTGGAACTCCAACTAAAAATCTTAATTTATCTACTTAAAAAATAGTTGTAACACATAGGTGAAACTATATGTAAATTTGTTCCATATTTTCCTAATCTCCTGTAAATATGTTATCATACTTGCACAATTTAAAAAATAAAAAGGAAAAAAACAAAAAAGCCTAGTGATGAAAGTGAAAGAGGAGAGTGAAAAAGCTGGCTTAACACTCAACATTCTGAAAACTAAGATCATGGCATCCGGTCCCATCGCTTCATGGGAATAGATGGAGAAACAGTAGAAAGAGTAGCTAACATTATTTTGGGGGCCTCCAAAATCACTGCATATGGTGATTGCAGCCATGAAATTAAAAGACGCTTACTCCTTGGAAGAAAAGTTATGACCAACCTAGATAGCATATTCAAAAGCAGAGACATTACTTTGTCAACAAAGGTCTATCTAGTCAAGGCTATGGTTTTTCCAGTGCTCATGGATGGATGTGAGATTTGGACTGTGAAGAAAGGTGAGCGCCGAAGAACTGATGCATTTGAAACGTGTTGGAGAACACTCTTGAGAGTCCCTTGGACTGCAAGGAGATCCAACCAGTCCATTGTAAAGGAGATCAGTCCTGGATGTTCATTGGAAGGACTGATATTGAAGCTGAAATTCCAATAGTTTGGCCATCTGATGCAAAGAGCTGACTCATTTGAAAAGACCCTGATGCTGACAAGGATTGAAGGCAGGAGGAGAAGGGGACTACAGAGGATGAGATGGTTGGATGACATCACCAACTCAATGGACATGGGTTTGGGTAGACTCTGGGTGTCAGTGATGGACAGGGAGGCCTGGTGTGCTGTGGTTCATGGAGTTGCAAAGAGTGAGACACGACTGAGCGACTGAACTGAAACTACTTGTACAAAGTATGTACAAATATCTTTGAGTTATTGCAGGCTTAGTTCCAGACCACCAGAATAAAACAAAAATTGCAGTAAAATTATCCACATAAATTTTGGGGGCATATAAAAGTTATCTTTACACTCTACTGTAGTCTATTAAGTGTTTAGGTCTATTAGCTTTATGTTTAAAAAGCAATGTAAATATCTTAAAAATATATTATTTTGCAAAAATACTAACCATTTTCTAAGATTTTAACATTATGTCTAGGAAACAATTTAGATACCTTAATTAAAAAATATTTTATTGTGAAAGAACAGTATCCATCATCTAAGATTTCAGAGAGTAAAAATCTTTTTGTTGATGCAGGGTCTTGCTTTGATGTTGATGGTTGTTGATTGATCATTGTGGTGGTTGCTGAAATGCAGGGTTCAGTTCAGCTCAGTTCAGTCGCTCAGTCGTGTCCGACTCTTTGCGACCCCATGAATTGCAGCACGCCAGGCATCCCTGTCCATCACCAACTCCCGGAGTTCACTCAGACTCTTGTCCATTGAGATGGTGATGCCATCCAGCCATCTCATTCTCTGTTGTCCCCTTCTCCTCCCGCCCCCAGTCCCTCCCAGCATCGGCGTCTTTTCCAATGAGTCAACTCTTTGTATGAGGTGGCCAAAGTATTAGAGATTCAACTTTAGCATCAGTCCTTCCAAAGAACACCCAGGACTGATCTCCTTTAGGATGGACTGGTTGGATCTCCTTGCAGTCTTCTCCAACACCACAGTTCAATAGCATCAATTCTTCAGCAATCAGCTTTCATCACAGTCCAACTTTCACATTCATAAATGAGCACTGGAAAAACCATAGCCTTGACTAGACGGACCTTTGTTGGCAAAGTAACGTCTGTGCTTTTGAATATGCTATCTAGGTTCGTCACAACTTTCCTTCCAAGGAGCAAGCGTCTTTTAATCTCATGGCTTCAATCACCATCTGAGGTGATTTTGGAGCCCCCCAAAATAAAGTCTGACACTTTCCACTGTTTCTCCATCTATTCCCATGAAGTGATGGGACCAGATGCCATGATCTTAGTTTTCTGAATGTTGAGCTCTAAGCCAGCTTTTTCACTCTCCTCTTTCACTTTCATCAAGAGGCTCTTTAGCTCTTCTTCACTTTCTGCCATAAGGGTGGTGTTGTCTGCATATCTGAGGTTACTGATATTTCTCCTGGGAATCTTGATTCCAGCTTGTGCTTCCTCCAGCCCAGGGTTTCTCATGATGTACTCTGCATATAAGTTAAATAAGCAGGGTGACAATATACAGGCTGGACGTACTACTTTTCCTATTTGCAACCAGTCTGTTGTTCCATATCCAGTTTTGTTGCTTCCTGACCTGCATATAGGTTTCTCAAGAGGCAGGTCAGGTGGTTTGGTGTTTCCATTTTTTCAGAATCTTTCACAGTTTATTTGATCCACACAGTCAAAGGCTTTGGCATAGTCAATAGAGCAGAAATAGATGTTTTTCTGAAACTCTCTTGCTTCTTTGATGATCCAGTGGTTGTTGGCAATCTGATATCTGGTTCCTCTGCATTTTCTAAACCTTTTCTTGAACATCTGGAAGTTCACGGTTCACTTTACTAGCGTGTGAGATGAGTGCAATTGTGTGGTAGTTTGAGCATTCTTTGGCATTGCCTTTCTTTGAGATTGGAATGAAAACTAACCTTTTCCAGTCCTGTGGCCACTGCTGAGTTTTCCAAATGTGCTGGCATATTGAGTTCAGCACTTTCACAGCATCATCTTTCAGGATTTGAAATAGCTCAGCTGGAATTTCATCACCTCCACTAGCTTTGTTTGTGTGATGATTTCCAAGGCCCACTTGACTTCCCATTCCAGGATGTCTGGCTCTAGGTGAGTGATCATGATTAGCTTGGTCATGAAGCTCTTTTTTGTACAGTTCTTCTGTGTATTCTTGCCACCTCTTCTTAACATCTTCTGCTTCTGTTAGGTCCATACCATTTCTGTCCTTTATTGTGCCCATCTTTCCATGAAATGTTCCTGTGGTAACTCTAATTTTCTTGAAGTGATCTCTAGTCTTTCCCATTCTGTTGTTTTCTTCTATTTCTTTGCAATGATCGCTGAGGAAGGCTTTCTTATCTCTCTTTGCTATTCTTTGGAACTCTGTATTCAGATGCTTATATCTTTCCTTTTCTCCTTTGCTTTTCGCTTCTCTTCTTTTCACAGCTATTTGTAAGGCCTCCCCAGACAGAAATTTTGCTTTTTTGCATTTCTTTTCCATGAGGATGGTCTTGATCCCTGTCTTCTGTACAATGTCATGAACCTCCATCCGTAGTTCATCAGGCACTGCATCTATCATATCTAGTCGCTTAAATCGATTTCTCACTTCCACTGTATAATCATAAGGAATTTGATTTAGGTAATACGTGATGGTCTAGTGGTTTTCCCTACTTTCTTCAATTTAGCCTGAATTTGGCAATAAGGAGTTCATGATCTGAGCCACAGTCAGCTCCCGGCCTTGTTTTTGCTGACTGTGTAGAGCTTCTCCATCTTTGGATGCAAAGAATACAATCAATCTGATTTCGGTGTTGACCATCTGGTGATGTCCACGTGTAGAGTCTTCTCTTATGATGTTGGAAGAGGGTGTTTGCTATGAGCAGTGCATTCTCTTGGCAAAACTCTGTTAGCCTTTGCCCTGCTTCATTCCATATTCCAAGGCCAAATTTGCCTGTTACCCCAGGTGTTTCTTGATTTCCTACTTTTCCATTCCAGTCCCCTATAATGAAAAGGACATCTTTTTGTGGTGTTAGTTCTAAAAGGTCTTGTAGGTCTTCATAGAACCGTTCAACTTCAGCTTCTTCAGCGTTACTGGTTGGGGCATAGACTTGGGTTACTGTGATATTGAATGGCTTGCCTTGGAAATGAATAGAGGTCATTCTGTTGTTTTTGAGATTGCATCCAAGTACTGCATTTCAGACTCTTTTGTTGACCATGATGGCTACTCTATTTCTTCTAAGGGATTCCTGCCCACAATAGTGCATGGCAAAAGCACGCTGGCTGAGACAACCGCACAGAAGCATGGCCGAGAGGAGCTACCCCACATCGGATGTATGGGGTGGCAGCCAAGAGTGCCAGGCTGCGATGGTGCAGGAGCAGCCAAGAGGAGTTACCCTATGCCCGAAGTCAGGAGCAGCGGCTGGGAGGAGCTTCCCCATGCCTGAGGTCAGGGGTGGCAGCCAAGAGGAGCAACCCCACGTCTAAGGAGCGGTGGCTGCATGAGTGCAGGAGGGCTGAGAGGGCTACTCCATGTTCAAGTTCAGGAGGGGCAGCTGTGAGGAGATACCCCTCATCCAAAGTAAGGAGTAGTGGCTGTGCTTTGCTGGAGCAGCTTTGAAGAGATACCCCACATCCAAGGTAAGAGAAATCCAAGTAAGATGGTAGGTGTTGCGAGAGGCATCAGAGGGCAGACACACAAACCATAATCACTGAAAACTAGTCAATATAATCACACAGACCACAACCTTGTCTAACTCAATGAAGCTAAGCCATGCCTTGTGGGGCTACCCAAGATGGGCGGGTCATGGTGGAGAGGTCTGACAGAATGTGGTCCACTGGAGAAGGGAATGACAAACCACTTCAGTATTCTTGCCTTGAGAACCCCATGAACAGTATGGAAAGGCAAAATGATAGGATACTGAAAGAGGAACTCCCCAGGTCGGTAGGTGCCCAATATGCTACTGGAGATCAGTGGAAAAATAACTCCAGAATAATGAAGGGATGGAGCCAAAGCAAAAACAATACCCAGTTGTGGATGTGACTGGTGATAGAAGCAAGGTCTGATGTTGTAAAGAGCAATATTGCATAGGAACCTGGAATGTTAGGTTCAAGCAAATCAGAAGTGGTCAAACAGGAGATGGCAAGAGTGCGCGTCGATATTCTAGGACTCAGCAAACTAAAATGGACTGGAATAAGTGAATTTAACTCAGATGACCATTATATCTAATACAGTGGGCAGTAATCCCTTAGAAATTTAGGGCAGCTGCAGCAATTTCTTAAAATAGGACAACAGTGAGGTTTGTCACATTGGTTGATTCTGTCTTTCATGGGCAATTTCTCTGTAGTATGCAATACTGTTAGATAATATTTTACCTACAGTAGAACATCTTTCAAAATTGGAGTCAATCCTCTCAAACCCTGCTAGTGTCTTATCAACTAAGTTTATATGGTAATCTAAATCCTTTGTCATCATTTCAATAATCTTCACAGCATCTCCACCAGGAGTAGATTCCCTCTCAAGGAACCACTTTCTTTTCTCATCCATAAGAAGCAACTCTTTATCCATTAAAGTTTTGTAATGAGATTGCAGCAATCCAATAGCATCTTCAGATTCCATTTCTAAGTTCTCTTGCTCTTTCCACCACATCTGCAGTTACTTCCTCCACTGAGGTCTTAAATTCCTTCAAAGGTTGGAATCAATTTTTTCAAACTTTTGTTAATGTTGATAGTTTGACCATGAATCATAAATGTTCTTAATGGCATCTAGAATGGTGAATCCTTTCCAGAAGGTTTTAAATTTATTTTTCCCAGATCCATCAGAGGAATCATTATATGTGACAGTTATAGCTTCATGAAATGCATTTCTTAACTCATAAGACTTGAAGTTCAAAATGACTCCTTAATCTGCTGCCAAGTGGATGGTGCGCTAGCTGGCATAAAAACATTTTCATTGTCCATCTCCATCAGAGCTCTTGGGTGAACAGGTGCACTATCAATAAGCAGGAATATTTTAAAAGAAATCTTCTTTTCTGAGAAGTAGTAGACTTAAAATATTCAGTAAATCGTATTGTAGATGGATGTGCCATCATCTGGGCTTTGTTGCTCTATTAATAGAGCATGGGCAGAGTGGACTTAGCATAATTCTTAAGGGCTGTAGAATTTTCATATGATAAATGAGCACTGGCTCCAAGTTAAAGTCACCAGTTACATTAGCACCTAACAGGACAGTCAGCCTGTCCTCTGAAGCTTTACAGCCAATCAACTTCTCCTTCATAGCCACGAAAGTCCTGGATGGCATTTTCTTCTGGTGGAAAGCAATTTCATCTACACTGAAAAGCTGTTGTCTGTGTAGTCAACTTTGTTAATTCTCTTAGCTACATGTTCTGGATGACTTGCTGAAGTCGCTACATTAGCACTTGCTAGTTAACCTTGCACTTTCTTTAAACTTCATTAGCCAATATCCTGTTGCCTTTTCATAATGTTCCTGGGGTTCTTAAGGCAAGAAAACTGAAGTGGTTTGTCATTCCCTTCACCAGTGGACCACATTTTGTTAGAACTCTCTACCATGACCCATCCATCTTGGGCAGCCCTACACGGCATGGCTCATAGTTTCATTGAGTTAGACAGGCTGTGGTCCACGTGATCAATTTGGTTAGTTCTCTGTGATTGTGGTTTTCATTCTGCCTGCCCTCTGATGGAGAAGGATAAGAGGCTTATGGAAGCTGCCTGATGGGAGAGACTGACTGAGGGGGAAACTGGGTCTTGTTCTAATGGGAGGGGCCATGCTCAGTAAAATTTAATCCAATTTTCTGTTGATGATTGGGGCTGTGTTCCCTCCCTGTTGTCTGACCTGCAACCAAACTATGGTGGAGGCAGTGAAGATAATGGGGACCTCCTTCAAAAGATCCCATGCATGCACTGCTGCACTTAGTGCCCCAACCCTGCAGCAGGCCACTGCCAATCTATGCCTCTGCTGGAGACTCCTGGACACTGACTGGCAAGTCTAAGTTAGCCTTTTGTGGGGTCACTGCTCCTTTCTCCTGGGTTCTGGTGCACACAAAATTTTGTTTGTGCTTTCCAAGAGCCTGTTTCCCCAGTCCTGTGAAAGTTCTGTAACCAAATCCCACTGGCCTCCAAAGTCAAATTCTCTGGGGGTTCTCAGTCCCTTTACCAGATCTCCAAATTGGGAAATTTGTTGTGGGTCCTAAAAATTTCTTGACAGTGGGAGAATTTATTTGGTATAATTGTTCTGCAGTTTGTGGGTCATCTGCTCAGCGACTCTATGGTGGGGTTAATGGCAACCTCCTCCAAGAGGGCTTATCCACACTCTGTGTGACCCAAGTCTACTACACCTAGAGCCTCCGTCCCTGTGGCAGGCCACTGCTGATGCATTTCTCTGCTCAAGAGACTCTCAAACACTCAAGAGACACTCAAACACTCAAAGGTAGGTCTGGCTTTGTCTCTGTAGGGTCTCTGGGTCCTGGTGAGCACAAAGTTTTGTTTGAGCTCTCCAAATATCTCTGGCAGGTATGGGATTTGATTATAAACAGGATTTTGCCCCTCCTACCATCTTTCTGGGGCTTCTCCTTTGCCATTGGACTTGGGGTATCTTTTTTTGTGTGTGGGATCCAACATTCTCCTGTCAGTGGTTGTTCAGCAGTGAGTTATAATTTTGGAGTTCTCACAGAGCAGATGAGTGAACATCCTTCTACTCCACTATCTTGATTCAAAAAATGAGTCCAAAATGTAGCACTAGGGTGCAATCTCAAAAATGACAGAATGACTTCTGTTCACTTCCAAGTCAAACATACAGTATCACAGTAATTCAAATCTATACCCCAACTACTAATGCTGAAGAAGCTGAAGTTGAATAGTTCTGTGAAGACCTACAAGACTTTCTAGAACTAGTACCCCAAAAATATGCCCTTTTCATCCTAGGGACCTTAAATGCAAAAGTAGGAAATCAAGAGTTACCTGGCATAACAGGCAAATATGGGATTGGAATACAAAATGAAGCAGGGCAAAGGCTAACAGAGTTTTGCAAAGAGAACACACTGGTCACGGCAAACATCCTTTTCTAACAACACAAGAGATGACTCTACACATGGACATCACCAGATGATCAATACTGAAAGCAGATTGATTATATTTTTTTGCAGCCAAAGATGGAGAAGCTCTATACAGTAAGCAAAAACAAGACTGGGAGCTGACTGTGGCTCAGATCATGAACTCCTTTATCGTAAAATTCAGACTTAACTGAAGAAAGTAGGGAAAACCACTAGACCACTCAGGAATGACCTAAATCAAATCCTTTATGAAAAAATAGTGAAATTGAAAAACAGATTCAAGGGATTAGATCTGATAGACAGAGTGCTTGAAGAACCATGGAGATTCATGACATTGTACAAGGGGTAGTGATTATGGCAATCCCAAGGAAAAGAAATGCAAAAGGGCAAAATGGTTGTCTGAGGAGGTCTCACAAATAGCTGAGAAAAGAAGAGAAGGGAAAGGCAAAGGAGAAAAGGAAAGATCTATCCATTTGAATACAGAGCTCCAAACAATAGCAAGGAGAGATAAGAAAGCCTTCCTCAGTGATCAATGCAAAGAAATACAGGAAAACAACTAGATGGGAATGAATAGAGATCTCTTCAAGAAAATCAGAGATACCAAGAGAACATTTCATGCAAAGATGGGCTCGAAAAAGGACAGAAATGGCATGGACCTAACAGAAGCAGAAGATATTAAGAAGAGGTGGCAAGCATACACAGAACTATACATATATATAAAAGATTTTCATGACCCAGATAACCACGATGGTGTGATCACTCACCTTGAGCCACACATCCTTGAATGTGGAGTCAAGTGGGCCTTACCAAACATCAGTAAGAACAAATCTAGTGGAGGTGATGGAATTCCAGTTGAGCTATTTTAAATCTTAAAAGATGATAATGTGAAAGTGCTGCACTCAATATGCCAGCAAATTTGGGAAACCCAGAAGTGGCCACAACACTGGAAAAGATCAGTTTTCATTCCAATCCCAAATAATGGCAATGCCAAAAAATGTTCAAACTACCACACAGTTGCACTCATCTCACATGTGAGCAAAGTAATGCTCAAAATTCTCCAAGCCAGGCTTCAACAGTATATGAACTGTGAACTTCCAGAAGTTCAAGATGGATTTAGAAAAGGCAGAGTAATCAGAGATCATATTGCCAACATCTGTTGGATCATTAAAAAAGCAAGAGAGTTCCAGAAAAATATCTACTTTTGCTTTATTGACTATGCCAAAGCCTTTGACCTTGTGGATCACAACAAACTGGAAAATTCTTCAAGAGATGGGAATACCAGACCACCTTATCTGCCTACTGAGAAATCCATATGCAAGTCAAAAAACAACAGGTAGAACCAGACATGGAATGACACACTGGCTCCAAATAGGGAAAGGAGTACCTTAAGGCTGTATATTGTCATCTTATTTATTTAAATTATATGCAGAATGCATCATGTGAAATGCTGGGCTGGATGAAGCACAAGCTGGAATCAAGATTGCTGGGAGAAATATCAATAACCTCAGACATGCAGATGACATCACCCTTATGACAGAGAGTGAAGAAGTAAAGACCCTCTTGATGAAAGTGACAGAGGAGAATGAAAAAGTTGGCTTAAAGCTCAATATTCAGAAAACTAAGATTATGGCATCCAGTCCCATCACTTCATGGCAAATAGATGGGAAACAATGGAAATGGTGACAGACTTTATTTTCTTGGGCTCCAAAATCACTGCAGATGGTGATTGCAGCCATGAAATTAAAAGATGCTTACTCCTTAGAAGAAAAGTTATGACCAACCTAGATAGTATATTCAAAAGCAGAGACATTACTTTGCCGACAAAGGTCATCTAGTCCATCTAGACAAAGGTCTGTCATAGTCAAAGACTACTGGTTTTTCCAGTAGTCATGTATGGATGTGAGAGCTGGACTATAAAGAAAACTGAGCAGCTAAGGTTTGATGCTTTTGAAATGTGGTGTTGGAGAAGACTCTTGAGAGTCCCATGGACTGCGAAGGGATCAAATCAGTCAATCCGAAAGGAAATCAGTCTTGAACATTCATTGGAAGGACTGATGCTGAAGCTGAAATTCCAATACTTTGGCCACCTAATGAGAAGAACTGACTCCTTGGAAAAGAACCTGATGCTGGGAAAGATTGAAGGCAGGAGGAGAAGCAGACTACAGAGGATAAGATGGTTGGTTGGCATCACCGACTCGATTGACATGAGTTTGAGCAAGCTCCGGGAGCTGGCGATGGACAGGGGAGCCTGGCGTGCTACAGTCCATGCGGTTGCAAAGAGTTGGACATTACTGAGCGACTGAACTGAACTGAACCAACATCTGCTAGCTCCAAAATTTTCTTCCATCATTTCCTCACCTTTCTCAGCCTTTAGAGAAAGGGAGTCAGGGCCTGGCTCTGGATCAGGCTTTGGCTTATGGGACTACTTTAGCTGTTTTGGTCTTCTATCCAGACACTAAAAGTTTCTCCATATCAGCAATATGGCTGTTTCCCTGTCTTATCATTCATGTGCTCATTGGGGTAGCACTTTTACCTTTTTTCCAGAACCTTTCCTCTGCATTCATTCCTTGGTTATTTGGCACAAGAGGCTTAGCATTCTGTCTATCTTGGCTTTCGACCTGCCTTCTTCACTAAAATTAATCATTTCTGGCTTTGATTTAAAGTAAGAGATGTGTGCCTTTTCCTTTCACTTGAAAACATGGAGGATAATATAGGGTTATTAATTGGCCTAATTTCAGTATTGCTGTCTCAATACTGAACAAGGGAACAGGGAGCCCCAAGGAGAAACAAGCTGCGTGGGAGGTCTAACTTGGGAGCAGGGCAGCCAGAACACAGGCAACATTTACTGATTAAATTTGCCATCGCACATGGGCACTGTTCATGGATCCACAAACAATTGCAGTAGTAACATCAAAGATCACTGATCACACATCACCATGATGAATATAATAAGAATAAGAAAGTTTGAGATATTGCCTACATTACCAGAAACACAAAGTGAGCAAATGCTGCTGGAAAGATGGTGCCAATAGAATTGCTCCATGAAGATTTGCTGCAAACTTTCAATTTGTGAAGAGCACAATATCTGTAAAGCACCATAAAGTGAAGGGCAGTAAAATGAGATGTGTCTATAATTGTAGGTGAGGAAATTTTTTCCCTTCTTCCTTTTTAGATTATTTGGTTGGTCTAATGCTTTGGCCACTTCATGCGAAGAGTTGGCTCATTGGAAAAGACCATGATGCTGGGAGGGATTGAGGGCAGGAGGAGAAGGGGATGACAGAGGATGAGATGGCTGGATGGCATCACCGACTCAATGCATGTGAGTTTGGGTGAACTCTGGGAGTTGGAGATGGACAAGGAGGCCTGGCATGCTGCAATTCATGGGGTCACAAAGAGTCAGACATGACTGAGTGACTGAACTGAACTGAATGATTAAATTGACATGAGACTCACTGGAAAAGACCCTGGAAAAGATTGAGAGCAGGAGGAGAAAGGGACAACAGAGGATGAGATGGTTGGATGGTATCACCGACTCAATGGACATGAATCTGAGCAAACTCCAGGAGATACTGGAGGACAGGAAATCCTGGCATGCTGTGGTTCATGGGGTCACAAAGAGTCAGACATGCCTTAGTAATTGAATAAAAGTAACAAGACACATTAACGGGGCGGGGGGGGAGGGAGGAAATTTAGTTTTGTAAATGTGGGAACTCGAAAGATAGGAGACTCTCAGACAATTAATTGTGGTTTATATATCATCATGGGGCTTCCCCGGTGTCTCAGTGGTAAAGAATCCACCTGCCATGCAGGAATTACAGGAGACACAGGTTCAATCCCTGGATCAGGAAGATCCTCTGGAGGATGGCATGGCAACCCCCTCCAGTATTCTTACCTGGAAAATCCACTGACAGGATCTTGGAGGGCCACAATCTATAGGGTTGCAAAAACTCAGATACAACTAAAGCAACTTACCATACGCACACATACCATCATGAGCTACAGGCAAGGGGTAGGTGTCTGGGCCTTCAAAAGGGAGGAAGACAATTCACAGGAAGAGGAAGATAAAACGATCACTAAACAGATGTTTCCCATCAGGTGTTGTGGGGAGAGAGAAAATTAGCCAAGATGACTTGGTCAGGCTTTCATGCCTCACGTTTTGTAAATAAGGACTATGTAACAGCTGAGATCATTTATAGCACTGCACCTGTGCATCATGAGGTACTCATGTGGACCCAGGCAAAATTACTTTTATAACAAAAGTAATTTTTATAGCAAAATTACTTTTGTTATATGTTGCTGCTGCTGCTGCTGCTAAGTCGCTTCAGTCGTGTCCGACTCTGTGCGACCCCCATTGACGGCAGCCCACCAGGTTCCACCATCCCTGGGATTCTCCAGGCAAGAGTACTGGAGTGGGGTGCCATCGCCTTCTTTGTTATATGAGCTCCACCCAAAAAAGCAGTGTCATTACTGCTGCCCCACGACTGTGTCCATTGGTCAGCCGTGAGAGAAGACAGCGTGTCTGCTGCTATGACTGCTGCGTCAGCCAGGAAAGAAGACTGTTACGGCCACTGTGCCAGCCAGGAGAGAGGTTGTGCCGTGTTAGTTTATGCCATGGCTGTTGTCCTGAGAGAATAAACATGTCTGCAGTTCCTGCGGCTCCTCGAGTCTTCTTCCAGCCTCTTAGCTCGCTCCTTGCCTTCCCTGGGTTCAATGAACAGTGTGAACAGCAATGCAATCGGCATCATGAGCAGATCAGCAAGACAGATGTCTTTCTTACATAAAAAGTTATCTCTGCTAATAGCTCTGTTCCTGGTCTAGGCTCCCTGTGTAAACTTTTTTAGACACTTAAAGAGGAGGCTAAAAAAAACCAGAAATCTTTTCCTGAGCAGCATATTTTAGGGTCACTTTTTCTGCTAATCTTCATAATACATCTCAATCTGAGCATTTTTTAATTCACAACTTCATGGTGGGCACATTTCTAAGATAGTGTTCACACCTTTGCTTAATCCCCTCTTTTGAGTATGGATGGAACCTAGTGACTTGGGCCCAGAAAAACAGAGTGTATTAAAGTGACGGGATGTCACTTCCATGATTTTATCACCAAAGACTCTGCTGGATATCATGGTGAGATGTTATCTCCTGCTAGAAAGTTCTCTCTTGCATTCTTGGATTTCTCACTTTGATGAAACAAGTTACTGCATTAAAGACTTCCGTATGCCAAGAAGCCAAATGTGGCCTCTTGCCAGCAACCAGGAAGGAAGACTCTCAGTGCAAAACCCAGAAGGAATTAATTCCTTTTGTCAAACTCACAAATAAGCTTGGAAGTGGATTCTTCTCCAGGTGGGCAGCCTGGCCAACACCTTGATTAGAGCCTGTGAGAGACTCTAAAGTAGGGAAAGTAGCTAAGTTTCATCTAATTTTCTGACCTTCAGGAACAGAGAGATAATGAATTTTGTCACTTGAAGCACTAAATTTTGGAGTAATTAGTTACATAGCAATAGCTAAATAAAGTTAATGAATACACTGTGTTGACTATAGCAAATCTTAATCCTAACTTCTATAAGAAAATGAAATGCAACTTTCTTTTGGAAAAAATAACTATCCCAAATCAAGTTACTGATATGCAACTATATATTTATTTTCTTTTTCATGACTGTTATTCTTTTCTTGAAATGGTTCCTTAATGAAAAGACTGGTATTGGAGTGAAAAGACAAAATTACTTAGTTGAAGCACTGGTTGCCAGTGTAAATTATTTCAAATTTCTTCAGGTGCAGAGTTTTTGGTAAATGTTTTCAGTAGCATTTTCTTTTCACTCCACACTTAATGATACAAATTTATGTTTGACCTCAATGATAATTTTGTCAGTGTCTGTATCATAAACAAGTGCTGGTTGACTAGAAAGCAATAAATGTAAGAACAAGAACAGAGGTGGTTTGGGGTTTAGGTCACTCGAACAAATGAGCCATCCTGTGGGCACCAATGCAATGTGTAGGATTCT
The DNA here is from genome assembly GCF_032405125.1 of Capricornis sumatraensis. NCBI lineage: Eukaryota > Metazoa > Chordata > Mammalia > Artiodactyla > Bovidae > Capricornis > Capricornis sumatraensis. Next base: position 11,602,803 of record NC_091079.1, read on the forward strand.
AGAGTCCCCATAGCAACAAGAATTTATATTTAGCATAAATTTCATTGCAAATCTTTTCTGAAATCCTCCTGCCAATCCCATGTTGGAGGAAAAGCAGTTAAATGAATTCATTTCCTTCATTAAGAAATAATTATCCAGTGATGTTAAAATGATGATTGTATAAAATGCCAATTAGTCATTATTTCTCTCAAAACTTTGGTCTCACAAATCAAATTTGAGTTTGTCAGGCTTACTTTGCTTCCTTTGGTGTGATGAAAGATAACCTGTAACATGACAAGTTGCTTATGGAGGAGTGGCAAGCCCTGAAAAGGAGTAAGTTACTTTTCCACCAACAGTAGACAGTAGTTTGCAGTGATCCTTGTTGTGTGTATATTTTTAATAAATATGGACCCTTTTATGGATTAGAAACATTCATCCTGTGCTGTTTGTATCAGATTCATATTGTTTAACAGTTTTAGTCTATGAACTAGATGTTCCTGGGAGATACCTTTTATGAGTGAGTTATTAAGATAACCTCATGGGAAAAATTAAAAAAGAATATTGCTTTTCAATGATGACAGTTTGTTTAATGGGACAATATTTTTCCTTACAGAATTTATTGCTTTCTGACTAAGGGTAAGGAGTGAACACAGGCAGAGCTGCAGCCTGACTGGTTATTTTCAGGTTGTAAGGGGCAGAAAATTGCTCCCAACATCACCTGTAACTGGCAGTGGAAATAAAGCTGCTGCTTTGGAATGGCTTACGACTTTGTCTTTTGTTTTCACAGAAACAATTTGGACAGGAAAATATAAATCAATACAGAGAATCTGCACTAACTGTCTGGAATTTGATACAGAAAATTTATGTGAAGAGGGATATGCTTTTGCAATACCAATGAATAAGTAGGCTCTTTTCCTTCAACTCTTACAAGAAACATTAATATTCATCTTTATAGTTATACAATTTATGGGATTTACTAATAACTGCTCATTTCGGGATATTTGGAGAACATAAATATGAAACAAAAATGATGCACCACACCCACTGCTTAGAGAGAACTACATGTTATTTTCTGGCATAAATGTGTGTATGTGTGTCCAGTTTTGCCTCTTACTGTCTAATTTTAAGTGAATAACCTAATCTCCCTGAGCTTTGGCTTCTCTACCTCTAAAATGATAACAACAGGATTTTCATAAGATTGTTGTGAAGATTAAATTTATACACAAATAAAAGCTATTTTCTTATGTACATAGATTTTGATTCAAATTGATATTGTGTTCCACAGATAATTTTTAAAGCATTAGAAATATGTTAGGAAAATTACTTCTAGTTCATGAAATAGCCTTTTGTGATATGATTTAAAATGGCTAAATAGTATTTTGTCAAATGAATGGATCATAATTTATTTAACAAATACCTTTTTGTTAGAGATGTCATTTTGTCATTATAAATAATAACCACTCCTCTTTTTACTCCATATTTACCACAGATCTGACTCTTTCTTTAAAATAGAGGAAATGCTTTCTTAAAATTTATTTATTTTTAATTGAAGGATAACTGCTTTACAGTATTGTGTTGGTTTCTACCAAACATCAACATGAATCAGCCATAGAAGAGGGGAAATTATTTAATCCAATGGTATTTATGATTTTAAAGACTCTTTGTAAATATTGTCCAGTTACTCACCAACCTATACTCCCATCGGAGAAGGCAGTGGCAACCCACTCCAGTATTCTTGCCTAGAAAATCCCATGGGCGGAGGAGCCTGGTAGGCTGCAGTCCACGGGGTCACAAAGAGTCAGACATGACTGAGCGACTTCACTTTCACTTTTCACTTTCATGCATTGGAGAAGGAAATGGCAACCTACTCCAGTGTTCTTGCCTGAAGAATCCCAGGGATGGCAGAGCCTGGTGGGCTGCCATCTATGGGGTCACACACAGTCAGACACGACTGAAGCGACTTAGCAGCAGCAGCATACTCCCATGGGAAATCTTGGAGACTTCCTTTCCCCAAAACCCAAATGATACTTTAAAAAAGGAAAAAATCCCTCTTACTCTTCTAACTCCTTAAAAATCCAAATGAACACCAAAACCAAAATCTTGTAACAATTTTAAATGGATAAAAATGATATTTTAATTTCCATTTTTTTGTTACTAGGGAAGCTGATTTTTGTCTTTATTGCTTATTTCTATTTATTATTGTTGTTTTGGTCTGAATGGTTACCCTAGAAAGCTTTGTTTAGTTGCTTTAGATATAAGTTTAGAGACACTGATAAGGAAAGAAAAAGTCATTCTTTTCTATATCTTTGATTAAGGGCACACACCCAATGCCGCAGCAACCTGCTACTCTGTTGAAACACAGGTAAATTAAGTTTATTTCAGTTTAACTGAAAATTTAGCTTAAAATTTAACTTAAAGTTAGCTTTAAGTTAATTTAAACTTTCAGCTTAACTAACAACTGACAAAGTTTATTAAATTAGCTAATGTCTTTACTGATCTGTTTTAAAAACCCAACTATAAGTGAGATTTACTTGACTTGTGTCCACACGAGGGCTCTCAATGCTGTTAAACGTCACTTCTGGAGGAAACTTTTCTTTTTAGAGAAGATGCTTAATAGTAAATCTCATTTGATCATTAAATACCTTGGTCTTTAGGAATGTTCCAATATTCCCTGTGAAATAAAATGTAAAGAAAAATGTTATAGATGATGTGATTAGCTGCCTAGAAAATCCAAGAGAATATACAAACTATTACAACTGGGTAATGAGTGCAACAAGTTGGCTGAATACAGAAATCACTGTGCGCTCATGCTAAGTCGCTTCAGTTGTGTCTGACTCTTTGCGACCCCATGAACTATAGCCCACCAGGCTCCTCTGTCCATGGGATTCTCCAGGCAAGAATACAGGAGTAGGTTGCCATTTGCTTCTCCAGGGGACCTTCCCGACCCAGGGACTGCACCAGCATCTCTTACCCCTCCTGCATTGGCAGGCAGCCTCTTTATTACTAGGGACAGAAATCACCACAAGAAATCAAATGCATTTCTATATACCATCAAAAACAATTAGAATGTGTAATGTTAGAAGCTATTTTGATATACGAAAAAGCCCTAGGTAGTAACATTAAAATATAAACTGAGGCACATTAAACTTTTCAAGTTATTTCAGCATATATCTGTTTGAGCTAGGAAGCTTGGCTTTCCCTGGTGGCACAGTTGGTAAAGAATGTACCTGCCAATGCAAGAGACACAGATCCCAACTCCTGGGTCAGGAATATCCCCCTTGAGAAGGAAATGGCTACCACTTTAGTATTCTTGCCTAGAAAATCCCATGGACAGAGGAGCCTGGTGGGCTCTAGTCCAGGGTGTCGCAAGAGTCAGACCCGACTTGGTGACTAAACCAGCAACCACCACCAGCACCAAACCAGAAGTGATTAAGAATGTTCTAACACCAGGAGCTAGGGAAGAGATTTTTACAGAGAAAATATGGAAGTCAAGCCAGAAAATTGTTTGACTGCCTGTAGCTTAAGCAGTTACTTATTTGGGAAAGTCTAGTTGACTGTGTTTGGTTTCCATTGTTTGATTTTCTCAGACTCCAGTGTGCTGAATCTGAGATTTTGATTGCTTATGTAGCTATCAAGGTATTGGGGCTGCCTCAGTTTTATAGCCTCCTTCTTTAATTACGTTCACAGTATCTAGGGATAAATATAGCAAGTCATTTGGATCTATTATGGAGAAAATCTTAAACCTTTACTGATGATAGACCTTAATAAATAGAAATACCATGTTCGCCCTGGTTTCACTCTTTGTTGTTGTTGTTCAGTCACTAAGCCATTTCTGACTCTTGCGATCTCAGGGACTGTAGCATACCAGGCTCCTGTGTCCTCCACTATCTCCAAGAGATTGCTCAAATTCACGCCCACTGAGCCAGTGATGCTATCTAACTATCTCATCCTATGCCACCCCCTTTTCCTTTGGCTTTCAATCTTTCCCAACATCAGGGTCTTTCCAATGAGTCAGCTCTTCATATCAAGTGGCCAAAGTGAGTTTCAGCTTCAGCATCAGTCCTTCCATTGACATTCAGGGTTGATTTCCTTTAGGATTGACTGGTTTGAGTCCCTTGCAGTCCAAGGGACTCTCTTGAGTCTTCCCAGCACCACATTTTAAAAAAGCATCGATTCCTTGGTGCTCAGCCTTCTTTATTGTCCAGCTCTCATATCTGTACATGACTACTGGAAAAAACGATAGCTTTGACTATGTGTATCTTTGTTTGCCAAGTTATGTCTCTGCCTTTTTGATACACTATCTATGTTTGTCATAGCTTTCTTTCTTGTTTTCTTTCCAAGAAGCAAGCATCTTGTAATTTGATGGCTGTGGTCACTGTCCACAGTGATTTTGGAGCCCAAGAAAATAAAATCTGTCACTGCTTCCACTTTTTCCCTTCTATTTGCCATGAAGTGATGGGACCAGATGCCATGATCTTAGTATTTCGAATGTTGAGTTTCAAACCAGCTTTTTCACTCTCCTCTTTCACCTTCATCAAGAGGTTCTTTAGTTCCTCTTCACTTTCTGCCATTAGGATAGGGTCATCTGCATATCTAGGGTTATTGATATATATCTTGGCAATCTTGATTCCAGCTTGAGCTTCATCCAGCCTGGTATTTTGCATGATGTACTCTGTATATAAGTTAAATAACAGGGTGTCAGTATACAGCCAGGCTTGATGTACTCCTTTCCCAATTTTGAACCAATTTATTGTTCCATGTCTGGCTCTAACTGTTGCTTCTTGATCTGGATACAGGTTTTGCAGGAGGCAGGTAAGGTGGTCTTGTATTCCCAACTCTTCAAGAATTTTCCACAGTTTGTTGTGACCCACACAATCAAAGGCTTTAGCAGAGTCAATAAAGAAGAAATAGATGTTTTTCTGGAATTCTCTTGCTTTTTCTATGATCCAGCAGATGTGGCAATTTGATCTCTTGTTCCTCTGCCTTTTCTAAATCCAGCTTGTACATTTGGAGGCTCTTGGTTCATGAACTGCTGAAGTCTAACTTGAAGGATTTTGAATATTACTTTGCTATCATGGGAAATGAGTGCAATTGTGAGGTAGTTTGAGTATTCTTTGGCATTGCCCTTATGTGGGACTGGAATGAAAACTGACCTTTTCCAGTCTTGTGGCCACTGTGGAGTTTTCCAAATTTGCTGACATATTGAGTACAGCATCTTAACAACATCATCTTTTAGGATTCCATATCTTTAGCCAAGACAATTTTAAAAGAGAAGAAGGATGAGGATTGTTTATTTCTTTCAGATTAAAGAAAACATATATTTATCACAATTAAAACTGTGGATATTGATACTAGATATATAGGTAAAAATGAACAGATTGTTAAAATCTAGGAATAGGCTCATGTTTATAATAACTTGTTAAATGCTGAGTTTTCACTATAAATTAACTGAGAAACTAACTAATATATGGTACTGGAAAAAAAATCACTATATATGAAAAATGATAGGATTTCATTTTCAACTTATACTCTCTTTACCTCAAAATTGCAGGTATAATAAAGATCAAATATAAAAAAGTAAATTCTAAAACTTTTGTTTGACAATTTTTGTGACATAAAAATAACAAAGAGTTTCTTAAATAAAATACAATGTGCATAAACCATAAATGAAAATATTGATCAATTTCTCTATGTCAAAAGACATCACTGAATGTGAAAATAAGTTACAGCTTTGGTGAAGATATTTGTAAACTATAGATGTGACAAAAGATTAGTTTCCCAAATATGTAAGGAGCATCTACCTTCCCTTAAGAATAGGAACACATATATCTGTTATCTAGCTAGTTAGCTAGCTACATACCTATGATTCAGAGAAGACTACTGAAAAAAACAGTAACTGAGGGTTGAAAATAAGTTCAACATCAGTCATTGTACAGTCAGGAGACATTATTCATACCAAACATTTGAATAGGGAGATTTTAAAACAAAAATTTAATTCTTAAAGTGGTTAACTGATAACAGAAGTTAGAAAGGACTCTAAGGGCATAGAAGTTAAGCAGATACCACCTCCAGACTGAGGAAAAATGAACAAGAAAGGAACTTAGGCCACTCTGTCTCCCTTCCCTGTAAAGTTGCTGATGGGAAGAAAATTTCCGGAAAATGTGGAAAATATATATACACACAATGGCATATTAATACACATAATGGAATATATAATATTATATTCTATTGTGATGCATATATATATATATATATATAATCACATATTTTTATCCATTCATCTGTTGATGAAGCAATCTAGGTTGGTTCCATATGTTTCCAATTATAAATATTGCTGCTACAAACACTGGGGTACATGTATCTTTTTGGTGTTCTTGGTTTTTTCAGATAAATACCCAAGAGTGGGATTACTGGGTCATATGGCAGTTCTATTTTTAGTTTTTTGAGAAGCGTCCACACTGTTTTCCACAATGGCTGAACCAATTTGCATTCCTACCAACAGTGTTGGAGGGTTCCTTGTTCTCCACATCCTTGTCAGTATTTGCTGTTTGTCTTCGTTTTGCCGATAGTCATTCTGACAGATGTGAGGTGGTATCTCACTGTGGTTTTGATTTTCATTTCTCTGATTAGTGATGCTGAGCATTTTTTAATGTGCCTGTTGGCCATCTGCATATGCTTGTTGGAAAAATATCTCCTCAGTTTTCTGCCCATTTTCAAATACCCAGGTTGTTTGTTTGCTTGTTGCTAAGTTGTTTGTTTATGTATGTTTAATGTTAACCATTTATTAATCATATCATTTGCAAATATCTTCTCCCTTTCAACAGATTGTATTTTCATTTGTCAATGGTTTCTTTTGCTGTGAAAAAGCTTTTACATTTAATTAGGTGCCCCTTTGTTTACTTTTGCTTTTGTTTCCTTTGTTTTAGGAGATGGATCCAAAAAAAAAATATTGGTGCAGTGTCAAAGAGTGTTCTGGCAATGTTTTTCTCTAGGAATTTTATAGTATTCAGATCTTTAAGGCATATTGAGTTTATTTTTATATATGGTGTTAGAGAATGTTCTAATTTCATTCTTAACTCTCATTCTTTAACATGTATTGCCATGATTTCCTATCACCACTTATTGGAGATACTGTCTATTCTCTCCTTTGTTTTAGACTAGTTGGTCGAGGTGTGGGTTTATTTCTGAACTTTCTATCCTGTTCAGCTGATCTATATGTCTGTTTTTGTGCCAGTACCATACGTTTTGATCTCTGTAGCTTTGTAGTATAGTCTAAAGTCGGACAGCATGATTCCTCCAGCTTGATTCTTCTTTCTCAAGATTGTTTTGGTGGTTCATGTTCTTTTGTGTTTCCATAAACATTAAAAAAATTTTTGTTCTACTTCTGTGAAAAGTGCCATTGGTGATTTGCATTGAACTTGTAGATCCCTTGTACAGTATGGTCATTTTAACAATATTGACTCTTTGAACCCCAAAACAGTGCATCTTACCATCTGTTTGTGTCATCTTCAATTTTTTTTTTTTTTTTTGCCCACTATATGGCTGGCAGGATCTTAGTTCCTCACCAAGACACTGAACCTATGCCACTGGTAGTGGAATTGTGGAATCTTAACTGCTGGACTGTCAGGAAATTCTCTTCAATTTCTTTCATCAGCGTCTGATAGTTTTCTGACCACGGGTCTAATACTTCCCTAGGTAGGTTTCTGCCTAGGTATTTTATTCTTTAACTTTGAATAGTAGTTGTCAGTTGAGCAAAGCTGAAGATGTGCAGATCTCATCACCTGTAATTCCACTTTCAGGAACACACAATGCAGAAGACTTCCCACATATATACAAGAAGATGTGTATGATGGCATATATTTCCAGATGTATCTTTGATGATGAAAAATTGGGCAGAAAAAAATGTATACAGGGGCATTACACAATAAATTGTGGCTTTTTTTCAGTATTTATGCAATAACTTGAAAGTATAAAATGTCTACAGATATCCATATTGATGATTTTCAAAAACTATATGAGTTTAAAAAACAGAAGTCACAGAAGCCATCTTTAACATGATAACATGTATATATATATTTTAAAGATGCAAACTAGTACTCTATATCAGAGATCAGTAAACTTTTCTGTAAAGGGCCAAACAGTAAATATTTTAGTGAATATATATAGTCTTTGTTGCATGTATGCTGATTTTTTTCAACCCTTTAAAAATATAAAACTATTCTAACTCATGGGCGTACATAACAGGCCATGGCTGGATTTGATACACAGAGTATATATTTTGTATATCTTTTCTCTGTTTTTTTTATGGAAATGCATGCATGTGTGTATTACTAACCATCCTGTTTGTGACACCAATTGTCCCACAGCTGTTCACACTGTCTGTACTGTTCGCTGAACCCATGGTAGGCAAGACACAAGCTAGGAGGCTGGAAGGAGATTTGTGGAGCCATGGGAACTTCAGGCATGTTTATTCTCTTCTGGCTGGCATGGCAGCCAAAACATAGCCTCTCTCCTGGCTGACACAGCAACCATAGCAGTAGCCACAACATAACCATAATGTAGCAATAAAACAGCCATAACATAGCCTCATATAACATAACCATGATACCACTCTCAGTTCAGTTCAGTTCAGTTCAGTCACTCCGTCGTGTCCAACTCATTGCAACCCCATGAATTGCAGCACACCAGGCCTCCCTGTCCATCACCAACTCCCAGAGTTCACTCAGACTCACGTGCATCGAGTCAGTGATGACATCCAGCCATCTTATCCTCTGTCATCCTCTTCTCCTCCTGTCCCCAATCCCTCCCAGCATCAGAGTCTTTTCCAATGAGTCAACTCTTCACATGAGGTGGCCAAAGTCCTGGAGTTTCAGCTTTAACATCATTCCTTCCAAAGAACACCCAGGACTGATCTCCTTTAGAATGGACTGGTTGGATCTCTTCACAGTTCAAGGGACTCTCAAGAGTCTTCTCCAACACCACAGTTCAAAAGCACCAATTCGTCAGTGCTCAGCTTTCTTCACAGTCCAACTTTCACATCCATACATGACCATAGGAAAAACCATAGCCTTGACTAGACAGACCTTTGTTGGCAAAGTAATGTCTCTGATTTTGAAGATGCTATATAGGTTGGTCATAACTTTTCTTCCAAGGAATAAGTGTCTTTTAATTTCATGGCTGCAGTCACCATCTGCAGTGATTTTGGAGCCCAAAAAAATAAAGTCTGACACTGTTTTCACTGTTTTCCCATCTATTTGCCATGAAGTGATGGGACCAGATGCCATGATCTTCGTTTTCTGAATGTTGAGTTTTAAGCCAACTTTTTCACTCTCCTCTTGCACTTTCATCAAGAGGGTTTTTAGCTCCTCCTCACTTTCTGCCATAAAGGTGGTGTCATCTCCATATCTGAGGTTATTGATATTTCTCCCAGCAATCTTGATTCCAGCTTGTGCTTCTTACAGCCCAGCGTTCCTCATGATGTACTCTGCATATAAGTTAAATAAGCAGGGTGACAGTATACAGCCTTGACATACTCCTTTTCCTATTTGGAACCAGTCAGATGTTCTATGTCCAGTTCTAACTGTTGCTTCCTGACCTGCATACAGATTTCTCAAGAGACAGGTCAGGTGGTCTGGTATTCTCATCTCTTTCAGAATTGTCCACAGTTTCTTGTGATCCACACAGTCAAAGGCTTTGGCATAGTCAATAAAGCAGAAATAGATGTTTTTCTGAAACTCTCTTGCCTTTTCCATGATCCATGTGGCCCTAATGCCATAGCAACCAGAGCTCTTTGATGAAGCTCTTATAGGCATACCACACAAAGCAGCTCATGACCAAGCGAGTACTTTGTGACCTAGCAAGTACCTTCTGATGTGCATGCACAGTGCTATAAGTGATTTCAGCTGTTACATAGTCATTATTTGCAAAACGTGGGGTGAGAGGGCCTGAACACGCCATTTTGACTAGTTTGCTCTCCCACCACAATGGAAAAGCTACATACACAGGTATGTGAGAAGTCTCCATAACAACTTTACAATTGTGGCTACTTCTCAGAAAGGAGCAATAATATTGGATTAGTAGGTTACGGTAGAATGTTAATATTTTCTAGTCTGGGGAAGTGAGTGCATGATATTTCTCCCTTATTTTGTACCTGTATTTTCTACATATTTAATATGTATTTCATAATTACACATAACCCGAAGAAACTATAAAGAAAACCATTCGCGTACTTAACTAACAGAGTGGGACTAGTATATTACAGGTATAATCTAGTTGAAATAGGCAATTGAGAACTATTTTTCTATTAATTTTTTTTATTATTTACATAACTATTAGAATTAAAACGGAAAGTTCGTCTCATTTTTAATATGTTTGTAGTTGTTTCCCATAATATTTAAGAAGTGATAGGGGAAAACTGCTTAAGTAAACAAAATGTGAAGAAGATAAACGTGAGTTCCAGAGATAAAAGAGAAAATTATTTGAGACGGATATGGCCCTTGTGATGATAAAGATAGAGGAGGCATAATAACAGAGAAAGCAACCATTTAAAAGGATGGGTTTAAACGGAGACATTATTTTCATAAACAACGCCCATATCATGCATTGGGGGATAAAAAAAAAAGTTATTTCTGTCCTTAAATCCTTATAGAGAAGCACTAATACTTGAATTATAGAGTAAAACTCATGAGAGATTTTATTTAACAGTAGTAGCTCTTTGCATTTAAAAATATTTTGGAATCCAGTTGTTTGTTATTGGTTTGGTAATGATAAAATTCAGGTCACAGAGAGCCATGCTTTGCAGAAATGCCAAGGAGATAGTCACAGTTCCTTGTCAAATGGTTGGCATTCTTAGGTTTCTATTTCATTTTTGCTGAAGGTCACAGCACATCCTTAACTTATGTGCAGCATAATGTAGTTTAATATTAAAAATGAGTGTCTTCTTTTAATTGTAACTTACCTAATATCATTGTATTATCTGCCAGGAAAGCAATTTTAAAAGCAATTTAAAAAATATGACCAAGCCAAAAATAGAAATCATTATGCAGAAGCTAGCACATGTTCAAGGAGGTCAAATACTCTTTAGAAGCATTAATTAAAAGTTGTAGCCCTCTAGAGAAGTAAATAAAAATAATTTTTCCCATAGAGCAGTAATCTTGACAGAGTAGAAGATTCTATTAGTGTGAACCTTAGTTCAAAGTCAAATGATGAGTCATTACCAGGGATGCATAGAAAACTCAAGGTTCTCCTTCCTCTTCCTTTGAGAAGCTCCTGTACAACTAAGTCTCTGGGTGCTAATAACCAAGGAGACAGACAAACAAATAAAAAGACAATGAAGTCTAGATCTAACTATATCACTTACATAATGATACATACAGGTCCCACTCTGGTTTAATCACCACTGTCCTAACCCTCCAGGTTTGATTTCCCTGTGTATAGTTACTGCTACTAGATCTGATATGTAGAGTGCCTGATGAACTATGGAATGAGGTTCATGACATTGTACAGGAGACAGGGATCAAGACCATCCCCATGGAAAAGAAATGGAAAAAAGCAAAATGGCTGTCTGGGGAGGCCTTACAAATAGCTGTGAAAAGAAAAGAGGTGAAAAACGAAGGAGAAAATGAAAGATATAAGCATCTGAATGCAGAGTTCCAAAGAATAGCAACAAGAGATAAGAAAGCCTTCCTCAGCAATCAATGCAAAAAAATAGAGGAAAACAACAGAATGGGAAAGACTAGAGATCTCTTCAAGAAAATTAGAGATACCAAGGGAACATTTCAGGCAAAGATGGGCTCGATAAAGGACAGAAATGGTATGGACCTAACAGAAGCAGAAGATTGTAAGAAGAGGTGGCAAGAATACACGGAAGAACTGTACAAAAAAGATCTTTACGACCCGGATAATCACGATGGTGTGTTCACTCATCTAGAGCCAGACATCCTGGAATGTGAAGTCAAGTGGGCCTTAGAAAGCATCACTATGAACAAAGCTAGTGGAGGTGATGGAATTCCAGTTGAGCTGTTTCAAATCCTGAAAGATGATGCTGTGAAAGTGCTGAACTCAATATGCCAGCACATTTGGAAAACTCAGCAGTGGCCACAGGACTGGAAAAGGTCAGTTTTCATTCCAATCCCAAAGAAAGGCAAGGCCAAAGAATGCTCAAACTACCACACAATTCCACTCATCTCACATACTAGTAAAGTAATGCTCAAAATTCTCCAAGCCAGGCTTCAGCAATATGTGAACCGTGAACTCCCTGATGGTCAAGCTGGTTTTAGAAAAGGCTGAGGAACCAGAGATCAAATTGCCAACATCTGCTGGATCATGGAAAAAGCAAGAGAGTTCCAGAAAAACATCTATTTCTACTTTATTGACTGTGCCAAAGCCTTTGACTGTGCGGATCACAATAAACTGTGGAAAATTCTGAAAGAGATGAGAATACCAGACCACCTGATCTGCCTCTTGAGAAATCTGTATGCAGGTCAGGAAGCAACAGTTAGAACTGGACATGAAACAACAGACTGGTTTCAAACAGGAAAAGGAGTATGTCAAGGCTGTATATTGTCACCCTGCTTATTTAACTTATATGCAGAGTACATCATGAGGAACGCTGGGCTGTAAGAAGCACAAGCTGGAATCAAGATTGCTGGGAGAAATATCAATAACCTCAGATATGGAGATGACACCACCTTTATGGCAGAAAGTGAGGAGGAGCTAAAAGCCTCTTGATGAAAGTGAAAGAGGAGAGCGAAAAAGTTGGCTTAAAGTTCAACATTCAGAAAACAAAAATCATGGCATCTGGTCCCATCACTTTATGGGAAATAGATGGGGAAACAGTGTCAGACTATTTCTGGGGGCTCCAAAATCACTGCAGATGGTGACTGCAGCCATGAAATTAAAAGACGCTTACTCTTTGGAAGAAAAGTTATGACCAACCTAGACAGCATATTCAAAAGCAGAGACTTTACTTTGCCGACTAAGTTCCATCTAGTCAAGGCTATGGTTTTTCCAGTGGTCATGTATGGATGTGAGAGTTGGACTGTGAAGAAGGCTGAGCACCAAAGAATTGATGCTTTTGAACTGTGGTGTTGGAGAAGACTCTTGAGAGTCCCTTGAACTGCAAGGAGATCCAACCAGTCCATTCTGAAGGTGATTAGTCCTGGGATTTCTTTGGAAGGAATGATACTAAAGCTGAAGCTCTAGTACTTTGGCCACCTCATGCGAAGAGTTGACTCATTGGAAAAGACTCTGGTGCTGGGAGGGATTGGGGGCAGGAGGAGAAGGGGACGACAGAGAATGGGATGGCTGGATAGCATCACGGACTCGATGGACGTGAGTCTGAATGAACTCCAGTAGTTGGTGATGGACAGGGAGGCCTGGTGTGCTGCAATTCATGGTGTCGCAAAGAGTCGGACACGACTGAGTGAATGAACTGAACTGAAGTACTCACAGGCATTCTCAGTTTATTACATGATATATGAGAAACATCTTTAGCTTTGGGGGAGAAACCTGCTCCAGAAATTTGACATTTGTTTTAGGTAATGAAACAGGTAATGACATCTACCGATGTAAATGAATTGCTCATTAAGACTACATGTATGGTTATGTTCACAGTAAAGTGAAAATCATTGTGCATGAGGAAGTTTAACCATTTACACAAACACTTGAAAGATAAGGTCTTCTAGAGCATTTAAAGATTCATATCATTATACTTCAGGATGAAGGGGTAATTGTTTTCAGGTTCTATGATATATGGGCAATAATTCCTCAGCAGGATTATTAGCCAGATATGTAATTGATATGTTGCAAAATTCCAGAATTAGTAATATGTAACAAAGGAAATATTAACCATACATTTTTGGTTGTAAATGGGACATCCCATTGTCAAGACTGACAAAGTGATCACTTGCTAGTGGTCATGAACAAGATCAATTGTTCATTAATATATTTATATTAAATCAGTAGATTCTGTTTAGAGGCTTCATTCAGGAATTTGTTTTCTTAAAAAGGTATTACAATTGCTCCAACCAGCTTAAAAACTAACCATAAAATCCAACCAGCAAGTATAGGAAAATCATTCACATTAGAGCACAATTTAGCAAATTTCCCCTTGTAATTAATTTCATGGAATATTGTTGGGCTGGCATGTTTCCTTTTCTACTACTACTGGAAATACTGGACAGACCGGGCAGCAACACTTCGTGCAGGATTATAATAATAAGTCAAATTAAGTTAAAACAACATTTAATTAAGATAAAGCAACATTAATCCAATGGTTTAGCTATGAGTTTGGCAGCACTTCTTCCTCCATGTTGCCAAAGTAGTAATCTCATGAGTGTGTCTCTCAGCTTGTATACAAGAGCTGAATATGGGCAGTATCCTTTCAGGCTTCCTTGAGGATCACATGCTTTCCTCTGTTCAGCCTATTTTCATGTTTACTCAATGCAATTGTTTCTGAGCCTCTTGGGACCAGTAAAGTCCCATAGTCATTATGTCGACCTCATAACTATGATACTTATCTAAAATCTAGACTCACATGACAATGAACATTTCATGATTTGCCACAGGGTGAGGAACTTCTCTTTCTGGGAAAGAATGAGGGCTAGAAAAAAGAGGGTGACAGAGGATGAGATGGTTGGATGGCATCACTGAACTCAATGGACATGAGTTTGAGCAAACTCCAAGAGACAGTGAAGGACAAGGAAGCCTGGTACGCTGCAGTCCATGGGGTTGCAAAGAGTCAGACATGACTTAGCAACTGCACAACAACAGTAGTTGATTTACATTATTGTATTAGTTTTAGGTGTACAGAATTGTAATTTAGTTATATATATTATATAATGGATATATATAATTTTTGGATGCTTTTTCATTATAGCTTATTATAAGATATTGAATATAGTTCTCTGTGCTATACAGTAAGTCTTCTTTACCTATCTATTTTATATGTAGTAGTGTATATCAATCTTCTAACTTATTTCCTATCCTGCCTTTCTCCCTTGGTAGCCATAAGTTTGTTTTCTATGTCTGTGAGTCTGTTTCTTTTTTGTACATAAGTTAACTTGTATCATTTTTTAGAGTCCACATATAAGTTATATCATATGATATCTGTCTTTCTCTGACTTACTTAACTTAGTATGATGATCTCTAAGTCCATCCACATTGCTGCAAATGGTGTTATTTCATTATTTTTTATGGCTGAGTAGTATTCCATCATTTCTGTGTATCTTCTTTTAGTGTATATGTATCTTCTTTGTCCATTCATTTGTTGATAGACCCCTAGGTTTCTTTCATGTCCTGGATATTGTAAACAGTGCTGCTATGAACATTGGAGTACATATATCTTTCTGAATTAGAGTTTTCATATTCTCTGGATATATGCCCAGGAGTGGAATTGCTGGATCATATGGCAGCCCTATTTTTAGTTTTTTAAGGACTCTCGATATTGTTCTCCACAGTAGCTGTACGAATTTACATTTACACCAACAGTGTAGGTGGCGAAATTCTTATTTTTCACCTAAGGGCTTAGAGGCCTTCAAATATCAGATTCATCACCTGCATATGGGAGCAAGGAGAGAAGTAGAAATACCAGTTAACTCCAGCATTTTACTAAATTTTACTGATTTGAACATGTTCAAACTGTAATCTGTGGATGATTAGAATACAGAGTTGTAAAGACACTTGGAATTAAGTCCAGAGTCACTCTCTTTTCACAATGCCTTCTATGAGATCCCTCATGGATGAATCTTGCATTAGTCAATGTTTCTGTAGTGACTAAAACATCCTCAAAGATAGGTGGCTGTGACTCTGGTTCTTATGTCTTCTCATTGCAGGACTGAGGCTGAGGAAGTACCCAAATTTAGGACATGCTAGCTTTGTGGCCAAGAGGGAAAAACAAGAAAGACTGCAGGAGACTCATAATGCCTCTTCAAGCTTAGATGCTGCATAAAACCTTGCTACTCAAAGTTTGGTCTGATGACCAGCAGTTGCAACATCACTTGAGAGTTTGTTAGGAATACAGGCCCCCTCTAGACCTATGAATATGAACCTTCTTTTTAACAGGATTTCAATCTACCTGTAGACACATTAAAGTTTCAGAAATACTGAGATACATCACACCCCCTCACAATCATTGACCAAACTCAACATGGATCAGGGAAGTATACACCCACATGGAGACACTGCAGGTCACATGGCAGTGGGCAGGGATAAGGAATCTTTCAGGAAGCAAAAACTTGAACAAATAAGACAGTCCACAGTTCTTAAAGCTACCATGTAAAATCATTGAGACTATTTCTTGAGGCAGCCCATTTCAACTGTTGAATGTCTACTCATCTGATTTTCATCCGTTGATCTGACTCATGTCTGTGGCAATGAAGAAAGCACCTACTCCCTATTCCATGTAACTCTGATTCAATAAGTTAAATGCAACACATGTGTCCAGTCCACTCTCCTGGGACCCCTACTTGGTAGCCAAGCTATTCATGTTGGGGAAACTAGAACTGAACCTGACCCTTTAATGTTTGCCAAGCACAGAGAAGAGTGAGGCTATTTAATCCTTCTTTATCAGGATATAATACTTCTATAATGTGAGTTTGCACTAGGTTTATAGTGATTGTGTTTTTCTTGTGGGCTCTTAGTATGTTTGTTCCACCTTTACATAAGTTTTCATATTGCATTCCTTCAATATATCTATGGGTTTATTAAACAAGCATGCATGTGGGGCAGAAGCACATCCAGGTTTGAGAAAACTGAAGCTTAATATTCTGCAGGAGGGCATGGCAACCCACCCCAGTATTCGTAGCCTGGAGAATCCCACAGGGTCAAAAAGAGTCGGACATGACTGAGCGACTAAGCACACAGAACACAAGCTTAATATAATTCTAGGGATTCTTTTTAAGGGAAAAGAATGCTATGAAATAATAGTTTCCCAAATGTCACAAAATTGTTGCTAAGGCTCCTCCAAAGGCTTTGAAAGTGACTTATGAGAATGAGGGCATCTAGAAGTTAAGAATCATTAGTTTCACAGTAATTCTTCCACTGAACTTGGGATATGATGTATGAAAAATTGAGACGTTGAAGTGTCACACAGTGTCAATACACTTATTTAAAAAGGTAGCTGTGAAATGGTAATACAAAAAAAAGAAAGAGAATATGGGTAGAGAGAAGGATTGAAAAACAGTTACCTATAAGCTAAAATTAGGAGCTTGAGTGAAATGGGCAGTTAAAGCTGGATTAATGCCAATATTCTTTCCTTCTATATGTTCCAGATAATGAATAAAAATTAAAACCAGACAAGACCATTAGAAAATTCAATAAAATGTTAATTAAGAAAACAATAAAAATGCATTTGTGTGAATGTGTGTATACATATTTCCTTTTATCTTTCAGCCATTTAATGTTCTCCTATTTGAGGCCAATGAATTTCCTGTGGTCATGTATTACCTGTACTTTATGCAAAGCAATCCATTCCTTAGAAAAAGTCCATCATTCTGATGTCATAGCTTTTATCAAAGACACACATAGAGTTGATCCTTGAACAACAGGATTTTGAAGTGTGTAGGGGCACATAATCATGATTTTTTTTTGATAATTATATACTACAGTAATACACAATCTGCAAAAGGTTGAATCCATAGATGTAGAACCACAGATACAGAGTTACATGCAAAGAGCTGGGGCCCCTAATCACTTTGTTGTTTGAAAGTGAAAGTGAAAGTTGCTCAGTCGTGTCTGACTTTGTGACCCCAAGGACTACACAGTCCATGGAATTCTCCAGGCCAGAATATTGGAGTGGGTAGCATTTCCCTTCTCCAGAGGATCTTCCCAATTCGAGGATCAAACCCAGGTCTCCTGCATTGCAGGTGGATTCTTTACCAGTTATATAATAGCAAAAGAGGTTTCAGAGGGTTGGCCAGTGAGGAAATAGTGACTTTTGTCCTCAAGCTAGTAGCATCAATCCTTCCAGTTCATTTCCACAGATTCCACAAGGGAATATCTAAGGAGTTGAGACCGAAGGCACTGGAAAGCTTTATTTGGTCTGCTAAGAGCTAGCACTACCAAAGGAAGAAGCCCGTTATATTTCCAATCTGACCAGATTCTGCAATTCCCAATCTGTGTCCTGAAAAACTTCATGGTCACCAGCAGTGCTTCCATCCATATAGTTTGGAAGCACAGCTATGACAAGGACTTGCTTTTAGGACTCTGGTCCCGTATGGAAACAGCCGAGAGAGACACTGCTGGAGCTCGAGTTCCAACTTGTTCCTGAACGTGCTCCTAGCAAGTCTGGGTTTCCTGTGACTACCAAGCTTGGGGTCTAAGTAAAAGTACACAGTAATGGCATGGATCGCAAGTCCCTTGAAAGTCTATGTTCCGACAGATTAGGTTAGTAGTTCTAATTCCCCACACAATTACGAAACGTTCACAGAGACTGGAGAAATTTGGCCAAGAAAGGAAAGTTCTGTCCACACAGTTTACCCATAGGTTTTTAATCACTCACACACAGGCACACTGTAGAGTTAGTAAAGCAGAAAATGTGTTTACTGAGAAAGCAGAGAGGCTAGAGCTCTGAATGTCCTTAGCTTGTCCTGAAGATCCTGGACGAGCCCCCTAGATAATAGCTTACAGTGAACGGTGTCAGATTCATAATCTCCAAAGAAGATTTAGCTTCAGGACTAGGGACCAGGCTTGATCACTCAAGAGTTTTCTGTAGCAGAGTTTTATTAAAGTATAAATAGGGACAGAGAAATCTTCTGGCATAGACATCAGAAGGGGGATGAAGTGTTTGAGGGTCAGATGTATTATGTTTTTACTTCATTATAATATAATTTTTAAAACTATTGGGGCTCTCTCCAGAGGAACAGAATAAATAGGATGCAAATATATCAATATAAAGAGCTTTTTTTTTTTTTTTTTTTAAGAAATTGGCTCACAGGATTAGAAATCCTGACAAGTCCAAAACCTCCAAGGTAGGCTGGCAGGTTAAAGATCTAAGGAAGCGTCATTGTTGCAGTCCAAGTCCAAAGGCCATTTGCTTGCAGAATTCTTTGCTCAGAGGAGGTCAGTTTTTGCTGTATTCAAGCCATAACTGATTGGATAAGTTTCACTCACATTATGGAAAGCAATCTGTTTTAGTCAAAATTAATCCACCAACTTAAATGTTAATCTTACCTAAAATACACCCTCACAGAAACATCCAGTATAATGTTTGATCAAATGTTAGAACACCGTGGTCCAGACAAGCTGACATAAAATTAACCATTTCATTTACCACCATGACCATCAGCTGGAAGAAGACATGAAAAACCTTATTTGTGACTCCAATTGCTGTTTGCTACCCAGGTCTTTGAAGTTCTAAGAGTTTTGTCTAAGTCTGGGACAGTTTGACTTCATTCTCATAATAGGGGGAAAATGTGTCTGGGAGACTCTTTTCTAGGAGCTTCCCTGATTGCTCAGTGGTTAAAGAATCTGCCTTTCAAACAGGAGATGCAGGTTCAGTCCTTCAGTCAGGAAGATTCCCTGGAAGAGGAAATTTTCCACTCCAGTCTGGAAAATCCAGTGGACAGAGGAGATGGTGGGCTACAGTCCAGGTTGTCACAAAGAGTCGGACAAAACTGAGCGACTAAGCCTGCACACACACAGACCACCCTACATAGAAAACCATGTAAGTAGTAGGAGAGACTCTGAGAGCTGAGACTATTGTGATATAACTTACAATCCTTTGACCATATTGTTTTGAGAAGGTGACGCCTCATTGTGTAGAGTCACCAAGGTGGGTAGGAAGGCATGTAAGAACAGTCTTCAAAAGAACCTTGCAAAGTCTGAAAGGCATAAGGTTCTATAGAAACATGTGGATTAAGATCAAAAATTGTTGTTGTTGTTTTTTTGACTCTACAATGGGTAGGGGGCCCTTCCCAGGTGATGCTAGTGGTAAATATCGCAACTGCCAATTCAGGAGACTAAGAGATACAGGTTCTATCCCTGGGTCAGGAAGATCGCCTGGAGAAGGGTATGGCAACCCACTCCAGAATTCTTGCCTAGGGAATCCCATGGACAGAGGAGCCTGGCAGGCTACAGTTGGTCCACAGGGTTGCAAAGAGTCAGATACAACTGAAGTGATTTAGCATAAATGCACATGGTGGGTAGGAGGTGGCATTAGTGGTAAAAAAAAGAACTTGCCTACCAATGCAGAGATGTAAGACACACAGGTTTGATCCCTGGGTTGGGAAGATCCCCTAGAGGAGTGCATGACAACCCACTCCAGTATTCTTGCCTGGAAAATCCCATGGACAGAGGATCCTGGCAGGCTACAGTCTATAACATCCCAAAGAGTTGGACACAACTGAAGTGACTTAGCACACATACATAGTGGGTAGGAAGAGGCACAAGATGAAGATTTTAACTCATGTTTTGTTCTCCACCTCAAATTGTATGGAAACTTCTGACCATTTGATTTTTTAAAAAATCTTTGTGTATCCTCCAATAAATTTTGTATAACATCTGAATACCTTTGCTATAATCTCCACATACCCTTTAAAAAGTAGACTCTTTTTTAGAGTAGTCTTAAATTCACAGAAAAATTTAGTACACAGTACATTTATCTACTGACTCCACATATGCAAAGCCTCCCACATCAACAGTCCCCATAAAATCATGGTACTTTTCAAGGACAGTAAGACAGCCAACCTCGTGGGCAGTGAGGCTCCTCAGGGATGGTCACTGGGCGCCTCCTCACTGCCATCTTCTGCTCTCTGCCAGGTAAGCTTTCCCCTGAACTTTTAGTCTGCAATTATCCAGATGAATCTTCCCAATACTGTGAAGGAGACTGCCATCTATAACAGTTGTTGGGCATCAAGGGGATAGTTTAAAACCACTGCAATTAGCTCCTCCTTTCATCAGTATTCACATCCATCACAACCTGGGAGGTGTCGAGACATCAGTCCATACACAGCCATTTGAGGTGAACAGGGATCACTTTGCTTCCTCCAAGACAATACTCCAGGAAGATGGCACACTTCCCAGTCAGCCCTCAAAAGAGTTTAACCACCTTGATTTAGCTTTTCCTCCCAGGGGTGGTAATGAGACGCTACAGCTAGTGCCGAAGTGTTTCATTAAATATTGTTTCCTCATAATTTTTCAGAAGGTGCAGAAGGTGTACCCTCTGCGGACCAAAACTCACACTTGCTTTTAACTTGAGATTGTTTCTTTTCTTCTGAAACCCATTTTCTCCTCTCTAACTTCTTTACACTGCCTGTGGTTCTCTCTCCTCCACAGAATCATTTTCTTCCTGGTTTTCTTTCCTCAATGGGAAAGGACCTCATGGTTTTGTGGTGCATATGATAATCAGTGATATAATTATTATTATAATTATTGGGCTGGATTATGGTAAGTGTCCATATTTGTAAAAACTATTTACTAGGTGTTTACTCTGTGTCTGGTCCTGTAAAAGCACGTAAAAAATGCTCTCTCGTTGTGTGCCTCCGTGTGTGTGTGTTTGGTTGTTCATCTGTGTCTGACTCTTTGCAACCTCATGGACTGTAGCCAACCAGGCTCTTCTGTTCATGGGATTTTTCCAGGCAAGAATACTGGAGTGGGTTGCCATGCCCTCCTCCAGGGATCTTCCAGACCCAGGGATTGAACCCATGTCTCCTGCATTGCAGGTGGACCTTTTCCACTGTGACATCTGGGAAGCCACTATCTCATTTTCTAATTTAATTCCTTACATCAACCCTGAGGGGTAGTTACTATTATCTCACTGACAGATGAGGAAACCAAGGCACAGAGAAGCTTTATAAAATGTAGTTATTTAAAAACAATAATAGACACAGAACACAGCATAAGAAAAACATCTTTTCATGCTGCGTGGATGGTGTCATTTGGTCTCCTCACTTCAATATCTTTTGACATGACTGCATGGATACATGTTGTGAGAAGAACACCCATGTCTTCTGTTGACAGATACCTGTTCAAGGCCATCCATACTGCTCCATGAAGGGACTTGTGGTTACTGTTCTAACCTGGATTTCAGACCTCAGCAACAACAGTCTCTGTGCAACAGTGAATTCCATATCAGATAGAACTCTATTTAACAGCCTCAAATCACTTTCTTTCAATTGCAGGGGAAAGTCTCCATTCAAATGGAAGTTTCAGAGAGTTCACATTGCTTTAGAAGGGTTGGAAAACACAGCTGGGTTTAAATGCTCACATGGTGCCTTTCTTTCTATCACTATGTAGTTTGATCTGTAAAGCCACTTACTGGGACAGATTGGTCTCTGTCGTGGTGATTAGGTGAGCAGGCTCTTGAGTTAGCCTGGCTCATCCTGTGCCTGCTTCATCACTGTCTGGGAAATGTGTGTAGATGGCAGAACCTAAGTCTCAGTGTGTTCCTCTGTGAAGTGAGAAACATCACTGAACCAAACTCATATTAAATAAAATATGTAAAGCATTTAGTGCAGTGCCTAATACATAGGAAGCACTCAAAATATACAAGAAGCTATAATCATTAATGGGCTTCCCAGGAGGCACTAGTGGTAAAAGAACCCTCCTGCCAATGCAAGAGACTTAAGAAACGCGGGTTTGATCCCTGTGTTGGGAAGATCCCCTGGAGGAGGGCATGACAACCCACTCCAGTATTCTTGCATGAAGAAGTCCATGGACAGAGGAGCCTGTCAGGCAACAGTCCATAGGGTCACACAGAGTTGGACACAACTGAAACTACTTAGCATGCATCATCATTAATAATAATAATTATTATATTAATGAATAACATTATTAACAATAAATATGTGGCTTCATTCTTTTATATGCAACACAGTAGTTAAAAGTCTGGGCTCCAGAGCTGGGCCCACAGTTTCTGTGACCCAGGCAACCTCCTTCACTACCTGACACTTGGCATCCTCACCTGTATAATGGAGCCAATAAGAACACAGACTTTATGTGGTAGTGAGAAATTATTTGAATTAGATAATATACACAAAACACTTGCTTAAAAACTCAATAACACTTGCTATTGTTATTCTTATCTTTCCTTGATGGTTTCCTCCTATAAATAAAGAAAAAATATACATATATATCATTTATTTCAGCAAATAGCAAATGCAAAGCTTATCTTGTTATAGAAGTGCCCTTTCCCTAACAAGGGTCTAAGTCTTTGCACAGAAGAATTCATGCTAATGTTGCCATGTGCATAGACTGCCCCACATATAGCTCTATGTAATATTTGCATCTGATTGACAGCAGTGTGCATATCTTGTATGAACACTCAGGAGATAAGTCATTTTGAGTGACTTGTATATTATTCATTCTTTTAACATACATATTGAGAATTAGCCTATTAGGACAGTTGTAGGTTCTGGTGCCACCATAGCACAGAAAGGGGATCTATTTCAAAGAAGGAAGTTTGGTGTAGCATCAGTTCAGTTCAGTCACTCAGTCGTGTCCAACACTTTGCAACCCCATGGACTGAAGCATGTCAGGCTTCCCTGTCCATCACCAACTCCTGGAGCTCGCTCAAACTCATGTTCATTGAGCTGGTGATCCCATCCAACCAGCTCATCCTCTGTCATTCCCTGCTCCTCCCACTTTCAATCTTTCCCAACATCAGGGTCTTTTCAAATGAGTCAGTTCTTCCTACCAGGTGGCCAAACTATTGGAGTTTCAGCTTCAACAACAGTCTTTCCAATGAATATTCAGGACTGATTTCCTTTAGGATAGATTCGTTGGATCACTTTGCAGTCCAAGGAATGCTCAAGAGTATTCTCCAACACAAAAAGCAATTATGAAAAGCATCAATTCTTCAGTGCTCAGCTTTCTATATAGTTCGACTCTCACATCCATGCATGACTACTGGAAAAACCCTAGCTGTGACTAGATGGACCTTTGTTGGCAAAGTAATGTCTCTGCTTTTTAATATGCTGTATATGTTGGTCATAACTTTTCTTCCAAGAAGCAAATGTCTTTTAATTTCATGGCTGCAGTCACCATCTGCAGTGATTTTCAGTTCAGTTCATTTCAGTTGCTCAGTCGTGTCTGACTCTTTGCGACCCATGAAGCACAGCACACCAGGCCTCCCTGTCCATCACCAACTCCCAGAGCCTACCCAAGCCCATGTCCATTGAGTTGGTGATGCCATCCAACCATCTCATCATCTGTTGTCCCTTTCTTCTCCTGCCCTCAATCTTTCCCAACATCAGGGTTTTTTCAAATAAGTCAGCTCTTTGCATCAGGTGGCCAAAGTATTGGAGTTTCAGCTTCAACATCAGTCCTTTCAATGAACACCCAGGACTGATCTCCTTTAGGATGGAGTGGTTGGATCTCCTTGCAGTCCAAGGGACTCTCAAGAGTCTTCTCCAACACCACACTTCAAAAGAATTAATTCTTCTGTTCTCAGCTTTCTTTATAGCCCTACTCTCATATCCATACATGATCACTGGAAAAACCATAGCCTTGACTAGACGGACCTTTGTTAACTAAGTAATATCTCTGCTTTTGAGTATACTATCTAGGTTGGTCATAACTTTCCTTCCAAGGAGTGAGCGTCTTTTAACTTCATGGCTGCAATCACCATCTGCAGTGATTTTGGAGCCCACCAAAATAAAGTCTGACACTGTTTCCACTGTTTCTCCATCTATTTGCCATGAACTGAAATGTCTATCTAAGAAGGCCTTACAAATAGCTGTGAAAGAAGAGAAATGAAAAGCAAAGGAGAAACGGGAATATATATCCATTTGAATGCAGAGTTCCTAAGAATAACAAGAAGCGATAAGAAAGCATTCCTCAGCGATAAATGCAAAGAAATAGAGGAAAACAATAGAATGGGAAAAACTAGAGATCTTGTCAAGAAAATTAGAGATACCAAGGGAACACTTTATGCAAAGATGGGCTCAATAAAGGACAGAAATGGTATGGACCTAACAAAAGCAGAAGATATTAAGAAGATGTGGCAAGAATACACGTAAAAACTGTACAAAAAAGATCTTCATGACCCAGATAATAACAATGGTGTGATCACTCACCTAGAGCCAGACATCCTGGAATGTGAAGGCCAGTGGGCATTAAGAAGCATTACTACAAACAAAGCTAGTGGAGGTGGTAGAATTCCAGCAGTGATTTTGAAGCCCCCCAAAATAAAATCTTCACTTTTTTCCATTGTTTCCCAATCTATTTGCCATGAAGTGATGGGACTGGATGCCATGATCTTCGTTTTCTGAATGTTGAGCTTTAAGTGAACTTCTTCACTCTCCTCTTTCACTTTCATCAAGAGGCTTTTTAGTTGCTCTTCATTTTCTTCCATAAGGGTGGTGTCATCTGCATATCTGAGGTTATTGATATTTCTCCCAGCAATCTTGATTCCAGCTTGTGCTTCTTCCAGCCCAGCGTTTCTCATGATGTACCCTGCATATAAGTTAAATAAGCAGGGTGTCAATAGACAGCCTTGACATACTCCTTTTCCTATTTGGAAGCAGTCTGTTGTTCCATGTCCAGTTCTAACTGTTGCTTCCTGACCTGCATACAGATTTCTCAAGAGGCAGGTCAGCTGGTCTGGTATTCCCATCTCTCTCAGAATTTTCCACAGTTTATTGTGATCCACACAGTCAAGGCTTTGGCATAGTCAATAAAGCAGAAATAGATGTTTTTCTGGAACTCTCTTGCTTTTTCCATGATCCAGCAGATGTTGGCAATTTGATCTCTGGTACTAAGATTTAAATTCCTAACATGCTACATAGACCAGTGGTCAAGAGGACAGGTCCTGAAGATAAATGAATTTAGGCTCTAATTTTATCTCCTAAGATTTATTAATCTTGTGAACTTGGGAAAGTTATTGAACTTTCCATGCATCATTTTTCTTACTTCAGAAATGGAGATGATAATATTATCAATGTGATAAGGCAGTAAAAATTAAATGAGACATTTTAAGTGTTCTTAACCTTTCTAGGTGCCATGAAACCCTTTGGTGCAATTGAAGATAGTACATATAGAATTAAAAGAAAACAAATCATTTTGAAATAGTTAGCAAATATGAAAGCTTGTGTGACATAGTAATATTCATGGTTCTTTATACATTAAATAGAGGCCTGAGGACAAGTCTAATAACTCATAATTTCAATGTAGTAATAAGTGTAAATATTTCAAAGTATCTGTTGTAAGTGTGATGAAAATATTTGTGATTTCTATTGAAATAACTGCTAAACTTCTGTTGAAAGAAATTCCAAGTTTATGTTAAAGGCTAGTGAAAATAAAAATGTATTTTTTCATTCAAATTTATAGATCCCTGAATTATATTAGATTACTACTTAAGAACCTTTGTATTAGAAGGTTTTAGCAC
This sequence comes from Capricornis sumatraensis, assembly GCF_032405125.1. Lineage (NCBI taxonomy): Eukaryota > Metazoa > Chordata > Mammalia > Artiodactyla > Bovidae > Capricornis > Capricornis sumatraensis. The sequence goes on from NC_091079.1 coordinate 11,629,105, forward strand.
AGTATCTTATAGGTTAGTGGCTTAAGATACATCTGTTGTTGTCACAATTATTACCATCATCATTGCCACCATTGTCATCATTTCAAAAAGCAGGAATATATATTTGGAATTATTAATTTAGCAATAATGTTTGAAGGTTCTTAGGAAATACTGGAAATAGTTAAAAAGTTGAATATTCATTAATAATATGGAATAAAAAATGACAGTATCAATTTGGATATTTTCTTAAAATCAAAACACAAAGGATTTTAGAAATAACAATTACATGACTTGCAATCTCAAAAGCTTTTTCAATTATATCTTGGGAAAAGTTTTCTTTCTTTTCCATTATAAACTAGTACATTATTCCCATCTCATTACTTATTTCCACATTTTGTCACTTTAAAATAACAAACGGGACCTAATTAAAATTAAAAACTTCTGCACAACAAAGGAAACTATAAGCAAGGTGAAAAGACAGCCTTCAGAATGGGAGAAAATAATAGCAAATGAAGCAACTGACAAACAATTAATCTCAAAAATATACAAGCAACTCCTGCAGCTCAATTCCAGAAAAATAAACGACCCAATCAAAAAATGGGCCAAAGAACTAAACAGACAGTTCTCCAAAGAAGACATACAGATGGCTAGCAAACACATTAAAAGATGCTCAACATCACTCATTATCAGAGAAATGCAAATTAAAACACAATGGGGTACCATTTCACACCAGTCAGAATGGTTGTGATCCAAAAGTCAACAAGCAATAAATGCTGGAGAGAGTGTGAAGAAAAGGGAAACCTCTTACACTGTTAGTGGGAATGGAAACTAGTACAGCCACTATGGAGAACAGTATGGAGATTCCTTAAAAAAAAAAACTGGAAATAGAACAGCCATACAACCCAGCAATCCCACTGCTGGGCATAGACACTGAGGAAACCAGAATGGAAAGAGACACGTGTACCCCAGTGTTCATGGCAAAACTTTTTATAATAGCCAGGACATGGAAGCAACCCAGATGTCCATCAGCAGATGAATGGATAAGAAAGCTGTGGTACATATACACAATGGAGTATTACTCAGTCATTAAAAAGAATACATTTGAATCAGTTCTAATGAGGTGGATGAAACTGGAGCTGATTATACAGAGTGAAGTAAGCCAGAAAGAAAAACACAAATACAGTATACTAACATATACATATGTAATTTAGAAAGATGGTAATGATAACCCTGTATGCGAGACAGCAAAAGAGACACAGATGTATAGAACAGTCTTTTGGACTCTGTGGGAGAGGGTGAGGGTGTGATGATTTGGGAGAGCAGCACTGAAACTTATATATTAGTATATGTGACACTAATCACTGGTCCAGGTTTGATGCATGATACAGGATGCTCGGGGCTGGTGCACTGGGATGACCCAGAAGGATGGGATGGGGAGGTGGGTGGGAGGGGGGTTCAGAATGGGGAACACATGTACACCCATGGGGGATTCATGTCAATGTATGGCCAAAACCAATACAATATTGTAAAGTAATTAGCCTCCAATTAAAATGAATAAATTTATATTAAAAAATAATAATAATAAATAAAATAGAGCCACTAAGAAAAAAACTAATAAAATAAAATTGAGTCACTTAGAAAAAAATAAAATTAATAGGTAAATGATTTGACTTTGTAAACAATTGAAAGTTATATAAATCTCTTCAGAAGCTTCTTGAAGAGGCAGCAGTGGGAGAATTCTATGGCAATATCCAGTAAAACTTCCTAAATTTTTCCTAACCATCTCTTAACCTCTAACCCATTTATGGATGTTACTCCCACCAGTAAATCCTTTCTTCCTGTGGTTCACAAGTCATAAGCATACAGCTCAATAAATTCTTAATAAATTGAAATTACAAGCACCTTGATCAAGAAATAAAACATTACCTGAAGTCCCCTCATGCTCTTCGGTTCTGCTGGCCACCAAGAAGGTAAACAGAGCTGACTTTTAAAATCTTAGATTAATTTTGTTTGTTGTGCTTTTAGAAACACACAGAACTCTAGAGTCTAGTTTAATTCTGTCAACATCATGTTTCTGAGATTCACTCACACTAATTTATGTAAAGTTATTAGTTGCTGAATAGCATTTCATTCTGTCAACATATCATATTTTGTCCATCCTTCTTTATAAGCATTTGGATATTTTATAGGCATTTTGGATTAAGAATAGTGATGCTAGGAACGTAAACTCCTGGGCCTTAGCTGAATGTCTGAGTGATTTCTGTTTGGCATTTACTTGTGAGTAGAATTATTGTGTCTGATTGTATTAGCTAGCACACAGGAAGGAACTATCAGTTGAAAATCACATAAATGACAGAGATCTTATCCCTAAGCAAACTTTACTAAATAATTTTAATTGGAAGGTGACTGACAATTTCCAAAAGAGGAGAGAGAGGTCAGGGCATCAAGGATTGCTTCTTAGGACCTGTCTTCCCTTGCCCAACACATCCCACTGGCCCAGCATAATAGATGAGAACTCCATTACATTTGCAGGGTCACCTCAAATGTTGGGAGCATTTAAATTGTGAAGCCACAGAGCTATGTTGCTTGGGTGAGATTCTCCAGAGGGCCATGGCTCATGTATCTTGGGTTCTTTTTCTAGTAGGGTATCCTACCAAGGGCATATCAGGTTTAAGATCTCTTCTCCCAAATATCATTAGCCTATTTATCTGGAGGTCTTATAATAAAGGAGATTAAACTGGATGACCTCAAGAGCCTTTCTCCCAAGAGTTCTCCTTGGTAAGGGCAGTGAATGGATTGAAACCCAGTTGCTTTAACTCCCTCCTCTCAGCATGGGCAGCTTTAATAGTCAATGAAATTTAAAAGTGGTTGTACTAATTTACTCCACAACAGTATTGTGTGAACATTCTGATGCTCTACATTCCCACCAACAATTACATTGCATTAGCCTTTGCTAGTTTATTTTCCTTTTCACCATCATGGTAGGTATGTGGTGAAATCTCCACACACCTGAAGTTTTCATTTCTGTGATGGCTGATAAAATTGAACATCTTTTCATATATTCACTGGCCTTTGGATATTCACTTTTGTAAAAAGTTCAGGAATCTCTTCCCATTTTCTTTTTTGAATAGTATACTTATTTTTAATTGGAAGATTGCTTTCCAATCTTGTGTTGGCTTCTGCCATACATCAACATGAATCTGCCAGAGGTATATATATATATGCTCTCCCTCTTTGACTGTGTGGATCACAACAAATTGTGGACATTTCTTAAAGAGATGGGATACCAGACAATCTTACCTGTCTCCCAAGGAACTTGTATGCAGGTCAAGAAGGAACAGTTAGAACCAGACATGGAACCACAGACTGGTTCCAAAATGGGAAAGGAGTACATCAATGTTGTATATTTCTCACCCTGCTTATTTAACTTATATGCAGAGTACATCACGCAAAATGCTGGGCTGGATGAATCACAAGCTGGAATCGCAAGCTGGGAGAAATATCAACAACCTCAGATACACAAATAATACCACTTTAATGGCAGGAAGTGAAGAGGAACTAATGAACCTCTTGATAAGGATCAAAGAGGAGAGTGACAAAGCTGGCTTAAAACTCAAAAACCTAAGATTATGGCATCTGGTCCCATCACTTCATAGCAAAGGGAAGGGTAAAAAGTGGAAACAGTGACAGATTTTATTTTCTTAGGCTCCAAAATCACTGTAGATGGTGACTGTGGTCATGAAATTAAAAGATACTTGTTCCTTGGAAGAAAATCTATGACAAACCTAGAGAATATGTTAAAAAGCAGAGACATCATTTTGTCAACAAAGATCCATATAGTCAAAGCTATATTTTTTTTCACGTAGGGATGTGAAAGTTGGACCATAAAGAAGCCTAAGCACCAAAGGGAAATCGACACTGAATATTCATTGGTAGGACTGATGCTGAAGCTGAAGCTTCAGTATTTTGGCCACCTGATGAGATAAGACAACTCATTAGAAAAGACCCTGATACTAGGGGAGATTAAGGGCAGGAGAATAATCAGGCTACAGAGGATGAGATGGTTGGATAGCATCACTGACTCAATAAACATGGGTTTGAGCAAACTCCTGGAGATAGTGAGGGACCGGAAAGCCTGGCACACTGCTGTCCATGGGGTTGCCAAGAGTCAGGCAGGACTTAGGGACAGAACATCAACAATAATTCTTGAACCTCCCTCCCATCTCCCACCCAATCCCACCCATCTAGGTTGTCACAGATCACTGGGTTGATCTCCCTATGTCATATAGCAAATTCCCACTGGCTATCTATTTTACATAATGTAATGTATGTTTCCATGCTATGTTCTCAGTTCATCCCACCCTCTCCTTCCCCCACTGTGTCCACAATTCTGTTCTGCAAAAAAACCTATTTGCAGTACCATCTTTATATATTCCATATATGTGTTCATATATGATATTTGTTTTCCCCTTTTGGAGTTACTTTGCTCTTTGTAATAGGCTCTAGGTTCAGCCACCTCATTAGGACTGACTCAAATGCCTTCTTTTTTATGGCTGAGTAATATTCCATTGTATATATACCACAGCTTCTTTATCCATTCAACTGTTCATTGACAATCTATGCTGCTTCCATGCCCTAGCTATTGTAAATAATGCTGCAATGAAAATTGGGGTATATGTGTCTCTTTCAGTTATGGTTTTCTCAGGGTATATGCCCAGTAGTTAGATTGTTGGGTCATATGGTAGTTCTATTCCTAGTTTTGTGAGGAATCTCCATACTGTTCTCCACAGTGGCTGTATCAATTTACATTCCCACCCACAATGCAAGAGAGTTCCCTTTTCTCCACACTCTCTTCAGCATATATTGCTTGTAGACTCTTTAATGATGGCCGTTCTGACCAGTGTGAAATGATACTTCATTGTAGTTTTGATTTGTATTTCTCTAGTAATGAGCAATGTTGAGTATATTTTCATGTGTTTATTGACCATCTGTATGTCTTCTTCAGATAAATGTCTATTTTTTTTTGGCTTTTTATTTTTATTTATTTATTTTTTTTACTTTACAATACTGTATTGGTTTTGCCATACATTGACATGAATCCGCCACGGGTGTACATGAGTTCCCAATCCTGAACCCCCCTCCCACCACCCTCCCCATATCATCTCTCTGGGTCATCCCAGTGCACCAGCCCCAAGCATCCTGTATCCTGTATCAAACCTATACTGGTGATTCATCTCTTACATGATAGTATACATGTTTCAGTGCCATTCTCCCAAATCATCCCACCCTCTCCCTCTCCCACAGAGTCCAGAAGTCTGTTCTATACATCTATGTCTCTTTTGCTGTCAAGAAAAACACCAATACAGTATACTAACACATACATATGGAATTTAGAAAGACGGTAATGATAACCCTGTATGTGAGACAGATAAATGTCTATTTAGATCTCCTGCCCATTTTTAGATTTTATTTTCTTTCTCTCATCAACGTTTTGCAGCTTTATACAAATATACAAATCTTGTAAGTTTTGTTACATTTAGTCTTATGTACTTCATTTTGGGGTTATTAATGTGAATGGTAGTATTATTTTAAATTCCAATTTTTCATTTCTAATATACAGGAAAGCAACCAACTTTTGTAGATAATCCAACAACATTTCTATAATTCAGTTCAGTTCAGTCACTCAGTCGTGTCTGACTCTTTGCGACCCCATGAATCACAGCACACCAGGCCTCCCTGTCCATCACCAACTCCCGGAGTTCACCCAAACTCATGTCCATCAAGTCGGTGATGCCATCCAGCCATCTCATCCTCTGTCATCCTCTTCTCCTCCTGTCCCCAATCCCTCCCAGCATCAGGGTCTTTTACAATGAGTCAACTCTTCGCATGAGGTAGCCAAAGTATTGGAGTTTCAGCTTAAACATCAGTCCTTCCAAAGAACACCCAGGACTGATCTCCTTCAGAATGGACTGTTTGGATCTCCTTGCAGTCCAAGGGACTCTCAAGAGTCTTCTCCAACACCACAGTTCAAAAGCATCAATTATTTGGCACTCAGCTTTCTTCACAGTCCAGCTCTCACATCCATACATGACCACTGGAAAAACCATAGTTGGCAAAGTAATGTCTCTGCTTTTAAATATGCTATCTAGGTTGGTCATAACTTTCCTTCCAAGGAATAAGTATCTTTTAATTTCATGGCTGCAATCACCATCTGCAGTGATTTTGGAGCCCCCCAAAATAAAGTCTGACACTGTTACCACGGTTTCCCCATCTATTTCCCATGAAGTGATGGGACCGGATGCCATGATCTTTGTTTTCTGAATGCTAAGCTTTAAGCCAACTTGTTCACTCTCCTCTTTCACTGGCATCAAGAGGCTTTTTAGTTCCTCTTCAGTTTCTGCCATAAGGATGGTGTCATCTGCATTGCATGAGTTTTGTTGTCAATTCTTGGGATTTTCTACATAGACAATCATGTCATTTGGAAAAAAAGGCCGGGGGTGGGGGGAGCAGTGTTTTTCTGTGTTCCTGATCAGTATATATTGTACTTCCTTTTCTTATCTTATTGCAATGGCTAAGACTTTCAGCACAGTTTGAATAGAAATGATGAGAGACAGCAACCATTCCTTCTCCCCATTTTAAGGAGATACCATCCAGTTTCTCATTGTAAGTATGATGTTACCTGTAGGGCTTTTTTGTAGATGTCATTAGTTTGGGTTGAATAAATTCCCTTCTATTCGTAGCTTGCTGAGAGTTTTTATTGTGACCAGAAGTGATATTTTGTCAAGTACATTTTTACATCAGTTGATATTATCTTGTTTTTTCTACCTTATCCTGGTAATATGTTAAGTTACACTGATTGATGTTTGAATGTTGAAACACTCATTTCTGGCTGGAATAAATCTCACTTGGTCTTTGTGGTATAATTTTTATATACATTGTTGGATATTATTTACTAATTTTTTTTTGAGGATTTTTGCATATGGTGGCTCAATGGGTAAAGCATCTGCCTGCCATGTGGGAGACCTGGGTTTGATCCCTGGGTCAGGAAGTTCCCCTGGAGAAGGAAATGGCAAGCCACACGAGTACTCTTGCCTGGAAAATTCCATGGATGGAGGAGCCTGGTAAGCTACAGTCCATGGGTTGCAAAGAGTCATACACTACTGAGTAACTTCACTTCTTCATACAAGTTATGGGTTTCAGTTTTCTTCTTTCTTTCTTTCTTTTTTTTTGTATTAGAGTAATACTACTCTTACAGAATAGTTAGGAAGCATTTCTTCTGCTTCTGTTTTCTAGAGGAGCCTGAAAGACATTTCTTCCTTAAATGTTTATAAAATTTATAAGTGAAACCATCTGGTCCTGGCATTTGATTCAACTTCTTAAATAGATATGAAACAATTGAAGTTTTTCTTTTTCCTTATGTGTTTTCTGGTAATTTTTATCTTTAATATAATTGGTCTATTTAATCTGAGTTATCAAATTCAGGGGCATGATGCTGTTTATAATATTTTACTTCCCTTTAATGTCCATGGGCTCAGAAGTGATGAAGATTTTATATTTATATTATTAGTAATTTACATCTTTACTCTTTTATTTTCTTGGCTAGTCTGCCTAGAGATTTATGGATTTTATTGAGCACTTCAAAGAACCAGCTTTTGATTTCATCAATTTTTAAAATAATTTTCAGCTTTCAGTTTTACAAGTTTCTCTCCTAATTATTTCTTCTCTTCTGTTTGTTTTAGTTTAAATTATTCTTCCCTCTCATCTAAGTTTCCAAAGATTATAAATGTTTAGATCATTCTTCTTTTCTAATACTTACATTTAATGCTCTCCATTTTCTTCTAAGCACTGATTTTCTGTATTTCACAAATTTTGATGTTCTATTTTGTCACTTAAGTTCAAAATGTTGTTAAAATTTCTTTTGAGACATTTCTTTGACCTACATGTTACTTATTAGTGTGTTATTTAGCTTAGTTTACAAACATTTTTGGCTTTTCAAGCTTTATATTCAGTTAGTTCAGTCGTTCAGTCATGTCCTATTCTTTGCGACGCCGTAGACTACAGCATACCAGACTTCCCTGTACATCACCAACTCCCGGAGCTTCTTCAAACTCCTGTCCATTGAGTCAGTGATGCCAACCAACCATCTCATCCATTGTCATCTCCTTCTCCTCCTGCCTTCAATCTTTCCCAGCATCAATGTCTTTTCCAATGAGTCAGTTCTTCATATCAGCTGGCTAAAGTATTGGAGATTCAACATCAGTCCTTCCAATGAATATTCAGGACTGATTTCCTTTAGGACTCATTGGTTTGATCTCCTTGCAGTCCAAGGGACTCTCAAGAGTCCTTTCCAACACCACAGTTCAAGAGCATCAATTCTTTGGCACTCAGCTTTCCTTATAGTCCAACTCTCACATCCATACATGACTACTGGAAAAACCATAGCTTTGACTAGATAGACTTGTTGCCAAAGTAATATCTCTGCTTTTTAATACACTGTCTAGATTGGTCATAACTTTTCTTCCAAAGCACAAGCTTTTAATTTCAAAGCTCCAGTCACCATTTGCAGTGAATTTGAAGCCTAAGAAAATAAAGTCTGTCAGTTTCCATTGTTTCTTTGCCTATTAGCCATGGAGTGATGGGACTGATGCCATGATCTTGGTTTTCTGAATGTTGAGTTTTAAGCCAGCTTTTTCACTCTCCTCTTTCACTTTCATCAAGATACTCTTTATTTCCTCTTCACTTTCTGCCATATGGGTGGTATCATCTGCATATCTGAGGTTATTGATATTTCTCCCTGCAATCTTGACCCAGCTTGTGCTTCATCCAGCCTGGCATTTCTCATGATATACTCTGCATATAATTTAAATAAGCAGGGTGACAATATACAGCCTTGATATACCCCTTTCCCATTTTGGAACCAGTCTGTTGTTCCATATCCAGTTCTAACTGTTGCTTTCTGACCTGCATACAGATTTCTCATGAGGCAGGAAAGGTGATCTGGTATTCCCATCTTGAAGAATTTTCCACACAGTAACCCAAGCCTATGCCCCAACCACTAATGCTGAAGAAGCTGAAGTTGAACGGTTCTATGAAGAATTACAAGACCTTCTAACACCTACAAAAGATGTCCTTTTCATTATAAGGGACTGGAATGCAGAAGTAGGGAGTCAAGAGATATTTGGAGTAGCAGGCAAATGTGGCTTTGGAGTACAAAATGAAACACGGCAAAGGATAACAAAGTTTTTCAAGAGATCTCTGGCAAGTTTGCACTGGTAACAGCAAACACCCTCTTTCCAACAACATAAGAGAAGGCTCTACACATGGACATCGCCAGATGGTCAATACCGAAATCAGATTGATTATATTCTTTGCACCCAAAGATGGAGAAGCTCTATACAGTCAACAAAAACAAGACCAGAAGATGACTGTGGCTCAGATCATGAACTCACTATTGACAAATTCAGACTTAAATTGAAGAAAGTAGGGAAAGCCACTAGACCATTCAGATATGACCTAAATCAAATCTCTTACAATTCAACAGTGGAAGTAACAGATTCAAGGGGTTATATCTGGTAGACAGAGTGCCTGTAGAACTATGGACAGAGGTTCAGGACATTGTACAGGAGGCAGTGATCAAGACCATCCCCAAGAAAAGGAAATGCAAAAAAGGCAAAATGTTTGTCTGAAGAGGCCTTACAAATAGCAGGGAAAAGAAGAGAAGGGAAAGGCAAAGGAGAAGAGGAAAGATTATACCCATTTGCATACAGAGTTTCAAAGAATAGCAAGGAGAGATAAGAAAGCCTTCCTCAGTGATCAATGCAAAGAAATAGAGGAAAAGAATAGAATGGGAGAGACTAGACATCGCTTCAAGAAAATTAGAGATACCAGGGGATTATTTCATGCGAAGATGGGCACAATAAAGAACAGAAATTGCATGGACCTAACAGAAACAGAAGATATAAAGAAGAGGTGGCAAGAATATACAAAAGAACTGTACAAAAAATTCTTCATGACCCAGATAACCACAATGGTGTGATCATTACCTAGAGCCAGACATCCTAGAATGCAAAGTCAAGTGGGCCTTAGGAAGCATCACCACGAACAAAGCTAGTGGAGGTGATGGAATTCCAGATGAGCTATTTCAAATCCTAAAAGATGATGCTGTGAACGTGCTGCACTCAAATGCCAGCAAATTGAGAAAACTCAGCAGTGAACACAGGACTAGAAAAGATTGGTTTTCATTCCAATCCCAAAGAAGGATAATGCCAAAGAATGTTCAAACTACCACACAATTGCACTCATCTCACACACTAGCAAAGTAATGCTCAAAATTCTCCAAGCCAGGCTTCAGCAGTACATGAACTGTGAAATTCCAGATGTTCAAGCTGGATTTAGAAAATACAGAGGAACCAGAGATCAATTGCCAACATCCATTGGATCATAGAAAAAGCTTTATGTTATTGATTTCTAATTCAATTGCATTGAGGTTCTAGAACATATTTGCATGATTTCTACTCTCTTAAATTTCTTATGTTATAGTTATGGCCCAGAACATTTCCTGTCTTTAGCCATATTTCATATCAGTTTGAGAAGAATGTATATTCTTCTCTTTTTTGATGGAATATTCTATAAATGTCAATTATGAACACATCTAGAGATAGAAAGTGCTATTAAGTTCAACTATATCCATACTGATTTTTTGCCTGCTGATCTGTTGATTACTGAAAGAAGGATGTTGAAACCTCCAATTGTAATAGTAGATTTGTCTATTTTTCCTTGAAGTTCTATCAGACATTTTCTCATGTATTTTGGTGCTCTGTTGTTAGGTTTATCTGCATTTAGGACCGTTAGGTTTTCTTACAAATTAACCCCCTTATCTTTATGTTAATGTCTCTTTATATTCCTGATTAGTTTCTTTGTTCTGAAGTTGGCTTGGTCTGAAATTAATATAGCTACTCAAGCCTTCTTTTGATTACTGTTAGCATAGTTTATTTTTACTTTCAACATATTGCTTAACATAAGTGGATTTCTTGTAGACAACAGATAGTTGGATCATTTTTTTAAAAGTCTACTCTGCCATTCTCTGTCTTTAAATTGGTGTATTTAGACTACTCACATTTTATATTTAGACAAAGTATAATTTGATTATGGATATAATAGAATCATTATTTACCACATTTGTAACTGTTTTCTCTTTGTTATATTAGTTTTCTTTCTTTCCTTGTGGTGGTTTAGTCACTAAGTCATGTCCGACTCTTGCAACCCCATGGTCTATAGCCTGCCATGCTCCTCTGTCCATGGGATTCTCCGGGCAAGAATACTGGAGTGGATTCCATTTTCTTCTCCTTATTTTCTGCCATATCTAGTTTGGATTGAGCATTTTATATATGAGTCCATTTTTCTCCTGTCTGACCACACCAATTACATTAAAAAAAATTCAGTGGCTCCCTTACAATTTTCAATATACGTATACAACTCATCTAAGTCAACTTTCAAATATAGTTGTAGCACTTCAGGTTAGCACAGGTAATTTATAGTAGAATATTCCCAACTTCTCCCTCCCATCCTATACTACATTGCTGCCCATTTCATTTAACCATATACTATCATCACCCTATACTATTATTTTGAACAGTTATCGATTAGATCAGTTAATAAGAAACATTAAAAATCTAAAAGGTTTTTACCTTCTTTTATGCTCATCCTTTCTTTATGTAGATCCATATTTCCTGACCTATATTATTTTCTTCCTTCAGGAAGAACTTCCTTTAACATTTTTCATAGGCAATTTTTATTTGTTTCAGAAAGGCTTTATTTCTTCCTTTCAACGCTGTAGATATTGCATTCTATTCTCCCCTTGATACATATTTTCTGACAAGAAGTTCAAGATAGTTCATATCATTGCTTCACTATAATTAAGTATTTCTCCCAACATCTTGACTTTTGACTTGTTTTAGGATTTTCTCTTTGTCTTTGGTTTCCTGCAATTTGAATATGAAAAATCTAGGTTTGTTTATTTTACCTTGCTTTGTGTTCTCTAAGCTTCCTGCATCAGTGGTTTGGTATTACTAATGCTGGAAAATTTTCACTGCTTAGACAGTAAAGAATCTGATTGCAATGCAGGATACCCAGGTTCAATCCCTGATTGGGAAGGATTCCCTGGAAAAGGGAATGGCTAGCCACTCCAGTATGCTTGCCTGGAGAATTCCATGGGTAGGGGAGCTTGGTAGGCTAAAGTCCATGGGGTCGCAAAGAATCGGACAAAACTGAGGTGACAACATAAGTCGTTTCTTTCTTTCTTTTCCTCTGCTTCTTTCTTTCTTTTCCTTCTGATAGTCTGATACTTCCTTATGATAACAAGTGTGTGCTATACTTTTTTAAAGTGACCAACTGTTCTTGAATATTCTGGGTTTTTTTTTTTTTCATTCTTTTTTATCTTTGTATTTCTGTTTTGGAAGTTTCTATTGACATATTTTTAAGCTCACAGATTCTTTCCCCTGCCACGTTCAATCTAGTGATGAGCCCATCAAAAGCATTCTGCATTTTTGTTACAGTGCTTCTGATTTTTGGTATTTCCTTTTGATAAGTTCTTAGAGTTTCTATCTCTCTGCTTACCTTATGCATGTGTTCATGCATATTTTCTAGTTTTTTCCTAGTAAGTCCTTATCATAGTAATTATCCTGACATTAAATAAGTTATCTGATAATTACAAAATCTGTCATATTTGAGTTTGGTTCTAATCTTTGTCTCTTTATTCTGTTTCTTGTTTTTTAGTATGGCTTATAATTTTTTGTTGACAGTCAAACATAATGTATCAGGTAATTTACTACGGTTTTATGTTAAGCAGGTTAGGTGTTGGGCTTTAACTTTTGCTGTAGTTGCAGGCTCCAAAGTCTTCCGTTTCCTCTAATAGCCTTGGTTTTGTCCCATCCCCTCCCTCTTTTGTTTGTTTCCTTAAGAACTTCTCCTAAATAGAGTCTGTTGCTTGTAGCTTTTTGCCTGTGGTCCACTGTTTTATGCACTGGAGCTTTGCTGAGGTGGTAGGTTTGAGGGAGGGAAAAGGTCTATAATTTTGTGATTAAACCTCAGCCTTTCAGTGGGCATGTGTCCCTGAGCTGTGACCTTCACAAGTGTCCCTGACTCTTTTTTCTCCCCTCAGGTAAGACAGGAAGGGTAGAGGAGACTGGAGTTGGGTCGATGCCCTTCTTCCAATAGGATAAGGAGCTTATAAAGTCTTTTTCCTTGAGGAGCAGCCCTTTGTTATGGGGGAAAACTCAGACGATATTTCAGAATGGTTACTTTCCTCCTCCTTTCTCAGAAACGTAAAGGTGTTTTCTTTGAATCTTCCCTGTGAGAACCTGCTGAGGTTCCTGGAAGTAAAATTTGTGAACTTGTGTCAGGTATTCTCTTCAAGTTAGTCCACACTCAGCCTCCAGCAACTCACCAGAATTACCATTTAACTGCTTCCACCAATTTATGGTTTCAGCTGCTTCTGCTCCAAGTGAATTGGTCTCATCTGTGATCTTCTGGGTCCAGGAAATAATAATGGGTCCAGGAAAAGTTACTAATTTTCAGGTTGTTTGGCTTTTTTCTTGTTGTAAGAATCAGAGCAATTACTTCCAAGCCCTTCATATGTCAGAGCTGACACTGGAAGTTCAATATCTTTTTTATAATTAGAAATTATATCAAATTTTGTATTTTTTCAAACTTAGGACCAAGCGGAATATCTTTTTGATAATTAAAAATATATAAAACTCTGTTTTTCAAACTTAGGCCCAATATAAAATTTTCCGAGTTGTTTAGTTAAGATGATTTTAAGATGCATAAAATTGAACCTACTTTTCAGTTCCGTTCAGTCCCTCAGTCATGTCCAACTCCTGTGACCCCCATGGACTGCAGCACTCCAGGCTTTCCTGTCCATCACCAACTCCTGGAGCTTGCTCAGACTTATGTCCATGGAGTCAGTGGTGCCATCCAACCATTTCATCCTCTGCCATCCCCTGCTCTTCCTGCCTTCAACCTTTCCCAGCATCAGGGTCTTTTCAAATGAGTCAGCTCTTTGCATTAGGTGGCCAAAGTATTGGAGCTTCAGCTTCAGCATCAGTCCTTCCAATGACTAGTCAGGACTGATTTTCTTTAGGATTGACTGGTTTGATCTCCTTGCTGTCCAAGGGACTCTCAAGAGTCTTCTCCAAAACCACAGTTCAGAAGCATCAGTTCTTCTGCACTCAGCTTTCTTTATAGTCCAACTCTCACATCCATACCTACTAGAAAAACCATAGTTTTGACTAGACAGAACTTTGTCGGCAAAGTAATGTCTCTGTTTTTTAATAATGCTGTCTAGATTGGTCATAGCTTTTCTTCCAAGGCACAAGCATATTTTAATTTCACCATCTGCAGGGATTTTGGAGCCCAAGAAAATAAAGTTTGTCACTTTTTCAATTGTTTTCCCATCTATTTGCCATGAGGTGATGGGACTGGATGCTATGATCTTAGTTTTTTGAATGTTGAGTGTTAAGCCAGCTTTTTCACTCTCCTCTTTCACTTTCAAGAGGTTCTTTAATTCCTCTTCATTTTCTGCCATAAGGCGGGTGTCATCTGTATATCTGAGTTTATTGATACTTCTCCCAGCAATCATGATTCCAGCCTGTGCTTCATCCAGCCTGGCATTTCACATGATGTCTGCATATAAGTTAAATAAGCAGGGTGACAATATACAGCCTTGATATATCCCTTTTCCAATTTTGAACCAGTCCGCTGTTCCATGTCCAGTTCTAATTGTTGGTTCCTGATCTGCATAGGAGGTCATTCCTAGGAGGCAGGTAAGGTGGTGGTATTTCCATCTCTTTAAGAATTTTCCACGGTTTGTTGTGATCCACACAGTCAAAGGCTTTAGCATAATCAATGAAGCAGGCATTTTTCTGGAATTTTCTTGCTTTTTCTATTACCCAACCGATGTTGGCAATTTGATCTCTGGTTCCTCTGGCTTTTCTAAATTCAGCTTGAACATCTGGAAATCTTTGTTCAGGTACTGTTGAAGCCTGGCTTGGAGATCATAATGTAACTACCAACAAAATGTTAGGGTTTAAAAGTAATTATACTTATGTTAGACCATGCTTTCTACCTTTGGGGATTGTTTTTTAAGGGAGTGGGGTGGGGAGACAGTATATCATTACCAATTTTTTTTTCACATTCACCAGGTAACTATAAAATGTACATAATTTATTAAACCATATACTTTAAAGTAGTCAAATCTCAATTATTCAATGGCTGGTTTTACTTATAGATTGTCAGTAGCTATGCTTTCTCATATTTTGCTGGAGTGTCTGATTTGGGTCAGTGTTCTTACTCAAATAAGGCTTCCTAAAGTGGTTGGGAGTGGGGAAAAAAGAGGAAGGAAAGAATAACCCAAGCCCTTTTTTCTCTGTTAGAAACATCAGGCAAGAAGTGAGGAAGAAAATAGAAGCTAATAGAGTGAAGTGTCGAGGTTGTGGAAATGAGTTAGACTCTACCCTAGACTTGTTATTATCCCTAATTGAGTAGGGGATATAGAATTTAGGACTGGAAACAGTTTGGCGAATGTTATTAAGGGAAAGACCTTGCAAAGTATGAGATTCATTCTTTTCACCTTGTGAAAATTTTCACTCCATTCACAATGGCTAGCAGAGTTTTCAAAGACTTTAAATCATTTTCATCATCAGAAAAGGTTATCCTATTCGAGATTTGACAGTCTTCTAAAAACCCACTTCTGTGACAATATGCCTCCACTAAAGAGGAAGAGTTATACATTAGCATTTTGGGTGTTATCTCTCAGTCCCTATGAGCTATATAATGAGGTCTTAAATTACTTTCCTCCAGATGATCAGGTGAATCTATGGAGTTTTGTTTCTGAAGAGCATAGTATAAGCTAAGTTGGAAGGCAAATAAAATGTTTCTATAAGAATTAACACTTAATTGGCAAAGTATAGCTCTGTGATTTGCATTTACAAGAAAGTATCATTTAAAGCAATTCAGATATTAGATTATTGTTACTGCTTTCAAAACACCCCAAAGTTTAGTGGTATAAAATGATAGTAAGTTTTACTCAGTTCAAGCTTGTACTACTCCCCACACAACAGGCCAATAAAACAACAGATGAGTTACTGGGTCAAGGAATAGAGACTTTATTTGGAAAGTGAGCAGACCAAGAAGATGGTGGACTCACGTCCCAAAGAACCATCTTGCCTGAGTTAGAATGCAGGCTCCTTTTTTACTAAAAGAAGAGGGAATAAAGTCAAACATTTCCTGATTCCAGTCAACCTCTGGAATAAATGTGTTCATTGCATCCTTCCAGCAGCCATTGATAGATAGGCCTGGTCAGGATGTTTCCTGTGAGCTTAACAAGGTATTCTAGCTCATGCTTATTACTGAGGAGGAAGGGTTCACACAGATAGGCCATTTTAAGGCTATAGGCCATCTCCCTTTAGTGATAAACTCATACTAGAACACAAAGCTTCTTCTCTATTACATAATCTTTTTTCTTTCATGGTTTTTGTAGGTCAAGGATTTGAAAAGGGCTTTATAGGGTAAGTTCTTTCTTGAGGATTGCAGGAAGTGGCAATCAGACGCCAGCAGGAGCTGCAGTATTATCAAAGCATGCCTGGGGTCGGGGCTCACTCAGCTGGCACTTTAATGCTGGCTCCTTCCATGCAGGTCTCTGCAGCAGGCAGCTTGAGTGTCCTCATGGCACAGTCACTGGCTTCCCCCTAGAGTAAGCAACCATCTTAGAACCCAAACACCTAAGACGGAAGTTGCAGTGCCTGTTATAACGTCACCTTGAAATTTACAGCAGCTCCCACTGTGCGCTGTTGGTCACCAATAGTGTGATTCAGCACAGGAGGTTGCTGAGCAGGGCATAAATTGAAGGAGGCATGGCTTGATGCTGCCTGAACTTCCATTGCTTGTTTTTATGATCATGCAATAATTGAGTTTTAAATTTTTATTTATTTTTTAATAATTTATTTTTTAAATGTGTTATTTAAAATTACTTCCCCCTCAAAATCATTCCTTAGAAGTAAACACATCACTATTATTAAATTTTCTTATACTTCTGCAATTATTTCATTTTTATATAGCGCAGTAGCATAGTGGAGGGAGTTTCCTTAGTAAGTTAACTGGTAAAGAATTTGCCTGCAAAGCAGGAGATTCCAGTTAGATTCCTGGGTGAGGAAGTTCCCCTGAAGAAGGGATAGATTACTCACTCCAGTATTCTTGGTCTTCCCTGGTGGCTCAGAAGGTAAAGAATCTGCCTGCAACGAAGGAGACCTGGATTAGATCCCTGGGTTGGGAAGATCCCCTGAAGGAGGGCATGGCAACCCACCCCAGTGTTCTTGCCTGGAGAATCTAGCCTGATGAGCTAGAGTCCATGGGGCCTCAAAGAGTTGGACAGACTGAGTGACTGAGCACAGCTCAGCAGCCTAATGGACTAAATTTTATTCTCAGTTTTCTCTCATCAATAATATTCTTAAAAATAGAAGTAGAAAAATATCTCTTTATAATATCAATATGAAAAATTTGTCCGATCCATTAACTAAAATCCAATTCTGTGTCTATAGGAAAAATTTATCAGATCCATTGACTAAAATCCAGTTCTGTGTCCACATCTATATTTCCTAAGAGGTTATTCTGTGTGCAACAAATTTCAAAGGTAGATACAATTATGATATTTTGGGTCTTGCAAACGTAAACAGACTTTGTTTTATTTTCTAGCTGGATTCTTTCATAGCACTAAGGTTTAATATGCTACGTTCACTGCAGTTTTCTAAGAAAGGTATATAATATGGATCATTTTTCAAAGTTACAGGACCATGGGACAGTTTCCCCTTAGGACATTTTGCATTGGTGTTTTGTGAAATATATTCTAGGAAATGCTTGAATATCTTATTTCACCCATGTGTTCTCTCTCTGTTTAAAGCAGTATTTGGGCTTAAATCCTTTTGCATGCCTTCCTGTAATTCATTTTCCCTTGCCACAGCCAGCATATTCTTTTAAAATGCAACTGCATTTTATCCCCCAACTGCATCCAAAAATTCAAATCAAATTCCAGTTTTGCTTATGGTTAAGTCCAGTATCCTTCACGAGCACTTGCATGGTCTGGCCCCTCCATGAGTGGGTGTGCCCCCTGTCTTCACTGGGTCACACTGACCTTCCCTCAGTGTTTACAGCTTGCTATGCTTTTCTCACCTTGGGATATTTCATTGGCTCTATCTCCTACCCTTTCAACAGTCTGTGTATCTGATTCCAGCTGATCCTTCAGATCTAAATTCAGGTGTTAATTGAAATTTGCCTCACTAATCTTACTTGGTTAAATCTCCCAACTCTAAGCATGTTCTACACTTTGAAGTACTTATAATATTGACAATTTTGTAATTATTTGTGTTATTATTTGATTACAGTCTGTCTCCCACAGTAAATTATATGCTCTCTTAGGGCAGAGACTTTTGACCACAGTATTAGATGTTCTATCACTATTTGTAAGAGACTAAAGGGACTGCTATCAGGAATTCCCCTGTTCCTTCTGTCAACATTCTCTTGCGGGCTCAGGCTTTTATCATTTCTTCCTTAAATTGCCATTGACACCTCCTAGTAAATTTCTTTCATTCCAATTTATCTACTTGCTAGTTCTTATTGAACACCACAATCAGACTCCTCTTCTGAAACTACAATAATCCGTATGTTATTCTTTTATGAAAATGCTTTAAATGGCTCTCCAGGATTCAAAGAATTATTTACAAACTCAGAAACCATCAGGTGAGGTCAAGTGGAAAACGTTTGCTGCTGTTAAAACCTTCAGACCACCAGTTTATGAACTCGATTTATAAATGTCTAAATATGATGTCTAAATTCCTTAGCTTTATACTCAGGACTCAGATCAGAAATTAAATTGAATTTCCAGTTCTAATCTGCTAAACTGATACATCAATCACAGTTTCAGTCAAAAATCGCCCCTCTGACTATCACTTCCTGAACAACCTTCACCCCACCTTCCAGACAACTCTCCAGTCACCACATTCCTTGGGCTTAGAATCCTTTTCTTCCAGATATGTACCTTTCAGAGCCTTCAAAAGCAAGAATGTTTCTTATCTCCTAAGTCACTGCCTTCACCAGGGTTTATTTCTCTCCCTTCATTGTTAATTAGCAACAAATATATCCCTACTATCTGCATTTCCTTGTCCAAAATGTCCTTATTTAGAGAATGCATAATAAATGTTTATCAATTGTTTTCTTTAACATTTATCAGCAGCTGTAGTTAACAGGCAAAAAGGTAGCAAAAGCTCCTGGGAGCATTATTTGTTAAGCTGAGAATTTGTCATTTTTATTTATTTTTTTCAGTGAAGCTACCAAAGCAAGTTTCTTCAATTTCCCCATTATTAACATCAACATGTATTCATTCAACTATGTTTAAGACACTATAAATATTAGAAAAATAAAATAGCTTTTAGGATGAAAGTACAGCCAAAGGGGCTGCCATCCTATCCTATAGAAAACAATGGAGAAATTTTACTTAAATTATTTGTTCTGGTTCCAGGGAAAAAAATGCATGAAATAAATTTGAGATAGAGCATTGTGAATGATGCTTGTCTGGAATGTATAGAAAATATTGAACAGAGCAGCAAACCGATTTCCAAGGAAAGTGCCATGAAAATCCTGGGAATAATCCAGTAGTAAAGCATTTCTGAGCTGGGCTGGCAGTTCCATCAGTGATGGACTGGAATCTGAAAGGACCTGTGTGATGGTGGGGAAGAAATGCAGCCATAGCAGAAAATAAGGACTTCATAGCAGAGTCAGGACTTCGATGTTACTGCTGGATCCTAGAATTATTGAACTATTAAGCTTGCTGTGAAGAAAAGGCTAATATATATTGCCCACTTTCATTTAATATACTCTTACTGTGCTTTATTTTGAACAACCAAAATCTCTTCATTTAAAGCAGAATCAAGAATGTTGATGTATGGCAAAACCAACACAATATTGTAAAGTAATTAACCTCCAATTAAAATAAATAAATTTATATTTTTTTTAAAAAAAAGAATAGTCTTATGAATAGAGACACCAAGTTCTTGGAATTTCTTTCTCGCTGGGCATGTAGCATGGAGTCAGTCATTAGGAATCTTTTTTTTCACACCCAGAAGTAACCACATGAAAAGATCTCACCAGAAAAAGTTCTTAAAATTGTGTGAGATTTTGAAATGGAAATTTTATATTTCACTTTGGTAAACGGTGAGGCAGCATATATATCGTATAAAGGGTCTCCTACGTCTAGTATTCTGTTTGTATGGTTCATGTAAGATTTATGTACAATACTATTCAAATTATCATGTGTAATTAATGTTATTGATTTTAATGTAAATATGCTACTTTATTGATTTTTGTGCCCAAAGGCAGCCTCTATATTTTCTCGCATTGATGCAGACTACATTACGACTAATTTCCACATTTTCTCTCCACTAACCTCTAGTTGATTTTCCATTCCTATGGCATATTAACCAGATTGGCCCACTGAGCACCATTCCGTTCCCTGCTACACCACAGAAACTAGTGGCTTGAATCACACCTAGAGACTCACTTGAAGCTGGGGTTCTGCATGTTTGTGGGTTTCTCCAAGCAGATAAACCCACAGAAAACTGGAGGCGGAAGTGAGCTATCATAAGAAAGGGGCATCATAAAGGGAGAGGATTTCTGCTGGGCAATATATTTGAGAAAAGCTATGCAATTCATATGCTGGAGCAGAACAGGTGTCGGGGGTGTCTTAGGTGGTAGAATTGGCAATCACATCCTGTAGGCATTTGCAAATGACTTTAAAGCCTCTGGTTTTACATTGACTAAGACTGGAAACCACAGAAGATTTTGGATACAGACATCATCTGGCTTCATTTTAGAGGAATTGCTTAAGCTGATGTTGAAAACAGATTGTAATGTGGCAGGGTGGTATGACCCTTTTAGAAGGTCATCACAAAAATCCAAGAGGGAGGTGATGATGCCTCGAGTTGGATGTCAGCAGTGGAATGGGGTGGAGAAGGAAATGGCAACCCACTCCAGTATTCTTGCCTGGAGAATCCCAGGGACAGAGGAGCCTGGTGGGCTGCCATCTATGGGGTCTCACAGAGTCAGACATGACTGAAGTGACTTAGCAGCAGCAACAGCAGGAGCAGTGGAATGGAGAGAATAGTCAAAGCCTCGATATATCTTGAAAGAATGCAGAAGGGTTCCTGAGTTTTCTCATTCCAGATGACAGATGACTCTTCCACTGGAGAGTTGCCGAGTGTATCCAGGAGGGGGTACACACCCATGTCAAAGGCACACCAGCTGAGGAGGGGGTGGATTGAGAAACTGGCTATGTGGATGTTACAAGTGAGCAAGATAAGAGTGGTTTGGGCATAAAAGACACATTGGAATACATTGAGAGATAATCGGAGGGCAGTTGGAGGCAGTGTAGATAGTGCTCTCAAGGAATTTTGCTCTAGGAGAGCAGAGTAGTATGGTGCTATCCAGCAACAGGTAGACAAAGAAAATCCTTAATTTTTCAGTATGGGAGAAATAATAGTGCATTTTAGTGCTACTAGACAAGCAGAGAAAATGTACTGATGCAGGAGACACAGAAGAGAATTTCTAAAACCATGCCCTCAGTGAGAAAGAGGAGATGGGGATCAGGTGGATGTCCTGGCTTTGGATGGAGGCAGGGATAGCTCATTCCTAGATGAGAAGGTAGACCCCATGGTTGCAGATGCAGGAAGGGGCTGGAAGCTCTCTTCTGGTTGCTTCAATTTCGTCAATGGAAGGACTCAAGGGCCTTTGAATTTGAGTGAATTTGAGATGATTATTGGGTCAATTAATGAGTAGTTAGACAGTGAGGTATAGCTCTCAGGTTAGTTTAGGCAGAGTCACATCTTTGCCCACTGTCTGGGCATGGATGGATGGAGAGCGGGGAGGGTGAGTAAGAGAACAGAGTCTGAACTTTGCTAGGAGGACATTTGGCAGGAAGTAGGGCTGGGCACCAGGGCCCGATTCAGGAAAACTGGGGCTCAGAAGAGGTGTGGATGGCAGCCATGGGTAGGATCTGGGAAACTATGAAAATCAAAGCAAAGTGTGGGGTGGTGTTGGATAAAGAGAAGGGGCTCAGCTTTGTGTGTGTGGGTAGGATCCAGAGACCCCATCCCAGGGACAGCTAGATCCCAGCAAAGACCCTCGCTCCCATCCTGCTTCTGTCTGCTTAGGTGCTAGCGGTGCTAAACTGACTCCTGGAAGCACTTTGTTACCTGCAGCTTGAGAATCCTGTTGAAACAAAGAGAAAACTGCAGAATTCAATTTATTTTTTGTCTATCTACATAATGGTGGAATCCTATCAATTATTTTAATGTTTTTCCACACAAGCATGTAAATTTAAGCAAATAACTGAACATTGGGCTTGTTGCAATATGGCCTCTGATATCTCAAAATAAGACAGTGATTTCTAAGTAAAGCAGATAGTAAACGGTTGTGATAATATGTTGCCTCTAAACAACTGAAATGTTTGTATACTCTATGACATGTTGTTCTGGGAGGCATGTACCATGGTAGCTGAGAATGCTGTGTGTTAGAGAGTTTAACATCCAAGATCACAAGGAGATGATTGACAGATCCAGACCCTGATTCTAATTCTGATTCTGATTCAATGAACGTGTGCTACGTTGCTATGGGCCAGACACCCTAATGGGTGTCTTGTTTCAGCCTCTCTATCTCCAGCCTGCTACTCATTCCAAAAAAGATCATCTCAAGAAAGCTCCATCACCAAAAGGACTATTTTTGTTTTATGCTAAATAATGTGAAACATTGCTCATGCCTTCTATTGACCGATATACTCCCATTATTTTCACCCTAAGTTATTTCAAATTAAATCTGCAAATATTTTCACAATGAGAAGCTATAACTATTTCTTCTGCAGAATTGTAATTGCCTACATTCCGATTTTTTTTTAATATCATCTTCTGAAGAAGTCTTTTATAAAATGGAGACTATTTTTGATTTGTCTTTCAAAGCAGAAAAGTGTTGATGTTTTTAGTGGTAAGGCAATTAATAGTAGTGAATTCATGTCCTGCCATTCCTCCAATGAATACTCTGTTTTTGACTTCAGACTAGCATGCATAACAGAAAAATCAGAGGCAAAAAGAGAACTGTGCCACTTTTGCACCTGCATTCATCTTGGAGGCAGGTGTTTATAGCTACTATATATGGGTGTTCAGATAATATGGTGCACTTTGTCATGACTATGTCAGAGCAAGTAATCAGACTGAAGAAAGAGATCTGTGCTTAAAGAAAACTAAGTTGAGAAAGTTGATCTCTATAAAGAGCTAATGGGTTTGACTCCTTAACTGCATATGTGGAGAGCGTTATGAAGACAAAACTTCGAACAATACTGGAGGCAGTACAGGCTAAAGCTTCCATTATTTCCTGTACAGTGTTTTAAGATCAATATTGCTTTAATTCATACAATCTGGAGCCAGGATAAGACTTTGTGTCTCAGTATTTCACTCTACCATCCATGGAGGTTTTTCTTTAAGAATTTATGTGGCGATTTGAAAATTCCATCATGTGTGAGGCTTGACATGTGTGCTAATAAAGCATGTATATTAGAAGTCTTTCTTTAGGAAACATGGTGCCAGAAATTGGTACACTTGTTATGCTCCAAGTTTATTGATCACATTTTCTGACTTTCCTCTGCCTAGCCATGTTGCTTATCTGAAACTGGGCTTCTTAATAGAGTAGTGCAAATACCAATGGGCATAATTACTTTAATAAAGAGCTAACACATTAGAAAAATCCCATAGGAATTTTCAGAAACCCATATTTAAAAATTGGGTTTCCTTTCAAAAATATAAACAAACTAGAATTGAGTGATTGCTTATCACCTTCCTTTAAATTTTTGTACCATTTTTATATAGGTTTTGAATGAATAAAGCTTTCATATATTTCAGAAATTAAAATAATATAGATATATACTTAGAAACACAGGGAACTCTGCTCAATGTTATTTGGTGACCTGGATGGGAGGGGAGTGTGGGGGAGAGTGCTGTTGTTGTGTCCATCTCTTTGCACCTCCATAAACAGCAACACACCAGGCTTCTCTGTCCTTCACTATCTCCCAGAGTTTGCTCTAACTCATGTCTACTAAGTCAGTAATGCCATCCAACCATCTCGTTCTCTGTCATCTCCTTCTCCTCATGCCCTCAAACTTTCCCAGCATCAGGGTCTTTTCCAATGAGTCGGCTCTTTGCATCAGGTAGCCAAAGTATTGGAGCTTCAGCTTCCACAGCAGTCCTTCCGATGAATATTCAGGACTGATTTCCATTAGGATTGACTGGTTTGATCTCCTTGCAGAACAAGGGAAGAATGGATACTTGTATATGGTATGGCTGAGTCCCTCCGCAGTCCACCTGAAACCATCACAACATTGTTAATCAGCTATACTCCAATATAAAATAAAAAGTTTTTTAAAAAGATATACACAGAGAAGTTTTGCTCTTATCTCTGTTTTCCTCCATCTCCAATAAGGGATATTTGCAAAAAAAGAGAACGCATTTCTTTATATCCTTGATACTATTTGCTAAGAATCTCTCTGCTCTCTGGGAAGGTAGCCATCCTTTTCAAAGGAAGATCCATTCCAAGTGCAGCCAAGTGAGGTGTGTTCTTGTATGTTGTTTCACTGAGTAATTACAACAAATACTATGCAAACATTAGCTATAGAAAGCATCTGTGTTTCTCTTTCCCTCTTGGTCTGCATAAACACATAGGCATATCATCTCTAACAGTGGATGAGTCCGTCACTCCATGGATTTTAAACGCAATAAAATCACAGTATATACTGGTACATAGGAAAGGATTCAGTTGTTCAAAGGGAGAAATCAAGTCAGACAAAACAGCCCCTGCAGAAATGACTTCTTCAATAAAAATGACCAAGTTTTAAATAAATCTAATGTGTCTCTCATGAGGTGGCCAAAGTATTGAACTGAACTGAATATGTCTCTTCAACAGGACTCAAGGTGGCCTTGCGTTCATATAAACAGAAGAATTAGAAAGTGGGACAGCTTTATTTCAGATGACTTTTGATTATTGCATTTGAAAAAGCAGTCACTGAACAGCAGATTGGAGACCATAAAAACCTGGATCAGTGAACTAGAAAAGCAGCTCAGGAAAGTCTTGGAGAAGATAAAGAAAGTAAATAAATAAATAAAGGACTAGGGTACAAAGGATGTGGAGGATAGATACAGAAAATCAAATACAGGCATAATGAAAAATACCAAAACATTTCCCTAATGTAAATGAGTGTAATGGTCACCTGGACACATTTAAAATGTTGTGTCCTGAGCCCTGTCTTCAGAGATGCTAGTTGAGTATGTTGGGGATTGGACTGAGGTATATCTGTTTTTAAAAATAAGAACATGGAATGATTTTAATGATAGAAAAATTCAGGAAAATACTGCCACAAATAATGTATATATATATATATTAATCTATGTATATCATTTATATATGTAAATATATATGATATTATTTCCAGAGGTCTTAAAAAGACGGTCTTCACATTAAAGGGGTCATAAAATACCAAGCAAAATTAATGATGAGATAGAGTCTAGTAAATTGAATTTCAAACATAAAAGGGAAAGTCTTCAAATATCCAGTCAAAAAATCTTACGCAAGGCAAAAATATCTGTTTTGTCATATTTCTCTTCTATGACACTAAACACTAGAAGATGAAGAAAAAATGTCAGCAATTGTGGCAAAAAAAGGCTATACTCCCTGAAAAGCCACTCTTCACTTTAGTAGCAGACAAACAATGGCTCAAAAAGTATTTTAACTGCTCATCTCTTCTAAAGTTATTGTACATAAAGGAACATTAATTGAAATGGAAAAAATGTAAGCCTAAAACTGTTAACATAGCTTAAAAAGCCAAACATATAATGTACTAAATTAAAATACATGTAATATCCAAAAAGAAAATAATAATTATAATCTAGAATTTTTCATTTAATTTATTTTTTAAAGCATTTTAAATAATTTCCAACGCTCAGAAGAGTTGCCTGAATAGCCTCACGAATTCTGGAATACCCTTCTCCCAAATTCAAGTTTTGGAATTGTTCTAACAATGTTCTTATAGCAGAAGGCTCCATTCAAGACCACAGATTATATTCAGTTGTGACCTCTCTCTAGCTGCCTTCAGTCTAGAAGAAATCCTAGTCTACCTTACTTTCATGACTTTGATATTTTTGAAGGTAAACTATTTTGCATAAGCTTTCTCAATTTCTGTTTGATATTTCCTCTTGATTATAATCATGTTATGATTTTATTTGCTGAAATAATAGAGAAATGATGCTGTATTCTTCACATTATTGTTTTCGTTTTATTTTTCTTTTAAGGACAGATTATTTCAACAAAATCTTCGAGATGGGAAGAAAGGAGGTAAAAATATACTAAAAAATACTAACCTTTCACTTTACATGTGGTTGTCAATAAACATGGTTTACTTTTTACCTTGATAGACAATACAGGTTAAAATGTAATTAAAATGTTAAGGTGATATGGGTTAGCTGGATGCACAGCACCTGAAATGCAGACTACATTTCCCATGCTTCTGGGCAAGTAGGTATGGCCACGGCACCAGGAATGAAAGGGAGGAAATCCCAGGAGAGAAAGAGACACAAGGATGAGCCTCCAAATCTGTGGACTAATTTCTCAAATTCTTGCTTAGCTCCAGAACTGCAGATGTTAGGAAGATGCCAGCATGCCCCAGGGGAAAAACAGCAGTTGGAAGGCTGAAAAAAAAACAAAAACAAGCAGTTCAGAAATTTTAGCAGCTACCCTGATGCTGGAGAGATAGAGTTTGAAGTTTGATTCAGAGGAAGATAATAGTTTTTTACTGGAAGCCAAGTGCACAAATAAATCAGTAGGAGGAAACAGCTCAGATATAAACCCAAATAAGCATAAAGTATTAGCTAATACTAGGTTTGATTGCATTTAACTGGAGATAGAAACAAAACAAATTAAAACTCCTCAAGATAACTGCTGTTTAAAAGTTCCACAACTTACTGTCTACCAGTCTTTGTTGTTGTTGTTCAGTCACCCAGTCATGTCCAACTCTTTGCGACCCCATGGACTGTAGCACGCCAGGCCTCTCTGTCCCTCACCATCTCAAGTTCATGTCCATTGCGTAGGTGATGTCATCCACCATCTCATCCACTAATACCTTCATCTCCTTCTGTCCTCAATCTTTCCCAGCTTCAAGGACTTTCCTGATGAGTCAGCTGTTCTCTTCAGATGAACGAAATATTGAAGTTTCAACTTCAGCATCAGTCCTTCCAATGAGTGTTCAGGGTTGATTTCCCTTAAGATTGAATGATTTGATCTCCTTGCTGTCCAAGGAACTTTCAAAGGTGTTCTCTAGCACCATAGTTCAAAGGCATCAATTCTTCAGCACTCTGCCTTCTTTATGGTCCAGCTCTCACAACTGTACACAACCACTGGGAAAACCATAGCCTTGACTAGATGGACCTTTGTCAGCAGAGTAATGCCTGTTTTTCAGCACACTGCCTAGGTTTGTCAGCATTCCTGCCAAGAAGCAAACATCTTCTGATTTCATACAATAAAAAAATTTCTAGGCATATGATAAAACAGAAATTGTAATTTATAGTCAAGAGGAAAATATGGTTGAAAGAAACAGAACAACAGATCACCCAGATGATAAAATTAGCATGATTAAAATGTTAGAAAACCTACATGGAAAATATGGAAGTAGTGAGAAGGAATTAAGAAATTTCAGGAAAAAGAACCAAATGGAAATCCTAGAACTAAAAAATTACAATCTCTGAATAAAAATATAACGGTATGATATTAATAGATTGTATACAAACCACTGTTTAGCAAAAAAAAAGAAAAAAATTAGATTTCTACCTGACACCTTATAGCAGGTAAAAATATGTAAAGGAAAAAGTATGTAACTTTTGTATAAAATTATAAAATATTATTATAAAATATTTAAATTAAATCATGGAAGATAACATAAAATGTAGGTAATATTTATATTATCTCAAGGTGGGGAAGGCTATTCTCAACATGACACCAAATGTACAAGCAAGTCTTTAAAAAGTGAAAGATTTAATGGATAAAAATATTTTTATTATAAATTTAATATGCCTTCAAATGAAAATAAAAAGTATAAAAAAAGGAAAAGTATTGGTAGCATATATATGTTACTGGTTTTATTGGACTGGCCAAAAATTTCATTCAGGCTTTTGAAAACACTTGAACAGACTTTTTGGCCAACCCAATATTACAAAAGTATCAATTAAAAAGTCACATTTCAAACAGTAAAGGAGGCAAAGAACAGGGAAAAACTTGGTAGATGAAGACGTATAAATGGATAAGACAGTATAAATGGATTAGAAGCATGTGAGAAATGTCCCATCTCAACAACAGTGAAAGATGCCACTGAAAACACAGGAGTTGCCATTACATAACTGTCAGGTTAGCAAGTTTATAATGTTTACAAGCTTGGTTGACAGCAGTGTGGAGACTGGGCAAACACACAATATGCTGAAATGCAGGATAGTACAACCTTTCCAGAAGTCATTTATGAAGCTGCTCATGAATATCACTATAAATACAGCATTCTTAGACTTAACATTTTATTAATAATTCCAAAAATTTATGCAAAGGAAAGAAATGTGTGAAGATAGATATTCAATGATATACAAATGTGCATATTTATAGTACAAAAAGAAAAACTGTAGTCCATTGACATTTAAAGTGGTTATTGTTAAGTGGTTATATATTTATTGCCATGTTGCTACTTGTTTTTGTAGTTATTTTCTGTTCTTTTCTTCTTTTTGTTTCTTTCCTGTGGTTTGATGATTTTTCTCTACTTTGCATTTTTTTCTCTCTAGTTTTTATGTATCTATTTGTATTTGCAGGTTTTTGATTTGTGGCTAGCATAGGCTTCATATGTGTTATCTAAATGTATCTACTCCTTTTAAACAGTCATTTAACTTCAAGCATATTATAAAAATCATTTTTTACTCTCCTTTCACATAGTTTTGTGTCTTAATGTTATATTTTCTATATTCATGCTTATCCCTTCACTGTATTATAGTTACAATTGTAGTTGATTTTACAGTTTTTGTCTTTAAACCATGTCATGGCTTATTTAAATGAATGATCCACAGCCTTTACTATACATTTGCCTTTCCTAGCGGATTTTTCCTCTCCTATAACTTCTTCCCTTTTCTTTTCTATCCCAAGAAGACCCTTTAATGTTTCTTTCAGGATAGGTTTAGTATTGATTAATTCTTTTGGCTTCCGCTTGTCTGAGAATTTCCTTCTCTCTCCTCCTATTTTAAATGATAATTATGCTGGGTAGGGTATCCTAGTTTGCAGGCTTTCTCTTTTAGGAGTGAAGGTATCACGCTGCTGCCTTCTGACCCGCAACATTTCTGCAGAAAAGTCTTAGTATTATGGTCATAGGTTCCCTTCGAACTGACTCTTGTTTTTAGTTTTTTTTTCCTCTTTCTGCCGTTAACAGTCTCTCTTTATTTTTCAGTTTTTCCACTTTAATTATGAAAAGGCTTGGTGTGGATCTGTTTGGGTTCATCCTGCTTGGAACCATCTGTGCCTCCTGTACCTGGATATCAGTTTCCTTCTTCAGGTTCAGAGAGTTTCAACCATAATTTCATCAAATGCTCTTTGATCCCTTTTATATTTTTGGGGGATCCTATAATGCAAATGTTGGTATGATTTTCTTTTTAATTTTTATTTTTACTTTATTTTACTTTACAATACTGTGTTGGTCTTGCCATACATTGACATGAATCCACCACGGGTGTACATGCATTCCCAAACATGAACCCGCCTCCCACCTCCCTCCCCATAACATCTCTCTGTGTCATCACCGTGCACCAAAATTTATTTATTTTAATTGGAGGCTAATTACTTTACAATATTTTATTGGTTTTGCCATACATCAACATGAATCTGCCACAGGTGTACACATGTTCCCAATCCTGAACCCCCCTCCTACATCCCTCCCCATACCATCCCCCTGGGTCATCCCAATGCACCAGCCCCAAGCATCTTGTATCCTGCATAGAAGAAAAACACCAATACAGTATACTAACGCATATATGTGAAATTTAGAAAGATGGTAACGATAACCCTGTATGCAAGACAGCAAAAGAGACACAAACGTCTAGAACCGTCTTTTGTTGGTATGATTAATGCTGTCTCAGAGGTCCCTGAAACTGCTTTCATTTTTGAAAAATTTTTTTTCTTCTGTTCTGATTGGGTGATTTCCATTATTCTGTCTTCCAGATCATGTATGTGTTCTTCTGTGCCACCTACGCTACAGTTAATGAGACCTTTGCCAAGTTGTGCTTCATTGATGCAATGAGTAAAACCATTAGTAATTATAACATAGATACATGCTTCTTGCTATGATATCTCTAATATATTAAGTGAGGAAAATAAGGTTTCAAAGCAAAATGCATAGTATGATCATATTGT
This sequence comes from Capricornis sumatraensis, assembly GCF_032405125.1. NCBI lineage: Eukaryota > Metazoa > Chordata > Mammalia > Artiodactyla > Bovidae > Capricornis > Capricornis sumatraensis. The sequence continues at coordinate 11,659,648 of NC_091079.1, forward strand.
GTTAATAATTAACATTACACACATTCATATAGATGAGTATAGAAATAAATCTCAGGTTTGCTAGATATACAATAAAAAAAATCTTTTGTGATTTGAACACCCACAGATTACCATGTTTAATATTTTGAGCCTTATTATATGACTGAGTGACTTCACTTTCACTTTCACTTTTCAGGTTTGCTAAGCAAAATAGAATTTAAAGATGGTTTCTGTAGACTTTTTAGGCACTTCTTAGGTTCTGGCTATATACCGTGTTGTGAGCATATTGAGTAAAATAACCTTTAGAAAAGTGAAGGTTACTGCCACATAGCAATTAGCATCACATTTGAGGGGCACTTTGGGTTGAATAGTTTTCAGTGGGTTGGTGTGCTTATTGCGTATAATGCTGTCGGTAGGGGAAAATGTGCCAGGGTTCCAATAACATTCTCAGGGATAAAAATTATTGCAGGACAAGAACTTCTCATTCTGTTCTAGTCACTCTGTCCCTTTGGCAACCATTTGCTCTTTGGGCCATTACGAGTCCCTGAATAAACAAGAGACAATCTGTCTTCATACTTTGAGTGGCAAGTTTAATTCAGACAATCTGAAAATTTAAGAAAAAGATTCCATCCACTCTCTCTGAGCTTTTTTTTCTGCCCAAGTCAGCTAAAATTCTTCCAACTTTCCACAGCCACAGTGGGGCTCAAACTTGTGTACACAGAGCTCTTTTGGCGCGATTCAGTGCCAGCACCCCGTGGAACTCAGTCCTAAGCTGTCAAGAGCTCCTTTTAGAATCACGTCTTTGGTTTCCTGGGTGATGTAGGCAACTGCACTCATGTGAGAACAATACACAACTTTGTTACCAGGAGTGCGAGCTGCTTGAGTTCTGTACAGGAAGGAAGAAAATCAGAACCTGCACTGCATTTAGATTAAGCTTTGTGGAAAAAAATGTGGGGAATTAAACTTGGAATATGGCATTTTGCACTGAAATATTAAAATAAATGTCTATAGGAACAATATAGTTAAAGCACACTGAGTGAATAAACCTCTTTCTTCTATCCCCAGTTTGGAAAACTACAGGCCCCTTTAGCTATTGGTGTTGATTTTTTTTTTTAATTGTTATTACAAGTCGCCCTTACTTTGCACTGCTGTGCAGGAATATTAAATGGCTGTGCAAGCTGACACCATGCATGGAAATCTTAATCACAGCTGAGAAAACTTACGATTGCTCTGTGACTATTAGAATTGTCATTAAAATTTGTTACCTTTGGTCTTAAGTGCAGAGGGAGCTGTTTTTAAAGACTAAAACTAATATTTGCTTAATATACTGCTATCTAAAATGTTAGAAAGTGTTTCTTTATTTATTAAAAAAAAAAAAACTTATCAAGGGTAGCTTAAACAGTGATGCCCTTACTGTTGTTGTACAACTGCCCTGGCCAATTATCACATTCCTTTTTAGGTCTGGATCAACTTCCCATTTGTATCCTTTCAATGTTGTGAAATATCTTCAAGAATTCTTTTGGTAAGACATTTTGCCAGCATCACTTCATCTGAGACATCATCCTTCTTTTCCTCACCACTGTTTCCTCCTGTCAATAGCCTCACCTCCACCAGGATTTCTGGCTGCAGGTCTGGAGCCTCCTCAGTGGTAGCTGTGCCAACATCCCCACAGTCAGTGAGACTCCATGTGAGTTCCAGTCAAATATCTCTCCCCATGTAGTCACTTCTGGTTTCTTTGCTGTTCCTCCATTTGTGTTGATCAGTTCCCTCTTTGATGATCCATTTTTGGAACAAGTCACATGAAAGGAGCTGGATGTCTTATGCAATCATCTGAAGACACCACTGCAGAAACAAAAGGGATGGCATGATGTTATTGCAACTACCTTGATGCATGTATGCATGCATGTATGATTAGTCATGTCCAACTCTGTATGATTCTATGGTTTGTAGCCCACCACACTCCTCTATCCATGGGATTTCCAAGGCAAGAATGCTGGAGCAGGTTGCCATTTCCTTCTCCAACCATGATACAAATATAGCCTGAAATATCATGTCATCTATAGGCTCATTCACCTCATTAACAGCAGCAAAGTCAATAATTTTCATAATTTGAGAACCATTTGCATGCAAACTCCTTTACTAATGAGAAGTTTCAGTAGTAAACTCTATTACTAATAACCTAGAATGGGAGACAAGGAGGCAACACAAGCACGTGCTTTCCTACCTTTGAACTGAACAGGCTCTGCAATGACAGGCTTTGAAAGAAGTGAAATGACTGGTCATGATCATGAAGCACTTCTGTGGTCTCTTATTTACTAGGTGATTTGTGGATGGCAGCTGACAGCCAAGTGAGTGCTTCGTGCATTTTCTCACAGTGATGACAACAAGGTAACTGGAACTTGAACTGTGTGGTTGGGGTCTGCTGCTTTTTAAACGAAACCGCGGTAACTAAAGTTCTTACAAAGTGAGAACGGCCAGTCCTGGATCAGAATTACATCCTCAAAACCTAGGTGAGAGGAGACATAGCTCTGTGCAGAAAACTAGAGCCACTTCTGGATTTCTAGGGGCAGGACTCTTCTGAACTGTCGAATCTGAAGCTGTGGATTGACTAACAAATCACTTTGGTAATCCTAAAGACTCAGATGCGTGAATGAGCTGTCACATATGTGAAACTTTTGAAATGTGATGATGGAGAAGACTCTTGAGAGTCCCTTGGACTGCAAGGAGAACCAACCAATCTATCCTAAAGGAAATCAGTCCTGAATATTCATTGGAAAGGCTGTTTCTGAAGCTGAAGCTCCAGTACTTTGGCCACCTGATGAAGAGCTGACTCATTGGAAAAGATCCTGATGCTGGGAAAGACTGAAGGCAGTAGGAGAAGGAGATAACAGAGGACAAGATAGTTGGATGGCATCATCAACTCGATGAACATGAGTTTATGCAACCTCTGGAAGATGGTGATGGACAGGGAAGCCTGGTGTGCTGCAGCCCATGGGGTTGCAAAGAGTCAGACACAACTGAGTGACTAAGCAACAGAAATCATGGAGTCCAGCTGATATGAACCAAAACTGACACTTAGAGTGAGCCTATTGGCAGAACTGTGGGCTTCCAATATGGTGCTAGTGGTAAAGAACCCACATGCCAATGAAGGAGACATAAGAGAAGTGGGTTTGGCCCCTGAGTCAGGAAGATCCCCTGGAGGAGGGCATGGTGATGCACTCCAGGGGAGCCTGGCAGGCTACAGTCCAAAGGGTCACAGGGTCAGACACAACTGAAGTGACTTAGTATTGGCAGAATTGAAGAAAGGGAAAGGAGCTGCTCATCTCTGTGTAATCAGAAGGAAATGAGGAAAATTGGAAAAAATGTGGAGTGGTTCTGAACATCATAAGTAAACTGGTTGTTGTTCAGTCGCTCGGTTGTGTCTGACTCTTTCAAGTCCCGTGGGCTGCAGCACAACAAGCTTCCCTGTCCTTCACCATCTCCTGGAACTTGCGCAAACTCATGTCCATTGAGTCAGTAATGCCCATTCAACCTCCTTATCCTCTTTTGTCCACTTCTCCTGCCTTCAGTCTTTCCCAGCATAAGGGCCTTTTCTAATGAGACAGTTGATTGTATCAGCTGGCCAAAGTATTGGAGCTTCAGCTTCAGCATCAGATCTAATCAATATTCAGGATTGATTTTTTTTTATGATTAACTGGTTTGATCTCCTTGCAGTCCAATGGATTCTCAGGAGTCTTCATCAACACCACAATTCAAAAACATCAGTTTGTCTGCACTCAGCCTCCTTTATGGTCCAAATCTCACATCCATACATGACTACTGGAAAAACAGTAGTTATGACTAGATGGCTCTTCATTGACAAAGTAATGTCTCAGCTTTTTAATATGCTGTCTAGGTTAGTCATACCTTCCTTCCAAGGCACAAGTGTCTTTTAATTTCATGGCTGCAGTCACCATCTGCAGTGATTTTGGAGCCCAAGAAAATTAAGTCTGTCACTGTTTCCATTGTTTTCCCATCTATTTGCCAGGAAGTGATGGGACCGGCTGCAATGATCTTCATTTTTTGAATGTGGAGATTAAAGCCTGCTTTTTCACTCTCCTCTTTCACTTTCATCAAGAGGCTCTTTATTTCTTCTTTGCTTTCTGCCATTAGGGTAGTGTCATCTGTATATCTGAGGTTATTGGTATTTCTCCTGGAATCACGATGTGACAGCTTCTGCTTCATCCAGCCTGGCATTTTGCATAATGTACTCTGAATATCAGTTAAATAGACAGATGACAATATACAGCCTGATGTACTCCTTTCCCAGTATAGAACCAGTCCATTGTTCCAAGTCCAGTTCTATCTGTATCTTCTTGAAATTCATACAGGTTTCTCAGGAGACAGATAAGGTGGTCTGGTATTCTCATCTCTTTAAGAATGTTCCACAGTTTGTTGTGATCCACACAGTCAAAAGTTTTGGATGGAGTCAATAAAGCAAAAGTAGCTGTTTTTTCTGGAATTCTCTTGCTTATTCTATGATCCAATGGATGTTTGCAATTTAATCTCTGGTTCCTCTGCATTTTCTAAATCCAGCTTGAACATCTGGAAGTTCACAGTTGACTGTTGAAGCTTGGCTTCGAGAATTTTGAACATTACTTTGCTAGTGTGTGAAATGAGTGGAATTGTGCAGTAGTTTGAACATTCCTTGGTATTGCCCTTCTTTGAAATTGCCACTGATGAGTTTTCCATATTTGCTGGCATATTGAATACAGTACTATAACAGCATCAACTTTTAGTATTTTAAATAGCTCAGCTGGAATTCTATCTCCTCCACTACCACTTGACTTCACATTCCAGAATGTCTGGCTCTAGGTGAGTGATCACACCATCATGATTATCTGGGTCATGAAGATCTTTTATGTACAGTTCTTCTGTGTATTCTTACCACCTCTTCTTAGTATTTTCTGCTTCTGTTAGGTCCATTCCATTTCTGTCTTTTATTATGACCATCTTTACTCTTATTTCAACAAGACAAGAGTTTCCCACAGGGCCCCCTGGTATTGAAGAAAGTAGATTACATTAACATTTTCTTCTTGTCTTTTCCTTTGCAGTACAGTGAATGCTTTTTCTGAGGTCTTTATATTATACCAAAATAGAACATTTTTTAAAAAAATTAAATGGCTAACATACTATCTAAATAATTAAAGTAAAATTTGAAAGAGGAATAATTTCTAATAAATAGGACAAACATTGTGTAGTGAACAAGAAGACTTTTAAAAAATGATTTGTGGTCATTAAATCAATTAGCAAAAACATTTAAAACTTATTTTAGAATAGGAAAGAATTTGTCAAAATAGCTTTCAGGAAAGTAATGAGTATACCCAAGAATATTAAACACTCAAGATACCAGATCTTGATTTTGATGCATTTTGTGAATCAATTTGGGAGATGATAAAACACAAGAATTCCATGAAGCATACAATTATTTGCAGCTTCATGAAAGGCAGGCAAAATAAAGGAAAGAAATTGTATAGACCTAACAGAAGTAGAAGGTATTAAGAAGAGGTAGCAGGAATACACAGAAGAACTATACAAAGAAGATCTTAATGACCCAGATAACCATGATGGTGTGATCATTCAACCACAGCTAGATATCATGGAATGTGGAGTCAAGTGGGCCTTAGGAAGCATCACTATGAACTAAGCTAGTGAGGGTGATGGAAGTTCAGCTGAGCTATTTTAAATCCTAAAAGATGATGCTACTAAAGTGCTGTGCTCAATATGCCAGCAAATATGGAAAACTCAACAGTGGCCACAGAACTAGAAAAGGTCAGTTTTTATTCTAATTCTAAAGGAAGGCAATGCCAAAGAATGTTCAAACTACCACACAAATGCACTCATCTCACATGGCAGCAAAGTAATGCTCAAAATTCTCCAGGCTAGGCTTCAACAGCACATGAACTGAGAACTTCCAGATGTTCAAGCTGGATTTAGAAAAGGCAGAGGAAAGTTTATTTTCTTGGGCTTCAAAATCACTGCAGTTGGTGACTGCAGCCATGAAATTAAAAGGCACTGTAGTTCAGACAGTAAAGAATCTGCCTGCAATGAAGAAGACACGAGTTCAATCCCTGGGTCAGAAAGAGCCTCTGGAGAAGGGAATGGCAATCCACTCCAATATTGTTGCCTAGAGAATCCCATGGACAGAGGAGCCTGGTGGGCCACAGTCCACAGGGTCACAAAGAGTCAGACATGACTGAGTGACTAACACTACTACTGTTCCTTGGAAGAAAAGCTTTGACAAAATTAGACAGCATAATAAAAAGCAGAGACAGTACTTTGCCAACAAAGGTCCATCTAGTGAAAGCTGTGGTTTTTCCAGTAGTCATGTATGGATGTGAGAGTTGGACTGTAAAGAAAGTTGAGCCCTGAAAAACTGATGCTTCTGTGTTGAAGAGGATTCTTGAAAGTCCCTTGGACTGCAAGGAGATCAATCCAGTCAAATCTAAAGGACATCAGTCCTGAATATTCATTGGAAGGACTGATGCTGAAGCTGCAGATCCAATACTTTGGCCGCCTGATGTGAAGAACTGACTCATTGGAAAAGACCCTTATGCTGGGAAAGTGAAGGCAGGAGGAGAGGAGATGGCAGAGGATGAGATGGTTTGATAGCATCACTGACTGGTTGGACATGAGTTTGAGTAAGCTCCTGAAGTTGGTGATGGACAGGAAAGCCTGGCGTGCTGCAGTCTATGGGGTTGCAAAGAGTCAGACACAACTGAGTGACTGCACTGAACTGAAAGAAAGGTAAACACATGAAGTTAACATTAGGTGAGATGATTATAGAAAAATGATGCTAGTGGTAAAGAATCTGCCTGCCAATGCATGAGACATATGTGACGTGGGTTCGATCCCTGGGTTGGGAAGATCCCCTGGAGGAGGGCATGACAACCCATTCCAGTATTCTTGCCTGGAGGGCTACAGTCCATAGCATCACAAAGAGTCGGATATGGCTGAGTAACTGAAGAAGCTCGAATTGTACATGTAGGAGCAATAAGTAAAATACTGTGAGAACAGGTAAGAATAAATTCGATTTCATCTTCAGCTTTGGTTCTTTTCCAAAGATATTGCATTAGAGAATACACAGAATGTGCCTCTGCATCTGAGGTTTGCTGGAATAATTGATAGAGTGTCTTGTGAATTGGATTTATTTCCCAAAATGGGTTTAGTGGGCTTGGAGAAAGGGCAGCTGGGAATACTGCAATCTGGCTGACAAACCAAACCCTTATGATGGATGTGAGTGGGTCCAGCTGGAGGGAGGAAGGAGGTGGTGGAGTGCCTTCCCAGTCACTATTAGATATGATCATAATTAGCATTTTTATTAGGGAATCTGAATAAGGAGTCAAATTAATGGAAAGGCTGAAAAATGAACTAGGAGCATAGTTTATAGCAGTGGGGAATGTCATAAAATACAGGTAGGGGAAACTGAAGTATCATGAGAAAAATAAAAGAAAAAAAACCAAATAGAAATCTAGTTCTGTAAGATGAATCATTTCCATAGAGAGTTTCATCTGAAGCTTAATTATAAAGTGCTCTGAAAATGCATAATAATAACTAAAGTTACCTGCATAGACAATAAACTTGGGCATACGTTGCGGTCAGGGCTTTGTCATCTGCAGTGAATTACTTATTCTGCCCTCCTACACCCATATCTCATCTGTGCTGAGAAAAGACAGGATGAAATGCTTTGATTGGAGCCTCTGTAGCCAGAACTTCATATGTATTGTCACACACACACATCCAAATGGGATTTGATGATAAATCTCATAAATATTCCCATTGATTATAAGCTAACACTGGACTCCTTTTATTAATGTAATCACAGATGTAGCAAATAATCATAGCGTCATCCTAAGGCAAATAGAGGGTCTGTCCTGAGCACCGCCCCCCCCCCCATGCTAGGCCCTGAAGGAGGGGTCTTTTATAAGAGGAGTGACAGCAGACAAGCTCCTGAGGAATAGCCCCATGCCTTCCTCCTCTGTGTACCTTCCCCCCTCATACATCTGGATATCCAAAGAAAACATGGAGGTGGCTGTTCTTAATATCCAAACTCCCTTTTGCAATACAGTTTCAATTCTCTGATAAATTGAGAACCTTCAATGATAAAGGGATTTCAGTGCCTATACTTTAAGACCGTAGATCTATCTTTCTAAAAGAGTGTTTTCTGAAGCTCTTGGTTGTCCAGGCACTAACCAGCTTGTAGTAGCTCTTATTTAATACTGAATACAAATTCCAAACATTTTTCTAACATTTAACATTTATACAGTTGCTCTTGTGTTCATTTTGATAGTGGAGTGGGCAGACAACATTTTTAATTGAGCAGCAAATCTAATGTAGCCAGTGAAAACCAAATTGGAACTCATAAATTCACTTGAGAAGGCTTCCTAGGTTACAGCTCCCCTAGGAAAAAAGCGAAGCATTATTAGCAAACTGAATTAAGGGTGAATATTTTTCTGGTCTTTAAGGAAAAAATTTTCTTCAAATTTTATTTCATTTTTTGCCTTTCTGCTCTTAAGTCAGTCAAAATCACAGTTATAAGAACAATTCTGACAACTTTGCCCTAACAGCCAAGGCATTCAAGCCCACTCAAATCCATTCTGTCCAAGCGTAACACTTGTTCTATTTTTTAACCTCAGACTATGAGTCCACTCAACAGCCTGACAGATTCTTTTGTTGTTTCGTTGTTGCCTCTAAACACATCATGCCCTTCTTTCTCTTGAATAGGAGTATTTGGTAAGTGAAAATGGTATGAAAGTCAACATTGAATTCTCTAAAATCTTTACCTTTACATCTCTACGGGAAATGAAAAACAGAATGAAAGCAAAAGAGTAAAACAAAATAAAATCCCAAGGTAACCAATACAAACAACCAATGGCAACAACAGAGAAAACAATAGCAAAACATTAGGAATTTTAAACTAATGGTGCGTTCAAATCAAGGAGGAAAATTAACACAAACCACAAAACTAAAATCTTTTATTGCTTATTTATAAATGCTTTTTTGTGTGTGTAATTACAACAAGCAGTTATCCTGCTAGTTAAGCCATATAGATATTATACAAAGAAACAGATTATTTCATCAATCCTTATAACCTCACAAAAGTACAGTATCATTGTTCCTGCTTTGCAGACAAGAAAGGAGACACAGAGAAGTTTAGAACTTGCCCAGAAACACAGAGCCTGAAAAGAAGGTGTTGAAGGACCCACAATCAACCAGCTGTTCCCACTCAGCAAGCGCCTTTTATTTCCCACTTTTGGTAACTCCATACTTAAGAAACGTATCTCACTCATTTTCAAAGTGAGATTCAGTGTTGCAAAAGACTCAGTGGCAGTGCAGACTGGGATTTCTCACTGCTGGGTAAAGCGAAGTGTTTGTTCTGTTTTCAACTTTCTAGTTCCAATTTAATCTCCTACAGCACAAGATGAGTGTTTGTGTTGAGCTGCCCAGATTCTGCAGGGCAAGCAAATGATAGGGAACTTTAGTGGGGAGATATGCGAAGACCTGACTTATTGGAAAAGACCTGGATGCTGAGAAAGATTGAAGGCAGGAGGAGAAGGGGACAACAGAGGATGAGATGATTGGATGGCATCACTGACTCAATGGACATGAGTTTGAGCAAGCTCAGGGAGTTGGTGATGGACAGGGAGGGCTGGGGTGCTACAGTTGATGGAGTTGCAGAGTCAGACATGACTGAGTGACTGAACTGACTGATATGCTAAGACGTGATTGACAGGAAGATTTCTTGCATTCTTTCTGATGGAGGGAAGACAAATTGATTATGGACCTTCACGACCGCTGTAAAAATCTTTTTTGCCAAATAAAGTAACATAACTCTGGGAATGAGATCTCCCACATTCAGTCTCGTCCATTCACAAGGGGAGGGGATACACAGAGTGCTTGCGCAGACAAGCAGGGATCTTGGGCAGCCAGGTTAGGATTCTGGTTACCACAGAGTAAGAGAAGCTGCTGTGAAGTTTGTTCTGGCTACAACCAATAGAGGGGGAAAACCCCACTGATTATTACATGTATCTGTTGACAATGTTGAACTTTCCCCCAAAGATCCTGGGAAACAGCTGTGGTCATGATAGCTTAACCCCCAGCTTTTTGTGTTTGGGAACCTGCTAGTGAAAGGCTCATTCTTCCCTGTATGACTTCAGTATACAGTTCAGGGATACTGCCTTTGTTTACCTATGATTAGACAGACAAAGACCTTCCAAATTCTCACTTGGCCTCGTAAATGACTGGCTAGCCTGCTTTGTCTCTACTAACTGAAGAAAAATGCCCATGGAATCTGATTTGATCAAATTTGGTTAGGTTTCTCTCCTTCCTCCAGCCCCTTAAACTTTGGTCCACCATCAGCTGACAGTGACTGCAGCCATGAAATTAAAAGACCCTTGTTCCTTGTAAGGAAAGCTATGACAAACCTAGACAACATATTAAAAAGCAGAGAAATTACTTTGCCAACAATTGTCCATACAGTCACAGCTATGGTTTTTCCAGTAGTCATGTATGGAGGAAAAAGGCTGAGCACTGAAGAACTGATGCTTTTGCATTGTGGTGCTGGAGAAGACTCTTGAGAGTCTCTTGGACTGCAAGGAGATCAAACCAGTCAATCCTAAAAGGAAATCAACCCTGAATATTCATTGAAAGGACTGTTGCTGAAGCTGAAGCCCCAGTACGTTGGCCACCTGATGTGAAGAGCCAACTTATTAGAAAAGACTCTGATGCTGGGAAAGATTGTGGGCAGGAGGAGAAGGAAGCAATAGAGGATGAGATGGTTGGATGGCATCACCAACTCACTGGACATGAGTTTGACAAAACTCTGGAAGATAGTGAAGGACAAGGAAGCCTGGCATGCTGCAGTGCATGGGGTTGCAAGAAGTCGCAAGGAGTCGGACATGACTTAGAGACTAAACAGTAACAACAGCCTGCATCAGGTCCCCTGCAAGAGTAGGCCCACCCCCAGTAACACCTCCTCTGGCCTACTGTCCTCTCGCTGCCATGTCCAGCCGATCTTGACATCCGTCCACTTTCCTGGAACAGGCCCCCTCTGGTTAGCAGATCTGACAGTGGGGACATCCTCCCTACCACAGTAGCTCTTAGTCTTCTCTCTTGCAATAATCCTTCAGAATAAAGCCTCTCCTTAAATGAAGTGCCGGTGTGTGGGGTTATTTTTATTTTAACATACATCTGTGCCTTTCAAAGGAATATTCTATTCAACTAATGCAATTTTGTAAGCCATTGCTCTGAGAGCAGGACAATTAATCCTCCATCTCAGCTGCTGTGCACTGAGACAATGGTCCAAATGGGTCCCACGGAAATCTCCACGGAGTCATATTCCCTTTCCTTGGAGCAGTTAATTAAAAATCACCCCTCTCAGACTCCAGTGAATTTAATCTTGCCAGCTAAAATTAACACAACTGAAAAGTAGTAAGAATTTCAAGGAAGAAAACTTCAAGGAAAGGTCAGAACAGTTTTAAATGTATGAGATTGCCATAGATGTTGGCAGTGTAGGAAGACTATTTTTACTTAGAGGCTGAGACAAGATAGAAGTTATCCTACCCCTCTTACCCAGTTGTGCCCTGGCTTCCATAAAATAACAAGACCTTATAGCCTATCCAGAAACTATTAAAACCAGTACATCTTCACTTGGAGATTTTTAGATTTCTGATGAGGACAATTTCAAGTTATAACTGGTTTTTAATATTTTTCATAAAGCATAGTAGTTAACCATTATTACTTTAATATTCAACTCTACTATGAGACACAAATAAAAGATGTCAGTTACATTCACAAGGACCAACTTATTCTTTGATGTTAGGTAGGTCCTGGTTTTCAAAACTTGGATTAAGAAAGCTCTTTGGATTATTGAAGAAATTTAGACCTTCTCTGTCAAAGTTTAAGTATTCGTTTCAAATTTTGAAAGCCCCATTTCTACCCAGGAGACTTCACTTATCAGATTAAGAGATTTAAAAAGCAAAATAGAACTCAAAGCTTAAAATGTATGGAGACAGGCAAGTTTTAAAATCTCTCCTTGGCTGAATTCTCAGTAATAAACATTAGTTTTTTAGACTTGAATATAATGTCATTTGCCATTTAACATCATACAACATAGTTTACAAATGGAAAAAAAGGAAAACAAATCAATTTAATGCATGTGTGATCTAAGACCTGATATACTTCTCTAACCACTAGGAAAACAGAAAATCTGCTTTATTTAATATCTCTTTTTCTTTGTTGGCTTCCCTCAGAGCTCAGACCATAAAGAGTCTACTTGCAATGCAGGCACAGATTTGATCCCTGGATTGGGAAGGTCCGTTCTTGCCTGGAAAATCCCATGGGTGGAGAAGCCTGGCAGGTTTCAGTCCATGGGGTCAAACAGAGTCGGACAGGACTGAGCCACTAACACTAACAGTTTTGTATGTTAGCATAAGCATAGTGGTAATTTGATAAAGGATATAAAAGACTGACTTAATGGGAATTAAGTGGGCCCATGTCAAGTCCTGTCATAACCTCCACCTATTTCTTGTTCACATAGGAAGGCTTTCTTATCTCTGCTTGCTATTCTTTGTAACACTGCATTCAGATGGGTATATCTTTCCTTTTCTCCTTTGCCTTTCTCTTCTCTTCTTTCCTCAGCTATTTGTAAGGCCTCCTTAGACAAGCATTTTGCCTTTTTGTATCTTTTTTCTTGGGGATAGTTTTGATCACTGCCTCCTGAACAATGTTACATACATCTGTCTATAGTCATTCAGGCACTCTGTCTATCAGACCTAACCCTTTGAATCTATTTGTCACTTCCACTGTACAATTGTTAAGGGATCTGATTTAGGTCATACCTGAATGGTATGAAGCACAAGCTGGGATCAATATTGTCAGGAGAAATATCAATAACCTCAGATAGGCAGATGACACCACCCTTTTGGCAGAAAGTGTAGAGGAACTAAAAAGCCTCTTGATGAAAGTGAAATAGGAGAGTGAAAAAGCCAGCTTAGAACTCAACATTCAGAACACTATGATCATGGTATCTGGTCTCATCAATTCATGGCAAATAGATGGGGAAGCAGTAGAAACAGTGACAGACTTTATTTTTTGGACTCCAAATCACTTCAGAGGGAGACTGCAGTCATGAAATTAAAAGACACTTGCTCCTTGGAAGAAAAGTTATGAAAAACCTAGGCAACATATTAAAAAGCAGAGACATTACTTTCCCAATAAATGTCCATCTAGTCAAAGCTATGGTTTTTCTAGTAGTCATGGATGGATGTGAGAGTTGGATTCTAAAGAAAGCTGAGCGCTGAAGAGCTAATGCTTTTGATCAGTTGATTTTGGTGTTGGAGAAGACTCTTGAGAGTCCCTTGGACTGCAAGGTGATCAAACCAGTCCATCCTAAAGCAAATCAGTCCTGAATATACACTGGAAGGACTGATGCTAAAGCTGAAGCTCCAATACTTTGGCCACCTGATGTGAGGGACTGACTCGTTGGAGAAGACCCTGATGCTGAGAAACATTGAAGGCAGGAAGAGAAGGAGATGACAGAGGATGTAATGGTTGGATGGCATCACCAACTCAATGGAAATGAGTTGGAGCAAGCTCTGGGAGTTGGTGATGGACAGGGAGGGCTGGCGTGCTGCAGTCCATGGGGTCACAAAGAGTCAGATATGACTGAGCAGCTGAACTGAGCTGATACATAATGGCTTATAGGTTTTCCCTACTTTCTTCAATTTGAGTCTGAATTTGGTAATAAGGAGTTCATGATCTGAGCCACAGTCAGCTCCCAGTCTTGTTTTTGCTGACAGTATAGAGCTTCTCCATCTTTGGCTGCAATGAATATAATCAGTCTGATTTCTGTATTGACCATCTGGTGATGTGCATGTGTAGTCTTCTCTTGTGTTGTTGTAAGAGGTGTTTGTTATGACCAGTGCGTTCTTTTCACCAAACTCTGTTAGCCTTTGCCCTGCTTCATTTTGTACTCCAAGGCTAAATTTGCCTGTTACTCCAGATATCTCTCGAGTTCCTACTTTTGCATTCCAGTCCCCTGTGATGAAAAGGACACCCTTTTTCAGTGTTAGTTCTCGAAGATCTTGTGGGTCTCCATAGAACTGTTCAACTTCTGCTCCTTCAGCATTAGTGGTTGGGGCATAGACTTGGATTACTGTAAGACTGAATGGTTTGTCTTGGAAAGGAACTGAAGTAAAATACTTCATTTTGGACTCTTTTGTTGACTCTGAGGGTCACTGCATTTCTTCTAATGGATTCTTGTCCACAGTAGTAGATATAATGGTCATCTGAATTAAATTCACTCATTCCTGTCCATTTTGGTTCACTGATTCCTAAAATGTTGATGTTCACACCTGCTATCTCCTGTTTGACCACTTCCAATTTACCTTTATTTAAGGACCTAACATTCCAGGTTCGTAAGCAATATTGTTCTTTACGTGGAAAAGCAGAGGAACCAGAGATCGAATTAACAACATCCTTTGGATCATAAAAAAGCAAGAGAATTTCAGGAAAACATCTACTTCTGCTTCATTGACTATTATAAAGCCTTTGAATGTGTGGGTCACAACAAACTGTGGAAAATTCTTAAAGAAATGAGAATATCAGACAAGCTTATCTGCCCCCTGAGAAACCTGTATGCAGGTCAAGAAGCAACAGGTAGAACTGGACACAGAACAACAGACTGGTTCCAAATCGTGAAAGGAGTACATCAAGCCTGTATATTGTCACCCTGATTATTTAACTTATATGCAGATTACATCATACAGAATGCTGGACTGGATGAATCACAAGATGGAATCACAATTGTTGGGAGAAATATAAGTAATCTCAGATATGCAGATGGCACTACCCTTATGGCAGAAAGTGAAGAGGAACTAAAAAAGCATCTCAGTGAAGGTGAAAGAAGAGAGTGAAAAAGCTGGTATAAAACTCAGCATTCAAGATGGCGGAGAAATAGGACAGGGAGACCAGTTTCTCCCCCACAAATTCATCAAAAGATCATTCAAATGCTAAACAAATTTCACAAAACAAATTCTGAACCATGGCAGAGGACACCAGGAGCCCAGAAAGGCAGCCCAATCTCTTCAAAAGGAGGTAGGACAAAATATAAAAGACAAAAACAATGACAAAAGATTTGGGGATGGAGACTCATCCTAGGGAGGGAGTCCTGAAGAAGTTTCCTCACAGTATGAAACCCTCTCACAGGCTTGTCTGTGGGGAGTTTTGGAAACTCAGAGGGCAACATAACCAGGAGGGAAAAAAAAGAAAACTCACAGAATACACACCTAACTGCAAATACAAGCAGAGAAGGAGAAGTGGCCCAGATGCTCACGTCAAATAGCAGTGAGTTGGGGCTGGGCAGGGAGGCGCGAGCTGCATCATCAGTCCTTAGGGCAAGGATCAGGCCTGATCGCCCTGAGGACAATCTGAAGGAACTAATGTGAGATAGCAACCAAAATGATGAGATTGCCAGAGAGACAAAAAAAGAAAAAAACTTTCCTGTAAAAGGCTCTAATGATGCACAGTGACCCCTGGCACACAGTCAGAACAAAGGGTAGAGCAAATACCAAAGGAGAGCAAGCCAGTTGCCATACAGGGCCCTCCCTCCCCAGAGGCAGAAAGGCAGGTGAGCGACAGCCAGAGCCAGAAGGCAAGGGGCTGCTGCAATCTCAGCCTCAGAGACCTCATCTTCCACAAACTGTGAGCAGGCTCCCAGTTGCTAATCACGTCTTCCCGGGATGCTGGATGGTTGACACTTGCCAGGAGTGTCACAGGCTGAGACCAGCTCTCCAGAGGAGACATATTTAGAACTGTGCTCTCAGGACACACCCCGGCAATCTGAGTGACCCGGACTGGGAAGGTGATTATGACACACAGCTCACCTGGGACAGTGCACTCTCCAAGCACCTGGTCGCCTGAGCTGTTCAGACCTGGAAAGGGCACAAAACACACAGCCCATCCGGATCTATGCCCTTGCAGAGCACCTGAGACCCTGAGCAGCTTAGACCTGGGAAGTGCACGAAATTCAGGGATCTTTTGGAACAGTGCTCTTGCAGTGCACCCTGGAGCCTAAGCAGTGTAGACCCGGGAAGAACACGTTGCCTTGGGATGTGGCATAGTCCTTCCTCTGTGAGGACTCCCCACACACGCCAGCATTATTTGTTTGCAGTGTCCCTCCCTCCCCACAACACAACTGAACGAGTGAGACTAAATGAGTCTTTGCCCCCTTGTATCAGGGCAGAAATTAGACACTGAAGAGAGTTGCAAACAGAGGAAGCCAAAATAAACAAAGGGGGAACTGCTCTAGAAGTTACAGGTGCAACAGATTAAAACCCTGCATTTAATACTGGAGACTGTATTTGATGGGCACCTATAGACCTCGAGTACAAGTACAAGCCAGAACAAAGGACTATCTGACACCGACCTGACCCTACACTGTCCACAACAGCTCCAGAGAAATCCCTAGATATATTTTTATTATTATCACTTTTTAATTTTTTAAAAACATTTTAGTTCTTTATAACTCCTTTAACTTTCATTTTTAAGCCTTTCAAAAAAACCTATTTTTTTTAAAAAACAAATTCCAAATATATTTTTTAAACTTTTGTGATTATCTTTTATATTTTTATATTGTATTTTGAGAGTCTAAACTCTATTCTAGGTTTTTAATCTTTGCTTTTCAATATTTGCTTTCAATTTTGTACCTCTAAAAATCTAATCTTCAGTATCCATTTTAACTTAAGGATTTGATTACTGGCCAGATTGTTCTCTCCCCTTTTGACTCTCCCTTTTCTTCTCCAGACTTCCCTGGTGGCACAGATGGTAACACATCCGCCTACAGTGTGGGAGGCCGGGGTTCAGTCCCTGGGTTGGGAAGATCCCCTGGAGAAGGAAATGGCAACCCACTCCAGTATTCTTGTCTGGAAAATCCCATGGATGGAGGAACCTGGTAAGCTACAGTACATGGGGTCACAAAGAGTCGGACGCAACTGAGTGACTTCAGTTCACTTCACTTTCTCTTCCAGGTCACATCTATCTCCCTCTTCCCTCTTCTCTTCTCTGTGTAACTGTGAATGTCTCTGGGTGTTCCTGGCTGTGGAGAATTGTTTCACCAATAACGTAGGGGTTTTATCTTCTATGCTGTATGGATGGAGAAGTGTTGAAGCTACTGTAAGAGAAGGACCAAAAGCCAGAGACAGGAGAGTTAACTCCAAAACATCAGAGAACTCCTGACTCCAGGGAACATTAATCAACACAAGTTCACCCAAAAGTCTCCATACCTACACTGAAACCAAGCTCCACCCAAGAGCCAACAAGATCCAGTGCAAGACACACCACAGTAATTCTCCAGCAAACAGGAGCACAACCCTGAACATTAAAAGACAGACTGCCCAAAGCCATACCAAACCCATAGATATGCCCAAATTCACCACTGGACTCTTCTTTGCACTCCAGAGAGAAGAGATCCAGCTCTAACCAACACAATACAAACCGGGGAACCTTGACAAGCCATTAGTCCAACCCCACCCACAAGTAGCAGACTCCACAATTAAGAGGAACCACAAACTTCCATCCTGCAGAAAGAACATCCCCAAAACAGCAACCTAAACAAAATGAAAAGGCAGAGAAATAGTCAGTAGGTAAAGGAACATGATTTTTAAAACAAACAAACAAAAAAAAAACCCATCAAACCAAACAAAAGAAGAGATGGAAAGTCTACCTGAAAAGGAATTCAGAATAATGATAGTGAAGATGATCCAAAATCTTTAAAACAAATTGGAGTTACAGATAAGTAGACTAGAGACAAGGATTGAGAAGATGCAAGAAATGTTTAACAGGGACCTATAAGAAATAAAGTAAAGAAGAATCAATGAATAATAAATGATGCAATAACTGAGATCAAAAGCACTCTGGAGGGAACCAACAGTAGAATAACTGAGGCAAAAGAGAGGATAAGTGGAGTGGAAGAGAGAATAGTGGAAATAAATGAGGCAGAGAGGGAAAAAAAAGAGAATTTAAATAAATGAGGACAACCTCAGAGACTTCTGGGACAATATTAAACACCCCAACATTCAAATCATAGGAGTCCCAAAAGACAAAGACAAAAAGAAAGGGCTTGGGAAAATATTTGAGAAAATAATAGTCAAAAATTTCCCTAATATGGGTAAGGAGATAGCTACCCAAGCCCAAGAAACCCAGAAAGTCCCAAAGAGGATAAACCCAAGGTAAAACACCCCAAGACACATATTAATCAAACTAACAAAGATCTAACACAAAGAGCAAATATTGAAAGCAGCAAGGGAAAAGCAACAAATAACACACAAGGGGATCCCCATAAGGATAACAGCTGATCTTTCAATAGAAACTTTTCAGGCTAGAAGGGAATAACAAGACATACTTAAAGTGATGAGAGAGAAAAACCTACAACCAAGATTACTCTAACCAGCAAGGATCTCATTCAGATATGAAGGAGAACTCAAAAGCTTTACAGACAAGCAAAAGCTGAGAGAATTCAGCACCACTAAACCAATTCTTCAACAAATGCTAAAGGATCTTCTCTAGACAGGAAACAAAGTAAAGGTTTATAAAAATGAACCAAAAACAGCAAAGTAAATGGTAATGGGATCATATTTATCAATAATTACCTTAGATGTAAATGGGTTAAATGCTCCAACCAAAAGCTAAAGACTGGCTAAATGGATGCAAAAACAAGACCCCTATATATGCTGTCTACAAGAGACTCACCTCAAACCAAGTGACACATACAGACTGAAAGTGAAGGGCTGGAAAAAGATATTTCATGTAAAGTGGACCAAAAGAAAGCAGGAGTAGCAACTCTCATATCAGATAAAATAGACTTTGAAATAAAGACTGTGATAGGGGACAAAAAAGGACACTACATAATGATCAAATGATCTATCCAAAAGATATAAAAATTATAAAGATATATGCACCCAGCATAGGAGGACTTCAATATGTAAGGCAAATGCAAACAAGTATGAAAGGGGAAATTAATAGTAACACAATAATAGTGGGGGACTTTAATACCAGCTCACACCTATAGATAGATCAACCAAAGAGAAAATTAGCAAGGAAACACTAGCTCTAAATGATACAATAGGCCATTTAGAACTAATTGATATAGGACATTTTACCAAAAAACAATGTAATTCACCTTTTTCTCAAGTGCACACAGAACATTCTCCAGGATAGATTACATCCTGGGCCATAAATCTAGCCTTGGTAAATTTTAAAAAATTGAAATCGTTTCAAGCATCTTTTCTGATCACACTATGGTAAGATTAGATGTCAACTACAGAAAAAAATAAAAACTGTTAAAAATACAAACATATGGAAGCTAAAAAACACCCTTGTGAATAACCAACAGGTCACAGAAGAAAGCAAAAAGGAAATCAATATATGCATAGAAACAAATGAAAATGAAAACACAACCCAAACCTATGGTATTCTGTAAAAACAGCACTAAGAGGAAGGTTCATAGTAATACAGGCCTACCTCAAGAAAGAAGAGAAACGTCAAAGAACCTAACCTTACACCTAAAGCAACTAGAAAAAGAAGTAGTGAAGAACCCCAAAGTTAGTAGAAGGAAAGAAATCATAAAAATCAGGGCAGAAATAAAAAAGAAACAAAGGAGACTAAACTAAAAGCTGGTTCTTTGAGAAGATAGATAAAATAGACAAACCATTAGCCAGACTCATGAAGAAACAAAGAGAGAAAAATCAAATCAATAAAATTAGAAATTAAAATGGAGAAATCACAACAGACAACAGAGAAATACAAAAGATCATGAGAGACTACTATGAGCAATTATATGCCAATAAAATGGATAACTTGTAAGAAATGGTGTGGAGAAAAGCAAACCCTCTTAAACTGTTGGTGGGAATGCAAACTAGTACAGCCACTATGGAGAACATTGTGGAGATTCCTTAAAAAACTGGAACTAGAACTGCCATATGACCCATCAATCCCACTGCTGAGCATACAAACTGAGGAAACCAGAATTGAAAGAGACACATGAACCCAATGTCCATTGCAGCACTCTTTACAACAGCTAGGACATGAAAGCACCCTAAATATCCATTGACAGACGAATGGATAAGGAAGTTGTGATACATATAAATAATGGAATATTACTCAGCTATAAAAACAAAGAACCCATTTGAGTCAGTTCTAATGAGGTGGATGAAACTGGAACCTATTATACAGAGTGAAGTGTTTCAGAAAAGAGAAACACCAGTACAGTATACTAATGCATATATATGGAATTTAGAAAGGTGGTAACAATGATCCTTTATGCAAGGCAGCAAAAGAGACAAGGATATAAAGAACAGACTTTTGGGCTCTGTGGGAGAAGGCGAGGGTGGGATGATATGAGAGAATAGCATTGAAATATGTTTATTACCATATTGAAAACAGATGACCAGAGAAAAATCGATGCATGAAACAGGGTACTCAGTACAGGTGCTCTGGGACAACAAAAAGGGATGGGATGGGGATGGAGGTGGGTGGGGGGTTCAGGATGGTGGGACACATGTACACTTGTGGCTGATTCTTGTCAATGTATGGCAAAAGCCACCACAATATTGTAAAGTAATTAGCCTCCTATTAAAATAAGTAAATAAATTTTAAAAATAAAAAAATAAATTTAAATGCAGGAAATTAAAAGAAAAGAAACCCAGCATTCAAAAAACTAAGATCATGGCATCCAGTCCCATCACTTCATGGCAAATAGATGGGGAGACAATGGAAACAGTGACAGACTTTATTTGGGTTCCACTGTTGATGGTAACTGCAGCCATGATTTTAAAGACACTTGCTCCTTGGAAGAAAAGCTGTGACAAACCTAGACAACATATTAAAAAGAAGAGATATTACTTTGCCAGCAAAGGTCTGTATGATCAAAGCTATAGTTTTTGTAGTATTCATGTATGGATGTGAGAGTTGGTCCATAGAGAAGGCTGAGTGCCAAAGAAATAATGTTTCCAAACTGTGGTGTTGGAGAAGACTTTTGAGAGTCCCTTGGACTACAAGGAGATCAAACCAGTCAATCCTAAAGGAAACCAACCCTGAATATTAAATGGAAGCACTAATGCTGATGCTCCAATACTTTAGTCATCTGATGGGAAGAGTTAACTCACTGAAAAAGACCCCCTGATGCTGGGAAAGATTGAAAGCAGGTGGAGAAGGGAATGACAGAGGATGAGGTGGTTGGAAGGCATCACCGACTCAACAGAGCTGAGTTTGAGCAAACGCCAGGAGATGGTGAAGGACAGGGAAGGCTGACATGCTGCAGTTCTTGGGGACACAAAGAGTCAGACGTGACTGAATGACAGAACAACAGCCTATTTCTTCTTTCCTAGCCTATGTTTGAGGACACTGAATAATAACACTTAATCACAAAAGCTGATATGATAGCTTAATATGAAATTCTTGTTATTAAGGTATTTATATATTTAAATATTTCTACAATTTGCTGAATCTCATTAAACTTGTAGTATCAGATAAATATCTTGTAGATCAAACATGGAAATTTTAGCATCATAGGATTTTGAGCCCACTAGGACCAAGAAGGAACAGAATTTGCTCCTAAAATGTAATTCAGGCACCATTTCAGAAGAATAATAGGAGGAATCAATTTTGTCAAGATACTTCAATTATTAGAATATCAATACTATGTCTTAAAAATTTTTTTTTAATTGTGGTAAAAGTCAAATAATATAGAATGTATAATCTTAACCATGTTTAACTGTACAGTTCAGTGGCACTAAGTACACGCACATTGCTGTGCGACTATCCATATCCCAAATTTTTCACTTTCCTGAGGTGAAACTCTGTCCCCATTAAACACTAGGTCCCCATCCACACACCCCACTTCCCAGTCCCTGGCATCTACCAATGTACTTCCTGACTCTATGAATTAGACTGTTTTATGTACCTTGTGTAAGTGGAATCAAGCAGTATTTGTCTGCAGCTACACTGGCCTAAACTTCAACATTCAGAAAACTAAGATCATGGCATCTGGTCTCATCACTTCATGGGAAATAGATGGGAAAACAGTGAAAACAGTGTCAGACTTTACTTTTGGGGGCTCCACAATCACTGCAAATGGTGATTGCAGCCATAAAATTAAGAGACGCTTACTCCTTGGAAGGATAGTTGTGACCAACCTAGACAGCATATTAAAAAGCAGAGACATTACTTTGCCAACAAAGGTCCGTCTAGTCAAGGCTATGGTTTTTCTAGTGGTCATGTATGAATGTGAGAGTTGGACTGTGAAGAAAGCTGAGCACCGAAGAATTGATGCTTTTGAACTGTGGGGTTGGAGAAGACTCTTGAGAGTCCCTTGGACTGCAAGGAGATCCAATCAGTCTATTCTAAAGGTGATCAGTCCTGGGTGTTCATTGGAAGGACTGATGCTAAAGTGGAAACTCCAATACTTTGGTCACCTCATGCGAAGAGCTGATTCATTGGAAAAGACCCTGATGCTGGAAGGGATTGGGGGCAAGAGGAGAAGGGGACAACAGAGGATGAGATGGCTGGATGGCATCACCAACTCAGTGGACATGAATTTGAGTAAGCTCCAAGAGTTGGTGATGGACAGGGAGGCCTGGCGTGCTGCGATTCATGATGCCACAAAGAGTCGGACACAACTGAGCGACTGAACTGAACTGAACTGAACACTCTATATTGGAATGCATTTTAAAGGTTAACTTAATATATGTCCTACAAACAGATTGTACCTTCTGCCACCCTCCCCTCCTCGCACCTCATGCTAGATAAATTATTGTTACCCAGTGTGGAACCACGATGTCAACATCATCACCACTTAAGAGTCAAGACATAGCCAGTCCCACCTCCAAGTCCTATGACCCGATCTCAGTGGGACCCACACTTGTGTTCAGTACCCCTTTAAATGACCACTGGATGCATCTCTCATGGCATCCTGAGCATGGTGTTTCTCTGGTCTCTTCCAACTTCAACTTCACTCTTATTCTCTTTGCTCTTTCTAGCTGATTGCATATCAAGACTGAGATTCATGACATGATTTATTTACAGATTTTTTTTATCTCAAGCTTTCTGCTTCTGTTCATTATATTCTTCTCCTTCACCCCAAAACAAGTGAATTCTTTATTCCATTCCCTTACTCCCTCAGGCACCTTGTGCATATTAAATCCTATTTCACTGGCTCCTGTTCATCTGCCTATGGATATTGTCAAGCCATTATTTTTTTTCATCTTTTACTTCAAGGTCATTTTTTTTTCCTTCAAGGCCTTTTTTCTAAATTTGCATATGTCTGTTTGCTCATTGGTTATGCAAAAACTCTGTCCTCTGTAGTTTGGCTATTTCCCAACCATCAGTGATTCTCTACATCTCCACTGATATCTAGTTTACAAGTCTTGAGAAAGAAAAAAAAAAAAAGAGTAGCCCCTAAGATCCAAAAACACTCCACAACAGGGCTTTGCTTATAAGCTAGTCTGACTCTCACAGCAAGGCAATGCTGC
Source organism: Capricornis sumatraensis (assembly GCF_032405125.1). Lineage (NCBI taxonomy): Eukaryota > Metazoa > Chordata > Mammalia > Artiodactyla > Bovidae > Capricornis > Capricornis sumatraensis. Next base: position 11,683,191 of record NC_091079.1, read on the forward strand.
TCTCTTATTGGACATAAACCATCTCAAAGAACATCAATATCAGAAACAGTCACTCTAAGACCATCATAAATGGGATTAAAAAAAAGCATACAAAATACCAAACATCCCTCCTTAACTGATATGAATGGCTACAACTTTTTAACCAACTACATCTGTGTTTATATAAAGTTATCTATATGGAGAACTACATTTCAGTTTGCCATCCTTATGGATAACATTCATTGAGATACTCAATGAGGGTGTGTTTGTGTGTGTGAGTGTGTGTGTGTGTATGTGTGTGTGAATTTCCTGGATCAAGTCACTGCAACCCATTTCCTGACAAAGATGTCACATTTCCTCTCCACATGGAGAAAAACCCTTGATAGAAAGACGAATAAAGCTGATAAGCAGAAAACTGGGGTTAGAAATGGAGCGTGTCCTGAGGCCTCCATCGGGGTTCCTGGCTCCAAAAGTTCCTGAGGCTTCATACATCTCTGCCTTTGCAGGAGTTTGTGTGTTCAGCTGTTCCTCAGATTCTGAGGATTCATTCATTTATGTTATTTCCTAAGCTCCAGCTGGGTTTCTGTCCCATGGAATAGAAAAATTCCAGACTGAAATAATCATTCACATTATTTTCCTGGGCTGCCTCTCAGTCTTTGTGACCAGACCTTTATAAAGATGACCCATGTTTCTGGCTGAGAATTATAGAGGAGGATGTACTTCAAAGACAGACCCTACTGACTTTGACCCTGATGTGTAGTTTGGGTGATTATCATCATCATGCATAGATAAGACCTCTACTAGAGCTTTCTATGATCCTCCAGACATTTTTAATTCTGGAAAGATATTCTAAATGAAAAATTACTTTTTTTGATATGTACTATCTTTAGAAGCTTTACATGAGATGAACATGATGGGAAAGTAAATGGTACATAAACTTCTGGAAAGGAAAACAAGATATCAACATCTAGCTAGATAAATTACATTCTGATTTGAATTTCTTCTTTTTTCTAAAGAAACACATTTACATTTAGGTTACCGCACTGCACTTTGAAGAGATAGTAAACTGAAATCTTAGTAAATAAAAATGAATGAGATCACTAACAGGTTTCTTATTTTGTTACCAGAGATCTCCCTCATCATCTGGAAAAAGATCACTGGTGTTAGTTCTAACAAGTGAGTCAATGCAGGGAAAGGGACAAGTCTTCATATTTGCAATCTGCTAGTGATGAAAAATGGTGTTGCTGCAATCAATTGATTCTTTCAAAATCTCATTATTTATAAACAAAGACTTACCAAAAAGAGCGAAAAAGAAGACAGGAAGAAAAGATACTTGATTTCTTGAAACAGTCGATGTGGCATTTCAATTAAGGGATAATAATTAGGTGAAAGAAATGTGGTTACTTTTGATATTATATTCATATGTAACATGGTCTACTAGAGAGTCCTGAAGGGTAGCACTGATTTCAGGAATCATTTATTCAGGAAGTTCTTATTGAGCACTTGCCCTATTCCATGGGCTATTCTAGGTATTCACAATATAGTTCCCTGTCCTCAAGGAGATTACATCCTCAGGTGAACAGCAATCTATCAAGAACCCACAATATGATTGGTCCTCATGTTTCTATACAGTGCTTGTGAAAATGATCACCATCTTTCTACACACATAAGAAAGTTACACCATCCAGATGTAAGTGTAAAAGCAGGTGTTACTCAGCAAATTTTACAGAGGAAGCAGGACCCTTTGGATATGCTCTTGCACCGGAATACCTGTTTTGCCAACATACTGAGGCTTGGTCACATGGGGTGAGGTCAACAGCTTTCTTTCTTCTATTTATAAGGGAACAATATAATTCATTTTCCAAACTAGGAAACATTAGAAAGTAAAAGGAGGCACTGATAATAATTATGTCCTGGCATCCTTCTGCAGATCCCTTATTTCCATTTCGATATTTTGACAGCCTTGTCCCCAGTTCTACAAGGGGGATGACGTTCTCTCCAAAAAAAGACCAATCTTTCTTGCTTTATCAGCTTCAAAAAAGGCTAAAGTAGAAGCTTGAATTTTGAGTCCCTGGGAGCCTGAAAATGATGAGTGAATTGTGTGAGAGCTCCCTACAGCGCCCCTGCTGGGTAATTGAGCACATAACAACCTTCTTTAGGCTACCACACTAGAGGAGTGGGACAAGATGGTATGACTTACAACAGCCATTCAGTTACTAATATTTATGATATAATATGTAATGCTCCATAAAGGTTACACTTTTACTACTCCGGGTAATAAAACAAGTAATCATTTTGTTTGACACATGTTAGTGCAGGAGTTTAACGGCTCTGAATAGATTGATATTATTTATTATGATTTAACCTTGATTGCATTCCACTAGGGGCTTCCCAAGAAAAAGCGATGAAAAAAAGGCAAAATGGTTGTCTGACGAGACCTTAGAAATAGCTGAGAAAGGAAGAGGAGCAAAAGTCAAAGGAGAAAAGGAAAGATATACACATTTGAATGCAGAGTGCCACAGAATAGCAAGGAGATATAAGAAAGGCTTCCTCAGTGATCAATGCAAAGAAACAGAGGAAAACAGTGGAATGGGAAAGACTAGAGATCTCTTCAAGAAAATTAGAGATACCAAGGGAACATTTCATGCAAAGATAAGCACAAAATAAAGAACAGAAATGGTATGGACGAACAGAAGCAGAAGATATTAAAAAGAGGTGGTACAAATACACAGAAAAACTATACAAAAAAGATCTTCATGACCCAGATAACCAAGATGGTGTGATCACTCACCTAGAGCCAGACATCCTGGAATGTGAAGTCAAGTGGGCCTTAGGAAGTGTCACTATGAATAAAGCTAGTGGAGGTGTTGGAATTCCACTTGAGCTATTTCAAATCCTAAAAAAATGATGCTGTTAAAGTGTTGCTCTCAATGTACCAGCAAATATGAAAATCTCGGCTGTGGCCATAGGGCTGGAAAAGGTTCATTTTCATTCCAATCCCAAAGAAAGGCAATGCCAAAGAATGTTCCAACTACCGCACAATTGCACTCATCTCACACACTAGCAAAGTAATGCTCAAAATTCTCCAAGCCAGACTTCAACAGTACGTGAACTGTGAACTTTCAGATGTTCAAACTGGATTTAGAAAAGGCAGAGGAACCAGAGATCAAATTGCCAACATCTGTTGGATTATTGAAAAAGCAAGACAATTCCAGAAAACATCTACTATTTGCTTTGTTGACTACACCAAAGCCTTTGACAGTGTGGATCACAACAAACTGTGGAAATACCAGATGGGAATACCAGGTAAGCCTGCCTCCTGAGAAATCTGTATGCAGGTCAAGAAGCAAGAGTTAGAACTGGACATGGAACAACAAACTGGTTCCAAATCAGGAAAGGAGTATGTCATGATTGTATATTGTCACTCTGCTTATTTAAATTATATGCAAAGCACATTATGTGAAATGCTGGTGGATGAAGCACAAGCTGGAATCAAGATTGCTGAGAGAAATATCAACAACTTCAGATATGCAGATGACACAATTATGGCAAAAAGCAAAGAAGAATTAAAGAGCTTCTTGATGAAAGTGCAAGAGGAGAGTGAAAAAGTTGGCATAAAACTCAGCAGTCAGAAAACTAAGATCATGGCGTCCAGTCCCATCACTTCATGGCAAATACATGGAGAAACAATGGAAGCAGTGACTGACTTTATTTTGGGGAGCTCCAAATCACTGCAGATGGTGATTGCAGCCATGAAATTAAAAGACTCTTGCTCTCTGGAAGAAAAGCTATGACCAACCTAGACAGCATATTAAAAAGAAGAGGCATTACTTTACCAACAAAGTCTGTGTAGAAAGCTTTTGTTTTTCCAATAGTCATGTATGGATGTGAGAGTTGGACTATAAAGACAGCTGAGTACTGAAGAATTGATGCTTTTGATCAATTGCCTTTGGTATTAGAGAAGAATCTTCAGAGTCTCAAGAGTCCCTTGGACTGCAAGGAGATCCAACCAATCCATCCTAAAGGAATTCAGTCCTGAATATTCATTGGAAGGACTGATGCTGAAGCTGAAACTCCAATACTTTGGCCACCTGATGTGAAGAACTGACTCACTGGAAAAGACCCTGATGCTGGGAAAGATTAAAGGCAGGAGGAGAAGGGGACGACAGAGGATGAGATGGTTGGATGGCATCATCAACTCAATGGACATGAGTTTTAGTAGGCTCGATGAGTTGGTGATGGACAGGGAGGCCTGGCGTGTTGCAGTCCATGGGGCTGCAAAGAGTCAGACACGACTGAGTGACTGAACTGAACTGAGGGACTTCGCAGGTAGTATTAGTGGCAAAGAAAGAATCTGCCTGGCAATGCAGGAAACATAAGTGACTTGAATTTGATCCCTGGGTCCGGAAGTTCCCCTGGAAGAGGGCATGGAGACCCACTCCAGTATTCTTGCCTGTCTATCCCATGGACAGAGGAGCCTGGAGGGCTACAGTCCATGGGGTCACAAGCAGTCAGACATGACTGAGGTGACTTAGCATGCATGTACATGCTCCACTAGTATTATTATTCAGTAAGACATTCTTTGTACTTTAAGAAAGATCTATTATGTTATTTAAACTCATAAACATGTATGTGAAAATCTGGGGGTGGGGAAAGGGTGGGAGAGATTTAGGGAGAAGCTTGCCTTATCTGGAGGTGGGGGGCTTCCCTGATAGTTCAGAGGATAAAGAATCTCTCTGCAATGTGAGAGACCCAGGTTTGATCCCTGGTTGGGGAAGATACCCTGGAGAAGGAAATAGCAATCCACTCCAGTATTCTTGCCTAAAGAATTCCATGGACAGACCATGGGGTTGCAAAGAGTTGGACATGACTGAGTGACTAATACTTTCACTTTCACACTTGCCTTATCTGGGGTTGGGTGGTGGGGGGAGCGGTAACGTTTCAGTAATTACCAACAACAAATTACCTTCCTCAATCAGAAAAGTGTGATGTGTTGAAGAACCTCCTCCAGCCTATGTTGAATGTTCTGCAAAGACAAATTATTTAAAATATACACTGATGAGTCAAGGAAGTTTTAAAATGTAAATGAAATGTTCACCCAACAGGTTATAAAGGCATTGCAAAGCACCAACTGGATGATGGTTTACCAAAAGTTTAGAAAAATGTCAATGACATGGAACAAAAGGGTAAGGAGATATACAAAATTAAAATTATGAATCACCCTTTCTATATAAGTCACTTTAGCTAATTAACATTATGTAATCTTCGGCGGGCTATACATTGGCTGCAATAACAAGACCATCTTCACCCAGAGTGTTGTTACCATTGTGATTTAGACATTCTCCTTGAGATCCGCTGGCCTCCACCACACTTCACAAACCCACACGTTCATCTCTCATCCAAATGTAACAGATCCAAGGCATGTCCCCCGACGAAGATACAAAGAATGTCCACCCTGAGCTCATCCCCTTCTGAGGACAGATTTCTTAGCCCCTCTGGAAAAAAGATAGGTTTATAATTGAAAAGATGTGATAGTATTATGGACAGGTCATTTCATACAGTAAATCTGATTTCAGATCTCTTTATTAACATAAGATGAAGGATAAAGCAACACAGAAAACAATAATGTAAAGTGTAAAATAAAACACTTGTCTTGCTAAGGATCATCCATTAAGATAAAATTTCAGTATTCTCCTGACTCTAATATAAAATTTCTAGTTTTTATTTTCTTTTACTTTTGAAATGTATGCATGACTCAATGCCCTTCAATCTGTCTTCTTCCATTTGTATTATCATTTTATGGAAAGAAAAGATGCCAAATATATGCAGAGGCCAAGTCCACCCAATTTGATATTCTAAAATACAAAGGAAAAATAACTCCTGATGATGTGCAGAAGAGAGGATTCCTGGTTCTGGGGCAGAAAGTCTTCAGCTGCTTCTCTACCACTTATTTCTCTGGGCCTGCTTAAAATATACAGTAAACACATATTTTTACAAAGGCACCACAAAGATTCAGAAATACATGGATAAGCTGAGCTGGAGAGATTTTATGCCTACCTCTCTCTTTTCCTATGTTGTGAGCTTCCTCAGTGTTGCATTTATTTATTTAATTTTATCCCCAGCACTTAACAAAATGTTTGTCACGTGAAAAGTTGGTGCTCAAAAATGTTTGAATGGATGAATATAAAATATGTAGAGATGAGAATTAATAAGAAAAAATGAGACAGGCAAAGGGAGCAGTCAGTTTGCCATCTTTTACAGATACACATTTTTGCTGGAAGTACGGTGAACAGGAAGGTCTGGGTTCCCTCTCTTTCTCCTTCTCCTATTTATCATCATAGAAAAATAAATCACATTTGCTACTCACTCTTGTTTTTGCCAATTGTCTGCTGCCTAAAGGTTCTGACTCCTGTTCCAAAAGAAAGTGCGTTCTCCTGGTTTTGCTCTTTTTGGTAGAAGGTCTGTGCTTCCTTCTCATGCTCAATCGCTTCAGTCATGTCTGACTCTTTGCAACCTTGTGGACTGTAGCCTGCCAAGCTCCTGTGTCCATGGAATTATCCAGGCAAGAATACTGGGGTGGGTCTCCATGCCCTCCTCCAGGGGATCTTCCCCACCCAGAGATCGAACCCGGGTCTCATGTGTCTTCTGCATCACAGGCGGATTCTTTACCACTGAGCAACCAGGGAATCACAATTACCTTGATCCCCATCTGAATGTGGCAGGTACTCATGTTGGAGACTCAGGAGAGATCATGAATACACACACACACACACACACACACACACACACACTCACACACACACACACATTGAATTACTGAATAAACCTAGTTTTGCTCAGGGTTCTCAGTGATCCATTTCCAGCTAAAATCTTCTTCCTATTTTTTTCCATATATTTGTTTAACAATGGGTCATGTATCTGGTTTTTATTCATCACTGGGGAACTTTATTGATGAGAATATCACCCTGAATTCTTTCAGTTAACCATCTTGGCAATCATTTCACTAAGAAAAGTCATGACATTTATTTAACTATATTTTTGCTCATATTTTATGATTTCTTAAAAAAACTTCACTGTAGGATAACTGGCATACAACAAACTGCACATATTTAAGGCGTATAGTTGGTTAAGGTTTGATGTAGATATTCACAGGTGAGGCAACCATACTCAAGAGAATTAGCATACCTAATTGCCACCCCAAATTGTCACCCCAAATTGCTGTTTGATCTCCAAGCCCAGTATCTTCAGGGTCTTGGATCATTTTTGAAAGAAGTGAGCTAAAAGAGCGGATCCATTTTTTAATGTTATTCTCCATGTCCTGTTCCATTCCTGGGGGATAAGTAAAACTCATGAGAGACATGTTGTTTTTACAGGTTGTTGTTGTTGTTGTCCAGTTACTAAGCAGTGTCCAACTCTTTGAGACCCAATGGACTGCAGCACACCAGGCTTCCCTGCCTTTCACAGTCTCCCAAAGTTGGTTCAAACCCACATCCATTGAGTCGGTGATGCCATCCAACCATCTCATCCTCTGTCGTCCCCTTCTCCTCCCGCCTTCAATCTTTCCCAGCATCAGAGTCTTTTCCAATGTGCTGGCTCTTCACATCAAGCAACCAAATTATTGTAACTTCTGCATCAGTCTTTCCAATGAATATTCAGAGCTGATTTCCTTTAGGACAGACTGGTTTAATTCTCCTTGAAGTCCAAGGGATTCTCAAAAGTTTTTTCCAGCACCACAATTCAAAAGTATCAATTCTTCAGCATTCAGCCTTCTTTATGGTCCAATTCTCATATCCATACATGACAACTGGAAAATAGCTTTGACTATATAGATCTTTTAATATGTTTAATAGGATTGAATTTTTTCAATTTCATGGCTGCATTCACCATCAGCAGTGACTTTGGAGCCCAAGAAAATAAAATCTGTTACTGCTTCCACTTTTTCCCCTTCTCTTTGCCATGAAGTGATGGGATCAGATGCCATGATCTTAGTTTAAGACTTCATTAGTTCTTTTTTACAGCACTGCTGAGGGTTGCATTTGTTTCTTCATGTGGCAGAGAGAGCTGGTTGTCTCCTAATATCCATGTTTCTGCTTTTGCTTAATAAAAGCTGCCCTGCATTGTAGCTGGGCGGGCACATATCTTCTCAATTGACAACCAGGTTTCCCAGTTTTCCTTGCAGTTGGGTGTGACCAGGTTCAGTCCCATGGGGGTGTACACAGGAGGAGTGCCCAACAGTGTCTTGAAGGAAGGCATGTATGGCTCCTTTAGCTTCCTTATTGGCCAGGTGCATTTCAGTCCCGGAGATGGAAGTTGGAAGCTGAAGCTGGGAAGACAAAAAAACAGAAGACACTATCTCAGTCTGGGACTTTTTTTAGCAAATTGTAATGTAGGAGAAAAATAACTTTCTGCCTTCTTTAAGATACCGTTACTTGGGGATTTCATTGTTGTTCTTGTTACCATATCCAAACATATTCTAATTAGAACCCTTCTATTTTATAAATAAGGAAAACTTGGACACAGAGTGGCTAAGTTAACAAAACTGCTTTGAACTATCTTATTATAATAATTATTTGTTTCCTGTAAAATTCAAGGATAAAGTCTACAATTTGAAATCATTCCAGTGAGGGTCACAGAATCTCAGACATCTATTTAGGAAAATGTTTCAGCAAGATTGGGAACTTGAAATGCTTGCATTGCTGTTTCTTTGCAGGCTTCAATATAAATCCATAAAGTCTGTTTCTAAGAATTGTCCTTTGGACAAATACTTGGCTAGATATACTAGCATCATTTATTATATACAGAACATTAATATTCTTCTTATTTCTCTAGGCCTGTGCTGTTTTGCCTTCATGAGAGTGAAGTTAGAAACTTTTGTAGATTGACAACGAGTTGATTTGATATCATCAAGGAAATGGCCCCGGAACGATGGTTCCTTAATGCTCTGCCAGGAAAGACTGAGTGTTAAATATGTCATCATTTTATACTTTTTATACCCAGAAAGTCTCATCTGACATTATCTCAGTGCCACAGCTGCACTGATTTTCCTTGCTACCCTCACACCCCTCAGCATTTGGAGCTCCTTTATTAGAACGGTAGATATTATGTAAGGAAGGTGGTTCTGAAAGACCGCAACATAACAGACGTTTACTGCTGCTGAATTGAAATATCAGGTTCAGCAGATGAACATGTTGCCTAGCAACTGATACTGCAGGCTCCAGCGACTGCTCATGCCCACTGAGATTGACAAGGGAGTCATCGCAGGCTGTCTGTACCTTCCTGTTTAGCAATCTGACAGTGAGACCAAAGCCCCTGAAGTAAAAGGGAGAGATTAAATATTCATATTTAAAGAAAGAAATATTTATGTATATATCATGTATATACAAAATGAACTGTCTATAATATAGTTAGAAACTTTTCTTAAGGAAACCCTATATTAATTGAGAGAGAGCGGGAATGAGAGAGAGAAAGCCTGGAGATGAAGGAAGTAGATTAGGATTTGAAAAAGATCAAGATGAAACAGGGACCTACCACGGCCTTTGGCTGTCCGTCTTACACTGAAGTGCAGTTTATTTTGGCTGTGAGCCTTATCTGATGCATGCATGACTAGGCATGTCCAGGAAAATTTATCTTTGACTAAAGCAACCATGAAATGACTTTTGAATATCTGAGCAGGTGGAGCTCCGTGTTCTTTGCGCTGCTTTATATGCAATCATAGCTATGATGTGTCTACCCCAATTGTCCAGCAGTATCAGCCATCTGACTTAGCAGTGCACATTTTCATCCAATGGGAATGAGATTTTATGTTTTCTTATCGTTCAAATAATTACTATGAAGGATTTCTTTTCTACACTGTTTCACAAAAGATATTTATTCTCTGAAGTTTGTAAAACATGTAAACATGAAGCACCATTTAAAGTGTATTTCTTTGAAATAAATATAGGGTTTATTGTGCATCACAATCCTTTTGTAAAACGTTCAAACAGAGAATTAAAACCTCTTTTGTTTTAGGGGAAAAGAAAAATTTACTTTAAGATGCTCCATATTTTGGAAGTAAATCATTGATTATAAATTCTGTCTTATATCAAACAAAATTAAATCCATGTTTTGTTTTCTTGAAGTTAATATTCTTAACCTCATGGATATAAGGCACATAACACAACTAGAAACCTTCTGGCCTAACTGGAATTTATCTTAGAATGTGTTTCTGATTCTTGAAAACATATCAATAAAGTACTGATAATAACAAAAATTTGATAACTTGTCTATTAATAGAGTACTAGTGACATAAATTATTGTATAACCATAAAATGGAGTACAAAGAATCTATTTGATATATACATATATATGTATAAGTGTATATATGTGTATTACATGTATGTATGTGTAAATATGGGCTTCCCTTGTGGCTCAGCGGGTAAAGAATCCACCTGCAATGCAGGAGACCTGGGTTCAATTCCTGGTTGGGAAGATCCCCTGGAGAAGGAAAAGGCTACCCACTCCAGTATTCTGGCTTGGAGAATTCCATGGACTATATAGTCCATGGGGTCGCAAAAAGTCAGACATAACTGAGCAACTTTCACTATTATTCACTATGTATATATATATATTAATATACATACACATACCTACAATCTAAAAATGTACATTTTTGCAGGAAATATATTCAAAATGCATTGTTAAGACAAAATTTGAAGAAGACAATATACAGAGAAACAAAATGCATAAAATGTTTATATGCCTTTACAGCAGTAACTTTTGGAGAAATTTTTAGGGTACACTGAAAGGTGAGTATGGGGCTATATTTTGCTGTTTACCATAAGCATTTATGCCTTTTTAAAAAGAATCACAAACATATATTCCTTTTATAATAAAATGTGCTAAAACATGCATTGCTTAGTACCAATACATTGTTTCATTTCTGCTTTGAGCAGACATGTGCAAACTGAAAACAATTTTTTCATATCATTTCAGCACAGCATCTTTACAATCATCTTGTCTTCAATAATCCTATTAGGGAAAAGATCATAGAGAGTGTCTCAAGGTCTTCCTTGGGTCTTATGTGTGTTTCTGGGGTCTTAAGTAAATTAACTCATGAACTTTCTGAATTACAGGCAATTATCTTTTAAAAAGTCTTGAGAAGAGTTAGGGGATTAGGAAGGAACACATGTAATACTGATCTCTTTCTTTGGAGCACCAAAGCCAGTAATATAATTACCTTCTATTGAGTCTGTTTCATTCCCCAGTAAAATAATGAACCAAGCAGCAATGAAGTGGCCCTGGAGCCTTGATGATCTCTTGTGCAAAGAGCGATTATTCAGGGATCTGCAGAGTCAATATTCTAATTGGGAGGAAACCCTGTGTCCACCCTGGACGGTGTCTCCCCACTGACTGCTCCTATGGAAACAAAGCTCACACATCTATTAGAGAAAAGCCATGGATGACTTCGGTGCTGGAATTTTGACTGCTTACAAGAATAGTCTGAGTTTTTGGTGGTTTCCTAACCCTGATCTAAAATGAGATGGTTCAAATACCATCAGTTTTGTTTGTTTGTTTGTTTGTTTTTTATTATTTTTTTTATTTTTTATTTTTTTATTCTTACATGTGTTCCCAAACGCATCTACAGTCTGGTTACCAAAGGTTTTCCAGAGGGAATGTTAAAGTACAGAAGCTCCTAAAGGTATGTGGTAGCCAGTCTGTGACAGGCTAAAGGAGAAAAGCGTGAGCTATTTATGAATTTGCACAAACTAACTCCAGTTCCTTTGTAATATCCAGGTTACCCCGTGGAAAATCTGAGTCACCCAATGTGAAATGAATGAATGAAGAATATAGCTTATCTATCCCATACTGTCCTCCAAATGGGGATTACTTCAAAGCAGGTTTTCTTGCATCTGGTGAGGTCTGTGTTAAGCCAGACGTTAAGGGGACAGTGGACTGTCCCCTCCCATATGCCATCAGCACTTCCTGACTACCTGTATTCATGCCATGCTTACTGTAGTAATTGACTTTTCCTCCCACACAGGTCCAGAAATGTTGCTTATAAACATCAAGTGCTGGCTCTGTCCTGGTCATCATTGCAATGTAAAAAACAACTCAAAACGTAGTGGTTTGAATCCATTACCATTGATGGTGGTCAGAGATTCTGTGGGTCAGGAACTTGAAAAGGGCACAGCAAGGGTGGCTTGTCCCTGCTCCTTGTCTGGGGCAGCAACTGGGGGAATGCAAGGGTTGGGGGGCACTGGCTTGTTTTGAGGCTCTTTCACTCACATGTCTGTGCTGGGGGTCAAAGACCCACACCAGGCCCGGTGTGCCCACTATGTGACCTCTCCAAGTGGCTTGTTTCCTCAAGGCATGGGGGCCGCAGGGCAGTCCAGCTCATGTGGCCATTCGAGATTCTAAACACAGGCCTCCAAGCACATACCTGAAACTCACAGTCCCTTTATGGCCCTGCCCTAAGTGTCACATGGTGTCACCCCTACTGAGCACTGTTGGCCGAGGCAGCCACCAGCCTGCACAGATTCCCAGGCTAGAGATGCAGACTCTGCCTCTGGGTTGGAGGAATAGCATGGGGTTTTGAGATTGTGTTTTAAATTACCACATTCTCATTTACAGAAACATAGTGACATGTTTTGTTGGCCATGGAAAGTTTCTGAACACAAACAAAAATCATCCACAACCAGACCTCTGAAGGCATAATTATGGAGCATCTACTCTTTGCCAGCCCTCTGTGAAAAGCCTGCTATGTAACACCTCTACTTAACTGTAGCATTTTCAAATTGGACTCTGGAAAACAAACCTTAGAATGGGTAGGCTAGATTGGAATTTAGGGAGCCATTTTGTGTAACCTTCCATGTAATACAGAAACCCTGTCTGCACGGCCCTCCCTGTCCTCAGTTAAATTTCCCTTGAATCTCCCTGCCACAGGGAGCGCATGCGTTTACTAGGAGAACTGCTCCACCACTATAAATACTGTGACTGTTTTCATTACAATGAAATGCATCTTCATTTTCATCTTTGGTCCTGATTTCGCCTGTTACAGCAATACCAATAAATATACTCCTCTCCTGTGTGATTGGTTCTTCTTAAACAGCTGAGAAAACTGATACATTTGCAGTGAGTTTTCTTTTCTCGAAGCTAACTACCTTCAGAGCTTCAAGCTTCAGTCAAATATCTGAATTTCAGGACATGTATGTTCTGAATCAACTTCCTCTGAGTGCTTTCTGCTTTGTCCATGTTCTTTCTAAAATGCAGTTCCAATACTAAACAGCATCCACATTTGAGCTGATCAGTGAAAATCAGCTACAGCTGAAAATCACCTCCTGTGATCTGGACAGGATATTTCTATGAATACAACCCAATATTGCATTTGCTATTTAAATTAGCCACATCCTACAACTGGCTTAGCATTACTCATGCCAGACAGCTCTGCCCAGTAATTGTGCAGACCCCAAGTCAGAAGCTTGATTTGACATCCTAGGTTCATTTTTTTCTACCTATATGACCTTAGACTAAACACTCTGCACCTCAGCCTCCTCATCTGTAAAATTAAGATGGTAGTAGTACGGCTGTGACACTGTATATAAAGTATTTAGTGCTGTACTTGGAACAAAATCTATAATCTGTAGATACTAGCAATTCAACCAAATCCAATTTACATAAATTGCTATCAAGCCAGCCCCCAGTCCTCCCAGAACACCTGCCTTGTGCAAGGTTTTGAATATGAAGTGACCAGGTGGATCAGTGGTAAAGAATCTGCCTGCCAATGCAGGAGACACGAGAGGCGTGGGTTCAATCCCTGGGTTGAGAAGATCCTCTGGAGTAGGAAGTGGCAACCTGCTCCAGTATTCTTGCCTGGAAAAGTCCATGGACAGAGGAGCCTGACACGCTTAGTCCATGGGGTTGCAAAGAGTCAGACAGAGCTGAGCATGCACGGACATACCTTCAAATTATCCCTGTATATTCCATTATGTTAGCTTGGAAATCAAACCAACTGGCATATATTTTATTCTTGTTCTGTGTTCTGTTTTCTTAGGCATTTTCCCTCTTTTGTATCATCTGCTGACTTCTTTGCTGTGTCTTCTCTGTCTTTGTCAAAGCCACTGATAAAATATTAAATGTGCCAGGACATTAGGTCAAAGAACCAAGCCACTGCAAACCCTTCCCTCTTTCTCCCGCCCCCTCATCCCCAAAACCCTCCTCATGCTGTGAATGACCCTCCTGGAATGTCCTGTCCAACCACCAATACCGGCACCCAACAACCTCAACTGTATTATTCCTTCCAAGTCTGCATCCCTGAGGCTCTGAACAGTGCTGGTCCATTGCAGGCACTCAGAAAAGAACCAAGCCATCACTGCAATGGAAGTAGAGTTCCCTACTCAAGTCAATACTCTGTAATGACCTATATGGGAATAAAATCTAAAAAAGAGTGCATGTGTGTATATGTATAATGGATTCACTTTGCTGTACACCTGAAATTAACACAATATTATAAGTCAACTAGACTCCAGTAGAAATTAGATTTTTTAAAGTGCTGTGGACACGTGAACAAGACATCTATGAATACAGCCTTCAGGAGTCAGGGAGGACTTCTTGGTGGTGGTGATGTTAGAGCTGGGCCAGGGAATCAGGAGAGTCGTTCCTGATGCTGGTGCTGTTTATAGACAAGAGTACAGTAACTCCAAACCCACAGGGACAGTCCTGTGCTGCGGCTCTGAGGATAAACGCTTGCTACTTATATTCAGAAAACAGCCCTAGGTGATAAGAGTCGATGGAGTGTGTGTGTGTGTGTGTGTGTGTGTGTGTGTGTGTGTGTGTGTGTGTGTGTGAAAGGAGGGAGGGAGAGAAGCAGGGAGGGAAGCAGAGGGTAGGAGATGAGCCTGGAAAAGCAGAACTCGATTCTTCAGGGCTTTACTTCAGTTCAGTTCAGTCGCTCAGTCAAGTCTGACTCTTTGCGACCCCATGGACTGCAGCACGCCAGGCCTCCCTGTCCATGACCAATTCCCGGAGTCTACTCAAGCTCATGTCCACTGAGTCGGTGATGCCATCCAGCCATCTCTTCTCTGCTGTCCCCTTCTCCTCCGGCCTTAGAGCTTTGCTGAAGAGCTGGGCTCCCTCCAGTGGGCAGAGTGGCACCGCGGAAGGTTTTCTAAAGCATGGCTGCGGAATAATCAGGCATTTGGTTTAGAAAAGCAACTGGAATGGGTAGAGGACCGAACCGGGGCGGTGCCAAAGGGAGAGATGATGGAGCTCACTGATGCAAGAGGGTTTTGCAGGTGGAATCCACAGGGCCTGGTGGCCCACGGAAGCGGGGTGGGGAGCGCAGGCAGAAAGTGGTGCGTACCCCGCGGGCCTCAGCGAGGATAGGTGGCACGGGTGAAGGTGAGGGGCCACTGACCAAGGCAGCGGCCGGGGCTGGGAAAGACAGGGCCTTCAGTCCTGTTGCCTTGGGAGTCTGCGTCAGCAAAGGCAGACAGACAGCAGTCAGGCGTTCAGGACAGAGAGGAGGTGACTACCCATGGGCTCAGAGGGCCCAGCGTGGACCCGAGGAGCCTAGAAAATCAGTGCCTGGACGTCTCCCCCCATTACCTGCCCTGCTCAGTCCGGGCAGCAGACTCTTATGTGTTTATACAGATGTGGGCGCCAACCTACAGGGTGTCTTTCTTTAGGATGTTAAGAGACTAGAAGGAGGAGTTGAAAATAGCAGCCCCCACACTAGGAAAGGGGAACTAAACACGAAGAAGTTCAACCCAGTGGTGGGAAATCGCTAACTCAGCTACATCCAAGACTAGATGGTTTTTTTTTGTTATGAAGCTGGTGAAAGTCTTCAGTCAAATGGGGCAAAGGTAATTATTTCTTTTCCTCCGGGTTCTACTGATCCTAGTCTATATTCCCTGCCGTTTTTGTCCCACACCAGAAAGTGCTCGACGCCAGCACTGAGCAATTGGTCTGTAATTGCTCAGATTCCAATCAGAACAGAGCCAGTATTGCATTCAGAGGTTCTTTATGTCAAATGCCTTATGCTAGAGACATGCTTTCAGCTGCTACTCACTCCTGGCTTTGCTTTCCCGCATGACTGGTCTCTCCTCACCCCTCTGTCTTGACTACTTCCTCTTTATTTTGCCCTTGGGAGCTTGGTATTCATTCCCTAGGGGACTAACAAGGAGTTGAGGAATACTGAATAGAGAATAAAGTATTCCTCCTCCCTTTTCCCAGAAACAGATGAATTCCCAATTGTAATCAAATTGTGTTACCCCCACTGGCCTGACATTTGCAGGTTATAATGCTCCCTGCATGATTTATTAAAATGTTTTACCCTCTCCTGTCCTTGTGGGGTTTCACCATCTTCTTTGCTACCCTCGAGTTATAGCTAAAGGCAGAAGTGTGCATGGACATCCTGCTGAGCAGACTGTAGAGGTGTGAGGGGCCCTGGTAAACAACCACACATACCTAAAGAGGAGTGTACAGCTTTCTACTCTGGTTCTTGAGAATCGTCAGTTCCACTTCTTTTCCTCTGAAATTATCATAAGCCATTCACTTAATAACCTGTTCCAGAATTCTGTGGAGACAGATACTAAGCACACTAATGTATGGTTTTTGGAACTCCTGGAATTCCTGCCCATCTTGCCAGACACATCCCTCAATGAATACACTCAGAAGCACTGAGTTCAGCGTTTCTCTGCACCATCCATCTGTTCCCCGAGGCTTGTGTCCATGCAGAGGGTTGGTGCTCTATCACCATATTCTTGCCTCTCCTGAAAATGAAAAGTAAAAGTGAAACTCACTCAGTCCTCTTTGTGACCCCATGGACTATACAGTCCATGGAATTCTCCAGGCCAGAATACTGGAGTGAGTAGCCTTTCCCATATCCAGGGGATCTTCCCAACCCAGGTCTCCCACATTGCAGGTGGATTCTTTACCAGCTGAACCACAAGGGAAGCCAGAGAATACTAGAGTGGATAGCCTATCCCTTCTCCAGCAGATCTTCCCGACTCAGGAACCAAAGTGGGGTCTCCCGCATTGCAGGCAGATTCTTTACCAACTGAGCTATCAGGGAAGCCCTCTTGGCTCTCTTATGAAATCTATATCCTGAAACTTCATATTAATCTTAGAAGTTATCTTTTAACTCTATGCTATGAAACAGAAAATGTTGGGGAGAAATGAGATGATCTTAAACTCTATAAAAAAAATATAATGCAAAAGTTACATGTAATGGTCTGTATAGTCAAGGTTATGGTCTTCCTAGTGGTCACATGCTGTTGTGAAAGCTTAAACAAAGAAGACTGCAGAATGCCGGAGAACTGATGCCTTCAAAATGTGGTGCTGGAAAAGACTTCTGAAAGTCCCCTGGACAGCAAGGAGATCAAACCAGTCAATCTTAAGGGAAATCAACCCTGAATACATGTTAGAAGGACTGGTGATGAAGCTCCAGTATTTTGGCCATCTGATGTGAACAGATGACTCATTGGAAAAGTCCCTGATGCTGGGAAAGACTGAGGGCAGAACGAGAAGAGGGCATCAGAGGATGAGATGGCTGGATGACATCACTGATGCAATGGACATGAACTTGTACAAACTTCAGGAGGTGGTGAGGGACAGAGAAGCCTGGTGTGCTGCAGTCCATGGGGTCGTGAAGAGTTGGGCACGACTGAGCAACTGAACAACAACCACAACAGTGGGAAAGTTATTTGATCTACTTATGTTAAATTTAATACTCTAACATTGTTATATTTTAGAGCATAGAGTTCTTCTCTAAATCTGTTTTACTTAATGTTCTTTTAGAACATTATTATGTCAAACTATCAAGTTCTATCTCCTCTCCTCACCCTTAAAGTCTCACCTGGATGTTACCTCTGCTGTAATTTTTTCTCGGGATCTTCTTAAGACAATTACTAGCAGGTGTAAATGCATACACTCAAAAGCCCATCAAAACAATGCTTAAACTACCTGGACCATTCTCTTCCTTACAAGTCAGAGAAGTCCAGTAGCAGCAACAATTCTTATGGGTGTTCAAGTTGTCAGGGACCCAGGTGCCTCCTCTCCAGCTGCTCCTTTCACTCTTAGGATTTGGTTTCACAGCCCCTGATGCAGCTTCACACTTGTATTACAATCAGCAGAAAGGAGCCCTGGGCAACCTATCCTTTTCATGGGGCTTTCTAGGAGCCCCAGGTAATATAGTAACTTCTCCTCACATCACACGACCACGCAAGCTGTGAAGAGGTTTGGGACATATAACCCTTTGACCAGATAATACTGTAACCAATTAAAAATCGAGATTTTATTTAAGAAAGAAAAGGAAAGGGAGTTCCCGGCAGGCAACCCGCTGTCTTTGCCATATTGTTGTTCCTAAAGTCGCCTTATACTTGTCAAGTGAAGTAAAGTGAAACTCACTCAGTCATGTCCGACTCTTTGCAACCCGATGGACTACAGAGTATGTGGAATTCTCCAGGCCAGAATACTGGAGTGGGTAGCCATTCCCTTCTCCAGGGGATCTTCCCAACCCAGGAATTGCACCCAGGTCTCCTGCATTGCAGGCGGATTCTTTATCAGCTGAGCTATGGAGGAAATCCTAAATAAACAAAATTTCTGTGAAGTGAAAGTCGTTCAGTTGTGTCTGGACACTTTGGGACCCCACGGACCATAGAGTCCATGGAATTCTCCAGGCTTGCATTGCAGGCAGATTCTTTACCATGTGAGCCACCAGGGAAGTCCCTCTTGAGTGTAATTTTTTTTTTTTTTTGGTAGTCTTATTCTCCTTTCCATAAGACGTGCAGCTTCATGGGTACATCTTAGCTCATCATTGGATGTGTCACTCTCAGCTCTTCTTACAGCCCCTCACAGGAGTCAAGGATGTTGGGGGTGAGTGAGAGTCCCTTGATCTTTATATTAAGATTCTCATGATGGACTGTATGTGATGGGTAAGCTCCTGTTTGGATTTGGTAAACACTGGAGAGCAAGTCATTAGAGAAGAGCAACTTTAACTGTCACCTAGGGGTTCTCCTGTGTTTCTCCAGGAGAAACTCCAGACCTTCCATATGTAGAAACACAGAAACGTGGAAACCTATGCTGGTGTCTCTTCCATCATAGGAAGTTGCCATGTGGGATGCACATACCACATCTGACTGTTTCCTCGCCCCGCTTTAGCTGTTCTGTCTCTGACACTCAGTGTTTCTCCCTCTCTTTCCTCACTGTGTTAGAGGTCGCAGTTCCTGAGTTCTCATGTCCCTCAACTCTGGGGCTGAGGGACACAGGTTCAGGACCTCCATGGCTGAATGTTCACACAGTGTCCCTGCAGTGCAAGCCTTTCCTCTGCATTGCAGACTGAGGACCCCTCTTCTGTTGACTGTCCCCAAAGACATAAAATCAACTAAGCTGCCAATTAAACTCTCCAGACCCTCATTCATCACTCTACTTTACGACCTTCTTCAGGTGTCATCTATCCGGTGACTGCCACCACCATCCATGTGGCTGCAGAACCTAGACGTAAGGAAGCCTCTCTGCACCTTCTTTTTCCTCCCAACCCTAAGTTCTGTTGATCTTACTCCCTTAAGTCCAATCACTCTTCTCTGTCTTTTCAGCCACGTGACAGTCACCTTTCACATACTCTGCCACTTCCTGATGTGTTTTTCACGTCTACCCCTACCTAGCTTGTCTCTATGTCATACCCAGAGTAATGCCTTCAAAAGACAAATCAGAAGACAATCACTCTCATGTTTAAAATACTCCAAAGCTTTCCCCCTTTTGTCTTGGGTTTAAAGACACAGTTCCACAGCATCACTTACCACACTCCATTTAGTGGAGGCTCAAATGCATCCTGAATGCTCACATATTCTTCAGCACACATCCCCCTCTGGATATTTCATTCTGGTTTACCCTTGACCACAGAAACTTTGCACACACTGCTTTCTCTGTCCTCAGCCTCCACCCAAGTCACAGGAACCAGCTCTTCAGCATCACATCACTGCTCCATCATCACTACAGACATGCTCTTGGAGTCTGCAACAAGGTCAAATCCTGCTTTTCTTTGCTCTCAGGGCACTGATACTAGCCTTTCCCTTTTTCATGAAGCTTGTTTTAGGAATTCTTTTTTAACAGCAGTCTCCAACATGAGACTGCAAGCTCCCCAAGGTCTGGGACCATATTTGTTTTCTCCATTGTGTCATCAGTCCTTAGAACAGCTCCCAGCTCATAGGGGACATTCGATACCTGCTTGTTGGATGCATGGACTGCTCTAGTAATAACGAGAGCACATAATGACAAGAACACACTCTGTAAGACCTATGCTGCTTTTTGATGACATGCAGGAGTTTAAGGCAATCTCCAAGCCAGTGGGCAGCATCGGGAGTGGAGGTTTAGGAGGCTCGGTGTCTATCTGTGGTTCATACTTATCCACAGGAGTCTGATGGTAAACACAGCTGACTCTAAGCCAAATTGAGATGATTTTGGTCTCTTTCTGTGCCCCCTTTCTGCCTCTCTTTCTGTCCCTTTTGCTTCCTGTTTTCAGATTTCTTGCTTTCTGTTAAAACTGGAATGTACCTGACACCAGACACTTTACTTATCTTCATCACCAGTCTCTGCTTTCTGTGCCATTTTTGCCCATTGGTATTGATCCTGTACCTTCTCAATTTCAGGCCCTGTTTTCAGGATCTGTCTTCTATTAAAAGAAGTATGGTTCTGAGTCGGGTCATGCAATCCTTCCTTGCCCTCCCCTTTCCTAAGTTTTGTTCTAGATGGGAGCCAGGCCCTTCATGGGCCAGAGCTACTGGACACTCATCACAGGGGTGTGTGAATGATGAGAAGTGAAAGTGATAGTTGCTGCATCGTGTCCAGCTTTTTGTGACCCCATGGACTGTAGCCCACCAGGCTATTCTCTGCCCATGGGATTCTCCAGGCAAGAACACTGGGTGATGAAAAGGATGGGTCCCCTATTACAGACTCCCCCAGGACTCTGCCTATCGAAGCAACTGAGTATGCTTGGTGCAGGATTTTCCCTACAAGAACATTTGGCCAAGTGGGAGCATGAAATACAGTGCATGCCCTGTATGAGTGGGAGCCCTCACCCAGGAAGGGGGTGTCACTGTGAGAGCCACAGGCCATGCTGTGGCCTCTGCTCTGATCCCAGGGGAAGCTCCCAGCCAGGCTCCCTCCATCCGCAACCTTTGGGCTGCTCCAGCCCAGTCCTCTCTGCCTTTCTCCACCCTCCCAGGTTCCTCTCTTCAGCTCCTCTCCTGTCCTTTCTCATTCTTGTACCCACAGCTCCCACATCCATGTTATATGTTTTTTCCCACTTATGGTGCAATTTTATTTTCTATTTCTTCCTATAAATTTGCCTCTTAGCTTTTATTAAACTCATGTACACATTTCTCCAAAGAAGACATACAGATGGCCAACAGGCACATGAAAAATGCTTCTTATTGCTAATTATTAGAGAAATGCAAATCAAAACAGCAATGAGATATCATCTCACACTGGTCAGTATGGCCAACATCAAAACAGCTACAAACAATAAATTTTGGAGAAGGTGTGGAGAGAAGGAAACCTTCCTACACTGTTGGTGGGAATGTAAATTGGGGTATCCACCATGGAGAACAGCACAGACGTTCCTTGAAGAGCTACAAACAGAATTACCATATGATTCAGCAATCCCCCTCCCAGACATGTCCAGAAAAAACTATAATGCAAAAAAATACATGTACTCCATGCTCATAGCAGAATTATTTACAGTAGGCAAGACATGGAAACAACCTAAGTGTCCATTGGTTGATGGATAAAGAAGATGTGGTGTATATATATGTGTGTATATGTGTGTGTGTGTGTGTGTGTGTGTGTGTGTGTGTGTGTGTATACAATGAATGCTGTATACCGTGGAATACAATGGACTACAAAATGAAGCTTCGGCTTTATATATTTTATAGATATATAATATATACATATATATGCACAGCAGAATACTACTAAGCCATAAAAGGAATGGAAAAACATCATCTGCAGCAGCATGGATAGATCTAGAGATTATTATACTAAGTGAAGTAAACCAGACAGAGAAAGACATATATGATATCACTTATATGTGGAATCTAAAACATGATACATGGATGGATGTATCAGATGTAACAGAAGAATGGATAAAGATGATGTGGTTGCTTGTTGTTAAGTTGCTTCAGTCGTGTCTGACTCTGTGCGACCCCATAGACGGCAGCCCACCAGGCTCCCCCATCCCTGGGATTCTCCAAGCAAGAACACTGGAGTGGGTTACCATTTCCTTCTCCAATGCATGAAAGTAAAAAGTGAAAGTGAAGTCACTTAGCCGTGTCCGACTCTTAGCGACCCCATGGACTGCAGCCTACCAGGCTCCTCTGTGGTGCATACATACAATTATTCAGCCATAAAAAGGAATGGAATTGGGTCATACGTAGTAATGTGGGTCTGTCATACAGAGTGAAGTCAGTCAAAAAGAGAACAACAAATATCATATGTTAACATGTATGTATAGAATCTAGAAAACTGGTGCTGTTTGCAGGGCAGGAATAGAGACACAGATGTGGAGAATGGACTTGGGGACACAGTGGAGGAAGGAGAGGGGCTGAATCGAGGGAGTAGCATTGACGTGTATACACTGCCACACGCAAGATAGCTAGTAAGAGGCTGCTCTGTGGCACAGGGAGCTTAGCTCAGTGCTCTGTGATGACCTAGAGCGAGACCCGAGAGGGAGGGGATGTACGTATACTTACAGCCAATTCACACTGTGGTACAGCAGAAACTAGCACAACACTGTAAAACAATGATTCTGCAATTAAAAAACTTTAAAAAATTAAAAATGATACAAACAACTTATTTATAAAGAGAAATAGATTCACAGACATAGAAAATAAACTGATGGCTACCAAAAGGAAAGGAAGTTACCAAGAGGAAAGAAAATAAACTGATGGTTACCAAGAGGAAAGGCTAAATTAGGAGTTTAGGATTAACAGAAACACACTACTGTATATTAGATAAACAACAAGGACCTGCTGTGACACATAGACTCAGTATCTTGTAATCGATAATGGAAAGCAATCTAATATATATACAAATCATTTTGATGCATATCTGAAACTAGTGCATTAGAAATCAGCTATGTTTCAATAAGTAGTTTTTTAAAAGTCATACCTACACACACTGAAATGCCAAATGGTTTTGTAATCTTCTTGTGAGAAACTGTAGACGCTTCCCTGTATACCTCACTCTTCTGCTCATTCAAGCACGTATGCGTGAGCACTTTCTGCAAGCCACATAGCACCCCAGGTGCTCTGGATACATTGGTCGTAGAGGTCAGTCATTCAGCTGTGTCTGACTCTTTGCAACCCTATGGGCTATAGCCCACCAGGCTCCTCTGTCCATCAAATTTCCCAGGAGAGAGGAGATTGTCATTTCCTTCTTCAGGGGATCTTCCCGATGCAGAGGTTGAACTTTCTCCAGATATATTAGTATGTAAGAGTTGAAACCCCCTGCCAGCATGGGACTTCTATTCTTTCAGATTGGGAAGGCACAGATGAAAAACAATACCAGTGACAAGCAAGTATATTATATAGGATGTGCCGTGGTGGGCAGATCTGTGGGGGAGAAAACAGAGAAAGCGGAGGGGACTCTGAGTGTGGGAGCGAGGTGAGGCTAGAACTCCTAGATGAGCCTCACTGAGGAAGAGTTGAGGGGGTGAGAGGATCACTTCAGCTCAGTTGCTCAGTCGTGTCCGACTCTGCGACCCCATGGACCGCAGCACACCAAGCCTCCCTGTCCATCACCAATTCCCGGAGTTTACTCAAACTCATGCCCATCCAGTCGGTGATGCCATCCAACCATCTCATCCTCTGCCATCCCCTTCTCCTCCTGCCTGCAATCTTTCCCAGCATCAGGGGCTTTCTCAATGAGTGAGTTCTTCACATCAGGTGGCCAAAGTGAGAGGTTAGCCTGCAGGTAGATATACGAGCGAAGTACGGCCCATGCAGACCAGACAAGGCACCAAAACAAATCAGGCAGCAGAGATGGTGCAAACAAGGGAAACTAGGAAGCCAGTGCAGCTGGAACCGAACCAGCAGAAGGCAGAGGAAGGGATGAGAACAGACATGCGATGGAGGCGAAACCTCGGAGAGCAGTCCAAGTCGGAACAGCAACTTACAACTCTTGGAGCGGTTTCCTTTGTTACTGAGGAGGTACTGTAAAATAATAATCTGGTTAATTTTGATTTTTAGGTTTTAAATGATTATTTCTTTACCCTCCATTTTAGATGCCAGAGTTTAACTCTTTCAGGGGCTTCCCCGGTGACTCAGATGGTAAAGAATCTGCCTGCAATGTAGGAAACCTGGGTTCAATCCTTGGGTCAGGAAGATCCCCTAGAGAAGGGAATGGCAACCCACTCCAGTACTCTTGCCTGGAAAATCCCATGGATGGAGGAGCCTGGCAGGCTACAGTCCATGTGGTCACAGAGTCAGACAGGACTAATACTTTCACTTTTTTTAACTCACCTACCCACACCCACCACCAACATACATTTCACCCCTTCCCCTTTCCCAATATAGTTATGTTATAATTTATTTAAATCCATATCAATGACTTCATTATGAAAACCATGTAGGTGCTCTTCACAGTTGAGCTATGTGGTACATTTTATCATTTGATTTCTGTGGAGGGTTTGCTACCTCAGTGGTTTCTCTTTGCATGGTTCCTGTACCCTGAGGGTCCCCAAGATCTTTTCAGGATGTCCAAGAGACAAAACTGCTCTAACACCAAGATGTTATTTGCCTTTCCCACTGGGTTGATATTTGTATATTGATGCTGTAAATGCAACAGCGATGAAACTTCTAGTGATTTTTAGCTTAATTCTGTTTTTCTAACCTGCAAGGCATTCTTAATAGAAAAACAAAAGAAAAATGAGTGCACAAAAAAGCAAAAAGTGCACAAAGCCAGTTTCACGTGAGAATGGCATTCATGAATCTGTAAAAATTAACTGTGTCGAATCTTGACCCTGAGCACATGTTCTTTTAGTGTTGTGTAAGATAGAATCCTGAAGTACTAACCTGTAACTCACTTGGAACTGAGATATAAACTGAATGATCTACTTGATTTGGAAAGTAACATATTTACTTGAAAGAATGAATTACAAATAGCTACCCTTGGGCATTTGGGAGACATTTTCTTGAAACTGAACAAAATGAGCCTGCCACTTCAAGGAAACCGACTGACAGGATTTGTTGCCAATGGTAAAATTTTAGTGTTCAAGTGAAAACTAGAATTTTGAAAAACTCAAGTCTGCCACCACAAACTTTATAGCTTCCCCAAACTTAAAGACTGGCGGTGATATGAATAAATGTGATTTTTTGACAGTATATAAATGAAGTATTTTAACATTAGGAAGAACTTCATAACTTGTCCAATATTTTCTAAATGATCGGAGTACCATATTACAAAACCATTCAGTGTGCAAGATACATTCAAAGTACAAGATAGACCAATGCATTTAATGTAAGAGAATATGAAAGATTTATAGCTATGATTTTAGATTTCACATTAAACTAACTTTTAAGATACTCTTGCTGCTGAGTTTTGGTATAGTATCAAAGGAGAATATCCAGAATAATCAGAAAAGACTCCTTCCTTTTCCAATCACATACCTTTGTGGCCTTGATGTTTTTCATCTACTTCAACCAAAGCCATGTGTCAGAACACACTGAATGGGTGCACTGAAGGAATACAGAACAGATCTTAGAATCCAGCAGTCTTCTCTTCATCCAGGCATTCAAGATATCTGCAAAATATCTAAACTACTGCTATTCTTCTCATTAAGTTTTATTCAGTTTTGGAAAATAGATTATTTCTAAAATATGTGACTTATGCTAACAGGTTATGGATTTATTATTATTTTTTTAATTTTACTTTTTGCCACACAATATGCAGGGATCAAACCTGTACCCTCTACATTAGAAGCACAGAGTTTTAACCATTGGGCCAATAATAAAATATTATTGTTACTTTTAAATAAATACAATTTGAAGTGATCACATTAGATTTCTAATTTGCATAGTTCAGATAATTTAATAAAGAAACTATTTGGGGGATGGTCAAGAATTTTAAAGAGGCCCTGAGAACAAGAAGAATTGGGGAGCCAGTGTGTGTGAAGGACCCAGGACTGGGTGTCCACTCTTCACAGCCCTGCAACCTGTCCTAGTGTCCTGAGAATTTGACATGTCAGCTCTCCTCTGATGACACACTAAGGAACAGGTACTTTGAGATCGTTTAAGTATAAGAGGAATTGTTTTAATTCTAAGAAACCTGAAAATGATTTCTGTACATGGCAGAATCATGATACAAGCCTCATCACTCTGGCAGCCACAGCTCCGGGGTTTGTATGGTTCCAGGTGGGTGAAACTTTTTTTAACCTTTAAATTTTCTTAAACATCTCTCTTTCTGTAGTAGGTGATACTTCAGAAACAGTTTGCTGGTCAGTGTCTTTTCCTTCTTATTTTACTTGAAATACTTGGGCAATGATCAGGGGGAGAGTGAGGCCCTTGCTATGGCAAATTTTTGTTCTACAGTAAATTGTGCAATCAGTGTTTGGGGATTTTAATGAAAACTTTTTTTTTCCTTTTGGAAAGTGAAGAATTCAGTTGGAGGTTACGCTGATCATCAAATGGTGATGAAACCACCTCTGTGAAACTAACTTTAATCATTTGATTGGAAGCAATTTGCCAATAGAAAGATCTGTGAAAAGTTTTTTCAAACCTGTTTTAAAAAGTCTTTTAGAAAAATCTGTAGTTTGATAACATTTTTAAGGGCAGCACTAGCTCTCATTGTTGGACAGTAAGTGGCTGAAGGGAATTCTCTGCATTCCTTGAGCAGATCAAGGTCCAAGAAGCCTGCTCGTGGATGGAATTTCAAATCAACACTGACAGATTTTTTTTTTCTTTCTATACAATGTTCTGTTTCTAAGAGATAAGAAATCCTTGCGTTTGTTTTTAGAAATAATAGATCAAGCTCAGAGGTCAACAAAACATGATTGCTGTGCTATCTGCAAATATTCCATTATGTCCGGAGAGTCTGGAGTTCTAGAATGTTCCTGGACATGGTGTGGTGGACAAGGTGAGACTCCGGTTTAGGGAGAAGTTGATGATGGCTGCCTTTGAGCCTCAGAGCTTGGCAAGACAGGTTATGCAGGGCTCAACTCATCAGGAACAGACTAGGTAGAAAGCAATTACTTAAGTGAACACCATCACTTTGTGTTAGAAGAATTGATTTGAGAAGCCAGATTCAACTTGTAATCAAATGGAGAACAAGCCTTTTAGAGATAAGGCAGAGGAAATAAACAAGCACACCTCACAGGGTCTGTGCTCTCTGTCACCAAGCAGTACTGGTGAGTCGTGGCATTCTGTCACTTCCAATCCTTCCCAGCTGATGTCCCCAAGCACCCTTTCAGCTTGCTGATCACATCAGGAAATGAGTTGGATACCTAATAATCTGCTTTTTAATAACTTAGTTCCTAAATGCATTTGTTATCCTCGTCAGAAAAGAAAAAGATTTCTTTATTCTCAGGAAAAGGAGTAAATCATTGCTGCTAGTGGGTATCTGCACAGTCTTATCTTGTATTTCAACAGTCTTTTACTCTCTCCAAAGAAACACAACATTTTCACATCACTTTTCCAGTAAGATTATGTAACCAGATTATGTTATGAAAACAGCAATGGGCTCAGTGTTGTTTCCTGTAATGTGGTAGTGTGTGATGATGCTCTTAAAGTGTTTGCAGTCCAGTGTGGGGGCATTTATAGTTTCACTTTCATTAAAAACAAAAATTCAGTAAAGGAAAAAAAGTCTATAAACTTCCAAGGGTCTTATCAAATAGTAAACTGAGGCATGTAGTATGAACTTCTCTCCCAAGGCAAAAACAAGGGGTAGTTTTACATTACTTATAAGCTATGGGCTGGTAATGAGATGGCATAGTCCATGAAGAAAATTTATATTCCAGAAACTTCTGCCATGGAATAAAAAATCACATGGCCTCTTTAATGACATACATTTCCTCAATATGTATTTTGATAATATGATTCATCAGAGTATTTATTTTCTTGGATTCCAAAACCCCTGTCAACAGTGCCTGCAGCCATGAAATTAAAAGACTCTTTCTTCTTCCTTGGAAGAAAAACTATGACAAATCTAGACAGCATATGAAAATAGTAGAGATAACACTTTGCTCAGAATGATCCATATATGACTAGAATGGGCCGATTTAATTCAGATGACCATTATATCTACTCCTGTGGGCAAGAATCTCATAGAAGAAATAGAGTAGCCATCATAGTCAAAAAAAGAGTCAGAAATGCAATACTTGGGTGCAACATCAAATACAACAGAATGATCTCTGTTCATTCCTAAGGCAAACCATTCAGTAATGCAAATCTATGCCCAATCCAGTAATGCCAAAGAAGCTGAAGCTGAATGGTTCTATGAAGACCTACAAGACCTTTTAGAACTAACAGCTAAAACACATGTCATTTCATCATAGGGGGCTGGAATGCAAAAGTAGAAAGTCAACAGATACCTGGAGTAACAGGAAAATTTGACCTTGGAGCAGGGCAAAGGCTAATAAAGTTTTGCCAAGAGAACACACTCATCAAAGCAAACACCATCTTCCAACAATACAAGAGAAGACTCTACACATGTACATCACCAGATGGTCAATACTGAAATATTGAAATCAGATTGATTATATTCTTTGCAGGTAAAGATGGAGAAGCTCTATATAGTCAGCAAAAACAAGATCAGGAGCTGACTATGGCTCAGATCATGAACTCCTTATTGCCAAATTCAGACTTAAATTGAAGAAAGTAAAGAAAACCACTAGACCATTCAAGTATGACCTAAATCAAATTCCCTACAATTTAACAGGGGAAGTGACAAACAGATTCAAGGGATTAGATCTAATAGTGTGTCTGAAGAACTATGGACAGAGGTTCATGATATTCTACAGGAGGAGTGATCAAGACCATTCCTAAGAAAAAGAAACGCAAAAAAGGCAAAATGACTGTCTGAGGAGGCCTACAAATAGCTGTGAAAAGAAGGGAAGTGAAAGGCAAAGGAGAAAAGGAAAGATATACCCATTTGAATGCAGAGTTCCAAAGAATAGCAGGGAGAGATAAGAAAGCCTTCCTCAGTGATCAATGCAAAGAAATAAAGGAAAACAATAGAATGGGGAAGACTAGAGATCTCTTCAAGAAAATGAGAGACACCAAGGGAACATTTCATGCAAAGATGGGCTCAATAAAGGACAGAAATGGTATGGACCTAACAGAAGCAGAACATATTAAGCAGGGGTAGCAAGAATACACAGAAGAAATGTACAGAAAAGATCTTCATGACGCAGATCACCATGATGGTGTGATCACTCATCTAGAGCCAGCATTTCTGGAATGCAAGTCACATGGGCCTTAGGAAGAATCACTAAAATAAAAGCTAGTGGAGGTGATGGAATTCCAGTTTAGCTATTTAAAATTCTAAAAGAAGATCCTGTGGAAGTGCTGCACTCAATATGCCAGCAAATATGGAAAACTCAGCAGTGGCCACAGGACTAGAAAAAGGTAAGTTTTCATTTGCATCCCAGAGAAAAGTAATGCTAAAGAATGCTCAAACTACCACACAATTGCACTCATCTCACACACTAGCAAAGTAATGCTCAAAATTCTCCAAGCCAGGCTTCAACAGTACATGAACTGTGAACTTCCAGATGTTCAAACTGGATTTAGAAAAGGCAGAGGAACCAGAGATCAAACTGCCAACATCCACTGGATCACAGAAAAAGCAAGAGAGTTCCAGAAAAACATCTACTTATGCTTTATTGACTGTGTCAAAGCCTTTGACTGTGTGGATCATAACAAACTGGAAAATTCTTAAAGAGATGGGAATACCAGCCCACCTTACCTGCCTCCTGAGAAATCTGTATGCACGTCAAGAAACAAGAGTTAGAACCAGACATGGAACAATGGACTGGTTCCAAATTGGAAAAGGAATATGACAAGGCTGTATATTGTCATGCTTATTTAACTTATATGCAGAGTATATCATGCAGCATACTAGGCTGGATGAGGGACAAGTTGGCATCAAGATTGCCAGGAGAAATATCAATAGCCTGAGATACACAGATGACACCACCCTTATGACAGAAAGTGAAGAAGAAATAAAGAGCCTCTTGATGAAACTGAAAGAGGAGAGTAAAAATGTTGATTTAAAACTCAACATTCAGAAAATGAAGATCATGGCATTCGGTCCCATCACTTCAGGGGAAATAGATGGGGAAACAGTGGGAACAGTGTCAGACTTTTTTTTTTTTGGTGGGGGGGGCTCCAAAATCACTGCAGATGGTGACTGCAGCCATGAAATTAAAAGATGCTTACTCTTTGGAAGAAAAGTTATGACCAACCTAGATAGCATATTCAAAAGCAGAGACATTACTTTGCTGACTAAGGTCCGTCTAGTCAAGGCTATGGTTTTTCCAGTGGTCATGTATGGATGTGAGAGTTGGACTGTGAAGAAGGCTGAGCGCTGAAGAATCGATGCTTTTGAACTGTGGTGTTGGAGAAGACTCTTGAGAGTCCCTTGGACTGCAAGGAGATCCAACCAGTCCATTCTGAAGGAGATCAGCCCTGGGATTTCTTTGGAAGGAATGATGCTAAAGCTGAAACTCCAGTACTTTGGCCACCTCATGCGAAGAGTTGACTCATTGGAAAAGACTCTGATGCTGGGAGGGACTGGGGGCAGGAGGAGAAAGGGAAGACAGAGGATGAGATGGCTGGATGGCATCATGGACTCGATGGACATGAGTCTGAGTGAACTCCGGGAGATGGTGATGGACAGGGAGGCCTGGCGTGCTGGGATTCACAGGGTCGCGAAGAGTCGGACACGACTGAGTGACTGAACTGAACTGAACTGAACTGAAAATCACTGCAGATGGTGACTGCAGTCATGAAATTAAAAGATGCTCACTCCTTGGAATAAACACTATGACCAACATAGACAGCATGTTGAAAAGCAGACATTACTTTGCCAGCAAAGGTCTGTATAGTCAAAGCCATATTTTTTTCCAGTAGTCATGTATGAATGTGAGAATTGGACCATAAAGAAAGCTGAGTCCTGAAGAACTGATGCGTTTGAACTGTGGTGTTGGAGAAGACTCTTGAGAGTCTCTTGGACTGCAAGGTAACCCAACAAGTCAGTCCTCAAGGAAATCATTCCTGAATATTCATTGGAAGGACTGATGCTGAAGCTGAAGCTCCAATACTTTGGCCACCTGATGGGAAGAACTGACCCCTTGGAAAAGACCTAATTCTGGGAAAGACTGAAGGCAGAAGGAAAAGCGGACAACAGAGGATGAGATGGTTGGATGGCATTACCGACTGGATGGACATGAGTTTGAATAAGATCTGGGAGCTGGTGAAGGACAGGGAAGCCTGGTATGCTACAGTCCATGGGTTGCAAAGCATTGGACATGACAGAGCAACTGAACCAAACTGATGGTTTTTCCAGTAGTCATGTACAGATGTGAGAGTTGGACCAGAAAGAAGGCTGAGCACTGAAGAATTGGTGCTTTCAAATTCCAGTGCTCTAGAAGACTCTTGAGAGGCCCTTGGACTGCAAAGAGATCAAAGCATCAATCCTAAAGGAAATCAACCCTGAATATTCATTGGAACGACTGATGCTGAAGCTCCGATACTTTGGCCACCTGATACGAAACGTCAACTCATTGGAAAAGACCCTGATGCTCAGGAAGGCTGCAGGTAGAAGGAGAAGAGGGAGACAGAGGATGAGATGGCTGGATGGCATCACTGACTCAATGGGCATGAGTTTGAGCAAACTCTGGTATACAGTGACGGACGGCGAAGCCTGGTTACAAAGAGTCAGACATGACTTATTGACTGAAGAGCAGCAGCAGCAGTGATTATAAATTGAATATGTCAAATCCTTCTTTGGAATTAGAGACACTTCAAGTGAGAAGAGACTCTGAAACATCCTCAGATTCAGCACACCCTCCCTCGGGTAGTATAGTTATTATTAGATCTAATTTGCCGTCCCCCTTTCTACATAGATAGAAAGTGATCACGTCCATGTACACATGGCCCCTTCTGTTTTCCCGTTCCTATTCTTTTTCTCCTCGGCCACATATTTTCCTGTCCAATGGACTCTTTTCATCTCTTACACACAAGAAAGCAGAAATCCTTTGGGCCATGGGGGATAGTAGTGTTTACTTTTGTAACCTAGTCAAGAGTTTAGACTGAATGAACTCTTGAAGGTAAGAAAGTTATTCTTAATCTTGATCTGTACTTTGGAAAAATATAAAAACAGACTTCAAGCAGATGGAAAACATTCAAGCATTAGTTTCTAGATACAATATTTCTGTGGTGCCATAAATATGTTTCCCCAGTGAGTTTATACCATTTACTAGAGAACCAATTTTCTCTAGACACGGAGGTAAAATATTTGTATTGGAAAAGCAATTAAGATGCTTTATTTCTTGTTCCCAGCCACAGCTCACCTACAGCTGGAAGTTCCCTGGACACTGGTCCTCACAAACGATCCGTTGCTGAATATCCCGTTCAGTGTCTCGGTGTGTCCTCCACATTCCGTTACCTCCTTGTTTCGTCCCTTCCTGCCCTGCCCTTTGCCTTCAGGACACTAATAGTGCTTCTTGCCTTTCCTTTGGTGCAGCATTTCACAAGGACTAGATTCTTTTTGATTGCTGTGAGTCTTCATGCTCTGGGCTAGCAGAGAAGGTCATGTTTGCTTATTCATCCCCAAATGCTTTCTACGTTTGTCTCTTCTATTTCTCCCAGCTTTGCTCTCAGTTCTCATCCTGATTGTCTATCTCTCTCCCTGTTTTCCTACCTCCCCCTGCCTCTTCCATTTCCCCCCTTTTCCTCCACCACCCCCTAAAATTAATGGTCGTGTTTTGAATCCGTGTGTTGCTGTAAAACACAGGTCACCATGCAAAGTGGCAAAGCAATATTCAGTCTCTAATTTACATTTTTGAGGCCTTCTGAAAAAGGCTTTTTATATATTTTTGAATGGCAGGAAAACTTTGATATACAAAAATTCAAAACATCTAGGCTTATCTAGAGGCTTCGCTGGTGGCTCAGATGGTAAAGAATTTGCTGGCAATGCAGGAGAACTTGGTTTGATCCCTGGGTCGGAAAGATCTCTTGGAGAAGGGAATGGCAACCCACTCCAGTATTCTTGCCTGGAGGATTCCGTGCACAGTGGAGCCTGGTGGGCTGCAGTCTGTGGGGATGCAAAGAGTCAGACATGACTGAGCAACGAACACTTTCCTCCCCAACCTCCAACAGGCTTACATAAGTATAACTTGAAACTTAGAAGAAAAAGGAGTCATTTCTACATGACTTGTATTCCTGCATTTGTGGTTGTGAACAGGAAGTAGACTGGCTTTGTTTAAGCTCCTTCACCCTGGACATTGCAAGCATTTTTGAGGAGGCTCTGGTTGGGCTATGCAATTTTGCAAGATTATGATCTGTGACTAGATAGATGCCTGTGAATGCCTACTGGGTTTTCTTGGATGCATAGTTAAAAGAAGAAAGATGATGTCTTTTAATGATGAAGTCATTTTTAGAGATTTTTCTCTTTGAATGTCAAATAATAAATTCTGGGGTGGGGGGAGCAGGGGAAACAAAACCTACCATGCTAGAATTATAACATTGGAAATTAATTACATTAATTCAGATGGGGTCAGAAAGGTCTCAGCCAAGCTGCAGTGAAGTGAAGCATTGGAAATTATGGACAAGGGCTAGCCTCTTGCTATAAAAACACATGGTCTTTGTGATGTTGATGTCAACAGGAAGATGTGCTCTGCCACCTCTCAGGAAACACAACAGGTAAACACTTAGAAAGGGTCTCTGCTTGGGCTCCTGAGAAATCTGGATGCTAAATGCTTACTCACCACTTCTTGGCCGCTCCAAAATAGCATGTACACAATTACACAAAATAATCTCTAGAATATGATGGCCTTTTGATAACATCATAAAAATTATTTTAAAAGCCTACATCCCTCCTTACAATTCAAGTATTAATATTTTGAAGAGTCTAATACAGTTTTTTTTTACAGGGTAAATGATCTGCTCAGTCCCAGGAACCATGTTGAAGACAAATGCTTGAGGCCTGCTCAGGAGGCCCCAGGGTGGTTTTCTGTGAAGTCGTCTCTAATTTGCTACCAGACTTATCAGAGACAGAGGTGGTCTCTTCCCCGAGGCCTTTCCACGGCCAGAGGAGAGAACCTGACCCACATTAGGCTGCTGCCTTACCCCAGCTCAGTCGGACTCTGCCACTCAGTTCTGGACAGTTTCAGACGCACCTGGAAAGTGGGCTTCCCAGCCACTGAGGATGCAGCTGGGGAAACTGGGGACCATGATTTGGATGGGAGAGCCTCAGTTCACAGCGTGAAAGGGTGTGCTTTAAATTTGCACCAGGCCCCAGGAAGAAAAGTGAGTCCACTTTTCACCTGTCTGATAAATGAAGGAGTGAAATTGTGCAAAGAAAGGGCTTAATCCAAAATCTCCCATGGGCTGGGCCATTTGATACGGCTGACGTGTCTGGAGCTTGGGTCTAAGGAACCCTGGAAGTGAAGAGGAAAGGGAAAGGTACCCAGAAGGCGGCTGTACTCCAAGATCCAAAACAAAGAGGTAAGAAAAATCATCTTCGTGATGGCCTCAGAGGGGAGGCCATTTCTTCAGAGCGTTCTGTGGGATCATCTCTCTTTTTTAAGGAAGTCTGTCTGCTGAGATGATGAGATGGCTGGACTCGGAGATGAAGAGGCCTTGCCAGGAGTTCACTTTGTTCTTTCTTGTTTTCCTGAACTTTTATCTTTTGGTCTTGCTGTGTCGTCTGTGGGATTTTAGTTTCCCTGACCGGGGATCAACCCGAGGCCCTTACAGAGGCAGTGCAGAGTCTTGACTCTGGACCACCAGGGAAATCCCTCCCTTTGTTCTTTACTCCGCTTTCCTGATCCTTAGGTCCATGGGAAGTTTAGGCAGCAAAAGAAAATATATATATCTTGTTGTTTAGTCACTAAGTCACGTCCGACTCTTTCTGACCCCATGACTGTGGCCCACCAGGCTTCTCTGTCTATGGAATTCTCCAAGCTAGAATATTGGAGTGGGTTTCCACTTCCTGCTCCAGGGGATTATCCCAACCCAGGGATCAAACCCACATCTCTTATGTCTCCTCATTGGCAAGCAGGTTATTTGCCACTAGTGCCACCTGGGAAGCCCCATGAGTATATGTGTGTGTGTGTGTGTGTGTGTGTGTATATATATATATATATATATATATGCGCCTATATAGAGAAATAGATGCATAAATAGATATGATCTGCTTTACCTTCATTCATTCCAAATACTTGCCAGTGAGTTTACCCTTGAACTTCCTACCCCCTGAACCTTATTCAGTTTTCAGCAGAATAATTGGGAGCTTCGTTTCTGGGGTCAAACTCTGAGGACATGTCCCGGCTCTGCCATTTGCTGCCTTGTGTGGTGTTGGAGGAGTTACGGATCCCAAATGGGAATAACGATAAAACATGCCTCCTAGGCTTATTTTAAGGATTAAATGAATATTTATGCATAAAGTATTGACAAGCATTCAGAAAGAACTTAAGATTATTACCAAAATCTTGGTTTTTGGAAAGTCATCTTCATGGGTGATTTCTGGAAGTAGAATAATATTCTCCATTTTTTTTTTTTATTCAACCAGATAATGGGGAAGCTTTGTACTTGCAGAACAATATTCTGACTGTGAGAAACTGGTTTTAGTGATTGTACTTAAGTCTTAACTATTTATTTGTATTAGGATGCTCTAAAGGAAGAGAACCAATAGGATGTGTGTATGTGTCTATGGGTATAATTTTTTTAAAAGAGAGATTTGAGAAATTGATTCAGGTGATGGAGAGGGCTAGTGAGTCTGAATCTGCAGAGCAGGCAGCAGCTGGAGACTTGTGGAAGAGCTGGTGTTACAGCTCTAGTTCTGAAGCCATTTAGGGGAAGAATATTCCCTCTGTTGGGGAGCCTCAGTCTTTATATCTGAAGGCCTTCCTTGATTTCATAAGGCCCGCCCACATTATGGGAGGTAATCTGCTTTAATCAAAGTCTTATTGATTGAAATGTTGATCTCTTCCAAAATATACCTTCATCATGATAACCAGTCTGGTGTTTGGCCAAATGTCATGGTCTAGTCAAGTTGAGACATAAATTAATCATCACATTATCCTTCAAGAAGAGACATGTCAGACACAGAAAGACAAATACTCTATGATATCACTTATGTGTAGAATCTAAAAAGTACAACCAACTAGTGATATAACAAAAAAGAAGCAGACCCATAGATATAGAGAACAAACCAGTGGTTACCAGTAGGGTGAGGGGAGGTGGGACAGCAGTATAGGGGTAGGGGAGTGGGAGGCACAAGCTATGGGGGTTAAGACAGGCTCAAGGATGTACTGTTCAACAAGGGGAAGATGGCTGATATTTTGTAATAACTGTCAATGGAGTGCAATATTTAAAACTTTAGTAAAAAAATAACAGAAATATTTTCATGATCTCCTATATATGTATATTGGGCTTCCCAGGTGGCACAGGGGTAAAGAATCTGCCTGCCAAAGCAGGAGACAGAGGAAACATGGGTTTGATCCTTGGGTGGGGACTATTCCCCTGGAGAAGGAAATGGCAACCCATTCCAATATTCTTGCCTGGAGAATCCCATGGACCGGGGAGCCTGGTAGGCTACAGTTCACAGGGTCACAAAGAGTTGGACACACTGAGTATGCATGCATATATGTGTACATTTAAAATAAAACAGGGTTTGCATAAAGACCAAAAGGTGGGGGATGTGAATATTATGTCTATAATGTTCAGGAAATTTATAAGGATGCTATTTATATAGAATTCACCTGCAGCATGAGGGTTCATGAGAAACACCTCTTGCCTTTTGTGTTTACAGAGGAGATGTTGGCTTTGGTCTTAGGGACACTGTGAACTACAGAATGAATTGCAGTTTCTATATTTGCACAGGTTTCTAGGGAGCTCAGAGCTGTCACTTGTTTGTAGTTCCAGAGAAGAGTCTAGAACCTTGAGGCATATATTTTAAGTGTTGTTAGCCTCTGTATCACCTTGATTGTCTTTCCTCATGTTTTTTACTTATGTATCAGTGTCTTTCCCAAGAGTTTGCTAGCATAAATCCATCAAATTATTGTAATTCTCTTTCTTGGTCTGTCTGTTCTCAAAGATACTAAGTCCCTGAAAATAGGGGTCATGTTTTGTTCACTGTTGAATCACCACTTCTTAGATGCTATGTTAGTATCTAGTCTGCAACAGACTCTATTTGTTGAATAAATATACTAATGTATATATTTTTTATAAACTATCCCAAATTCACTTCAGAATGAAGCATAATACAATTACTACATAAAATTACCTTTTAGTCTCTATGTAAAATTCTCTGTGCATTTTAGGACTGCAATTCTAGATTTGACAGGGAGAAAAAGGGAGCTACTGGGTGATGCCAGGCATTGATTTGAGAAGTTGAAACAATAATCTTTGTGACTCTTTCATGGAGAATTGATTATTAAAAGTGAGCCAGCTCCTCTTCCTGGAGTTTAGTGGCTTTGGTGAGGAGGAAGCTCTAAGCAGACTCTCCTCAAGAGGGCTTGAGGCCTCTGACATTGGTGGTTGCCACCAGAAGAGTCATTTTCAAGATGAATTGCTGTCTTTGGGAGGGAAGTGCTTGATGCTTTGAGGTGATGAACACTAGTGGATTAAGCTTGCAGATGTCTTAACAGTTTAGTTAGTTTTCAGGTGTCAATGGATGAGTTTACCTGTGACCAGGAAGATCTTAACCTTCCCCTCACTTGACCAAACTTCAGACAGGATTCTCCTGGACTCTAGGTCCTTGACCTGCCTTATCTTGGAGCTCTTATTAGAGAGAATTTGGAATTCCACCTGCGCAGACTTGAATTATTTGACTCCCTGATGCTGGGAAAGATTGAGGGCAGGAGGAGAAGGGGACGATGGAGGACGAGATGGTTGGATGGCATCACCGACTCAATGGACATGGGTTTGGGTAGACTTCGGGAGTTTGTGATGGACAGGGAGGCCTGGTGTGCTGCAGTTCATGGGGTCACAAAGAGTTGGACACGACTGAGCGACTGAACTGAACTGGAATTGTAAATTCTCTGCCTCTGTGAGATGTAGGTATTTTAAAAAGCATCTTTCAGGTTTTACAGGGCCAGGAATATTTCTCAAGCACCTGCACCAAGTCTATGAAAGTGCAAGAAGGTGACCCCTCCATCTCCCAGTCTGGAGGGAGGGGGTGCAGGAACCTAGCATCACCAGGAGCCTGTGTCAAGGGAAAAGGTACTTCCTCATCTGTACCCATATCCCAGCTCTATTTGAATTACAAACCAAAGTGCTATTTTTTTTTTTTTTGCATTTTGGAAAGTTTGTATTTCTAAACCAACAGCTCAAGACCAGCAAGCTGTGTGGTGGAAAGATACAAGGAGTCAAGCTGAACTTTAGCCCATCCTTGAGTTTAAAAAACTGTGAGATTAACAGGTGGTGCTAGTGGTAAAGAATCTGCCTGCCAAAGCAGGAGATGCAAGAGACATGGGTTTGATCCCTGGGTCGAAAAGATCCCCTGGAGTAGGAAATGACACTTCACTCCTGTATTCTTGCCTGGGAAATTCCATGGGCAGAGGAGTCTAGTGGGCTACAGTTCATGGGGTTGCAAAGAGTCAGACATGACTGACCATGAGCATGAGTGTGTGCAGGAGATTAAACATGGAAGATGGAACAACCTCCCCTACCTGTCTGTCTGTCCCAGAATTGTCTGGCCACCAAGAAAGACACCCCCTGTTCAGTTGCCTGGTCCCCCCCATCCACTCATCCCACTCTTTGACCCAGTTCTTTCCTGTCTTGCTCAATATTCCCTCCTGCATGATGTCTGGGATGCGCT
Organism: Capricornis sumatraensis; assembly: GCF_032405125.1. NCBI lineage: Eukaryota > Metazoa > Chordata > Mammalia > Artiodactyla > Bovidae > Capricornis > Capricornis sumatraensis. Next base: position 11,722,185 of record NC_091079.1, read on the forward strand.
GGATCTCACAGGTGGAGTGTTCTCCCTGGGTCAGCAGTTCTCAGTCTTACTGCAATAGTTTTTGTAAATAGAGGTACTCCTTACCTACATCTGGACTTGTTTTATGACACCGAAAATATGACTACCATTTTCATCAGTTGCAAAAATCTCTTCAGCCTCTATATTCTTCTGGTTCTCTTCTTATTAAACCTCTTTTCTGTTGCACTACACCAGTTACAGGTAACTACAGAAGTATCTCAGGAGGGCAAGGTGATTTTTTCATCACTTAAAACTCTGTGTAGCCTGACATGCCAGAGACATGTTTGTCCCATGTTCTTCAATGACGTGCTCTAACATGATAGAATTTCATGAATTAATTTTGACATAGATACCTCTGGAAAATTAAAACTAATAAAGTTTTCCTAAGAAGCTGAGAATGATTCAAAATTTACAAGATGAATTTTCTGAAACAATGGCTTATTGACTACACCTTTAAAAAAGAAAAAGTTCTCGTGATTGTGTATTTTTACTAGCTGTCTGAATCCAGTCTGAAAACTCGGGTTGGATTCTCTCTTCTAACTCCTGTTGCATGTGTCCAGGTAATAACGCAATGAGAGGAAAACTAAATACATTTCAAGTGGGTTTGAGAAGTCAAGCAGGTGCAAGTAGAACCACACGATGGATTCTAGATCCAAATCTCTTTAAGACCACCTGTTGTTTTGGATCAGCCATGCTTTCCTGCTCCCAGAAGCTCCCAGTCTCAGCATCCCCAGGGCACCTAACGCATGTTTTCAGTTCTCTGCCTCTGTGATTTGCCTGAAAAACATCTCCACTTACCATTGTTTGATTTGGGAACTTAGTAATCTAGAAGAAAAAACTGGAAACACTATGGTATCACAGGAGTGGTCCCAGAGCAGAAGTCAGAAGACCTGGGCCCTAATATTGGGTTGTATTTATTTATGGTGATCTTAGGTCACCTGCTAAGGTGGTCAGCTGCTTCTGAGCTGCATCTTGGATAACTAATTCTTTCCCATGTGGTAATCTGAAGGACAAAATGATAATATGGGGGTTATAGGAGCTTCTTAATATTTAAATAATACGAATACTTGTTTCACACGCGATCTCATATTTATTTATTTATTTATTTTTGGTTGCACTAAGTCTTCATTGCTGCTTGTGGGCTTTCTCTAGTTGCGGCGAGTGGGGACTCCTCTTCATTGTGATGGGAGGGCTTCTCATTGTGGTGGCTTCTCTTGTTGCAGAGTGCATGCTCTAGGTGCAAGGACATCAGTAGTTGTGGCTGTGGGCTCTGGAGAGCAGGCTCAGTAGTTAACATGGGCTTAGTTGCTCTGCAGCATGTGGAATCTTCCTGGGCCAGGGATAGAACCCTAAACAGAGTATAGACTTACAGAAATACACACATAGTGACTGTTCAGTAAACTTTTGGGGACATGTGACTTGATATGTGTAACTGTAAGCAATACTAAAATAAATTCCACAAATAATTCAACACATGTTTATTGTGTGCACATTATTGTGGTAGATCCCTTATGAGGTACAAAAATGCATCAGACACGAATCCTGCCCTCCAGGCACTTACAGTCCATCAGAGAATATCAGAAATGTGTATAAGTAACAAGGTAGAAGATCTAGATCTTAAAAGTCCTAGGAGAGGTACAGAAGCAATGCCATAAGAGTTCACAGGAGAAATTATTTTCTAGCTTGGTAAATCATGAAATAGTTGGTGAGGATGAAATATGAGGTGTAACTTGAAGTGAAAGTGTTAGTTGCTCAGCCGTGTCTAACTCTTTGTGACGCTATGGTCTGTAGCCCTCCAGGTTCCTCTGTCTGGGAATTTTCCAGGCAAGAATGCTAGAGTGGATAGCCATTTCCTTCTCCAGGGGATCTTCCCCACCCAGGGATCAAACCCTGGTCTCCCGCATTGCAGGCAGAAACAATACCGTCTGTGCCACCAGGGAGGCCCCATAGGTCAAATCTGGTCATGAGGCAGGGACTGTCCGGTCCAAGGGCACCAGGACTCTGGCAGGTGCTGAGTGGGCTTTGAGGTACGTGCCCAGATTGTCAGGGGACCGCTGTACTCAGCACTGTGACTGAGTCCATGTATTTAAGGACAGTATACACTCAGAAGGCATGGACTGGAAGAGGGCTGCCTTAAAATTATGATTCCGTGATACTGACTGATTCGCATTTTCTTCTTACAGATTAAAAAACAAACAAAAGCACCACTATGACTTGGCATCCTTCTTAGAGTAACCAAAACATTTACCCTAACATTTTTAAGTATGCAATTTTTGGTTAGGTTTCATGTATTACTCTAGTATTTAGAGTTATCAAAACTAGGGGAAAATGGTGAAAAAAAGTCAGTTTTTGTTTCATGCCCTTGAATATTATGATTTTAGAAGAAATATTAGTCTAATATATTGAATTTATGTTTTAAACATATAGAATTTTCAAACCTATACTTGTGGTTTTTTACTTTCCATCAAAATTTTACAGTTTGGAATGGAGAACTGTGTATATGAATTTCATTCTCTCTAGAGGGTACTAAGATGGAGCTGAGTGTTATGGATTTTATATACATACACACACCTATGTATAGGTGTGTGTATGTATATGTGTATGTATATATGCACACATGCATATATGTGTGTGTTTAAACATAATAGAGAAAGTGAGAGAAATTACTAAATATTATTCCTGTCACCAGAAAGTCACCTGATAAATTTAATAAGCATCAAATATTACAGTTATATTATAATTAGCATCGTTTATTTTATTAAAAAACAGTCCTGTTATATTATATGCATTTTAGCATGATTTTGTCACTTTATTTTTAAAATCTGTTTAAAAATATACTTCTCACACCTGGAGCACAGGAAAGGTGTCTGACAGGAGTTGGGTTTTAAGGCTCGGCTCAGAGGCGTGCCTGAGATTGAAGCACCTTGGCATCTGCCTCGTGGCCTGTGGGCTGGGGTCCCCTGGTCACTGGTAGCAGGAGCCCACCACAGAAGACCATGCAGTGCAGGCTTAACCAGCAAGCTAATCTAAATAAACATCCGAGAAGTTTTGAAGCCCCCAATCTCCTCCCCACTCCCTTATTTTTCCCTCAGACTGTAAAGCACAATCTCCTCATCCCCTGAAAGGATGGGGAGATTGCCCGAATCCTCCCCACCCCAGGGCTCCCAGGTTCCTCTGGTGCCGCTCTGCAGGCTGGGGGGCATCACTGTGCAGCTCCAAAGCCAGACAGAACACCAGGAAGCCTTCTGCAGTTGGCTCATCTCAGACTCTTCACATCAGATAAAGCATCTGCCAAGTACATCCACTCCCCTTTCCTTCTGCTAGAGGATGTACAGATAGGAGGTTTTTTTTTTTAATCCCAAGTTAAGTTCATCTTCCCATATGCTACGAAGAACAGCAGTACAAGTAGTTTCTTTTGTGGAACATGCAGTGAGCTTCATTACTGATAACAAACATTGTCTCTGCATTATTTTTTTGTATGGTAACTTACTGTTTTCTATTAGCAGTTTTTTTTTTTTTTTTTGCCACAAGAATAGAAAAAACATGGTATTTATCTAAGAGTATGATGCCAGCAGATTTCGGACAAGCCCCATTTACATGGTACATTGTTCCAAAGGGTGTTTGAGTAGAAAATACAGAAGTACTATACAAACCTACTATTACATTGGAGAAATCATAAGCCTCAAAGGAGTAATAACGGTATGCTATTAAAACCATGAATACATTTTCAGTATCTGTAATGAAAAAAAAAACTTTATAAATATGTAAATTTCTGTTCAACACATCCAAAATAAAATGCACTAAAAAACTGATATGTAGACAAAAGTTTATTTACACCATACAACATTTTAAATATTTTATACACAGCTGCAGCAGAGAAAGCTACTCAGAGCTTTCTAGAGAAAACTGCAATAATAAAGATGTGAAATATATTATTCATATAAAAGTGAGATTATTACTTTATTGCATTTAAAGCAATGAAGAATGTAGCTCAACAAACATTCATTTAATGACAAAAACTTTGCTTTTATATTATAAAGTAAAAAGTGTAGTAATGGCCAAACAGACTGTTATAAACTTTAAAAACTGCATAAATATGTACATTGTGCTTCATGGTGAAGTTTTTTGAAAACTAAACCATATGAAGCGGTTACAACATGAATCGTTGCTTGAGGTTTATCTATAAAGATTACCTTACAAATCCATTCCACGGGTACTTACAACACAGGGCAGTCAGGACTGTACACCTGGGCCTCTCTCCACTTGCCTGACCAGGGAGAAGTTACCGAAACAAACACCACTGACATTTGGCACATGGAGGTGCTGACGTAGGAGAGTCGCATTGTCTGGAGAGAAATGTCAGGCTTCCCAAGTCTTAAGCGTCAGTGCAAATACATTTTGTCTCCACCACAGTCCATTTCGATTCTGTTAAACTTCTGTTTGAAAGTCCCCCTCCTGCACGTCCAGAGGCAAACTCAGACATTTCTCCCACTCTGCTGGTCTCAGTTCCAAAGCATCTTTCGCCTCTGTGTCTAAGACATTGATTGTGGTGTAATGTTGGTATTCACTGGGGTTTTTGAAAGTGTCCCATGGATTCTTGTTTGGTGCTGGGTTTTCCTGTCAAGAAGAGAGGGGAAGGGAATCATTTATTTGATGACTTGGGTGGCCACTTGTTGAAATTTCCAGGAAGAGAGCCTGTTTTAAGCTTAATCCAGTTTATGTGATTCAGAGATGATTGGAAATTGTGGCCAGCTGCAGGAAATGGTTTTGATTTCAGTTTTCTTTCATTGAACAAACTGATGAACACCTTCTTTGGGTTACCCTAAAATGTTCCAGCAATCACAGGAAGTGAACAGTGATATAGAAGGCAACGTACATCATGTTTTGTTTGGGAGCATGTCGTGAAGTGTCAGGATGGCTGTAGGTTCAGGTGGGAAGGAGCATTAACACAAAAGGTAGAACACTTACATCTTTTGGCAGAATCTTTGGTGTGATTAAAAAAAAATTGAAGTTGTGTCATAGGGAATGTTGTGTAATATTAAAAACTATAACCCAGACTAGCCTTATTTTATAAAATAAAATTTTAGATCTCTATCTTTGCTTGGTTTTTCAAGAAATTACCCTTTTTAGAACATGAAAATGCTATGTGCGATGTATTTTTTTCTGCTGTATAATCTTCACAATTTCCTCTATACCTGTATGGCACACTACCAAAAATCCTTTCAAAGAGCACAGCTTTTTGGAAGACATATCCAGCAATATAAGGGTTTAAAAAGAAATATCTGCAAGCCATTTCTTCTGAAGTTTCATAGTCCACACCCTCTAATCACCTAAGATGTAAGATCTGCCTAATTATAACTCCACCAAGAACTTCAGTGTTGTAGGTGCTTGAGAAATGTATGAACAGACATCATTTGTGGTTTTTATATCCTGATATTGGCTAGAAGTTAGCAGTAAAATTGCTTTATTTTAACTGCTAACTTCTAGCCAATATATTGTAAAGTAATTAGCTTCTAATTAAAATAAATAAATTTATATTAAGAAATAAAGACTACAAAAAATGAAAAATAAATGTCATTTAAAGCTTTCTATAAAGTGAGGGGCTTTGGACAGGATTTACTAAACTGCATAACATCAAAGACAAGAAGAGAATCATGACTGAAATCTCCTTAGGAAGAAGAAAACAGTTCATGGTTGTTGAATTCGTTCCTTTCCCCTCCACACACAAATTCTGGCCTTCAACTAACTACAATCAATTAGCAGGGGAAATAGAAAACAGGTACTTGAATAATTGTTTGGATTCCACTCAGTAGATTAAACATCATTCTCCAGTATAGTCAAAAGACAGGGCTTATAGAAATATTTATAACTAGATTCTTTTTCTCTTTTTTTTAAATTGATTTGTTTTTAACTGGAGGATAATTGCTTTACAATATTGTGTTGATTTCTGCCATTCATCAGCATGAATCAGCCATAGGTATACATATGTCCCCTCCCTCTTAAACCTCCCTCTAGAACCTCCCACCCCATCCTACACCCTAGGTCATCATGGAGCACCGGTGTGAGCTCCTTGCATCATACAGCAAATTCCCACTGGTTACCTGTTTTATATATGGTAATACATATATTTCCATTGTCCTCTCTCGATTCATCTCACCTTCTCCTTCCCCCACTGTGTCCACAAGTATGTTATCTATATTTGCATCTCCACTGCTGCCATCAGTACCATCTTTCTAGATTCCATATATATGCGTATAAGTAGAAATGACATTATTAAAATTCTCAATATGTTAGCTATTTCCCGCACTTGTTAGCCTTAATCATGAGGACATACAAGAAAAAAAATAGCTAATAGTAAAGATTTAATAAAAAGTAAAACTTTAGGGCATGTATAGGGGGTTAATTCTGATTTAGTGGAATACTCTAAAATCTCATGAATTATAGTCCTAGAACTCTCCCCTTCTCTCTCTCTTTTCTTTCCCTCTCTCCCTCTTTGCTTCCTTTCAATCCATGTTTATTTATCAGCTGCTCTACGCTGGCATCATGTTAGGTGCTCGGGAGAGAAAGGTGATACATCAAATATAGGAAAGCACATGGTCCACGAGGGAACATAGATTTAGAGCTCAGTACACACAGGTCCAAATTCCAGTTGCTCCATTCCATATGAATGTGACCTGGAACAACTGACTCCATTTCTCTGAACCTCAACTTTAACATTTGCAAAACAGGTATGCTTTGTCTTTTGGGCCAAAGGACTTGGCAAAAGGTGCAGCTCATCACCTAATTTATGGGTTGCAAAGATTAAAAAAAAAAATGTGGAGAAGCTGAGCATAATATTTGATTTCAATAAATACTCACTAGATAGTAATTATACTTGTTATAAAGGTGTCGATAGTGAAGTGGAGGTATAAAATATATAGATATAAACATACCTACAATCCAGAAGAAGTACTGTGGGAGTTTGGAGGAGGGAGGCAATACAGCTTCCTTCTGTGGAGAGCACAGAGACCTTTTTGAGGAAAGTGACTTTAGGCCTGGCAGAGAAGGATGCACTTTGTCAGGAAGACATATGAGTGGCTGGAGGTCAGGTGGCTGGAAAAGTATGTGTACTAACTTCAAATCCAGACAGCGTAGAAATGGCCTCTTGGAACACAGACTAATTTATTTCAGTTGTAGTGAAAAAGATTATTAGAAAAATAAAAAAAACAAGCCAAGATGACTGAAAGTCAGATCATAAGAGGCTTTGTCTGCCAGGCTACTTCTCAATTTGGAATTTATTTTGTAGGCAATGAGGAATGGTTGGACCTTCGGGGGCACTCTAGGGATCAGAACCATCAGTCATCAATGGAAGGGTTCAAGGGCAGAAATTCTGCTGAATCAAGCCATGGGGTGGATTTATCCATTTTGGAGGAGGGCTGTCTCAAGGAGCTTTCAGGGAATCTTAAGTTTGACAGAAAGGTAATTAGTTCAATCATAAAAGAAGTCAAGATATGTAAAGTGCTCGTTCATTTGCTTTAAAAATGACTTTCATAAATACTGTATATTAACGCATATGTGTGGAATCTAGAAAAATGGTATAGATGATCTTATCTGCAAAGCAGAAAGAGAGACACACATTGTAGAGAACCAACATGTGGATGCCACAGGGGAAGGGAGGGTGGGAAGAGTTGGGAGATTAAAAGTGACATATATACCCTATTGGTGTTACGTATAAAATAACCAGTGAGAGCCTACTGTCTAGGACAGGGGACTCTACTCAGTGTTCTGTGATGACCTACACGAGAAGGAAATCTGAAAAAGAGGGGATAGATATATGTGTCTGTGTGTGCATAGCTGATTCACTTTTCTGTACCGCAGAAACTAACAACATTGCAACACTGTAAAGCAACGATACTCTAATAAATATAATTAAGCGTTTCATCACGTTTAGAATAAGTGTGATTTTCCTTTTATGTTTTAAAGATCTAGCACTGTGGATACAGGAAATACAAAGGCTAATTTTAAACACTGTCAGGATGTCTTGTTTCTAATTTCAAAGAGTATTGTTGCCAGTACACAGCTGATTGAATTTCTGAGTTAGGAATACATTAATGAATGAGGTTCATCTCCTCTGGCAACCTACAGCACTCCCTGCTGAGCTGCGGTTCCCACCACGGCTCATAAGCGTGTGGACACCTTTGAGTGGAGAAGGACCACCACAGCCAGCAAGCAGGGCAGGAAGCCGGAAGTGGGGGATAGCGCCGCTGGGCCACCCATCTTCCTCTGTGGTCGGCGGGTGATGGACTGTCAGGGAGAGACGGTGACCTGTTCAATGGTCCAAGGAACGATCAACCCTGGAACAGCCCATGGGGGTTACTGAATTCAACAGGGAGAGCCACCTGGGCCAGGAAAGCTTTCAATGGAGGCCTGAATCTTGATACAAAATTCAGAGTTAGAATAAGTTCCTGAATTGATGCAGTTATATTACATTTATTTGTTTTTGAGCTCAAGTGTAGAATGGAGATGTACTTAAACTGAAGCATGTGTGATAAAGGACTAATAAATTATAAACTCAATATAAGCCAACATGCATGAGGCTTCCAAAAATGCTAATGTGGTCTTAGGCTGTACAAATAGAAAGAGGACATTCATAGACTATGAGAATTCAGAGCCACCCGAAACATGCCTGTTTGTTTCCCCAAATTTCCTCACCAGGGCAGACAGGTAAGTAAGACAGATGGGTAAGTCCCTCTCGCCTCCATCCTTCCTTCTTTTCCCCCTTCACTGATCTTTTCTTCCCTCCCTCTCTTCTTTCTTTCCTTCTTCCAACCTTTTTTTCTGGGGGAAAAGTGAAAGACCCCTATGCTTATTCTATATGATGATGGGGCTGTTAACCATACCTATTCCTTGTAGGAGATTCAGGTGCTGTCCTGCCTAGAGGCAGGGAGATAGAGTGGTCTTCTGGTTTCCCTTTTATTCCCCAGATTCTACATAATTACAGTCATTTGCATTGAAAGGCAGGTGTTGTGAGTTAGTAGCCAGAAAAAAAAAAAGGAAACAGACTTTATTGAGGTTTTTGTGTTTTGAAAATCTCTTTCTCCACCTAATTAGGCACTGTTTCATTAGCAACATGCCACTATGAATTATAGGATAATAAACTCACTCACATGTTCCTTATTAATCAAAATGGAATAAGGGTGTTTTTTCCCTCTGTTCACATGTATTTAGGACAATAGTGAAGCAGCATTGACAACTATCCTCCCCACTCCTAACCTCCCAAATGATAAATATTTATAAATCTTTTCTAGAAAAGGCAGGCTGCTGCAGAGATGTGCTGTAATTAGGATGCTATTTTGGTTGTCAGGAAACTGAGATACAGATATTTGTGCCATTAATGATTTAATATCCAGACCATACAAGGGGAAATTACAATCATATTATAGCAGTCAGCCAGCTGTATCTGTTGCCCAAGTCTTTCAAATTTGTAAGCATAACCTTCTCCTTTTAAAAAGAAAACAAGAACTTTCTTCAATTCATTTCAATGTTAGCTTTCAGGGTTTCAAAATGAGTAGCTAATGAGGTTAGAGCTAATCTCAATGGTACAGTTTTCATTTTCCTGCTACCTAAAAATTGACAGTTTAATATTTGGTGGTGTGTGTGGGGGCAGGGGGAGGGGATGAGAAAGAACCACTCACTACATACAGTGTTTTCTGTATGCTTCTTGTTGATGATTTCACATAATGCATGATTCTTGCTGTATGGAGGAAAATAGATTGATATACACAAGCTGTTTAGAGACCAGTGAAGAGTTACAGTCTATAATATTTCATTTAACAAATGCAGATTAAACTATGTGACATGTAAGAAATCAAGAGTGGCCATTTATTGATAACTTACCATGTATGGCCATCATGCTTTTTAGTACTAAGAGGAATACAAGCGAAACACAAAGACACATAAATTCTTCCTCTTGATAAGTGAATAGCATTAATTAGAAAGCCAGGACTAAGACTCATACATATATGAAAGAATTACTAGCATGAGAAGGTGACCAGAAACACCTCAAAGGATGTGTATTTCAGAACACCAGAGGTTGGGAGGAGGACAGCTGGCCAGGGTCTGCAAACGTGTGAAGCTGAGAGAAAGTGCCACACTTGGAGAGAAGAGTGGTCAGAGGGTGGGCTATCCCAGCTCTAATTCTCAGAGCTGAGTCAGAGAGTTAGCTAGCGGCTGGTAAGGCCACTCCGCTTTGTCAAGGTCCAAGGGGCACATTATCAGACTACTTTCTATGCTCAGTTTAGGAAAAAACTGAGCTTCAGAAATTGAGCTGGGTAACTTGCTCAAACTCAGATAGTTCTTGGCTGAGCTTTCTAGTACAGGTCTTCCTCAACTTACCATGGATAAATGGTAAGTTCATTCCCATGAATCTCATCACAGTTGAAAATAACACAAGCTCAAAGTGCATTCAGTACACCTAATCAACTGACCACCATAGCTTAGCCAGGCTTTGTTGTTGATCGGTCACTAAGTCATATCCAACTCTTTGCGAGCCCAGGGACTGTGGCACACTAGGCTTCCCTGTCCTTCACCATCTCATGTAATTTATGGAATACTGCACTGAAAGTGAAAAACAGGGGGGCTGTCTGGGTAGAGAACGGTTGTCAATGTGTGGTTGTTCATCCTTGTGGTCTCGGGGCTGACTGGGAGCTGTAGATTTCTGTCCCTGCCCAGCATCATGGAAGAATACTGGACCACACATCACTAGCCAAGGAACACACCAAAATTCAAAATGTAAAGTGTAACTTCTTCTGAATGCACATTGCTTTTGCACTATCATAAAACTGAAATATCTTGTTGAGACATCATACTGATTTCTAGACCCATGATCCAGTGCTCTCACAAATAATGACACAGCCTTCTCTGGAGCTCTGACCGTGCCACGCACATAGCAGTTGCCAAATATCATTGTATTTGATTAAGTCCTATGCTAGGATTATAGTTAGAAGAACTGAGTGAAGAGAGTGGTCAAAACCAATGATCAAAGCCCCCAGTGCTGATGTGTATCTGAAACTCTGGGAGAAAACCTACCTCTCGAGTTTCAGGTAATAACTCTCTTTCTACAGATAGGCGTGCTTATTATCTACATGTTATATATTTATAATACATCTTATTTATATTATATAGGTTATATACATTACATGTTATGACCTTAAAATGCCAGGCATTCAAATGAAAATATTTAATCAACTCTTTGGAAATTTGAATTAATTGGCTTTTAGCTCTGATTATAAAAGGGCCAGGTGAATCCAGCACATTTTTTTTAAAATATATAACTCATTCCAATTAGACCGTATACTTGAGAACATTTGAAATATGAACAAAAAACTTTAAAATTCTGTTATTCCTAATTTGCCTTTGAGTACAATTCAAAGCACTATTGGGGGATTTTTTTTTTTTTCAATTTTCCATTCTTGTATTCCCAAGATAGCATCAGCACCAATGAAGCGATGTACACTCACCAGACTGCTTGTATTTGGTATATCCCGAAATCTGTCCAAAGTTTGAAATTTCTGATTGAGTTCCTGAAACAGCTCCATGTGCCTCTTCCTTGTATGCATAACCTTCTGCAAAAGAAAGTATGATGGCTCACATTTCTAATCTGATTTATGTATTTAAAAAAGAGATTTAATATTTTACTACACTAATAAGGGAGGGAAATCAAGTTTTGCAGGTACTAGGAGGTCCCATAAGATGCCACGAAGGCAAACGAGCTGCACCAAGCCCTTGTCTTATAGTCAGCACTTCTAGAACATGAAGAATTGGCTTTTTCTTCCACTTACAAGATTAGCAAAAAATAGTTTTCTCTTGTGGGTGAATAAAAATGTAGCAGTCTTTTCTGTGTAAGATTTTCATCATTTAAAGTTAAAGCTGTTTTACAAAAATTGCTACAATATAAAGAATGTTTAAAAATTTCAGACTGTAAAGCACCAGAGTCTCTCAGTGTTTGTCATGGGAAATATTACTTTTTATGTTTCATTTCTATGAACACTAAAATCTTGGCTGGCTCTACTAAAGAGGGAGCAAAGTCCCAGGCTATGCCAATTAAAGCTAACTCAAAGCAATAAAGTGTCTGAAATATAATGTTAGAACTAAAAATCTTACACTTTCCCTGTGAATAATGATTGAGCTTCACAGAAGGAAAATCTGACCCAGAAGTTTCATATATTTGTTTACAAAATGGTACAGAATCTTAACAATCAGAATTCAGAGCATAAATTGTGTGGTTGATGAGGTTCTAAAACCACAGATACAAATACATTAATATTCTTCATCCCCAATTATATCCCTTCTTTCAACTTAATCACAACTCAACAAATAGAGTCAGAAATAAAAATGACCTTGGGGTAAGTATCATGAGCTGAATCTTTTTCTATTACAGAGCATTTAAAAGAGTACTAACAAAGGAGGGCTGGGTAAAAGTTCCCCTGTATTTATAAGTGTCATTTTAAAGGAGAAAATACCTCCCTCAATTGTGATATTTGAAAGTTTAAAATATCAAAGTTTTGGTGATTCTCCACGATTATGCCCTCATGCTTACATAAGATTTTATAGTCTTTTTAAGCATGGGCTTCATAACTCACCATTTGCTCTTGCAGACTGAGTAGGTATACCATATTCATGTCTGAGCTATGATTTGAACATTTGGTCTATTGTTGTAATTACCAAATATTTTCAAAAGTAAGAATTTGTTTTGAAAAAGAAATGCAACTTTGGGGAAAGATTTACAATGCCCAATTTTGTTCTCAAAAGACACGTGTGTAGAAAACTTTATCTCCTGGAGAACAAAAACGGCAAAAGAAAAATGCAAATGGTATCTTTAACATTTGAAAAAGGCCTGTTCTCTCTCAAGCCAACTTTAATTTCCTATATTTAATGAATCTGTGCTTAGGCAATGCTTTGTTTAGCAACTTTTTCTTTTTTCACTAGCCTACTTTAATATGAGAGTATTCGGCCGTTTTAAGTGTTGCTCTCCCGGATTATTTCCACCTCGGCTCCTCTGAGTTCCAGGAGTTTGCTGTTGATGAATCAGGTGGGGAGGATGGGAACATGGCATCATCACTCATGAAAGGAGCATAAACACAGCATGAAGCTGCAGGGTGATTTACCTCTCTTCAGTTTTGGGGAGAATACAAGAAACAGATCTGTAGGATTTGCAGAGAAACACTGGGCATACACCACTTGACTAGTGACGGCTGATGCAGACTGCTGTGAGGTGAGGATTTGCAAAAGCGACACAATGGAGGGATTCTGAGGACCAAGTAGCTGGCAAACAACGCTGTACATTCTATCCTGGGGAGGCAAATATTCCCAGGCAGCAGCTGGTCCTAAGACATTGTCTAAATTATGGGTCTGAGTTACAATGAGTGCTTTTAAACAAACAAACAAAAAAACCCCTACAGTTGTCAGTATACTGACTTCGGCTTGAACTACCATATAGTGCTTTTCATGATAATGAATCTTATCACACAGTTATTTTGTGTTAGGGTGCAGTAGGAGTGATGTCATAGTACCGACATTTCTCTAAAGAGGTTTCATTCTGTCAGCTAATACATATTCATGACATCACTTATTGAACTAGACACTGAAGTAACAATACTGTGCAAAATCTGGTAGAGTCGCTGCCCTTTTATAGCTTGCACTATAATGGGGGACACACTTCAATCACATAGTTTAATTAGACTGTGGTGAGGAAAAACAAGACATGCTGTTATAGGAGTAAGTGATTGGGGAATTTGCTAAGAGCAATCCAAGTGACTCAGATTCCAAAATATTTACATATTAATTTTTTTTTAATTTGGCCATGCTACATGGCACATGGTATCTTAGTTTCCTGACCAGGGATTGAAGCCACATCCCCTGCACTGGATGCATGGAGTCTTAACCACTGGATGGGCAGGGAAGTCCTACATATTCATTTTTAGGTTGCGAATTCTCAAATCAGTTATTCCTGCATTTTTTTTCTCCTGTTTTATAAAAGAGAATTCCTACTGCAATTTTTAATCTTATGCCCCAATCCCCTTTCCTCAGGGAGATCATTCCTTTCCGAAGAGGACTCATTCTCTTCTAAGACGGTTGATGTTATTGGTACCACTTGCCCGCTCTGAGGTGGCCCTGTGCTGAGTTGGTCTGGGCTGTCTCTTTCCACTCATGTTTTATCTCATGAGAGGCATCTGACTTTGTTTTGGGAAACTGTCAATCAAGGTCATGACCATCCCCTGCCAAGAGGTGAATTTTTACGTATCCTTCCAACAAATTTCTCTTTTGTCTATCAGTCAAAGTCACTCTGTCTCTTGCAACCAGATATCTGTAACGGATAAAGCATCCGTTTAATAAAGCCAAGCATCAAATATATCCCATGGAAATAAAGATACTGATAGGCGTTTTTAAATCATATGCTCTGATGGAATGAGGAGCACCTTTTTCTGAATCGGGTGGATTTTGAAGAGTTGGATTGTTATGACATTCTTATGTATATGGTGGGCACCAATCTGATGTAACCAAAGTTTATGATGTTCTCCAGAAGCTCATAAAAGCTACTCTGAACAATAAAGCTCAAGGACCCTGAAATGAATATAAAATCAAATGAAAAATTTAGATGCTGAAATCTGGGCCCCTTCCTACCTAGAAAGATAACTGCAGAAACATCCTCAAGCCAGATCAGCCTCGTTTGAAACTGCCACCTTGTCACGGCCTGAAATCACCATAGCAGTGATGGCCTGCTGGTTCCGGGAAGAGTACCACATTACGGGTGCCAAGGGACAGCTCGTGTATCAGTCTCAGTCTCAGTGTGACCTTCCAGGCATGATTGTCTTCAAAGACTCAAGTACGTCTTTTTGCTTTTTTAGTGGGGAAAGATCCATTGACAGTAAAGCCAGCATCACAGTAAATACTGGGCAGTGTCTAACCCAGTGACGTTCTGGGATAAAAACTTAAGCTGCAGTTTTAGTGATACGGGATTCGCCTTATTCGTTTGCCTAAATATTTAATTATTTGAAGCAGTTACAGCTCTGATGATTGTAATTACCTAATTAGAGAGTTTCATACTTATAAATCTTACTGATCCATTTTGATGGCTCTTTCTGAATTTCGCTTTTTTGCTGTTGTTGTTCTTTGGGGTTTTTTGTTTTTTTCTTTCTCGACTTTTACTGACCTTAGGGTTTATCCATTTACCTTTGTCATTCTTTTGTGAACCAAACATCTTGTGTTGCAAAGAAATTGATTTCTGTGACAAAACTGCAACTTAAATAAGTGGAGTATTTAAATAGTCAAATATATTCTAATTGGCAACACCACATAAAAATCAGTTCCTTTAGTTATAATGCCTGTCAGATACTACAGGCATCTTTTGCAATAAAGACAGCTACTAGACAAAGCTCACTTTCACGTAGATTATTATCACTATTCCTTTTTTCAAAGCTGTGCTGCTATCCCATTCTAAAAGGACCAGCCACCTAACTGCACAAACGTGGTGTCTCCCAAATAGCTTTTTTAATAGGACTTTTATCCTTCATTTATATCTTTGTAACTTAAGGAAGACCGTCTTTGTGGCCTTTTAATTTTGAAATTAGGGGGGAACTGATATGCTGTCAAGCACTTTCATGAAATTTCAGATATTTGAGAAAAATTAGGATGCAAATAAACTTCATGTCTTGAGGTCCTACTGTATTCCAGGTGGTCTCCTTGATTGAATGCTTGTCAAAGCTAGTAGTTTTAGATCTGGACAAGCTTGGATTTGGGTCTTAGTTCCATGGCTTTCCAGTTGTATGGTAAGAGACAAACAACTCAAATCTCCTTTAGCTAGAGTTTCGGTTGTCAGAATAACCTTGTAAGATTGCTTTGAAGATTTAAAAAGGGTTCTAAATCACTTATCACTGGAGCACACAGATAAGAGCCACTTAAGAAAAGGTAGCTGTTATTATCTTTCCTAATCCTCACAATAACACTGGGAGGTAGTGGTCATTATCTCACTTGACTGATTAGGAGATTTAACTTGAGAGGTCAGTAAAGCTTGCAGCTCACACAGGTGGTGGGAAGCTGAATCCATTCTGAATCCAAGTGAATTCTCTCTGCATGCTGCTGTCTTAGGTGGACCCCATGGATTCAGGGAGCATCCTTTATCAGACTATCCAAGTTTGTGATGATGCCATCTCATTTTTCAGATGAAAAAGAGATTAAAAAATTGAGGGTGGATGAGAGGGCTTCTGTTGAGAGCTCATGAACTCTGTGAATATCAATCACCCTGCAATGGTCTCATAGCAAGCACTGCAATTTTGGCTTGAAGGCTGTTCTCCTCATCTTGTGGGCAGTAACTTTGAATCCCTGACACCCAGCACAGTGCTTGGCATTCAGCTGGTGCTCCACAGACAGGTACGGAATAAATTAAATGAATGAGGTGTCATAGATACACAGGCAGACAGACACAGAAGGCCATCACAAACCTCGCCTTCTCTCCTGTTTGAAGGTTTTCTCTTCCAAATTCAGAGTCTAGAATTATAGAGTTGGAATCTCTTTAAGTTTGAATTACAGATTAGGTATTACCACTGCATATATTAATTTTTTAGAAATGGAAGGAAATGATTAGAAAAAGTTGGAGAATCTCCCAACTATAAACTTTAGACT
Organism: Capricornis sumatraensis; assembly: GCF_032405125.1. Lineage (NCBI taxonomy): Eukaryota > Metazoa > Chordata > Mammalia > Artiodactyla > Bovidae > Capricornis > Capricornis sumatraensis. The sequence continues at coordinate 11,738,862 of NC_091079.1, forward strand.
ATGGGGCTGGGAAATCGTGTGCTGTTAGGAATTAGACACCACTTGGCCTTATAGAGCTCTTCTGCCATTGTACATATAATTAGTATAAAATTAGGGTTATTTTTCTTCTTCTTGCTGCTTTGCATGTGAAGCTTTAATTCAGCTGCTGCTGCTGCTGTGGCTGCTGCTAAGTCGGTTCAGTCGTATCCGACTCTGTGCGACCCCATAGACGGCAGCCTACCAGGCTCCCCCGTCCCTGGGATTCTCCAGGCAAGAACACTGGAGTGGGTTGCCATTTCCTTCTCCAATGCATGCATGCATGCAAAGTCACTTCAGTTGTGTCTGACTCTGTGCGACCCCATGGACAGCAGCCCTCCAGGCTCCTCTGTCCACAGGATTCTTCAGGCAAGAGTACTGGAGTGGGTTGCCATTAATTCAGCGTGGGCTGTTGAATACTAGTCTGCAGTGGTGTTAAAACTCATGTGAAGGAAACAACACATACCACAGGAATTAAACTTGATTCTCAAAGTCATATTGTGGGAAGGGGATGACTTAAGTGCCTTTCTTTGGTCAGAGTCCCAGTGTACCCATAAGACAGAATCTGTTGACCCTTGAAATGCCTGGCATTACAGTGTCAAATATGTTTCTATTTGAATAAATATGTACCCAGGGCTTAAAAGAAACCAGACAAAAAAATGAAAGAGGTGTGTGTATATATATATGCTGCTGCTGCTAAGTCGCTTCAGTCATGTCCGACTCTGTGCAACCCCAGAGACGACAGCCCACCAGGCTCCCCCATCTCTGGGATTCTCCAGGCAAGAACACTGGAGTGGGTTGCCATTTCCTTCTCCAATATATATATACATACATACAAATATATCTGAGTGACAGTTGCTATCACTCAGAGTATACTTGGTTACAGATAAATAATTTTGCAACAGTAGTTTGAATTTAGTAAGCTAGAAGAGAAGCATATAGCCAAGTTTTCAGTGCACAAACTTTTCCTCCCAAAATATACTGATTGCATAACAGAAGGCACACATGGCTAGGGGTTGGGTCAAAGCATGAAGGGGTCTTTTGTGAATAAGACATTTCTAAGAAATCATATGCTTTCAATTTAGAAATTAATATAAATATTTTCTTTTATATCACAGCTTAGCTACATTCATAAATAATACAAAATTAGTATAAAATAATATTTTATCTCACTTGACTATATTCCCCCAAATCTTCCAATAAAATCAAGTGCCCACCGAGACAGGTCACAATCACCCAGGGTCTGTGCTGTCTTGTGCCCTCTGCCAAGTGGGAGAAGCGTGGATTGACTGGGTGTGGGGACTCACCAGGAACTTCAAAGGCACATTCTAAGGTGTGTTTAAGAGGCTGCATGGTTCCCATGGAAGAATGTGACAAGGTTTATCCCCACATTTTTGCAAGAGAAGATACAAAAAAGACACCTCTCTCTATGTATTTTTAACATGGAAATGATAAATATATATATTACAGTTTCAGGAAGGGAGTGTGTGATTGTATTCTTAAGAATTCTTTGAGCTTTGTCCTCACTCCAAGACAGACAGTTTAAACCACCTGCCAAATATTTTTAGTTTCACATAATATTAGGCACTTTAATCCCCCAAGTATTAAAATACAACTCATCCTAGCTAGATGTCTCCTTGGCTTCCCTGGATCTGTTTGTGCTACTAGCAGAAGCTCAGGCTCAGACCTGCAGGGCTGTCTTTCTTTGGCTTCACTGCCCTTTGACCTTGACTCTTCAGTGTCCTTTTATCCTACCACCTCTGCCCTCCTGGGCTTCCCTGGTGGCTCAGAGGGTAAAGCATCTGCTTGCAATGTAGGAGACTTGGGTTCAATCCCCAAGTTGGGAAGACCCACTGGAGAAGGAAATGGCAGCCCACTCCAGTACCCTTGCCTGGAAAATCCCATGGATGGAGGATTCTGGTGGGCCACAGTCCATGGGGTCACAAAGGGTAGCACATGACCGAGCAGCCTCACTTCTGCTTTCCTACCACCTCTAGGAGGTGGATGCTCATTTCTTCTTTCCTAGATTAGTCACTCCCTACTTTATATTTCGACTTCCTCCCTCACCACGCTACCATCTCTCCTCCCTATTACCGCCATATTCATCTTTCCATGGCCCAGATCAGAGCCAAAAAAATTCCTCATTAAAAGTAAACAAAACAAAATCCAACAGAAAAAACTCAGGGACTTTTAGTAATGAATTAGGTAAAAATTGTTCCTAAGGTATACAAGTCCTTCACTAGATGGTTTATAAACTGCCTCCTCTTGTCTGTTCTTGTCTTCCATACGCTCCAGGTTACACTGAATTTTGAGGTGCTTCTTGCTCGCTAAACATGCAAGGGCAACCTCCATGCCTTTTCCCCTTCTGGGGATTTTTATCTGACATTACTAGTTCCTTGAATTATATATGACATGGATATCTTTGAAGTCTAATGTGGCTATCTTTGAGGTGTTGCCTCCATTGTGGTCCATTTTCTATACTGCTCTCTGCTCCAACTCAGATGTAGTGTTTGACCATGTTTTATTAAAGTGGATCAGATTAAAACTCCAAGTTTTCATCACTCACGTGACAAACACTTACTGGAGGGTTACATATGTATTGTACCACCTCTCTCCTTAGAGTTGGGAATACAAATTTAATAGACTGTTTGGTCACAAAACATAAGGTCAATACTACAGCAATTTCTGTATACTTTCCAGAAAGTAAGACTCTATATTCTACAGTTTTATGACAAGTTAACTTGCCGTGTTCTTTGCTCAATGCTGTCTTGGAGATCAGCACTGTGAAACGGCTCCTCCCATGTATGATACTTACCCACAGGGTTTTTTGGATATGTGAGTTAAGGGAATGTTGTTATCATGTGTGGATTCTGGGGAGTGAGTGAGGCCTTCACCTGAAGGGAAGATGCTTTTAGGCATCCAGGAGGCAAAGTTTGTCAAGCAGTGGTTTAAATGTCTGAGTTGGCCATTGCGTGGTAAAACTAGCAGGCTCAGGTGGGCGTTATCAGAAAGTTTGACATCAACATGTTTAATTTATCCAGCCTGAATTAAAACAGGGAGGAGACAACTTGGACTCATCCTCAAGGACTATCCATAGAGAACAGATAGATTGTATTAAAATTCATCAGCATTTAAATGCACCAATAATTTCTCTGGACACAGTCCATGAAACATCTGTTATATAATTGTGGTTGCACATATACTAAGGGAACTAAGGGGAGCAGTATTAAACCATTCAAATCATACATCAAAGACATTTTCTGGCAAAACTTGACACCAACAGAAGTCATGCAAGAACCAAAGTAATTAGAGAGCACAGGAAAATATCCAGAGTTGCAGTGCTGCAACTTTTTGTTATCTTTTTGTTATCAGCAGATGTTTTGATAATAACCTGGTTATATATTGGAATCCAAAGCACAGGAAGAAAGATCAGCTTAAGGAGTCTGTTACCAGTTGCCACAGAGAAAATTTTAAAAAAGAAGTGTTTCTAATTTTCCAAAGGACATAGATTTCTTTTCAGTGCTGGCAATTACATAACTTTAGCTGGTTACACTAAGGCTTTTTTAGATCTAGATTTTTACTATATTTTATCAGTGATGCCTAGTGGGATAATCTCACTTCTTCCCTTCCCTACTAACACAACAACTAACTGCTTTCAGGAATATGTATATATGCACACACACACACACACACATATATATATGTGATAATAAATATACATAATATACACACACATATATATGTATATATGCACACACACACACATATATATATGTGTGTATATAAATATACGTAAATATATACACACACATACATATATCAGGAACATATACAGGATGATCCTGTATTAATAGGAAAAAACCCTAAAATATCTGTTCCTTAAAAGGTACTTAAGAATCTAAAAGTGAAGAGTTTTGCTTATTTTCCCTTTGAGTTTACAGTCTTGGTACTTTTATCTTAAAAATTTAGGCTATAAAGAAATATTCATCCTGTGCCAGTTTAATATTGATGCAATTGAGCCACATCATGACTAAAATTTGCCAATATCATCATTGAAGTCAGACTCATCATCACTATCTTGTATCTTGTACAAATTCTACTAAAATATGTCTTTAAAAAATCCAATTCTTCTTAGACTCTATTCAAGGTAAATTCTGGGCTTGCTCACCACTGTAGTAAACAGAAACTACTGTCTCCCTTTTGATACTTGATACGCATTGCTGGGTTACAGTAGTCATCTACATAAATGAAATGATTGAATTATGAATTTCCATGTTCTGGGAGGCTTCTAAAATTTTAGGATATCAGCTAAGAGTATTAGGTTCTATGTAGGCATCACAACAGTACAAATATGCTGGAAAAATTGATAATGCTTTATATCCAATTATGTCAGCAGGCTATGAATCATATCCAATTATCAAGATGCATAAGTGCATTTTTTGTGATGCTCAAACATCATTAATTTTGTGCTTAGCACAAGCTGCTCAAATGGTATGATTTCAGTAATTTCTAGCATCAATATTACAGCATCAATATAAATTCAATGCAAATTGGAAAATGAACATCTTCATCTTGTTTATATCTGTGAAAAAGCATTTACCAAACAGAGGAGCACATTGAAACAACACTTGCTATTGGAAAAATGAGTCTGTAATGTACCACAGGGAGCCTGAGTCTGGCAAGTCAGTCCCAAGGAAACCTAGCTACTGAGCCAAAGACCCCTCACAGGTGCTCTTCACATCATCACTGAAGTAGAACAAACATGACCATTTTAAATATGAAAAATATTTAGAATATCAAGAAGCTAAAATGCCTGCTTCCCAACAAACTGAGGGATTTAAACAAATTGACCAGATTCAACTCTCACCATAAGTAGCCCACGTGTCTTAGCATTATGAAATGGAATCTTTAATTGTATGTAATATCTCAGACTCAGCACACATTTAAAGCAATCAGAACTTACATTTTTTTCTCTAAAACTAGTTATACATTATGGATTTTAATGAAAAACATTGGACTTCTCGTTTTAATTAAAAAATGTAGAACTCTTACATAGCTGCACAGAGTAATATGCTTAAGTAATTCTACACCAATTTCAAATTCAAGTAATTAAAATAAAAACAAAAATAATTCTTACTTACCTCAAAGTCAAGGTCTGAATATCGTGATTTTCTTCTCTGTTAGATATTTTTTAAAAAGAAGAAAAACCAAAAAAGTATATTTAGTATTAAAATAAAAATGATTATTTTCAATCCTGTTTCTTTGTGATATAAACATTTCCTTCACAAAAGAATCTCAACATTTTTATGATCTCAATCTATGCCATCCACATTATTCCATTTTCACTTTGGATGTCCTTTAAAATTGAAGAATATAAATGTATAATATATTTCTTATCTTGGCCTCAAGTCTAATTTGTTTTTCAATACAGAGAAGTTTTTAAGGGAAAATTCACTTAAAAAGTTCAATCTTGAAGGAAACTTGAGGCCTACTACAGCAAAACTACTTTACAGACACAAAGGATTCAAAGCTGTGGAGGAAAAACATCCAGTCATCTCAACACTTTCCAGCCATCATTCCCCCCAACCTTCATTTCTACCAAATTCTACCTAACCTTCTGTCTACATGCCAAAATTCTCTATAGGTCTCATCCACAAATTTCTCCATATTTGGTAATCTTCCTTGACAGCACAATCTTTCTCAGAGCTAGGCATGAAAGTATTTGCTCTTATTTTTCTTGCCTGCAGAATCCCCACAGAGGAGCTTGACAGGATGCAGTCCATGGGGTTGCAAAGAGTTGTACATGACTGAGCAACTAAGCACAGCACAATAAAACAAGTAACAAACAGCCTACACCCCCACAGAACACAGGTGTAGACGCAAATACCTCACTATGCCTCAGAATCTGTTAAACACTTCCTGAATCTAGTTATAGATAAATGTCTTGATAAAATCAGGAAATATGGTTAAAATGAAATTAATGTGATTATTTAATATTAATATAGGGCAGCTATTCTTAACATCTTCTCTAAAGCATTCACTGAATTCTTAGAATTATTAGGTATAGAAGGAGCTATCTGATAAATATAGAAAATGTCCATCAAATTATTGGAGCTCAAAAGTTTCCAATACAGGCTTTTTTTGTTTGTTTGAGAAAGTAGGAATGAAAAACAGAGGAAATTAATAAATATTAAAAAGATGAACTATCCAGGCAGTAGGGAAGATATATAAAATTTTTTTTTTTCTTTCCTCTTCTCCTATCCTAATAGCTATAGTGTGAAATTCAATAACCTGAGGGAGTCATGTCCAAGATAAGGGAGAGATTCCTGTAACTGTTGAATATTAGGAAAGAAAGAAAGGAACTAATGCAGCTCATTGGAAAACATGACTAAATTTCTGCAGCCAGAGTTAAAATTGTTCCTATACACCCCAAACAGTCCCTGATAACCAACTTTCCAAAGCATGGTGCAGTAAACAGAAGGTGATGTGACCAAAGAAAGATTATGTTTAAAAAAAAAAAAAAGGTTTAAAAGTTCTGAAATAATTTAATTTTGGTGAGCTGCTTAAGATGATCAAATCCTTCAGTACAGTCAAAGAGAGGCAGAGAAGGAACTGCTTTATTCAAAGGAAAGTCACCCTGCTGACCCAGCTCTGCTCTGTGTTCCAGTTCTGGGGGCATTCTGGAAGGAGAGGTGTGTGGGGGAAGCCGTGTAACCCAGGCTTCCTTGGCCAACCCCCGCCGCTGTTTCAGCTGCCCGTGATGTATGAGCCAGGCCGCAGCGCCCTGCATCCGCTTTGCTCTGAGATGTTAGACCAAAGGTCAGGGCATCCCTCCTGTTCTTGGGCGCTTTGCCTTCTCGGTACTGTGACTCACCAGGACACTTTTGCAACTGTACATTAAGCAAATTTCTTTCCTAATACAGCAAAATTCAAGCATGGAAACACTTAGTGTTAAGCAATTACTACAGAACATTAGTCACGCGCTTTGGGTTTCATTTAAAAATTAAATAGTGAGACCTGATGGAAAAGGTTCAATTATCCAGCAAAGAGGCCCTTCCACTGCATGGGCTGAGGGCTTCTCTGTTGCAAAGATCCTAACAGCTATATGCTATTCTCTTGTTTCTGAATGCAACGGTGTGTTGCCTAAGAACCGGAAATGCGGATAGATACATATTGCTGTAAGCTCCAGACTTCAGGCCCAACAGCAAAAGATGGGAACCCAGAGGAGCAGCAGAGAGGGGTTTCTCCCTGCGAGAGCAGGTGCTGGTTATGCGGCTGTGAAATATGGGAAAGAAAATGGATATACATCCATAAATAAGTTTCTGTTTCATTTCATTAAAATCACATTATAATGTAAAGGTATAACAGAACTAGCAACTTTGAGGGATTAGGCTAAGAAATGAGTACGTGAAGCAGACTTCAATTAAATAAGTTCAACAGATAGTTGGGGGGAAGGGGGTAGGTAGGCTGGAAAATTCAGCAGTGAAGACTTGAAGTTCAAGAGTTGAAAAAATGTGGCAGATTTTTAGAGCCCAAGGGTAATAAAATATCTGTAATATTGACCAAGTGTTTCAACCTTTTATAAAGTGCTTTCACGTTTGAACATGTTAGCTGGCCTGTGGGTTGGTTAGGAAAGAATTATGCATTTTCCCTGTTTATGAATGAGGAAAACTGAGGACCAGAGTTCAAATAACTCGCCTGCTTCACCAGGGTAGTAATCGCACGAGCTAGGATTCCCACTCAGCTCTCTGACCGCAAAACCCTGTGTTTTTTTCTCCACTGTTGCTCAGTGACTACCCCATGGTACAAGGTTCATAGCCAAGATTCATATGATAGTTTGCTGACTTTACCTGGGACTCAACAAGAATAACGTTATAGGATCCAGTCAACCCCAGGATGACAGCAGGAGAATGAGATGCTTTGCAAGCCTGAAGCAGAATCAAGCATATGAACTGCTACATGTCAATTATATTTTAAAAGAGAAAAAAGTCTGATAAAGTAATTCTAACATGGGCTAGTTTATGAGCCAAGATGCAACAACACAGTGGCAGACTTCACTCCGTGATGGGTCTCCCATTGCAAAATCAATTTTATCTTAAGGAAGTATTTGCATTGGAAAATCTGTGATGGAATGGAAGGACCAGAGTGTTAACTTCTGTTCTTCACTTCCTCATGATAACACTCACCATCTCTCAGTCTGTTTTGCAGTGTGTGGAAGAGTCTTTCAAAGCACTGAAGTCTGTGGAAACTGTGACTGCCTTACATGCTTATTCAAATATACCTCTGAGCTCTCTGAGTGTTATTATAAGGTAGGAAAGTGGTTAGAAATAACTGTCACATGTTTAAAAGATGAGAATCAATGAAGAAAAGTGATCAAGTCCAAACACCTTTCCTGATACGTTGATAATTGAAGAAATGCTACATATAAATTTAAAATAAGTCAGGATGTGGCTGCAGGCATACTCAGTCATGTCTGATTCCTTGCAACCAGATGGACTGTAGCCTGCCAAACTCCTCTGTCCATGGGATTTTCCAGGCAAGAATACTGGGGTGGGTTCCTATTTCTTACTCCAGGGAATCTTCCCAACCCAGAGACTGAAAAGTCAGGATGGTGCCAACATATTTTATGAAGATAAAAATACCCCTCTCTCTATGCCCCAAGTTCTCAAATAACTTGATACAAATTATCCTTTTTGCCATAGTAGATGATGTTTCTTCTATGCTCTTTCCTTTTCTTAATTTCCCATGTAGAACTCATCCCAACTTGTATTCTGTCCTCAATATTCCATTAAAATTCTTCTTATTGAGGTCTCAGAAGAGATCCATCTGGTCAATTTCCAAGGTTATTTTTCTCTCCTCATATTACTGGACTCTCAGAAAGCTTTTGAGAGTTAATCACTTCCTCATTAAAGCACTCATCTGTCTCAGCTTTTCCATTTATTTTCTTTTCCTCCCTCTTATGTACTGCAGCTCAGCCAAGTCTCCACTGCTGGCTCTTTCTCATCGCCCTGCCTTCTAAATGGTGAGCTGCACAGCTGTCTTTTTTTCTCATATTCTCTTTTGGATGAACTCATCCATTCCCATGGTTTTAAATACCACCTCTTCAGTTGCAAACACCTTTTATTCCCATGTCTTCCCATCACAGGAAATGTTGCATATCTACTTTGTCGAGTGAGACTCTTTGGCATCACTCTTCACCCCTTCTTACTTCTCATCCTGCACATCAAATCCACCAGCAGACCCATCTCTTCTATGTTCAAAACACATCTTGATCTGCCCAGTCTTCTCCACCTCTGCTTCTCTTGCACAGTTAAAGACATCCTTATCTCTCATCTGGATGACCTCAGTGGTCTCCTAACTGTCCTTCCGTTTTCCGTTCTACACCTTCTCCCATTGCCACGGGATGCTAATCCTCTCTCTTCCACACTATCAAAGTGATAGATAAATGACCAGGACAAATGCTTCTCTCTGTCTCATTTGCTTCTCTTCTTCTACAAGGCTCTAAAAAGTCTGGTCTCTTCTTCCTACTCCAACTCCATAAGAAGCTTGCCCCTCACTTCACAAGTCTTCTAACCCTACGAGAACATTCCAAGCTCTTTCCTACCTCAGAGCCTCTTCACTTGCAGTTTCTTTTTCTTGAAACATCACCTGATCCCTTAGCACCTCACAAACCATGTTCGTTCTTAACTTCACTTTTCACTCTATGGAGATTTGGAAGCCTTCTCAGGGCTCCTCATCTAAAGAAGCCTCTCTCTCACATGTTCCACGGTTGTTGCCTAGCACAGCACACTTTCAGATTATTCATTTGTTAACAGATCACCTTCTATCTCTTCCATAGGGTTTATTCACCAAAGGGGCAGGATCCACATCTGTTTTGACCACTTCTATATCTCAAGCACCTTAGCCTAGGGCCTGGCACAGTAGTAGACACTCACAAAATTATTGCTGAAAGATTGATGGAGCTACACTATGGAAGCCAAACAAATTCAAAAGAATGTGACTTGTTTTTTTGGTTTTATTTTTCTCAGGAAGACTCCAGGAGATTTTGTATAAGCAGGTGGACTATATACACAAAGGAAACCATTTTGAATAGATCAGCTGACAGCCAAGTGGATCAAGACCATTTAGAGGAGTGCAGGCCTATCACTAATAGAAGGAAACATTCTTTAGGATGAATTCTGAGTAAGAAAATGCCCACCAGTATGGGGCTACTCAGGGGAATAGAATGTGCACAGAGGTGTCTCTGCACAGTGAAATCTTGTAGAATGATAAATAATTTAAAGGGAATACTTCATTGTCTGTGTCTTTGCAGATTAAGCTGGACAAGATCCTAGAAGATTCACAGTGAGGAATAAATTCCATGGACTAATAAATGCCAATATGACTGCCATTAAAAGTTTCCATTACAGACTGAGCAATGAACTCACTCAAGTGAAAAAGCTTTGATGTCATATCCATTCAAAATATCTGAGTAAACAAAACTTGAGAATCATTCATTTTGAAAAATGACTTATTAGAGCTAATTTTGCTTGCCTAATTTTGTGTGCCTGCATAAAAGACAAAATCCCCTAACCCAGCAGCAAAAACAAAACACTGAAGTAGGAGAAGGTTTTCTTTCACCACAGCTACACATGGGAAAAAAGGTTACATAAGAAAAAGGTGCTTCTGCCCAATGGTCAGTTCTATAATTGTTTCCATTAGTGACGGGAGTCTCTAGTTCCCAAGCATGGCCATAATATTTTGTCTAATATCCTGAATATTGACTTAATTATGGCAATCAAGTTTCTGCAGCAATATTCAAGGTATAATGGTAATCAAATAATAATCACACAACCTTACATCTAAAGTGCTCCTTACAATTTTCAAAGGATTTTTCACATACATTATCCAATTTGATGCTCACTGCAGCCATAAGTGAGGCACCTATGATGTGACATTATAGCTAAAATGTTTTACCTTTCAAAACCATTATATTGAGATCTCCAGAATTCGTGTCCAGAGGAAAACTGGCATATAAATAGTTAGCACAGAATGCTGCCCCTTTTTACGCACTTATAAACTGAGAGAGATTTGGCTGAGCATGTTTTGAAATACATCATTAAATTTATACCTGAATACTCAGAAAACCTGGAGCAGCAAAACTTTGTTTAAAATAGCAATTGTACGATTGACTATCTAATTCTGTTTAGTTATGAGAAAAGCTTAGGCCAGATATGTCAAGAGAATAAGAGAAACCACTTAACGTGCTTACCCTGGAGCAAAGCATTTCACAGGAATTCAAGTGATGGAGGAGCCGAGAAGCCACATAAGGGGCCACAGAGGAACCCAGGGATTCACAGGAGAAGAAGCTAGTGCCCCCCTCCCACAGGGACGGACAAGGGAGATGGCACAGCGACCTGACCCCGGGGGCTGAGGCATCTAGCTAAGGCTGGAGGCACCACAGAACTGCAGATAAAGACACAAGGTGCTGCCCAAAGCAGAGTGAGGAGAAACACCTTGGCTTCCCTCTTCTAACCAGCCTCCAGCCTCACAGTGTTCCCTCGCGGCCAGTCCTCTCACCTAGCCAGAAGCCTGCATCAACCCCCAAGAGACCCAGGGGCACGGAGGTCTCTTGACTTGGAGCCACGCCCAAGTTGAGAAGAATTTTGAGTGAGGAAATATGTCCTATTTAGATATACCAGCTACCAGACAGTGTAAAGAGCAGTGCGCCATGAGTCCAAACAAATACTGACTTATCTTCTTACACTGATATATCTATAATTTAAAAAAAAAAATGGAGCCACAACGCAAGGTTTAAACTGTATCTCACAGTCCTCAATGGCTTGAGAATACAGACCCTTCTTTTCCTCGCTTGCTTCACAGTGCCTTGTAGTTGTCTGTATACACACCATTCACTCGACACATTTTGTTCCTTAACTGAAAGGCAAGGACTTAAATCCTAATAATAACCTCATCTTTCTTAGCTTTAAGAAAAGCAACTAGATGATATCCAGGCCTGACGCCATCATGAGAAATTCTACCATGGGCATATTGCAATGAATCCGTAATTGTGGGAAATTAAAAATTTTCAGAATTGCTTAACAAGTCCATTCTGGGAATGGACACAGTTTGGAAAATGGCAGCTAACATATTTCGTGAAAGAAACCAGAACGTATTAAGAGGGGAGAGAGGTTGGGTGTGCTTTTATGCCCAAAACAAAACAAAACAAAAACGCAACTCGATGCACTTATGAAACTTTCTGCATGGAATAATTGGAGGTTAGCTGCACAGGCTCCCCTGGCGGTCGAGCCTGTTCTGCGGGCACTGCCTTGGGTTTGGGGAGCCGCCCTCTCGCTTTGGTGCCTCCTGCTTACTTGAATAAACACTTCCACCCACTCTCCGGCTTTGTTTTCTCTCCTTTGCCTCTTGCTGATCCCTGCCTGCACTTCTCCTCAGCAACACTGCATTCTGGGCAGCACTGGCAGCTTTCACCCTCTTCTCTTTCTTCCCCCCACCACTTCCCACCTCAGCAAATTGTGAACACCCACTCCTCTGGAGGCAACTTTCTGAATCACTGTGAACATCTTTTCATGACACCCTTGAGAGGCTCCGGCGGCATCTGGCTGTCCTCTGCTGCCCCAGCTTCCCAGGCAAGAGGCCCCTGAGGCTGGGCCCTTCTTTCTCACTCCGGGAAGACTCAGACTGCGCCACAGCCTCATGTCAGCCGGAGGGCCGCTCCCTTCTGTCTTCATACGCTCTCCAGGTCTCAAGACACCTCCTGGCTACTACTGCTCCCCACGCTCCACGTTGATGCTCTAGGCATCTTTCCGCTTCTCCTCTAGCGTCAGAATATCATCCTCCCTGACGGCTGGCTACAGACAGTGTGGCAGTTAACCACTCACTCTGTCCTCAGAGGAAATCACACCAGACTGGGCCTTCATTGCCAGAGTCCTGTTCCCAAACTCTGCTAGCTGTACACATCTACGCTTCACCCATTCCATGTCATTATTCCATATGACCAAGTGTCTGAGCTGGGTTAAATGAACTTGGTAAAGTGACTCTCATGCTAACATTCAGGCACATGACTGTCTCTTTGAGTCAGTGTAAAATTGGTCAGGATAGAAAGATTCAGGTCCCGGCCTCTCTGTGCACTTGCACGGTAACCTTGAACAAATGACTTTACTTGAAGGATTAGAACAACTTATGCATTGTACAGAAATGTTGTGAAGATTAATTAATTCATATTTTAAGGTGATTTGATGATCAGCTAATGAAAGATGCTATATAAATGCTAATTTTATTATTCATTCCCACATCTATATATTCAGCTGCCTCCTAAAATGGTCACCCTAAGCAATTACTGACTATTAAACTCTTTGAAAGAATGAAAATGAAAAACGGAATTTTCATTCTGAATCCTGAATTTTCTTCCTTTTCAAGATGTGAGCCTTGTGATTTCTAAGTCATTTAAATGCAGAGCTTTTGGCTGAATCATACTTACACATGATGCTTATATTTAATACAGAGATTTGGAAAAACTACCATGGAACAAAGCAGCACTTGGAAACCCAGTCTATTGTTCAAGCACACACAATCTATACAATATCAAACCCAGAAAGGTTTTTAGGCTTTTAGACATAAAACATTTTTAGGAAAAGCAAAACATTGTAATGTTTCCATTCTAACCCCTCTAGCACATTTTAAAGAGTCATTCTATGTAGAAAAACCTCATATGGTCATTATGATTATTTATGGCGTTATGTTCTTACATTCATAATCACTGAAATTCTTTGAGAAACTTTTCTGATTTTGAATAAATGTTATGTGGTTTGTGTTTACGTGGTCATTATTGTCACAGACCTGCGACTGTCGGGGATATGCCAGTTAGAGACAGACACAGTAGCCCTTTTGCTAGTTCAGAATGATGGCCTGTTTTGGTCTTGAGGGGGCTCTAGCCACTCAGGACTCAACTTGGACTCACCGCCCCTATGCCTATGGTTCCAAGGAATGACTTTCCTCAGAAACTGTATTTTGTTTAACACTGATTTAGAATTTAGGGATTTATCCTAGATCTCGTCTGCATGCCTATTTTGGTCTAGAATTTCCTCAACTCAGTTGGGAAGAACCTCAAAATTATACCACACAAGTTACTATAAACTTTCAGGATCTCTCTTCATCTTGACATAGTACAAGGCACAGCTTTGTGGGGAGAAGGGAGGGGTAATTTGCTCTGGGCACTTTTGAACACTAGAACCTAAGATTATCAGCAAACATCTGATAGAAAGAGCAGGCAACCAACTATAATGTAATGGGAAATAATTTGTTACGTTAAACCAATTGGAAATGCATATAAAATAATGCATGTATTGCACTGTATACTGAACACATGCAGTATATCAGTAGTGTCATTGATGTTGTTTAGTTGCTAAGTCATAACCAACCCTTTTGTGACACTGTGGACTGCAGCCCACCAGGCTCCTCTGTTCGTGGTACTTCCCAGGCAAGAATACTGGAGCGGGTTGCCATTTCCTTCTCCAGGAGATCTTTCTGACCCAAGGAATAAACTCATGTCTCCTGCATTGCAGGTGTATTCTTTACCACTGAGCCACCAGGGAAGCCCATATAAATAGTGGGTTTATAGAAAAATTTCAAGGTAAAGAATATAAAAGTCACATACAAAACAGTAACAGGGTATCTATCAAAGACTATTATACATGAGTTGTCTTATTTGACTTAGATATTACTTGATTAATTGTTATAAAATATGAGTGATATTGATACCTATTCACTATTCTTTGCATCACTTTGTGGGTAAGAAAGAAGCTGAGGGGGGCTTGCTTTATTGCAAAAGTCATGTGGTTGGACCTCAGAGTCCTGACTCTTGGCCTGCTTAATTTACATGCCCCCTAAGAGTTCACAATTTAAGACCAAAACATTTAGTGGTCATAATTCTGCAAGAGCTAAAAGCAAAATACTTATTCTGAGAGATATCAATCTATGGTAATCATACGTTTATAATCAGTGTAATGGTAGACCTCATTGAGACATTCCAATTTTGTTATTTCAAGAGCTGCCATCACACAAGAAGTCCAGACCTTGGTTAAAGTCTTTAATGTCATCCAGAAACTACTTTAACCATCAAAGACCTCTGGTACCCAAGAAACATCAGGAGGGTTTTCTGTTTGTTCAGGAATGCACTTATTAGTTCCCATTATGACACAATTATTACATATAAGTATCTTTTTAAAATAAAGAGGGTTTCTTTCAAAAAATGTAGTCTTGATAAAGGGGATTCTGATGCTCTACTGGAAAAAAACAGAATTTTTATCCCAACATAGTAATACAAATCGCAAAAGCTAAAGCTAAGGGTGCTGCACTTCTCCCCGGTGCAGTGTCCCATGACTCAGTTTATCTAGCTATCTATATCTATTTATCATCTATCAATCAGTCTATCTACCAGTCTCTCTATTGATCTATCAATCTATTTATTGACCTATTTATTTATCTGTCAGTCTATGAATCTATCAGTCAGACTATCAGTCTATCTGTCTTTCAAATATTAAGGGAAGACTTGGTCCATTGCTTACTTCTAAAGAACTCATCGATATTGTTGATCCAGTTTCACTTCTTGATAATCCTGCATTTTCATCCAACTCAGAGGCCATGAAGTTCTTCACAGCTGTGCGAGGCTCAAAGGGCAAATTCTGCATATGTTCCTGGGGTGCGAGATGTTGCTCTAAGTTCATATTGAACTGGTCCATGACAGGAGGATTCATGTTGAATTCAGGATTTACTTTGTAGTGCAATAACCTTTCATGGGGCAGGGTTTCCATGCCGATATTCATTTTGCTTTCTTCTTTCATTGATGGCTGGGTATTTACAGAACTTCTGGGCATCACAATATAGTCACTCTCCATCATTCTCTCTTGAGGATGGACGATGTCCATATCCGCCCCTCTCAAATTATCATCCGTACATAAGTACACAGTTCTCCGCAATTCACTGTTCTCTTTTTTCAAACATTGATTGCCTAGCTCATTCATACCCATGGGCATGTGTAGACCTGTGGGCTGCTGAATAATGACTTTGGAAATGACGTTTCCAGGCAATGTTGAATAGCTAAGTGCTTCAGTGTTTGTTCCTTTTTCTTCTTCATCATCATTCAGAGAAATCCTAGAGAGGGTGCCTGTTATTGTTGCTGCTCTGCAGGGACCAATATCCTTATGAAGAACTGTGAAATAGAACATAAAAGCAAAAAAAGAAAGTTAATGCATGCTTATCATTTATTATTATATTCTGTTGTTCCTCATTTTACTAAACATTTTCCTTAATAAAATAAAAATTATCAAAAATTACATTTCTATTTTTTGTACCCAGTCCAGAAAACTGAATCTTTGTACATTGATTCTGATATGCTCTGATTCTGATATGATAGATCTCAGGTGGCTAAAGCATGTCTGAAAACTGATAAACAGATTTTCAAAAATCTCAGTGCCCTAATCTTAAATAACTCTGCCTTACTTTCACAGGAAAGGAAGTTTCCCTGAGAAATTTTCTCCGTCAGTGTACTGCAAGGGCTTTATAAAATTATGGCTATATTCACAGGAGTTTGACCTTTTCTTAAAGGGTTCCCCTCTGAAGTATTCTACAAGTTCTGCTCATTAAAATACTTCTTGAAAGAGGTAATCAATGAGAATTTCATCCCACTGTGTCAGAAATACCTTCAAACTTTATGCATGTAGAAAACTAAGGAGTATTTATCTATGAAGTCCATATGGTCAAGTAGATACAGGGTTCAAATGTATTCATAATTTTCAGTCCCATGAAAAGCCAGGTCTTTTCTTTTTACAAGATCAATCCATCCATATACTCCAATGCTCATGAGGGGGTATTAAAAGTGCCAACTGACTTTAAGCAGAAAAAACTGTATGAGCCTCTAAAACTTCCATTTTAAGACTGTGAAATAATGGCTTAGAAAAGTTAAAAATGCGTGATAGCTTGTAGTAAGAAAGAGAACAAAATGAAAACATAAACCACATCAAAGAAAAAAACATCAACAGAATAGTTCAGAATTGTTTATTAAAATAGATTTTAGTTGTTTCTCTTTTCTGCCTCTCTATAAAGGAGGAAGTCATATTTTATGTGTAATGGAGGCAGAATGACTTGAAGTCTGGTTAGTTGTGAACAGCTGTCAGTTTCAAAGTCTAAGAGAATGAAGTTCTGAAGAAATATTCTTGGTGATGGACATGTTGAAAACAGACAGACCAGCACTGTGTGCATATTGGTTCAACATGGACTTCCACTCTGCCTTATCAACAGGCAGAGCCATTTTCACTGATTGTTTCGTTAGGCATAGATAACTAAAGTATTTGGTTTATTATCTCCTCGTGAAAAGTCTCAGATATATTCAGGGTTACCCATCATTATCAAGTTTTCAAATAGCATCCTAATTATTATGCATTAAAGCAAGGGTTCAGAGAAGGCAATGGCACCCCACTCCAGTACTCTTGCCTGGAAAATTCCATGGATGGAGGAGCCTGGTAGGCTGCAGTCTATGGGGTTGCAAAGAGTCGGACATGACTGAGCAACTTCACTTTCACTTTTCACTTTCATGCATTGGAGAAGGAAATGGCAACCCACTCTAGTGTTCTTGCCTAGAGAATCCCAAGGACGGCAGAGCCTGGTGGGCTGCTGTCTATGGGGTCACACAGAGTCGGACACGACTGAAGCGACTTAGCAGCAGCAGCAAAGCAAGGGTTGATAATAGAAAATTCTGAATGTCTTTCCCTAATACAAAGAAGAGACTCTTTCAAATTATTTCAAGACAGGTATCATTCACGTAATATCTTTTATCTTAGAGTTACTGTATGTAATTTTGCACTAGGTTTCTTTTTCTTTTTATATATTCAAGGTGTTATTTAATTATAGTCCAATAAAAGTATTTTAAAAGAGCAGAAAAAAAGCAAAAAACAAAACAAACAAAGATGTTAAATCTACATCGCATAGTTTTATTAATCCATAATTTGGTGTGACTTTTTATATTTAACTATTCTATTTAAGAATTAGAATAATTTCATTAAAAAAATTATTTCCGAACATCTTAATGTAATATATAGGTAATGAATTGGGATTGTCAGGAGCAATTTACATAAAAATATTCAGAGATAAAGTATGTTAAATTAATTCATTTAGTAATATTTCAAAAAGAAGCCTTAAAAATAATTCCAAATTCTGGCAAGAATATTTTAAATCTTTAACTGTAAGCAAATATTAATCCAAAATTTATAGCAATATAATTTAAAGGGTAGTCATGGGGACCTATTATATTTTATTAAGTACATATAGATAATTTTTTACTTTTGTGAGTACCTCATAAACAACAATTAAATCTTGGTACTGGATATTGATTTCATAATCTGCATTTCCCTGGTGTCTCAGTAAAGAATCTGCCTGCAGTCAAAGATACCCAGGTTCAATCCCTGGGTCAGGAAGATCTCCTGGAAAAGGAAATGGCAATCCACTCCAGTATTCTTGTCTAGGAAATCCCATGGACAGAGGAGCCAGGTGGGCTATACTCCATGGGATCGCAAGGAGTTGGACACAACTGAGCGGCTAACACTTTCAATTTCAATCTGGATTTGTAAAACATATATTTAGTTTGTATAAATATAATTTGTAGTTATAGTAGCACATTTTTATCAGTGATACAGCCATCTTTACTGAAAATTTGTATATCAAATATTTGGGGAAATACAATTCTTCTTATGAAGTAGTGTTGACTCTATATGAGAAATGTAACTATTTCTTTGACATGCTCAAAATGTGGATATCCAACTTTTGAATATACAATGTTTGTTTATAAATCAACACCACCTACACATACAGACACGATGCTGAAGTGATGAGACTTTTGAGAGAAATAAATCAAGTAGTGAAAGGCAAAATGCAGACAAAACCAAAACAAAGCAAAAAGCACTTGAATATTTTGCATAATCAGATATATGCACCACTCTTTTGGAAAGCAAATTTCAACACAACTTGGAGAAAGATTACTCAGAGACCAGGAATTGAGGCTTTGACACTGAACATACAACGTGGAAGGAAATCTTCAGAAAAACAAGAGCAACTTCTTGATAAGCTCAGTTAAAAAAGGGCACAGACTGAAAGTGAAAACATTAAAAGATATTTTTTCTAATAAAATAATGGTACCGGCCTAATATTAAGAATACTAAATCTCTGGATACAATGAATCTGGGAAAATGCATAATTTTAACAAAAGAGAACAAGATGAGTATCATTCCTTTATTTGTAAATTTTGGAAGAAGGCTTATTTAGAAGGCATTCTTATCAAAGTTTCAATGGCCAAACAATTTCAAATGGATAGAATGGTAACTTACAACTGCTGCTAAGTCACTTCAGTCATGTCCAACTCTGTGCGACCCCATAGACAGCAGCCCACCAGGCTCCCCTGTCCCTGGGATTCTCCAGGCAAGAACACTGGAGTGGGTTGCCATTTCCTTCTCCAATGCATGAAAGTGAAAAGTGAAAGTTAAGTCGCTCAGTCGTGTCTGACCCTCAGCAATCCCATGGACTGCAGCCTTCCAGGCTTCTCCGTCCATGGGATTTTCCAGGCAAGAGTACTGGAGTGGGGTGCCATTGCTTTCTCCGAACTTATAATTAATAAGATACTAGCAAATAGAGATAAATGCAAAGGCTAGTTTTTCTTTAAGGGAAAAAGAAAAAAAAAGCAGAACCTTTACATAATCATAGACTAGGAAATCCCTGACAGCTACTACAAAAAGTCTTGGGGATTTTAAATGATAAGCAGTTGACATTATTATTTTACCAGCTGCTATGAAATCAGATGTGAATGTACACAACGTTGATATAAGGAAAAGAGACAACTGTGATAAATGTTGGCTAAAATGGGCACCATAGTTAAAATTCGGGTACCATAATTTTAAATGACTGACCCCAGGGGGAGGGTGCTGAGCAATGAGTGAAGGAACACAGTTTGCTTAATCTTAAAAAAAAAAAAACAAAAAAACAAAACACAAAACCTGGATTGAGCTAAATAGTATTTGCTTTCTACCATCTGGATGAAGGTTAGGTGGATATTCACTCTTATTCGCAAAGGCGCCATTAGAACAAATGTATAAAAAATAAAAGAAAATATATTTTTTCCCAGTATAAAGAAGCATTATTCATCTGCTTTTGGTGGTGTCTACAGGCTGTCTATTGTCACCCTGCTTATTTAACTTATATGCAGAGTACATCATGAGAAATGCTGGGCTGAATGAAGCACAAGCTGGAATCAAGATTGCTGGGAAAAATATCAATAACCTCAGATATGCAGATGACTCCCTCTTTATGGCAGAAAGTGAAGAAGAATTAAATAGCCTCTTGATGAAAGTGAAAGAGGAGAGTGAAAAAGTAGGCTTAAAGCTCAACATTCAGAAAACCAAGATCATGGCATCTGGTCCCATCACTTCATGGGAAACAGATGGAAAAACAGTGAAAACAGTGTCAGACTTTATTTTTTTGGGCTCCAAAATCACTGCAGATGGTGACTGCAGCCATGAAATTAAAAGACGCTTACTCCTTGGAAGGAAAGTTATGACCAACCTAGACAGCATATTAAAAAGCAGAGACATTGCTTTGCAAACAAAGTTCCATCTAGTCAAAGCTATGGTTTTTCAGTGGTCATGTATGGATGTGAGAGTTGGACTATATAGAAAGTTGAGCTGTGAAGATTTGATGCTTTTGAAGTGTGGTGTTGGAGAAGACTCTTGAGAGTCCCTTGGCCTGCAAGGAGATCCAACCAGTCCATCCTAAAGGAAATCAGTCCTGAATGTTCATTGGAAGGACTGATGAAGCTGAAACTCCAGTACTTTGCCCACCTGATGTGAAGAACTGACTCACTGGAAAGGACCTTGATGCTGGGAAAAGTTGAAGGCAGAAGAAGGGGACGACAGAGGATGAGATGCTTGGATGGCATCACTGACTCAATGGACATGAGTTTGAGTAAACTCTGGGAGTTGGTGATGGACAGGGAGGCCTGGTGTGCTGCAGTCCATGGGGTCACAAAGAGTCTGACACGGCTGAGCAACTGAAGTGACAGGATGGAGGGCAGCTATTGGGGACATGGTCACCAGGATCCAGGTCTCTAAGCAGGGCATGCGCATGATCTGTCGTGGTCCCCTCTGCAAATACAGCAATAAAGCTATAGTACACACACACACACACACACACACAATGGTGTTTCATCCTTCCAACATGGATGATGAACCTGAGGTACAGAGAGACATCAAATTGACTGGCCTTGCACATGACAACCAGTGAGAGATGGATGGAAGGCTTCTGTCTCCAAGTCAGTGCTTTCCTGGGATCTGTGCTCCCAGTCAACCATTCTCACCTCCTCCCATTCCCCGTTCATATTCTCTCTCTCTCATTCCCTCCTCCTCTCCCACATTTGCAATTACAATGCTTCCATCTGACTCAATTTGCTCATCTATAGGAAGATATGATGTGTAAACCACAGCACTTTCTTTAAAACCAGAAAAAACCCCACAAACATAAAAATGATTCAACATCTAATGATTGCATTTTTAAAATTCAAATATTCTTACCTGATCGACAAGCAATGTCTACATCCTTTTCAAAGTCTGTCTGTAACAAGAAATAATAAGATATAGAATCATCATTTAATGAAGGCCTCAAGCTTATACTGATCAGAGTATCTGAAGTTAACAAATATCTGGCTAGGCAGTACCAGGATATTGTTAATACTTTGTTCAAAGAAAGTTTCTCAAGGAATAATCAAATTACTTTCAAGAGTATTTTCTAGCAACCATATGTTGGGTAAAATCAGTTGGAAATATGTTGTACAGTTTTAATAAGGCAATACTGTACCTATGGTCCTCTAACACCAGATATGAAAGAACAGAATTTTAAGGCAATTCCTTAATGAAATTAATTAAGGAATTTCAATTCCACATGAAAATACTAGAATGTGAAATATTGTGAAGATACTTAAATAAATGTCCTTGTTATTTACATTTTTAAAAGTTCACTTTGAATATATTGTTAATAATGTAATATCTTATAGCTTTGTCAAATCTTTAACAATCAAACTAGGGTTTTCTGATGATCCCCTTTTATGCAAATCTGACAAAAGACTTAGGGTTAAGGGATTAAAGTTGAAGATTAAACAATACTAATCTGGCCCAGAACCTACTAGAGTTTAGTTCCATCCTCATATTTTCTCCAGACTTTTATTGTAAACAAATAGTTGTTGCTATTCAGTCACTAAGTTGTGTCCAACTCTATGCAACCCCATAAACTTCAGCATGCCAGGCTTTTCTGCTTCACTATCTCCTGGAGTTTTCTCAAACTCATGTCCATTGAGTCAGTGATGCCACCCAACCATCTCATCCTCTGTCACCCCCTTTTCCTTCTGCCCTTAATCATTCCCAGCATCAGAGTCTTTTCCAATGAGTCAGTGCTTCACATCAGGTGGCCAAAGTATTGGAGCTTCATCTTCAGCATTAGTCTTTCCAATGAATAATCAGGGTTGATTTCCTTTAGGATTGACTGTCACTATTTGATTAGTTTATTTTTAATGGTGAAATTATATTAGCCTGTTTTAATCAATATTTAAATTCAAGATATCAGTATTTATCTCTTTATTTTTAAAAAGAAATTAATTACTTTTTCTCCTGTTTTAGTTACTAGCATATCATTTAGGCTATTTTTGTGTTGCTTAATACAAACACGTTGATAATAAATCAGGTATATTATGAAGAAAATTCTATTAAGCCTTGCTGTTAATGACATAGCTTAAAGCTCACTTCATTTCTAAAACATAGAGAAGTGGTTATGTGTAAAGTATCTCTTATCCGAACAGCAGTCAGAACTCATGTACAGTGGTTGACTGTTCTGCTGGGAGCATGTTTGCCCTTCCTGCTTTTAGGGCGGTGGTCCTTGTAGTGGGTCTCCCCCCAGGCCAGGTCCCACCCCAGGGATCCTGGTTTCCTTGGTCTAGAGTGCAGCTCCTCTGAGGAGTTTGAAGGGCAGGCAAGGTGAGGACCACGGCAAGTCTGGCTTTCAGGCCAGAACTGCAGGTGCAGCATGCTTTGATCTGTAAACAAACATGATCCTACAGATATACTGCTAACCCTAATTCTGTGTGAGGATGAACATACCCCACCCCCACCCCCCGCCCGGTGTTGCCCAGAAACCCCACACTCAACACACCAGTCTGCCAGTAACACATCCAGGACTCCCAACCAGTCCGTACACAACCATCATCTGGTATTAAAGCTCCAAGTCTGTGACTGAACTAGAGTCAAACTCAGAGAAATCTGACACTATTTTACTAGTAAGAATAATTGTTTATTCCCTTGAGAAACCATGACTGAATCAACACTCAGAGGGGAAGTTAAAGCTCACCATGATTTGAGCATGCCCATTAGGAAACGAACTGGAAGAATCAGCATTGATTGGGTCCTGACAGTTTCTCAATCGACATCTAAATGCATCCTGAACCTGTGAAAAAAGGACAAACGTTCATTTTCGTCTCTCTTGGTAATTACCAAATACAGTCTATATTGGCAATTGACTGAGAAAACTGTTATTGCTGTATTCATGATCTAACATACATTTTGTTTGCTGTTTTCTATGACCAGAGAATTCATCACTTGCCATCATCATAGACGGAGATGCTGGGGACTCCTGAGCTATGCCTGTGGCTGTGTCTGGCTCAATACTAATCATTCTTGCCAGAGGGCAGGCTTATTTCCATTGCTACAAACAATATGCCTGTCTTTCAAGGGGGCATTTACTATTTTGTACGGCATAATCTTCACAATGGCTTTAAACATTGTGAAAAACGAGATGATCTGTTGGCCAAAATTGATTTGGGATTTCCCTTTTGTTGCCTTATGTAAGACATACTGGGGAGACCCTTTCTTGTCTCCCTTCAAGTACTATATGCCCTGATGTCCAAAACAAACAAACATATAAACAATGACACACAAAGATAACAAAAATGACTGTTTCTGGTTGAGCCTCATTTAAAAAAAAAAGAAAGAAAAGAAAAAAAAGCACTTTAGCAAAGCCAAACTTATTTACAACTGGATTCTGAGCAGAGAGCAAACACATTGAAAGGAAATGAAGATCGTTAAAGCCGTCATTAAACACAATGTGGGTAAACCTGAATAGATGAAAGCAAACACACAAATCAAGGACAGCTACTCTGATCCCCTGGTGCCCCCTGGCCAGCCAGTCCTCTAGATCCTGTGACTCAACAGGTGGGTGGGCATGAGCACAGGTTGAGTCAAGGGCAAGGTCATTTTATGAACTTCTGGCTTTTCCAACCTCATACCATTAATATTTCCTCCTTGTTTATTAAGATGTGTCTTTTGGGGTTACAAAACAAAGCACAGATGATGTGGCATTTTGCTTTCCTGAAGCACATGGTTGAGACCACACAGGGAAACACATAATGATGCCCAGTTTTGAGAAGCACTGGTATAAAATATCCTATCATGGTTTTGTGTGTGAGATGTGCAAAGCTTATCTATTGGCCATGGAAAACTCTGAGCCTATTGTTTTCAGCTTCTCTCATCCATTTCATAAATTGTGAGCAGCCTCCTTCCCAAATGGCAAGACTTGGAAAGTGATATGAAGCTTAGTCACCACTGAGCCCTGGCTGAGCTCCATCATGAGAGCTCCACCCACATGGATTTCGCCCCTCGGGTTCTGATCCTGGTGATGCAACCACCGCGTGTGTGCTCAGTCGCTCAATCGTGTCCAGTTCTCTGTGACCCCCATGGACTGTGGCCCACTAGGCTCCTCTATCCTTGGAATTTCCCAGGCAAGAATACTGGAGTGGGTTGCCATTTCCTCCTCCAGGGGATCGTCCCAACCCAGGGATCAAGCCCCTGTCTCTTTGTGTCTCCTGCATTGCCAGGTGGATTCTTTACCACTGCACAACCTGGGAAGATGCTTACTTAATACATTGCTCTGTGTTATTACATTATAAGGCTTTCCGAATAGTTCATTTGGTAAAGACTCTGCCTGCAATGCAGGAAACTCGGGTTTGATTTCTGGGTCAGGAAGAGCCCCTGGAGGAAGGCATGGCAACCCACTCCAGTATTCTCACTTGGAGAATCCCATGGACAGAGGAGCCTGGCAGTTTACAGTCCATGGGGTTGCAAGAGTCGGACATGACTTAGCAATTATATTCTAAGGTGTCTGCTAATCAAATCATTTTGAAAAGCAAACTGAGTCACTGGCAGTACCAGCTATGATTTCATAGATATGGTTCAAACTTACATCTCCTGCTTTGGCAGGTAGATTCTTTACCACTGCCCTACCTGGGAAGCCAATGTAACCACTATAGCTGTGAATTAAGAAAGGTGGGGCTGGGCTCCAGATCCTCTGACCTCTCTTCCACTCTCTGATTCTAACTTTTCTTTTTTCAACCATTTTTAATTGAAGTACAGTTCATTTACAATGCTGGGTTAGTTTCAGGTGTACTGTGGGGTGATTCAGTTATATATCCCTATGTGTATACATGTGTGTTAGTCACTCAGTCGTGTCTGACTCTTTGCGACCCCATGGATAGTAACCTGAAAGGCTTCTCTGCCCAAGGAATTCTGCAGGCAAGAATGCTAGAGTGGGTTGACATTTCCTTCTCCAGGGGATCTTCCCAATCCAGGAATTGAACCTGGGTCTCCTGTATTGCAGGCAGAGTCTCTACTGTCTGAACCACCAGGGAAGCCCATATTTATATATACTTTTTCAGGTTCTTTTCCATTATAGATCATTACAAGATATTGAGTATAGTTCTCTGTGCTATACAGTAGGTCCTTGTTCATCTATTAATATTTTATATATAGTAGCGTGTATATTCTAACAGGTTTTCCAGGTGGTATGCAGGAGACATAAGAGACCCTGGTTTGGTCCCTGTGTTGGGAAGATCCCCTGGAGGAGGGAATGTCAATCCACTCCAGTATTCTTGCCTGGAGAACCCTATGGACAGAGGACCCTGGCGGGCTACAGTCCATAGGGTCACACAGAGTCAGACACGACTGCTGTGGCTTAGCATGCACACATACTCTAATATTTCTAAATCTGGAATTTTCTGGAAAAAAAGAACAAGGAGTTGCCTCACACAACCAGGTGAGGCAATTTCCCAGTCTCTTTCAGACACATCAACAGAAGTTTAGGCTCAGGGAAATTTAGCCTGAATGTGTTTTCCTGAAGAACTGGATAAACATTGGGAAATAAATCATCCAGCTTCTCCTTTGAAGGAGACATCATGTGGACAACTAGACTCTTTAGAAGCAAATACTTCTTAGATTAAGAAGTCATAGCTGTAGGTCACAAAAAGATACCATTAATCATCAAAAAGATCATTACACACTAGGGTAATGAGTCTACTGTTAGATGATCTGTGTTTCTGTTTCACAAAAATTTGCATTTGGGGGACAGCACTAAGAAAGTATACGTTTGTAGAAGAAAAATTCTAAGTACTAATGTCAGAAAAATAGGTACTTGCTAATTTTCTGTTTGTGCCCCAAGGCAACTGTTAAAGAAAGACAACTTATGAAGGAAGTTAAGCAGTATGTTAGCAATGTTGCCTTCCAGGGGCTGGTCACATGAATATTTTTCAAGTCTGCTTCTAAATACCAGCATATATAAAATATGAACGTGGCCCCTGGTAAAACAAAAATGATAATTTAACTCTTCCTCACCAGCCACTCTTAGGCCTTTGAAGTGCAGCTGTCAAAGATATTTTTGTCTGACAGTGAAACATGGAAAAGTAACTCCTCTAAGTTTCTCTTCCAAATCCACTCTCTGATTGCTTGAAGGAAATATAAAAGAAATCTCTTTTTCATAACACACATACAAAAACTCGATACCTTAAACTACCAAACTTTCAAATATGACAATGGATTAAGGGTATGTCTATCCTGGAGAATGATGTCAGCTGCATGAGTCAGTCAATGCTAGTCAGAAGAAATATAGAACAGAAAAGCATAAAAATTCTGCAGTAAATTCAAGGTTATTTTAATGGTCATATATCAATAAATGCCATGATTTAAGTGTTGAATTCTCTGACACTTTTAGTGCCTCTGTTCCTTTTAATTCAGAAGATTTGGAGCAGAAATTCCTCTGATTTAAAAAAAAAAAATCTTAAGATTGCATTCAGGCAATCTAGATGAGCTAGCCTTAAATATTTCTTGAATACTGACAGGGAATCACACCACATACTTTATCACAGAAAAGGATGTTTCAAGCAAGACAGTACCTGGAAGATGCATCTGTAGTTATTTGGAAACATTTTGATAATTAAATGAATGGTCTATCAAGTAAGCAAAGAGACTTTTATCTTTGGTGAGTTAATTTAAATTGTTTTTGTGAAGAACAACTAAAAGTTTAAAAAAAAACAAGTCTCTGAGGACTTCAATTCCAAACAAGGAGAAAGCATAAAAACAAACGACAGAATTCAGATATGACTACTGCATGCTGAAATTAAAGATTTCTGTGTCAAAAGTCATATTTACAAGACTGGACAACAATAGTCCTGATGTTTTTCCTGCCTCGTGATTAAGATGGAAGAAAAAGAATTATTGCTGCTGCTGCTGCTAAGTCGCTTCAGTCGTGTCCAACTCTATGCGACCCCATAGATGGCAGCCCACCAGGCTCCTCCGTCTCTGGGATTCTCCAGGCAAGAACACTGGAGTGGGTTGCCATTTCCTTCTCCAATGCATGAAAGTGAAAAGCGAAAGTGAAGTCGCTTAGTCATGCCCGACTCTTAGCGACTCCATGGACTGCAGCCTACCAGGCTCCTCCGTCCATGGGACTTTCCAGGCAAGAGTACTGGAGTGTGGTGCCATTGCCTTCTCTGAAAGAATTGTTAGAAGATTCATATTCACTATTTAAGCAGAGTCTTCCCTAGTGGCTCAGATGGTAGAGAATCCACCTGCCAATGCAGGAAACCCAGGTTTGATCCCTGGGTCAGAAAGATCCCCTGAAGAAGGGAATGGCAACCCATTCCAGTATTCTTGCCTGGAGAATCCCATGGACAGAGCGGGCACCAGTCCATGGGGTCGCACAGAGTCTGACACGACTGAATGACTTTAACTTCACTTTACTCCTTAAGTTGACTATCTGTGGAGAACAAGTCACTTACTTTAGGTGCCAATTTAAAGGTTCTTTTTAAATATTAAAAGCATTATACCTCTGAGTTCTTCCAATATCAATCAAGTTTTAAACTTATGTAGGATGAGTAAATATAATTCTTGAAACTGTCTAGAATAATTATTTAACACAAATTGTGGCACAGTTAATATCTAGATTTCAAAATGTCCTATTTTTATAATACTCTGCCACAGATATTTCACCTTAATTGACAGCCAGACAGAGGGTTAAAAAGCATCTGTGGTGTAGCAAAGAAGAGATATGTGAATAGCCTTGGAATATTTAGGGGACTTTACAGAAAGCTGACATCATGTTGTGAAATAAAAAAAGAAGTGTCAAGAAACATCTTCAAATATATAGTGAGGTGACCACAGCAAGCTATCAGGTGTCTTCTGAGAGGACCTGCCAAGCACAACCAAAGTTACCTTGGCCAGATCTTTCTGGGGGCGGCTCTAAGATCTCCTGAGAAAGCTATCCCCCCTTTTCCTGTGGATGGGTTCCTGGGAAAGAACAGTGTTCAGAGGTCTGCCGGGTGTATCTTGCTCCTGCCCCTCCCCTGGGGACAGTGACTCAGTTCATCTCAGCAGCAGCTAGCAAGAGCATCTCTGATGGTCCTTGCTCTGAAGACAGCAGGCAATGTCATCATGAAAGTCAGTGCCAGATTTAGAGTCTGCTGGGGAAGAACACGGAGCAATGCTTGGCGGAGCTGCGATTTAGAGGGAGCTCCGGGAGAGAGCTGCACTGCTGGAGACTGGCTCTGTATTTAGCTATAGGCCCCAAATCTTCATCTTTTACAAAGACAGCTTTACCTCTGGGTTGTCTCCCTTACTTTTCAATTTCCGAGGATCATTTATTTGAGATTGTTACACTAGAAGAGCTTAACTTTTTTTTTTTCCTTTCTGAATCTAATATCAACTATTGTTTCTATTGATTCATAGTTGAACAAAAGGCTTTTAAATTACATTAAATTTCATATCATTTCACAGGTAAATGAATGAGCATTGTCAGTTTCATGTGTATTATACCAGTTCACAGAATAACTACACATAATTAAAGTATTATTTGACCTCTCTGATAGGAAAGGAAATGAACAAACATGGTTAATCATTTCCTATATGTTGAAGGAAAAATATGGACTCTGGTCCCAGATTTCAGTCCTAATGACTTTCTATTGGAATTCTCTAACACTCAAGGGATTGACACTTAGCCTCAAAATTGTTGCAGAGTTTTATGTTTCCTTGTATTGGATTTAAGGGTCACAGGAGCTGCCCTCAACAGCATTTCACATGTGTGATCTGAAAAAGTGTAACAACATTTCTTCAGCACAGGAGGAGAGAGGAAGGAAAGGGAGTCACAAACCAGACACCTCCACCCACGCCTTCCCCGGAAGATACTTTGAGCTTCCTGCTGTCCATGTCAAGGCAGAAAACAAAAACTTTATTTGTGACCTCTTACTTCTTACATTTATTTTAAACCTTTATTCCAGATGTACTCAACTTCTCCTCACCGGTTTAACACTGTTGCAAGCTGGGGCTCTGTGGTCTGAAAGGAGAGAGAAGGGAGCTAGAAAGCCATGGCTGGATGCTACCTGGCAGACATGCCAGAGTTTGCCAATCTCTGCCATGACCTCTGTGTCTTAACTTGTTCACTGATGCTATCCTGTGAGTCAACCTGGTTTCACCCTCTTGCGAAGCTCCCTGTATGGAGTTGGAGAACCAGAATGCGGATCAAGATGGACAGAAATATTCATGACAGAACTGAAAGTATGCTCCAATCAGAAAAACCAAACTTGGAATGAAAGATAAGACTAACAGTCTGCTGACTAAGAAATGGGATCACTCCTGAGTGCAGGGAGGCTGGTGATATCTGGGAGAACCTACGCAAGGTCCTTGCTTGCTCCTGTCCACCTGCCTATTTAAAGGCATCTCTGTGTTTCCTACCCCTCGTTCCAACTAAAATCCAGCTTTATTGTGGTACCTTTAGCCATTCTCCCATTTCCAGACACACATTCTGTCTTATTAAAAACTAGACAAGCAAAATAAATCTTTAAATGCATTTTTTTTGAAGCTTCAATTCAACCTGACAAAGATGAAACTCTTAGCAACCCACGTCACTCTCTTTAACCCAACTCCCCTCCGAGCAAGAACCCTGACCCTCCCCACCCTGAGCTACTCACGCATTTTCTGAAATCTCTTCCTTGTGACATACAGTGGCCTCTTTTCAAGGCCTCTGCTCACCATAAAGAGAAAGCTCTAAAACACCATTTAGTGCTGTGCCCTTAAATGTAGACAGTTCTGTTTCTCTTGGTGCCACGGTCAGAGACATTAAAAAAAAAAAAAAATCATCCTGATTTCCAGGATCATGTCATCACTTGCTTTATGCCTCCATGGGCCCCAGGTGGTCTCAGAGGAGAAGCAACTCTCTGCAACTCACCACAAGCTTCATTTCTAGGAAGCCGTACGTCCATGACCCTCTCTCGATTTTCCTCCACGTGAAACTTTCACTTTCTTCCTCAGGACACCTTCAGGTTCTGAAGTCTTCTATCACCCGCCCCCTCATCTTCCAAGACCACTGAAGCCCCTGCCCTCTTTCCACAGGGGACTATGATGTACCTTTTTCTGTGGTACATGGGTCCTACCTAATTTCCCTGCAAATCAATCTGGGAGAGTCATGCAACTCTCCATCTGAACTATATTATGCACAATACACCTCTTTTCAAATTGCCATCAAGTACCACTACTGGTTTCATTTTTTTTAAAAAAAATAATATATTTGGAAGAGAATATTCGTTTTAACTGAGATAGTTAAGGTGGCTTGTCTGCTTCATATATTCACTGTCATATGCTTGTAAATAACTTTGCTCATCTGTATTTTTGTGAAAATAATAAGTCAAAATGAGAAGTTGACAGAAAAAAAAAGGAAGGGGGACTGGGAGGGAGTTGGGAGAAAGAAAGAAAACCCTGTTCATGTTTATTTTTAGCATTTGCTACAAAATCGCTTCCCAGGTTTGGAGGAAGCTTCTGGGACCTCATCTGGTGCAGCCCAGCCCTCCTGCCAGCAGCAGGGAAAGAAGAAAGACGAGCTTGGCCCTGCCACTGAAGCTTCGGAGCGGCCCCAGCATCCTCACACACCGACACGACAAAATGATCCATTTAGGCACTCTGTCCCCCTCTTCCTTTCAGCGAGAGGGTTTTATTGTAGCTTATTTCGTACCACAGTCTTGTTATTTCCCCCTCTGCCATCAAGCTGTACGATTGTCTTAGATCCAGGCACAGCCAGAGACGGCAGCCATGGGAAGAATGTGCAGCACCAGGGAAGCGGTTTCCTAGCAACCGAAACTATTTGAAAGCGTTCGTGGCTCTGGAGTAGTTAGGCCTTCCATAGCAATGCAGAGAATAGTAAACAGTGGGTATGTCGTTATGTGCTTAATGCAAATAAATTCTAATCAAGAAAGCACACGGAACTCTCCTCCGTGCTCTGTGGCGACCTAAATGGGAAGGGAATCCAAAAAAGAGGGGATACGTGTAAACATACAGCTGATTCACTCTGTTGTACATCAGAAACTAACACAACATTGTAAAGCAGCTCTACTCCAATAGAGATTAATACCAAACACTAAGATGGAAAAAAATGATGGGTAAATGAAGGAAACACCTATTTTTTCTATTTTCTATTTTATCCTTATTATTTTCTATTGGATCCTTATCCTTATTAGGTATGACACATTAGCTTTCAAGATGTGGGTTTCTGAAAGTCATGTGTTGTGATCAGATGGTTTAATTTTTTAAAAATTCTCATTCCCTCTTTGCATTTTCTCTTTTGTCAGAGACATCTGCTAAAGCAATTTAAAAGAGAAAGGGGCTTCAGAAGAAGAAACCATACTTCAAGAATATACATGTTATGAAATTTAAACATTAAGATCTCAGTTTGGAGTCACAACCAACTACTAGGCAAATAATCAATCTGATTTATCTTTTAGAAAAGTGAAATATAATTAAGTTGAGATCATACCA
Source organism: Capricornis sumatraensis (assembly GCF_032405125.1). Lineage (NCBI taxonomy): Eukaryota > Metazoa > Chordata > Mammalia > Artiodactyla > Bovidae > Capricornis > Capricornis sumatraensis. The sequence continues at coordinate 11,771,081 of NC_091079.1, forward strand.
GAATGATCCTTTCTCCTTTCTTTCTTGACTTGTAATAGTTTAGAAAAATTTGACCCATTGAAAGCAGTGGTGCTTTAAAAATGAATGAAGAGACTCCCCACCCCCCCCACCCCTGCCCCCCACTTAACATTTAAAATGCCAGTGTTTTACAGTATTTTATTTCTTTTCTCCTTCTTAACCTGCAAAGCTCCCTTCCTCCCCTGTGCACACCCACCTGGTTCAGAGAAGACTGTGGAAATAAACATAGAGAAAGCCTTTTGAATCATATTGGATGAAACATTAAGGACTAAAGACAACCAAATTATGTTAGCATATACCAAAATACGCAGACACAGAAATATGTTTATTTTTATCCAGCCTCTCTCTACATTGAAGGAAATATTCCTTAGTTTGCTCATATACTTTTGTTTTTGTTTTTAAAAACAGCTTTATTGGGATGGAATTTACATATTGTAAAGGTCACCCGTGTAAGGTGTATAAAGGCTCTTAGTAACCACCCTAGAATCCAATTTGAAAATATTTTCATCACCCTCAAAAGAAACCCAATGCCCACTGACAGTCGCCCCTTATTTTCTACCAATGTGCACCCCAGCTCTAGGCAACTACTGATGTCCTTTCTTACTATATACTTTTAAGAAAGAAGATGTCCAGGGAATTCCCTGGCTGTCCAGTGGTTAGGACTCTGTGCTTTTACTGCTAAGGGTCCAGGTTTGATGGCTGGTTGGGGAACTAAGACCTTATTAGCCATGTGACACAGTCAAACAAATAAATTAATTAAAAAATAAAAAAAATAAACATCTAGCCTAGGTGCTGGCACATAGCAAGAACACCATAAATTTTAAAGAAATAAAAAAACAAAGAGTACATATAAATTATTTTGAATTGTGAAAGAAATGTTCTAAAGTGAAAAAAAGCAGTAGATATAAAATTCCTATCAGATTATCAAGTAGAGTGATAGATCTGAGTCATTACCCAATATTTTACAGGTAGCTACTGAGTTCATTTGCTCTGGTGTGTTTTTATGAAATGTTTGTTCACAGGAGACACTAAGGACATGGAAAGGTGCCTTGTTCTCCTGGACTGTGGTTAATGCTAGAGCTGTGTGTCCACACACAGCCAGATAGACACATTGCTAGTGTCTGGCAATACACATTTAGAAGGGCAAACAAACAAACAAACAAACAAACAAACACTTTTATGAATTCAGCAAGATATGCTTATGATGCATTCTTTGGAATTTGCAAAATTTAAGAGGCGCTTTTGGTTTTCCAGTAACTATTTCCACTGAAGAATTCTGAAAGAGACTTGCCTATAACTGAAATATTCTCTGTGTATTTTAGCAATGTTACAGGGTATTTTTAAGGGTCAATGCAAAACTACTGAATGTGAAATTTATGATTTCAGTGTTAAAACGAGAGACATGATACTCTGTTATTAATTTATCAACAATAAAATTATTCAATTTGAACTAATTGAAAATGCAACAACAGGGCCAAAAGCCCATATTTTGCTTCCTATTAATACAGAAAATATATATTTACAGACACGTATTTAACAGAAGTATTTATATATGATTTAATTTAATTACTCTTAAGAGAGTCACTTGGACAGTAAGGAGATCCAACCAGTCCATCCTAAAGGAAATCAGTCCTGAATATTCATTGGAAGGACTGATGCTGAAGCTGAAACTCCAATACTTTGGAGTTTCAGATGTGAAGAACAGACTCCTTGGAAAAGATCCTGATGCTGGGAAAGATTGAAGGTGGGAGGAGAAGGGGATGATAGAGGATGAGATGCTTGGATGGCATCACCGACTCAACAGACATGAGTTTGAGTAAACTCCGGGAGTTGGTGATGGACAGGGAAGCCTGGCGTGCTGCAGTCCATGGGGTCGCGCAGAGTTGGACATGATTGAGCGACTGAAACTGAACTCTTAATTCATGTTTTTGATAATTTTTAATCCAATTAGCAAGTATGGAAAAGTTCTGGTTGAACTGAATTTTTGTGCCAAGTATTTTTCTTCATGTAAACAGCACAAATTTGATAATCAGCCAACAAAATATCTGTCACTTTAAAACCTGAATATTTTGATCATAGCCTAAGGCTTTTTAGAGAGCTTATTCTTGAAGAAAAATAAAGACTTAATTTAGAGATGGGACATTTTCTCCTCTTTAACACCTAAAGTATTAATATCTTCTGAAAATCTTATGCAGATAAATCATGTATCTTCCTTACAGCCCACATTGTTCATCCTGAATCATCAATCAAAAAAGTATAGTGTCCACACACTTAGAACAATTTTGTTACATAAACATTTTAGAGATAATATTAACACAGAAAACTCTCAGGATAGTGAGAGAGTCAATTCCTAGGCAGACTGATAAGAAGTCCAGGGTCCCCAAGAAGGAGAAAGGGGTCTGGGGCTCTTGAAGTGGAGATGCGGCTGCTTCTGCTGCTGCTAAGTTGCTTCAATCGTGTTCGACTCTGTGCGACCCCATAGGCGGGGGCCCACCAGGCTCCCTGGGAGTGGAGATAGGGGTCTGGAATTCTCAAGGAGGAGAAAAGGACAAACTTTTTTTTCCCCTCCATATTCCTCGCTGCTGCTGCTAAGTCGCTTCAGGCGTGTTCGGCTCCCCCGTCCCTGGGATTCTCCATAGTCTTAGTCAATTACACAACTCAGTTTAAACTGTACTAGGGATTATAAAACAACAATGTATTGGGCTGGAGGACAGTTTCTCCTTCCTGAAAACCTGACTAATCCTGATATTTTAGAAGGTATTATGGGAGTGGGTCCGGCAAGATCTATTGTTAAATCCTAATCTTGTTATCCTAAAATGTAAATTGCGGGAGTGGGTCTGTTAAAATTTTCACAAACTTGAGACATTCTTTTGATTCATTGTAATAACGAATTAAAAGGTATATAACTCCATTGCTAACACTAGCAAGAGGGTACTCTTTCTGCCCCCTTTTGATGTCTATGTCAGAAGCTTTCTCTGTCTCTTTCATACTTTAATAAAACTTTATTACACAAAAGCTCTGAGTGATCAAGCCTTGTCTCTGGCCCTGGATTGAATTCTTCTCCTCTGGAGACCAAGAATCCCGGCATCTTTTCGTGGTTCAGCAATAACCTTTTAATAGTTATGGTCGAAGAAGAACATTTTCATGCAACTTTGGTCTACGAAAAATTCAACACTTAAAATGCTTTTAATGCTGATATTCTAGGTAGTAATTTGTGATGTCCTGGCAACGGTGAGCTAGATCAGATCTTTTAAATGATGAAATTCCCTTTCCCCTTGAAATGTGAAGTCATTCTGTTTTCCTTGTTTTTCATCATACAGTGTTACTGGAATATACTTGTGAGTTTATGGCTGACACCTGTATTATACTAAAGGAGCTCAGAAACATTGTTCTCCTCATTTGGTAAATGAGGTTAAGAACTTTGCTTACCTTCATACATCACTGTAAAAGCTAGTAAAGTAATGCTCAAAATTCTCCAAGCCAGGCTTTAGCAATACGTGAACTGTGAACTCCCTGATGTTCAAGCTGGTTTTAGAAAAGGCAGAGGAACCAGAGATCAAATTGCCAACATCCGCTGGATCATGGAAAAAGCAAGAGAGTTCCAGAAAAACATCTCTTTCTGCTTTATTGACTATGTCAAAGCCTTTGACTGTGTGGATTACAATAAACTGTGGAAAATTCTGAAAGAGATGGGAATACAAGACCACCTAACCTGCCTCTTGAGAAATCTGTATGCAGGTCAGGAAGCAACAGTTAGAACTGGACATGGAACAACAGACTGGTTCCAAATAGGAAATGGAGTATGTCAAGGCTGTATATTGTCACCCTGCTTATTTAACTTCTATGCAGAGTACATCATGAGAAACGCTGGACTGGAAGAAACACAAGCTGGAATCAAGATTGCCGGGAGAAATATCAATAATCTCAGATATGCAAATGACACCACCCTTATGGCAGAAAGTGAAGAGGAGCTAAAAAGCCTCTTGATGAAAGTGAAAGAGGAGAGTGAAAAAGTTGGCTTAAAGCTCAACATCCAGAAAACAAAGATCATGGCATCTGGTCCCATCACTTCATGGCAAATAGATGGGGAAACAGTGGAAAACGTGTCAGACTTTATTTTTTTGGGCTCCAAAATCACTGCAGATGGTGACTGCAGCCATGAAATTAAAAGACACTTACTCCTTGGAAAGAATGTTATGAGCAACCTAGATAGTATATTCAAAAGCAGAGACATTACTTTGCTGACTAAGGTCCGTCTAGTCAAGGCTATGGTTTTTCCTGAGGTCATATATGGATGTGAGAGTTGGACTGTGAAGAAGGCTGAGCACCGAAGAATTGATGCTTTTGAACTGTAGTGTTGGAGAAGACTCTTGAGAGTCCCTCGGACTGCAAGGAGATCCAACCAGTCCATTCTAAAGGAGATCAACCCTGGGATTTCTTTGGAAGGAGTGATGCCAAAGCTGAAACTCCAGTACTTTGGCCACCTCATGCGAAGAGTTGACTCATTGGAAAAGACTCTGATGCTGGGAGGGATTGGGGGCAGGAGGAGAAGGGGATGACCGAGGATGAGATGGCTGGATGGCATCACCGACTCGATGGATGTGAGTCTGAGTGAACTCTGGGAGATGGTGATGGACAGGGAGGCCTGGCGTGCTGCGATTCATGGGGTCACAAAGAGTCAAACACGACTGAGCGACTGAACTGAACCGAACCATCTTCTCAAAGTTACTAGCATGGCACTGTGTCACTGTGTGTTTTAGTCACCACCATCCCCAGAGTAAATGCTAAAATGACTCAGAAACCTTGTAAACACTGTGTCACTGCTTGTAAGCACTCAGAATAATTTTTGCACCAGTTGGAAAACAATATTTTATCCCTAAACAATAAGTGTGAACTCCATCACTCATCTGGATAGATTTGGTACAAGTCAGTCTCAGTACATGAAGGATGACTTCCTTCTCTCAGTGCTACCAGCAAACCTCACCAGAACCTGGAGAAACGCTGTGATTATAGACCTACAGTCCTTGGGGACTGTCCATCATGCTCCACTGTGGCCATTTTTGGGTGTGTGTGTGTGTTTTCTAACCATCAAATCCATATCAAAATCATCCCTTTTGAGTAACCTTAACCATACCTTAGTACAGAGACAAAAGAATTGCTCATGCATCTTCAAAATTTTCTATCTAAAACAAGATTAGTTAAGTATGAGGAATGGGGTTATGCCGTGTGTAGAAGCACAAGTTAGGGAACAGCTTTAAGAAACAGCATCATATTATCTTTTACAGATAGGCCGCCCACCCTCTTATCTATACCTGTGATTGTATCATAGCCTCTCGTGGCACCTCTGCTGGTGTTTCTCCTTGCTTGGTGCCATTTGTTTTAATCTGTCATTTTCAGAGTCCAAGGAGTCCCCTTTGCTTTAACCTTTCCCTTTAGCATTGATGCTCCAACAATTGTCTTTAGAGGAGACCGGCTTTAATCTCAAGATCCAGTTATTAAAAGAAAAGATCCTATTTATTAACATGGAAAATACTCTTCTAAGTATCATTCTTCACTCCTGCAAGAATGATCTTTCTCACCTCTCTTCGAAGAATGCAGTGGACCATGACTATCACAAAGCCTTGTAATGAATCAAACACAGCAAAAAGTATCTGAAACAGGATGGAGCGTTTGTCTGTCATGGCCAGAACTGCAGACATCCACGTCAGAGCCAGAAGGGGCAACACCACACAGGAGCTCCAGAGAGACGCCCTGTTGGAAGAGAAGAAGCGACATTATGTAGCCGCAGGTATGCCTCAGGCCATAACCTAATCCCCGTTCAACAAAGCATTCTTGTATGTGGCACCAACATATTAACTTGGAAGCCACAAAGCAGATAAGATTTCAGTTTTACTTATTTTTTGATAAGCAATCCCACAATAGTTATAAAAGCAGTTGCAAATTACAAACATTTACGTATGTTCTTAGTTCTAATATTAGCGAATATGATTTATTTTCCATCATAGCATTTTCTCACATGCACGGTAAAACATTTGTAACAAGAAGATGTAAATGATTGGGACTAACATGGCATTACTGGCGGTGGTGGCTGATAAAGCTGTTGTTGAAACTACTCCACACTTGGCACATTTGAGCGTCAAACCGCTATGAGGCTCACTCATCTGACTGCAAACAAACAGAACACCCACAAAAAGAACAAAATATTGAATTGTCACCAAAAAAAGTTGCTGCTATAAGTTAGCTTTTAAATATGATTTCATGCAGAAAAGCATATTTATCAAAGAGGAATTCTCTCGGTCGTGTTTAAAGATGCATTTACACTACACATTATTTTTGTAACATTTACCTCTTAATAATATGGGCCTTTGTTACATGCAAAGCATATTTTGATCATTTATACCACAAATGGGCCTTGTATCTACAGGTCAAAGTTGCCCAATACACTGAGTTAAACGTAAGTATGTATTTGTGTGGACATACAGTGAAAACCCTTTATTCAGAACCTTGATAATCAAACAGGTAAGGATTCCTAGTTTCAGAGATTTTCAATGTCATTTACAAGAGGAACATAATATCAATTAAAACCTTCTGAAATACACACAGGTATCTCAGAACTCCAACATAAGGACATACATATTATAAGCTTTTAGTCCTATGAGGAAGATGTAGCCTTTAACCAAACATATTTACATTTTGAAATTTCATTTAGCATCAATGAATTGATCCTATATTTTAGGATGATCTGAATATAGAGATTGATAAATTTGATGAAATATTAGTTGCTAATAAACAGAGTGACAGTTTCACTTTAGTAAGACACATTTAATATAGTTACTAAGTTCAAAACGTTCTTTCTGAACATTTTGTCAAAGACATAATATAATAGTTTTTGAATGGTATATTCAAGTCTAGAGGATTCTGTGGATAAATTCAGACACACGATGTAGAAAAACTTGACATATTTTTCTTTAGAAAAGAGTATTTTGTAAACGAATGGTTTAACAGAACCTTACCCTCTTAGGAGAAACCAAAATGAAATTATTTGAATCAAACTTGAAAACACCTTGAAATGATCTTCTGTGGTCTCTCATCCATTACCAAGTGATGTTTATGTGTAAAATACAGGCTTTCCCTGTATTTCGACATTTTAGGAATCAGTGAACTAAAATGTATTGGAATGGGTGAATTTAATTCAGATGACCATTTTATCTACTACTGTGGGCAAGAATCCCTTAGAAGAATTGGAATGGCTCTCATAGTCAACAAGAGTCTGAAATTCTGTTCTTGGGTGCAGTCTCAAAAATGACAGAATGATCTCTGTTCGTTTCCAAGGCAAACCATTCAATATCACAGTAATCCAAGTCTATGTATGCCCTGACCAGTAATGCCAAAGAAGCTGAAGTTGAACGGTCCCATGAAGACCTACAAGACCTTCTAGACCTAATAGCAAAAGAAGATGTCCTTTTTATCATAGGGGACTGGAATAAAAAAGGAGGAAGTCAACAGATACCTGGAGTAACAGGCAAATTTGGTCTTGGAGTACAGAATGAAGCAGGGCAAAAGCTAACAGAGTTTTGCCAAGAGAACATACTGTCATAGCAAACACCGTCTTCCAATAACACAAGAGAGGACTCTAAACATGGACATCACTGATATCCATACTGAAATCAGACTCATTATATTCTCTGCAGCCAAAGATGGAGAAGCTCCATACAGTCAGCAAAAACAAGACCGGGAGCTGACTGTGGCTCAGATCATGAACTCCTTATTGCCAAATTCAGACTTCAATTGAAGAAAGTAGGGAAAACCACTAAACCATTCAGGTATGACCTGAATCAAATCCCTTATGATTATACAGTGGAAGTAACAAATCAAATCAAGGGACTAGATCTGCTAGACAGAGTGCCTGATGAACTACGGACGGAGGTTCAAGACATTGTACAGGAGGCAGTGATCTAGACCATCCCCAAGAAAAAAGAAATGCAAAAAGGCAAAATCGTTGTCTGAGGAGGCCTTACAAATAGCTGAGAAAAGAAGAGAAGTGAAAGGCAAAGGAGAAAAGGAAAGATATACCCATTTAATGCAGAGTTCCAAAGAACAGCAAGGAGAGATAAGAAAGCCTTCCTCAGCAATCAATGCAAAGAAGTAGAGGAAAATAATAAAATGGGAAAGACTAGAGATCTCTTCAAGAAAATTAGAGATACCAATATGCAGGTCAAGAAGCAACAGTTAGAACTGGACATGGAACTATGGACTGGTTTCAAATTGGGGAAGGGGTATGTCAAGGCTGTATATTGTCATCCAGCTTATTTAACTTCTATGCAGAGTACATCATGAGAAACGCTGGACTGAATAAAGCACAAGCTGGAATCAAGATTGCCGGGATAAATATCAATAACCTCAGATATGGAGATGACATGACACCAAAATTATGGCAGAAAGAGAAGAACTAAAGAGCCTCTTGATGAAAGTTAAAGAGGAGAGTGAAAATGTTAGCTTAAAACTCACATTCAGAAAATTAAGATCATGGCATCTGGTCCCATCACTTCATGGCAAATATATGGGGAAACAGTGGAAATAGTGACAGACTTTATTTTTTTGGGCTCCAAAATCACTGCAGATGGTTACTGCCACCATGAAATTAAGACACTTGTTCCTTGGAAGAAAAGTTATGATCAACCTAGACAGTATATTAAAAGCAGAGACATTACTTTGCCAACAAAGGTCCATCTAGTCAATGTTCTGGTTTTTCCAGTAGTCATGTATGGATATGAGAGTTGGACTATAAAGAAAGCTGAGCACCAAACAATTTATGCTTTTGAACTGTGGTGTTGGAGAGGACTCCTGAGAGTCCCTTGGACTGCAAGGAGATCCAACCAGTCCATCCTAAAGGAAATCAGTCCTGAATATTCCTTGGAAGGACTGATGCAGAAGCTGAAACTCTAATACTTTGGCCACCTGATGTGAAAAACTGACTCATTTGAAAAGACCGTGATGCTGGGAAAGATTGAAGGCAGGAGGAGAAGGGGACGACAGAGGATGATATGGTTGGATGGCATCACCGACTCAATGAACATGAGTTTGAGTAAATTCCGGGAGTTGGTGATGGACAGGGAGGCCTGGTGTGCTGCAGTCCATGGGATCACAAAGAGTTGGACTGAACTGAACTGCTCAGGTTTTCCAAGTAGGTTTTTTAAAAGACTAATATTGTGGTGGACCTGTAGTACCATGTTTAAACTAAAAACGGTAGAACAGAGAAAGTGACAAGGGGCTCATAATTCAGAATGTCTGGTTTCTTTTAAAGAGGTGCCTTCATTGGTGAATCGAACTTTGATAAGATGATAAATATGAAAGTTATTAAGGAAGCAGATTAATCAGTAGACCCCACGAGAAAGATCAAAACTCTCAGAGTTAGATGTGGGGGTGGAGAATATGATTCTAAACTATTCACTTTACTAATTCAAAATAGGGCAAAGGTACTAGCCACAAGTATCCAGACTTTTCCAAGGAATAACTCATAACAGTCTACCCAGTTTGGTTCATGAATGGTTCAAGAAGTGGCCAGTGTGTTTGCATCTGCTCCCAGGAGAATGCCTATACCAATATTCTTCACATTATATACTTCATAACAGTAGATAAGAAAGTTCCATTGCAGGAAAAAAGAAAATGAAATATCTTGTTTGAGATGTTCTAAAAAGACACATGTCATTTTATCTTATGTTCACTCTTTTCCAAATATCACTTAATATAAGATATGTTGATATTTGCAATAAATTCCCCCTTGGTAACTAACTATACTTTATGTATTAGAAAAAGTTATACTAGTTTGGGTATTACAAAACTTGTCAAATTATTGTATTATTGTTTTAATATTCATTCACCCATTCTTTTATCAATCTTTATTGAGCATAAACTATTTGCTTGGCAATAATTGACGATGAAAAGAAGAAAGGAGATTAAGAAGTAGGTAAAATGGGGGGAGGAATATGTTGATACAATAGAACATGTCGCTCAGTCGTGTCCGACTCTTTGCGACCCGTGGACTGCAGCCCACCAAGCTCCTCCGTCCATGGGATTCTCCAGGCAAGAGTACTGGAGTGGGTTGCTATTTCCTTCTCCATGTTGGTACTATATTTGATTCCAAATTATAATGTTTCAAAAGAAACACTTGGTGTGTATAAATATATATGTGTGTATATATACACATATATATATATATACACACACACATATGTATATTTGTATTTATGTAGGTGTATATATATTCTAATAACCTGAAATGGTCTAAATTTACAATTAGAGTATCAATTAAATTAATCAGTTAGCTTCTTGACTGATGTTTCTTTAGATAATTCTGATTATCTGTTCTTCACTGAAGTCTGTGTTATTGGCCTCACTGCTTCTCTGGGAACTAAAAATTCGCTGCAAATGTTCAGATCTGAAAAATTCATTCAGTCACACATTGGAATAGAGAGCAAATGTCAACCTTTAAGCTAAAATAGCATTTTCTGTTATAAAAAATTAAGCCTAGAATCATTAATTTATTAATAATCTTTTTCTGCTTTGGACAGTAACCAACATTCTGATGTTTTAACTTGTGTTAACTTTATTTGTATTTCTCTAGTAGTGGCCTTTGAACATGGAAAAAAAAAAAACTGTTTGACTCAGTTTTCCCAGTAAAACAGATGCAACTTCTATGACATTTTTAGAAACAGGGATTTTAAAATTAATATGTAGACTGAAATGGATAATTTCTATATTCATAAAGATAATGTCATTTCTCCTAAACCTATGTTCTGCCTTACAAAGAGTTACATGAATCAAACTGCATATTACATATAAAACAATCAAATGAGAAAAACAATACTGACTTTAATAAATCCTTAGCATTATGCTTATTCTGATAATTTCATCTCTTTTTCTTTTTTTCATCTCTTTTTCTGATCTCAGTGTCATGAATAGTGGTATCATGGGTGCTTGCTTGACAGAAGTTCAGGGTCCTTTGCAAACAAGCTGTCTAGCCTGGCTTCTTCATCTCACCCATCATACCAAGAGTCACCAATGGTGAGTGAGTGCTTGCTTGCTATGTGCTAGATACTCTAGTGAATGCTTTACACACATTTTTTTTTCATATACTCTATCATGAAGCAGGAGTTACTACCCCCATTTTACAGGTAAGAAGACTGAGCTGTAGAAAGATGAAATAACATGCCCAAAGACACACAGAGCTAAGAAATTGCAGAGCTAAGCATGATTAGCTGATTTTCTGAGCATGATTTTCTCTTTTACTTCTAAGCTTTATCTTAACCACTAACCCACTCCACCCTCAATTTTAGCAAGTAATTATACAACTTTACACCACTAGTGGCAGAAATGAGCTTCTATATCCAGTACCCAGTATGAACAATTTATTTTAACACGATTAACCTAGGCAGAAATAACTGAAGTAGCTGTTGCTCCAATTTAACCACTTCAAACTATCAATTAATAGTGTAAAACTTTCTAATTTAAATGGCATAGGAAGCTCAGTGTCTATGCAAGCTCAAGTCTGCCTGTTTCAAGTTGCCTTAGAGACTTATCTGAAATGAAAGAAGTCTCCAGATGGGAAGTGATTTCCGCTCAGAAAGGAATCGCCAATTATGTGTTTATTACATCATTGCAGTTCTAATGTTTGATTTAAATGATATCTAACTTCATACTGAAAGCCATTAAACCTAATCTTTTAATAGGGGGAAAATGCCCAGCCTATCTTGTCTCTTAAATTCTTACATGGATTATAAACACACGAACGATTTAAAATTCCCACCAGCCAGTGATAAAATACTATGACCATTAAGGATACCATAGATTATTAAAGAAATGAGAACATCTGGGGTAAGCTTTGAATGGGGATACAGTTAAACAGAAAGGGGAAAGCTATAAACTTTTTACAAGAAAAGATTCAAAGGGAAATTCAAAAACATTACTATTTCATTCAAGGTTTTACAAATTTATGAGTTAATGATATAACTTTAAAAAGATGCTACCAACCTGCTTATAAAATGTTATTGTCATTAGATATGGTGATATTATAACAGTAAAATTAAAGGAGATATTTTGCATTATTTTATAAGTGGTTAAAATGTACAAGTGAAAATTATGAGTAACTTTCTAGCAAGTTATAGTGAAAATATCATAAAAATGAAAGTATGATAAAACTAGTGCTTCCTAATTATTTCAAGTGAAGAATTTTTCTGATATATACAATGAACAAATAAAATGCAATATTTTTGCCCTACTAAGTTTTGCTTGTCCTTATTCTGTCATGTCCCATACTGATATTAGGTTCAATCTATCCTCCTGTCCTTTGTGACTAAAACTAGGAGGTCTTTGAAACTCTCACCCAAGAACAATTATTTCAAGTCTAGCCTTAATATTTAATCTTCTTATCTTACACACAGGCAATACACACAAACAAATCAGATTTTCTTAATGGACTCTTTAATTATTTTCAGATTTTGCTGACACCTCTTAAGAATAGCCCATTGGAAGCTCGAATGGCATAGTCCACCATACACACCAGTTTCTCAAGAACAAAATCCAAGGCCCAGTCAAATGCAGTTGGTGATCTGGGACTGGTGTATGGGACATGCTGTAAACACCCTTCAAAATCCACCAATTGCAGCTTACCCGGCTCTGTGTTTGAGCTTTTTATCTAGGATCCCATCTCTTGAAACAAGTTTATTAAATACCAAAATGCCAATCACCATGTTGACCTGTCAGACAGAAACAAAGGTTGAAGGGAATCAGGTCCCTGATTTTTCTTGAGAACCCACTTTTATCCATTCACAACCTTGGCAGAATTCTATACTCGCAATGGTAGTGACCGGAAGCCCTTCTCAAATATTTTATAAATGCATACAGGAAAACAGGGCAATTTACCAGTAGTGTTAGTGTCCATCTCTTAAAGGATTCTCGTGAGTTGGCTAGGTGGGTTACTTTAATGCTCTGAAGTATTTTCGGCCCATTTACTGTCCATGTTTTGCAGTTAACACTGAGGAAATTAATATTGCACGGCCTAACTTTTAAATTGCCATATTATGCCAATCTAGCATTCTTTTCTCTGAATAATCCCTGAATAAAACAAATGGACTAATGAGCTTTACACTATGTCTGGGTATCAGAAGATTATGTCTTGCAAAGTGCAGCCAGGGTGAGTCCTGCCAGGCAAAGGTGCTAAGGTTTGTCATTGCTCGGAACTGGGAGAACAGAATGCCTCAGTTCTTCGTGCTGTGCAACTGTTTTCTCCCATGAGACTGGGGGCATTTTAACGCACCTTGGTTTTCTGGACAAAGGGGAAAGGCTATTCAATTCACCAGCATCCTTTCAGACGGACACTTACACTAATTTTTATAATGTGCTCTATTGAACCAGTCTCAGCATCTCTAAGACTCTTCTATCCATTTAAAAGGTCTCTTGCATAACACAGCTGAGATGAAATCACACATATTCATCTTTCTCAAGTCAAACTGTAAAATGCTGTAGAGAGAGCTGTGGTCTAGTTGTAGCGGCTTTATTATAAGTGCGCTGGGTTCTCTAGCCTACTGGCACTTCCTGATAAAGGAATCCAGTACAATGCTGAAACCAAGATAATCGAGGAAAAATATTTTCTCCTTTTTGCCTTCCTGTCCCTTACCCTCCACGGTCAAAAGAATCTTGGTGCGACACCCACTGCAAATGGTGAAGCCTGTACATTGCAACTAGTAGCTTGTGAAAAATATGTTTTAAATGAAGCAGGATGACTAGTTAACAAAAAAGAAACTTCTACTTCTCCAATATACTTTGAGCAGATGGAATATAAAGCTAGAGTCTGCTTAATTACTGGTGTAAAGAAGATCCAAAGAAACTGTTAGGTAAAGACTTAGAAGGGGCCACTCTTCATAGCTCCCTAACAAGATACCATTTGATCAAGCGAAAGACTGACTCATCTTCGTATATCTATATTTGAACTAAAAAAAAACTGTATTCTGTGGATTCTATTAATCTACAATTTAAACATGAGAGAATTCATCACCACTCCAAAGACCTTTTGTCTTTCAATTACACACATACTCATTGTTTCTTCACTTTAGGGTTATGTGTATATTAATCTAGAAGCCTAGGGAAGTAATTCAGTCGATTAAATAAAAATTCAATGCAGTGGCTAGAACTATGTCTGAGAGTTTTAGTTTTCCTATGCTCTTCTAACACTCATGCCTAGATTGTTCTTGTAAATCACCAAGTTTCTGCTCCCTTTTATAATTTAGAGGAGGAAGAACAAACTTTAAAGAAAGAAAACCACACAGAGCTATTAAGAAAGATATCTCCAGCTTCCAACTTACTGAATGATTCAAGAATCGAAAAGGTAACTTTTCAATTAGAAATCTGATTGTACAGTGAAATGCATCTTTGTATTTAATTCAGATTGTTTCTTTTTTCTCTGACATTTTTCAAAGATTTATTAGATAAGAAAGATCTGTAATCAATAAATTCAGAGACACAGAGGAAAGGCAAGTTTGTGGAAAATTTTCATGTTCCTATAAATAAACATGCAAAGGAATTCTTTTGTGATTCAAAAAAGAAAAATTGGTAAAACTTCATGCATAAATATGGTAGGGGTTCTCAACTAGAGGGGGGTGACTTGTACCCTCAGTGAACATTGCAAAATCTCTGGAGACATTTTCTGATTATTACAACTTGAAGGGTACCATTGCTATTTAGCAGGTAGATGCCAGTGGTTCTGATAAATACACAGGACAGCCCCACAACAAAGAAATGTCCAGTTCTAGACATCTGCAGCAGTGAGGAGGAGAAACTTTGACACATGAACATACACTTTCTTGTTGATATCTGGTGTCAGCCCCAGACACCAAATTAAGAGATTTGAATAATTCTGTAGATCATATTATGAAGTATAAAGGTGTAATAGTGTAAAGGTGAAATAATAATATATGAGGAAATTCTATATGTTAACAAGGAAGAATTTACTGAAACTTACTCACACTTCTTCACAAATGTGAAATTCCTGAAAGAGAAATCCCGTACTCTCATGCTTAGTATTCGTCAGGCTTCAAAATAAGAATATTTTAGTGTAATAAAGCACTGGATAGACGTCAACATTAAAATTTAAGTAACAATTCATCAAACTTTAAAATTTCTGCACAATCAATACGGAAGTGTCACTCTAATGGAAGCAAAGTAGACTTTCTTTGTTAAGAAAAACAATTAAGCTGATTTTGGTGTTTACCAGGACAACAGCAGCTGCAGGTCCCACAAAGGCATAGAGTAGACCTCCTTCAAGAGAGAGCCAGCAACTGGAAAGAACATCAGATAAAAACTAACACCAATTAGTGACATGCATTAGATCACTAACGTGTGACACAAATAGTTTGGACTATGTGCTTAGTCTTGGAATTCTGGCATATTTCAAAGGTTCATAGTTTTTTTAAAAATACATGGAAGATATGAAAAAAAGCTAAAATTAGCATACTTCGTGAGTAACATATACCACATACATCTCACAGGAAAGAAACTCTGATTATGAGGCTTTACTGTCAGGCAGTTAAAACATTTTCGACAAATTACTGTTGCAGTGAGATTTTTACAGTGACTTGCAGTACAAATGTAACTATTAAGTTATGCAAAATGCTGCTTTATATCCATTATGGAATTTTTCCAGTATACTCTAAAGCAGGAACAGTGTGTTTTTAGAGACTTATACATGCCATTTACCTGTTCTTCCTTGAGGCCATTGAGATAGTGGAAGATACTGGTTTAAAAGCCATCATTGTAGGGAACAGATAATCTACATTTTGCATGTTTTTTTTTTTTTCTTTCTTCCAATTTTACTTTTTCCCAGACTGCTAAAAAATCACTAAAGATAAGCTTTTGAATGAAAATAAGTCTAGCTGTGTTTGTTTCAATTACTAGATTCCCCAAGAAGTGCAGGTTTTCATGGACAAAGACAGTAACCATTTAGGTACAAATGCTCATTCTGTCACAGCAAAGGACTGTCAAGAGGTCTTCCGGATCAGAGTCATGTCTACCACTTCATGCACCTCTCCTTGACCTCTGACCCTTTCATATTAGCTCTCAGTCCCCTGAATCAGCATGCTGCCTCCAAAATGAACAGCAATCAACAATCAACAATACCTGGGGCTTCCTTGGTGGCTCAGTGGTAAAGAGTCCACTTGCCAACGCAGGAGACCCATGTTCGATCCCTGACCCAGGAAGATCACACAGGCCACAGCGCCACTAAGTCTGTGCGCCACCACTGTTAAGCCTGTCCTCAAGAGCCCGGGCGCTGCAACTATTGACCCCACGTGCTGAAACTACTGAAGCCATTGCTCCCTAGAGCCCATGTTACGAAACAAGAGAAGCTCCCCCAGTGAGAAGAACCACAGCTTGAGATGAGCTCCTGCTCACCGCCACCCGGGAAAAGCCGTGCAGCAACAAAGACCCATCACAGCCAAAATAAATAAACAAACTTATTAAAAAGAATGCTTAACAATACTGTTCTCTTCTAAGAACTTTTTTATATTGGCTGTGGTGGTGGTTACATGATTCATGCATTTGATAACTCACAGAATTATATACATTTAATAGTGGATGCTACCATGTAAGTCAGTGTGTGTGTATGTGTGTGTGTGTGTGTGTGTGTGTGTGTTTTCCAAGTCTGCATCTAGTTATTGCTCCTTGGTCATAACAGCAAATTAATAAAATTCTATTTTCCCACTTTGAGATCAACAATTTAATGTCTATTTTTAAAACAAAACACCTAGAGGAAAAGCCCTTAGGTATGATAGAACACTTCAGTTTGGTGTCTCTAAGACTGCCACTAAACTTCTGCAGTTTTGTGTAAATTCATCTTCAAATTGGTACTCTCCTGCTTGTACTGTATTCATTTTCAATCATACACTCCTTGAGAGCTGGAACTGTGCCATCTATAATCCTACTTCTTTCCATATCCCCACCACAGTGGCTTTCAAAAAGAGTCATGCTATTTTGAAAAATAATAGATTAAAGATAACAGTGGTATAGGAAGACAGCTCTACAGCATATACTATCAGTTCCATCCTGTAGGTTATATGAGAAAAGTGCTCTGATGATGTGAGTTCTTGCAATTCTTTGGAAGTTTCCTTGGGATGGCAGGTCCAGTGGTGTCTCTTGGCACACTTTCTACTTAGATGAACCCACCAAGGGCCTAATTAGCCCCAAATCCTATCTCAAACCCGAGGATAATTAAATAGGACATCTCCTTTTAAGACTTACACTTCTAACAAGATGCCATCCTTCTCCCCATTTCTCAGCTGTCTCCTCTACTTTAAAGAGCAGATGAAGCAAAATATGAGACTGTACTGCTTTCCATTTGAAATATTACATATAAACTTGACAAATTCTCCCACAGAATGTTCTCAGTATTACAGGTCTGATTAGGGTAGGCTGGTACCACATCCCCCTTTTACTCCCTTCTAATTTCTTCTGTAGCCTGGGCATTCTATAATGTGATCTACTAATCCCCTGGCCTTTGAATTTGAATACATACCTCCCTAATACAGTAACAAAACTTGAAGTAACATGATAAAATATGGTTGCTGCCAGTATATATTATCATCTGTGAAATCAGAAGCTCAGATCAGAGTCCTATTTTAAAATGTAAACATGTCAAGATTTATCCAGGTCTTTAAAAATGCATCTGAGATGGAACATGCAAAGTAAATACAGAAATATTTTACAAATTATGATTCTACTTAATCATTAATACTGGAATGACCTATATGGGAATATAATATAAAAAAAGAGTGCAAATGTATATATATATATATAACTGATTCACTTGTTATACAGCAGAAACTAACAGAACATTGTAAATCAACTATATTCCAACAAAAATTAATTTCAAAGAAAGAAAGAAATTAAGACTCTGGTGTTACAAAGAAATGGGAAATTGAAAGAATTCTGAACAGCCCTGCAGCATTTAATGCCGAACTTTTGTGCATTTAAGGCACCTTACATCATTCCTCGTAATGTGACTTCAACCACTGTTAATGACTCAGTGACAGAGTACAAGCCATCAGCAGTGCCAGCCAAGACTAATGAAGCATATTTGACAGTTTACTTAATTATAAATAAGATTTATCACCGTGGACGGACTTACTAGTGATCAGTGCCATATCCTTTTGTCCTGGTGAAGCCTACGGATGTGGCCACCACTAACGCCGGCAAACCTGCAAGAAAAGCATTGTCACATTTCACATTTGGCTACCACCACTGTGCACACAGGCTCAAGCAAAGCCAGGAAAGACCTGGGACTCCAAAACTGGAGGAACTACCTATGGATGGATCACTTTCTAAAGCAATAGAAATTTTTTTCCAAGTACAAAAATATGAGCATGATAGCTGGGTTTTTAAGTCAGTGCATTTCTCTGATGTTGCTCGGTTACCACTGCATTTGACATGGGTTTAAAAGAAACTCATAACAGAGATTTAGTATATCTTTTTAAGTTATTTTTTCCCTAGGGGTTTACATTCCTATAAAGGAATTTATAGTTATAAAATCAGAAAGGCAAAAAAAAAAAAAAGAAAACAATGGACGTTCTGGGGTGATGCAATATCACGGAAGTGGAATGTACAGTTGACCTCTTATTGATCCACATCAAGCTGTACTTGTGATAAGACAGAAAAAATATATCTCATCATTTAACTCTTTATGATTTACTTATACTAACAAGAATGTAGGAACAAGGTTAAGGGGCCTGAGGAATGGGCTTCCTACCCATCCTCTTTTCACAATCCTGATTGAAGGTCAGAGATTTATACCAATTTTTCTTCATGAACCTCTAGGTAGGTAACACTCCATGCCTTAGTCCCTCTTGGCATTCAAGTGCCAGCATCCCTGCAGCAACTCTGACCTGACATCTTTTACTTTATGCTTCTATGAATCATGCTTACCTTGCTCAAGTTCAACAGAAACTCCCTGTGTTTGGTGAGTGGGATTCAGTCTGACATAAGCTGCTAACTTTTTTTTTTTTAAGTTCTAGAAGACCATGCTTTTTTTCAGGAAGCCCATGCTTGTTTTTTTTCCAATTGAAAAGTTCATCTTCTGATCATCGACCTGTGTCCCCTCCACTCATCATTTTCCCTCCTATCATTTTTCCTTATTCTGGCTATTTTCTTCTGGAAATTTTCAAATGATACCACACCCCTTCATGAGGTTTAAATGATGGGAACTCCAAGGGACACACATTTTTTAAAAACAAATACTGGTCTGTGTGTGTGTGTATATATAATATATACATATACACAAAATATATAAACTATATGTGTGTATGTATATTTATACATGTGTATACATACACATGTGCATGCATGTGTGCGCACACACACATATGTAAAATATCTCCTCCCTTTTTCTTTTCTTCCTTCTGTCCTTCTCTTCAATATAGTTGACTTTTTTGATTGACTAGACCAAGTTTGTCAGAAAAAAATCCTCCTCTGGGTCCTAAGCTGAAAAGCTAACAGTCTTCATTCCATATAATTCAGATTAATTTTTTTCTAAATGATTATGTTGCCCTTTGCCATCATGAAACTCATATGCCACTGTTCTGCCCACTCTCAGACTTCCTCACAGTCTAGAACCATTGGTTTAGCTTTTACACTACCCAGAATAGTTTAATATTAGCTATAAACCTGGAGACCCTATAAAGCTGTACACCCTTCTCCTCAAGATCACCTTTGGTGATGATGTTAAATAATTTAGCTAAGGTTCCTGTAAATTGCTATTCTTCATACTTCAAGGGAAGTCTTCATTTCCCTACATACTGTAGTTCTTGGATCTAGTCAAACCCTGATTCAATACCATTCCAGCTTTAGATGGTCTTTATCATGAAATTCAGACAAAAACTGTAACACAGTGTAAGAATATTGCATTCTCTAGTCTCTTCTTAATGGCTTTCCCACTTGCCTGTGCAGACATAGAAGCCCCTGGCTGAAATTTGATGGATAACCTTGGTGTTCTTGGTCTTGTGTTTTTCTAGAATGAATTATTCTGACATGGTAATAAGTCCACTTATTTGTGATTCTTCAGGCTATCTTTGGTCCAAATTTCCTCATTTTTTTTAGTGCAAGTCTTTTGAAACTCAGCGACAAACGTGAAAAAATCCTGAGCTTTTCCTAAAACTAGTTCTTTAATTAATTAATTCTAATTAAACTAAAGGAATTCATTAATTCCAGTTAAACTTTAGAACTGGCCCTCTGAAATGTATAGGTCCTCCAGATTCCCATTTCATATGGCACTGTGCAAGGAACGTTTTCTAATGAAAAATTAATTCATCCTCATCCTGTCAGCAATTTTTGTGTTTCCTTTGAGAACTCCATGGACTAGCCATGTGGTTTCATTCATGGTCTAAATGGCTTTCTCTTGTGTCGTGAATAGCTCTCTTGAAATGGACTCTTCAAGGCTTTCTTGTGGGCAGTACAAGGTTAGTGTATAAGACAAGAACATCATGTTTTGAGCACTGAACTTCTTAAGACATTTTGCATTTTCAGAACCTATAGTAGAGAATACTTTTGATTTCTTGCTTGTAGATACCTTAGATCTCATTTACTACCATGTGGGCACTATTGATTACCAACTGACCAGCTACGTGGCCATCCAGTATTCACTCTTTTTAAAGTTCCACAACCTCAAAGAATGTTCCAATATGACTAATATACTATATTTCCACTTCGACATACTGAATTAGACACAAAGAAAAATAGCCTGGGGATAATCACAGTTTCCAACTTCATTCATTACAGCAGTGTTCAAAGTCATTTTAACAAGAGTACAAAAGGGAATAGCAATATGCTTACCCCATCCAAGGCACAAAAAGCGTTTCCTTATAAGCCGTGTTCTAATTTTTCCGGTTACAGCCATATATGATTGCCACGCTTCAGTCAAAACCCAACAGAATGAAGCCAGGAAGAAAAAGTGCAGAAATGCTGTGGTGGTCGTACAGATGCTCTGTGGAAACAGAAAAGACTCAGCTCAACACGGTGGAGGATCATGTGTCTTTCAGGGGGTTGTTAATCTCCAACTCATTGCTTTTACTTCAAATACCTACTTCTTTGTGACAGAATAATTGTTTACAGAAATTAGAAACCCTGGAGTCTTTAAGTGTACAGTATCTTACAGAATAAAAGTTCTAATGTCATTCAATTCTTTATGAGAAGAAGCTTGAATGTAAATTTAAACTCAAGGGAGATTAAAATTACTACTTTCCTTGATGTTTTTTGTCTTGAATCATAATTATGGGGATGGTCCTTTCTTTGGTTTAATATAAGTTACAGACATCTTGCATAATTCTTTTGGCTACACTGTTCATCCCTCCTTTTAAATCAATAATGCTTTGCTGTTTTATCTGCTGATGTTCAGATTATATCACCACAGTTTCTCAAAAGAAAAAAAATCACTTTGCTTTTAGACAATGTGATATTCAAAGTATAAGAGCAAAGTACAAAATGAGGTTTGACTAATAGCCTAGAACACAAATAACATATGTATTTTAAAGTACTCAATACATTGTGTGTGTGTGCACAGTCGTCAGTCACGTCCGACTCTTTGCATCGCCATGGACTGCAGCCCACCAGGCTCCTCTGTCCATGAAATTTTCCAGGCAAGAATACTGGACTGGGTTGCCATTTCCTTCTCTAGGGGATCTTCCCGACCCAGGGATCAAACCTCTGTCTCTTTGCGTCTCCTGCCTTGGCAGGTAGCTTCTACCATTGCACCACGGGGGAAGATACTTACTTAACACATTGCTCTGTGCTATTATATTATAAGGTGTGTCATGATCAAATGATTTTGAAAAACTAATCTAGTCACTGGCCATGATTTCATAGATATGTTTCTTTCTGTACTTAATCAATTAACTGTGTCACCATTAGTTACTTATGACTCATCTGCAAAGATGAGTAGCTTCATTTGGCTAAAGGCTGCTACTTGCTTCATTACTGGTATAATTTCTTTGTGTAAATCTTGTTAAAATGTAAGTCTTTGTAAACTTTCCTTTGTCAGTTTCAGTCTTATTTCCAAAAATTGAAAAAAAGGAAAACATGGAGCTACAAAAAAGATCACTAAAATCTCATAACAAAGAATTAAAAGTATTAATACAATTCCACCCTTCTCCCTCCACTCTGATCCACTGTCTTTAATACCTTAGCCCAAATTATTCATGTTTTTAATTCTTTCAAAATTCACCAGATGTTCAGTCCTTCTTATCCTACAGAAAGACCTTGATCATGTTTATCTCATCAGGTTGTTTTAATGAGGAGGGATAATATGCAGATGCTGAGTAGGACTATAGTAGGCACTCAGCAAGTGCTTAACCAATTATGACCATAGCCATCATTATTTTAAGTAGAACAAAAAAAAGGTGTTATCAGTTTTCAGCATGGGGTTCCTTATCGCATGTGGTCCTAAATATACTTGCTGCTTAAGCTTATTCTTATAAAACTAATAATTTTCAGTCTGAGAAAGTCATGGATTTCCAGCATCCTCTTCCTCATCAGTTTACTCCTGTTTCAGCCAGAATGTAGGCGATTTACCCAACTCTGATTCCTTCTGTACTTGAGACACTGAGACTTTTTCCAAGTTGAAGTTTAGACGTCTGCAGGCTGCTTACTTTGCTCATTCCTGATCTGCAGTCTCTTGCAGATTTGAACTTCAAAGATAACTTTTCATTCAATTTCTGGACTAGTTACACGTTCTAATTTATGTGTCATTTCTTTCCATCCTTTTGGATCACCTCAGTAGGTTGTGTTTATTGATTTATAAACTGTCAATACAGGGTTATCTAAAACAATGTAAAATTCTGAATTATTTAAATGCTAAGTTTTCACTTTCCTGCATTGGAGAAGGAAATGGCAACCCACTCCAGTGCTCTTGCCTGGAGAACCCCAGGGACGGGGGAGCCTGGTGGGCTGCCATCTATGGGGTCGCACAGAGTCAGACACGACTGAAGCAACTTAGCAGCAGCAGCAGCAGATGCATGGAAATTTTGTAAGAAATAATAAAATGCTCAAGATCTCAATACAGAGACTTTTAATTTGCTCTCTCTATATTATATTTATTACTTTGGGATTTTCTTTAATTCTGATACAAATGGACATACTACTAATAAAAATAATCTGGGGC
The DNA here is from genome assembly GCF_032405125.1 of Capricornis sumatraensis. NCBI lineage: Eukaryota > Metazoa > Chordata > Mammalia > Artiodactyla > Bovidae > Capricornis > Capricornis sumatraensis. Next base: position 11,794,293 of record NC_091079.1, read on the forward strand.
TATTGACATTCATATTTTAATAATTCATGTCTCTCTTTACAAAGATATGGCCACAACATGTAGGGGAAATAAACAGTAACTAGAGAAGTAAGACCCTATGGGTGACTGCATTCTACTATGGTCAGGTGAATATTCATAAATGACTAGAAAGTGCTCCAAGTATGGAGTTAAGCTGTCTCAACCTAAGCAAAGTGTATATGTGAACTGAGAGGTCTAAAGTCAAGGGTGTAGCAAAAACCTATGATGCTGGGAGAGAGAAGGAGCTACATTCTGCTTTATTATCATATGAAGGGTCAGTATAAAGTCAGATACCACACTTCATGAAACACACATTGATCTTTCTACTGGTATGGCGAGGGAGGAGGGAGGGGGGTTCAGGATGGGGAACACATGTATACCTGTGGTGGATTCATGTTGATATATGGCAAAACCAACAAAATATTGTAAAGTAATTAACCTCCAATTAAAATAAATAAATTTATATTAAAAAATAAAATAAAATGAACAAAAATATAAATAAAGTACAACTTTTATAAATAGCAGTCTTCAAGTAAAGTCTGTTATTTGCACATCTGTTACATCAGTTTCCACAAAGTGGCTATTCTAAGTTTGGTGCTCAGGATTTTTTAATTTCTTCTCTGGTAGAACCTTAGTCCCACCTCGGTAACCCACAGAGATCAACCATCCTTTGGATCCTGCAGATTTTTCCACTTATAAAGTCAAACTTTGGCGTTCCTTTTCTGCAGATGGCAAGTGTTGACATCTTGCCATCTGCTCACCTCTTCCTACCCAGATACACTAAGGTGACCTTTGCTCTCACACTGTCTTCTCATTCAGCCTGTGTGTCTGCTCTCAGCTCCACCGCAGCTGGGAGTTCACAGCTCACCACTCCGAACACAAGACTCACTAGCTCCTCCAGCTCTTCAGTCAACTTTTCAACTCCTCGCCAAACCTCAGTGTGGTCCTGCTCTACAAATGATGAGTGTTGCTGACAAATATTAGAAAGCTTGGAAAGGTACTTAAATTGGCAAACTGATGGTAGTTTATACCTATAGACTTCACATACACTCTTCATCCCAAATCCATAGGAATGATAGAAAATGTTTCATAAAATGACTGGAAAGAAAAATATGTAAACAGTGGTAGACTAAATACTACAAGGAGTGCCTGAAAAACAGAAAGCCAATGAAGGCGGGATGAATACCAGGGTTAAAGCCATCCATTAGGAGCAGAGATTAAGACGTGGAAAGCAGGAGATTTAAGATATATGGATGGCACAGAAGTACAACATCTGTTTAAAAGTATTTTCAGAGGGGAGAAAAAGGGAATTCTGGGAAAATGGAGCATTTAAAGAAATCTTATGGGGAAATTTCTCAATAACATTAAAGATTCTTTAGCTGCAAGATAGCTAACACACACACACACACACATACACCCACCCTAAGATATATTGCAATGAAATTTGTGAACATTGGTGGATTCATGTCAATGTATGGCAAAACCAATACAGTATTGTAAAGTAAAATAAAGTAAAAATAAAAATTTAAAGTATAAAAAAAAAAGAATAAAGAGAAAATCTTAAAAGCTGTCAGAATCAAAAGAAAGATCACTTACAAAAGGATAAGAATCAAAATGACATCAGACTCCTTGTGAGCAACCCAGGATACAAGAAGACAATAGACTATCTTCAATACTTTAAGGGAAAATAACTTTGTTGAATTCAACACATAGCAAAACTATTATTCAAGAAGAGGTAGAAATAAAGATATTTTTAGAATGATAAGGAACTTTGAAGTTTATTACCTTAAGATTCTCTCTGAAAGAATTGCTAGACAACATAAACCAATAATAATAAGAAATCCAGAAGTGCAGAATGAGACAAAAGCTAGTCTCATGAATATCAATATTAAAATATAGTAAGTCTAAACAAATGGTCATTAAACAATAAAAAATATATTGATAACATAGCCACTTGGTTATAAAACTCAATTTATATCCAAAAATAAACTCAGTCTTATTTTCTTTGCAGGAATATTTCAGATACTGATTAACTCTAGATTAGAAAAGGATGTTTGAACATCTATGTTAATAATGTTAAGGTTACCACAAAACGCAGGAACAAATAATATATTTGCAAAATAGTAGAAAAATAGAACTAAGAAAAATTTACCAGTCCAATTAAAGGTAAGCAAAAGGACAACTAGAAAATATAATAAACAGAAAAATCAAATGATGGTACAGAAATTTCCAATTACAGAAATCACAATAATTAGGAGTGCTTTAAATTCACTAGTTAAAAGTTAAGAATTTTTATCCTGGATAAAAAAATCCAGTAATGAATTTATAAGAGACCTCAAATGCAATGACATAAGAAGACTGAGAATAAAGAGATGAAAGAGCTATATTAAGCAAATGCTAATATGCAAAAATCAGATGTCACGATGTTAATATTGAAAAGAGCATTAAAAGAGATGAAGGACTTTTCATACTGACAAAAGGAGCAAGCCATAAAGAAGTTTCCAAAGTAACATATATCTATGAAACTCATAAAAATTTTCCAAAGTCAGTTCAGTTCAGTCGCTCAGTCGTGTCCGACTCTTTGTGACCCCATGAATCGGGGCACGCCAGGCCTCCCTGTCCATCACCAACTCCCGGAGTTCACTCAGACTCACATCCATTGAGTCAGTGATGCCATCCAGCCATCTCATCCTCTGTCATCCCCTTCCAAAATATATGGAACAAATATACAGATATACTGAGAAAACTGCAAGGATAAATGTCAAACTAAGTTTAAAATGAAATACAACCTATAGCTCTCAGAAAGTCATGGAAAAAGTGGAGAAAAATAGTCATATGGAATACTATGACAATCATAAAAGTGATTAATCTTTGAAACATATTATAGATAAGAAACAGAGCATGTGCAATTCTTTAAAATGCAAATAGAACATTTTCAGAAGTTAACTAGTCCTAGGACAGAAAGGAGAATAAGATAAACTTCAGAAGTTTGATAACACATAGAACATTTTCACAAACTATAGTACAATGAATTTAGAAATCAACATTAAAATTCTGTACATCTTGGGGGGGGGACTTTTAATAACTAATTATTTAAAGAGAAATTAATATCCAAATTACAAACTATTTAGAACTGAAAAACAAAAGAAAAATTTGTGCAATTTTGGTACGACAGTACTCAGGGTTGTAAAAGCTTTAGATAGAAAACAATACAAAATGAAAATAAATAGGCCACTTAAAGAAATCAGAAGGAATTTAACACAGGCAAAAGCAGAAATTACAAATGAAAAATCTTAAAGACAGTAAAATTGACCCATAAAATCTAAGCTGATTTGAGAGGCTGATAAAGCAGCTAAATCTTTGGCTATTGTGATTTTTTTTTGAGGGTAGAGGAGAATGAAAAATAAGTGACATTGGGAATATAAAAAGTTTTTTAAATTATCATAAAAGAACAGCAGGCACTGTATATATAAAATTGAAAACCTACATAAGATGGACATTCTTCAAGGAAAACATAAATGATCTAAATAAGACTGAGGGATGAAATATTAATCTTACATAAAATGGAAAGTTAATAAAATGTAATAAAAGAAATCTTCAAAAGTGATAAAAATTGCAGAAAATTTTACAGGCAAATTCTAACAAATGTATATATAAGCCCCATTTTATAAAATATCACCAGGTCAAAAAAATTTGAAAAAGATTAGATGTACCTGACTCATTTGACAAGGCTAGTATAACAATGACACCAAAATGAACAAGAAAAATATAAGCTTGATACTTTCACTTATCTATATAAATGTGAAAATATTAAATAAAAGATAAAATCTATAGATACAGAAAAAAGATAATAAATCACTATCAAGTAAAAGTGTGTTTACTAAACCAAGATGATTTCAATATTAAAAATGTCCTCAATATAATTTATTATATTAACAGACTAATGAAGACAAGTGATCATATCAATCAATGTGAAAGAATTTGATAAAATTCCAGTTATCACTCAAAATATCTTCATTACATATTATAAATAAAGGAGAACATTCATACTTCATAACTATTATCACTCCAAAACTATGATGAAAATTGTACTTAACAGTGAAATATCAGAAGCAGTCCCATCATAAATAAAAGCAGTATGGCCAACATCACCTCAACTATTCTAAGTTGTTATACGAGGTCCTCACCAAAAGAATACAAGAGAAAGCAATATGAAAGGAAGAAATCATATTGTCATTATTTTATAAATATATCTCCTTACTAGAAAACACAAGAGGATCAATTTTTTTAAACAATGGAAACAATAAGGAGAATCAAGAATGTGGCTGGAAATAAGATCAGCAAAGTTGTGTTGTACAATGAGATCAATACACAAAACTAACTTCCTAATGCACCAACAATGTCCACTGGAAAACGTAATATAAAATTTATAATGAATCATGAAAGATTCATATCTCTTCTCCCTCCCAAGCCGTGTTGAAATGACCAAGTTTCAAGCCCCAGGAAAAAAAAAAGACTAGGTTGTAGATAGGAGTGCTGACATTCAGAAGATGCTGAGGGAAGAAGGGGTGACTGACTTAGAGTGGCAGAGAGAGTTACATCCTAAGTGCTTGTAGGGGGTAGACAGCGGGGGTGGAAATTAAAACTGTAATGGAGCCAATTCACTCTCAAGACCTTCTGTGGTTTTAACACTTATACATAACGCTTTACTCCTCCAGAAGCAGAAGGAGGACCTAGTTTTGCATGGGACTGAAAAAGAGCCAGGCTGGCTGAAAAATCTACATACAGAAGAGCTGAAACTGTTCCCTTCCTGCTCAGGGGAGCAGTGAGGTTTAGTTTCTGGAAAATTCAGTGGCTGGGTTCTGAATCCAGACACCAGTTTCATTAGGGGTACAAGGCAGATACAAATGTCTGCATTAACTATTGGCTCCTACCTCTAATTCTCCTTCATTTCTACTCTCAAATTGCCAGCAGGTCAGAGGATAAATTTCTCCCCAAAAGGGGAAAAGTCTTCATACTCTGGTTCATCTTTGATTAACGTACTACACGACCTTTCAAAAAAAATCCATCTACCCTAGTAAAGAGCTTCAAGTCACTTTTGAGGACCTTGCTTTTATATACAAATATACAGTCAAGGATAATCAGATAGCTGAGGTTATCTTCTGACATGAGAGGAAGAAAAACAAAGCCAAGCAAAAAAAAAAAAAAGAGGAGTGAGGAGAGATAATAGGGGCAACCAAAAAATAAAAACTTCTAAAACAGATTGAGTTATTCAGAAGCTGATAAAAGATATTGCACCAAAAACCAAAATCGCTAGGGAAAGATTATCAGATGAAAGAAAAATTCCTTATTCATATTAACAACTACAAAACACCTCAAATACATTTAAAAAAATGTACAGGAGGTTTACATAGAAAATTATAACACTTAATAGAACATTAAACGACATTACTAGCATGTGAGATTAGTGCAATTGTGCGGTAGTTTGAGCATTCTTTGGCATTGCCTTTCTTTGGGATTGGAATGAAAACTGACCTTTTCCAGTCCTGTGGCCACTGCTGAGTTTTCCAAATTTGCTGGCATATTGAGTGCAGCACTTTCACAGCATCATCTTTCAGGATTTGAAAGAGCTCAACTGGAATTCCATCACCTCCACTAGCTTTGTTTGTAGTGATGCTTTCTAAGGCCCACTTGACTTCACATTCCAGGATGTCTGGCTCTAGGTGAGTGATCATACCATCATGATTATCTTGGTTGTGAAGATCTTTTTTGTATAGTTATCCTGTGTATTCTTGCCACCTCTTCTTAATATCTTCTGCTTCTGTTAGGTCCATACCATTTCTGTCCTTTATCGAGCCCATCTTTGCATGAAATGTTCCCTTGGTATCTCTAATTTTCTTGAAGAGATCTCTAGTCTTTCCCATTCTGTTGTTTTCCTCTGTTTCTTTGCATTGATCACTGAGGAAGCCTTTCTTATCTCTCCTTGCTATTTTTTGGAACTCTGCATTCAGATGCTTATATCTTTCCTTTTCTCTTTTGCTTTTCACTTCTCTTCTTTTCACAGTTATTTCTAAGGCCTCCCCCAAACAGCCATTTTGCTTTTTTGCATTTCTTTTCCATGGGGATGGTCTTGATCCCTGTCTCCTGTACAATGTCATGAACCTCCATCCACAGTTCATCAGGAACACTATCTATCAGATCTAGTCCCTTAAATTTATTTCTCACTTCCACTGTATAATCATAAGGGATTTGATTTAGGTCACAGCTGAATGGTCTAGTGGTTTTCCCTACTTTCTTCAATTTGAGTCTGAATTTGGCAATAAGGAGTTCATGATCTGAGCCACAGTCAGCTCCCGGTCTTGTTTTTGCGAACTGTATAGAGCTTCTCCATCTTTGGCTGCAAAGAATATAATCAATCTGATTTCGGTGTTGACCATCTGGTGATGTTCACGTGTAGAGTCTTCTCTTGTGTTGTTGGAAGAGGGTGTTTGCTATGACCAGTGTGTTCTCTTGGCAAAACTCTATTAGCCTTTGCCCTGCTTCATTCCGTACATATTCCAAGGCCAAATTTGCCTGTTACCCCAGGTGTTTCTTGACTTCCTACTTTTGCATTCCAGTCCCCTATAATGAAAAGGACATCTTTTTTTGGTGTTAGTTCTAAAAGGTCTTGTAGGTCTTCATAGAACCGTTCAACTTCAGCTTCTTCAGCGTTACTGGTTGGGCATAGGCTTGAATTACTGTGATATTGAATGGTTTGCCTTAGAAACGAACAGAGATCAAAGAATCCTCAAACTACTGCACAACTGCACTCATCTCACACACTAGTAAAGTAATGCTCAAAATTCTCCAAGCCAGGCTTCAGCAATACATGAACCATGAATTTCTAGATCTTCAAGTTGGTTTTAGAAAAGGCAGAGGAACCAGAGATCTAATTGCCAACATCTGCTGGATCATCAAAGAGGCAAGAGAGTTCCAGAAAAAAACATCTACTTCTACTTTATTGACTATGCCAAAGCCTTTGACTGTGTGGATCACAATAAACTGTGGAAAATTCTGAAAGAGATGGGAATACCAGACCACCTGACTTGCCTCTTGAGAAACCTATATGCAGGTCAGGAAGCAACAGTTAGAACTGGACATGGAACAACAGATTGGTTCCAAACAGGAAAAGGAATACGTCAAGGCTGTATATTGTCACCTTGCTTATTGAACTTATATGCGGAGCACATCATGAGAAACGCTGGGTTGGAAGAAGTACAAGCTGGAATCAAGACTGCCGGGAGAAATATCAATAACCTCAGATATGCAGATGACACCACCCTTATGGAAGAAAGTGAAGAGGAACTAAAAAGCCTCTTGATGAAAGTGAAAGAAGAAAGCTCAACATTCAGAAAACTAAGATCATAGCATCTGGTCCCAGCACTTCATGGGAAATAGATGGGGAAACAGCGGAAACAGTGGCTGACTTTATTTTTCTGGGCTCCAAAATCACTGCAGATGGTGACTGCAGCCATGAAATTAAAAGATGCTTACTCCTTGGAAGGAAAGTTTTGACCAACCTAGACAGCATATTAAAAGGCAGAGACATTACTTTGCCAACAAAGGTCTGTCTAGTCAAGACTATGGTTTTTCCAGTGATCTTGTATGGATGTGAGAGTTGGACTATAAAGAAAGCTGAGTGCCGAAGAATTGATGCTTTTGAACTGTGGTGTTGGAGAAGACTCTTGAGAGTCCCTTGGACTGCAAGGAGATCCAGCCAGTCCATTCTAAAGGAGATCAGTCCTGGGTGTTCATTGGAAGGACTGATGCTAAAGCTGAAATGCTAATACTTTGGCCACCGCATGCGAACAGTGACTTATTGGAAAAGGCTCTGATGCTGGGAGGGATTAGGGGCAGGAGGAGAAGGGGACAACCCAGGATGAGATGGCTGGATGCCATCACCGACTCGATGTACATGCGTTTGAGTGAACTCCGGGAGTTGGTGATGGACAGGGAGGCCTGGCGTGCCCCGATTCATGGGGTTGCAGAGTCAGACACGACTGAGTGACTGAACTGAACTGAAACAAGACATAAATAGATGGAAAATATGTACATGAATTGGGAGCTTCAATATCATGTAAATGCCAATCTTCCCCAAATTGATAAATATGCTTAGTGCAATTCCCATCAAAATTTGTTAAGCTTGGTAAGTCAATTTTAAGTCATGGAGAAAACCAGATATAAAGAATTGTCTAGAAGTCTAAAATGAAGAATAAAGCAGGATAGAGGTTTTCCTAAAGGCATAAAACAGAATAGCATATAGTCAGATGATTACCACCTGTATCAGGCACACAATGCTTTAGAGACACTAAATAACTTGGCCAATGTCTCATGGTTACGAAATGAGGAGGAGGGGTTAATACTGACTCTAGAGCTTGTGAAAATCGCTCAGTCTGTCTGATTCTTGGTGGACCCATGAGCTGTAGCCTGCCAGGCTCCTCTGTCCATGGAATACTCTAAGCAAGAATACTGGAAAGGGTAGCCATTCCCTTCTCCAGGGGTCCTTCCTGACCCAGGGATCAAACCCCAGTCTCCTGCATTGCAGGCAGATTCTTTACCATCTGAGACAGCAGGGAAGCCCTCAGAGTTTGTGCACTTCCTCAACTACCATAACTATACTGCCTTTAAGCTGATATTTTTTGCTCATTAATAGCCTAATCCTCACAGTTTTTTCATTCTTTTCAGGCCTCAATTTCCTCCTAACTCTTATATCAGATGAGTTTGCCTTCAACATTGCTGATGAGATACAGACCAGCAATAGTACTGACACTCTTCATATTCCCTGGGACCCTTAGCTTCCTCTACACCCTCCTCCTTTCCAGAGCTGACGTAATAGAGCTAAGACAAAGGTTCACACACTGCTTCGCTTACTGTAAAAATGAGGATACTGACAGCACCTACATTGTAGGATTGTTGCAAAGATTAAATTGACATGATCTATGTGAAGAGCCTGATACACAGTAACTACTCTGGAACTTACATTTGGTCAGCTCTATACTCTCTCCCCTTAATTAACTCCTATATGCTTATAAACATAATCTCCTAGCCTACAAATCTGTTAAAATATTTATCTTCAACCAACAAACTGATCAATCAACCTTCTTTTTATTGCCTTTTTTTGCACTGGTTCTCACTGGGTTGTTTTCTCTCTTTCCAACTGTCAAATTTCTTGAAAGGATAATCTATCTATCAATTTATGACCAGCTAATGCATTTTCTTCCTGTCATCCAGCATCAGCCCTGAATTGCCCTTCCACAAGAATCACCCACAACTTCCTAATTTCCAGCGCTCATGAATGAAATTTCTTTTCAGTTTGCCACAAAACTTTGGACCTCAACATTCTCACTTGTGAATCATGAGATCTTTACTATATGACCCTTAAAGGCATCCCTAGCTCTAAAATTCTACAGAACTATGAAACTCTCTAATGAAAGATTTTATCAAGATACTTCTTCTTAAACTAATTTAGTTCTTAATTAACTTTGGACATTTATGTTTTCCCAGTAAATTATTGGGACTTCCCTGGTGGCTCAGTAGTAAAGAATACATGTGCGAATGCAGGAGGTGAAAAAGATGTGGGTTTGATCCACATGAAGTTTCCTTGGAGTAAGAAACATCAATTCACTCCAGTATTCTTGCCTGTGAAATCCTATGGACAGAGGAGCCTAGCCGGCTTCAGTCCATGGGGTCACTAAAGAGTCAGACACGACTTAGTGACTAAACAACAAATTATCCATTTCATATATATTTTCCAATGTCTTACTATCTGATTGTTTATAATGTTCTCATAAGTTTTAAGAAATACCATTTATTTATTTCTAAGATTGCATATCTGTTTGTTACTTCTTACTAGGTTTATCAAAGATGTCTGTTTTACTAATTTATTTCAAACCTTAATGATTCTTTAATTCCAAATTGAAAAATTTTTTACATTATTACAGTGATGAATTTTTCAAAGTGTGAAATATAATTATTTACTCTCTTCATTTGGCAGATCTTCAAAAATTCTAAGAACAAAATACTATGTTTACCTTATTTTCAACATTCAAATAAATCAGAGAGAAGGGTGTTAACTCTGAAAAGTAAGTAATCTTAGAAAATTATTTTACAAATGTTTCAAAAAGCTAAAGAGAAAAAATGCTTTTGATGAGAGATACATGATATAATAAAACATCCATGGAATAGAGAATGCAGATAAACCTGATTTTGTTACAAACATGAAAAACAGAATATTAAGATGAAGCATTCCAGTAAAATACTTATAAACTCTCAAATGCTATCAATATCTGTATACTTTAATTGCAGTATTTATGGAAAAATCAAGAATTATTGCAGTGATCACAACATTTTAGCAACATTAGACAAAGTGAAATAATCTTTACTATAAACAAATTCTTGTTTGAATTATTTTAACTTTCCTGTATTCACACATGGAATTGTCCATAATAAATGAATTATAAATATGTATATTTTGCTATTACCATGCAATAATACATGTACAAGACACATACAATCTAATTTTTGGATGCACCTATAACTCTTTCCATATGAATATTGCTATGGAAAGAAATTACAGCTCATCACCATCATGATTTTCAAAGATAGTTCTTTAGAGGCTACACTAATAACTTCCTATTTATAGTATTCAGAAAGTGGTAGTTCTTAGACTAAAATGAATTATTGTGAGGATGAAATAAGATTATGGATAAAAAGGGTTTTACAAAAAGGAAATAAGTTACCACACATACAGTAAGTACACAATAAAATTCTAGGTGCTAATTTGGCAAAACAGACTTATTTAAAGATGTTTTACTACATTGTAAAAGATGAAGAGAAAACTAACTTGTCAAGACTCTCCTCTATCTTAAACATCAATTTTACAGCAATGCTACCGGGTCAATATTTATAATGACCAAATGAAGCCCCAGGAGGTTGTGTCTGTAGCTGCACAGGTAGCAGGTGAAGAAGCATGGGATCTTTTCATGCAATACACTGCCTTGTGCTGGAAAGGACCTGATTTCACTAATATTTATAAATATAAATATGGTGTTACCATATCATTTCAAGCCACCAAAAATTCTTTTTGAAATTAGTGTATAGGTTTTAAATAAACAGATGTTACTAGAAACTAACAAGATGATATTATATGATTTGTCCTCACTGTTCAAATCACTATCAACTCAAACAAAAAAATGCACCATTTTAAAGTATAACTTTTCAGTAACAAACTTTGGTGAGGATGTAGAAGAGGGAACCCTAGGACACTCTTGGTGGGAATGTAAGTTGGTGCAGCCATTGTGGAAAACAATATGGCAGTCTCTCAAAAACTTAACAGTAGAGCTGCCCTATGATTCGCCAATTCCACTCCTGAGTTTATGTCCAAAGAAGATGGAAACACTAATTCTGAAAGGTACATGCACCCCAATATTCACTGCAGCATTATCTACAATAGCCAAGATATGTAAGCAATCTAAGTTTCCCTCAACAGATGAATGGATAAATACTACTCAGCCATAAAAGCAAATGAAATGTTGCCACTTGCTATAACATGGATGGACCTGGGGTATCATGTTTAGTGAAATGTCAGATAGGTAAAGAGAAATAATGTATATTACCACTTATGTGTGGAATGTAAAAAATAAAACTAAAGAATATATAAAACAAAACACAAACAGACTCACATATATAGAGGACAATCTTGTGATTAAAAGTGGGGATAGTGTTGGGGTAGAAGCTGGGGACTAAGAGTTAGGCAAGCTAAAATCTTAGGTAAACTACAAGGACATATTGTACAGCACTGGGAATCCAGCCATTATTTTTAAGTGGAGTGTAATCTAGAAAAAGATTGCATCAGTATATTGTACACCTGAAACTAATATAGTAATGCAAGTGAAGTGAAGTGGCTCAGTCATGTCTGACTCTTTGCGACCCTATGGACTGTAGCCTACCAGGCTCCTCAGTCCATGGGATTTTCCAGGCAAGAGTCCTGGAGGGGGTTGCCATTTCCTTCTCCAGGGGATCTTCCCCACCCAGGGGTCAAACCCAGGTCTCCCACATTGCAGGCAGATGCTTTACCATCTGAGCTACCAGGGAAGCCATAGTAATGTAAATCAGCTATATTTTAATCAAAAGAAAAAAACTGCTGAGAGAGTAGATTTCATATTAAGTCCTCTATCAAAGAAAACAACAACAAAGGGACACAGGCAACTTTGGAAAGCGTTTGGTGTATCCACTACCTTGATGGTGCTGATGGTGTCATGAGTATTTGTGCATCTTTAAACTCCTCATATTGTGCACATTAAGTATGTACAGTAGCTTTATTTATCAGTTAGATCTCAATAAAGCTGTTTTATAAAAGCATAATTCTTGTTATACAGATTTCATTGACACATATGCAAATATTGAATGGGATGAATCAATAAAACCAGTAAGCACTATGGCCTTCAGTTCAGTTCAGTTCAGTTCAGTCGCTCAGTCGTGTCCGACTCTTTGCGACCGCGTGAATCGCAGCACGCCAGGCCTCCCTGTCCATCACCAACTCCCGGAGTTCACTCAGACTCACGTCCATCGAGTCCGTGATGCCATCCAGCCATCTCATCCTGGGTCGTCCCCTTCTCCTCCTGCCCCCAATCCCTCCCAGCATCAGAGTCTTTTCCAATGAGTCAACTCTTCGCATGAGGTGGCCAAAGTACTGGAGTTTCAGCTTTAGCATCATTCCTTCCTAAGAAATCCCAGAGCTGATCTCCTTCAGAATGGACTGGTTGGATCTCTCTGCAGTCCAAGGGATCCTCAAGAGTCTTCTCCAACACCACACTTCAAAAGCATCAATTCTTCGGTGCTCAGCCTTCTTCACAGTCCAACTCTCACATCCATACATGACCACAGGAAAAATGATAGCCTTGACTAGGTGGACCTTAGTCGGCAAAGTAAAGTCTCTGCTTTTGAATATACTATCTAGGTTGGTCATAACTTTTCTTCCAAGGAGTAAGCGTCTTTTAATTTCATGGCTGCAGTCACCATCTGCAGTGATTTTGGAGCCCCCAAAAGTAAAGTCTGACACTGTTTCTACTGATTCCCCATCTATTTCCCATGAAGTGATGGGACCAGATGCCATGATCTTCGTTTTCTGAATGTTGAGCTTTTAGCCAACTTTTTCACTCTCCTCTTTCACTTTCATCAAGAGGCTTTTTAACTCCTCTTCACTTTCTGCCATAAGGGTGGTGTCATCTGCATATCTGAGGTTATTGATATTTCTCCCGGCAGTCTTGATTCTAGCTTGTCTTTCTTCCAGTCCAGCGTTTCTCATGATGTACTCTGCAGAGAAGTTAAATAAGCAGGATGACAATATACAGCCTTGACATACTCCTTTTCCTATTTGGAACCAGTCTGTTGTTCCATGTCCAGTTCTAACTGTCGCTTCCTGACCTGCATACAGATTTCTCAAGAGGCAGGTTAGGTGGTCTGGTATTCCCATCTCTTTCAGAATTTTCCACAGTTTATTGTGATCCACACAGTCAAAGGCTTTGGCATAGTCAATAAAGCAGAAATAGATGTTTTTCTGGAACTCTCTTGCTTTTTCCATGATCCAGCGGATGTTGGCAATTTGATCTCTGGTTCCTCTGCATTTTCTAAAACCAGCTTGAACATCCGGGAGTTCACTATGGCCTTAAACATCATCATTTCATACAGTTAAATGAAAATTGTATAGTATTAAGGATTCAATCAGAAACTTTCTGTTAATGTCACTTTATTTGACCTCCCTCAATCTATAGTTGCTGTGACATGCTACATCAACAGCAATGCCACTTGTAAATAACAGACAAATGTCTCTCATAGTCCCAAATACTTAGATTATGCATTCTTCTCTTTTAGGCAATGGAAAATATCAACAGAAGAGATGTGATGCACTTCATTTCTCTCTTGGAAACTCTTGGCTCACCATTAAAAGTTGTAATACCCACTTAAAACCAGTGGCACAAAACTATGATGAGGAAACATTGTATTATTATCTCTCTGATTCATCATTTTTGACAAAACATTGAAGAACAGAAGACATTTCTAATAAAAGAAATTGCTAAATAGACATGTATGATATGCAATAGTTGATGAGTGCTGCTGCTGCTGCTGCTGCTGCTGCTAAGTCACTTCAGTCGTGTCTGACTCTGTGTGACCCCACAGATGGCAGCCCTCCAGGCTCCGCCATCCTTGGGCTTCTCCAGGCAAGAATATTGGAGTGGGTTGCCATTTCCTTCTCCAATGCATGCATGTGACCCCACAGATGGCAGCCCACCAGGCTCCTGCGTCCCTGGGATTCTCCAGGCAAGAATACTGGAGTGGTTTGACCATATCAACATTTGCTAAACATGAATACCCCAAACAATGGTAACTCTTATTTCCTAGATTTATATAATTTCATATTAAAATAAACCAGTACTATTAAAAAGAAAATAAATGCTAGATAGATGTCAGAGACAAAAGTCTATTCCACAGATGTCAAAAATATGGATCTTGCAAAAAATATGCTCATAATTTGCAGACCTTGGAAAGTTTGTCACATGTAACAGGGAAATCTGGTTCTTTGAAACATGTCCTTTGGGAATCCAAACATTTGTACATCACACACAGCAGATGCTTCATTATATACTGGTATCTCCAGGCTTAGGAAATAAAAATTTTATTCAAAATAAAATTTAATTAGGCCACTTACTAAATAAGGCCAAGAGTTCATCTAAATCTTTACTAATAACTTGAAATCTTCAAAATGTGTTATAATCACTAGGATATCCTTAAAAATAACTCACATTATATTCTGTATCTGTAGAGGAAATCATTCATCAGTGAGTTTGCATCCTCTGGTGTAAGCAAGCACCATATACAGTTGCTCAAAAAGGGGTAATAGTAACTCAAGTGTAAAGTTGCCTTCAGTATATAATAGCAGAGCAAATAAAACCCTATAGCCTTGTTGCTAAGGTTTCTATGTTTTGAAGACAGTTCTTCAATGACTTGGAAGGCAGAGGACAATGACAAGAAGACATTTTTATATCAAGAAGACATTTATTTATTTACTGCTTATCAAGTTTAATCAACAGTCTATTTTGTGTTATGAGACTATTTCAGTATGGACTGAAAACAATTTTTGATCCAGAGACACCATGGTGTGAAAGGGTCCCAGATTTTGGAAGCAGGCCAGTATTTATCAACCTTGAGTGGACAGTGTTATCACCTAGGGAGCTCTGAAAAAAATATGCATCTATTAGTGCTATTCCCTAAGACTCTGATGTAATCAGTCTGGGGTATAACCTCACCGTTTTAAAATTGCTAAGGCCCCCCTTATGATTCCAATATGCCTGTAATATAGTCAATAGCTCCAAACGTGACCCTGTACCAATTACTCAACCTCTCATAGCTTCAATCATCTTTCATCTGTCAGATAGAAGTGAAATATCCACTACATAGGTTCGTAAAATTACATAGAACAGATGCAAAGTGCTTAGCTCTTTGTGGGTTCTAAAAAGGATTAGTGACAATGACTATCCATGAGAATTCTCAACCCATTACAGTAACTTATCTAGTCTTAGTTGGTTCCTAAAATTCTAGAAAGACTAACAAAAATGGACCCCTCTGCTATGCATTCACGTTTTAATTTATAATGCCATTAGAACTGATACACTTCTTTATAGAAACTCTTATGAAAAGCGAATCAAGCACTTACCAATGAACAGTGTGGAAAACAAAAACAAGCAGAGTAATGCTGTCCTTCGTGGTGTTGAGGCAGAAGACACACTCTGCAAATACCTGAGGGAAAAGGCCTGATGCTGAACAACAACCCTCACAGGTAAGTTGCACAGTTCACTCAGCCAATTATGGGACTCTAGGAATGACGAGTTACAGAAATCCCAAAGAACTCCACAGGACCAGTTTCGATCTTGAGATTGATTGCATGGTTCCATTTGTGATTGATTTTTAGATATCTATTTCCTTATCTCTGAGCCATTCAGCTCCAGAGATTTGAAGTCTAGTACGTCTAAAAACAAACCCTTTTACCCTTCCTCTCTAGTTAGCTTCTCTTTCTGTGTTTGCTATCAGTGAAACAAAACCCTCATGCTCAAGTAGAAGTCTAGATATCATCCTTATAATACCACCACGTCCAACCAATTACCCATTCCTATTTGAATACATTCAATTGGGAATATCTTTCCCTTTCTTGCGTGCTTTTTTTTTTTTTTTTCTCAGCTATTTTTAAAGCATCCTCATACAACCACTTTGCCTTCTTACATTTCTTTTTCTTGGGGATGGTCTTGCTCCCTGTCTCTTGTACAATGTCACAAACCTCCATCCATAGGTCTTCAGGCACTCTGTCTACCAGATCTAATCCCTTGACTCTATTTGCCACCTCCATAGTATAATCAAAAGGGATTTGATTTAGGAGTTCCAGGGGATAGCAAGGAGAGATAACAAGGCCTTCTTCAATGTACAATGCTAAAAATTAGAGGAAACCAATAGAATGGGAAAGACTAGAGATCTCTTCAAGAAAGATATCAAGGTAGCATTTCATGCAAGGATGGGCACAATAAAGGACAGAAATGGTATGGACCTAACAGAAGCAGAAGAGATTAAGAAGAGGTGGCAAGAATACACAGAACTATACAAAAAAGGTCTTAATGACCCAGATATCCATGATGGTGTGGTCACTCACCTAGAGCCAGATAACCTGGAGTGCAAAGTTAAGTGTGCCTTAGGACCTGTTGCTACAAAAAAATAAGCTAGTGTGGGTGATGGAATTCTAGCTGAGCTATTTATATCCTAAAAGATGATGCTGTTCAAGTGCTGCAATCAGTATGTCAGCACATTTGGAAAACTCAGCAGAGGCCACAGGACAGGAAAAGGTGTTTTCATTCCAATCTCAAAGAAGGGCAGTGCCAAAGAATGTTCAACTACTGTGTCATTGTGCTTCTTTCACATGCTAGTGAAGTTATGCTCAATATTTTTCAAACGAGGTTTCAACAGTACATGAACGGAGAACTTCCAGATGTATAAGATGGATTTAGAAAAGGCAGAGGAACCAGAGATCAAATTGTAACATGTGATAGATCATAGAACAAGCAAGAGAATTCCAGAAAAACATCTACTTCTGCTTCATTGATTAAGCTAAAGCCTTTAATTGTGCAGATCAAAAGAAACTGTGGAAAATTCTTAAAGAGATGGCAATATCAGACCATCTGAGAAACGTGTATGCAGGTCAAAAAACAACAGTTAGAACAGCGGACTGTTTCATAATTGAGAAAGGAGAACAACAAGAATATATATTACCCTGCTTATTTAACTTCTATGCAGAGTATACCATGCAAACTGCCAAGCTGGATGAATCACAAGCTGGAATCAAGATTGCCAGGACAAATATCAATAACCTCAGATATGCAGACAGTATCATTATATGATGGCAGAAATTGAAGAGGAACTAAAGAAGCTCTTGATGAGGATGAAAGAGGAAAGTGAAAAAGTGGGTTTAAAACTCAACATTAAAAAAAAAAAGACAAAGATCATGTCATCCAGTCCCATCACTTCATGGCAAATATAAGGGGAGAAAGTGACAGATTTTATTTTCTTGGGATCCTAAATCACTGTGGATGGTGACTCCAGCCATAAGACTAAAAGACACTTGCTTCTTAGGAAAAAAAGCTATGACAAAACCAGACAGTGTATGAAAAAGCAGAGACATCACTTTGCCAACAAAGGCCCATATAATCAAAGCTATGGTTTTTCCAGGAGTCATGTACCAATGTGAGAGTTGGACCATAAAGAAGGATGAGTGCAGAATTGGTATCTTTGAACTGTAGTGCTAGGGAAGACTCTTTGAGAGTCCCTTGGGCAGCAAGGAGATAAAACCAGTCAACCCTAAAGGAAATCAACCCCGAATACTCATTGGAAGGACTGATTCTGAAGCTGGAGCTCTAACACTTTGGTCACCTGCTGCAAAGAGCCAACTCATTGGAAAAGACCCTGATGCTGGAAAAGACTCAAGGCAGGAGGAGAAGGTGGCAGCAGAGGATGAGATGGTGAGATAGCATTGCTGATTCAATGGACATGAATTTGAGTAAACTCCAGGAAACAGTGCAGAAAAGAAGAGACTGGTGTGCTATCATCCATGGGGCCACAGACAGTCAGACACAAGCTAGCGACTGAACAACAACAAAAATTTGAATACCTGAAATAACAACACATTGACTCCACTGACCTCTTTCTCCAACCTTAGCTGGAGCCACTATGCACTCTCTCCTGAACTCCTAGTGATGGAGTGAGATCTCCCTGGAGAGAGCACCTTTCTGCTGGCTGCACCTCCAGCTCCTTCAGCAGCTCCAGAGTAACATCAGCAAGATACCCCTGCCCCTCCCCTCAACAAATTAATCAAGGAAAGGTTTCAGGATATCCCATGCAGGTACAAAGAGCAAAGATGAAGTGGAGTTCTCAGTACTCTCATATCTGTTCGAAGGGGGTATGAAGACAAGTTTTATTTTCACAATCAGAAATGCTAAATTCTGTGTGAATGTGATGTGAAGAATCCAATAGAGAGGGCAATTGTGAATCTGGAGTGAGAGAAAACTGATTACATCAAGTTTGGGGAAAAATTTGACAGAAATGCAATCTGAAGCACATGAGAAGAACAAACCTTTGAGAAGGTCCTGGTTTAAACCAGGGAAGAAGAAAGACTGAGTGAAATGTAGATAAGGTGGCATATTTGTGGTGGGAAGGTAAGATCATTCCTCTCTGTGATGGCTGGCAGGTTCTTTCTGGAGGAGGGGTTAAGACAGTTTAAGTAGGAAGGGGGTCAGAGGTTTGAGTACATTCAAAGAGTCAAATTCTCTCTGCTGAAAACTGGACAGTGAGATAACATGGAATTTCTAGACAGCTTTGAAGCCTCTATCCAGCGGAATGACCATGCATTTATCTGCTCATCACCACCAGAAAACCAAAGACCTAGAGCATAGACCCCTGTCCAACTCTGAAACAAGAATTCCAGCCCCCTGCAAAGGATTCTTTCTGGGTATTTTATTGGGTTCCATCTTCCGTGGACCACCCAGTACGTTCTGAAATCACACTGTATCAAACCCCTCATTCTGAAGCAGGATGAAGATGTGTCTCAAGCTGCTTATCTTTTAATAAACAATTACTTTTGAAAGTTCAGAACCCTACCAGGCTCGGTTCTCAGCTTCTCAGCATGTGGGACAGGCAACTATGGTCAGAGGGCTGTAGTCCAGACTGGACAAAAATAACAGCTGGCAGAACAAACTATTTTTAGTATCATTACTTCTATAAGAAATGGCTAGTATTTATGGAACACATTCATATATTGGGAAAGGATAGTTTAGCTCAGACAAAACCAAGGTAATCTTTTCTTTTTCTTAACCATGTCTTAATAGGCTTTGCTGTTGAGGAATTTAGGGTCAAATATTTCTTGAGGATCCAGTGTATGGAAAATCTTGTATTAGGCAAGTTATAAGCATTTTATACAAGAACATAAACATACAAATTATTTAAGTATAACATACACCTGCAAGCAGTTATTACATATGTGTGTATTTAGGATTACTAAAAGGAGCAAGATCAAGACGGTAAGGACACTTCAAATACTGAATTTAAGTTGTTGGGTTTTTTTTGTGTGTGTGAATAAAACATATTCTTAAAATCACTTAATTTCTTTTGTCAATACAGAATAATAGCTAAATTTTATGAGGACCATTTACTTTTAAATCTGGAGCTCAAATGACACTAGCAAAAAGTTGACTGAAAAGAAGGAAGTAAAAACATTACTTTGCTTTATTTTCTGGGCATTAAAAATTAGCAGCATATTACATAATAGCCTCACATTTTTTTTTAGAAATGGTGACAGCTGAATCACAATGTTTCTGGGTTGGCCAAAGTTTTGTCATTAAGTTCCTTTGGTTTTAATATGACATGTCATACCTATACCATTTGCTTTTATCATATTTAAATTTTTTATGTAAAACCAAAAAAGCAAAAAAGTGTCAACAGGAAAAGAAGCACAATTCAAAAGGCCATTAAGTCAAAAATAGGTCTCACTAAATATTTTAAGTGTAGTCCTTTATTCTTATATCACGACTTTAAATTATACAGTTTAAAGTAACGTGGATGAGCTGAGAAACTCCCTGTGTTTACTGGCAAGGAAGAGCACACATGAGCGAGACACGGGCTCAAGGCTGAGGGGGAGAGTGTGAGGAGGGGAGGAGGAGGAGATGAAATGTGTTCCCAGTCTCCTCGAGAGAGCTATAATTTCATTCCCCTCATCCTGAGAGGGTAAAAACTGCTCCTCTCAGCCCACCTCCGACCTTGCCTCCTTCTGTTCTGCTGCACGCATTGTGGCCTTCTGAGGAGAGGCATGGCAGCAAAGTTAGTATTGGAGGAAGAAAGAGAGAAGAAACAAACGCACTTACATCCGGCAACCTGTCCTCCTCCTTTGACTACAACGTCTTAATGCCAGGATTCCTTAAGAAGAGAGCTTTGCTGCAGAATCAACTGAACTCCAAGAAACCAGATATTATATAAATAATGGTATCGTTTCAAATGCAGCTAATATTACATAAATAATATCTGTCTTTTCTAAGTACCTACTTATTTATCTTATTCAATTCAAAATGAATTGCCAAGTGTACGTTTCTAAGAGAAATCAGATTATGATTCATATTCAGTTCTGAATTACAGGCTCTCAGTGCTTGTAATATTCTCTTGTAGTAAATGAAGCATTTTCAGAGGAATACACATTCTTTCAGGTTTCTAGGATCCCATTTAATCCATGACTATAGCAAATAGTGATTTTATCTCAGAATAACATAACACCTATGAATTGAAAATAACTTTTCTGTTGTTTATTATTGCATAATCTGCTGGAAACATATTTTTATGCCAATTTCATACATTATTGCTTCTAAGGATCAGGGAATTTTCATTTTTTTTAATGTCCAGTAGAATATCTGGCCCATAGACTTTATCTACTAATTATTTGCAATATTAAAAAGTTAAGAAAATAGCTCTATTATCAATAATTTTATTTATTTATTTTTTAGGATTTTATCTTTATTTTTTTATGTTTTTATTTTTTATTATTATTTTTTTTACTTTACAATATTGTATTGGTTTTGCCATACATCAACATGAATCCGCCATGGGTGTACATGTGTTCCCAATCCTGAACCCCCCTCCCACCTCCCTTCCCATACCATCTCTCTGGGTAATTTTAAAATTATTGGTCTGAATATTTAATCTGTTCCTTGGTGGTGATTAAGTGTGAGCAGTTACCTGTCATTACTTTGTGGGGATGATAAAGCTTCCTTTGATACTTGTTCATACCTTGCTTTCATAACAGAATCTCAAAAGCAAAACAACAACAACAAAACATGTGGGCACGCGGGGCTCCAGAATAAAGACTGAATTTCTCAATCCTTTAAGATTATATGATTAATCTTATAATTGTAAGGTTATGATTCTTGCCAATGGAAGATACATAAACGTACTGTGGGAAAATAGTATGGGAAGTGTGGAAAATGTCTTTTTTTTTTTGGTCCCTTTTCCTTTTTGTTGTAAGATGGAAGGTTTACATCATGGTTAGAGTTGGAGCAGCTAGCTCCAACTCTAACATTGGGAGGAAGTTGCAATGACAAAAAATAGTTGGTATGACAGAAAATAGTCTGCAGGAATTCGGTGCCTAATGACAAGGAGCTGCCTACACTTATGTTAAATATGGAAAAACTTTTATGTCTTTTAAATCACTCTTGTTTTGGGTTTTCCCATAACTTAGAGCCAAATTTAAGTCTAAATATTACATTTGGTTGTTGCTGTTCAGTTGCTCAGTCAGGTCTGACTCTTTGTGACCCCATGCACTGTAGCACTCCAGGCTTCCCTGTCCTTCACCAACACCCAAAGCTTGCTCAAACTAATGTCCATTGAGTCAGTGATGCCATCCAACCATCCACTCTGTCATCCCCTTCTCCTGCCTTCAATCTTTCCCAGCATCAGGGTCTTTTCCAATGAGTCAGCCCTTTGCATCAGGTGGCAAAGTATTGGAGCTTCAGCTTCAGCATCGATCCTTCCAATGAATATTCAAGACTGATTTCCTTTAGGATTGCCTGGTTTGATCTCCTAGAAGTCCAAGGGGGTTTCAAGAGTCTTCTCCAAAACCACAGTTCAAAAGCATAAATTCTTTGACATCAATTTCTTTATGGTCTCACATCCACTCATGACTAGTGAAAAAACCACAGCTTTAACTATGCAGACTTTTGTTGGCAAAGTAACGTCTCTGCTTTTTAAAACGCTATCTAGGTTTGTTGTAGCTTTTCTTACAAGTAGCAGGCATCTTTTAATGATATTTGGTATCAATATGTAAAAGAAAGACATATATTACCATGCTCTTAATTTATAAAATACTATATATTGCATTTAATGCAATCTGTGAACCAGTTGGAATGAATTTCACAAACTTGCCAAGCACTGAAGTAAATCCAAATATCTGCACCCCATTTAATGTACTTTGAATCATATCATCCTTGACTCCACTAAATCTCCCTTTCAGTTCAGTTCAGTCACTCAGTCATGTCCGACCCTTTGCAACCCCATGAATTGCAGCACACCAGGCCTCCCTGTCCATCACCATCTCCTGCAGTTCACTTAAACTCACCGACTCGAGTCGGTGATGCCATCCAGCCATCTCATCCTCTGTCGTCCCCTTCTCTTCCTGCCCCCAATTCCTCCCAGCATCAGAGTCTTTTCCAATGAGTCAACTCTTCGCATGAGGTGTCCAAAGTACTGGAGTTTCAGCTTTAGCATCATTCCTTCCAAAGAACACCCAGGGCTGATCTCCTTTAGAATGGACTGGTTGGATCTCCAACACTACAGTTCAAAAGCATCAATTCTTCAGCACTCAGCTTTTTTTTTGTTGTTGTTGCAAATACTTTATTTATTTATTTTTTGCTTTTATTTTTTTTAAATTTTTTTTAATTTTAAAATCTTTAATTCTTACATGTGTTCCCAAACACTTTCTTCACAGTCCAACTCTTGCATCCATACATGACCACTGGAAAAACCATAGCCATGACTAGATGGACCTTTGTTGGCAAAGTAATGTCTCTGCTTTTGAATATGCTATCTAGGTTGGTCATAACTTTCCTTCCAAGGAGTAAGTGTCTTTTAATTTCATGGCTGCAGTCACCATCTGCAGTGATTTTGGAGCCCCCAAAAATAAAGTCTGACACTGTTTCTACTGTTTCCCCACCTATTTCCCATGATGTGATGGGACCAGATGCCATGATCTTAGTTTTCTGAATGTTGAGCTGTAAGCCAACTTTTTCACTCCCCTCTTTACTTAGCAATAAATTATATTTGTGAAGTTTGGTAGGCTTTACATAGTACCTTAAAACCCAGTATCTGTATTCATGTACAGACGTAAGAGTTGGACCATATAGAAGGTTGAGTACTGAAGAATTTAATGCTTTGAAATTGTAGTGTTGGAGAAGACTCTTGAAAGCCCTTTGGAAAGCAAGGATATCAAATCAATCAATCTTAAAGGAAATCAACCCTGAATGTTCATTGGAAGGACTGATGCTGAAGCTGAAGGTCCGACACTTTGACCACCTGGTGCAAAGAACTGACTTACTGGAGAAGACCCTGATGCTGGGATAGATTGAGGGCAGGAGGAGAGGGAGCAACAGAAGATGAGTGTTTGGAAAGTATCACCGACTCAATGGACATGAATTTGAGCAAACTCTGGGGGATGGTGAAGGGCAGGGAATCCTGGCTTGCTCCAGTCCATGGGAATGCAAAGAATCGGACATGACTTAGCAACTGAACAACATTTCCTTTGATTCTTTCACTTCACAGAAAAAGAAGATATAATTACTATAATTTTTATTTTTTTAAAAAAAATAAAACATGCCCAGTGAAACTGAGTGACTTTCCCAAAGTCACACAGTAGGGGCTAAGTGAGGATCCAAAGCCACGGCTTTTGATTTATTCCAGGAGTCATTTGCTTTTCTGGATTTGTTTCAGTTGGAAATGACCAATATAATCTAAAATTTATACACTGGAGCAGATCCTAGACATCTAAAACTTCTTGCTAAGCAAAATTCTCACCTTGTTACTCCCTGCCTTTCTAGCAGATGGAAGTCAAGATTCCTGGGCTTCATATTTTTCCTAGTGTGATACTGCCACCAGAATTTACACGTAGTTTCAAATTTAGTTCATAACTTGGGATGAATATTTTACCAATATATTCGAGACTGGGTTCTCTGTGGCAAAGAGAATAACATTTGTGCAGCCACATACCCCAACTATTCCCCCATCTGCAGGACCAGTGGCCCGAGTTCTTCCAGTGGGGTGACCAGTTGGGTTGGACTACTGTAATGGATTAGAGCAGCTGGGTATGTGATCTTTATTACAGATCTCCAACCCAGAACTTGGTAGGTTCGTAAGGAAAAAAGTTCTTACTTGCTTTAGCATATAAAGGCAGAACTAGGACAAGTAGAGAATTTCCAAAAGGGTCAGGGAAGGGTGAAGCAGAGCCATCCAGAAGATGTGGTTACAATTCAAGCTCCCTTAAGCAATTAGTTTAAATAGGATGCTGCAGGAACTCAAAATGTATCAGTGTTCAGAGTATTCAAAAACCAGAGATTATGATATTTGATACTTTTTTGACCCGGCTTATTTTTAATGTGGATTACTCAAGCATGAAGACATCTCTTAGCTTTGCTTAAAATGTAACACTTAGCACAAGAGTGACTCTGAAATCCATTAGAAATTTAACTACATTTTTAATCAGTTTCCATGTAATTGGTTCTTTAATATGATAACTTTACAGAAGATAATGACATTAAGAGAGTTTTGGAATCAAATACATGCCAATGAAAAGGAGTAATTGCTGAGAATGCAATGAGACCGGGCTTAGAACTCCAGCTTGAATAGAACAAGAGCACAATTAGGAAAGCAAGAAAGCTGTCAGTGGCATAAAAAAGTTATATTTACAAATATAACCTATACAACGCCTTGAGAACAAAGCACAGAGTAAGCAGAAGGAGGGGGTAGCACTGCCCTACAATGTGACAGGGCTATAGCAAGAAGCTACAGTCTCACAGTGAGTAGCAATGAATGAGATGGGAAACTGGGAAACCTCGCTGGATCTCCAAAGTCTACCACCTGTCTTTCTATGTTCCTAGGCCCCATCCTTTAGCATAAGCACCACTGTGTTATCACAGCTTGTTTAATTTTCTGTCCACCCCTAGCCACATACACATTAAGATGACAGGACCATAGAAGGAGCTTCCGTTTGCTGTAATTTTATTGCTGTTCATCATGATTAGCCTAGAATCAAACCTAACCTGTGTTAAGAAATAAAGACCTGCAATTGCTGAATGAGTGAGTGAGTGAGTGAGTGAATCACTGAGTAAATGAGCACTTTCTCTCTTCATGCTGCTGTTTCTAGCTGCTAAGGTGCCCGGCTTCTCTCCCTGGACGCAAACCTCCTGAAGCAGCTCTGTCTCTAGTTCCCTTCTCTATATGTTCCTGAGTCTAGCATACAGGTTCTCAGTTGATGAACCCGTGATGAGAAGATATTCTTAGCTTTCCCATAACTGGGAAGAGGCAGCATTTTATGTTCTATGTTTGACAAAGACTGATGACTTTGGATAAAGGCAAAATGAAAGATAAGTGTTATTGGTCTTGCTTTTACAAAGAAATTATATGCTGGATGACAATACATGAAGACATCACTGAGCTTACGGAGATAATATTATGATGTGCTGGGTGATTACCAACACACTCCTGATTTCTATGGAATAAAAGAAAATGCATGGTGATTTACCAATCCCCATGCAAACAGCAACAAATAGTTAGAATCAATGAAAACAGACTATATGAGGAATTGAAGAGCAGGAAAAAGCTCTGTGGTCAAAGAAAAAGCCTGATAGAGATTACTCTGAGGTCAGGTGGACTATTTACCTGCAGCTCCACAAATGTGACCACAGCCCTAGGTCTGGTCCCCGTGTGGGGTGGTTGACTCTGTTTTACTCTCCCGCTGCTTCACACACTCTGACACACTTAAACTTGATGGGCCCAGAGTAACTATGAAGGCATTTATGTGTAGAAAAGTGTAAATCTAACCTGAGTTCTAAAAAAGATTAAAGTGACCTGGGAGCCTCTACTTTTCAGCAGAAGGGCTACAAGCAAAGAGAAATAAATGATGACCTGATCATTCAAACAGAAAAGTAACTCATCTTATATCAGCCAGTCATCTCTATTAACCAGGGAAAAAGCAGACTCTGGAGTTGTCAACATTTGAACATCTTGTAGTTAATAATCAGTTCAGTTCAGTTCAGAAACTCAGTTGTGATGGAATAAATGATGTTACTTTGTCTTAGGATCAGATACATTTGGAATATGTATAAATTTAGGAATATTGTATCTTCATTAAATGCCTTTGTTTTATTTTTATTTTATTTCATTTTGAATGGCTGCTCTGGGCTTAGACTTTACAATGGTCCTTCAAGGAAGTATTATCACTTGTTATTATTATTACCATATACAGATGGGGATAGTGAGGTCAGACAGGTTAATCAACATGCTCAAAGTCCAGTAAAATCTAATGAGCCATGTTGAGGTTCAAATCCAGACTCACAGAACTCCTTAGGCCATGCTCTTATATGACTATACTTCCTTTGAAGTATTTGAAAATTATGATTAATGTATGGTACACAACAGGCTTAGACACCAGAACATGCTATTAATTAGAACACTTCATTTGAAAGCCATTTTAGAAAATAGACTACTACATGCCTTCAAAACTGACAATGCTGATAGAAAGAGCTACCCTTACTCTAGAGGCAGATAAACTGAGAAAAACAAAGAAATACTATACCTCCAAATACACAACAAGCTAAAATAGGAGTATAATTCATTACCAACTTCTGAATAGTCAACTGTAGCACTCAGTATGGCAAAAATGGAATAGTATAAGAAACAACTGTTTTGACATACAAAGACTGATCAATATAACTACCAAAGAAGAAAAAAATTAACTTTCACTTGAGTTTAAAGTAGCCAAGATTTCAAATCAATAGTCAGCTGGTTCCAGACTTATGGTTCAATTTACAATTTTTAAACTTTATGATGGCGTGAAAGTGACAGTATTCACTTCACTTTGAACCTTACTTCAAAGTTTGATTTTGATCTTTTTCTGGGCTACGGACATGTGATCCGATACTCTTCCATGATGCTGGGCAGGGGCAGAGATCCATAGCTCCCAGTGAGACCCAAGGTCACGAAGGTGAACAACTGATACACTGACAACTATTCTGTACCCAGACAGCCATTCTGCTTTTCGTTTTCAGTACAGTGTTCCAGAAATTACATGAGATACTCAGCACTTTATTATAAAACAGACTTTTCATTACATGGTTTTGCTCAGCTGTTATAAATGTCTGAGCATGTGTAAATTCAGCTGGGCTAAACGATGATGGTCGGTAGTTTAGGTGTATTCAGTGCACCGTCAGTTACAATATTTTCAATGTATGATGGGTTTTTCAGGACATAAGCCCATTTTAAGTCAAGGGAGACCTGCAGTTAAAACAAAGAAGACAGTTGCAGCATCTAAGATATTTATTAATAATTTCATTTTAAGCTCCAGGAGTTGTACTTGCACTCCCATATGAGTAGGAAAAGAGTCTAAGAAACAGACTGTCCAGGGAGAAGAGAGAACATTTGATTAAAAAAAAAATTATTTGAAATCTTAATATCAGAGGATTGAATTTACTTAATATGTTCAAGCCACATGGATGATATATTTTTGTTTTGATTCAAAGTCTGGAGAAAACAAAGAAGGTTTTCTATGAAGATTTAATAATGCACTAAATAAAAATTTGAGAAGAAAACCTACAACACTAATAACCCAAGGATTAAAAGTTTGAGTTGCTTTGCTATTCAGGTATGAAAGTGGTAAAAATGTGGTTAAACTTGGAAATTAGAAGTGTATAAACCCCTTTTCTTTAAACTTATGATTTGTCTAAAATGTTTTGATTAGAAGAATATTATTGAAAGGAAAAAAAAACAGAAAAGTCAAAATCATATAAAATTAAAAGTCTACAGTGGAGCTATAGCAGCATTTGAGCCTTGAGAACAATTACAGTGTGAGGAAAGTGCACTGAGGTCAAGGACAATGTCCTTCAGAGGAGACACACAATTCATAGATTATAATTAAGCTAATGATGTGGTTCTAGTTTACGACTAATGCAAACACCAAAGTCTTGAAAAATAGAAGCTGTTATTCCTAGGGCTCCCACGAAACAAAGGTCATCTAGAGATAGATCAGTTTTACAGATCATTTTAAAAATAATACTTTTTATTGCATAGGACAGAAGACCTAGAATGAAAGTCAACAAAACAAAACAACCAAGAAAAGCTGAAGAAAAAGTGGACTCCAAAAGGATCAGATGATGTGAAAGGAAGTGAATAAAAGCCACAACTTTGTGAGATGGAAAAACGCTGAGTGTAAGGTGCCCAGGATACCCATGGTGAGAAGGATCACCAAGGTCTTCCCACCCTATCCTGGACTCAACTTCAGACAGACTTCCTCTAACTGCAGGGAGGCCCACCTCCCTTTCCTTAGACCACTCACTTTAAAAAACTTGGAATTGCAACTGTTTCTCTGACCCCTGGAGATGTAAATCTTTTCTGCCACTCAGGAATGACTTTCTCAAGGACCTGGGAGCCATGTCAGGAAGGCAGCACTTGTTCCCAGTCTCTGTGGGAAGAACAATTAACCTTCCCCACCATCCCCCAGGGCTTCTCCAGCCACTAACCCCAGTGTTCAACAATCCTCTCACTTTTTGACTCAGCAGAGTTGAATCAATCTCTTTGTCCCGTTGCAAGTGTCCTTTTCCTCTGTTTCAATAAAAAGTCTTCCTTGACATTTTTAATGACTGTCCAGTGCATTTCTTTCTTTCTCTTTTTAAAAATTTATTTATTTTAATTTACAAGAGGAAGAGACTTAGTGCCATGGACTGCCTTGTGTATGGTTTCATAGGACTCACAACAGAAACTCCCTGAGACCAAGTAACAAAACTGAACATACTTAATAAGTGGAAGAACAGGGTTTAAACCATGAGCGCTCTCTATAGAAGGCCAAAACTAATGGCAGGAAGGATATACATTTTAAAAAAAGTAATTTGACAGAAACTTACTTGGAATGAATCCTTCCTGTTAAAAACAGTATCATAAATAAGCAAAACTAAAATGCCTATTTCAATTGCAACTCAGAAAGGACCCCTCCTGTTCGTTTGCTTGGCTCCTTCTCCTAAAAACCAGCTGGTGCCCTTCCTTCTGAGTCCATCTTATAGGATACATGAACCATCTCTTGCAAATGTGCAGTTCTCCTCTCATTTAAGGCCAAACCCAACATCCATCCTCCCTCTCTCTATACCAGCTTTAGCCAACTGACTGCTGCGGTGGGGGGAGATGTTAGAGCTTTTCCTTTGCCTTCCTCACGCCCTAGTGATAGGAAATGAATGAACTTTAAGTAACTTAACCTTAAAAAGCATCCTTCAATAGAGTTTTCTTGAGTAGAGGTTTCCATAAACTTTTCAAAGTGATCTATAGTATTTTATTAATTAAATGCAGGCAGGAATTTACAGAGTCAAATTTCCTTAGTATTTATTGGGCTGGAATATATTGGCTCTGTCAATGTCACATAATGAGAAACGCTGGACTGGATGAAGCACAAGCTGGAATCAAGACTGCCAGGAGAAAGATCAATAACCTCAGATATGCAGATGACACCACACTTATAGCAGAAAGTGAAGAAGAACTAAAGACCCTCTTGATGAAAGTGAAAGAGGAGAGAGTGAGAACCTTGGCTTAAAGCTCAACATTCAGAAAACTAAGATCATGGCATCCGGTCCCATCACTCCATGGCAACATGAAACATGGGGAAACAGTGGAAACAGTGGCTGACTTTATTTTATGGGGCTCGAAAATCACTGCAGATGGTGACTGCAGCCATGAAATTAAAAGACACTTACTCCTTGGAAGGAAAGTTATGACCAACCTAGACAGCATATTAAAAAGCAGAGACAAAGGTCCATGTAGTCAAGGCTAAGGTTTTTCCAGAGGTCATATATGGATGTGAGAGTTGGACTATAAAGAAACCTGAACAGTGAAGAATTGATGCTTTTGAACTGTGGTGTTGGAGAAGACTCTTGAGGGTCCCTTGGACTGTGAGGAGATCCAACCAGTCCATCCTAAAGGAAATCAGTCCCAGGTGTTCATTGGAAGGACTGATGTTGAAGCTGAAACTCCAATACTTTGGCCACCTGAGGCAAAGAGCTGACTCTTTTGAAAAGACCCTGATGCTGGGAAAGATTGAGGGCAGGAGGAGAAGGGGACGACAGAGGATGAGATGGTTGGATGGCATCACAATTCAATGGACATGGGTTTGGGTAAACTCCGGGAGTTGGTGATGGACAGGGAGGCCTGGCGTGCTGTGGTTCATGGGGTTGCAAAGAATGGGACATGACTGAGTGACTGAACTGAACTGAACTGAACATATTGACAAATAATCTCCATAATCTCTATTGGGGACAGCCATGATCTCCACTATCATCACCACAAAACTCAAAGTACCAAGTGTTGTTGACCAAACTTGTAGTTTCTATGGTTGATTCAGATGTGCATCAATCAGGTTGCATTTATCCCCAAGTAAAGGTCCAAAAAAGATGGGAGTTGGGCCAAATGTTGCTTCAATGTGGCAAGACAATAATCTAAGCCTGTGATAACCGGGTTTCCCAGGTGGTGCTAGTAGTAAAGAACCTGCCTGCCAATGCAGGAGCTGTAAGAGACGTGGGTTGAATCCTCTGGTTGGGAAGATCCCCTGGAGGAGGTCATGGCAGTCCACTTCAAGATACTTGCATAGAGAACCCCACAGACAGAGGTGCCTGGCCAGCTACAGTCCACAGGGTTGCAAAGAGTCAGACATGACTAAAGTGACGTAGCATTAAAGTGATGTAGCTTGTAGCATGCATGATATAACCAAATTCTGATTTTACTCTGTGGACATGCACTTGATATCCTCAGAACAACTTTTTAAAAGGTCACAAATTTTCACAATGAAGAATGTATATGAATGGGTCAATTGTAATACTAGTATGGGGTCTAATGAGCCGTGAAAGTGAAAGTGGAAGTGAAGGCGCTCAGTTGTGTCTGACTCTTAGCGACCCTGTGGACTGTAGCCTACCAGGCTCCTCTGTCCATGAGATTCTCCAGGCAAGAATACTGGAGTGGGTTGCCATTTCCTCCTCCAGGGAATCTTCCCAACCCAGGGATCGAACCCGGGTCTCCCGCATTGGAGGCAGATTCTTTAACCTCTAAGCCACCAGGAAAGCCTAATGAGCCATGAGGTCCCATGAAATTGAGGACAAATTGCAAGGTGGTTTCCGACTTTTCTCTTGAGGGTGCCATCAAGTATCATATCTTGGTCTCCTCTTCCTTATGAAGAAGGAGGACAGCACAGGAATGAGGAAAACACAATTCAAGGGTTTTTTTTTTTTGTTTTTTTTTTTTTAAGCTTGGTAAGTAAGGGGAGTTATTTTTATTACTTTGAGAGTGGCCATCTGTTTTTGAGGAACTCAAGTGAGAATATGACCATTCACTTGACACGGAGTAATTTTCAGATAATAAATTTTCATCACCTTCTGTGCTGGAATGTTACTTTAGCTGAAAGATACTCTGTCTCATATTTCTCTGACATGTTGAGGGATCTAATTATTTTTAAGAAAGACACAAATTCCTATTAAAGCTTGAAAAATATTGCCATGTCCCAAAATGTGCATTTGGGAGAAGTGGGGTTAGCAAGAAGAAATAAAATAAGTAAGAAAATAATGATGAGACTGGAAATAATGCTGAGTCTCTTGTTTGTAACATTATTATAGGAAATAAACATCTATGCTGGTTATTTAACATGACTAATCTTCATGAGTTCATTTAATTTCTTGAAATGTGTAGTGCAATTCTGTCGATTGTACTTATCACAGCTATTAACAATAATAACCTCATCTCACTTTGACAATTCATCAACTTAGTTAACATGGATATTATGACAGATGGTTCCATGTTTGGTGGGAGTCACCAACAAAGCCCAATTTATCTGTTGGCTTAAATGCCAACAGAAGTAGTGAGGGTAACACAGAAACTCAGACTAGCTGGAAGATATCATTAACACTCTACATATGC
Organism: Capricornis sumatraensis; assembly: GCF_032405125.1. NCBI lineage: Eukaryota > Metazoa > Chordata > Mammalia > Artiodactyla > Bovidae > Capricornis > Capricornis sumatraensis. The sequence continues at coordinate 11,826,627 of NC_091079.1, forward strand.
AAACATGATGCTACTAGTCCATCCAACAGGAAACACATTCTCTGATCCCCCACCAAGATGTCAACATGACTTCTGGCCAACATTTGGAACAGGACAAACAACTGGAGAAAATAAATATAAGCACACAACTCTTCATGATTTTGCAGTAGCTTATAAGTTATTGATTTTCCTTCCTTGACTCCTTGAAGAATGGTCTAGTACTGTCAACAATAAAGGTAGGATATTGCATATCTTTAACAATTCAGGGAGGAGGAAATGGCAACCCATTTCAGTGTCCTTGCCTGGGAAATCCCGTGGACAGGGGAGCCTGGTAGGCTGCTGTCCATGGGGTCACAAAGAGTTGGGCACGACTGAGTGACTATCACACACTTAATAGTTCAGATACAAGTGTTATGGAGCTCTGCTCCCTGGTGTTGGCATGAGGAAGCATCTTCTCCCAGGATGGAAGAGTAACCATGGTGATGATTACAATCACCTCTTTTCTCTCTCTGCCGAGTGGTTTAAGGGGTTAAACATTATCGTTCCCATATGGTATGCCTTCTCTCAGCCTTGGGGGCAGGCTGCCCACTCTCAGATCACTCAGCCCTCTGGTGAGAAAACTCAGGCCCTCTCTCTGATCTGCCTGTGTGTCCAGGAGAGGAAGTTCAGTTTGGAGATGGTGGGGGGAGCAGGATTACTAGTCACCTAAAAATGAAGGCCAATTTCCTCAGGCCAGTTTTACCTACCCCAGTCCTGACCTACAGCTTGATCTGTTTCTCAACCACAGGCTCTGATGACTACTTCAGAAATCCTGACTAAAAAATACAGGAAAAGTCTGTGACTATTGATCACATGCAGCTCTAGTTGTTTTGTTTCTATTGTTGTTTGTTATTTATAGATTAGGTCTTGATTTCAAAGATCTTTTCATCTCCTAACACGGATAATTGAAAATTGGCTGCAGTTTTTAGTATTATCCAGCAGTCAAGCTGATTACTTTCCTTTCACCTCTATTGTCAAGTCTTGGCAGTGTCTGCCGGGTCAGCAGAGCATGCATGCTGCAGTGAGAAAGGGTTATGAGCAAAGACACAGAAGAGGAGAAACAGTACACGAAAAGCAGATCATGATTTTTATCAGTAACTATGTTCCCAGTGATGATTTGGATATGGCGACATAGAATACAGAATAGAAGTTTTAGCACTCAAATTAGGATTTTTTAAAAATGTAAAATCTTATTCTTTAGTAAGAAAAAAAAAAAAAAAGATCAGAAGTCAGATATATGTCAAATTCTTGTGCCTTCCAGGAAAAAACAAAGAACAACAAATCTAGGAACTGAATCATTATGTAATTCAGGCAGCATATCTCCTGAAGCGTTATCAAGAGAACGAATGTGAACATTTTCAGGCCCACTGCACAGGTTCTATTTCCATTATATAAGTACCATATGTGTAAGTCTTATTTTAAGAACTAGCAGTGCACTGCCCCAGTAGAATGACACGTGAAAGAGGGCCAATGTGGGAAGTGTCAGAGCGAGCTGCAGAGAACCCAAAGGCTGCTGCTCACCATCAAAGGCTCTATATTAGGTAAGAGGCAGCATTTAGTTGAATCACTACCACTTTCCCACCCCTCTGCCTGGCATGCTGAAATATCCCACTTCTATTTTTCTCCATCTGTCCTATTTACCTTCTAACTGCACAGCAAATTTAGGTACATCTAAATATATAATGCCTTCTGAAATATGAATTATGAAATGTGCATGTGTTGGTAAAAGATTTCAATTGTCAGAAAACATTTTATATCTCTGACTCTATCTCTATCAAGGGGCCTGTTCTCTTTAGTTCAGATACATGCACAGAATGACCAACTGTGCACAGAAAAGATCACTGCAATCTACACTTTTTAAAACGCTTTTCAATGAGCTGTATCAATGATAGTGCAGTCAGGAAAACAGAAAACTTTCTAAATGTTTCAAATAGAAGTAATTCAGTACAGGGGACAGGTCAAACACGGGTGAGACGAGCTGAGGAGACCAGCAGAGGACAATGATGTGACCCAGATGGGACACGTGTGGGAAGCTGCCATCATCACCATCTTCAGGGGACTCCTCAAAGCCTGGGCAAAGTGAAAGCTGTTCTGGGCTCTTCACGTTATAAGGCCTCTCTCTGCTCCTCCTCAGTGATATTTCTTCCTAGCTGGAGAGAACTTTCCTACCTTTCAGAGGAAAAAAAAAAAAAAAAGGACCTCTGAGTCAAGAAGACATACCTTCCCAGAGCACAAGCTCTGCCCCTTTCTAGACCATGTTCTAGGCAAACAGGTCCTGGCCTTCCCATCTGAATGGACAAAGCTTGCTTCTAGGGCTGGAAAGGGTCTTTCGCCAGGGTCTGTTCTCCCTCAGATGGCACAGATCCCTGGAGCCAAGAGCAGGCAGTTATTCTCAAGAGAGGAGTTGCTGGTAGTGTTTGGCAGGGTGAGTGTGGGGTCTGCAGTATCCATGTAAGTGTACCTGAAGCTCCTCACAGTGTGGACAGGAACCAAGAGAGACAGGGAAGGGGGTGGGTTGCAAGCTTGTGGCCTGAGAGTTCTGAACCTGAACCTGGCCTTCCAGCTCCAGGTTCCTCTGAGGAACAGAAAGCATCAGTGTCAATGTGATTAGGGGATTAGTGGACACCTGTGGGCAGATAATTCTTGGATTGGATTGGCTGGAGTAAGGCAAAATCTCCACTCATGGGATTCCCAGAGATCCTAGATGTAGAGAAGAGGAAGTACAGACATAAACTGTAGTGTGTGGGAAGTAAATGCCCCACCCTAAGGAGCAAGGAAAAAAGGGGTATTTATCCTATGGATTCCCAAGCAAATGATTTTATTTTTAAACCTGTCATCATACAGGTGTATTTGTCAAACAGGAAAGTGGGAAATGCTTTGAGCTTTTATTTGTTTCATATAACTTTTGATTATTTGCCATATTTGGGGGCATCATTTTGCAGCCTCACCCTGGGTCCTGCAAATGTTGAGACAGGCTGGCCAAAGTCCATTGCTGGAGCCTTCCAGTCGGAGCTGAACACACGTGAGGGCTGCTGGGTGGGAAATGGGACAGCCCAATGCGAACCAGAATCCCAGAGGTGGGGCAGCCACTGTAAGCAGAGAAAGACTGTCTTCTCACCACCTCCTCTCTCTAATCCTCCTCCAGAGTGTCCCACGAGCCAGCCTGCCCAGGAGGCAGGAGGCAGTGGAGTGTGACAAGTATAGTTCCCTGAGATCTGGAGCAGAATAGAGTGGAACCAGGGGCAAGGAATGGAAGTGAGAGATGACAAAGCATAGCCCACAAAACAAGCAAATAAACTAATGCATTCTGTTCAAGACTCCTTGATCTGCTTCAGAAACCTTCTGAGACCAAAATAGATACTATGTACACATTCTTTTCAAGTCTACATTGGAGCAGTCTCCAGGACAGATCACATGCTAGGCCACAAAACAAATCTCAACAAATTCGAGACATTTAATCAAGCATTTTTTTTCTGGCTGCAATGGTAGGAAACTTGAACTCAGTTACAGAAAAAAGAGGAGAAGAGAAAACATCTGCAGACTAAACATGCCACTAAAAAACAATCGGTCAAGCACAAAATCAGAGAAGAAATCACTTATATGTGGCATCTGAAAGATAAAATGTATATAGCAAAACAGAGACAAAGTCAAAGAAAAAAAACTACTGGTTACTAGCAGTGGAGAGAGCAGGAAAGGGCAAGATGGGAGTACAAGATTAAGAGATATAAACTACTGTGTATAAAATAGATGAGCAACAAGGATATGTTGTATTAATACGACACAGGAAATTACAGCCATAATCTTATAATAATAATTTAATGGAGTATAACCTGTAAAGATACTGAACTACTATGCTGTGTACTTGAAATTAATATAATATTATAAATCAACTATGCTTCAATAAACAAAAAGAACTGTACACACACACACACACATATACACACACACATATACACATACACACACATATACACATACTATGTCTTCTATATTTATTGTTTTCTAAACAAGGGAGAAAGTTGGGGTGACCTAGGGAACAATCTGCAACCTCTCTTAATAAGAAACTTTCATTCTACTTCTACTATCTCTAGGAAATGTTTGCCATTAAGTTAGGGGATGCTATAGGCTTACCTCATTGAAGAAACTACAATCTATACAAAATTGGGGAATTTCTATAAACTGGGCTTCATGTTAGAAAAATATGGAAAATATTGTGAGTCACTCCATTCTGAATATTAAAAAATAAATGCAGTTATTTAATTCTGATGGTACTAAGGAAGCTGAATTCATAATAACAATTAAGGAAATGAAAAATAAGCAGCGGGAAAACTATGCATTTCTATGTTTGAATCCTAGTTCTGCTGCTTAACAGTGGGCATTGTATATCTTTCAATGAAATACTAAAACTCCTTTAGCCATTGTTCTCTACTCCTTCAAATAGGGTTAATAACATCCACCTGTTTAGTGACAAGTTATAATCCATGCATGTAAGCACACATCTGTTATGCAGCAGACACACTCAAATGATGGTTATTAATATCTATGATGATAAGAATCACATTCATAATAGAGATCATTGATAGAATTCTGAGGTTTATCACAAGGAAGACACATACCCACAGGCTAAAATAGCCTTCATTTCTATTTTCCAGAAAAGCAAACAAAGCCATTCTCACAAAAATGTGAGAAACATTAAGAAGAGGATGACTAAGTTTCCTTAGAAATCCATTTCCAGTGTTCAATATTTTATTTCTCATTGCTAATCTTAATGCTTCAGTCAAAGCTTTTTCTGTCTATACAATCAGTTTTGACTAAAGTGAAAGCTGAACATAAATGGAATATCTGCTATCATTCCAGTAAAGGTCATAAACTTTGGCTTAGAATTATCCTAGGGGAAGAAATACTAGATGTTTAGAAAATGTATTTTGAGTAAAGGTCAGCCTTTTTAGGAGCTTGCTTTAGATATTTTCATGTTAACGTTAACTTTAACATATCTTTGACAAAATTATATTATTTCCTTAATGGGTGTCACAGGATTTTGCTTGCGGCACTGATATATATGGTAAACACATATTTAGAAAATTCCTTAGCTAGGATTTTAGATTTTGCTATGAAATGTATTTACTTATTTGTTTGATATAAAGACTCTTTTTATTACAACACTAATGCTTGTCAGAGAGTAAAAAGGAGATAGAGCTACATGAGTGTGTTTGAACATCACACACTTTTGAATTTAAGGAGCATTAGTTGTATACTGATGAATTAAAACCTTACTCAAGTCAGGAAGTGGTTATCCATATCTGCAGAGCAAGCAAAACGTGAATTGAAGCCACTAGTGACCTATGCTTGGGGTGTCCTAACTGTCGCCTGGGCTTTTTCCTCTGCATCTCCTGCCTTCAAGGGTTAATGTTTTGACAGCCTCACCACCAACCTTGTTACTAAGTATGCTGCAGCACTTCTGCTGGGTGTGATTGCTGCTTTCCTGTTTCTGCCACTCCCTTCTGTAATTAACCTTGCTATTTTTAGCCACAAAGCACAAATCTCGTGCCAGGCTCCTCCAGGATTCTATTTTCTATTTCACTGGCCTGTTCTGTCTGATTTTCTCCTGGGAAAGGATCTGTAATCACTCAGTTATATTAATGATCTTGCCCCATCACACCCTTTCACTCTGATAATCTTCCACACAATTCATCCTCTGAATTTACCAACTGGAACTGAATCGTTGACTTGCAGCCACAATTCTGGTCCTGAGGTGTGTGAGCATTAGTAACTGGTGAAAATTAAAGTGCCTACTAAGAAAATTCAGTGTTTCCGTGGGGTTTTAACAGGTTTCTTTCCTGTTAACCAAGAAGATGAGGTCATTTTGCAATGGTGGTATCTTGCACAAGCATGCGTCATGCAGCTGCTGACCTTCTGTAAATGAGGTGCACAGGACGCAGGGCAATTTGTTACAGACAGAAGCATACCTGAAGGCCAGGCCCTCTTCTGGGCTTGGGCTGCAAAGCCCTATTTGCAGTGGAGCCAACAGTGCATGGCCGGGGGTGATGTGGGAGGTTATGGGATGGAAAGGCACACCTGCATTTGTCGCAGATCCTATGCTGAGGCCTGGGGGAAGGGGCATCAAAACCACGCACACCTGGCAGAAACTCTCTTTGGTGCCATGTGCACATAAGTATCAGTGAGTCACAAAGAGGCTGTGTAAATGGGTAGCTGGGAGATACAGCTGCAAAGAAGTCTGAGGCAGAGCTACAAAGCTTGAAACAAATCTATTCTTACTGAATTATGAAGGGGAACAGGCAGTGAAAAACATCCCCCCCCCCAACCCTTTTCTTTTTCCTTTTGGTCAGAGAAATATAAAAGTGTAAAGATGGAATTTTAGCAGTTTTGACAACTTGGGCCTTGACTGAGGTCCACCCTTGTCTAAGGAGTAGCAGCTTTGTGGGTGCTCTGGTGCCTGGAAGTATATTCAGGTGACTTAGGCTGCGAGGTGTGTGGCAGCTGAGGCTCTAACAGCTGGCAGCATCTGATTCCCTCCTTCCTCAGTGATTGGTTTAAAATTCACACAATTGAGGTCACACCCTTGGGGAGAAAACTGGACTCTGTACTGGGAGGGAAGTCAACGATGGAGAGTCCTTGTCTTACTCGGGAGCCACAGGACAGACATGGTTCTCTCAAGCTATTTTCGTATTTCATTAGCTACCTGCTTTTTCCTTTGGTTGTTGTTTGAGGAGGTTGCAAACATACCACAAAGGAAATGAAGGTATGCTGGAGACGGTTTGCATTCGTAGTAGGGGTGCACATAGGGATGGAAGGCCATGGAAGTGAGGAGGAGGTCAAACAGAGTGGGCTCGACTGCAGGAGAGATGGCTCTGCTTGTACCAGCCATGGTGCCTCAACACAGTAAGAAAAGCAACTTGGTAGAAGACATTTTTTCCTACCATCCCACATACAGAGGTGCCATCATTATCAACAAAAATTGTGAAGCAGGTCTTTAATTTCAAACAAATAAATGAATAATCACAGTGGGAAAGGGATAACCACAAACTTGCCCAGAAAGTACACCAGTGTTTAAGCTAATGACTCCCTTGGGGAGATAAATCTGCAAGAATTGTCATTAGACTGTTGAACCTTAAGCCAATCCATCAAGATGTAATAATGGAAGATTAGAGGGAAACTTCATTTCAGCCTGTAGAGAATGGTAACAGTGAACCTGAAGGAAAGCAAACATTTTCAGTCGCAATGTAAAAGGTACTGTCAGAAAACACGTTGGACTGCTGCACATGGAGAATTCAAATATCCACCTTTTTTTTAAAAAATGCTGTTTCTGAAAGTTGCCCTGTGTTTTAAAATAATTTACCCTAGACATTAGAAAACAAAATGATTGCCCTGAGACTTTTGGAGATATACTTTTGGGTTTTGCAATTACAGATTCACACAGAAATTCAGGCAATCATACAATTTACTTTGATCCACAGCCCACAATTTGGTTTATTGGAGGAGAGACTGAGGCAAGTTTATATTCAGAGAGGAGTGTACAGTGGAAGAGAGTGTGGGGTTGGGGTCCAGGTGACAGGATTAAGTCTTGACTCTCACATGTATTCCCTCTGTGACCGTGGCCTTTATGAGCCTCAGTCTTCTCAAGAGGGGAAAAATGGGGCAATTACACTGTCACTGGGTTGTTGTGGAGTTTCAATAAATCAACATTTGTGAAAGTACTTGGCTCGATGCCCACCACATAATCGCCTCATTTTTCTTTCCTACTGCAATAGTTTCTTCCACAAGAAATGGTGGTGAGTGCTGATGCAACTTATTTCATTTTTTAAACAGAATCCACATGTAAAAATGTTCCCATTATCACCTCTGCTCAGAGGAAACTTTAATCCACTTGGAGACTAGAGTTTGTGGCCCTTCCTCACCTAGGGTCCTCTCTACTCTAGGGCAAGTGTCCAAGGCCAGACACAGCGCCCTCAGTCAGTGAGGACACAGCACAGCCAGAAAGAGCCTGCACACGTGCACCACACACACATCAAACCACACACACCACACACATGTCAAACCACACACCACAGACACACCACGCCCCCACACACATGCCTCATACCACACACACCACATAGTACACACACCACACACACGTCAAACCACACACCACAGACACACCACACCCCCACACACAGGCCTCATACCACACACACCACATAGTACACACACCACACACACGTCAAACCACACACCAGACACACCACACCCCCACACACATGCCTCATACCACACACACCACATAGTATACACACCACACACGTCAAACCACACACCACAGACACACCACACTCCCACACACAGGCCTCATACCACACACACCACACAGTACACACACCACACACGTCAAACCACACACCACAGACACACCACACCCCCACACACATGCCTCATACCACACACACCACATAGTACACACACCACACACACGTCAAACCACACACCACAGACACACCACACCCCCACACACAGGCCTCATACCACACACACCACACAGTACACACACCACACACGTCAAACCACACACCACAGACACACCACACCCCCACACACATGCCTCATACCACACACACCACATAGTACACACACCACACACACGTCAAACCACACACCACAGACACACCACACCCCCACACACAGGCCTCATACCACACACACCACATAGTATACACACCACACACGTCAAACCACACACCACAGACACACCACACCCCCACACACATGCCTCATACCACACACACCACATAGTACACACACCACACACACGTCAAACCACACACCACAGACACACCACACCCCCACACACAGGCCTCATACCACACACACCACATAGTATACACACCACACACGTCAAACCACACACCACAGACACACCACACCCCCACACACATGCCTCATACCACACACACCACATAGTACACACACCACACACATGTCAAACCACACACCACAGACACACCACACTCCCACACACATGCCTTATACTACACACACCACATACCGCACACCCCACACCCCCCACATGCCTCATGTCTCACACTACACACACCACTCACCGCACATACACATGCCTCATACCATACATACCACACACATGCCACACACACCAGACACACCACAGACACGCCACACGTACCACACACGTCACACCACACACACACCACACACTGCCACATGCCTCATACCACACACACCACACACATGTCAAACTACACACACCACACCCCCACACACATGCCTCATGCCTCACACTACACACACCACTCACCCCCACACACACATGCCTCATACCACACACACCACAGACATACCACACACACACCACACCCCCACACACATGACTCATACCATACATACCACACATACGTCAAACCACATACACCACAGACACACCACACAAACCACACCCCCACACACATGCCTCATTACACACACACCACAGACATACCACACACACACCACACCCCCACACACATGCCTCATACCATACACACCACACACATGTCAAACCACATACACCACAGACACACCACACAAACCACACCCCCACACACATGCCTCATGCCTCACACTACACACACCACTCACCCACCCCCACACACATGCCTCATGCCACACACACCACACACATATCAAACCACACACACCACAGACATACCACAGCCCCACATGCCTCATACCACACACCACATACCACACGCACTCCACATACACCATACACACACCCCCACACACATACCACTCATACCACACACACCATACACATAAAGCCTCATACAACACACACTACAACACCCCACAAACCCCACACACACCTCAAAGCACACATACCACACACATCCCCCACACACCCCCCAAAACCTCCCCACATACATAACCTCATACCACACACATACCTCATACCACACACACTACACACCATACACACATCTCACATACCACACAACCTCCACATCCCACACACATCCCACAAACACCACACACACCTGAAACCACACAAACCAATACATACCCCACACACTCACACACCACATAACTCCTCCACACCCTGTATCTCACACACATACACACACACATACCATATACACCTCTCACCAACACATGTACTGTACACACAAACATACTCAAAAACTACAGCCTTCAAAGCATTTTCATTTTTCTTTGAGAGCACCTAACGTTCATATATTATGAACAAAACATTCTGTGATGTGGGTATAAGATCTAAAGCTGCAGACTTTGAAATGGTTGCTCACGTGCAATGATTGAACAGACTTCACAGAAGCTGTATGTTACATGGGCTTGATAAACAGTAAGTTAAAGAAAAATGAGCAGCATGTTAGTCATCCCAACTTTAATCTCATCAGAGAGGTTAACAGAGTTGGCCACTAACACTATGTATGTAATAGAACAGGTATTATATGGTCACTTAATTCCTGAGAAGACTGTGAAGATTTTACAGGAACTCGATTTGACCTCCATTTTTTGAGTTATATTTCTGATTCCTTTTGCTTATAATAAGTTACTCCCAAACTAACAGTAAAATGGATTCCATGGTAGATTTAAATATTAAGGCTTTGAAAATAAAGCATTTATCCACATTTCAGTTTTGAAAAGGCTCCAACACAATTTCTCCTGGTTTAATACTTGTAGGGACAACAACTGCCTCCTCCACTTGGATCCAAGGGTACTCGCTGGCAGCCCCTTTTCTGGATCATTCTACCTCACCTGACAGCCCAGTCCTCTGCACCGGGGGTGTCTGGCACACATGGCCGTGGTGACAGAGCTAAAAAGGGACAGGTCAGCAGCATCTCCTTTTCAGCTTGGGGCTCCTACAGTGCCATCAGAAATGAGCCCTTGTGACGAGGAGGAAAGAATATGCCCAGCATTAATCATGGAAGAATTAGGATAAACGAGTAGGTGAGGAGATATTAAAGCAAAGGATTAAGAGAAAGAAAAAAAGATGTAAAGTGTATGAGGGACAGTGAGATCAGGCAAATGTTAAAGAGAGATGGGAAAATATAAGGTTTATAAGTGAAGGGTATACTTCTGAAAGGTGTCTAGAACCAGAAGGAAAAAAATCATGATTAAGAATGAGGACTGTCAGGAAAAGCGAGCCAATGTCAGCCTTTCCTTGGAAAACCTTTGTTTGTTTGTTTATTTATCTACCCCCCTCCTCTTTTTTAGCAGCCTGTCCTGGAGAAGTACTAGTGGAACAAGAGTAGGCCAGGGTAACAGGGAGGCCCATGATTCAGAGGTGAGAAAGCAAGTTTGGGCAGAAGCTTTATAAGGAAGCAGAAACATGATTCCTTTGCCTCCTTTCATCAGGGAAGAATTTAATCAACGTAAAGCTCTTGATTTGCTTGGGGAGACCAATGTTGGTGGTAGAACTAAGCTGGTGTCTGCCTCAAGATAACAAGCAAGCACACAGGCCCAAGTCCAGGAGAAGGTTCATGTAAGGAAGAAGTAAGAGGCAAGGCTGGACAGGGGAGGTGTGGATGGTGATGCAGAGTCTCAAAGCACAGGGAGAGGCTGGCAGGTGCTGTCACCGGTGCTCCTGGGGGAGGAGACCATCGCATCGAAGCCCTACTTTAATAACCCAAGTGCTCATCGACAGAGGAGTCAATAAAGAAGATGTGGAACATAGATACACTCAAACTCAACATAAAAAAGAATGAAATCTTGGTATCTGTGACAACATGGATGGACCTAGAAATTATCATATTGAGTGAAGTAAGTCGGTCAGAAAAAGACAATATGATATCACTTATATGTGGAATCTAAAAAGTGATACAAATGAACTTATTTACAAATCAGAAAAAGACTCATACACATAAAGAAAAAAAGCAACTTATGGTTAAAAAGGGAGAAAAATGGGAGAGGGCTAAACTAGGCATTTGAGATTAACAATATATGTTGCTGCTATGTCGCTTCAATCGTGTCTGACTCTGTGAGACCCCATAGATAGCAGCCCACCAGGCTCCCCCGTCCCTGGGATTCTCCAGGCAAGAACACTAGAGTGGGCTGCCATTTCCTTCTTCAATGCATGAAAGTAAAAAGTGAAAGTTTAGTTGCTCGGTCGTGTCCGACTCTTCGCGACCCCATGGACGGCAGCCTACCAGGCTCCTCCTCCGTCCATGGGATTTTCCAGGCAAGAGTACTGGAGTAGGGTGCCATTGCCTTCTCCGAACAATATATCCACTACTATAAATAAAATAGGCAACCAACAGGGGCCTACTATATAGCACAGGGGACTAGACTCAGTATTTTTTGATAATCTATAAGAGAAAAGAACCTGAAAATTTTATATATTCAGCTCATATATATAAACTGAATCACTTTGCTGAACACTTTAAACTAACACAGCATTGTAAACCAACTACATTTCAATTAAAAAAAAAAAAAAGATTGGGAAGTGAGTGGGCTGGAGGACTGTGTGGAAGCAGGGCTGTGTTGAGGCTGTTGCTGGAAGACGGGTCTGTGGAGATGCAGGTAAAGGAGCCAGGCCACAAATGAACTTATGAGAGGAGGTTCACGTTCTCTTCCCTCACCACTCACTCTCTAGAAGCAAAGTCACTTCTGTTTCCTTTGGCAGAATTTCTCTTTAGACTTCTTAATACTGGAAAGTGGTACCACCATCTCAATCTCCATGGAATATTTTAACATTTATGCCTCTTGAGCAAACAGACCTAATTGAAGAACCCATAAATTGTAAAACTTTCTGTGAGTAGCTTATCACTCCCCAAGGTGTAAATTTTTTTATTGTCAACTTTAATCATTTTTTTTTTCATTTTCAGTGAGTAACTATAATCTTAACGCGTTTTTCTCTGCAATTTCTTGCCAATTTCATTTATCAAATCCAACTTTTTATTTCCTTAGTATTTTTCTTATAATTCTCCATTCTCTTGATTGGTTTTACACACCTATCACAAAGCCTTAATAATAGTATTTTTTTTCTTTTCTCCATGTTTTTAATGATTAAAGGTAAACTAAGTCACACTAAAAATTGGTACCCATGACTAGACATTTCAGGAAGCCCCTTTAGTCAGGTTAAGTGGCAAAGTTCAAATAAATCTAAATAAACCCAAGTTATTTTTGAAAGCAAGATACACAATGCCAAGAGAAAGTTCCAATTCAGTTTGCATTTCTGCTCCTTTAGAAAGATTCAGATAAAGGGCCAGATGTTGAAAAGCCATAACCAGGACTCTTTGCCCAATTTCATATGATGCTGACTCGGTCTTAGCTGGGTAAGCTATCTTCATTCTGACAGTTTGCAGCCCTCTCAAGTTGCCCGTGTGGGAATCATGCTGCTGCTAGTTAAGCAGTTCAAGTCAGCTGGTATGATTCTATTCTCTGACCTTTATCAAGAATACAACAAGGATCAATTATTTTCATTACCCAGTAGAGTCCAGAGAAAAGTTGGACTACACACGTAGTGGAAAAATATGATGACTTTGCACAAATTATATGCCTAAAGGAAGTGGCCCGAGGAAAGAGGTGGAAAGCGGGAGCAGAATGGGGGCAGCCAAGGAAATCTCAGGACTCTATGCCAGGCCAGCACTGCCAGCTCAGGAGACGGTGGATGGACCTTCAGTTCTGCTCTGCTGGACAAGGTTCCAAAGAGAAATCTTAAGAACAAAGGGGATTAGAGCTTCTTTGTCACCTACGGATAATAGAAGCAAAAGTAGTCTTGGGTAGAAGCATCATTCCAGCGCCCCTTTTAGTGGAATAAACCAGTAGCTGATGAGTCACTGTTATTTTTCTTTTCAGGGAAGAGATTACAGATTCTAGGAAGTGTATCATGCTCTGGATTTTAGCAGGGGAGTATATGTGAAGTTCAGCTGTTGCTTGACACCACTCTGCCTGAATATGCTTGCTTGGTCTACAGTGTCACAGTTCAAAACATGAAGGCCTTACCCACTTGGATTGAGACTTCTTTGGGATATCTGTGAATCTCTTGGAATCTGTATCAAATTAAGGAGAGTGCAGTAAACACTGAGAGTTCAGTAAATATTGGTTTACTGAAAAGGATATTCATGGACCCAATGTGAATTTACTGTCTATTGTTCCTACTTGTAGTCATAGTTGCTAGCTACTGACTTTTCTCCATATGCCAACCAATGTGCAAAACCTTCTGATCAGAAGAAAACTGAGATGTGAAGAGCTCTGTAACTTGCCCAAATTCAAACAGTCATGGTCTGTCTGAATATAGGCTCCACCATAAGAAACCAATACAAGGTCCAGCTTCTCCAGCAGGTCTTCCCTTGTGGGCTGGAGAAGCCCCGCTTCCTGCTGCACCTCGTCTGTCTGCACAGACACGGCAGTTGTTACACAAGCAGCTGGGTGGCATGATATTCATGCTCTGACCCCTGAAGAGAAGGCTGAAGCACGCATTGTCTAAGCACTAGGACTTGCCAGCTCTTTGCCGATATCATTGGTAGATCAATCTTGATTTTCATTATAGTCTCACCTCTTGCTCAAAGCATTTTCTAATTGTGTCACTACCCTGTTACCAGACAGAAGCAAAAAAAGATATATTTTTTAATATGTCTCCCAGTCCCCCTGGCAATCTTCTAGAGAGTAAAGTTCCAATAATTTTTCCAGGTGCATCTCTCTTTGTCCCGTTTCTGACACCCTGTGTCTGGAACAGCCACCAGACTGCTAACCGTAGCTCTCTTCCTGCCTTGTTTTTCTCCTTTGCACATTTTCCTCATTCATCTACCTCAACATATTTATTTTCTGTCTACCCTTTCTTTGCTGGCTCACAGAATTTTACCTGAACTGCCCAGCTTCCATGTATCTTAAGATGATTTGAATTGCAATATCTCTTTGCATTTCTATGTTTAAGCCACTTTTTAAGTCAGATAGTGACATCTGTCTCCTTTTCCAAGTGACTCTCATCCAGTGCCCTTTTGCTGGACAAACTGAAGGGGAAGTAGAAGCAGGACCCTGCTGGGGGGTTGGGAGAGATGGATCGCCATCCTATGCCTCCGAGTTCCTGGTATTCAGGCAGGGTCTTGGTGGATCCATGTTGTGAACTGCCCTTGATGCCTTGTGAGCCCTGATTGCTGAAGGCAAGTCCCCTCAGTGAGCCACTATTGAGCTTTGCTTGTTCCCCTTCCCAAGAACACATCTGGATAGAGACCTGAATAAAACAAGGAAGCTAGCTTACCCTCACCATCAGGGAATTTATGTTTTGTTTCAGGGATATGATCTGCCATGCAGAACACAACACATTTCACCCTCGGTCATAGCTTTCCATCATGTAGCTTTATTTGGCATACAACAGAGGGCAAGGCTTTTGTATTTGCCTAAGAGTGGATTCTCCCAAAAGGAAACCTCCCACACTGTGGGTGGGAATGTAAATTGGTGCAGCCACTATGGAGACAGCATGGAGCTTCTTTAAAAAACTAAAAATAGAGCTACCACCTGATCCAGCAATCCCATTCCTGGGCATATATCCAGAGAAAAGCATAATTTGAAAAGGTACATGCACCTCAATTTTTCACAGTAGCACTATTTACAAGAACCAAGTTATGGAAACAACCTAAGTGTTCATCGACAGACGAATGGATAAAGAAGATGCAGTACATATACCCAATCAACTATTACTCAGCCGTGAAAAGAGTGAAATGATGCCATTTGTAGCAACATGGATGGACCTAGAGATTATTCTCATAAGTGAAGTAAATCAGACAGAGGAAGACAAGTACCATATGATTTCTCTTACATGTGGAATCTAAAAAATGATAAAAATGACAATAGTTGCGAAACAGAAACTCACAGATTTCAAAAAACAAACTTATGGTCACCAAAGGGAATGGTAGGGGAGAGTGGAGATAAATTAGGAATTTGGGATTAACAGATAAACACTACTATATGTAAAAGAGGAAAACAACAGGACCTACTATATAGCACGGGGACCTATACTCAATATCTGTAGTAATCTATAATGGGAAAGAAACTGAAAAAGAATATATATATGTGTGTGTGTGTGTGTGTGTGTGTGTGTGTGTAACTGAATGTTTGCTATACACTTTAATAAAAAAGGAGTGGATTCTCCTAAAATGAGCCTTTCTCTGTGGCCCCCTTTATCTGGCCCTCTCTGGACCTGCTTTCTCATCCAAAGCAATTCTGGAGGGCCATGGGTGGTTCCCGTTCAGCGGAGCTTGGAACTGGGCAGCACAGGCACTCTGAGAAGGCGCTATAGGGGCTTGTTGTCGCTAAGTCATGTCTGACTTCTTGTGACCCCTTGGACAGTAGCCCACCAGGCTTCTCTGTCCATGGGATTCTCCAGGAACGTATACTGGAGTGGGTTGCCATTTCCTGCTCCAGCGGATTTTCCCGGCCCAGGGATCGAACCTGCGTCTCCTGTGTCTCCTGCATTGGCAGGCTGGATTTTTACCACTGAGCCACCAGGGAAGCCTACAGGGGCATGAACGCTTCCCAACCTGAGTTGGGCCGCTGGGGTCTGCAGAGGGGAGACCCCTCCATGCTGGTCGCAGCTCTTCTACGTGAAGTGCCCACAGCCACAACACATTCACTGTGGGTGCCATACTTTCAAGACACTCTTTTACCAGTTTTCTTCCTCAGTCCCCACATGCTCTACTACCTGTTTCTTGGAAAGTGCGTCAAAGCACTCATGCTCTGAGAATCAGTATATGGGTCTGAAAGTGGGTTCACTGTTGTTTAGTTGCTAAGTCATGCCTGACTCTTTGCGACCTTATGGACTAGCCTGCCAGGCTCCTCTGTCCATGGGATTTTTCAGGTAAGAATACTGGAGTCGGTTACCATTTCCTCCTCCAGGGGATTACCCCGCCCCAGGCATCCAACCTGTGTTTCCTGCATTGGCAGGCAGATACTTTACCTCTGAGCCACCGGGGAAGCCCATATCCCCTTGTAAGTAGATACCAGAGCCTGGTAGTAGATGCTGTTGGTCCCTCCGGGTGAGCAGAGAGCGCTAGGTAAGTGAAAAGCAGATCGGAGAAGGCCTGCCTTGGAGCCCACGCTCCAGTGGCCAAGGATGCTCTAAATTACTATCAATGCTCTTCCTTGGTCTATAGCTTAATTAAATGCTGCAAGGCTGCTTGAATTGCTCAGTTCTCCAGGTAGCATTGTCCTTTCCACTGAGCTTCATATTAATTAATTGGCCTGCTGCTGTATTTCAGGAGGGGATTCAGAAATGCTAGTTACTAGGACATTTTAGTTTGATAGAAAGGAGATCCCACTGAGATTTTGTTTCTTTTCACAGAGAATTCGGTTTCCCCCCCTGCTCTTTCTTTTTCCCTCCATTTTCTTTCTTATACACTTTGGGCTTTTTTTTCTGGTAGTCACAGAAACATGCAATTTTATTTTGCTATTAAAGCCTGCCTGGGGTGTTTGCTGTTTGGAGATCACAGATAGCTTTGTCTTTGAGAACCAAGTTCGATAGTCATTGTGTGCCAGTCATCATGCTGGGTTCTTGGGATGAGAGAGATTGATTATAATTTGCTGCTTTCCAAGAAAGTAACACAGACCCTTGGCTGGCACTTACTGTGTGCCAGGCACTCTTCTAAGTGCTTTTCACATATTAAGTCATTTCATCTTCACATTAATATTACATAGATATTATTCCCATTACAGATAGGTAGATGGATAGGTAGATAGGTAAACAGATGCATGGACAGACAGAAAGATAGATGGATAGATAGACAGACAAGGTAATTGGGCCTAGAGAGGTGAAAACACATGCCCAGGATCACATAGTCAGGGGTGACGGAGCCAGGATCCAAAACCAGGCATTCTGAGGCCAGAGTCCTCAATTTTAACCATAACACAATACTGCCTCTCAGGAAGACACAGAGAAATGAACAACTGTACAGCACTGACTTTGGTTCCTCAGTGGGGTGGGACCCCAAATGGGAGCCGAAGGGTCAGTTCTACCTGGCGAGGTCAGGAAAGGCTTTAAGATTTGTGAGCTACAAATGTGAAGTGTCTTGTGGCTTTGCCCATGAGATCCGTAGGTGATCTGGCCTCGGCGTCCTATTATAAGGAAGACTATTGCTCTGCAGAAGCAGAATAGAGAGCCAAAGTGAAAACCAGGAATGCTTACTTCTAAAAGTCCCATATCTTGCCCCCGCTCCTTCTCTGGTCATCATCCCGCCCCCGAGGAAGGCATCTCCTGCCCATCTCTAGGGGGCCTGGCCAGGAACCAGGGGCACAGACACCCCACAACCATGGGAGGCTGGTGACTCAAGCAGCAAGGGACTTTTCTCTAATATATTTTTTCCTCCTTGGAGGTTTTGTGGAAGCACAAGATACAAAGTGGGAGTACTAGCTGCCAAGTATAAGAAGATGAGACACGAAGGTGGTTTTAGTTTAATGCAAGTGAACAGATCCTTCCCAACCTCACATGCTGCCCCTTAATTCTGGGCACAGGAAAAACTTAGTGTTTTTCCTTAAGAGGGCTGCATTTTATAGGCACTGCAATTTTACTATGTGGTCAAAGGGGTTCATATTCCAATTGAATTGGTTATGTTAGCAGGTATTAACCTTGACATTGGTAATGTCAAGATGAAGCCCTTTTATCACAAATTTCAAAATCAGTTGCCCTGGGAAGTACAGAAATATATATATATATATATAAATAAAACCAAAAGATCAGAATCAGAGTCAAATTTTAAATGTAGCAAGGGGACATTATTTGAGAAATAGCTAGATAAATATACACATATATTTTAAATGCCATGTGAGGTATCAAGGAATCAAGGAAGGGAAGTGAGAAGTGAATTCTTGGAATAGAATTCTTGTTATAGGACTGTGAAAATCAGAACACTGAAATAAAATGCTTTCATTTTCTTTCCTAAGAATTCCATGAGAGTTCTTTACTTTGGAATCATATCTAAATGTGCTATTAGTGAGAGTTTAAATACAGTGAGTACTTTTCTCCATGCCAGGGACTGCTAGGTATTTTATATATCTCTTTGATTATCTTTAATCCTCCAATAACTCTATAAGACAGACAGTAGTAGTACCCCCACTTTACAGATGAAGAAATTGATACCAAATCAGAGTGGAAAGCAAAGATACAGGAGTTTGAACCTGGAACCCACACTCTTCACTAGAATGCTGAGTTAGCTCTCATAGCTGACTATGAACACATGTTTACTAATTTTTGTAAATCTGGTTGTCATATCTTAAGTCCAAAAGAATTATAGATGCAAGAAGATTGATACAGGATTTATTAAATTCATGTTATGATTAGCTGTTAGTACTCTTCTGCAAAAAAAAGATTGGATGAAGTAAAGAACAGTGCATGCGTGTGTGCACACTGAGTCACTTCAGTCCTGTCCAGCTCTTTGCGACCATATGGTCTGTAGCCCACTGGGCTACTCTGTCCTTGGGCTCTCCAGGAAAGAATACTGGAGTGAATTTTACATGCCTTCCTCCGGGGGCTCTTCCTGACCCAGGGATCTAACCCACATCTCCTGAATCTCCTGTATTGCAGGCAGATTCTTTACTGCTGAGCCACCAGAGAAGCCCAAAGAGCAATACAAGGTATCAAACAATGAGGCGAACATAATTCATGAGATAACACAGGAACTGTAATACACCAATTGTCAAAACAAACTAATTCATCACTAATATTCTACTGTTTTGCATCATGAAGAATTTATCAAAGTTCACTAAATTCAAATGTGTGATGATTAACTCTTTTCTAAGACCTTGAAATGAGGAAGAAGTTACAGTGAAGTTACTTGCTTTCTCATAAATGCAACTGATCATAAGGTATGAATAATTTTAATGCATGAATATATAAACTGCCTTTCCAGAATTCTACAGGGTTGGAAAATGTTAAACATCAGCCATTTTCCACAGTGTCTGCATGGTGCATTGACACTGGAATTCTGTGAAAGTGGTTATGAATTTCATATTGCAAAACCCAATTATTTGAAGATACATCTTATTAAAATACATTATTATAAGATACATTTATTAAAATTATTAAATTATTACATTTATTACATTATTAAAATACATCTTATTTTCCCTCGAAAACAAGTTCATGAAGCATCAATAAGAAAAAATGACATAGTGTGTGCAGAGCAGGATATTAGTAAAATGTAGCATGAATGTCTCCAAGGATAGAACATTATTCATGTTACATGACAAACAGCCATAACAGTAGTCATTAACATCCATCAAATAAATTCCTGCCACATTCCAGATATGATTTAAGCACTTCATTGAACTATTTCATTTAGTACTTAACACTACTACAGTTGAGTTCTATGATCACCTTCCTTTTACAGCTCCTGAAACTACAGAAAGGGTGACCAAGTAAGTTGCCCCAATTCTCACTGGGGCAGCCAGTGAGCCAGACGACTGGCTTTGTTCTTAATCATCATTTCTTCTGTTTCCTAATGATAATGATGGGGATGATGATGGTGGCGATCAGAGGTGAGAGGAGCATTAGCCCCCTGGAAGTCATCATTAGCAGACCACAAGTCTAAAGCGTGACAACTCATACTGTGGCAGTTTCTGAGATGACAGCGAAAAACCCCTATGAAGTCCTTTGGAAAAGCTTACACCCCAAATCCACAGCCCCACTTGAACTGAGCCAGCTCCATGACAGGCCACACAATCTGATGTCCTCTCTCCATCAGTGCATAAAATGTGTTTATGCTGATACTGGACATGAAGGACAATGATCCATTCAGCTCATGAGAGGAACAGTGCAACCAGTTAAGAACAGTGTTCCAAAATCCATTCTGGGTGCACAGATGGAGCGGGGGTTTAAGACTATAGTAATGATTTTGTGTTCCCAAAGCATCCTATAAATAAGAAGACGCCAGAAGGCCAGAAGGTCCTTAGGTGGATAGACGATGAGGGGAAAGCAGTGAGGTGAACTAATTCACATCATCTGCATATGAGCAATGAATTCATCCTCAGAAGAGTCCTATTTATTCCCCACTGGTGGCTGACGAAAAGACCTGGAAAGTCTTCTATGGGCTCCAGAAGAGAAAAGGTTAAATATAATCTGTGGTTGCTGTTCACTCACTAATTCATGTCCAACGCTCTGCGACCTCATAGACTGTAGCACGCCAGCCTCCTCTGCCCTCCACTATTTCCTGGAGTTTGCTCACACTCATGTCTACTGAGTCAGTGATGCTATCTAACCATTTCATCCCCTGCTGCCTTCTTTGGCTTTCATCTTTCCCAGCATCAGGGTTTTTGCAGTAAGTCCTCCCTTTGCATTAGATGGCCAAAATATTGGAGCTTAGCTCCAACATCAGTCCTTCCAATGAATATTCAGGGTTGATATCATTTAGGATTGACTGGTTTGATCTCCTAGCAGTCCAAGGGACTCTCAAGAGTCTTCTTCAACACCGCAATTCGAAACCATCAGTTCCTTGGTTCTCAGCCTTCTTTATGACCCAATTCTCATGTTCATACTTGAAACTTGAAAAACTATAGCTTTGACGACAGGGATCTTTGTCAGCAAAGTGATGTCTCTGGTTTTTAATGTCTCTTCTTTTTATGATAAATGCTGTCTAGGTGTGTCATAGCTTTCATTCCAAGGAGCAAGCATCTTTTAATTCCATGGCTGCAGTCACTGTCCATAGTGATTTTAGAGCCCAAGAAAAGAAAATCTGTCACTGCTTCCACTCTTTCCCCTTCTATTTGTCATGAAGTGATAGGACCAGATGTCATGATCTTAGTTTTTATTTAATGTTGAGTTTCAAGTCAGCTTTTTCACTCTCCTCTTTCATCCTCCTCAACAGGCTCTTATGTTCCTCTTCATTTTCTGCCATTAGAGTGATATCATCTGCATATCTGAGGTTGTTGATACTTCCCCCACAATCTTGATTCTGGCTTGTGATTCATCCAGTGCAGCATCTCACACGACGTACTCTGCATATATACGGCCTTGTTGTAGTCCTTTTCCAATTTTGGACCAGTCAGTTCTTCAATGTAAGGCTTTTACTGTTGCTTCTTGACCTGTGTACAGGTTTCTCATGAGACAGGTAAGGTGCTCTGGCATCCCCATACCTTCAAGAACATTCCACTGTTTGTTATGATCCACACAGTCAAAGGCCTCAGCATAATCAATGAAGAAGTAGAAATTTTCCTGGAACTCTCTTGCTTTCTCCATGATCCAATGAATGTTTGGCAAATCAATCTCTGGTTCCTTTGCCTTTTCTAAACCCAGCTTGTACAACTAAAAGCTCTAGGTTCAGGAACTACTGAAGCCTAGCTTGAAGGATTTTGAGCAAAATCTTCCTAGCATGTAAAGTGAACATAATTGTACGACAATTTGAACCATCTGTGGCATTATCCTTCTTTGGGATTGGAATGAAAACTGACCTTTTCCAGTTGTGAGACCACTGCTGAGTTGTCCAAATTTGCTGATATATTGAGTGCAGCACTTGAACAGCATCATCTTTTAGGATTTGAGAAAGCTCAAGTAGAATTCTATCACCGACACTAGCTTTGTTTGTAGTTAAGGCCCATTTGACCTTGCTCTCCAGGATGTGTGGCTCTAGGTGAGTGATCACATCATTGTGGTTATCTGGATCATTCACATATTTTTTGTACGGTTCTTCTGTGTTTTCTTGCCACCTCTTCTTAATATCTTCTGCTTCTGTTAGGTCCTTACAGTATCTGTCCTTTATTGTGCCCATATTCGCATGAAATGCTCCCTTGATATCTTGAATTTTTCTGAAGAGATCTATAGTTTTTTCCACTCTTTTTTCCCTCAATTTCTTTGCATTGTTCATTTAAGACTATTATTTCTCCTTGCTATTCTCTGGAACTCTGCATTCAATTGACTATATCTTTCCCTTTCTCCCTTGTCTTTTGCTTCTCTTCTATTCTCAGCTATTTGTAAAGCCTCCTCAACCACTTTAGCAGTGTGTGTGTGTGTCCTAGTTGTGTCCAATTCTTTGGGACCCTAAGGACTGTAGCCTACAAGACTCCTCTCTCTGTGGGATTCTACAGGAAAGAGTACTGGAGTGAGTTGCTAATTCCTCCTCCAGGGGATATTCTTGACTTAGGGATTGAGCCTGTGTCTCCTGTGTATTCTTCATTGAAAGCTGAATTCTTTACCACTGAGCCACCTGGGAAACCACGGACAATCACTCTGCCTCCTTGCATTTCTATTTATTTGGGATGATTTACTTTGGGATGTTTTGCCTCCTATACAATATTATGAAGCTCTATACAGTAAGCAAAAACAAGACTGGGAGCTGACTGTTGCTCAGATCATGAACTCCTTATTGCCAAATTCAGACTTAAGTTGAAGAAAGTAGGGAAAACCACTAGACCTTTCAAGTATGACCTAAATCAAATCCCTTATGATTATACAGTGGAAGTAACAAATAGATTAAAAGATTAGATCTGAAGAACTATGTGTTCTTCAGAACTCTCTGAAGAAATTCTTAGTGCCTAAGGAACTATGGGCAGAGGTTTACAACACTGTACAGGAGGCAGGGATCAAGACCATCCCCAAGAAAAAGAAATGCAAAAAGGCAAAATGGTTGTCTGAGGAGGCCTTACAAATAGATGACAAAAGAAGAGATGTTAAAGGCAAGGGAGAAAAGGAAAAATATAATGAATGCAGAGTTCCAAAGAATAGCAAGGTGAGAAAAGAAAGCCTTCCTCAGTGATCAGTGCAAAGAAATAAAGGAAAACAATAGAGTGGGAAAGACTAGAGATCTCTTCAAGAAAATGAGAGATACCAAGGGAACATTTCATGCAAAGATGGGCTCAATAAAGCACAGAAATGGTATGGACCTAATAGAAGCAGAAGATGTTAAGAAGAGGTGGCAAGAAAACACAGAAGAACCATATAAAAAAGATATTAATGACCCAGATAACCACGATAGTGTGATCACTCACCTAGAGCCAGACATCCTAGAATGCAAAGTCAAGTGGGCTTTAGGACATATCACTACAAACAAAGCTAGTGGTGGTGATCTAATTCCAGCTGAGCTATTTTAAATCTTAAAAGATGATACTCTTCAAACACTGTACTCAATATATCAGCAAATTTGGAAAACTCAGCAGTGACCACAGGACTGGAAAAGGTCAGCTTTCATTACAATACCAAAGAAAGGCAATGCCAAAGAATGTTCGAATTACTGCACAATTGCACCCATCTCACACGCTAGCAAAGTAATGCTCAAAATTCTCCAAGCCAGGCTTCAACAGTACAGGAACTGAGAACTTCCAGAAGTTCAAGTTGGATTTAGAAAAGGAAGAGGAACAAAAGATCAAATGGCCAACAACCCCTGGATCATCAAAAAAGCAAGAGAGTTCCAGAAAAACATTTACTTCTACTCTATTGACTACACCAATACCTTTGACTGTGTGGATCACAACAAACTGCGGAAAATTCTTAGAGAGATGGGAATACCAGACCACCTGACCTGCCTC
The DNA here is from genome assembly GCF_032405125.1 of Capricornis sumatraensis. Classification (NCBI taxonomy): domain Eukaryota; kingdom Metazoa; phylum Chordata; class Mammalia; order Artiodactyla; family Bovidae; genus Capricornis; species Capricornis sumatraensis. The sequence goes on from NC_091079.1 coordinate 11,851,098, forward strand.
TTGGGAAATCTGTATGGAGGTCAAGAAACAACAGTTAGAACTGGACATGGAACAACAGACTGCTTTTTTAACTTATATGAAGAGTACATCATGTGAGATACCAGGTTGGATGAGACACAAGATGGAATCAAGATTTCCGGGAGAAATATCAATAACCTCAGATATGCAGATGACACCACCCTATGGCAGAAAGTGGAGAGGAACTAAAGAACCTTTTGATGAAAGGAAAACCGGAGAGTGAAAAAGCTGGCTTAAAACTCAGCATTCAAAAAACTAAGATCATGGCATCCAGTTACATCATTTCATGGCAAATAGAAGGGGAAACAATGGAAACAGTGACAGACTTTATTTTCTTGGGCTCCAAAATCACTGCAGATGGTGACTGTAGCCATGAACTTAAAAGCAGCTTCCTCCTTGGAAGAAAACCTAATGCAAACCTAGAAAGCATATTAAAAAGCAGAGACATTACTTTGCCAACAAAGGTGTGTCCGGTAGTCATGTGTGGATGTGAGAATTGAACCATAAAGAAAGCTGAGCACCGACAAATTGATGTTTTTGAACTGTGGTGTTGGAGAAGACTTTCGAGAGTCTCTTGGACTGCAAGGAGATCCAACCAGTCAATCGTAAAAGAATCAGTCCTGAATATTCACTGGAAAGACTGATGCTGAAGCTGAAGCTCCAATACTTTGGCCACGTGATGCCAAGTGCCCACTCTTTGGAAAAGACCTTGATGCTGGGAAAAACTGAAGGCAGGAGAAGGAGACAACAGGCGAGATGGTTACACGGCATCACTGACTCAATGGACATGAATTTGGGTAAGCTCCATGAGTTGGTGATATACAGGGAAGCCTGGCATGTTGCAGACCATGCAGTCACAAAGATTCATACATGACTGAGTGACTGAACTGATATTGATACAATGTTATTAACCTCCATCCATAGTTCTTCAGGCACTCTGCCTACTGGAATCATCTATTTGTTACCTCCACTGTATAATCATAAGGAATTTATTTTAGGTCATACCTGAATGTCCTAGTAATTTTCCCTATTTTCTTCAATTTAAACCTGAATATTTATTTCAAGAAGGAAATCATGATGAGTTACAGTGAGTGTCACGTCTTGTTTTTGCTAACTGTATAGAGCTTCTCCACTTTCATGTGCAAGAATATAATATACTCTGTCTCATTTTAGTGCTCACCATATGGGGATGTCCATTTGTAGAGTTGTCTCTTCTGTTGTTGTGAAAGGTTGTTTGCTATGACCAGTGTATTCTCTTTACAAAGCTCTGTTGCCCTGCTTCATTTTGTACTCCAAGGAAAAACTTGACTGTCATTTTGGGTATCTTTTGACTTTCTACTTTTGCATTCCAATCTCCTATGATGAAAAGGACATCTTCTTTTGGAGCTAGTTCTAGAAGGTATTGTAGGTCTTCATAGAATCGGTCATATAATATGATGTATGTTAAAAAAAAAAAAAAACTTTGGTCATCATTAAAATGTCTACAAAGAACAAATACTGGCAGTTGTGGAGAAAAGGAACTCTGCTATACTGTTTGTGGAAATATAAATTTGTGAAGCCACTATGGAGGTTCCTTAAGACACTAAAAAAGAAGTTGCCATATGATCCAGAAATCCCACTTCTGGGCATACATCCAGACAAAACTATACTTTGAAAAGATACATGCACCCTTATGTTCATAAGCACTATTCACAATATCAAAGACATGGAAGCAACCTAAAAGTCCACTGACAGATGAGTGGATAAAGAAGCTGTGATATATATATTATTGAAGATATACTATTGACGATAACTCAACCATCAAGAAGAATGAAATAATGCCATTTGCAGTAATATAGATAGACCTAGAGATTGTCATACTGAGGTAAGTCAGAGGAGAAAGACAAATACCATATTGCATCACTTATATATGGATTCTAAAATATAGCAACAATGGTCAACAACAAAACAGAAATGAACCCACAGACATAGAGAACAAACTTGTGGTTGCTGAGAGGGAGGAAGGTGAGGGAGGGAGGGACTGGGAGCTGGTGATTAGCAGACACAGACTACTATATATATAGGATGGATAAATAACAAGGTCCTATTGTATAGCATGGAGAACTGTATTCCATATCCTGTGATAAACCATATGGAAAAATATGAAAAATAATATTCATATATTGAGTCATATAACTGAGTCACTTTGCTGTATAGAAGAAATTAATACAACATTGTAAATCAACCCTACTTCAATAAAATTGAAAAAAAACAAAGCTTTGACAATAATTCAACCATCTTCCTCTTTTACAGAAACTCCCCTCCTCTCCACCCGCCTTGGAGTATTTTTATTTTGAATTAATTCAAATGTGAACTAATGTATGCCTGAGAGGTTGTTTACTAGCTTCTTTTTTAACCTTGTTTGAATGCTACTTGATTACAACCCTGATTTAATAAGATAGCTTATTTCTTTTCTTCTCCTCCATTTGGCCCTTTGCTAATTTCTAGGTTTTCATGTCATTTGTGAACGTACTTAAAATGATTCCAGTTTTCCACTTCCTGATGGTGTCCACTGTCTCTCCTAAGTATAAATGAAGACATTTTATGGAAATAAGGTGAATACCAGATGTGATAGAAATCTAGGGGAATCCTTTTCCAAATTACCATTATCTTTTTCTATGTGCTGACTACATTTTTTACCTTATGAGAATGTTCAGTGGGATACAAAATTTGAATGAAGGGATATTTTATTATTTAATACAATTCAGGGCCATGCAAAGGGCCACAACTAACACTTGATCACCATGAAGATGTTGCAATTCGAGTAAAAAGGAAGAATGGCTAGGACTAATTTACTTGGATTTGGTGAAATGATACTGAAAGAAATCTTGTAGCATATGTACTGAATATGCTTACCTCATTTTTTTTTTTTGTATTCTTCTTTCCTTTATAAAGTATTGACCACTGAAACTCAGGAGAAATTATTCCATTAACCTCAAAACACTCAGAGGTCACTATAAATAAGTATTTTCATATAATTGCATGTGCTGAGAAAATGTCTGCACATCTGCTGAATTTTGTAGAGTTTCACCTAGCCCTGGACACTCTTTGACTTACAATTATCATTTTTTATCTTAAAGGTCTTCTTTAACCACAATATATCAAAGATAAATGAAGGGATGGATCATGGCATATCTTTTACAGGAAGAGATTTTCTGACTGTGTTTCACAGTGGTATTTAGATCATACAGACCACAAACTCAGATCCTTCCCCTCCTTCCCCCAACCCTGAGAGACTGAAGTTTAAGAAGCACCCTACACAGAGGTTACTGTTGGGATTTCTAGACCAACGAGGAATTATCATTACTTACATAGTAATATGTCTTCCTCCCCTTCCCCCTCTTTTTATTTATCATGCTAATTTTAGTCTCCTGAGCAGTTTTTTCCAAAAGAATTGCAGTTGAAGTAAAGATGGATGAGAAAGCTATAAAGTAGTGACAACTCAAGATCTGAAACTTTTGAGATTTTGAACAAGGATTTTGAATTTGATCTATTCCATGTAGTGGTCAGTAGGATTCTGTAAAGAGGCAATATTGGTCAGATCTCAATGTTCTTGGCATGCTAGGTATACATTGCAACTTTGGGTTGCCTACTAGAAGCACAGGATGGTTAGTCTCTATAAGCCCATGACAGCCCAAAGTGTTCACTTTCTCTGTCAAGAACAACTCTCCTCCAAATCAAAGAGGACCGTGTGCGATCTCATTAGGGAGTCCACTGAATGGAGAATATAAGTGGGGAGGATTTGCACAGTGATACATTTCTAAGACTTGGTTTCATTCCTCAGTGAAGGGTTCCATTGATGTTTTACTGTGGCTCTTTCCAGACCCTCCTCAGTGAGTGCCATGTGGCTTCAGTCGTGCCCGACTGTGCAATCCTGTGGACTGCAGCCCACCAGTCTACTCTGTCCATGGGATTACCCAGGCAAGAATACTGGAATGGGCTGCCATTTCCTTTTCCAGGGGATCTTCCCGACCCAGGGATTAAACCTGGGTCTCTCACATCTACCTGCATTGGCAGGCAGATTCTTTACCACTAGTGCTACCTGGGAACCCTGCTCAGTAAGATGATACAAAAAGCATTCCTCTTCCTTTTTTCTGATTGACTTCTATCTGTCCAGTTGGATTTAACTCCACAGTTCTTTGCTTCTTGGAATGAACATTGCAAGTCAGGTAGAAACGTTTAGCCGCGTGTGACCTGGGGATGGAAGGGTAAAATCTCACAAAACTGGTTTGGCTTAGAACCCAAAGAGTTTTCCCAGAGGTGAAAGGTTTGTGTTCCAGCATCACAAACATTGATTTTTGTTTCTTTCTTCGAAGACATTTTAAAGTACAACTTGGAACTGTGAACATTTCAGGGTACGGATAATGTTTTCATCTCCTTCACCTTGTTTTGCTCAAAATGCCCATTTCACCTCCTTTTAGGTTTAAATAGAAATTTGAGAACCTGGGATGTCTCTATTCACAATTTCACTCCAATGTCTAAAGAGACCCTCCAGCATCACACTTCCTAGCTGACTCCCACAGACACAGCTTAGAATCCAGAGCTGTCCTTCCTATTCTAATTCAATCCATCATCATCTGTATCACTGGGTAGCTGGTGAGTGATGTGAATTTACCCCAGGAAGAAACGGTTTTCCATAATCACAGTCCGTATGGAGATAAAGTTCCATGGATCACGACCCTGTTCTTCACCAGAAATGGAACCGCATCACATCTGAAGTCTCTGTAAAACCTTCCACAACTACCCGAGGCTGTCTTCCTGATTTTCCTCAGCATTAGTGATTGCATAGAGTCACACAAAAAACCCTTGAAAGTCATCGCATTATTTTTAAGTGTTTAACATGCAACATTTCCAAAATGGGCCACCAAAGAAAATGACCAAAACCAAGGGAAGAAACGGCTTCTGATGCTGTTTGCCCCTACACCCACTCACTGCCCAATTCTATCTTCTACACACTGACCCCAGCTGCTGGCCTGAGTCTTTGGATTCTTGGGTAACACAAACGGCCCAGACGAAGTATTTCCAGGTGTATAATAAAACCCACATAAAACTAAACTTTCCATTTTTCTAAATTACAAGCATTTATCTTTCTCATCATGCTGGATGTGGTCAATCAAATTGCAATTCTAAGCGGCCTCCTTTTCTTTTAGAGAGAACTGAATGTGGTAAATGGGATTTATGCACGTTCCCATAGGTAAACTGAAACTTGAATTACCAGAACCCTGGTGGCTAAGACGGTAAAGAATCTGCCTGCAATCCAGGAGACCTGGGTTCAATATCTGGGTTGGGAAGATCTCCTGGAGAAGGGCATGGCAACCCACTCCAGTATTCTTGCCTGCAAGATTCTGTGGACAGAGGAGCCTGGTGGGCTACAGTCCATGGGGTCACAAAGAGTCGGACACAACTGAGTGACTATGCACGTGAGGCACAGAAGTGGGTTTTGACAGAAAAAAAAAAAATTTTTAATGGTAATAAAGCAAATAATTATCAGGAATATAATAGAGGGGAAACCTGACTTATGAAATAACTGAAAATTATTTGCTCTGTGCCCACATCATACCAGACGCAGGGGAACGGGTGAGGGTCAGGATGATAGTGAATCTTTCCGTCCACTCCTCTACGCCCCAGGCACCCACCCCTCTAGCCGCTAGGCCTGGGGCTCATCTCTCACCTTCCGTGGCACAGGCCGCCCTTTCCTCACCTGTCTCTGCTCTTTTGACTCAAGCTCCTGCCACACGCTGCAGCCAGCTTGGCTTCTCTCTAGCTCACTTCCCCCCTACATCTGCACCACGACACTGGGATCCTGTGAACCTGGCTCCCCTCCTCCCCTCCAACACACGCTCTGGGCCCTGACTGCACTTCGATGCTGGGGAGTGTTTACTGTTTACCCCACTGTCTTTCTTTCTTGTCAGGCAAATTGCCATGGATATATACTGGTTGAAAGTGTTAGTCGCTCCATTGTGTCCAACTCTTTGCCACCCCATCAACTGTAGCCCTTTAGGCTCCTCTATCTATGAAATTATCCAGGCAAGAGTACTGGAGTGGGTAGCCATTCCTTTCTTCAGGAGATCTTCCTGACTTGGGGATCGAACCCAGGTCTCCTGCATTGCAGGCAAATTCTTTACAGCCTGAGCCACCAGGGACGCCCCTTTGAAATGCTGAGTCCTTTGCCAATACCATGCCCTCCGTGGAGCGTTCCCTAACATCTTTCTCCTCTCCACTCCCGCTTGTGCTGTGCAGATTGACTTCCCATCTTCTCTCGTGAGCTAGACAACAGCCACACTGTGTCCTAATTATCTGCTGACCAGCCTGTCTCCTCCAGGGCAGGAAGTAAACCCACTTGTTTCTGCACACTTAGCACCTGAGAGAAAGGAGAGCTAAAACAATAATTCTCAGCACATATTCCAAGTTCAGATGGAAATTTCTACAACTATTTGGACCAGATTTTCCTGTACCTATCTACTGGCCAGGATGTGTGTGTGTGTGCATGTGTGTGCAAGTGCATGCCCAGGCAAGTGTGCACGTACATGGGCATGATTGCTTTTGGTTTATATTGATTTTTCCTTACTTCTTTTTATTCTTAATTTGCTCAGAAATATTTTTGTGAGTCACTTTTCACCTTTCAGATAAAAAGAGATGTGTGGTATCTGTAACAATAAGACATGCTGCAATTTTGCTAATAAACAAGGAAAGATTCAGATCTTCTTACTATGCTGTGCTAAGTCAGGAATGAATTCATATTTAAGAAAGCAAGTCCAAATAACAAGGCTGAAACAAAAAGCCTTTCTTACGAATCTGAAACCCTAAGTATAATATTTTATCCCGATATTTGAAGGATGTGGGTTTACCTGAGCTTTCAAACAGGACAGAGATATTCAGCCATAGTAAGGAGAAGGGGTGAAGGGTGGGGAAGAGAGAGACATGGGGTGGGAGAGGCATGGTGGGGGAGAGAGATGAATTCATTTACATCCTTTCTGATCTTAAATAAGTTAGATAATATATTTTACATGATGCTTTGGCTTTAAATAGAAAACTAAACTTCAGAATAAAATGCCATACTGCTACAGAATTAAGGGAAAGCTGATGCTATCTTGTTGACTTATATTCTACCCCAAATATTATTTATAAACATAAAAAGAATCTGGATGAATACATTAAAAAAAAATTATCTAACTTTTTGGACCTCTTGGCTTAATCTTAATCTGTGGTCTACAAAACAGTGTCATCACTGTGTGGTTCTCTCTTTTCATTCATTGACCCATTCATTCATGAATGTATTAGTAATGTAGCATGTACTTATGACCGAGCCACCCAACAGAAAAGACAGAACCTTTAAAATACTTTTTATATAGCCATTTGGTCATCTACCAACTGACCCCCTTGGATCTTACCCTGTGGTAACCAAATCTAAACACATGTTTACTGTGATCACTCTTTCCTTATTCAATTTGATTTTACTTCATATTAATACTTTCTCACATTTAATACCTCTTCTGTGGGTAAAGGATGCTCTTTCAGTTTTTACGACAAAAACTGAAGAATTCTTCCATTAATGACACAGTTTGTAGCTTTTCTGATTTAAGGCAAATTACACATGCCTTTATGATAACTTAGCATTTAAAGGCAATGGCACCCCACTCCAGTACTCTTGCCTGGAAAATCCCATGGACGGAGGCGCCTGGTAGGCTGCAGTCCATGGGGTCTCTAAGAGTTGGACATGGCTGAGTGACTTCACTTTCACTTTTCACTTGCATGCATTGGAGAAGGAAATGGCAACCCACTCCAGGGTTCTTGCCTGGAGAGTCCCAGGGATGGGGGAGTCTGGTGGGCTGCCATCACACAGAGTCAGACATGACTGAAGCGACTTAGCAGCAGCAGCAGCAGTATTTGAAGGAGATTGCTGTCAACTGATCTAAAGCCAAGAAAGAGACTTCTCTCTGTGTCAGCCTTTCTTCTTGGTGCTGCGTAGCCAACAGAGTGCTCCTTCACCATTAATTCATTTAACTGGTGAACGTATTTGACATTATGTACCTGAAACTCTAATCTGAAAAGCCTGGTGATCTAAAATCCAACTTTGACAAGAATTCACTGCTGGAAGTCTAATATCAAAACGTCAGCCACAGTGGAGGAACCGTGCTCATTAAGAGTAGCAGGCCTGTCACAGACTCCAAAAGCTGTCATAATCAAGCATACAACTCTGATGAACCGAGATGTATAGAAAAGAAACAGTGTCTTTTATACCTTTGCATTCTAAAATACTGTCCCTTAATTAACAAAATTGCTCTCAAACCTTTAATTTTACATGCTACTTCTCATATTTAGAGAAAGGATTCTATAGGACATTGAAGTGTGATGTAGCTTCTGAAACACACCGGTTCTTTGTGTGAAGGGAGGAAGGAAGTTATTTCAGAGGGAAGTTATTATATAGAGAATCCTATTTAATAAATGTAAAGTACCAAGGATATGATATAGTAACTAGATGAAACATTTTAGTGATATAAATTTTACTTCTTGGACCATTTCTTAGTCCTTTTTCATAAAAATCACACAATACTACAAAATGATTATTCCTGTAAGCACAGCAATAATGAAAATTCTGGATTTGGTTGGAGATATAAATGATTTAATGCTAGTATTGACTATGTTAGAAATGTCAAAGCTAAACCTGTTTGATAGCTGTGCATTTATGCAATTCAAATTCTGATAAAGGAGAACCACTTGAAATATAACTAGTGTTGAATGAATGATTATAAGTATAAACTACTTTGTCAAAATGTACATATCAGCTTATTTCAAATTACAGGAACAACTATCACTTTTAAGATGAATTTTTTACATTTAAACACATTTTTACATGATGGATCTTTAAAAAATTTTTTTTAATCCTCTTCAAATGAAATCTCAAGGAATATCTGCATTTGATGAAGATAATTTACAATACCACATTTTTCTCTGTATAATCTAACCAGCACCTTGGCATTCTGCTGTAGCTAGACAACTGTTCAGCTGTTTCTGGAGTTCCACAAACTTAAGTTTAATACTTGGTTCTGTCTGAACAGCTGTATGACCTTGGGAAAGATTGTTAAAATTTGTATGTTTCAGCATGTTTATTTATAAAAGGGGAAGGGATGAAAGAACCTATTTGAATGGATAGTGGGAGGACAGAATGTGATGATTTCTGAAAATGCTTAGCATGGTATGTCACAGAAAGTAAATGCTAAACACATATTGGGTGTAATAACAATGCTTATGGTGATGATGATTATAAGTAGCAGGAGTAGCAGACCAACTGCACATTCGAAATATCTGAACCAAAAGAACCTTTTGACCATCTGTTCATCTCCTTTTAGAAATGAAAACATCAAGACGCAGACAGCTTCAGCGACAACCCCACCATGTCAGCCCTCGTGTGCTCTGTAGAGCGCTCTGTTAACAGCCCTGTGCTAGTCTAATTGGTGGCTCAGGTGGTAAAGAATCTGCCTGCAATGAAGGAGACTACCTACAATGCAGCAGACCTGGGTTTGATCCCTGGGTCTGGAAGATCCCCTGGAGAAGGAAATGGCAACCCACTCCAGGATTCTTGCCTAGGAGATAGATGGAGGAGCCTGGCAGGCTACAGGCTATGGGGTCATGAGAGTGGGACATGACTTAGCAACTAAATGATCACCAATGCAGGGAAATCAGCACTAATGTTAAGGTAACAATAGGCTTTACTCTAATGAACAAAGAGAGATCACGTATGATGGAAGAGCAAAGTTAAATCACTCCATAAATTGTTCAGAAAATCAACAGAAAGTTTCTCTCTAAAGAGCTGCTTCAGAGCTCAGAAAAAGAGGTCGCAAAGTCTGAGTAAAAAGGGCACAGCATCCCCAGGACAGGATATGTCAACAGTTGCCATGGACGCCCACGATGCCCTGGGTGTCCGAGAGCAAACCAGCCCTCTGGCTACTCTAAAATGTGGGGTCATCTTGTCAAAATGGTGATGGCTTAGAGAGAAGTCTAATAGGAACAGTAATAAATTCAACTTGATATAATGTCATAACCATTTAATGTAATACATTGGGCCTGACTCGGACTTCTTACTTAACCAAAAGGAAGTAGGCTCTTTGAGAATATAGGTCTTCTTCAGTTTATGATGGCATTACTTCCTGAGAAACACATCATAAGTTGAAAATATCGTAAGTCAAAATACATCTAATACACCTCACCTACCAGCCATTATAGCTTAGCCTAGCCTATCTTGTATGTGCTCAGACACTTTTATCAGCTTATAGCTGGGCAAAACCATCTAACATGAAGCCTACTGTATAATAAAGTGTGAAATATCTTGTGTAATTTTTGAATACTGTACTGAAAGTGAAAAACAGAATGGCTGTCTCATTACATAATGGTTGTCAGCAAATCAACTGTTCAACCTCAGGATCTTGGGACTGACTGGGAGCTGCCCAGTATCATAAGAGATGATAGGACTGCACAGCACCAGCCCATGAAGAGATCAAAATGCAAAGTACAGTTTCTACTGATTGCACATGGCTTTCACATCATCTTAAAGCAGACGAATAGAAATTCAAAACTTTATAGTTGCGGACTGTCAATGCTTAGTTCAACACTCAAGAAACTAAGATACGGTCATTACTTTGGCTTTCAAATAGGTCTACTCAGAAGTTGGATTTAAATATTAACAATTGGACATTAGGAAAATATAAAAATAGACTCTCACATTTAAAAACATAAAAAATTATATAACACATCTTCAGCTACTTATCCAAATGCGATCACTGGACTATTCAAATTCTTGATGTCTGATTTTTAATGAGATTCAAAAAGCTGAAAAAAATAACACAAACACACATAGATATAAAAACATTCTAAAGGCTTTCCAGGGTCAGTTATTTTTAAAAGAGGGAATCTTCACATCTTCATATTTTTTTTACAAATTGAGAGAGTTGATTATGCTTTGGGTTTGTAAATAAATATTCTACATTCCTGAGTATTTTAATACAAATCAGAAACAGACAATAATAGTGAATCAGGATTTATTTACTGATGAATCAACCATCACACAAAAGTACCATTATTATCCTCAGGCCATAATTCTCAGAGCTACTGTCAAGGTTTTACAGTTAATCTAAAGGTGGCCGCAGCACTGCCAACCCTGCCGGCAGACTCACTGCTCAGTGGCCAGGCAGGGAGCGTCAGTGATCAGTGCAGGGCGACCTGAGTTCCAAACCTAGTGAAAACTGCTTAACCTAAATCTCACTGACTAGCAAATGGAACGAAAATCAAGTTTTCAATTGTGTTAAACAACATTGATTTTATTACAGCAAGAGTTTTAAAGTCTCCAGTGGCTTCTACATAAAATAAGCATTTTATTTGATATTTCAAGTTATATGATTATATATAATTTATGCAAGTATACATATATAAATAAAATGTGGCTTTTACAAATAGTTTAATGGGAAAAAGATTATTGACTAGCTTACTGTTGAATAAAATGCGACATTGAAACTGGTGAACAGATTAATACCTGGACAAGTACAAATGACTCTTACGTTCTGTCTGTCACAATAAATCTTTTGTAGACTGAGATTAGCCTATTATGCCAAGATCGCCAGAGAAAATCATGTGCATTGGCCCTCAAGGAGGGATGTTCTATCTATATCTCAGTAATGCTCCCAGAGACTCTGGGCTGTTCCCCCACTATTGCAAAGTGTACATAGTACTGAAAAACTAAAATAAGTACCCTTGAATTAAAAACAAGCAAATATGCAAACACATTCAGATTCTGCTTTCTTTTTCTTCAACACAAAACAAGGAACACCATTCACAGCCCTTTCACACACAAATATCTAATTATATTCTTTATCTATCCAGTAAATATTTCAAGTCAGTCAATAGCTCTGAACCATATTTGCCTTTTCAATTTCCTCTCTTTTCGAAATTATCAGGCAGAAAAATATAAACATAAAACTTATTGACATAAAAGTACTACTCTTTCAAAAAACTATTTCTGTAAACTCTTTTTTTCTTAATATATTTTTTGAAAAATTCAAGCAACTTGAAGAATTTTTTTATGTACATTTTTTAAAAAATGTAATTTTTTTCAGTTACTAAGCATGTAAATAATAGTCCATGGAATGAAGCAGGGAAAGAGGTAAACAAGCTGCATTTGCCTTGAAGGAGTCATATGTCTTCTGTAGAAAAGCAGGTTATTTCCAAAAGGGAGGGCAATCCGTTTACTTCAGTCCATCACAGATTTGGGTTAAGCTAATTGAAAATGTGCTTCAGGACACATGTGGAGATAGCATTTGCAGAAAAGAGAAAGAAAGGAAGTGACCAGGAGCAATTTCTATTTTTAAAATTAACCAGTAAGCTCAGGTTTTTGAGATCTTGGACTAGAGAAATCATATTTGAGAGTTTTAAAAACATTTGGTCAAAAGTATTTATTTTTGGAACGTGTAATTTGGTAATATTCATCTAAATCGGGGTTAGATTTAGAGATGTTTACATAAGTAGGTTAAATTTTAATCAAACTTACAGATTTTCTTTTAAAGAAATACATCATGTTAGGCAGTTTTCTCCACCTGGAAAATGGGGATTGTTGGAGGAATGAAATGTTGAGAGGCCTTTCAGTCATGCTAAGGAAGATTTTCCTTGCGGAGGCTGGGTAGGTGCTGAGGGATGCTATGTGTGACTCTCTGCTCTATAGATAACTGACTATCCCATCCGTGTCAATCATGCTTGTAACCTTACAGGGTCTGTTAATAAACTATGTGCCCCCCTGGCTGCAGAGCAGTAACACTTGTGATGCTTTGTACGGCCCTCATTCCCTGATCTCAGCCCCACAGGCTCTAATTTAGACAACTTCATGAATCAGTCCCAGGACTCCCAGCTTTAGAAAACTCAGTGAGTTAACTCCAAGGAGCAACCAGAGTTGAGAACCACTGTCAAAGGCAATGTTTCAGTTTATTTGTCCCTGCTGAAAGGCTATTATTTGGACTTTAGCAAGAAATAGAAAGAGGGAGAAAGAGAGAGTAAGAAGGCTAATTATATTTTGGATAGTGATCTTACAAAGAGAGAAACCAAAGGAACCATATTTCTTGAAAGTCACGATTGAACTTCCAGAAATTTAGTGCATCAATAGAACATAAAAAATGAATAAAAAGTTGAGAATGCTTTTGGCCCTCTAGTTTACAAACAAGTGGATATTTTTCTGGCAACTAGGAGAAGATGTTTCATTTTCATGTTGGAAAGAACTCTCATCTCAGTCCATTGTTGTTATTTTATATCCTACAGGATAGCTTGGTGAGTGTATGAGGCAAGCTGTGATGCCTGCCACTAACAGGCACTTTTGAGAGAAGACCTAGGGAAAGGATGCTAGTAAGAGTTCATGCAGCAATCTGCAATAGAGCCGTAGCACCAAATGGGCTTTGTAGTAAAATATTCAAGTTATTTTATAAATCCCAAAGAAAGGGAAGAGGGAAGACATGCCTGTTTAGGGAGAAAGATGGTCATAGGACAAAGAAGAATAGAAAATTAAAAAGGTAAAAGATATACTAAGAAGATACAGTAACAAAAACAGAAGTGAGAAAGAACATATTTTTCAGACTGACAGTTCAAGTTAAGACTGATCACACTGAGAGTTTTTAACACACGAAAGCAAAGCCCCGCTGGGCTTGAAATAGCCATGGTGGTTTCCAGGTATAAATTTCCTTAGTCTATGGATCACAGATGTACTACTTGTAATTTAACTTCTGTACTGCGAGTAAAATAAATTTCCCTAGAGAGATTTCCTCCTCACTTTGTAAATTGGTTTTTCCAAGAAATTTTAATTGGATATAGTTTTTGCATAATATCTGCCTTAGATTTGATTTAGAAAATGGGGAGAAGCAGTGAATAACGATAGCAGTGAATAATGATATGTCCAATCCTGATGAGCACATTTCTGTGTCCAAGGATGTTGTTCCTGAGCCTTCAGTTTTGACTTCAGAGTTAAACTGGCTGCTATGAAACATAAGGACATCAATGGAGTGGGAGGAATATTTTATTTACACAGCAGATATCTAAGTGAGGTTCACCTGGTCAGCATACAAATGGAGGAAGATGAGTTTTTTTTTCTTTTTCTGTTGCTGATTATTTCCTTTGATCAACTATCTACCTCTCTGCTTACTCATTTGTAAAGTGAGGTGATTTGAGCAAAGTTAATCATTAAGACATTACAGTTAACCCTTGACGATGTGGGAGTGAGGGGTACTAAGCTTCCTCACTGCTGCAAACCTCTTATAATCAGCCCTCTGAACGTACAGTTCCTCCATATCGGGGATTCTTCACCTGCAGGTTCATCTGACTGTGCACGGAGTAGTACTACAGTATTTACTACTGAAAAAAATTGCTTTATAAGTGGACTCAGGCAGTTCAACCCATGTTGTTCAAGGGGCAACTGTATGTAAATTCCTGTGAGACATCACATCTACTTCCTTTACCATTCAGTATACCCAGAACCTCACTCTCCCATGAAGCTTCAAATTAATTAAAAAGCAGACAAGTGACCTGTCCACATTTTTAACATGAACTTGGAACTTTGAGGGCTACAGTTCTTGAATTTAGCCTTAACTGATAAACATAAAGGTAACATACACAAGACTGACATATAGGCAGCTACCAAGCAAGTATCTCTGCTGGATCGTGTGGGGTCCAGAGCGTGCTGCACAGAGAGGACCTGAGAATGCTGCTTAAGAGAAACTGGCTCAACCCAGGACTCATGCGACCACTCTGTGTCAAAATGCAAAAGTCCTTTAGAGGCCACTGTGCACAAATCTCCCTTATCATCATCATGATCTTAGAAAGAAAAACTTGAAGTTTTCTGGAAACATAATTATCAATCTTAAGTGTTAGTCACTCAGTTGTGTCCAACTCTTTGCGACCCCATGGACTGTAGCCTCTGTCCATGGAATTCTCCAGGCAAGAATAATGGAGTGGGCTGCCATTCCCTTCTCCAGGGGATCTTCCAGACCCAGGGTTCAAATCTGGGTCTCCCGCATTATAAGCAGATTCTTTACCATCTGAGCCACCAGGGAAGCCCACATCTATCTTAAATAACTACCTTAAATATCTTAAATTCCCTGGTGGCTCAGTTGTAAAGAATCTGTCTGCCAATGCAGCAGACACAGGTTTTGATCCCAGGGTTGGGAAAATCCCCTGGAGAAGGAAACAGTAACCCACTCCAGTATTCTTGCCTGGGAAATCACATGGACAGAGGAGCCTGGCAGGCTACAGGGGTCCATGTGGTCCCCAAGAGTCAGGCATGACTTAGCAACTAAATAACATCAGTCTTAAATTCAGCAGATGCATGAGAATGAGGACTTGTGTCCCCTACAGGCATCAGTAGTAGCATAAAGAATACTGAGTCAGTGACACATTACTGAGTAAAGACAGAGCCGCTTCCTTCCCTTGTGTCATAGTGAACTGAAGAAAGTCCCAAAAAAGTGATGTCCATAGCTTCCCAAGAGCTACTTTCCACTGAAGATAAATGATACTTGCAATTAACTCTAACTTTAGACTCTACTTTTTAATAAATAGATTTATTATACTTGAAATCTTTTCAGTTTACCAAATGGCTCCCTTTGGGGGGAATTTGACATCTGTATTTAGAAAATGCTATGTCTAAAGTCTCAGATACAGTCAAAATAGCCTCAGATATACTTAAAACAGTTGTTGGAATTTTCATGTGAGACTGATGAGAAAAACTGAGGACCTGCCAATAAGCGATAAATTTTTTTTTGAAAGATAGTTAGAAGCAATTAAAAACAACATGTCATGAAAACATTCCAATCACCCACAGAGAATATCATTTGAGTAAGGAAAGAACTGGTATTAATAAGAACAAGAATGAAAAAATATATAAAAGTTCTCCTTGAAATAAAAAACAAAACTCATCTTTCATATGCTTTTAAGTCTGCTTATGCTTTCTACTGAAGACTTCTGATTTCTAAGGTACCAAAAATTTATATGTGTCTAGGGAAAAAATGAAATAAAATGAAGATTCCAGAATTAACACAAATTATCCATGTTTCTTTAAGGTAGTTCTATGACCAACAATGAAATTCTAAAGAAGAGCTCTCTATTCTATTCACCAGAATTCATGTATCTTGGACCACATCCAAAGTGTGATGCCTTACAGAACAGAAAGGACTGGTTATGTCTGACCCTCTATGACAAATTATGTTACCTTTCCTCTTACAAAAGTTACTTTTCCCCCTATGTATTCCTAGGAGATATGGAATGCCTTTGAAGACAAGGCATGCTAACACTGACTATAAATGATTATAGTCTATTAATACGGACCCTCTAATTTAATCTCAATTGTGTGATAAACATTCAATGACACTATATTTTTCTAACACTAACAAATAAATGCCAATGTACATAAGGAATTCACAGTCAGTCTTGGGTTCTTTCAATTCTGGTCATGTTTGATTGTATACTATAAAATCTTCCTTTATTCAAAACCAATGCAATATTAGAAAGCAATTCTTCCAGTTTAAATAAATTAAATTTCAAAAAACTGTTAGAATGCTTTGTCCTTCATTGGTAATGTTCAATATGAGTGATTCAGATAAATTCTACATAATCTAAACATGGGCTTCTCAGGTGGCGCTAGTGGTAAAGAACCCACTTGTCATGCCAGAGATGTAAAAAATGTGGGCTCAATCCCAAAGTCGGGAAGATCCCTTGGAGGAAGGCATGGCAACCCACTCCAGTATTCCTTCTTGGAGAATCCAGGATTGAGGAACTTGGTGGATTACAGTCTATAGCGTCTCAAACAGTTGAACAGGACTGAAGAGACTTAGCATGCTTGCATGAAATATAATCCTACCATTAACGACCAGTATAAAATGTCATTATATATAATGACTTGGAAAATCATTCCATCACAGGAAACATGGATTCACACATATGCATGTGTTTATTCTTTTAGGGTTTTGTCATTTTACATGACACCTGAACAGAAGTATAAAAAGGTTCTTGAATAAAACACTTGAATGATTTAACTGAGACTCCACAATTTTCTAAAACATGAAATAAACATATAGAAATTGGCCTATTTATATAATAATTGGAATTATCCTGGCAGCTCAGACAATAAAGACTCTGTCTGCAATGCAGGAGACCCACGTTCAATCCCATGGTCAGGAAGATCCCCTGGAGAAGGGAATGGCAGCCCACTCCAGTGTTCTTGCCTAGAGAATTCCATGGATGGATTCAGCAGGCACTGAATCTATATTATGAGGTCAAAGTTATTTTCAGATCCATACAACTGATAGTTCTTCATTCTAGATGAGCTTTGATTCTGAAAGAATATATTAAAATTTTTTTCATTTCTGCTAATATAACGTAAAAAAAGAGTCCAAAAATCAGTACTGGATGCAATCTCAAAAACGACAGAATGATCTCTGTTTGTTTCCAAGGTGACCCAATCAATATCACAGTAATCCAAATCTATGCCCCGACCAGTAACACTGAAAAAGCTGAAGTTGAATGGTTCTATGAAGGCCTAAAAGATCTTCTAGAACTAACACCCCCAAAAGATGTCCTTCTCATTATAGAAGACTGGAATGCAAAAGTAGGAAGTCAAGAAACACCTAGAGTAACAGGCAAATTTGGCCTTGGAGTATGGAAGCAGGACAAAGGCTAAAAATTTTGTCAAGAGAATGCACTGGTCATAGTAAACACCCTCTTCCAAAAACACAAGAGAAGACTCTACACATGGACATCAATAGATGGTCAATACCAAAATCAGATTGATTATATTCTTGCAGCTAAAGATTGAGAAGCTCTATACAGTCAGCAAAAACAAGACCAGATCAGATCATGAACTCCTTATTGCAAAATTCAGACTTAAATAGAAGAAAGTAGGGAAAACCACTAGACCACTCAGGTATGACCTAAATCAAATCCCTTACAATTATACAGTGGAAGTGATAAACAGATTCAACGGATTAGATCTGATAGACAGAGTGCCTGAAAAATTATGGATGGAGGTTCATGACATTGTACAGGAGGCAGTGGTCAAGACCATCCCCAAGAAAAAGAAATGCAAAAAAGGCAAAATGACTGTCTGAGGAGGCCTACAAATAGCTGTGAAAAGAAGGGAACTGAAAGGCAAAGGAGAAAAGGAAAGATGTACCCATTTGAATGCAGAGTTCCAAAGAATAGCAAGGAGAGATAAGAAAGCCTTCCTCAGTGATCAATGCAAAGAAAGAGGAAAACAACAGAATGGGAAAGATTAGAGATCTCTTCAAGAAAATGAGAGATACCAAGGGAACATTTCATGCAAAGATGGGCTCGATAAAGGACAGAAATGGTATGGACCTAACAGAAGCAGAAGATGTTAAGAAGAGGTGGCAAGAATACACAGAAGAACTGTACAAAAAAGATCTTCATGACTGAGATAATCACGATGGTGTGATCACTTACCTAGAGCCAGACATCCTAGAACATGAAGACAAATGGGCCTTAGTAAGCATCATTACAAACAAAGCTAGTGGAGGTGATGGAATTCCAGTTGAGCTATTTCAAATCATAAAGGATGTGCTACACTCAATATGCCAGCAAATTTGGAAACTCAACAGTGGCCACGGGACTGGAAAAGGTCAGTTTTCATTTCAATCCCAAAGAAAAGTAATGGCAAAGAATGTTCAAACTACCGCAAAATTTCACTCATCTCACATGCTAGCAAAGTAATGTTCAAAATTCTCTAAGCCAGGCATCAACAGTACGTGAACTGTGAACTTCCAGATGTTCAAGATGGATTCAGAAAAGGCAGAGGAACCAGAGATCAAATTGCAAACATCTGTTGGATCATCGAAAAAGCAAGAGAAACTTCAAAAAACCATCTACTCTGCTTTACTGACTATGCCAAAGCCTTTGAACGTGTGGATCACAATAAACTGTGCAAAATTCTTAAAGAGATGGGAATATCAGACCACCTAATCTGCCTCCTGAGAAATTTTATGCAGGTCAAGAAGTAACAGTTAGAATTGGACATGGAACAACTGACTGGTTCCAAATCGAGAAAGGAGTACATCAAGGCTGTATACTGTCATCCTGCTTATTTAACTTATATGCAGAGTACATCATGAGAAATGTTGGACTGGATGAAGCACAATCTGGGATCAAGATTGCTGGGAGAAATATCAATAATCTCAGGTATGCGTATGAAACCACACTTATGGCAGAGAGAGAAAAAGAACTAAAGAGGCTTTTGATGAACGTGAAAGAGGAAAGTGAAAAGGCTGGCTTAAAACTCAACATTCAGAAAACTAAGACCATGGCATCTGGTCCCATCACTTCATGGCAAATAGACAGGGAAACAATGAAAACGGTGAGACTTTATTTTTTGGGGCTCCAAAATCACTGCAGATGGTGACTGCAACCATGAAATTAAAAGACACTTGCTCCTTGGAAGTAAAGTTTTGACCAAACTAGACAGCATATTAAAAAGCAGAGACATTACTTTGCCAACAAAGGTCCATCTAGTCAAAGCTTTGGTTTTTCCAGTAGTCATGTACGGATGTGAGAGTTGGACTATAAAGAAAGCTGAGCACTGAAGAACTGATGCTCTTGAACTGTGATGTTGGAGAAGACTCTTGAGAGTCCCTTGGACTGCAAGGAGATCCAACCAGTCCATCCTAAAAGAAATCAGTCCTGAATATCGTTTGGAAGGATTCATGCTGAAGCTCAAACTCCAATTACTTTGGCCACCTGATGGGAAGAACTGACTCATTGGAAAAGACCCTGATGCTGGGAAAGACTGAATGTACGAGGAGAAGGGGACGACAGAGGATGAGATAGTTGGATGGCATCACCAACTCTGTGGACATGAGTTTGAGTAGTATTTGGGTGTTAGTGAAGGACAGGGAAGCCTGGCGTGCTGCAGTCTATGAGGTTGCAAAGAGCTGGACACGACTGAGCGACTGAACTGAAATGAACTGAATAAAACCAAAAAAATCTACTGCAAGCTGAACTTATGGCATTTCTGAAACTCTATCTGTTCTAACAGCTTGAGATTTTTGTGTTACAAAAACATGCATTTCCCTGCAGCGTTTTGAAAAGTTTCCCAGCAACATTCATTAGGAAAGGCCACAGCTATAGATTAGCTTTGCTGCTACTATTTCCTTTAAAAATAGACAATTTTCTATTCAGTTCTGCATCTGCATATTATTATTCAAACACAAAAGTCTGTTGTAGAAGAATGTGAAGATGATGTAAAACCACCAAAATCAAGTGAACTGCTAGGACTTTAAGACACAATTTTGTCTTTCACTGTATTTACTGACAATTACCATTAGGAAAGATTTCTGTTTAAGAGAATAGGGCAGATTTGGTCCATATGCAGATAGACAATATTCCTAAGTAAATTTTAGATTTAGGAACTGATTTCAGACATATAAGAAACAAAATAATTTGGATCTCTAGTATGCTGATATATCATTACCAAGCTGTTAGGGAAATGAAATAGCAACTGCTAAAGTCCACATTTTAATACCAGGACACAAGGAAATTAGAATATATGAATAAAACATGCTAAGATGGAGTTTATAGAAATCACAATAAAAATGTTAGACAAAAAATCATTTTTGCTTCTAGGTAGGAATCCTAGACTCTTAGAGCCATAAAGAAATGAAAGGCAGCTTCCATTTAACCCCTCCAAGCAGAGTCCAACTCCCCCTTACTTCATCCTGGCCATCCAACCTTCACCAAACATACACACACATATTTCCATTTTGCTGTTAGGCAAACTGCTGTTGAGATGAGCTAGACTTGCCTAAGATCATCACTTGATGAGTGACATGGTTAAGATTTGGGACTGGGACCCCTTTTTGCTGTGCCAAGCTGACTGTGAAAGGACGTCTGGAAGGAGGTCTGAATACTAAGTAAGACAAGGCTAAACGACTTATTTCTGCTCCCAGTGAGTCAGGTCACTCCTTAGAGAAAGTCTGGTGAAACATATGGAAGTAAATGGCCTCACTATATAAAAACATAGACATGATGGACTATAGCCCACCAGACTTCTCTGTCTATGGAATTTTCCAGGCAAGAATACTGGAATGGGTTGCCATTTACTATTCCAAGGAGTCTTCCTGACTCAGGGATCAAACCCGTGTCTCTTGCATTGGCAGCCAGATTCTTCATCACTAAACCACCTGGGAAGCCCCTTACACACGAAACAATTCCCCTCAAATCTGCACTTATCCAGTCTGGTCTGCTATGTATTAAAAGAAAAAGATACTTTTTAATTTATTTTTAAGTTTAACTTTTCATATGTTCCTCCCTCACATCCTCTCTCCCTCTGTAATATAATTACCAAGAAAAAAATAAAACCCTATAACTCAGCACAAAGTATAGCACACATACATATATACATTCATGAATATTATTTTATTTAAAAATAGACTTTATATAAGGTATCCCAAGGAAGAGATGGTTTCTGTTCTCAAGAATTTGAGTTTAGAAAGATTAAGGTTTTTTTTAACTTCTAGTTAACTTTTCTCCAGTTGTCAACTATAATTTCTGTAGTCAGGAAAATATGGATTATCGTAATCTAAAAGCAAATGATTACCTAGCTTAAAAAATTCTAGAACTTATTTTTATTCTCTGACATATTCAATGCCTTCTTATGTCTGATTTCAGAAGCATATATAATATTTATATGTGTATATAATATTTATATATTTGGACATTATTGAAAACAGATAGGTAGGGAGAAAAATCTACCAATATATTTTTGTTAAACTTTTCAAGGTGAAACTAAACATATGTCCCTGAACACAAGCACAGGAGAAATATTAATAAATGCAGTCAGAGGGCTGACAAAGTTGGCTGCAACAAGGTTAGTCATAGAAGATGTCTAGCTTTTAGTTAAAATTATTCTCCATGTAGGCCCAGCTATTGTAGAGTCTCATTTGCTTGGAGCTTAGAACTTGCATTAATTTTCTGTGAAAGTACTGACTCACTTTCTTATTAAGCAAATTTGAAACGATAAGATATTTTTGGCTTTGCCGAATTCCTTTGTCTTAATACCTAGTGTTTTCTCCAGGAAGGTCAAAGAGTTAATATTAATCTTCATGACACTGCTGTGACATATTCTTATCCTTATCTGATACATGGTAAAGCTGAGGTCAGTAGAAGATTACACAGAATTGACCAACACTGGAGAAGTACTAACAGCAGAACTTCAGCCTTGCATTTCTTACCCATTTTTCCATTTTCTTGTACAAGCTCTGAGACTAGTAATTCTGAACCAGGATGCTCATCAGAACCACCTGCAGGGTATTTTCAGTTTATTCACGACATCTTGAGGGCAAAGTTTGGGGAGGATTCAGGGACAGTGAAAACCCTCCATGTGGTTCTAAGTGCCTGAGCTCCTTCACCAGAGTTGACCGCCACTGCTGTCTCGGTAGTTCCCTAATATATGCACTTTGGTTATTTGCAATTGACATGTACACTCGTATATTTTAAATGGATAATCAACGAAGACCTACTGCATAGCACAGGAAACTCTGCTCAAAATTCTGTGACAGCTGAAACAGGAAAAGAATTTGAAAAAGTAATAGATACGTGTAGATATATAAAACCGAATCTCTTGCTGTATATCTGAAACTAACATAACTGTTAATCAACTATACTTCAATATAAAAGTTTAAAAAACATATTTCCCTTTATAAATCATCCTTTAAATGCTTATTCCATTATGACAATTTAATAATTTCTACATTGGGACCCTGGATTATACACTGTTTAGTCTTTAGAAAAATGATTGTGAAATCTAATATTTTTGACAAATAAAGGTAACTTATTTTTTATTGACTTTGTAATATTCACTTTATTGAATGTATTAACTTTAATATTTTCATACTCCGCATAATTCTCAACCTTCTTCATTTCTATATACCTGTGGATTCAACATGCAGGCATTCTGTATGTCGACAAGTTGTCTCTTTTGTGGCTTAGACTCAGTTGTGTCTGATTCTTTTCCTGACTCAGTTGTGTCTGAATCTTTTGCAATCCCATGGACTGCACCCACCAGCTCCTCTGTCCATGGGATTCTCCCAGCAAAAATTCTGGAGTGGGTTGCCATTTCCTCCTTCAGAGGATCTTCTGGATCCAGGGATCAAACTCATGCCTTTTGCTTCTCCTTCATTGGCAGGTGGATTCTTTACCACTAGTTCCACCTGGGAAGCCTGTCCCTTTAACTAGCATTCTGTGAAAAGGACTCCAAACTTATACCTTATTCATCTTCCCTTAAAGTTCCAAGAATAAGAAATAAGCATGGCTGGGTGGGATTACTCTTTATATTTAAAAATATAAAAAAGCAACTCTTCTCTGTTAACAATATTTTCAACTCTGAAACTTGGTAGTTTTTCTGTAATCCTCAAGAAGTTCTTTACTGATCTTAGAATTCTCTCTACCAGCAGAAGCAGTTGTCTCTTTTCTCTCCTTCCTTGTGAACACAATTCCATTTCTGAAAATGGAGCCTTGAGCATTTTCTTTATGTTGCTAGCTATGGAGATTTCATTCAAAGTCCGCTCTTTTCCAACAAATGGGCCCTGGAGGCTCAACTCGGATGCTCTTCATGACTCAACTTGAGGCTGGGGAAGAGGCGTAAACACACTCCAGCAATCTCCACTGTAGACTAATGACCACATCTCTAGAAATAGATAGATTTGCCAACAAGCATTAAGGATACTGTTTGAGTTGCCCTGTGTGAATCCCCAAAGAATCTCATTTCCCCTTGATGTGCATAGCTGAGCTCTGTTATCACCACAAGAAATTACACATGGGCATAAAGGGGAGAATGCATGCTGAAAATGCACTTTGCTCACAAAAATCACACCATCTCCTTTGGAGACACAAACGCAGACCAGTCAACTCAATCTTGAATATAAAAAGCAGACAAAAATGGAAAATAATTAACTTTTCCCCCATCTTTGGAATGCATTTTTGTCATTTGTTTTCAATCGAGTTTATCACTGCTTGCAAGTTGTGAAAATAGGTAAACAGTATTTTGTTTACTTCAGATGGCATTTGTTTTTTACTTACAACCAATAGTTAATAAACCCCCAAATGAGAGGACTGCTGGATGCAGGACTGCCAATGATGCACATGCGTGCAAGATGGAATCTATGCATGTTTCAGGGAAAAAAAAAATGTCCTTATTGAATAACAAAAAAACATTCAGCAAAGAAAATCTGGGAAATAACTATAAGCTTTTTAGCTGTAGGATTAATGATCAAAGAAAATGCATCACTTTTTCTTGACCATATAGAAAGCAAAAGGAAAAAGGATAACATAGAAATATCTATGCTACATATTCCTATTTCTGTATCCCTGAAACAGCCTCTCAGGGAAAAATAGAAAAGGCTTTCTCATAGTAAAACACAATTTATACTCCATGAGGTCCTTTCTAGTATTTGGGAAAAAATTGGCACACTCATGGTTGCACTTTATTTGGAAAGAAGGAGCAGGCCCTATTAATGATACATGGGTAACTGTCTTATTTTACCTCTTGAATAACAACATTCATTATGTTTGCATTAATAGGCAAAGAGTGGCTATTTTCAAATATGTGGATGCTGAGAAATTTACAGGAAGTCAGATAACAAAATATTACCTACACTTCAAATAAAAAAGTCAGTGAAATTTAAAACATCAATGGTTTCCAGACAGAATATTCACTTACTGGATTTTTAAACTTATTCTCATTCATTGGAAATGAAGTCAAAGGTGGTGGTCTGCTTGGCATAGATTCTGTTTCTTATGCTCTTTTCTTCCCCTCAATCTGAGAACTGCTTTGCTCCCATGCAAAACTGTGCCTCTTACTCACTGGAGGGGAACACAGCTGCTCACTCTCTATTTCTCTGCAAAGACTTTTTGTGCCTAGTCATTAAAAGCATCAAAGAGAAAGTGGTCTGTGAACTTTTGATCTTAGACACAATTTTGCCTCAGATGGTAATTAACAAGCTCAGGAAGTGTAAAGAAGATAAATTCAGTCTGTAATTGCATATGTTTTGATGAAAACAGATGCCACCTTGGAAGGAAAATGCTCCACATTTTAAAGAAAACATATGTAGGAAGTAATCAAGCGAAAAGTCCCCAAAGAGTGAAGGATTAAAGAACAAAAGCAAGGGGAAAATTGGTTGCAGAAGAATATTTTCCCTAGAGCAGGACACAGATCCCCTGATGGACCTATGATTCCTCTCAAATGTTTCTCCTGTTGAAACAGGAACATTACATCAGAGACAAAACAACACTGCAGTTTATAACTCTATTTTCTTTCTCAACATCCTATCCAACTGGCCACAAAATCCCAATGATTCCACCTCATGAAGTCAATCCATACCCACTGCTACTAATTTAATAACAGTCACTAAAAGCAGATACCAGTTCTTTCCTACATTAACCAGTAGCGTCAGTGCAATGCCAGCGAAACAGCAAGCATTTTTGTTGTTGTTGTTGAAATTGACACGTTGATTTTAAAGTGTATTTGGATATTTAAAGTTTCTGGATTAGACAAATCTAGGAAAGGATCTAGATTAGATAAACAATCTTGAGAAGGAATGAAATTCGGGAACTCAACCTTTGATTTCCAGACTGACTATAATTTTATTTTCTACAAAGGTACCAAAGTAATTCAAAGGCAAAAGAAAAGTCCCTTCAACAAACGGTGCCAGACAGTTGGGTATCCATATGGAATAAAACTGGACTCCAACCCCTATATGTACAAAATAATATAAAAACATTATTTTGTTATACCAAAGACCTACATAAAAGCTAAGACTATAAAGTTCACAGAAGCTAATTTAGAAGAATATCTTTATGACCTAGAGGAGTAAGGATCTCTTACAGAATACTCACAAAATAATAATTATGAAAGAAAAAAGGTGATAAACTAGACAACATTAAAAACTACTTAGCAAAAGATGCCATCAGTAAAATAGAATGGCAAGCCACAGACTGAGAGAAAATAATATCCATCTATAAATATCATATATATGAAAAAAATATACGCAGGTCTCCTGCATTGCAGGCAGATTCTTTACTATCTGAACCATCAAGAAAGTGCCAAAGTGAAAATGTTAGTCGCTCAGTCATATCCGACTCTTGGGACCCCATGGACCATAGCCTTCCAAGCTCCTCTGTCCATGGAGTTCTCCAGGCAAAATACTAAAGTGGCTATCCATTCCCTTCTCCAGGGGATCTTCCCCACCTGGGGATCAGACCTTGGTCTTCTGCACTGCAGGCAGATTCTTTACCATCTGAGCCACCAGGGAAGCCCATAAATGTGTGTGTGTGTGTGTGTATATATATGTGTGTATATATATATATGTATATATATATACACTTCCTGATGGCTCAGATGGTAAAGCATCTGCCTACAATGCAGGAGACTGGGTTCAATCCCTGGGTCAGGAAGATCTCCTGGAGAAGGAAATGGCAACCCAGTCCAGGATTCTTGCCTGGAAAATCCCATGGACAGAAGAGCCTGGTAAGGCTATAGTCCATGGGATCGCAAAAAGTCAGACACGACTCAGCGACTTTCTTTCTTTCATATATATATATGACTTGCATTTAGAATACTTTATTTTAAAAGCCCCTTACAAAGCAATAATAAAAAGACAATCCAATTTTTAAAAGGGAGGAAATACTTAGAGACTTCACAGAAGTGGCTCTAAAATGGCATACAAGCACATGAAAAAGAGCTAAAAGCTCTTAATAAGCTACTACTTATTAAGATGTAAATTTAAATGTTCACGAGGGTGAATATGAACTATCTTGACTGCTGGTACAAGTGTGAAATGGTACAACAATTTTTAAAAACTGTTCTGCAGTTTTGTTCTGTTAAAAAAGAAAACTAATTTATTAATATTCTGTGATAAACTGTATGAGAAAATAATCTGAAAAAATGGATAGATGTATTAACTTTGCTGCACACCTGAAATTAACAAAGCCTTGTAAATCAAATATACTTCAATAAAATTGAAAAAAATATAGTCTACTTCTTTTTAACCCAGCAATTCTACTCCTAGGTATTTAACCAAGAAAAATGAAAATACTTATCTGTCCACAAACTTTTATAGGCAATTTTAAGCAGCTTTCTTAAAAAAAAAAACAACAAAAAAAACCCAAGAAATTAAAGCTGGGAATAATCCAGATGTCCCTTAATTGGAGAATGGATTAAAAAATCGTGGTACAGTCACATAATGGAATAACACCCAGCAACATAAAAGAACTAACTCCTAATACACACAACATGCAGCTCAGAGACACTAAGACGAATGGAAAGGGCTGAATGGAAGGCACTCATTCTTAGACTCCATTTACAGGAACTTTCAAAACAGACAAAACTAAGGTATGATGACAGAAACCAGACCAATGGCGGCCTCTGGGCGGAGGTGGCTGGAGGCAGGCAGAGAGCATTCCAGGTAGGGGGAATGTTTCCAGTCTTGACTGTGGTGTTGCTTACTTGATGCGTGTTGGTAACAACACCCTTTCCATCATTCACTGTACCTTCCCCTGTATGTACACTGTACCTCAAGTAAAAGCTTGCTGTTTGCCAGACATTGTCTCAGCTATCATTTTATTTGATCCCCATAACGTCTCATCCCCAACTCTAGAAGGGAGTGCTAGACCTCCTTTTCATCCATTGAGGAACATTCGAGAGGTGTCTGCTGTTACGTTGCGGGCGCTATGCTGGCGCTGATTACACAGCAGGCAATGCCCCCTCCCTTCTTACAGCAAGATAAGATGACCAGTCACAGTGATTATGATGAAGAAAAATAATGAGCTCCTTCAAAAGAGCACTGAGCAACTGCACTACAGTGAAGGAAAAAAATCAATGAGCAAGAAGAAAACGTGAGAGTGTTCTGGGTCGAGGAGTGGCATTCTAGGGAAGGTCTCTGAACAGGTTAGATGTGAGCTGTAGCCCTCTGTCAGTTCGCTCAGCTGGTCCAGGAGTGAGAGGCCGAGACAAAGGCAGGGACCCAGCCCCAAGATGGCAAGAGAGCATGGCCAGGCCCCACAGACAGAGGTGAACGCGTGTGAACGGCCTGCGGGCCACTGGGCCAGGACTGGAAGAGAAGCATCACTTCTTAGCCAAAGGATTTAAATCAGACAAGTTTCACAGTCTGATCTACAACTTTAAAACATCATGAGCCTGGTGTGTGGAGAAGGGTTAAGCAACTGGACAAAGGACACAGAGCCAGTGGGTGATAGAGCTTAAAGACTGTTCACTTGAGGATGAAGGAAGCTTCCACTCCACCTGCAGGGATGAGCCAACTCACAGCTCGTCCTCCATCCAGGCAGCCTCCAGATGACTGTGGCTCTCACATCTAACTGCAGCTCCAGGACAGAGGCTGAGCACAGTGGCCCACTGAGTGAAAGTGAAAGTCACTCAGTTGTGTCCAACTCTTTGGGGCCCCATGGACTATACAGTCCATGGAATTCTCCAGGCCAGAATACTGGAGTGGGTAGCCTGTCCCTTCTCCAGGGGATCTTCCTGACCCAGGAATCAAACCAGAGTCTCCTGCATTGCAGGCAGATTCTTTAGGAACTGAGCTATCAAGGAAGCCCGGCCCACTTACATCATACCCAAATTTGTGACTCAGAAACTGGGAGGAGGGCAAATAATTCTTTGTTTGTAGGGCCATTAAATTGGAGGGAATTTGTTTCACAGCAATTGATTAACCATTTCATCTGTACAAAAGGTGCTCTTCCTTTGATATACAGGATTAATTTTGTAACTTTCTTTCAGAAATTATGAAAATATGTAATAAAAGTTTCTAAACAGGGAAACAGATGCTCTTATTTTTAACAAAAAGAAACAAAAGTAAGTATCTGTTTGAGTAAAAAAACAGAAAACCAGAATCAATTTAAAAAGTAATGTATGTCATTCTTTTCTATTAGGAAAAATCATTTAAAAATACAAATAGAATTTAATTAACAATAAGAATGTAAAATAGACACTGACAACATTCATTCAAAATTCTTTGTAGTCCTATGTGTCATCTACCACAGAAACATTTACAGAGATGTACAAAAATTATGTGTATTATAGTTTGACATAGAACATATATCCAGGTCCTTATCATGAATATTTGTGAATTAAAATTTAATTTCACATATAATTTAATATTATTTGTAATTAAAATGATCATTTTATCATACAGGTCTACTGTTTAAGCTAATGATTTCTTCCTTACATTATAGTTGAAACTTTAATCTTTTAGTTTGGTAGCAGCCTAGATAACTATAAATATTTTAATTTATGCACTTTGAATATCATAAATCTTAAATTTCATAGTTAGGACCTAAATGCAACTCAGTCATATGCCTAATTCATTTTTTTAAGGCTTAAGATTTTAAATGAGCCAACTAGCATCACAAAAGAAGTTTAATCTTCAAATGTGCTCATGTTTTTCTGGTAAGAGGCAGTAGTGTTCGTGCTTTAGTTCTAAGTTTTGCTATAGTAATGCTTATGATCTAATATACATAATAATTATTCAATTTTTAGGCTAGAGTGAGGACCAGAGGCTGGGAGGTGAAAAAGGCCATTTATGGTTGAATTCAGTGGGATTAGCTGGATTCTGCCCCCTTCTTCCTGTGTCAGCTGTTACCTTTATGCCCAAGACTATCGGATGAGAGACACTCTTTAAAAGGGGCTTTACTACTTACTGCTGTACTGTAAGAAGCTTTCCTTTACAAAAAAGCTAGTTGTGTTGCCTGATGCACTGGGCAACTGTTAGCTACTTCCAGCTTCTTCAATTCATAAAAGGTCCTGGTTGGTTGAGAGTGATTTGATTCACATTTTATTCTAATTTTGTATATACTGGTAACCAATAGTCACCATATGTGAAGAAACTCTGTGTTTAGTCATTGTTCCAAAGAAGGAATTCAAAGTGCTTTCCCCTCTTTTATCTCTGCAGAAGCCTTTCCAAAAACTGTCATAACTCTCCTGTTCTAGTTCTGCAGGATATAGAGACAAATCCTTGGGTGGAGATGCAGAACTGAAGGTCATTTTTACATAAAAGTATCAGCCTAAAAATGGATTGGCCTCAGCTGACATGGTAGTTTTTCCATTTACTTGTATGGTAGATGGTTCTAGAAAACTCAAATTGCCCACAGCTGGCAAACAATGACTTTATGCCGAATCCAACCACATCCATGTCCTAATGCACATGCTGATGTAGTTTTTGAGCTACAACAGCTATGCTGAGAGTTGTGATGGAGGATACATGGCCCACAAAGTCCCAAATATTTATCACGTGGCCCTTTATCTTCCAGACTTACAAACCTTTGAATTAGATTCTGAATTTTTTATGAAAGGAGTTCTCTTTGGACACAAAGTTAGCATAACAAACTATTGAAAAATTTGTTATCATCTTATCTCAAGGGACTTTCACTTTTGTGAGAATGTGATTTAAAACGGCTCATTTTAAGGGGTCATTTTTTTAGTACTTTAGGATGTATTCAGAATTCCCATAAACATTATCAGCCATAATTATACAACACAGTTCTCTTGTTGACATTAGACAAATTTCTAACCATTTCAAGTTGTGTACCAAGAAGCGAGAAAGTAAAAAAATCATACATTGGGATAAATTTGTAATTCATCTGCTGGTTTGATTCTAGGAGATAAAAACAGACAATCTTTAACCTTTTGTCATACTCTTGGAAAATCATTCAACATCTCAAATTCTCTCTTAGATAACGCAGAATCAAGTTATAATCTGACTTAAGGTCATCATTAAAAACACCATAAATAACAAATGTTGCAAAGGATGGGAGGAAAGGAATCCTTGTACATGGTTGGTGGGAAAGCAAATTGCTACAGCCACTATGCAGAGCAGTATGGAGGTCCCTCAGAAAACTAAAAACAGAGTTACCATATGATCCAGCAATTCCACTCAATGGGCATATCTGGAGAAAAGAGACAAGTACCACAATGTTCATAGCAGCACTATTTCTAATAGCCAAGATATGGAAGCAACCCCAGTGCTCATCAACAGACGACTAACCTAAGAAGAGGCAGTATACACACACACACACACACACACACACACACAATTACAAAAGAATGAAATAATGAAAAAGATATTAAAAGAATGAAATAATACCATTTGCAACAACATGGATGGACTTAGGAGGATATTATGCTAAGTGAAATGTTATACAGAGAAAGACAAATACTATATGTGGAATCTAAAGAATAAAACAAACAAATGACTATAACAAAACAGAAGCCGAGTCACAGATGTAGAAAACAAACTAGAGGTTACTACTGGAGAGAAGGAATGGGGGGGCAAAAAAAGGGTAGAGCACTTGAAGGTACAAACTGCAATGTATAAACTTAACTACAAGGATATATTATACCACAAGGGGAATATAGCCAATATTTTATAATAACTGTAAATCACAGTATAATCGTCAATAATTGTGAATCAGTATGTTGAATGCCTGAAACTTTCTTAATACTGTGTATCAACCATACTTAATTTCCAAGTAAGCACCAAAAAAAAAAAAAAAAAGACAGCAAACCACAGCACTATAAGCTGCCCCAATATTTTGCAAAATATTTTAGCTCTCTTTGGAGAGAGGACACTATAGGAATGTGGAACCAAGTCATTTCTAAGATTATTTGAGACTTAATCACAATCTCTTTCCTACTGTCTCGCTATGCTCTAATCACTGGAGAACTTGGCATTGCTTATTGTAAATCATATGACCTTTAAACCAAAAAGAGTAGATGAGATTCAAAATGTCAGGGAACTCCCAAATTATTTATTTTCCATGTATGCAAGGCTACTATATCAAGAGAATATAACCAATACAGTATTATAAAGTAAAATAAAGTAAAAATAAAAAGTTAAAAAAAAAGAGAGAATATACAACCCAGTACTATCAGCCATGATAAGTCTCCCTCTCCAAAAAAAAAAAAAAAACTCCAAAACTTACCAAAAACAAATTAAAAATTGAACAGAAAACGGATGAAACCTGGAATCAGATGCCCTACTGTTGAGCTACAAGGTCCTTAAAATATGATTCAACTAATCATCTCTTATCAAAGAAAGGTCTCAGAACAAGCCTTTAGTATTTTTCTCAACTTCTTTCTCTTTATCATAAAACAACAATAACATAAAAATTGATCTATGCTCAAATTATTCCAAATAAGCCCCCCAATGTACAAGTGACTTTACTGCTGTTATGTGACCCCTTATTTTATAGATAGAGCCACAGCTTCATTCATTCAACATTTATTGATTCCATAGCATGTTTCAGTTCAGTTCAGTTCAGTTCAGTCACTCACTTGTGTCCAACTCTTTGCGACCCCATGAATCGCAGTACACCAGGCCTCCCTGTCCATCACCAACTCCCGGAGTTCACTCAGACTCACGTCCATCAAGTCAGTGATGCTATACAGCCATCTCATCCTCGGTCATCCCCTTCTCCTCCTGCCCCCAATCCCTCCCAGCATCAGAGTCTTTTCTAATGAGTCAACTCTTCGCATGAGGTGGACAAAGTACTGGAGCTTCAGCTTTAGCATCATTCCTTCCTAAGAAATCCCAGGGCTGATCTCCTTCAGAATGGACTGGTTGGATCTTCTTGCAGTCCAAGGGACTTTCAAGAGTCTTCTCCAACACCACAGTTCAAAAGCATCAATTCTTCGGTGCTCAGCCTTCTTCACCGTCCAATTCTCACATCCATACATCACCACTGGGAAAACCACAGCCTTGACTAGACGGACCTTAGTCAGCAAAGTAATGTCTCTGCTTTTGAAGATGCTATCTAGGTTGGTCATAACTTTTCTTCCAAGGAGTAAGCGTCTTTTAATTTCATGGCTGCAATCACCATCTGCAGTGATTTTGGAGCCCCCCAAAATAAAGTCTGACACTGTTTCCACTGTTTCCCCATCTATTTCCCATGAAGTGATGGGACTGGATGCCATGATCTTCGTTTTCTGAATGTCGAGCTTTAGGCCAACTTTTTCACTCTCCACTTTCACTTTCATCAAGAGGCTTTTTAACTCCTCTTCACTTTCTGCCATAAGGGTAGTGTCATCTGCATATCTGAGGTTATTGATATTTCTCCCTGCAATCTTGATTCCAGCTTGTGTTTCTACTAATACTAGTGGTTTTAAAACTTGAAAGCAAAAAAAAAAAACCAACAACAACAACAACAAAAACCACTCGAGAATCACAGTGAGTGGGCAAAGTTGATCAGTAAATGAAAGTTATAGAATAATGTTGTTGGTGCTAAATACAGAGGTACATACCACATGCTAGGGCTGCCTTGGTGGCTCAGAAGGTAAAGAATCTGCCTGCAGTACAGGAGACCTGGGTTCAATCCCTAGGTTAGGAAGATGCCCTGGAGAAGGGTATGACTCCAGTGTTCTTGCCTGGAGAACTCTATGGACAGAGGAGGTGGGCACAGAGAGACTGACATGACTGAGTGACTAATATGTTCACTTACTTTCCAGCACATGCTATGGATGTGTTGAAGGGCTACACAAGGATGATTTACCAGCTTCCAGAGGGTGGCAGGAGTTTTATCAGACGAAGTGAAAAGTAAGCACAGAGGCAAGGATGGGTCCAGTGCACATGGGCTAGGATGCTCCGGGAAGCACAGAAATGGGCCTGCAGAGTGGGCCAGAGAGCAGATGTAGGAGGCCAGATGCTCTGCTGGAGGCCAACTCAGCCTGGAGAGACATGAGTGCTTTCATAACTCATCAGCCCCGAAAGAGTGCCCTTTTTATGTCCTGCAAATCCAGTTTACATACTAGAAGCAGCTCGGAATGTGGGAGATGTTCAGAATGTGGGGTAAACCTCATGAGTCCTACAGACCCACTATAGAGTTAGGAGAAAGGCTTAATCAGGTGGGTGCTTGCTTTTCCCTTACATTTAGGAACTTTTGCACAGTAATATGCTAATACAAACAAAGGCTAAGTGAGCAAACCAAAGTAGGGAGAATGTTCTGGCATTCTAGAACTAGAAATCACGAAAACCAAGTCTAAGGTGGGATGGCTGGGATAGACACCAGTGACTGGCCAATTTGAGGAGTTTCTAGGTTATCTGGAAAATATTTGTGTACAACTGCCTAAGAATAAATGAGCAGAAATAGCTAGAGTATGTTTGACACTCTCCAAAGCCCTGCTAGCACACAAGTCTCCCTGATTATTTCTTGGGGAGTTTTGTCCAGCTCTGGAGACTGACCCAAGCACACAAATTGAATGTCCAAACTGGCTTCCTTGTCCTTCAAGATTAACTGCTTCCTGATACAGCAACCATCTGAGTCACTCCTTATCGTCACATCATTCCTCTTTCATCTCCGTTGCTTGTTCCAAACCCATTCTTCACATTTATCTTTTGCTCTGTTTTGAAGCTGACTTCGATAATGTGATCCTTGGCTCATGCCACACAAAATTGGAACCATAGAGTCAGGGGGCAAGAAGGTTGAAGTGGGTCAAGAGAGTCTCTCTAATCCCACTGCCTCCACTCTGTGAGCCCCATGCCCACAGGATACAATAAACCTGACTGCCAGGAGCCAGAGGAAATCAGGAAACTAACCTACTCTTCAGTTCTGTGGTCTAATGGCTTTCAGGAGCCCAGGAGAATCCTGGTAGAGTGAGTAAGATATCTCAAAATGGACTCAAATGAATCACATGTAAGCTTACTACATCCAGATCCTTTTACAAACATCATAGCAAGTCAATAAACGGGATTCAAAAAAATCTAAATAAGAAGCTTTGACTTCAGCCACAGGGATCACAAACACATTTGAGACAAAATAGACCGGCATTTGGGACATTTCTGGCAGGAAGTGACTTCTATGAGTGAAATTATGAAAAAGCACATTTCTTTTGAAGGATGAAAACATTATTTTACATGACTTCTCAAGTGAGAATATTCACATTTGTGGGCTTTCAGAGTTTCTTTAACTAAAACCCAGAAACCAGCTTGCCTTTACAGCAAGTCACCCATCACTTGGAGCTTAAATCAGGTCTTAAGAAAATAGTCTTGATCACCATGCTGGCCTAGATTCTGTCTAGTTGGGGACCCAGATCCTCGTAAAACTAACCACAGCTTTTAGTTCCATAGATATGAGCCTAACCGATGAATTCAAATAAATGCATTTACTCATTCAACCTAGCCTTGCCCTAAGAAGTGGATAGCCTGGTTGGAAACAGGTAATAGGGTACAAGACAGTAGTCTTGCACCAGGAATCACAGAGTCTCAGAGCTGGTGAACCTAAATGTGGAGGACAGTGAAGGACTTCCCGCAGGAGGAAGAGTATCAGAGGATGAGTACGAGTCAGATGAAGATGTTTTGGAAATCGGATGGAGTGCAGGGGAGTAACAGTGTTCCAAGTTGGGAGGAAGCAAGGAATAAGTGACCTCCATGATTCTGATGAACTATAAGTAGATTGGTATTGCTACTGTGATAAAACAAAAGTCAATAAAGTAGAGCAAAAACGGAAAGGTCAGCCCAGGTCATGTTTAACATTTCTCAAGTTTCATAAACTGCAGAGCTATTTCTGAATACAATTTATTCCTGAGCCGCAATATATTAATGCAAGAAAATCAGTGACTAGAAGCCTTCATAGATAAATAAAACATGCTCACTTGTGTCTGAGCAGAGTTTGAAAATCACTTCTGCAGTGAGTGAGACAATAACAGATGTTTGTCCAAGGGAGTGGAGCGGTCAGATTTCACTTTTAGCTCCATGACTTGTGTTACAAGGTAAAGAGTGGGGTTCCTGATGCTGGAAGCAGGAGACTAGTGAACGTGATTCGTAGCTGACAAAGGCAAAAATCTGGATTTGAGAAATAGGCGAGGGTACACCTGGCACAGGGCTGGCTTATTCAATTTACCAAGTGACGGAGAAGGAGATAACTCTCAAGAGTTCCAACATATGTAGCTGGGTTGGAGAGAACAGAAAACACATACAATTTATATTGTATAAGACACGGACATTTCTATATAATTTGTTTGAGTGTGGGGTGGAGACAAAAGGGGGGAATTTAGTGATGAACAGAAAATTTGACACAAGGATATCTGAATCTCAGATGTATGTCCATGAGGCATCGTCATCACCATCACTATGATCACAGCAACTGTTTAAGGAGTTTTATAAAGTGCCTCATATGTACTGTCATGTAACCTTGACAGCAATACTATAAGGGAGATACTGAGAAGAAGCTAAGGTGTAGGGAGGCTGAGTATCAAGCCCAAGATCACACAAATAGAAAGCAGGAGAGGTAGGGTGCTTGGGTCCCTCTGGCTTAAGATGCCTGATTTTTACTTTTACCCCCAAGAGATGGATGTCTCCAGGGAAACCTAGAGAGCTCTGACCTTCAAGAGATGGGCAGACTGTTTCAGAGGGTATCAGGAGAGACAGATGGGTGGATGAAAACACACAGTCAATACTTCTTCCCAGAAGCTGAACACTGATACATTCAGAGGCCAGGCATGGAAGCAAACGTGTAAAGAATGTGGGTCTCTGGCAAAAGGCGGCCATGGGAGAAACGGCTGAATTAGAGAGTGCTTCACCCAGTGAAGTGACTTCCCTGGTGGCTCAGACGGTAAAGCGTCTGCCTACAATGTGGGAGACCTGGGTTCAATCCCTGGGCCGGGAAGATCTCCTGGAGAAGATCTCCTGGAGAAGGAGATGGTAACCCACTCCAGTATTCTTGCCTGGAAAATCCCATGGACCGAGAAGCCTGGTAGGCTACAGGCCATGGGGTCAAAAAGAGTCAGACACGACTGAGCGACTTCACTTTCACTTTCGCCCAATGAAAGTATTCAAATTCAAGACTTTATTTTAGAAAAACACAATTCTGACAACGTAAAGACATCTTCCATTAGAATAATGACAGCCTTCTAGTTTGGCTCAGTTTTACTGATTATCTCTATACAAACTATATAACAAAAATATGACAACATAGGAGTGCCAATGCCTTCTCTGGATAAAGATGAAGTAAGCACCAAATGTAGGAAGAAAACTGTGTACAGTTTGTGACTTTTACAAACTGCTCCAACACAGTTTTTGTATTTTTTGCAAGACTGAATTAAAAGACATGGCCTATTATATAATTCAGTGGTCTAAACATAAGGAATTATGAGAGAAATTCCTTCCAAAGAGTGATAGAGATGTGTCTGCATATCTGAAATAATTTGTGAAGCTTCCCTTGACCTGTCAATAAGAACTTCTGCTAGGTCTCCTGGATCTCCTGGGATTAAAGTTAGTATCTATCTTCACCCTCTCACATTTAACTATTATTTTTTAGAAAAAGGATGTCTATTCAGGATGTCTTTATTTTATAACACTTTTGTGTTCTTGGTATGATACTATATTGGTGCCTGTTACTTTAATCTTTAATTCTAGGAGCTGTCTAGGAATGCACAGAACAAGGTGTTCAGCTGGCCTTGTATTTGAAAGGGTCATACTCCCGAGTCTTGCAGAGTCAGCTGCAAGACCTTTTGATTTAGGTAGATCTATCTACAGTCAACCAGAGAAGGCAATGGCCCCCCACTCCAGTACTCTTGCCTGGAAAATCCATGGACAGAGGAGCCTGGGAGGCTGCAGTCCATGGGGTCGCTAAGAGTCGGACACGGGACTTTGCGACTTCACTTTCACTTTTTACTTTCATGCATTGGAGAAGGAAACGGTAACCCACTTCAGTGTTCTTGCCTGGAGAATCCCAGGGATGGGGAAGCCTAGTGGGCTGCCATCTATGGGGTCGCACAGAGTTGGACACGACTAAAACGACTTAGCAGCAGCAGCAGCATCCATAGTCAACACTTCAATTATGAGCTAAATACAAAAGATTGATCTTTACTGATAAACTAGTGTCTAGGCAATTATTATGGTGGATGTATCAATGGCTTCCCTTTGGTGAACATAAAGGTATTTAACATATGCAGATGAGATATTATAGCTAAACATGTCTTAATCTTAATGGACTGCATGGAAGATTCCATTGGCGCCTATATCCCGTACTTTTTAGAGATGAGGCCCATAGTTTTATCCCCAGTTGTACTGAGTCCAGACACTGGATTAGGAGGATTCCTGATTGAAAGATGCTGACTAAAGGCACAGATGCCTGCTTCTAGAGTGTTGCTCTGTCCACCTCAAATGAGTGTGCTTATAAGATGTGATCTAAGTATCTAAAATGACAGAGACCCACAGTTTCACTGTGTTTACAGAACAGGTTTTGCTCTTGATTTGCTCATAAATGTTTATCTAATAAATATATGACTGTCTGATTCAAATTAGACTTGGCTTGCTTTCATTATAACCTGGTAGTGAGTTTATGGTTGTGGGGAGAAGTTCTCTCTCAGAATCTTCTTGGGTGTTCACTGCTACCTAACCAAAAAAACAATTTCGCTAATTTTGGCTTCCATCAGCAAAAAGAATGCTATGAAATGGTTAATATGATAAATCATCTCAAAGTGTTCTGGAAAAAGATAGGTATACATTTTTGTGATAAAAAAAAAAAAAACTATTCTCTGAAAATATGTTTCCAAAATACTAGGTCCAAAATAATCTACATGGCTCAACAGAAAACATTTGCATACTTTAAAGTACAAAGGAAATTCTAAAAATAAACAACATTTGAGTGATGAAAGAACATCCTGGTTGAAATTTAAAATGCACAAAGAAATCAAAGGGCAATGACATTTTATGAGATAGCTTGAAATACAATGAAGTCAGTATAATTACATTTTATCACTGCATTTTAAGAAGAGATATAAGGAATTGCATTTTATTTCTCTCTCTGCTGCCAGCAATTGAATCTATAGTTCAAAGATTTGAATACATCATATTTTAAACAATGGATCATTTCAGCTTGTTTCTATCCCAACTCAAAAGAAGGCAGAGATACTCAGTAGTGAGATAATTGGATCAATTATAATTCGGAAAGCAATTCAGAGAAAATTCAGTCTGACACTTCAAAACTATTCTAGACCTCAGCATCAAATACAGGTTTCTACAAAAACTACCCATGACACCTCTCAGAGGCAATACCAAAGAACCTGTTCATCAAGAAGCCCTCTCAGATGTTTCCAAGTATGGAATGGTAAAGCATTAGTCAGAGCTTATCAGGGAAATAAAAGATAGGAATTTGATCAATTACAAAACACCCAGGGCAGTGATGGGATCCTTCACACAACCTAAAAAATATACTGTACTCATTGATCATATATTACTTTTTAAAAATATTCTTTTGGAGTTTATATAGATCATAATTTCATATAGATATTTCATTTTGCATGTTTTCTTTTTTTTTAATCATTGATCTCATAACAGTGAAGCAGGTACAGCTTTTCACAAACTGCTATTTCACATAAAAAATAAAGTAAGGTGTTTACTTTTTTAAAAATTTACAAGGCAATCACACTTGACCTAGCTAGATTAAGTTAAAAAAACAAATAA
Source organism: Capricornis sumatraensis (assembly GCF_032405125.1). Classification (NCBI taxonomy): domain Eukaryota; kingdom Metazoa; phylum Chordata; class Mammalia; order Artiodactyla; family Bovidae; genus Capricornis; species Capricornis sumatraensis. The sequence goes on from NC_091079.1 coordinate 11,890,646, forward strand.
AGTTTTCATAATAAAATTCAAAAAAAATAATAAAGTAAGGTCGATTAAATTGAATTCAGCACGTGTATCATAATCAAATATACAATTATTTTCCCCTGGAAACCTGATATTGTTGAGAGTGATTACAAATAAAATCCTAGTGAGTTACATTTTTACTTCAAAGTCACTCCATAGGGGATTGTCCTAAGCTAAGAAGATCATTTATTCAGACTTAATAAAGCAAAATTAACATAACACGAGAAAAAAAAAAAACAAAAATTTTTCATTTTCTTCATCATCACCACCACTTACCACCCGCTCCTCCCCACAAGCATAAACAACTGTAGGAGCAGAAATCAGCACAGTCTGTCTGGAACAGAACCACCAGGATCCCAAAACCACATAGAATCTATTCTGCAAAAACAAAACTATGCTGACTTTTTTTTTTTAAACCAAGCCCAATGTCAGTCATGCTGCATAATCAGAAATGAAAAGTAAAATTAGACTTGTCTTATCTTGCCTTTGATGTCATAATAATCACAGATATCCAAAAGACATTCTAACTAAAAAAAGAAAAAACCAAAAACAGGACATTGAGAAACTGGAAAAGCCCAAGTGGGCAAGTAGAAAGTAATTTCTCAAGACTACTCTAGTTTCTAAGTATTACTATGATTTAGACCTATTCAACATAGCACTCACTTGCTACATGTAGCCACTGAGCACTTGAAATTCACCTGGTTCAAACTGGTATGTACTATAAGCATAAAATACAAACCAGATTCTGAAGACTTTATTTAAAAATGTTTTAAAATATTGTATTAACATCTGAAAGTGTTACTTATGTTAAAATGGTCATCTTTTGGATATACTGAGTTAAATACATTATTGAAATTGATTTAGCTTATTTATTTTTACTTATTTTAAAGTGGCCACTAACATATCACTATCAGATATGTAGCAGGCATGTGTGGCCAACACTGTATTTGTATTGTACAGCAATGATCCAAAAGAAATAGACAATAACCATTACAACATGTAGAAAACCTCGTGGGAAATTCTACTAGTCAAACCATTTGGCTCAGAACTTGTAAAAACTTTGGCACATAGTATAAAACAGTTTTTATAGCATATTTCCTACGGAAGACCATGATGTTGGGAAATAAGAGTGTTTGGAGGGTAAAACATGACAGAAAGGGAGGCTTTGGTGGGAAAAATCCCAACATCAACCACCAGCTAAAGCTAACTCTAGCTCAACTTTTTCTGGTGCCCAGATCCAGTAGGTGACTTCTGCTTCAGAGGGAAACTCTCTTTTTGCGGGGAGGTTCAAGGATGAAGAGATAAAAGAATTATGACCAGGTGAGAACAAGTATAGGAGTTCTTCTAAGATCCTGCTCAGGGAACAGTAAGAACAGGGGTGAGGTGGGTGATGATTGCCTGCTCAGCATTCTTGGGCTTCCCTAGAGGCTCAGCTGGTAAAGAAGCCCCCCGCAAAGCGGGAGACCTGGGTTCAATCCCTGGGTTGGGAAGATCCCCTGGAGAAGGGAAAGGCTACCCACTCCAGCATTCTGGCCTGGAGAATTCCATGGACTAGTCCATGGGGTCGCAAAGAGTCGGGCATGACTGAGGACTTTCACCCCACTTCACTTCCAGGCCCCTGGGGGGTGGGTGTCTCCCACGCTACACCCGTACCCTCCCCCGTCACTGCCCCTCTCTCCTTTCCTCCCCAGCTAGTTTGAGCCCACCCCACTGCCCTGTGCCGCCCAGCGGCCCCTTGGCTGGCTGCTTCTCACACTTCTTTCTCCTCTCAGTTTCAACTGCACCTCCCTCACTCTGGCCTTTCTGTCTGACTTTCCTTTTCCCATGCATTTCTTTGCAAACTTATGTTAAACAGTCAGAAGAGAGACCTGAAATATACTTTAATAGACTGCATTTTCTTATCTCATCAAAGGAAAGAAATGGGGGGGGGAGCGGTTGGGAAACAAACCCTAGGCACTCAGATACATGAAAGGTGGATGCACCTTTTACTTCTGCAGGGCCCCTTGCTGAATGCTTACTTCTGTTCTGTTTTGTTTCTGTCTGACCCTTCACTGTCTCCCAGTCTTCCTGCAGCCCAAACAATACAGGTCAAAACAAATCTTCATCAGAATCATCTAAGTAGTTTTCCAGGACTCTCAAGACCTGAAATCAGTTCCTTTGGGTGGGAATCAGATTCTGAGGAGTGCAAGTTTAGTAAAATAATAAAACTATCCATAATTTTCTGATGTTGATGTCTGTCCTACAAATACCTAATATATTAAAAGAACCAACTGAAAAGTATATTGGATGTTCCAAGAATGACAGGGTATAGGGAAAAAATTTCAATTATTGACCTTAGTATTTGAAAAAAATTAAGAACAGGCCCAAACTGACAAATATTATCAAAGCATTTTTCAACATGATTTCTTTGAGATTAGGGTCATTTAATTTAAGATTTCTATTAGTAGTTTCTTGGAATGTGTTTCAAAGTCATTTAGTAAAAAGACTGATAATCATTTCTCAAAACACATGGTTATTTAACTCAAGCCATACATTTTTACATTCTGCTGAAAGTGATTATTCAGTTAAAGAACTACAATACTGTTTAAGTATAAAACTACTTTTTGGTTAAGTTAAATTTTTTTGAAGGGCATAACATGTAGAGTCACTTTCACCTAATGTTCTCTTCGATTATTGTCTAAAAAAGCTTTTTGGTGGATTTTCAAGAGCTATGTTACACTTGTTAGCAATTTACAGTTGAATTTAGGAATCAAAATGTTAATAAATTAGGCCAAAACACAGGAAATCTTATTACAATTAGGATAATGAATTAAAAATTCGTGCTTTTGATGTTTCAAAGTTTTGAACTCACAGAGCTTTGATATAATGTTTAATAAACACATATTTCTACTATTATAAACAGCCTCTCAATCCCCAAGAAATTAAGTCAAAGGCACGTATTTCTACACTGGAATACATAAAACTTTTATTCAGAACAAGATATTTTTACTTTTAAAAACAATTTTATCAGAAATTCCCCATTTTATTAAGAAAAAAACATTTAGATTATCAATAAGCAACTTTAGGTCACAACATAAGCACAGAAAGAGAATCAAAATCATCACCAACCATACCTTATTATGTGTCTGAGTCTGTCCAACCAGGATGAGGATGTTGGATGAGATGATAGACAGGCAGAAGTTAATTAGAATTATGGACCTCTCAGAGCGGATGTACCTAACCAGAGAGAGAAAGAGTGCCCAACTTTAAAGTTCAAAGGAAAGATGAAAAATTCTCTATTACACAAATTGGCGAAACTCATCCAGAAAAAGATAAACTAAGCTGCAGGCTTTACATGAGAAAACACATAAAAAACAGTCATTTTTAAGAAAGATTATGGCAAAAACCACCACAATATTGTAAAATGATTAGGCTCCAATTAATATAAATAAATAAATTTTAAAAAAGAAAGATTATTCTTTGAGACTTAATTTTATAGTGACATGTGATATCCAAAAGACCTTTAAATTTTCTTTTCTTTAGACCTTAGTGTAGACAACATGGCATTTCTGACAGAGGCTAAGTTGTACCTCTGTAATCACCATACATTTTATTTTACTAGAAATAAAAAATTTCTTTGAACTACGTAAATTAGTATAAGAACTTTTACTACATATGTATATATAATATGCTAATTATCACCAAACTCATCAATGGGTAAAACTCTAGAACCAAAAAGAAAACAAATCCACACAAATTCTGAAATATCCCCCCATCCTCGCACCATTTACTAGAAAGATGCCATTACTTTCATGAAAGCACATTTTCATCCACTACGTCATTATCTCAAGTTTTTTTAAGTACTTAGGTTGTTACTCTTTTTTTCTTAAACTCTATTTTTCTTTTCCTGAGTAATTGTTCCAAACCAAGAAAACAGAAAAGGAATCTTTATTGCTAAAAACTAACCCAGTCCACAAATTATTCATCATCAGGCTAGAAAATTACTTGGCGTCTGCCATATTTTACCCTTATGAAGAAGAGTTTATATACGGTCTGTCACATAATTTTTAAGTGCATCAAGAATGTTATTCATGGAGAAAACTGCTCAGAATCAAATGTTCTACCAGCTGTTTACCCTAACAGGGTAGAAGTTATTTTGCTTTCCTGTACCCACTGGCAAATCACTGAGTGACAGTTAAAAAAAAAAAACACAAAAACTAAGATGTATTTGTCCTTGCTGTGTATTGAGACTGTTTGATTTGTATTAGAACATGAAATCACTGTCCACAGCAGTCATGGGCTTCCCTGGGCAGGGTTACATGGGGGTGCGAGAGAGCGGGAGACACTTTAGAAAGTAAATCTATCAAAGTTCTTTCTCTCTGTTGTGAGGAATATGAAGGCAGAGGCCCTACATTCCCACATAGTTCAGAAAAGAGTGCAGAACAGAAACAAGAGTAACAATAAAATATAAAAAGCAATTTTAAATATAAGAGAAACTTCCTTTCTTCACAGAACACAGGAGCCTAAGGTGACTCTCAATTAAAAAGGAAAAATGGGCTCAAGAGTAGGTTAATCTTGTCCTTGCACCATCAATATCTAAAAATATAATAAACCACACACTGGGATACTGAAAACATCATCAAATGTTAAGTTGCTTCTTATTTTGTGGGTGGGATAAGAATCACAAAAAGTTTAAGGACTACACAAAACTGATGCTTTATGTGATATTAAAGGCTTCCATGACACCACAAGTACACAGATATTATTTAAAAGTTTTCATTGATATTATTTAGTCAGTAAATAGAAGAATCAGGATAATAAGGACCTAGACTGACCAACCTGGAGAGTTTTTCCATTTTCATTTCCATTGTAGTATTGTTGCCTTAAAATTGTATTAGTTATCTCAACTTTGAAAACTTTTTATGAAAATGTTTTATGTTTTAAACAAAATTTGTGAATGCATCATTTCAATATATGGGCTGAAAGGACATGCTCAGTTGCTCTTTGATGTAATAACATAACTCCACAGAATATATTTGTAGGTAGAAGAATGTCAGAGTGGATTCATTTTTTGATGAACATTTATAATAAGCTATATGAGATACCAACAAATTTCAAAGTAGTAATTATACGTAAAATAATTCTGATGTTCACACATTTTATATATCATTAGGAAAGCAAAAATTATAAATCTCTTAATTAAAAAAAAGGCAGTTGGATCCTGAGCATTCATGCTATAAGAGCCACTTAATATCAATAGTTTTTGAATCTTGAAACTTCTATCAAATTATCAATATTACTTCAATTCTTCTACCTGTAGACAATGGCCACTGTTAGGAATTCAAATTTATGTTGTTTCTGGGTACTGTCTTTTATACTTCTAAGTGTCATGTCAAAATTAGGTAGATAATTTCAGTTGGTAATTCCTGGAAAACTCTTATAATAGGTGATTTTCCTGGATTTTCTGTACTACAGAAAACTTTACTAGGGACTAATTAATCCCATACTTCTTGGATAAACTTTTTATATCATTTATACCAGCAGTGTTTGTGCTAGCATTAGCCATATGTGTTGAGGTGTGAAGAAAAGTTGGAACTGGTGGTTTAACTCTATGCAATGAGAAATGAAACTTAGTCCTGAATATCTCAGTGAGTATGAATTATGATGCTACTGATGAACTGTGATACTATTACCTAGTATCCTGGCCTGTAAACACTGCCTCATTTCCTTAGAAGAACATTTTAGGCAACTGTGGGAGAAAAAGGCTTCTTTCCAGTCTTTGCCTGTCTTGCTCTTGTATTATCAGGACAATGCCTGATTGACTGAGCCCTGAACCCAGGATTCTACTGTCTACTATGTGATGCCTAGACCAAGCATCTCTTTCATTTCATGAGACTGATCATAGATTATTATATTGTCTTTCTTAGCATTTCACTACCCTTCATGGGAAGGCAGAACTTCTGTTACATATCTGCACCAACAGACCAAGAATGGATACATACTTTAGTTTTGTATGAAGTGTAAAAATTTTAATACCTTTGATAATATAATATCCTGGACAATTAACTTTTGTCTTCAAAAGAGTAAAAAATGTAACAGAAAACATTTTTTTTCCAAAAATAGATGTCAATCAAATGACCTTTCTTTAATAAATTATAATTAATTTTTGGACAGAATTTTTTTATATTAAGTAAAAGATAAGTAAAGTACTATGGCTGGAAATCTTTACAATTTTAATATTTCAGATATTCAAATAATAATATGCAATTATGCATTTATTAATATAGCAAGTTTTTAGAATAGTTTTAAATAATAAAAATGGATATAAAAATGTTTAACATTTAAAAATTTATTGGGAAGTTTTGTTACATACTAGCTAACCATATGTTAGTAGACATAATAAGCCTTACAAGTCTAATGTTCTCATTAATAGAATAAGAACAAATCTTAGGAAAATATTATATTTTTACATAATATCAAGCAGATGCAATTTCACATATGATAGAACAGTATTTTTCAATCACTTCCTCTTGTCCATGTATTTTTTCTGACTTTTTTAAATCAGTTTGTCAAAATCTGACTTATCGGAAACATTCAACCAAGAAACCTTTTCTAAAGCTTTATGGTATTTATTATGTTAATATATTAATACTATAGAAGATTTTACTCATTGTCTGGGACACATTGACTCTATGTGTTTAAAACAAGAATTTGTAGACCATATTTCTATAACAGAGAAATTAATTTGACTGTATCAATTAAACTCTCAAACTCAGTAGCAGTTGGGATAAATAGGAACCACACATAGACTGAATTTGGGGTATGAAGAATACTTGGGGATAAGCAACTTGTTGAAGACTACCATCATTTGAATTGAGTGTGTGTGTATGCTTCGCTTCTTTTCTTATCATAGGAAAATATAGAGAAGAAAATTAAGTAAACACCTACTTAGCACTTTTGAGTTCATTTATTATAGTTCAATCAAAGCAATTATAGCTGTTTTAAAGGTACTTTTTCCAGTAAATCAAGAAAACATGAGACATGTAATAGTTATCATATTCTCTGATTTAACTCTGAATAACAGCACTCCATTTGAAGTGTGTTAACTGATTACATACCTCCATAACGCTGCATAGACAACTGCTAGGGTGACCAAGGCCAAGCAAGAAAGGCCACTGCCTACGATCAGGGTAACTGAAGGTGTACTAGAGGATTCCATGATCTGCAAATTAAACAAAAGAAGCACACAAAAAAGAGAGAGAGAAAGAGGATTTTTAAAATTAATTAAAATAACTTCTAAACTCAACCAAACTATCATAACACTCAAAAATAGCCAATATAGTTGTTATAGTAACCAGATAATTACCCAGTAACCACTCTGTTCACATATTCTCAACCCCTAAAATGACTAATTCTAGCTACTCCCTCTCTCCCACTGTGAAGTAATGAAGGCCTTAAGAGTTTTCAGTGCTTGATTGTGGCACATACCCACTTATTGCTTTCTAAAATAAATCACTGAAGTTACAACTTGGTCAGCATTAATGTGTTAAATTTTCTCTAGCTGATATTTGAAGCAGTACTCATTTTTCTTCAACTAACAACAGTTCAGTTATTTCACAATATGCGTTTTTAGCGAAATGTACCTTGATCCTCCTATTTACAATGCATTTATGTTATACAAATCTGGTAACTAGATATTGAAAAATGTTCAAACTTTCTGACTTTTGACAACTTTGCTTTAAGTCAAGTAACCTCTCATTTAATTTCAGTAGCTTGGCCTCCTAGAATATAGAGGAAAATCAAATTTCAGATATAAGAGCTAGAATATATTTTGTGATTCTTTTTTCTGTGAACAAAATATACACTTAATTTTCATAGTCAATATCATTCTCTAAATATATGACCTTGAAAAGTAAAACCTTATATATATTTTTAAAATGTATAAAGATCACAAGTAGTCACTGATTTGAGAGATTTCTTTCTTCAGACACTAACATGGTACTAACTAGTAAAATCTACTGTTTTTTCATATTTTTAGTATTGGAAGTTTAAAGAAATATACTTTAAGATCAAGTGTGTTCCAAATCTTAGATATGCACAATGAATTTTATAGATATTTTTGGTTATCAAAATAAGTAAGAGTGATGCATATTTAGGCCAGATTTAGACAGAAAGTCACATTATCTTAATAATTATTTCTTACCATTTCAATTTCTGAAATAATTTTTCAAAATACCTTTGATGAGGATATTGTTTTTCTTTCAGACAGTTTATACAGTTGCCTGTTTCAGAAACTAGTTCTGCAAACCTATATACTTCTAAGGAATGATTTTACAGTTTCTGATAGTCCATACTTTCACAAAAACTTCATTTAATGTTTTAAAAATAAATACCCAAGAACATCCCAGAAAACCTGTACTGAAAATATCCAATGCAGATATGCAATGTGTTTGGCTATAGTGTCTGGGGTCTTCATTCTACTACTAACAGTATCCTTACAAATCCCCCAGAACAGATTTCGAGTTCTAAAATAAAGGTTAAGCTGACAATTATTTTTATTTGAAAGTTTGCAGCATATTAGCAATATGATTGGACTACATTCTTAAAACTATACTGCAGAAATTTCAAGTTAGAAGACATAAAATTGAGTAGAATTTAGTTATAGCACACTAACTAGAATTCATTTCACCAAGCCACTGTAGCTAAGGAGGAGACGAACCCAATTTTGCCACCCTGCAACATTTTCCATTTCCCGATTTAAAATGCAGTTCCCTGGAGAAACACTCTCCACAACGTCCCTGCCTTTGCATTAAAGCCGTGTTTTCCCTTTGTTACTTACTATTTCTCTAGGTTGCTGAGCCAAAATGGCGAAGGTAGAGAGACGATCACATAAGCATTTCGTATGGGATGCATCGGTAAGCACAGTTTTACATCCCTGGGTGGACCACGTTCCCAAAGAATCGTTCCTGCAAAGTGTAGGGGGAAGATCGGGATAAATATGCCTGACGGCCAATTCCGTAAAGAAGAAAATGCAGTTTAATTGAGAGAATCGTCTACTGTAATTCCCGTACAGGAAAAAGGGAAAAAAAAAATCTACTTGTTGTTGAATAGGACGTAATTTAGATGCATCTCCAGTAAGGCAAAGCGAGAGTGTTTGGAGGAAGCAGGCGGGCGGCGGTGCAGCGTGCAGAGAGCTGTCCAGCGCCGGAGGTGCTGAAACCGGGACTGACTCTGTCCAGCCCTCTGCGAGGAACGGCGGCAGCGGCGGCGGCACGAGCAGCCGCCAGAGCGTTGGCAGCCACTTCCTATGCTCATCGGATCGTTTCAAACACTCAGAGTGTAAAGAGCCTTTTCACATTTCATACCAGCTCTGATTCCCGTCCCGTATTTTTGGATCGTGAATGTTGGCTTTTAAAACGAGGATTTCTCTGAAAAGCCTGCCTAAAAGGTTAGATAGCTCGTGTTGGGTGATAGAATCTTCTCCGCTGTTGGTTAGGGATTTTTTTTTTCCTCCCCTTAGAATTAGCTGCTGTGAAAATTTCACCCTGGAAATGGGAAGCAGCACCAGCAGCAGCAGCGGCATCAGCTGGTTCCGACTCTCATTGCCTTTGCCTGGTATCCAGGGGAGGGGTGGGTCTCAGACAGAAGCTTCCCACTCCACACTTCACTCAGCCCAAGCTCTTCTGAAGCCCTTGACATTGCTCCCCCAATCCCCACCCATCTCTCTTCCCGGGGTGGGGCATTAAGCATTAAGCTAACCTGGAGTCTGCTACAACATTTAGCAGAATAACTCCACCTCAAAGTCTGGTAGGAAAGGGGAAAGAGGGCCTGCTTCAGTGTTCCCTAAAATTCTAAAGCATATGGTTTATTTCCCACCCCAGAAGAACAATAAAAATGGTATCAACCTACGTCTTCTTGAGGGGGTTAAAGATGGGGGAGAATCCTTCCACCCCCGACTGAATTACTCCACAAGAAGAGGAAGGAAAAAAGAAAAAAAAAAGCTATGGAGTTCAACCAATCAACTTGATTATCATTACACGTGTTATATACTGAATGCACCAATTGTCACCTCCCCTCCCTCAGGCATGAAAACTCTCCGACTAGCAAACCTGTGTGTATGCGTGTGCTTAAATTTCAAACCAAGTTACGATCTATGTTAAAAATGACTCTAAAATTCCAGAAGCAGAACACATGGCTTGATGTTAATTTTGATAAGGTACTTTTTATTTCACCTACTCCATATCTCTGAATGCCTAAAGCTATTGGGCTAAATATGAATGCAGTCTATTTTGAAGCTATTTCAATGACAGAGGTTTCACTGTGATAGCTGGACCTCCAGGTTGAGTTGTAAAATATAATTCACACTCTCCCTATTTTGGTATTTAGATGCAACATCTGTTTAACATTCATTAATTTTATTTTAATATTGATTTGATATCATTAATATTCATTACTCAAAATACTGTTAGTTACAACTTTTTTTAAAAAAGAAAGAATAGACTATATTTGGGAAGAGGCACATAAAAATTATAACTAAGTTTACCTGAGTACTTCTAAGTATTAGCCAGCTAATATGAGTCAGTTAAAAATTTGGTAGGTCTCTTTTCTTTCTCATGATGTCATAGAACCATATATATATATAATTGACTGTCTGTCTCTTATATCTTATCTTCTTGTGACAGTTAAGGCCAAATAAAAATGTTTATCTCAGTAGATTAAAGTTTAAAGAAGAACAATACATTTAAGAGAATCTGACAATTTTTAAAGCATAACATTGCATTATTCATCCTGGATAGCAGCTTTTTCATCCTGGAAAGCAGTATTTCTACTCTCAAAATGGAGTCCAATACTTACGCTTTTCACATTATGTAGCTATGACCAATAAACCAAAACAAAGTCTTAACCAGGAAAGAACACTTTACTGCAAATAAGACCTCATATGAGACAAAACGGCATGTTTATATTTAGGTAGCGAAAGCTTGTTTACTCAAGAAAATGTTAGGTATCACTAGCCTTTGACTGTCAAATATAGTCTATGTTCAATATAATGTTGCTATACTCTGAAGATCATGTAAATTTTATATGACATCTTTAGAAAAGTAGGTCAATTTACTTTGCTCTGCTTAATGATGTAGTGCTGACCTGATCCAGCCCCAGGCAAAACTGGGAAGTAAGTGACACTGGTTTCCATTTTTTAATCTTTCATACTCCCAAGCATGAAATGTTTCTAATCTCACTGGGCCCCTTTTGATGGATCCCCTCTTAAGGTTACATAACCTCTGTCCTTAGTTTTCTTTGGAATTATTATCCCTTTGCTGATGTTAGCTGATTAAACTAAGATAATAAAAATGACTGAGCACAGTTTGATGTGTTCTCTTCAGTTTAACACAGTCATAAAACACAAAATAATGCATCTGATGGCAGAACATCAGAATATGATCAGATGGGTAGGAGTGAAAATTTTGATAGGTGAGGGGTAACTAGTAACTTCTATACTTGGTCACTTCCAAGAGTTGAGTAATAATAAGTGTGATGCCATCAGATGTTAAATTTTATACTGTTCCATAAAACCTCTTGATATTATAAAATCGCTAGCATACACATTACTATTATTACAAAAACCATATGTGTCACCATATTTTCAAACAGTTCATAGCTATTCCGACTGTACAAAATTCTTTGAAAGAATGGCACACGTATCTGATTGATTTCAGGGAGACCTTGTAAAACAAATTGTTATGGTGGTAGAGATAATGTGAAGCAAAACAGCTTCCTTAGTCTGCACAGAACAAGATTTTAAAACACGTGGACTATTCCAGCAGTCACATTATTCTTCTAATTTCAGAGATTTGCATGCCATGATTAATGGTATAACTGTGAATTATTCTTAGTTATTAAGTGTACCTTGTCATCAATGGGGCAAGCAAATACAATGAAATATGTATGAACATTAAAGATATAATAAGACTAACAGACTGAGGATGTCAGAAACAAACACAAAATGGTGATACTGAAAAATTACATCTTTTTTCTTTTCATAGGGTCTTTTCTGGACACTAATTTCTTTTCAAATAGTTTTCAAAAATAACTAGGCCTGCACATATAACCAGCACATTCTTTGTTGGCTACACCTACATTCACCCATGTTAGGCATTAGCTATCATCTGTACCTCTTTTCCTTCTTCCTATTATTAGGCTGGATAAAAGAAGAAAAGAGTCTTCCTGTCCCAAGTACTTGAAAGTACAAACTCACAAGCACAGAATTCTGTGAAAATATAAGACCCCAAATCTATTACTTCCCAGCATACTATTTATTTGAGGCCTTTCCCAATTTTCTAAGAGTTTATATGATATTCCTCTGGATCTGAATTCATTGTTGGGTTCTTGATTTCATGGGAGAATTAAGTAATATAGCATACAATTATATTCTTTAGCATTTAAGATTAAAGAAAAAGATTATCCATTCACTCCAATGAAAAGTTGTTAGTAAAAAACTTGATAGCAAAAACTCACAGTGACACATTTTAAAACTATGTCAAGAAAACAAACTTGTATCTTTTGAAATACCAATACAGCTAAATATTCCTCTCAAATCAGTCTTTTATAAACTGTTTATACTGCTTCATGGTACATCAATATGTCAAGTGTTTATCATGAATAAGTGATACACTTTGGGAGGTTTATTATAAAATCTCAGGATTTTGATGGTCAGTTTATTCAAAATCAAAATAGCTACAATATCACTTCAATTGGCATGCTTCAATTCATGGGGTCGCAAAGAGTAGGACATGGCTGAGCGACTGAACTGAACTGAATTGAAAAAATTAATACATAGCTTCTGAATACACTGTCCTTAAAACATATGTGCACTGAAGGAACGTGTTTCCCAATAATGGTCATTAATGTCTAAGAACTAGGTGAATCTATCACTTTTAATGATATGCTACACTCAAATATATGTCTCTTTGTATAAATTATTCTCATAATACAGAAATTTTGGAGTACAGATAAGGAAATGTTCTCAGTTTTGAGTAGAAACAGTCTTAGAGGGTAATCTAGTTTCCAGGACATTGGAAATACTGAGAAATTTGTTATCTCTAGCAACCATTACTATGTCAGAATACAATGAATCATAAAATTAGGAAGTTTTGTGAGAAGTAACCTTAGTGATCACCTAGCCCATTGGTTTTCAACATTTATTGTATATTAAAGCCATCTGGAGACCTTTAAAAATTAAAGTCTGAGGTGGGGCCTGGAATTATTTCTTTTCCCCAGATGATTCTAGTGTGCAGCCAGGGTTGAGAAGCACTGATCTATCCCAAACACTTACTTTTACAGATGAGGAAAGTGAAGCGCAGTGAATCTAGGAAGCTTGTTGAAGGCACAGAGTGAGATACAAGGTTGTCTTTCTCATTCCTAGAGATTTTTTTCAATATTAAATTTTAGATGTAATCTGTTTTAAAACAGAATTAATGAACAGTCCTATGAAGTATAAGGTCTGCATGTCATGTTATCTACACTTGCAAATAACATGGCCCTTGTGTAGTGGTTTTTACCAAGAATGATTTATCGGTGGATGAAGACAGTTTATCAAACTGTTGTGTTCATCTTGTTTTTTACGTGAAATATACTATGACATGTAACAAACACTTTTTCATGACATAAAGCACCTTTCATATCTAGTGAAATCATTTATAGTTTTGGATGATATAAAAGTTGAAATTCCAAATACTGAAAACATGATAATAAGTAAAAGTAATAAGCTCCTTTTCTTTCTAAAAGTGATATCTTCTGTATTTAGGTTCAGTAGCAGATTATTTAAGATTTCATAAATTATCATAATGGCTGTATATAGTATTATATACTAGTATACACATACATATATAAATCATTTTTACTGTAAAAAGAATAAAAACAACATAAAACATTAATATTTCATTCACTGTCAAGAAATTTAGGAGTAAGGAAGAGCACTTATCATCCACTACTGAACCTGAAATTAGTAGCGACTTCTCCATACCTTAAATACCACCATAATCCCAATTTTTCATCTCAGTTCAGTTCAATCGCTCAGTCATGTCTGACTCTTTGCAACACCATGGACTGCAGTATGCCAGACTTCCCTGTCTATCACCAACTTCTGGAGCTTACTCAAACTCATGTCCATTGAGGTGGTGATGACCTCCAACTATTTCATCCCCTGTTGTCCCCTTCTCCTCCTGCATTCAATCTTTCCCAGCATCAGGGTCTTTTCCAAGGAGTCAGTTATTTGCATCAAGTGGCCAAAGTATTGGAGTTTCAGCTTCAGCATGAATCCTTCCAATGAATATGCAGGAATGATTTTCTTTAGGATTGACTGGTTTGATCTTCTTGCAGTCCAAGGGACTCTCAAGAGTCTTCTCCAACACCACAGTTCAAAAGCATCAATTCTTCCGTGCTCAGCTTTATAATTCAACTCTCACATCCATACATGACTACTGGAAAAACCATAGCTTTTGACTAGACAGACCTTTGTTGGCAAAGTAATGTCTCTGCTTTTGAATATGCTGTCTAGGTTGGTCATAACTTTTCTTCCAAGGAGTAAGCGTCTTTTAATTTCATGGCTGCAGTCACCATCTGCAGTGATTTTGGAGCCCCTCAAAATAAAATCTCTCACTGTTTCCGCTGTTTCCCCATCTATTTGCCATGAAGTGATGGGACTAGATGCCATGATCTTAGTTTTCTGAATGTTGAGTTTTAAGCCAACTTTTTTCACTCTCCTCTTTCACTTTCATCAAGAGGCTTTTTAGCTCCTCTTCACTTTCTGCCATAAGGATGGTGTCATCTGCATATCCGAGGTTATTGATATTTCTCCCTGCAATCTTGATTCCAGTTTGTGGTTCATCAAGGCCAGCATTTCTCATGATGTACTCTGCATATAAGTTAAATAAGCAGGGTGACAATATACAGCCTTGATGTACTCCTTTTCCTATTTGGAACCAGTCTGTTGTTCCATGTCCAGTTCTAACTGTTGCTTCTTGACCTGCATACAGATTTCTTAGCAGGCAGGTCAGGTGGTCTGGTATTCCCGTCTCTTTAAGAATGTTTCACCTAGATATGAACTATTTCCAGGAACACCCTACAGTTAGATCTTCCCAACACTTCTCAGTGCCTATTCATGCTTTCTGTCCAACACTAGGATATTAGTTGATAAATTCACCTTACTTTATTTATAAAATTAACACTCTCCATGCCACAATAAAATATTAGTGCTTTTGAGAACTGTATCCTGTATGAATTTGAATCACTGACAGACCACTTTTTGCATGCTGCTGCTGCTGCTGCTGCTGCTAAGTCACTTCAGTCGTGTCTGACTCTATGTGACCCCATAGATGGCAGCCCACCAGGTTCCCCTATCCCTGGGATTCTTCAGGCAAGAATACTGGAGTGGGTTGCCAGTTCCTTCTCCAATGCATGAAAGTGAAAAGTGAAAGTGAAGTCGCTCAATTGTGTCCGACTCCTAACGACCCCATGGTCTGCAGCCTACCAGACTCCTCTGTCCATGGGATTTTCCAGGCAAGAGTACTGGAGTGGGATGCCATAGCTTTTCACTTAGTAAGGACTTAATGACAATTTTTTGTTCAGTTAATTTAACAATCATTTATATTTCAAGGGATGGGTTTTTAATACTTTTGGACCCAGACAGAATGTCTTAGCTCCAAATCATCTGCTGTCCTTCAGCATACCCTAGAAATGCAATCTGAAGACTCAATGAATCTTAATAGGCTTATCTATTTGCTTATGGTCGTTAAACATCATCCATTGATAAATTCCGAAAGATTTGGCATCTTGCAGTGATTATGCTCAATCCAGCCGTAAGGCCTAAGTCTTCACTAACTAGTCAGTAAGTATTTAGTGAGTGTTTTTCGAATACCAAAGTGGAAGACACATACAAAAAAACAGTCTAACATTTTCTTTCCTAGGAAAGTTGACCTTCTGGTTGAGAAGACTATACAATCCAAGAATGTTTTCTGTCTGATTAGTTTTACAAATTGTTCCAGAAAATGCTTCCAGTACTGCCCTTCTAATTTAAGGCACTATCATTTTCTCTTGAGATAATATTATTATTTAATATTATGTAATAATATTTATTATTGGGCTCCCTGTTCCTTCCTTGCTATCTACTCTCAAGTTCAATTTCAACACAGCAACCAGAGACACTATTGACACATATGTGAACTTTTGTCACTCTGTTAAAAACTCTCTCAATGGTTCTTCTCACCTCACATGGGGTGAAAGACATGCCCGTAAGCTTGTTGTTTCCTCACCATGGCATTTTTGTGCTGTGAATTCTCAGGGCCCAGAATGCATTCCTCAAAGACAGTCATGTTGCTGATTCTCTCACATCACATAGGTCTCTGCCTTTATGTCATCCCTCCAGAGATGTCACTGACTGTCCAACTTAACATAGTAACTCCTCCTCTGTAGTAGGCTAAAAGTAGCTCAACTCCTACACAGGTCTTGTCATCAAGAGGTGGAGGTTTTCCTTCCTCTTGCTGTGAATCGTGGTAAGCCTGTGACTTAATCTGGTCAGAAAAATGCAGTGTAAGTGGTCTGCTTGAGCTGAGGGCTCAAAAATTCTTATGGTTTCCAGTCTCATCCTGAAAGTCAGCTTTCCTGCGGGGTGGCACAGCCTAGCTTCACTGAGGGTGACAAACCAGCACCAACCACCAGGTATGTGAGTGAGCCCAGATTAGGTCATCCACCCCTAAACAGAGCCGTTAGTTTACTGTAGCCTCGTGAATGAGACCAGATGAAACTGCAGAAGAACCAACTAGCTGAACTCAGTCAAAGAGCTGAATCATGGAATTATGAACAACATGAAACTAAGCCACTAAGATCTGAGGTGGTTTGTTATATAGGAAATGGTGCATTACCCATACTTTCCTACATGCCCTGCTCTTGACATTACTATTGACCTACTGTTGTCTGCAGCATTCACTACATCTAACACATTTATGTGTGTGCTTTTTAATTCACTTTTCCCTATCTTTGCTTACTAGAATGCAAACTTCCAGAGAATAGTGATATCTATACATTCATTTGTCTTCTTAGATCCTAAACAGAGCTTGACACACAGCAAGTGCTCAATAAATATTTGTTGAATGAATACCTGGTATAGATTTTGACCTAGAGTAGCTGGACTTTCTGACTTCATCACTTCATTTCTCAACAAATATTATTAATCTTCAAAGACATTCAAACACTGTGCTAGATTATTTTATGGCCGTACAGATTTCCACTTTGCCTTTTGGAGCTTGAGAGCTTCAGTGGTAATTATTTTGCAGGTGTAGTGTCATTGCCATTTTGTCATAAAATACACATTAAAATCAAGAATATGTTGCTCTTGAGGGTGACTGAATATCATTCACAAGAATGGTAGCACCAGTTTTATTTCCAGTAATGGTATTTGTTCATTTACTTACTTATGTTTAAAAGTGTGGTAAGAACAGTTGACATGCGAGGCACAGAATACACAGCTGACAATAGCAAGAAGGTTGTACACAGATCTCTGGAACTTAATCATCTTGGATAACTGAAACTTTACCCCACAGAACAGAAACTCTCCATTTCCTCTTCTCCCAGCTGCTGGCAACCACTATTTCCAAAGTATAAGCAACAAAAGCAAAAAAATGACAAGTAGATGATATAAACCAAAAAAAAAAAAAATCTGCTTAACAAAGGAAGCAAGAGAGTGAAGTGGCAGCCAACAAAATGGGAAAAAAATACTCTTGAACCACATAAATGATAAGGAGTTAATATGTAAAATATATAAGGAACTCTTACAAATCCAGAGCAAAAAGCAAAACAATTAAAAATGGGCAAAGTAGTATCTTTTTTGTTATTTTGTAAACTGGAAGCACTAAGAGTAGAAAGGAGTATGGGAAGTAATACCATTAAAGGGAATCAATCTACTGGCTTATAAATATGTATAAATATCTTCACCATGATGTATTAATAACTAAAGGTTAAAATATGCAAGGTGCCATCATTAATTAGTCAATAGGCAAATAAAAATAATCATGCTAATGAAAATAACAGCTAACATTTATTGAGTGTCTATTCAATGTTAGGTGCTGTGGTGGATACTTTAAACACATTTACAAAAAAAAAAATCTAAAATGAAATATCAAGGTTGATAGTATTGACAAAGAGACTTAATGCCTCCATCCAGGATCATGAGGATCCTGGAGACAGAAAAAAAGCCTACAGTTGGAAGTACCTGGATATCTCCATCTGCCTAGGATCCATGTAACTATGGAGGCTTACCTTTGTCCTTATTATATATGTTTAAAATAAATAAATGTCACCAAGAGATGCTGACATTCCTAACGCCATCCAGCTGGTGCAGAGCTACACCAGGAGCTAATACTGAGCCTGTATACCTTCAGAGCAGATTCCCAACCCTCAGTTCTCTCAGCGAGGGGGACACAGGGGAGTGCACAGCTTGAGCTAGGAACATTCAAGGGGGTACTCAGAAAGGACACCGTTTTGGGAACTGAAGTCTCAGATCATCATACTGAATGAAGTAATTCAGATGGAGAAAGAGAAATATCATACTGCATTACTTGTAGGTGGACTATTTTAAAAATGGTACAAATGAACTTATTTACAAAACAGAAATAGAGTCACAGATGTAGAAAACAAACAAGATTATCAAGAGGGAAGGAAGGAAGGAATATATTGGGAAAATCAGATTGACATATACACACTACTGTATATAAAATAGATAAATCAACAAAGACCTACTGTATAGCACAGGGAACTCGTTCCTTAATACTCTGAAGGGGCCTATATGAGAAAATAATCTAAAAAAGAGTGGATATATGTATATGTCTAACTCGTCCACTTTGCTGTACAGCAGAAATTAATACAACACTGTAAAGCAATGGTCTCTGCTGTTGTTCAGTCACTAAGTTGTGTCAGATTTGTTGTGACCCCATGGACTGCAGCATGCCAGGCTTTCTTGAATTTCACCATCTCCTGAAGCTTGCTCAAACTCATGTCCATTGTGTCAGTGATGCCATCCAACCCTCTCATCCTCTGTCGCCCCCTTCTTTTTCTGCCCTCAATTTTTTCCAACCATTAAGGTCTTTCTCAAAGAGTTGGCCAAAGTCGCATCAGGTGGCCAAAGTATTGGAGCTTCAGCTTCAGCATTAGTCCTTTCAATGAATATTCAGGACTGATTTCTTTCAGGATTGATCAGTTTGAGCTCCTTGCTGACCAAGGGTCTCTCATGAATCTTCTCCAGCACCACAGTTCAAAAGCATGAATTCTTCGGCACTCAGTCTTCTTTAAGGTCCTGCTCTCACATCTTACCAACCTACTGGAAAAATCATAACTTTGACTAGATGGGCCTTGTCAGAAAGTGATACCTCTGCTTTGTAATATGTTGTCTAGGTTTGTCATAGCTTTTCTTCTAAAGAGTAAATGTCTTTTAATTTCGTGGCTGCAGTTACTGTCTGCAGTGATTTTGGAGTCCAATAAAATAAAATCTCTCACTGTTTCCACTTCCCCCCCATCTATTTGCCATGAAGTGATGGGACCAGATGCCATCATCTTAGTTTACTGAATGTTGAGTTTTAGGCCAGCTTTTTCACTCTCCTTTTTCACCCTCATCAAGAGGTTCTTTAGTTTCTCTTTCTGACATTAGAGTGGTATCATCTATATTTCTGTACTCCTAAATTAATTTAATTAAATTAATTTTTAAAAATCTCACAGAAAACATGTGAGAAGGATTTCATGAAAAAGTGACTGGAAAGGGCAAATACTTAAGAGAATAAAAAGAATTGTGTTGAGAATGGTCACTGTGGGCACAGAGGCCAGTAAGAACATTTTAGAGAATGATTTTAGCAGAGGGCTCAGATGGAGACTAGATTTCTGGAAGTTGAAAAAGGAAGCCTGTCATATCAAAGAGTTTAGCAATAGAAGAAAAAAGATTGCATGTGAGTCAACATATGAACATAAAATTTTATCAATTATGTTTTTACTTTGAGGTAGGACTAAATTTCCTAATGTCTTCCAACACAGACCATAGCAGTTCAGTGAGAGATGATTCTGATAGGATGTAGCAATGGTGAAACAGTCACTCAGGCGTGTCCGACTCTTTGAGAACCCATCAACTGTAGCCCGCTAGGTTCCTCTGTCCATGGAATTCTCCAGGAAAGAATACTGGAGCAGGTTGTCATTCTTATCTCCAGGGGATTTTCCCAATTGGGGACTTGAATCCAGGACTCCTACATTATAGGTGGATTCTTTACCATTTGAGCCACCAGGGAAGACCCAACTGAGGTCCCACAATTTGTTGAAACAGAGGTTCCATAATTTGATTCAGTGTTGAGATTAGAAAGAAAGAAGGAAAAAAGAAATCTACTGAACCTCCAAGGGGAAAAGTATTATTCCTATCAATAAAATGAAAGAACATTCAAGAATAAAATCTCACTGATATCATTTTAAGCCTTTTTTGTCCTCAGAAATTTCCCCAAAATTTGTTTGCTACTGCTGCTGCTAAGTTGCATCAGTTGTGTCCGACTCTGTGTGACCCCATAGATGGCAGCCCACCAGGCTCCGCTGTTCTTGGGATTCTCCAGGCAAGAACACTGAAGTGGGTCACCATTTCCTTCTCCATTTTAAAAGAAAAAAAAAGGAGAGAGTCAAAAACAGAAGCAATGGACAGAAGAAAAAAGAGAGAGAGAGAGTGAGGCCATTTGAGGGATATGGAGTTTTAATTTTGAATATAACTAAAGGGGCCTGCTTTATATGTTGTAGTTTATAGATAAATTATGTAGGGTATGTCTACTAAAATGCAAAAAGACAATTTAGTTTTATCTATAACTAATTTAAGACAGATTTCCAAAGTCATTCTAGGGTGTGGGTAAGGAAAGCTCCTAGAAATGATTGTTCTTTGCATTTCTTTCTAAAATACTTAAACATTCCTTGAACCACTGAGGGTGAGTTAACCTCAAAATCACAAAACAATTCATTCTATTTGGATATTTTCCTCCTTCAAAAAACAAAACAAAACACAACTGTTTATCTAGGCTAGTAACCAGTTTTTAGTCTGATATAATCTACAACAACTGAGTGTACAACCGTGAAACAGGAGTATTAATGAAATAAAATAGAGCAGATTTAAACATAAGTTCCTTTCCCCACTAGTTCTCAGATAATTTGGACACAAAGCAGTCCTGTGTATCCAACTAGATTGCTCATTTCCTGATTCTAATGGCTTTTGTTTCTTTTTGCAGAGGATTGGACTTCCCCGGTGGCTCAGACGGTAAAGCCAATAGACTGTCTACAATGCGGGAGATCTGGGTTCGATACCTGGGTCAGGAAGATCCGCTGAAAAAGGAAATGGCAATCCACTCCAGCACCATTGCCTGGAAAATCCCATGGACAGAGAAGCCTGATAAGTTACAGTCTATGGGGTCACAAAGAGTCGGACACGACTGAGAGACTTCACAGACTTCACAATTCCAAATATGTAGAATACACATATAAAAAAGACTAAATGTATATTTGACAAATTAATTACAGTAGTTGCTTCAGGATATTGAATTATAAGTATTATTTATTGCTTCTTTATATTTTTTGTACCTTTGTATTTCTCCCATTACTATATTACCTCTATAATAGAAAATTCTTTTGTAATTAAAAAAAATTATGTGAAATAAGAGGAAGCTAATATATTATTACCATAAGATTAATTCTTTCATAGTCTTTACTTGTAAAAAATGAATATTTCTTTGTAAGTACTTTTATAATTTGAACCAAAATAGTCCCCTTACCAGAAAGCTAAAAGAACAACTTTAAGAAAAAAATATATATGCAGCTTTCAATATGTACATGTATTAATGTGTGACTCAGGAATATAAGAGTTTCAATATTAAATGGATTATCTAAGTCTTTTATTCTCAAGTCATTTTGTAGTATATAAATATTTTCTCTTAAACTAAAGTAGCATTATGGCACAATGAACTGAATTAATAATGACTGGGTTCATAAACCAATATTTAGTTTTATTACTTTTCACTATTTACCAAGGAGGTGTAATATAATGTAAACTTCTGCTAAAGTTATATAAATAATCTATCCAGGTTTATAGTGATAAAGCAGAGTTTGCAAATTGATATTTAACCACTGACTTACAATGGTCATCTTGGAGCTTTAGCCAGAACATCCAGTTATTACTATTTTGCAGAAGATCCAGTAAAAAAGAGACAACTTATAAGAGAGCATGAAGTCCTGTGCTTGCAAGTGAAGGTCTGCTGTTTATCCTGGAAATTTATGCTACATATTTTGGGATGAGATGATAAGTGCTGTGAATTCTTAGAGTTCCTAGCACCATGAAGTCAAATCACCATACTGTTAACAAATTATCAACCAAAAACAGTTCATAAAACATTGCAAAAGGTACAATAGTTTTCTATATGAGAAAATCCTGGTTAAAAAAAAAAAATTCAACAGCAGAATTACTGAGTAAGTGTCTAAGGCAGCTATTTGTATTGCATAACTTTTTTTAATCCTATTTTATTTGAGATTATAATTATGATATGGTTTGGCTGTAAACTGGTCTAGTCATGCTTTTGGCACTGGGTCACAGGTCAGCTGTTTTCCAAGTTAAAAACTGGAGTACATGCCTGCAATGTTAATCCAAATTGGAAGAGTTGTTCTCAAAAATTTACTGTTGAGACATGAAACTGAAGCACCACTTATGAGTCGGACCTTAACTCACTCAAAATTCTGATGCATTAATTCTGGAACAAAGCTAGAAATCTGTTTTTTAATATCAGAATTATCATTTCCAAGAAACAAATTTTAATTATTAGGTTAATCATACCTCAAAAATTATGATTCATCATTGATTGCCTACACAAAAAATGGAAAAAAATGAGAATTCACTGAACATATATATATAGATATATAGATATACACACATATATAGTCAAAGTGACTATCTGGGTGGTACAGTATTCTCAGAACTCTGAGAAAGGGAGCCCTGCATATTAACGGACTGTTTCTCTGCTCACTTCCACAGTGTATTATGTGCAATTAGGGAACCTGGATATTAGTAGAGAGGAAATAGAAATTACTGGAGTGGCAGAACAAATTATTAATGTGTACAAACAAGTGTCCATGAAATTACCTAGTCTCTGAAAAAACTGAAATCGATTAAAATATAAACTAAGAAAATAATTTGTTAACCTCAACCAAGTGGTTCCTGAAAAGTGAAAGTAAAGTCGCTCAGTAGTGTCCGACTCTTTGCAACCCCATGGACTGTAGTCTACCAGGTTCCTCTGTCCATGGGATTTTCCAGGCAAGAATACTATAGTGGGTTGCCATTGGTTCATGGTCATACATTTATTCAACCAACAGACTAATTTTGCATCAGCCCCCAATTCCACTCATTTGCAACTATTGAATTCTTTACAAACAAATCAATATCTCAGCATTGCATTGCTTAAAGTGAAAAATCTCACTCAATGAAAACCAAGCTGCAAACGTTTTATGCCTACTTGATGACAGAGATGAGTTCTTATACCAAACCAAACTTTGTAATAATGGCTTCAGTAAATATTCTTTTCATCTGTTCTTTTCCCTTTCTAATTAAGATTACACTTAGAATTTACTTGTGACCAGTTTCAAAAGAGCTTGCCAGTTCTCCTCCCTTCTGTATCATTTATAGACTTAATTGGAAAACCAATGTCCTTGTCCTGCATAGTTGCACTGTTTTTGTTTTTTAAAGTCACAGATGTGGCAACAGGAATCATGGTTTCTGATTTCAGCAACACCATAGTCTTGTTATCTGGAGGAAATTTTTAGCCTAAATTGGGACTCAGTATCCTCACTGATAAAGTTAAACAATTGTATATTCTATCTGTTTTGGGAGGATTGCTGCTGAAAACACAAAAGATAACAGACATCCTTGTCCTCAGTCTCTTCAGTTGTGTCCAGCTCTTTGTTACCCCATGGACCATAGCTTGCCAGACTCCTTTGTCCTCGGGGTTTTCCCAGCAAGAATACTAGAGTGGGTTGCTGTGCCCTCCTCGAGGGGATCTTCTTGACCCAGGGATTGAACCCGTGTTTCCTGCATCTCCTGTACTGCAGGTGGATTCTTTACCACTGAGCCATTTATTTAGTGGTTATATTGCCCAAGCATTATTAATGGGAACAAAAATACTTTTCTGAAAGTTAAACACTTTATATAAATGTTGTGTATCACCACAATGATGACATGTATCATTTTACCAACAAGAAAACCATATCAAAGGAGTCACGTGACATGAACAAGATTATCCATTAAGGATTATTGCTCTTGTTATAAAATTTCCAGGCTTCAGAGTCCTGGTTTGGAAGACCCAAAGTTAAAAGAAGTAAAGTCATTAATGTCCTCCATGAAGAGGAAAAGAGATGATATGAACTGATTTTTCATGAATTTTTTGATACTGTAAAGACCTTAAGAATTGAAAACAGAACCCTGAATTAGCAAATCTCTTTGTGATCACAGAATCAAACAGCCAATAGCTAAATTACATATTGTTTTTTTTAAGTCTCGGGTGGCTAATGAAACATCAAGACAAAATATGTATATACAACCAGGGAAAGAAGCAATGTCAAATCCTTAAATGAAATGCAAAGGATGTGATCTTTCTATCTCCTACACACTGCCAAGAAATTATTAATGGAAACCTCCCATTCAAACTAGTCTCTCTGGAAATTATGAATATTTAAAACAAATGCCCTCATAAGTATGATCAAGAAGAATAATGTGTAAAATTACAAAAATGTAGTAATTTCTACAAAATTCTGGCTTTATGGGAATTTGAAGATGGATCTCATTTGTGCAAGGCCATAGATTACCCACCCCTCACAAAACAAAAAGAATGTTAGGATAGAAGACTTCTACTGCTGACCAGAGTTTGCAGGGAAAGCGTTGTTCCCCAAACATCCTAGATCACCCACCTGGTCAGGCATTTGCCAAGCTGACCACTCCTGACTGTGTGTCAACATGACCAGAGAGAACCAATGGACACCCGTGCTTAATTTCTCAGTCATAGCACAAGCGAAAGGACAGTAAAGAGGCAGGAATGGCTTTGCATGAATCATGTAACATGGCTTTTTAAAGTTCGGTGCTTAATGATGCTTACTATGTAAGTTGATTTTTAAATTCTGACATAAAATGTGAAAGAATGGTATTTTGTGAATTCATGGGTAGGTGAAATTAAGGCTTTTTCAGTGCTGATTTAAACACCATAAAATACTGACTTTTGTAATTTAGAGAATATGAAATTCTTCTTTAACCTCACTCATTTGTAAATTTATATAAAATGTGTTAATGCCTTTTTTTGTGCTCTGCACAGTATAGGTTACAGAGATTTCAGAGACTGAAACGTACACATTGTATAAAGTGAAGACAATCACGTAGCCTGTCCACGTGCACCCCCAGTTAAGAAAACTTCAAAACTCTGTAACCCAGTTAGAGTCTGTAATGGTATGGCGAGTGAGCTGGTGATAAAGGGGAAGAAGGGCATGAATTCATTTCTCCAAAGATTGGCATTTAAAGAAATATACTTAAATGTATATGTACTTAAATGTACTTAAATGCATATACTTAAATAAGTGTGCACTATCTTTCTCTTGTGCGTGATTCTGCTGGTACTATGGCTTCTTTATACATTAATAGGTTGAGATGTGAAAATTCACAGTTGAAGGACAAGCCCTGAACCGTCCATTGCATAATTAACATTTTAATGAGCAGTCAAGACCTTTAGTGTTTTGGGTCTCAACCATTTGTCCCCTGAGTGGAACTCAATCTGTTGAGCTCAGAGCATGAAGTGATTCTGTCTTTGTGAGATTTTTAAACAAAAGTAGATCACACAGGCCACTGTTTTTGCTTGATACTGCTCTCTCCTTTGTCAGCAGAGCTCACTTATATTCAAAGGGGCCATGTCAGAATCCAACAACTAGTTTTCAGCTTAGCTTCTTTTCTAATAGGTTCAAAACCTGTATCTACCACACACATTTTGAAAGTGGCTAATTTTCAGTTACTGACCAACTAAATGCAGTTCTCTTCATTTGCAAAGTGCAGTGGGCAACTGCTCTTTGGAAACCCCGGCAACTCGAAGAGGAAGCATTGGGTGATGCTTGTAATTTAATTATCTGAAAATCAAACTTTGCCTCACACATGAAAGGCAGTAACATTCTTCATTGGAGACAAGTTTGAAGGTCATTAAAAAGCTATTTGGTTTCAGGTTTCAGAATACAAAGTAACTTAAAAATGTTCTAAAAAAATACTTTTACTCCTAGATAAAATCTTTCAAAAACATTAAAAAACCAATCTCCTGTTTTCATTACTAGGCAAAAAAATGTTATGAGAAAAATTCCTGTGGGAAAGTTTCAAGCATCTGAAAAATGAAGCTTATAATAGGAAAGCCTTCTCTGTCATAATTAATATAACATCACTAATATAAAACTCGGGTTGCATCTCCTGTCTTCATATCTCATTTCTGACTACTGCAGACCCATAACTACAATGCATGTTACATGTATAGCACAATATTTGTTATATTATTATTCTTATTAGATAAAGGCTGCAGAATCTCAGGGAATTTTAACATTTATTTCTTAGTGACAAGAAAGCATAGCTCTTGTTATCTCTAAAGATGTGAACATTAATAATGCACATAGATATTGAAGCAGTTCAACCACTGCTTTAAATTTCACTTACTGATTCAGGCATAAAACCAAGGACACTATGCACATTTTACCCATGAGTTACATAATCGTTTAGCCAAGTTGCAGACTCCAGGTGTGTTCATTGTACCCTTCAGCTTTCCTATTTTCCTTTAAACCACAGTCAAGGATATTAAAAATTAAATAAATAAATGAAAAACATAAATATAGAAATGCCTGCCATATTTAGTTGACTGATTTTATGAATAATAGTTGTCACATGGTATCTGACACTGAAGAAATATCATCTGGAGAAGAAGACTCCAAGTTCTCAGAAGAGAACTTCAACATAATGCTCCACAATACAAACTACCTATTTTTGTAGCTAACTGTCTAGGATACATAGAAGATTCCAGGAAAGCAGAATTGTTCCTACTGAGGATACAGTTGGGGAGACTGGTATGAAGACTGCTCATTCTCAGAATGGCACATAAAACTCACTTTGTGCAATTTCCAACATTGCAATTCTAAAACAAAGAGACAAATTACCTACATTCAAACTTCTCTAACTCAGGCCACTACATGGATCTTCATGTTCTAGGGTTTAACTGTGGCCACTCAGAGGGACAAACACAGGTTCAAACACAGCCCTAGAAAGTATAATAAAGACAGTCTGGAGCAGTGGTTTTACATTAGTAAGGTGGTTTCTGGACACATGAGACAAACACTGATAGAAATACTGTCACTTCCAAGTAAGAGTAATGGTATTCCATGAATTGGTTTGGGAAAATATTTAAGGACTCAGTAAATGTACAGAAAATCTGTTGTGGGTGACCTTGCAAATTCCTGTAGACTCCAACTATACCTGCTGAGGGGTACCTCCTCCCCTTCCAGAGTTGTCTTCACTTAATTAGGCTTCTTTTGCTACCAGTCTTGCCAAACAAAGCCTCCTCTGAAGGCAACAGATTCTCTATGGAAAGTCAAGCCCAAAAGAAGAGGAAGGAGAGGGAGAACTTGCTTTTGGAATCCCATGTCTATATCCCAGGAATTTAGGATAATTTCTTTCAGGTTCTGAGTACAGACATCTTATGGTAACTTATTTATTCATATCCTTGTGAGTTCACTCTTCCATATCTTATAAGAACTGTTGACTGCTACTCAGAGCCAAAATACAGATTAAATAGAGTCTTGTTCATATATCTACTCCGGGATGCCAACTACCCAGAGCTGCAGTGTAAACAGAATGCTGTCACAAATGGGGCTTTAGAGATGGAAAAATATTACTAATGGATTCTGAGAATGGACTGTTATTTAAAATAAGAGCAACCCCCATTTGTACAGGACTCAGTCTTCATGTTAAGGGGTTCAAACATTCAAGGACATGTACTTATGGACCATTTTGGACAGAAGAGTTCATATTAATTTAACATGGCTGCTTCTTTTGCAATATAATACTTGAAAGACCTAGGTTTTTGTTGTTGTTGTTGTTGTTTTTAGGAGATAAGCTTTTACAAGCACACCAAAAGATATTGAAGTTAAGTGCAGAAAGAACTGTCTCAGACTATCTCCTAGCTATCAGAGGCCTTGAATCCCTATTTGAAACTAAATACCTGTGTACTCCAGG
This sequence comes from Capricornis sumatraensis, assembly GCF_032405125.1. Lineage (NCBI taxonomy): Eukaryota > Metazoa > Chordata > Mammalia > Artiodactyla > Bovidae > Capricornis > Capricornis sumatraensis. The sequence goes on from NC_091079.1 coordinate 11,918,976, forward strand.
GCTTCCCTGGTGGCTCAGTTGGCAAAGAATCTGCCTGTGTTCAGGGAATGCAGGTTCGATCCCTGGGTCAGGAAGATCCTGTGGAGAAGGAATGGCCACCACTCCAGTATTCTTCCCTGGAGAATCCCATGGACAGAGGAGGCTGGTGGGCTGCAGTCCATGGAGTCACAAAGTCAGACACGACTGAGCGACTAACACTAACTAACTAAGCTATGTAGCTGCAAAGGGGCACATGGGGAAAAGGGCTAAGCCTTTGAATTTTTTAAATTAATTATTCTTAATTCTCCCAGATTCAAATCTCACTTTCAGATACTCCTCAGGGAAGACTCAAGGACGGAGAACTCTCTCCCACCTGATGGGCAAGGGAGCTGTGACAAGAAGCAAATTGGCTTTTGAATCAACTCAGCAGCACAAAGGAGGAAACATGCTAACGCCAAATTGCCCATGTCGCCAGGCGTCTTTCAGCCAAATCGAAGGCCCTTGCAGTGCCGATGCTGAGATCTATTCCTGCAGCTCACGGGTACTGGGTGACACCTTGACTCCTTTGCCTTTCTGCCAGGCCACCATGAACATACCACTGCCTTCCTGCTGCATCACACAGCCTTCCTCACCAGCCATACTACTGGCTGGAGGTAATCTATGACTGCCACACTCAGGAGTAAGCGACAGGAAAAACAAAAACAAAAACAGATGCTCAAGGCTGGGTTTTTCCAGTTTTATTCTGTGTGTGCTCTACTGCTTCATAGAAACTTTTTCCCCTAAGTTTTTTTTTTTTTTTCCCCCCTAAGTTTTAACTGCAACCACTGAGCAGATGTCTTTTAGAAAGTAGGTGTGAGGAGACCAGCCACTGTCACAGACTGGCCTTGGACACCTTGCTGACAAGCCTTTGCAGGCTGCCTGCAGCAATCATGCAGAGTCTCAGAGGCTTTGTCTGTGCTGATGAGGACCAAGTCTTTGGAAAGACCCTTGTGGATACGGTATCTATAGCCACTAGGGACTCAGAGAAACTGAGGGCTGGCTGGACTGGATCCAGAGTGGCTGCAAGGAGGTGTGAAGATTCACATACCCTTCTTGTTCCAGGAAGAAAGACTTCTTGAGTGCTTTGATCTTTTCAATGAGGCCCTTCCTGGTTCCAGGACAAAACAGGCTGCGGCTTCCTTGTGAAGCTGGCTGTCCTGTGCCAAACCTGAGGACCTGCAGTTCCTCTGTTGACTGACAACTGATTCCATCATCCCACTGAAGACCACTAAACATCAAAGCCCCTGGGATCCCCTGGGCCCGAAATTTAAACACAGTCACTTTCAGTACTTCAGGTGGACTCTTCCTGGTTATTCTGTCCACACAGATTCTTTATACATTGGGATTCCATGGAACCCTTCTAGAGCTTTCTAGGTTATTTTTCTATTGACGCAGAACTGGTATCCACAGGGGTTTCCTTTTATATGTGCTTGGAATTCCTTTGCTGAGAGTACTCCATATCCCAAGGTTTTCCTGTCCTCTGGTCTTTCATGGCGGACATTCATGCAGCCCTGGGCTCACCAGGCATTGCACACAGTGTTGGCAAAGCTCACTCACCTCTGCCTCTGTCTAGACTGCTGCAGCAGGCATGCATGATGGAGGGGGGCTGCACCACTGTAACCCCAAGTCCTGCTCTTCCCTCAACAAGGTGTTAAAATCCCTTCAAATCCCTTAGCCTCCTGATTGGAACCTTCATCTTGAAACAGAGGAAGCAAATTTTCTCACTATTTCTGGGTATTCAAATGCAAATGCCCCAGGCAGTAGTCTTTGAGGATGTAAAGTAGTTCTGTTTAGACCCATTAGCACCTCTCAATGAAGTCAATTCTTTGGCCTAGGGCATCCCATCCATCCATCCACTTAAATAAAGTGTCCACTATTGTCAGGGATTTACGAGACTTTGGGGAAGATGAGAAAGATACTCTGTCACCAAAATCACCATAATACTTAAAGTAAGGTCAATATTTAGCAACAGCTTAAAAATATGATGGGCAGAATATAAATTTATTTCTAATATGATCTCCTTTGCCAGTAGAATATTTTGCATATAATCTTTGTATTCTAGAAAGTCAAGACAGATAAATCAGTTCAGGAGATTTAAATTTATTTTAACAATCTAGGTCAACTGTGAAAAAGAATTAATGTGTAGGCAACATTCTGCTTGAGTATTACTGGGACCTAAGAAATTTATTTCAGTGTGTTGTAAAAGACAACTACCCACATGTCTCCTCTAATAAGAAATGACAAAAATTTTGTTTTAATTCTGGGAGGAGGTCTTTAAATCAGTAACAAAAACCACCACTAATAAATCCTATTATGATTTTTTTGCTTCTTTGTACTTTTTTTCCATAAGTCTTTAAAATGTTTAATGAGAGGATATATTAGGTCTCTTGTAGGTTCTATAATCCTTTGTTCAAGCAAAAAAGGCTTGAGTTTAGTCAGTATTTTCCTGAAAAGAAAATGCCTAACTTTTGAAAGCAACAGACATTTTATAAGATTAAAAAGTTGAACAAAATGCATATGTATGTGTGTATATATATATATATATATATATATATATATATACACACACACACACCCACAAACACACACACACACACATGCCATTTCCTCCTCCAGGGAATCTTCCTGACCCAGGGATCGAACCTGTGTCTCCTGCACGGGCAGGCAGATTCTTTACCACTGAACCACTTGGGAAACCCTTGAAGCCAGGACTAAGAATAAAAAGAAATGGGAAGGATCATAGCTTATTTGTTCTCTCTCTTTAGCATTTTATTTTGAAATAATTTTAGACATAAAAAGTTGCAAAACAGTACACAGACTTCTTTTTTTCCCCCATAGAATTCCTGTTTATCCTTCATCCAGCTTTGCCTAATAGGTTCATCTGACACAACCACACGAAATTAACCTGAATCGTGAAATTAACATTAGAACATACTATTTCTATGCTACCAGAACATACTGGTCTGCAAAGCTTATTCCACACTCAGCACTTGTACCCCAGTGTCCTTTCTGTGATGGACCCTCCCGTCCAGGGTTCAGCCCTGCATTTAGTTATCCTGTCTCCCTCGTCTTTGGTCTGTGTCCGTTCTCATCCTTTGTCTTTGTGATCCGGACCACTGGGAGAGTACTGCCCACTGACTTTTCAGAATGTCCCTCAATTTAGATCTGTGTGCATTTTCTAAAGAGTAGGTTGAGGCTGTGCATTTTTGACAGGAATGTCATAGAAGTGATGTTTTGTCTAACTTGGTACACTGCTTCAGAAAAGTACGTGACGTATATAGGTCTTATTACTGGTGAAGTTAACGCCGATCACTTGGTTCAGGGTGCATCTACCAGATTTCTCCACATTTTCCATTTGTAATTAAGAAGTATCGTTGAGGCAATATACTTTCTTTTGAGATACGTATGCCCTCTCTTTGAAATTAAAACATGGGTGATTCCAGGGCAACTTTTATAGGGAAAGGAAGCGTATTTCCTTTAACACCTAGCATGTCCCACAGTCATCCTTAAGGCTCACCGGAGAGTATTCGTCTTAATTTTAAACCTCAACAGATTTGGGAGTCAAGTCTGTAGAGCTAATGTCACCAGTCTGGCTGTCATTTCAGTCACTTTTTAGGTGACTGAATTTCTTTGGTGAATTTCTTTGCCAGAAATTCCTTCCACAAATACGGTGGAGCTCTGAAATAGAATCCATGGCTCAACAACATAAAGATAGTCTCTTTGGCCTAGCATGAAAATAAAATAGATCTGAATCAGGAGGAACTCAGTACCTAGTCAAGCAGTCAGTCGACAGTGTTCGGGGGCTGCTGAGAACCCAGATCAGGTACCAGACATGGTCATTTATTATCAAGCTAACACTCCAATGCAATACTAGCCCCAACTGACAACTGGCACAAAAAAGGGAATTGAAGATTTTCAAATCCATTGCGTGCGTGCACGTCTCCGTGCCTTTGCTAATGCTGCCCTTCCTTCTTCTCCCCTCTGTGTTGGTCAGATGACATCTCCTCTGGGAAACCTTCCTTGACCTCTCACCTCAAGGATGCTGGGACCCTCCACATCTGGAGAGCATTTATAGCAAATCACATGCTGTACAGTGGTTGTTTACTGAAGCCTGTTTCACCCCTACTCAGCTTTCAGGTCCTTAGTATCAGAAACTGTATCATTCTACTTGGAACCACAATAAATATATCAAGTGGTAAAGATGGAGAAATTAATTACAAACTTCAAAAACACTGAAACAGCAAGTCTTATACTTTTTCTAGGAATGAGGTCTAAATTAAGCCTTATGATAAATATGAAAAAAAAAGTAGTTCAAAAAATGCCATGAAACCTAAGGAACCATCCTGTGCAGCTACAGAATGTTCTGTTTGATGATGCTATAAAAAATTAACAAACTGAAACCTGACTAAAATAGAGGGGGTAGACCAGAAGAGGAACTCTCACACTTTGTGATGTTATCAGAGTCCCACAGCAAAGAGACAGTCTCTTCTTTCCTGGCAAGGACTCAGCCAATGCAAAGCCATAGACAATTTGTTCATTCCAGCCCTCTGACCTTCCTTATCCCTCTATAAGAGGGTTTCTTTCTCCCGCCATGACGGAACTTGCACATGTTTCACCGTGGTGGCAGACCCTGAATTGCAATATGCTGCTGATCCTGAATAAATTCATCTTTGCTGGGGAAATATTTGGCAGTCTATTTATTTTAGGTAAACAATTTCTTTACCCCAAAGTCAATATATGGTAAATGTTAACTTTTAAAAACAAACACAAAAATAATCCTGTGTTTGTGTAAAGGTATTTAGAGACTGCCAGTCAAGGTTGGTGAAACAGTACACACACCTGCCTCCCATTCACAATGATGATTTTGGAACAAGACTTCCTGGAAACCAGACATAGGAATGTCACCCATGCTGCTGCTGCTGCTGCTAAGTCGCTTCAGTCGTGTCCAACTCTGTGCGACCACAGAGACCTCAGTGCACTTGACTCCCCCGTTCCTGGGATTCTCCAGGCAAGAACACTGGAGTGGGTTGCCATATCCTTCTCCAATGTATGAAAATGAAAAGTGAAAGTGAAGTTGCTCAGTCGTGTCCAACTCTTAGCTACTCCATGGACTGCAGCCTACCAGGCTCCTCCGTCCATGGGATTTTCCAGGCAAGAGAACTGGAGTGGGTTGCCATTGCCTTCTCCAATGTTGTTGCTGCTGCTGCTGCTAAGTCACTTCAGTTGTGTCCGACTCTGTGCGACCCCATAGGCAGCAGCCCACCAGGCTTCCCCATCCCTGGGATCCTCCAGGCAAGAACACTGGAGTGGGTTGTCATTTCCTTCTCCAATGTATGAAAGTGAAAAGTGAAAGTGAAGTCGCTCAGCCGTGTCCGACTCTTAGCGACCAAATCGACTGCAGCCTACCAGGCTCCTCCGTCCATGTGAGTATTCAGGCAAGAGAACTGGAGTGGGGTGCCATTGCCTTCCCCAATGTTACCCATCAGTTCAGTTCAGTTCAGTCGCTCAGTCGTGTCTGACTCTTTGCGACCCCATGAATCGCAGCACGCCAGGCCTCCCTGTCCATCACCATCTCCCGGAGTTCACTCAGACTCGTGTCCATTGAGTCCGTGATGCCATCCAGCCATCCTCATCCTGGGTTGTCCCCTTCTCCTCCTGCCCCCAATCCCTCCCAGCATCAGAGTCTTTTCCAATGAGTCAACTCTTCGCATGAGGTGGCCAAACTACTGGAGTTTCAGCTTTAGCATCATTCCTTCCAAAGAAATCCCAGGGTTGATCTCCTTTAGAATGGACTGGTTGGATCTCCTTGCAGTCCAAGGGACTCTCAAGAGTCTTCTCCAACACCACAGTTCAAAAGCATCAATTCTTCGGTGCTCAGCCTTCTTCACAGTCCAACTCTCACATCCATACATGACCACAGGAAAAACCATAGCCTTGACTAGATGGACCTTAGTCAGCAAAGTAAAGTCTCTATTTTTGAATATACTATCTAGGTTGGTCATAACTTTTCTTCCAAGGAGTAAGCGTCTTTTAATTTCATGGCTGCAGTCACCATCTGCAGTGATTTGGGAGCCCCCAAAAATAAAGTCTGACACTGTTTCCACTGTTTCCCCATCTATTTCCCAAGAAGTGATGGGACTGGATGCCATGATCTTCGTTTTCTGAATGTTGAGCTTTAAGCCAACTTTTTCGCTCTCCTCTTTCACTTTCATCAAGAGGCTTTTCAGCTCCTCTTCACTTTCTGCCATAAGGGTGGTGTCATCTGCATATCTGAGGTTATGATGTTTCTCCCAGCAATCTTGACTCCAGCTTGTCCTTCTTCCAGCCCAGCGTTTCTCATGATGTACTCTGCAGAGAAGTTAAATAAGCAGGGTGACAATACACAGCCTTGACATACTCCTTTTCCTATTTGGAACCAGTCTGTTGTTCCATGTCCAGTTCTAATGGTTGCTTCCTGACCTGCATACAGATTTCTCAAGAGGCAGGTCAGGTGGTCTGGTATTCCCATCTTTCTCAGAATTTCCCACAGTTTACTGTGATCCACACAGTCAAAGGCTTTGGCATAGTCAATAAAGCAGAAATAGATGTTTTTCTGGAACTCTCTTGCTTTTTCCATGATCCAGCGGATGTTGGCAATTTGATCTCTGGGTCCTCTGCCTTTTCTAAATCCAGCTTTAACATCAGGGAGTTCACCGTTCACATATTGCTGAAGCCTGGCTTGGAGAATTTTGAGTATTACTTTACTAGCATGTGAGATGAGTACAATTGTGCCGTAGTTTGAGCATTCTTTGGCATTGCCTTTCTTTGGGATTGGAATGAAAACTGACCTTTTCCAGTCCTGTGGCCACTGCTGAGTTTTCCAAATTTGCTGGCATATTGAGTGCAGCACTTTTACAGCATCATCTTTCAGGATTTGAAACAGCTCAACTGGAATTCCATCACCTCCAGATGGTCAACACCAAAATCAGATTAATTATATTCTTTGCAGCCAAAGATGGAGAAGCTCTATACAGTCAACAAAAACAAGACCAGGAGCTGACTGTGGCGCAGATCATGAACTCCTTATTACCAAATTCAGACTTAAATTGAAGAAAATAGGGAAAACCGCTAGACCATTCAGGTATGACCTAAATCAAATCCCTTATGATTATACAGTGGAAGTGAGAAATAGATTTAAGGGCCTAGATCTGACAGATAGAGTGCCTGATGAACTATGGATGGAGGTTCATGACATTGTACAGGAGACAGGGATCAAGACCATCCCCATGGAAAAGAAATGCAAAAAAGCAAAATGGCTGTCTGGGGAGGCCTTACAAATAGCTGTGAAAAGAAGAGAAGTGAAAAGCAAAGGAGAAAAGGAAAGATATAAGCATCTGAATGCAGAGTTCCAAAGAATAGCAAGAAGAGATAAGAAAGCCTTCTTCAGTGATCCATGCAAAGAAACAGAGGAAAACAACAGAATGGGAAAGACTAGTGATCTCTTTAAGAAAATTAGAGATACCAAGGGAACATTTCAAGCAAAGATGGGCGCAATAAAGGACAGAAATGGTCTGGACCTAACAGAAGCAGAAGATATTAAGAAGAGGTGGCAAGAATACATGGAAGAACTGTTCAAAAAAGATCTTCATGACCCAGGTAATCATGATGATGTGATCACTAATCTAGAGCCAGACATCTTGGAAAGTGAAGTCAAGTGGGCCTTAGAAAGCATCTCTACAAACAAAAAATGTTACCCAGAAGTAAATGCAATATGAGAGTTAAAAGCAAAATGACTCTCTGGTTTGTTGGACTGTTCTCATTCCTAGAATTAGTATAAAGGGAAGAAAATTGTATGCATTTGAGAGCTTTTTAAAAGAATGAGAGATATGAACAAACAGCGTAATTTGTTTACATATGTTCATTTTAATCTTGCGCTAAATATTCACATTCATCACAATATAAAGTGATTTCTCTGTGAAATGAATGCTTACCTATAAGCTACTCAGGCACTTCATTAGATTCCTGGGTTAAAGTGGAACATTATTTCATCACACTAAGGAACATTTTTGTCAAGTTATATGTCAAGTCTGTTACATACGATAATATAATTTTTTCCTCACCTTTATAAATTTAAAACTAAAATAATGTCTGCTACCTCCTACCACCAATCTATTGCTGCAAAGAGGCATCTCAGGCCCACAGGTCAATGAGACATTTCTAAAACCAGCAAGATGAAACACTGGTTCAGACTTGCAGATAAAGGTTACTTGCAAAGACCCTCAATCAAACACTGACCACTCTTTCCCAATCATTAAGTTTTCTTATCAAACTAGTGCTTTCGTTGTCTGCAATGGGATCTGAAATATGGATAACTAGCCAATTAAATATTTCAAATATTCTGCTTACCAAATCAAGGAGAAGTACAGTCAAGGAGTATAATTTTATGAATGTTCATTAGTTTGGAGGAATAAAAGGGCTTATTTCAGTTTCTACTGGGGAGTCTTCCTTTTTCCCCTTCTTCAAATAAAACTTTTATGGAAACAGTTGTAAATTAGCCCTCTCTTGTTAGGCCACTTTTTGAAAAATTCATTGCTCCACATAAAGTGAGAATTCAGAATAGTCTGGTCTGAATTACTCTTAAATACAAAGTCTAGCATGTCTTCCATTTCAGCCTGAGGATATCATGCATTGACTTAAATTTTTAAATGCAGCTACATGTGATTTATGCTTTCTCCTATTTAGCAAAATAACTGGAGGGCAATGCTGGAAAAGGCCAGCATTGAGCACATTTCACAGGCAAATAAGCAACAAGTAGGATGAGTTTTAATTTTCTTTTTAAGATGTTTTATTGTTCTCAGTGTGGTTACTTTGAACTTATTTGATTTTCTGCAAGTTTACTATGTTAATATTGGAAATTAATTGTTCTCTTACATCAGAATTTATACAAGTCAGAAAATATTAAACTTCACAACTCCACTAAAGAGAATAATAAAAGATGGTCTTGGGTTTCTCTCTTCTTCTCTTGATACATCTCTCCAGATTATGTAATTTCTGAACATGTATCCCCAAATCAAAAAATGCTGAGATATGTAACATGTGCAGCCAAGTTGTAATGCACACAGAATTGGTCTCACAAAATCACAAGATGGAAAGTGATATAATTTGGTGGCTAAGTATTTGGTTTTTTAAGTCATGTACTCATATAAGCAACAAATACTGCTCCAGGCTCAGCTGTAGATTCTGAGGATATGGTAATGAACAAAGCAACATTCCTGACCATACATTTGAGTAGGAAGAAGATGACACTAAAAACTGATAAATATTTAGTATAATGTAAACCAGAGCAGGGTATGAAATTAAAAGACGCGTGCTCTTTGGAAAAGCTATGGGAAACCTAGAGAGCGTGTTAAAAAGCAGAGAAATCACTTTGCTGACAAAGTTTCATCTAGTCAAAGCTATAGGTTTTTCATAGTCATATATGGATGTGAGAGTTGGACCATAAAGAAGGCTGAGGGCCAAAGAACTGATGCTTTCAAATTGTGGTGTTGGACAAGACTCTTCAATCCTAAAGGAAATGAACCCCAAACATTCATTGGAAAGACTGATGCTGAAGCAGAAGCTCCAATATTTTGGCCACCTGATGCAAAGTGCCAACTCATTTGAAAAGACCCTGATGCTGGGAAAGATTGGAGGCAGGAGGAGACGGGGACGACAGAGTGTGAGAGGGTTGGATGGCATCACTGACTCAATGGACATGAGTTTGAGCAAGCTCTGGGAGGTAGTGAAGGACAGGGAAGCCTGCATGCTGCAGTCCATGGGGTCGCAAGGAGTTGGACACGACTGAGCGACTGAACAACAACAAGAGCAGGGTAGGACCCAGTCACTGACAGAGGGTCCAGGCTTCTACACGGGTGAGACTGGCCTCTTTAACACAGTCTTCACATTGTTTATGATATGCCTACCTCGCAGGGTTGCTGTAACACATTAAATAACATAATCCAGGAAAATGCTTTGGCAGCACCTGGCACTTAGATGAACTGAAAATGTATACATATATTATAGACTTACAGGATTAGGTTTGGCAGAAAACCCCAGATAATATTCTTTTTCACTTACAAACTGATGGAAGGTCACCCAGGGCTATGTCAGGGACCCCAATCCCTTTATTTTTTTTTTTTTATGATTTCATCATGGGTGACCTCTGGTTCAGCGCAAAGATCCAGCTACAGGCAGACCATCTCTGTTGCAGCCAGCATGAAAAAATAAGTGCAATCAGAATTTTCTCTTTTTGTTGAAGGATATTTCCTCGGAGTCACACACATCACTTCTGCTTATGTCTTCTTGACTAGGATGTGTTCAGATTTAGGTGAAAGTGAGGCTGGGACATGTAGAATTTTCGTTGTTGTTTGTTTTTAAACCATAATATTGTGTTCCAGCTCAAAAGGAAATTGGCTATTTATCACAGAAAAAGGGGAGAACAAGGGTAACAGTTAAAATATCAAATATGGGGGGACTCTATTACTGAAAACATTTTACATAAGAACCCAGGCAAGAAGAGCATCTTCTGGAGCAGCTTGAGAACCTCCTAACATCTTAGAGAGTAGAGAAATGTTGTAACAATGAGGACCCCATACGGTGTGAGTTAAATAAAGCTTTATTGCATGGAGTGGACATTAGCTAACTATTTGATTCAGTGTTTTCATAGTAAGTGCACTACGCAATCACCCATTATACAATGATGTTTCATTAAGGGCTATTTCTAGCTGGGTTTGCTGTAAAAATTACACAAATTATTTCCATTAACTTGAGGGATGTTTTAAATGAAGAAAATATTTGAACATATAATATGAAAACATAAAATGAATCCAGCTTTATTATACTAGATTTTGCTGAATATTACATTAGGTACATGTTAACAAGCACATCATAATTTTTAGAAATTGAAAATTCTATGAGGTATATGACATTTACTATCTACTTTTAGATGTTCTTAACTTTGTCCATTAGTACCAGAACTATAAAAGAAACTGGTGGTAATTTACAACAATTCCATAATTTTACAGTCTTAGAAACTAGGGGTCAGGGAGGTTAAAAGTCTTGCTCAAGGGAAAAACAACTAACGGTGACAACTGGAGGGTAAGTCTTCTGATTATTAGATTAGTTGTTTTGCAAAAATAATATATATACAAACTAGAGAAAAAATAGACCAAGCAGATGAATTTCATGAGCCCAGTTCTTATCAGTTTCCTTAGAACACTTAATTCAAGAGCAGAGAGCACACAAGACATCCATTTATCAAACATATATACATAGACATGCATATATGTAACTCAATATCTTATGAATAGGTTGTTCAGATCTTTAAATACTTTGGGCTTTTCTTAAGTAAGAATTTAACCATTTTCATTAGTATTACAGGAAAAAAATATGATTCAAGTGCCAACTAAAAAATTTAATGTCCAGTGAAAATACTCTTGCCTCATGAGAAAGGGAAAATATTTTGAGGGCTCTGGGCTTGTGTATTGTACACAGAATATTTAGGCTTGAGAGCCAAGATAAGATGTAGAGAGGCTTTGGAAGTTTAAGTTAATGTGTCCAAGATAAAGGACAGGCTTGTTCTTAGTGCACTACTGGTTAGCCAGCCAGTTGGTCCAACACCATTTATCTAAACTGAGTATGTTTGGGGCGCAGCTTTGGAATGTTAAAAAAAATATGAGAGTTCTGTTTCTCCTATCAGAACCATTAATTATTATAAAGGTAACTGAGAAACTTCTCAAATGAAAAACCAGAGGCAACATATATATATAATTAGTAGCAATCCTCTTAGCCTCTGTAGGTAAGACCAGAGGGATCACTGGAATTTCTCAATACAAGATTTTGGCAGTGAACTGAAGACAATTAAACCATGAGATTGAAATGGATACATCTCACCAAAAGAGATTTCCAGGTCTTCAGAATGAGGCATAATGTTCAGTTTATGCAGAGTTGTGTGCAACAATACTGATATGACTGCTAGGTTAGAAGAAAGATGTGTGAGACATGAGAGGGTAGGGGTCTTAGAGAACAATGCAAGCATGGGAAGTAGAAAGCACTGTCCTTGGAGAAGTGATCAGGGGCTAGTTGCTGAAGGAACTTAAGGGCCATATGACTGGTCAACACTGAGAGGTTTCAAAGGAGAAGGACATGACTTCCACCAACTCCAATAACTCCTATAACTCCTTTTTTTTTTTTTTTCTAGAAATTGTTCTATTTTTTTTTTTTTTAAATTTTAAAATCTTTAATTTTTACATGTGTTCCCAAACATGAAACCCCCTCCCACCTCCCTCCCCATAACATCTCTGTGGGTCATCCCCATGCACCAGCCCCAAGCATGCTGTATCCTGCGTCAGACATGGACTGGCGATTCAATTCTTACATGATAGTATACATGATAGAATGCCATTCTCCCAAATCATCCCACCCTCTCCCTCTCTCTCTGAGTCCAAAAGTCCGTTATACACCGCTGTGTCTTTTTTCCTGTCTTGCATACAGGGTCGTCATTGCCATCTTTCTAAATTCCATATGTATGTGTTAGTATACTGTATTGGTGTTTTTCTTTTTGGCTTACTTCACTCTGTATAATCGGCTCCAGTTTCATCCATCTCATCAGAACTGATTCAAATGAATTCTTTTTAACGGCTGAGTAATACTCCATTGTGTACATGTACCTATAACTCCTAACATGTGTGCAGTCCTAGTATACTTAATCATGGGTAGAATAAAGGGAAGGGTGAAGACAGAATATTTAAAAAAGTAAAAGCAAAGACAAGAGAAAGGGCTCTGTCATTGTTTAGACTCTAAAGTCAAGGTCTCCACTCAGTCCTAACAATGCCTCCTTTTGCTGATAAATGATGTTGAGCAAAGTATAGTTGTTCAAAACCTACTCAAAGATAATAACGGTAAAACCACGGCACCAGAAAATGCCCTTGTATCCTCCCAGATTAGAGAATGACTTAAAATGGTTTCCACAATGTCTCTGCATACCGCAGTGCTAATTTCACAAGAAATTTTTGATGAAATACATGTTTCCTTAACTGAGCTCCTCTCAAGCCTCTGCACTCGTATCCTTCAGTGCTTGGGATCAATATGTTACATTACATGATTACTATCTGTCATGGTGTTAGTTTTCACATACTATTGGCTGTTATGATTATTCACTAGCAGCTGGGAAGACTAATTTATTACTTGGCTATTTTCATTGAAGGTCATGTAACTCCAACATTCTGTCAAAGCATTTTATCACATCCTGCAGGCTCTGCCAGAGAAAGGTTTTCTTCTGGAACACCTCGGGTTTCTGTGGAATGTATCACTTTTTCAACCAGCAAAGTTAAACAAGTATGTACTTACTTCTGGTGGCTGTCAATAAAGTATCTGATTTCTCAAATGCCTCTGCTCTCATATGCAGCTTTTTCTTAATTCAATTAGTTGTAAGAAATGGGGTTTATAAAAATTCAGCTATCTATGCCCTCAACCTTTACCTATCAGTCGGAGACTACCTTAGATTTAAATATTATATGAAATCTCGACTAGTAAAATTCACTGTATTATTTCAGTACATAGAATACTTTCAACTCTGCCTAATAAAAAGTCTATTGATATTGCAAGTGTAAATTTTGGCTTATAGGATTTTGAGACAAGCAGAAAAAGGATTTATTTATCTACCTGCCTATATAAATAAATGGAATGGAAAGTATGGATTGGAATGTTGTAGAACTTAAGATAAGTGAAATAATGCAACTGGTTAAGTGTTCATGTTCTAGATGCAAAAGACAAAAACAAAATCAGAATCCACGTCAGGAGATGGAAAAAGTATAGAAGTTCTTGGGATCTGTCATAGAAACTATAGAAAATGTTACAATTAGACATTAGTTCAATCTCAGAATTCCTAATATTGAAAAGCAGAAGATGACTCAAAAGCATCAATTTCATGAGACAGCTTTCCCATAAATATTAGGATATTTATAAATAAAACATGGCCTTACTAGATTAAACGTGTGAGATAACATAAGCAATATATCCTCAAAACAAGCCCAAGTTTAACTTCTGAATATAGAACCCTCATGAACCTGGCCTCATCTGGGTGAACCAAGCTGGAACGTCAGAGTCATGTCCTGCTGGCATACTTTGAACGGAGTTCAACACAGAAATAATATGTTTATATTCAAAAAAACATACAACATACAAACATATAGTAGAATTCAGCTTTTACATGGAAAAGATATTTGATTAAGATGGTAGTGTCATATTTCTAGATACCTTATTTCTGTAATTTTAAATTAAAAGAAGATAATAGAAGACATATTGGTCCTGGGGGTGGCTCAGAGGTTAAAGTGTCTGCCTCCAATGCGGGAGACCCGGGTTCAATCCCTGGGTCGGGAAGATCCCCTGGAGAAGGAAATGGCAATCCACTCCAGTATTCTTGCCTGGAGAATCCCATGGACGGAGAAGCCTAGTAGGTTACAGTCCACGGGGTCGCAAAGAGTCGGACACGACTGAGCGACTTCACCTTCACCTTCATACCTGGAGAAAACCATAATTTGGAAAAATACATGCACCCCAATGTTCATTGCAGCACTATTTACAACAGCAAAGGCATGGAAGCAACCCAAATGTTCATCAATAGAGTAATGAATATAGAAGATATGATATATATATACATTGGAATATCAGCTCAGTTCAGTCGCTCAGTCATGACCGACTCTTTGTGACCCCATAAATCGCAGCATGCCAGGCCTTCCTGTCCATCACCAACACCTGGAGTTTACCCAGACTCATGTCCATAGGGTCGGTGATGCCATCCAGCTATCTCATCCTCTGTCTTCCCCTTCTCCTCCTGCCCCCAATCTTTCCCAGCATCTGGGTCTTTTCAAATGAACCAGCTCTTCGCATCAGGCAGCCTAAGTATTGGAGTTTCAACTTTAGCATCAGTCCTTCCAATGAACACCCAGGACTGATCTCCAGGTTGGATCTCCTTGCAGTCCAAGGGACTCTCAAGAGTCTTCTCCAACACCACACTTCAAAAGCATCAATTCTTCGGCACTCAGCCTTCTTCACAGTCCAACTCTCACATCCATACATGACCACTGGAAAAACCAGAGCCTTGACTAGACGGACCTTTGTTTGCAAAGTAATGTCACTGCTTTTTAATATGCTATCTAGGTTGGTCATAACTAGTCAATCATAAAAAAAAACAAAATTATACCATTTGTAGCAACATGGATGAACCAAGAGGTTGTCATGAGTAAAGTAAGCCAGACAAAGAAGGATAAATATCACATGATATCACTTATATGTGAAATCCAGAAAAGGATACAAATGAACTACTTTACAAAACAGAAATAGAGTCAATGGATTGGAGAGCAGTGGGAATATTATGAGGTGGATGAAATAGTCTGTTTGGGGAAAGAGTAGGCTCCAAGCAGGAACTCTGGTACATAAGGAATCTCATGGAAAGAGAGATACAGTATAGGGGGACCTGATGCTGATGTTATCTGTGTAGCTATAACCTAGAGTGGACAAGAGTGTGGTAATGCTGACAGTGATGGAGTTAAGAACACAGCATATAAAGAAGGCAAAAGGGTCTACTTCTGATAGTTTAAATCAATAAAGGAAAGATGTATGGAAGAGAATGAAGCCAAGAACAGAACCCCAGGAGACAGACACTTAGAGGAGTTAGAAAACAAAACAAAACAAAAATTGTAGCAATCAGAGAAAATAAGGAGGAGAAAGGATCAGAGAGAAAATACTATGAATGGGGCAAGAGACACACAGATAGATGCAGACACAAAGGAGGCTGGGAAAAGGCAGCAGAGACTTTCAAGACCCAGTAGTCAACAGTTCTTACATGCCCCAGGGGAGGGTTCAGAAAGAAACAGCTGAGACCAGGTCCCGGGAGCTGGGCACTCTAAGGAGTCAGAGGAGGAAGTGAGATCCAGCCAGGGTGGGGTCAGTGTGAAGGCAGGAGGTGTAAGACCATCCTGGGAAAACTGCTCAGTAAAGCCCTTTCAGAAATGGGGTGTTAGTTCACTAGGAGCCAGGGAAATGTTTTAATATAACTGAGAAACAATGAACGTGCTATTTATTGTTCATGTATTTCTTCAGAGGGAAAGAATGTGGAAGTGTGTTTAGAAATAGAGAGAATGATTTATGGGGCAAAGTCCTGTGAGGAAAGACTCAGTGGAGGCAAAGCAGTGATCTCTGTGTTAAAGCTACAAAGAGGCATGCTCTGTGAAGCATTTTTGTTATCTTACATCACATAAACAAATGTACATACTTCTCATTTCTTCAACAGACCAATAACCATAGGAAAGCATGGAAACTACACAGATACTGGGTTCTAGCTTTGGCTTAACAAAACTTCTCTTCCATTTCTTCATCTCTAACCGCTTTAAAAATTTCACTTTGGGCATATAGGAACTGGCTTCTTCTAGTTTTCCCAAAGCCACCTGCTTGCAGATTTGGGGGATCTCCCAGGAGATGCAGTGAAGCAGTCTTTCTGAGGCTGCCATAGATCCATCTTCAGCTGTTCTTCTTAGATCACAATGGCCACTTGCTTTTCTACAGATGCTTAGGTTTCCATTTTGAATAAAAACATTCTATCTTGAGTCAGAATTTTCAGCTGGACAAAAATTGCATTTAGACAGCATCTTTTTGGGAGCTTAGACTCTGACACAACCTTTTTATTTTTCAGGTGTCATCAGAGTTTCTGTTCTCAGGCCTCTGCGCCTTTCTACTCCACATGCGTCTCTGTTTAGTAATTTGATCTGTCAACGTGGGTTTAATTTCATTTGTATACTGATGACAACAGATTGATGTTATAAAATTAGCCTTAATGTTCTCTCTGCCACATCTGTGCTATATGCTTGCCAAACTAATGTCAAGGATCGGGTATCTAGAGATTGTCTTCAACTGATCACTACAAAAATAGTTGTTTTCATGAAATGCAGGCACATTCTTACTCCTTGGTTTCTCCTTCCCAGTTTCTTCAAACTTCATATTGCAAACCAACACTTTGAACATGAGAATACCAGGCCCAATTGAGTTTTCTCTTTTAATTTTTCTAGTTAAAAATTAATTTCTGGTTTAAAAAAGAAAAAAGCAGTATGCATAGAGCAGGAAACAGGTGACATCAAGTTTTAGCAATTTAAATATAAAAACAACACTTCATTCATATTTCAGAAAGCAAACACCAGGGGGTAAAGCCAAGATGGCAGAGTAGGAGGGCGCTAAGCTCACCTCCTCCCAGAGGCACACCAAAATTACAACTATTTCCAGAACAATTCTCTATGAGAAGGATCTGAAGACTAGCAGGAAATATTTCCCACAGCTAAAGACATAAAGGAGGAAAAACACAAGACGGGCAGGAGGAGCAGAGAGAGGCATGGTGTAGTCAAGGCTCATGCTCCTGGAAGCAGACGACTGGCCAGTGGGAGAGGAATCACAGTGAAGAACCCCGAGGAGTGAGGGACTCAAGGCTTACACAGGGCTCCCCAGCTCAGGAGTCCAGCACCAGAAAGGGGAGGCCCCAGGATGTCAGGCTTTGAAGGCCAGCGGGGCATGCATTTAGGAGAGCCAGACGGTGGTGGGAAACTGTGACTCTGCTCTTAAAGGGCACAAGGAAAATTTCACATGCCCCAAGTTCCACCGCTTGAAAGAAGCCTGGATCAGACCCATTCTCTGGCATTGGAGAACCTTCCTGAAAGCCAGGAGGCAACAGAGACTCCTTCTGGAAACAACAATCCTAGTGGCAGATGTTTCTGGGAGCTTGTTCTGGGAGCATGAGGACACTGATACTGGAGAAGACCATTCTGGAGACCTCCCATCAGCCTATAGTACTCCCTCCAGTAGGCCAGAACCAGCCCATGCCCTGCTAGCCCTACAGTCAGCTTCTGTGAGACTCAGCCCCATTAATCAGTGGGCTGGCAGGTACTGCACAAGACACTCTGGCAACCAACTGGGCCACGGGAAGATCCAGGCCTATCAGTGCACCCACAGTAGTCAGTACCACCAACAGAAGGGCCCCTGCTGCCAACATGAGGGGCATCCTTAGAGCACAGATCTGGTAACCAGAGTGGAGGGTGCTTCTGGGCCCCATCAGATGTCTCCTGAATAGGGCTACTTCTCTAGGTTGAGAAATGTAACCAAGCTACCTCAAACAAAGAAATAAACCCAGAAAATCAGGCAAAATGAGGAGAAAGAGTAACATGTTCTGAAGGAAAGAACAAGACAAAACTCCAGAAGAAGACCTAAGTGACGTGGAGATAAGTAATCTGCATGATTAAGAGCTCAAGTAATTCTCATAAAGATGCCCAACAAACTCAGAAGAATAATGTATACAGTGAGAATTTTTAACAGAGAGTTAGAAAATATAAAGAAGAACCAAACAGAGACTGAAAAATACAATAACTGAAATAAAAAATATACTAGAAGGAATCAACAGTTGATTAGATGACACAGAATAGTGGAAGAATTATAACTGGAAGAAAGAGTAATGGAAATCATCCAAGATACACTGAATAAAGAAAAAAGAATGAAAAAATGAAAATAGTTTAAGAGACCACTGGGACCATTTCAAGCACACTAACATCTGCATTATAGGGGTCCCAGAAGAAGAATAGAGAAAGGAGAAGGTAATTTATTTAATAAAATAATAGCTGATAAATGTCCTAACATGGAAAAACAAACAAATACCAGTCACACAAAGAACAGAATATCCCAAATAAGATAAACCCAAACAAGTCCACATGAAGAAATACTACAATTAATTGTGAACATTAATTATAATTAATTAAAAATGAAAAATAAAGATTAAAGGAGAATATTAAATGCAGAAAGATAAGTGAAAGTGAAGTCGCTCAGTTGTGTCTGGCTCTTTGTGACCCATGGACTGTAGCCCACCAATCTCCTCCATCCATGGGATTCTCCAGGCAAGAATACTGGAGTGGGTTGCCATTTCCTTCTCCAGGGGATCTTCCCGACTCAGAGATCGAACCCAGGTCTCCCACATTGCAGGCAGACGCTTTAACCTCTGCACCACCAGGGCAGCCCAAAAGATAAAAAGCAGAAAGATAAAAGTAACTAATTATTAATATATACAAGGCTACTCCCATAATGCTATCAGCTGATTTTTCAGCA
Source organism: Capricornis sumatraensis (assembly GCF_032405125.1). Lineage (NCBI taxonomy): Eukaryota > Metazoa > Chordata > Mammalia > Artiodactyla > Bovidae > Capricornis > Capricornis sumatraensis. The sequence continues at coordinate 11,938,146 of NC_091079.1, forward strand.
GAAACTTTATAGGACAGAAGAGTTCAGTTCAGTTCAGTTGCTCAGTCGTGTCCAACTCTTTGCAGCCCCATAGATTGCAGTACATGAAGCTTCCCTGCCCATCACCAACTTCTGGAGTTTACCCAAACTCATGTCCATTGAGTTGGTGATGCCACCCAACCATCTCATCCTCTGTCGTCCCCTTCTCCTCCTGCCTTCAGTCTTCCCCAGCATCAGGGCCTTTTCCAATGAGTCAGTTCTTCACATCAGGTGGCCAAAGTATTGGAGCTTCAGCTTCAGCATCAGTCCTTCCAATGAATATTCAGGACTGATTTCCTTTAGGATGGACTGGTTGGGATCTCCTTGCAGTCCAAGGGACAGAAGAGAGTGACATGATATATTTAAAGTGATGAACAGGAAATACAACCATGAATACCCTACCTGGCAAGGCTATCAGTCCTATCTGAAGGAAAGAAAAACAGAAGCTGAAAGAATTCAGTACGACTAAACCAGCATTACCAAAAAATAATACAGGGGTTTATCAAAGTAGAAAATAAATAATAACAACTAGAAATATAAAAATTATGAAAGGATTTTTCAGTTGCTAAAAGCAAATGTACGGTAAAGGTAGTAGAACATGCACGTACAAAATTGGTAGGAAAGCTAAAAGACAAAAGTAATGAAATCATCTATACACACAATAAGTAGTAAAGGGATTCACAAAACAAAAAAGATGTAAAACATTAACAACAAAGATAGTAATCAAATCACAAGAGGAAAGAGAAGAAAAAAGAATAACAAAGGAAACTACAGTAATTATCAGAAGAAAGTGAATAAAAAGACAGTAAGTATGTACCTATCAATAATTACTCTAAATATGACTGGACTAAATGTTCCAATCAAAATACACAGCGTTGCTATATAAATAAAGAAATAAGACTCATATATGCTGTTTACAGGACACTTCACATCTAAAGACACACATAGACTGAAAGTGAACAAATGGATAAATGGAAAAAGGTATTCTATGTAAATGAAAACAAAGAGAAAAGTGGGGTAGCAATAGTTTTTATATCAGACAAAATAGACTTTAAAACAAAGACTATAACAAGAAACAAACACTATAACAAAAAACAGAGATCAATGCATAACGATGAAGGGATCAAACCAATAAGAAGGTTTAACAACTGTAAGTGTATATGCACCCAACACAGGAACACCTAAATGCATAAAGCAAATGTTAACAGACATAAAGGGAGAAACTGACAGCAACACAATGATAGTACTGGATTTTAACACCCCACTTACATCAATGGACAGATCATCCAGACAGAAAATAACAAAACTTTGGCCTTAAACGACACATTAGACTCAATGAACTTAATGGATTTATATAAAGCATTCTATCCTAAAGCAGGAGAGCGCACATTCTCCGTAAGTGCACCAAGAACATTCTCCAGGATACATCACATGCTAGACCAGAAAACAAGGCTCAGTACATCTATAAGACTAAAATCATATCAAGTATCTTCTCTGACCACAATGCCATGAGACTAGAAATCACCTAAAGGAAAAAAAATAAGTGCTGATAACGAACATTCAAAAACCAAACAAGCATCAGTCCTGATGGTTGCTGCTGAAGAAATCAAAGTAGAAATTAAAGAATACAAATGAAAATGAAAACACGATAAAAAATCTATTGTATGAGGCAAAAGCACTTGTTAAGAAGGAAGTTTATAGTGATTTAAGTTTACCCCAGGGAATGAGAAAAGTCTCAAAAAAAAAAAATAAAAAATAACCTCACCTTCCATCTAATGAAACCAGAGAGAGAACAAAGTAGAAGGAGACAAATAAGAAAGATCAGAGTGAGAATAAATGAAATAGAGATAAGATAGCAAAAGAGACGATCGACAAAACCAAGAGCTGGCTCTTTGAAAAGATAGACAAAATTGTGCCCATCGATGGATGAGTAGATAATGAAGATGTGGTAAATTATATGCAATAGAAAATTATTCAGCCATAGAAAAGGATAAAAACTTGCCGGTTGTGACAACATGAAGATATGGTGATCTATATACAATATAATATTATTCAGCCATAGAACATAATAAAATCTAACCAGTTGTGATAAGATGTTTGGACTTACATTAAGTAGAGTAAGTCAGAGAAAGAAAGACAATTACTTCATGATTTCACTTCTATGTTGAATGTAAAAAGAAAAAAAAAAAAAGAAAATCAAAAAACCAATGAACAAACAAAAGAGAAACCAACTTATAAATACAGAGAACACACAGATAGTTGCCAGAAGGGAAGGGAGTGTGGGCTATGAATTAAGAGGAACAAACTTCCAGTTATAAAACAAATAAGTCAAAACACAGGAATATTGTCAGTAATACTGTAGTAACTTTGTATAATGACAAACAGTAGCTAGACTTACTGTGATATTCATTTGTAAAGTACGAAAATATTGTATCAATATGTTGGATGCCTGAAACTAGTACACTATTGTAAGTCTATTATATTTCAATGAAAATAAAGAAAGCAAATGCCAGGACTGATTGACTATATACCTTTTCATCTTAAACTGTCTTTTGATCAATATAGAAATGCTCAAAAACTTTAATAACAAAATAACTAACATTTGAATAAGGTTATAAAGATTTCCAAGGACACTGATGAAAATGCTCACTTTGACTTCATATAAAAACCTTGCAAGAGAGATGTTATTTTCACCCTCACTTTACAGCCAAAAACATGGAGAATAGAAAGGTCAGATAACCTCACAAGACCAACAATAGAGCAGGTCATTGATAAGTACCAAGTCCAGGATTTTCAGGTTCCAAGCTCGAGTTGCTTTTGTAAAAATCAGTGGAGTTTTACATTGAGCATCTAATATACCACAGTTATTCCTTTTCCATGAAATAGCATGTCCAAGGATACATGTGTTTGTGTACACTTTCTTATCCGAAAGCCCAGAATTCAAGGTTTTCATTTAAGTCTATAAGTGGGTAACTGAAAAATCCAAGTGTAAAAAAAAAAAAAAATCCTTAGAATAATGATCATAAGAAGAAAGAACTTCTGTTAACTACTCTTATTCTACACACAAGAATAATAAATAAGATGTTGGTAAGAACTTTTGGAGGTGATGGATATTTTTACGGCATGGATTATGGTGATGGTTTTAAAGGTTTATACTTATCTCCAAAATCATCAAGTTGTCTACATTCAATATGTGCAGTTTTTTGTGTATGTCAATCATACCTCAATAAAGTAGTTTAAAAAAATAAAGCACATTGCTTTCAAAATTTAGACCAAACTTAAATCTAGTTACTCAATGTAATATGCATGTATATGCAACATTATAAGCAATTACCATTTGTAAAAACACGAGTTGGTATGTAACAACCAGTACTGGAATTGGTGATGGACAAGGAAGCTGTGAAAGTGCTGCACTCAATATGCCAGCACATTTGGAAAACTCAGCAGTGCCACAGGACTGGAAAAGGTCAGTTTTCATTCCAATCCCAAAGAAAGGTAATGCCAAAGAATGCTCAAACTACCGCACAATTGCACTCATCTCACATGCTAATAAAGTAATGCTCAAAATTCTCCAAGCCAGGCTTCAGCAATACGTGAACCGTGAACTTCCAGATGTTCAAGCTGGTTTTAGAAAAGGGAGAGGAACCAGAGATCAAATTGCCAACATCCACTGGATCATGGAAAAAGCAAGAGAGTTCCAGAAAAACATCTATTTCTGCTTGATTGACTATGCCAAAGCCTTTGACTGTGTGGATCACAATAAACTGTGGAAAATTCTGAGAGAGATGGGAATACCAGAGCACCTGACCTGCCTCTTGAGAAACCTATATGCAGGTCAGGAAGCGACAGTTAGAACTGGACATGGAACAATAGACTGGTTCCAAATAGGAAATGGAGTACGTCAAGGCTGTATATTGTCACCCTGCTTATTTAACTTCTATGCAGAGTCCATCATGAGAATCGCTGGGCTGCAAGAAGCACAAACTGGAATCAAGATTGCCAGGAGAAATATCAATAACCTCAGATATGCAGATGACACCACTCTTGTGGCAGAAAGTGAAGAGGAACTAAAGAGCCTCTTGATGAAAGTGAAAGTGGAGAGTGAAAAAGTTGGCTTAAAGCTCAACATTTAGAAAACTAAGATCATGGCATCTGGTCCCATCGCTTCATGGGAAATGGATGGGGAAACAGTGGAAACAGTGTCAGAATTTATTTTTTTGGGCTCCAAAATCACTGCAGATGGTGACTGCAGCCATGAAATTAAAAGACGCTTACTTCTTGGAAGAAAAGTTATGACCAACCTAGACAGCATATTGAAAAGCAGAGACATTACTTTGCCAACAAAGGTCCATCTAATCAAGGCTCTGGTTTTTCCAGTGGTCATGTATGGATGTGAGATTTGGACTGTAAAGAAAGCTGAGTGCTGAAGAATTGATGCTTTTGAAGTGTGGTGTTGGAGAAGACTCTTGAGAGTCCCTTGGACTGCAAGGAGATCCAACCAGTCCATTCTGAAGGAGATCAGCCCGGGATTTCTTTGGAGGGAATGATGCTGGAGCTGAAATTCCAGTACTTTGGACACCTCATGCAAACAGTTGACTCACTGGAAAAGACTCTGATGCTGGGAGGGATTAGGGGCAGGAGGAGAAAGGGATGACAGAGGATGAGATGGCTGGATGGCATCACTGATGATGGACGTGAGTCTGAGTGAACTCCAGGAGTTGGTGATGGACAGGGAGGCTTGGCGTGCTGCGATTCATGGGGTCGCAAAGAGTCGGACATGACTGAGTGACTGAACTGAACTGAACTGAAGGAAGCCTGGCATGCTGCAGTCCATGGAGTCACAAAGATTTGGACACAACTGAGTGATTGCACTGAAAAAATATACATTTTAAATTAAAAATGCTTATATATTTTTGATTTGAAAAAGTAGCAAATAAACTAGTTGAATAATAGCATCATTGAATATGAAAAGAGAATTAATATTAAGTTGACCAGTAAAGTTCAATTTACACCAAGACCAACTATCATAATTGTCATCTTTTATCTTCTGTCTTGCATTCAAAGGATCCCAGTGTATACAATATTAACAGTATGACAATAGAGGGTTAAGAGCAATTATTTCAAATTCTCATAGCAACCCAGCAGGACAGCAGTAGTCTCTCTGTTGTAGCTGAAATACTGGAGCTCTGAGAGATAAAATATTTGCCTGCATTCAAGTGCAGGTCCGTCTGATCCTAGAGTCTGTGCCTCTTTCATTCTCCCTTACTGCCTTTCATTAGATAAAAAAAATAACCATTTGGGAAAACCAAGGATTTCTCTTTTTTTAAGAGACAAGGCATAAGGGATAGCAAATATGTATGAAGAATTTCTCTTGTGGCAAAGCCTTCCCCATGACTAGGGTGCAGACAGTGAGAATCTTTCTTATATGCCAAAATAAAATGTTTGGGTTTTATTATATGTAGAGGGTTGTCATTGATCAGTGGCACCACCTCACATGTCTGTATTGGGATAGTTTGCAGGAGTTAGTGTTTGTGAGGTATTCAGAACAGAACTTGGCACCTAAAGCTGTGTAAGAATTAAACAAACAAATCCTTCATCTTACGTTTTAACTATTTGCTAGAGGAACTCTCTTACACATGTTACTTTTTTCCTCTAGGAAATCTATCCAGCTAAATATAAAATAGCATGCCCACCTTCTGTAAAGACTTTAATTAGTTTAATCATGTGTAATTTGTTTTTATTGATGTATCATTGCCCTATGACATATTTTTCTCAGGGATACAATGCAATGGCAATATTTGTATATATTCCAAAATGACCCCCACAGTAAATCTAGAGTATCTTTTTAAACAAAAACAATGGAACCACAGAAATCTCATTTGCTCTGCTCGTCCATCATGCAAATGTTAGGGACTGAATCTTTTACTCTCCAAATTCATATGTTGAAGTCCCAAACCCAAGTGTCTCAGAGTTTTAGTTGGAGAAAGACTTTTAATAGGTGACTAAGTCAAAACGAAGCCCTTACGGTGAGTCCCTGATCCAACAGAAGTAGAGCCCGTACAGGAGGAGTGAAGGCCACAAGAAAAAGGCCACAAGAAGAGACAGTGAGAGATGGGACTGTCTACTGGAGGAGGAACCAAATCTGTTTACACGTGGATCTGAGGCTCGCAGCACCGGGAACTCTGAGAAAACAAGCGTCTGGATGTTTGAGCCACCCAGTTCACGTCGTTCTGTGACAGCGGCTCTAACAAACACCACCCAGCTAGCGTGGCTCTGTGATGGCAGCTCTAACAAACACCAGCAACAGAGTTAAACTGTGTGACATTTTATGAGGATCAACATGATGGATCTATTACTACCTGGAATGTGAGTTAGGACTTTGGTTCGACATTAGCAATGGAGAAGATCTTTGCTATGCAAAAGTTTAGGAGTTCACATGCTGGTGCTTACGCTATACGTGTCCCAAGAAGGGAAACTTCTGTTTAGCAGTGACTTGAGATTCTCTGGGCAGTGTGCAACTTTTATCAGAAGAATATTCATTTCTCCTTTAAAATCAATAGCTGTTTCCTAAACTCCAAATTTCTCAAGATAAATAAGACCCTGTGACATGTTTATACTTTCGTGAAGCATTTAAAAAGGAGTTGGTTTAGACTGGTGTCTAGAAAAATGGTCAAGGCCAGGGAGAGAGACAGGGACTGTATGTTCAGCCAGCATTGGCACAGTGCAGCCTTGTCTGGCCTTGTGTATGGAAAATCTCTTTGTGCACTAGTTGCTCCAAACGGAAACCAATTGGTGCAAACCATACTTCCCTGGATCCAAGAAGCATGAAGAAGCGGTGGGAAGAATGAGAGAAAGATAGGTGAGATCTGGGCTTTCAAATGCTTCATGCTGTATGAAGATCAGCCATCTCTTAAATTTTGAGGAGTACAGTTTGCCATTTGTACAGTTTTGAAACAGTTCCACTAACAAAACTGAAACCTGAAAAAGTCTGATGTTTCCAAGTTCAGTTCAGTTCAGTCACTCAGTCATGTCTGACTCTTTGCAACCCCATGAACCTCAGCATGCTACGCCTCCCTGTCCATCACCAACTCCCGGAGTTCACCCAAACCCATGTCCATTGAGTCGGTGATGCCACCAACCATCTCATCCTCTGTCGTCCCCTTCTCCTCCTGCCCTCAATCTTTCCCAGCATCAGGGTCTTTTCAAATGAACCAGCTCTTCGCATCAGGTGGCCAAAGTATTGGAGTTTCAGCTTCAACATCAGTCTTTCCAATGAACACCCAGGACTGATCTCCTTTAGGATGGACTGATTGTACCTCCTTGCAGTCCAAGGGACTCTCAAGAGTCTTCTCCAACATCACAGTTCAAAAGCATCAATTCTTTAGCACTCAGCTTTCTTCACAGTCCAACTCTCACATCCATACATAACCACTGGAAAAACCAGAGCCTTGACTAGACAGACCTTTGTTGGCAAAGTAATGTCTCTGCTTTTCAATATGCTGTCTAGGTTGGTCAAAACTTTCCTTCCAAGGAGTAAGCGTCTTTTAATTTCATGGCTGCAGTCACCATCTGCAGTGATTTTGGAGCCCCACAAAATAAAGTCAGCCACTGTTTCCACTGTTTCCTCATCCATTTCCCATGAAGTGATGGGACCAGATGCCATGATCTTAGTTTTCTAAATGTTGAGCTTTAAGCCAACTTGTTCACCCTCCTCTTTCACTTTCATCAAGAGCCTCTTTAGTTCTTCACTTTCTGCTATAAGGGTGGTGTCATCTGCATATCTGAGGTTATTGATATTTCTTCCGGCTATCTTGATTCCAGCTTGTGCTTCTTCCAGCCCAGCATTCCTCCTGATGTACTTTGCATAGAAGTTAAATAAGCAGGGTGTCAATAGACAACCTTGACGTACTCCTTTTCCTATTTGGAACCAGTCTGTTGGTCCATGCCCAGTTCTAACTGTTGCTTCCTGACCTGCATACAGATTTCTCAAGAGGCAGGTCAGGTGGTCTGGTATTCCCATCTCTTTCAGAATTTTCCACAGTTTATTGTTATCCACATAGTCAAAGGCTTTGGCATAGTCAATAAAGCAGAAATAGATGTTTTTTTGGAACTCTCTTGCTTTTTCGATGATCCAGTGGATGTTTCCAAGGATGCAGTGAAAAGCAGGTATAAGAGGGCAGGCTTGTCCCTTGATTCCTAGGACATCGAGATGTCTCTCTTCACCACTCAAGCAGAGTGGGGCCAAGGTGCCTGCCAGCACTAAGTTCTCCCCATAAAGAAGCACCCATCTCTGCAATGGAATCCAAGCCTTTGTTCACAGGATGAATGAGAAACATTAACAGCTAACATTTAATATTAACAGGCGGTGGTCCCAGCACTTTACACATAATAGCATGTTAACGTCTCATAATCTTGTTAGTACATTATTATGATTACTCATTATATGATTGCTATTATGTATTATTATTACAACTCCCTGTTCAGAGATGAGAGAAACTAAGTGCCCGAGGTCACACAGCCAATAAGCACCGAGTTGGTCCCAGAATCAGGCAGTGTAGCCCCAGAGACTCTACTCTTAAATACCAAGCTCTATAGACTCTAAGAGGGGCTACCCAGGTGGCACAAGTGATAAACAATACGCCTGCCAATGCAAGAGATGCAAAGAGATGTGGGTTTGATCCCTGGGTTGGGAAGATCCCCTGGAGGAGGAAATGGCAACCCACTACACTGTTCTTGTCTGGAGAATCCCATGGACAGAGGAGCCTGGAGGGCTGCAGTTTATGGGGTCACAAAGAGTTGGACACGACTGAAGTGACTCAACATGCAGACTCTAAGAATAGTGAAGTTCTATTTATGAGCACCCAAATCCCTCTAGTATGGTTGACGGGTTACCCTAGCTAGGGATTAAGATATTTGATCACCATTACCTGGCTCATTTTTTTTTTTTTTTTTACAGAATCACTGCCTTTATTTATTTATTTATTTATTTTTTTAATTTTAAAATCTTTAATTCTTACATGCATTCCCAAACATGAACCCCCCTCCCACCTCCCTTCCCATAACATCTCTCTTAAAGAGTGGAACTGGATCTAGAAGCTAATACATCTCACACTTACTCCTTCTCACACAATCAAAAGCTGTTTTGGGCAAGAGGATGGAACTCAATGCTACTTCACCTCTTTGCCTTAAGCTGTCAAACCGTGCCCTTACTAAGAAGGAACCAGATGGGTATTAAGAAAGCCTGCCTATCTTCATTCTGGAACACCTGGAAAAGATGTAGTGACAACATCCGGGCCCAGAGAGAAAGGCCTCCTCAGCAGTGGTCCAACCCAGCCAGCATCTCCATCATGCCGGGTCCCCATGGGAGACAGGACGGAGCACCAAGTACTGCCACGCGCAGCCCCACGCTCTCAGTGCAGGTCTACATGGAGACGCTCGTTCCCACCAAACTTGGGTTTGGATGAAACTTCCTTCCCCTTTTCTTCACCATCAGTCATATGCCTTATATGTCAAAGAATTAAAAGGGAATCCACGTTTCTTCTCTTGTAGACATTTACAGCGAATCCTCAGGGCTTCCCTGGGGGCTCAGATGGTAAAGCGTCTGTCTGCAAAGCAGGAGACCCGGGTTCGATCACTGGGTTGGGAAGATCCCCTGGAGGAGGAAATGGCAGCCCACTCCAGTGTTCTTGCCTGGAAAATCCCATGGACGGAGGAGCCTGGTGGGCTACAGTCCATGGGTTCACAAAGAGTCAGACACGACTGAGCGACTTCACTCACATAGCGAGTCCTCAGGTAAATGCAGAAGCAAGGAGAGAAAATCGAACGTGGAATTTGTTGGCTTGAAGATTTACAGAGTGAGAAGGAAGAGAAAGACAGGGAGAAGAAAACATTCTGAAAATGCAATGAATACAGTGGATGGAGGAGACGGATAGGGATGTCCTGGGAGCTGGAAGGACAGTGAGCACCAGGGGTCAAGGACCAGAACACGCTACAGATGGATCTCTTTCACTGGCTTTATTTTTCCCAACCAGACTTCACCCAGGTTTCCCATGGGTCAAGTTCTGAAAATGTGTCATCTTAATGTATGCTGTATTTCATAGCTCACATGGACCTTCTCATTCCTTAATTCACAGAACAAATCTATGACATACTCAAAGTAGGTCATTATCTGACTTTCAGGGTAGAAAAGTAAGATCCAAAGGGTCAAGTAGTTTTACAAAGGTCACACGGCTGGTCTGCTGACCAGCTCAGTTATCCCACAGCCCAGGTATTCCACCAAGCTCAGGTTCTCTTTTCCAAAGGATGTGCCCTTGGGGTGGTGCTCTTCCATGTGGTCTCACAATGTCAGGAAAGGTAACCAGCATCTCACTGTCTCCAATTGTCTCTGTCTCTCCTGATGCTGTATGTGATTGAGCTGAGAAGACAGAACTGAGAAAAAAGTACATATACCAAAGTGTATCTGCATCCACCAACTGAGCTATTCCTTCATAAAGTTCTCCGCTTCAGGACAACAAAGGTTAAGGGTCATAAAGTAAGCGAATACTTAATTCATTTCAGGCATTTCTTTTTCTTGCTGGTAGGTACCTACCATCTTGCCATCAAGCTGCTTTATCACACTCCTGCATACTCTGAGAGAAGAGGGAGCCACAGAAGTGGGGTTGCTGAGTCAGGGGGAGCAAATGGCCTATTCAAGGAATGCAGAAGGTAGGAGAAGGCAGAATGGGTCTCACAATAACCTTAAAGAGTTAATTCAAGTCTTGGTTTAAAAGTGAGAAGAAATCTAGTTTAAGGTAGCTTAACTTCATGGTTTGCTTGGACTCATGATATTGAAACATAATAAAAAGGATGATCATTAACATCAATTCCCCATTTAAGTTCCAGGGAAATAATAGCTTAGCCAAGGATGTTTCCTCCCCCAAATAATGAATTTTCAGCAAAAACCTTGCAGTTGGCAGTGAAAAGTTATAAGCATCTGTAGACAAAAGCTCTCAGTGGGTTGGGAATGTGTCTGTCTTGTTCGTAGTTGCTTCAGTCCTACCAACATTAGTGCAGAATATAATGAGCTCTTGAAAATCTCTCTTTAATTAATAAAAATGAAAAAACAACTATGAAGGAAACAGAAAAAAATTTCAAAATATAAGCAAGATCTCATAAGTGGGAATCAGTACCATACACACAAAGAAATGGATAACCCAGCTTGGTCTTCTTTGAAATAAGAAAAACCAATCATTGAAAGACTTCAAGTCTTAGCATCATTTTACTGTTTCCTACTGTAGATGACAGAGGACTTGCAGGTCAGAATTCCTGAGGCTCAGATGAAAGCTAAGGATTATCAGGTTGCCAGGACCATGCTTGTCAAGTTGCCCTTCCCTTGATCCTCACAACCTAGTTTTAAATTTCCTGCTATAGATTTAGATAAGGAAATATTCACTCACAATTCTCCCAAGAGTGCATGGAGCTTACCACACAGGCAACAAGGTGCGGTGGAAAAAACATTTAACTAGGAGTAGGAAGCCTAGATTCTTGTTGTAGTTTCACCACTACTGACTGTATAAACAGATATAAAAAATTTTTAATATTTGGAGGCCAGAAGTATTTCATTTCAAGGAAGTAGCAATATTTGTTGAGAGAAACACATGCAATTAAGTATATGAAAACATTCTGTAAAAGCAAAAAGTACCATACAAATATAAAACACTATTATGATTATATTCGCAAAGGACCTCTCTATCTTAAAATAGGATCAGATGCCATTAGTAAATAAGATTAAATAAGTTGTATGTATCTTACAAAGTAAAGAGACCAGAATTTTATTGATGAGCAGTCTAAGGTCAACTGCTGACTCACTTTAGCAGAAATTGGCCTAAATTATAATAGATGTGTCTATTTATAATTCTGAGAGATTCCCTACAGAGTCTCATATTGAATAAAATGGCATTTTTACCAGACAGAATTCTTTTCCACATAAATTAATTTGAATATTAATATGAGCTACTCTGATGATAGTCACTTTAATAATTCCACAACATTTCTAACAAAGCAATAATAATAGATGTTTATGACTTTTCTTGTGCTAAGTCAAGATAAATCCTGAAATCGTTCATTGCTGATGAAAAATCTTTAATATGAAACAACTCCATTGTGGACAAACAGTAGAAAGAATTCTATACATAAAAAGTGCTGGTGTAAAGGCAAGCATTAAAACATAGTTGGACCAATAATTTTTAGGTGAATATTTCCCAAAGGGACTGACCCTTTGGTGGTCAATAATGAACCATTCAAGTCTTGTGACTTCATGAGAAAGACATTCTTGATAAATTTGACAGTTTCTGGCATTCCTGTATTATCCCCCATTGTGGAACCGTTGTTATTCTTCTATTTCTATGTATTTCTAAAGTACACACAGGGCAAAAATAAACAGAACATTATAAAGCAATTATCTTCCAATTGAAAAAAAAAATAAAGTACACACAGTTCTCCAGAACAAATGATGTTAACTTCAACGGGCATCATTTCATGAGTGACCGTGAAGGAGGAATACAGACATTATTCCTGTCCCATTAAATTCAACAATTTACTTTTTACCATAAAATACCACAGAACATTTGTGATATTATTTTTATTTTATCTTACTATATGTACTTAATTATATTATATATGAAGAAGCATTGAAAATTAAATTTCACTTATTTGTGAAGTTCCGTAAAGATAAATGGAGGCAAATGGTTTATTCAGAGGTGCCCCTTGCAAATAAATTTTGTTATACTTTTTTAAAAATTTAAAATGCTTAATCTCGACCACATAGATAATTTTAAATGAGTTTTATGATTTTTGTTTTTAATATGGTTTGGACATACAATGGCACCCCAAAATGTACTTGTTGTGAAACATCTTGAATCATAAAAAGAAACTCTGGGAGGGAGACATAATGAAAATGGCCTTCAAATATTTCATGGATAGTAATCCCCAGAGTAGAAGGCTTTTTTTTTGGCCACACCTTGCAGCATGCAGTCTTAGTTTCCCAGCCAGGGATTGAACTTGTGCCCCCTGTAGTGGAAGTGGAGAATTTGAGTCATTAGATCACCAGGGAAGTCTACAGCAGAAGGCACTTCATGGAGAATGCTCCTTGTTCTATCAGGGTAGAAAGCAAAAAACAGGAAAAAAAAAAAAAAAAACACCTTACAGTTTTATGAAAATAATAATTCACTGAATCTGAACCTCACTCCCTTCTGCAGCCACAGCCAGAACAAGGCAATATTGATCACTTAGCCTTCCTGAGAACAGAAGCAGAGAAAGACGGGAGTCTTACAAAAGAAATCACTTCTCGACAGGACTGCTGAAAAGAACCAGTCTGAGTGCCTTTGGTTTACCAGCACTTTGGTCATCACTTGGACAAGCCATAGAACAATTCATTTTCTGAGTGACCCCAAACTAAAGGGAGCCCACAGCCTCCAGCCTCCTTGCTTTTTGCTGATGTCAGGAATGTCCTGGCACAAGGAGCTTGGTGAGCGGCCAGGCTGGCTCATTCCGGGTCTCTCGCAGCTTTTCCCTTTCACATCTTCTATGCTCTCCTCTCAAGAGCCCGCTCTGCAAAGCTGTGCGAGCCTCATAGAGAGGTGGGCTTGTGGGAGTGCCTACACGCAGAACATCTCCCTAGACAATGCTCTTCTTTGATCTGTGCGAAAAGTGATTTTCATTCTGCCTTGAAACTGGCTAAGTTCCAGGAAACCAAACTCATCGGGTATCAGCTTCAAAGGGGACGTGACGTCGCAATATGAAAATGTTATTGATGGCATATGACTGCCTAAACGTCGATACTACATGAGTCATGTAATTTCAGTTGACAATCGTTTTGTTGCTGTTTTATTAGGTCACTCATTTGAAGAATGACTTGAATGCCCAAGGGAGCACTGGGCACCCAGCTTCCTTTATCCCTCTGACCAGGCTTTCCCCAACTCCCTCTGTAGAAGAAACCTCTGACAAAGCTAAGTGATTACCTTCTCCCCCATCAACACACATGCATGCACATTCACACACACACAGATTTACTCTGTGTATTTTAAAATCTAGCATTCTGATTTCCTTTCTCTGTTTGATCACTTTGGTCCTTCTGGCCTAGTATGATATGTTGTTACTAATAAAGGGACTTCTTACACAAAGATATCTTTTTGGAAATATAAATCCCAAATGCATCAGTTGCCAGATTCTTGTATAGGGCTGTCATTTAACATTTAGGAGTTCACAATATGCTAATTGCTTCTCAGATCATACAGAAGTCATCTGTATTCTTTGCATCCTAAGAGTCAATGATAAGTAGGTTCTGCCTTTGAAAGATAAGGCACAGACACATATTTTATTTCTTTCAGTTACAGGAATAGAGCCCTAAATAGAGCCTCATGAAATAAGATCAACATATGCTTCTTGTAAAAGAAACGATAAGAACGAGTTAAGAGTTCAGGAAACTCTTCACTATTCAGGGGGTATAGATAGAACAGAGGGAGATAGAATGCAAGAAGCAATTCTGAGAGAGAGGACTCTGGTGCTTGTATCATTATGCCATGTTCTGTTCTGCACTGTGCTGAAAATGTTCCTGGATTGGTTTAACTTGACGCCTTAGCTGCATAGCAGTTTTCCTTTCATGAATGATGTGGGAGGGTTTATACACTCTCCCACCAGTCCTGTGGCCAAGGAGAGGTACAGTTCAAACTTTCAAACAATACATCAGTGAATAAAAATCTGTAAATCTATAAGAAGAGTTTCCATGCTATATTCTTCTCTGTTCTGCATTTTGTTAATACTAGAGTTAGATGAGGCAGGTGACATGTACAGTACAACCATAGATTCTTGAATTTTCATTACACCCAACTTCCAAAATGGCTATATAATATATTTTCTGCCCTGTTTTCCCATACATGTTGTTTTCCTCTAAAGAAGCACTGGGGGGCTAATTCCAATTTGGAAAAAATAAGAGAATTTATGTAATATTAAAAAAAAAAAAACAATGAACTGAGAATGTGAGTGCTTCAAGTCTATGAGTGTGTAGTGTTTGAATGGCTCCTGTGCTTAATTTAAAAGAAAACAATCTTTTTGCTAGACTGCATATGAAGAAAATAACTTAAAACTTCCAAATCATACATTTAAAAATTAAATCTCAAGTATTCTTCAATGGCATCTGGTCCCATCACTTCATGGTAAATAGATGAGGAAACTGGAAATAGTGACAGACTTTATTTTATTGGGCTCCAAAATCACTGCAGATGGTGGCTGCAGCCATGAAATTAAAAGATGCTTGCTCCTTGGAAGAAAAGTCGTGACCAACCTAGACAGCATATTAAAAAGCAGAGACATTACTTTGCCCACAAAGGTCCATCTAGTCAAAGCTATGGTTTTTCCAGAAGTCATGTATGGATGTGAGAGTTGGACTGTAAAGAAAGCTGAGCGTTGAAGAATTGATACTTTTCTTTTTTTTTTTTTTTTGAATTGATACTTTTGAACTGTGGTGTTGGAGAAGACTCTTGAGAATCCCTTGGACTTCAAGGAGATCCAACCAGTCCATCCTAAAGGAAATCAGTCCTGACTATTCATTGGAAGGACTGATGCTGAAGCTGAATCTCCAATACTTTGGCCACCTTATGTGAAGAGCTGACTCATTTGAAAAGAGCCTGATGCTGGGAAAGAGTGAAAGTGGCAGAGGATGAGATGCTTGGATGGCATCACTGACTCAATGCACATGAGTTTGAGCAAGCTCCGGGAGTTGGTGATGGACAGGGAGGCCTGGCATGTGGTAGTCCCTGGGGTTGCAAAGAGTCGGACACGACTGAGCAACTGAACTGACTGACTGATTCTTCACGTACCCCAAAACATACATCCCATGTAAATTGTTAATTGAGAATGACAAGGGTATTTTTCATTTACATTATTTTCTCTTCCATCAGCAGTTTTTCTTCTGGGTTCATATGAAAGCATTTCTTATCCTTTCTACAGATCCATGTATGCATTTTTTAAAAGAAATCAATAAGATAGAAATATATCTTGAAAGGTCAAATTCTTCCAGTAAGGCAACAATGTCAGGCCAGTTTATAACATTAAACATAAAAATAATGCTTCTTTGAACTTGACAAATATTTTAGGATGGTAAATTCTACATGTGACAGAAAATTACAAAACTCCATGTGCAACTAAGGTACAATAGATTAATGATGTATTTGGCATAGGTTTTTTTTTTTTCTTGTACATTATTTTTAATTTGTTATAGATTTTCTTGATGGTAGTGGAAGCTATGATGGCAACAGTCATTTTTATTTGGGATGGAGGAAAGAAAGATCACATTTGCATTTTTCCAAGTCGTATGAGAAAACTCAAACTGCCACATTCATTTTCCTGTTTCTTAGAGCACGTAGGACATACACAAACAAATGACGAACATGACACTGAAAGCTGGTGGATAGGGACCCGTTTCTTTGTAATGGATGGACCTACACAGAGTCACTGGTTTCAATCATGGTTTGTTAAGGTTATTAGGATTCAAGAGTGCTTTGAAACGGCTGCATCCATTTCCTTATGGACAAACTGTCACAGCCACCGGCCTCAATTGTTATTTGATTTATGAAGAGTAAAATAGTGTTACTCCCTTTTGTCTACATGCCTAACATTTTCTAGAGTTATTGCACTAGCTTTTATTGAATTTATTTTTATTTCAACTGGAACAAGATGGCTATGTTAATTAATTTTCATAATAATTTTATCATAGGAGCATGGAGGGTGGAAGGCACAATTTTTTACATTATCTATATTCATAAGGTGCAAGGAATAATATTAGGATGTTTACTTCCATAAAATGAGTTTATTCAGATCTATGAAGTTTGTTTTCATTCCTATCTCTGCAAATCTATAGTATTTCATCCCCCTCCAGCAAGTGCTCAGTCATATTCAATTCTTTTGTGATCCCACGGACTACAGCCTGTCAGGCTCCTCTGTCGTTTTCCCAGGCAAGAATACTGGAGGGTGTCGCCATTTCCTCCGGCAGGCAAACTTCCTAACCCAGGGAACGAACCCACGTCTCCTGCATTGGCAGGCAGATTCTGAGCTACCTGGGAAGCCTGTAGTATTTCAGAAATATAAACCTTTATATCTCAAAGGATCAGAATTTAGGGATGTGAGTTAACATTTAAGATTAAAATTTGGATCTACTTTTATTTTTCACACATATCGTGTAAATTCTTAATTGCAGATTGAGGAAGAAAAGAAATTAGTAATGTGACCATGTCCTCGGAGAAGTAGCTGAAGGATTTTTAATGTATAATACTTCTTTGGTAAGGAGCTCTGTACTAGAATTTTGAGTCTACCGCATTCAGCAATTTAAACTTACTGGAGCACTTCACAAATTGGAATTCCAATTTGAAAGAATGAAGCTCTCCTAAAACTCCAAAGCACTCCAATAATTTTAAATTATTTTCTACTTCATAAGTTCAGAGTCCCTACTTCTTATAAAGAGGCACTCATAACGAAAAGGAAAGTACCACAATAATTTCAAATCACCATGTATGGTGTAGGACAATTTTAAGACTGAAGTACTTACAGGTTTTCCTGTTTCATTTGAAGACTTTCAATTTGAAAGTAAGTCAAGCAGTTTTTACAATGGAACAATGCAAAATACACTCAGTGATTTCAAACTGAAACAAAATCTTTGGCAAAAAATAGAGTGCACAAGGTTATGGAAAAATATAAACATATCAGGTATCCCTTGAAATACAAAGGAAACTTAAACTGCCTTATAAATTAATTGGTATAAAATAGTGGGAATTTGGGAGGGCAACATTCATCTAACAGAAATGTCATGTTTAAAGTGATAACTCCGAGGCAGCTACTGAATTTTATAATGAAGGATTAGAAGAACAAGATCCATATGCCAAGGTTGAACGTTTGATCCAGTGCTGCGCTGGGATCAGCTCCTTCAGGCTCAGAAGAATTGACCATGCACACCTCTTCCTCATTCTGGGCCATTATGTAACATTATGTTGGTAGCTTGAAAGAAGTCATGGTAGCAGTATTTATACAATGGAAATTGATAAAGGCTCTCAATGAGTTCCTTTTTCTCTGAAGAGTTAGTTGTTGGACATGTATCAACACACCACTGGTGCATTACATCCAATTCATTTCTATGTTAGGCTCTTTCAAGTCACAGGAGTAGGGACCCATGCAAATTGCATCAGATAACGGAAAGGATAATGGTGGTTACGTGAAGAACAAGGGGAAAATGACTCTCAGCCAACTGAAGAGTCCCAGGCCAACTGGGACAGAGTGACCCTAATAGTGAAGAATCAAGAACATCACACAAATAAGTGAAAGGTCCATAGCTAAGAATCCAGGGTAGCCTAGGAGCCTCAGCAGGTGCATCTTAGCTTAGTTTCCCTTGGCTAGATTTCTGTTTCTGTATGCAACTCCATGCTCATCTCCCCTCTATACCTGGTTTCTTCAGATGCTGCTTTGCAATTTTTCTCTATGTCATAATTTATGCTTACTCATGGTTTTGAATAGCTCACTTCTATGTTTAACATGTCTCTTCAAGACTCCTTATGTGTGTATCCATGTATGTCTATCTTTTCATTATATGTCCTTGCTTCCTACCAAACATGATTATTTCTATATTTCCATGTCAAAATGACTGAGTTTGGAAATCTGTGAGCCAATTTCTGCCATGAATATCCTCTTACTGGAATCATGGAATTTTGTAGAATTGAATTATTTATTGTATATCTTCTCTAGGTATTAATGGAAACACAATGCCCAGTAAGAATACCCTTAAGAGAAATTATCAATATTTTTGAATATAAAAATCTACTTGGCAAAAGAGCTATAGTAAAATGTACATGTAATAAAATAGAAGAGATGCAAAGATAGTGCCCTGGACATTCTGAAGGCAGTTTTAAGGGAAATAGTTTAAATGATATTTGCAGATGGATAATTTGGAGTAGGAAATGGCAACCCACTCCAGTATTCTTGCCTGGTAAATTCCATGGACAGAGAAGCATGGTGGGCTATGGTCTCTGGGGCCACAGTCAGAGATGAGTGAGCACACACACAGATGGATAATTATTAATGAAACAATGCTTCAGGAGATGGCATCCTAGGCAGAAGGAGGAATCTGTAAATTTTGGGGGTGAGTGCAATTCTCCATACGTCTGTCACATTTCTCCACACATTGGGAACAAATCACTGATGGCAATTTTTCCTGGAATCTGTTTCAAGATAGAGACAGAATCCCACTTTGGAGCAAGGGGTGGGGATTCCCCCTCTTCAGTGTAAACTATTGAAGCTTCCTAAGCTCAGGGTTGGTGCCTCTCCTGTAACACAACCCATCTTTACTGTCTCACTCTCTGTGCCGACCTATATAAAGTGGGGCTTGAGGAGTTAGCCCCCAAAATGCTGACACTCTGCAATTTTTCTGCGCTATATGAAGTGGGGCTTGAGGAGCTAGCCCCCACATGTTGACATTCTCCAATTTTTCTGCACTGAAACATCAGGCTTCCTTTGTTTCTCTTCCAAAGTCTCATGGAGCCCACCAGCACATATGAAGCTATAGTAGGCCACCTTACTTGGCTGCAACTGGGAGGGAATCTTGGATTCATTACAGTTCTTGACAGAAGCGTGATGTATAGGCCATGTTCCACGTACAGACCGGAACCTGCCTATGTATGCAGGAGACCTGGAAAAAAACACTGGACAATCCACCAGGAGCCCCTCTGCCTTTGACTGTCAGGATGAGGTGTTTGCATTCAGTCAAGTAGTTGGTGCTGAGCCACTGAGAGTTTTTTGAGAGATAGATGGTTTCAGAGACATAGCTGAGAAAGGTTAGTCTGAGACCAGTCTGCATATAGGACTGATTTGAGTGAGACAAGGAAGAATTAGGGAGTAGAGAAAAGAGACAGCTAAAGAATGATGACACCCTTGTCTTTTAGGTCTCTACTGGACCGGTGGCAAGGTAAATAAAGAGGTGGCTTGGCTTGAGGCTCAGGGCAGAAGCAGGATTTACAAGAATTCATTCTCTATTGGCCAGACTTAAAAAGGAAGGAAGAGGCTTAACAGAGCCGACATGTTTGTAGTAATTCTTCTCTTGCGAATCAAACCTAAGGAAATAATTTTGAAGATAGAGGTTTATACAGAAAGATTGTACCTCAATATTATTTATTACAGTGAAAGATCGAAAATAATTTAAATATTCAAGTTTTAGGAAGTAATAAGAGAATTATTTCATAACCATGCAACTAAAATAGTTACTAAAATATTCAAACTAAAATATTTTGTGAAATATATTTCCTTAATGAAATATTTTAAAAACATATTTACATGTAAACTATTTAAATATTAAAAGTATATTTATTTGATAATATATAGAAATAAAGGAAAAAAATGGTACTATCTTGTATGTGCTGTGTGCTTAGTTGCTCAGTCATGCCTGACTCTTTGTGACCCAATGGACTGTACCCCGCCAGGCTACTCTGTCCATGGGGATTCTCCAGGCAAGAATACTAGAGTGGGTAGCCTTTCCCTCCTCCAGGGGATCTTCCCAATCTAGTGACTGAACCCAGGTCTCCCGCACTGCAGGTGGATTATTTGCTGTATGAGTCATCAGGGACGCCCATGAATACTGGAATGGGTAACATCCCTTCTCCAGGGGATCTGCCTGACCCAGGAATCTAACCGGGGCCTCCTGAATTGGAGGCAGATTCTTTACCAGCTGAGCTACCAGGGAGGTCCCTCAATTGTATAAAACTCTTCAAAAACTTCTGAGGGTATTTAGCCTCTAGATAATGAAATTAAGAGTATTTTCAACTCTACACATCTTTACATCTTAGATATTTTTATAATGTATTTTCAATACCTTTATAGGCTTAAAAAGTTATTTAAACCAAAAACTGAGTTTATGAATTCAACCTGTGTGACTGTCAAAATGTAGTCTTATCTGTTAAAGAGGTATATTATAAAGGAATAAAACATCAATAAACCTAAATGAACCATTTCATTTAAAATAATGAGAGTTTTACATATTATTTATTTTCCAGTAAATGACAAAAAATCCTTTTCTTCAGTTGTCTGGATTCTGCAGCCTACCAGCTAAAGTATTTTCTGTGAGAAGGGGTTAGATAAAACATGGAAGTGAAAAATGCCCCTTCTCCCATGTCCACTCCCAGTTCAGTCAGTTCAGTCGCTCAGTTGTGTCTGACTCTGTGACCCCATGAACCACAGCACACCAGGCCTCCCTGTCCATCATCAACTCCTGGAGTCCACCTATACTCATGTCCACTGGGTTGATGATGCCATCCAACCATCTCATCCTCTGTCGTCCCCTTCTCCTCCTGCCTTCAATCTTTCCCAGCATCAGGGTTTTTTTTCCAATGAGTCAGCTCTTTGCATCAGGTGGCCAAAGTATTGGAGTTTCAGCTTCAGCATCAGTCCTTCCAATGAACACCCAGGACTGATCTCCTTTAGGATGGACTGGTTGGATCTCCTTGCAGTCCAAGGGACTCTCAAGAGTCTTCTCTAACACCACAGTCCACCCGCATTTTCTGCTTTATCCTCTTTTCTCCTCCTGGCCACAAAACCCTCAGGGGTACTCCCAGCATCATTTCATTTGCCCCCCATCCTGAGGCTTTCTCCTAGCAGTGTGGATTCACATATTGTTCCACTTCATGGCCTTATTTTTAATCTACTTCCAATTATATTTTCAGTATTTCTGCTGCTCCTTCCAGGTCCTACTCTCTGTTAGGTAATGACAATGAATAGTAATAACTTGGATAGAAAAAAAAGAATCAATCCTATAAGATTAATGAACTATTGGAATATCTCTTCCATTTACCCAATACTTTCATTGTATGGAAATATATGTGTCCATAAACTTATGGTTACCAAAGGGGTGGGTGGGATAAATTAGAGTTTGCAATTAGCATAGGCACACTACTATATAGACAAACTGTGCTGTGCTGTGCTTGTCAGTCAGTCGTGTGCAAATCTTTGCGACCCCACGGACTATAGCCCACCAGGCTCCTCTGGCCACGGGGATTCTCCAGGCAAGAACACTGGAGTGGGCTGCCATGCCCTCCTCCAGGGGATCTTCCCAACCCAGGGATCGAATCCAGGTCTCCCGCATTGCAGGTGGATTCTTTACCATCTGAGCCACCAGAGAAAACCAAGAATACTGGAGTGGGTAGCCTATTCCTTCTCTAGGGGATCTTCCACACCTGGGAATCAAACCAGGGTCTCCTGCATTGCAGGCAAGCTCTTCACCAGCTGAGCTACCAGGGAAGCCCATATAGACAAAAAACTATATATAAGATGATAACCTACAAGGGCCTACAGGGAACAGTACCTGTAGTAACCTGTAGTTTATAAGGGAACTACAATATCTTGAACTCAATATCTTGTAATAACCTATCAGGGAAAAAATCTAAAAAGAATAGTTATATATGTATAATTGGATCACTTTCCTTTTCATCTGAAACTAACACAATATTGTAAATCAGCTATATTTCAATTAAAAAATAAAAGAAAAAAACATAAAAATAAGTAAATAGGGTTTTCCTTGGTAACCCAATGGCTAAGACTCTATACTCCCAAATCAGAGAGCCCAGGTTCAGTCCCTGGTCAGGGAGCTAGACCCCACACACAGCCACTGTGAGCTCCCATGCCACAAGTGAAGATCTCTGTGCCGTAATTAAGATCAAAGATCCCATGCGCCTCAGTTAAGACCTGGCACAGCCAACTAGATAACTAAACATTAAAAAAATTAAATAAGACTCAAAAAAAGAAGATACACGTGTCCATCTTCATCTCTGCCGCTTCCGTCTTAGTCCAAGATGTAGCTATTCTTCACTTTTTCCTACACATAGTTTTCTTACTCCTGTCTCATCCACTAAGTGATCCATCAAAGTATAAATTATAAGTAAATAAAAAGTTACTTTAAAAACTAGATCATTTATTCTTCTGTTTATAAGATTACTTAGTGGCTTCCTGGTTTCCTTAGGAAAGAATCTGAATAGCTTTCCTGACCTGGAGGCTAGATTTGGTCCATGCATTCCAGGCATACTCTTACATGGTCTTCTCTCTCCTGTGGTGGGCTCCCATTCGCCCTGCAAACCACTGCTCCCCATGGAGACCTCCCTAACTGTACCGAGCAGCCTTTTTCTGCTGTTAAGTCCCTCTTGAGCTTGTTCACTTCTTATCTTTCTTTCCCCCAAAGAGGATCACGTTTGTGTGGGCCACTGCTGTCTGCCAGAGAAAGGGCATGGCTAAACACAGGTGGAGCTGTTCTATAATGGAAAAGACTCGAAATATCAGTGGTTAAAGGAAAACAGACGGATATCCCCTCTCCTGTAAAAGGAATTTGGTTACAAGTGATACAGAGGCTTAGGTGGTTAAGAGTGATACGCAGGTCCCAGGATC
This sequence comes from Capricornis sumatraensis, assembly GCF_032405125.1. Classification (NCBI taxonomy): domain Eukaryota; kingdom Metazoa; phylum Chordata; class Mammalia; order Artiodactyla; family Bovidae; genus Capricornis; species Capricornis sumatraensis. The sequence goes on from NC_091079.1 coordinate 11,961,603, forward strand.
TCATCCGGAGCCCAAGCTACGTCCTTTCTGCTCTGCTATCCTCAGCACACAGCCTCCAACCTCAAGGGCACATCACAGTTCAGAAGGCAGCTATAACTCAAGCTATGAAGGGTGAGACCTCCAAGAAGTCACAGGGGACATTCTTGCAGCTCACTGGCCAAACTGAGTCACACAGTCACATCTCTCTTTAAAGAGGACCCGGAAATGTAGTGTTAATTCTGTGTGGCCATGTGCCAGAATCAAACATCAACTTGTCTTTGTAACCTTGCCAAAAACCCCTGATCATCACTAACAACCTTCCTGACTCCCAATTAAGTAAAGATGCCCACTCCAGTAAATACCTTATAGCGTCCCAACCAGTCACTTAACACCAAACTTCCAGCAGGAATTTTCTTTGTCTTGACACTATAAAAATTGGCTATTAACGCATGAAAATGGTCAACTTCCCCCAGTCTGTCAGGAGGTTCACCCACTGTATTTGCAAAGCCCATTTTATCTCTGCTCTTTGCTCTTAATAAACTCACTCCCTTCCAGGAGGAAAAAAAAAAAAAAATTGTCCATAACTAACGAAAAAGAAGAAAATGGATCCATGGATCCAGAGTTACAATCTCTCGCATGGGATACAGAGTTAGACCAGGCTTATTGATGCAAGCAAGGCTTCTCTCTACGTTTTATCTAGGCTCGCTCCCTGAGTTGTTATAACATAGCTGCTTAATATCCCGTTGTTCACATTGAGAGAGAAACAGAGTTAGGGGAGAGAGCGAGGCATGCACCTCGGGCTGCTTTCTCAATAGACACAGCAAGCACCTTTCTTCTCCAGGCCAGGAAATATCTCCTCCAACCTCAGCAGTCACAACCAACAACTATATCCAGGGCAAGTGACTGAACACATTATCGTGGGACTAAGTCTTCTGCACCTTTCTGTAGAACCAGATGTTGAATTACCAAGGCTCTAAGCAAATGGACTCTGGCTGGCAGCCAAACAATGAGAACAGTTACCTACAGCAGGAGAAGACGGTGAGCAGGCCATTTTGGGAGCTGCATGTATTTCTCAATATATCACACAATATATACATGATGTGTGTTATCTCTTATTTTTATTCAATTTACTTCTTTATTTCTTGTCCTCATTAATTAAAATCCTCTCAAGAACTACATTGTTTAATATGAGAGCCACCAGCCACATGTGATTGCAGGAACTGATATGTGTTCTGAGTGTAAGCTACATACTGGCTTTCAAAGACTTAGGGTGAAAAAAACAATGTAACTAAGTATCTCCTCAATAAATTTTACATTGATTGTGTGTGTTACAATTTTAGATCTATTGGGTTAAATGAAAGTTATAATTAAAATTAATTTTACTTTTGAATGTAGTTACTAGAAAATGGCAAGTTACATAGGGGGCTCAGGTTGTTCAGTTGCTCAGTTCTGCCGACTCTTTGCAACCCCATGAGCTGCAGTGCACCAGGCTTCTGTGTCCTTTACTATCTCCCAGAGTTTGCTCAGATTCCAGTCCGCTGAGCAGGTGATGGTGGCTCATACTATATTTCAATTAGCATTCATCAAAAAGGTTTTCAATTGTCTTCTAAGACCCTGTCTTACTTGAGCTTTCCACCTGGACTTCCTCTGCCTTCAAGCAAACCTGAGTTACTTGCAGCTGACAAGCTCTAATTCCATACCTAAAACCCACTCCCTACTCACTTTTCAAGCTCTTTGCACCAAGGCCATGTCTTCCAGAAAGTGGTACCGTGATACCTTTCCAACTTTCTTCCCTTTCTCTGACTACCATCCAATTTACCTGTGCAGGTTTATGTCAGGGAATACCACTTACTATCTATTACAGTGAATGGTTTACACGGTTCAGCACCTATATAGACATCATGCTTTCTTTTCTGGGCCAAAGTTTGGCTTCTAAACGTTTGTATCGCTCCTTTAATCCGTTCCTTAGGCTCACAGGCTTCAGCACTTGCGCTCGGGAATTCTAGAGGTTGGGCTTGGCAGTTGCGGCGCAGGCGCTTAGCTGCCCCGCGGCATGTGGAGTCTTCCTGCAGCAGGGATCGAATCTATGTACCCTGCACTGGCAAGTGGATTCTTAACCACTGAATCACCAGGGAAGGTACTGCGATTCCTACTCTTGAAGAAAAGCAGTGAAAATGTTAGTCACTCAGTCATGGCTGACTTTTGGTGATCTCGTGGACTGTAGCCCGCCAGGCTCCTCTGTCCATGGGATTCTCCAGGTAAGAATACTGGAGTGGGTAGCTATTCTCTTCTCCAGGGGATCTCCCTGATCCAGGGATCAAACCCAGGTCTCCTGCATTATAGGAAGATTCTTTACCGTCTGAGCCAGGAGGGAAGACCACACTTGAAGAAAGGCTGAGAAATTCAAGAGTGATGCTAATGAAAAGCAAGGGCCTCGAGGGATTTTGAAAGTGATAAAAGTACTAGTTATGTGGCTTAAAGGAAAAGCACTTCTTATGAAAGCTAAAAGTATGCAGTTAAGAATCCACATTATATGGAGCATACAGATCGAGATTTTCAGCCAAATGCCCTATTTTTCACATACACTTAGACTGAAAATGGTTCAAGGGAAAGAAATCATATACTTGGCCTTGTTATAAAAATTTGGAAAATTACTTTTGAGTGTCTCAAAGCAATTCAGTCTAAAATACTAGTAAAAATGTTCTGGGCCCCTTAAGAGCAAGGTAAAGAAAATCCATCCGAAGCTTCTCCTTTGGGTCAACTTTTGCTCATCAACGGTACTTAGAAATTGCTGTGTTCCCTGAAGTCTGAATGGTCTTCTTGAGCTGACTTTCTCGTAGAATTATCAGGTTTCAGAAGTGCACTCGAGAGTCTTCTAACCAATTCTAAATTTTTCTGCACTTAGTCAGTCAGGGACCCCAAGGCTGCTAAGACAGAATAGAAGCCGTGAGAAGGATGCAGCCCAAGGTCAGGCTGTAAACTGTCATCTAATCAGGCCATAGCTGCCAGGAGAAAGTTCATGAGCCACACTGCATTAGACAAGGTTGAACCTCCCAGAGCTTTAAGTTGGAAACCAATAGTTCTAAAATATCATCCTTCATTGTATTTTCCCCAAATCTTTATATTTAAGTTCAAAACTGTCATTTGTAGCAGATACAACTGGTAAGGTCCTTAATACCTATCGTATTTGACTTTTTTTTTTTCATTTATAGCACACATGTTTTGAGATAGCTTACAGCATTGTACAATATAAATTTAAAATAAATAAGAGCAACAGGCAAAGAAAATAAGGGTAGCTAAGCACATCGTACATGCCAAGAAACCTGAAAGCGAAAGTCACTCAGTCCAGTCCGACTCTTTGCGACCCCATAGACTATACATCCATGGGATTCTCCAGGCCAGAATACTGGAATGGGTAGCCTTTCCCTTCTCCATGGGATCTTCCCAACCGAGGGATCGAATCCAGGTCTCCCACACTGCAGGCAGATTCTTTATCATCTGAGCCACAAGGGAAACCCAAGAATACTGGAGTGGGTAGCCTATCCCTTCTCCAGGGGATCTTCCCTACCCAGGAATTAAACTGGGGTCTCCTGCATTGCAGGCAGATTCTTTACCAGCTGAGCTACCAGGGAAGCCCCTAAGAAACCTAGATAGTTGCTAAATGTGGGTGACATCTCAAAAGAATCTGCATTTCTAGTAGTCAGCTGTAAAATTGTATAATGAGGGTTTATGGTAAGTGAACAATTTCTACCAGTTCATCCATCTGATCTTGTTTCTCCCACAATAGTATTTCCTTCCTTTTAGGGTATATTTGTACCCTGGATAGAATGTCTGCAAAATAATTGTCTTTTTTCCTGCATAAACTTAGATGGAAGTTTATTCACTACAGCAGGTATACATTACAATATTAGAAAAAGCCAGTGAAACTGAACTCCTTTGAAACATATCAAATTTTCATGCTAAATATCACAAAACAAAAATATCAAGTTGAGATGTTATCTTACAGTAAAATAATTAATGATATGCTTTTTAAATAAATTTAATTTATAATTCAACTATATATCACTTCTTATAACCACTGTAGACTGAATTAGATACTGATTTTTCAAACAGAAAATTAAGATAGAGCAAAAGATATTTTGTCAATAATTCTGGTATGATATAAGCAATTCTGCAACTTTGCTCACAAAAACTTCATGAAATCAGATATTGCAAAATTTGAAATTTCAGTTTGTGATTGATTTGCATCAAAATTAAATTTTAAGTTAGATATTTAATATGTAATAACCAATGAGAGACTGACTTATTAAAAGGATCTGGCTGTCCTGGTGCAGATAGACGCTACTGTGAAGTGGGCAGGTTGTTTCAATGGGGACCAGTTTCATAGAACATGACTTTATTGAGGAACATTTTCCTTTAAGCAACCCATGGTTCTCTATCATCATCACCATAACTTGGGTACTCAGATGGTGACAATTTGGTAATAAGTATGCCCCAACATTAAATAGTCATTTAACTTCATTTGTTGCATCTCCATAGATTTTGCTCATTCATCCTAGAATTCTGCTTTTACTTCCACATTTAATTATTCTGATAACCATAGTCATCTTAGTCTGACACTGCATTTTAACTGGTGAAATCAAACTTGGCTTTTGCCCTGTGCTCTCCTAGTTGGTGCCATGCTATAACATTCCATTGATTAAACACCTTTCCTTGACAGTCGCTTGGTTGTAGTTTATTGGATTCTTTAGTGTGCATCAAGTCAGAGTTTCAGGCCACATAGTGAGGTACAGACAATGTCAAACTTCCTGAATTTTCTAAGAATGACTTGTAATATGTGTCTTGATTCTGTATCCCTGCTCCAGGGATGAAAGTAGTCTTTAATGCGAGCAGATCATTCATTGTCTCGCACTCTGGACTGCAAGGTGATTCCAATCCAAGTCCCTACCAGTTATTTCTCTGACCCTTCTTGGGCACACAGCAAAAACTCTGCTGCTGTGAGGACCTCTTCGAACTTAAACTCTGTCAGCACTAGGCACCCCGACCCCTTGCACTGGCAACTAAGAACTCTGGAGACTGTCTTAGACCCTCTGTCCAGCTCCTGTCCAGGGTGCCCAGCATTTCCATGGTGCAGCCTTTGGACCTGCTGGGGGACAGAAGAACCCTGGGCTCTGGTTACTGTATTGGACTTTCTTTAGGAATATGGCCCATGTCCCTTCTGTTCACAAAGATATCTGAGGAGATGTATTCTCCTAGCCTGGAAGAGCTTATTTAAAATCAGAGGAAACCAGAAAAGCCCAAATTACTAAATCTAGATAGTTTGGTAAAGAAATCCAGGAAAAAAAAAAAAAAAAAAACAGTCAACAATCCTAAACAAACTGCGATTGAGTTTTATACACTGGAAGGATAGAGGCATGAAACAGAAAGGACAATTAGCTTTAGAAAAAGAAAACGTATGTCTTGCATATCTGAGGTTTTGTCCTGAAATCTGTACCTTCTAAAAATTCATATCGCATTGTATCATTTGTTTTCTAAAACCAGTAATGACTTTCTACCAAATACAGACTGAAGTTCCTACACATACAGGTCCTCAGAATCCTCCTGACTTGGCCCAAAGCTACATTTTCAATCCATTCTTTCTGATTATAAGCTAGAAACACAATTATCTATTTGCCAATTTGCAAACATGTACAGAGCACAGTTCTACTTGAGCTTGGAATGCGTAGCGCCAGCAACAAAGGATGAAACACTTGGAAAGAAGGAAGTAAGGTTTCTGCCGCTCTGAGAGTTAAACTCGAAATAAATATGCAAAAGAACAGAGAAGGTATGCAAAAAAAACAAAAGAAAGAAAGAAAGAAAAAAAAAGAGAATGTCATCAGATCAAGACGAGTATAAACTAATTGTTAAAATAAACATCCCTCAAGACAGAATTTCTTTTTTTAGTATATATATTTTATTGACGTCCAGCTATACAATATGTACAAGATGTATAATACTATATGACTTACAGGTATTCAATTCGGTTCAGTCACTCAGTCGTGTCTGACTCTTTGTGACCCCATGGACTGCAGCACACCAGGCCTCCCTGTCCATCACCAACTCCCAGAGTTTACTCAAACTCATATCCATCGAGTCGGTGATGCCATCCAACCATCTCATCTTCGGTCCTCACTGTCTCCTCCTGCCTTCAACCTTTCCCAGCATCAGGGTCTTTTCCAATGAGTCAGTTCTTCACATCAGGTGGCCAAAGTATTGGAATTTCAACTTTAGCATCAGTCCTTCCAGTGAATATTCAGGACCGATATCCTTTAGGATGGACTGGCTGGATCTCCTTGCAGTCCAAGGGACTCTCAAGAGTCTTCTCCAACACCACAGTTCAAAATCATCAATTTGTTGGAGCTCTGACAAGTATGCAATGGAGTTATTCACAATTTTTAAAGGTTTTACTCATTTATAGTTATAAAATATTAGTGTATTCTCCATGTTGTGCCCTATAATATCCTTATAGCTTATTTCATACACAATACTTTATATCTCTTAATTCCCTTCTCCTCTTCTGCTCTCCCCACTGATAATTACTAGTTTGTTTTCTGTATTTGTAAGTTTGCTACTTTTTCATATTTTAATCACTAGTTCGTTGTATTTTTTAGATTCCACATGTAAGAGATAGCATGCATTATTTGTCTTTCTCTAACTTATTTCACCTAGCGAAACAGCCTCCAAGTCTATCCACTTTGTTGCAAATGGCAAAATTTTATTGTTTGTGTGGCTGGGTAATATTCTATTGTGTGTGTGTGTGTGTGTGTGTGTGTGTGTGTGTGTATATATACACAACACTTCTGTATCCATTCATCTGTTGATCGACACCTAGTTTGCTTCCATATCTTGGCTATAATAAATAATGCTACATTCAGTTCAGTTCAGTTCAGTCGCTCAGTCTTGTCCGACTCTTTGAGACCCCATGAATCGCAGCACCCCAGGCCTCCCTGTCCATCACCAACTCCCGGAGTTCACTCAGACTCATGTCCATCGAGTCCGTGATGCCATCCAGCCATCTCATCCTCTGTCGTCCCCTTCTCCTCCTGCCCCCAATCCCTCCCAGCATCAGAGTCTTTCCCAATGAGTCAGCTCTTCGCATGAGGTGGCCAAAGTACTGGAGTTTCAGCTTTAGCGTCATTCCTTCTAAAGAAATCCCAGGGCTGATCTCCTTCAGAATGGACTGGTTGGATCTCCTTGCAGTCCAAAGGACTCTCAAGTGTCTTCTCCAACACCACACTTCAAAAGTATCAATTCTTCGGTGCTCAGCCTTCTTCACAGTCCAACTCTCACATCTATACATGACCACTGGGAAAACCATAGCCTTGACTAGATGGACCTTAGTCGGCAAAGTAATGTCTCTGCTTTTCAATATGCTATCTAGGTTGCTCATAACTTTCCTTCCAAGAAGTAGTGTCTTTTATTTTCATGGCTGCAGTCACCATCTGCAGTGATTTTGGAGTCCCCAAAATAAAGTTTGATACTGTTTCCACTGTTTCCCCATCTATTTCCCATGAAGTGATGGGACTGGATGCCATGATGTTCATTTTCTGAATGTTAAGCTTTAAGCCAACACTTTCACTCTCCTCTTTCACTTTCATCAAGAGGCTCTTTAGTTCCTCTTCACTTTCTGCCATAAGGGTGGTGTCATCTGCATATCTGAGGTCATTGATATTTCTCCCGGCAATCTTGATTCCAGCTTGTGTTTCTTCCAGGCAAGCGTTTCTCATGATGTACTCTGTATAGAAGTTAAATAAGCAGGGTGACAATATACAGCCTTGACGTACTCCTTTTCCTATTTGGAACCAGTCTGTTGTTCCATGTCCAGTTCTAACTGTTGCTTCCTGATCTGCATATAGATTTCTCAAGAGGCAGGTCAGGTGGTCTGATATTCCCATCTCTCTCAGAATTTTCCAGTTTATTGTGATCCACACAGTCAAAGTCTTTGGCATAGCCAATAAAGCAGAAAGAGATGTTTTTCTGGAACTCTCTTGCTTTTTCAAGCTACATTTGGGGTACACAAATCTTTCTGAATTAATGTGTTTGTTTTTAGTTTAGTTTTGTTTTTTTTTTTTTTTTTTGGATATATTCCCTAGAGTAGAATTGCTGGGTTGTATGGCAGTTCTATTTTTAGTTTTTTGAGAAATATCCATAGTGTTTCCAACAGTGGCTGCATCAATTTACATTCCCACCAATAGTGTACTAGAATTCCTCTTTGTCCACATTTGTGTCAACATTTGTTATTTCTGTTCTTTTTAAAATTTATTTTTAATTGGAGGATAATTGGTTTACAGTGTTGTGTTGGTTTCTGCTGTGCTGCTACTGCTAAGTCACTTCAGTCATGTCCGACTCTGTATGACCCCATAGACGGCAGCCCACTAGGCTCCCCTGTCCCTGGGATTCTCCAGGCAAGAACACTGGAGTAGGTTGCCATTTCCTTCTCCAATGCATGAAAGTAAAAAGTGAAAGTGAATTCTCTCAGTCGTGTCCAATTCTTACCGACCCCATGGACTGCAGCCCAGCAGGCTCCTCCGTCCGTGGGATTTTCCAGGCAAGAGTACTGGAGTGGGGTGCCGTTGCCTTCTCCGGTTTCTGCCATACAACACCATGAATCAGCCGTAAGTATGCACACATCTCCTCCCTCTTGAACCTCTCTCCCGCCTCCTAACACCCTGCCTTTAGGGGTCACAGAGCATCAGGTTGAGCTTGCTTTATTTTACAGCAACTTGTAATGTCTCGCTGTGGTTTTGATCTGCATTTCCCTGATAGTTAGCAACGTTGACCATCCTTTCATATGCTTATTGGCTGTCTGCATTTCCTCTTTGGATAAATGTCTATTCAGCTCTTCTGCCATTTTCGAATTAGGTTGTTTTTTGATATTGAGATGTATGAAGGTGAAGTGAAAGTTCGTGGCTCAGTCATGTCTGCCTCTTTGTGACCCATGGCCTATAGCCCACCAGGCTCCTCTGTCTATGGAATCCTCCAGGCAAGAATACTGCAGTGCGTTGCCATTCTCTTCTCCAGGGGATCTTCCTGATCCAGGGATCAAATCTGGGTATCCGGCATTACAGGCAGATTCTTTAACGTCTGAGCCACTTTAGATATTAATCCTTTATTGGTCAAATTGTTTGAAAATATTTTCCCCCTGAGTGTAGATTATCTTTTCATTTTGTAGATTGTTTCCTTTGCTGTGCAAAAGCTTTTAAGTTTAATTAGGTCCCATTTGTTTACTCTTGCTTTTATTTTTATTTTAGGAGGGTGATCCAAAAAAAAAAAAAAAAATCCTGCTTTGATTTATGTCAAAGAGTGTATTGCCTATGTTTTCCTCTAGGAATTTTATGATTTCCAGTCTTACATTTAGGTCTTTAATCCATTTTGAGTTTATTTTTTGTGTATGGTGTTAGAGAATGCTATAATCTCATTCTTTTACACACAACTCTCCAGTTTTCCCAGCACCACTTATTGAAAAGACTGTCTCCTTTCCATTGTATATTCTTGCCTCCTTTGTCATAGGTAAACTGACAAGAAAGAATTTGTTAAATCTCATGTGAATCTGTGATTAGTGATAGAGCCTCGATCAGCAGGCAGTCAGGAGCAAACGCTGACTGAGAGCTGACTGTACTGCTCACAGGACGGTTCCCTGTCATCACTACCAGCACAAGATGGGGCTATCCCTATAATGCAGATGGAAGAACAGGTATACAGGATATAATGGTGCAACCCCAGGATTTAGTATCTGTGAGTGTAGATCTCTGCCTCTTTTGATCACTGTAGTCCTCAGTGCAGTGAGTGGCACACAGAGGGACTCAACATTTGTTGGGAAATTATGTGCTCCTGGTAATCTTTTTATTATGATGTAACTCCTCGTGAATGTACACATCAGGGAATGGATGATGAATAAATAAAGTATCATTTTAATTTATGTATTAATATATTGGCTTGTGATGAATTTTAAGTTGAACAAATCTTCTAAAAACTGATGACCTCTAGAAGTATTAATATTCAAGTTCGTGATCCTATAAAGCTCAGAGCAAGACCATGTGCCCACACCGAGGCCCTCCTTACTGTGGGAATCTGAGAGGTCAATTGATCCTCCCTATTCAACATCCCTTCTCCAAGCTACCAGGCGGCGAGAGTGCTAAAGAATCCCTTTGCCTATGCAGGAAACCTAAGAGGTACAGGTTCTATCCCTGGGTCAGGAAGACCCCCTGGAGGAGGGCATGGCAACCCACTCCAGTCTTCTAGCCTGGAGAATCCCATAGAGAGAGGAACCTGGAAGGCTAGAGTCCATAGGGTCTCGTGAAGTCCAATATGACTGAAGCTACCTAGCACAGCACATAAAAAAGGAAGTGGATGAATAATTCCATTAAATATTTAATAACAAGTATACACACACACAGGGGCTTTCCAGGTAACTCAGTGGTAAAGAATCTGCCTGTTAATGCAGCAGACATGGGTTGGATCCCTGGTCTGGGAAGACCCCTGGAGGAGGGCATGGCAACCCACTCCAGTACTCTTGCTTGGAGAATCCCATGGACAGAGGAGCCTGGAGGGCTACAGTCCATAGGGTTGCAAAGAGTCAGACACAACTGAAGCTCCAAGCTATAGAACCTTCCATTTTCATCATTTTTCATCCACAGACCAGGCTCTCCTAGGCTTCGCAAGGTTCACTTCTTCCATATACAGATTGCGTAGGAAACACTCTGTCAGAGAGTTAGCAGAGGGTGTTCTCCCCACACTGTTACAGGCGGAAACTAAAATGTGCCTTGCTGAAAGATGATTAATATTACTGATGACAAAAGGTAAACTTCCAAGTGCAATGAAAGTATTTGGTACTCAGCAAATGGCAGCTATTATAAGTATTATTTCAGCAATTTGCTGGTATCGCTAATACTGCCTTTTAATTCAGTTCATTCTAATAAGCTTTTCAGATAAACTTCTTGACTCAAGGAATTAAAATTTAACTTCTCTGTGCCTGGTTTTTTTCAACTATAAAATATACATACAAATAATACCTACCTCATACATTTTTGTGAGGTTTAAATTGTTACATGTATGTATGCATCTATATATTTATATATAGGTCTTCCCTGGTGGCTCAAAGAGTAAAGAATCTGGACTTATGCAATTACAAGCCTGGAATAAATATTAGCCATTATTATGAGTACTATTAGCAATACTTCTAAAGTTTAAAGAAGTGGCATGTGAGTAAAGATAATTATGAATAAGACAATTATAACAGTAAGACAGGGAACCGCAGAGCTACGTGAAAGGACCAGAGGTAACTCAAAGAAATCAGGGATGACTTTCATTAGGGCCCATTGAAGGAGACTTCCTGGAAGAGGTGAAGTGCTAGCGTGTTTGTGAAGGCTGATTAAGGTTCGCCTAGCAGATAAGTGAAGGGGTTACAAGATGACAACACCAAGCCAAGGAAGACACGTGGAGTCTAGGAGACTATGGTAAGGCTGTGTGCGAGGTGAGCTTGGGAGTATGACTGCTGGGGCAGAGGGTCCTGCCCGATGACACAGAAGTGACATCTAAACAGCTTGTGTCCTACCAAACAGTCTGCATTTTATCTTGGAATTCTTAAGGTAAAGTTCCTAGATGTCTATCAGGCGAAGGAAATGGGTTTCAGGAAGATCACAGCCACCTAGAAAGTAGGTACAAAGTCTTGTGTTGTAGCTGCATTTAAGTGGGAAAATGATACTTGGCTTTCATCAGCATTCAAAAGGGTTTTCATGACCAAAGTGAAGGACTACTGTTACCTGCTGAAGATAAAATTAAGGATTTGAAGCAGGATCACACATGGTTTTAGAAAGGTCCCTCTACTGGCAGTGAGAAAGAAGGCTGGTTAGAGATTTGAGGGATGAGTGAGAGCCTCTGAAGGGTCCAGGCAGTGATGAGGGCCTGCGGGAGGAGACAGTGGGTATGCACCAGAAAAGATGGCCACATTCACTTGGTTTTAGAAGGACTCATCCATTCTGCAAGAACCTGTGGATGCCTTAGATAGTCCAGTCACTGTGCTAGCTGCCACAACAGAAGATCCTAGTCCTCACAGAGCTTTGAAACTAAAAGAAGACACAGGCAATGGAAAATCACCTAATTATTACTGTGATAGGTGTTATGCCTAACCCTTTGATAGACATTTCCAGAGTTCAGGGACTATGTCTTAATCCTCTGTTTTCTAACAATGACTTGCCCACAGGAAATGCTTGATTAATGCCTGTTTCATGGAATAAATATCTCAATTTATCCCTGTGTGGTGACCTGTTCTGAGGGTCATCTTCCCAGCAATAAACACATCCCCCCTTATCGTGGTGATGGGGTTTGAATCTCAATGACGCTACGGCCCATAGAAGGGAGAAAAGTGGAAACAGTCACAAATTTTCTTTTCTTGGGCTCCAAAGTCACTGCAAACTGAAGCTTCAGCCATGAAATAAAAAGACACTTATTTCTTGGAAGGAAAGCTATGGCAAACCTAGAAAGCATATTAAAAAGTAGAGACATTACTTTGCTGACGAAGACTTGTAGAGTCAAAACTATAGTTTTTCCATTAATCATGTACAGATGTGAAAGTTGGACCATAAAGAAGACAGAACTGAAGAATTGATGCTTTTGAATTGTGGTGCTGGAGAAGACTCTTGAGAGTCCCTTGGACAGAATGGAGATCAAACCAATCAGTCCTAAAGGAGATCAACACTGAATATTCATTGTAAGGACTGATGCTGAATCAGAAGCTCCAATACTTTAGCTACCTGATGCAAAGAGCCGACTTATTGCAAAAGACCTTGATGCTGGGAAAGATTGAAGGCAAGAGAAGAAGGGGACGACAGAGGATGAGATGGTTAAATAGCATCACTGACTCAATGGACATGATTCTGAGCAAACTGCAGGAGTTGGGGAAGGACAGGAGACTGGTGTGCTGAAATCCAGGAGGCCACAAAGAGTCAGACACTTAGTGACTGAACAACAACCAACAACACAAGCTTCCTAGCTGGTGCCCATACTTGCCTTCCTATCCTTTCGGGACAGTGTTTTGCTTTGAGAAAAATATCTTTCCCTAACCTAAAATGTGCAAGTTATAAAATAATGAATTCATTTCTTCAGGTACATCATGAAATCATTTCAATGGCTGGATATGTGATTACATCTACATGCCTCCTTTCTACTTTGGGGAAAAAATATAAGAGATATAGAACTGAATTAGATATAATTTCTACCTTCAAAGATCTCACAATCACATGTGGATGATTCTGCCTTTAAGTGAGACAGGTAATACTGAAGAAGGAACACGTTCAAACTTGTCAGTTGTCTCATTAGGCACTTAGAAATACTGGTCTAGACTTCAGGAAACATTAGAAGAAGTCAGGGGTGAAACTAGAAATGGCTCAAATAATGCAATATTTGCTCTTAAGCTTACTTACTTACTCAAATAATGGAATACTCTCTCACTTTTATTGAAAGGGTTATACAATATTTACAATTCAACCAGCCCCTTAATCTACTCTCAGGTGATGGGAATCTATCTTACCTGGGCTTAGGGTTGCTTTAAAGCAGTGGTTCTACTATTTCCTAAGTGAGCTGACTAGCATCTATAAGGCCAAACTAAAAATGCATCTTGTCTCTGCCTCTTTTAATTTTTTTCATACCATTTGTATGGTTTCACTTGGTGATTTTCTGAATAATACTTGACCTTTTCAAACTTATGTCCATTTGTACTTTACTGAGCATTAATTATCCATCTCATGGCAACATGGGGAGTACCTGGTTTCAGGGGAGTTAGGAAACATTGCTTGGTTAAAAGAAAGAATCGGGTCTTTGAAATACTTTCTGACAAGAGCTAACTCTTCTATTATTTTTGCTAAGTCTGAAGTAATGCTAAAGAAAACGTTCCTTACACTCGGGCTGCTGTCTGCAGAACAGATTACCTGAACCTGTCTTGTGCTGACATGATGGGTAATGGTTAGGGCGTCTCTGCTCCTGTCTCTCTTTTGGAGATGGTTTAAAAAAAAAAAATGATAACACAGTGAACTAAATGTCAGCCAAAATCAATGACTAGGAGGTGAGAACAGACTGAAGCAAATAAGCAAGCCAAAGAAACTGAATCCTCAGTCAGAGGGGCTAACCTGCCCCCTGCTGCTGCGAAACTACTGTTGAGACTGGATGTCTCAACAGTGGCCATTACTGATGGGGTGAGGCAGGCTGCCCACCGCAGCTTATAGGATAGTTTCTTGGTGCAGAGTCTCATCAAACTGCTGAGCTTTCAAAAAAAAATTAGAACATCATGCATTCCCATGCAAAAATAATGTTATTAAAATAACATTCAAGTCTACTTATGAATTTCCCACACTTTGAAAGCCACTTATTTCTGCTTGTAAATTAAAATCACTTTCCCTTTATTTTATGAAATGTTGTTCCATTTTTTTATGTCCATTTTCTTAGTAAATTTAGCAGTCATTGTGTCCTTGAATATATTCCTAATTCACACCCCACTCTAAGCTTTCAGAGAGACAGAGATGTGTTGAATGTCTGTACTTATGTATTTAAAACCATCAAGTGTTATCTTGGAATGTTGTTAGTGGTCAAACTTAAAGTACCTTTTCTGATAGTCTAGGTTGAAGCCTCTCTCGATTTAAATACATGCTTAATGGTAAATAAGGGGACAAAAGTGTATTGAAACCCTTAATGGAATCTAACTCCACACAAATCTTTTTATATAACCTTGAAAGTTATTTTCAAATATCTTATTTATAAACAAAGTTTAGACCAAAACTTGGAGGCATAATTATTAAGTATGTTGATTAAAAAGAGCTAATTTTCAAAATGAAAAGAATGTTAATTATATAAAAATAAAACTCATCATGTAAATTATCAAAATAGCTTTCAGAAGTCTCACCTCTTTTTTCACCTCTTCTTCACGCGGCATGCTTCCCTGACACTCACTAACTTAAAATTATTTACAGCAATGGTTCTCAATCTATTGCCTCTAGACAAGCACAACCATAATCACCTTGGCCACCAAAGATTCCCACCTCCTGGTGTTCACAGCCTTCCACTGAGTATGGCTGGATCAAGCGACTTATTTTTACCAAACAGAATATGGTGGATATAACGGGATGCCACTTCCAAGATTAGGTTAGAAAAACACAGTGGCTTTTATCTTGGGGCTGCTCTCCTGTTTGCTGGCTCTGAGGAAAGCTAGTTGCCATACTGTGAGGTGTTCTGTGGAGAGTCTACATGATAAAGAATGAAAGGAAATCTTAATAACAAACAATGCAACCAAATAATTGGCCTAAGACTCCAGAAAAGATATTTTTCCAAAGGAGACATACAGATGGCCAACATTGCTAATTATCAGAGAAATGCAAATGAAAATAACAATAAGATATAATCTCACACCTGTCAGAATGGCCATCATCAAAAAGTTTACAAATAACAAATATTGGAGAAAATATGGAGAAAAGGGAATCTCTGTACACTCTTGGTGAGGATGTAAATTGGTGCATCCATTATGGAAAACAATATAAATGTTCCTCAAAAAAACCCCCAAAACAGAACACCACGTGATCCAGCAATTCGACTCCTGAGTATATATCCAAAAATATTAAAGCACTAATTTGAAAAGATACATGCACGCCAATGTTCACAGCAGCATTATTTATAGCAGATAAGACATGGAAGCTACTTAATTGCCCATCAGCAGGTGAAAAGATTAAGAAATGAACAATGGAATATTATGTGATCATGAAAAGAATGAAATTCTGCTATTTGCAACAATGTAGATGGACCTATAATGTATTATGCTTAGTGAAATAAGTCAGACAAACACTGGATATCACTTATATGTGGGAGATATAAATAATACATAATGTATAAGCAAAACAAACAGATTCACAGAAAGAGAAAACTAATTTGTTGTTACAAAAAGAAGAGTGAAAGAAACAGGGACAAATTAGGGGTACAGGGTTAACAGATACAAACTCAGGTGAGTTCAGTTCAGTCGCTGAATTGTGTCTGACTCTTTGCGACCCCATGGACTGCAGCACGCCAGGCCTCCCTGTCCATGACAAACTTCCGGAGCTTACTCAAATTCATGTCCATAGAGTCTGTAAGGCCACCCAACCATCTCATCCTCTGTCATCCCCTTCTCTTCCTGCCTTCAATCATTCCCAGCATCAGGATCTTTTCAAATGAGTCAGCTCTTTGGATCAGGTGGTACTGGAGTTTCAGCTTCAGCATCAGTCCTTCTAATGAATATTCAGGACTGATTTCCTTTACGATTGTCTGGATGGATCTCCTTGGAATCCAAGGGACTCTCAAGAGTCTTCTCCAACACCACAGTTCAAAAGCATCAATTCTTCAGGGCTCAGCATTCTTTATAGTTCAACTCTCAAATCCATACATGACTACTGGAAAAACCATAGCTTTGACTAGATGAACATTTGTTGGCAAAGTAATGTCTCTGATTTTTAATATGCTGGCTAGGCTGGTCTTAACTTTTAATTTCATGGCTGCAGTCGCCATCTGCAGTGATTTTGGAGTCCCAAAATATAAAGTCACTGTTTCCACTGTTTCCCCATCTATTTGCCATGAAATGATGGGACCAGATGCCATGGTCTTAGTTTTCTAAATGCAGAGTTTAAGCCAACTTGTTCACCCTCCTCTTTCACTTTCATCAAGAGGCTTTTTAGTTCTTCTTCACATCCTGCCATAAGGGTGGTGTCATCTGCATTTCTGAGGTTATTGATATTTCTCTCGGCAATCTTGATTCCAGTTTGTGCTTCTTCCAGCCCAGCGTTTCTCATGATGTACTCTGCATATAAGTTAAATAAGCAGGGTGACAATATACAGCCTTGATGTACTCCTTTCCTGATTTGGAATCAGTCTGTTGTTCCATATCAAGTTCTAACTGTTGCTTCTTGACCTGCATACAGATTTCTTAGGAGGCAGGTCATTTCTTTAAGAATTTTCCACAGTTTGTTGTGATCCACAGTCAAAGGCTTTGCATAGTCAATAAAACAGAAGATGTTCTTCTGGAACTCTCTAAAATCGCTTCAGATTTTGAGTGTAGCCATGAAATTAAAAGCAGCTTACTCCTTGAAAGGAAAGATATGACCAACCTAGACAGCATATTCAAAAGCAGAGACATTACTTTGCCAACAAAGGTCTGTCTAGTCAAGGCTATTGTTTTTCCAGCAGTTATGTATGGATGTGAGAGCTGGAGTCTAATGAAAGCTAAGTGCCAAAGAATTGATGCTTTTGAACCTTGGTGTTGGAGAAGACTCTTGAGAGTCCCTTGGACTGCAAGGAGATCCAACCAGTCCATCCTAAAGGAGATCAGTCTTGGGTGTTCATTGGAAGGACTGATGTTGAAGCTGAAACTCCAATACTTTGGCCACCTGATGCGAAGAGCTGACTCATTTGAAAACACCCTGATGCGGGGAAAGATGGAGGGCAGGCGGAGAAGGGGACGACAGAGGATGAGATGGTTGGATGGCATCACCGACTCAATGGACATGAGTTTGGGTGAACTCCAGGAGTTGGTGATGGACAGGCCTGGCATGCTGCGATTCATGGGGTCGCAAAGAGTTGGACACGACTGAGCAACCGAGCTGAACTGAACTTGCCTTTCCGATGATCCAGTGGATGTTGGCAAGTTGATGTCTGGTTTCTCTGCATTTTCTTAATCCAGCTTGAACATTCGGAAATTCATGGTTCACATACTATTGAAGCCTGGCATGGAGAATTTGAGCATTACTTTGCTAGTGTGTGAGATGAGTGCAATTGTGCGGTAGTTTGAGCACTCTTTGGTATTGCCTTTCTTTGGGATTGGAATGAAAACTGACCTTTTCCAGTCCTGTGGCCACTGCTGAGTTTTCCAAATGTGCTGGCATATTGAGTGCAGCACTTTCACAGCATCATCTTCCAGGATTTGAAATAGCTCAACTGGAATTCCATCACCTCCAGTAGCTTTGTTTGTAGTGATGCTTCCTAAGGCCCACTTGACTTTGCATTCCAGGATGTCTTGCTCTAAGTGAGTGATCACACCATCATGATTCTCTGGGTCATAAAGTTCTTTTTTGTATAGTTCTTCCATGTATTCTTGCCACCTCTTCTTAATATCTTCTGCTTTTGTTACATCCATACCATTTCTGTCCTTTATTGTGCCCATCTTTGCATGAAATGTTACCTTGGTATCTCTAATTTTCTTGAAGAGATCTCTAGTCTTTCCCATTCTACATCTCTCCTTGCTATTCTTTGGAACTCTCATTCAAATGAATATATCTTTCCTTTTTCTCCTTAGCCTTTGATTTCTCTTCTTTTCTCAGCTATTTGTAAGGGCTCCTCAGAAAACCATTTTGTCTTTTTGCATTTCTTATTCTTAGGATGGTCTTGATCACTGCCTCGGGTATAATGTCATGAATCTCTGTCCACAATTCTTCAGGCACTCTGTCTATCAGATCTAATCCCTTGAATCTATTTGTCACTTCTAAACAGATAAAAAATACTATGTATAAAATAGGTAAGCAACAAGGATACACCGTACAGCACAGGGAACTATACATGCTATCTTGTAATAACTTATGTATATTTGCCAAGTCAGAATTTAGTCGTGTCTGACTTTCTGCAACCCTATGTACCGTAGCCTGCCAGGCATCTCTGTCCTTCAGATTCTCCTGGCAAGAATATTGGAGTGGTTTTCTCTGCCTTCCTCCAGGGGATCTTCCCGACCCTGGGATTGAACCTGCGTTTCTCAAGTCTCCTGCATTGGCAGGCAGGCTCTTTACCACTAGTACTACCTGGGAAGCTTGTGATAACCTACAATAATCTGCAAAAATGCTGCATCACTGCATTGTACACCTGAAGCTAATATAACATTGTAAAGCAACTTTACTCCAAATGAAAAAAAAAAAAAAGCAAAATGAGAAGGAAGTCTTGAAAGAAAAGAAGCAAGTCGTCCAGTCAAGCTTTCCTTTCCAATAAGACCACAGCACTAGCTGACACTTGATTGCAATCCTCACTGAATTCTTCATCCACAAATCTGAGATAATAAATTTTTGCTGTTCTCAGCCAGTCAGTTTTGAGATGGTTTGTGAAGAAGGCTATGGCACCCCACTCCAGTACTTTTGCCTGGAAAATCCCATAGGTGGAGGAGCCTGGTAGGCTGCAGTCCATGGGGTTGCTAAGAGTTGGACATGACTGAGAGACCTCACTTTGACTTTTCACTTTCATGCACTGGAGAAGGAAATGGCAACCCACTCCAGTATTCTTGTCTAGAGAATCCCAGGGATGGGGGAGCCTGGTGGGCTGCCGTCTATGGGGTTGCACAGAGTTAGACATGACTGATATGACTTAGCAGCAGCAGTGATGCAGCCATAGTTAATGAATATATCCTGACACTTGTTAGATATGCAAATTCAAGGATCTACTGCACACCTACTGAACCAAAAGTTATGGGGGTAGAGCTCTGCAATCAGTGTTTTAACAAGTCCTCCAAGTGATTTTAATGTGCTTTCAATGTGGAACCACTGCATTACAGGAGAAAGCATAAAATCCTTAGCGAAGCCCACAAGACCCTTTCTATGGGCAAAATACATCTCATAGAGAAAAGTACCATGCCTAAGATCACGAGGAAAACTTAAGAGTGATGATCCGGCAGGAGTCTGACTGTAGCCTTTGCACATGGAGCCTCCCAGAACATGCACTGACAGTTCTGTGAGCTCCCTGTATTCTCTCAAGTTCTGAGGCCCCTTCCCTCTCAACGGCAGAGATATGTGCTCATTCATTATGTTTATTGAAAGCTTATTATTTGCCTGGAGATATTCCAGACATTATAAATTTAGCACGGGAAGAAAAGTACACAAACCAACAAACAAAAATTATTCCTTTAAAGCCTACATTCTAGTTGGGTATTGGGGGAGACAGCCTGAAAGGAAATATGTGAAAAACAAATAGTTATTCTTGATGATTATTTAAAAATAGCATACAATAAATCAGCAAATGTATATAAATGATCTGGTGGTGGTGGTGGAGCGAGGGTGTTAAAAATAATAACTTGGAAGGTTGACACTAAAATATAACATTGGAGCAGATTCCTGATGTAGGCAAGGGAGGCATTTTCTGGCTTGGGTAGGTAAAGGATTTACATGGTTAGAAATAAGCAAGTCATGTGCAAAAGTCCTGAGGTAGAGATGCCTGCCACATTGGGAAAACACCAAGGAGACCTGAGCAACTGGACTTAAGGAACAGATAGCGGGAGAGAAGGACAGAGAGAGAAAGACAGATGCCAAGAAGGGCCACATAACAGTAAGGAATTCTGGGTTTTCTCTGCTTGGGATCGGAGGCCGTGGAAGGGTGTTGAGCAGAGGAGACGGCTCAGTTTAACGTACAGTTCAGTAGGTCACTTAGGCTGATGTGTTGAGACTAAACGGGTAAGGACAAAAGCAAGAAGCACAGTCAGAGTAGGTAGAAACCTACTTCAGTAATCTGGGTCAAGGAGGCTTGGGTGCTTCAAGGATCATCGAAGCTTGGGGCATGATGACAGCAGTGGGATTCATAAGAAATGATCAAATTCTGGATACATTTTAAAGACAGCTGATAGTAATTACTAAATGATTTGATATCAAGTGGGAAAGAAAAAGGGTCACATTTTCTGGTTTGAGCAACCTGAACAATAGAATTGGCTTTTACTGACATAGGGGAGAATGTGTGAATTGTAGGTTTGAGGGAAAAGTTCAAAGCTATGGGTTTGTAATGTTAAATTTGTGAAGCACGGTAGCTATCAAAGAAATGTCCAAGTGGAAATCAGATATACAGAGACATTCAGAGGAACAATTGATGATGCAGATATAAATCCAGTAGTCATGTTACTAAATAATATACAGTATTTAAACCACAAGACTGGCTGAGGTTATTAAGAGAATGAATACAGATGATATCCTTGGGACTCTGAAAACAAACATGTCTACTTAAATATAGCCCTTTCTCCCTGCTTCCTGTCCTTCCTAAACATCTACATAGCAAACATCTACTATCTGCTTGGCAACCAGCTGGACCTGCTTGGTCCTGCTTGTTCATTTCTCTCCCCAACTACAGCAAGAGCCCAACGAGCCAGAGCTCATTTATATCCACCTTTCTATTCCAGGTAACTGGCATATAATAAGCCTTTATTCTATGTTTTTTTGAACCCGTTGTTAAATATAATCAACACTACTAAGACTTAAGGTAAGAAAATAAAACACAAAAACTTAAAAAATCAGTTATAGTCTGTACATAAGATTATGACCATGGTTAAAATGCTGGTGGCATGTAAAGGAAAGCCATTCATTTTTACTTTAGAAGCTCTAAGTTCTACTAAATGATGGAAGGCTCTTATTAGGACATGAAACAAAAGTGGGTCAAAAAGTTATGGAAAGAATCTCAGGAACAGTGAAGGAGATACACCAGACGGAGTTGATTTATAGTTACTTATGGACATCTACATTTCAGATTCTCTGTCGAAGACTAAAGGATATTTTGGAACTCTAGACTTTAGACTAAAGCCATACTTCCTCAGTTTCCTTCACTTGCAAACAGGGAATAATTTCACAAGATGAGGGGGCTTGGAGCATGAGAGAAATAAGAGGAGATGAATAATGTTGTAAGCAAACTGGAATTAGGAGTTTGGTTCTGACTTATTCAGATCTTCTAAAAGACTGAAAAATTGTGATAATCAAGTGATATTATAGTCTGTATTACTGTATTCTTTCCTTTGGTGTTGGGAGAAAACCAGCTCACTCTGGAAAGTGCTCTTATGTTCACTTTGAAGTAGATGAGAAAAAGCTGAGTGGAAGCAAATGAAAAAAAAAAAAAAATGATGTCTTCAAGCAGTTTTCCGAGAAAGCTCTCCTGACAGTTTAGTAATGTTGAAAAACTTATAGATAGGAATATTTCTTTCCTCATAAGATCCTCCAAGGATCTTAAGTAAGGTAAACTCAAAATGAATTTTTTTCCCTACTTTTATAAAGCTTTATTTATAAGTGAAGTATAATTCTTAGTTGTAATGTCTTTCAATTAGAACAATACTCATCTATTTACACTCTTCCTGAAACTGCTCAAGCCTTGTTTATATTACTTTCTTTGACTGAACTTTAGCTGACGGTGTGAAAATTAATACTTAATGTAATGTGTGTTTTTCAATCTAGATTTAATCATCTTCAGTTATATGGAATTACAGATGGGAAAAAGAAGATTCAATTATCTAAAGCTATTCAAACAATTCAATAAATATTAATCAATTTCATTTAGTACCCAAGGAATTTTATTAGGTATTATAGAGGGGAAGGGGAGGAAGAAATGAAGAAAACAACCCATGTCTTCAAATTATTTACAATATAATACAGAGGAATCATAGACTTAAATAGTGAATAAGAAAAGCATCACAAATGCTATTAATTTTCATACCTATTTTACTTGTATGATAAAATTAAGTATAAGATCGCATTAAAGAAGTTCAATTACTATTTGCTGAAAAAAAATGAATGGCTTTGGAGAGTATTTCAGACAGGATGATTCTACCTAAATTAAAAAAAAAAAAAAAAAACTAGTCAAAAGAGGCCCAGACAAGAGAAATTTGTTAATAAATTGCACTTGGAAATAACTTCAGATATAGGTAGTTCTCTGGTTGAAGAATTCAGCAGTTCAATGATTACAGGACTTCAGTTATTCTTTGATATACATGGGCTTTCCTCATGGTCACAAGGTGGCTGCCACCACTCCAGCCATTGATCCCTAATTCATAAACATTCAAAACCATGCATGGATGGGAAAAAGAGAATCTTATCAGGAGGATTTATCTTTCTCTCTTTTTTTTATCAGAGAGAATATTTGTTAACAGAAGCTTGAGCCTCCTCCTCAGCTACACACACACACACACACTCTCTCTCTCTCTCTCTCTCTCTCTCTCTCTTCCCTGCAATCCCTTGCCAGAATCAGATGGTCAAACCCAGACATGAAATCTGAGAAAGAATATGTATGGCATTTGAGCTTTTGTTGTTAGACATGAGTTCCACCAAAAAAAAAAAAAAAAAAAAGGACAGGAAATTGCTGCTGGGTAGGAAGCCAGTAGGGGATTCTCTCAGAAATGGCATCATAAAGTACAGTAGTTGCTTTGAGCAATGTACAATATCCCTTCCTCTTCTTGCTGCCCACCTCCTCCCAAACTCGCTCAGGGAGTATACAAGCTCCCACACATACACGCACCCCAGGGCCTTGGTGCCTGGTGCTTGCAATATTTCACACCTCTGGACTTCTGTGGCCTACCTTTTTATATTTTGTGTGACCATTTAATAGTGTTTATCAAGTACTGTTCTTAGCATTTTACAAATTTCAACTCATGCTATTCTCACATCAACTCTATTAAGTAGAATTTTGCTACTATCTTCTCTGCTTATAGACAAGGAAACAGAGGCCCAGTAAAGTAACCTTCCCCCTCTTACACAGCTAATAAAAGTGCAGGGCAGGATGTGAAAAACAGAGTGGACCCAGAGTGGGCAACTTGACCACTTTGTTGGGCTACTTCCTCAGTGGTTTGAGGAGACCTGGTATCTGCTCTGATCTGAAGCTGAGGCCTCCTGGAAGAGAGGTTGGTTATCTGCTGCTAAGTCACTTCAGTTGTGTCCGACTCTGTGTGACCCCATAGATGGCAGCCCACCAGGCTCCCCTGTCCCTGAGATTCTCCAGGCAAGAACACTGGAGTGGGTTGCCATTTCCTTCTCCAATGCATGAAAGTCAAAAGTGAAAGTGAAGTCGCTCAGTCATATCCGACCCTCAGCGACCCCATGGACTGTAGCCCACCCGGCTCCTCCATCCATGGGATTTTCCGGGCAAGAGTACTGGAGTGGGTGCCATTGCCTTCTCTGTTGGTGATAACTAATAGACATGTTGATGACACAGCTTGATCAGGAAGTAAGCTGTGCTGCCTAACATCCCTGGGCTTTATTTACTCATTTGTAAAGTGAGAAAGAAATGTGACCTCTAAGATCACATCCTTATTAAATATTCAGCAACAGAATTGACAATTATTAACAGGAGTAAGTTTGACAAAAGTTGAAAGTCAGCCTTTATTTTCTTAGCAACACTGGTCTTTCTAATATTTCCACTTGTGTCTCTCTATTGTCCACACAGCCACCTACGGGATCTTTTAAAATTAAACCTATCATGCTGCATCTTTAGCTGAAGAATCCCTGTTGGTGATGATGTGGAGAACAGGAAACCCTCCTACACTGTTGGTGGGAACATAAAATCGTGCAGCCACTACAGAGAAGAGTAGTTTCAGAAAAGTAAAACCAGAACCACCACATAATCCAGCAGTCTCACTCCAGGGCATGTATCCAAACCGAATTATAATTTGAAAAGATACATGCACCCCTATGTTCATAGCAGCACTATTTGCAATAGTCAAAATACCAAAACAATCTAAGTGTCTCTCAACAGACAAATGGATAAAGACGATGTGCTAATGTAGTATTACTCAACTATAAAAAAGTATGAAATTTTGCCATTTGCCCAACATGGATAGACTTGGAAGGCATTTTTCTAAGTGAAACAAGTCAGACAGAGAAAGACAAATACTGTATGATATCACTTATATATAGAACCTAGGAAAACAAACTTATGAATATAACAAAGAAATAGACTCATAGAGAACAAACTAGTGGTTACCAGTGTAGGGAAGGATGGGAGAGGGCCAGCAAAGAGGTGGGGAATTAAGAGGTACAAACTACTGTGTGTAAAATAAATAAGAGACAGGAACATATTGTACAACACAGAGAAATATTGCCAATATTTTATAGTAATGATAAATGGAGTATAACGTTAAAAAATTGTGAACCTCGATGTTGTCTACCTGAAACATGTAAGTCAGCATACTTCAGTAACAATAAAAAGAACGCACACATGCACATAGTACACACTCACACACAAGTATCTTCACAGAAGGAAGAAAACAACTGATTGTGTTGTTCCTTTAGCTAAAGGGCCCATGTGACTTCTTGTTGCTTTTAGAAAATATCCAAAACCCTTGCAATGTCCTAAAGACGCATGATCTGATGCCAGAGAAAACCATTCTCTCACCTAACGTGTCACTCCCCACAGTGGCTTGTCCTGACCTGCTGTCTCAGCCCTGCCCTCTCCCCCAGCCTCTCTGCCAACTCAGCCATTCTTCATCACGCTATCCTGCTTTTTCCTTCACAGCAGCTTTCCAAAATCATCTTGTTCATTAACTTGAGGGCACAGACAATGTCCATTTTTAAACCAACACCTTGAATAATAATACCTAATAATGAAAAGGAGCTTCTCATTTCTGTGAAAGATAATTACAATATTTGGAGACTTAATTGAGAATAAGTTCTCAATAACATATTTTTAAATTAAATCAATCAGCATACATACAAAATGAGTGTCTCTCAAAATTATCTTTATATTTTTATTTTTGTCTTTCATTAAATATACATAAAAAACATAAGGACATAGACAGTGTCATATTGCCAAATCAGTGAAAACGACTAATTTGCCTTGGGGTTTTGGTCACGTTTCAGTATTCAAATAACTACTATCATGCAATTTCTCTCATTTGCAGCTTCTGAATGAAGAAACAAACTATTCTCCATCTTAATTATGTCTTCCTCTTCTCAGAAGCAGTTGAAAGTTTTGCAGTTTTTAGATATAGATTGGTTTATGAAAAATTTTTAACTCATTGTGATTACTTGTACTTAGCTACCATGGCTCAGAATCTGGTAAAGAATCTGCCTGTAACACAGGAGACCAGGGTTCGATCCCTGGATCAGGAAGATCCCCTGGAGGCGGTCATGGCAATCCACTCCGTATTCTTGGTTGGAGAATCCCATGGACAGAGGAGACTGGCAGGCTACAGTCCATGGGGTCACAAAGAGTCAGACGTGACTGAGTGACACACTCACTTTTTTTTGTGCTTCAGAAACGGCTCCCTTATGTAATGACAGCATTACACTGACTGGGATTGATGGCTGCTCTCAACTCCCTACTAGTGATGACTCAATTTATTCCTGCATTGAACAATCCTTTAGAGATACTATTGGCTTCAATTTTATAATGATATAGAATTTACAATGTACCTTGGTACAGGGCAAAAAGTATGTACACTGAGATATTAATACATGATGGCATAATGTCAAATTTATATTTTGTTGGAATTTGATTTCTTGGACTCAAAACATAGTGAACTGTTATTTTTATTTTGTCAGCTAGAAACAGCCCACACCACCTATCTGGTGGCCAGCACCAAAATGTAGAGGTTTCTCTTGTCTTAAAGTTAATGGAGGCAGGATTTGGGGGAATGTGTCTGCAAGGCAAACACTGCCAAGGAGTGAGGTATTCAATTGCTTTCTTTCTTCCTTCTTCTTAAATATACTGGACACATCCTTCCACAGGAGACAGTTTGTCACATTAGGTTATTAACTACATGACAATTAGCTCTCAAATCCCACTTAATAAATTAGCTCTTAGATTTAGAACACTTGTAAAGACTATTAAGAGTTTCAGGACTACTTAAGTAACCAGATGCCAGTGAAATGCACTTTCAATGTTCTCTGTTCTCTTTATCACTTTGAAACTGCCAAAGCTACTACAATTTTAAAACCTTTACACTAGGCGTTCTTTACTTATAAGAATATGCCATCTCAGCAAGGAGTAAGGGCCTTGATAAACACAATGAAATTCAATACCTGCTGTCGGAAAGAGTGCATAGATGGATGGATGGATGGATGGAGGGAGGGAGACTGCTGGTCAGCTCACGTGCACCGTTCACTCCAGCTCAGCAGACAATGAGCATCTAAGGTGAGTCCTCAGGTTATTGAGTTGAAGGGTCTTTTGACATTTAGATCTGCCCTCTAGGGTGGAGACTGCTGATAACACAGAATCTCCTTACCACTTGCTGTGAGCTAAATTAGTGATAGGTATAAGCTCTGGAACCTTCCCAGGTGGCTCAGTGGTAAAGAATCCACCTGCCAAACAGGTGATGTGGGTTTGGTCCCTGGGTCACAAAGATCCCCTGGAGAAGGAAATGACAACCCACTCCATTATTTTGCCTGGGAAATCCTATGGACAGAGCCTAGTGGGCTACAGCCCATGGGGTCACAAAAGAGTCAGACATGATTTAGCGACTAAACAACAACAAAAACAATGTAAGTTGCTCTGAGCAAGCAGAGGGATAGACTGAAGGTGTGACCTGCATTTGCCAAGAATAGATAAAGTATATGGAGACAGCCATTGACAGTAGACAGAATAGCAGGGAGAAAAGTGTGAGTCAGCATGACTGTCGTGGAAATAACAGCTAGTTGACTGCTGGGATGCTGAGGCAGGTGCAGCAGGAAGAGAGAGGAGGATGGAGTCGAGGCTGGACCACAAAGGCCTCCCAAACCACACTGAGGAGCCTGCTAATTATTTAAGGAGCAAGAGGGGAACCAGAGAAAGAGAAAATAGTCTGGTGGAGAAAGGGAAGAAAGATTCGAAATCCAAAGACCAGGGGTCAAATCACAAATCTTACTGCGCCTGTGGATTATAAATGCAGCTCTCTCACCATCACAGAGAGAGCAGGAACTGTCCTTAAACCTCAACATTGACCTATTAGGCAGACAATGAATAAACAGAGTCATGTGCCAATGAAGCACACGTATAAAAGGTGACTACAAACTCACCAGAGACCAGTTTTGATGTGTGGATGCAGTAGTGAGGGTCGTCAGTGGGTCATTACAGCTCAACTTGTT
Organism: Capricornis sumatraensis; assembly: GCF_032405125.1. Classification (NCBI taxonomy): domain Eukaryota; kingdom Metazoa; phylum Chordata; class Mammalia; order Artiodactyla; family Bovidae; genus Capricornis; species Capricornis sumatraensis. Next base: position 11,989,400 of record NC_091079.1, read on the forward strand.
TTATTAACATTTTGCAAGGCCTACTTTCACTATGTGTTTAATGCAGCTTATTATTATTACTATTTTTTAATTGGAGCATCGTTGCTTTACAACGCTGTGTTAGTTCCGGTTGGACAACAGAGGGAATCAGCTCTATGTGCACATATAGCCCTTACCCCTTGAGCCTCCCTCTCACTCAGCCCCCCATCCCACCCATCTCGGTCATCACAGAGCACTGAGCTGAGCTTCCTGTGCGTTACATCAGGTTCCCACTAGCTGTCTATTTTGCACATGGTACAGGACATACGTCAGTGTTGCTTCTCAATTCATCCCACTCTCTTCTTCCCCTGCTGTGTCTACATGCCTATTCTCATGTCTCCATCTCTATTACTGCCTTGCAAATAGGTTCCTTTATATAATTTTTCTAGATTTCACATAGATGCGTTATTACAGGATACCTGTTTTGCTCTTTCTGAGTTATTTCACTCTATATGACATCCACGTCTCTACAAATGACCCAGTTTCACTCCTTTTCATGCCTGAGTAATACTCCACTGTGTACATGCACCACGCCTTCTCTGTCCACTCCTCTGTGGATGGGCACAGGGTGCTTCCACGTCTTGGCTGTTGCGAGTAGTGCTGCTGTGAACACTGGGATGCATGTGTCTTCTTACCGAACTCCAGTGTTGGACTTTTCTTGGGGTGGGGGTCTGAGATAAGTCAAATGACATTTGTCTGTTAGAGTCCATTGGAAATGTCCCTATTTTCATAGAGGCATGACTTGACTAATCCTTCTTGAGGACAAAGATACTGTGTTCTACGCCACTGAAAGAGCTTTCCATTTCTGTGAAAGACAACCACAACTTCTGGATGCCAAGTGCCACCTCCTCTCTTCTTGACTGTTCCCTCCATTTACCTTTCAGCCTGCTTTTCTATATTCCTTCTCAGGCTTTTAAAAAAATTCCCCAACCTCCCTTTCCCCATATTACTCCCTCTGTTATCAACCTTGACAAAATACCCCATATGATTTCTTGAACGACAGTGGTATGTGTATAGAAGCAGGAAGAAGGTAGAGTCTTGAAGGACTACTGTCTCCCACCACAGGTAGCTCTCTGTCTCTATGCTACCCTTTCTGGCTTTTGTAAACTTTTTACCTTTTCATAGAGCTCATACTTGAAGATCCAATTCTGTGCTGGGTTTCTTGGTTTTTAACCTTTTAGAGACACTTCTTTCAGTATCTGGGAGGACACTGCATGCAGATTTCACTTCTAGGGCTACATATTGTTGATTATGACTCTAAACTCAGCACCTGAATTTGTTCATTGTCTTTTCCTCAAAACTATGGCTAAAACATATATTAGAAAATAAGTGTGATCATAAATTGTCTCAGTGCAGCTCCAGGACCCTCGGTTCAGCTAGAGATACATAAAAGATCCCCTTAAAATTTACTTAGACTTTACATATGTTATTACAGTACAGTATTAAACACATAAACTCAATTTCTCTACTTGTTCACAACTTGTCTAGATATTAAAGTGGATACTATTGTAGAATACTATATAAAATCAATGTAAATGTGTCACTGAAAATATCTTAACTGTGTCTCAGCTGTGAAGGGTCAAGTTTGATGTCTATAAAACAAAACGAATCCTGAATTCTGCTTCTGAATTCAGGCACTTAAACATTGTAGCTTGAAAAACTATGTAGCCAATACAACTTCCTCTCTGAGTGACTTGGGACATAGAGAATTAGCTATTTGTTTCTGTGATCAGGGGCAAGTCACTAACTGCACCTGTAATTAACCACCTGTTCACCTAATTACAGAATCACAGATCAGGTATTCTGGAAAGCAATTCACTTTCTACATTTCAGATTAAAGATACAGATTTACATAATAGGAGAACATTTATCCCACTAATGGCTTCTAATAAATTCACATTTAATTTGCATTCAGGAGAGTCACATTTGGGACATGAATTTAAACTCTGATTCCAAGATTTCTCTCTGGTGGTAGCTGTGGAAGCTACAAAAAATAATAGCTCCACCAGATAAATCCATTTTGAAGAATTAAGCATGGAATAATGCATATATTTTTGACATAAAAATAAGATTTAGAGCTTGAAAAGAAGTACAGTTACTCTTTCCTCACCCCAAAAGGCCAGCTTTAAAAAAGAAAAAGAAAATTTGCTCACTTTGGTTGGGCCCTTCCAAATACATAATGTAAACAACTAGCCAAACCATTCACAGTATCAGAAATATATGAACAAGGGCCCCTAGACAGAGACTAGCTGCATTCATTCATTCAGCAAACACTTAATGAGTACCTGCTCCATACCAGGCACTGGTTTAAATGTAGCTATAAATATTAATAAGACAGACACAAACTCCTCCCCTAATAGCGCTTGCATGAGGGCAGGAACGAGTAATAAACAAAATAATCAAGAAAAATAATCCAGTATTTGGACAGTAAATGTTAAGAAGAATAGAGAAAGTGAAAGAAGGGAGATAAGGAGTCAGTGTTGGGGCAGGGATTCATATTTCCGAAGGTGGCAGAGAACACCTCCCTGAGAAGGTGATATATGAGAAACTGCTAACAGAAATGGGAGAGCAGGTCCTACAGCATCCAGAGGGAAAACCATCCAGTCAGTGCAAAGGTTGCTCTGGAAGGTGCCAGTGTGCAGGGGAAAACCAAGGAGGCTAGAGAGACGTGGAGAACAAGGAAGAGAGAAGTAGGAAGCCAGGAAGAAGAGGAGATAAGGGGAGGGGAGGTTTCATGTGCAGCCTTGAGGGTCATAGCACAGACTAAATATTTCAGTGAATAGTCTGCAAGATGCTTTGTCAACTCATAAACTGTAGTTGTAAAGCTTTAGAAACTGAGAAATTGGGGTATCTGAGCTGTGAGCAAACCTGAGTCCTTTATTTTAAGACTAGGAAATAAAAACTCAGAGCAGGTGGGATTTACCCACGTGTTATCAGTCAAAAGCTAAATTCTAATTAGACCACATATACTGTCTGAGCGTCTGAGAGATAGGTTCAGGAGGGTGTGTGTCTTAGCTTCAAGGAGGCTCAAGATTTGAAGGTCAGTATCAGTGAGTTTAGAATCAGCAACCTAGGGTGGACAATCACAGTAACAAAGTATTGAGGGGAGAAGGAATTCTCTAACATTATGCTTTGATCTTGCTTTTGGCAAGTATTTCCTAACTTATTGAAAGTTTTTAATCAGATCATGTTCCATGAGGAGATTTCAAATAGTTAGACTGATCTAAGTTAGATTGATCTATCCCTACATTTTCTCTCCTGGCTTAACTTTGACTGGTCTCAAAAACTGTTTACAGGACATTTGACAGTGGTTTGTATGTGCAGAGTGCATTTGTTTTGTCTACAGTTAAGTATGAGTGACATGCGTAGATGTGCAGAGCTTTCTGGGGAGTGCTCCATGGCCGTTTGGCTCAGTGTGTGAGGCTTAAAGCTAATTAAGTTGAGAGCGTGAGTTCCATCCCATGTGGGCATGTACTTTGGCCCCGTTACAGCTGTAGAATTCATCCCAAACCCTGGCCAGCTGTCTTGAAAATGGATGTCCTTGATCAGAAGGACAGAATCACACAAGTCAATCACTGTGGATGAAAAAAAGATTGCTCTGCGCACATGCCATGCTGATAGTGGAAAGCAACATCCTCGTAAAGCTCATGGTGATCAGTGTTGAGCTGGAGGAAGCTGGAGACTTTCCTAGCTCATGACAACAAAGGCAGACGAGCAGCAGTGCTGGTTTTTGGTGTGGGTGCATTTCGTCCTGTGCAGGGGCCTCTGCTGAGAGTGTCTTTCTCAGTGGGTCTCTTTCTGTTGGAGTGTGTACACGCTCTAATCTGGGATGCGGTCAAGTAAGATTGCATATTTGTTTGTTTTCCTCGATGCTCTACTTAAAAGTCTGGGTCCAGTTACTATTTTCATGAATTATCCTATTTAATCTTATTTATGAGGCTCTTGAATTCAGAGTATAAAATTAATGATATAATACTACCAAATAGTATGTTGCTATGAAGCTTAAGAGTATTTCCACTAAGAATCTGAAAGGATAAGGTTTGAAAGAGATCAGATTCTAAAATGGCATATTCACTGAGTCATCTAGGCTATAGAACAGGAGGTAATGTCATAGCGGCAAGAATATTCATTCTAGTTCTCGTCTGTGCTGTGCGGCTGACTACTTTAACTTATGGTAAAAGGGGGGCATTTCATTTCTGTGGGTCTCAGTTAAAAAATTGCTTTAGATGAAGTGATCTTTGTTTCCTTCAAAATATGAAATATTTCTAGTTTGCTCACTTCATACTGAGAGTAAGGTGAAAATATGTAATTGAAGTCAAGATATACTAGTCGTTATTGACACAATGGGCATTGGCCCTAGACAATCCTGTGATCTAGGCTTATCTCTTAGTAGTTAACTGGGTGAGCTTGTACAACTTACACAACTTTGAAAACTTGTCTTCTCATCTGTAAAACAAGTATACAAATATAAAAATGCAGAAACCATTTTGGGGAGGATTAACTTAGGTAACATGCTTCAATAATTGAATGGAACATAAAAGTAAACAATGGTAGCTGTAATGATCTTTGCTCACATATTTCTACATACAGTTTATGAATATAAATCATGTCATCATTAAGTAAGCTCCAAATCAAAACAATTCTTCACAAGAGATGACCGTATCTAACAGATGGGTCATAGTTGAGTTACAATGAAGATACACCCACAATAAAATGCCTCACTGAAAGCAGAATGCCCTGAAATTCCCGTGTCAGCAGGTACTCTCGACACAGTAAAGGATAGGGCGCAGAAGGACCAGGCTTAATATCAGTGAATGGCACGGTCATTTTGGGCATTTGACCTGCTGCAGAAACAAGTCTTAGTGGCTCTGCTACTGGGCAGAGGGGCAGTGACCGAGCGGGAAGGGGCATGGGTGAGTGGAGGAAACTGGCAGGACACTACTTGGGGAAGCCCAGCTGCCCGTGAAACCAAGCATCTGCTGTGGGGAGAGGCTGAGATGAAAGAGGCATGAAAAAGGGTTTGAACAGTTCCCAGATCATGACAGTCATGATATTCTGAGAGGCTGAACCTGGTAAGGTACCTGCTTTCATAACCACACGAGACACGAGGGGCCCTCGTCCCATGATGAGTCATCTTCCTCAGTACTGCTCAGTTTTCAAGCAGAAATTCCTGGACTTGTAAACTCACAAATCAAGATCTGCTTGTTCTGCACAGCGCCATGCACTGGTTAATTTTAAATTAAAGTAATATTTTCCTCTAGAGTCTTCTGATGGGCGTAAAGCAATTTTTCTCCATGAACATTGTGCCTCTTATAACCTTTGCTTTCCTTAGTCACTTGAATTACAATGTGAACTTCATCACAGAGCTCTCTCTTTCAGTCTTAATGGCAGCTTTTCAAAGGAATATTCTTATTCCTCATTATAATTCATTAGCTTAGCATTTTATAAACTTAATGTTAATAAATCTCATTAATTTGGAATTCGAGGAAGAAAAAAAATAGCAACCCTCAGTAAAAAAGAATTCATAGTATACTGTAATTCACTTTAACCACCAGAGAGCCAGCCTCTTTTCACCAAGAAAAGGACTTATGAAATAATCAAGTAAGTTGTAGATGAGTGTGTGGAAGTCAGGGGTCGTTAGGCAAACTTTAAGTCTCACTCTCACTTGGGCACATTTATGTGTGAACGCTGGCTGTCACTGAATAAGTTTTTCAGTAAGCCATGATGATGCCACGATGGCACCAGGTAAGGACAATTAGAAAGCTGCACCTGAGCCCTAGACAGCTCTGGAAGTTGGCAGCTGAATATACCCAGACACATGGAGACACATGGAGAACCTTGAAGTAGTTACACCAACTGCCCACAGCTAGTGTCTTCCAACTACGCCTTTCCTGATGCTGAGACAATGTCACTGAACAAAGCAGATGTGACAGAGACTGCCAGCTAGCTTTCCAAAAGCTTTTCTTTCTTTCTTTCTTTCACCTTCTTGGGGATGTAACCAATTAGGACCCTATAGGGACTTCCCAGGACAGACCTCCTTTCCCACCCACATGTCCTCTGCCAGCTTTCTGTCTGTAGAAAAGCTTTAGTCAAAGAATCAATTTAATCAGAGAAGTGAGACATGCAGAAAGGAAAGCAGTCTGATTAAGACAATAATATTAGCTTCAGCCACTGAACAAAGTTAAGGACCTTTAGTTTCTCCTCAAGGGCTACAGATATTCTGAGCCGTGTCCTTGAATTGTTTTGCAGATTGTGAAACCTCCATTAGGTGGGAGAAGTGAACTGAATACTGCCCCTAGACTGGCCAGAAATAGAAGGTTGATGATGTTGACTCCTGATTACCTCACCAGCAACCAATCAGAAGAATGTCCAAAAGCTGACCACACATCTCACAACCCTTTCCCTCACCTTGTCTTTAAAAACCTTTCCTTGAAAGCTTTTGGGGAGTTTGGGCCTTTTAAGCACTAGCTACCTGAACTCCTTCCCTGGTGCCCACAGAAAATACTGCGTTTTCCTTCACCAAGACCTGGTGTCACTAGACTGGCTTCATCGAGCATGCTGGCAAATGAATCCAACTTTGGTTCAGTAAAAAGAATATCAGTTCAGTTCAGTCACTCAGTCATGTCCGACTCTTTGCGACCCCATGAATCGCAGCACGCCAGGCCTCGCTGTCCATCACCAAATCCCGGAGTTCACTCAGACTCACGGCCATCGAGTCAGTGATGCCATCCAGCCATCTCATCCTCTGTCGTCCCCTTCTCCTCCTGCCACCAATTCCTCCCAGCATCAGAGTCTTTTCCAATGAGTCATAGTACACCATAAATTTCTAGCTTCTTCCTTGTAGCTGGGTATGGTCATTATTTTGTCATTATCTTTCATACATCATGCTATGATGCTATTTTATATTATTATATATATATTATTATATTTATCATTGTTTGTGCACTTGCATGTATGTTGTATGTTTGTGTATTTTGTTTTTGTTTGTATACTTTATTTAGGTTTGATACAGTTTTCACCAATAAAATGTACCTAGAAGTGGTGGGTACCACTTTCAGGCCAGGGTCGTTGAAACCTCCCATGCTTGTTCTTCCCTGTTACTCTCCCCTTTCTGTTGCATCCAGTGGACTTGGTTCCAAAGCAGCTTCTGCAGATACATTGCTGATGTAAACACATCCTTCCCTGCATTGCTGCATGACTGGCTGGAGGACGGCCATCCTGTTAGCCTCTTCATTTGTCTTCACCACATGAAATTTCAACAGAAGGGGAAAGGGATCTATTGGGTCTGAGCCATGGTAAATTAAGGGATTCTTTCCTACAGCAACTTGCATACTGAACCTAATATGGAGAATACTATTATTTCAGAAGCTGTTCTTTTAAGTCTTTGATATTTATTTGTGTGTTTAACTTACCATAGCATAAACTGATCATATAAACTAGACAACTAGCCAGAGGAAATATACGTTCATTGATTCACTTTAGCATTTTATGAAATGATGATGTCTTTAGAAAAGGATAAAACTACTGCATAGAACATATTGGGCAAAGAGTAACATATTTGAGAGAAAAACAAGTCTGTACAGAGACAAAGGAAACGTATTCAGACATTTGTCAACTTTTACATGAGTCCATGCATGACACACAGAGGATACAAGAGTTGTAAGGGATCATGGTGCTCAGTAGCTCAGTTTTGTCTGATGCTTTGCTACCTTGTAGACTGACTGTAACCCACCAGGCTCCTCTGTCCAGGGGATTTTACAAGTGAGAATATTGGAGTCAGTTGCCATTTCCTGCTCCTAGGGATCCTCCTGAGCCAGGGAATGAACCCACGTCTCTTGTGTCTCCTACACTGGCAGGCAGATTTTTTACCACTAGTCCACCAGGAAGCCCATAAGGGATCATATTGGTCATCTACTTTGATTTCACATTGGAGATGCAAGAAGACTTTATAAAAAAAGAAATGTTACTGCATATGTGGTGTAGAGAGAGAAAAAATATTTTTTACTGGAAAACGTATTCTTTAAATTTATTTTTTTGTTGAAGGGTAATCATGATGGTGTGATCACTCACCTAGAGCCAGACATCCTGGAATGTGAAGTCAAGTGGGCCTTAGGAAGTATCACTACAAACAAACCTAGTGGAGGTGATGGAATTCCAGTTGAGCTATTTCAAATCCTAAAAGATGATGCTCTGAAAGTGCTGAACTTAATATGCCAGCAAATTTGGAAAATTCAGCAGTGGCCACAGGACTGGAAAAGGTCAGTTTTCTTTCCAACCCCAAAGAAAGGCAATGCCAAAGAATGCTCAAACTACTGCACAATTGCATTCATCTCACACGCTAGTAAAGTAATGCTCAAAATTCTCCAAGCCAGGCTTCAGCAATACATGAAGCATGAACTTCCAGATGTTCAAGCTGGTTTTAGAAAAGGCAGAAGGACCAGAGATCAAATTGCCAACATCTGCTGGATCATGGAAAAGCAAGAGAGTTCCAGAAAAACATCTATTTCTGCTTTATTGACCATGCCAAAGCCATTGACTATGTGGATCACAATAAACTGTGGAAAATTCTTCAAGAGATGGGAATACCAGACCACCTGACCTGCCTCTTGAGAAACCTGTATGCAGGTCAGGAAGCAACAGTTAGAACTGAACATAGAACAACAGACTGGTTCCAAATAGGAAAAGGAGTACATCAAGGCTGTATATTTTCAACCTGCTTATTTAACTTACATGCAGAGTACATCATGAGAAACGCTGGGCTGGATGAAGCACAAGCTGGAATCAAGATTGCCAAGAGAAATATCAATAACCTCAGATATGCAGATGATACCACCCTTATGGCAGAAAGTGAAGAAGAACTAAAGAGCCTGTTGATGCAAATGAAAGAGGAGAGTGAAAAAGTTGGCTTAAAGCTCAACATTCAGAAAATGAAGATCATGGCATCTGGTCCCATCACTTCATGGCAAATAGATGGGGAAACAGTGGAAACAGTGGCTGACTTTATTTTGTGGGGCTCCAAAATCACTGCAGATGGTGATTGCAGCCATGAAATTAAAAGATGCTTACTCCTTGGAAGGAAAGTTATGACCAACCTAGACAGCATATTAACAAGCAGAGACATTATTTTGTCGAAAAGGTCTGTCTATTCAAGGCTATGTTTTTTCTAGTGGTCATGTATAGATGTGAGAGTTGGACTATAAAGAAAGCTGAGTGCCGAAGAATCGATGCTTTTGAACTGTGGTGTTGGAGAAGACTCTTGAGAGTCCCTTGGACTGCAAGGAGATCCAACCAGTCCATTCTAAAGGAAATCAGTCCTGGGTGTTTATTGGAAGGACTGTTGTTGAAGCTGAAACTCCAGTATTTTGGCCACCTGAGGCAAAGAGCTCACTCCTTTGAAAAGACCCTGATACTGGGAAAGATTGAAGGCAGGAGAAGGGGATGACAGAGGATGAGATGGTTAGATGGCATCACCGACTCAATGGACATGAGTTTGGGTGAGCTTCGGGAGTTGGTGATGGACAGGGAGGCCTGGCATGCTGTGGTTCACGGGTTCGCAAAGAGTCGTACATGACTGAGTGACTGAACTGAGCTGCTTTATAAATTTTGTTGTTTTCTCTCAAACCTGAACATGAATTGGCCATAGGTATACATATATCCCCTCCCTTTTAAACCTCCCTCCCATCTCCCTCCCCATTGCACCCCTCTAGGTTAATATAGAGCCCCTGTTTGAGTTTCCTGAGACATATGGCAAATTCCCATTGGCCATCTATTTTACATAAGGTAATGAAAATTTCCATGTTACTCTTTCATACATCTCACCCTCTCCTCCCTTTTCCGCATGCCCATAAGTCTATTCTCTATGTCTGTTTCTCCACTGCTGCCCTGTAAATAACTTCTTCAGTACCACTTTTCTAGATTCCATATATATACATAAATATATATATATATATATATATATATATATTTTAAAACAGAAGGAAGCTAACAGTAAGGAATTGATATCTGTTCTGTGAGGAATTGGAATCATTGGCCCTACAGAAGATTTTATCCTTTTATATTAGATATTATGTCTATTATATAACCTTAAAACACCACAAAGAGCTGGGCATTATTCAAAGTAGAAAGAGAAATAATTTCCTCTCAGTTTACATAAAAACAAAATAGACTGTTACTTGAAGTTCTAAATGTAGTTCTAAATATAAAGGTTCTAAATGTAGTCTGGGTATTAAAATAAATAAAGACAATTCAAAGAAGAACCAAAATAATCAAACAAAAAGGATAAAGACTGAAAAATTCTTCATTATGAAGATAGAAAAGGATAGTAGGTATGGTATAACCAAAAGGGATACAATTATGAAGGGAATTTTTAAAAGGAAATAGATGTGCTTGTGGAATTCCAAATTTATTGACCTATAGAAGTCTACAGAAAGTTTAATATTAAATATTAAATAAAAGAAGGCATTTACTTTCAAAAGTGTAGGATGCATATTCTGTAGTGAAAAGCATCGTAAATATTTCCTGTGGACCAGCCACTACATAAAGAAGGACTTATTTGTAATTGTAAGTGATACATTCATAGAGAAAACTAGGTGTTAGATACATATTCTTAATTTGAGGGCACCTATAGATATATAATCCAGTTCATGGGGTTGCAAAGAGTCAGACACGACTTAGCAACTGAACAACAACAATCGTGGGTTATAACTCTTTTCCCCCAGAAATTATTTTATGATGATTGTTACTTATAGAATATGGGAATGGGGAAAAATACAATTCTTTATTCATGATGATGTTTCTTATGTTCTACAGTAAGTCTCCCTCATATGAACTTTCAATTGTGAACTTTCAAAAATGTGAACATCCCCTGATATGTCAGCTGTTATACTGCACTGCTGTACTTTTTAAGGTACTGTGGTGCTGGTTTAGTTGCTAAGTCATGTCCCATTCTTGCGACCCCATGGACTGTAGTAGCCCACCAGGCTCTTCTGTTCATGGGATTTCCAGATAAGAATACTAGACTGGATTGCTGCTTCCTTTCTCCAGGGGATATTCCTGACCCAGTGTCCTGCACTGCAGGCAGATTCTTTACCAGCTGAGCTATAGATGTGCTGAACTGTAAGTTTAAAATGTTTCTTTGTTTTCTGTGTTTGTTTTTTAATACATTATTTGTGTGAAAAGTATCATAAACCTGTTATAACATGGTACTATATAGCTGATTGTGTTACTTGGGTACCTAGGCTAACTTTGTTATGGACTTATGAACAAACTGTATTCTTGGAACTGAACTTGTTCATACACAGGGCGCTTACTGTCATTTTTTATAGCAACAGTAGTTTACATCATATTTACAATAATGCAGATATATTTTTATATGCATTCACACACTTGTACACAGACACACATGCACACACATGGATACAATACACAAACATTTAAATATATATAGAACCCTTGTGTATGCTCAGTTATGTCTGATTCTTTGCAACCCCTCCAGGCTCCTGTGTCCATGGGATTCCCCAGGTAAGAATACTGCATTGGGTTGCCATTTCCTTCTCCAGGGATCTTCCCATCTCAGGGATCAAACCTGTGTCTCCAGCTTGGCAGGTGGATTCTTTACCACTGAGCCACCAGGGAAGCCTCCATATATGCATACATACACATATACGTATACTATGCTAACTAAGGGCATATTTCTGAAATTGTTTCTTTTCATTAAAGAATACGCTATGAAAGGCATATCACAGTTATTATTCAGTTTTGCTCCCTGTGATTTTCTTCCCTCTTCAGTGAAGACTAAATCAAAGTTATGTCTTGGTATATTTCCTTGTATTTCATTCCAATTACACAGGGAGTTTCTTGTAGAGGGAAAATTTTCTGTTTTACATTCAGTTTATTGCTGCAGACTAACCTGTTATGACTTTACCAAATTCAACATTTGGCATTTTTTTCTTGTCTTAATTGTCCCTATCACCTCTTTTTTTGGTTATTATGGACCTTCTTATCCTGAGGCAGATTTTGATAATCATAAGCCAAAAACTACAAGTTGCTGAATTTTCCAAGACAGACTCAAAATTGGTCCTTTGGTATCATTTAGACACAAGATACTGCAAATTCCTAGTAATTAAGATGCTCTAACTTGCCAGACTTTTCTGTGCAAGCACACAATTTTTTTTTAATGACATAGAAACATAAATACCATGTAATATGCACTTACAAAATTGATATGTAGAAATTAATTCTTTCTCCTTGCTTAATATGACAGAACATTTGTTTGATTGAATGAAGAGAATTTTTGGAAAAATAACTACACTTTTATTGGCATTAAATTAGCTGATAGAGGACATTTTTATGGGCCTTATTGAAATCAATGTCAGAAGGTAAAAATCTGAATATACTTCACTTAAAAAGGCCTGATTAATGTATCAAATCCTTTCCACATAAAATGTAGCTGTTATTTTTGCTAAATAGTACTTACACAAGTTAGGCTACTTCTGGAAGAAACCAGAAGATAAGCCCATAATGGACAAATAAAATCTCTAACTTAGCATAACCAGTTTTGCTACTTATTTGGAATTTACAAAGCTCCTTCCTATTTTGCTTTCCTGGAGAATCCCAGGGATGGGGGAGCCTGGTGGGCTTCTGTCTATGGGGTTGCACAGAGTTGGACATGGCTGAAGTGACCTAGCAGCAGTAGCAGCAGTTCCTATTTTGACATCTGTTGATGACCCTTCATTTTGCTAAGTACTTCAAGGCTCCTCTTAAATGAAGTTCTCAATGTGTTGAAATTTATACCCCTCAGAATACACTGTAAAAAAAATATGATCTTTTGAGAAAACCAAAAACAACATTGTCAACAGGACTGTTTGTATGCCAAAGGTGCAGTTTACATTTAGAAACATATACATTAAAGTATATGTAATCCACCTTGTCTGACTAAATGTACTCTATGGAAATGCTACTCTTTAAATTCTTTTGATAACTAGCTTATATTTCCTTATTGTCCATCTGCTCATGTATGCTCTTAAAATTAATTATTCTCCCATTATATCAGTTATGTAACTAGAGATGCCCCCTCAATAAGAGAAGCCACTTTACTATGCTCATTAGGGCAAAAAATGTCATTTTTTTTTTTCAACTTGTATCCTCCTGTCCTCTCTTTTCAAAGTTGTTAACGTTTACTACTGTACTTTAAAAAATGCAGTGAAAATCATGTGGGACATGACACAGTAAGAGCCATGATAGTCAAAGAGAAGCAAAACAGTCTTGAATTTCAATTGTGTTCTCACAATTCAGTTGGCAAATAAGACTCACAAAGCTATCTGTCAACAATGTAGTGTCTGGTGACCAGAATAAACCACAAGTGCTCTAAAAGATACAGAATTTTATGGTGATGAGGAAAAGTTTTCAAGAACAAGTGGGACTAAGCCTGACCCCTCAACAGAAAGTAGGAGTTGAATATACAGGGAAGAGTAGAGAACATAAATAAATAGTGACAGCAATATGTGAAGGGAGAAGATGGTCTGTAGGGAGAATGTTTGTTTGAAGGATATGCATGTGAAGAAGTCTGAGTGCTGAATAATTGATGCTTTTGAACTGTGGTGTTGGAGAAGACTCTTGAGAGTCCCTTGGACTGCAAGGAGATCCAACCAATCCATTGGGATTTCTTTGGAAGGAATGATGCTAAAGCTGAAACTCCAGTACTTTGGCCACCTCATGCGAAGAGCTGACTCATTGGAAAAGACTGTGATGCTGGGAGGGATTGGGGGCAGGAGGAGAAGGGGACGACACAGGATGAGATGGCTGGATGGCATCACGGACTCAATGGATGTGAGTCTGAGTGAACTCTGGGAGTTGGTGATGGACAGTGAGGCCTGGCGTGCTGCGATTCATGGGGTTGCAAAGAGTCGGACACGACTAAGCGACTGAACTGAACTGAACTGAATGCATGAGTTGGAGATAAAATAGTGGAGTAGAAGGATTGAGCTCACCTCCTCTCATGAAAGAGGAGCCTGGTGGGCTACAGTCCATGGAGTAGCGAACACTGGGACACGACTGAGCAACCAACTTTTTCTTTCCTCTCATGAAAACACCAAAATCACAACTAACTCCTGAAGAACCATTGACAAAAAAAGACTGGGATCTACCCAAAAAGATATTCTACATCCAAAGACAAGGAAGAAGCCACAAGAAGACAGCAGAAAAGGCATATGCAATATAACCAAACTGCACATCCCCTGGGTGTGCAACCCAGAAGCTGGAAAATAATGACATTACAGAGGTTCTCCCAAAGGAGTTAGAGGTCCATGCTCCACGTCAGGCTCCCCAGGCTAGGGCTCTGGCACTGGGAAGAGGAGCCCCTCAGAGTACTTGGCATGGAAGGCCGGTAGGGATTGATCACAGGAATTCCACAATACTGGAGGAAACAAAAACTCCACCCTTGGAGGACACACACAAGGTCTTGTGCACTTTAAGATCCAGGAAAAAAAGGCAGTGATTTTATAGAAGCCTGGGCTAGATCTACCTGTTGGTCCTGGAGGGTCTCCTGGGGAGGTAGGGGGCAGCGACAGGCCACTGCAGCCCACTGGTGGGGACAAGGACACTTGCAGTGAGGTACTGGGAGTGCTCTTTAGAATGAGCCCTCCTGGAAGCCACCATCTTGACAACTAGATCTGGCCCAGCCCAATGGCCTGAAGGCTCCAAGGCTGTGATGCCTCAGGCCAAACAACTTACAGGGAGGAGCACAGCCCAACCCATCAACAGCTCAGGGCTGCCCAAAGTATTCCTGAGCCCACAGCTACCTCCTGACATACCCCGTTACATACCCCTGCCCAACTGAGGGACAAGACCCAGTTCTACCCAGCACTGGGAAGGCACTAGTCTCTCCACCAGGAATACTGCACAAGCCTCCAGACTAGACTCACTCACTTGAGGGCAGACAGCATAAGCAAGAAGAACTACAGTCCTACAGCCTGCAGAACACAGCTTGCAAACACAGATGTTACACAAAATGAGATGGCAGAGAAATATGTTCCCAAAAAAGGCACAAGATAAAACTCAAGAAGAATAAACCAAGTGGAGACAGGCAATCTTCCTGAAAAAATAATTCCAAGTAGTAGTACTAAAGATGATCCAAGATCTCAGAAAGAGAATGGAGGCACAGACTGAGAAGATACAAGAAATATTTGACCAAGAGATAGAAGATTTAAAGAACAAACAAAACTGAATAATACCGTAACGGAAATGAAAAATACACTAGAAGGCCTAGCAGAATAAATGAGGCTGAAGAATGAATAAGTGAGCTGGAAGACATAAGGGTGGAAACCACTGCTGCAGAACAGAAAAAGAAAAAAGAATGAAAAGAAATGAGAGTGTAAGAGACCTCTGGGACAACATTAAAGGCACCGACATTCACATTTTAGAGGCCTCTTATAAGAAGATGAGAGAAAGGACTTGAGAAAATATTTGAAGAGATAATAGCTGGAAACATCCCTAGCATGGAAAATGAAACAGTCACCTAAGCCCAGAAGTGCAAAAAGTCCCATAAAGACTCACAAGCTCCCCAACCTTTTTGGCATCAGTTTTGTGGAAGACAATTTTTCCAAAGATGGAGACTGGGGATGGTTCAGGTAGAAATGCATAGACCAATACTGGTCCATGGCCTGGGGGTCAGAGACTCCTGCCAAACAGGAAAAACACAGTGAGGCACACACTGAGACGTAAGGTAATTAAATCGACAAAAGTTAAAGACAAAGAAGAAATATTAAAAATAAAAAGAGGAAAACCACAAATAACACAAAGGGAATCCACATAACATTATCAACTGATTTTTCAGCAGAAACTCCGCAGGCCAGAAGGGAGTGGCACAGTATATTCAAAGTGATGAAAGGCAAAAACCTACCATAAAGAATACTCTACTCAGCAAAGCTCTCATTTAGATTCAGTGGAGAAACCAGAAGCTTTATAGACAAGCATAAGCTAAGAGAATTCAGCACCACCAAACTAGCTTCCCTACAAATGCTAAATGAATGTCTCTAGGTAGAAAAGAAAAAGCTGTGACTAGAAACTATAAGATTACAAATGGGAAATTTGTAACCTTAAAAGTAAAGTCAAAATATACAGCAAAGGTATGAAATCATCCACACAGAAATATGATATCAAAACTGGCAATCATGAGGAGAGCATAAATGCAGGATATTAAAAATACATCCAAAATTAAGAGACCAGCAAGTTAAAGCAACACATACACACACACGATTGTTTTAACTTGCTGGTCTCTCTATAGTAATTATATATATATAATTAAAAAAGTATCTAGAGACAAATGAAAATCAAAGCATGACAATCTCAAACCTATGGGATATAGCAAAAGCAGTTCTAAGAGGGAAATTTTTAGCAATACATTCTTACCTCAAGAACTTAGAAAAATCACAAATAAACAACCTAAATTTAAAATTAAAGCCAGAAGAGAAGGAACTAGCAAACCCAAAGTTAGTAGAAGAAGAGAAATAATAAAGATCACAGCAGAAATAAATTAAATAGAGATAAAGCAATAGAAAAGATCAATGAAACTAAAAGCTGATTCTTTGAAAAGAAATAAAATTGACAGAACTTTAGTCAGATTCAGCAAGACAAAAAGTGAGAGGACCCAATCAGTAAAATCAGATATGAAAAAGGACAAGTTACATGTGACACCACAGAAATACAAAGGATCATAAAAGATACTAAAAGCAACTATATACCAACAAAATGGACAAACTAGAAGAAACAAATTTTTGAAGGTACAATCTCCCAAGACTGAATGAGAAAGAAATAGAAAATATGAATGGACCAAATACAAGTACTGACATTGAATCTGATTTAATTTTAAGTAATTAATTAATTTAAATTGGAGGGTAGTTACTTTACAATATCGTGGTGGTTTTTGCCATACATTGACATGAATCAGCCACGAGTGTACATGTGTGTCCCCCATCCTGAACCCCCCTCCCAGCTCTCTCCCCATCCAAATCCCTCAGGGTGGTCCCAGAGCACCGGCTTTGAGTGCCCTGTTTCATGCATCAAACTTGGACTGATCATCTATTTCACATATGGTAATAAACACGTTTCAATGCTATCTCTCAAATCATCCCTCCCTTGCCTTCTCCTAAAGAATCCAAAAGTCTGTTATTAATATCTGTGTCTCTTTTGCTGTCTCACATATAGGGTCATCATTACCATCTTTCTAAATTCCATATATATGCATTAATATGTTGTATTGGTGTTTTTCTTTCTGACTTACTTCACTCTGTATAATAGGCTCCAGTTTTGTCCACCTCATTAGAACTGATTCAAATGTATTCTTTTTAATGGCTGAGTAATATGCCATTCTGTATACATACCACAGCTTTCTTATCCATTTGTCTGCCGATGGGCATCTAGGTTGCTTCCATGTCCTACCTATTGTAAACAGTGCAGTGATGAACATTGAGGTACACATGTCTCTTTCAATTCTGGTTCCTTGGTGTGTATGCCCAGCAGTGGGATTGCTGGGTCATATGGCAGTTCTATTTCCAGTTTTTTAAGAAATCTTCACACTGTTCTCCATAGTAGCTGTACTAGTTTGCATTCCCACCAACAGTGTAAGAAGGTTCCCTTTTCTCTTGAATCTGTAATTTTAAAACTCCCAACAAACAAAAGTTCAGGGCCAGATGGCTTCACTGTTAATTCTATCAAATATTTAGAGAAGAGTTAATACCTATCCTTCTGTTCCAGAACACCTATCCTCAATTTCAAAAAATTCCAAAACATTGCAGTTGAAGAAACACTCTCAAACTCAATCCATGAGATGACCATCACCCTGATACCAAAACCAGACAAAATCACCATGCACACACAAAAACAAAATTACAGGCCAATATCACTGATTAACATAGACACAAAATTTCTCAACATGATATCAGCAAACCTAATCTAACAATACATTAAAAGGATCATACACCCTGATCAACTGGGATTTATTCCAGGGACACAAAGAGTCTTCAATATATGCTAATCAATCAATGTGAGAACACCACACTAACAAACTGAAGAATCAAAATCTTATGATCATCTTAGTAGATGCAGAAAAGCCTTTGACAAAATTCAACACCCATTTATGAAGAAAACACTCCAAAAAGTGGGTATAGGGGGAGCATACCTCAACATAATAAAGGCCCTATACAACAAACCCACAGCTAATATCATACTCAATGGTGAAATGTTGAAATCATTTCCTCTAAGATCACTAAAAAGACAAAGATGTGCACTCTCACCACTTTTAGTTTTGAAAGTCCTAGCCACAACAATCAGAGAAGAAAAAGAAATAAATGGAATCCAATTGGAAAATAAACTGTTACTGTTTTCAGATGACATGATATTATAGATAAAAATTCTAAAGATGCTACCAGAAACCTACTAGAGCTCATCAATGAATCTGGTAAAGTTGCAGGATACAACATTGATAGATACAAATCTGTTGCATTTCTCTACACTAACAATAAAAGATCAGAAAGAGAAATTAGGAAACAATCCCATTTATTGTCACATCAAAAGTAACTAAATGCCTAGGAATAAACCTACCTAAAAAAGCCTACCTAAAAGGAGGCAAAATATCTGTACTTCACAAACTATGAGAAATCAAAGATGATACAAACAGATGGGATGATGCATTATGTTCTTGGATTGGAAGAATTAATATTGTGAAAATGACTATACTACCCAAGGCAATCTACTGATTCAATGCAATCCCTATTAGATTACCAATGCCATTTTTTGGGCAGATTTAGAAAAAAATATTAAAATTTGTATGGAAATACAAAAGACCCCAAACATTCAAAGCAATTCTGAGCAAGCAAAATGGAGCTGGAGGAGTCAAACTCCTTGACTTTGCCCTATAAAGCTGCAATAATCAAAAAAGTCTGGTACTAGCACAAAGACAGACTTACTGATCAAAGGAATAGGAATATAAAGCCTAGAAATAAGGCCATGCAATTATGGTCAATTAATCTATGACAAAGGAGCCAAAAATATACATTGGAAAAAAGACAGTCTCTTCAATAAATAGTGCTAGGAAAATGCACAGCTACATGTAAAAAATGACATTAGAACATTCTCTAACTCTATACACAGAACTAAACTCAAGATGAATTAAAGATCTAAACATAATGCTGGCTGCTATAAAACTCTTAGAGGAAAATACAGGCAGAACACTGTTTGACATAAATCACAACAAGATCTTTTTTGATCCCCTTTCTAGAGTAATGAAAATAAAAACATAAATAAACAAATGGGACCTAATTAAACTCAAAAGCTTTTGCACAGCAACTGAGTTATCAGGGAAGACTTTGCACAGCAAAGAAAACCATAAACAAAACAAGGCAACTTACAGACAGGGAGAAAATATTTGCAAATAATGGGACTGACAAGGAATTAACCTCCCAAATATAAAAAGAATTTCATACAGCTCAATATTGAAAAAAACAAACAACCCAATAAAAAATGGACTAAAGATTATTTTATAAATAGATATTTCTACAAGGAAGACATACAGATGGCCAGAAAGCACATAAAAAGATGCTTACACTGCTGATTACTACAGAAATCAAAGTCAATGTACAATGAGGTCTCACCTCATTTTGGTCAGAATGACCATAACCAAGAAGTCTGCAAACAAAAAATGCTGAAGAGGGTGTGGAGGAAAGAGAACCCTGCTATACTGCTAGTGGAGCTATAAACTTGTCCAACCCCTATGGACAACAGTATGGAGTGTCCTTTAAAAGCTAAAAATAGACCTGCCACATGATCCAGCAATCACACTCCTGGGCATATATCCAGACAAAAGTGGATATATAATTAAAAGATATCTACACCACAATGATCATTGCAGCACCATTAACAGCCAAGACATGGAAACAACATAACTGTCCACCGAAAAATGAATAGATAAAGAAGGTGTGGTACGGATAAATGATGGAATATTACTCAGCCACAAAAAGAATAAAACAATGCTATCTGTAGCAACATGAATAGACCTCGAGCTTATCATAATTTATGAAGTCAAACAGAGAAAGAGAAATATCCTGTGATATCACCTGTATGCAGAATCTTTAAAAACATAGAATGAACTTATATACAAAACAGAAATGACTCAGAGACATCGAAAACAAATTTGGTTTCTATGGTTATCAAAGGAGAAAGGTGCTGTGCAGGGGGTTAAATTAGGCATTTGGCATTAACATATATATACTACTATATATAAAACAGATAAACAACAAGAGCCTACTGTGTAGCACAGAGAATTCTACTCAATATTCTGTAATAACCTATACGGGAAAAGACTATGAAAAAGAATAGATACATGTATATGGATAAGTGAATCACTTTGATGTACACCTGAAACTAACATAACACTGCAAATCAACTACACTCAAAGATAAAATAAAAAATAAAGCATATGTGTGAGTGACTTTTCAAATAGTCCCATTTTAAATTTTTGTGCTTCAACTGCAAAGACCCACATGGCACTATACTTATTGCTATTACACACACTATGAACTTGTATTCAAATTTAAACTACTTTTTTCAATATCATTTGGTGCTAGACATAATGAGAATATTCAGTGTCATCTCTCTACTCTATTTTAAATATAATTTCCAATATTAACTTTCAGTACTCTACTGTTTGACCTCCATGATAATGCCATGATTTTTAATTAAATGTCTCATGCTGAAAGGCTATTGAGTTAAACACTCTTTTTTCTGATTTTGAGCTAATTTACATTAGGTTTTAACTTTGAAATAATTAATGGCTATCTTCCAACACTTGAAGTGCATGGCTTCTTTTCAGAACATCTTCTGTTTTAATGATTCTTAATTCTCATCTGGAGATTTTCATAAAAATATAAATTGAGGGAAAATTAGCAAAAAACTATATCTTATATCTTTTGCTATTGAACACAGAATAAAAACATGTGCCAGAAATAGACTGGGAGAGGTCTCTCAGTCTTCTTGGTGGAATAACTAGTGAAGAATGTCTCTCGAGCAGAAGAAAATGACACAGAAGGAAGGAGTAAATTTAAAGGAAATAACGAGTAAAGAATTTATTAATCAGATGTAAGTAATTTTACTAAGCATGACTTTTAAAAGAAAAATAACAAGGGCTAAATTTGGAACATATAAACATAATCTAGATATAAAAGTCTAGAAAAAAATAATGAGTAAGTCAGGATGGTGTGGCAGGTGTTAACATTACAAGTCTTTGTAATGTTCTGGAAAAGGGCTGAGATACTGATCACAATAGATTCTATTAAATCAAGTTTATAATTTACAAATAATGGGCAACCATTAAATGAAAAGAATGTACAATTACTAAAACCAGAGGTGGGGCAAAAAGGGATTACAAAGCTTCAAATTATCTAAAAGAAAGAAAAAGAAGGAGAAAAGAAGTCAAGGGCATAGGACACTTCTAAATCTGCTCAGTCCATTCAGGAAGCACCCTCTGCTTCCTTGGCAGGGTGTTGGTGTCAGTGGGTGATGTAGGCATGTCAGAGGGCACATGAGCATTGAATGAATCTGAGTTTTGAACCCTGCGGGCCCAGGTAGTCAAGACGACACACAGCAAGAATGATAACCAGGGATTTCTCATTATCTTTCAGGCCAACTGATCTCTACAAAAACTGGTTACATAATGAGTAGATTACTTCCTGGGAAGGGAAACCTGTATTTAGACAGAGTCTGGACAAGGTATTCATGTTGAGGATAGACTGTATTTCTGCACTGACAAGGATCCTTAGCGAACATTTCTTTTTCTGATTTTATAGAATATAAAGACTCGGTGAATAGTAAAAGGCCATTGCTCAGTGAGACAATTCTCCTAGCATCTCACGTGAACTGTTGTCTGATATCGACTGACATGGGACCAAGATTGGGAATCTGAGTGATTATGGCAGGTGTGACTCAGGTAGCAATAACGTAACAAGTGCGTAGCTATTTAAGAAGAAATTTATTTTACATTTCCAAATTGTGCTACGTTTCTGATTTTACATTTCCAAATTGTGCTACGTTCCTGTCCCACCGACACTGTTTTTCTCAAGACTTTTTCTGTTTAGTAGTTTCTTCTTCCAATATTCCTTTCCCCTGTCCCCCAGCACTCCTTATTCTTTTTCCAGTGCTACCCTCCAACTTCCATATGTTAGCTTTTTCTCTTTCACTTTTGTTTTCATCCCGTCTGCATTATCTACAACCTAGTGGCTCAGTTGGTAAAGAATCTGCCTGCAATGCAGAGACCTCGGTTTGATCCCTGGGTCAGGAAGAGCCTCTGGACAAGGGAACGGCAACCCACTCCAGTATTCTTGCCTGGATATTCCATTGACAGATGAGCCAGGCAGGCTACAGTCCATGGGATCACAAAGAGTTGGGACATGACTGTGTGACTTTCACTAAAAGTTATATTAGCTTCCAGAGGAGTTTATTTAATTTCACACACATGCTCTGGATTTCTACTTCCACTAGTTGACAGTATAAAGTTGAACTCAAGAGTTGCCTGGTTTCAAATGTTTGTTACCTTACCTAATAGTTGTGTGGGTTTGGCCAAGTCACCTTGTGTATTTCAGATTAGGGCTTCCCTAGTGGTTCAGCGGTAAAGAATCTCTCTGCCAATGCAGGAGATGCAGGTTCAATCCCTGGGTCGGGAAGATCCCCTGGGGAAGGAAATGGCAACCCACTCTAGTATGCTTGCCTGGGAAATTCCATGGACGGAGGAGCCTGGTGGGCTACAGTCCATGGAGTCACAAAACAGACACAACTTAGTGACTAAACAACATTTCAGATTAACTTCAGGTTAACTCAACTGTAATGATAATAATAATAATACCTATTTCATTAAGTTGTAAAGATAAAGTAAATTAATGCATGTAAACAGTGTGGAACAGTACCTGACATACAGTCAGCATATACATGCTATCTTTCCTCACATACTCTATGTACTGTTTCCGTCTTTTTGCACACACAGAATTCAAATGTAGTTCCACGTTCATGGGGAATTTATAATCTACTGATGTTCCAGAAAGCTAAATTATCTAGCCTAGGAGGAGGATGGCTGAAACAAGCACTACATGGAGAAAAGAACTGGTCTTCTAAGTTCATTGTATCATTATTCATAATAGCTAAGAGAGGGAAGCAACTTGAGTCCATCAATAGAAGAATGGATAAAGATGATATAAAGTATTATTCAGTCATGAGAAATAACAAAATCCTGTCACTGTGACAACATGGATGGCCCTTGAGTGCATAATGCTAAGTGAAATAAATCAGAGAAAGACAAATATTATATGAGATCACTTACATTTGGTATCTAAGAGAGATGAGCTCATATAAACAGAGAGTAGATTGGTGGTTACCATGGTGGGAGGTGAGAGAAATGGGGTGATGCTAGTCAAACAGTACAAATTTCTGATTAGAAGATTAATTCATTCTGGGGGATCTATACATAGCATTATGATTAAAGATAATACTGTACTATATACTAGAAAGTCGCTGAGAGATTAGATCTAAATGTTCTTATAACAATAAAAAGGTAATTATACAATGTGACGGAGGTATTAGCTAACACTACAGTGGTAACTGTATTGCAGTATATCTGTATCAAATCGACACTCTGTATATCTTCAAATTACATGACTGTATATCTTCAAATTATATGACTCTGTATATCTTCAAATTATATATCAGGTGTATTTCAATATACTGGGGTGGGAGGAGACTTGGATGTGACCCAATTGACAGCAACCCAGAGTAGGAAAATATCTCAAGTTCATCCTTCTATTTTATGAATGTCAAGTTGTGTTGTTGTTCAGTTGCTAAGTAGCGTCTGACTCTGCGACTGCATGAACTGCAGTATGCCTGGCTTCCCTGTCCGTCATTATCGCCTGGGATTTGCTCAAATTATGTCCACTGAGTTAGGGATGCTACCTAACCACCTCATCCTCTGCTGTCCCCTTCTCCTTTTGACGAAAGTCGAGTATCGTAAAGCAGTAAGACTTGTGGAATTATGATTAATGTCCAACTGGGGCATTAAGGCCCCCAAACTGGAGTAACTAAGTTCTTTGAAGATAGTCTGAAAATAAACAATTTAAACAGCATCAAACTTGCACACTGAAAAAAAGGTGAGAGAAGCAAGTAGCACTATTCCATTTACATTTTTATTATGTGGCTTGTTGAGAAAGCACTAAAAATAGATTGCTTGGCTTCAAGCCTGGATCAATGATTCTTGGAGCTTTTTTTTTTTTTTTTTTTCTCTTTTCCTTTGGGGAAGAGGTAGGTTTATATCTGCCATGTAGTTTGCCAAAAAGCAGAAAAAGACTTTAGAAGACATTCTATGATTATAGTTACTATCTATTAAAGGCAGAGAGGGAACATTTTAAATTATCAGTATTATCCCTGCAGAATAAATAATTGTCTTCAAATCATGGACTACAGGATCCCATAACAGCTTTCTTCATTTAAATGGAGGGTTTAAATTTTAATAAATGACTCTAAGCTGTGGATTTTGTCATTTTGGCTTTGGAGAATTAAGTCTTTTAAGTAAGATTGATGTAGCAAAGATATAGAAATATATTTGACTTTCAAATAAAGGGTAGCCCTCAGATACTTTTTCTTATGAGCAGACAGGTGACAGAGAGGATAAGCAGATGTGTCTTAAATACTGATAATAAGCACACAAAGTGTTCACAGGCAGCCTGTGCTTTTCACAGGTTGGGTGCAGCCTAGCTACAATGACTCACTGGAAACAGAGTACCTGGATTTTTTGCTAATGGAGAATTTGTCCATATGTGAACACATCATGCTGATGCTTAGCATTTGATTTCTTTTCTCTGTAGGGAGACAGCTCTAGTGCCTCTTTAGGGGTGAGTATGAAGGAGACGCTCAAAGGCACCTGCGTTGAAAAACCATGCCAGAAGAAACACTGTTACCTTAGCTGTAATCTTGCCCTTGCCTCACTCAAATTCCCAGGCACTGGAACACATCTGGAGCAAAATTTTAACATTTTTCTGTTGGTAGAAGCTGATACCAAGGTGTTCACAATATCAAGACATTTTGGAATAAGAAATCACACCTAAATATGAGGTTAATATATTCTGGAATAAAATATGCTCTGTAGTGCAAACAAGTAAAGGAAACAAGGTTGCTTTTTAAATATAAATACACATTAATTGGTTGATAGTATACCCTCCATTTTATAACAGAGGGAAGGTAGACACAGAAGGCTAAGTGATATGTCACAAAGCATGCAGTGATTAAGTAGAAACTGGATTAGAAGCTACATTTGTAGTTTCAAACCTAGAAATAACCAGACCATCACAATAAGAAAGGATCACAATAACTGACTTCATGTATTTGAAGATACCTGGGAGATTGTCTGAGGCTCAGAGTTTATTTATGTTCAAGAATGAGAAACTAGGAAGCCACACGTAAGTGATATAAATATAAAACAGCATAACTTTTTCTTTTAGGATAAAGAAGAAAACAAAAATTATAGAAGTTTCCATTTAGGTGTAAGTATCAGTAGTTAGATTGAAAACGGGAGCAGAAGGGGTCGACAGAGGATGAGATGGTTGGATGGCATCATTATCTCAATGGACATGAGTTTGAGTAAACTCCAGGAGTTGGTGATGGACAGGGAGGCCTGGCGTGCTGCAGTTCATGGGGTGGCAAAGTGTTAGACACAACCGAGCGACTGAACTGAACTGAACTGAACTCATCAGTAGTTAATTTCCAAAAGAAATACACTATGTGATTTATAAAATACATTTTCTCTTAGCATTTTCAAAGCAACACTGTCTATCAAGACTTGAAGATGATGATGAAGGTGGTAGTAATTACTGTGGGACAGACATCACAAAGCAAAATTTAATGGCAGATTTAGACATTATCTGGTATTAAGGCTTCAGACCTCAAAAACAATTTTATGTAGCGTATGGGTCAGACTGACTTGTACAGGATCAATTTTAACAGGAGTCAGAGATCAGAAATAGACTTATAAAGAGACAGAACACAGCTTGGGAACTGTCATGATAGAAACATGTAATTTTGAATCAGAGATTTGCAGACTGCCATACACTCTTCATACAACAGATGGCAAAGAATCCAGTTTGAAAATTGCAACTTAGGAATACCATCTTCAATGACAAATAACTCAATTTGAAGGCAAGAGTCGTAAAATTTGCTTTGTTTCAAATTCATGTCAGCCAATACATGGATTAATCGTTAATATGAGGATGTCAAGCAGGAAATGATGCCAGCAGCACTATGTTATCATTTTCCCTCTAGTGCTGAATCAATTCATATTTACTGATTTGCCTAAAATATGTTAAGGCAGAACCTGATTCAAAGTCTAAACAGAAATAATAATAAACAAAATGTATCTTAGTGAGTTTGAAGTACATGTTTTAACACTACTTCTAAGCTTTGGAATTTAGGATTGAGAATGGGAAGAAAATCTGTTTCTAACCTACTCTTCAGTTTGTAAAGGTCTGAGGCAGATGACTTTGGGCATCCTGTGAGTGATTTTTGATGAGTCCGTGTGATAATCACATTTGGGCCTCAGTGATTGCTGGGACATTAATGAACTGCCATGATGGTACCTAAACCCAATCTCAGAGGGAGACATGTGGAATATTTTACCTCTTAGCACTGAAGCACAATTATTGTTTACTTAGTGGTAAATTAAGCATTTTATCAGACAATATTTGTAAAGCACCCTACTATAATGTACATTACTAGGTATGAAGAGCTCAAAACTTATATAGTCAACATTAAGCTATGGGTAAACATGAAACTCCTTTATGTATTTATGTTAGAATTGTTCTTGGTTTTCTCTGACGTGGGCTCCGTCTTTTCTCCAGCCCTACAGTTCCCTCAATCACTTCCAGATTAAAATAATGTCCTTCGGGTGAATACAGTCATATTCAAACATTTCCAGGATCTCTTTCCCATTCAAGTATCTCCCCCAATTCCCTTTCCTCCAACTCAAGCTTGATGTAAATATGTATCAGAAAAGTCCAAGGAATGTTTTCACAAAAGGAGCCTGTAAACAAATTGGTGACAGGCTGTGAGTCTGGTTCAGGCCACTTCTCTGTTGGCCAGTCTTCATCTCGTTTGTCCTGTGAACGCATCCAGCTTCTGACTCCAGGCTGGCTCATTTGATGGCTTTGGGGCACCCAGCTAAGTGATCATCTACAGTCTCCTGACCTCACGGATCTCCCATCTCTCTACAGCCTGCTGGAGGTGTTAGGAGAGTGGATTAACAGGCAAGGTCCCTTCTAGCCAGGGAATAGGCGGCTAAACTTCCTTTGAGTTGAAATCCTGAAATTCGCTTTCAGGATTTCACATCCACAGGTGGGAACAGGGAAGACTAAACGTCTCACTTTTCCTCCCCACACACTGTTCTCAAAATTTCTCTTCCTCTCTCCAGCTTCTGACCCCATCTCACTTCCCTGTGCTCTTTTCTAGGATTAATATCTTCTTAGCAGGAAACTCCAGGAGAAGGCAATGGCAACCCACTCTAGTACTCTTGCCTGGAAAATCCCATGGGTGGTTGAGCCTGGTAGGCTTTAGTCCATGGGGTCACAAAGAGTCAGACATGACTGAGTGACTTCACTTTCACACACTGGAGAAGGAAATGGCAACCCACTCCAGTGTTCTTGCCTGGAGGATCCCAGGGATGGGGGAGCCTGGTGGGCTGCCGTCTATGGGGTCACACAGAGTCGGACACGACTGTAGCAACTTAGCAACAGCAGCAGCAGCAAACTCCAGTGAAACCACCCTGCCTTATTTCACCTGTGGAAGAAGGGAGTCTGGTGTGAGGGGATTAAGGTTCTCTGATTTTGGAGCTGAAGAGGTAGCCACTATTGTTCTCAGCTTGGAGATCCCACAGTGTAATCAGGGAAACTCATCGTGGAGGTGAAAGGTCAAACTCTACGGGAAGAGGAAGGAGGAAGGGAAGCTCTTGATGATCTGACCCCCTTGTGCTACAAACTACTACTATGTTAGCCCTTAGACCTCTTCCACTCACAGTCCCGATTCTGAAACCCTTGCTGTGGAGTGCAGGCTAAAAGATGTGGACTTGCCTTGTGTACCCAACTGTGGGACACAGTGCAAGCTTCTCATCATTGTGCTGTTTCCCCTGTTCACTGAAATGACACCAGATATACTCTGAGAACAGGTCCTGAAGTCCAGGTAGGAATTCTGACACCATGGGTGCAGATGGGATGAGACTGGAAGGGGAACCAGCAAAGCCAGCTGCCATCAAGGTGAGAGGTGAGCCTTGTTGTTCTCAGAGGAGCTCTGGGGAGCTGTCAGAGTCACAGGAGAAATTAAATCCAAAGGGGCTGATCAGGTCCCTCTTCCTATTTAGATACATGTGGAATGATAGAGTTACCCTCTGAGAAGTCCCCAAGGAAAGTGACCGATCTGCCTGGGGAAGGATCTGCCTGGGGACGGCTCCGAGACAGGGTTTGAGAGCTGGAGCAAGAACAGAGTGGAGGCAAAGGGGAATCTGGGTTCCCACAAGCAGTGCGGATGGAGGGCTCACGCAGGGAAAGGGAGCCCCTCCAAGAGGGACGTCAGAGGGCAGCGGCTCGGTCTGCCTGCTTGTCCTTCCCCGGCCCTCGGAGGAAGCCTGCCTTCCTGCAACTCCTCTGCTGGTAATGGAGACCCTGCAAGGAGTCTTCCCAGCCAAGGGGAGACTATCCAGAGGATTCCCCCATGTCAGATATCTATATACAAGATACACCTTCATCTTTCTTCCATTAATATGGACTGACAACTGAGCATTTCAAGGCATGTGAAGAAAACTCATGGCAAATGAAAAAAAAAAAATACTAAGGAACACACATAGATTGGCAGGCTCTTGAGGAAACAGAGACAATCTGGGGAAGAAAATAACTTCCCATTTTTCTAACTGTTTTCCCCAGGGGGATCTGATAGCATATTGCATACAGAGAAAAAGGATAGGCTTCTTTGTAGAAAGAATGAGTCAAAAAGTGAGAAAATATCCTTGCAAATTAGAATTTTAATTGCTTAAATTTTTCAAAAAAAAAAAAAGGAACTTCTCGATAGAATGAAGATACTCAACACTGAAGATAAAGAGCTAACATTAATTTATCATTTCCTATGAATTCATTCATACCAAACAACATTCCTACAAGGCAAGTATCATGGTTATTATCCTCATGTTATAGATAGAGAGTCACAGACAACACGGAGATTAAGTAACTAGCCCAAGGTCATAGAGCGAGTAAGTGACAAAGAAGAAAATTCTAACTCTGGCAGTCTGTAGTGTAGAAAAAGATAAATATGTGGTAATTATAGCAAAGAAAAGTTAGCAGACATGGGAAGAGCTAGAAAATCCATCATCTTTCTTTTAGGAATGTTAGAAAGGATGAGATAATGAAGAGGAAATAATCCAAGAAATTTTCATAGAATTGAAAGATTAGAATCTTTAGCTACATGAGAACAACTTTTGGAGGCCAAAAGAAAAAAAAAAAAAGAATGAAAACACCTACCTGGGCACTATGTAAAATATAAAGATACTGAGAAATGCTAAATATGACAGGGAGATGAAAGTCTCATCCATTAAAGACAACAAACCAGAGTGCTCCCACGTGATGATACATGGTTTGGGGCAACTGTGACTTCAGAGTTTATAGGGAGAATGACTTAACCCCAGAAGCTTATTTCCAGGCAAGTTCTCGGTCAAATGAAAATACAAAAGAAAGAGATCCTTGGACGGAAGCCAGATCATGTAAGCCCTCCGCCAAAACTCTCCAGTTCCTATTTCATACCAGGTATTTCAGTCCTGTAAAATGCCCACAGGGCTCTCTATATTTTGCATCTTATTGCCCCCATATCTGAAATCGCAATCCCCCTCTCTGATCATACGGGCCGCCTTGTTGTTCTGAGATGTGTTGCAATTCCAGCACTTTGCAGTCCCTCCTCTGAGAAGTCTCTTCTCCAAATATGTACCGGGCTCACTCCTTCACACCTGTGAGGTCTAGACTCAAATATCACACTCTCAGAGATTCCTTCCCCAGGCTCTGTATGTAGAATTACCTTTGCCTTACTTCTGCATTATTAATATTCTTCTCCTTGTTTAATCTCCCTTCATAGCATGTATTACATAGCACATGCAGCCTATTATAAAACCGACTGATCTTACTTATCGTCTGCCTGCACACACTGGAATATAACTTCCAGACGTGTGTCTATTTAGTTCCCAGTTTAGTTCATTGCTGGGATCCCAGGTATCCAGAGCAGTAACAGACATATATGAGATGTACAACATTCTTTTTCTGAATGAATGTTGAACAGACGGCATGAATATTATTAGAGAATTCCAGAGGCAGGAAATAAGTTTCCAAACCAGGCAGATAAGTATTGACTTAAATTATACTTATGTAAAACAAAACTTTGTAATACTATTATCCAATATCTATTACCTTCACTCTCTACTGAATATATAAAAATAAAAAATGGTAGTTAATTCTTAATTTCCAAGACTAGTGATGTTAATCTATGTTCTGAAAATTTATTCATTTCTATGCAGACCGTAACAGCTCATCAATCAAAACCCTAGGTTAATTAAGATTAGCATAACCAACTATGAGGTGACACTTCTGTCCAATAATCAGTCTGGTCAGCTGTCATGGCAAGAATATGTTAGTGACTTCAAATATAAAAACTCATGCTATATGACAAGTCTTTTAAACTTTAAAACATTGCTTTGCCACCATGTAGACGTGGTTTTAGCAGATAACTTGAGTATCTTATAACAAAATGAAAGAATAATGAGTTTCCCTGGAAAAAGTGGTTCCAAGACTACATTTCTCTTTATTTTTAACTTATATGCAGACTTTTTATATATAGATGTCATACCCTGTGTTTTCTAGAAAAGTAGAAAAATAAACCTCAGGTTTGCAAACCAAATGTAAACAGATGCTAAATGATAAGCACATACACTTAGAGAAGCAAATTCATATTGAAGTAGGTGTTTCTATTTTGTAGTAAAAATACAGACTTCTATTTTCTTCCCATATTAATTCAACCAATTCTTCTTTCTATTGGTTCACACAAGTAGCATCATCAATCTGAGATTTGTTAAGCAATCATTTTTTCTTAAGTGTTAAAAGTCTAGCAAAGTTTCAAGAAAAACTCTGATCTTCCATGTAATCCTTACTATTTCTTGTTGAAAGCAAGAGGATATTAGTGAAAAGTACTATACCTCCCCACTCCCAGCCTCTTGTCTCCTTTCCTAATTCTTTGAAGATGCATAGGGTTGTTAGCCCACCTTGTTTTATCAGGTTTCCGATAGCAATCCAATGGCGCAGATATCAGTATCTACCCTTTAATGAAGTGAAGTGGAAGTCGCTCAGTTGTGTCTGACTCTTTCTGACTCCACGGATATAGTCCATGGAATTCTCCAGGCCAGAATACTGGAGTGGGTAGCCTTGCCCTTCTCCAGGGGATCTTCCCAACCCAGGGATCAAACCCAGGTCTCCCACATTGCAGGCAGATTGTTTATCAGCTGAGCCACAAGGGAAGCCCATCTACCCTTTAAAGATAGAGAAATTAAGACTCAGCTGGAGAGACCATCTTGCCCAAGCCAGGCAGGATTTTAAACCAGGTCTTCTAACTTCAGAACCCATTGTGTTTCCATTCTGCGACAGTGGCATAGGGTCCTTGTCAACAACATACAGTGTTTCTCGAACTCGAGACAGCATCAGAATCTCCTGGAGGGCTGGCTATCGCACAGACCACTGAGCGCCACAGCTCGAGTCTCCCACTGAGAAGGTTTAAGCTGGAGTTCAAGAGTATGAGTCTCTAACAGGTCCCCAGGTGACACTTCTGCTGCCAGTCCAGGGACCACACTTTGAGAAGCACTGCAGTAGACAAAACATAACCTCCCACCTTCTGGACTCGAGCTCCTGTTCCCATCCCACAAACCCAGTCCATGTGTCATTTTCTCCATCCTGCTTAATGGCAACGCCATTCATTCATAGTTTTGACCCGAGTCTCTGAGGTCATTCTGGAATCCCCTTCAGTCCACACACTGTGAATCCAGTCTTTCAAACATCCTATGGTCTCTGCTGCTACAGTCCGGATAGGGACACCCAGGTCACTGAGATGGCTTCTCATTTGACCTCTCTGCTGATACCCGCCCCGCCACCCCCCCCACCCCGCCCACAAGCCTGTTGTGAGTGCAGTAGCTCCAGCGAGATGCATTTAACATGAAAGCCTATATCACTCTTGTGCTCCAGGCCCTGACATTTTCCCAGAGCCAAGCCCTGAGCCCCTGTGATGGCCTGGGAGGCCCTGCATGACGTGGCTTTCAGAGTCCCTGAAGCCCACCTCCGGTTCGTCTCCCCGTGGTGCACTCCTGCCGCCCGGGGCTCCTTGCTCTGCTTGGGCAAGCCTGCTGCATTCATACTGAATGCCTTTTACCCCAGGGCCCCCCTGGCTGAAATGCTCTGCTTCAGATGACCACAGGAATACATTTCCTCACTGCCTTTGCATCTGCTCCACTCAGCCATCTCCATGAGGGCTATGCTGACGGTACTGCCCCATGATCCCCACCCATGTCCCACTGCTTCTTTGCCCCCCACCCTTTGAGCCTCTCCACGTCATGTGTTGCCTTCTATAACCCAGTCCGCTCATGCATGAGGTTTCTTATCGCCTCTCTACCTGTGTTAGAGTTGCGGCTCTGGGAGGACTGAAATCTTTGTCTGTCTTGCTCACTGCTATGTTCCAAATCCCGACTAGGGTCTCACACGAATCAGGCATAAATAAATACTGTTTACTGAAATGAGTGAATTTCAGTGGGAATTCCTATGTGTATTCATTCCTATACACAATAGGAAGGAATTCCTATTCACCTAACATGTCATCAGATTGATAAATTTCATGCCAACAATCTGCTCTAGAATCAGCCCTCATCAATATCCTCTCTGAAATGTTTTTGGCTCAGCTAGACGCAGAAAATAAAATTATCAATAATTTGTGACTTCTGTGTAAATCAGAGGTTTTCTGTGACAGTGAGTAACTGGCAAAAAGGCATCTGTATAGGGGCATGTGGACTCAAACCATTATTAATAACAAATGCCAGTTATGAGAAGTCTGTAATCTAAAGTATCAGAATATGTCCATTACAGTAGCAGCTCTAATTCTTTTTGAGTAGAATAAAATATGAGCAAATTAAAGCTCAACTCATATTACTTTAGGGCATATTTATCATATACTCTTCATTTCAAGGCAAAAAACATTAAAATATTGTCACATAAAAAGTTTTATTATAGACAGACCAAATATAAACTTGACTATCACATAATCACTTTGAAAACTTTGTATGGTAATGTATTCCCATGTAAAATAAGTATATGCACATATTCAGGCCTATTTTTTGATAAAACAGTGCTCTATGGGTTTCGGGCACCAATCAGGTATTGAGAACATCTGGGACTGCAGTCTGACTCCCTAAATAATGAATCCATCCTTCAGTCTGGGGTGATACCTTCTCCTGCAGAGGCTGGAAACCTGAAATGAAACATGTCGGACAGGCCTGCAGGCAGGGCTGAGAGTCACTTAGGTTTCATCCATCACTCGCCCTCACATGAGGGCTGAATTTAGAAGTGAGGGGAACAAGACGCCAGGCATGCAGTCTGTGGTGCAGACGGGTGTCTGACTTTCCTGCAGGCAGCTTCTCGATCATATTAGAAGCATCACTTACCCAGGTGGCTGGCTAAGTCCTGTGCTGAGTCCTTGAGGATCTCTTCTAGGAACTCAGCTGGTGGATTCAGTGAGCCATTTAATATCACATGCTAACCTTGGGAAAGTGAACAGTTTCCTGGTAGTTTGGCTCTGATCAGAGAAGAATCCCAGGTCCAGTATCCAGTCACCAATGCTTTGGGTAGAAGAAGCTTCTGGCCTCCAAATGGGTGAATCATACTAGAAATACACTACCTGGAAGGTTCTCAGTGCTCATTTAGTTCAACTGTTTCATTTTACATACAATGAAAGTGGGAGCCAACTGCTTTCTCAATGTGATTGATGACTAAGCCACAGCTAGATGTCAGGTGCCCCTGACTACCTGTTCAAAGTAATTCTGGCTATAATCACATAGACTTGGGCCCAAATCATTCATTATACTGCTACTCTGTGACTTTGTAAAATGCATATATTGGTAGAAGAGTCAGAAAAACAGGAAAGGAAAATCTGGAGGTTGCAATCAGACAATGCTGTTACCTTTACATGTCAAGAGAGTTATTCTAGAAGTGAATGATTCAGCTTTGCACTGAAAACATCAGTAATTCCTGAAATAGGCAGTAGTGAAGGGGCATGCATGAAGGGACGGTGCACTCTTTCGTGACAACTACTTCATAAGTTCCTGAACTTAATTTTAATCTAATTCAATGAAACACATCATACTCAGACACAAGAAGACAACTGTCACAGGGTATTGAAAACTTGTCCTGGGTTTGAAGCCTGCTGCCATAAAGCTCAAGATAATAATTATTAAAAAAAAAAAAAATCTGAAAAGCAAGTTGTTCTTGATTTATCACTCTTATTTCAGAACTGGTTGAGATAATTAAATTTTAAACTAATGTTTACTCCTGAAGTATTACCTGTTGCCAGTGAGAGTTTGGCTTACTGTAATATGGCTATGATATTACTTATTAGAGATGGTGATTTAGATGACAGAGGTGTATCTTTTCTCTTCTTGCTTTCTAAAGACAGAAAGAGAAATGAATCTATGCCTGATGGTCTGGGAATCAGAAAAACATCAGGAATGTATGCTCTGGAGGAATAACATATCTACGCTTTATCAAGGGATTATACACTTCAAAAGTACTAGGGACTATAAATATAATGGAATTCTACACACCCCTACCAACAGTTGTAGAAATATATCTATTGACATGGAACTATATTAATTGTACAAATAATTGAGAAAGCAGGGCATAAAACTGTATATAAAGCACAAATCCATTTTTGTAACTATATTCTCCTTATATCCATAGCCAGATCTATAGTAACATCCTGGCTAAATTTAGAAGTTTTGAGACTGTGCATCAGCATAGGTGATGGGACTACAGGTAATTTTTTGTCTGGATTTTTTTCCAGTTTCTTCCAGACAATATATATTGCTTTTGGAATCAGAAACAAATAATAGTTGGAGGAGAGGAAGGAGTTTAGAAAAGGCAAAGGAATCAGAGATCAAAGTGCCAATCTGTTAGATCACAGAAAAGGCAAGAGAATTTTTTTAAAAATCTACTTTTTTCATTGACTAAAGACTTTCACTGTGTGGATCACAACAAACTGTGGAAAATTCTTCAAGACATGGCAATGCCAGACCACCTTGTCTCCTGAGAAACCTGTATTCAGGACAAGAAACAACAGTCAGAACCAGACATGGAACAATGGACTGGTTCAAAAATGGGAAGAGTATGTCAAGGCTGTATATTGTCACCCTGCTTATTTAACTTACATGCAGAGTACCTCATGCTAAATGCCAGGCGGCATGAAGCACAAGCTGGAATCAAGATTGCTAGGAAAAATACCAATAACCTCAGATATGCAGATGATACCACTTTAATGGCAGAAAGCAAAGAGGAATTAAAGAACCTCTTGATGAGGTTGAAAGAGAGTGAAAAAGCTGGCTTAAAACTCAACATTCAAAAACCTAAGATCATGGCATCTGGTCCCATCATTTCATGGCAAATAGATGGGGAAAAAGTGGAAACGGGGTGATTTTATTTTCTTGGGCTCCAAAATCACTGTGTAAGGTGACTGTAGCCATGAAATGAAGATGTTTGCTCTTAGGAAGAAAGGCTATGAGAAACCTAGACAGTGCCTTAAAAAGCAGAGATATATATTCAAAGCTATGGCTTTTCCAGGAGTCGTTTATGGATGTGAGAGCTGAATCATAAAGAAGGCTGAGTGCTGAAGAACTGATGCTTCAAACTGTGGTGTTGGAGAAGACTCTTGAGAATCCCTTGGGCAGCAAGGAGATCAAAGAAATCAATCCTAAAGGAAATCACCCTGATATCATTAGAAGCATTGATGCTGAAGCTAAAGCTCCAGTACTTTGGCCACCTGATGCAAAGAGGTGACTCACTGGAAAAGACCTTGATGCTGGGAAAGATGGAGGGCAAAAGGAGAAGGAGGCGACAGAGGATGAGATGGTTGGATGGTATCACTGCCACAATGGACATGAGTTTGGGCAAAGTCTGGGAGATGGTGAAGGACAGGAAAGCCTGGTGTGCTGCAGTTCCTGGGGTTACAAAGAATAGAACACAATTTAGTAACTGAACAACAACAACAATAGTTGGAGGCAGAGGAGGCTTTGACCAAAGGCTTTGACTTTTGAGGTCAGCACAGCCCAGGTGGAGTGAAGGGCCAGCTGGCCAGGAGTGCACCAGTCGAGGTACAGGCCTTCAGTGCCCCTTGAAGCAGTAATGCAGCCGCACATCAGTCAGGCACATTAGAGCAACTGGCCTGCCTGCTGCTGTAATGTGCCCGAGGAGTTCTGCTGCCTGCCCAACAACCGTCTGTCCGTTAATGAAAGCTATCTTCTGAAAACCATACTCCCTTATTTGTTTATTTGCCCTGGCAACAAAATTTGTTTAATTGCCCATTTATTTTCAAATTACATTTTGTTGGGGTCTAGTTGATTTATAATGTTGTGTTAGTTTCAGGTGCACAGCAGAGTGAATCAGTTGTACACATGCCCCCTCTTTTTTTACATTCTTTTCTCATATAGGTCATTCAGAGTATTGAGCAGAGGTCCGTATTTTTAGATTCCACATACCACATGATGGAATCTGGATGGAAAGCAGTATCATGTGCTATTTCCCTATCTGAGCTACTTCACTCATTATGACAGTCCCTAGGTTCGTCCATGCCACTGCCAATGGCATCATACCTTTATCTCGCTCTTGAGATGTTACCCCTAAGGAACCCTATAGCTCTCAGAAACCCCACCTTCCTCATACTACCTGGGACAAAACACTGTCTCTAGGTTTTACCACAATCAGTGAAACCATGATTCACAATCCCCGTTTTCTCCTGTTCCCTCCTACAGCTTGTTTGGTCTCATCACAGAAGCAACCAGCAGCACCCACTGGGGCCTCTCCCACCCTCTACAGGACCTGCAGTCCCCCCCCACCCCCCTGCACACC
Source organism: Capricornis sumatraensis (assembly GCF_032405125.1). Lineage (NCBI taxonomy): Eukaryota > Metazoa > Chordata > Mammalia > Artiodactyla > Bovidae > Capricornis > Capricornis sumatraensis. The sequence goes on from NC_091079.1 coordinate 12,026,665, forward strand.
TGAAGTCTCGCTCTCTCTCTGTTCCAGTATATCTGTCAACATCCTATCGGTTCTGTTCTTCTAGAGAACCCTGACTGACATATCCACACCCACCTTGACTTAGATGTAGTAAGAGCTAGGTAATATTTAAGGTTTTTGGAGCCAGAGAAAGGAGAGCAAAGCCATGGTCTTGAATGAGCTCATCACTTTTCCGAGCCTCAGGGTCTCTACCTGTGAAATGATGCTAGTAGTCCTCACCTAAGGGTTGTTGATCCTGGAGAAGGAAATGGAAACCCCCTCCAGTATTCTTGCCTGGAGAAGTCCATGGACAGAGGAGCCTCACAGGCTATAGTCTACGGGGTCGCAAAGCGTCAGACATGACTAAGCATGCAAAGGCTGTCCTAAGGATTGAAGTGAAGTACTTAGTACAAAGCTTGGGATAGGGGATAATCCCTTGAACCAAGGGAGTAGTGGCTTAAAAAGAAAAAACGAAAGCCATGTTGAGGTGCTACTGAGATGCTCCATTTTTCCTTCCAAAATGTCACTGTTTGGGCCTGTCACTCTCCTAGGCACCAGAAATCTGCAGGATTTATATGCTAGTGTTACACTAGGGGCCTAAGAGACCAAGTAATGCAAACGTCTGTTTTAAGATGCACTTGAAAGAGCTTCCTTGCTCCATAAACTCCAATACCCAAGCTGACTCAGGTGACATGATTAATGACTATCTAAATCGTATCTAAAGTAACAGTCATTGAATTATTTGAGACTGCAAAACAATATTAGGAAAAGCTGTACAGATAAAAATTAAGTTCATTGTAGCGCAGAAAAAGACTTTGAATACATCACTTAGCAGAACAAAATAATTGACTAATGGCCTTAATCATGTAAGTTTACCCTCTCATTTTCATGCCAGGAAATGTTTCAACAGTTAACATAAATTTCAGAACTAGGTAATATGTAAACATATTTAGTCATTTTGTATAAATATTTACAATCTATTGAAGTGAAAACCTGCTTTCTCGTTTAATTTACTCAGAATTATAAAGAAACTGTAGTTATGCATTCTATTGCAGTTATTAATTATAACTTTCTCTTATCTTAGCTTTTTGAGAACTTGAATTTTTGTTAGTTTGTAAAATCACTTAAGTATTAGAAAAATATTTCTCTGGGAAGTAACTGGAAGGGTGCATATATGTATGTGAATGCTATGTGCATGATACATGTAATATACACATAGATATGGGTATACAGATAAGTACATGAATAAGACAAATATTTTATGGTATTAATGTTATGGAGACATGGAAAAATATGAAGGAGTTCCATACTTAAATTGTTACCAGTGCTCTCATTTCTCTAGTATTAGAGTCCTAGAAGGTTTTAGCCAGAGACTACACTTCTCAGCCTTATGGCTACCTGGTGGGACACATAGTTTAGAGTGAGTTTTGGTCTGGTCAGTGGGATGCAATGGTCAGAGAGGAAGCAATCAGAACACCACATTCTGTAAAGGAAAGTGTTTACCATCTACCTCTTTTCTTTCCCTTTCTGCTATTCTGCTGGGTTAAATGGAGTTTCAGTCTTTGGTGTAGAGACAGAAGGTAAGCCAAGGACGACAAAGTGGTACCCCCAGTCTGGGGGTGGTCCTCAGGTGAACTCCTGGACTGAGGCAGCTACTCGCTCTGGCCTGCCTGCCCATTCACAGACTCTTAGGAACAGACAAGGTAACTTCTTCCTTGCTTGAATCCCTGCACTTTTTGTTGTGTTTGTTCTGGTAACTTAGTCTATTTCCTAAACATCACAGAGCCCATCTCTAATCAGGAGATCCCCAAGCCAAACGATGAGATCACTGCTGATTCTGAGAAGGTCCCACACCCCTGGGATCTAGAAATGGTTACTGCATGGCCACTGCAAGGAACCCACTCATCAGCACACACTGAGAGGTCACCCAGGTGGAAGGTGACTCTGTCATTGAAGCTGTCACAGACAGGTTTTGAAACTGATGCTTCTTGTGTGCTCAGTGGTTCTGTTTCTTCTGCTGTTCACAAGTCAGGAGTGAAATGCCATTTTCATTAAAAATTCTTCATTGCATCAGCTGCAATTATCTTGGTTTCATGTTACAGAAAACTCAACCCAAACTGAGTAAACAAAGGGTCAAACATGTTGAGCTATTTACTGGAAGAATCCACTGTTTAAATGGAAAGTGCAGGGGTGGCTTGCGGCAGACACTCATGATGTTACTAAGGATATACTCATATTCTTCTCTTTCCTCCATACTGTTTCCTACATGGCAGTTTTATCCCAATGCTGGCTCCCCGAGGTCACAGGATGGTTGTAGGGAGCAACCTGGGCTCCATTCCATCTTATTCAGGTCACAGAAAAGGAAGGCACGTTATTGCAGAAAAAGCCATGAGGTGCACTTTTACAAACAATGCTAGGTCCGGTACCCACACCACATCAGTCAGCTAGCTTTGATTCAGGCTAGTCAGCATCTTGGAGAAGGCAATGGCACCCCACTCCAGTACTCTTGCCTGGAAAATCCCATGGATGGAGGAGCCTGGTGGGCAGCCCATGGGGTCTCTAAGAGTCGGACACGACTGAGCGACTTTACTTTCACTTTTCACTTTCATGCATTGGAGAAGGAAATGGCAACCCAGTCCAGTGTTCTTGCCTGGAGAATCCCAAGGATGGGGGAGCCTGGTGGGCTGCCGTCTATAGGGTCGCACAGAGTTGGACACGACTGAAGCGACTTAGCAGCAGCAGCAGCAGCAGTCAGCATATACCATTGCCTTGGTCAGGAATGAGGTCAGCCTTACACAAAACCCGTGGCTTTATCTGGCGGAATGAGTGGTTTCCTAAGGACAGTGCAAAATTCATCCCAGAAAGGGGTGAGAACACATGCTGGGCAGCAAAGCAGCACTTAATGTATTTCAGCCCCAGCGTGTATATCTGGAAGGTCCCTAAGTGACTGTAATGTGCCTAAGTGAGATATGATTCTAATAATGCTTCTGTGTGGAGAACATCCTATTTGTTGATAAAAGAGAGTCTCTTTATAGTACAATATTATTTCCTAAAAATAATATTATTTCATAAAGATATTAAATCATCAAAAAGAAACCAAATCCAATTGGTATCAGAGTATACTCTGATACTCTGAATAATGATAAAAAACATAATGCATTTTTGAGAAAATTTTGCTAAATATATTCAATTTTTGTGAGGTTGAATATCCCACAAATGGAAAGTTTAATGATGCATATTCCACAGAGAAGCTAAGAGCAAGATTTCAAAATGTTCATCGTATGTACACTGAAGATAACAAGCATGAACATTAGGAAGGTTGTTAATTTTTCTGCTTTCTTTGTATACCCCTGGTACTATCGATGGACTGAAAATTGGGTACTAAATGTTTATAGTTTACCACTTTTGATGGCTTTTGTATTATTATACAAAATAAATGGCATTTTAAAATTACTGTAACTTTAAAAACAACTTATCTTCTACCATTTTAATAAGAAAAAGGGAAATGATAAGGATGAAAGAGTTGTTTAAAGAAAAGTGTTAGTGATATGATTACATACTCGGTATCAAAATAAATTCTATGATAAGATTTCATCAATATAAGGTATTTTTAAACTTCTTTATTGTAAGTTCTATTGCAATTTCCTATGTAAATTATGGTGACTTAACAAAGTCACAGCAGAGGGTACTATGTTTAATATTCTGTGATAAACCATAATGAAAAAGAATATAAGAATAATATGTGTGTGTGTATATATATATATATATATATATATATATATGACAGAGTCACTTTGCTGTAAATAAGACATTGTAAATCAACTATATTGTTTAGTTGCTAAGTTGTGTCCAATTCTTTTGTGACGCCATGGACTGTAGCCCGGCAGGCTCCTCTCTCCAAGGGATTCCCCAGGCAAGAATACTGGAGTGGGTTGCCATTTCCTTCCCCAGGGGATCCTTCTTCTCGACCCAGGGATCAAACCTGTGTCTCCAGCATTGAAAGACAGATTATTTACTACTGAGCCATCTGGGAAGCCCGTATATCAATAAAAATTTTTTTAAAAAATTATAATGACTTTTTTTTTTTCCGTTTTTAACACAGAGTGACTTGGCTATCATAAATTATTCACTGCTACTAGGGATATATATCCAAAATATGGGCACATTCCATCTTCAGCTCAATACGTGAAATGTTTTAATCTCATTGTTTAGCATGGGAGCTATTCCAGAGTTCATACCACAGACTAAAATAAGTAGCAACAGTTCATATGATTTTTTAAAAAAGAAGGCAATCATTGTATCACTGTGCCATTTTCATTTTGAACGCACCATGGCTATTATAAACAACAGTAACAATAACACCTTAAGAGAGCAAACTTGCACACAGCATCGACCTTAGAAACTAGACTAGGTACACTAAGCCTAGCAAATACTAGTTAATCTTATCACCTTCTCGCCCCTACTAGGTCACCAAAACAGAGCTCTGAAAGTCACTCACCTGCCACCCCCAATTCAGGGAGCTGGAGCAGGGAATTTGCCATCAGACATTCTGGAATGAAGCTCAACTCTTCCACTGCTGGTTGGGCAAGTCACCTAATCCCGAGAAAGCTCCATTTTCTCTTCTATTAAATAAGGCTAATAATACTTACCTCACAATTCAAGAATTAGATAATGAATATGACACCCAATAGTAAGCTTTTTGGTAATCAACATTATCTATTACTACTTTATTATTCACTTTATTGAGTTATCTCATGTCCAGCACAGTCACATACTGAAGTACAAAGGAAATTGAGGGTCTGGGATGGGTAGGGCTGGAGCCAATATTCATTCTCACCGGCCTTCGGCCACCGATTTTGGAAGCATGCCCAAACTGTCATCAGCAGAAAATGACTTCTCCACCCCTCTTTAAAACACAAAAGACACTTCTTCTCCACTGTTTCATTAACGAAATATAGCAGAAGAAATCCATCCTTGGCTAAACCATGTCATCAAACTGGCTCTTCCTCTGTTTATGCAAAGAGAAATAAAATCCCAGAATCTTATACACAGGCCTCTATGGTGGGTCATTTTACTAAAGCGCAGATCCAATAATGTCTCCCTCTAACTGAATCCCCTCCTGCGGCCTTCCATCGCCCTTGGACACTGCCAACCAGGAGGTGCTGTGCAGCCTCTGTGCCCAAGATGTTCCCTGTGGCTTCATAATGACCCACAGCACCCCTCCCACAACATTTACTGTTTATTGAGTTTCCCAGCTCAGAACATACATTATGCAATCAGCTCCAAATGAGGCCCAATTTCTTCCTCAGCGCACTGCATCCCCACCACACACACAGCTAGCATCTCAGATCGCGGAGGGCATCAAACGCTGTCCTGCTTGAAGGGTCTACCTGCATTCCACCAAATCCCTCCCAGAATAATTCTTATCTATCATCAGACCTCAGTTTGACTTTATGTCCTCAAAAAGACCCTTAGATTTCCCCAAACTAAACTGTGACCTCCACTGCATTCTCCCCTCCCCTCTCATCTTGTCTTTACTGTTCCTGCGGACAACACAATCTCCTATCTCAGTCTGTCTGTCTGTCTGTCTGTCTGTCTGTCTGTCTGTCTCTCTCGCGCACACACACATCAGACGTTGAGGGCCTGTCTCTCATTTCTATGCTATATGCTCAAAAGTTTAGTTGTTTTGCATGTGCTATTTGATTTCCAACTCCTCAAATCCACTGCATAGACCGTATCCTCATTTCAAAGACGAGACTCAAGAAAAACAAGAAGTTCACCAGCTACAGATGGAGCTGACATCAGAACTTCATTCGATTTCATGTCCCCGCCACACACGCTAACATGCTGATCTGATATTCTAGGTACACGCTCAGTTTTCCTACACTCTCTGTACCCAATCTCAGGTGTGTAAGAATCGCAAGGTCAGGGAACCTCTTGGCCAGGTTTGGCATTTACAGTCCTTCCTAAAAGAAGGAGATATATCAGCCTCTGTGATCTGGAGCTAAGATTCCTAATCTTTTCCACTGATTTACTCCTTCAGTTAAGTTCAGTTCATTTCAGTTCAGATCAGCTGCTCAGTTGTGTCTGACTCTTTGAGACCCCATGGACTGCAGCACACCAGGCCTCCCTGTCCATCACCAACTCCTGGAGTTTACTCAGACTCATGTCCTTCGAGTCGGTGATGCCATCCAACCATCTCATGTTCTGCTGTCCCCTTCTCCTCCTGCCCTCAATGTTTCCCAGCAACACGACCTTTTCCAATGAGTCAGTTCTTTGCATCAGGTGGCCAAAGTATTGGAGTTTCAGCTTCAACATCAGTCCTTCCAATGAATATTCAGGACTGAATTCCTTTAGGATGAACTGGTTGGATCTCCTTTCAGTCCAAGGGACTCTCAAGAGACTTCTCCAGCACCACAGCTCAAAAGCATCAGTTCTTCGGTGCTCAGCTTTCTTTATACTCCAACTCTCACATCCATACATGACCACTGGAAAAACCACAGGCTTGACTAGACGGACCTCTGTTGGCAAAGTAATGTCTCTGCTTTTTAAAACACTCTCTAGGTTGGTCATAACTTTTCTTCCAAGGAGTAAGTGTCTTTTAATTTCATGGCTGCAGTCACCATCTATAGTGATTTTGGAGGCCCCCCCTCCCCGCCACCAAAAATAAAGCCTGTCACTGTTTCCACTGTTTCCCCTTCTATTTGCCATGAAGTGACGGGATCGGATGCCATGATCTTAGTTTTCTGAATGTTGAGCTTTAAGCCAACTTTTTACTCCTTGTTCTACACAATCAAGCCAGTGTCTTCTTCCTTGGCTAATGCTTTTTAGCTCTGTGATATTAAAACTAAAAAAAAGTATATATTTTGTAACTGCTAGTAATCCACACACTCTTGGTTCACTTCTCACAATGACAGAGCTAATGTAATCTAAGACAGGAATAAGTAAGAAGGAAAATTCTTTTACTCCTGGAACCTGCATAATGCTTTACACACATTAGATACAATGAATATTGGTTAAGTGAATAATTTTTAAGGACTCTAATGTATATTTAATGTGATAGATTTAAATAATGTAGGTTTGAATGTGATCTTTTTATATACATTCAGTGTACTTAAAAAAGAAACATCGACTTTAAGAAAGCTGGATTTTAAAAACTCTTGCTTTTTAAAAAACTCATACCTAAGCAGAAATGTATTTAAGGATTTTGCTATTTAAAAGACCCTAGTTAATAAGAAAAAAACACTTAAACACACCATGTAATTTTCCTGTAGAAGGTTAACAAAGATTAGTCATATTCTATTGCTTTGCTATTTATGAAGAGCATCAAAGATTTATTTAGACATTCTTTGATGAAGATAATTATTGAACAGATTCTTGAATAATAGTAGTGTGAAGATCCTCAAGGAAGTAATACAAGTTTTGAGAGACTGGAGAATCAGGCCAGATTTATGTTCACATGAGTTCACGTGATTGTATCTAAACTGCTTCCACTTGTTTCTTTCTGATAGAAAGTTTTTATCCTGGCCACATGCAGAGGCCACAGATACAGGGTAAGGATCCTTCTTGGGGCACTCTAAGCACATTGAAATCCTGACGTGACCTCCTTCAGCTCTGCAGACCACTCAGTTACTCTTTTCCATGGCCATTGGCATGCCAGTCCTTCTTATACTACTACATGGTTCAGTGGGAACAGATAATTCATGATGAATGCTTTCCAGCCACACTGGTGTGTACTCAGTTGTGTCTGACTCTTTACAACCCCATGGACTATAGCCCACAAGACTCCTTTGTCCATGGAATTTTCCAGGCAAGAAATATTGGAGTGGATTGGACTTTCCTGCTCCAGAGGATCTTTCTGACCTAGGGACCAAACCTGCATCTCTTCTATCTCCTGCACGGGCAGCTAGATTCTTTACCACTTTGAGGAAAGTGCTTTTTCTGGCTTTCCAGTATAGAATACTACTAAATCCTCTGGAAAACAGCTGAATCCATTGAATTCTCCTGGGGAACAAATAGATCTGACCAGCGATGATAACTGAAAATAGCTGACTGAGGAACAAAAGCTTTCACTGACTTAGTTACTCTTCAAGCAGTGACTGACTTCCTCTTGGGAGGGAGGGGGAAATAGAAACGTGCTTTCTCACATTTTTGGTGTTGTTGGGACAGGAAAAATAAGACCCAATAAAAGTAATAGGTGACAGAACTATGACTCTACCTCTGCCTGTCGGGCTCTGCACACCACCATCCAATTAAATGTAATTTACACCTCTTTACAACCTTATGACTGAAACTGCACGGCTAGATGGGCACACCTCAGCCGGGTGATGAGGACAATGGCAAATGCCAAAATGCAAAATGTAAATGACGTCAACACATGTAAAAAAGAAACAAAATCATTATCAGATTTGATAATACTGTTATGAAATAATGTCCTTCAGGTTATTGCTATTTTTGACACAAAACTTAACTTTTACAGATGTGTTTGGTTCTCATAGTCTGGTTAAGAAAAAACCTTCTTAGAATCACGGTTACCTGTGTTTTACTTAAACAAGACTATTTCCATGTTCTCTAGTGAACTTTGCTTCATACTGTATTTATTGATTTCATAGTATTTTAACAACTGAGGAAAAAAATTAGTGAAGAAAAAACATATATTAAAAGTATATGATTTTCTGCAAACTAATCTGCCATGTGGGAAGGAAAACCAGTGCATGGCAAGAGGCTGAGGGATGGTAAAATCAACCTTAGATTATTTTAGCTACTGTGCTGAGGCACATACATGGAGATGTGAGCTTTAGCTGAGACATTTCTTGCAAACCAGAGTGTAAAAATTATACCAACTATACAGCCATTCTATTTACCACTGCTATTAGTATCAACTGGCTTCCTACTTCACTTATTTAAGGATCAGTTCTTAAGCCATTTGCTATAAACCACAGCATTAAAGCAAATTCACCTTCCAAATGTTATCAGAACCATAGAAAGCTCATCTGGTGTGACATTCAGCTTCTCCCAATAAGAAGGTACTTCATTTTCATTTTTTAAAAGTAATTGTATGGGAGTATAGTCGCTTTACAATGTTGTGTTATTTCCTCCTATACAGCAAAATGAGTCTATCATACACATACATATTTCCCCTTTTTTGGGGATTTCTTTCTCATTCAGGTCACCACGGAGCATTAAATAAAGTTCCCTCTGCTACACAGTATGTTCTCATTAGTTATGCACTTTATACATAGTATACATTTTAAGAAAATGTGACTATGGAGACAGAAGGTAAGGGCTTTTTACTTGTATAGTGTATATATGTCAATCCCATATTGTATTATTAATGCACATATGTGGAATCTAAATGGTATAGATGATCCTATTTGTGAAGCAGAAATAGAGACACAGACATAGAGAATAAATTATGGATATCAAGGGGGATAGGGGAAAGGTGGGAGGAATTAGGAGACTGTGAAGAAGGTATTTTAAAAGAAAAACATCTTTTAGATAAAAATGGATGAATAATAAAACAGAATATACATACTGGCATAAAATTCTTTGAGCAGGCAATAAATAACTTATTTAAATATGAATTTTTGTAGAAATTTCCAGGAAAGCAAATTACCAGAAAACGGATAGATTAAAAAAAATATATTGAATTATTGAGTTACTAGGGAAGTTGTACTGAAATAAATATTATGTTTTCAGTGTTACCTTTTAGTTCGTTATTACAAATGTGTTTGGTTAGGAGTTGCCATGTATTTTCTTTATTATATTATAAAAAAGGGAAGAATATTCTTCACACAATAATTTTATTATGTTCATAGATTTTTATATCAAAGGCTTCAAGAAATCTAATAAAAACAAACAAAAAAGCTCAAACTAAAATTTAACAACAGGCAAAATTTATGTTCTGTCTTAGACCTTTAACAAATTAAAATATGAAGTTTTAGGGAATATCAGATACAAATAAAAATTTCATAACATTATTATCTAGTGCCCGCATTTTTGGTGTAATTTAAATATTAATAACAGGACCCACGAACACCTTGAGAGATAGGTCCTAATTGTTAATTAGTTTGCCCACAACTTCTCCCCCCGTTACCACTTGGCGACTGTTAAACACAAATGCTTCTGCCTTAACATACACTGCTTTATAATTTAAATACATTTTTCAGAAGTTCACTTGGAAATATAGATGACAAAGAGCTTTTCTGAGTGCAAATGTAAGAAGATCCATGCAATTTTCTTCTTCATTATTTCCACAGTTCATTACAGGGTGGAACTAAGGATGGCAGCTATAGGAAAGACTTTAAAATCTTTAATCCATTTTAGGAGCTCAGAAAACACTTTTAAAAGTTGGAGAAATGCCATAGATTTGTCATAATTAGTAAATATCCAAGGGTTCACTGGTAAATGAGATTTTTTTTTCTTAACCATGTATTAAGAAAATGTGATTATGGAGACAGAAGGTAAGGGCTTTTTACTTGATTGACAAGGGACACACTCTAGTTATGTTGTGTATAATTAAATCTATAAAAATAACCTGTTTAATGTAGTCATCTAAGCAGAGCTATATGAAAGTTTTCTTGATGCCTACTTTGTTTAACAAAAATTAGCTTCTCTTGATATACTCTGTGTGTGTGTGTGTTCAGTCTCTCCGTCGTGTCCGACTCTTTGCAGCCCTATGGACTGTAGCTCACCAGGCTCCTGTATCTGTGGGATTTTCCCTGCAAGAATACTGGAGCAGGTTGCCACTTTCTCCTCCAGGGGATCTTCCTGACCCAAGGATCAGACCCATGTCTCCTGCACTGCAGTTGGATTCTTTACTGCTTAGCCACTGGGAAGTTCCCTTGACATACTGGCATGATCTAAATTCCATTTCAATAAATAATGTAACACTTTCATAGTTGTGACTTATTTATTTCAACTGAATGACATATAATTATAGTATACCAGAAATACTCAAACTCTTCTAACGATCAGTTTACCTGAATTTCTTATTTTATGCTCAAACATGAATTGTGCCATTTTCCTTACCGAGGTCAGCAGCTTTTTTATTTGTTAGTTGTTCTGAAGATAATATTTGAACACTTTGTAATTTTCATTTTGAGAATACCATGGAAATGAATTCAGTCTGAGCATATTTTCCCTCTTGGAATTTTAGTCATGAGAACAAATAAACAATATAACACAATGCTTTTTTTTAAAGTAAAAAATACAAGAGGAAAAGAACAATAGAAGAATGAAGTGAATTACACTTTGGGTTCTACGGGTTGTCTATTCTTATGGAGAAATTTGAATACATTTAAACATAAGAATAAGCTTCAGTATAAAATGAAAAACTGCATAGTGATAATTTATTCATGAACCGACACAAAGTATATCAAAAAAGGTTACAAGTTTCTTTGAAGGAGGTCAGCTATATCTGGACTCATTACCAGTCCAATCTGTTCCATAAATCAGATGTGGCACCAGGTAGCGTCTTTTCTACCAAGTAATCAGTGCAAAATTACAGAAGCTCTCTTTTCCCTTTGGGCTCCACCAGGCTCCCTTATTTGTCCCACTGTTCAGTGATCCATAACTTAATACCACGTTATACTTAGGTAAGCCCCTCCACTCCTGTTAGCCCAGGAACTTGGCCTCAATCACGGAGCCAGAGACCTCTGATCCCTAACACCATGTATTCAGATGGCTATTTCTTAAAACTTAAACCACATCACAGACACAAGTTTGGATTTCTTGCAAGGAAATTCAGATGTACATGAAAACCATGAAACATATACAAAAACACGCACTATTTGTAATATCTTGGGAAGTTTATTCTAAGGTGCTCACTATACTGACTTATTTAACCTTATTTGTAAAAATTTCAGGACAGGTGCATCTCTTATGTTTGAGATCACTTTATATAGTTTACTCCAGCGAATTAAATGATTCTAATGTGAAGGCTTCAAGCTGACTGACTGGGAGAATTTTGTACTTAAGTGTTTCAAGATGGAGAGTCTTAATATATCAGGAGAAAATACAATATTTGTGCTGGAGTAGGTTGTCTGGGTTCAAATCCCATTCTACCCTTACTAGCTTAGTGATATTGTGAGAGCTTTTTAATTCTCTGTGCTTCATTTTCTGTTCTATAAAATGGTACTACTTTATCAGGCTTTATGAGATTAAACATATTTATATACAAGAAGCATTTAGGAAAGTATCCTGCACCTAGGAAGTACCATATAAATGTTTCTTGGAAGTAGAAACTTCCAAGAAGCTTGAGTCTATTCTTTCATAGTCTGTTAAAAGAAAGCTATAAACAGCATGAAGACCCAAAGCTCAGTTCATCTCCAACTCTTGTGTTGCCCTCTCTAGCCCATTTTTCTGTAGCATACCTTTGTGATAATGACGGTATCCAACATTTGCACTTCAAAACAAGCAGATAAAGTTGTTTTAAGAAGAAAATACACAAAATTAATTTTGCTGTAAAGAGCTATAATCCATATACCTATATGCATAACCCTCAGTGAACCAAATTATTCAAGTAAAATTTTTCACGCTGTAAGCATTTTAGATTTCTTGAAGGGCATTGTTAAAGTGATCATATCCAGTCTACCCAAACAAAGTAGGAGATGAAATCTCATTTTGAAATTTAGAAGATACTCTATCTTCTGAGCCAACTTTGAGAGCATATCAGTGGTTTCTACACTTCTGGGGGTGCTTGCCCAGATCTGCAGCTGGGACTTCACAAGGCTTCTCTCTTCCTCCCTCCTTCCTTCTCTTTTTTTCCCCTTTCATTAAATATACACTTTTTCTAAGAAGGAAATTGATCTTAAAGTCTTCTGAAATTTAACAGTATTTATCTCTGAAATTATGATACCAATTTTTAAGATATCTTCTGAAAAAGTTCAAGCGATTGGAATAGTATCAAGGCCTTATGTTACTTGAAATTAGAAACCAGTGTAATCAAGGAGACATCTGTTTATGTTCCCCTGGCCCATATACCACAAAGCATTTATTTTAGGAGAAAGGCAACTGTTTTACTTGAGTAAAAGCTCCCCAGTTACTAAAAAATTGGATAATTTAGCTTTTGCCTTTCTTTCTTCTTCCTTTCTTCCTTAAAATGAAAGCAAATTTTCTTAGGAATCTAGGTCACACACATACAATGTTAGTTTAGAGAAGCAGGCATTTTTCTTCTTTCATGTTAGATGCTGAAATTCATAGCTGTGAATATCATTGTTTCTCTGGCTACCATTCCACGTACAAAGGACATAATATACACTGCAGTAAATTGGATATACCTCTTAACTGCACAATAGAATAAGCAGAAGCATAAAATACACACTTATTTGTTGGAGGTTATCCGTGCCTCAGTATACAAATAACTTTTTGAGATTTATTCTGAAGACATTATTTTCTCAGTGAACACTTTATGGACTGAAACAAATTTTTTGTTTGTTTTTATTTTCTAGCTATTCTACATCCAGTTACAGCCCTCCAGGTGAATAATGAATATGTGTTTTTCAGAGAATATAAAGGACAAAAGCAATCAACCCCCAAAATAAGAAAGATTGAAGGAAAACATTAACATCGGAGATATGTTTAAGAATTATAGATGTAAAAAGAATGATTTACAGGGAATTCTGCACCACAGTGGAGGGAAACTCATCCACACATATTCCTCTGCAAATGATTATTTCTAATAAAAGTTAAAATGATATCTAGAGGGAGATCAGTAGTTGTTTATTTTTTATAGGAGATACTCTTTCTTAATTTATTCAGGTAAATGACTTATGTGTCTAAATCTAATAACAAAGTTTATAAAATTGACTTTAAAAGAATTATCTTCATTTGGAATGACTCCAGTTTTTCCTTCCTTGTTCTTTATGGATATTAACTCAAGAGCCACAAATATTCACATAAAGAAACAAAGGACTAAGATATTCCATAATTCATGTGTAGATCTCTGTGGTTGATGATTTACTTAGTTCAGCTTACACGATACGGGGTGAGGACTAGTTAAGCAGACCAGCCCTTGGATGGTCTCACTCAGAGTATGTCCTCGCACCTAATGGTGATGAAGACCGCATTTCTGCCTTTGGGGAATGAAGGAAATATATTTTCATCTCAAATCCCCATTGGTAAGCACAAATGTGTTCAGAGTGCATATATTTTGGGGAGGACTAATGAATGAGCACCAAGTGGTAGGAAGTATAGCAAAATGAAGGTAGTTATCATTTTGGGGAATATGTTGGATAGAAGCAGGGCCACCCTTGGAAACTAAGGATGAAAGTTTTACTGAAACTTGAGACTTTCTGCTAAGGGTCCATACTTGCCATATGCTGATATAAGGAAATCAGAACTAGATGTAAGTTTTAGTAGAATCTGAAAGCAAAGAAATTTAGGTTCCGCCAGAATAGAAGCTGTCACTCTGTTTGGCAGTTTGACTCTATGGTATCACCAGTACCTCGAGTTAAACTATAACAAGGGTTCAGAATCCTGTCACTATTGCCTTTTAGACTAGATAATTCTTCTCCATTGGGGACTCTCTTGTGAATTGCAGGGTATTCAGAAGCATCTCTGTCCTCTACCCACTAGATGCCAGTGCACCCTACTCCTGTGTGACATTGTCAGACGTCCACTGGGTGGACATTCACACCCTCAGCTGTGAACCTCTGGAATTGATGCTGATATCAAAACTGTGTGCATTTCTATAAAAATGCAGGAATTTAAAATTAAGTTAGTTACAGATTCCCCAAAACTAGTTCTTAGAGAGGGCACTGGTGAAGTGCCCTAATGAAGTGCACTAACTAAGTTTTCACTGAAATGAGATTAAATGAGAAAAATATAAGACACCATGGTGACCTTGTGTCCTAATTAAACATACTTCACATTTTTCATTAACAATTTAAAGTTATCATTTTATATGAAAATTGTCCTTTCTTTAACGTTCTTATCATAATAATGTACAATTTTATTTGGATTTTATTCTAGTAAAATAAGAAACTAATAGTTATTTGTTGGGAGCCAGTAATATTCCAAGCTAATACCTCCTAAGTATGATTATGTATCTCATGACGGGAAGGTATCTCATGATGTGCTTCACTCATTCTCAAAAAAATTCTTGTTCAGTTTTCCTAGAGTCCCAGGTGAACAACATTTGAACTTGGTGGTTCATTTTAGTCATGATTCTGGTACTTAAAGTACTTAAAGTAGTAAAACTTAAGTAAAACTTAAAGTAGTAAAACTCAGGTAAGCTGTATTCCTAATTTAATTAAAGTTGTTCATGTGTGTGAACACAGAATAAAATAAAAGGCTGGGGGAAAATAACTGAGAAAATAGAAGTAGTTTATTCAAGTCAGAAATCATTCATTTGGCAGTTCAAGAAAATAACCTGTTTTACCTAAATGATCCAGCTGTGTAAATGAGGCCACAAAATATCTGTTTCATTGCTAACATAATTATGCTTTTTATTTTTATATAGATTATTATAACTACTTCATTCAAAATAACTCATAAATGTTTAAATCTGTTTTCTAGGTTCTCTGGAGGGAAGACTATAATTTTTAGCTACAGTGAATATAATTGCGTATTAAAATAATTCTGGGAAACAGTTTCAAAATACTTGGTAGTATACGTAGCAGCCTATGATGCTAAAGCTGAAACTCCAGTACTTTGGCCACTCATTGGAAAAGACTCTGATGCTGGGAGGGATTGGGGGCAGGAGGAGAAGGGGACGACAGAGGATGAGATGGCTGGATGGCATCACGGACTTGATGGACGTGAGTCTGAGTGAACTACGGGAGTTGGTGATGGACAGGGAGGCCTGGCGTGCTGCGATTCATGGGGTCGCAAAGAGTCAGACATGACTGAGCGACTGAACTGAACTTAACTGATGAGATACATACTTATATATCAGGAACAAACTGTTTCAAGCACATAGACAGGATGGGTTAGGTATATTACATTGATTTCCATAGGAAATGCTTCTTATTGAGCAATTCTTGGGATCACAAAAAAAATGCAACATGTTTTCAGCAAAAAAATTAGTTATTTCATTCATGATCTAGCAGTTATTAAAAAAAAATGCATTCTTTAAGTAAAATCATTTGACCTAAAGCGGTTCATTGAGTAATACTGTTGTTCATTTGAAATGTTTAAATCCACAGAATCATTATATTATTCTTATTAATTTGACCATTCTATAGAGCTTAACGTGAATCATAGATATTCTAATCTCATGATGTGGTGATACCCATATGACCTATCTTTAAAAATTATTCAACATTCTCAAAGACAAAAGGAAATAGAATGTAATATCTACCTCCTATTACTAGTTAAAGCTTTTCAAGTGAAATTGCATTCTTAGTGTCCTCTTTTAATCTAATACTTGAGGACATCAGTATTTATATACTGCAAAAATTCAAACGGCTAACTCACAGAGAGAGCTTGTGTGTTTCTTTGACTCAATGCAAATTCCATCTGGATTCCTGAGAGATCTTGCATTTCACTAAACATGTCATTTGAAATGCAGTGTGTAGTGTGGTTAAAACACAGGACAGAACCTCTGGGTCTCTGAATGGTTCCCTAAGATTAAACGAGGCTCTTACAGAGATCAGAAAGATATTACCCTCTTCTATGGCAAAGATGAGATTTAATATGTTTGAACAGAATGTACCAGTGACTTTCAAAACTGGGTAGAAGCTATGACAACAAAGTCTTATGAGTTAAATGACAAGAGAAAGATTTTTACAAAGGAGAAAGTTAAGCACAAATAATAAGCAAAGTTATATGGCTTGAGCTTAGGAAAGTATCAGATTTTAAGTCAAAAAGCTGAGAGTTTAAGTACTTAAGGCAGTGGGAAAGCTAATATTTAGAGTTTTAATAAATTATAAGCATTTTAGTGGCATCAAATAGTTAACATAAAAGCTAATGCTCCTCTTAATCTAGGGGAAATCTGTGTGTGTGTGTATAGATGCATAGAATAGATGATGATATAATAGGTGATGACCATGGAAGCAGAAGAAGTTCTCCTCTTTTCTGAGCAGAAGACCATCATCAGAAATTAAGGCAAGCTCACAGAGCTCCAGGATTTGTGTTGGTTTTATGTCCTGATGTGAGGCATCGTCACGTTAAAAAAAAAAAAAAAATTTTTAAACGTCCAACTATAGCAGTTTAGAGTGAAAAGTTAGGAAGCCTAAGATATTAATTTACGACCTAGAGAGACTTTCTAGACTTTGTCACATTAGAAATATTTCAAATGAGGTCTTTAGAAAGTTCCAGAGACAATGAAGATGTGGTACATGTATACAATGAAATATTATTCAGCCATTAAAAGGAATGGAATAATGTCACTCAAAGCAATATGGATGGACCTAGAGATTATCATATAAAGTGAAGTAAGTCACACAAAGGAAGACAAATATATAATATCGCTTATATGTGGAATCTAGAAAAAGGGTACAAATGAAGTTATTTGCAAAACAGAAACAGAGTCACCGAAGTAGAAAACAAACTCACAGTTACCAAGGTGGGGATGGGGTGTGCAATGAATTGAAAGATTGGGATTAACATATATACACTGATACTATATTTTAAATAGATAACTAATAGACAGGAGCTGTGTATAGCACAGGGAACTCTATTCAATGCTTTATGGTAACCTAAATGGGAAGGAAATCTTAAAAAAGAGTGAATATCTAGTTCTCCCTGCTGTACAACAGAAACCAACAATTGCAAATCACCTATACTTCAATAAAAAGTCATTTTAAAAAATAAATAAAAATGTAAATTTCCAGAAAGAAATGGAAAATTCCACTAAAAGGTACAGTCAGTCACAGAAAATTCAGACAAAACAATGAATACAAATGTTGTTTTTTAAAAATAATCTTTAGAGCTGTTCTAGGTATCCTGATCTTTATTGTATATTATTGTTCATTATTTATATCTGCCCTATGTCTATACAATATTAAAAAATAAATTGTCTGAACTAGTGTCATATGGGGCATATAGCAAAGGAAAAAAACATCTACTCAATAAAACAGTACAAACAAGGGAAAGTTTGTAAGGGGATGGGGGAGTGGAGGGTGTACCATCGCAGGTTATTGAAATATTAAAGTAATAAATTGCAGTGGGCATCTGTTTGCCAGGTTTGGGGAACCACTTTGTCTTTCATGAGCCCAGAATTCATTCACTAAAAAGTGAAAACAATACTAAAGTATGACACTTTTTTTCCAGACAGTCAAAGCTATTAAAACATTTTGGTAAACTAAAAATCTTACTGCTAAAACCTATTTTGTTAGCCTGGACTTTAAATTTACTCACTAACCAGTCTTCTCTGACTGATCGTATTACCTATCATCATTTTCACTAGCTCAATATGTTGGTTGTGACTCTGAGCAAACTTACTGACTACCCACACCCCAACGTCACATATAAGCTATTGTCAACCATGCCTCCCAAGGACCTCGCCCCTGTGCCTCTGCAGGGCAACACTCAACTGTCATAAAATTTAATTCAGAACTCTTTGCTGAAAGCCTTCCATGACCAAACTTTGCACTCTTACTGCCTTTTTAAAAAAATTTCATTTTACAATATTGTATTGGTTTTGCCATACATTGACTTGAATCTGCCATAAGTGTACATGTGTTCCCCATCCTGAATGCCCTCTTACTGCCTTTTTTTAAATTAGAAATTGCAAAACCAATTCAGTACATCTACTGTTCTTCTGCTTATTCTTGGCATTTAATCCAGATTTTCTTGATTGTTAGAGTGAGTGCCACATGTGAAAAGTAACTTGCAGAAAACCACAGGTCATTCAAAAACACAGAGTTTATTAATTCTGACTTGGATACTTAGAACAAAGGCATACACACTAAAGAGGGAATGAGTAATGAAACATCCCTGTGCTTAACAAAATCCTGAATGTAAGGCTGGACTGATGCCTTCTGAGACACCCACAGCTTTGGTTTGCTTCATGTAGCTCACTCATGTCAGAGGCAGCTTGGGATCTGCATCATTGTAAGCCCTCCTAAAAGTGTTGACACCTGCATCTTGAAATTCTCTAAATTAGTTTTCTGCCTCACACAGGAGAGGTCTAGGCTTTGGTGATTTCTCTGCAAATGGGCAGGTATCCAAATAGAGCTCTTAAACCACATTATCTGTCTAGAAATTTAGATTTTTCAATGTACAAAAATAAACTATGATCTTATGTTCTATATAGTCAACCATGAATATCTGATTGATATATCAGAAAGAAAGTGTATTTGAAGGAATAGTGAAAGCCAACATCTGATAACCATGCTATAAACACAGAATGGTACATTGCTTTCAGTATCTGCTGAGTATTTCAATCTTTCTTCTTCTGGGTACCAACTTAACTTGGATGTATGCATACAAATGCTCAACATTAGCATCTGTGGGTTAGTCTACTAACTGATTTGGGATTTATGCTCAATCATAACATAGTCTAGACTAATAAACACCAGTACTAGCACCTTTGTTAGCAAACACAGTAGCAACTAATAAAAGGAAGAGTTTTGAAAAGAAAAATCTTCATCTTTAATCATTTAAATAATTATTAGGTCAGAGTATGAGAGAATCATAAATTTGGATGTCAAAGTAAAACATATCAATTACACTTCCCTCCACGAGAGAACAATGGTCCTCAGAGAGAAGGTGAGGCAGACCCTCTGCTGTGGAGATTAGAAGCATCCTCCACTGTTCTCCGTCCCTCTGCCCTGTATCCAGGTGGCTACCAGGTCCTGCTGGTTTTCAGTCACAGACACTCCTCCTACCTGTCCACACCTCCTCATCCCCTTCTGCTGTCCAAACTCCTTCCCGTCTCGCCTGGATTTCTATGGGGCTCTGAAAAACTTTTCTGCCTGCTATCTTGGTTCCTCTGGTTCAGTTTCTTTCTCCATCACTATCTAACTTAAAAAAATAAGAAGGTTTCTTTGTATATCTCTCTGGTCTAAACATTTTTTTTGTGTGATTTTCTGTACCTTTGCTCTCCCCTCTCTTTTTCTGACCACCTTAATTCTTGGGTCTGCTTATCTCCTATATTTAGGCTCCAAGCATCCCTGAGAGGCTGGATGCTCCAATGCCACCATCCACACCCTTACACATGTTGCTGACTCTGTGTTGTAAACGTCCTTCCTCTGCTCCCTACTCAACAGTTCCCTACTTAATAGGATAACACCTTCAGGAAATAATTCAGGCATCACCTGCTCTGAGAGATAATCCCTGGATCTCCAAATCCTACAGGTTCTGTATGCACAATTCTGCTTTAAAAATGTATCCATGTGTTCACTTTTCTGTTTTTATCACTAATGATAACTTCTTGAAGGAAGGGTACATGATTCAGTAGATATGAGTTCGGGCAAAATCTGTGTCTTTAACAAAAGTTCTCCAATATCAATGGTTCTCAACCAGTAATGATTCTGCACCTCCCCATCCTTGGGAGCACTTGGCAACATGTGAAGTCAAGTGGGCCCTAGGAAGCAGCCCTAAAAACAAAGCCAGTGGAGGTGATGGGATTCTAGTTGAGCTATTTCAAATCCTAAAAGATGATGCTCTGAAAGTGCTGTACTCAATATGCCAGGAAATTTAGAAAACTCAGCAGTGGCCACAGGACGGGGAAAGTTCTGTTTTCATTCCAATCCCAATGAAAGGCAATGCCAAAGAATAGTCAAACTACTGCACAATTGCACTCATCTCACAAGCTAGAAAAGTAATGCTCAAAATTCTCCAAGCCAGGTATCAACAGTACGTGAACTGTGAACTTCCAGATGTTAAAGCTGGATTTAGAAAAAGGCAGAGGAACCAGAGATCAAATTGCCAACATCCATTGGATCATTGAAAAAGCAAAAGAGTTCCAGAAAAACATCTATTTCTGCTTTATTGACTACACCAAAGCCTTTGACTGTGTGGATTACAATAAACTGTGGAAAATTCTTCAAGAGATGGGAATACCAGACCACCTGACCTGCCTCCTGAGAAATGTGTATGCAGGTCAAGAAGCAAGAGTTAGAACTGGACATGGAACAACAGACTGGATCCAGTTGGGAAAGGAGTACGTCAAGGCTGTATATTGTCACCCTGCTTATTTAACTTCAATGCAGAGTACATCATGAGAAATGCTGGCCTGGATGAAATAAAAGCTGGAACCAAGATTGTCAAGATAAATATCAATAACCTCAGATAAGCAGATGACACCACCCTTATGGCAGAAAACAGAGAGGAATTAAAAGAACCTCTGGATGAAGGTGGAAGAGGACAGTGAAAAAGCTGGCTTAAAATCAACATTCAGAAAACTAAGATCAGGGCATCTGGTCCCATCACTTCATGGCAAATAGATGGAGAAACAATGAAAACAGTGACAGACAGTGACAGATTTTGGGGGGCTCCAAAATCACTGCAGATGGTGACTGCAGCCATGAATTTAAAAGACACTTGCTCCTAGGAAGAAAAGCTATGATCAAACTAGACAGCATATTTAAAAGCAGAGACATTGATTTGCCAACAAATGTCTGTCTAGTCAAAGCTATCGTTTTTCCAGTAGTCATGTCTGGATGTGAGTTGGACTATAAAGAAAGCTGACTATCAAAGAATTGATGCTTTTGAACTGTGGTGTTGGAGAAGACTCTTGAGAGTCCCTTGGACTGCAAGGAGATCCAGCTGGTCCACCCTAAAGGAAATCAGTCCTGAATTCATTGGAAGGACTGATGCTAAAGTGAAAACTCTAATACTTTGGCCATTGATGCAAAGAACTGACTCATTTGAAAAGACCCTGATGCTAGGAAAGATTGAAGGCAGGAGGAGAAGGGGACGACAGAGGATGAGATGTTTGGGTGGCATCACTGACTCAATGGACATGAGTTTGAGCAAACTCTGGGAGTTGGTGATGGACAGGGAAGCCTGGCATGCTGCAGTCCATGGGGTCGCAAAGAGTTGGACACAACTGAGTGACTGAACTGGAGATATTTTTGTTTGTGACAATTGACGAGGAGTAGAAGGCTCCCAGTGTCTTCTGGGTAGAGTCCAAGTCACCACTACACATCGTATAGTCCAGGTGGAGAGAAGCTGCATGTTGGGAGAGAGAGTGCTCTAGGGGTGCAGCACTATCATAGCCTGGATCACATCCCTGAGCAGATAGGAGGAGGTGAGGTGCATTCTAGAAAGATGTAGCTTAAATGAACATGACTGCAAAATGCCTCTTCAGTTAACCATAAATCTTTAACCAGGAGCACTATTTCTCCAATAATGCTGGATAAATGAGGTGTCAGTAAATCATTAATTTGCTTAATGCTCACAACAGAGGCTCAGAAAAGTTTCCGACATTCCCAGGTATACTGCAAGGGAGATACTAGTTCAGACAAAAATGATCTAATGGTTCATTCATTGATTCTTTCAACAAAATTCCTTTTGATGTCCATTTATTGAGTACCTAATTGACATATATCAGAAAAAACTATAATAGTCCACTTTCTTTATAAAGTTAATGATTGTGCTTAAGTTCAGGGTGCATCTCAATAAATACCCTGTGTTAATAATTTTTGACATGTTTAATGACAGTTTTAACTGATTTCTGTCCTGTTAGCATCTTATAGTAATATATATATATATATATATATATATATATATATATATTAATCCCTTACTTTCAACAGAAAGCACAAAATTTCAGATAGAAATCTGCAGATGACTTAATTGAGCATTGTAAACTTCAGAGAGCAATACAATGCTTGATGTTTAGGACTTGAGAGAATTTCCAGTAATTAACCCTTTCTCTCCATAAAATGAACATATCACTCCCTGGCATCTCAAGACAACTGTAAGCCTCTGTAATATCAAATCATAAGAATATTTTCTTTCACCAACTGTGGTTGATTTACCATTTAGCAGAACAAATTAAGAACTTATCAGTAATTATGAAAATAATTTCCTTCTTTTATTGAAATGCTTTGCAGCCACATCAGCTTAGCACATTATTATTCTGGGTGGCGTAGGTGTTGTTGAAAGGCAGTATGAAAATAAGAGTCTGAATTATGAATTCTTCCCATGAACGCTGAATACAAAGTGTTGTATTTTCTGTGGCAAAAGAGAATGCATTTTTCTCTCGAAGGGAAAAAAGAATGAGAACATTTTAACTTTTAGGAATAGATAAGATTGCTATATTGAGCTAGATGATCTATCAACACTGGAATAATATTTTTCTTTATATGCCATAAAACTTACATTGTTTAACATATCTATGTGGACAAAGGAATAACCTGCACAATTTTACCATAAAATTGAACACTTCAGGTTCAACTTGGTAAGTATTTATCAAATGCCCTCTCTGCCTAGGAACTGTTCTAGGTGCTGAAAAGGCAGAAATGGCATGATAATCGGATTCTCAGAAACCAGGGATGAGGAGAGGTCTCCTAAGAAAGTGCATGAAACTGTAGAAAATGTACTTTCTTGTCCTTAGTTTTTGAACGGTATCTTACATTTCAGGAACTTGTCATCTGTACACAGAGCAGGTTGAAAAGACCTGTCAGGATAAGACCTACATTTAGCCGAGGCATAAATACCTTTTAGTTACAGTGATTACTCAAAGGACAGCAGCTCAGCTGTGACCTACACTCATGCATGGTCTGAGGTCATTTCAGAGGTGTTATATTTCTTTAGCTGCAACATAGGCTAATTGCCCATAAGTTGCTTTCCAACTCTATCTATAGTGTTTACATAGTTTCTTTTATTTTCCCAGCATCAGTTCAGTATGTAACAGCTATTTAGAAACCAGATATTCTATTTTCCACATGTTTCTAACATGAGATGGTGTATGGTAATGGATTCAGAACAGTGACGTTAAATTCTACCTTGTAGAATTCTACCTCAGCTGTCTTGTCCTGAGACTTTAAGCTGACAAAGATTAAAGAACCTGAATCAGGTTCCCTCTGTACGCAGCAGATATGGAGGGAGACTAGGCCTGTTCTCTGACTTCAGTGTTAGTCTAGGCTCAAGTCTCAAGTTTTAAAGGGCCCATATATGTATATGATTCCCCAAAAGGAGCTTACTGGTTGTAGAGTTCGGTAAGTATTATTTTATTGAGATACAATTTACATTACAATTATGTCTCTAGTAAAATAGCTCAGCAGTGTGCAAAATTTTCCTTGCTACTAGAACACTTTTGTGTGTGTGTGTGTGGGGGGGGTGCCCTGCTGAATTAATAAAACTTTAAAATCTGCTTAGTTGAATGCATATTTCAAACGCACAGGAATCCACAAATAGCAATTATTTAAGTGGCCACAACTATGATCCTGGAAATAGTTTAAAATATACTCTATTGGAAGACTTCCTTCAATGCTACTGTTATTCTTCTTCTCCTACTCTGCATTATGCCCCCTAAAAGCCCAGCACCGGGTTTCAAAACCTAACTATATTCTCAAATATGGTTTCATAAAACCTAGTAAACTAAACCACATTTTTAAAGACTACAACCACTCCGACTAGTGAGATGGAACAATACCACCCACTTTGACTTAGGCTTCTGAGTAAGCCACTTAGAAGAGTGCGTTTATGACACTGGTGACAATTCAGGGCAGTGAAACTCGCCCAGTTCTTGTCAAAGCCCAGTAGTATAAACAGTGTTAAAAAGTGATCACACAACAAGACATACAAAAATAGCCACTTTGTAGAAAGCACAGAGTGTCCAGAAAATCCGTGTATTTTATATTGCTAATACAGTGTTTTAATCTTATATTTAAGATATTAACCTTATTCATTATAGATTTCCAAATTGCTTTCCTTTCTATAGGCCACATTTACACATATTTTTAAATGAGTTATTTTATTTTCCATCTTTTCAAGGTAAGGCAACTTCAATAAAAACTCAATTTGACTCCAAATAAAAAATTTAAACTATTGTGGTCATAGTTGTTACTTGATTTATACCTCTTAAGTGTACTTACGTCCATTATATCAAACAAATAAAAATGATCAGAGTAGGTTAACTTTTTAATGAAAATCATAACTACTACACATATTCTTATCCTGTTTCTGCTCAGTGTTCCCCACAGTTCAATCAACAACTGTGTATTTATTATCAAATCTGAAAATTATTTTCCATACCTTGATTTCACATTCCCTAATGTTCATTTGCACCTATATTTCAGATAATTTGGAAGATAATATTATTTTAAAATTTTAAAGATATTAACAGATATATACTGAGTGTCTTGGTTAATGGGGTCTAAGGAGAGATGATATTACCTATCTTTAATTACTGAATGTCTTTAACACAGAAGTTGGCAAACAATTATTAACTATGGTACAATTGAACAGTTCTGAGACTTAAATTTTTTAAATTAAATAGCAAATTAAGAAATGTCCCGCCTGTTGTTTACAGGATACATAAGTAGGGGAAAATTTTGCTTATGTCATGCAAACAACTGGGAAAAAAGTGGGGTTCTAAAATTATCTAATACAGATAACTGGTAATTTAAACCTGGACCTTTTCAGAAACAGAACCACTAACATCAGTGAATTAAGAGAGGTTCAGTAGTGGTCTGTCCTAACCAGCCAGCTCCCTGTTAATACCAGGAATATTTTAACTGAATTTAAACCTAATATTTAAACCTAATTTTTAAAATCCTGTCAAAAGTAATTCCTGGAATCATTCCAGGGCCCATAATAGCAGTATAAATTGGAGAGAAATGTTGGGTGAATTCCCAATTTTGCTATTATTGATTTTTAAAACATTTAGTTTAAGTAGATACTTTGAAAACTGACTTCAGTGACTGAGGATGGCTGGGAGAAGAAGGAGCTATGGGTAAGGGGCAGAGCAGGTGCAAACACCAACGAGAGTTTTCCTGGTACAGACAAGTCTCTGGGCAGCATTGCTTGGCTTTACTTCATTCAGGCTTTTTTTTTTTTTTTCACTTTCTCTCCTATAATCCTACCCAAGGTATCTTGATATCTTAAAAGACTATCTTTCCAGATAACATTAGGCCCATTGTTGAGACATGAGAGTGTGCATAGTTATCCTTCCCTGCCAGGATAGCCCACTAACTAACCAGTAGACCAAATAGCTCACTCACCCCTCCACAAAACTTTACTGAGCTTCTGCCACGTTTAAGTCACTGAACCAAGCATGTTAGAGCAGTTTTTCTGTTGATTCTCATGATCCTACGCAATAATCAACATTATGCTCATTTTAACTTTTTAATCATCTGGGTTTTAGAAAGATTTATTTTTATTATCATGTTTTTCCTAAATTATTGATTAAAAAGTTGAAGTTAATTTTCAGTTTCATATCCTCAAATAGGTAAACAGCTTTCCTGATAAACTGAGAGCCCCTCATCGCTATAATACTTTTAATGAACTTTAAAGAGGAATATTGTGCAGTGTTTGGAGTAGGCAATGGCAACCCACTCCAGTATTCCTGCCTGGAAAATTCCTTGGACAGAGGAAACTGAAGGGCTACAGTCCACGGTGTCGTAGAGTCAGACGCAACTGAGCACACAGGCATTGTGCAATACTCTTCCTTCAAAAATTGTAGTCTTTCGAGTGGGTCTGAAAAAAGTATATGAGGCCTTGAAAAGACTAGCGAGGGAGGCACTCTCAGCCTCCTTCTGATGTCTGTGTCAGAAGCTTTCTGTGTTCCTTTTTGTACTGTAATAAAACTGCTGCACACACACATACACAATTGCAGTCTTTCAAGATCATTATTCATATAATAAATAATTGACTGTAGAAAATTATAAATCTAGAAATCATTTGCAATATTTTGGATCCAGAATGCCTACGGATAAGGTCAAGGAGATTTTCATTTCTAAATTTTAGTGGCAAGTATAAAATGAATTGATTCTTCCCCTTTAGTAATTTTTGAAAATTTTTCAACTGTTTCAATTTCAGAAAATATTTAAATTTAATAGCTTATGTCTACTGCTTCTAAAGGATTACACAATTTATAGCTGGGATAACGAGTGTGGTGGGGCCAGAGGGACAGACATTCAGACCAAAGATTGTGTAGATGAAGAAAGGTCATTCATCATCGATGTCACAGCTATTCAGGTAACCTAGAAAAGCATCTGGTCAAACCTGAAGACCCAGGGATATATGGTGAAGTGCTACTTTGGAAACTTGTTAAATAAATATTATATAACAAATGGTAGCATCTTAGAATAAGTCAAAGGAATAGAAAAAAATCAACTGAATTAAATGACATGCTCTATTCTCTTATCTTGATAAAAGCCACCATGACATTTTTACCTTTTAACACATTATATAACTTACATATTACGTTCTTATCACCCCCCCTCACCCATCCTCCCATTTAAGTTCCATGATTTAGGTATATCTGTCTGTTCACTAATACATGTGTCAGGCACCTTGAGCATCAGAACAAATAATAGGGTCTCAAGAAACATTTGTCATATTAATTAATGAATTTACTCAGCACTATTTGCAAATCTTTTTGCTATGCATAAAATCTAAAAAGGTGAATAAGACACACTTCCAGTCTTCTAGATACTCAGCTCTAAGGAAATATTAAATTGCTATAATGAGGCTGGGAGGAGCAACCCAACGTCCAAGGAGCGGTGGCTGCGTGGGCGTAGGAGGGCCTAGAGGAGCTATTCCACGTTCAAGGTCAGGAGGAGTGGCAGTGAGGAGATACCCCTCGTTCAAGGTAACGACAAGCGGCTGCACTTTGCTGGAGCAGCCGTGAAGAGATACCCCACATCCAAGGTAAAAGAAACCCAAGTAAGATGGTAGGTGTTGCAAGAGGGCATCAGAGGGCACACACACTGAAACCATAATCACAGAAAACTAGTCAATCTAATCACACTAGGACCACAGCCTTGTCTAACTCAATGACACTAAGCCATGCCCATGGGGCAACCCAAGACGGGCAGTCACGGTGGAGAGGTCTGACACAATGTGGTCCACTGGACAAGGGAATGGCAAAACCACTTCAGTATTCTTGCCTTGAGAACGACATGAATAGTATAAAAAGGCAAAATGATAGGATACTGAAAGAGGAATTCCCCAGGTCAGTAGGTGCCCAATATGCTACTGGAGATCAGTGGAGAAATAACTCCAGAAAGAATGAAGGGATGGAGCCAAAACAAAAACAATACCTAGTTGTGGATGTCACTGGGGATAGAAGCAAGGTCCGATGCTGTAAAGAACAATACTGCATAGGAACCTGGAATGTCAGGTCCATGAATCAAGGCAAATTGGAGGTGGTCAAACAAGAGATGGCAAGAGAGAACATCGACATTCTAGGAATCAGCGAACTAAAATGGACTGGAATGGGTGAATTTAACTCAGAGGACCATTATATCTACTACTGCAGGCAGGAATCCCTTAGAAGAAATGGAGTAGCCATCATGGTCAACAAGAGAATCCGAAATGCAGTACTTGGATGCAATCTCAAAAACGACAGAATGATCTCTGTTCGTTTCCAAGGCAAACCATTCAATATCACAGTAATTCAAGTCTATGCCCCAACCAATAACTCAAGAAGCTGAAGTTGAACGGTTTTATGAAGACCTACAAGACCTTTTAGAACTAACACCCAAAAAAGATTTGCTTTTCATTATAGGGGACTGGAATGCAAAAGTAGGAAGTAAAGAAACACCTGGAGTAACAGGCTAATTTGGCCTTGGAATATGGAATGAAGCAGGGCAAAGACTAATAGAGTTTTGCCAAGAGAATGCACTGGTCATAGCAAACACCCTCTTCAAACAATAGAAGAGAAGACTCTTCACATGGACATCACCAGATGGTCAACACCAAAATCAGATTGATTATATTCTTTGCAGCCAAAGATGGAGAAGCTCTATACGGTCAACAAAAACAAGACCAGGAGCTGACTGTGGCTCAGATCATGAACTCCTTATTACCAAATTCAGCCTTAAACTGAAGAAAGTAGGGAAAATCACTGGACCATTCAGGTATGACCTCAATCAAATCCCTTATGATTATACAGTGGAAGTGAGAAATAGATTTAAGGGACTAGATCTGATAGATAGAGTGCCTGATGAACTATGGATGGAGGTTCATGACATTGTACAGGAGACAGGGATCAAGACAAACCCCATGGAAAAGAAATGCAAAAAAGCAAAATGGCTGTCTGGGGAAGCCTTACAAATAGCTGTGAAAAGAAGAGAAGTGAAAAGCAAAGGAGAAAAGGAAAGATATAAGCATCTGAATGCAGAGTTCCAAAGAATAGTAAGGAGAGATAAGAAAGCCTTCTTCAGCAATCAATGCAAATAAATAGAGGAAAAGAACAGAATGGGAAAGGCTAGAGATCTCTTCAAGAAAATTAGAGATACCAAGGGAACATTTCAGGCAAAGATGGGCTCGATAAAGGACAGAAATGGTATGGACCTAACAGAAGCAGAAGATATTAAGAAGAGGTGGCAAGAATACATAGAAGAACTGTACAAGAAATATCTTCAAGACCAATATAATCATGATGGTGTGATCACTCATCTAGAGCGAGACATCCTGGAATGTGAAGTCAAGTGGGCCTTAGAAAGCATCACTACGAACAAAGCTAGTGGAGGTGATGGAATTCCAGTTGAGCTATTTCAAATCCTGAAAGATGATGCTGTGAAAGTGCTGCACTCAATATGCCAGCACATTTGGAAAACTCAGCAGTGGCCACAGGACAGGAAAAGGTCAGTTTTCATTCCAATCCCAAAGAAAGGCAATGCCAAAGAATGCTCAAACTACCACATAATTGCACTCATCTCACATGCTAGTAAAGTAACGCTTAAAATTCTCCAAGCCAGGCTTCAGCAATACATGAACCATGAACTTCCAGATTTTCAAACAGGTTTTAGAAAAGGCAGAGGAGCCAGAGATTAAATTGCAAACATTCACTGGATCACGGAAAAAGCAAGAGAGTTCCAGAAAAACATCTATTTCTGCTTTATTGACTATGCCAAAGCCTTTGACTGTGTGGATCACAACAAACTGTGGAAAATTCTGAGAGAGACAGGAATACCAGACCACCTGACCTGCCTCTTGAGAAACCTATATGCAGGTCAGGAAGTAACAGTTAGAACTGGACATGGAACAACAGACCAGTTCCAAATAGGAAAAGGAGTCCGTCAAGGCTGTATATTGTCACCCTGCTTATTTAACTTATATGCACAGTACATCATGAGAAACGCTGGGCTGCAAGAAGCACAAGCTGGAATCAAGATTGCCAGGAGAAATATCAATAACCTCAGATATGCAGATGACACCAACCTTATGGCAGAAAGTGAAGAATAACTAAAGAGCCTCTTGATGAAAGTGAAAGAGGAGAGTGAAAAAGTTGGCTTAAAGCTCAACATTGAGAAAAAAAACAAAGATCATGGCCTCTGGTCCCATCACTTCATGGGAAATAGATGGGAAAACAGTGGAAACAGTGTCAGATGTTACTTTTTTGGGCTCCAAAATCACTGCAGATGGTGACTGCAGCCATGAAATTAAAAGACGCTTACTCCTTGGAAGAAAAGTTATGACCAACCTAGATAGTATATTCAAAAGCGAAGACATTATTTTGCCGACTAAGGTCCGTCTAGTCAAGGCTATGGTCTTTCCTCTGGTCATGTATGGATGTGAGAGTTGGATTGTGAAGAAGGCAGAGCCCTGAAGAATTGATGCTTTTGAACTGTGGTGTTAGAGAAGACTCTTGAGAGTCCTTTGGACTGCAAGGAGATCCAACCAGTCCATTCTGAAGGAGATCAGCCCTGGGATTTCTTAGGAAGGAATGATGCTAAAGCTGAAACTCCAGTACTTTGGCCACCTCATGCGAAGAGTTGACTCATTGGAAAAGACTCTGATGCTGGGAGGGATTGGGGGCAGGAGGAGAAGCAGACGACAGAGAATGAGACGGCTGGATGGCATCACGGACTCGATGGCTGTGAGTCTGAGTGAACTCCGGGAGTTGGTGATGAACAGGGAGGCCTGGCGTGCTGCGATTCATGGGGTTGCAAACAGTCGGACACGACTGAGCGACTGAACTGATCTGATAATGAGGCAGAAAATATAGAGTTATTAAGAGCAGACAGAAAATACTTCAGGCAGTGTTTCTCAACAAACATGCAAGGGGATAAGGTGAGCTGTTCAGGGAATATAGGTGTGATAAGGCATTGATTTAGAGTCTAATTTCCAGCAATAAATTCTTTTTCAGATCAGTTCTTCTATGTGAATACCGATAGAAATGCTGGGATACATGAGGAAAAAAATATGCCAATGATCCTGCCCTCGTGTAGAATTGCAGCTTATGTTGACATTATGTGGATAAGTCAGGTAGCCTCAAGAGTGATTGAAATCCTGGGTAGTAATATCACCAAGGGCTCAGAAGAGGCAAAAACAAAACATCCTTGGATGATTATACCTTAATAACAGGCATCAATCCTCACAAATAATATTTTATGAACAGATAGCATAATATAACCTAGCATATTTGGAAATAAAGTCCTATGAGTAAAAATTAAGAGAAAAAAATGCAGAATAGACCCACGAAAATTCGAACATAGAAATCACTAATCACCAATTATGAAACTGTACTTACTAAGTTAAAATAAATAAAACATAAATTTAAAAATACCTGCATAAGCTAGGAAAGTCTAAAAAGTAATCTAAAAGATAAAAATGTAATTTCTAGAAATGAAAAATGGCAATAAATTAAGATCAAAACTCTGTGGATAAACAAATAACAAATTAGACAGAAGTGAAGATAGAGATAGTAAACTAAATTGTTAAGATAATTTTTTCCCCAAAATACATTACTGAGAGAAAAAAGAAACCAGAGCAGAAGATCAGGAAGAGAGTTTATGATACAAGGAAAACAGGAAAAAATATTATCAAAAACTCTAGATGCAATAAAATATTATAGGTGAATATATATTTGAAATGAACAATGATGGAGAATTCTCCAGGACTAATAGGGTAATGGTCCCCTCACCCTTGGGTACCTTAACCTGACTCAGCTTGCAAACATTTCATTTGTTTGTCCCAATGTGTTGAGTAATTATTTTTTAATGTGTGCCAAGACATGAAAAATGCTGGAGAACATTTTTGGGGGCAGGATATGGCAATTTTTTTTAAAGGATCAGACAGTAAATATTTTAGGACTTGTGGGCCACATGATTTCCATTGCCATGACTAAAGGCAACAGATGCAGGACAAAAGCAGCCATAAACAATATGTAAATAGACGTGGCTGCATTCCAATAAAACTATACTGAAACGGCTATCAGCATGGATTGATCCTATACGTTTCAGGCTATACTTTCTTGAACGTCTCCTGTAAGTGCTCAGTTGTGTCTGACTCTCTGTGACCGAATGGACTATAGCCTACCTGGCTCCTCTATCCATGAATTTTTCAGGAAGGAATACTGGAGAAGGATGCTGTTTCCTACTGGAGAGGATCTTCCTAACGCAGGGATCCAGCCCATGTCTGTTGCATCTCCTGCATTGGCAAATAGATTCTTTACCACCAGCACCACCTGGGAGGCCCCAGGTATACTTTGCCAACCCATATTTTAGAGCATCAAGGATTGCAATGAAGACTATGTGGTGTGATTTCTCTCCCCATATTGGTCCTGACAGACAGAATACCTGAAGATCTGTGGCCGAAGGTTCATAATATTGTACAGGAGGTAGTAATGAAAGGCATCCTTAAGAAAAATAAATGCAAAAAGACAAAATGGTTGTCTGAAGAGGTCTTACAAATACCTGAGTAAATAAGGGCAAAAAGCAAAGGAGAAAAGGAAAGACATACTCATCTGGATGCAGAGTTACAAAGGATACCAAGGAGAGATAAGAAAGACTTCCCATGTAATCAATGCAAAGAAATAGAGAAAAACAATGGAATGGGAAAGATTAGAGATCTCTTCCAATTCGCCAAAATGAACAAATTTAATTCAGATGACCATGACCATTACATCTACTACTGTGGGAAAGAACCCCTTAGAAGAAACGCAGTAGCCCTCACAGTCAAAAGATTCCAAAATGCAGTACTTGGATGCAATCTCAAAAACAACAGAATGATCTCTGTTTCTGAGACAAACCATTCAATATCACAGTAATCCAGGTCGATGCCACAACCACGAATGCTGAAGAAGCTGAAGCTGAATGGTTCTGCTGCTGCTAAGTTACTTCAGTTGTGTCTGACTCTGTGCGACCCCACAGATGACAGCCCACCAGGCTCCTCCCACTCTGGGATTCTCCAGGCAAGAACATTGGAGTTGGTTGTCATTTCCTTCTCCAACGCATGAAAGTGAAAAGTGAAAGTGAAGTCGCTCAGTCGTGTCCGACTCTTCGCTACCCCACGGACTGCAGCCTACCAAGCTCCTCTGTCCATGGGATTTTCCAGGCAAGAGTACTGGAGTGGGTTGCTATTTCCTTCTCCTTGAATGGTTCTATGATGACCTAAAAGACCTTCTCGAACTAAGACCAAAAAAAAAAGGATGTCCTTTTTATCACAGGTGACTGGAATGCAAAAGTACAAAGTCAAGAGATACCTGGAGTAACAGGCAGGTTTGGTCTTGGAGAACGAAGTGAACCAGGGCAAAGGCTAACAAAGTTTTGCCAAGAGAATGCGCTGGACATAGCAAACACCCTCTACCAACAACAAAAGAGATGACTCAACATGTGAACACCACCAGATGGTCAAGACCAAAATCAGACTGATTATATTTGTTGCAGACAAAGAAGGAGAAGCTCTATACAGTCAGCAAAAACAAGACTGAGAGCTGACTGTGGCTCAGATCATGAACTGGCATGCGACAGCCAGAGCTGGAAGGCAGAGGGCAATCTTGGCCCCAGAGACCAGCATCCTCCACCAAACTGTGAGCAGGCTCCCAGTTGCTAACCACTTATTCCTGATTTCCTGGACAGTTGACATCTTCCAGGCGGGTCACAGCCTGAGGTCAGCTCCCCAGAGGAGGCACTGAGCACACTTGAGATGGTGCTCTAGCGGCACACCCAGGTAATTGAGCGGCCAGGACCAGGGAGGTGATTAAGAAGCACCGTCCAGAGGGCGGTCCTAAGATGGCGGAGGAATAGGACGGGAAGACCACTTTCTCCCTCACAAATTCCTCAAAAGAACATTTCAATGCTGAGCAAACTCCACAAAACAACTTCTGAATGCTGGCAGAGGACATCAGGCAACCAGAAAAGCAGACCATTGTCTTCAAAAACAGGTAGGGAAAAATATAAAAGACGAAAAGAGAGACAAAGGAGGTGAGGAGGGAGCTCCGTCCTGGGAAGGGAAGCCCGTCCCGGGAAGGGAATTTTAAGAGAGGTTTCCAAACACCAGGAAACACTCTCCCTGCC
Organism: Capricornis sumatraensis; assembly: GCF_032405125.1. Classification (NCBI taxonomy): domain Eukaryota; kingdom Metazoa; phylum Chordata; class Mammalia; order Artiodactyla; family Bovidae; genus Capricornis; species Capricornis sumatraensis. Next base: position 12,060,972 of record NC_091079.1, read on the forward strand.
GAGTCTGTGGCGAGCCTTGGAAACACAGAGGGTAACATAACAGGAAGGAAAAATAAATAAATAATTAAAACCAGCAGATTACAAGCCCAACAGTAACTCCCCAGCGGAAAAGCAGCACAGACGCCTGCATCCGCCACTGGCAAGTGGGGGCAGGGCAGGGAAGCGCGGGAGGCGCGGGCTGCAGTGCTTTGTAAGAATCGGGCAGGAACGCCCCACGCGTAACCAGAACGATCTAACTTGGGCTAGCAAACCAGACTGTGGGATAGCTACCACGCGAAAAGCTCGAACATAAGAAACTGCCAGGACCGCGCACAGAACAAAGGACGGAACGGATATAGCCGCTGCAGACCATCCCCCGCCGGGGACAGGCAGCCAGAGCCGTTAAGGGCTGGAAAGGGGCAATTGCAGCCCTGGAGAGACTCTACCTACTAAACTGCAAGCAGGCTTCTTTGCTAAGACTTTTGGGGATGCTGGACAGTCACCATCTGCCTCACGGGGAACGCCAGCGGTACATCCAGAAAACTGAGCAGCAGAGGCAGAAAAGGCGACTAGTCGCAGCGACCGCGCTCAAAAAACTCCTGAGCTACTGGGACCTGGGAAGGGCACAAAACGCAGTCCCAACCGAATCTGAGCCTCTGAGGGCTACCTGAGCGCCGAACCTGAGCAGCTTAGACTGGGGAGGTGCACGCAGCCTAGGGCCGGCCTCAGACGGTTCCCGGCTGAGCATCGTAGAACCGGAGAGGTTTGTGCGCCGTGAGAAGGGACAGGTCCAGCAGGGCTGAGACACTGTGTGCACATGACAGTGCTATTTGTTTGCAGCATCCCCCCTCCCCACAGCGCGACTGAACTAGTGAGCCTAAAAAACCAGCAAACAGAAGAAGTTAAACAGAGGGAACCGCCTTGGAAGTGACCCCACACTGCCCACATCAGAGAAGGGCCAGATATATCTTTATTATTTTTACAATCATTCCTCCCCCCCCCTTTTTTTTCTTTTTTCTTTTTTTTCTTGCTTTTTAAAAAAAAATTGTTAAGTCTTCTATTTCTCCTCTAATTTTTATTTCTATAACCTACCATTACTTTTCAAAAAAAAAGATTCTATTCTTTTAAGGCAAACACCATATATAGTCTTTATCTGGTGTGGTTGGAGTTTTTTAATAATTCTTGTGGCTTTTTTTTCTTTTTTTTTTCTTTTCTCCTTCTGCTTCTTCTCTTTAATATTGTATTTTTGAAAATCCAACATCTACTCTAGATTTTTAATCTTTGCTTTTTGGCTTTTGTTGTCAATTTTGTACATTTAAAAACCCAAACTTCACTACCCAATTTTACCTGAGAGCGAGATTACTGGCTTGACCACTCTCTCCTCCTTTGGACTCTCCTTTTTCTCCACCAGGTGGCCTCTGTCTCTTTCCTCCCCCATCTCTTCTCTATCCAACTCTGTGAATCTCTGTGTGTTCCAGACGGTGGAGAACACCTAAGGAAGTGGTTACTGGCAGGATTTGTCTCTCTCCTTCTCATTCCTCTCTCTTATCCTCCTGGCCACCTCTGTCTACTTCCTCCCTCTCCTCTTCCCTGTATAACTCTGTAAATACCTCTGAGCGGGCCAGACTATGGAGCGCACATAGGAAGTGACTACTGGCTAGCTTGCTCTCTCCTCTTTTGATCTCACCGCATCTCATTCCAGTCACCTCTAACTACCCCCTCCCTCTTCTCTTCTCCATGTAACTCAGGGAACCTCTCTGGGTGTCCCTCAATGTGGAAAAACGTTTCATCTTTAACCTAGAAGTTTTATCATCGGTGCTGTATAGATGGAGAAATCTAGAGGCTACTTTAAAAATAAAACTGAAAACTAGAAGCAGGAGGCTTAAGTCCAAAGCCTGAGAACATCAGAGAACTCCTGAATTCAGGGAACATTAAGCAATAGGAGCTCATCAAATGCCTCCATACCTACACTGAAACCAAGGTCCACCCAAGGGCCAACAAGTTCCAGAGCAAGACATACCATGCAAATTCTCCAGCAACACAGGAACACTCCCCTGAGCTTCAATTTACAGGCAGCTCAAAGCTACTCCAAAACCTTTGATGTCTCATAACCCATTACTGGTCACTCCACTGCACTCCAGCAGAAGAAACCCAGCTTCATCCACCAGAACTCCAACACAAGCCTCCCTAACCAGGAAACCTTGACAAGCCACTGATAGAACCCCACTCACAGTGAGGAAGCTCCATAATAAAGAGAACTCCACAAATTACCAGAATATTAAAAGGCCAGCACAAATGTAGCAATATAACCAAGATGAAGAGACAGAGGAATACTCAGCAGGTTAAGGAACAGGAGAAATGCCCACCAAACCAAACAAAAGAGGAAGAGATAGGGAATCTACCTGAGAAAGAATTCCGAATATTGATAGTGAAAATGATCCAAAATCTTGAAATCAAAATGGAATCACAGATAAACAGCCTAGAGACAAGGATTGAGAAGATGCAAGAAAGGTTTAACAGGGACCTAGAAGAAATAAAAAAGAGTCAATATATAATGAATAATGCAATAAATGAGATCAGAAACACTCTGGAGGCAACAAATAGTAGAATAACGGAGGCTGAAGAGAAGATTAGTGAAATAGAAGATAGAATGGTAGAAATAAATGAATCAGAGTGGAAACAAGAAAAAAGAATTAAAAGAAATGAGGACAATCTCAGAGACCTCCAGGACAACATGAAACGCTCCAACATTCGAATTATAGGAGTCCCAGAAGAAGAAGACAAAAAGAAAGACCATGAGAAAATCCTTGAGGAGATAATAGTTGAAAACTTCCCTAAAATGGGGAAGGAAATAATCACCCAAGTCCAAGAAACACAGAGAGTTCCAAATAGGATAAACCCAAGGCGAAACACCCCAAGACACATATTAATCAAATTAACAAAGATCAAACACAAAGAACAAATATTAAAAGCAGCAAGGGAAAAACAACAAATAACACACAAGGGGATTCCCATAAGGATAACAGCTTATCTTTCAATAGAAACTCTTCAGGCCAGGAGGGAATGGCAAGACATACTTAAAGTGATGAAAGAAAATAACCTACAGCCCAGATTACTGTACCCAGCAAGGATCTCATTCAAATACGAAGGAGAAATCAAAAGCTTTACAGACAAGCAAAAGCTGAGAGAATTCAGCACCACCAAACCAGCTCTCCAACAAATTCTAAAGAATATCCTCTAGACAGGAAACACAAAAAGGGTGTATAAACTTGAACCCAAAACAATAAAGTAAATGGTAACGGGATCATACTTATCAATAATTACCTTAAACGTAAATGGGTTGAATGCCCCAACCAAAAGACAAAGACTGGCCGAATGGATACAAAAACAAGACCCCTCTATATGCTGCTTACAAGAGACCCACCTCAAAACAAGGGACGCATACAGACTGAAAGTGAAGGGCTGGAGAAAGATATTCCACGCAAATAGAGACCAAAAGAAAGCAGGAGCAGCAATACTCATATCCGATAAAATAGACTTTAAAACAAAGGCTGTGAAAAGAGACAAAGAAGGCCACTACATAATGATCAAAGGATCAATCCAAGAAGAAGATATAACACTTATAAATATATATGCACCCAATATAGGGGCACCACAATATGTAAGACAAATGCTAACAAGTATGAAAGGGGAAATCAACAATAACACAATAACAGCGGGAGACTTTAATACCCCACTCACACCTATGGACAGATCAACTAAACAGAAAATTAACAAAGAAATGCAAACTTTAAATGATACATTAGACCAGTTAGACTTAATTGATAGGACATTTCACCTCAAAACAATGAATTTCACCTTTTTTTCAAGTGCTCATGGAACGTTCTCCAGGATAGATCACATCCTGGGCCATAAATCTAACCTTGATAAATTTTAAAAAATCGAAATCATTCCAACCATCTTTTCTGACCATAATGCATTAAGATTAGATCTCAATTACAGAAGAAAAAAACTATTAAAAATTCCAGCATATGGAGGTTGAACAACACACTTCTGAATAACCAACAAATCACAGAAGAAATCAAAAAAGAAATCAAAATATGCATAGAAACTAATGAAAATGAAAACACAACAACCCAAAACCTGTGGGACACTATAAAAGCAGTGCTAAGAGGAAAGTTCATAGCAATACAGGCATACCTCAAGAAACAAGAAAAAAGTCAAATAAATAACCTAACTCTACACCTAAAGCAACTAGAAAAGGAAGAATTGGAGAACCCCAGAGTTAGCAGAAGGAAAGAAATCTTAAAAATTAGGGCAGAAATAAATGCAAAAGAAATAAAAGAGACCATAGCAAAAATCAACAAAGCCAAAAGCTGGTTCATAGAAAGGATAAATAAAATTGACAAACAATTAGCCAGACTCATCAAGAAGCAAAGAGAGAAAAATCAAATCAATAACATTAGAAGTGAAAATGGAGAGATCACAACAGACAACACAGAATACAAAGGATCATAAGAGACTACTATCAGCAGTTGTATGCCAATAAAATGGACAACGTGGAAGAAATGGACAAATTCTTAGAAAAGTACAATTTTCCAAAACTGAACCAGGAAGAAATAGAAAATCTTAACAGATCCATCACAAGCACGGAAATTGAAACTGTAATCAGAAATCTTCCAGCAAACAAAAGCCCAGGACCAGATGGCTTCACAGCTGAATTCTACCAAAAATTTCGAGAAGAGCTAACACCTATCCTACTCAAACTCTTCCAGAAAATTGCAGAGGAAGGTAAACTTCCAAACTCATTCTATGAGGCCACCATCACCCTAATACCAAAACCTGAGAAAGACACTACAAAAAAGGAAAACTACAGGCCAATATCACTGATGAACAAAGATGCAAAAATCCTCAATAAAATTCTAGCAATCAGAATCCAACAACACATTAAAAAGATCATACACCATGACCAAGTGGCTTTATCCCAGGGATGCAAGGATTCTTCAATATCCGCAAATCAATCAATTTAATTCACCACATTAACAAATTGAAAAATAAAAACCATATGATTATCTCAATAGATGCAGAGAAGGCCTTTGACAAAATTCAACATCCATTTATGATAAAAACTCTCCAGGAAGCAAGAATAGAAGGAACATACCTCAACATAATAAAAGCTATATATGACAAACCCACAGCAAACATTATCCTCAATGGTGAAAAATTGAAAGCATTTCCCCTAAAGTCAGGAACAAGACAAGGGTGCCCACTTTCACTGCTACTATTCAACATAGTTCTGGATGTTTTGGCCACAGCAATCAGAGCAGAAAAAGAAATAAAAGGAATCCAAATTGGAAAAGAAGAAGTAAAACTCTCATTGTTTGCAGATGACATGATCCTCTACATATAAAACCCTAAAGACTTAACCAGAAAATTACGAGAGCTAATCAATGAATATAGTAACGTTGCAGGATATAAAATCAACACACAGAAATCCCTTGCATTCCTATACACTAATAATGAGAAAGTAGAAAAAAAAAATTAAGGAAACAATTCCATTCACCATTGCAACGAAAAGAATAAAATACTTAGGAATATATCTACCTAAGGAAACTAAAGACCTATATATAGAAAACTATAAAACACTGATGAAAGAAATCAAAGAGGACACTAATAGATGGAGAAATATACCATGTTCATGGATTGGAAGAATCAATATAGTGAAAATGAGTATACTACCCAAAGCAACATACAAATTCAATGCAATCCCTATCAAGCTACCAGCGATATTTTTCACAGAACTAGAACAAATAATTTCAAGATTTGTATGGAAATACAAAAAACCTTGAATAGCCAAAGCAATCTTGAGAAAGAAGAATGGAACTGGAGGAATCAACTTGCCTGACTTCAGGCTCTACTACAAAGCCACAGTCATCAAGACAGTATGGTACTGGCACAAAGACAGAAATATAGATCAATGGAACAAAATAGAAAGCCCAGAGATAAATCCACACACATATGGACACCTTATCTTTGACAAAGGAGGCAAGAATATACAATGGAGTAAAGACAATCTCTTTAACAAGTGGTGCTGGGAAAACTGGTCAACCACTTGTAAAAGAATGAAGCTAGAATACTTTTTAACACTGCACATGAAAATAAACTCAAAATGGATTAAAGATCTAAATGTAAGACCAGAAACTATCAAACTCCTAGAGGAGAATATAGGCAAAACACTCTCAGACATAAATCACAGCAGGATCCTCTATGATCCACCTCCCAGAATTCTGGAAATAAAAGCAAAAATAAACAAATGGGATCTAATTAAAATTAAAAGCTTCTGCACAACAAAGGAAAATATAAACAAGGTGAAAAGACAGCCTTCTGAATGGGAGAAAATAATAGCAAATGAAACAACTGAAAAACAACTAATCTCAAAAATATACAAGCAACTCATGCAACTCAATTCCAGAAAAATAAACGACCCAATCAAAAAATGGGCCAAAGAACTAAATAGACATTTCTCCAAAGAAGACATACGGATGGCTAACAAACACATGAAAAGATGCTCAACATCACTCATTATTAGAGAAATGCAAATCATAACCACAATGAGGTACCACTTCACACCAGTCAGAATGTCTGCGATCCAAAAATCTGCAAGCAATAAATGCTGGAGAGGGTGTGGAGAAAAGGGAACCCTCCTACACTGTTGGTGGGAATGCAAACTAGTACAGCCACTATGGAGAACAGTGTGGAGATTCCTTTAAAAATTGCAAATAGAACTGCCTTATGACCCAGCAATCCCACTGCTGGGCATACACACCGAGGAAACCAGAATTGAAAGAGACACATGTACCCCAATGTTCATCGCAGCACTGTTTATAATAGCCAAGACATGGAAACAACCTAGATGTCCGTCAGCAGATGAATGGATAAGAAAGCTTTGGTACATATACACAATGGAGTATTACTCAGCCATTAAAAAGAATACATGTGAATCAGTTCTGTTGAGATGGATGAAACTGGAGCCGATTATACAGAGTGAAGTAAGCCAGAAAGAAAAACACCAATACAGTATACTAACACGTATATATGGAATTTAGAAAGATGGCAATGATGACCCTGTATGCAAGACAGCAAAAAAGACACAGATGTATATAGCGGACTTTGGACTCAGAGGGAGAGGGAGAGGGTGGGATGATTTGGGAGAATGGCATTGAAACTTGTACACTTAGGGGTGATATTACTGGCTTGACTGCTCTCTCCCCTTTTAACTCTCCATTTTCCCCCCAGGTTACCTCTATCTCCTCCCTCCTCCTCCTCTTCTCTACTTAACTCTGTGAACCTTTCTCGGTGTTCTGGGTTGTTGAGCGCACATAGCGAATTGATTACTGGCTAGATTGCTCTCTCCCCTTTTGATTCCCCCTCTTCTCCTCCTGGTCACCTCTATCTCCCTCCTCCCTCTTCTCTTCTTCATGTAACTCTGTGAACGTCTCTGAGTATCCCTGGCTGTGGAGAACTGTTTCTCCATTAACCTAGATGGTTTAACATCTGTGCTGTATGGATGGAGAAGTCTTGAGGCTATTGTAAGAATAAGACTGAAAGCCAGATACAGGTCTGGGAGCATCAGAGAACTCCTGATTCCAGAGAACATTAATAGACAAGAGCTCAACCAAAAAACTCCAAACCTACACTGAAACCAAGCTCCACCCAAGAGCCAACAAGTTCCAGAGCAAGACATATCATGCTAATTCTCCACTACAGCAGGAACACAGCACTGAGCATTAAAAAGACAGGCTGTCCAAAGCCATGCCGAACCCACAGACACCCCAAAACTCACTACTGGACAGTTCATTGCACTTCAGAGGAAGAGATCGAGTTCCACCAACCAGAACATAGATGCAAGCTCCCCTAACCAGGAAACCTTGACAAGACACTCATCCAACCCCACCCACAGGGAGCAGGCTCCACAATAAAGAGGAACCTCAAGCTTAAGAACTTCCAGCCTACAGAAAGGGCACCCCAAACACAGCAATCTAAACAAAATGAAAAGGCAGAGAAACATTCATCAGGTAAAGGAACACGATAAATGCCCAGCAAACCATACAAAAGAGGAGGAGACAGGGAGTCTACATGAAAAAGAATTCAGAATAATGATAGTACAGATGATCCAAAATCCTGAAAACAAAATGGAGTTACAGATAAATAGACTAGAGACAAGGACTGAGAAGATGCAAGAAATATTTAACAAGGACCTAGAAGAAATAAAGAAGAGTCAATCAATAATGAATAATGCAGTAAGTGAGAACAAAAGCACTCTAGGGGGAACCAACACAAGAATAACTGAGGCAGAAGATAGGATAAGTGAGGTGGAAGATGGAATGCTAGAAATAAATGAAGCAGAGAGGAAAAAAGAAAAAAGAATTAAAAGAAATAAGGACAACCTCAGAGACCACTGAGACAATGTTAAAAACCTCAACATTCGAATCACAGGAGTCCCAGAAGAAAAAGACAGAATGGGCATGAGAAAATACTTTAGGCAATAATAGTTGAAAACGTCCCTACAATGAGGAAGGAAATAGCCACCCAAGTCCAAAAAACTTAGAGCATCCCAAACAGGATAAATCCAAGTGAAACACACTAGTACACAAATTAATCAAACTAATGAAGATAAAACACAAACAGCAAATATTAAAAGCATCAGGGAAAAGCAACAAATAACACACAAGGGGATCTCCTTTCAATAAAAAGTCTTCAATCAGAAGGGAATGGCAGGACATACTAAAGTGATGAAAGACAAAAACCAGATTACTATACGAAGCAAGGATCTCATTCAAATATAACGGAGAAATCAAAAGCTTTACAGACAAGCAAAAGCTGAGAGAATTCAGCACCATCAAATCAGCTCTTCAACAAATGATAAAGGATCTTCTCTAGACAGGAAACACAGAAAAGATTTATAAACCTGAACCGAAAACCACAAAGTAAATGGCAATGGAATCATACTTATCAATAATTACCTTAAATGTAAATGGGTTGAATACCTCAACCAAAAGACAGTTCAATTCAGTTCAGTTGCTCACTCGTGTCCGACTCTTTCTGACCCCATGAAAAGCAGCACACCAGACCTCCCTGTCCATCATCAACTGCCAGAGTTCACTCAAACTCATGTCCATCAAGTCGGTGATGCCATCCAGCCATCTCATCCTCTGTCGTCCCCTTCTCCTCCTGCCCCCAATCCCTCCCAGCATCAGAATCTTTTCCAATGAGTCAACTCTTCGCATGAGGTGGCCAAAGTAATGGAATTTCAGCTTTAGCATCATTCCTTCCAAAGAACAGCCAGAGCTGATCTCCTTTTGAATGGACTGCTTGGATCTCCTTGCAGTGCAAGGGACTTTCAAGAGTCTTCTCTACTACTGTGGTCAGGAATTCCTTAGAAGAAATGGAGTAGCCATCATGGTCAACAAAAGAGTCCAAAATGCAGTACTTGGATGCAATCACAAAAACGACAGAATGATCTCTGTTCGTTTCCAAGGCAAACCATTCAATATCATAGTAATCCAAATCTATGCCCCAACCAGTAATGCTGAAGAAACTGAAGTTGAATGGTTCTATGAAGACCTACAAGACATTTTAGAACTAACACCCAAAAAAGATGTCCTTTTCATTATAGGGGACTGGAATGCAAAAGTAGGAAGTCAAGAAACACCTGGAGTAACAGGCTAATTTGGCCTTGGAATATGGAATGAAGCAGGGCAAAGACTAGTACAGTTTTGCTAAGAAAATGCACTGGTCATAGCACACACCTTCTTCCAACAACATAAGAGAAGACTCTACACATGGACATCACCAGATGGTCAACACCAAAATCAGATTGATTATATTTTTTGTAGCCAAAGATGGAGAAGCTCTATACGGTCAACAAAAACAAGACCGGAAGCTGACTGTGGCTCAGATCATGAACTCCTTATTGCCAAATTCAGACTTAAATTGAAGAAAGTAGGAAAACCACTAGACCATTCAGGTATGACCTAAATCAAATCCCTTATGATTATACAGTGGAAGTGAGAAATAGATTTAAGGGACTAGATCTGATAGGTAGAGTGCCTGATGAACTATGGAATGAGGTTCATGACATTGTACAGGAGACAGGGATCAAGACCATCCCCATGGAAAAGAAATGCAAAAAAGCAAAATGGCTGTCTGGGGAAGGCTTACAAATATCTGTGAAAAGAAGAGAAGCAAAAAGCAAAGGAGAAAAGGAAAAATATAATCATCTGAATGCAGAGTTCCAAAGAATAGCAAGGAGAGATAAGAAAGCCTTCCTCAGAGATCAATGCAAAGAAACAGAGGAAAACAACAGATTGGGAAACACCACAAGACAAAGACTGGCTGAATGGATACTAAAACAAGACCCCTATATGTGCTATCTACAAGAGACCCACCTCAAACCAAAAGACACATACAGAGTGAAAGTGAAGGACTGGAAAAAGATATTTCATGCAAAGAAGACCCAAAGAAAGCAGAAGGAACAATACTCACTTCAGATAACTAGACTTTGAATTAAGACTGAGAAAATAGACAAAGAAGGACACTACATAATGATCAAAGGATCAATATAAGAAAATGTAACAATTATACATATCTATGTACCCAACATAGGAGCACCTCAGGACATAAGGCAAATGCTGACAAGTACGAAAGGGGAAATTAACAATAATACAATAATAGCAGGGAACTTTAATACCCTACTCACACCTATGGATAGATCAACCAAACAGGAAATTACCAAGGAAACACAAACTTTAAAAGATACAACGAATCAGTTAGACCTAATTGATATCTATAGGACATTTCACCCCAAAACAATGAATTTCACCTTTTTCTCCAGTGCACACAGAACAATCTCCAGGTCAGATCACATCGCTATAATTCTAGTCTTGGTAAATTAAAAAAACCAAAATAATTTCAAGCATCTTAGCTGATCACAACACTGTAAGATTAGATGTCAACTACAGGAAAAAAACTATTGAAAATAAAAACATATGGAGGCTAAACAACACACTTCTGAATAACCAACAAATCTTGCAAGAAATAAAAATGGAAATAAAAATATTCATATAAACAAATGAAAATGAAAACAGGACAACCCAAAACCTATGGAATTCAGTAAAAGCAGTGCTAAGGAGAAGGTCCATAGCAATACAAGCTTATCTCAAGAAACAAGAGAAAAATCAAATAAATAATCTAACTTTACACCTAAAGCAACTAGAAAAAGAAAAAATGAAGAATCCCAGGGTTAGTAGAAGGAAAGAAATCATAAAAAATTAGAGCAGGAATAAATGAAAAATGAAAGAAAGGAGACTATAGCAAAAATCAACAAAACTAAAAGCTGATTCTTTGAGAAGATAAATAGACAAAGCCAGACTCATCAAGAAAAAAAGGGAGAAGAATCAAATCAACAAAATTATAAATGAAAATGGAAAAATTACAACAGACAACACAGAAGTGCAAAGAATCATAAGAGACTAATATGATCAACTATATGCCAATAAAATGGACAACTTGGAAGAAATAGACAAATTCTTAGAAAAGTATAATCTTCCAAAATAGAACCAGGCAGAAACAGAAAATCTTAAGAGACCTATCATAAGCATGGAAATTGAAACTGTAATAAAAAATCTTCCAACAAACAAAAGTCCAGGAACAGATGGTTTCACAGGTGAATTCTACCAAAAATTTAGAGAAGAGCTAACATCTATCTACTCAAACTCTTCTGGAAAACTGCAGAGGAAGGTAAACTCCCAAACTCATTCTATGAGGCCACCATCACCCTAATACAAAAACCTGAGAAAGATGCCCCCAGAAAAGAAAACTACAGGCCAATATCACTGATGAACATAGATGCAAAAATCCTCAACAAAATTCTAGCAAACAGAATCCAACAGCATATTAGAAAGTTCATAGATTATGACCAAGTGGGCTTTATCTCAGGGATAGAACGATTCTTCAATATTGGCAAATCAATCAATGTGATACAGCACATTAACAAATTGAAAGATAAAAACCATATAATTATCTCAATAAATGCAGAGAAAGCCTTTGAAAAAATTCAAAATACCATTTATGATAAAAACTCACCAGAAAGCAGGCATACCTCAACATAATAAAAGCCATATATGATAAACCCACAGCAAACATTATCCTCAACGTTGAAAAATTGAAAGCATTTGCCCTAAAGTCAGGAATGAGACAAGGGTGCCCACTCTCACCACTACTATTCAACATAGTGTTGGAAGTTTTAGCCACAGCAGTCAGCAAAGAAAAATAAGTAAAAGTAATCCAGATTGGAAAGGAGAAATAAACCTCTCACTGTTTGTAGATGATATGATTCTCTACATAGAAAACCCTAGAGACTCCACCAGAAAATTACTAGAGTTAATCAATAAATATAATAGAGTTTCAGGATATAAAATTAACACATGGAAATCCTGTGCACACTAGTAATCCCATACACTATCAATAATCCTATACACTAGTAATGAGAAAACAGAAAGCAATAAAGGAAACAATCTCATTCACCATTGTGATGAAAAGAATAAAATACTTAGGAATAAATCTACCCAAAGAATCAAAAGACCTAAAGATAGAAAACCGTAAAATACCGATAGAAGAATTCAAAGCAGATACAAATAGATGGAGAAATATACCATGTTCACGGATAAGAAGAATCAATATAGTGAAAATGAGTATACTACCCAAAGCAATCTACAGATTCAATGCAATCCCTATCAAGCTACCAATGGTAATTTTTCACAGAACTAGAACATATAATTTCACAATTTCTATGGAAATACAAAAAACCTCAAATAGCCAAAGCAATCTTGAGAAAGAAGAATGGAGCTGGAGGAATCAAGCTGCCTGACTTCAGACCACACTAAAAAGCTACGGTCATCAAGACAGTATGGTACTGGCACAAAGACAGAAATATAGATCAATGGAACAAAATACAAAACCCAGAGATAAATCCATGCAAATATGGACACCTTATCTTTGACAAAGGAGGCAAAAATATACAATGGAGAAAAGACAATCTCTTTAACAAGTGCTGCTGGGAAAACTGGTCAACTACTTGTAAAAGAATGAAACTAGAACACTTTCTAACACCATACACAAAAATAAACTCAAAATGGATTAAAGATCTAAATGTAGGACCAGAAACTATAAAACTCCTAGAGGAAAACAGAGGCAAAACACCCTCTGACATAAATCACAGCAAGATCCTCTATGACCCACCTCCCAGAGTAATGGAAATAAAAGCAAAAATAAACAAATGGGAACTAATTAACCTTAAAAGCTTTTACACAATGAAGGAAACTATAAGCAAGGTGAAAAGACAGCCTTTAAAATGGGAAAAATAATAGCAAACAAAGCAACTGACAAAGAATTCATTTCAAAAATATACAAGTAGCTCATGCAGCTCAATACTAGAAAAATGAAAGATCCAATCAAAAAACGGGCCAAAGAACTAAACAGACATTTCTCTGAAGAAGACAGACAGATGGCTAACAAACACATGAAAATATGCTCAACATCACTCATTATCAGAGAAATCCAAATCAAAACCCCAATAAGGTGCCATCTCACACTGGTCAAATGGATGCTATCCAAAAGTCTACAAGCAATAAATACGGGAGAGGATGTGGAGAAAAGGTAACTATTGAGAACAATGTGGAGATTTCTTAAAAAACTGGAAGTACAACTGTCATACAACTCAGAAATCACACTGCTGGTCATACACACTAAGGAAACCAGAATTCAAAGAGACACATGTACTATAATGTTCATCACAGCACTATTTACAATAGCTAGGCCATGGAAGCAACCTAGATGTTCATTGGCAGACCAATGGATAAGAAAGTTGTGGTACATATACAGAATGGAATATTACTCAGCTATAAAAGAAAGAACACATTTGAGTCAATTCTAATGAGTTCAACGAAACTGGAGCCTATTGTACAGAGTGAAGTAAATCAGAAAGAGAAACATCAATATAGTATACTAATGCATATATATGAAATTTAGAAAGGTGGTAACAATGACCCTATACATGAGACAGCAAAGGAGACACATATAATGAATAGACTTTTGGACTCTTTGGAAGGTGAGGGTGGGATGATTTTAGAGAATAGCATTCAAACAGGTATATTACCATATGTGAAACAGATGACAAGTCCAAGTTCTGTGCATGAAACAGGACACTAAAAGCTGGGAAAACTCAGAGGGATGGGATAGGGAGGGAGGTGGAAGCAGGGTTTGGGATGGGGGACACATGTACACCCATGGCTGATTCATGTAAATGTATGGCAAAAACCACCACAATATTGCAAAGTAATCGGCCTCCACTTAAAATAAATTAATTTTTTAAAAATTCTCCAAGCTAGGCTTCAAAATTATGTGAACTGAGAACTTTCAGATGTTCAAACTGCATTTAGAAAAAGCAGAGGAACCAGAGATCATATGGACATCATCCGTTGGATCATAGAAAAATCAAGAGAATTCCAGGAAAGCATCTACTTCTGCTTCATTGACCATACTAAAGCCTTTGACTGCGTGGATCTCAACAAACTGTGGAAAATTCTTCAAGAGACGAGAATACCCTACCACCTTATCAACCTCTTGAGAAATCTGTATTTAGGTCAAGGAGAAACAATAAAAGCTGGACATGGAAAAATGGACTGGTTCCAAATTGGGAAAGGACTATTTCGAGGTTGCATATTGTACACCTGCAGAGTACATCATGCAAAACACTGGGCTGGATGAAACACATGCTGGAATCAAGATTGCCAGGAGAAGTATCAATAACCTCAGATATGCAGATGACACCACCCTTTTGGCAGAAAGCAAAGAGGAACTAAAAAGCCTCTTGATGAAAGTGAAAGAGGAGAGTGACAAAGCTGGCTTAAAACTTAACATTCAGAAAACGAAGATCATGGCATCCAATCCCATCACTTCATGGCAAATAGATGGGGAAACAATGGAAACAGTGACAGACTTTATTTTCTTGGGCTCCAAAATCACTGCAGATAGTGATTGTAGCTGTGAAATTAAAAGACACTTGCTTCTTGAAAGAAAAGTTATGACAAACCTAGACAGCATATTAAAAAGCAGAGACATTACTTTGCTGACAAAGATCCAAAGATTAAAGCTATGGTTTTTCTAGTAGTCATATATGGATGTGAGAGTTGGACCATAATGAAGGCTGAGCATTGAAGAATTGATTGTTTTGAACTTTGGTGTTGGAGAAGACTCTTGAGAGTCTGTTGGTCTGGAAGGATATCAGATTGGTCAGTCCTAAAGGAAATCATTCTGAATAGTCATTGGAGGGACTGATGCTAAAGCTGATACCTTGACCACCTGATGTGAAGAACTGACTCCTTTGAAAAGACCCTGATGCTGGGAAAGACTGAAGGCATGAGGAGAAGGGGACGGCAGAGTATTAGATGGTTAGGTGGCATCACTGACCTGATGGACACAAGTTTGAGCACGCTTTGGCAGTTTGTGATGGACAGGGAAGCCTGGTGTGCCGCAGTCCATGGGGTCGCAAAGATTCAGACATGACTGAGTAACTGAACTGCACTTATCAGTCCTCAGAATGCGTATTAAAGGCAGAATGCAATATATCTTGAACTTTACATCTCACAATAATGGACATAACGGGTTGTTAATAGTATTAGATACACTTATGTAAATTTTATCAGTTAAAAATGATAATTTATATACTAACAAATCCAAAAATATGCTTTAGGAAACTAGATTAAATTGCTTAGAGTTTATGATGTAATTTAAAAACGTCTATGTTTTTATTTTAAAGGATGAAACAGGAAAAATATTCTTAAATAAAGGTGAAAAAATGTAATTTTAAATTATAATGGGTTTATGAGAAAACATACAACTGTGGATACACGGAACTTCAAAAAGTAATGTACAGTCTAAGAAAAGCAACAGTGAAGAAAGCATCACTTAATTTCATACCAAAGAATCTTTAATTATATTGATAGTTTCTCAGAAAATAAGTTTTTTCTATCGCTTTTTGCAGTGCTTTTAGAATAGTATTTGTGTTTTGTGAACAGAGGCAAAAACTTTATCAATTGTAAATGTGAACACCAGTAACTATTATGACTTTGGGCATGGTTGTTATTGACCACAGTAATATACTTAATTTTTTAGAGACTGGTTAAATTTTAATTTATAAAACTCATATTTTGATAATGTAAGCATCTAATAATCTTTTTTCTGTTACCATGTGAATATTTAAGGGGAAAAAGCACATTGGCTTTATTTTACTAGAGAACTGATCGTTGAACTTGAACAATTAATGGTAAATTCCATGAAATTCTGACATCTTAAGACACAAACACTGATAATATAACTGCTTCTGCAGTTGATCCATATGGGCCCTGAATATGTCAACTGAGGCAGAATTACATCAAGCGTCATTCAGAACTAGCTACTTCTTCCAATTCTAACTGCAGAGAAGCAGACATGTACTCAGACACTGTCCAGTAAAATTTAACTGACACCTAGGATTTACATTGGACATACTAGAAATTGTGAATAACAAAGTCAGTTTGGAATACTGAATGTCAGACATTTATTATATATGCATGTAATTTCTTTCCAAAATAGTGATTTTTATGAGGTACTCAGTTAAATTTTAACTAGTTTTCAAAGATAAATCTACCCAAAAGAGTAATAATGCTTCTTGAAGCTAAATAGTTTTAAAATCCTGTCTCTGGTTAATTGTAAAAAAAATTCTAGAAGTACTGATCTACTGGAATCATGACTGTAAGTATGCATAATATTTTGAAAATAGATTTTCTTTTTTTGTTGCTTGTGAGGAAAATGTTTCAGTTAGATAGCTGCAAGGCTGTAAAAGATGCTTCCCTTTTACCATAAAAAAAAGACCATACATTTACTGTTTTACATAGGAGTTCTTGTTCTTTTTTTCTTCCAGTTTTACTGACATACAGTTGACATGCAGTACTATATAAGTTTAAGGTATACAGCATAATCATTTAGCTTTCATACATCATGAAATAATTATCACAGTAGTCTGGTGAACATCCATCATCTCATATAGGTAGAAAATAATTTTTCCCTTGTGAAGAGAAAATTTTCTTAGGATTTGAACTCTTAGCAACTTTCATAATAACATCTGGCAATATTAATTACATTAATCACATTCTACATTATATCCCTGGAACTTATTTACCTTATAAACTGGCAATGTTGTACCTTTTGACTGCTTTCATTCAATTCACCTTCTTCTCACTCCTGCCTTTGGTAACCACAAATCTGATGCCTTTCTTGTATAACTTTGTTTGTCTGTTGGTTGGATTTTGAAGTATAATTGATCTCTTTTCTTTCTTAATTATTTTATAAAATTTCTCCAATAAGATCTCTTCGTTCTTCCTTTTGTTCTCTTATAATAATTGTAAGCCATTGCTATTATTAAGTTCTGCCTTTATCAGTTTTTCCCATCTATCTGTCAGTTCAGAGAACAATTTGAATAGAGCACATAAACTATGCCTTATCATTCAGTTATTATTCAGAGGATAAAGATTGTTTGAAGAAGGCCTTCTTGTCTCTCCTGCTATTTTCTGGAACTCTGCATTTAGTTTGGCATACTTTTCCCTTCCTCCCTTGCCTTTTTTTTAAATAAATATTATTTTAATAATAGTTATGCCTCAATCCATGGGGTCACAAAGAGTTGGACATGACTGAGCGACTAACCCCCCCCACACACACTGTTATCATAATAATTTAAAAGCCTGTTTAAAACCACACCCTGATACCAAGGAACCTCCCTTGCTTTTCACTTCTCTTCTTTCCACTGCTATTTTTAAAGCCTCCTTAGACAATCAGAAAGGGTAAGACTAGAGATCTCTTCAAGAAAATTAGAAATATCAAAGGGCCATTTCATCTGAAGATGGGCACAATAAAGGACAGAAATAATAAAGACCTACTAGAAACAGAAGAGATCAAGAAAAGATGGAAAGGATTCACAGAAGAACTGCACAAAAAACACCTTAATGACTCAGATAACCGTGATGGTATAGTTTCTCATTTAGAGCCAGACATTCTGGAGTGTGAAGTCAAGTGGGCCTTAGGAAGCACTGATGCCAGTAAAGCAAGTGAAGGGGACAGAATTCCAGCAGAGCTATTTAAAGTCTTAAAAGATGGTGCTACTAAAGTGTTGCATTCAATATGTCAGCAAATTTGGAAAACCCATCAGTGACCACAGGACTAGTAAAGGTCAACCCTCATCACAGTTCCCAGGAAGGGCAGTATTAACGAATGTTCAAGCCACCAGATAATTGCATTCCTCTACCATGTTAGTAACATTGCGCAAAATCCTCCAAGCTAGGCTCCAGAATCACTTGAACTGAGAAATTCCAGATGTTCAAGCTGGGTTTAGAAAAGGCAGAGGAACCAGAGATCAAGTTGTCAACATTCGCTGGATCATAGAAAAGCAAGGGAATGCTAGGTAAACATCTACCTCTGTTTCAAGGACTATGCTAAAGCCTTTGACTGTGTGGATCATAATAAACTGTGGAAAACTCTTAAAGAGATGGGAATACCAGACCATCTTACCTGTCTCCTGAGAAACCTGCATGCATGTCAAGAAACAACAGTTAGAACCTTACATGGAACAACTGACTGGTTCAGAACTGAGAAAGAAGTATGACAAGGCTGTTTATGGTCACCCAGTATTTTTAACTTATACACAGAATACATCCTGTGAAATACTGGGCTGGATGAGTTACAAGCTGGAATCAAGATTGCTGGGAGAAATATCAACAGCCTCAGATATGTGGATGACACCATTTTAATGGCAGAAAGTGAAGAGGAACTAAAGAGTCTCTTGATGAGGGTGAATGAGGAGAGTGAAAAAGCTGGCTTAAAACTCAATATTTAAAAAGCTAAGATCCTGGCATCCTGTCCCATCACTTCATGGCAAATAGAAAGGGAAAAGGTGGAAGCTGTAACAGATTTCCTCTTCTTGGGCTCTAAAATCACTGCAGATGGTTACTGCAGCCACAAAATTAGAAGACAATTACTTCTTGGCATGAAAGCTATGACAAACCTAGACAATGTGCTAAAAAGCAAAGATATCACTTTGCTGACAAAGGTCTGTACAGTCGAGGCTACGGTTTTTCCAGTAGTGATGTACAGATGCGAAAGTTGGACAATAAATAAGGTAGAGCACTGAAGAATTGATGCTTTCAATTTGTGGTATTGCAGAAGACTCTTGAGCGTCTCTTGGAAACAAGATCAAACAGTCAATTTTAAAGGAATCAACCCTGAATACACTTTGGAAGGACTGATGCTGAAGCTGAAGCTCCAATGCTTTGGCCACCTGATGTGAATTGCTGACTCAATGAAAAAGACTTTGATGCTGAGAAGGCAGGAGGAAGAGGGTGATAGAGGATGTGATGGTTCAATGGTATCACCAATTGGATGGACATGAACTTGGGCAAAACTCTGGGAGATGATGAGGGATATGGAAGCCTGGCATGCAGCAGCCCATTGTGTCATGGAATTGGTCATGACTTGGAGACTGAACAACAACAACAAAGGTTGGTTATCCAATAGTAGCAATGTTTTGTATAATTGCTTTGAACTTCTAAGAGCTAGCATATCTTTCTTAAAGTGTATTTCCTGACAGTATATGTTTCCCTAACAACACAGGTATGTCTGTCACCTGAAGATCAAGAACAGGGATAACAAGCTCCCTGGAATGATGAGATTTGGCTAAGGTGTTAGTTTTATATTTTCTAGGAATCATACTGTGAGATCAATGAAATGATGGCTTACAATATGAATGAGAGAAAGATTTCATTGGTATTAAGAAATAAGGATAGCAAAAGTAAAAGAGAAGAACACTTCAATTACATGATTTTGAGATAAAACAAGGCAGTGTCAGTCTCAGTCAAGATGTGACTATTGCTACTTGCAACTCCAATAAATCAATTTGAAATGTAGAGACGTAAAAGTCTAGTCTGCAAAAGCTTTTGGCTTCAACTATAAGTCAAGAAAATAAGTTATAAATGGATTTATGAACTTGTTTATCAATGATTAATAAGTTACAATGAAAAGTCATGCAATTAAAACTCTGGAGAGGGAGATCAAGATTGGTGACTAGGAAACTGTGGAACTTACCTTCCAGGAACACATCAAAAAGACATCTACATGTGGAGCAATTCTTACTGAAACTAGCAGAAAGGCTCCTGCACCACCAAGGCTGTAAGAAAGATTCCCATATAATCAGGTAAGATGGGAACAGAAGAGAGTGGGTGGGGACCTGGGCCCCTTGGAGGGGGCTCAGAGGAACAGGAAGACTACACAGATGGAGATCCTCCCTTGGGAGTGAGAAATGTGAACCACAGGTCAGGCACCCCAACCATAGGGTCGAACATTAATAGACTGGTTGGTACGCCAGTGGGAATAACAGGAGAACTATGGGAAGCCTGGATTCTGCTTGTAAGGAGTGTGAACATGCTTGCCTATTCCCAAAAAAGAGTGGAGAGTGTCAACTGAACTCTGGATTTGCTGGTTAGCTTCCCACGACCACCCTGACGTGTGCCCCAGCCTGAGATGTGCGATCACTCTGGATCCTCCTGCAGCCTGATGCAGGTGATCCTCCCCTTCCTGTGGGGAGGACTGCTGTGGCCAAACAGAACTTGGCAATAAGGCTCAAATGCTGCTCAGACTTGAAGAAGCATCTGAGCAGGGTGGAGGCAGAAGTTACTAACACTCACAACAGGCAGTGCACCAGAAGCAGCCTGGGGCACTTACGGCCAGGGCCACCACACCCCATGTCTAGATCCATGTCGAGCACACACAGCAGTGGCTTTTGTTTGAGCACCTCTGGGGTGATAGTACCAGGGCTGGGAATGGGGAGAATACACACTTAGAGGAAACAAAGCCAGCTAAGACTTGCCCACAAGGGCAACTTGGGACTTGCCCCTGTCCCCGATATAGTGGTATGGCCACTGAGCACAGGAGAAGCCCCACCTCACACCTTGCCCTGGCCCTAGGTCTTCTATCTCCAGCCCCATCTCCTACCAAGGTGGTAGGCACCAGCAAACCCCAAGGAAAAATTTGACTTTTATTCACATCAAATTCAGCCCTTCCACCAAGGCCACTGGGCACATGCAGACTGTACAGGGAAGCTCCCACATAAGGACACCCATTCATCACTATAATAGGTAACGATTTCGCCCACACAGGGACAGAGAAAGTTAAGCAAAATGAAAAGGCAGAGGAACTACTCTCAACAGTAAGAAAAAGAGAAAAACCCCTGGCGGGGGTGGGGGTTGACACAGAAGTTAAAAATTGATCAGATGAAGAGTTCAAAGCATTAGGAATGCTAACTGAATTAGGGAAAATAATAGATTAACACAGTGAAATTATAACAAGGAACTAGAAAATATGAGCAAGAACTAATCAGAACTGAAGAATATGATAACTAAAATGAAAAACACATTAGACAGTATTAGCAGACTAAGTGACATAGAAACACACTTACATGAACTGGAAGACAGAATAATGAGAATCACCAAATAAGAACAGCATAAAGAAAAAAGATAATTGGCAACAGTTTAAGGGACCTCTAAGACAACACTAAGCATACCAATATTTGTATTATAGGGGCCCCAGAAGGAGAAGATAGACCCGCGGTGGGGGGCAGGGGTGTGTCTGTCAAAAATGTATTCCATGAAATTATGGGTGAAAATTGCCCAAAGCTGAGGTATCAAACAGATATCCAGGCATAGGAATGATAGAGGGTCTCAAAGAGCATAAACCCAAACAGGCCCAGATCAAGACATATCATAATTAAAATGGCAAAAGTTACAGAGAATTCTGGAGGCAGGAAGAGTAAAACAAAGAGCCATACACAAAGTAACCCCCATAAGGCCACAAGCTGATTTTCCCCCCAAAATGTTGCAAGCCAAAAAGGAGTGCTTAAAGGAAAATACTTGTAACCTAGGATAATTTACCCAGCAAGATTATCAGTTAGAATTGAAAGAGTGGTAAAAAAAAATCTCTCATTCAAGCACAACTTAAAAGTTGTTATCAATACTAAACCTACCTCAAAGAAATGTTAAGCATCTCTTATAAGTGGTAAAAAAGATTATAGCACAAATTAAATATATATATATATGAGAAATGAAAAATTCTACTGTAAAAGTAAGTATATGGTAAAGGCTGATGTTCAACCACTTAAATAAGCTAGTACAAAGATGAAAAGAAATAAAGAAAAAAGGCAAATATAACAATAATAATCAGTATAGGGATAAACATGAAGAAGTAAAACATGTAAACAAAATGTGAGGGAAGGGAGTTAAAAATGTAGATCTTTTATTTAAAAATTTTTTTTAAATTTAAATTTATTTATTTTAATTGGAGGCTAATTACTTTACAATATTGTATTGGTTTTGCCAACATCAAGATGAATCTGCCACGGGTGTACACGTGTTCCCAATCCTGAACTCCCCTCCCACTTCCCTCTCCATACCATCCCTCTGAGTCATCCCAGTGCACCAGCCCCAAGCATCCTGTATCCTGCATTGAACCTAGACTGGGGATTAGTTTCTTATATGATGTTATACATGTTTCAATGCCATTCTCCCAAATCATCCCACCCTCACCCTCTCCCACAGAGTCCAAAAGACTGTTCTATATATCTGTGTCTCTTTTGCTGTCGTGCATATAGTTATCATTACCATATCTTTCTAAATTCCATATATATGTGTTAGTATACTCTATTGGTATTTTTCTTTCTGGCTTACTTCACTCTGTATAATCGGCTCCAGTTTTATCCACCTCATTAGAAGTGATTCAAATGTATTCTTTTTAACGGCTGAGTAATACTCCATTGTGTATATGTACCACAGCTTTCTTATCCATTCATCAGCTGATGGACATTTAGGTTGCTTCCATGTCCTGGCTATTATAAACAGTGCTGCCACGAACATTGGGGTACACGTGTCTCTTTCAATTCTGGTTTCCTTGGTGAGTATGCCCAGCAGTGGGATGCTGGGTCATAAGGCAATTCTATTTCCAGTTTTTTAAGGAATCTCCACACTGTTCTCCATAGTGTCTGTACTAGTTTGCATTCCCACCAACAGTGTAAGAGGGTTCCCTTTTCTCCACACCCTCTCCAGCATTTATTGCTTGTAGACTTTTGGATCACAGCCATTATGACTGTCATGAAATGGTACCTCATTTTGGCTTTGATTTGCATTTCTCTGATAATGAGTGATGTTGAGCATCTTTTCATGTGTTTGTTAGCCATCTGTATGTCTTCTTTGGAGAAATGTCTATATAGTTCTTTGGCCCATTTTTTGATTGGGTTGTTTATTTTTCTGGAATTGAGCTGTAGGAGTTGCTTGTATATTTTTGAAATTAATTGCCAGTTGCTTCTGCTATTATTTTCTCCCATTCTGAAGGCTGTCTTTTTACCTTGCTTATAGTTTCCTTTGTTGTGCAGAAGCTTTTAATTTTAATTAGATCCCATTTGTTTATTTTTGCTTTTATTTCCAGTATTCTGGGAGGTGGGTCATAGAGGATCCTGCTGTGATTTATGTCAAAGAGTGTTTTGTGTATGTTCTCCTCTAGGAGTTTTATAGTTTCTGTTCTCATGTTTAGATCTTTAATCCATTTTGAGTTTGTTTTTGTGTATGGTGTTAGAAAGTGATCTAGTTTCATTCTTTTACAAGTGGTTGACCAGTTTTCCCAGCACCACTTGTTAAAGAGATTGTCTTTTCTCCATTGTATATTCTTGCCTCCTTTGTCGAAGATAAGGTGTCCATAGGTGTGTGGATTTATCTCTGGCCTTTCTATTTTGTTCCATTGATCTATATTTCTGTCTTTGTGCCAGTATAATACTGTCTTGATGACTGTGGCTTTGTAGTAGAGCCTGAAGTCAGGCAAGTTGATTCCTCCAGTTCCATTCTTCTTTCTCAAGATTGCTTTGGCTATTAGAGGTTTTTTGTATTTCCATACAAATTGTGAAATTATTTGCTCTAGCTCTGTGAAAAATATGGCTGGTAGCTTGATAGGGATTGCATTGAATCTATAGATTGCTTTGGGTAGTATACTCATTTTCACTATATTGATTCTTCCAATCCACGAACATGGTATATTTCTCCATCTATTAGTGCCCTCTTTGATTTCTTTCACAAGTGTTTTATAGTTTTCTATATATAGGTCTTTAGTTTCTTCAGGTGGATATATTCCTTTTTCGTTGCAATGGTGAATGGAATTGTTTCCTTAATTTCTTTTTCTATTTTCTCATTATTAGTGTATAGGAATGCAAGGGATTTCTGTGTGTTGATTTTAAATGTGTTTGAACTTGAAGGACAGGTAAGGACTACCTGTTTAAAACAAGTAGATACGGTTATAAGACAACATATATGAACTTCATGGTAACCAGAAATCAAAAAATGTACAATAGATATACAAGAACTATAGGAGACAAAAAAAAGCATACCACAACAGAAAATCATTAATCCACAAAGGAAGAAATTAAAATGAATAAAAGAACAGAGAAAAAAGAAAAACAATCAGAAACAAGTAATACATGGCAATAAGTAAATAGTTACCAATAATTATATAAATTTCAACAGACATTGCTCTAATCAGAATACATAAGGTGGTTGATTGGGTTAAAAAGACAAGACCCATCTATATGCTTCTTATAAGAGACTCATCTGAAATCTGAAGAAATACACAGAATGAAAGTGAGAGGATGGAAAAATGTAAGTCATGCAAATGAAAATTATTTAAATAAGGATAGCTGTACTCATAACTTATAAAGACAAAATACTTTATAAGAAACTCAAAACAGACAAAGAAGAGCACTATATAAGAATAAAGTGATCAATAAAAGAAGAGGTTATATTTATTAGCATATATGCACACAATACAGGCACACAAATATAAAAAGCAAATATTAATAGATTAAAGAGAGAAATTTACAATAGTACAATAAAAATAGGGGACTTTAGCACCCCAGTGACATCAATGGACAGACAGGTCATCCAGGTAGAAAATCAGTAAGGTAACAATGGTCTTAAATGACACAATGGACCAATTGAACTTAATAGATATGTATAGGACTTTACAACCCTAACCAGCAGCATACACATTCTTCTCAAGTGCACATGGAATACTCTCCTAAACAGACCATATTAGACCACAAAACAAGTCTCAAAAAATTATACACAGTGTAGTGAGTTAGAAAGAGAAAGATAAATACTGTATTCTAACACATATATACAGAATCTGGAAAAATGATACTGAAGAATTTATTTACAGGGCAACAGTGGAGAAACAGACACAGAGAATAGACTCATGGACATGGGGAGAGAAGAGGGGAGGGTGAGATGTATGTAAAGAGTACACATTACCATATGTAAAATAGATAGCCAACAGGAATTTGCTGAATGGCTCAGGAAACTCAAACCAGGGCTCTGTATCAACCTAGAGGGATGGGATGGGGAGGGAGATGGGGGTAGGTTCAAAAGGGAGGGGCTATAGGTATACCTATGGCTGATTCATATTGCAGTTTGACAGGAAGCAGCAAAATTCTATAAAGCAATTATCCTTCAATAAAAAATAAATTAATTATACAAAAAAATTGGAGTTTATAGAAATTATATTAAGTATCTTTTCCCCAAAGAAAATAATACAAAACTAGAATTTGACTACAGAAAGAAAAGAAAGAATGAAAATATGGAGATTGAAGAACATGCTACTAAAAAAGCAGTGGTTCAATGAAGAAATCAAAGGTGAAATCAGAAAACATGCAAAGATAAATGAAAATGGAAACACGGTTTCCCAAAACTATGGCATGCACAAAAGCATTTCTAAGAGGGAACTTCATGGTTTGCCTTCCTCAGGGTCTTATTTGGTGGCTTAGCACTAAAGAATCTGCCTGCCAATACAGAAGGAAATGGTAATTCACGCTAGTATTTTTGTCTGGAAAATCCCATGGATAGAGAAGCCTGGCAGGCTACAGTTCAGAGGGTCACAAAAGAGTCAGATACGTCTTAGCTACTAAACAACAAAAACAGCTATGTCAAGAAACAAACAAAAATCCCTCAAATAAATAACCTAACCTACCACTTAAAAGAAGTAGAAAAATAAGAACAAAAAAGCCCAAAGTCAGCAGAAAAGAAGAAAAATTTAAGGATCACAGAGGAATTTTAAAAAAATAGAGACAAAAAAGAAGAAAGAAGAAATAAAAATCAATGAATCCAAGAGTTGGTTTCTTAAATGGATTAAAAAAATGAAAAATTTTTAGCTATCTCAGCAGGAAGAAATGAGAAAGGAATAAAAAAAACAAAGTGAGATATAAAAGAGGAAGAGTAACCAATATTACAAAAATACAAAAAAATTATGAGAACATACGCCAACAAATTGGACAACATAGAAGGAATGAACAAATTTCCAGAGACAAACACTTAGCAAGAATGAAAGAAGAAGAAACAGACAATTTGCATAGACCAATTACGAATACTGAAATTAAATTTTCAGTTAAAAAAAAAAAAAAGCATTCCCAGAAAACAAGAAATCTAGATCTGGACATCTTCACAGGTGAATTCTACCACACATATAAAGAAGAACTAATACTTATCTTTCTCAAAGTATTCCAGAAAAACTGAAGAGCACAGAACACTCTCCAATTCATTCTATGAGGCCACTTTGTAACAAAACCAGGCAAAGATACTACAAAAACAGAAACTTAAAGCCTAATACCTACAATGAATATAGATGTAAAAGTCCTAAGGAAAATATTAGTAAGCCAAATTCAACAATATATAAAAAGTATGACACACCATGATCAATTTTGGATTTATTCAAGGATCATAGGACAGTTCAATATTCACAAATCAACCAATGTAATAGACAACATCAACAAAAAGAAGGGTAAAAATTACATGATTATTTCAATGGGCACAGAAAAATCATTTGACAAACTTCAGAATCCACTCATGATAAAAACTCACAGTGGATATAGAGGGAACATATCTCAACATAATAAGGGCAAGTTACGGTAAACCCACAGGAAACACTCAGTGATGAAAAGCCTTTCCCCTAAAATTAGGAATAAGAGAAGGATGCCTACTCTTACAATATCTGTTTAACACAGTACCAGAAATCCTAATTACTGCATGAGACAAGAAAAGGAAATAAGAGACATGTAAATTGGAAGAAAACAGGTAAAGTTGTCAACTATTTACTGATGTTATGATGATATACATAGAAAGCCCTAATGTTTCCACCAAAAAATCTATAAGCATTAATAAACAAATTCAGTAAAGTTGCAGGATAGAAGACTATAGTGAACTATTTAAAAGAGGAAGCAGTAAAACAATTCCACTTAAATTATCCTCAAAAAGAAATAAATTTAGCACCTAGACTCTGAAAACTACAATATATTGATTAAGGAAAATAAAGATGATACAAAGAAATGGAAGCATACTTCATGTTCTTGAATTGGAAGTATTGTTAAAATTGCCACAGTAGCCAATGAAATCTACAGATTAAATGCCATACCTATCAAAATCAAATTTTTCATAGAACTAGAACAAATAATCCTAAAATTCATATTAAACAACATATTAAACAGCAATCCCTGAATTGCCAAAGGAATCTTGAGAGAAAACAACAAAGCTAAGTTATCATGGTCCCTGAATTCAGACAATAACACAAACCTACAGTAGTCAAAACAGCATGATACTGACATAAAAACAAACACATAGATTAACGGAACAGAAGAAACAAACTCAGGAACCTATGGTCAATTAATACACAACAAAGGAGTGAAAAATATACAATGGAGGAAAGACAGTTGCTTCAATAACTGCTGCTTTGAAAACTGGACAGCTAAGTGGAAAAATATGAAACTAGAACATTTTATCATACCATGTACAAAAATAAACTCACAATGCATTAAGACCCAAGTGTAAGGCCTGAAGCCATAAAACTCCTGGAAAAGAACACAGGTATAATACCCTGACATAAATTATAGCAATTTTTTTTTTGATCTGTCTACTAAGGAAAAAGAAACAAAAAGGAAAGTAAATAAATGTAATCTATTAATAACTAACCTTAAATGTGTTTGCACAGTAAAGGGAACCACTGACAAAACAAAATGACAATCTATGGAACGGGAGAAAATATTTGCAAATGATATGACTGATAACATTTCTCAAATATATAAATAACTCGAACAACTCTATTTTTAAAAGCTAACAATTTAAAAATGAGTAGAAGACCTGGATAGAGATTTTTCTAAAAAAGAAAAAAAAAAAAGATGGCCAACAGGCACATAACCGCTAATTATTAGAAAAATGAAAATCAAAACTACAATATGGTATTACCTCACACCTTTCAAAATGGTTATCATCAAAAAGTATACAAATAACAAATACTGGTAAGGAAAGAAAAGGGAATCCTAGCACACTGTTGTAGAAATGTAAGGTGGTATAGA
The DNA here is from genome assembly GCF_032405125.1 of Capricornis sumatraensis. NCBI lineage: Eukaryota > Metazoa > Chordata > Mammalia > Artiodactyla > Bovidae > Capricornis > Capricornis sumatraensis. Next base: position 12,089,524 of record NC_091079.1, read on the forward strand.
AACTATGGAAAACAGTATAGAAGTTCCTCCAAAATGTAAAAATAAGACTACCACAAGATCCCACAATTCCACTCCTAGGTATATATCCAAAAAAAAAAAAAAAAAAAAAGGCCCCAAATACTAATTTGAAGATACCTGCACCACAAATGTTCATAGCAACAATATAAATAATAGCCAAGACATAGAAGCAACCTACACACATCAAGGACCTCCCTGATGGTTTGGTGAAGAGTCTGCCCGCCAATATAGGAAACACAGGTTTGATCCCTGGGTTGGGAAGATCCTCTGGAGAAGAAAATGGAAACCCACTCCAGTATTCTTGTCTGAGAAATTGCATGGACAGAGGAGCCTGGTAGGATACAGTCCATTGGGTTGCAAAGAGTTGGACATGACTTAGCAACTAAACAATAGCAACAAATTCATTGACAGATGAATGGATAAAGAAGATGTGAACAATGAAATACTGAAATATTACTCAGCCATGAAAAAGAATGAAATTTGCCATTTGCAACAATGTGAGTGGATCTAGAAGGCATTAAGCTTAGTGAAATTAGTCAAAGAACTCTGTTTTCACTTATATATGAAACATAAAAAATAAATCCAATTATATGCATATAACTGAGACTCACAGATACAGAGAACTAGTGGTTACCAGTGAGAAGAGGGATGAGAGGACCACAAAGTTGGGGTATAAGATTAAGAGATACAAACTATTGTATACAAAATAATAAGTAACAAGAACATTTTGTACAGTACAGGGAAATATTGCCATTATTTTATAATAAATTTTAATTGAGTACAGTCTTAAAATGTTGTATCATTATGATGTACTACTGAAACTAATATGATACTATAAATCAACTGAAATAAAATAAAGAAAAAATGAATCTCTAAAACATTTTCTGAGAACAAACATAATATTTCACAGGCCTGTTAGCAACAAATGGTGTTGCTGAGAACAGGATAAATATTATAGCTTCAGATGAAAGGAAGACTTATGGATTTTCTAAGGAATGTCATCAACACAAGATTCAATATCCAAAAATCCAAATTTGGAGTAGCGCCCAAAATGTGCAAATTATCAATCACACAAGTGTAAAAAGAAACATTTTTTATAACTAAAATAAGCCTTTTTGTGATGTGAGCAAAATATTTTCAAGTTATTCCTTGGGTCAGCCACAAAGAAGCAAGTGCCTTTTAATTTCATGGCTGTAGTCACCATCTTCGGTGATTTTGGAGCCCCCCAAAATAAAGTCTGTCACTGTTTCCATTGTTTCCCCATCTATTTGCCATGAAGTGATGCGACCGGATGCTATGATCTTAGTTTTCTGAATGTTGAGTTTTAAGCCAACTTTTTCACTCTCTTTCACTTTCATCAAGAGGCTCTTTAGTTCTTCTTCACTTTCTGCCATAAGGGTCGTGTCATCTGCGTACCTGAGGTTATTGATATTTCTCCCAGCAATCTTGATTGCAGCTTGTGCTTCATCCAGCCTGGCATTTGCATGATGTACTCTGCATATAAATTAGATAAGAAGAGTGACAATATACAGCATTGACATATTCATTTTCCTATTTGGAGCCAGTCTGTTGTTCCATGTCCAGTTCTAACTGTTGCATCTTGACCTGCAAACAGATTTCTCAGGAGCCAGGTAAGGTGGACTGGTATTCCCATCTCTTTAAGAATTTTCCGGTCTGTTGTGATCCACACAGTCAAAGGCTTTGGCATAGCCAAGAAGGCAAAAGTAGATGCTTTACTGGAACTCTCTTGCTTTTTTGATGATTCAGCAGATGTTGGCAATTTGATCTCTGGTTCCTCTGCCTTTTCTAAATCCAGCTCGAACATCTGGAAGTTCATGGTTCATGTACTGTTGAAGCCTGGCTTGGAGAATTTTGAGAATTACTTTGCTAGTGTGTGGGATGAGTGCAATTGAGTGGTAGTTTCAACATTCTTTGGCATTGCCTTTCTTTGGAATTGGAATGAAAACTGACCTTTTCCAGTCCTGTGGCCACTGCTGAGTTTTCCAGATTTGCTGGCATATTGAGTGCAGCACTTTCACAGCATCATCTTTTAGGGTTTGAAATAGCTCAACTGGAATTCCATTTTCTCCACTAGCTTTGTTCACAGTGATGCTTCATAAGGCCCACCTGACTTCCATTACAGGATGTCTGGCTCTAGATGAGTGATCACATCATCATGGTTATCTGGGTCATAAAGCTCTTTTTCGTATAGTTCTTCTGTGTTGTCTTGTCACCTCTTCTTAATATCTTCTGCTTCTGCTAGGTCCATACCATTTCTATCCTTTATTGTGCTCATCTTTGCATGAAATGTTCCTTTGGTGTCTCTAATTTTCTTGAAGAGCTCTCTAGTCTTTCCCATTCTATTGTTTTCCTCTATTTCTTTGCATTGATCACGGAGGAAGGCTTTCTTATCTCTACTTGCTATTCCTTGGAACTCTGCATTTAAATTGGTATATCTTTCCTTTTCTCCTTTGCCTTTAGCTTCTCTTCTTTTCTCAGCTATTTGTAAGGCCTCCTCAGACAACCATTTTGCTTTTTTGCATTTCTTTTTCTTGGAGATGTTGTTGATAACTGCCTCCTGTACAATGTCACAAACCTCTGTCCACATTTCTTCAGGCACTCTGTCTATCAGATCTAATCCCTTGAATCTATTTCTCACTTCCACTATATAATTATAAGGAATTTGATTTAGGTCATACCTGAGTGGTCTAGTGGTTTTCTCTACCTTCTTCATCCTACTTTCTCATCATAAGAAAAAAAGTTTGTAACTAAATAATGGTGACAGATGGCTTCCCAGATGGCTTGGAGGTAAAGAATATACTTCTAACCAGGAGACATGGGTTTGATTCCTGGGTATGGAAGATCCCCTGGAGAAAGAAATTACAACCCACTCCAGTATTCTTGCTTGGGAAATTCCATGGACAGAGGAGCCTGGCGGGCTACCTTCTATGGGGTTACAAAAGAGTCACACATTACTTAGCAACTAAAAAACAAAACAACATTGCTGACAGACAGTAACTAGACTTATGATGGTGGTCACTTAGCAGTGTAAACAAATATGGCATCATTACGTTTCATATCTGAAACTAACATAACATTACATGTCAAATACATCTTAATAAAAATTTAAGGTAATTTGATTACTTACACCAAAATTAAAAAAAAAATGACTTCTAATTTCAACTGTGCTACTGCAATCTTGAAAACATCATTTAGATTAATCTTTTTCTGATAAAAACACAAGAGCCATGTCTCTTCGTTATTAACTATGCTTGGTGTCTCATACTCAAAATTAACATCACTGCATTGATAAAACTATTGTGTATGTGAACATGATCAAAATAGAAGAACAGGTGTGAAGAAACAAACAAACAAAAAATTGTCTTAACCTTCATTGTTTCAGACTCACCCAGAAAAACAATTTAATGATGAAGCAGTCTGTTAAAAAGTATGACAGGATGGAATTTCTGTCACAGAGGAAAGATTTTTGATCACTCTTCAGATACATCAAGGAAACACGAATTGCACTGATCTCTGGAGATAAGATGATTTGAAAGGCAGCTAAACACACCTCCTCTCACTGAATAGTTTTCTTCAAGGACAACTACAAAGTTGAAGTTTGTAAAACCAAGACATGTTCTTTGTGATGGATAAGAGTCAGCAGATGTTAGAGAAAGTAGAATGTGATTGATTTGTAAACTCAGTGCTGACCTCAAGCACCAATAGTTCCATAAATTAAACTTAACACCTTAGAAAAACTGAGAAAGCACACCAAGAGATACATAAAATAAGGGAATGCCCCCCTTTCTATAATATTCCTGTAAGTCTCAAAGGTCTTTTGAAATAACCAATGCATTCTCCTACTTGGATCAATATAGAAACATATTCTATCCACTAAAAAGATAATGAAACTAAACAAAAGTTGGTTATTATTCATGGAGATATGCAAATGCCTGTAATCATGTGTGTAAGGTGGCATGCTTTTCTTGAGTAGAAAACAATTAGTTGTTTTTAGTAGACTTTTATATTTCCCTTGGCTATACAACATACTAAACAGTGACTTAGAATATACTATGAACATCTTCTCCAGCTACTGGTAAAGAGGAAATCTTGCAAAAATTTTACTATAGTGGATTTCTTCATGTGGTTTTAAAAAGCAAAAAAAAAAAAAAAAAAAAATCACATCAATGAGAGCATCCAACTCATGTTATAACCCGGCAAGTTGAGACTCTCTTTATGCACTGAGATTCCTAGGAAAACAGGATTCTAGAATATCTGACTCTACAGAAAAAAAAAAACAAAACAAAACATGATTCATACCACTGAAAAGAAAAAAGGAAATAAAGAAAGTGATTCATATCATTTATTTTTCACCCACATAAATACTATTTTAACTTCCATCACTATCCTAAGAATTAGCACATTTTTTACCTAGAAATCGAAGAACATCCCTTTTCTAAGCTCTCCAATAATTACAAATAAGAGACAAGCAACATCATAAAACCCTGAATACACATCCAATTAAGGGGAAAGAAGACTGGGAAAATTCTTAGAATACATAGAAAGTGGTGCGTTAACTGACAGTATACACATGGTGGTACTACTTTTTGAGATTGATTGAAACTTATCTCTCCTCCATGCAAAACAAAGAAAAAGAAGATTGTATAATCTGGCTACTACACTGAAAGAAACTCATACAAGTACTTAAAGTATGGGAGTCTAATTAAGCCTTAATCATGGATTTTTCTGCTCTTTGAGACCTTAAAATCTCATAGCATTACTAATGAGATTAAGATGATTTTGACCAGATATATTGCAATTACTTGTACAAACAAAGCAATACATGGAAGAATAATTCATCCTTATTTATTGAAATTATTTTCTTTTGTCTTCATGAATTCATAAAATGTAGAAAAAGAAAATTAAATGTCACTCAATATTTTCATAAGAAAACAATTTGAATGGCCATATAAATATTGCATTACTCTGATAATAGATTCAAGGTCATGCAAGTAATGTATTGGCTAAATGACCATAGAAATTGCTATTTTATTCTGCAATGCTAAGTGGAATCACTAGGGCAAAATGTTGAAATAGCATTTGAGCTACTATAATTTCAAAACAGTAAAGCTTTTTAAAAAACCTCATGGAATTCACATCGCAATATGCCTTACACATTAGGTAATGCAGTCCTATCTTGGGATATAACCTGATGGCATCGACATACACACAAACACATTCATCATGCTGTCTTACAGCTTCAAAAAGGAGACTCTTCTCAATGAGTGTAACTCCATCCCACTAACTTATTATATTCCTGTGGACTAGAAGGCAGCTGAAATAACTTAACGTGCTTTGAATATTTAGTCCAAAGTAATGTAAAGAAACATCAGTCACTTACGTTTTTGAGTCATCCCATAATACACAATAGGGATTCAAAGTACCCTAAAAGTAAGAAGAGAAAGAATAAATGTATTTGGAATAGGTGTATTAAAAAAACTGAAGTATTCTGTGAAATGCAAACAGAATGGCACATTTCTTATCTTGCAGTAAGATACTTTCCACCTCTGTTTTGAATAAAAATTTGCATGTCCTTCCTCATAGGTTTAATGGCTCATTTGATGAAATTCTACTCAAGAAAACATATCTATTCCAAATATCATAACCCATATTTCATTTTTTAAATTATAAGTGAAAGTTTCATTTACAACACAGTCTATACTTTTATATTTATACATATTTTCATATACAACATGGTTTATATTTTTATGATTTCTGATTTTTTTCTCTAAAATACTAACTGCTGGATTATTTCCTTTAAGAAATACTTGCAGTAGTTAAATCACAGTAAAACATTCTGTATTAGGCACCCCCCCCCCGCCCTGCCATGTCCTCTTCTGTTTCCGGGGGTGTAGCTTCTAAAAGACAAGAGCGCTTCCAGAAAGTCTGTGGACTTACAATATTTTCTTAACCAACAGAGCATAGTTCCATAGAATCACATCTAATAAAGCTATGGGGGAAACACGCTAAATTTTTATTTAGTTTAATAATTATGTATGGAGTAGCCAAGATGACCTTTAGGATGACACAATGAGTTTTCCACATTGGATAATCCACCAGGCACACAGTTTTGAAGAGCTCTGATTGTTGGAATGTTTTATTTTTTGTTTTTCTGTCACCTTCATGGGGCCTTATTGTTCCCTTTGAAACTAACCTAGTAATTCTTCTCTGTGATATCTTTAGCTATCCACAGATCCTCTCATCTCTTCTATTAAACATACTCTGTCGCTTCCAAGTTCTCTCACTCTCCATGACACTCATCTTCTGGAGTGCTTCCTTTACAGTGTGCCTAGGAAAACATCCACCTGTGCTACATGCACAGGACGAAGCGGAAGTTTGCCTCTCCAGCATAGGTGCCATATTCCTAATAACACACACCAACAGTATATGGGAAATTTTGGTAGTTTTCTCCTGAGCTTGACACATTGAAGTCTCTCAGGAAAGATTTCTAAGTCCTGATCTTGACATCCCACACACTTACTACTTCTTCTAAACTTTGGGTCACTGCAGGATGAAGACACATCACATCTATGGGCTCATCCAACTAGTCACTGATATCAAAATGATGAATAAGCCAAGACAGGTGAAAGTTCCAGTCCTGAAATAGACTACAGGCACCTTCCTGTAGGTGGACAAGCTCCCTCGGTGACTGCCAGCTATGAACTTGCCGTCAGTCTTGCTTCCAAATAGATAATTACTGGGGTAGATCTGGCAAAGCAATATCTTCAAAATCTGGGCAAATTCTTTGGGAAACACTGCCTCTCTAAGTACTGTTCACTATGTCCATTCTAGAATTCTATTAGAAAAGGAAAAAAAGAAACATAACTTTGGCTCATTATTCTAAAAGTGGTGAAATCTATCCCTTGGACTGCAAGGAATCCAACCAGTCCATCCTAAAGGAAATCAGTCCTGAATATTCCTTGGAAGGACTGATGCTGAACCTGAAACTCCAATACTTTGGCCACCTGATGCAAAGAACTGACTCATTTGAAAAGACCCTGATGCTGGGAAAGACTGAAGGCGGGCGGAGAAGGGGATGACAGAGGACGAGATGGCTGGATGGCATCACCAACTCAATGGACATGAGTTTGAGTAACCTCCAGGAGCTGGTGATGGACAGGGAAGCCTGGCGTGCTGCAGTCCATGGGGTTGCAAAGAGTCGGACATGACTGAGTGACTGAACTGAACTGTTCCCAATTTTATTAGCATTTTAATTGGGACATTTGACTAACTCCCATATGTTAGCACTGTTACCATTCTTCAGAATCCCTCATAGACCAGATCTCTAAAGTATCTTTCTTCTAATCAGACACTCATACCTATAACCTATGCTCTCAGAGCATAAAAAACATGCCCTTCCTTGAAATGGGTCTTATAGTCTTATAGAGATTGATGAGGAACACGTGGAATGTTCATATAACAATAGAGACATGCTCAAAATAAATATCGCTAGTCATAATTTATTTTTTAGGGGACAAATGATGGACAGAGCATCATGGCCTGTGTTACAGAAAGTTCCATGAAAAAGTGGGTCCTTATCTAGTCATAACGTGAGGCAGAGATATGTAGATGTTCATGAGATGAAGAGGCGATGGCATTTCAAATTTGTTTCTTTCTCTGTTCTATGAGACCCTTTCTAGTTTTACCTGAAATTCCGACACAGTTTCTGACTTCCTAACAAGTCCTCAGCAGAAATACAATATTGTATCATAAAGTTATTTTATATATATCTAGAGTCCTATTCAAAAGAACTCAAGGCAATTGATAGAAAAATTGTCCTTGGAATATGACAATAAAGGGCATGGGAGTGTGTACACTGGATATAGGCAGTAAGCATAAAACCTTGAAATTACAGGTCCTCTATATTGAGCTCACTTCGTTAGGAATGGATGAGATTAAGGTCAATCTCTATATAAAACAGCACAGGATACTGATGATAGGATTAATATTTCATAATTAAAATTCATAACAAGTTACAATAAAGTTAGAAGAGAAATAGAATATAAGCTTAATTGTTTAGATATTTCTTTCTGTTTTACCCCTCTAAGAAAACTAATTTTCACTTGGGACAAAAGTATAAAGGTGAGTAATGCCTTTTCTACTCTTACCCATACCTCTGTCAAATCTTAGTTTCACCCCTATCTTCCACACTCTCACCCCTTAGAGCTCATGCTTTTCTCTCTCTCTGTCCTTTTGAAAATTTAGAAACAATCCACATGAGAAAGATTATAGGTTCTGACATGCACCACTCCATCTTGCTTTTTACTGTACATTCTGGGACCTACACAAAAGACAGATATGCCTCTGTGAATGTTCATTCCAGAACAGTCACCCTGTGGGGCTGTGGGCTGAGGTCAATTACATAAACATCTGAAGTTTATAGAAATATGCAGAACAAGCAGATTAGAGGATCTTAGTACCTCGACAGACCAGTCCCTTAAGGAATAAGAATGTGAGATGGTAAACAAAGCAAAAACCAATGATGAATGAATTCTAAACATGGAAAAAAAAAACTGGCTAAAAGAAACCACTTGTAAAATATTTGTTATAATTTTAAGAAACTTTTCGCAAAGGCACTCTGCTGTAAGATCTGTTATGAGGAATTTATGGGAAATCAATAACAGGAAATGGTGAGCTTGACAAAACGGAGGAACATAATATAATGGCAGAAGCAAGGGGAAATAGTCAGGCTGTGAACTAACTCACAGAAGTGGATTTAAGGAATTCATGAAACTAAAAAAAATAAAGATTGTCGGGTAAATGAGCCAAATGGACCAGAAATTAATCTATAGAGCAGTCAATATAATTGATACTTAAATATTAAAACTGAATATATTTGAAAACTTTTGGAAAGAATATGCTGTTCTTTAAAAATAAAATTTGGCCAAAAAACTGTCTCCTGACTCCATTCAAAACTGTAAAGTTGAACAGTACAGTTGAATTAAACATTACCACTCACCCAGTTTCAAGCATTTGAAAAGTGTACCAACAGTCACATTTTCTAGTTACCATAGATGTTCTAAACATATCATTGTACTATCTTTAATAGTCTTTGATATTTTCTTTTACTTCTTTCCTCTGCTCAACATCAAGCAAATCAATACAGGGCATCCTTGACTGATGATGAGTGGGTTACCTTCTGATAAACCCATTGCAAGTTGAAAATACTGTTAATTGACAATGTATTTCATACACCTAACCTATCGAACATCATTGCTTAGTCTACCTTAAATGTGCTCACAACACATTAGCCAAAATTTGGGCAAAATCATCTCATGCAAAGCCTGCTGTACTGAAAGTAAAATGAAGATGGTTTTATGGGTACAGAATGGGTGTATCACAATTGTTCACCCTCATGATTGTATGGCTGGTTGGGAGCTGTGGACCACTGCCCAGCATCACAAGAGAGTAACTGCATATCTCTAGCCCAGAAAAAGATTGAAATTCAAAATCCTAAGTGTGATTCCTACTGAATGCATATCACATTCCACCATCAAAAGGTGAAAAATCATGAATGAGGGGCTATCTGTCTCTCTATTTAACAGTATAATACATCACTGTTTTTGTCTATGTGTTTCCATACATGGTCCTCTTTTCCTTTGGTCTTATATAACTTCCCTAGTTTCTTGTTTGTAAAATGGGGAATTTAGACATCTTTTCTAGCCCTACCCCATAGAATTATCCTAGAATGACATTTATTAATGATTTCCTTTTCTATTTGAAAACTCTCATCCAAATCTTTTTCTTTTTTCACCTATGTAATATTTTCAGTACATCTCACAATGGTAAATCACTCTCACAAAGAGAAGTCAGGAGAGAGCCAAGATGAAGAACAAGTTCATCGATTCACGCAAAAATCGCTTAGCAAATATCTGTTACGTTCCAGATAACTTGGAGGCACTGGGGACACAGCATTGCACAAAACAAAGCCTTTGCCTCAGAGAGTTACCTATAATGAAGAGAGCAGGGAGAGAGACAAAGAAGAACCCATGGAAATACATAAGATACTAGGTGGCAACATGTGCTATGTTGAAAAGTAGATTACACTGAGTAGGAAAGACTGGGAAGTGAATGGATTGCAATTTTGTATATTGAGAAGGCTTAACCAATAGGCTTGCCAACAAAGGTCTCTCTAGTCAAGGCTATGGTTTTTCCAGTAGTCATGTATGGATGTGAGAGTTGGACTATAAAGAAAGCTGAGCGCTGAAGAATTGATGCTTTTGAACTGTGGTGTTGGAGAAGACTCTTGAGAGTCCCCAGCCAGTCCATCCTAAAGGAAATCAGTCCTGAATATTCATTGGAAGGTCTATGATGAAGCTGAAACTCCAATACTTTGGCCACCTGATGTGAAGAGTTGACTCATTTGAAAAGACCCTGATGCTGGTAAAGATTGAAGGTGGGAGAAGGGGACAACAGAGGATGAGATGGTTGGATGGCATCACCGATTCAATGGACATGAGTTTGAGTAAGCTCTGGGAGTTGGTGATGGACAGGGAGGCCTGGCATGCTGCAGTCCATGGGGTTCCAAAGAGTCAGACATGACTGAGTGACTGAACTGAACTGAACTGAACCAATAAGATGACATTTGAACAAATACCTGAAGGAGCTTGTTTACAGAAAGACAATAGTCATAATAAACATGAATTTTGACCAAGTTACTTCAAGTTTTCCTTGGAGTTTTTAAGTTCTGAATAAATTCAATTCACATGAAATCTTAATTATGTTCTTGTTACCTTAATGTTTTCAAGGTGTTTTCTCTGGATTTTCTCTCGAATCACCTGGGATGTTGATTAAAAAGGTAGGTTCTTTGGCTTCAGGAACTTCGAGATTGGGGCTTAACCTAGGAGCAGGCATTCTAACAACTACTCCCTCCATTCCTCATAATTTTTAATCCACATTACACTGTAGAATCATGGACACAAAACAGGGGCTTCCCAGCTTGTTCAAGTGGTAAAGAATCTGCCTGCCAATGCAGAAGCCACGGGAGACACAGGTTCAGTTCAATTCCTGGGTCGGGAAAAGCCCCTGGAAAGGAAAAAGCAACCCACTCCAGTATCCTTGAGGGGATAATCCCATGGACAGAGGAGCCTGATGGGCTACAGTCCATTGGGGCTGCAAAAGAACTGGACATGACTGAAGTGATGACTGAGCATGCACGCACACACACACACAGACATACACCAGAAATAAGATGGCTACTTTACTCTGCTTTTCTTTGAAGTGTTCAAATGTTTAGACCTCATATTTCACAGTAAATTCCTAATCTGGAAACCTCTTAACTTTCCTGTACCTTTCATAGCCCTCTTGAAACAAAAAATGTCCTCTCATCTGTAAAGGAAAAGCAAGTTTGTAGACAAAGCTTCTAAGGACGCCAAGAAGGGCAGTGACCTTCTTGTGACTGTTCCAACATTTCCAGGGCTCTGGGTCACACGTTCCAGGGCAAGTTCTTCTGTCACATCTTCCTGTGATTGAGCGCATTGAGTTCTTGTACATGAAGAGGAGAGAGACTGTTCAACTGACATTACAAAGCCTCTATTTCTGAAATTTTATATGTAAAAGCATTACATTAAAAAGACCTGGATTTTGCTAAGCTTATCCTCCACTTCCATCACACTTTTAATTGTAATTGTTAAATAACTGCATAAACAGATTTTGGGAATTCCTAAGAACATTCCCAAAACACCTGATCTGACCCACCAATGACTAGTTTATATCTTGCCTATAATTCAAATACTTCTTGAGAAGAGCCACATCTTAAAATGCTCAGGAATGCATTCTAAGGGAAGCAGAATTCTAGTACAGGTAAATCTTTCCACACTCATATCTCTGACAGGTCACTAAAACGGATCAGTGAGTGGGAGCCCTTTCTGTATATCTTTTAATAAATAAACATCTTTATAATCCTTAAACGTATAATACACCACCTAAGGTGATGATGCCATTGAAAATAATATGCAGCTGAATAACAGGAAACCGTTTGTTCCTTGTTCTCCACACTTCTTCTTAAGGTTTTCAAGAATATTTTAGTATTTTTAAATGATACTTAAAAACATCTATGTCTGGGTCTAACTCTCCTTTTTTGTTAGGGTAGCTGAGATACACCTGGAGTCCAAAGAACCTCAATGAGAATGCAACACTGTGTTATTGATTAAAAGGGCATGGAGACAGAATTTTTCCATTTATTTGCATGCGTTTTATAGAAAGCAAAGCATTGAGAATCAGTTAAATCAAGAAGATGGAAAAGAAAGAGCTGTCTCTAGGAAAAGCAGAATGGTATATAGGGCAGTGAAGTGAGAAATGCAGAATATGTTTCTATCAGGACAAGTCACGTCCTCCAGGAGCTGGCAGCTGTTCAGTTAGTATATGAGGAGGGCACGCATCTAATTCAGCTTCTGCTATCTAGATACTCAGGAATCCACATGAACCAGATGACACTGATTTTGTGGATGTGATAACAGCTTGCTTCTCTGATTCCTTAGCTATATCACCAATCACAGAATGTACATTATTTCCTGACATATACTTTTCTATTGAAATAGAGGAAGTAGTAAAAGAAGAACCAGTATCAAAAATTATTTACATGTATATCTTTCAAAGAAAATCACTGTCTTCACATATATGTCTTAGAGTAGTCTTCCTCGTATGTGACTGCTAACTAGATTCCATATAGATATAGCATACAGCTTTGCCTTCTTCCTTTAAATCCAAAAGGATGTAACAATGTGTCCCAGTAGTATTTTCATGGGGTCCTGGCAGAGACAAGAGCTGGCTGGACTGTTTTGGATAGTTTCAATGTATCAGCTGCCAGCAGAGAAGTTTCCTCAGCTGCTTTAAGAGCACAACACATCTACAAATGTCAGAGTTGCTCCTGGCATCCTCCAATTTTCCCTAAGATCCCACTATCAGCTTACAGTGGCCATTCTCATTGTCTGGCATGATAATCAGCAGGCCAAAATGTAATCTGTAGTTGCTGACTGATTTTCACTGAGAAATATATGATGATTATTGTAGTTTATCTGTTAAGGTACATATATGTATTATTTTCATAATAAAAACTTGATTTTGCAATGTTCCAATGCAAGTACAGGTTGTTAGTTTTCTATTGCTGCTACTACAAATTAACACACTCTTAGCAGCATCAGTTCAGTTCAGTTCAGTCGCTCAGTCCTCAGTCGTGTCCGACTCTTTGCGATCCCATGAACTGCAGCACACCAGGCCTCCCTGTCCATCACCAACTCCCGGAGTTACCATCTAGCCATCTCATCAGCCCTTTTCCTCCTGCCCCCAATCCCTCTCAGCATCAGAGTCTTTTTCAGTGAGTCAACTCTTCACATGAGGTGGCCGAAGTATTGGAGTTTCAGCTTTAGCATCATTCATTCCAATGAACACCCAGGACTGATCTTTAGAATGGACTGGTTGGATCTCCTTGCAGTCCATGGGACTCTCAAGAGTCTTCTCCAACACCACAGTTCAAAAGCATTAATTCTTCAGTGCTCAGCTTTCTTCACAGTCCAACTCTCACATCCATACATGACTAATGGAAAAACCACAGCCTTGAACAGACGGACCTTTGTTGGCAAAGTAAAGTCTCTGTTTTTCAATATGCTATATATCTTGGTCATAACTTTCCTGCCAAGGAGTAAGTGTCTTTTAATTTCATGGCTGCAATCATCATCTGCAGTGATTTTGGAGCCCCCCAAAATAAAGTCTGACACTGTTTCCACTCTTTCCCCATCTATTTGCCATGAAGTGATGGGACCGGATGCCATGATCTTCGTTTTCTGAATGTTGAGCATGAAGCCAACTTTTTCACTCTTCTCTTTCACTTTCATCAAGAAAGAGGCTGTTTAGTTCCTCTTCACTTTCTGCCATAAGAGTGGTGTCATCTGCACATCTGAGGTTATTGATATTTCTCCCGGCAATCTTGATTCCAGCTTGTTCTTCTTCCAGCCCAGCGCATAGAACAACACAAATTTATTATCTCACAGTTTCTCTGTGTCAGGAGTCTTTGTGAACCTAGCTAGATTTCTGCTCAAGAGATTCACAAGGCTGGAATGTTAACAGGATTGGAGTCCTTTCTGGATATGGGGATGAATCTGCATCTAGGTTCATTCAGGTCTCAGCATAATTGAGCTCCTGTAGTTGAAGGACTGAGGTCATGCTTTCTTCTCTGTTGACAACCAGGGGCTGTTTTTAGCTTTTAGAGTCTGCTCATATGCCTTGGCTTTTGGTACTATTTCTTCATCTTCAAAGTCAGCTATGGCAGGTTGAATCCTTGCATCTCTCTGACCATAGCTGAGAAAGGCTTTCCAGTTTTAATGGTTCATGTGAATTGGACTGACTCACCTAATTTAGGATATTTGCCCCATCTCAGTGTTCTTACCCTTAATCACATCTGCAAATTCCCTTCTGACCTATAATATATTCAAGTTATGGGGGCTAGGATGTGGGCATCCTGGTGGGGGCACATTGTCTTTACCATACAGGGGGTGATAATATACGCAGTCCAGGGACTGAATCTGGCTTGCTACCTACTTTGGTAAATCATATTTTGTTGTAACAGAACCACACCCATTTTTACATACTGTCTACGCTTGCTGTCACACTACAATAGTATAACTGAGTAGATATGACAAGGACCATTGTAACTCATATGCCCAAAATGCCTGACTCAACTGAAACTGTTTGCTCCCACAATAGCATAATTAGTCTAAACCATTTTGAAGAATAACAATGTTGTATTATGAATAAAAATAAACTGAATTTGAGATGTAATTGGGAAGAATGCTTATTCAGGTTTAGGAGTTTAAGATATAACCAAAAAACTGTAGCTAGAGAATAATTTCTATCTCAACTTTAGCCGCTGGCAGAACCATCAATCTGCTTGTCTAGTTAGCATTTCAAGACTCTCCCATTAAAACTACCAAGAGTTTTGAGCAGGCAAAACATCAGAAATCTCTTCCAACTGGACACAAGCTAGGGTAGAAAAGTAACTTAAAAAGTAAAGGGATATAAATATTCCTCTGTGAAAATTACAATCGCATAGACTGAATGCATTCTTTAAGCTTTGCCAAGTGATTTTTAATTCCTTGGATTGTTATTGGCCTGTGCTATTCATGAAAATACCCACTAATGAATGTGGGGATTTCTCTTTATTGTTTCTCATGCTTCCTAATGGTAAAAAGCATATTCATCACAGTTTTCCATTGTGTTTTCCACTATGATTTACAAAGCCATGGCTCATGACTAATTTTAGTTTATAAACATGAAACAAACTCCTTAATTTGTTAGGTAGATCCTATTAGTATACAAGCAAATATGGCAAAGAAAATAAAACCTACAAGCCCAATTTCCATGAAATCATTTGTAAATATGATCAATTTGAGAACTACAAATAAACCCAGTGGATTTTTCTTAATACTGAAGGATAGCAGGTTCACCCTACCTAGACC
Source organism: Capricornis sumatraensis (assembly GCF_032405125.1). Lineage (NCBI taxonomy): Eukaryota > Metazoa > Chordata > Mammalia > Artiodactyla > Bovidae > Capricornis > Capricornis sumatraensis. The sequence continues at coordinate 12,105,054 of NC_091079.1, forward strand.
ATGAAAGTTGTTATTCAGGGAAAAAAAGAAAAGGAAAGAGAAAAATTGACTGCAGAGACTGCAGTCTAGTGTGGGCCAACCTATCCCTCTACCAGAAATGGAACTCTATTAAGACATTTTGTTTGGAAAAAGGGGACTGCAGGCTTGCGAAGCTGATAGAGCACAAGATAACTAAAATTCTTCTAACTCATCTTTAAAGATGAGGATGTTTTATATCTTGGAAAGTCAGCAGGCCCAGATAAGTCAGAACCAAGGCATCTTAATGGTGGGTGTATGTGTGTTTGTGTGTGTGTGTTTCCTTACGTGTGTGCTTACAGACCCACTCGACTCCCCTAATTTAGGTCCCAATAATTACTTTCAATAAATGTATTAACTTTCCTTGCACATTATAGAGTCTAACAATACTTAAGTAATATAACATGGAAAACAAAATTACTTTTCTCAGAAAAGCAAATTTGGTATTTCTAATAATCAAGCAATTTCTGTGTGCAAGTGCTAAAGACCACAGAACTGGACTCTGCAAATTATAATAATAAAGTCATAAGCCTAGAAAACTGAACTAAAAATAGTGTCTTACTCTTTAATGACTTATGAGCTGGTTAAAACTGCAAATGGCTTTGCTGAATACAGTATGGAATTTCAAGATTCTATGTTCTATTAGCTAGTCCTACTAGTTCCCAAGGGTCTCATTATATATAACATGCTTTAAATGCTATTTGTTAAAAAGCCTGTTTTGTTTTTTTTTTTAAGAACACATTTTTTTTTTAAAACAAAGACTAACAGGCTTTTCCCTAGACTCATTAGAACTATTAATTTTCATTCTTCCTTTTCCTGCACATAGTATATGCAACAGATAAAATTTGTAAGTCATTATTCTCTTCTGGGCTTAGTAAAGTGCAGCAGATACATTTGCTATAAGAAAACAGGCAAAAGTAGACAGTGTTGATATTAGCAAGACGTCATATTTGAAACAGGTCAACTTTGAAGGCAATACCAGTGATAATATATCTGTGTCAATATAGTTATAATGAAATTTGTGTTTGTTGTAATCCACTTTAACTTTCATGTTTGAGATACATCTTTTCTTCACATTTTAGTGAAGAATACTTTATGCTAGCTTAGGCTCTTTTGACTATCTCTTCAATGAAAATAAAATAAAGTCAGAACATACTTTATAAGACATTCAATAAACCAGTCATATATTCCTTCCCTTAGTGAACAATAAAGTCTTTAAGACAGTCTCATCTGCACGGTGGGTATAAATACAGCAGGCACAGAGACTTCAAGCAGTAGAGCGTGAAGAGGTGTGTGAGGGAGGGATTTATAAAGCGGAGGAAAGACAAGAGACGAAGCAGCAAGAGCGTCTCCACCACGTGGCCTGGAGTCAGGTGGCCTCCGAGGACGCGCACAGATGGGTGCTGCTCTGACCGGGGCACGCCTCGAGGTATTTCTTCTCCAGAGTAAACTTCTCTTCTTCTCCCTCAGCCCCTCTGTGTAACAGACTTGTCTATATTATCTCAGATCCAGGTCTTTGGCGCTGGGATAGTATTGTTTTGGGAATCTAGTCAAGTCACTCAAAATACTGAAAGAACCAATTCTCAGTGACTTGGTAATCAGCTCATCATGCTTATACTCTGACTCACTGCCACTCCAGAATCTAGCTAGGGCTTCATAAAATGTATTGACCATATACTCTAGTTTCCATACGTAGAAAATAAATTTTTAGATGTGCTGTATCTCTTTGAAATTGAATTGACAAAATAGGCTGCCAGAAAAGTGTGACTCAAAGCTTAAATATGTTCATTTCAAACAGTTCTATTCAATTGAAATAATGAGACTGTTTTATCAACACTATTTTAATCTTTCTTAAATTTATGAGAAAAATACCATTTAATTAACATGTTCTTTGAATTCTCAATAGTGATTTAATCTTTATTTAGGAAAGTTTTGTGAATGCTCATTTAGAGAAGTGTTTCCTCCCTAAGAAACAGAGAGCAATGCAGGCAATTAATATCTCTTACTATTCTTCACCAATGCTTATAACTCAATAGACATTACCATGATAAAAAAATATATATACAAACAAATATGTAAACAAATATTTTATAATACATGTGGAACAAGCGAAGAAACAATTTCCTTATTCAAAAGTAATGTCAAAAGTATCTCTTAGTTTTCAGTTCAGTAGTGATATTAGAGCCATTATAAGTTATGAAGAATTACATATAATAGAAATAAGACACATTGTCAAAGTTAGACAGAACCAGTATGGACACATTTTGGCAAAAGTGGGAAAAGACCTGATAGTTAAAATATTAATCATAATGTTTAAAATCAGTGCTGAGAGATGTGAGGTTTACATTAAACCTCACAAACCAGAACAGCTAAACCTAAGACACCAGAACAGCTTTTTAAAAACTGGTTTATAGGAAAGATGATTGTCATTTTTTAATAAAATGTATCTGAGTTCTTTAATATCAGAAATTATAAAATACTGGGAAAAGTACAGGTTTTATAACTAAAGGATGTGGGAATAAATTCCATTGTGTCATTCACTTTGGGAAAATGACAATCACTTTGTGCTTTCATTAACTGTATGTAAAAGCCAAGTTCATAGAAAATTTGCAAGGAGTAATAAAAAAAAAGGACTATGTATGTGCAGCATAGGAGATGGTCTTACTTGAACACAGGCATTGTAAGAGCATAATTAAGAAAGCCTTAATAGGAATCATCTTCTTTGCCCTTTAAATCAATGAGTTAGGTATTTGAGGTGAATGTATAAAGGATAAGTATATGGTTTAAATTTCCGTATATGGCCTAAACAAGGTCTGAAGAATTTCATTTGCAGTTAGTTGGATGAGTTCTTATCATTCTGGATGGAAGATTTGGATTTTGATCACTGCAACACCCAGGTAGTTACAAGAAGCCTCCTCTGATCCTGAGTGTAGAACTTTAAAAAGCCACTCCACCCACTCTCCAACCCTGGGGTCCCCTGCAGGACAACACTCCCCTTTGCATTATGTCTGCAGCTTCTGTCGCTGCATGCATCTTACATGGTAGTCTTCCTCACCAGGTGGCGAGATTGGTTCCCACCTTGACATTCCCCACTGCCTAGCTTAGAGCCCAATAAAGATGTAGGAACTAACAAACTATTAAGTACTATATTGGAGAAACTGAGAGTCCTATTATGAACAAAAACATAGGATAATATGTCATCTTGTTTCTACATAACACATATCTTCATAACAGATAAATTCATTTGCAACTCTGAAGTGTTTGAAAATGTGTTCTGATTTTATTTGTCAACAGAATGACTATTAACCTTTTTAAAAGGTTAATTCTATAAGAAACTCAAAGCTAAATGAATGATACTTACATTAGCCAAATGAGCTAGCTCTATCTCCAGGAATGAATCCGTTGTTTTGGGTTCAGGCCTTATGGTGACCACGATGATTTTGGAATTGACGACAGTATAATTTCTGAAACAGAATAATTATGATTAAAAGGAGAAAGGATTGAAAAGGAATATTAATTTGTATGCTCAGTACACGTTATGACGACACTTTTAATAAATGTATCTAGGCAAAGACATAGAAACTGCACAAACAGATTTAAAACACGATCCTGAAGTAGTATTCATGGAAAGATATAATTGACTTCTTGTTATAAATATACCCTACCTGGAACTAGAAAGCTTTAGAGGGAAAAAGCTATTGGTGACTGTTACCAGTTTAAATGCAGGAAAGATAGAAAAGCAATAGCCCCGACAAGCTTTCGATTACTTAAAGCTGATTCACCTGTGAGATAGATGCATTGTGAATTCAAACCTTCAGGCAATCTTTAAAGGAATATAATCCATCTATCTCTAGGTGGACTTAACAGTTTTGCTATCCAGGAAACCAGATACTTTTCTTGCAAAGTGCAGTCTTTTTTTTTAAAACTTTTTCAAAATTCATTAAGATGAATGACTGGTAAGTAGTGTAGAATGAAAACAAGTAGAATTTAAATATCAATAAATGTTGCTAATTACTGACCATCATTCATTTCAACAAAATAGATTTTCAAGCCACTTCTTTATCTCAATATGCTAGATAGAAGGAACACATTTGCATTTTGAAATATCTCACCAATATAGTTCACTCACAAAGAAGTTTTCAAAATAATTATATTTATAAGTTACAAAAAAATACCTATAAGTATATAAACCTATAAAACTGAACCAGATGTTTCTTGCACATGTTTTTATCCAACAGGTATAAAGTGTTTTAAACTTGATTTGAAATAAAGCACCTGTTCTTTGATAGATCATTTACTATTCTGGGGAACTCATAATAGGTATCAAGACAAACTCACTTAATTTTTCCATATTTTTTTGTTGTTTAAGGCAATATTTATAGTTAATAAAATGAATCAGTTTTAAGTCAGTAGTCAAAAGCTTTCGGTAATTGTACCAGCAAATTCAGACAATCCTCCAGTTTCCTTAAGACTCTTTATACTTGATCCTTTTTCATCTCCATGGTTCCAGGAAACCACAGACAGGTTATCACTATAATTATGCCTTTTGAGAATTTCATTTAAATAAAATCATACAGTACATACACATGTGTGTTTGATTTAATTCACACACCATAATGCTTCTGAGATGCATCCATCCTGTTTCTCTTTATAGCTAAGTAGCATTTCATGACATGCAATTTCTGATCTACTCATTTCAATGAGCAACATTTAGGATGCTTCTGATTTTTAGTTTTTATGATTTTGAGTAGCTATTCCATATTTGCCTATTATGAATAACTGGTACGCATACATTCTAGATGACACATATATTCACATGTCTTGAGTATGATTAGAATTGCTTGCTCATGTGGTAAAAGCATGTTTAATTTTTTAAGTTACTGCCATATGGTTTTCTAAAATGTCTGTATCATCAAAGTCATATAATTCCAATATTGTAGAATCATGTTGAACCTCACATTCTTTGTGAAAATCATTTCTCTAATGAGATAATCTTTGCCACAAGATTTAACCAGAAAAAAAATAACAAGTATACTACACTTATCGCTCAGTCGTGTCCGACCCTTCTTGACCCCATGGACTGTAGACTACCAGGCTCCTCCCTCCATGGGATGTTCCAGGCAAGAGTACTGGAGTGGGTTGCCATTTCCTTCTCCAGGGGATATTTAGTAACAGAGAGACTATAAACAAATTCTGAGTGGGATAATATTTTAACCCATCTCTCATGTATTTAGCACTGTCAAATAACAAAATTCTTAAACACTAGGAAGCTTCATTATATCCAGTCTAACAACAAATAGTGAAAAAAAAAAGTAATTTGTCTTTAATATTTTTTAGAGGAGTGTGTTTGCAAACAAAGAAGGGTGGTTCATTGTTATTTATTTCATTTAATATTAATGAGTCAACTGAAGATAAGATATATTGAGAAGGATATAGAATTAAGCTCTAAAGGCCAAACTTCCTTTGCAAACTGACTTTTTCCTGTTTCCCATGAGCAGAAGTGATCAGGGGACCAAATGTGAGTTGATGCTAGATGATTAATTATATTAGCAGATCTGACATGATTCCCAGAAATAATATATACATATATATATATATCATCATACATATGTGTGTGTGTGTGTGTGTGTGTGTGTGTATAAAACATTGGAGTTGGGGAAAATGTTCATGTGTTACCACCAAAAAGAAAAAAAATAATAAAATAAAATATGGAGATTTCTCCCACAGGACAGTCCTAGGACACAGACACAAGTTTCCTTCTCAGGAATGAATATATTTCAGTTCAGGGAGTTTACCTGAAACAAAAATATTTACACATTACTCAAATTCAGTGTACTCCTTTATTCTGGTCTTGTTTATAATCCTGTTTTCCTGCTATAAAGAAAACCAAAATATTATAAAATGTTAATTTTAACAACTTTAATTTAAACAAATTTAATCAATTAAATTTAATTTTAACAAATTTAATTTAATCAATTAAATTGGTATTATTTTAGAAGATGTATAAGTGAATAGTTTATTGGAATATACAGATGTGAAGATTCCAAATAGGAATTCATACTTTGTTAAGATATTTATGAAGTTCTTTTTGTATTTGGGCTTGTGGAGATTTTAGCCTCAGGAAACTGGGCTGTGGAGAACCAAGTGACTTAGATAAGCTACTTTCTGTAGGGTATTTAGTCTGTTGCTCAATTAGCCTGGTGGAGAACGTTTCTAGAAGATTAATTCCACCTTATGGCTTTTGATAAGTATGTGTGTATATGTTAGGGTTAATTTATATGCAGAGTACATCAAGAGAAACGCTGGGCTGGATGAAGCACAAGCTGGACTCAAGATTGCCAGGAGAAATATCAATAACCTCAGATATGCAGATGACACCACCCTTATGGCAGAAAGTGAGAAGAACTAAAAAGCCTCTTGATGAAAGTGAAAGAGGAGAGTGAAAAGTTGGCTTAAAGCTCAACATTCAGAAAACTAAGATCATGGCATCTGGTCCCATCACTTCATAGCAAACAGATGGGGAAACAGTGGAAACAGTGGCTGAGTTTACTTTCTTGGGCTCCAAAATCACTGCAGATGATGACTGCAGTCATGAAATTAAAAGACACTTGCTCCTTGGAAGGAAAGTTATGACCAACCTAGACAGCATTTTAAAGAGCAGAGACATTACTTTGTTAACAAAGGTCCATCTAGTCAAGGCTATGGATTTTCCAGTAGTCATGTATGGATGTGAGAGGTGGACTATAAAGAAAGTTGAACACCAAAGAATTGATGCTTTTGAACTGCAGTGTTGAAGAAGACTCTTGAGAGTCCCTTGAACTGCAAGGAGATCTAACCAGTCCATCCTAAAGGAGATCAGTCCTGGGTTTTCATTGGAAGAACTGATGCTGAACCTGAAACTCCAATACTTTGGCCACCTGATGTGAAGAGATGACTCATTTGAAAAGACTGATGCTGGGAAAGATTGAGGGTAGGAGGAGAAGGGGATAACGGGATGAGATGGTTGGATGACATCACCAACTCAATGGACATGAGTTTGAGTAAACTCTGGGAGTTGGTGATGGACAGGGAGGCCTGGTGTGCTGCGGTTCACAGGGTCACAAAGAGTCAGATATGACTGAACAGCTGAACTAAACTGTGTATGTGTAGCAGGGAGAGAAACTGTGTATTCATATGTGTAATAACTTTATTTAGAATACATTTGGGAAGGGATATGCATTAATGTATTTATGCAGTTGGATGTTCTTATCAAACTTATGTGTGATGGTTACTAGCTCTATCACAGCATCCACTAATACTATGCATGTCTCCTTCCATAAGATTTTAGTTCAAGGAGGACAATATTAGTATCCAGCATTTATGTATCCTGAGTACATCACATTGGGCATATTTTAGTGATAACACATATTTGAAAGACACTGATAATATACCAAAAAATATTAAACTTTTGACTAAGTTTTAAAATATGTCAGTATCACAGTATCCAAATATTTAGTGAAGGAAAAGCAAGCAAATACACAGTATACAATAGTTCCTTTTAAAAAATATGCAGTGTACAAAAACTTTAATTTATTCCATTAACTTATTCTAATTTGCATAAGTGAATAGCTGGCTCCTCGTGTGTCATGTCAGACTCTGTGATCTACTAATGCTTCCTGGCTGGGTTCACATTTGTATTCACTGCTAGAAAAGCAGATCTTACAGCTAAATGGATTTCGTGACTAAAGTAATAAAGTTCTTTCTTGTCCTTGAGATTTGTGCTAGTCAGAACCTAAAACATTTTAAAATGTGTAGAGTTCTTTATTCAAAGAAGGCTCAAGTTATTCTTCACATTATTAAAAAGGCTTAAAGTGCATAGGGTACATGAACCATATCTTAAAGAGAGTAAAAATGTGAGGACAAAATGCAATGCAGCTCTTTACAAGAGACTCACTTTAGGTATAAGGTCATAGACAGGCTGAAAGTTAAAGATGTAAAATGATACTCCTTAGAGACGGTAACCAACAGAGAGCAAGAATGGATATATTTCTATCGACAAAACAGACTTGAAGGAAAAACTATAATAAGAGACAAAGAAAACATTAGTTAATGATAAAAGGGTCAATTCACCAGGAGGATATATAACAATTACAACATATGTACCTAAAAAGAAGTTCTCACACTGTTGTAAAAGTTCTAGGGTCCAAAACAGATTCCCCAACCTGAGGATCTGGCAAAGGGACTGAGAACCCCCAGGGAAACTTGACTTTGGAGGCCAGTGGAATTTGATTACAGAACTCCCACAGGACTGGGGAAACAGACTCTTGGAGAGCACAAACAAAACCTGTGCACCAGGACCAAGGAGAAAGGAGCTGTGACCCCACAAGAGACGGAGCCAGACTTGCCTGTGAGCATGTCTCTGGTGGAGGCGTGGGCTGACAGTGGCCTGCCATAGGGTCAGGGGCACTGAATACGACAGTCCTGGGGGTTGTGGGGGAGTGCTGGCAAAAATCCTTTTGAAGGAGGTCACCTACTATAGTTTGGTCTCAGGCCTAACTCCCGGGAGGGAACACAGCCCTGCCTATCAACAGAAAATTGGACTAAAGATTTCCTGAGCGTGCCTCCCCCGCCCCAGATCAGAGCAAGACCCAGATTACCCAATAGCAAGTCCCCCCATCAGGAAGTTTCCACAAGCCTCTTAACCCTCAGAGGGCAGACAGAATGAAAACCACAGTCACAGAAAAGTAACCAAACTGATCACATCGATCATGTCATGTCTAACTCAAAGCAACTATGAACCATGCTGTGTAGGGCCACCCAAAATGAACAGGTCACGGTGGAGAGTGCTGACAAAGCACAGTCCACTAGAGAATGGAATGCCAAACCACTTCAGTATTCTTCCCTTGAGAACCCCATGAACAGTATTGATAGGTAGTTAGAATAGGAAAAAGGAGTCCAAAATGGTGGTAGCTAAAAGACACAGGGAAAGCATGTGAAAAAGGAACAAAAGAAAATCCATTGACTGGAATGAGAAACTCAGATGAAACAAACACACCCCCTTCCTGGCTAACCCTAATTTGCATAGAGCAAGAGAGGGGGAAGGAAAAACAAACTTACAAAAGAGGGAGCCAAGTCAGGTTGAGGCTTCTCCTTTGGGGGTGACCCACCCTCACGCCTTGGGGGCGTACTATCCTTTGTTTGCCAAATAAAGCTCTGAGCTGTAAAAAAGCTGTAACACTGGTCCACCATTTCAAATCTTTGTTGCAGTGCAACAGAACCGAGGAAATTAAACCACTCACCCAACAATATGAAAAGGCAAAAGGATATGACACTGAAAAAGGAACTCCCCAGGTCTGTAGGTGCCTAATATGCTGCTGGAGAAGAGTGGAGAAATAACACCAGAAAGAATGAAGAAATAGAGCCAAAGCAAAACAACACCCAGTTGTGGATGTGACTGGTGATGGAAGTAAAGTCTGATGCTGTAAAGAACAATATTGCATAAGAACGTGGAATGTTAGGTCCATGAATCAGGGTAAATTGGAAGTGGTCAAACAGGAGATGACAAGTGTGAACATTGACATTTTAGGAATCAGTGAACTAAAATGGACCAGAACGGGTGAATTTAATTTGGATGAAAACTAAATCTACTACGGTGGGCAAGAAGCCTTGAGAAGAAATGGAGTGACCCTCATAGTCAACAAAAGAGTCCGAAAGGCAGTACTTGGGTGCTGTCTCAAAAATAACAGAATGCTCAGTTTCCAAGGCAAACCATTCAACATCACAGTGATACAAGGCTATGCCCAAAACAATAAAGTCAAAGAAGATGAAGTTCAATGGTTCTATGAAGACCTACAAGACCTTCTACAACTAACACCGAAGAAAGATGTCCTTTTCATCATAGGGGATTGGAATGCAAAACTAGGAAGTCAAGAGACACCTGGAGTAACAGGTAACTTTGGTGTTGGAGTATGAAATGAAGCAGGCCAAAGGCTAACAGAGTTTTGCCAAGAGAACACACTGGTCATAGAAAACACCCTCTTCCAACAACACAAGAGAAAACTACACATGGACATCACCAGATGGTCAATACTGAAATCAGATTGATTATATTCTTTGCAGCTGAGGGTGGAGAAGTTCTATACAGTCAGCAAAAATAAGACGGGGAGCTGACTGTGGCTCAGATCATGAACTCCTTATTGCAAAATTCAGACTTCAATTGAAGAAAGTAGGGAAAACAACTAGACCATTCAGGCATAACCTAAATCAAATCCCTTACAATTATACAGTGTAAGTGACAAATAGATTCAATGGATTAGATCTGATAGACAGAACTATGGATGGATGTTCATAACACTGTACAGGAGGCTGTGATCAAAACCATTCCCAACAAAAAGAAACAAAAAAAGACAAAACGGCTGTTTGAGGAGGCCTTACAAAGTGCTGAGTAAAGAAGAAGGGCAAAAGGCAAAGGAGAAAAGGAAATATATACCCATTTGAATGCAGAGTTCCACAGAACAGCAGGAGCGGTAAGAAAGCCTTCCTCAGTAATCAATGCAAAGAAATAGAGAAAAACAATAGAATGGGAAAGACGAGAGATCCCTTCAAATAAATTAGAGATACCAAGGGAACATTTCATGCCAAGATGGACACAATAAAGCACAGAAATGGTATGGACCTAACAGAAGCAGAAGATATTAAGAGGTAGCAAGAATACACAGAACTATACAAAAAAGACCTTAATGACCCAGATTTCCATGATAGTGTAATCACTCACCTAGAGCCACACATACTGGAATGTGAATCAAGTGGGCCTTAGAAAGCATCACTACAAACAAAGCTAGTGAAGGTGATAGAATTACAGCTGAGCTATTTCAGTTCTAAAAGATGATGCTGTGAAAGGGCTGTACTCAATATGCCAGCAAATCTGGAAAACTCAGCAGTTGCCACAGAACAGGAAAAAAGCAGTTTTCATTCCAATCCCAAAGAAAGGCAATGCCAAAGAATCTTTAAACTCCTGCACAATTGCACTCATCTCACATGCTAGCAAAGTAATGCTCAAAATTCTCCAAGCCAGGCTTCAACAGCACGTGAACCAAGAACTTCCAGATACTCAAGCTAGATTTACAAAAGGCAGAGGAACCAGAGATCAAATTGCCAATATCCATGGTATCACAGAAAAAAAAAAAAAAAAAAAAAACAAGAGGATCCCAGAAAAACATCAACTTCTGTTCTACTGACTACGCCAAAGCCTTTGACTGTGTGGATCACAGCAAACTGTGGAAAATTCTTAAACAGATGGGAATAACAGACCACCTTACCCACCTCCTGGGAAATCTTTATGCAGGTCAAGAAGCAATAGTTAGAACCACATATGGAACAATGGATTGGTTCAAAATTGGGAAAGGAGTATGTCAAGTCTGTATATTATCACCCTGCTTATTTAACTTATACGCAGAGTACATCATGAGAAATGTCAGGCTGGATGAATCACAAGCTAGAATCAAGATTGCCAGGAGAAATATCATAACCTCAGATATGCAGATGACACTACACTTATGGCAGAAAGTGAAGAGGAATTAATGAGCCTCTTGATGAAAGTGAAAGAGGAGGGTGAACATTATCCTCAATGGTGAAAAATGGAAAGCATTTCCTCTAAAGTCAGGAACAAGACAAGGGTGCCTACTTTCACCGCTACTATTCAACATAGTTCTGGAAGTTTTGGCCACAGCAATCAGAGCAGAAAAAGAAATAAAAGGAATCCAAATTGGAAAAGAAGAAGTAAAACTCTCACTGTTTGCAGATGACATGATCCTCTACATAGAAAACCCTAAAGACTTAACCAGAAAATTACTAGAGCTAATCAATGAATATAGTAAAGTTGCAGGATATAAAATCAACACACAGAAATCCCTTGCATTCCTATACACTAATAATGAGAAAGCAGAAAAAGAAATTAAGGAAACAATTCCATTCACCATTACAACGAAAAGAATAAAATACTTAGGAATATATCTACCTAAAGAAACTAAAGACCTATATATAGAAAATTATAAAACACTGATGAAAGAAATCAAAGAGGACACTAATAGATGGAGAAATATACCATATTCATGGATCAGAAGAATCAATATAGTGAAAGTGAGTATACTACCCAAAGCAATCTATAGATTCAATGCAATCCCTATCAAGCTACCAGCGGTATTTTTCAGAGCTAGAACAAATAATTACACAATTTGTATGGAAATACAAGAAACCTCGAATAGCCAAAGCAATTTTGAGAAAGAAGAATGGAACTGGAGGAATCAACCTGCCTGACTTCAGACTATGCTAAAAAGCTATGGTCATCAAGATAGTATGGTACTGGCACAAAGACAGAAATATAGATCAATGGAACAAAATACAAAAGCCAGAGATAAATTCACACAACTATGGACACCTTATCTTTGACAAAGGAGGCAAGAATATACAATGGAGAAAAGACAATCTCTTTAACAAGTAGTGCTGGGAAAACTGGTCAACCACTTGTAAAAGAATGAAACTAGATCACTTTCTAACACCATACACAAAAATAAACTCAAAATGGATTAAAGATCTAAATGTAAGACCAGAAACTATAAAAATCCTAGAGGACAACATAGGCAAAACACTCTCCAACATACATCACAGCAGGATCCTCTATGATCCACCTCCCAGAATTCTGAAAATAAAAGCAAAAATAAACAAATGGGATCTAATTAAAATTAAAAGCTTCTGCACAACAAAGGAAACTATAAGAAAGGTGAAAAGACAGCCTTCTGAATGGGAGAAAATAATATCAAATGAAGCAACTGACAAACAACTAATCTCAAAAATATACAAGCAACTTATGCAGCTCAATTCCAGAAAAATAAATGACCAAACCAAAAAATGGGCCAAAGAACTAAATAGACATTTCTCCAAAGAAGACATATGGATGGCTAACAAACACATGAAAAGATGCTCAACATCACTCATTATTAGAGAAATGCAAATCAAAACCACAATGAGGTACCATTTCATGCCAGTCAGAATGGCTGTGATCCAAAAGTCTACAAGCAATAAATGCTGGAGAGGATGTGGAGAAAAGGGAACCCTCTTACACTGCTGGTGGGAATGCAAACTAGTACAGCCACTATGGAGAACAGTGTGGAGATTCCTTGAAAAACTGGAAATAGAACTGCCTTATGACCTAGAAATCCCACTGCTGGGCATACACACCGAGGAAACCAGAATGGAAAGAGACACATGTACCCCAATGTTCATCACAGCACTGTTTATAATAGCCAGGACATGGAAACAACCTAGATGTCCATCAGCAGATGAGTGGATAAGAAAGCTGTGGCACATAAACACAATGGAGTATTACTCAGCTGTTAAAAAGAATACATTTGAATCAGTTCTAATGAGGTGGATGAAACTGGAGCCTATTATACAGAGTGAAGTAAGCCAGAAAGAAAAACAGTGATACAGTATACTGACACATATATATGGAATTTAGAAAGACGGTAATGATAATCCTGTATGCAAGACAGCAAAAGAGACACAGATGTTTAGAATGGACTTTTGGACTCTGTGGGAGAGGGAGAGGGTGGGATGATTTGGGAGAATGGAATTGAAACATGCATACCATCATGTAAGAAATGAATTGCCAGACCATGTTCTATACAGGATACAGGATGCTTGGGGCTGGTGCACAAGGATGATCCAGAGAGATGATATGGGGTGGGAGGTGGGAGGGGGGTTCAGGATTGGGAACTCATGTACACCCGTGGCTGATTCATGTCAATGTATGGCAAAACCAATACAGTATTGTAAAGCAAAATAAAGTAAAAATAAATAAATAAATAAATATATATATATATATATATATATAAAACCAACACTGAACATTCAGAAAACCAAGATCATGGCATCTGGTCCCATCATTTTAATGGAAAATAGATGGGGAAACAATGGAAAGAGTGACAGACTTTATTTTCTTGGGTTTCAAAATCAATGTGGATGGTGACTGTAGCTGTGAAATTGAAAGATGCTTGCTCCTGGAAGAAAAGTTATGACAAACCTAGACAGCATATTAAAAAGCAGAGACATTATTTGGCCCACAAAAGTCATATAGTCAAAGCTATGATTTTCCAGTAGTTATGTATGGATGTGAGAGCTGGACAATAAAAAAGGCTGAGCAAAGAAGTATTGATGCCTTCCAACTGTGGTGCTGGAGAAGACTATTGAGAGTCCCTTGGAAAGCAGGCGATCAAACCAGTCCATCCTAAAGGAAATTGGTCCTAAATATTCATTGGAAGGACTGATGCTGAAACTGAAGCTCCAATACTTTAGCCACCTGATGCAAAGAGCTGACTGATTAGAAAACACCGTGATGCTGAGAAAGATTGAGGGCAGGTGAAGAAGGACGACAGAGGAAGAGATAGTCGTATGACATCGCCAACTCAATGGACATGAGTTTGAGCAAGTTCTGAGACGGTGAAGGAAAAGGAAGCCTGGAGTGCTGCAGTCCATGGGATTGCAGGGTAGGACATGACTGAGTGACTGTACAACAACAATAATTGAAAGAACAAAAACTACATGACCATCTCAACTGACACAGAAAATTCAGTTGAAAATTTCAATATTGTATCATGATAAAAACCTGGAAATAGAACTGCCATATGACCCAGCAATCCCATGCTGGGCATACACACCAAGGAAACCAGAATTGAAAGAGACACATGTACCCCAATGTTCATCACAGCTCTGTTTATAATAGCGAGGACATGGAAGCAATCTTGATGTCTATTGGCAGACAAATAGATAAGAAAGCTGTGGTACATATACACAATGGAGTATTACTCAGCTATTAAAAAGAATGCATTTGAATCAGTTCTAATGAGGTGGATGAAACTGGAGCCTATTATAAAGAATGAAGTAAGTTAGAAAGAAAAACACCAATACAGTATATTAATGCATATATATGGAATTTAGAAAGATGGTAATGATGACCCTATATGTGAGACAGCAAAAGAGACACAGATGTATAGAACAGTCTTTTGGACTCTGTGGGAGAAGGCAAGGGTGAGATGATTTGAGAGAACTGCACTGAAACATGTATATTATCATATATGAAACAGACGGCCAGTCCAGGTTCGATGGATGATACAGGGTGTTCGGAGCTGGTGCACTGGGATAATCCAGAGGGATGGGATGGGGTGGGAGATGGGAGGGGGCTTCAGCATGGGGAACACATGTACACCCATGGCTGATTCATGTCAATATATGGCAAAACCACTACAGTACTGTAAAGTAATTAGCCTCCAATTAAGGTAAATTAATTAATTTAATAAAAAAATTTAAAACTTAAAAAAATAGAAATGAAAATCAATGTAAACCTTAAAAAAAAGTTCACCCATTAGGTTTAGAAGGAATGTACCTCAACATAATAAAGGCCATTTGAAAAGCCCTGAAATTAAAAGACGCTTACTCCTTGGAAGAGAAGTTATGACTAACTTATATAGCATATTGAAAAGCAGAGACATTACTTTGCCGACTAAGGTCCGTCTAGTCAAGGCTATGGTTTTTCCTGTGGTCATGTATGTATGCGATCGTTGGACTGTGAAGAAAGCTGAGCGCTGAAGAACTGATGCTTTTGAAATGTGGTGTTAGAGAAGACTCTTGAGAGTCCCTTGGACTGCAAGGAGATCCAACCAGTCCATTCTAAAGGAGATCAGCCCTGGGTGTTCTTTGGAAGCAATGATGCTAAAGCTGAAGCTCCAGTACTTTGGCCAGCTCATGCGAAGAGTTGACTCATTGGCAAAGACTCTGATGCTGGGAGGGACTGGGGGCAGAGGGAAAAGGGGATGACAGAGGATGAGATGGCTGGATGGCATCACTGACTCAATGGACATGAGTTTGAGTGAACTCCAGGAGATGGTAATGAACAGGGAGGCCTGGCGTGCTGTGGTTCATGGGGTCGCAAAGAGTCAGACACAACTGAGTGGCTGAACTGAACCGAACTGAAAATGAAATTAGGAAAGCAATCGCATTTGAAACAGCATCAAAGAGAATA
Organism: Capricornis sumatraensis; assembly: GCF_032405125.1. Classification (NCBI taxonomy): domain Eukaryota; kingdom Metazoa; phylum Chordata; class Mammalia; order Artiodactyla; family Bovidae; genus Capricornis; species Capricornis sumatraensis. The sequence goes on from NC_091079.1 coordinate 12,121,123, forward strand.
AAATATTTAGGAATAAACTTAACCAAGGAAGTGAATAATTGTATGCTGAAAACCAAAAAACATTGTTGAAACAAATCAAAGACAATAGGAATAAATGGAAACACATCCTGTGTTCATGAACAGAAAGACATAATATTGTTAAAATTTCCATAATACCCAAAGCAATCCACAGATCAAGGCAACCCATTTCAAAATCCTAATGACCTTTTTGCAGAAATAGAAAAAAAAATTCTAAAACTCATATGGAATCTGAAAAGATTCTGAATAGTCAAAACAATCTTTAGAAAGAATATGAAAGCTGGAGGTACCATACTCCTTGATTTTAAAACATGTTACAAGGTTATAGTAAGTCAAAACAGTATGGCACTGGCATAAAGATAGATGATAGAACATACAAACGTCAGTTGAATAGAATAGAGAGCCTAGAAACAAACCCTCACATATATGGTCTAATTATTCTTGACAAGGTTGACCATAAAATTTGAAACAATAAAACTCCGAGATTAAAACATAGGAGAGCTTTATGACATTGAATTTAGCAGTGATTTCTGAGATGACACCAAAAGTACAGGCAGTAAAAGTTAAAATAGACATATGATACTACACCAGACTTAAAAATAGTATAGTAAAGGAAATAACTGTCAGAGTGAAAAGTCAATTATGTGATAAGACAGAATATTTATAAGCTATATACGTGATAAATGATTATTATTGAGAATGTATAAATAAATTCTAAAGTGAAAACAAAGAATAAGACTGAGAAGTGGACAAGAGACTTAATTATCTCTATGAAGGTTATATGTGAAAGGTCAATAAGTATATGCAAAGATACTCAACCATCACTAATTATCATGGAAAGGCAAATCAAAATCACAAGGAAATATCACTTAACATCCATTAGGATGGCCACTGTCAACAAAACAGAAAATCGTAAGTGGTAAGTAGGTTGTGGAGAAATTGGAAGCCTTCTGCACTGTAGGTGAGAATGTGAAATGGTGTAGCTGCTATGCAAAACGGTACACAGATTCTTCAAAATTCAAAAGTTTACCATATGATCTAGAAATCCCACTCCTAGTTATATATCCTAAAAAACTGAAAACAGGATCCTGAATACATATTGATACACCCATGTTCACTGCAGTACTATTCACAGTAGCCAAGAGGTGGAGGCAACCCAAATGTCCATTGACAGATGACTGGATAAAGAAAGTAAGTTAATACAAATGATGGAACATTATCCAGCCTTAAAAAAGAACGAAATTCTGTCCTATTTTACAACATGGATAAGCTTTCAGGGTATCATACCAAGTGAAATAAGCCAGTAACAAAAAGACAGATAATGTATGATTTCACTTATACAAGGTAATCTAAAATAGTCAACTTTTCAGAAGGAGAAGGTAGAATGGTGGTTTTAGGGGTTAGGAGGCGGAGGTAAAAGGGGAGTTGCTGTTTAAGAAATATGCAAAGTGAAAAAATTCTAGCAATCTGTTGCACAATAGGTATCATAGAGTGAACACTACTATTCTGTACACTTTACAGTGGTTAAGATGGCAAATGTTATGTGTTTTTTACTACATTTTGGGCTTTCCAGGTGACACTAGCGGTAAAGAATTCGCCTGCCAGTGCAGGATATATATAAGAGAGGTAGATTCGATCCTAGGTCGGGAAGATCCCCTGGAGGAGGGAATGGCAAGCCACTCCAGTATTCTCGCCTGGAGAATCCTATGGACAGAGGAACCTAGTGGGCTATGGCCTATCGGGTCACAAAGAGTCAGACATGACTGAAGTGGTTAGCACTAAAAAAATGTAATGCAGTGTTACAAAACAAGTATCAGTAGAAGGGATTGTGGAACTAATCATGCAAATAACATATAGCCAGATAAGATACAGTAAAAAGGAGTTAATGAATTAGTAAACATATTAAAACTACTGTAGCCTCTATTTTTAAAAGTATAGTTCGTGCAGCTTCTAACCTGAAAGCTTTCATAATTGTTTTAAATGAGCTTTTCAATTAAAATAAAACCAAAATAAAATAGGTGATTTCATAAATTCCAGGAATGAAGACTGCATCGAAATCATTAAGCTAAATACATTTACTTTAAAAAAATAGTTTTATATTGAAGTATAGCTGATTTACAATGTTGTGTTAGGTCAGGTATACAGCACATCCATTCAGTTATATATATAAATATACCAATTAATTTTCAGATTCTTTTCCCATATAGATTAGTGCAGAGTACATTGTATATCTTCCTGCGTTATATAGTAGGTCCTTGCTGATTATTTACTTTATATGACATAGTGTGTATATCTTAATCCCAAACTCCTAATTTATTTCTCTTCCCCTTTGCTCTTTGGTTACTATAAATTCGTTTTCTATGTCTGGAAGTCTGTTTCTGTTTTCTAAATAAGTTCATCCCTATCACTTTTTTATATTCCAAATGTAAGTGATATCATATGATATTTGTCTGACTTATTTTACTTAGTGTGATAGCCTCACTTATGCTTAATACTAAAATCAGCTGATGGCTGCTAAAATTAGTTGGGCTAACTTAGAACTTGGAAAACAAATGACAATTTCAAGTTAGGTAACACCTAGATCCACAATGAAGCTAAGGGATCAGAGGTTTAAATTAACTTTAAAACAGTGTGCCCAAATTAAACTCATTAAAAAATAATATACTGACTTTTTAATATTACAATGTTTATAGTATTAGTCATACAAATTTGTTACCCCATGGGTAATTTTAATTTCTAATGTCCTCACCATAAGATATTATAAAAAGATACAGACTATTACAAAACTACAATATTTCACTGCAAACTCAGAATGAAGAGGCAAAGTTCAAAATCTGGTCCTCAAACTGAAGAAAACATGTTCTTGGTGCAACTCAGTATTTCAGATAGATTACGTTCAAGATGTATTGGTATAAATGTGATTATGTTTTTGTTTTTCTATTATTTACAATATTTTCCGGTTCACTGCTATTCCTGTTTGCTTTTAATTCCTATAATATTAGGAACTCAAATGGGCTCCATTTCCTAAATATGAAAAAAGTTAGCATCATTTATCTTTTATTATGTTGGTGTACTTGACAGCAAATTTATGTGATTTTGCATTATTGAATTTTTTTTTTCCTTTTTGAAAAAATAGTTTTCATGTTACTGGCTAATGAAAGTGTTAGTTTGTTTTTGGTTTATCCATATTTTTCCTAGCACTTTAATACTATAGTGTAATTTGCATATAATTTTAATTAGGTCCTTTATAATGAATGTTAATAGCTTCATTTATGCACATTTTTCCTTTTTTTTAAAGCAGGACTACCTCTTCCATCTGGAGGAGGACATGGCAAGCCATTCCAGTATTCTTGCCTGGAAAATCCCATGGATAGAGGAGCCTGGTGGGCTATAGCCTATGGGGTCACAAAGAGTCAGACATGACTGAGCGACTAACCACAGCACAGCACATCTATACATCCTACAAGGAAAAGTACACATTACTCCCATACTCAAAAGTATTGTGATTTTCCTATATAGCTGGAACTTGGCTTTATTAAATGAATTAGAAAATGGGTTGATTACAACTGTTTCTTGAACTCTTTGGCTTGAATGCATGCTTGGATATACTTCTCTTCCTTAGAGATAATTTCTATTAGATAATCATGCATTTTTACAGGCTCCTGGATTTACCAAATTGTCCTACTAAAATGTACTGCAGTTAAACCCTCAACAGGGTAAGAACTCACCAGGCTGTGGGTAGTTATTAGTTCCCTAATGTGCACAGAGCCTGTGTGGGTGCTCTCAGCACCCCCAAAGGACGCCCGACCTTTGCTGGTCAGCTTTCAGCGATCAGTTTCAAAAGCGGTCATGAGAGGTAGGAAGAGTCTGGCCCTTGGTGTCAATAGCCTTGGCTAGGGCCACCAAATTGACCTCTAGCACTCTGAAGTACCTGTGCTCGGCTACCTCCCCCTGGGCCTTTCAAGGTTTTCTGCAGAAGATACACATGTATCCAAAGGAATGCAGAAGTCGGTACTTCTCAAGAAATAGATATGTGAGCATCCAGAGGCAGCAAGACCGTGAAAGATAATGGTTTTGGAAAACCAAAGACTTGAGATGGATTAGAACCCACCCACCTTTGGGACATAACATCTTGGGCTTAGTTCTCCTGTTGGCAGAATCAGATTCTGACAGAACTAACCTTTAAAGGGCCGGTGACACTGGCTCTATGCTTTTTATTGTGAGATATTATTCTGAAGAAAACAATTGGGAGGCTGAGAATAGCCCTTACTTAGTTTGGACTTGAGTAGAGCACATTTCCTTCGGATAAAGTCACAATCTGAATCCACTTAATTGTAAAAGGAAAAACAATCCAACAGTAAAATTGAGGTTGCAGTTTGAAGCAGAGTTGAAGGCATATTATAGGGCAAGAGAAGAAAAACAAATATCTAAATGCAAGAGTCAACATTCAAAGTTATTGTTGTCTTTATATTAAGGGAAAATTCTAAATGGTATCTATTTGAAACATTATCAAGTTCTTCTTGGTCTGCACCAGGGCAATTATGCAAAGTATTATTTTAAAAATATTGTATTAAAATACAAAATTCCTGGAGAATTTTTGTCAGCAAGCCTGACATTATTCTGTGTATGGGAAACTTGGCTCCAAAATATTCAACACATAGGTATTAGTAAAATGATCACAGAAGAAAATGTGTCATGAATATCTGGTAAATAATAACTAGACATATAGAATAAATTTGTGTATTTTTCATGTTGAATAAGAAGATATGTCTTTTTCTATTGGATTCAGATCACACAGTCAAATTTTACATCGAAGCAACAAAATATATGTATTTTATTCCTTTGTTCCTAAAATATTTTCATAGTATAAAAAGAAGGCAAAAAGGCAAAGAATTGATGCCTTCAAACTGTGGTGTGGGAGAAGACTCCTGAAAGTCCCTTGAACTGCAAAGAGATCAACCCAGTCAATCTTAAGGGAGATCAACCCTGAATACTCTTTGGAAGGACTCATGCTGAAACTGAAGCTCCAATATTTTGGTGCAAACAGTTGACTCATTGGATGCAAACAGCTGACTCACTGGAAAAGACCCTGCTGTTGGGAAAGGTTGAGGGTAGAAGGAGAAGCAGGCATCAGATGATGAGATGGCTGGATGGCATCAGTGATGCAATGGACATGAACTTGAGCAAACTCTGGGAGATGGTGAGGGACAGGGAGGCCTGGCGTGCTGCAGTCCATGGGGTCACAAACACTTGGACACGACTGGGTGACTGAACAACATAAACACTAAACTTCTTTGTATCTCAATTTTTTTAAAACTGGCTTTTTATATAGAGTATTTTATCATATAAGACAATAATTCCAGTAAACATTTCTTGTGCATTTATTATTTATAATAATAAATATTATGCACTGTTCTGGGAGTTCTAAGAATAGAGGAGATTTAAAAGAATTAAGACAGTTGGGTGAGGAGGGATGCTGCAGAGGGAATATTTGTCGAGTGACTATATAACAAAGGCATCACTCTTGTCTTCTGAAAGGCTTCTTCTACTCACTAGACTTTCTGAAACAATTTTTTGGAAAGAAAACAAAGAAAACAAAACTGAGATTGCTTGGTGGTTTCATCATGGTACAGTGTGAAAGGAAAGAAAATGAGGAGGAAATGCTAATATTTCACCTTGCAAACAGTGCTTAAACAAACTTTTTATCCTAAGTATTCTATGGTCATTATTTCTAATGAATCTAAAGGTGAATATTGTCTTCCTATAGTCATTTACCTAATTACTTTATTCTTAGGAAGTATAAGTGGGTGTACATAGTCACAATTCTTATATAATGGTTATTAAGAACTTCAAACAAATGTGCCAGAACGTTAAAATTCTACAATTTTACTGAAATAAAGACAAGGAATTTTTGAAGTTGAAAAGAACCTTTGAGTTCAACTGCACGATTTACACACAGTCAGTCAGTGACTTGCCCAGAGGCTAATCTGAATCTCTGTCACAGGTCGTACCAGTGCAGCACAGTTCTGGACTTTTTCAGTTTATGCATTAAACTGCCCACAATGTTGCCATTAATCCTCCCACAAGTGACCACTGCTTCTGTTATGATGTATAAAATTGTTGAAAGTTTCTATTTTACAAAAAGGCCCATATCCCTAGATAAATTTCCAATTCCCTTCACTCTATGAATTTATGAAACTTGGACTAATCTGACTTTGTGTAGGTGAGCAAGTTCTATGGTGTTATTCAAAATAAGATCAACCATAATGCAACTCTGTTTAACATGTAGCAGTGAAACTAATTCACAGGCTAAAGCATTACATACTGAGTGTTTCATTTGCATTCACTATGTCCCTCTGCAGCAAACAGAATGAATGTTGCACATAAAGGTGCTTCTATTTTAAAGTTGAACTGAAGCAGATGATGACCGAGTGACTGAAAAGCTTATAAATTTCTTGTTATGTTCAACTGAAATTAAAACCCAAATCATCTGATTTTGAGTTAGTGCCTAATCTAGAATTCTTGCAAGATGAGCTTTATACTAACAAACTGCCAATGGAAATAAGAGGCTAACTTTGAGTATCTTTTAACTTTCTCCTCAAATACATATCATACACAGAGATAGAGGCAGTGTAACTATAAATTAGTTTTAGCTGCGAGTAACTGTACAGATCAACGTGTTTTAATAAAACCCATGGAAAAGCTGAAAGTGAAAGAATTAGCTTTGAAAAGGTATTAGTAGAACCAAATGAACCACAAACCTATTTAAATTTAGGAAGCCCAATTTCCATCCAGAGAAGAACAGAGCTAAAGAAAGCCAGATTTCTGAGTTGTCTCTGTGGGGATAACGTATGACTCCCCTTGGAGGACACACCAACTCTGTCAATTTGCTCCACATAGATTTACTCCAAATAATCTTGAACAGTCACTGCAACTGTTGTTTCTTTCTTGAGAGGTCTTTTCCTACTGGACTGAACTCTAATTGTTTTTATTTATTAGCCCATTTATTATACCCCTGGTATAATGTACACGTCAATTTGCAGTCTCTCCCCTCGAAAAACAGCGCTCTACTCACAGGGAAGTGAGGAAGCGCTCACAGCCCTGGGGCTGTATTTAACTAAAATACAGTTATGTCTCAGTTGTCCACTGCGAGCTATCGTGGAGGAAACAGGTCTTCAAGAGTGAGGACAGCATCATCCAGACAAATGGACACCTTGCTTTCTGTGTGGGTGAGTGCTCAGTAGTTCAGTCCTGTCAGACTCTGCGACCCCATGGACTGTAGCCCACCAGGCTCCTCTGTCCATGGGATTCTCCAGGCAAGAGTACTGGAGTGGGTTGCCGTGCCCTCCTCCAGGGGATCTTCCTGACCCAGGGACTGAGCCCGCGTCTCTTGTATCTCCTACATAGCAGGCAAATTCTTTACCACTGCACCACCTGGGGAGCCCATGTTTTTGTTTCTTTTGTTTTTTTTCTGTGAAGATGAAGTGAAAGTGAAATTCATTCAGTTGTGTCCGACTCTTTGCGACTCTATGGACTATACAGTCCATGGGATTCTCCGGGCCAGAATACCAGAGTGGGTAGCCTTTCCCTTCTCCAGGGGATCTTCCCAACCCAGGGATCGAACCCAGGTCTCTCTCATTGCAGGAAGATTCTTTACAAGCTGAACCACAAGAGCAGCCCAAGAATACAGGAGTGGGTAGCCTATCCCTTCGCCATCGGATCTTCCAGACCCAGGAATCAAACCAGGGTCTCCTGCATTGCAGGCGGATTCTTTACCGATCTGGTAAACCAGTTAAGACAGCAGAGCAAATAAATTAATGTTGGTAGAATTACTATTTGTAATTGTTTCTTTCTAACATCTGGGAGGAAAGAAATCAATGTATTTCTTCCAAAATTACTCCTCTAATTGAATAGCAGCATTTTTTCTTAATGTAACTGTAATTGGATATTTATTTAGAAGCAAATTGAGATCTTGTGATGATGAACAAAACGTGTGTTCTCAGCCATCATGACACTGCTTTAATTTCATGTCATGCTGGTGAACGGTAACATTAAGTACAAATAAAGCAAGAAGGCAGATTAATTTTAAAATGATCCATTCTATTATAGAGCCTTGAGGTTTTCTTTTTCTTACTTTTTTTCCCTCAGTCAAGGCAAGTCAGAATTACAGGGCTATAATCAGGAACCAAAATTATCTTTCCTACTTATTTTGCAATGCCATGATATGCTAATAAGCTGTTCATTAAATTGGTATTTTCTATTTCATCTAAGAAGAGCCCTTTGTATTACCAAAGCTTGTTTGACTATTTTCATAGAATGAGCTATAATCACATTTTTGGAATAATTTACAGAGATTACAACAGCTTATTACTTTGTAGCTTACCTCAGAGTGGGCAAAATTAGATCTAAGTTTTTGTACAGGACTGCTCCAAGAACAAAGACTGATGATTCATCTAATTCTAGAAAGAATAAAATTTAAACATATTAGCAAAACAGCAAGAAAAATACTATGTCCTATAAAACTTTTAATCTCCTAATTACAAGGGGATTCCAGTATTTATCGATGCAAAGCCAGGAATGGCATTGAAATATATATAATATCATATAAGAAATGAATTGCCAGTCTAAGTTCGATGAAGAATACAGGATGCTTGGGGTTGGTGCACTGGGATGACCCAGAGGGATGGTACAGGGAGGGAGGTAGGAGAGGGTTTCAGGTTTGGGAACACGTGTACACCCGTGGATTCATGTTGATGTATGGCAAAAAAAAAAAAAAAATACAATATTGTATAGTGAAAAAAAAAAAAAAGAAAGAAAGAAATGCCTTCTTAACCGTGCCCGGTAATTGAGCCCACACACTCTATGTGTTAATCATGACCCCAGAAGATATGTTTTCAGTGGGTTTTGTCATGAAGGAACCTTCCTTCAAGCTGAGACAAGAAGTGGCTGTAGCTATAGCAAAAGAGCTTAAATTCCAGGTGATGTGGGGAGACAGCCTATGCTCTTTGGAGCTCTCAGTTAAGATGTCAGACCTCCAAGGTAAGAATTAAGACCACAGTGTCACTACTGAAAAGGGTCATTCAGTTTAAGAGGCTACCTAAGATGTTCTTAAAACTCAATTCTTTCCTTAGATTTGTTTTCATATATCAATTTTTTAAGTGAGGCAGAAATAATTTATTTTTCACAGACTAGAAAACACAACCTATTTCAATAGCTAAACTTAAAATACTGTGCCACATGCTTTACACTGGGGTGAGACTGTCAACACTGAAAATCTGACCATGTCATCAGCAGGTTTATAATTTGCACTTGGTGTTTTTTTTTTTTTTTTTTTTTACTTTTTAATAGATCTTCTACTCAAGTAAATTAAGATTCAAGCAACATCAAATTGAGTTTTCTATAGTAACAAAATGACTTTAAAGTCATGATTACAGATTAAATTGCTAGTGTAGTATTGAACTCATATACTTTTTGCTCAAGGCCTAAATCGCTTCACATATTTACCTTTTGATGACACAGGAGTGAAGATGCTTTTTGGAATGACCACTCTGTCTTCTGAGTTTCTTGCCCAGTCAACCATCCCCTTCCGTCCTTTCATTGGGAAGTTGATGTCTGTTAGAACAGAGGCTGCAGGAAGCTTCTGAATGCTAGCCACTATTAAAAAAGAAGCAATGATGTCAACTAAAATCTTTCAGTGTTATCAAAATTGACCAAATTAAACCTTTCAGTATAGTCAAAAGAAAATTTCTAGTCCAAATTATGTTTATCAGAGCTCTAAAATATACATACTTATTCCTTCATATTAGATGATACTCATTAAGGCTGTGACTGTTTTTCTTATTAATTTGTTTTCTGTTGCTCTCAGTGGGGATCATACAATGATGGTCAGTGGTGCACAGTCAGAGCACAAAATGTGCAGACATACTGGTTGTTTAGGATGGGCCTCCATTCTAATGGTGAGCAGCCCATGCCGTATTTTTTGTTAAATATTTCGATTAACACACTTGACTCACAGACTGACAGTTTCATTAAATCTGTACTTTGTTTTCAGAACAAGTTTTCTGTGCTCACCTCTAAACATTGCCATTGGAACAATTATTGCACGGATTGGCTGGGGTTCCATGAACATGAAAAACAAGCATATTGCTCTGGGAGACAGAACTGTCAGAATTCAAACAACCAAGCACCAATGCCCAAACCACAGAGACAATATAATATGCAGAATTATTTAACAAGTAGAATAGCAATAACAAACAGTTCTTAAAATGCACACCCATAATTGAAGGTAATAAATGTAATAAATACGTGAAAAGAGAATTCTGTGTGTACTCAATGAATAATATATTTGGTAATGCTTTGGTTGGTTGTTGGTGGTGGTTTAGTTGCTAAGTTGTCCGACTCTTGCAACCCTGCCAGGCTCCTCTGTCCATAGGATTCTCCAGGCAAGAATACTAGAGTGGGTTGCCATTTCCTTCTCCAGGGGATCTTCCCAACCAAGGAATTGACCCAGGCCTCCTGTATGGTAGGCAGATTCTTTACCAACTGAGCTATATCTTAATATATTTTTATTATATATATATATATATACACATTAATATATAACTATATGTAACAAAACCATGATAGTAAATACTCAAGCAGTTATTGATTATATATATTTTCAATGATTACTTAATTTGTAACTTTTACTTAGGTCCATACTTGACTTACATTAAAGTTTCAGATGTCCTATGTATGATTGAAATGGAAAGATAGTGGGGAAACCCTAAAAGCTATCACAACAGAAAAGCTGTAGTAGGAAACCATTAGGCTCCTCATAAATGTATTTCATTTGAAAGAAACTTGTAATTTAAACAAGAAAGAATGAAAATTATGAATTCAACAATATTAGTTGTATAAATATATTACTTCATCCCTGGCTTAGTTGCAAATTAAATTGGTTATGTATTACTATACTTTATGAAAGCTCTTTCAGACTATTATACACATCCATTATCAGAACAGAATAGAATTTCATTTGGCCTGTAATTTGACATAATAACATTAAAAAAGGATTTTGTAACTAAATGTTGAAGGAAAAGGGTGCTGGGTAACATAAATTGTTATGGATATGAAATGCTTTTGGGATAGCATCTCTAATTATTTTAGTCTCTTTAATAATTCAAACAACATAGTCTTTATGGTCTAGAAGTCAACTCAGTTTATCTGTCCTAAAGAGTCCAAAAACGCCAGTGCAGGTAGATGGACAGACCAGCACACTGGCAGCATGCTCTTTCTTAAGGGTCCTCCAGGCTTCATTCAATATCCAAAGCTAAGTGCATCTATTTCCAAATTCCTTGATTCTAACTTTGGTTGCCTTGGTGTTGAGAGGACATTTATTTAACTTCGCTGGTCTAAAAACTGATGAAAAATAATAAAGCCTTTTCTGATTTCTAGTTTCTATTATAAAGGAAAACAAAAGATAAACTGTTGGATTCTGAGGTCTAATAATTCTTATGGCTTCTATACACATTGAAAAGAAAACAAAACAGAAAAAATAAACAATCAAAAAGAAATAGATGTCATATGGAAGAAGCTTATTCTGTATCAATTGTATATCACTTGATCCTGAACAAATGTGGGTTCAATACATTACTCAAATATATAAAAATGAGATAATTATACATGCATGCATCTCACTTTATGAAGTGCATTCATTCTTCAGTTGGAGGTACATTGGGTGTTAAATGACAACCATATAGATTTGATTGACTTCTGAGTCTTGACTAAAGGAATACAAAATTAGAATCACTTATCTAACTTCTGTAAGAAGTCCTTTAAATTGTGCAGTATTGCGCATAGGAAGTGTATAAAAACAAACATGTATTCATTAATTTTATAGAAATGTAGTTCATAAAGTAAGATGGCATTTTAGATAAATATATTATAAAAAGAGATATGACTTCATAGACTGACAAGAATCAAATACAGCCTTCAATTACCAGTATACAAGTTCTTTAAAATATGCAGTATTTAAATGTGCACATTTTTACCTTAAACCTACGTACGAAGATGCTTAAGGTGACACTGTCGTTCTTTATGATGGTGCCGTGATTAACAAGAAAGCCTATTTCCATACAACAAAAATGATTTAAAGATGACTTTTATTTTTCCTTTCTTTCAGTCCCTGTAACAGACACTTGGACCGACCCAGTCCTCAATTCCTTCCCTTTTTCACTCAGTTTCTCTAAAACCTTCATGTAAAATTTAAATGCAATTAGTCTTTAGAGAACCAGGGAACTCAAAAGAGGTAAGATTAAAAACAAACGCCTTATATATATATATATATCCAGAGAAAACCATAGTTTGAAAAGATACATGCACCCCAATGTTCATAGCAGCACTATTCACAACAGTCAAGACACGGAAACATCTTATATGCCCATGGATAAAGAAAACGTGGTACATTCGTGCAATGCAATATTACTCAGCTATAAAAAGAATAAAATACTGCCATTGCAGCAACATGGATGGACCTAAAGATCATCATACTAAGTCAGACAAAGACAAATACTGTATGATATCACTTAAATGTGGAATCTAAAAATAACACAAATTAACTTATTTTTACAAACCAGAAATAGATTCACAGGCATGGAAAACAAACTGACAGTTATCAAAGGGGAGAGAGGTAGGGGCAGGATAATCTAGGCAGCTGGGATTAACAGGCCTAAAATACTAAGAGACACTCAACAAGGACCTACTGTATAGCACAGGGAGCTATACTCAATATTTTATAATAACTCTTATGGAAAAGAATCTGAAAAAGATATAGAGATATATATGTATATATTAATATATATTTGACTCACAGTGTTGTATACCTGAAACTAACATGACATTGTAAATCAACTATAGTCAATGATGTCTTAAGACATGTCTAGAGTATATACGTATCTAGTGCTGCCAAAGAGCATCAGTGCAGAGCATGAGAGCACAACCTGCATGCTTTGCTTCCATAAGTTGCTGCACAAAATCCCGTCGTGAGGATTCAAATAATATAGTGTCTTTCCTCAAAAACTGAGAATATGTGTTTCTTACAGAAGATTCAAGTGGTTAGAAAAAAATCTCAAAGGACACAATGTCCTTGAACACACAGGTGAGTCTTGAATGCTCGAAGAATTACCCCAAATTCACTGTGTCGTGTCATTACAATACCAGACCTTATTTCTCATGCAATAAAAATAGGTGACTCATCATGGATAAGCCTTGGAGCAAACCCGGCTGCCTTTCATTTTGCATGTTCACTGCTTTCATTCTGCATTTGGAATACAGCATGAAACCCCCTGGGAGCACCATGTCTGTTACTGACCAAGCTCCCAGGGGATTCGGGTTTGGTATAGATTTTTGCTCGTCAGAAAGCATAAGGGAGGGAGAGGGGGGGATGATTTGGGAGAATGGCATTGAAACATGTATAATATCCTACAAGAAACGAATTGCCAGTTTAGGTTCAATGCAGGATACAGGATGCTTGGGGCTGGTGCACTGGGATGACCCAGAGAGATGGGGAGGGAGGTAGGAGGGGGGTTCAGGATTGGGAACATGTTTACACCCATGGCGGATTCATGTTGATGTATGACAAAATCAATACAATATTGTAAAGTAAAAAAAAAAAAATAATAATAAAATAAAATAAAATCTAAAAAAAAAGAAAGAATAAGGGAATTTTTACAAAGGATCTCAAAGCACATGAGTCATTCTTCTTTTTTTTGTAACCACTGAGCTCTCCTTTGGTTCATCAAAGTAGATAGGGTGCCTCTAACTTGTTCCTGAGAAAAATCATGACGTTTTAGCCCTGTGTCCTATTGACTGAGGTCCTGGACAATGGGGATTCTGTCTGATTCATCTTTGTAATGTGTACGGTCCACTACAAGTTGAGTCAGCTGCATTATGAATAAGAAAAAAAAAGAATAAATTAGGAGCTTGGGCTTAACATATATACACTACTACTTTAAAACAGGCATCTTCCTAGATGGCTCAATGGTAAAGAATCTGCCTGCCAATACAGAAGACACAGGAGACATGAGTTTGATCCCTGGGTGGGGAGGATCCCCAGGAGGAGGAAATGGTAACCCACTCCAGTATTCTTGCCAGAAAAATACCATGGACAGAGGAGTCTGGTGGGCAATAGTTCATGGGATCACAAATACATATATATAAACCAGATAAACGGCAGAGACCTATAAGGGGAAAGAATCTGAAAAATTATATACATATACATATATGTGTGTGTATGTATACACACACACACACACACCCATATATATGAAATATTTGGTTGTATACCTGACACTAACACAACATTGTAAATCAACTATACTTCAATTGAAAAAATACACAATGAGAAAAAATAAGGCACCTGGAAAGAAAATGCTAGGGACTGAAGTGTACAGATAAATGCTGCAGGAATGAACAGAAATGGGCAAACGAGAGCCAGTGGAGGAAAGGGACAGTTTACTAGAGTCAGATAAGCGTAGACTCTGGATCTGGGCCTGTATTCAAATTCTGGATATTTTAGGCTAACTATGATGTCCTGGACTTTCAGCGCCAGTCCCAGTTCATTTCTGTTATTTTATACGATTATGATTAACACCATCCATCACTCTCAAAAGTCTCATTTTAGAGGATAAATTTCAAGTTCATTTTACATGCTGTGTGACCTGGGGCAAATTGTCTAACCTCTCTGTGTCTCCATTTCCTCTTCTGTACCATGGGGATAATAATATTATCTATCTCACTGGAATGTTGGAGGATGAAATAAATAAATACATGTCAAGCAGTGAGAGCTGGGTGCCGAATCAGTACCTGAAGCATGAGTGGTCCTATGGAACTGTTGGCTATTCTAGTAGGTTTCCTCATAATTACTTCCAGGCAAACTAGGGAACTACCTCATCGTACATCCATAGTATGATAAAACATTTGAATTTTGCATTAAACATTCCTTTTTGGTTGTCCTTCAGTGACCTTAGGCATGAAATTACATAGTCAAAACTTAATGTTGAATATATTCAGACCAAAGGCAGGAATTGCACTTAAAATAAATACAGGTCATTCTTCAGTACTTTAATGCATCAACTTTAATGTACCACCTCGGGCGTGACTTAACAGTTCCCTTTAAATTTATCCTTCCCCTTCCTTCCCTCCTCCATTCATCCCTTTCTTTATCCCTTCCTTCATTCCTTTATTCTAGTAGCTTCTGACAGAGGCAAGGCACTGCCTTCTCTGGTTATTTGGTTACACAAGGTCAGTTAAGTTAAAAATCTATCTCCTCCATTGAGAAGGGAAACTACTGTGTTGTGGATAACAAATTCATTATTTCTGTTGCAGTCATGGCCACTGCCTGCACCAAGAACTTCAAAAGCACTACTTTTAGGCAGTGACCTAAGCACTGAACGCAATGACTCATGTCCTATAATGAACAGAGAAACTCCCCAGGGAAGGCACATCATAATCATAAACACAAGTGGAGGGGCATACAGAAGCTCTTTATGTATGCCCTAAAAGCTGTCTTTCTCACTACCTCCTACTATTGATGCTTCCAATATATTTAAAATTCACACTATATTTCATGTCGATTCAGAAGGAACAACTCACAAACTGGATTCTGACTCACTAGTATTAGAAAATTGGCCAGTTATCCAAATGAAAGTGCTTGTGGAAAACATCACTCAACATTACTGGATGGCCACCTGCACAGTTTCAAAGTCCCGCACATAACACTTGGGAGGGAGGGAAGGGTGCATTGTATAAGTGTGTTAGAAAGCAACTCAACCATAATGGAAAAATATGAAAGGAAAATGTAAATATATATATATATATATGTATAACTAGATCACCTTTTATATGGCAGAAATTAACACAAGACTGAAAATCAATGGTACTTCAATAAAATAAACGTGACTCAGTTTTGCTCAGGAGCCCATAGCAAGCACATGGGAGCTGAGCAGAGCCTATATGTAGTGTGACCTCCGCAGCACTTAGCAGGTTAAGAAGCCATTGCTTTTATACTTCTATGGCAATGCTGAGTGGCTTGTAAAATGCTGAGGGTATTTGGGAGATAAGGGAAGGACAGCTGACTTTTATTGCATGCTTGCCATGGTCTTGGCACTTGCCACTGTTCCTTAAATGATTCAGCATGTATTAATATTTATTATGTAGTTTCTCTGTGTTAGGCCCTGTTCCTAGTACAGCACTTGGCTCAGATGCCTTAAACATGATACACTATTTAATATTTAAAACAACCCTAAGAGGTACTGGTTTTATCAGTATCCTTATTGTTATTTGTGCTTTCAGTTTAAATGAGGAAGAGGGCTCTAAGTGGTCACATTGTGATTCAAATCTCGGTTTGCCTACTCAGAAGCACAGGATTTTGCACTGTGTGGTGCAGTTTGTACCTAACGCATAACAGCAAATTTACTTTGCCTTACTCTAATATTTTTGTGCTAAATACAAAAGACAGATGATTCAATTAGAGGAAATAAAACTATCTTATTTGCCCAAGAGAAGATCAAAACTAGATATCACTGAAGAACCGTGGTTAGCAAAAGGGGATGCAGATACTATACCTACACATAGCTTAATTCATCCATCATAATCTTCATGTTCTAATATCTTTATGAACAATCATATTTCAGGTTTCTTCAACAGTGTTTACAGGAAACAGACATTCAAATGGACAGATTTTTTGGTTTCCCGTTTCCCCATCCAACTTCCCTCATTTATGCTGTCTCCTTCCCAAAGGGACTGGAGGGTTAAGGGTCTTGGGGAAAGAACAGGCAATCCTGGAATAGACTGCAGCCTCCGTTTCCTAGGAAACAGAGCTGGTGGGCGGGGTGTCTGCAAGGAGAGGGTGCTGAGCTCTGAGAGCATCGATCAGTTCGGCCTCCACCATCCCGGCTACAGGGTGTAACAACCCCACAACCCAGAGAGGCACACAGAGATTTAGATGAGAAACATCTTTCCTATTAGGGAGTTCACTGATTTGTTTGAAGAGAGAATGCAGGACCCTCTGATATTTAGAAATAGACAAACTCAACAGGCAGCTGAGAAAGTGGCAACTCAAAGATCATATACAACCTGCTACTTTCTAGTGACCTGCTGTATATATATTGAAACTTTAATTAGCTGTTTTGTATATTCCTTTCTGGCATTAAAATCGAAAATCTTTTAAATTAATTGTGGATTATCAGCTTCAGATTCTATTTTTTTAATCCATTAGCCATTTCAAAGCCTGAGAGTCTCTGCACTGCAGGACACTTTTCTGATTTCTGCTCTTGAACTTCTGGCCGAACTTCAGTGATTTCTGCAGAGGATTCCCTCAGCTTCCTCTCAGATACTACTCCTTGGCATGTATTCCTGCTGATACACATGGTCACCCCCAGCCAGACCAACACATCACTTTGTTCAAGCTGAACTCTCCTAACCAGGGGCTGGCAGACTACAGCCCACAGGCTGGATCTGACCTTGCAGCTATTTGTGTATGATCTGTGAGCTAAAATTGGTTTTCAGAGGTTTAAGTAGTTGAAATAGTCAAAAGAAGAATCGTATTTCTTGGCGCATGAAAATTAAATAAAATTCAAATCTCAGTGTTCACAAATTAAGCTTTATTGGGATACAGCCACACCATTCATCCACGTGAAGCCTACAGCTGCTCTCAGGCCTCAGTAATAGACTTGGACAGTTATCACAGAGATTGTACTGTCCACGAAACCTGAAATATTTAGTACCTGGCCCTTTACAGAGAAGGTTTGCCTACCCCTGTTGCAGACAAATGTTGGAGAAGCTATTATTAAATATTATAATCTTTCTTCAAAGAGAAATATATTGTAAAAGCATCTTAATTTCTGTACTTTTTCTGTTAACGACTGCATGTTCTGACTGCCGTTTTCTTTCTATGCTTTGCAAAATTTAATGAGGGAAATTTTAAGTTGATTATACCAGTTTTATTTCAGTTTTTAAAAAGGGTATGTTTTGTGTACTTTTATAAAGAGGCACTTATAAATGGTGATCTTCTCTACACAAGTAGTTCATGATTTCATTTCTAACATAAATAGAAATAAAATATGATATGCAGGGCATTTTTGCATGTATATCTGAATTTTAAAGCCAAATCGATAAATAAAATGCTTTAGGAAATAAATTTTCCCTCTTCTCTGAACCTGTGAAATGAAGAGCAGTATTCTTGCAGAGGAAGGACCTTTAGATGATGATAAACCAAGAGCAGAGAAATAGGTGTGCTTGTGTATACATCATTGTGTGATGTATTGTTTTGAGATCTATGGTTATTTAAACCTTACTAGAGGAGTAAGAATCAGGCACCCATACAGGCACGAAATAGCAACTGAAGTCTAGAATCCCAGGGCTTCCCAAGATAGTGAATCATCCATCCCCAGAACAGTAACAGCATTGCCAAGTGCCAAGACTTGACAAGTGAATGATCACTATGGACTGGAGTTCTCTCTGGAAATTCATTCCTCTATCAAACTTCTGTTGAGCCCTGAGAGTATTCCAGGAACTGTCCCACCACTGAGGAGCTCACAAGTGGGAAAGAGATGCCCAGTCTTTGCCTTTAACGAAAGGCAGTCTTTGCCGTGTAGTGGGAAACACACATTTGGTAAGTGAAGAAACAATTTGGATGATTCGAGGTGTGACAGGTGGTATAAAAGAAAGAACCGATGAGGTGGCATGTGGTCAGTCTGCCAAAGATGGCCTCTTTGAACAGGTAGAATGTGAGCTGAGAGCTGATAGATAAGCATAAGTGAGAGAAAGAAGAAAGAGCCAGTGCAGACTCAAAGCCTGGAAGAGAGCCAAGATGTCCAGGAGCAGCAGTCTGGGTATAAGGTGAGGAAACTACAATGACCTTGAAAAAGAGTAACATTTTTAATAGAGCATAAAGGTTTAAGTAGAGAAGTAATCAAAGAAAAGGTTGAAAATGAAATTTTGGACTAAGTGACCTGAAATCTACAGCATGATCAAATTTAGAACTTGGAGGTATGAACTGGATGTCTTCTAGTAAGAAGTAATAGTTGATAATGCAAACATGGATAAGTTCCCCCAAAGAGAGAGTACAATGAACAGATTCATTCATTCAACAGATATTAACTGAATATCTATCACATGTCAAGAACAGTCTGAGCACCAGAAATACACCAGTGAACAAAACAATCTAAGCCCCTGCCCTCATGTGACCAGCATCATATCAGAGGAGAGACGGACAGGGGACAGACAAGCAAAACCAGACCAAATGTCAGTAACAGTAAGTGATCTTTGGGAGAATGGTGAGTGGGTAAGGACCTTTCCTAAATACAGGAAGCTTCAGTGGTCAGGTGGCTTCTCTGCAGACATCAAGGAGATGACAGAAAAGAGGCTTCAATGTGTATAGGAAAGATTCACTCTTAGAGAGTAAAGAGAAGCAAACAAGGAAAGATACCAAAAATAAATGGAGGGCAAAAAAAGAAAAAATAAACCACAATAGTAAAGTACCTGTGAATAATAATGACATGTGTGATAAGTCGCTTCAGTCATGTCTGACTCTGTGCAACCCCATGGATTGTAGCCTGCTAGGTTCCTCTGTCCATGGAATTCTCCAGGCAAGAATACTGGAGTGTGTTGTCATGCCTTCCTTGAGGGGATCATCCCAACCCAGGGATCGAACCTGCATCTCTTATGTCTCCTGCATTGGCAGGCAGGGTCTTCAGAACTAATGCTACCTGGGAGTTCAGTTCAGTCGCTCAGCCGTCTCTGACTCTTTGCGAACCCATGAATCGCAGCACGCCAGACCTCCCTGTCCATCACCAACTCCCGGAGTTCACTCAGACTCATGTCTATCAAGTCAGTGATGCCATCCAGCGTTCTCATTATCTGTTGTCCCCTTCTCCTCCTGCCCCAAATCCCTCCCAGCATCAGACTCTTTTCCAATGAGTCAACTCTTCGCATGAGCTGGCCAAAGTACTGGAGCTTCAGCTTTAGCATCATTCCTTCCAAAGAAATGCCAGGGCTGATCTCCTTCAGGATGGACTGGTTGGATCTCCTTGCAGTCCAAGGGACTCTCAAGAGTCTTCTCCAACACCACAGTTCAAAAGCATCAATTCTTCAGTGCTCAGCCTTCTTCACAGTCCAACTCTCACATTCATACATGACCACAGGAAAAACCATAGTCTTGACTAGACGGACCTTGGTCGGCAAAGTAATGTCTCTGCTTTTGAATATACTATCTAGGTTGGTCATAACTTTTCTTCCAAGAAGTAAGCGTCTTTTAATTTCATGGCTGCAGTCATCATCTGCAGTGATTTTGGAGCCCAAAAAAAATAAAGTCTGACACTGTTTCCCCATCTATTTCCCATGAAGTGATGGGACCGGATGCCATGATCTTCATTTTCTGAATGTTGAGCTTTACGCCAACTTTTTCACTCTCCTCTTTTACTTTCATCAAGAGGCTTTTTAGTTCCCCTTCACTTTCTGCCATAAGGATGGTGTCATCTGCATATCTGAGGTTATTGATATTTCTCCTGGCAATCTTGATTCCAGCTTGTGTTTCTTCCAGTCCAGCGTTTCTCATGATGTACTCTACATAGAAGTTAAATAAGCAGGGTGACAATATACAGCCTTGATGTACTCCTTTTCCTATTTGGAACCAGTCTGTTGTTCCATGGCCAGTTCTAACTGTTGCTTCCTGACCTGCATACAGGTTTCTCAAGAGGCAGGTCAGGTGGTCTGGTATCCCCATCTCTTTCAGAATTTTCCACAGTTTATTGTGATCCACTCAGTCAAAGGCTTTGGCATAGTCAATAAAGCAGAAATAGATGTTTTTCTGGAACTCTCTTGCTTTTTCCATGATCCAGCGGATGTTGGCAATTTGATCTCTGGTTCCTCTGCCTTTGCTAAAACCAGCTTGAATCAGGAAGTTCACAGTTCACGTATTGCTGAAGCCTGGCTTGGATAATTTTGAGCATTACTTTACTAGCATGTGAGATGAGTCCAGTTGTGCAGTTGTTTGAACATTCTTTGGCATTGCCTTTCTTTGGGATTGGAATGAAAACTGACCTTTTCCAGTCCTGTGGCCACCTCTGAGTTTTCCAAATGTGCTGGCATATTGAGTTCAGCACTTTCACAGCATCATCTTTCAGGATTTGAAAGAGCTCAACTGGAATTCCATCACCTCCACTAGCTTTGTTCGTAGTGATGCTTTTGAAAGCTCACTTGACTTCACATTCCAGGATGTCTGTCTCTAGATGAGTGATCACACCATCATGATTATCTGGGTTGTGAAGATCTTTTTTGTACAGTTCTTCTGCGTATTCTTGCCACCTCTTCTTAATATCTTCTGCTTCTGTTAGGTCCAGACCATTTCTGTCCTTTATCGAGCCCATCTTTGCCTGAAATGTTCCCTTGGTATCTCTAATTTTCTTGAATAGATCTCTAGTCTTTCCCATTCTGTTCTTTTCCTCTATTTCTTTGCAATGATCACTGAGGAAGGCTTTCTTATCACTTCTTGCTATTCTTTGGAACTCTGCATTCAGATGTTTATATCTTTCCTTTTCTCCTTTGCTTTTCGCTACCTGGGAAGCCCTTAACAATGACAGACTGGCTTTATAAGGAGACAAAGACTTTATAAAGATTATTGAAAAGGGCCACTGGTTTAGAAAAATGAGAACCATACTCTAAAATTAGGTTCCAGCCATGCTCTACTGCAAAGCTAATCAGTTTTTTAGATAGGGCCAAACAAGTAAATATTTTCAGCTTTGAGGGCCAGCAAACTTATGTTGTAACCACCCAACTCTTCTAGTAAATGTGGAAGGTGCCACAGACAATTCATAAATGAATGGTCATGCAAGAAAACACTGTATTTAACTGTAGAAGAAAAAATATCTGATGTGACCAACATAGTGGCTCTTTCATTTAGTAAACAGTGTTTTGTATCAAACTCCCAATTTTCTGCACCAAACACTTCTTCATCTTCACAGAAGGTGCTGCCAGGTACTCAGATATTCAAATAAAAACCTAAGGGTTGTTCCACCTTTCCTTTATTCCTAAAACCATATATCAACACCTCCTCTCAATATTATCTCTAGCAAGTGTCTTAAGCCACCTCTCTTCCCTCTGTCCCCATTCCAGATCCCTCTTGAAGCCTCCAGTATCTCACCTGTAAAACTCTCATTGTTTGCAGAACACATGATCCTCTAGACAGAAAAGCCTAAAGATACCACCAGAAAATTACTAGAGCTAATCAATGAATAAAGTAAAGTTGCAGGATATAAAATTAACATACAGAAATCCCTTGCATTCCTATAAACTAACCATGAGAAAATAGGAAAAGAAATTAAGGAAATTATCCCAATAACCATTGTCATGAAGAGAATAAAATACTTAGGAATAAATCTATCTAAAGAAACAAAAAACCTATATAATAGAAAACCATAAAACACTGATGGAAGAAATCAAAGATGATACAGATGGAGAAATATACCATGTTCATGGATAGGAAGAATCAATATAGTGAAAATGAGTATACTAACCAAAGCAATCCATAGATTCAATGCAATCCCTATCAAGCTACCAATGGTAATTTTTCACAGAACTAGAAAAAATAAATTAATAATTTGTAGGAAAATTAAAAAAAAAACCTTGAATAGTCAAGCAATATTGAGAAAGAAGAAAGGAGGAATCAACCTGCCTGACTTCAGACTATACTAAAAAGCTACAGTCATCAAGACAGCATGGTACTGGACCAAATCAGAAATATAGATCAATGGAACAAAATAGAAAGCCCACGCACATATGGACAATATATCTTTAACAAAGGGGGCAAAAATATACAATGGAGAAAAGACAATCTCTTTAACAAGTGGTACTGGGAAAACTGGTCAACCACTTGTAAAAGAATGAAATTAGAACACTTTCTAACACCATGCACAAAAATAAACTCAAAATGGATTAAAGATCTAAATGTAGGACCAGAAACTATAAAACTCTTAGAGAAAAACAGAGGCAAAACATAAACTGACATAAATCACAGCAAGATCCTCTATGACCCACCTCTCAGATTAATGGAAATAAAATAAAAAATTAACAAATGGGACCTAATTAACCTTAAAAGCTTTTGCACAACAAAGGAAACTATAAGCAAGGTGAGAAGACAGCCTTCAAAATGGGAGAAAATAATAGCAAACAAAGCAACTGACAAAGAATTAATCTCAAAAATATACAAGCAGCTCGTGCAACTCAATACTAGAAAAAAGAAAGACCCAATAAAAAAATGGGCCAAAGAACTAAACAGACATTTCTCCAAAGAAGATGTATAGATGGCTAACAAACACATGAAAAAATGCTCAGCATGACTCATTATCAGACAAATGCAGATCAAAACCACAATGAGGTACCATCTCACACAAGTCAGAATGGCTCCTATTAAAAAGTCTACAAACAATAAATGCTGGAGAGGGTCCAGAGAAAAGGGATCCCTCTTACACTGTTGGTGGGAATGCAAATTAGTACAGCTACTATGGAGAAAAGTGTGGAGATTCCTTCAAAAACTGGAAATAGAACTGCCATAGGACACAGCAATCCCACTGCTGGGCATACATACCGAGGAAACCAGAAATGAAAGAGACACATGTACCCCAATGTTCATCGCAGCACTGTTCATAATAGCCAGGACATGGTAGCAACCTAGATGTCCACCAGCAGATGAATGGATAAGAAAGCTGTGGTACATATACACAATGGAATACTACTCAGCTACTAAAAAGAATGCATTTGAATCCGTTCTAATGGGGTGTATGAAACTGAAGCCTATTAAACAGAGTGAAGTAAGTCAGAAAGAAAAGCACCAATACAGTATACGAACACATATATATGGAATTTAGAAAGATGGTAACGATAACCCTACGTGCGAGACAGCAAAAGAGACACAGATATATAGAACAGTATTTTGGACTCTGTGGGAGAAGGTGAGGGTGGGATGATTTGAGAGAACAGCACTGAAACATGTGTATTATATGTGAAATAGATGACCAGTCCAAGTTTGATACATGAAGCAGGGCACTCAAAGCCAGTGCACTTGGACAATCAGGAGGTATGGGGTGGGGAGGAAGAGAGATGGGGTTCAGGATGGAGGACACACAAGCTGATTCTTGCCAGTGTATGGCAAAAGCCACTAAAATACTGTAATATTTTCCAACTAAAATAAATAAAATTTTTAAAAAAGAAAGAAAAATGTAAATCAGAGCATGTTGTCCTCATACTGGGAGTAATTCAATGGCTCACCAGTACTTTTAGAGTAAACCCACACCTACCCGATGGTCTTCTTGTAGCTGGCGCCTGCCTGTTTGTGAGTCATGACTAAAGCACCATCCACTCCTCCCCCCTGGTCGGCTGCACACCGCTTTTCCTCTCCACCACAGGGCTCTTCCTCTCCACCTAGAAGATTCTTTCTCCTCTTATCCTTGAATCTCTGCTAAATTGTGCTTTCCTTAGCTCAGTCTACCTGAACCACCCCATCTAAAGAGGTTCAACTCCCCCATTTCCTATCTATCATATAACTTATTTATTTTTTATGGCTCTATTAACAGGTAACCTGGAGAAGGAAACGGCAACCTACTCCAGTATTGTTGCCTGGAGAATTCCATGGACAGGGGAGCCTGGTGGGCTACAGTCCATGGGATTGCAAAGAGTTGGACACAACTGGGCACACAGCACACTGACAGGTAAATATTATTCAGTTTTACAATTGATTCATTTATTATTTGCCTCCCACAGTAGACTATAAGCTCCCAAAGGAAAGGAAGTGTCTGTTTTACTGCTGTGTACCAGGATCCTAACATCTAGTAGCTTCTAAGCTTCTATGTTTTTAATAAATGAGGTGTTCCAAAGGCTCAGTAGCATGCACTGGAGTTTAATGTGATATCTTTGGGCCGTGAAGACAAATACACTTGGTTTTCCAATTACTTTGTGATCTTTGGCATGTCATTTAATTGCTCTTGCTTTTGACCATCTGTAAAAAATCAATAACATTTCATGAGGATTAAGCCAAAGAGAGTTACCACTTTGCAACCTTTTGGCTAAGATCAAGTGAAGCCAAAGACAGCTCATTTTTTATACACAGTATGACATGACATATGCCAATTTCCTTCTGTCCTTCACCTCAACCATTCTGTACCTTGTGTAAAATACTGTGGAAGACCCAAAATTTTAAAAGAAAATAACTCTTATATAGAAAGAAACTACAATAAATGCTGGAGAGGCTGTGAAGAAAAGGGAACCCTCCTACACTGTTGATGGGAATATACATATTTACAATGTGTGCATATATATATATAAAACATATGTATGTTATATATATGTATAACTGAATCACTTTGATGTACATTTGAAACTAATGTAACATTGTACACCAACTATACTCTGTTAAAGTTTTTTTTTTTTTAATGAATGCATAAGTTCTAAATTTGTGAACATCATTTCTTTCTCTTCAAGCTTCAAAAAAAACTCTTTTGTTTTTGGATTGTGAAATCAAAAACCCAAAAATGATCCCTAAACAATAATGTACTTTTACTCCTCATTTGCATGCATGCACAAATAAAAATGTACACTCTGAGAATGAATGCTCTATTTACTACAATAATCTATGCTATTAAAAACAGCATATAAACCAATTACTTCACCTATGCAGTCTAAATTATACTGCTCAATATTATACTTACTTTGCAATTAATAGATATTTTAGAAGTAAATATTATATACTTTAATATACTATGATATTTTTGAAATATTAAGGAGTATTAGAATAAGTTTTAAAGATGATTATCCTCTTTAATAAATACTAATATATTTTAGGGAATGTAAAAGAAAAAAATGAAGGAGTTAGAAAAAGTTAAAAGAAAATTAATCAGGCAATGAGTCTGGGGAAAGCAAACAGAAATTGTCTTGAAAAAAAGGAGGTAGAGATTAATGTTCTCAAATAATGAAGACCAGATGCTTCAAAAGGAGGAAGGTTCATAATTCTAAAAATAATAAAGTAGCTTAAATGGATATCAAAGTTGGATATCATTAAAATGTTTTGTAGTGGCAAAGAAAATGTTTCAGTATCTTCATCTTAACTATATCTCCTTTTTAATAATTTCTATGTATCAAGCTTTATTTCATTTCAGAACATATATTTGGATATATAAGCTATTGTCCAATATAAATCATTCCTTTGTGAATTGTTAAGTCCCTGTTATAACATCCTACTTTGTGGTTATCAGCTACAATTTGAACAAAATATTGTTCAGCATAGAAAGTTATGTGGTTTTCAAAGCCTATTGCTATTGGGTTTTCAAGTCAGTGTAACTTTTCTTTAAAAGTATCTTTAGTTTTTGATATAACTTTAAAGGAAAAGAAACACTAATTTTCCCCTAAGCCCAGAATATCTTAGAACATATACACACAAGCACATTCCTTCACATCTGCTCTCTCATATTCATAAGCCACAGACAAAAACAGAAGACAAAATCAAAGGGAACATATTAAACTAGCCACATGTCATTACTTACCTTTCTAAAGTTAAAGTTCTTCCCATGAAAAATGTAAGTGAATAATTAATGCAAAAAAGTAGTTTTTGACTATTCAAAGACATCATTTAAGAATAAATGAGAACTAATTCACTTATGGATGCAGGAGGTTTTAACACTACAGAATTATTTAATGCATCTACAGAGATGGTTTATACAATTTTGCAAACAACAGGTGACGTATTACATGTTAAGGGACAGAAATTATAAAATTAAAGCTGAAGAGATTTGCCTCTATAAATCATTTAGAAGAGCTAGGATTTGACTAATGAGAAATAAATACATGGAAGAGAGGAGCTTCTTAAGATAGCAAAGTGCAAGTACCACTGACATGTTTGTGGACCATTAGTGGCATTCTACTACAGAAGACAGCCCTAGAACAAACACACTTCCAAACAGACAGACATGACACCAGTGACTTTCCAGATTTAGTTATTGCATAAACCTGTAAATACAGGAATTGGTTGCCTTGTGAAGTGAACAGTATGTGTACTCTTGAGATTAAAAACAACTACAACCATTCATCTCTCAGTGGACATTTAGGTTGTTTTCATGTCCTGGCTATTGTAAGTAGTATGCAATGAACATCAGGGTTCGCACGTGCTTATGTACTGTCGTTTTCTGAGGGTATATGCCCAAGCAGTGAGATTGCTGGGTCATATGGTAGCTTTAGTTTTTAAAAGAACTAACACAACATTGTAAAGCAATTATATTCCAAAAAGTGCTCATAAAACAAACAAAACAACAATCAAAAACTTAGAGTCTTAAAGAGTAGGTAGGTTGTAGAGCAATTATCCTTCAATTAAAAATAAATTAAAAAAAAAAAAAAAAGAGAGAGTAGGTAGGAACTTTAGAAGCTCCCTAGAGGAGCCGACTGTGCCTATGGGAATGGAGTGACCTAACCAAAGTCCCACATTTCATCAGTATCAGAGCCGACACCCTGCTCTATCTTGTCCACTCCCACTTACTAAGGGCCTAAGGGTCTATTACACACCAGATGATGTGTATATATGTGTGTGTACATATATATATGTATATATATAGATGTGTGTGCACCTGTGTACAGATATATATATTCATCTATATATCTTTAATTTTTACTGTAACTCTTCAGGAAAGAGACCATTACTTCTGCTGTTGAAAGGAGCACCCTGAGGGGTTCGGAGATGAAGTGACACAGAGAAGTTCAGCTAATTGTGACACGGCCAAGATTTGCAGCCGGTCAGGCTCCAAAGCCAGCAAGTCTTTCTAGGTACAAAACAGCATCCCAGCATTCACTGAAATAAAGAGCATCAGTCTTTAATTTGGGTCAGAGTTTTCTGTCAGACTCAGATGACAATCTTTTTATTTTTATTTTTGGAATTCAGCGAAGGAAACAATGGAGAAGAGGAACAATTTAGTAAATAACTCTTGGTCTGATCAAGTAAAATATTTGGAAAAGGGAAACCATAAAAAGAAAAAAAAAATTTTTAAATGAAAAAGGAATTTAGCACTTCTTTTCACTGGTTATTGTTGTAGAGGGAAACCAGTATTAGCCATAGAGATATGCAATTATTGCCATAGAGACAGTTAAAATAGGACTGTTTTTCATATTCACACAAACTCATAATAACATCCTTCTAATTCAGTTGAACAGCAAAATCAGAAAGATGGCCTGTGTGTGACAAATTTAGTGATTTGAAATCCTTATTGCATAAACCAGTAGAGACCAGACATACACAAATGTTGCTTTTAGTTAGCTTTAGGTTTTCTATTTCTATTCCAGTCTATAAATGAGCCTATCAGAGTCTGACGTTACTGTTTCAAACAGAAGAATGAAGTCAGACTGAGAAGACCTATCATTCCAGCATCATATATATATATATTCTTTTTCAAATCCTTTCGCATTTAGTTATTGCAGAATGTTGAGCAGAGTTCCCTGTGCTCTACAGCAGGTCCTTGTTGGTTACCTATTTTACATACAGCAGTGTGCACATGTCCGTCTTTTAGAGGCAGTGTCTCAGGGCACTAGGAAGCCATTCCGTCTCCAGCATGGCCCTGTGCTAATCTGAAAGCCTTTCCCCTGACTAGAATCTTCCCCCTGATCTCCAGCTGATGGACTGAAGCAAAGCACTGATCCCTTTGGGCAAAGCTCTTTACAGCTTCCAGAGGGCACAAAAGGGACAGCAACTTCTTTGCCAAAACTCATATTCTTTGCCAAGAACAGTTAAAATTCAAATCCAAAATGTTTGTGGTTAGGACACGAGTGAAACCCAAGAAATCTCAGTCTCGTTCTCACCAGAGATCTTAATTTCTGTAACTGTGGCTTTCTGTCTCAGGGCAGCTTTTACCGTCTAGTCTAACACACAAAGATGTAGCCTTAGGACACACTTCTTCATCATCCCTGTAACATGCCTTTCATACTTTCAACTTTTTTTAAACATAATTTATTGAAGTGTAGTTCATTTAAAATGCCATATTAATTTCTTCTGTACAATCAAGTGACTAAGTTCTACATATATATGTATGCATATGTATATGTATATACATAAATTTACACTTATATACTCATATTTTCCATTAGAGATGATCATACCAAGCAAAGTCAGACAAAGACAAATATCACATGATGTCACTTACATGTGGAATCTAATATACAACACAAACTATCCTTTAGACTTTAAACTCTTCTTTCACAGACACGCACAGGAATGCTAGAAGCCAGCTTGTCCTCTGCTTTTCCTGTTCCTGCTTCTACACTGCTGAGCATCCCTATGATCCTATATGTTGCACATTTCCAACTGAGCTTTGTGTGACCTCATTAGATTTTTTCAGACAATGAGCATTTTCCCAGTAAATACAAAAATCCAAAAGAAATCCCAGGACTAGGCCAAAGATTTGGTCTTCATCTGGGCATTCTCTCCTGGACAGTTACTGAAGGGGTGGAGAATGAATGAATGACAAATAAGCTTACAAAATTTTCCCCAGCCAAGATATGTCATAAAAGATTCAGAGAAAAAGCATTATTCAAGCATCCTTTAAAATGTGCAATTGGTCAGAAAAACAATTTTGAGTTTTCTAATAAAACAGAAATATATGAAAATGATACAGTAAAAGAATACAAATGTTAGGACTCATTTTACTTTGATGCATAATACAGACTGTATGAGTAAGATTCCCCTAGAATCATATCAAAGGCTACAGTGAAGTTCTTTATATAAAAGAAGTAGGTTAGAATGTGGTTGGCTGAGCAAGATAATGCAACCAATCCTTAACTTTCAATTACTAAGATGCCAAGGGATAAAAATGCATCCACTCTGAACGGGAAGCACTGATGAGATCACACTGCGTGGGTGCCCTTAACGCTCTGGTAGCAAGGCTGCATTGGGAGCATTTGTGAAGTAGTTAATTTGGGAAGCACTCTAATACTAGGGATGCTTTACCAAAACATTTCCTGGAAAGCCTGAGGAATAAAAGTAGAAACAAACTAACAAAACCATTTTCCTATGCATTGTACTCAAATGGCTCCACTGAAAAGAGTTCCTTAGAATAACAGTCACTTTATGGCTAGGGAATTTTCATTAAAATGTGTAGTCAGATAATGTATATATAAGGTATTATAAGAAAGGAGATATGCCAAAGTAGCAACATGCTGACTCTCTATTCTTTCTTCTTGAATATATACATCTTGTTAATAGTCTTTTGGAGTAGGGTAGGGATGGTTTGGGAGTTTGGGATTAGTACATACAAACTATCATATATAGGATGGATAAACAAGGTCCTACTATATATCACAGGTAGCTATATTCAATATCATGTAATAAATCATAATAGAAAAGATTCTATTCTTTCTTAATGGTAAATTGAACTAGGATAAAGAATAGGTATGACGAACTGAGACAGTGTATTAAAAAGCAGAGACATCACTTCTACAACAAAGGTCCATATAGTAAAAGCTATGGTTTTTCCAGTAGTCATGTATGGATGTGAGAGTTGTAATACAAAGAAAGCTGAGTACTGAAAAACTGACACTTTTGAATCGTGGTGTTGGAGAAGACTCTTGAGAGTCCCTTGGACAAACAAGGAGATCAAAGAGTCAATCTTAAAGGAAAGGAGTCAATCTTAAAGGAAATCAACCCTGAATATTCATTGGAAGGACTGATGCTGAAGCGGAAGCTCCAATACTTTGGCCACCTGATGTGAAGAGCTGACTCACTGGAAAAGACCCTGATCCTGGGAAAGATTGAAGGCAGGAGGAGAAGGGGTGACAGAGGATGAGATGTTTGGATAGCATCACCGACTCAATGGACATGAGTTTGAGCAAGCTAAGGGAGAGAGTGAAAGAGAAGCCTTTCGTGCTGCAGTCCATGGTGTCCCAAAGAGTTGCACACGACTTAGCCACTGAACAACAACAAAAGTAACAGACGCTGTTAAGATCAGGAGACCACATGAGAGATTTATAGCATAGCAGTAGTCAGGACTAGAGCTAAGAGTTGGCACAGCACAGGGACACTGGAGAAAACGTTTAGGATATCTGGGTTACTTGAAATGAGAAAGAATAGTTATTAACAAGGTTTTCTAGTTTGAGTTTTTTCAGGGACAAGAAACATTTTAAAATGACTTCATGAGTATGGATATATAAAACAGATCAGATAGATAAACCTGGAACTATGTAACTATTATTATATGTAACTATGTAACTATGATGTAACTATTTTCACCTCAGTTGACTTATAAAAGAATACAGTTCTACTGTTAATTTGAAACACAATTACATGATAAGAATTTTCTGTGTTAAGGTCCACAGTTATAATTATGAGAGTATTACTACTAGAAAATAATATTTTTTTATTTGGAGAGAAAAAAAGTGCCTTGCAAAGACCTTTCCAACTCAGATAATAAACTTATTTATTTTTTATGTGCCAAAAAACTTTTTAAAATTGCAAAGTACTTGAAGTAAGATGGACTAACAAGTTTATGGCTGGACTTAGTTGATTCATAAGTGTTCTTTCATTCTTGAGGTCCCGTGACTTTATAAACAGAAGAGAAAAATACAAAAATGGTAGGAAAGGTAGAATTTATTTAATATGTTAACTGGCAACTCAATCTGACAGCTTTAAAAAGTCATCTTAAGGAACAGTTTCATTCTAGATTTTGACCAAGGAGTCAGAGGTTGTAATGATGACAGGATGCTGATGGCTTCAACGGGTAAAGCTGCTTAAACTGTAAGAGCAAGTATCTGTGTTGGCCTCAAGAAGCAAGAGTACGTGAAAAAGAAACAACATGGCAGCTAAACAACCTCTATTATATATCTGAAATTTGCTAAGAGAGTGGATCCTAAAAGTTCTAGTCACACACACACAAATTGCAACTGTGGTCATGAATGTTAACTGAAATGATTACCTTAATCATTTCATAATAAATACACATATCAAATCATTGTTGTATACCTTCAACTGATACAATGTTATATGTCAACTACATCTCAATGAAAAGAATTTAGGAAAAAATAAATCAAACAACTTATTTTGGATTCTAAACTGTGGAGATATTTACATGGTCATTGAAGTAAGTTTTAGATGTTTGTTTATAGTATACAGATTTGGAAATCAACTTGTCTTATTTTTGTTGTTGGGTTCTTGGAGACACAATGGAGACATTTCCTTGACTGTCTCTGTCACACCCTATTTCTAACTGTCAGGACACTTGGTCAGATCAACCACTGAAATACCTCCAGCATCTGACTTCTTGCATTATTTCCACTGGCATCAGGTCCAAAGCACAGAGCTCTCTTGCCTGGCCTATTACAATAATTACCCTCCCATCTCTGCATGTCCATTCATAACCTCAACTGTCTCCATAAGTCAGAAGGGTCCTTTCAGGACAGGCATCAATCTGGTCTGGTTCTTCGGCTCAGATTCTTTGGTGGTTTTGCATCTAGTTCAGGCTTACGGTCAAAAGCCCTCCAGGGTCTGGTCCTCAGCCCCTTTCTGACTCCAGCTCCTCCACGGCCCCTCTGTCAGCCACCCCCACCCCCCATCACTGGCCTCCTTCAGGCTCCTAAGATGTCGAGCACAAGGACACATCAGGACATCTGTACTTATTCCTTCTGCTGGAAATGTTCTGTCACCACAGGTCACCACGCCTCACACACTCAGGGCATCTCTTCAATTAGCACTTCTCCACCATCCACCCCCTCCTCTCTCCCCTTTCTGACCCCTCCTGATGGATTCCTTTACTTGTCTTCATATCACTTAGTATCACTGGGCATGTTAGGCAGTGCTTGATTGACCTCTGTCTCTGCTATAAAACACAGGTTCCACAGAACAACAGCTTCATCTGGTCTGTTCACTGAGAAATCCCCAGAACCTAGAACAGAACCTGACACTCTCTTAACACCAATTAAATCCACGAGTTATTACCAGACTAGTATACTGACACTAGAGAGAATCTGAAGGGGTTTCAGTTGGGTTGAAAGGAGAGCATGAAATCCCCAGGAGGAGTAGGTCTTTCCTGCCACTAGAAGCATCAGGTATGACCTTTTCTCAGCAGCCTCCCCAGACACTCACTCCCAACCATTTGTAATAATTGGATCATAGAAAATGCAATAAGGTAATTCCTATTAAATGATAAATTATTCAAAGAACTCAATGCTGTATATCATTCCAAACCATAGTTTTAAAAACAATGTTTGAACTATCTATTTTCTCAAGGAAACTGGTGCATTAGCATCATTAAAAAAAAAAAAAACAAAAAAAGACAAGTATTTTTAGTTTGTTCTTTCTGACCTAAAGAAACACATACCACATGCTTCACATGTCTAGCAAGAAAAAGTGTAGTGAGCCAGGCAGATGAGGTAGAATCTGACACTTTCAGACTCAAGTCTAGCTGACTTAACCAACATCAGGTGCTACAGATAAACAACCAAAAAGATGTTAAATTCTGTATTTTTCAGGCTTGATGTCAACTGACTACAGGCATCTGTTTTTTCAAAAAAAGAAAGCGAAACAAGTGATGGAGATGTACAAACAACAAATGGAAACAGTGACAGGAAAATAAACCTAGAAAGAGAAGCCACTTTATTTTTATAATTACATCATCAGATTGAAGGTGGGTTTCTCAATGGAAGAACAAGATATTCTACTAACGAAATGATTAAACTTATCTGTGAGTGTAAGAATTAACATAGATGTGATGTTGATGAGACAGCATTGTGGAGAGAAAGGAGATGCCAAAATTGTATTATGCCATCCTTGAGACTGAATTTGGATTCGATTCCAGAAAATATCAAGCGTGAATGCTCATTATGAAAAGCCCAGTGTCTCGTATTTCTAAACCAAGAACAGACAGCAATATCTAGCTTGGCAAAGAAAAGTGTCTTAACGTTAATGTTTTAAAGGCATTGGCCTTATTGGATTAACAAGGGAAAATGGAAACTATACTTTTCAGAATATTCTCTTAGGGTGTATATACGAGTGACTTCTGAAATTCCTTAATAAAGCTAATAATTATAACATATATTTTGAGACTTTTTAGCCTAATAATATTCCATTTTTATTTGATATTGCCAACTTTGAATAGTTTTGAAAGAATAGCTGTGAGACAGTGGTAAGTGACATTGATCTGTGCAAAGTAAATCCTTAGAGATAACTGTATCAGAATGTTAAGGGTGAATCCATTTCCAAGCTAAAGAGCTTGGAAATATAGTTCTTGTTCATTGGGTATGCACTTTTCCTGTAAAACTGTTATGTTACACCATCAGCTATCATGCAAGATGTTTCTTAATTCTACTGTTCTGAACTTTATTAGCAATTCATATTAACTACAGTATTCATTTTGACATGTTCTCTGTCTCCTGTTAATTACATGACATTGATTTTCTACTGTCTTACTCTGGAACATTTTATACTGACTATCTCTGACTATTCTTATTCTGACACCAGCAACCATTCTTTGTTTTTTTATTTTCCCCGTCGACATTGATTTCTGTTCAATATCTTACATGATTTCCTTCCAGTAAAATGTGTAAATATTATCTGAACATAAAGTATATTTCTTAACCTGGTTTATTACTATATCTACTTTTCCAGGTGACAATATATTCTAGAGATCTCTCCATACTCATACATAGAGAAAATTTTTATTTGGATATAATTGAAATATAACATTAGCTTCAAGTGCACAACATAATGATTCAATATTTTTATATTTAGTGAAATGATGACCACAATAAGCATAGTTAACATCCATCACCACACATAGTCAGTAGTACTCTTTCTGGAGAATCCCATGGACAAAGGAGCCTGGAGGCCTACTCTCCATAGGGTTGCAGAGTCGGACATGGCTGAAGCAACTCAGCACACACGTGCACACACAGGCATCATCTTCCTTCTTACCCTCTTCTTCCTGTTCTGAGAATTGAAAAAGCTTCTTTGGCCTCAACTATCACTCCTCAACATTCAGAAAACTAAGATCATGGCATCTGGTCCCATCACTTCATGGGAAATAGATGGGGAAACAGTGGAAACAGTGTCAGACTTTATTTTTGGGGGCTTCAAAATCACTGCAGATGGTGACTGCAGCCATCAAATTAAAAGACGTTTACTCCTTGGAAGAAAAGTTATGACCAACCTAGATAGCATATTCAAAAGCAGAGACATTGCTTTGCCAACAAAGGTCCGTCTAGTCAAGGCTATGGTTTTCCCAGTGGTCATGTATGGATGTGAGAGTTGGACTATGAAGAAAGCTGAGTGCCAAAGAATTTGATGCTTTTGAACTGTGGTGTTGGAGAAGACTCTTGAGAGTCCCTTGGACTGCAAGGAGATCCAACCAGTCCATTCTAAAGGAGATCAGCCCTGGGTGTTCTTTGGAACGAATGATGCTAAAGCTGAAACTCCATTACTTTGGCCACCTCATGTGAAGAGTTGACTCATTGGAAAAGACTCTGATGCTGGAAGGGACTGGGCGCACGAAGAAAAGGGGAAGACAGAGGATGAGATGGCATCACCGACTCAATGGATGTGAGTCTGAGTGAACTCCAGGAGATGGTGATGGACAGGGAGGCCTGGTGTGCTGCGATTCATGGGGTCGCAGAGTCAGACATGACTGAGCAACTGATCTGATCTGATCTGATCACCTCTCTGCAGTTGACTACCAAGCGTATATAACTGTTGCTTCTCTACCAAAGCCTAAGACTGTTAAGTAGAAAGTTAGGCATGAGCAAGGAGGGGTAGCCTCGCAGATTCAAGCTGATCTTTAAACCCCATCTCAGACAGGTCCCAGTGCAGTCCAGGAGAGCTCACAGATACGCTACAAAATAACCAGAGACTGTTCCAACTCAGGTACAGGTGCCCTAGGCACAAAATGGATACAATCTAACCACAGGGCCTTCTCCAACTCCTGGACATGTGCTGCTGTGTTCTCCAGTGACTTTAGACAGCCAGGAGCCCATTAAGCATTCATAAATATTCTATATATACATATATCTTATATTACAGACTGAATTATGGGAAAAGCATGCACAATAGAGCCTGTTGTTATGTAGCTTGTAACTGTCAATCCAAATGGTCAGTCCACACCTGCCTAGATGAATATGTAAAAGCCCTCTCTTGAAAACCCCCATACCTCATCCTTCTGAAGCCAGTGTCTCTCTTGGCTTGGCCCGCCTCTCCCTTGAGGTGTTCTTTCTTTTCTTTCCTTAATAAACTTGTTTTTGCCACATGTAAGACCTCAGATTCTTTGCGTCCTTACCAAGAGCCAAGATCCACATAGGAGGATCCTCTTTGACATTCCTAAAACTGGCAACAAGACTAAATTTTATTTTTCACTGGAGAGGTACATTTGCATTTAAACACTAATATGTAAAAGACATTCTCAAATGTTTGTTGAATGAATAGGATTCCAGTTCCTTCCTTCTTTATGACACTTCATTCAGTTATGGAATGCCATCGTTTCTACCTTCAGAGACTCAAACCAGTGACCACGTTTTGGGTTCTATTCTATGATCAACTCTTAATTATCTCCTGCATGGAGAGATCATAAAAATGTTATTTAAAAGGATATTATAAAAAACCTTCTAGTCTTCAAGTCATTCTCAGTTTCAACAAATTCTATTGCTGCTGTAACTGGTGTCTCTCCGGGGCACAACTCTTGCATCTGGCCGAGCCTCAGGAGCTCCCTATTCTCTTCAGAACCAGAAACTGTCTTACACCAGGCCTCAGCAGGCCTCTCCAACTTAGTCTCATTTCCTTGACTTCCGTAAATGGGCATCTTTATCAAAATAGACCACTTAGCCTCTAAACACTATCTCAACTTTGAGAACTCTATTCTGTTTTCACTGGAAGAACATTCTGGAATGTCACCACCTCCTTGCCACTCACTGTCCCTCAGATTGCTACCCTGTCAACAATCCAGCCATCCTTCATGGTATACTTTAAATGATTCTTTCTTTAAGAAAATTTTCCAATTCTTGGCATGGAACAGCATCTCTAGGAATGAATCTCTGTAACGTTTGGTTTACAAGACACCACATACCAATGTATACTTGGTATTTTATTCATCTATAAAATCCTTTTAGGGGCACAACTAGACTGCACTATCCTTGTAAGATCATTCATACATTTTAATGACATGGATCACTGAGGAAAGGCTTTGCTTAAGAGATAAATTCTTTTCATTTTTAATTGAACACAGTCAGTAGACTGCAACATGCCTCACATCACTGATCATTGAATTCAGTTTCGTGAACACAATTCAGGTTTTATGTCCAAAATTAAAACAAGTAATTTCTAAAGAATAGGGTATTCTTACCAATAAATAAGGCAAACGCAAGATGTTCCTTGAAGTGATTATGGAAATGACTAAAAATAAAACAGGAAACTATAAAACCGTCTGCAGTGACTTGCATGCAGAAAGTGAAGAGGAACTAAGGAGCCTCTTGATGAAAGTGAAAGAGGAGAGAGAAAAAGTTGACTTAAAGCTCAACATTCAGAAAACTAAGATCATGGCATCTGGCCCCATCAATTCATGGGAAATAAATGGGGAAACAGTGGAAACAGTGTCAGACTTTATTTTGGGGGGCACCAAAATCACTGCAGATGGTGACTGTAGCCATGCAATTAAAAGACCCTTACTCCTTGGAAGGAAAGTTATGATCAACCTAGATAGCATATTCATGATCTGATGCTTTTGAAGAATTGATGCTTTAGAACTGTGGTGTTAGAGAATACTCTTGAGAGTCCCTTGGACTGCAAGGAGATCCAACCAGTCCATTCTGAAGATCAGTCCTGGGTATTCATTGGAAGGAATGATGCTAAAGCTGAAACT
Organism: Capricornis sumatraensis; assembly: GCF_032405125.1. NCBI lineage: Eukaryota > Metazoa > Chordata > Mammalia > Artiodactyla > Bovidae > Capricornis > Capricornis sumatraensis. The sequence goes on from NC_091079.1 coordinate 12,159,033, forward strand.
CCAGTACTTTGGCCACCTCATGTGAAGAGTTGACTCATTGGAAAAGACTCTGATGCTGGGAGGGATTGGAGGCAGGAGGAGAAGGGGACGACAGAGGATGAGATGGTTGGATGGCATCACCAACTCGATGGACATGGATATGAGTGAACTCCGGGTGTTGGTAGTGGACAGGGAAACCTGGCGTGCTGCAAATTCATAGGGTCGCAAAGAGTTGGACCCGACTGAGCAGCTGAACTGAACTGAACTGAACTGAGAGCAGCTGGAACGCACGCACTTGCCCTCTCACTCTGGTCGTGTGAGACTGCACACGCCCTGTTCTGTCTGGGACTGCAAACAGTGTCCCATCTCCTGCTCAGTGACTGGCTTTATGCTACTGGCTCCAAGAATTCTAAATAGTTCTGAGTCATGAGTTTGACTTTCATCCCCAAATTCTATTTTCTACTATAATAAATATGCAAATGCTAAAAGAATGGACAGTTTCATGAGAGAATGGTTAACAAGGCACAGGGGACCTGAGGCTGAAGTATGAGAAGAGGTTTGATTTGGCCATAGGGAGATTCCAGAAGGTTTTTCTGAGAGGCATTTCAGGAAAGTGATGAAACATGGGGCGGAAAGGAAGAAAGGAGAAAATGTTTGAAGAGAAAGGGTAAAAAGTCAGTTTAAACTCCTCAAGTCATATTTTTCTTGAACAAAAATAACTTTAATGCAAATAATAGTAAGATATAGCCACACTGAGGTAACTGATAATAATATTTTTTAAAAAATATTTAAAAATTCAGATTTTTACTCAAAAAAACCAATAACTTACCTATTCAGTATATTTAGAACACATACAGTATATTTAGAATATAACAGTTTAATAAACTGAGGCGTACTAAAATTTAAGTCTCTCTGTAGACATCAATGTTTCATATTCATTCATTTATTCAGTAATTACATAAGCTATTTAATAGTGTTTACTAATTGCTCACTAAATTTTATTCATTACAACTTATCATTTGTCTATTTTAATGTCATACTCACACATGACATACAAAAAATATTCAATTACCTTATAAATTCATTGGCTTGTTTAACATCTTTGTTCATAGAATATTTTTCCCATCTTATGTTAATAAACTTCTTCTTGAGGTCACAAGTCTTTTGAGAAAGTGATCAGGGCAAGGGACCTGTTCCCTCCCACAGTAAACATGCTACATTTATACGAAAAAGTTCACAGATTTTTAGCATGTAAGAGCATTTCAGTTATCAAACATTGATACAGGTAGGGACACTTTTCAGATAAAAGGAGCTTCAAAAGTTTTCATGTGAATTATTTCATAAGAAAGTCTAACTCTTTCTAAGACATGTCAGTCATTTTCCTGCCATCTTAATCGATTACAGGAACTTTTATTCTGATAAACAGTGCTGCTCCCACAGGCAGTATCAACTCCACCCTGCTAATTTCTTTCAGAGCTTCTTTTTCATCATCTCAGCTATTCCATTTGCTATGTATGTGATCCTAACAGCACCATCTCTGCTCCTAAACCCTTATACCTAAACCGGGAACCAGGAAAAACAGAAATACTGAACCTATATTTAAAGTTGAAATAAACTAAGCTATCAGCAAGGTTCTGAGACTCTTAATCATATGGTCTTTCTTTTATATGTGGTTATTTAACTCTTTTTTTGAGCTTATCTCTATTCCCAGAAAAGTGAGGAGGCTGTGCATACTGGCTTTATTTAAAAAAAAAAAATTGTAATCTCTGAAAACACGATGATCTTTTAAAGTTCTTTGTGGCGTCTTACTCTAACACACTAAACAAGAATAGCCAGAAGGAATAAGCAAACTTTATTAATTACTACTTTATTTTTCACTAACATGCTGTGTGTGTGTTTGGAGGGCTGCTGGCATGTGTGTTTAAGTTTCATGTTGAATAATTAATATTTGGACTTAGGATATAAAATGAATGCTAACTCACACATTTCACAATTTGTCACTGCAAATTATTCTCTCTGGTGTCCTTGTTGTAAAACATTGGACATACCTGATAAGATAGTATTGTCATGTTTTATTTATATAGTAGTATCAAATATGATAACATGAAGAATATGAATAGTAAGTAATTATTATTGGTATCCTCCAACTTGATATAACTGGGTTGCGATGGCTAATTTTATGTGTCAACTTGACTGGGCTAAGGGATGCCCAGGTGGCTGGTCAAACAACATTTCTGGGTGTGTCTGTATGTGTATTTCTGAAACAGACTAGTATTTGAATCAGCAGACTAAGTATAGATCTCCCTTACCAATGCAGGTGGGCATCATACCATCCACTGAGGGCCTGAACAGAACAAAAATGCAGAGGAAGGGAGAATGTGCTTTCTGTTTAAGCGGGAACATTCATCATCTCCTACCCTTAGACTCCAGCACTCCTGATTCCCAGGTCTCTAAATTCAAACTGGGACTTACACCATTGGCTTTCTTGGCTCTGAAGCCTTCAGGTTTGGACTAGAACAACACCGTCATCTTTCCTGGCTTCCGGCTTGCTCAGAACTTCTCAGCCTCTGAAACTGCATGAACCAGTCTCCCAAAATAAATCTATTTCCCTGTATCTACATATATTCTACTGATTCTGTTTCTCTGGAGAATTCTCACTAATATATGGATATTCTTTGGAAAAATCTTAAATATTATTGAGGATAACCTTCTTCTGGTCATCAAACAACAGTAAGTCAGTTCCTGTGCTAGTATTTGGAACAATAACAATGAATAAAATCTCTTCTGGCTAGTGTAATAATTGGGGGATATTTATGCACAGGACATAACCTTTTCTTATATGGACAGTCAGTGCTGCATAAGCGAGCAGAAGGCCAGACAACCACACTGTCCTTACACAAAGCTGAAGGCAATATAGGATGATATTGGTTTTATTTGCAACATTAAACTGCTTTGAGTTACCAAGCTTAATATACTTCTTCAATAATGATAAAGGAAGTAGGCGAATCTCGGTAAAGCTTAATTTTAATACAAAAAATACACAAAGTTTTCAAAAATCTATTTGGGAAGTCAAAAGAAAGGTAAAGAGGAATAAACATCTGCAATTGATGGCTATTTTTGGAATTTTTGTTGTAAATAATACAAGTAACACAGGGAATTTGACATGCTACTATTCAAACAGCCTAGTTACTAGACTCTAAGACTGGCTCTATTTTTTTAAGTTTTTTTCCAAACACATTTTGAATCACTGCCATGTTTTGATCTGATAATACTTTCAGTCAGTAATGCATTTTAGAATTAGATGTTAACATTTACAAAAATCAAGAAAACAATAGCTCTTTGCTTTTACCCTTTATTTTTTTTTTCTTTGTAAATTAGTTTGCAAATTGTCCAATTTTACATAGCACACTTCCTGGTTCCTTCCTCCCCTCAAAAGTCATAGTCCTTTCGATGAGTGGTTCCATCTTGAGTGATCGGCAACCCCAAATCTCTGGAGGGTTTTCCTTTCATGTGCCCCCAATTCACAGACCAACATGTCACCTCCTTTTCCCAGAGACATTACCTTTCCTCTCTTTGCCCAGACACTTTTGAATGGATATTTAATTTGAATTTTCTCTCATTTCTGAATTGAACTTACTGAAAAGATACTATTTTCAGTCATTTTTTTTTTCTCATTGCTCATAGCAAAGACTGCTCCCTTCATCCTTGAACCAGCACAAGATGCTAGACATGCACTCTGGGGAGAAGTCTGGGGTCTCCGCCACCTCCAGAAAGTGGACTAAGACATAAGTCTAACTCATAAGACATAAATCTAAGCCTGGGTTCAGTTCCAGGGTCGGGAAGATCTCCTGGAGGAGGAAATGCCAATCCACTCCAGTATTCTTGCCTGGAAAATTCCATGGACAGAGGAACCTGGCGGGCTACAGTCCAAGATATCACAAGAGTCAGGCGAGACTGAGCAAGTAACACTTTCAGTTTCTTTCTAACTCATAAGACCTTGAGCTGCATAAAGATGGCCTAAGGGCAGGGAACCCTCTCCAGACCTTCGAGTACTCCACTATACAGGTTCTTCTCAACTGAAGAATACTGCCGGTAGTCAACCATCCATACCTGTTACAAGTTGAGGCTACCCTGCTGGAAGATATCTCAGAGTCAAATGAGTCCCTGTAGTTCTAAAGGACCTTCAAGTATAGAATGAACCACCATGCCATAACGATAAGGAAGTTATGTGCTATATCAGTTGAACTCCCCTAGTTAATCCCTCTACTAAGTTAGGTCTCTTTCTGATCTGCAAACTAAAACTTACAAAGCTTATGAATACGAATGTGAGGTAAGATATATGGATTTAAGTACATCATTACCTACAGTCAGGGGTCTTTATGTGAAGACTGCAGAAACATGACAAGTGAAAGAAAACGAGAGTCCCAGTAACATCATGAGAGGAAGCTTTAAAGAAACAAAACTGTAAACAGTGCTGCGATGAACACTTGGGTACATGTGTCTCTTTCAATTCTGATTTCCTTGGTGTGTATGCCCAGCAGTGGGATTGCTGGGTCTTATGGCAGTTCTATTTCCAGTTTTTTTTTCCAGTTTTTTAAGGAACCTTTAAGCCAAGACAGGGAAGCAACCTAGATGTCCATCAGCAGACAAATGGATAAGAAAGCTGTGGTACATATACACAATGGGATATTACTCAGCCATTAAAAAGAATCCACTTGAGTCAGTTCTAATGAGGTGGATGAAACTGGAGCCTATTATACAGAGTGAAGTAAGCCAGAAAGAAAAACACCAATACAATATACCAACACATGTATATGGAATTTAGAAAGATGGTAACAATAACCCTATATGTGAGACAGCAAAAGAGACACAGATGTATACAAGAGTCTTTTGGATTCTGTGGAAGAAGGCGAGGGTGATCTGAGAGAATAGCATTGAAATATGTAAATTATCTTATGTGAAACAGATTTCCAGTCCAGGTTCGATGCATGAGACAGGGTGCCTGGGGCTGGTGCACTGGGATGACCCAGAGGGATGGGATAGGGAGGGGGGTGGGAGGGGGGCTCAGGATGGGGAACACATGTATACTCATGGCTGATTCATGTGAATGTATGGCAAAAACCACTACAATACTGTAAAGTAATTAGTCTCCAATTAAAAAAAAAAAGAAACAGAACTATAAACCTGTATTCACGCAATGCATATACTATTTAGGAAGAATATTTCTTTGCTCTTGCAGTTTTCCTTTTAACCACAAAGAGAAATGTGCCATTCAGTTAACATAATTGCTGGAGGCAGCAGCAGCAAACGGACCTGCGGTTTTGCTTCTCAGTGTAATGTCTCCTTATGGAAGACAGTGCTATAGGTGGCTAAAGGAGGAAAGATGCTACAATTTTACCTATGCTAACATTATGGATCTACTACAGAAGGATCTGAGAGACACGTGCTGTCCAAGGACTCATTCAAGAAAACTTCAGTGGCAGCAGCATTGTGACAACGACCCCTAAAGGTCTCTCAAATGTCATCCCACCCCCATGGAGACTGAGCACTCCCATGGGACACCCAGCAAGAAAGTGGCTCCTCATCTTTGAGAACAGTGTTCAGAAGCCCACGAAGGTTTATTCTTTATATAATCACACAGCATATACTATATATTTTCAACATGAGATTGGACAGTAATAAATGCTTGGTATATTTCTGTGCAGATAAATACAAGTAGGTCTATGTAAATGTATACATACACACATATGCGTGCAAGTGTGTGTGTGTATGTGTGTATAACACATATGTTGTTTCGCCCATAGAAAAATCAGACACAAAGTATCCATAATACATTATCCACATTACTCAAAGATATAGCAATGAGTATGACACTTAGAAATATATGGCTCAGATACCTGCAATGATTTTTTAAAATTTCAGTAAGATTTTGGGAAAACATCCTATTTCTTACCTACATTTCCAGTCATTAAGTATGAATTCTGAAAGTCCATCATCCCCATTCCAACAATGTGTATAAAATCTTCAATCACCTGCATTAACTCTATTGAGCCTGGATAAATCTACAAAAATAAACAAAGGTTAGATGGAATAAAAAAATCTACATAACAGAAAACATAACTCGAGTTAAAAAATGACACATGAAATCATATGCTCTGATTATTTGAACACGTTTCTACAACTAGCAAAGCTGTAATTTTTGTTACTTCTTAAATTTATGTTTATTAATTTTTAAACCACCTAATAGTAGTATTTCTTGAACTAGTAGTTGAGAATGATAGCAAACATCACACAACAAGAACTCTGGAGATGATATGATATCATGATTGACACTTCATAAATCTAAGTGACTCAAGAAATCTAAAACATTGTACACTTAGACGTAGCATGTCTTCACTTTTGATGGGCTCCTTTCCTCACCTAATTACAACATAGAACAACCACAAACATAGAACAACCTCAAATAATAAATTTGAGGGCATTTTACATTTTCTTCTTTTAACTTAGGATCTACATGATGAACCCTGAGAGAAAAAAACCAATTATCAATACTATCATAAATATTTACATACTGTGAAGTTCACTGGAAAATAACTATCTTGTGAGAGCCACATTTCTAATAATTATAATAGCCACTGTATCAATAATAATGCTGGCAATACTTGCAAGATCGTATCAGCTCTAGTGTAGGTATCTTACACGTACATACACAAGATAGCCAACACCAGACACTTCACAACGCTGGAAACAGATGTGTGTTTGCTAACAGATGACCTGATTCTGGCAATAGCTCATAACGAGTGGAATGTGAGGTCCATTTAAAAAGACACATGAATTTTAGCATGTGTAACCCATCATGCTGAAGAATTCAGCCCACATTATATAACCATATTAAAGCAGAAAGTCTTTTGAAGTTAGGTTCATTTCTTTTAGTCATTCAGCTTCACTGCAGCTTCTAGCCATAAAAAAGTTAAGTGGATTAGACAGTCTTAGTGGCTTCCTATTCGCAAAAGCTTGTGCAGAAGGACACTCTGATTAGCAGAAAGACATGTTGGGCAGGGTGGCCAGTAGAACGGTATGTATATTTTACAGGAGCTGTGGCTGCACCAATCCAAAAACAGACACTTCAAATGCATTATAGACTTACATATAGCTGAGGACATGAACAAGGGCATAGATGTATGGCATAGATAGCTGTAATTTTTTTAATTATGGGAAGATTTGGGGAGAAATGCTATTTCATTCCTACAGTTACAGTCATAAACTATGAATTCTGACAGTTCATCATTCCCATTCCAAAAACGTACAGGACATTTCCATCAGCTCCAAACTTCCTCCTGCTACTGTATTTTTTCTTGTTTTTGTGTAGGTGTATGTGTCTGTGAGTATGTGTAGTATGTGTAAACACACATTAAATAGAAAAGGCTTAAATTCTCCCTGTTGAAAATAGAGAAGAGACTCCCTCTGTAATTAACCCCTTGCTCCTCTCCCTTTTCTTAGGAGCATTTACTTTAGAAAATGTTGTTGTTCAGTTGTGTCTGACACTTTGCAACACCATGGACTGCAGCACACCAAGCTTCCCTGTCCTTCACTATTTCCCGGGGCTTGATCAAATTCATGTCCATTGAATCGTGATGCTATCCAACCATCTCATCCTCTGTTGCCCTCTTCTTTTGCCTTTAGTCTTTCCCAGCATCAGGATCTTTTCCAGTGAGTCAGCTCTTTACCTCGGATGGCCAAAAGCATTGGAGTATTAGAAAATGAGTAATTGTTAGATCCTTTCTATGTTTTCTTTGCTGCTAAGTCACTTCAGTCGTATCCGACTCTATGCGACCCCATAGATGGCAGCCCACCAAGCTCTGTCGTCCCTGGGATTCTCCAGGCAAGAACACTGGAATGGGTTGCCATCTCCTTCTCCAATGCATGAAAGTGAAGTCACTCAGTTGTGTCCAAATTTTAGCGACCCCATGGACTGCTGCCCACCAGGCTCCTATGTCCATGGCATTTTCCAGGCAAGAGTGCTGGAGTGGGGTGCCATTGCCTTCTCCTGTCTTCTTTGAAATGTATGTAAACATTTTTGAAAGCTAAATAGCTTCTTCCCAACTTAAAGAGCCAGGGATGTCTCTCAGTGGAAAGTGGTCATCAGGGAAGGCAGGGCTCTATCTTGCATTGCTTTTGGGGTCCTAATTCAGAGTTGCAAAACTGTCTGCAGGCATTAAGATACAAGAGCTTATTTTTTCTTTAGATAAAGTCAATTAAATAACAAGATGGTCATCCCAATTGTCAAGTGAATTTAGGATGAACTGCCTGTGACAAATGATGTTAAGCTACTGCTAAGTCACTTCAGTCATGTCTGATTCTGTGCGACCCCATAGACGACAGCCCACCAGGCTCCCCTCGTCCCTGGGATTCTCCAGGCAAGAACACTGGAGAGGGTTGCCATTTCCTTTTCCAATGCAGGAAAGTGAAAAGTGAAAGTGAAGTCGCTCAGTTGTGTCCGACTCCCAGCGACCCCAGGGACTGCAGCCTACCAGGCTCCTCCATCCATGGAATTTTCCAGGCAAGAGTACTGGAAAATCCACTTAAGCAAGAACTAGTTACTGTTTATCTTGAGGACAGAGTGTAATGACTTGCATCCGGTTTGGCTGTTTGAAAGGGTGAAGTTACTCTGTATCTCTTGGCGAATTGTCAGTGATGCACACCACATTCTGGCTTAATGCTTGTTCAATAATAAAACTTTCTTTGTCATCTATCTTTGGGGAGAGGTTTTTCTAGGGTGGCAGCAGATTTTGTTTGTAGCAGATTTTGTTTTGTTTATATTTTCCAAACAGATTTCAAATATCATAGAACAAGGGCGGATATATATATATATTTTTTTTTTCTTTTTTCTTTTTTTCCTGTAAAGGGTCAGAGAATGGCTCTGTGGGTCATGGAGTGTCTGTTGTTCCAACACCCAGCTGTGTCCTTGCTGTACCAGAGCAGCCATAGATCCTGTGACTATGCTCCCAAACTATTTACAAAACAGGTGTCAGGCTGGATTTGGACCAATGGTCACAGTTTGCACACTCCTGTAGAGACACACGAGCTTTCAGGACAACAAAGAAATGCCAATCACAGTATCATGATTGAAAATGACCCGTCCATTCCAACTACTATCTTGATCTATAAAACAGTGCTATGTAAAATGCAGCCTTTTTTCCCCTACTTGTAAAATGCAGCCTTTTTTCCCCTACTTTAGTATCCTGAGGTTTTGGGCTTCCCTGGTGGCTCAGGTAATAAAGAATCCACCTGCATGAAGGAGGTGTAGGTTCGATCCCTTGGTTGTGAAGATCCCCTGGAGAAGGGAATGACAAGCCACTCCAATATTCTTGTCTGGAGAATTCCATATACAGAGGAGCCTTGCAGGTTACAGTGCAAAGAGTTGGACATGACTGAGTGACTAACATATATACAGTGTTTTTAGTAGGATGCTTTAGCTAAACATAATGGTCCTTCATAACTGGGGCTGATGTGCCATAAAAAAAATTCTGAAATGACAGTTTATTGTCCAAAAGTGTGAATTCTTGATGGCAAAACCCTTCTGACTTCAATATTTACCATTTTATGCAGCTAGTTTTCCAAGTGCACCCAGAGCTATGTTTTATTGAGCTATTCCTCTAAAATAGATAAACAATTCTCTTTGTAGATTTTAAACAGCTCTTATTTTCAAAGAGTTCACCCTTAGTGTCAAAAACCTGCAGATTCTTTTATTACGTGGGTGCATTTATGACAACACTGCTACAAAATAGTTGATTTATTTCAAATAGTTGTTTCAAAGAAGTATTAAAGATAATCACTACTGAAAATATATTTAAAAGATAAAAATGTAGCTAACTCAAAATCACAAGTAAATAGGGAGATTATGAATTTAGGATTTTCCATTGACAAAAGGTTCTGCCACTGTTCGTTGATTGTTCAAGTAGGGAATCTCATCGTAAATAATACCATCTGATGAATTGTAGTCTTCTTTTAAATAGGGTAGTATTCATTTGATCTAAATATATCCATAGTGAATAGTCACCAGAATTCTGATGCACTCAGCCTTTGCAGTGTATTCTACCGAGAGACACCATTTTCTCACAGTGAGTAAAGGAGGTTCGCCTCTAGAAGGAAGCCAAGGGCAAGTATATAATTCAACGTAGTAGGAAAAGATAGATTTAGGGCCTGAGATTAAGCAGTGATTTTTTTTTTTCTTGCTACAGCCAGAAGCACAGCACGTGTACCTGAAAACGAGGTAGACCATGCTGGACTATTTTCAGAGTTCCTATGATGATGGAAATAGTGAGCTTTACTGCTGAAGGCCCAGAGCATGATTACAAAAGGAAAAGCAGAGAGAAGAGCCCCCTTGAACCTCAGTAAATACTCTTCAGTTTCAATACTGCATTGCTGTCTTGGATTTTTTAACAAGGGTCAAGTATCAACAGAAAACTTAAAGACATTTACATTCAGTTAAGTTAAATTTCCACAGGGTTTTTAAAAATATGCTTATTCTCCCTTCGTTAACTTCTAACCCACTTTTTCTGTGTTTAAGAAAAAATATTATTAACCATGCATCAGTCAGTATGACACAAATGGCATTTTTAAAATAATAACTAAACCGGTAAGGCTATTTGCTACAGTTACAATGCTTAGCAGAAAGAGAAAAAAGCAGACTACATTTTTTTAAATAAGAATTCATTTTTACAACTCTTGGTGTTGAATCAAAATACACATCTCTATACATAATTCAGATTACACATAACATTTCAGTAAATACTAATGATTTAACTAGTTAGTTAAACTAAACCCCACAGTTTAGTTTGCAATGTCTCCTTTTAGATTCGTTGTTTTCCCTATCGTCTGTAGACAGGCAAGAAAATGATGGCCAAGCTGCATAGTCATTATCTGTTAATACCTCAAAGTTAGATATTAAATCTACACTATTTTTTCACATTTTAAATATCATTCATTCCATAGATTGTTATGATAAAGGAGGTTACTTGTTTTTTCTAAATTTAGTATGAAACAACCTAGAATGACTTAAAATTTTCATTTTATGCTCTCTCAATAGCAAGCCATTCCTTTTTTCACAGATTAAGAAGCTTGATTTAGCCACTTTCACTTTAAGTTCTGAAACAACCCGGTCTTACCTGCTGTGCATCTTCCCATTTTTCCTTGTTGTCTTCATCGAGAAGGTTGCTAACTATTTGAAAGAAGTTCTGTAAATTAAATTAGAGAACAGACTTAATGTTACATGAGGAAGTATACTTGCTGACAACATCTATTTGGACTGATAATGCACCGAAGGTCTAAACACTTTGCCATATTGCTCGATGACACCAACATACTATCCTGGAAGATCTCTGAGGATTCCCTCAAGATCCTGGGATTTCCAGTGACCTTCCTACACATCTATCCACCTCAGAAGACATCAGAATACATACAACAGTTCTTTTCTCTCAGTTATTTGTCCCTGATTCTGCTGTCTCATGCCACCATATGATTATTCCTTACAAAGAAGCCCTCTTTGCGAGCGCCTGTAAGACAGCTCCATGTTTGTCTGATTCAAGTGGCCCACTTCCCTGGGACCCACGTTCACCTCTCACACAGCTGTGTTGAAGGGCAAGACAGTGAAGGCACAGCTGATGAGTGAAGCCTTCCTCAGTGGACCCTGGCTCTGCCCTTTTTTCTGGCTATATTAATGGTTACAACTACATATCGTAAAGATGGCATGCAACTTTTCAAGTTCCTGGTATAGAAAGCACTCAGTAAATCTTGGTTCTTTCCAAATCCTTGCTTTTGATTCCCCTGTCCCTTGCAGCAAGTCAGAACCAAGGAAGGAATGGTCATGTGGTCCTGGGGATGTTCCAAATCCTTGCCCTCCCCCATGTCCCTGATGACCCGCTGGGAACCCACTGACGGCATCGTGTCCTGGGAGTGCTCACCACTAGTTTCAGAGTCCCCTTGCCAGACAGGCAGGCACCTTGCAGGGTTCACTTTCTGTGTCACACAGCCACATGGGCGGCGTTAGTGCCTGGCGCCTACACGAGGGGTGGTTACCAAGGATGGACCTCCCCTTCCTCTCATCCTCTCCCTGTCCTCAAAATAAGGGGCCAGGAGAAGAAAACCAGGGTGCCAGTGACAGGGGTCACGGGAGGCCCAGGAAGTGTACAGTGAACCTGCGATGTCTGTGTAAAGCAACACGGATGGTGGTCCGTGCTGCTTCGGAGCCCACCTTTTCCAACTAGTCTGTCTGGAGCAGGATCACTGCCTCACTGATCCACTCAATACATTCGCTTGGGAGAGGTCTCCCTTTGTGGGGTGGGGGGTGAGAGCCAGAACTTTTTCACCTCCTTAGCCCTCCTCCCTCTCCAGCTGGCTTTTCAAAACAGGCCTTTATTCAAATTCTAAATAAATTCACCTGGGTGTTTTTAGAAGGAAAACAAAGCTGCTCCATTTCCTCCTGTGCTCTGAATCTGTTAGTATCTATATTTAATTGCCCTATTTGTGCTATTTATTTTAATGGTTCCTGGCAATCACATGGTTGAAACATGTTTTGAGTCACAGCCTCAATAAAAGTTACAGAATATTTTATGCAACTCTTGGGGAAAGAATAAAAAAAAGGCAAGTCTGTGTGAGACCAGTTTTCTAATTCATTTAACCTTTTTGTACTACCAGCCATTTTTTCCACTTAAAATGTTCTGGTTGGAGTGATAACATTTTAAGAGCTCTGTCCACTGAATTGTAACTCTACATAGGAGCAGAAAGAATTAACCTTCAGAGTTCTCAGATTGCCTGTGGCTGGTGAACTCAGCAGGGGACATGATGCTGATGAGACAAAAGTTGCAGATTGTATCTCTGTTCACACCAGTGAGCAGAGCTGAGGTCCATGACCCTGGTTGTGTCTGAGCCCCTGCCAGCTCTCACAAAAAATTCACCCGCTTCTAACGAGGGTGCCACATGAATGGGAAGCAATTTGTGCAAATACATCTCCATTTCTGGGAAAGCATTTAACAGAACATGTTTTATTAACAGAGAGGGTCAGTGACTCTGTGCTGTATGCCAAGGCCAGTGCGAGCACACGTGATTCCTTGATCAAAATGATAAATTCAGAGTTAGGTTTTTCAAAATCACCAGAGAGCATAATGTAAAAAAACACTAATTTTTAAAATATACGTTCAAGCAAGCTGAGAGTCTATGAAAGGCTGTTGGACCACTCTCCAAAGCCAGTAAATAGTACTGGACTCTATTGGCGAGGGGAAATAGCACAGACTAAAGCTCTCCTTCCATCTTCCTGCGGCTTAGATTTGGAAACAGCCAGTTGTGGGGACATGCCGGTCACTGGAATTTTCACTTTCATGCATTGGAGGAGGAAATGGCAACCCACTCCAGTGTTCTTGCCTGGAGAATCCCAGGAACGGAGGAGCCTGGTGGGCTGCAGTCTATGGGGGTCGCACAGAGTGGGACACGACTGAAGCGACTTAGCAGCAGCAGCAGCATGTCACAGGGGCTAAGTCAGAACATCCCAGGTGAGGGGGTGAGTAGGCATTTATGGGGGTATTGAACTTTTCCGGTTTCTTAGTGTATCTTCCTCACATGCAATGCCTTTTCCACAGCAGGTGGTTAGTAGGAAATAACAGAGTTACAAAGTCAGTATACCTGCATTTCTCCAAGACTCAAGCATCATTCCTTTAAGTTGACCCTGCTCTAATCTGTCTCACAGACACTGGGGAAGATGTGTATGTATGGAATCTGGAAAACTGGGGAGAGACAGACATAGAGAATGGATATGTGAATGCAGGAAAGGAAAGGGGGAATGAGTTGAGAGTGGTGTTGACATATATACACTACCAGGTGTAAAATGTTAAACAGCAAGTGGGAACCTGCTGTCTAATACAGGGATCAACTCTGTGCTCTCTGATGACCTAGATGGGTGGGAAAGGGAAGTGAAGGGCGGTCCATAAAGGAGGGGATATATGTACACATACAGAGGATGCTAATAGCTCAGTCGGTAAAGAATCTGCCTGCCATGCAGGAGACCCAAGTTCGATCCCTGGGTTGGGAAGATCTCCTGGAGAAGGCAGTGGCAACCCACTCCAGCATCCTTGCCTGGAAAATCTCATGGACAGAGGAGCCTGGTGGGCTACAGTCCATGAGGTCGCAAAGAGTCGGGCATGACTGAGCGACTAACACTTACTTACGGCTGACTCATGCTGTTGTACGGCAGAAACCAACACAACATTATAAATCAAGTATACCTCAATTAAAAAAAATATATAAAGGAAAAATGTATTTCAATAGATCAATTCACCTTGACCTCTGCTCAAAGACCAGTGTGAGAGATCAAGGCAAAACCAAACAGAAGAGAATTCTGAAGAGGGGACTCATATAACATTTAGGTCACTGGATTGAATTTTTGAGAAAAATATAAAGAAGCTGCCACAGCAGCAGATGCGCTCCTTGTAGTTTTTTTAAGAGTGCTGCTAACTGTGGTCAGATCGCTCTTTTGATGAATTATGGATCAAGTCCCTTAGCCCCGGAAGTTCGTCTGACAGTGGGTTTCTGTTTGGTTTTGATCAAGCTCTGATCTCTGACTTACACCAATTTGAAAATTGAGAGTCCTTGGCAGAGTCTGAGTTTGGAGCTTGAACTAGCTAACCTAGTTTAAAATTCCCCTATTACTTATTACTTGTGTGGTTATGGTCTTATGTGGCCCACCACCGCTTGTCTTCTCTGTAAGGCAGGGATGCCAACAGCTGCTGGGCAGAGCACTTGTGAAGCTCAGAGCTCATTCTCCACACAGTTATCAGACACAAGCTAAGTACTCGATATACGGAAGCTTTATGATTTTATCCCCTTGGTGCTATCTTTTTTATGACTGGCTGCATGATTTGTATTTACAGCCACATTATGGCCCGTGATTCGTTCAGCAGAAAACTCTCCTTCCTGCTCTCCCCTGGGAGGGGTTTCAGAGTTGTGATGGTGAGACACCCACTGCATGGCAGGCCCTGTGCCAAACAGTGTGGGCACCGAGTCAAGGAGGCAGGACTCTGCTTGTCCTGGGCAGGAAGTATTCTGAAAATCAGCACAAGGAATGCACGTCACAAAGAGAAGCGCTGATGTCCCTGACACATTCAAAGTGCAAGTCCTAGATTTAGCCACATGAGGCTAAAAGGACACTCACTTTTATGGAAAGCAGTAACTAACTAATTCTTTGCTCTTGCCTGTCTGGCTTCCACTTGACAAATTTCTTAGGGACTATCTATGATTTTCTATAAATATACTGAAGCACATCTCAGCACATGGCTTTAGCTGAATTCCTTAGAGAAGGAGAGCTGTAGATGAGGCTCCTGATCTGAACATCTGAGCCATGGGAAGCATGTTCTCCTCCCTTCAACCCAGCAGCAAATGCCTGGGCACTGAGCGACATAGATGGGCTCGAAGGAGTAAGAGTTAGTTAGCAGAATGGAACACTTTCATGGACTGTGGTGATCCGACTAGAAATATAAGGGGATTGTAAGAAAAGCTTCAAAGACAAGCAGGGACGCAGGGACACTCCACTAGGATTGAGATAAACACCTCAGGACAGTCGTCTATCCTCAGTCCAGACAGCAGCTGCAGGTCTAGTGTGATCCAGCCCCTTCCTGCCTCTTCACCCCCTCTTGAGCTATCCTGCCCCCAACTCTCTCTACTTCAGGCTCAGCGGAATACTCAGCACATCCCAAACATGATTCTACCCAGCCTCTGGACCCATACAATGTGGCTCCCTTTCTTCAACCATTTTGCTGTCTGTTTGTTTACTCAAAGAGCCGTTTTTTTTGTTTCCTTTTTTTTTCCTTGCCCTCCACACATATTTTACATGCCATTTCCTCAAAAAGGCTTTCAGATCACCACCACCCCCTAAAGCACATGAGGTCTGCATAGGCCCTTTATTTACTTTTTTCTGATTCAGTTCAGTTCAGTTCAGTTCAGTTCAGTTCAGTTCAGTCACTCAGTCGTGTCCGACTCTTTGTGAACCCATGAATCGCAGCACACTAGGCCTCCCTGTCCATCACCATCTCCCGGAGTTCACTCAGACTCATGTCCATCGAGTCCGTGATGCCATCCAGCCATCTCATCCTTGGTCGGTCCCTTCTCCTCCTGCCCCCAATCCCTTCCAGCACCAGAGTCTTTTCCAATGAGTCAACTATTCACATGAGGTGGCCAAAGTACTGGAGCTTCAGCTTTAGCATCATTCCTTCCAAAGAAATCCCAGGGCTGATCTCCTTCAGAATGGACTAGCTGGATCTCCTTGCAGTCCAAGGGACTCTCAAGAGTCTTCTCCAACACCACAGTTCAATAGTATCAATTCTTCGGCACTCAGCCTTCTTCACAGTCCAACTCTCACATCCATACCTGACCACAGGAAAAATCACAGCCTTGACTAGACCATTTTATCTTTCACTTACCAATACTGTCATCCTTCATGACTGGCAAAAAATTCATGGAAGAAGGAAACAGCCAGTCCATGGAAGTAATCACCTATAAGAATGTGACGTGAAGGAAGGGGTCCTATCTAGTTGAAGGGCCCCTTGTTCTCTGTTCTGTGAGCTGGTGTTCCCCCAAACCTGGAGAATCAGTATGACAGTCTCTGACTCTCTCTGTCTCTGCACCCAGGCACGAGCACCCCAGCAAAACCACCATGAACTCACCCAGCAACAGGTAAGAGCTCCTTCACCCTGATGTCAGGCAGGCAGCAAGCAGTTGCAAGCACCACATACAGGGCAGCAAACATGATGAGCTGCAATTGTATTGTGTAGCTTTTTTGTGTGATATACCACAATTCTTAATTATGATGCATTTGTGTGATGATCAGCCTATCATTTAGTTCAGATTATTTCTATTTTGCTCACTCTCATGCCCCCAGCATACAGCACAAGGCCTAGGAAAATATAAATACTCAAATATTTCAAATTGACTGGCTTCATTCCTACTGTGTAGAAGAAGACCCTGGGATGCGCACTGGGAGAATAAAGATCGTGGACATACGGTCCCCTCCCCAATGTGCTGCCTCCTTTTAAATTCAACACCGTCCTCTGATCTATACCCAGAGCTCTTGTATGTCCAGGGAAGGAGATAAGAGTGCTTAGTTTTACAAGTAAGGAAGCTGGTTTTCCTGATTCAATATAAGATCAAACTCTTGCTATTTCAATGGCATTTAAAATTTTATTTTTCTTGGAATATAGTTGCTTTAAAATGTTGTGTTAGTTTCCACTGTACAATAGAGTGAATCACCCACACATATACATATATACCCCCTTCCTTGTATTCCCTTCCAATGTAAGTTACAACAGAGTGTTGACTAGAGCTCCTTGTGCTATACAGTCTGTTCTCATTAGCTTATTTTATCCATAATATCAATACTATATACATGTCAATCCCAATCTCCCAATTCCTCCCACCTCCCACTTGGTATCCATAAGTTTGTTTTCTACAGCTATGTCTCTATTTCTCCTTTGCAAATGAGATCATCTATACCATTTTTCTAGATTCCACATATATGCATTAATTAAAAAAAAAAAAACATTTACACACTACTATTTATATAAGCTGGGCTTCTCTTGTGGCTCAGATGGTGAAGAATCTGCCTGCAATGTAGGAGACCCAGATTCGATCCCTGGATAACCAACAAGGCCCTACTGTATAGCAGAGGGAACTCTAGTCAATATCCTGTAATAACCTACAAGGGAAAAGAATCTGAAAAAAATGAATGTTTATATGCATAACTGAATCACTTTTCTGTACACCTGAAACTAACACAACATTGTAAATCAACTATACAAATTCTTTGAAAATGTCATTTTAAGTCTCAAGGCCATCATGAGCACAGACACCCAAATTTGGGGGCCAAAATCATTGCAGATGGTGACTGCAGCCATGAAATTAAAAGATGCTTAAGAAAAGTTGTCACCAACCTAGACAGCATATTAAAAAGCAGAGATATTACTTTGCCAACAAAGGTCCATCTAGTCAAAGCTATGGTTTTTCCAGAAGTCATGTATGGATGTGAGAGTTGGACTATGAAGAAAGCTGAGTGCTGAAGCATTGATGCTTTTGGACTGTGGTGTTAGAAAAGAGTCTTGAAAGTCCCTTGGACTACAAGGAGATCCAACAAGTCCATCCTAAAGGAAATCAGTCCTGAATATTCATTGCAAGGACTGATGCTGAAGCTGAAACTCCAATACTTTGGCCACCTGACGCAAAGAGCTGACTCATCTGAAAAGACCCATATGCTGGGAAAGATTGAAGGCAGGAGGAGAAGGGGACGACAGAGGATGAGATGGTTGTATGGCATCGCTGACTCAATGGGCATGAGTTTGAGTAAACTCTGGGAGTTGGTTATGGACAGGGAGGCCTGGCATACTGCAGTTCATGGGGTCGCAAAGAGTCAGACATGATTGAGCGACTGAACTGAACTGAGGGCCATGGCGAATACAGAAGAGGATGTGTGGCCTTGATTCTTTCCCGGGAAGGAGCCACCCCTCTCACACACAGCTTGTTCTTTGTCCAATACTGTAGGCCTCGCCCATACACTACATCATTGCCCATCCCTAGTGGAGTGAGAGCTGCTTTGTTTAGCAGCTGAAGGGCATCAGGAGAGAGAGAAAAATCCACTGAAGGTAGCAAAGCCAGGGGCTTTGGGGAGTAAGAAGGCTGGAGAGAGGAATGTCCCTGGGAGAGTTTACAGCCCAAGGGAGAGGCTGTGAGGGTGGAAGGGGACAGTGGACGTGGGATGGGTGTGCGGAAAGACGCAGGGGACACTTGTGAAGCAGAAATGAATGCACTCTTTCCAGAATACTTCCTGCATACCTGCTATGTACTTGTCCCAGTTCCGAGTGCTGGGAAAACAACAATGAGCAAGACATTCACAGGTCCTGCCCTCATGGACCTTACATGGTGCTGTGTAAGGAAAGTAAACTTAGTAGCACGTAATCATCTAAAACATGACTTAAGGTGATGATACAAAAATAAAGTAGTGTATGGGGCCAGGGAGTCACTGGGGAGGGGACGGGTATGCGTGTGTATGCGTATGTACATGTGTGTATGTGTGGATGGTGAGGGTGTGTGCTGTGCTAAGTCGTGTCAATGTTTCTGACTCTTTTGTGAGTCCATGGACTGTAACTCCTCAGACTCGTGTGTCCCTGGGAGTCTCCAGGCAAGAGTGCTGGAGTGGGTTGCCATTTCCTCCTCCAGGGGATCTTTCCGACTCAGGGACTGAACCCATGTCTCTTATGTCTCCTGCACTGGCAGCCGGGTTCTTTACCTCTAGCACCACCTGGTGTATATGTGTGGGTTTTTGTGTATACGTGTATATATGTGTATCTGTGGGTGTGTGTGTAAGTGTGTACGTGTGGATGTTTGTGTAATGTGTCTGTGTGTGTGTATGAGTGTATATGTGTGGGTGTTTGTGTATATGTGTGTCTGTGTGTGTGTATGAGTGTTTATGTGTGGGTGTTTGTGTATATGTGTGTATATGTGTGTCTGTGTGTGTATATGAGTGTGTCTGTGTGGGTATGTGTGTATATGTGTGTCTGTGTGTATGAGTGCGCATGTGTGGGTGTTTGTGTATATGTGTGTGTGTGCGCATGTGTGGGTGTTTGTGTTTATGTGTGTGAGTGTGCATGTGAGGGTGTTTGTGTATATGTGTGTATATGTGTGTCTGTGTGTGTATATGAGTGTGTCTGTGTGGGTATGTGTGTATATGTGTGTCTGTGTGTATGAGTGCGCATGTGTGGGTGTTTGTGTATATGTGTGTGTGTGCGCATGTGTGGGTGTTTGTGTTTATGTGTGTGAGTGTGCATGTGAGGGTGTTTGTGTATATGTGTGTCTATGAGTGTTTATGTGTGGGTGTTTGTCTCTATGTGTGTATATATGTGTCTGTGTTTATATGAGTGTGTCTGTGTGTATGAGTGCGCATGTGTGGGTGTTTGTGTATATGTGTGTGTGTGTGTGCATGAGTGTGTATGTGTGGGTGTTTGTATATATGTGTGTATGTGTGTGTCTGTGTGTATATGAGCGTGTCTGTGTGGGTATGTGTGTATATGTGTGTCTGTGTGTATGAGTGTGCATGTGTGGGTGTTTGTGTATATGTGTGTGTGTGCATGTGAGGGTGTTTGTGTGTATGAGTGTATATGTGTGGGTGTTTGTGTATATGTGTGGATATTTGTGTACATGTGTGTATGTGTGTGTGTATATGAGTGTGTACATGTGGGTGTGTATATGTGTGTCTGTGTGTGTGTATGAGTGTTTATGTGTGGGTGTTTGTGTATATGTGTGTCTGTGTGTGAGTGTGCATGTGAGGGTGTTTGTGTATATGTGTCTGTGTGTATGAGTGTGTGTATGAGGGTTTCTGTGTGGGTGTTTGTGTATATGCGTGTCTGTGTGTGTGTATGAGTGTGTCTGTGTGGGTATGTGTGTATATGTGTGTCTGTGTGTATGAGTGTGCATGTGTGGGTGTTTGTGTATATGTGTGTGTGTGCATGTGAGGGTGTTTGTGTATATGTGTGTATGTATGAGTGCATATGTGTACACATGGGTAGACGTGTGTGTACAGTGTCTATATGTGTGTGCGTGTGAAAGGCTGCATTAGGTTGAAGAGCCAGCAGGAAAGAACTTTCTGAGGAGATGACGTGTGAGCTGAAAACAGGGTGAGGAAGGGGCCATCAACCAGGGGCAGGCTCAGGACGGTCCGGGAAAACGACAGGCAGGTGGGCAACCTGAGGTGTTTAAGAGAGAGAGGAAGCAGACACAGCCACACGCCCTTCAGTAGGAGCTGAGGGGTGGAGGAGGAAGACTGTTAACACAGGATGAGAGAGAGGCAGGGGTTAGCTCAGAGGGCCCAGATCCCACCAGAGTCTTGTCACACAAGTTTCAGGAAAACACAAAATCCAACAGTGGCAAACAGGGGACAGGAAAGTGAGAAGGAAAACGAGGGGTCCAGGAAGGAGCCTGTGTCATCCACAGAGGCCGGGGGCAGTGGCTTCATAAGGGGGACAAGGCCATGTGGCGATGCTGGTGATGCCCCCTTAATCACGGGACGAGGTGATGGGGCGATGCTGGTGACACCCCCTTAATCGGGATGAGGCGATGGGGCGATGCTGGTGATGCCCCCTTAATGAGGGGACGAGCTAATGTGGTGATGCTGGTGATGCCCCCTTAATCGGGGGATGAGCCGATGTGGTGATGCCCCCTTAATCAGGGGACGAGGCGATGGAGTGATGCTGGTGATGCTGCCTTAATCAGGGGAAGAGGTGATGAGGCGATGCTGGTGATGCCCCCTTAATCAGGGGACGAGCCGATGTGGTGATGCCCCCTTAATCAGGGGACAAGGCGATAGGGCAACGCTGGTGATGCCCCCTTAATCAGGGGAAGAGGTGATGGGGCGATGCTGGTGATGCCCCCTTAATCAGGGGGACAGGTGCCCAGGAGGCAGACAGCTGCAACGCCAGGCCCAGGCTTGAGGACGGGCAGCCCCATGTGCACACGGCAGACCCGGCGGGGCGTACCCAGGCTGGCTGGGAGCTCCGCTGTGGTGGAGCTGAGGCTCCAGGGTGGAGCTGAGAGCACATGTCCAGCCTCCACTGCCCCATAAGCCTGAAGCTCAGAATCTGTGCGTCTGTAGTGGAAATCTGGAGCCTTTTGCAGAAAAATAAAATTACCAAGAATAGAGCCGAATGGGATAAAATCAGGGCTCAAACACTGGAGATAAAGCAGACAGAAAGAGAACCAGGTGAGGGAGGTGATGGAGGAGGCGGGGGAAGGAGAGAAGACTCTCCCCTGGGGAGACCGATCCAGATGAGACAGGCCAAGCCTGCAGCAAGGCAAGAATCCACAGAGACTCCAGGCTGCAGTCTTGGTCACCTGGGAGGGTGCATGGCACACACATCTCTTGGCCAAAGGGGAACTCTCCCAGTCCTGCAAGATTCCCTCTGGTGGGCTCAAACTGGTGTGCCTCCTGATCCTTACATTGAAGCTTTCAACCCTCCAAACGTCAGAAGGCAACTGTATTTGAAGGCAGGGCCTTTGAACAGGTGATTAAGTGAAAATAAGGCTGGGTCCTAACCCAGCCTGACAGGCGTGCTTGTGAGAACACACAGCAATATCAGGGCCGACGCACGCAGGGAAGAGAGCCCTGGGAAGCCACAGGAAATGGCAGCCGCTGCATGCTGAGGAGAGAGGCCTCGGGGAAGCACACCTACCCACACCCTGACTGTGCCCTTCCAGCCTGCAGAACTGTGAGGCAACATGCTCCTGTTGCTCAAACCACCCAGTTCATGGTATCTATTACGGCAGCCCCATGACTTGACACATTCCCTGATAATTTCTTCAGAGGAAAATTTGATAATAAATGAAATCACAAGAAAAGATTATCTGTACACTGTGCTTGTGCAAATGCCAACGTTTTCTTGAGTCTGAAGGAAATAACCAGGGATTCCAAAAGGGCAAGACTGCTTATCAGATGCCTCATCTTTTTTTCTTGAGCTCCACCAAAGCCGTTCATGTACACCACATGACATGTACCTACCAGTTGATAAGTGGCATTCCACAAACACCCAACTTTCCTGAGTTCCTCTCAGCTTGCAGCCATCTCCCAGATTCTGTGCACAGTAGGATTTACTCTTGTTGATGGGTGAAGCAAGATGCATTCCTTAATATCTCCCCCACTGAAGGCAGGTATTCAGCACTGAATCTCTTCTTTCCTTCTGTATAACAGGGAAACACCCTCAACACTATCTAGAGACAGCTTTGAGTTGCATAACTTCTCTGTACTCTAGAGAAAGAATAGGAATGTTCTCAGGCTTCAAGCATTGAAAACAGCATCTGTTGTGACTCAGATTGATTGTCAGCTGGACTCAAACTGGCTTCAACAGGGCCAGGAATCCTGGCTACTGATTCAAGCCATTCTCTCATCCACTTGCTGGTTAACCGTGAAACGGTCTTGTGGTGTCAGCCTTTTGGACTAATTCTTCTTTTCTGACTCCCATGCTTCTTGACACATTCCCTGCCCTTCTCCTGTGCTAAGAGTAGGGAAAGAAAAGAAAAAAAAAAAAATGCAGCAACCCATTCGTCCCTAGGTAGTGCTGTGAGGAACACTTGACCTTCCTCTGTTCCCAGGAGAGACAGCAAAACATATGTCTGCAGCGGCAGCAGACACGTGTGGTCCAGAGACGCTTCAGGTGTTCACTCTGCCAGAATCTCACTTTCCCCAATCATAAGGGTTGGCAGGTTTCTTGACCTTTTACTGTGTGCCATGTACAAAATTAAAAGATGCTTACTCTTTGGGAGAAAAGTTATAACCAACCTAGACAGTATATTAAAAAGCAGAGACATTAATTTGCCAACAAAGGTCCATCTAGTCAAGGCTATGGTTTTTCCAGAAGTCACGTATGGATGTGAAAATTGGACTATAAAGAAAGCTGGGCGCCGAAGAATTGATGCTTTTGAACTGTGGTGTTGGAGAAGACTCTTGATAGCCCCTTGGACTGCAAGGAGATCCAACTCATCCATCCTAAAGGAAATCAGTCCTGAATATTCATTGGAAGGACTGATGTTGAAGCTGAAACTCCAATACTTTGGCCACCTGATGTGAAGAACTGACTCATCTGAAAAGACCCATATGCTGGGAAAGATTGAAGGCAGGAGAAGAAGGGGATGACAGAGAATGAGATGGTTGGATGGCGTCACTGACTCGATGGACATGAGTTTGAGTAAACTCTGGGAGTTGGTGATGGACAGGGAGGCCTGGTGTGCTGCAGTCCATGGGGTCACAAAGAGTCAGACACGACTGAGCGATTGAACTGAACTGGACTGAACTGATGTGCTATATAACTTTTAGACAGTGATTTAACCCTCACATCAGCACTATACATGGGTACCAGCATTCCACATGATGGAAGAGAATATGGTGGCACACAGAGAGCCAGTCACTTGTCCAACATCAGACAGGTGACAAGTACAAGAGCCATGACCAGAAGCTCAGGACTCTGCCCATAGAGTGAGCACTCTGAGTTATCATCCTCTACTACCTTCCCTACGTCCCCATGAAATTATTAATTTATACTAATTATTATTTATTATAGGAAATAATTAGGTGTTAGTTTTAAAAGGTCTTGGAGGTCTTCATAGAACCATTCAACTTCAGTTTCTTCAGTGTTACTGGTTGGGGTATAGACTTGGATTACCGTGATACTGAATGGTTTGCTTTGGAGATGAACAGAGATCGTTCTGTCATTTTTGAGAATGCATCGAAGTACTGCATTTCAGACTCTCTCATTGACCATGATGGCTACTCCATTTCTTCTGAGGGATTCCTGCCTGCAGTAGTAGATATAATGGTCATCTGAGTTAAATTCACACATTCCAGTCCATTTTAGTTCGCTGATTCCTAGATTGTCAACGTTCACTCTTGCCATCTCTTGTTTGACCACTTCCAATGTGCCTTGATTCATGGACCTGACATTCCAGGTTCCTATGCAAGATTGCTCTTTACAGCATTGGACCCTGCTTCTATCACCAGTCACATCCACAGCTGGGTCTTGTTTTTGCTTTGGATCCATCCCTTCATTCTTTCTGGAGTTATTTCTCCACTGATCTCCAGTAGCATATTGGGCACCTACTGACCTGGAGAGTTCCTCTTTCAGTGTCCTATCTTTTTGCCTTTTCATACTGTTCATGGGGTTCTCAAGGCAAGAGTAATGAAGTGGTTTGTCATTCCCTTCTCCAGTGGACCACATTCTGACTGGAATGCAAAAGTAGGAAGTCAAGAAACACCTGGAGTAACAGGCTAATTTGGCCTTGGAATCCAGAATGAAGCAGGGCAAAGACTAATAGAATTTTGCCAAGAAAATGCACTGGTCATAGCAAACACCCTCTTCCAACAACACAAGAGGAGACTCTTCACATGGACATTACCAGATGGTCAACACCGAAATCAGATTGATTATATTCTTTGCAGCCAAAGATGGAGAAGCTCTATACAGTCAGCAAAAACAAGACCGGGAGCTGACTGTGGCTCAGATCATGAACTCCTTATTGCCAACTTCAGACTTAAATTGAAGAAAGTAGGGAAAATCACTGGACCATTCAGATATGACCTAAATCAAATCCCTTATGATTATACAGTGGAAGTGAGAAACAGATTTAAGGGCCTAGATCTGATAGATAGGGCGCCTGATCAACTATGGAATGAGGTTCATGACATTGTGCAGGAGACAGGGATCAAGACCATCCCCATGGAAAAGAAATGCAAAAAAGCAAAATGGATGTCTGGAGAAGCCTTACAAATAGCTGTGAAAAGAAGAGAAGCGAAAAGCAAAGGAGAAAAGGAAAGATATAAGCATCTGAATGCAGAGTTCCAAAGAATAGCAAGAAGAGATAAGAAAGCCTCCTTCAGTGATCAATGCAAAGAAATAGAGGAAAACAACAGAATGGGAAAGAATAGAGATCTCGTCAAGAAAATTAGAGATACCAAGGGAACATTTCATGCAAAGATGGGCTCGATAAAGGACAGAAATGGTCTGGACCTAACAGAAGCAGAAGATATTAAGAAGAGGTGGCAAGAATACACAGAAGAACTGTACAAAAAGATTTTCACGACCTGGATAATTACGATGGTGTGATCACTCATCTAGAACTAGACATCCTGGAATGTGAAGTCAAGTGGGCCTTAGAAAGCATCACTACGAACAAAGCTAGTGGAGGTGATGGAATTCCAGTTGAGCTATTTCAAATCCTGAAAGATGATGCTGTGAAAGTGCTGCACTCAATATGCCAACACATTTGGAAAACTCAGAAGTGGCCACAGGACTGGAAAAGGTCAGTTTTCATTCCAATCCCAAAGAAAGGCAATGCCAAAGAATGCTCAAACTACTGCACAACTGCACTCATCTCACATGCTAGTAATGTTCAAAATTCTCCAAGCCAGGCTTCAGCAATACATGAACCGTGAACGCCCTGATATTCAAGCTGGTTTTAGAAAAGGCAGAGGAACCAGAGATCAAATTGCCAACATCCGCTGGATCATGGAAAAAGCAAGAGAGTTCCAGAAACACATCTATTTCTGCTTTATTGACTATGCCAAAGCCTTTGACTGAGTGGATCACAATAAACTGTGGAAAATTCTGAAAGAGATGGGAATATCAGACCACCTGATCTGCCTCTTGAGAAATCTGTATGCAGGTCAGGAAGCAACAGTTAGAACTGGACATGGAACAACAGACCGGTTCTAAATACGAAACGGAGTATGTCAAGGCTGTATATTGTCACCCTGCTTATGTAACTTCTATGCAGAGTACATCATGAGAAAGGCTGGACTAGAAGAAACACAAGCTGGAATCAAGATTGCCGGGAGAAATATCAATGACCTCAGATATGCAGATGACACCACCCTTATGGCAGAAAGTGAAGAGGAACTAAACAGCCTCTTGATGAAAATAAAAGAGGAGAGTGAACAAGTTGGCTTAAAGCTCAACATTCAGAAAATGAAGATCATGGCATCCGGTCCCATCACTTCATGGGAAATAGATGGGAAAACAGTGGAAACAGTGTCAGACTTTATTTTTTTGGGCTCCAAAATCAGTGCAGATGGTGACTGCAGCCATGAAATTAAAAGACGGTTACTCCTTGGAAGGAAAGCTATGATCAACCTAGAGAGCATATTTAAAAGCAGAGACTTTACTTTGCCGACTAAGGTCCATCTAGTTAAGGCTATGGTTTTTCCAGTAGTCAGGTATGGATGTGAGAGCTGGACTGTGAAGAAAGCTGAGCACTGAAGAATTGATGCTTTTGAACTGTGGTGTTGGAGAAGACTCTTGAGAGTCCCTTGGACTGCAAGAAGATCCAATCCGTCCATTCTGAAGGAGATCAGCCCTGGGTGTTCTTTGGAAGAAATGATGCTAAAGCTGAAACTCCAGTACTTTGGCCACCTCATGCGATGAGTTGGCTCATTGGAAAAGACTTTGATGCTGGGAGGGATTGGGGGCAGGAGGAGAAGGAGACGACCGAGGATGAGATGGCTGGATGGCATCACGGACTCGATGGACGTGAATCTGAGTGAACTCCGGGAGATGGTGATGGACAGGGAGGCCTGGCATGCTGCGATTCATGGGGTTCAAAGATTCGGACACGACTGAGCGACAGAACTGAAGTGATAGGAAATAATGAACTATAGGAAATATTGTAGTTATTAATTTATTACAGGAAATTATTAATCTTCCTGGTTGCACAACGTTCTTTGAGCAGAGGACCTCAAGGCATCAGGTGAGGTCTTGGATGTTATTTAGCATTACAGTACCATCTGAAACCTAAAGAGTCTTTAGTAGATCCTATTTGGTCAAGAAAATTAGGCTAATCATTACATGAGGGCCTTGGATGATCACAGTCATAGATACATCCCCATCTGTCAATCCACTCTTTGGTACACAGAAAACAAAAGGGCCTCATACTGAAAGCAGAAGAGAAATGATACTTAAGGATCCTCACCTAATTCTTGATGGGTACATGAGAAGGATCCAACGTACCTGCTTTCTCATCAAGTGTTTTAGGAGAGAAGATTCTTACCTTATCCAAAATCATCAACTCTACTGAGAATTTAATTTCTTTCTGTTTTGGTTCTGCTGGATCTTCCTTGGTGCACTAGGGCTTTTTCTAGGTGCAGCGAGTAGGGGCTACTCTTTATTGCAGTGTGTGGACTTCAGCGTCTCATTGTGGTGGCTTCCCCTGTTGTGGAGCACAGAACTTCTCTGGTGCTTGGGCTCAGGCTCTAGAGCATGGTTGCTCAGGCTAGAAAGCATAGTTGTTCTGCGGTATGTGGTGTCTTCTGGACCAGGGATGGAACCCGTGTACCCTGCACTGGCAGGCAGCGTCTTTACCACTGAGTTACCAGGGAAGCTCTTGATGTGATTTCTTGACCTCCTAATTCTGAGAATTTTGCTAAGAATATGGTTTGCATTTAAGAAACAAATTGGAAGTGGAAGTTTGTGGCCTCCTATTTAATCTAAATTATTGGAAAAATGAATTTTCAAGCCTCAGGAGTATGTCAGGCAAACAAGTGATTTTCAAACATTGAGGGGGGAACATGTTTGAGGGTCCTGATCAACTTTTCCTAACACGATAGAAAAAGAATAGAAAATACAAGATTACATTACCTACAGAATAGGTAAATATTTTGCAAAAATCTATTTTGCAGTTATATATTGATTTTAACTGTGTGTCTTACAGTGGGTCACAGTCAAAAACATTTAGAAAACACTGAGTTGGGCCAATAGAAGTTTCATCAGGGAACAAAAAGATGCCTGAAAAGAGATAAGTCCTCATATTTGTCAAGTTTGAGAGCCACAGTACTTGAGGAGTCTGGGGATACTCCATGTGTGTATTTTTTCCAATTTTTCTTCCTTTACTTCCACTGATAAGCCATCTCAGAGGGCTGCCTTTCAATCCATTAAGTGGATCTTGCCTCCTTTTCTGATCCACTATTGCTGAAACATGCTTGCTTTATTTTCTCAGAATCTCTAAATAAGTGATGTGGCCAAGTCTTCCTCAACTCATGGATCCCCCTTCTCTACCTCAGCCAGACCACCTTTCAGAAACATCACTCAGGTTTAGTACTTTGTTTATAGAGAATCACATCCAAACTCTTCTCTAGCCTTGGTTCTCCTGCCTTCATGACCGACATTTTCCAATGTGAATCTCATTTTTTTACAAAACTTGGTCTTCTGAATGTGCCACATGCATACCATTACCATTACTATGTCTTTTCTTCTTCTTTTTTTTTTTTAAACTTTTTGGCCACTCCCTGTGGCAAGTGGGATCTTGGTGCCCGTATCAGGGATTCAACCCATGTCCTTTGCATTCAAAGCATTGAGTCTTAACCAGTGGACTGCCAGGGGAGTCCCAATTTCTACACCTTTTAGAGTTTGATGGACACCTATTGGAGTTTGATGATTGTTTCTGCCCTAGCTTTCTTCTCCAAATTCTATCTCAAGGCCCAAAGTTCTTTTTTTTGTTGCTGCAGTTCAGACTCTATGTTTTGAGAGTTCCTGGAAGGGAGACACTGTAATCTCTCTTCCTCATTACTGACCTAGCCTCATTACTAAATTATCTTTAATACTGTAAGCAGCTTGAGAGCAAGGCCTTTCTTTTATGTTAAGAGTTACAACACCAGTACTAATGGCATTACAGAGAACCTACTGTCTGCCACATGATTCATAAATGGGTTGTTACATATATAATCTGCATTTTTTCTAAGCCTCTCAACAACCCCGAAAAATAGATATCACTGGGCTTTGTTATTCATGGATTCTGTATTTGCAAGTCCAATTACACACTAAAATTAATTCCTAACTCACAAATCAAAGTTCATAGCTTCAAGAACATGCATAACGTGGTGAGTTTGAGTCACCCCATGCCTACATACCCAGCTTAGGTCACAGGGCCATGCTCTGAGTTTTGGTCTCAGCCCACATACTGTAAACAAGTGTGTCTCATGGTCAATTTAATGCCCACGGTTTTTTTTCCCATATATTTTGTGCTTTTTGATGGTAATTTCACTGTTGAAAATGGCTCCCAGCATAGTGTTGGAGGATTATCTAGCATTCCTAAATTCAAGAAAGCTCTGGTATGCCTTAGAGAGAAAATACATGTATTAGATAAGCTTTGTTCAGGCATGATATGTAACAATAATGATGTTTTATATAAACAAATAGATAATAATGAATATATGATAATAACATATATATTGTTATATATACATAAATACGTCAAACAAGCTCATGTATTAATTGGTTGATGAAATTATACTACTAGATTCTTGTAGGAATCCATCCTGTATTTTCCCTGCTAGTAAATGATTCAGTATTCTTTCACTTATAGAATATAACTGCCATGACTAATGGGAATAGACTCTACTACTATTTACTCTTTAGATATGAAGAAATAAGGTACATAAAGATTAAGGAATGTGTCTGAAAACATCAACATAGTTATTGCACAAATTTCAATTTGCATGTCTGATTCAATTTTGTAAGTTCCATCGTTCCAGGTGTGGGTGGTGTAAACTCAACTTCCACTGATAGAATGCGACTCGGTATGAATTTTCCCAGGGGTGAAAAAGCAAGTAAATGGATAAATCTTCTCTTTTTTTTCTTTCTTTCTCTTAATTGGAAGCTTAGAGTACTTTTCTTTTTTGTAAAGCAAATTCCTCAAATATTACTATGTTATTCATACTCACTAATTGCTTGAACAAATATTTGCATGTCTACTATGCTCCAAGTGCCAGCTTAAGCCCCAGGGACCTAATTGTCTTCTCAACAAGTTTAAAATTTACTGCTGAAAAGAGGCCTGGAAACAAATAATTTCACTGTTATGTGAAACACCTGCTCTAATAGGAGTATTTTTGTTGTTTTTTAGTCACTAAGTTGTGTCTTAGTACCAACAAAAAGACTTTGTGACCCAATGGACTGTAGCCTGCCAGGATTCTCTGTCCATTGGGTATTTACAAGGTTTCAAAAGTCAAGACAATTAGGAAAACACTGAATTCTGCCTGAGATCTGAAGAGAAGATTTTTGGACTAGAAATGCTTTTTGATCTGCATCAGATTAGAAACAGGAAGACCAAACTACAGCAGAGAACCAATAAGAGTGGAAATATGGCCATAAGGCCAAACTCCAGGGTTTGGAAAGAATATGCCTGAAGGGAAAAAACTTTGGAATAATTTTCTACTAGCCAGTTTCCCAAAATAAAATTATTACTATGCTCTATCCCTCCAAGACATAAAGGCACACCTTATTTTTACCCTAATTTCAACAGATTGTGGCTATTCTATCTCACTTTCATCAATGTATCAATGGAGATAGAAGACTGATCAATGTATTAATCTTTTACTGAATTTAGCCTTACTAGGCATTTTACATAAAAAGCCTCACACAGAACTACACTTAAAAGAATGTATTCTCTCTAAAGAGTTTTACTTAACATCTCTTTGGTCTTTGCTCTTTCCCCAGTTTTTAAAAAAAGGATAAAAATTCAGTGGTGTCTATGTAATTATTAATTTTGCTGTTAATTCAACAAATATTTGTTACACACCTTGTATAGTCAAGAATCTGCTAAGTCCTATTTGGATGAGGGGGACCTGGAGCTAGGCTAGGATCCAAAGATTGATCAGGACTATTTCTTCCTTTGCAAAGATTCACAAATGACTGCTAATAACTCAAGATGTAAAGAGATACAGGAGGAAATGTGCTTCTGGCATGCAGAGGCTCAGAGTATCGAGAGATTAATTTAGAAGATGGAGAGAGTCTAAGCCAGTCTGAAAGCACAGAGGAAGCTAAGGCCTGGAGCCAAGAGACACAGCACATCCAGGAGGCAGGAAGTGGTTGATTTAGCTCTAGGTCTGTGAAGGAAGAGAGTGGTTCATGTTCATGGCTGGAGAGACAGGTGATCCAGGTACTGCGTATACACTAGAAGGCAAGATACAGGCTTTGGGTTGTCTTTAAGGCAACCCTGGAGCCCAGGTGAAGGGTTCTCACTTAATCATGACATAATCATGGCCATCCTAGGAGAGCCAATGGGGCTTCCCTGGTGGCTCAGCAGTAAAAGAATCCGCCTTCCAGTGCAGGAGATTCAGGTTCAATCTGTGGGTTGAGAAGATTCCTGGAGAAGGAAACGGCAACCCACTCCAGTATTCTTGCCTCGGAAATCCCATGGACAGAGGAGGCTGGAGGGCTACAGTCCACGGGGTCGCAAAGAGTCAGACCTGACTTAGCAAGTAAACAAACTGGACAGCGCACATGATGAGTAGGGATGTAGGGAGAGATCTGAGGGAGTATGGAAGGAAAGAGGCCATGGAACTAATGCAGGCTGGGGTCACTGAAAGAAGGCAAAGTTAGGGTACAGCAGTGGGTTAACAGAGGAAAGACAGATGGAAGAAGCACAGTATTGGCTGACCCATCAGAAAAGGAAGAGAAGGGGAAAGTCCAGATGACATTACAGGAGCACCCTAAGGACCAGTAATTCTACCAAGGTGAAAATGCAAGAGAACATGGCACTTATGATGAATTTAACTTATGTCATATGAAGTCTGACGAGCCAAGCCAATCACAGGTGCCCAGAGGCCCAGGGAGTAAAGGCATAGAGGTGCTGGGTAAGGCTGTCATCAAGCAAAGACAACAAATACATCCAAAAGATTTGTGCAAAATGGTTTGTGGAAGGTAGAATAAAAGAGGTGCAAAGTCCCCTGGGATTTTAGAGATGAGAAAGGTCATTTTCAGATGAAGTCTGGGGCTTGCCGGACTGGCCTTCAGAAAGACTTGCAGCAACTGCGCCTGGAGGGGGACAGGCAGAGATGAAGAAGGACTTCCAGAAGAAGAAGGCTTCCAGGTGCCTAGAAAGACACCAGTCAAGACAGCAGAGTAGAAAAATGCAGCTCATTTATGTGAGAAATGACCAGGACAGCAGCCTGCTGAGATTTTGTGTGCATGCCGAGGACTAACTACCGAGTAGGACAGAAAATCAGGAAGGTGTTTCTGACCAAGATAAAACAACACAATCACATTGCTCTATTTAAGTCAAACCAGCTGATGTCCATGACAAAGCCTCTGGTTACACTAATCGTTTACGGAGTCCATGCCCTCCAATGAGAAGTTCATTCACAACATGACCCCAACACAACCTGGGTACTGTAATTTAAGTACGATTAAAACCTTAAAGTCCTACATTCTCGACAGTACAGAGAGGCCCAAGAGCTCAATGACTGCAGCTTTCTGCCTGATGTTTCCTTTGTAAACACAAGAATCTGACGTTTTTTGAAATTACAACTTGTACTTTACGTCAAGGAGTTCGCAGGTAATTTTTACAATGTAAATGATTGGATAGAAGTATTTCAGAACTAAGGAGAAAAGTTGTACTTGGCTTACTTTATTACATTTTTAAAACTGGAAAACCTTCATTCTTTGTAAAGCAACAAAGTGTTAGTTGATTAGTCATGTCTGACTCTATGCAACCCCATGAACTGCAGCCTGCCAGGCTCCTCTGTCCATGGAATTCTCCAGGCAACAATAGAATGGGTAGCCATTCCTTTCTCCAAATCCTACTGACCCAGGGATCAAACCCCATCTTGTTGGAAAAGACCCTGATGCTGGGAAAGATTGAGGACAGGAGAAGAAGGGGGCAACAGAGGATGAGATGGTTGGATGGCATCACTGACTCAATGGACTTGAGTTTGAGCAAACTCTGGGAGATAGTTAAGGACAGGGAAGCCTGTTGTGCTCCAGTCCATGACAGCCACCGAATAACTACAACAAAGTAATACAAGTTTTGGGAGTTCCCTGTTAGTCCAGTGTGTTAGGAACAAGTACTTTCACTGCAAGGGCCTGGGTTTAATCTTTGGTCATGGAACTAAGTTCCTGCAAGCACTGCAGTGCAGCCAAAAAACCAACAACAACAACAAAAAAAAAAGAATCGAATGCTCAAATGACAGTATCTTCTACTCTTCCTCCCTGCAATGTATTTTTACAGTTAAAAATGTATTCCCGGACACAGGTAATATAATATTGTATATACCACAGCCCCACTAATTCTTATTGCAGCTTCTATGAACAAAATATTTATATAATTTAAGTACTATATGAATCTCTATTCAAATTAGGGCATAGGTATTATTTATGAATAATTCCATGATACCAAAAAGCATTCTATTCCTCTTTCCCTTCAATCTCTGGTCAAAACAAAGCAAAACAACAAACAAACAAACAAAAACACTGAAAAAACCCACCCTCTGCATTCTCTAAGTGAAATGCAAATAAAACTCCCAAAGGAAGAGTGGGCTGAAAGAAAATTACCTGATGTGGGAGTTTTGCCAAACTTTTATGTTAATGAACTTCATGCAGAGATACAGAAGAACATTATGCTGGAAACACAAAAACTAACTCAAAAACCAACTCAGTATCCTTGGCAGGAGTACATCTTAGCCTACAGCACAAGAAAACTTGAACCGAAATCCAAACTAGTGTTGCATCAAATATGCTTTGTTTGCCATTCAACAAGCTTGGTCTTAATGGCAAAGACAATTCTAAAATTGGATGAGTACTTAAACTGTACTATGGAAAAAAAATGATGCCGTTCTAGAAGTTTCCCATAACAAACAGGCTGTTGAGGAGTTAATGAACTTATTTTCCTATCCAGGACAATTCTCTACTTGCCCAGCATTTTCAGGCAATAATTCCACAAAATTAAGTATGGCCTTCCCCCTTCTAATAACAAAACTCCAAACAAAACTTAAACCATGTCTTCTTTGCATGCTATAGTCAATGTGCTTTTATTATGCTTAATGTACTTTTAATAGTCTCCTATGGCAAGATTGTGTTATTAAGTGTGGGAATAAAAGATCCATGCTACAACCTTGAATTTGCTATAGTGTCTTTTAGCCAACGGCTCAAATCACTTCACACACATTCTTACTCACTCTCTCCTTGAGGTGCATTATGTTTGTTGAGGACACTGAAGGGCAGAATGACTAAGGAATTGGGGTCACTTCCAGAGCTCGCACTGCACACAGCTTGGATTCTTCCCGAACAGGAGGGAGCATGCCCCGTGCCAGACCAGGAATCCTCCAAGGGGGCTGTACCGGCTTCTCAGGCCCATAAGTGATCCCAAGCTCACTTGGTATTCCTTCATGGAATTGCCTCCCTTACCTGGACGCCATCAGAGGCAGGGATGTAACTTGCCCTTTTAAAGGTGTCCGTCACATTCCTGAGGATTTCAACCGACATCAGAAGATCGCCCGCATAGAAGTTTTTCCTCTGAGTTAAATCCAGCAGTGTCTTGGTGACCTGGGACATCCCATCACCCGCCAGCATTCTCTGCCCCTTTGCAAGGTGTTCTTTGATCTGTGATGGTCAACAGAACAGAATAAACATCAGAATCTTCATTACTGTTTCTCCACATAGCTTCATCAGACAAATGTTTTACAACTACAGAGCTGACTTTCCAATAGCACTGCAAAACTTGGGAAGGTTTCAAAACTAAGTTGCATGTTTCCCACCCTAGTAAGGATAAACTGCCAGAATCTGTGTCCACATTTTGGCAGGCTTGATGGACTTGCCTTTTCTAGTTTTCAGAAAACATAATTTAGCGTTTTGCAGGAAGCATGTATTAATTTACGGTTTTAACTGAAATAAAAATTAAAAAAAATAGCTTTGCACATGGTAAACATGGGAGGTTGTTCAGTGAGGTGTGAGCAGAGATGGGAGACTATAAACACGTTAAAATATCCTTTTGTATTTAAGAAGCTGAGTTTAATGATTTTTGCCTTACTTCTTAAAGTAAACACATCTTTATGTGGCAGCAAAAAAAGTTTTCACGGTGACATTTAGCTTAAGACAGACATTTAGTTAAACTTTAGAGGTCTACTATGATGAACATGACTGAACACTAGATTAAGTTAGCTTAATTTTAAAAAGGAATAAACAACAACAAAATAAAAATCTCTCAGCTAGGTTTTTAGCAGTGGAATGAATCATTGAGAGGCAAGACTTAAATTAGTTTGATGACCAGAGAAATACACTGTCAGTTTTCATATTTGTTCATCATCCAGTCCAAGGGAAGAAAAGCATCTTATCACATGGAAGAATGTTACAGTAAAAGCAGGTAAACTCATAGCAAGGATACACTACATGTTTACTTAATAGAAGGTTAATCTTTATCATCCCATTGCTAAATTTGTGATAACATTTACTTATCAAAAGATCATGAAATACTTAGGAACTAACACACCAGAGAAAGACTGGCCTAGAAAGGTTCAAGTGTAATGCTATAACCATTAATTTCCCATTAAGAAAAGTGTTAACAAATCCTTTGAGGTACAGCAATCAATCTGAACTAATCTCGGAGTTAGGAATTTTCTTTAAAATATAGTTTTAAAAGTGCTTCCTTGACACTTCAGACATTTAAATATTCCTTAGTCTCTAAAACTCTAAATATATTTTGGGAAAATAAAAATCTTCAGAGACATGCTCTGTTATTTGTGTTACATTAAAAACATAACATGTTAATGGAGTTTATTTCTTTCCATTTTCTAATTCCTCTCTGGTCTCCCCTTAGTGCCAGCCATCAACACCT
Organism: Capricornis sumatraensis; assembly: GCF_032405125.1. Lineage (NCBI taxonomy): Eukaryota > Metazoa > Chordata > Mammalia > Artiodactyla > Bovidae > Capricornis > Capricornis sumatraensis. The sequence continues at coordinate 12,195,180 of NC_091079.1, forward strand.
GACCCAGAGAATGGATGGTCCAGCAATGATCCAGCGGTTGCTTATCTCTATGGTCTCAATACTCGTCACTATGGAGTGATACTTAATCTAAGATGCAGACACTGTGTTGGCCAATCAGAAAGAATGCTGATCCCCCAATAGAAGCAGGCTGGGGTACTGTGATGATGTGTGCTACCAGGTTGAACTCCAGGCCTGCCTCTAAACTAGTGCTAACTCAGGTTACGTGTGCCATAATGTCATATTGTTTGCACTGGATATGCCACCCATTCCTCTCTCTCTCTCTCTCTTTTTTTTTTTTTTTACCACTCAGGTAGTCCTAGTTCTTCTAAATATCTAAACTGAGTTAATCAGCTCCTTCTGTGTGTTCTTAACTCATACATCCATCAGCTACTCTATCATGTTGAATTAAATATAATCATTTGCTTATATGTCTTCTGTCCCAGTAGTCTTTCTGAACTTTAAGGGTAGGTTTTCTGCCTTGTTCATAGCCTTAGAATATAGCACAATAAAAGTATGCTAGAGTGAACTCAGCTATGATATTCCGACTATATCTTTATGATGGAATGCGATGAAATGGGCTTTGAAGCCAGGGTGGCCTAGGTTTTTATTTAAATATTTCAACTTACATTTTATATAATTGAAGTCATCAGAGACAGTTTGTCATGTCTCTTCTCAGCCTTGAAAAATATGCCTATACGGTTTCAAGTTTTAAAAATATATATTTTTTTAATTAAAATAAACCCACACAAGCCTACATAGTCAGCACAGCTATAGCATACAGAAAAGCTCCCAGTTCATCGTGATCTGTGTGCCCCAAGTGATCTAGTTCCTGGAGACTCTAACATTTTTCCTCTGATTCACTGTGTTCTGGTCACTCTGGTCTTTTTCATCTTCCTCAACTTTAAATACGTGCTTGTCTCAGGGTCTTTGCCCTGCTTTTGCTTTTGTCTGGAATAGTTTTCCCAGAGAGATCCACGTGTGTTCCTGTCATTTCCTCACACAAGTCTTACCTGACTTCCTATCTAAAAGGCTTCCTTGTCATTCTCAATTATCTTACCCTTTAATTTATTTAGGTATTAATTTAGCTTTTCAAAAAATATCTTACCTTCTTTGTGCTTAACCTCATTTATTTTTCTGCTTCCCACATTAAAACAGAAGCCATGTGAAAGAAGAGATTTTTGTGTATTATGTTTACAGTTATACTCTCAGTACCTAGTGGACTTAATATGTTGGACAAATTAGTAAATTAATTATTGAATGATTCCTTCTAAGCTCATTAAGTTCTTGGATTAAGTTGTTGTTGTTCAATTGCTAAGTCGTGTCTGACTCTTGGTGACCCCATGGACTGTAGCACGCCAGGCTTCTCTGTCTTCTCCCATCTCCAGAAGTTTCCTCAAATTCATGTCCATTGAGTCCAGGATGCTCTCTAACCATCTCATCCTCTGCTGCCCCCTTCTCCTTTTACCTTCCATTTTTCCCAGCATCACGTTTTCTTTTTTTTCCAATGAGTTGGCTCTTCATATCAGGTGGCAAAAGTACTGGAGCTTCAGCTTTAGCATCAGTCCTTTCAATGAATATTCAGGGTTGTTTTCCTTTATGATTGACAAGTTTGATCTCCTTACAGTCCCAGGAACTCTCAAGAGTCTCCAGCATCACAATTCAAAAGCATCAATTCTTTGGTACTTAGCCTTCTTTAAGGTCTAATTCTCACGTCTGTACATGACTACTAGAAAAACCATAGCTTTGACTAGTAGGACCTTCTTTGGCAAAGGGGTTAAGTGAGGCACACTTGGAAAGTTTTCCTAAGCTGTCTCACAGCATAGTCCATAGAAAACATGGTATCAGATAAAACAAGATAAATAAACTCCCTGACCTGCAGAGACAGTGCAGCTCCTGGACTCAAAAGTATCTGCTTCAGTAGGTAGAGTGTGAAATGGTGAACAAAAATGAAGTTAATAAAATCTACCCTAAATCATTTTGTAGACCTCAGTTCTCAGTTTGGTGCTCGTAGTACAAATCACAGCTGAGATGTTCAAAGCCAAGGAACACTTAGACAGTTCTCCACTAGGAACATGATGCGGCAATGCTTGTCAAGGTAAACATCTGACTATTCAACTCAGCTGACCATCTATTGTTTTGTCAATCCCCTTCTATGCCCTGGAGGAGGAAATGGCAACCCACCCCAGTATTCTTGCCTGGAAAGCTACATTCATGGAGGAGCCTGGTGGACTATGGTCCATGGAGGCACAAAGAGTCAGACATGGCTGAGTGGCTGAGCATGAGCACCTATACCGGTGAGGGTCTGATTCATATGGACATAATGCATCCTTCCCCTCAGACAAAAGCATCACAACAACTTGAATCTTAAGGAATGCACCATTCAGACATGTGTTCTGTTTGCAATAAAAATAATACAGAGAGCTTCAGATGCCTCAACTAATCAGCTAGGAAAGGCAGACTTTCATGTCTGGGTCAGTACCAAATTTGGCCCAGTCAGTAGAAATTAGTCATTGCCAGCTGACAGCTGCTTAGCAGGCTTATGTAGGAGGAGCTGTTCTCAGTCCTGATCTTTGAGACAGATGACCAGACCACAAACCAGCTCTCACAACTGGTACTAATTAGCATCCTTCCTGGCATTGTCTATATATGGAAGGTGTTCAGGACAAATACCTTGTAATATTTGTACACAGTAGCATAGGCTACGGGGAGCATTTATAAAAGGTATAAAGGGTATTTGGGTAAGACACATTAAGAATGTATTTAGGTGAAAAACAATGACAGTTTCTTGACCTTCTTTCCATAACACAAGAGTTCCTACCTTGGGCCTACCCTTTCACCACTTTTTTGCAGAATGATGAATCCATGTTTATCTCCTGGACTCCTTTTCTCTTTTCTGGATCATGAAGAAATAGAGTTCAAAGTGGGTTTGCTCATCTCATCTTTCTCTGTTTCATACTGTTCCTCACTATCATCTTGTTCTCATCTCCATGATATAACCCTTTGGTTAAACCTCAATGATTTTGAATCCCATCCATTTTTCAGTCTTCATTCTTTTCCAGTCTTTCCTTCTCTTAAAATATAGCCTGCCTTTGGTACCTTATTTATATGCCAATACTTTATCTTGTTTGGAAAAAGGCATGGCAACCTACCCAAGTATTCTTGCCTGGAGAATCCCATGGACAGAGGAATTTGGTGGGCTACAGTCCATAAGGTTGCAAGAGTCAAACATAACTGAGAAACCCACACAAACACATACCCCTCATCTTGCTATTTCCTTTCAACTAATCTCCTTTGTTTGTCTTCAAAATCAAAATCAGAAGTATGAAATCTGACTTGAATCCCACAACTCTTTAAGCTGTAAATTAAACTCAACAATTACCTACTAAGCATTCTCTCTGAAAACCTTACGAGCATACTATGTTTAAAGAACAGTTGGAATCATCAAACCTGGATTTCAATGTCGTCCAAGGCCTTCCCTGGTGGCTCAGTGGTAAAGAATCTGCCTGCCAATGCGGGAGACATGGGTCGGGTCCCTGATCCGGGAAGATCCCACATGATTCACAGCAACTACTGAGTCTGCTCTAGAGTCCAGGAGCTGCAACTACTGAGCCCACCTGCTCCAACGACTGAAGCCCATGCGCCCCGGAATCCCTGCTCCATAGCAAAGAGGAGCCGTCACGATGAGAGGCTCTCACACCACGACTAGAGATCAGCCTCCACTTGCCTTAACTGGAGAGCAAAGTCCGCACAGCAAGAAAGAGCCAGCACAGCCAGAAACAAACAAACAAATTAACGAATCATTTGATTTGTCTGCTAAAACAACAAAATAGTTGCTAGGGTGGGCTAATACAAAGAGATTAAAAATGGACACAGCAACTGTTTTCCCTTCTTATCTTCAATTTCTAATTTCTCTAAATACTAGCTATGTTATGTTTCTCATATCCATCCTTTTTACCTGTGAACAAGCTGGAATCTGGTACAGGTTTCAAGACCTATCATCACACTCTTAAGAATACTCTCCTAACTGGTTTAACTGAGTCTTTCCCCAAGCTAATTATCCTACCTTTCACACCTTTGAACAAGTTGCTCCTCTTCTGGGGGGGAAAAAAAAGTCCACCAAAAAATCCATCCATTTTCATATTAAATCAAATATACCCTTTATTATTTAACTTACAAGGCCAAACAAATATAATCCTAACTGACAATTCCAATCTTTTATCTATCTCATTTTATTCATCAAAACCTATTCTCCTATTATTTCTATCCAGTGAGTTATCATTTCAGTCTTGGCTCATTAATAATTCAATCCACTTTAATTTTGAACTCTTCATACTAGTCTTTACTTTTATTATTGTTGATTTTTAAAACCAGCAATACATTTAATCTATTTATTCATTACTGCTTCTCAACCATTGATTCTTAAATTTTCTTCTTCTTTCAGAGCATATTTTCCTTTTTTCTAATCTTTTAGTAAGGTCCTATGAATGGTAACTTGTTCAATCTCTGATGTACTTTTATAAAAATTATACTCATTTTCAATCGATCTTTTATGTGAGAATGTTTTTATTTCCCTTTTAGCATTTTTACAATGTGATTCTGTGTCTCTCTTGTTGCAAGTTACACAGTTGATCTTTTGTAGATTACCAGTCTTTTCTTAGTGGTAGTTTTTAGTATTTTTCATTTTGTTTTTAGTACAATGCAGATTAAGTTACTATGGACTTGCATATATTTATTCACAATTCTTTTAAATCTGAATATATTATCTGTCTTCCACACTGGAAAATTCTTAAGTACTAATTCATAATGCAATCTCTATGTACTCTACTTCTGGACTACATTTCCATTATATTATATACATTTCTATTAAATGTACACTAAACTGTCTCATTTTACTCTTATTTTTCTAAGTTCTCTATTACTATTGTAATTTCTGTATCTATTCTGGCTTCTGAGTGATCTTTTTCCAAACTAACTTCTGATCATTAATTCTTTCTTAACTATATCTAACTGCTTCTTTATTCTGCTCATTAGTTTCAATGACATTATTTTCCACTTATAGAAGTTCTAGATCATTGTTTCACAGTGCTGCATTTTTTAACTGTGTCTTCTGTTCTTTTATTGCTCAAATTATTTTCAACAAATACATTATCATTTCTTTCATATTTTCTAATATTTCTACTTGCAACACTAATTCCCTTGATTCTTGTGTTTGCTAACTCTCCCTCATGATATTTGAAATTATTGTAACTCATATTCATTGAGGTGTGCTTATCCTTTGGGACCCTCATGCTGTTGGTTTGTGAAAGCGTTGTTAGGGACTAGCTTTGAGTGTGTTTCTCTGAGGGAGAGGGCCTCAGGCAATTCAATGATACTGTATCACTTTATTAGTCTCCATGTTAATTCCTTCTATTTATAGTTCAGCTAGCCTTTCAGTTTCTGAAAGGTAATTTCTTCCCTCTTTTTCCTAAAATCTTGTATAAACTTAATTTTTTTAGACCCATCATAGATCTCTAGAGTTTGTTTCATCCATGAAGCCAGAGCAGTCAAGATAGTGCCAGCTTGTTGCAGGGAGCTTGATTCAGCTTGTTCCACGACTTAGCCTTGTGCAGGCCAGCTTGCTCCACGACTCATGTGGAAGGTGCTCTTGTCATCAGATCTAACAAAGCTTTAGAAACTCAACCTCCAGTACCCAGGATTCATGTATAATCAGAAACCCTGCCAGGCTGCTGTGGTATCAACTTCCCCCTATGACTCTCGCATTCATTTCTTCTTTTCCTTAACTCCTGATATCTAAATATTTTTGTCTTTCTTTTGAGCTCAGCTATCATGCACCTTTTAAAAATAGTCGTGACATAGTTTATGCAGAATCTCAGCGTGATCTGTGAAGTATTATGTTGGTCCACCCCACTGTTCCTCTGCTGCCGTGGGTCCTTAATGTCAAACAGAATGAACTACTCACCATTCCCAAAGAAAGCCCAGGGATCCTGCTGTTACTCCCTGAATTATGCACTTCTATGACTTTAAATGTTTTCCCCAAATCCTTTTGTTAAATTGTTATCTTTCTTTTCTCCTTCCTGAATTCTTTTCAGATAACTGCAATCATGATATGATCTGTACCTTCAAACCTCTTAGAAGTAATCTTGCTCTATCTTACAATATTATAGTGTTTGTGTTCTTATCTCATCCATTCTATTAGACTGTAAACTCTAAAGGGCCTGTAGTTTCTTTTTCAATTTGTTTACCCTGTAATTTCCAGCACATTGTCTGAGGCGCAAAGGTATCTTCTCAAAGTGCTTGTTAAATGAAACCAAAACCATAGAAGAATTTTCTTTTTTCCTTCTGTAACTGTGATCTTCAAAAGTAGACAATGCAAAAACATAGCTGTCCATGATTATTCAAAACAAAGAAGTATGTGATAATTAGGGAATATTTACATTTCCTGACAGAACTGCCTTTTAAGAGCTATCCAATTAATATAAATAGGCAAATTTTAAATTTCTACAGTTGTTAAATTTCTACAGTTGGAAACCTTTTGCAAAATCATAGCAACAATTACCACAAAATATAATAGCATTTATTAAGTGCCTATTTTATGGGAAACATGGGACTAAGTGTTTTACCTGATTTATCTCATTTGAGTTTTAAAACAATTAGAGGTGCTATAATTACTCACATGTAACAGATGAAGGAACAGAGACATGCTGTGGTGAGATGCCTTCCTCAGAAACGCACAGCTCCTAAACTGTCCTGAGATTTGAGCTCAGGCAGTTAAGAGTCCAGAGTCCATATACTTAACCATTACACATTTAACTCAGGTTTTATACAACACTTTTGTTAGAAACTATCAAAATGCTTTAATAGTTAGAAGTCATCCTCAAACATGCTTGTTTTGACACTAAATCCTTTTCATATGAAAAAAGAATATAAAAATAAAGAGGCTTGGCAAGCAACTTTCCAGACTGCTGAGATGCTGTCAATTATTAAGTAGTGGTCGTTGATTTGAAATGCAGTGTGGAGGTGTTCCTAAAGTCATTTACCAATCTATAGAAAAGACTTTATAGATACTGGAGTGGCAGCTGCGTGGTGCAGGAGTGACTTTGAGGAGATATCCCATATCCAAGGGCAAAGGAGAAGCCCCAGCAAGATGGTAGGAGGGGCGAAATCACATTTAGAATCAAACCCCATACCTGCCAGAGACGCTCAAAGGGCTCAAACATAGCTTGCGTGCACCAGGACCCAGAGATCTCACAGAGACTGAGACAGAACTGTGTTTGAGTGTCTCTTGAGGAGGTACAGGTCAGCAGTGGCCTGCTGCGGGGCAGAGGAACTCGGTGCAGCAGATGTGGGTATGGCATAAGCCATCTTGGAGGAGGTCACCATTAACCCCACCATAGAGCCACCAGAACTTACATAGGACTGGGAAACAGACTCTTGGAGGGCACAAACAGAACCTTGTGCACCAGGACCCAGGAGAAAGGAGCAGTGACCCCACAAGAGACTGACCCAGACTTGCCTGTGAGTGTCCAGGAGTCTCCAGCGGAGGCGTGGGTCTGCGGTGGCCTGCTAAAGGGTTGGGAGCACTGACTGGGACCTTCTGAAGGAGGTCAATATTATCCTCATCACCTCCACCATAGTTTGGCCTTAGGTCAAATGGAGGGAACATAGCCCCACCCTTCAACATAAAATTGGATTAAAGATTTTCTCAGCATGGATCCACCCCTTAGAATAAGACCCAATTTTCCCCTCAATCAGTCCCTCCCATCAGAAGCTTCCATAAGTCTCTTATCCTCCTCCATCAGAGGGCAGACAGAATGAAAACCACAATCACAGAAAACTAACCAATCTGATCACATAGACCACAGCCTTGTCCAACTCAGTGAACCGTGCCATGTAGGGCTACCCAAGACTGAAGGTCATGGTGGAGAGTTCTGACAAAATGTGGTCCACTGGAGAAGGGAACGGCAAACCACTTCATTACTCTTGCCTTGAGAACCCCATGAACAGTATGAAAAGGCAAAAGGATAGGACACTGAAAGATCAACTGCCCAGGTCAGTAGGTGCCCAATATGCTACTGGAGATCAGTGGCAACTCCAGAAATAATGAAGAGACAGAGCCAAAGAAAAATCAAATCAAAGCAAAGCCAAAGCAAAATCAACACCCAGTTGTGATTGGGACTGGTGATGGAAGCAAGGTCTGATGCTGTAAAGAGCAATCCTGCATAAGGAACCTGGAAGGTTAGGTCCATGAATCAAGGCAAATTGGAAGTGGTCAAACAGGAGATGGTAAAGTGAACCTCGACATTCTAGGAATCAGAGAGCTAAGATGGACTGGAATGGGTGAATTTAACTCAGATGACCATTATATCTACTACTGCAGGCAGGAATCCCTTAGAAGAAATGGAGTAGCCATCATAGTCAACAAAAGAGTCTGAAATGCAGTACTTGGATGCAGTCTCAAAAATGACAAAAAGATCTCTGTTCTTTTCCAAGGCAAATCATTTTATATCAAAGTAATACAAGTCTATGCCTCGACAAGTAATGCTGAAGAAGCTGAATTTAAACAGTCCTATGAAAATTTAAAGGACTTCTTGAAGAAACACCCAAAAAAGATTTTCTTTTCATTATAGGGGACTGGAATGTAAAAGTAGGAAGTCAAGAAATACCTGGAGTAACAGGCTAATTAGGCCTTGGAGTACAGAATGAAGCATGGCAAAGGCTAATAGAGTTTTGCCAAGAGAATGCACTGCTCATAGCAAACACCCTTTTCTAACAACACAAGAGAAGACTCTACACATGGACATCACCAGATGGTCAACACTGAAATCAGACTGATTATATTCTTTGCAGCCAAAGATGGAGAAGCTCTATACAGTCAGCAAAAACAAGACCAGGAGCTGACTGTGGCTCAGATCATGAACTCCTTATTACCAAATTCAGACTTAAATTGAAGAAAGAAGGGAAAACCACTAGACCATTCAGGTATGTCCTTAATCAAATCTCTTACGATTATAGAGTGGAAGTGGCAAATAGATTCAAGGGATTAGATCTGATACAGTGCCTGAAGAACTATCGATAGAGGTTCGTGACTCTGTATAGGAGGCAGTGATCAAGACCATCCCCAAGAAAAAGAAATTCATAAAGGCAAAACAGCTGTCTGAGGAGGCCTTACAAACAGTGGAGAAAAGAAGAGACAGGAAAGGCAAAGGAGAAAAGGAAAGATATACCCATCTGAATGCAGAGTTCCAAAGAATAGCAAGGGGAGATAAAGCCTTCCTCAGTGAGCAATGCGAAGAAATAGAGGAAAACAATAGAATGGGAAAGACGAGAGATCTCTTCAAGAAAATTAGAGATATCAAGGGAAAATTTCACGCAAAGATGGGCTCAATAAAGGACAGAAATGGTATTAATGACCCAGATAATCATTGGGTCATTGTGATTCTGTGTGATTGGTATGACTACTAACCTAGAGCCAGACATCCAGGAATACGAAGTCAAGTGGGCCTTAGGAAGCATCACTATGAACAAAGCTAGGGGAGGTGATGGAATTCCAGTTGAGCTGTTTCAAATCATAAAAGATGATGCTCTGACAGTGCTGCACTCAATATGCTAACAAATTTGGAAAACTCAGCAGTGGCCACAGGACTGGAAAAGGTCAGTTTTCATTACATTCCCAAAGAAAGGCAATGCCAAAGAATGCTCAAACTACCACACAATTGCACTCATCTCACATGCTAGTAAAGTGATGCTCAAAATTCTCCAAGCCAGGTTTCAAAGGTACATGAACTGTGAACTTCCAGATGTTCAAGCTGGATTTAGAAAAGGCAGAGGAAACAGAGAACAAATTGCCAACATCCGTTGGATCATCGAACAAGCAATAGAATTCCAGAAAAACAACAACTTCTGCTTTATTGGCTATGCCAAAGCTTTTGACTGTGTGGACCACAGAAACTAGAAAATTCTTCAAGAGATGGGACTACTAGACCACCTGACTTGCCTCCTGAGAAATCTGTATGCAGGTCATGAAGCAACAGCTAGAACTGGACATAGAACAGACTGGTTCCAAAAAGGAGTATGTCAAGGCTGTATATTGTCACCCTACTTATTTAATTTATATGCAGAGTACAACATGAGAAATGCTGGACTGGATAAAGCAGAAGCTGGAATCAAGATTACTGGGAGAAATATCAATAACCTCAGATATGCAGATGATACCACCCTTATGGCAGAAAGTGAAGAAGAACTAAAGAGCCTCTTGATGAAAGTGAAAGAGGAGAGTGAAAAAATTGGCTTAAAGCTCAACATTCAGAGAACGAAGATCATGGCATCCGGTCCCATCACTTCATGGCAAATAGATGGGGAAACAATGGAAACATTGAGAGACTTTATTTTGGGGGGCTCCAAAATCATTGCAGATGGTGACTGCAGCCATGAAATTAAGACATTTACTCCTTGGAAGGAAAGTTATGACCAACCTAGACAGCATTTTTTAAAGTAGAGATATTAATTTGACAACAAAGATTTGTCTAGTTAAGGCTATAGTTTTACCAGTAGTCATGTATGGATGTGAGCATTGGACTATAAAGAAAGCTGAACACTGAAGAATTGATGCTCTTGAACTGTGGAGCTGGAGAAGACTCTTGAGAGTCTCTTGGATTGTAAGGAGATCCAAGCAGCCCATGCTAAAGGAGATCAGTCCTGACTATTCGTTGGAAGGACTGATGCTGAAGCTGAAAGTCCAATACTTTGGCCACCTGATGTGAAGAACTGACACATTTGAAAAGACCCTGATGCTGGGAAAGATTGAAGGCAGTATTAGAAGGGGCAACAGAGGATGAGATGGTTGGATGGCATCACCGACTCAATGGACATGAGTTTGGATAAACTCTGGGAGTTGGTGATGGACAGGGAGGCCTGGCATGCTATAGTCCATGGGATCACAAAGAGTCAGACATGACTGAGCGATTATCTCAACTCAACTCATAAAAGATGTTGTCTGTAGTTTTATTTAAGTGGAGAGAAAATGCCCCCATGGGTACATGAAGGCTTCTATTTTCCTTGGGCTGTATTTTTTAATTCTCTTCATTTAGTCACTGAAGTAGTTTACAAACAGTTATAATTTTAACATTTCTTGTAAAGTTACAATTATCACTGTTTATATCTGTACATGTTGCAGTACTTTGTGTGCATTTTTGCTCCAAAGGACAATCCTTAAAAGTTTCTGTGTCATTCACATTTAATAGTGTTGACAAGAGCAGCAGTGAAGGGCAAACATACAAACAAAAAACCTGAAGTCTAAAGATAGTAGCTTTTTATAGTTTTGGATTAAGCCTCCCTGCTATTTATGTAGAGAGATGTGGTGAGGGTTATGGTTTAAGGAGTAGCTGTGTTCCTGAAATAACCTTATTCTTTTTACTTTATGCCTCCTACTGCCAGTCACAGTTGCCTCTATTGTGTGAATCCTAAAAAAAGGTTTATCGTAGTCGCTCTGTGCAAATGACACACTTTAAAATCATATATTTATATATTATTTTCAGCATCAACTCCTACAGTCCATCTGTAAGTTATATTAAAGGTTTTTGCACCTCTAAGTGGCTTCAATTAAAATATAATTATAGAAGAAACTTCTTTCCTAAAGCAATGGTCTAAATATGTACTTTTTGCTTCAGTTCATAACTGCCCACTTTTAAGACAAAAATCATTCCCTAGATGATGGTCTTAAATGGTTTACAGATCTATCTGATGTCTCCATGAAAGACAGAGATCATCCTGTGTAAAAAAGAGGGCATCTCTTTTGTTTTAGTTACATGAATACTTCTTAAGTTGCTCTATATTTGATATAAAAACACATATTCATCTTAGGGCTAAGAGTTCAAATTTGAAGAGAAAATTGTTTAATGACAACATGATGGGGAGATTTAGCTAAATATTCCCTGCATAAATTAAAAATGTACCGCCCAGAATCCAGGATGGACAGCATTTGACCACAGTGCATCAAGTACCCCAATTTCTTGCCCCAGGAATTTCTGAAGTGAGAGAGATGCCATGAATTTGAAGATTGCAAGGTACCATTATGAGAACAAACTGAGTCTTGAAAATGGAGCCAGGTTTATATCCACGGCCTCAGTTCAGTTCAGTTCAGTCATTCAGTCGTGTCCGACTCTTTGCGACCCCATGAATCGCAGCACGCCAGGCCTCCCTATCCATCACCAATTCCCAGAGTTAACTCAGACTCACGTCCATAGGGTTGGTGATGCCATCCAGCCATCTCATCCTCTGCCGTCCCCTTCTCCTCCTGCCCCCAATCCCTCCCAGCATCAGAGTCTTTGCCAATGAGTCAACTCTTCGCATGAGGTGGCCAAAGCACTGGAGTTTCAGCTTTAGCATCATTCCTTCCAAAGAACACCCAGGCCCGATCTCCTTTAGAATGGACTGGTTGGACCTCCTTGCAGTCCAAGGGACTCTTCAAGAGTCTTCTCCAACACCACAGTTCAAAAGCATCAATTCTTCAGTGCTCAGCCTTCTTCACAGGCCAACTCTGACATCCATACATGACCACTGGAAAAACCATAGCCTTGACTATATGGACCTTTGTTGGCAAAGTAATGTCTCTGCTTTTTAACATGCTGTCTAGGTTGGTCATAACTTTCCTTCCAAGGAGTAAGTGTCTTTTAATTTCATGGCTGCAGTCACCATCTGCAGTGATTTTGGAGCCCCCCAAAATAAAGTCTGATACTGTTTCCACTGTTTCCCCATCTATCTGCCATGAAATGATGAGACCAGATGCCATGATCTTCATTTTCTGAATGTTGAGCTTTAAGCCAACTTTTTCACTCTCCTCTTTCACTTCCATCAAGAGGCTTTTAATACTCTGTAAAACCTGGACATTTACAAAGTAAGAATAAGAGTACAATAAACTTATCTCCTTGTAAAAATAAACAAATACAAATAGTCTTAATTTCTAGTCAAAATGAAGAAGCACCATTCCTGGGCAAAGGCCTTTGGTAGGTGGAATTTCCTAACACCAAACAAATCTAGAATGATTATTATATTCTGAGCCAGCACTAAGCCCTGTGCACGGGCTCAAAGCACTTTAGCGGTCACAGGCGGGGACCCAGACTTTCAGAGACCTGCCCAGTGGGATGCAGGGCAGTAACTGATCTTCCTTCCTGGAGGCTTTTTCAATTCTGTTTCTGTTACTGGAGTTTCCTAGTTCTAGAGACATTGCATCAGTCAGAATGGGACAGGTTATGCTGTGACAACAACTCCAAAATCTCAGTGCCTAAAAGCAAAGTGATCTATTTCTCAGTCACACTACTCAGATCATCAGAGAGGCTCTGTTTATCCTAGTCACTCCAGTGCTTGGCATGACAGAGGATGAAGGAGTTTGCACTGGCAAGGACATTCTCAGGCCTGGAATAACAGAGGTCACCTCCACATACAAGCAGTGGCTGGAACTAGTCACATGTGTATGCCTAACTTTAAGGTAGTGAAGAAGCACGATCCTTCCATATGCCCAGCAGAGGAGACTTAGGGATTACTTCACATAGCACGTCTTGTGATGGTACAGAGCCAGCCAGCACTCACTTAACTTCTCTGCATTCATCTACCAAAACTGCAACCCTAGGCAAAATCTACCACAGTGTATCTTAAATTTTAATGTGTACATGAATCACAAAGGCAAATTTTTAAGTGCAGGTCTGGGACAAGGTCTAAGAGTCTGTATTTCTAACAAGCTCCCAGGTGCTGCTTCTACTTACAGTTTTGGGAAAACATGTTAGTTCTACCACAAGCATTCACTGCGCTCACATCCAAGAAACTCAAATTGCTGGAGAAAAATCATGTCTATTCTGGCCAGCTGTACCCTGAGTTCTTCATGTAACTTGTGGCAACCCCTAAGTCTACCTGCTTCAAGCTATCCATTATGTTTATCAGCCTCCCTTCTCGTTTCAGAAAAGGACACAGCAACAGTCACATGTGCTCACTCAGCCTTAATAAAGGGCACCGTCCTTGCTCTTCTGGATTTTGCAGTGAGCTCCACAGCCTGCCGTCCTGCCCCTTCAGCCTATCTTCAAGAGCCCTATGACCCTCTTTCATTATTGAATCACATCCCTCCTTACTGTCAATGGCTTCCACTGCCCTTAGAATAAAATCCATACTCTCAGCAAAGGTCTTTAAGGCACAGAAAAAAATAATAATTTTTTCCTTACCTAGTTCTCCAACTTCATCTCATGGCACTCTCTTCTTGCTCACTACCTCTGGCTACTGGATCAAGTTCCGCTTCCTTAAAGACCTCAAGGTTTTCCCATGTGCTGTTCTCAACAGAGGGCTACCCAGATGGCACATTGGTAAAGAATCCACCTGCCAATGCAGGAGAGGGAAGAGATGCAGGTTTGATCCCTGGGTCGGGAAGATGCCCTGGAATAGGAGACTGGAACTCCAGTATCGTCTAGAAAATTCCATGGACACTCTCCTCAGTAGAATGTACACTCTCCTCAGTAGAATGTACACTCATGCCCTGAAAAATTCATTCTCTGCACTCCTAGTATGTCTGAATCTATCTCATCTTTCAAGTCACAGGGTAATGTCATTTTCTCAAAGATACGTAACGCCCTTCTTATCTCAATCAGTCCCCAAACTTTATTCCCTATGTTGGCACTTGGTTAAGTTCCTCTGACATGTCACGGTTTGGAATTATTTTCTCTCTTTTCTGGTCTAGTTTATTTTGTATTTGTTGCGTGTATCACTCTCATGTTGTATCCTTACACTGTGCTGCACCTCGATAAAGTTCAGTGTGTATTTGTAGAATAACTTACTAGGTAGTTGAATGGATGGAGGAACAATTAAATAATAGAGTAGGCTTTCTTTTACAATATTTTCCTTTGGCATCAGCCTAAACAGGCTGCTCTGTACAGGTTTATTCTACTAAATCATTCCATGGATAAATTTCAAGTCAGTAGATTTCAATCCCTAAAGACTAACTCTAATATTTTTTTATCAAGCCACTAAATTCATAACTGGGAAGAAGCTTCAAATTGTCCTGGGATTTAGAGATATGATCAATAAGTTTTCAGAAAAGAGGAAATAAAGTATAACTTTAGAAGTATTTAATTATACATCTATTTAATACACTCCCTTACTATTTCCTAGGAAACACTATCATATGTGCCTAAAATATTTTTATATTTTATTAATATAGTACAGTAACAAATTATTATTTTAGTAGAGTATAGAACATATACAGAGTATATATTCCTGTAAGGCCAATGTATTTGCCACTATAACTAGAAAAGAATTAATGGATTATAAAAATAATTTTCTTTAGAGCTTCAGAAAGTTATGGAAGAGATAAGTTACATTTCCAGGAAGAAGAGATCCTTTTTAAGATAGGAAAACAATTTCAGCCAGTTTTCTCCCCGCTTTGGAATGTCTGCTAAATTTTGGCAAGAAATGAGGGGCAGGTGCAGCCCAGGCAGAGGCTCTCTAGGGTAGAAAGAAAAACTAATGCTTTTTGGTTGCTCAGGGCTGGAGAGCTATAATGGGAACTGGTGGGTCCCTAAAAAGTCTAACTGGGATTTTTCCCAGTGAAACATTTGCTGGATCTTTGGAATGTGTAGGAAGCTGAGGATACTCCTTTTACACTTTTAAAAGGTGGAGTGCACTTTTTCCATCCTTAAGTATGCCTTTTTTTCTAAATCTGAAGAAGGAGTCCAGCTTTAAGCAACCAGTTTTCTCTCACTCACGACATCTGATGCATTTGAAGTTGCCTGGACAGGAAGCTTGGACCCTCTGAAGGGTAGAGCTGAATCTTCTACTTTCGCAGGGCTGATGGGATGGCCGCACATAAGCTCTCTGTCTAAAGTGTATAACACACACAGTGGAGAAAGGAGACTAAGGGGATATAGTCTTAAGAAAACTGCGAAACTTCTTGACCCAGGTCAATCCTCGGCTACATTAAAATTTCAGTTCCTCATTATATCTGAATAACCAAGGAAAACAGGAATGCTTTTTGGTTGGCCTCAATATCATCCCCAAATCCTACATTTGTTTTACACAGTGCCTGAGATTTAATAAAAAATGATTAGATATGACAGATTACATAACTGATGAAATAAAACAAGTCCTTCACAGATTATCCAAACAATAGATTTTGCTGATAAGAAATGTAAAATGATTGCTTAAAATTTTTAAAAATAAAGAAGAAAAGAAGAACAAAATAAAATCTGTCCATCCTTTGATGGAGAATTCTCATAGAACTGAAATGTTACAAAAGAAAAATAAAAAACTTAAAATGTATACTACAGACCAGGAGTTAGTGAACTACATACAGCCTGTGGGCCAAAGCCAGCACGTTGCCTGTTTTTGTAAGAGTTTTACTGGAACTCAGCCACGTTCACTAATTGTCTATGGTTGTTCTTATGCTACAAAACCAGAGTTGAGTATTTAGAACAGAGACCATATGGAATACAAAGCCTAAAATATTCTCTATCTTGTCCATGAAATATTGTAAACTTTGACATATGAATTGCTTAAAATAACAAGATTTAATTAACATCTTCCTTCTGATTTTTTTTTTTCCCAGTCAGCCCCCTCAGGGCAGATACCATTCAATAAATGTTAGCTATTATCATTTGATGAACACTCAGGAAACTTATAATTTTATTCAAGACCTCATGTTAAAAATTTGGGGATTGTGAAGTTAAACTCAGATAACAAAACCTTAACATGTAGCCTTGAATAAAAGTAAGAGCCTTCTGTCCATTTTAAAGGTAGTAATGTTTTTCAACTTTTCCTTGGTATTGTTGGATTATGCAATAATTATCTGAGCTCTGGAAGTGAGGACTCTGATAAGCTTGGCAGAAACTTGAAACTTCTTGAAACTTGGCATCAAAAATAGAAAGGCAGTCACATGCTATGTCTTGAGTACTTAAAAGGAGAGAAATAATGTGAACATCCATTTTTTATACATGTAAATAGAAATACATTTATATGAATGCCAAATTAATATAATTAGTAATAATATTAACATACAGTTACTGAGTGTATTCTGTAGACTGGTAATAACTCCATGTTATTGGCCTTGAGTGAACTGCCCATTGGTATTTTTTAAGAACTCCCACATGGTTGCAATGTTCAGCCAGGATTAAAAAGCTATTGATCTAACTTCTCCCACAATTACCCCCATTGTTTGCTGTGTTCCAGCCACATAATACTGCAAAAAAAAAAAAAAAAAAAAAAAACACTGGTAGAACAAATTCTTGTTCTCTCAGGCTCACTCACCTTTATTTAATTAGTGAATATTCAAAAATTAAAATCAGGCTAGTTCCCCTGGTTGGCTAGACCATGCTGCTACTGCTGCTAAGTCGCTTCAGTCATGTCCAACTTGTGTGACCCCATAGACCACAGCCCACCAGGCTCCCCCGTCCCTGGGATTCTCCAGGCAAGAACACTGGAGTGGGTTGCCATTTCCTCCTCCAATGCATGAAAGTGAAAAGTGAAAATGAAGTTGCTCAGTCATGTCTGACTCTTCGCAACCCCAGGGACTGCAGCCTACCAGGCTCCTCCATCCATGGGATTTTCCAGGCAAGAGTACTGGACTGGGTTGCCATTGCCTTCTCTGGGCTGGACAATAGCATGAGGTTATTTGCCCCAAAATTACTCACTCAAAAAACAATAAGCAAATGTAAACGAAACTATGGTACCTATTGTTTTCTTCTTTTACTGTAAATAAGCTGTAGTCATCAAATGCATTATTCTTTTTTAGGCAATGTGATGGATATTTGTGCAATGAGGTGGCAGCCAACAAAGTGTGATATGTAAGAAGTTTTGTTGCAATGAAGCAAAATTCACCAGGAAGGCAGGGAAAATATATTAATATAAAGCAAATGTTATGATGTGATCTGTTTTGTATTATGACTCCTACTCAGCTTCTACGAAATGGAAGGACAAGCTACCTTAAAACATGATGAGAAGCTCAAAATGAATCAGTGGCCAGTGCGAACCTCCACACTAGTAGTTTTGAAACATCCTCTACAGGACTGTGATTGTCTTGGAGTGATAAAGACTGCTACTTTAGATCAGAAGGTAATGGGTAATGTACTTCGCTAGAAGAGAGGGAGCAACTGGAAAGACCCCTTTTCCTGGAGTAACCATTACTCCTTAAAAAGAGACCACTAAAAACAAATATATTAACACATATATATGGAATTTAGAAAAATGGTATTGATGAACCTATTTTCAGGGAAGGAATGGAGACAGATGCAGAGAACAGACTTTTCCCTCCACAGTGCGGAGGGAAAGAGTGGGACGAACGGAGAGAGTAGCATCAACATACATACACTATCAGATTTAAGAGGCATAGCTGGTAAGAAGTTGCTGTGTACCACAGGGAGCCCAGACTGGCGCTCTGTGATGAGCTGAAGGGATGGAAAGCGGGGAGGGGAGGGAGGCTCTGGAGGCAGGGGATGATGCATAATTATGGCTGTCTTGAGCTGTATGGCAGAAACCAACACACCATGGTAAAAATTAAAATGAAAAAAGCAGTTCACTAAGTTGAGTGATATGAATTAACACTCTTCCCTCGAGAACCTGAGAGATGTTCCTGCTGGACAGATGGCAACTTCTAATTCACAGTGACTCCCAATTCACATTGTCCAAGACCTGTGCCAGACCAGAAATCATTGCTTTCTTCGTGGACTTTTCCAGGAGAGATTTGTTACCCCCTTTTCTATTTTCACATTTGAGGAATCAGTGGACTAAAATGGACCAGAATGGGCACATTTAATTCAGATGACCATTACATCTACTACTGTGGGGAAGAATCTCTTAGAAGAAATGGAGTAGCCCTCATAATCAACAAAACAGCCAAAAATGCAGTACTTGGGTACATTCTCAAAAATGACAGAATGATGTCTGTTTTCAAGGCAAAACATTCAATATCACAGTAATCCAAGTCTACGCCACAAGCACTAATGCCAAAGAAGCGGAACGGTTCTAAGAAGATCTAAAAGACCTTCTAGAATTAATATCAAAAACGATGTCCTTTTCATCATAGCAGACTGGATGTGAAAGCAGGAACCAAAGAGATTCCTGGACTAACAGGCAAGATTTTGGCCTTGGTAACAAAATGAAGCAGGGCAAAGACACACAGAGTTTTGCCAAGAGAATGCACTGGTCATAGCAAAAACCCTCTTCCAACAACACAAGACTGTAAAAATGGACATCACCAGATGGTAAAAACCAAAATCAGACTGATTATAGTCTTTGCAGCCAAAGATGGAGAAGCTCAAAAAGTGAGCAAAAACAAGACCAGGAGCTGACTGTGGCTCAGACAATGAACTCCTTATTGCCGAATTCAGACTGAAATTGAAGAAGGTAGTGTAAACCAGGAGGCCATTCAGGTATGACCCAAATCAAATCCCTTACGATTATACAGTGGAAGTGACAAATAGATTCAAGGTATTAGATCTGATAGACAGACACGGAAGCTTGTGACATTGTACATGAGGCAGTGACCAAAACCATCCCCCAAAGGAGAAATGCCATAAGGCAAAATGGTTGTCTGAGGAGGTCTTGCAAACAGCGGAGAAAAGAAGAGACACTAAAGGCAAAAGAGAAAAGGAACGATGTATCCACCTGAATGCAGAGTTCCAAAGAGTATCGAGGAGAAATAAGAAAGCCTTCCTCAGTGATCAATGTAAAGAAATAGAGGAAAACAATAGAATGGGAAAGACTAAAGACCACTTCAAGAAAATTAGAGATACCAAGGGAACATTTCAGGCAAAGATAGGCTCACTAAAGGACAGAAATGGTGTGGACCTAACAGAAGCAGAAGATATTAAGAAGAGTGGCAAGAATACACAGAAGAACTGTACAAAAAAAGATCTTCATGACCCAGATAACCATGATGATGTGGTCACTTACCTAGAGCCAGACATCCTGGAATGTGAAGTCAAATGGGCCTTACTTAGGAAGCATCACTACGAACAAAGCTAGTGGAGGTGATGGAACTCCAGGTGAGCTATTTGAAATCCTAAAAGGTGATGGTGCTGCACTCAATATGCCAGCAAAATTGGAAAACTCAGCAGTGGCCACAGGACTGGAAAAGGTCAGTTTTCATTCTAACCCCAAAGAAAGGCAATGCCAAAAAATGTTCAAACTCCTGCACAATTGCACTCATCTCACATGCTAGCAAAGTAATGCTCAAAATTCTCCAAGCCAGGCTTCAACAGTATGTGAACCGAGAAATTCCAGATGTTCAAGCTAGATTTGGAAAAGGCAGAGGAACCAGAGATCAAATTGCCAACATCCACTGAATCATCGAAAAAGCAAGAGAGTTCCAGAAAAACATCTACTTCTGCTTCATTGACTACGCTAAAGCTGTTGACAGTGTGGATCACAACAAACTGTGGAAATTCTTCAAGAGATGGTAATACCAGATCACCATACCTCCGTCCTGAGAAACATGTATACCGGTCTAGGAGCAACAGTTAAAACTGGACATGGAACAACAGACTGGTTCCAAATTGGGAAAGGAGTATGTGAGGCTGTATACTGTCACCCTGCTTATTTAACTTCTATGCAGAGTACATCATGAGAAATGCCAGGCTGGATGAAGCACAAGCTGGAATCAAGGTTGCTGGGAGAAATATCAGTAACTTCAGCTATTCAGATGACACCACCCTTATGGCAGAAAGTGAGGAGGAAGTAAAGAGCCTCTTGATGAAAGTGAAAGAAGAGAGTGAAAAAGCTGACTTTAAACTCAACATTCAAAAAATGAAGATCATGGCATCCGGTCCCATCACTTCATAGCAAATAGATGGGGAAACAATGGAAACAGTGACAGACTTTATTTTGGGGGGCACCAAAATCACTGCAGATGCTGCTTGCAGCCATGAAATTAAAAGACACTTGCTTCTTGGAAGAAATGCTATGACCAACCTAGACAGCATATTAAAAAGCAGAGACATTACTTTGCCAATAAAGGTCCATCTAGTCAAAGCTATGGTTTTTCCAATAGTCATGTATGGATGTGAGAGTTGGACTATAAAGAAAGCTGAGCACTGAAGAATTGATGCTTTTGAACTGGGGTGATGGAGAAGACTCTTTAGAGTATCTTGGACTGCAAGGAGATTCAATCAGTCCATCCTAAAGGAAATCAGTCCTGGGTGTTCATTAGTGGGACTGATGCTGAAGCTGAAACTCTAATACTTTGGCCACCTGATGCGAAGAACTGACTCATTGGAAAAGACCCTGATGCTGGGAAACATTGAAGGCAGGAGGAGAAGGGGACAACAGAGGATGAGATGGTTGAATGGCATCACCAACTCAATGGACATGAGTTTGTGCAAGCTCCAGGAGTTGGTGATCACAGGGAAGCCTGGCGTGCTGTAGTCCATGGTTCACAAAGATTTGGACACAACTAAGTGACTGAACTGAACTTCTGTTTTCACAACTCTGTGTTGTGTGCTTATCATGTGTAATAAACTGAGGGACTAGTGAACAGTGTCAGCACTGTTGGGTGAACCTCCCACCTTCCTTTCCCTGGACCCTCGAGATCCAGCAAGTCCATTCTCCCCCTCAGCCTCTCTGTCTCTGTTGTGCTCTCTCTCCCCTGACTTCCCATTCCATCCATCTCTATCATTCTCTCTCTCCTAATAAACAGTCATAAATGTAGAGCAAAACAGAATAAACAAAGTCCTTAAACCACAAATCAAGTTCCTTGACATCCTTTCCCACAAAGTCAACCTTTTCGTGACTAGACAGATTATTGCTCCAGCTTCTGTATTTATTCACTGTTAAATGACAGCTTGAAAAATAGAAAGCAGAGGTTATAAGGCACAATGACTTTAAAGGAAACATTTATACCAATTCTTTCCATTTCTGTGAATATAGAGGAATATCTGTGAGCTTTTTCAGTCCCCCATCACACACTCCTCTCCATGGAAGAAGTGACTTCTCTGCCTGGTGAATTTATGAGATGGCATTGGCATGCCTGAGTCCACTCCTTTTATTCTAGAGCGGCTAGTTCCATGTCATCTGTCATTTCAGGTGTGTGTATGTGTAACTATGCACTTGAATGTGAATAAAACAGAGTGAGAGGGAGAGAATGAGAGAGAGGAAGAGAGAGGAAGAGAGAGAAAGAGTTATCTTGATTGTTCAGTTGTAAGAAAGACTAAATGGTCTATTTAATTTGGGTGTGGGGAACTGGCCCACTTGGCCCGCAGTACCACCCAGTTTCTCCAAATAATTTAATGTTTTTGTTTTTTTTTTTAAAGCAGTATTCTTAATGTCCCTGGCCCCTGTACCTAGTTCTCAATAGGTTCTGAAATTATTTCTTTCTTACTGGTATAAAATTCAAAAAGTATCCCAGAGTATGAAATTAAATATTAACATATGGAAAAAAACCCTGAATTGTCCAAAAATCCCCCTACATTAAACACTCTATTCCTTTGTTCTCACTTTTTAAAATCTGTCACTTTTTTAATAAGCAGCAGTTGGATCACAGTGTTCAATTTTGTATCTTACAAAGCTTCCAAAAAGACTTCATGAAGTGGAGCTTATTGAAATTCTTCTTCAATGACCAAATTATTTCATAAAGTAAAATTGTAAATCACTCCACATTTCTAAATGGTTTGGGACTGGGAAAATTGCAGGTGAGAGATAATACTATTAATTTCATGTGGTTAAAATTCACAAACATGAAATTTTATGTATTACCTTCTTAGAACCCTCCAACGGGCACATGCCCTTTCTGATAAGAAAAGGTGCAGCCATTTATGGAATATCTAGAACACATTTAGCACTATGTTGAACACTAGAGAAATAAAGCTTAATAGAAATGATTTCTGTCCTCAAAGAATTCAATAAACATTCAATATGGCAGATGAGTAAGTTCATAATATTAAACTAATTAATGATTCCTTTTTACCTCAGCTGGTTTGTAAGAGGTCATAGAATGCACTCAACTAATGTTTGTTGACAATATGTCATTTCAAACTTAGTCTTCATATAATTTTATAAAATAGGTGTATAAAATATTGTAATCTGTGAGTGTGTGTATACATGTATTGTGAACTATATGTGAAAAGTTGGAAAATACAGATCTAATTATTTTAAATAAGTCTCTGCAGTGGGTGACAATGAACATTTAGTGAGTTTCACAAATGTAGAGCAGCAAGAAATTAAATACCCCAAGAGAAATAGGATATTAAATTGTGAAACAACAAACTCTACTAGAAAGGAAGATGCAGAATCATCAAAAGCAATTTCAGAAGTTTGGGGAATCAGAACTAGTCTACACTGAAGTACTACCTAGCTTTGTTACTCAAAGTATGTGAAGCCATAAGCGTACAAGCATGCAAAGGAAAGGATTTAATCCTCATTTCCAACTGACCTTTGAGAGTACATATGATGAGCTCCATGTAGGCATCCTTCGGTGCTACACACCCCTGAATTTGTAAAGGAGAAGACCATGGTCCCCAGGCAAGTAGTAGATGAGTGTTTGTATGCATGTATAACTATATGTATGTTTCTGTATGTGCATATAAACCGTATTTACGTGCAAAAACACATATGACATCAATCCTACCCACTGATCTATCCATTCAATTATTCACCTGCCTGCCTTTCTAACGATCCATTCATCTGTATTCGTCCATAATTTTTTCACATGTACATTTCAAGTTAAGCTGTAAAATTTTACTCTTTTTTTAACTCAATGCATTTTTCTGTACCTGTAGATATTAATACCTCATAGTTACACAGCACACTGCAAACATCTCACATACAATATTTCATCTGCTCTTATTCAAAACCTCCAGAGATGCTAAGATGATGCTATCAATTTCATCTTGCATAGCAAACCGAGACTTGAGTGAGATCACATGACTTTTCCAAAGGACACACAATCAGAAAATGGTGCCTATAGCACCAGATTCTAGGGCAGAGGATTTCAAATCAAAGACTCAGAAGGGAGCATGACTTCCAGAAAGAAGGTTCAGCTTTGGAACAATTGCACCTGGGATGCAGCTTTCACTCTTGCCTCACTTAACTGGACTGTTCCCAGGATCTTCAATTTCTTTCCATGAGACTAAGGCAAGGATGGCAATATTGCAGGTGGTGGTGGGAACTGGAATTAATCTGTGAAAGTGCCCAGCAGAGTTTGCTTGGTCGTCTGTGGGAGCTGAATGCCCTGAGGCTGTTTCTTATGCTGCAAAAGCGTGCACTTGATTTCTGCCTGCAAGTGAGCAGGGGCACAGACACATGGGCTGTCCAATCACTAACTGAATGATTTCTACGTGAATCACAACATGAGACTATCTCTCCTATTTCACAGTGGGTTTCTATTTCTCTCCATTAGCAGATGACATGCACTCACAGAAGGCAAGTACATTTAAGTATTATTGTACAAAATGATGAATTTAAAAAGCAAACATTTTATGCCAAGTGATATTATTCATTCTTAACAAATGTGTAAGACTTGACCTATGGTTTACGTAATCGATACAATTATTCTCATTTATTACCATGAATAAATAAGAACTAAATATGAATATTAAGTAGACAAAGTATCATGTCTAAAATTAGGTGAAAATAAAATTCATTTAAAATTAAATTCATATGAAAGTCTTTGGTTATACTTAATTCTGAAATATTTTAATTTTGACGCAAGTAAAGCTCAGTGAGGTCAAATATCACCAAATACTTATATGCATGTAAGTATATACTATTAAATATATGTATTTGTGTATAATTGTATTAATGTGTATATATATAATATCATGTAGGTATATACACATACGTGTGCTATGCTTAGTTGCTCAGTCATGTCTGATTCTTTGTGACCCCATGTACTGTAGCCCGCCAGCCTCCTCTACCCATAAGGATTCTCCAGGCAAGAATACAGGAGTGGGTTGCCATGCCCTCCTCCAGGGGATCTTCCCAACCTAGGAACTGAACCTAGGTCTCCTACACTGCAGGCAAATTCTTTACCATCCGAGCCACCAGGGAAGCCCATGTACACATATAGGTGTATACATAAAAGTATATACACACAACAACAGAAATAAGGCTCTACGTAGCCAAATAAATCATCAGTTTGATTACTGACTTGGAAAGTAAACATACTAAATAGCATTTGCTTTTCAGATATTTTTAAAATGTGCTTTTTTGGTTTTCTGATAACGAGTCAAATACATTCACTTCTTTAATAAGGGTTCTACAAGCTACTTCTCCATCCACGAGTAAGAATGCTCTTTATTTTTTATTTTTTTTAATTATGTTTACTTGTAAGCAACAGTACCAGTACCATATTGTAAAGTAATTAACCTCCAATTTAAATAAATAAATTTATATTTAAAAAAATAAAAAGTAAATAAATAAATAATAAAAAAAAAGAAAATGAAAGAAAATATAAGCACAACAAAACTTCAGGGCTCTTAACTGCACAGCACCCCTCCAATGTTGGGTTCTCCAAGGCTCTGTCTTGTATTTTGTTCTGAGCCCCATAACGTTTGTTCACATAGGAAGCTTTCTCGACTGTCAGGATGAATGACAACAGTCTCTGAAAATGACAATGACTTGCACTGGTAAAAAACCTAGCAACACTTCACTGTGCTCAAAATATTCATACAGCATATTCTGAATAATTCAATGATGTGTGGGAGAAGAGGGGCTATTTCTGGAAATTTGTCCCATGTCATCTTTTGTGAGCAACTAATTTTCTCTGATAAAATAACTCTTTTTTTTTTTTTTGATATCTTAGTCTTTTTTTTTTCGTATCTTAATGTCAAAATGCAGTGAAATTTTTGATACCTATATGACACAGCTTTATTATTTCCTGAGTACTAAAATATTGAAGAATTTAATTTAAAAATGTATGATATTTTGAAATAAGTCTTATGCAGTAGGTAACTGATGTGCCAGTCATGATATAGTTTAACTCATATAGATAAACCCAAGTAACAGATTTTATTCAGGACATTCCCCCAATAGACAAGGGATCCATTCATTTAAATAGCAGGATCCAAGCAGGATCCATAAAATCCCAAACCCTTGAAATAAAACAGTTTAGCACTGGTTTATAAAAGTTAGCTTTCTAGCACAGACTTTTTTACTTCAGGTGTTATTTTCAGAGATTTTATCAATTTGACTATATAGCAAGCAGCAGACTAAACTCTCACACAGAGATCATTAACAGGGATTAAACAGAGCAAGTACTAAAGCTGGCTTTGCACCTACTGAATGCTGCAAGTGTCTGTACTCATTTGATATGCATCTTGCAAAGCTCGGCTGTTCCCAGAAGGCCACTCCGTGAAGACTGAGCGAGCAGCGTCTGCTAGCGGTGCCTGCGAGTCACAAAAACAGAGAGCTTTACGACAGGGAGGCTTGGAGGCAGGCTGAAAACCTGGGTTTGTACATTTTCACGCCCTAAACATGCATGTCAATTGTTCCTTTGATTATTTCCACAATGCACATTACTCACACTGAGAAACCATTGAATCGGCAAGATTTTCCAGATCTCTTCATAGGCTCCACTGAGGAAGCCCTTTACTAAAATTGCTTTATTAACTGCTTATTAGACAGACTTAGTTTTAGATATAGGACAAAACACGACAGAAGAACACAGCAGGCTGCTGTTGGTGGGTGGTCATTGTCTGGGTTTGAGAGTCCTCCTACATTACCTGTGGCATTCATTGGGCACTGATTGAAGGCCAAGTCGCCTGCTGGAGTCCTCTTCCACACCATCGACATCAGATAATCCTCTGGGCATATTTCATAAGGTGCTGCAATTTAAAACAAAGGGACTTTAACACCCGTGGTGTTTATTTTTTAAATGCTGGCAATAAGCAATCCTGAAATGCAGCTCTCTAACTGAAGAGAGCTGTCTTTTTTTAAGTGTGGTGTTTATTGAAATGTTAGAGATGTCTTCAGAAAAAAACCACCAACTTTCATTTCATTCTCTACAAAATCCTCACAGAAAAAAAAGCACTTTTCAAAGAAAGCTTAGGCTTAAAAAAAAAAAAGTCATTTGAACATGCCTATTGTGGGGAAGAGAGTAAACGAACCAAGATGGCGTGGTCAGGCTCTCTCACTCCACGTTTTGTAAATAATGACTATGTAACAGTTGAGCTCATGTATAGCACTGCCCATGTGCATCACGAGTTACCCGCTCAGTCATTTGTGAGGTTCGCCTGTGTATGCTTCACCTGGAAAAGCCCAGCAGGGCTGTGTGTGGTTATGTTGTGTTATGTATGTCTGCTGCTGTGGCTATCGTGTCACTCAGGAGAGAATAAATGTGTCTGCAGTTCCTATGGATCCTTGCATTTTCTTCCAGCCTCTTAGCTCATGCCTTGCCTACCATGGGCTCAGTGAACAGTGTGAACAGTGAGACAGCTGGTGTCATGAACAGGATCAGCAATACAATTGGTGTAGTCAACAGGATACCCAGCTGGTAGAGGAGCCTGAGGCTCCACAGAAGAGGTGGCAGGATACCCAGCAGGTAGAAGAGCAGGAGACTCCACTGGCTGGAGGGAGCCAGCGGCCACCACATAGCATGTGGTACCACGTGGCTACGATCCTCTTGGCATGGATTCCAGTGGAAGATTGGGAGGTGGTGGACGGCTCACCGGATAGCACTGAAAAGATGTTACAGGCGAGAGTTCCCACCTGCCGAACAAGGCAGCAAGGGCTGCTGCTGGCACCGTGGGGCAGATTTTATTGACTACCTGTAGGTGAGTATGGATAGTGCTCCCCATGATGCTGCGTCGGTGTGCAGTCTCTTGGAAGAACTAGAGCAACATACATTGGCATTAGAGCAAGAACCCGGTGGCCCTGAAGAACCCAGCATCTCTGACAACAAGACGGTAAGTGATGGTGATAATCAGTGCTATGAGACCACGGGTCCCACTTGGCAGCAACGCCTATTGTGCAGCAGACGGTGAAACATGAGCAGCCTATGGCCCGGGTTGGGCATCCTCAAGGGGCCCCGTCTGTGACTGAGTTCACAACATACAGACCATATATTCAGGTGGAGTTGGTCGACTTGGGTATGCCAAAGGCGAGGGGCAAAGGCGAGGGGAACCCTTGGCAGCATGGCTCTTGTGGCGTTGGCACACAGGTGGACAGTATACTGTGTTCTGGGGATGGGGCAGAACGACTGGCATCTATCACCATTCACCCCTCGTCGAGACAAAGGCTGCAGAATGCTAGGCAGCTCACGCAGGGGTCGCTCACGCAGCGCACACCCTCATGGAATGGATTAACACTGCCATCTGCACCCTGTGGGTGGACGTGGGGGAGCTCCAGCATACCGGGAGTAAACGGTGTAACTAGGCTGTGTTGACCCAAGTGGTGGGAGAACTGGGCATGAGGCAGTCGATATGTAACCCAAATACCTGAGGCCCAGATGATGAGCGTTTCACTGGTGGCACTCCAGATGCCATTTGAACAGTGGCCGCTGACCTCTTCTGGATCACTGACTGCTATTCCTGCACCCTGTTTGGGGCGCCCCATCTATGAGGTGACCTCCATGGTGGCTAGCTTGGGAGCGGTAGAGGGATGGTGTGGCAGACGCCATTTTGAAAGTGTGAAGACCCTGAAGGGGGCCTGAGCTAGCAGGGGTTCCATCAGGTATGCAGATGCCAATGTGGGCTGATTTGTGCCAAGGCATACCGTAAGGGCTGTGTCCTATGGTGTATAATGTAAATTTAGGCTGTGTGTCCCATGCTGAAGATTCAGTAGAACAGCTGTATTGCTAATCCTGTTGGGGACGCCAATTATCTCTCTTTTCACACTGCTGAAGGCAAGGCATCAGCTAAGAGGCTGGAAGGTCTCTCCCCACAACAGTGTATAAAGGCTGTGTCCATGATGTGCTACTAACCTCTGACTGTCTTGCAGATTTAGAACACTGTGAAAGAATCTTGTGGGTGAGCTGTGAATGCCCTCCTTGAAGGGGTGGGCCTGGCACCTGTGGAGTTTTCTAGGTCCTTAATAAAACCTCATAGGAGTAGATTGCCCCTTTGGAGGATTTCCTGCAATTTCACAAGGACAGATGGTGGACTGGACTTGGCCACGCAAAATAAAGGCACTCACATATGGTGCGTGGTTCTTCTAGCCCCATGGGGGCAAGGACTGCAACATGAGTTCCAGGCGATAGCTGGCATTGGGTTTTGCTATGTATTGGGAGGGATTGGGGGCAGGAGAAGGGGACGACAGAGGATGAGATGGCCGGATGGCATCACTGACTCGATGGACGTGAGTCTGAGTGAACTCCGGGAGTTGGTGATGGACAGGGAGGCCTGGCGTGCTGCGATTCATGGGGTCGCAAAGAGTCGGACACGACTGAGCGACTGAACCGAACTGAACTGAACTGGGGATGTAACTGTTGTTGTAGCTAATGCTGCTGCAAGAGGTAAATCCAAGGGTCAGTGTCACTCACCAAGGGAAGGAATATCACAGAAAATGGACTGCATATCAAATGTAAGGTGAGAGAGCTTGAAGGGGTGGACTGTGGGAGAGGGCAAATTAGCCAAGATGGTGTGGTCAGGCTCTCTTGCCCCACGTTTTATAAATAATAAGATTTGTTTGTAACTGCTGAGATCCTTTATAGCACTGCGCATGTGCGTCAGGAGGTTTAGGCTACAGCCGAGCTTGCTTAAAGCACTGCGCATGTGCATCACGAGTTACCCACTTGGTCACGAGCTACTTTGTGTTCGCCTGTATCTGCTTCCCCTAGAAGAGCCCAGAAGGGTTCTGTTGTATTATGTTATGTCTGCTGCTAAGGCTGCTATTCCAGCCAGGAGAGAATAGATTCATCTGCAGTTCCTACAGTTCCTAGCATTTTCTTCCAGCCTCTTAGCTTGCGCCTTGCCTACCGTGAGTTCAGTGAACAGTGTGAACAGCCAGACAATTGGTATCATGAAGAGTATCTGCAATACACCTAAAAACTGAACATTATATCATATTCAAATGTATAAATAGTCTTTCTAATACTCATCATTATTCATACAGTTCTGGGATATTACAAAATAAAATGATTTCTAATAAACTGAAAGTCATATCAGAGTTATTAAATGTAGGTGTCAACAGTAAATAAACATAAGGGACAAAACATATAACTTTGTTTTTCTTCATATACGAGCAATAATGGCAATCACACTACATCATATAAAAACAAATGAATTATTTTCTTTTCCTTCAAAAGCTCAATTTGATTACCGAGCCAAGAAAGATAAAGGGAATTTCAAGAATAACAGATGCATACTACAGATATGAAAGAATTTGTGAAAGAAAAAAAGCATATGTTGTACTAAACCTGACACCTTACTCCTAGAAAGAGCAATTGTCTCTTTTCCAGACACACCTACTGTTCTGCTCCCACACAGCATTGACATTTATATGTTCATATATTTATCCTCACAACTTGCCCGGGATGTTAGGTCCTTTCTATCTTACACATAAAGGTGTATCTGGCACAGAGATGTCGTCCAATGTTGAATGAATACATGAATGCCTATATATGAGTGTGATACCGGTGAGAAATTTCTTGTTCTGGGGACAATATACTATTTAAGTCATTCACAATAAACCGTGGAAAATTCTGAAAGAGATGGGAACACCAGACCACCTGACCTGTCTATTGAGAAACCTGTATGCAGGTCAGGAAGCAACAGTTAGAACTGGACATGGAACAACAGACTGGTTCCAAACAGGAAAAGGAGTACATCAAGGCTGTATATTGTCACCCTGCTTATTTAACTTATATGCAGAGACCATCATGAGAAATGCTGGGCTGGAGGCAGCACAAGCTGGAATCAAGATTGCCAGGAGAAATATCAATGACCTCACATATGCAGATGACACCACCCTTCTGGCAGAAAGTTAAGAAGAACTAAAGAGCCTCTTGATGAAAGTGAAAGAGGAGACTGAAAAAGTTGGCTTAAAGCTCAACATTCAGAAAACTAAGATCACAGCATCCAGTCCCATCACTTCATGGCAAATAGATGGGGTAAGAGCAGCTGACTTTATTTTTCTGGGCTCCAAAATCACTGCAGATGGTGCTTGCAGCCATGAAATTAAAAGACGTCTACTCCTTGGAAGGAAAGTTATAACCAACTTAGACAGCATATTAAAAAGCAGAGATATTACTTTGTCAACAAAAGTCCATCTAGTCAAGGCTATGGTTTTTCCAGTGGTCATGTATGGATGTGAGAGTTGGACTGTAAAGAAAGCTGAGCACCGAACAATTGATGCTTTTGAGCTGTGGTGTTGGAGAAGACTCTTGAGAGTCCCTTGGACTGCAAGGAGATCCAACCAGTCCATCCTAAGGGAGATCAGTCCTGGATGTTCATTGGAAGGACTGATGTTGAAGCTGAAGCGAACAGCTGAATCATCTGAAAAGACCTTGGTGCTGGGAAAGATTGAGGGTAGGAGGAGAAGGGGCCGATAGAGGATGAGATGGTTGGATGGCATCACCAACTCGATGGACATGGGTTTGGGTGGACTCCACGAGTTGATGATGGACAGGTGTGCTGTGGTTCATGGGGTCGCAGAGTCAGACACAACTGAGTGACTGAACTGAACTGAATCTAGATACTAATTCTACTTCAGAGTTTAGAAGATTGTTAGGACCCATTAGAGTTGTTAGTAGATGAAGAATGCACTTTGAGACATTGCCATCTTGAAATAATACTTTCTTGAATCACTGAGATGAGTGGTTTAAATGTGGGCATTTAGAACTGAGAGTGACATTGAAGAGCACCTAATCTATCTCCTTGTTCTTTATGGTTGCGGCACCAAGGCCCCCAAGGCAGAGGCTTGTCTAAGTGATGGGACTGGAAGTATCAGCAGGACTGATTCTGGAACTCTGACTCATGCACACCCTCTTTGCTACCTCGATAATCTCCCTCATATTGAGTTTATTTGTGTGTGTATAACATACATATAATCTAGATTCTCATTAAAATCCGCAGGCACCTGTCTCCGAGTCATGGAATCTTTGTTTGGCGGGTGGTTTATCCGTTGGTCCAACCTTCACCAGCCCCATATTCATAAATGCCCTGTTGTCACCCACCAGTCATCTCCTAACAGCCAAACCCAACATACTCACCTTGGTCATCACTCACAGAACCTTACCCATGGCACTTGTTCCTTTGACATCTCCCTCCTACCTGGAAACACTTTATTTAAGGTCTTAGAAGGCTCTTTTGTCTCAAGCACTTGTACCATTCTTTCTCCCTGTGTCATTCACTGCATTTTTGCAGAATCATCGACCCCTTACATTTTCCTTATGTTGAAAGCTTTCCTTAGACAATTTCAAACTATTAATAGCAGTAACATTTTTGAGTTACTAACCATCTTACAGGAATGGACTCATTTAATTTCCCCAACAACTTTATAGGATAGAGACTATTAACTGCATTGATCAAATGGGAAAACATGCTCAGAGAGGTGAACTGATTTTTTATGCCAAATATAGATATATTTATTACATGTAAGATGCAGGATGTAAAGTACTTCTATTCTTTAGCATCTTTCCTCTTCAATGCATTTTTTTTCCTTTTTTTAAAAATTCATTTTAATTGGAGGCTAATTACTTTACAATATTGTAGTAGTTTTTGCCATACATTGACATGAATGTTCAATGCAATTTTTATAGCACCTCAATAAAGTAATCTTTAAAATGCAGAGTAATCCCATAACATGCTGCATGAAATTTTCCATGGTTTTCCAGTCATCTGACAGGATAAAGATAACTGTTCTGGCTGTGACAGAAAAGGCCCTTCCAGCCAGCCCTCGCCCCTCTCTCCAATTACAATTCATATTTATTCTACCATGAACCAGCCAGCCACATAGAATTGTAATCCTCCAGATACTCCATACAAATTCACATTTCCTTGAGTCTGAGCTACATCCTCTACTTAAAATACTCATGTCCTTCCTTGTTTTTTGTTAATATTCCTGGTTATCTTTAAAACACATCTTAAATTGTGGATCCTCTGGGAAGCCTCCTCAGTACCTCAGTCACTGGATGTGCAAGTATTACAGCTCTTCCCACCGTGGATGGAAAGCATCTGGTTACATTTGTAAACGTTCTCAACTCCAGAATTTTGCCTTTTAGGAGGCTAATTATGTTTTATTAAATAAATCTTCACCTGCTGTAATGAACTGTTATGACGTCTAGCATGTAGTAAAGATTCAAAACATGTTTGTTGAATAAATCAGTTTTACTGAAGAAACAATATAAGAGTAGTGCCGTACAGGAGAACTTTCCGCAATGATAAAGGAGAATTTCACTGTCCAGTATGGTGGCTTCTAGTCAATGTGGCCATTAAGCACTTGGAGTGTGGCAAGTAAGACTGAGAAATGAGTTTTAAATATATCTAATTTTTATTACTGTAATTTAAAATTTTAATATCTACCATCCTGGATAACACTGTAACAGATGATAATTGTGTTTTTGTAAATGTCAACCCAAACTACTATAGAACATGAAAAGGAAAATTACATGTTAAAATGCACAGAATGTATCATGTACAGTTTATTCCATAGTTGAATTCTATATAATGCTAGTCTATTTTAAGAAAGCTATAGCAGTGATCAATCTAACATTACCTGACATTTGACTATTCTTTTTGCTTATCTATATACCAAGCTTCTGCTCGACATCACCTAATTAACTCTTCCTTTGTAATCTTTCACTTCACTTGTACCTTTTTACTATTTTCAAACCCAAATTTTCATCAGTTCCATTGATGAAATTTGAAATACATTTCATGAAACTTGTTGCTATAGCTTTCAGTTTTCTTTCCTGATTCAGTCTTGACATAAGTCAACAATAGAACCATCTGCACCCTGATTTCTTCATTTCCAGGTAAGGTTTCTGAAAGTTTCTCACATCCATTGTTATTCCCAAGAGCGCCCTGCCCCAGTCCACCTTGGGAGTAAGAAAATCTGGTAATTACAAGCACTCACCGATAGCCCAGCTGGTAAAGAATCTGCCTGAATGTGGGAGACCTGGGTTCGATCTCTGGGTTGGAAAGATTCCCCTGGAGAAGGGAAAGGCTACCCACTCCAGTATTCTGGCCTGAAGACTTTCACTTTCCCCACTAGATGGCAAGAGTGGGCCAGCAGGGTGAAACAGTTACCCAGCTCACACCTGGAACTGATGAAGTTCAAAATCAAGGTGGGCTAGGATCAGTGCTCAATTTTTTTAAAAGGTACAATACTTGGGGAAAACTTCTCTCCATAAAAGTAGAACGCTGAGCAATTTAAGGAGCATCAGTTACAAGGCTCTACAGCCTTGCTCCTTCGTCAGCTCCTCCACTTCCACTCTAACTGCCCCCTGGAGACTTCTCCAGCTTCAGGAGGACCCCACTCTAGAGCCTGTGCACCTCTTCTTTCTGCCCAGGACACCGCCCTGCTTCCTTCCCTAAACCTCCTCCTGGCTCCTCTCCACTGCCTTCAAGCTCTTCTGTAACCCGTCTTCTCAGAGACAGCCTGCCTGCCTGCCCTATGCATCCAGTCCTTCCTCTGCCCTTGTGTTCTCCAAGACACTCCTAACCACATACATCTGCATGATTTTCTGCTTTATATATATATATATTTTGCCTCCTCCTGCTAGAATGTGAGCACCATGAAGAGAAGGATTTTTGTTTCATCCTTAGGACACATAGCACTTAGAGGTCTGCTAAAAGATAGTGGAAAACTACTTCCTGGTAGCTCAGTTGGTAAAGAATCCTCCTGCAATGCAGGAGACCCCAGTTTGATTCCTGGGTCTGGAAGATCTGCTGGAGAAGGGATAGGCTACCCACTCCAGTATTCTTGGGCTTTTCTTGTGGCTCAGCTGGTAAAGAATCTGCCTGCAAAGCAGGAGATCTGGGTTCAATCCCTGGGTTGGAACGATCCCCTGGAGAAGGGAAAGGCTACCCACCCCAGCATTCTGGCCTGGACAATTCTATGGACTGTGTAGTCCATGGGGTCGCAAAGAGTCGGAAACTACTGATTGACTTTCACTTTCACAACTATAAACACACATGTATTTTTAACCCAAAGCTACCAAATATGCTCAAAAGGTCTGTTTTCCCATTACTCCAGTGCCTAAGATGACAGAGAATGAGGATGACTTGCAAAGTACTGAGGACTCTGTGTGTGTGTGTGTGTGTGTGTGTGTATGTGTGTGTGTGTGTGAAATAAGTCAGTAGTAAATAATAAATTTCATTTAGAAGCAATAATAGTGAGCAGTTAGCTACTACACTTTTCCTAAAAATTAGCCAAAATGGGTTTCCATGGTACTGGATAATTACAAAAATTGATCTTGTATGGCTGTGTCTGACTTGGTAAGAGTCCCAGGGACCCTATTCAGAATCCTCTGATATGATCTGCATATAGCCTAACTGGTGAAAGAAAAAGCTGATTAAAAAGCTATTTTTCCAACCACACCAAGTAAGTACTAGTTCCCATTTGCCTGGTGACAAGCACAAGGGGGTACTTCAGCCAGTTCAAAAACAAAAACAAAAAAAAATCACAGTAACTTTATAAACCCAGAGAAGTCAACAAACTTTGTTCTCTGCCCTGCAAATTCATGAAGCTCAGGATTCATCACACTTTTTGTACTGAGTTTCTACTCAGTACACAAGTGATAAGAAAGGAAGATGCCAGGGGAATCAAAGATTCAAACTTGCAAATTGGTCCAGGATTCTCAGCTTTTTAGAAGGAATGTTGAATCCCTCAGCTGTTTTAAATATTTCATCAAAAGTTATTTGGCATCTTTGAAGATTCAATCTTTAAAAAAATTAGTTCAGAAAATCATACCTAACGCAGAACAGTGCAGATAGTAAAACGACATTTTATTTTCTTCCATCTTAGGTTGATGAAGTTCCCAAGAGTGAGAATTTTTCTAGGGTCACACCTCAGTGGCAGGAATGGAACTCATTCATTCTGTAAATATTTGAGCCCCTATCATGCCCCAGTCTCCTTGATAAATACTGCACACACACAAAAACAAACAAGAACAGTCAGGGCTTCTCAACTCCATGGCAGTGAAGGACACATAAGTAGAGAAAGGGCAATGCAGCTGGGCACCCACTATGATTTGGGGAGTCCGGGCTGCTCTGGGAGTACATCAGGGGAGGACTTCCTGAAGGGTGATCAAGTGGAAGTGTGAGGACAAGGAAGTGCCAGCCAGTGAGGATGGGGAAGTGTGCCTTGGGAAGCCCGTGAAGCAGGATCAGCAGGGAAGGAACAGCCTGGTCCATCCAAATCTTGGGGAACCTTTCAGGATGGCAAGGAGAACTGGGGATGGTCAGAGGGGGGTTGCTGCAGGAGGCGGACGGGTGAAGTGAAGAGCTAAAAAAGAGGGCTTTGAACTTAAGGGGAGGGACACGTATTGTCATGTTTTGAAAGCCGTCCAGGCAGTTTGGAGAGTGGGTCGAGGGAGAGTGAGACTAAAGTCAGGCAGGCCTGTGACAATTGAAATGGTGTAACCACGGAAGTAGGGCTGGGGGAATCACAGAAGTGGCCAGGGAAGTGGGTGGATTCCAACCCGCTTAGGAGGATGGCAGGCTCTGCTCCACGGCTCATGTAGGAGGTGAGGACGAGAGAGAGAGCAAAGATGGAACTCGGGTTTCCAGGAAGAATGTCTGGTGTGCTCTGCCCTGAGTTACAGAACACGGGGAGGATGCAGCTTAGGAGAGATGCTGAAAATAGTTTTGATGTGGAGTTATCTAAGCGCATCCTGGCATCAAAAAGCTGGTTGGTGTATGAAACTAAAGTGCAGGAGAGAAAGAAAAGCTGGAAATAGAGATTTGTGTTATTTTTTTTCCTGTTTAATGCTACCTGTGTGCATTTTGTAAATTACGAAATATATAATTAGTTCAGGCCACGGTTCTGTGCTCAAAATAAAAAACATATTATTGTGTAGCAATGTGAACCACTTGCTTTTTTATGCCTCAGCAAAATGGAACCACGACTCTGTTTTATCAGCTGAAAAATCCCACTGTTTACGCTCACTAGTGTAAAGATATAAAAACCCATCTGTAAGATACAACTGTACTTGAAGACACAAGTACACAGTTAGCATGCTCCCTTAAAACAAGGTAGCAATTACCTAGTGATTAGCTGTTAATCTGTCTATTCAAACTGATTTTCTGTCTCTTAAAAATAGTAAAAATTATACAGGACTTAAATCAATTTGATGTGGAAAATTAGTTTTCCCCACTTATGCTAGAATTTCAGCATTAAAGAGAAATTGATTCTACACTGTAGAGCTGCATGCAAAAAACAGAATAAAAAATTCAAATCTGACTTGCTGGCAATTCTCTAATTCTAATGTTTCAGGAGCCCCCTGTGCTGGGGGTGCAGGGTAAAATGAGATCGATTCTGCCTCTGTGCTCACACTGCTCTAATTCAGCAGTGGAACCAACACATATGAAGACTTCATGGTGCTGCTAAGGTCTGAGGGAAGAAGAGGGGTATTTATCAAATATGTTTCTTAAGAGCCTTCCTTATATGGAGAATGACTATTATCAGTCTCAAGCTGATACACCGTCACAACAGCAATATTTACACACCCCTATGAATCAAGTAGTCTTCCAAGCGCATTAAATATCTTTAATTCAAATAATTGTCATAACAACCTTCAAAGCGGCTGCAGTTATTTTCATCTCTGTGATCATGGGGAAAAGAAGGGCGAGAGAAATCGCTCTGTGAGGAGGTAATAGATCTCAGTCCATCAAACAGCTCTTTCAGCCCACATGACTTAGAAGTCTGACTTTTTAACTTGTTAAACTTGTCTCTAACAAAGGCACAATATTTGTATTGATAGTGATTAATTAATCCCCAGTCCTCCCCCTGGGAATGGAGGAGAATGTAAGTCGATATGAGTGCAGACTCCGTCCTCCTTCCTGACAATTCCCTGCTCCAGATATTACACAGCTGTGTGTGTCTGCAGAGTAGCTCCAAGCATGGAGACAGGCAATGAAAAAGCACCTCTGCTACAGAGGATACGTGTCCTTGAGGCACACAACTTCACCTCAAATGGGTTCCAGTGACACCCCAGTTCTTCCTGCACCAGGACTGTACAACCAAGTGCCCTGCCTAAACCATTCTTCCTCGTCCACAACAGCTGGCTAATTGCGCTACGTTTCTATTTTATTTTGGTTGAAACAAGAGTTGGGTAAGGGAACGTGAAATGCATTACCTGTATTTTTGTTATGAGCAGATTTCAGAAATAATCCCTCCTTACTTATTTTTTTTTAATTTTTTATTTTTACTTTATTTTGCTTTACAATACTGTATTGGTTTTGCCATACATTGACATGAATCAGCCTCCTTACTTATGAAGTGTGAATACAATAAAATCCTGCCATCTTATTAAGGTGATTTTGCAACTTGCAGCAGTGTGGCTGAGGGTGAGAACCATTTTCCATTCTTTGCTAGTTCTGTCATTTATATTGACTTACTTATACTCAAGGCCAGTGAAACCTATCTGGGAGCTTGTTAAAAATGCAGATTCCCAGGCCTGGACCAGACCTACTGAATCAGAACCAATCTCCATCTTAACAAGCTCTCTGGGTGATTATTCTGTCCACTAAAGTTTGAGGTGCACATATCTTTTTGAATTATAGCTTTGTTTGGATATATGCACAGGACTGGGATTGCTAGATTATGTGGTAGCTCTATTTTTATTTGTTTTGAGGAGCCTCTGTACTGTTTTCCACAGTGGATGCACCAATTTACATTCCCACCAACAATGTGGAAGGGTTCTCTCTTCTTCACACCCTCTCCACCATTTGTTATTTGTACTAATAGAATTTTTAACTATGGCCATTTTGACTGGTGTAAGGTGGTATCTCACTGTAGTTTTGATCTGCATTTCTCTAATAATTAGTGATGTTGAGCATCTTGTCATATGCCTGTTGGCCATCTGTATGTCTTCTTTGGAGAAATGTCTATTTAATTCTTCTGCTCATTTTTTGATTGGGTTGTATTTTTCTGGTACTGAGTTGTATGAGCTGTTTGAACATTTTTGAAATTAAGCCCTTGCCTCCGTTGTTGAATACTAGTTGTCCATAGGTGTAGGGATTTATTTCCAGGCTCTCTGTTCTGTTCCATTGATCCATATGTCTGTTTCTGTGTCTATATCATGTTGTTTTGATTACTGTGGACTTGTAGTATTATCTGAATTCTGGGAGGGTCATGCCACCTGGTTTTAAATTTTTCCTCAGGACTGCTTTGGCAATTCTGGGTCTTTTAAAGTCCCATATACAT
Organism: Capricornis sumatraensis; assembly: GCF_032405125.1. Classification (NCBI taxonomy): domain Eukaryota; kingdom Metazoa; phylum Chordata; class Mammalia; order Artiodactyla; family Bovidae; genus Capricornis; species Capricornis sumatraensis. The sequence goes on from NC_091079.1 coordinate 12,234,447, forward strand.
TTTAGGATTATTTGCTCTAGTTCTGTGAAAAAATGCCATGGTAATTTGATAGGAATGCACTAAATCTATAGATTGCTTTGGGTAGTATGGTCATTTAACAATATTAATTCTTCTAGTCTAAGAGCATGAGATATCTTTCCATTTCTGTGAATCATCTTCAATTTCCTTTATTAATATTTTATAGTTCTTAGCATATTTTTTCACCTCCTAGGTCAGGTTTATTCCTAAGTGTTTCTTGATGCATTTTTTTTAAGAATTTCTTTTTTTGTTTTAATATAAATGTATTTATTTTAATTGGAGTCTAATTACTTTACAATATTGTATCGGTTTTGCCACATATTGACATGAGTCTGCTACGGGTGTACATGTGTTCCCCATCCTGAACCCCCCTCCCACCTCCCTCCCCATAACATTCCTCTGGGTCATCCCAGTGCACCAGCCCGGAGCATCCTGTATCATGCTTGATGCAATTTTAAAAGGGACTTGTCAACTAAAGTTTGAGGAGCACAGCTCTGGACAATTCAGAGAGGCACTCAGAGAAGACAAAAGCTCAAAAAATGCAAGTGCAGTGATGTTTTCTTCCTACTAAAAGAAAGTTACTCAGAAACCAAATAAGTGGCTCTGAATATCCAGAGTTCAGAATCACAATAACTGCTCCATCTCTGTCTAAGTTGCTGTTATAAAGATTTTCTCAGCACATTCCACCTGCAGGCTTTGCTCATCATTTGTAGACAAAGCAATGGTGACTCCAAGAAGAACATTTTATATATAAATTAAGTGTAACATCTGCCTGTGCATGGCAGGTTCCAATTTAGCAACTAATGACTAAAGATTCATGGATCCTAGAACTGGGCTCTGGGAAGAGCAAGCCCTTCCCTGGAACAGGGCAGAGAGGCCTTGGGAAGCCTAGGCTAACATAGGCGAATCACCAGTAACTCTGCTTTCTCAATGATATTAACCAGGGGAAAATTGGGGGAGAAAAAAACCAACCAAACAAAGACTAAAAATAGTGTGTTTTCACATTGTAGCAATATAACAAAATTATTCCACTAGTTTAAGCCAAAAGCTTGGGTATATAACGAGACTGAGACCAATAAAATCATTATTTGGTGAGTTTGATCAATTTAAAATTTGGGCAACTTAATTATCTCCCCTGTAGCTCCTTTATTTCTTAACTAGCAGTAGTTTTTTAAATAATATTTTTCTCATTCTCTTTCTTATGAAGACAGGGACATTGATGATGCTCTTTTTAATACTTTTATTTGATCTATTTACCAGGAAAGAAATATCCTAATCTTGTTAGGAAAATATTTTATATTTTCCATTTTTAGTAGATGTGATAAGAGCTTTTGATTAAATCCAGATAATTAATCATTATTTTCATTAATTACCCAAAGATGTGCATATATTATTCTTTCCTTTCTTGACAACAGAGGGTCTCTTGGCACACTTGATTAATTTGTTTTGTATCCAAATTAAGTGAAGCATAAAAATAAATACTAATTTATTTGTTTCCAGCAGGATGAATAAAATTAAGAATGAACAGTACTATAAATAGCTCTAGAAAAAGCATATTATTTCAAGAGAAACCTTCAGCTTTGACAAAACAAGAAAAAATGAGTTAGCAACTGTTAAGATAATTTGAAAGTTTTCTCAATTTATATTGCCTGTGTGCAAATTAGGAGCAATCTAGTGGAAGAAATTAGAAAACCTATGCTCCTAATTATAAAAGGAATATATACTGACCATAGAGAAACAACTGCTCTGAGTTGAAAAGCCAGAGGGATTATTTCTGAAATATGCTCATAACAAAAATACAGATAATACATTTATATATCATATAAATCAAGTCCACCGTGGAAAACTAAGTTATTTATTATCCCTGCCTTTTTGAAAAAAATAATCTGGAGATGACATTGATGTGCATGGAAAAGTCAAAGGATAAATATTAAAAGAACCCTACTTTTATTTTGATAAAATTTCTATACGGAGGCAGAAGTATTATTGAAATTAACAGTCACATCTTAACGGACAGTGTGATTTGTATGAAGGTGAAAGATCAGGATATATTTTCAAAAGCTTGGTACATATGATTATCTTTTTACCCCTGTACAAGCATTAATTTGTGAATTGTTTAGCTAACTCAATAATTCATTTTAATTAAAAAATGTTATTTGCATACTTGGAGATGATTTAAATCACAGTTTTGAAAAGAGGAAAATTAAAGTATCAAGGTTAATGTCAAAAATATATATTTATATAATCGAAAAAGTGTTTACAGTTTCATATAATTTTTCAATCTCCGTGAAATCACGAAAGACAGCAAATAAGCCTAGCAAACAAGGTGTAATATCTTTTTTTTGTAAATAGATATGTAAAATGTTTTCCAAACAGCAGGTGGCAATCTTTATAAATCTGGTTGCAAGCAGCACCATCTTATATCTGTATTTGCAGATTAAAGTCAGTGTTAAAGGACTGGTTAAGAACCTTGGCATGCTCAGACTAGTTTAGATAACTTCAAATATTAAAAAGGGTCTTATTTAATTATGCTTACTGTTCCAGTGAAATTTCTCCCTGGGCAAAATAAATGCCTTTGTTTAACGCTTCTTAATTTTTATGAAGCACAGGAGAAATTTCACAGTGCTAATTGGTGAAGATATCCTTCTTAACAGAATCCTTCATGCTGGTTAGTTCTTATCATTCAGGATTCATATGGTTTTAAGAATGAACAAAACTAATTTTAGACTTTTTAAAGCTCTAAAAAGAACACAACTGACTTATTGTTGCCCTCAGAGTCTAGTTTCTGTTGCTATTATCTCTGAACCATTAAAAGTCTTTAGAATTCTCAATATGGAGAAATACAAAGTTTTGATCCCAGATAACTCTTAGAATTCATTGAGTTTTTTTTTTTTTTTTTAAACTGAAGTTTTCATGTTAGATAAGAGACAGAAATCCATAGCTGTCTGAACTGAAAAGGAATTTCAAACAGGGGCAGTCATCACACCCAGCAGGACCAGACAGCCAGAGTTGGCGAGCTTGCCCACAATTAACAGTGGCAACATCAACCCTAATTGGGTCTTCAAATTTCTAAGTTCAGAGTTTAATACACAGCAATGAAATCTTAAAATTCCATGCTATTTGCTTTTCTATCATGTTTACAAAATTTTGCCAATGATATCATTCTAAAATCCTAATTTTCACTTATTTATTGAGTCTTGAGTATTAACAGTATTTTATGAAATGTACACACCCATAGGAAAGAGTCTCTGCTCTACATGAACTTTCAGATATATGTGATTTATAATATGGTCAATTTCTGACCTTTCCTGTATGCTATGCTTATCTGTAAAATCCTCTAATGTAGCAATACTTCCAGGCTTTCTCTATGAATTAAGACCTGATGCTGTCATTTTATAGTGAGTTCCTCACAGGGATTTCCTTTTGCAGTGGGAATGGGGCAGAAAAACCGAGGTGTCCAAGGTCACACATCAGGATGGATTCACAGTGAAGTTTAAGTTTCTGAGTTTCAGCCTTATATTTGTATTTTCTCGCGCATCTATTTTCTACTAAAGTAATCTAAGGCAACTTGTTCTCTCAGTAAACAAATATTTCGTAAAGATAGTTACAAAAATGATACCCCAAACTATTAGTAATTTCAAACTTGTCTACCCATGTTATTGTTCAATATGCCTACTCATTTTGCAGCAAACAATTTAAAAACATACAGAAAACAGTCTATGACACAGAAACAGAGGGAACCTCATACATTAGGGAAAGAAGTGAATCACCATTTATCAACAGCAATACTTTCACTGAGGAAGCATTATCTTTAACCAACGGCAATATTTTTCATCTTTTTTTTTTGAGGGCCCAGCGTATCTCCCGGGGACACTCTGAGCGTACTCACCAGGACAGCGCTGCTCACTGCATCTCCGCACTTCCTCGCCTGTCCCTTCGCAAGGCTGCCCGGTCATGGCCGCGCCCTGGCAGGTCCTCATCCTTCTCTCCCAGCCTCCGTCACAGGACCTGGAGCAGCCACTCCAATGACCCCATTGATTCCACTGCCCATTGGCTGAAAGAAACATGCCACCACAGTCAACGGCAGAGTACAGTGCTCAGCGCTTCAGGTATTCAAAAGTCTGAGGACCATGACTGTTCAGTTTTTATTAATCCAACACGACGAATAAAGTATACACAAATATTTGACTTTCCGGCCAAATTTAGAGCACTGTGATGAACAGAAGCTTCTATGGACACTGAGTTTTAAAAGAGTACAAGTTCAGCTCTAGACTTCATCAATTTACATCAATATTTAGTATAATCGAATTAATTTGATCTAATTTAAGAAGCTGGTGAATTTTGTTGCCTTCTTAATACAACATACAGTAGAATGAGCTTTGGTACAATTGGCTTCATTGAGCAGAAATGTATAATGATCGGTTTATCCCATGACTGTCCCGCATGGCTCTGTCACAGAACCTAATGGCAGGCATCCTTAAAATGCAATCCTCAGGCCTCACCTGTGCACTCGGGGTTGTAACACTCTCTGCTCTCTGCCCAGGGCCCCCTGCACTCCGAGCCCCCATGCGCAGCCGCAGTGCACAGCCGACTCCTCTGCTGGGTCCCATTCGAGCAGGTCGCCGAGCACTGGCTCCAGGAGCTCCACTCCTGCCACTGTCCGTCGACTGCAAGGCAGAAGCAGAGATGGTATGAGGAGGTTTCCAGGAGACAAGGCTGTACACAAAGTAGACGCAGGTCTTTACTGCACTTTCAGATGCTGCACTTATAACAAATTAAAGTTCTTTAGTGACCTTGTGTACAGCAAGTGTATCAGTGCCCTTTTTCCAACAACGTTTGCTTCCTGTGCCACATTTTTAGTAACTCTGACAATAATTCAAACTTTTTATGATTATTATATTTGTTATGGTGGTCTGTGATCAGTGATCTTTGATGTGAATGTTGTCATTGCCTTGGGGCACCAGGCATATACGAGACAGGGAACTCAACAGGTAAGCGTTTGGCGTGTGTTCTGACTGCTGTACCCAGCAGCTGATCTTTCATCTCTCTCCCTCTCTTTGGGCCTCCCTGTTCCCTGAGACCCAACAGTAATGAAATCAGGCCAATTTGTAACCCTACAAAGGCCTCTAAGCGTTCAAGTGAAAGGAAGAGTCACACATTTCTCACCTAAAATCAAAACCCAGAAATTAATAAGCTTAGTGAGGACGGCATGTTGAAAGCTGAGGCAGGCCAAAAGTCACACCTTGTGACAGTCAGCCAAGTTGTGGATGAAAAGGAAACTTTTAAAGGAAAATAAATGTGCTACTCTTGTGCACACTGGACTGAACAAAGACTTCCTGCTTATACAGAGAAAGTTTGACCGTTCTGGAGAGAAGATCCAACCAACCACACCATTCCCATATGCAGAAGTCTCATCCAGACATAATAGGGCCCTGAAGTGAAGTCGCCCAGTCGTGTCTGACTCTTTGTGACCCCATGGACTGTAGCCTACCAGGCTCCTCTGTCCATGGAACTTTCCAGGCAAGGGTACTGGAGTGGGTTGCCATTTCCTTCTCCAGGGTATCTTCCCCACCCTGGGATTGAACCCAGGTCTCCCACATTGCAGGCAGATGCTTTACCCTCTGAGCCACCAGGGAAGCCCAAACTACCTTCCATTCTATGAGGGCTGAGAGAGGTGAGGAAGCTGCAGATGAAAAGTCTGAAGCTGGCAGAGACGGGCTCGTGAAGTTGAAGAAGCTGTCTCCGTAACATCTAAGTGCAAGGTGTAGCAACAAGTGCTGATGTAGAAGCTGAAGCAAGTTATCCAGAAGATGTGGCTAAGATAATTCATGAGGGTGGCTACCCTAAACAACAGATTTTCACTGTATACAAACAGCCTTTGACTGGAAGAAGATGCTAAGACTTTCATATTTGGAGACGAGAAGTAAATGCCTGGATTCAATACTTCAAAGGACATGCTGACACTCTTGCTAGGGGCTAATGTAGCTTTTAAATTGAAGCCAGTTCTCATTCACTATTCTGAAAATCCTAGGGCCTTTAAAGTATGCTAAATCTTCTCTCTCTGTGTTCTATTAATGGAACAACAAAGCCTGCATGACAGGACATCTGTTTACAACATGGTTTACAGAATATTTTAAGCCCACTCTTGACCTACTGCTCAGAAAAAAGATTTTTTTCAAAACATTACTGCTTATTGACAATGCACTTGGTCACCCAAGAACTCTGATGGAGACAGTGAGACTAATGTTGCTTTTTCATGCCCGCTGACATAATGTCCATTCTTATGGATGGAGATCAAGGCGATATTTTGACCTTTAAGTCCTATTATTTAAGAAACACATTTTGTAAGCCTATAGGCACCAGCTATAGTGATTCCTCTGATAGATCTGGGCAGTGAAGAAGAAACCTTCTGGAAAGGATTCACCATTCTAGACGCCATTAAGAATATTCATGATTCATGGGAGGTGCTCCAAATAACAACACTAACAGAAGTTTAGAGGAAACTGATTGCAATCTTCATTGACTTGAAGGGGTTCGGACTTAAGTGGAGGAAGTAACTGCAGATGTGGAAACAGCAAGAGAATTAGAATTTTATGGGGAGCATTAAGATGTGACTATTGCTGCTACTGCTGAGTCGCTTCAGTTGTGTCTGACTCTGTGCGACCCCATAGACCGCAGCCCACCAGGCTCCCTCATCCCTGAGATTCTCCAGGCAAGAACACTGGAGTGGGTTGCCATTTCCTTCTCCCAAGATGTGACTGAATTACTGCAATTTCATGATAAAACTTGAAGGGTTGAGGAATCGGTTGTTGTAGATAAGTAAAGAAAGTTTCTTGAAGTGGAATCTACTCCTGGTGAAGATGCTGTGAAGATTATTGAATGACAACAGAGGATTTACAATATGACATAAATGTAGTTGCTAAAGCAGAATGGAAGTTTGAGAGGACTGACGTCCATCTTGAAAGTAGTTCTATTATAGCCAAGATGCTATCAAACAGGATTACATGCCACAGAGAAATGTTCCATGAAGAATCAGCCAATGTGGGAACTTTTCTGTCTCATTTTAAGAAATCGCCACTTCCATTTGAGCCCTCAGCAACAACCACCTTGACCAGTCAGTAGCCACCAACATGTGGGCAAGACCCTCTACCAGCAAAAAGATTACAATTTCCTGAAGGCTCAGATGATGGTTAGCATTTTTTAGCAATAAAGTATTTTAAAATTAAGGTACGTGCATTGCTTTTAAGACATAATGTTATTATTGCATACTTAAGAGACTACAGTATAATGTAAACCTAATTTTTATGTGCACTGGGGAACCAAAAAATTGGTATGACTTACTTTATTGTGATATTCCCTTTATTGAGGTGATCTTGAACTGAACCTGTGATATTTCTGAGGTGTGCCTATACAAGGTGAAACCAACCTTGAAAATGAATGCTAACCAAGAGACTCTGAATGAATCCAATTAGATGTTATTACCCTCCAAACAACTATTACCTCATTCTTCATTTCTGTTTACTTTTAGGTATCTATTATTTCATTTATTGATTTATTTTTTCAAATATATTTATTGACCACTTAAAAAGACAAGACCTTGATTTTGGAGATGGGTACAGGTAGCAATGAATATAATAAACAATGATAATTACAGAGCTCATATTTTAGAAAAGGACTCCCTAGAACAAGTTAAACAGTTAGGTACATGCCAAATAAATTAATTCTATAGCATTGCTGCAAAGGATGATTTCAAGACACAATGAGACAAGAGTTTGCAGGGTCTTGGGAGCCTTCCCTGACAAAGCAAGTTTTCAAGTACACTTGAAGGATAATAGGAAGTCCCTAAGAAAGTGCTTATTCCATGAAGATACAGAGGTACTGGGCAGGACCGAATGAGTGGCATTGTGAGCACCACCCAGACAGCCAGGTGAATAACTACCAGGGAGGTCAGGGAAGAGACAGGGGCCAGATTTCACACTTTCTGTCAGCCGTGTTAAGGATTTTAGCTCTTTGCTCCGATCGTTAAGCAGCCATTGGAGGATTTCAATGAGACTCGGATGGTATCTGGCGCAGGGCAGAGAAAGAGCAGCAGGAGAGCAGGGGAGGGTCTGAGCTGGAGGAGGAAACCTGCCAGGGTGGCATCCTGGGGAGATCAGGGACACGAGGGAAGGGCCCTGAGCAGAGAGAGGGCCAAGGGGACACCCAGGTGTCCAGGCTGGGATAGAATTCAGATGGTTGAGCCTTAGAAGTTCAAATTGAGATGCATTTATTTATTCACTAATTCAAATGACTATTGAGCATCTTTCAGTCACCAGACACTGTGATAGGTGTTACAAGAAATACTAGAATTTGATTCCAACCCCTCAAAAATCTTTTAGAACTCATCAAAAGAATTACTCTATTTACATAAATAAGTAAATAAAAAATGAAAAGTAATACCAATTTAACACAACAATAAAAACACTCAGGAAACTCTTCACACCTACTAGGAGTAACTGTGTTAGACTAGTATGGTAAGATTTGGATGGTTTAGACAAAGGAGAAGCATTCATGAAGGTATAATCCCATAGGCCACAAATGAAAAGTGAGCAAAGGAACCAGGCAAAATATTTACCTCAAGGCGTTAACTAGCATGTAAGTGTTAAAAATGCACCAGGATATTACTGTCCACTTTTTTCCAATGTCATTCCATTGCTTTTCATCTATTCCATAAATCCAAAGTTATCAACTAATGCTTCTGTGAAGACCCACCCTGGCAGAATAGGAATGAGTACTTTCAACCTCATTTCAGATTGTGCAGGGAGCTGTTAAAAAGAAAGTTATTTAATATGTACCTAGTGGTACTGTGTGATTAAAAAAAATCATAAAAGGCCAATTTAATCATTCATGTCATTAAGCATCTCACTTTTAGCACCTGACACAGTCTTATTGACTATATAATCCATTTGCCAGACAAAAAAGAAGTCTAGTGAATCCATTTCCTCTAGATGTTGGCTTTGAAGATGAGTGTGTTTTCCATTTCAGAAGTTTGCCTTTCTAAGATAACACTTATTAAGTTTGCATTCAGAGGAGAAAGGTTTTAAAAAAATAAGATTCATACCTGCACTGTAGGTACCACCTATTTGGCCTAAAACTGTACAGGTATTCAAGTTACTGAGAACATTCAGAAAGCAACACAGAAAGAAAGATGAATTAAGTGATACCAATCAGTTCAGTGCTAAGTGACTAGAATAAAAGAATATGTGATATCCTTAAGAATTCTGCTTTAAAGTAAAAAGATTAGTAGTTTTTAGGAATGTAACACTTGTACACTCACTACAAAGAAGAGAGGGTAAGTGTCTACAGCTAGGAAGATGTAAATTTAGGAAAGAGTGAGATAGAGTAAGACTCAAGAGTAGATAATTCAGCAGGGGGCTATATTATGGGTGAGGAGAGAAAATATCTTGCTGAAGACATATTAGACATATTAGAAAAACAGATTATTTGTGAAGTGTTTTGCTCAGTTGAATTTTTTTTTGAAAGAAGACTTTGCATCAGTTCAATTCAGTTCAGTCGCTAAGTCATGTCCGACTCTTTGTGACCCCGTGAATCACAGCACGCCAGGCCTCTCTGTCCATCACCAACTCCCAGAGTTCAATCAGACTCATGTCCATCGAGTCAGTGATGCCATCCAGCCATCTCATCCTCTGCCGTCCCCTTCGTCTCCTGCCCCCAATCCCTCCCAGCATCAGAGTCTTTTCCAATGAGTCAACTCTTCGCATGAGGTGGCCAAAGTATTGGAGTTTCAGCTTTAGCATCAATCCTTCCAAAGAAATCCCAGAACTGATCTCCTTTAGAATAGACTGGTTGGGTCTCCTTGCAGTCGAAGGGACTCTGAAGAGTCTTCTCCAACCCCACAGTTCAAAAGCATCAATTCTTCAGCGCTCAGCTTTCTTCACAGTTCAACTCTCACATCCATACATGACCACTAGAAAAACCATAGCTTTGACTAGACGGACCTCTGTTGGCAAAGTAATGGCTCTGCTTTTCAATATGATGTCTAGGTTGGTCATAACTTTTCTTCCAAGGAGTAAGCATAATCATTGTTAAAATTTTTTTAAACATTTTCAATCCATACATTTGTAACATTAGTTCAGTCTTTCTGTCAAAGTACACATTTTATGTTGTGGCTAAAGTTCAAGAACGAGTAAAATTAGACATTTGAGGGAATTTTGAACTTTGACACCACTATAAACATCAGCAAAACATATACTTTATACAGGAAGTTTTGTTTATAAATCAGTTACATAAAATAAATAATAATGAAAATGCATCAAGTGTAAGTTTCTGATGTTTTATTTTACACTGAGAACTAGAAGTCTCTTTTTGTGAATATTCCCTGCCCAATATGAAAGAATGGCTATGACAAAGTAACTGATTACATACTTTCTTAGAAAGAAGAAAAGACCAGTATTCCCTTAGTGTGTTATATAGTATGATAAGTCAAATTTCCATTTCCAGTGGGAAAATGGAAAATTGAGAAGTCAGAAAGAGAGGGGTATGGGAATTTAATTTAAAGGATTCGATAATTGACCATATGTATACGAAAGAATTTCTTTTAGTGTCAAGTGTGGAACATTTATTTTGTCATCTTGGAATTAAAAAAAAAAAACCATTGATTATGTTCTAAGGTGGCAAGAAAAGGTCACTTTTCATTCCAATTCCAAAGAAGGGCAATGCCAAAGAATGTTCAAACTACTGCACAATTGCATCCACTTCACTGGCTAGCAAAGGAACGCTCAAAATCCTTTAAGTTAGGCTTAAACAGTATATGAACTGAGAACTTCTAGATGTACAAGCTGGATTTAGAAAAGGTGGAGGAACCATAGATTAAACTGCAAACATCAGTTGGATCACCAAAAAAGCTAGAGAATTCCAAAAAAAAAACAAAAACAAAACTGCTTCATTCACAATGCTAAAGTCTTTGACTGTATAGATCACAAGCTGGATTTAGAAAAGGCAGAGGAACCAGAGATCAAATTGCAAACATCTGTTGGATCACCAAAAAAGCTAGAGAATTCAAAAAAAAAAAAAAATCTGCTTCATTCACAATGCTAAAGTCTTTGACTGTGTAGATCACAACAAACTGTGGAAAATTCTTAACGAGAGAGTAATACCAGACCACCTTACCTGTCTCCTGTGAAACCTGTGTGCAGGTCAAGAAGCAACAGTTACAACTGTACAAGGAACAGTGGACTGGTTCAAAATTGGGAAAGAAATACGTCAAGGCTTATATTGTCACCCTGCTTATTTAACTTATATGCAGAGTACATCATGCAAAATGCCAGGATGGGTGAAGCACAAGTTGGAATCAAGATTGGTAGGAGAAATATCAACAACCTCACATATGCAGATGACACCACCCTTACGGTAGAAAGTAAAGAGGAACTAAAGAATCTGTTAATGAAGGTAAAGAAAAGAGTGAAAAGCCTGGCTTAAAACTCAGCATTCAAAAAATGAAGATCATAGAATCCAGAATCCAGTCCCATCACGTCATGGCAAATAGATGGGGAAACAATGGAAAGCGACAGACTTTGTTCATTTTCTTGGGCTCCAAAGATGGTGAATGCAGCCATTAAAGACATGAACTCCTTGGAAGAAAAGCAATGGCAAACCTAGTCAGTGTGTTAAAAAGCAGAAGACATGACTTTGCTGACAAAAGTCCATATAGTCAAAGCTATGGTTTTCCAGTGGTCATGTACAGATGTGGGAGTTAGACTATAAAGAAAGCTGAGCACCAAAGAATTGATGCTTTTGAACTGTGGTGTTGGAGAAGACTCTTGAGAGTCCCTTAGACTGCAAGGAGATCCAACCAGTCTATTCTGAAGGAGATCAGCCCTGGGATTTCTTTGGAAGGATTGATGCTGAAGCTGAAAACCAATACTTTGGCCACTTGATGCAAAGAATTGATTCATTGGAAAAGACCTTGATGCTGGGAAAGATTGAAGGTGGAAGGAGAAGGGGATGACAGAGGATGAGATGGTTGGATGGCATTACTGACTCAATGGACATGAGTTTGAGTAAACTCTAGGAGTTGGTGATGGACAAGGAAGTCTGGTGTGCTGCAGTCCATGGTGTCACAAAGAGTTGGACACAACTGAGTGACTGAACAACAACAAGGGTGGACGGCAGAGGATAAATTAGGAATTTGGGATTAAGATATACACACTATTATATATAAAACAGATAAGCAAGAAAGACCTACTGCAGAGCAAATGGAACTATACTTCCCTGGTGGCACAGTGGTATGAATCTGTCTGCCAATGCAGGAGACATGACACACAATGGAGGTTAGTTCTCTGGGTCAGGAAGATGCCCTGGAGTAGGAAATAGCAACCTACTTCAGTATTCTTACCTGGGAAATCCCATGGACAGAGGAGCCTGGCAGGTTACAGTTCACAGGGTCACAAAAGAGTTGGACAAGACTTAGTGACCAAACAACAACCATAATAACCGACAAGAGGGAAGAATCGGAAAAAAAATATTGGTATATATGTACATATAACTGAATCACTTGCTGTACACCTGAAATAAACTAAATCAACTATACTCCAATAAAACTTTTTTTAAGAAAAGAGTATCACAGTATCATGAAAATATCTGAACCAAGAAGAAAAAAAGAAACGTCTTTCAGAAATGGTAGTGTTATTTCACTAAAATAAAAAAAAAAAGTTGATGTTTTTGAGAGGTGGAAATTAAGAGCTCTGTTTTGGACATTTAAGCATTTCCCAAGCTGACATGTACATTACACTTCAGGGATAAATGTTGAGATCCTTGAAAACCAATTATCATATGATACACCTTAGGTTTCTTTTTCATAACCACTTAGCTAGGTACCACACAAGCCATGAAGAGACTTTTTTCTTCTTATCTGATGCTTGCTGGAGAATCCAAAGCAGTGCTGAAGCTGCCTCTCCCAGATGCATTTAGGTTTGCTCTCCACCCGGGTGAGTTCAGACCAGAGAGACTATCAAAGCACTCCCCACCCCATCTCCACTTACTCAGGTGGGACTGTCCTGCACACTTGCAGCGCGAACCCAGACTCTGCAAACCCATGAGTTTGAAAACACCTCAAAGCTTTCTTTCTAGAAATCTGTGCTTGCTGCTGCTGCTGCTAAGTTGCTTCAGTCACGTCCAACTCTGTGCAACCCCACGGACAGCAGCCCACCAGGTTCCCCTGTCCACAGGATTCTCCAGGCAAGAACACTGGAGTGGCTTGCCATTTCCTTCTCCAAAATCTGTGCCTATTGCAAGCTAATTAGTATCTGTCATTCTGTCAGAAAAGTCTTTCTGATGGTTGGGGGAAATGTAAACAATCCAACAGACTGGTTCCAAACAGGAAAAGGAGTCCGTCAAGGCTGTATATTGTCCGCCTGCTTATTTAACTTATACACAGAGTACATCATGAGAAACGCTGGACTGGAAGAAACACAAGCTGGAATCAAGATTGCCGGGAGAAATATCAGTAACCTCAGATATGCAGATGACACCACCCTTATGGCAGAAAGTGACAAAGAACTAAAAAGCCTCTTGATGAAAGTGAAAGAGGAGACTGAAAAAGTTGGCTTAAAGCTCAACATTCAGAAAACGAAGATCATGGCATCCAGTCCCATCATTTCATGGGAAATAGATGGGGAAACAGAGGAAACAGTGTCAGACTTCATTTTTTGGGGCTCCAAAATCACTGCAGATGGTGACTGCAGCCAAAATTAAAAGATTCTTACTCCTTGGAAGAAAAGTTATGACCAACCTAGACAGCATATTAAAAAGCAGAGACATTACTTTGCCAACAAAGCTCTGTCTAGTCAAGGCTATGGTTTTTCCAGTGGTCATGTATGGATGTGAGAGTTGGACTGTGCAGAAAGCTGAGTTCCGAAGAATTGATGCTTTTGAACTGTGGTGCTGGAGAAGACTCTTGAGAGTCCCTTGGACTGTAAGGAGAGCCAACCAGTCCATCCTAAAGGAGATCAGTCCTGGGTGTTCATTGGAAGGACTGATGCTGAGGCTGAAATTCCAATACTGTGGCCACCTCATGCAAAGAGTTGACTCATTGGAAAAGACTGTGATGCTGGGAGGGATTGGGGGCAGGAGGGGAAGGGGACGACAGAGGATGAGATGGCTGGATGGCATCATCGATTTGATGCACTTGAGTTTGGGTGAACTCCGGAAGTTGGTGATGGACAGGGAGGCCTGGCTTGCTGAAATTAATGGTGTTGCAAAGAGTTGGACACGACTGAGTGACTGAACTGAACTGAACTGAACTGAAACAATCCAATATGGGCTTCCCAGGTGGCACTCGTGGTCCAGAATTCACCTGCCAATGCAGGAGACATAGAGGCCTGGGTTCAATCCCTGGATGGGGTGGATTCCCCTGGAGGAGGAAATTGGAACCTACTCCAGTATTTTTGCCTGCAGAACCCTCTGGACAGAGAAGCCTGGTGGACTAGTCCATGGGGTCACATAGAGTCGGACAGGACTGAAGCGACTTAGCACGTAAACATGTATGCAGACATTCCAAAACTGGTCTTGCAGGCTGTGGACCCGTCCTGAGAATCCACACTGTGATTGGCCTGGCTCTCCTAGACTCATGGACAACTGTGCGCATGAAGACCCACCACGCTCTGCCCTCCTGGAACCCACAGTCTGAGGGGCTGTGGTGGAGACAGATGACAGTAAACAAGGAAACAAAGGAGAAACAACAGTTTCAGCGGGAAGAGTTACGAGGACGAAATGACCACAGAAGAGCTGAGTTCCCATCACTAGGAGGAGCCAGAGACCTGAGCTCCATGGAGGGCTCCACCCAAGGAGGGCTTGAGGGCAGGAAGGCTTTGTGCATTTCAGGAAAGAGATGAGTTTGGGGCTCATGAAGAGGGAGACACAGCAGGAGGTGGGTCCTCAGGGCAACAGAAGCCAGATCTTGGGGAGTCCCGCAGGTACAGGACCAAAAAGCTAAGACACCACGAGAGGACTATATAGTTGTGAAGAGACATGGCATCATTCACATTTGAGCCCTTCTATTTTGTGGATCTGTGCAGACTGGGCTGCAGAGGGCCAGGAATTAATGTGGCAGATGTTAGTGGACTAGACTACAGCCCAGACAGGGGTAAATGGTAGGACCTGTTACTGAACTGAGTTAGAGGAACTTTCAAACAGGTCAGCAGGCATATAGCCCTGCAATAAAAATGTCTATCTGGAACATGTTGAATCTGCAGTGCCATTCCAGACAATGCAGGGAATCCTGCATTGAATAGACTTTGTTTAAAGTCATCTCTCCCAAATTTCCTCCCTCCCTCTTCTCTTATTTTTTCTTTCATGGAACACCATTTGACATCACATTATAAGGCATAATTTCTTCTGTGAAGAGTCAACATTTTCTTGGGCTTTTCATTTTCTCTTCATTTCTATCATCAGCATTTGCAGTTGGGCTTTCTCAGTGCCCTTTTTCAATTTAAAAACTCCAAATGCCTATCATTCGTGAACCATTGCACAAAGGCGTCCAATGATGGAGAACAGGAGGCCATATTTTAAAGCTGGGAAGATGCTAAGATCAGCCAGTCCTACCTTCACAGCAGTACTTCCTTATAAAACAGCGCCACTCTGCAGACACAAAGTTTTTTTTTTTCAGTAATGTGACACATGAAGACATTTTCTGGACACAGAAAAATTAAAATTACCATGTTTAAATTGTTAGACTCCTGGTTTTTACTTTGTTACATAACCTTCCTTCTGCAGTTGTGTTCACTTGGAAGAAAAATCTGTCTCCCATATGCAGGGGACAACTTAGTTCCTATGATACATTTTATTTTATTTTATAACTTTAAAATTTTTATTGAAGCATAATTGATTTAATGTTGTGTTAATTTATTTTTACACCAAAGTGATTCAGTTATACATAGATACACATCCTTTATTATATTCTTTGCCATTATGGTTTATTCAAGGATGTTGAATATAGTTCCTGGTGACTATGATACATTTTAATGAAAATACTATGCTTCAGTCTATTTTCTTATCTTGAGAATAACTAGTGACACTCTAGAATTGGCTGGATAACAATAAACGCAAGTCATGAGTATTTTGTACACTAAAACAATAATTTCAACAACTGTTCTGGGTTGATTATTGCCGGCTGATTAAGTTACCAATAGGGAAGAGCTGGGGGAGAAAAGCTGGCTTGTAGGCTATCTGACTTCGGAATGGCAAAGTTGGAGAGCCTTGATTTTTATTGAATTGAGAGTTACCCAGGAAATGGGAAAGACTCCTTTGGAATACAAGACTGAAATATGGAAGAACCATATGCTGAAGAGCCTAAACTTATGTTTTATATCTGCCATTTTTATATAAATGACAAGAGAGGAGATATCAAAATGAAATACCCTTTTAAATAAATAGAATTAAGGATAGAAGCAAGTTACCATGGTAAGACTAAGGATTTAAAAAGTAAGTTAAGATGAAGTTAATATAAAGTTTAAATGAGAAAAATATTAAATAGTAAAAGAAAACAATCCAGAATTAACACAGACATAATGATTTTTAAAAAAAAATTTCATAAGCTAAGCACCGAAAGATCACCAGAATAGGGCTTAAAAATCTGAAATGACACAAAATGAATACAATCACTACATAATAGACCAGAAGGTTAAGATTATAAAATATAAATTAATTAAAGACCAGGTTAATGAGGTATCATTTGTGTTGTAAATTATAACATCCTCACGCTGAGAGATCAGGGACCTCTCAGATAGTGAGTCAGATAGGGCAAAGTCTCAGCATCTTTCCACTCACTGTCTCCTCAAGAGCTCCCTGCAGAGGGACAGTGGGAGGTCACCCTCTCACAGATGCTGAAGACTCAAAATACTAGCACCGCAGGAGACTGAAGCCTCGTGCTCACGGTTAACAGACATTTGGGTCCAGCTCTATTCCTCAGGACCTACTATTGGGTGGTTCTTTCCTTCTTCTTGGAGTTTATAAGAGTCTGCAAATGTATCTGGAAAGTACAACCAAATCGTATCTCTCTAGAAAGGCTCTGGATCCTAAGGAATGGATTTCTCAAAGGCAGGACTGCTCAGTCCCATAGACTGACACGTACCTACTTCTCCTTAGAAAAATCCTGCCCAAGGAATCTCTTTTGAGTATCTGTTTAAGCGTGTCCATAAGAAGCAAAGTTCAAAAACTATCATAATATCCTGAGTTTATTTCATCAAATCCCTCGCTTTTCAAGTAATATTCTTATCTAAATCATGATAAATACCCTCAACTTTATGTTATTTTATACTTTTCAAGATTCTTAACCTAACTTTAATGATAGAACATTCCTAAGATATGAAGGGTAATGAATACTGGCTCTGCTTTACAAATCAAAGTGGGGAATAGAAAAGAGGAAGAAGTTGCCAAAGTAAATATTTACAATTAAGGGCTGGGATGAAACCTTCATCCATGTCTTGTGAATTCCAGACCACTGAACCATATTTATTCATTCAGACATAGTTCTTATAGATAAATGAAAACTTGTCAATAATTCCTTATTTCAGTCTCCTATCTGTCACTTACATCTTACTTACCCCGGCCTATCTTTGATATTATTTATCCTCTACTTCATAAATGTATATCAGAAAAAGAACTGTCAAAACAGAAACAAGTAGGGCCAAACTTGAATCGCTTGTTTCTCCAGTCTTCAACTTTGGACAAAGGGAAAGAATTATTACTATTACTATAAAGCCAAATACTATGAAGGAAATTATAATGAACCTTGAGACTTTGAAGTGAACACTTAAACATTTATTTTCCCCAAATAATTTAATTTTGGAAAAGATAAGGTAGATTTTATTTTGCAGATACACATCTATATAATGCTAAGGGAGGGCATTACCTAGGAAATGTAAACATTTCATAATGTCTGTTAATTTTCTCCAGCTGAATATTAATCAAAATCACTAAAAACAGAAACATCTAAAGTGATCCAGTCACCATGGAGGAGGGGTCACCATCTAGGGGACACCCAGGCAAGGGCCTGACAAACTTAGCCAAACTTCAGTGCTATTGGCAGCCTCCTTGGTGTCGTAATGATGTGTTATCTCTTGTTGGACCTAAAACCATCACAGAGCACATGAATACCAGACAAGGTCACTTTGAGACTGTGATCAAAATGAGGTAAACCAAAACCACTTCATGGACAAAGACAGGTCCCAGTGGAACACACATTCTCAGAACGCACATTCTGAGAGAGGAGCTGCGTTTTCCTCTCTCAGCTAAGATGAGTGACACACCAACTCAGCTGGTCTTCATTTGTCCTACATATTTACTAAGATACTAAATCCTAGACTTGCCCCCCTCACCCTGACACCATCAAATGTGAAGCAAAGTCCTACTTTAATAAACTTTGTCTGAAATCACCCAGCACAAGCCCAAACCATTGGCAAGTCTTTCCTAATACCCTCTTGGGCTTCCCTGGTACCTCAGTAGTAAAGAATCTCTCTGCCAATGCAGAAGACTTGGGTTTGATCCCTGGGTCAGGAAGATCCCCTGGAGAAGGAAATGGTAATCCACTCTGGTACTCTTGCCTGGGAAATCCCATGGGAAGAGGAGCCTGGTGGACTACAGTCTACGAGATCGCAAAAGAGTTGGACATGACTGAATGATTAAACAGCAACAACACCACCCTCTTACTAAGATGCCCTGGAGTTCCCTATATTAATTCCCCCTCACTGTGGAGAGTGACAAACCCAACTTGTTCAACTACAAGTGTCATCCTGATGGACTCTCACTGGAGCAGAGGGACATGATAATACTAGTAATATTTATTAATAGCATTTACTAGTTTGCTAACTACCAAGTTCTCTCCTTCAGAGCCCGTCATGTGGCCTTCTCATGAGGAGGGTGTTACTATTCTGTCCTCAATGTGCAGCTGGCGAAACTAAGACCAGAGGAGCAACACAGATGTGAAATGTAATATCTAAATTCAAGTATGTTTTCACTTGCAGAAACCAAAGATCTTTCCACTACAACACATTAATGTATTTTTAAATAAGAACAGAAATGCCCTACAAAACATCTGGATGAGCATTAGAAATTTGGATATGTATAGGTGGAAAGAATCCACTTAACAGTTATTCTTTGGATACGACCAGGTACACAGAGAGAAAGTTGCACAGAGAGATAAACAGGAAATACAAGAGCACTTCTTTGTTGTCAAATATATCAACTAATATCATTGTGAACTTGATGCTCAATTAGTGACTGCAATGAAAATGTGGAGAAAACAGAAAACACGGGTTGGACTTCCAGAAATTCTGGGTATGGTGAGGTAATGGAAACAGATCACAAAGACCACTGAACACACAAATACATACATACATCCTTCCATAGTATGACACTTGATTGGTACTATAGATGAGAAAAGAGGCTACTCTGTCTATGGGGATTCTCCTGGCCAGAAACTGGAGTGGGTTGCCATGCCCTCACCGAGGAGATCTTCCCAACCTGGGATCAAACCTATGTTTCTTATGTCTCCTGCACTAGCACATGGGTTCTTTTCCACCAGCACCACCTGGGAAGCCCACAGGAAATACATGTGTTGTGCTAAGTCGCTTCAGTTGTGTCTGATTCTGCAACCCTATGGATTGTAGCCCACCAGGCTTCTCTATCCACGTTCTCCAGGCAAGAATACTGGAGTGGGTTAATGTGTTAGCCAACCAAGAACACTTATCATCCCAATAATGGAGTGGATGCTATGTAGGAATGATGAGTGTTGTTCACACTAAATAATGAAATGTGTTTTATTTATGCAAATTCTGATCAGTTCAGTTCAGCTGCTCAGTCGTGTCCAACTCTTTGTGACCCACTGGACTGCAGTAGGCCAGGCTTCCTTGTCCATCGCCAACTCCCGGAGCTTACTCAAACTCATGTCCATTGAGTCGGCCTTGCCATACAACCATCTCATCCTCTGTTTTCCCCTTCTCCTCCTGCCTTCAATCTATCCCAGCATCAGGGTCTTTTCCAATGAGTCAGTTCTTCACATCAGGTGGCGAAAGTATAGGAGTTTCAGCTTCAGCATCAGTCTTTACAATGAATATTAAAGACTGATTTCCTTTAGGATTGACTGGTTCAATCTCCTTGCAGTCCAAGGGACTCTCAAGAGTCTTCTCCAACACCACAGTTCAAAAGCATCAATTCTTCAGCGCTCAGCTTCCTTTATAGTTCACCTCTCACATCCATATATGACTACTGGAAAAAGCATAGCTTTGACTACATGGACCTTTGTTGGCAAAGTAATGTCTCTGCTTTTTAATATGCTGTCTAGGTTGGTCATAGCTTTTCTTCCAAGGAGCCAGCATCTTTTAACTTCATGGCTGCAGTCACCATCTACAATGATTTTGGAGCCCCCGAAATAAAGTCTGTCACTGTTTCCATTGTTTCCCCATCTATATGCCATAACGTGATGGGATTGGATGCCATGATTTTAATTTTCTGAATTTTGTAAGCCAACTTTTTCACTCTCCTCTCTCACTTTCATCAAGAGGCTCTTTAGTTCTTCTTCGCTTTCTGTCATAAGGGTGGTGTCATCTGCATATCTGAGGTTATTGATATTTCTCCCGGCAATTTTGATTCCCTACTGATAATACATAACATCCTATTCTTATCTGATACTTTCCTTAGTCAATGTCCAACTTTCTCCCATTCCTTTTGAGCAAAGGTAAATCACTTGCCTCCTTGCCATTCAAGAAGAGAAGGAAGGAAGGAAAAGTTAAATCTGGTATTTCCTAGTTTGAGTCATTAGTAACTGATTTGTGTACCATATCTAAACAGTGACTAGTGTTGGCTGGGGGCAGTGGGCCAGCAATATACAGAGCAATATGTGTTTCTTAAAAGCTGGGAGGCTGTTCTCACAGGACCCTACGCTAAAACATCACTGCCCATGATCAGAACTTGCACGATCAAATCTTGCAGGAGTGGTGACCAGAGACCCAATTTTTTGTTTCGAATGTTCCCCTGCTTTCTTCTGCTCTGTGGCCCATGTCAGCCTAACCAAGGAGAACCAAGTGGGGGTCTTACCCACACTCTTCATCATAGACATGTTTCTTATCATAGTTTTTTTTTTTTTCTTTAAGAGGATAAAACACAGGCAAAACACTCTCCAACATAAATCACAGGAGGATCCTCTATGACCCACCTCCCAGAATACAGGAAATAAAAGCAAAAATAAACAAATGGAATCTAATTAAAATTAAAAGCTTTTGCACAACAAAGGAAACTATAAACAAGGTGAAAAGACAGCCTTCAGGATGGGAGAAAAAAATAACAAATGAAGCAACTGACATACAACTAATCTCAAAAATATACAAGCATCTCCTGCAGCTCAATTCCAGAAAAATAAATGACCCAATCAAAAAATAAGACAAAGAACTAAACAGACATTTCTCCAAAGAAGACATACAGATGGTTAACAAACACATGAAAACATGCTCAACATCACTCATTATCAGAGAAATGAAAATCAAAACCACAATGAGGTACCATATCACACCAGTCAGAATGGCTGCTATACAATTCTGCAAGCAATAAATGCTGGAGAGAGTGTGGAGAAAAGGGAACCTTCTTACACTGTTGGTGGGAATGCAAACTAGTACAGCCACTATGGAGAACAATGTGGAAATTCCTTAAAAAACTGGAAATAGAACTGCCATATGACCCAGCAACCCCACTGCAGGGCATACACACCAAGGAAACCAGAATTGAAAGAGACACGTGTACCCCAATGTTCATCGCAGCACTGTTTATAATAGCCAGGACATGGAAGCAACCTAGATGTCCATCAGCAGATGAATGGATAAGAAAGCTGTGGTATATATACACAATAGAGCATTACTCAGCCATTAAAAAGAATACATTTGAATCAGTTCTGATGAGGTGGATAAAACTGGAGCCGATTATTCAGAGTGAAGTAAGCCAGAAAGAAAAATACCAATACAGTATACTAACACATGTATACGGAATTTAGAAAGATGGTAATGATAACCCTGTATGAAAGACAGCAAAAGAGACACAGATGTATAGAACAGTCTTTTGGACTCTGTGGGAGAGGGAGAGGGTGGGATGATTTGGGAAAATGACATTGAAACATGCATAATATCATATATGAAATGAATTGCCAGTCCAGGTTCGATGCATGATACAGGATGCTTGAGGCTGGTGCACTGGGATGACCCAGAGGGATGGTATGGGGAGGGAGGTGGGAGAAGGGTTCAGGATGGGGAACACGTGTATACTGTGGTGGATTCATGTTAATGTATGGCAAAACCAATACAATATTGTAATTAGCCTCCAATTAAAATAAATAAATTTATTTTTAAAAAAGAGGATAACTTAGGAATCTTGGGTAGGATGGCTATAAGAAATGTATGCTGAAATCACTTAATATTCAAATTACTACCTTTTATTGAAACTAGAGCATTTATTTGTGTTTTTCAGAATTGCATTCTATTTTTCACATGCATGGGCTTCCCTTGTGGCTCAGCTGATAAAGAATCTGCCTGTAATGCAGAAGACCTCAGTTCAGTCCCTGGGTTGGGAAGATCCCCTGGAGAAGGGAAAGGCTACCACCCCAGTATCCTGGCCTGGAGAATTCCATGGACTGTACAGTCCATGCAGTGGCAAAGAGTCAGACAAGACTGAGCAACTTTCACTTTCATTTTTCACATGTGTGTTTCTAAGTCCTCAGAAGACATTGCAAATTTCTAGAGATCAGGGGTTCTACATTATGTTCAGTAGTGTTTTCCATCTAGTTGATAGTTAATAATGCTTTATATTCAGTGACGATCCCTGAAATTAGCCGTAAGATAATTAGTTCTAATGCTTCTTGTATCTATGATATCCAACGGTAAAGATCTTAGAATGATTTCAGTGATAGTATAACACAGGTAAAACACTGCTAGCTTGAAAACACACATGGTTACTACGAGAGTGATATTTGGTGTATGTGCTTGCGAAGGAGCCAGTGGGGCAAAGCTGTGGAATTATGACTGAACATCTCTAAGTCATAACTGTATCAGCTTAGAAAAATGAATTTTCTTATCTGAATTCTAACAACTTAGCATCTCTATGTACTCATATCTAAGCTTTTTATGTCTAGATAAACTTATGGAAAATGGTCTATGAAAAACCTGGCTGACAACATTTTATTGATCAGCGCCATTTTCTCTTTGTCCTTATGGGGATCAACTGAGGTAAAGAATTAATTAAAAACAAATATATCAAAAGATATCCCATAGTTAGCTATTATTCTTACTTCCCAGTGTTGTCTATTTTTTTCACATTCCATAGAAAAATGAGTGAACACTGACTACCTATAAATATCACAGCTTAGTTGTTAGAAAAAAATTCTAAAATTTGCATAAATTAAATCTTTGGGGAAAAGGCAGAGCATAAATATACATGCATATGTCTGGTGTGCCTATCTGTATATTTACATAGAGATAGAAATAAGAACTTAAATAGATTTTCTGGGAATGATTTGAAAATAAAGAATCAATCATGATTTTGACACCTTAGTATTCATAATAACTGAATACTGAATCATATAGTTATATTCACAATTCATAGAATTCATAAAATTATAAAAGTACAAAGTATATTACTCAATATAATTGCTACATATTTACATGTATACTCCCAAGTGTAGGAACCCTAGTCTTTGTCTGAATTAAAAGGGAACAATTAAGCTTGTTAGATGACTGTTTCTTCTCTGCATTTTGAGTGTTTTTCATAGTCCTCAGATACTTTAGATACTTAAAATTTCCAGAATAACTTTAAAACATTGTATTATAAGATAAGATATTAATGTGGGGAATTTAGAGGGCAAATGGGACTCAATGTGAGTTAAGTAATGTATCTGGAGTTCACTACTGGGATCCCAGCTGTTGATTGCATGGAGAATACGTGACTGCATGGGCCAGTGAGAAACTCTCCCAAATAGAAGATGCTGCTTGTTAATACTGGTCTGCGCATTTTTGTTAGACTTTGCCATTTGCCACTCATACCTGTCTCTTCCTTTAAGAAGTGTCTTTGCTTTCCTGGAAGATTCTATCATTGTTTGTGTTCATTTTCTCCCATAAATTGCAAACCCCTTCAAGCTAGAGATCAGTCTTTTTCATTTTGTAGGTATTTGTTTTATGTGTGAATGTTTCAGCATCCTAAATAACAGCATTAGAAAGACTTTTCTCTGGAGCAATGGGGGAAATTATCAAAAGGTAAAACAGAATTGAAACATTTTAAAGGAAAGGAAAAAAAAATGTAAATACACTTGAAGAACAGATTTTCCAGTCCTAATAATCACATCAGTATTATATATCACTTATGATCTCACCATTTTGAATATCTAGCAGTGAATGCAGAAAGTCTGATTTTCTAGCAAATGTCTATAATCCTCATATGGAAGGACCATCTCTACACCAGACTCTCTAGTTACAATGTGGAAGCAATAGTCCATTCAAGTCTTTGGGAGGTCTTACAAATTTTCCAGGAGAGAAATCCATGTATAGGATAAAAGTCTTACTGGGAATCATTAATATGCATATTTATAGAATTTCAATAAAGGTGAACATCCCCTGGTACACAGTATTAATTATTAATACTTCAAAATAAATGAAATATTAATATACACAACTACATACAATAAAATCAAGGAAGGTAGCTGGTTTTATTTAAGCAAGAATCAATAAAGAAAAGGCTCATTTTCCAATGTGGCTAAATGAAGGTTGTACTCTTAAAATCTCTTAGGTATCCTGGGGACCATATACAAAGATCAGAAACACAGTTCACCAAATGCAGAACAGGCTCACCTGGGCAGAGGGCGATATTACAGGGCTTATGATGCGTCTCCGGCCCTTCGCACGGCCTCCCCCCATACTGGGGCGGAGTGCACGACCTCGTTCTGGTTCTCTGGCCTCGACCACAGGTGAATGAGCAGAGACTCCACGGAGACCACTCCTCCCAGACTCCATGGACTGCAACAAAGCAAAGAAGCTTCAACAACAGGAACTGAGACACGAAGTCAAAGATTACTTTTTAAAATACATAACTAAGAAAGAAAAATCATCAAATAGACAAGTATGAAGATATTTTAAAACTTCAATTGAATTACTCTTATTTGCCATAAAATGTAAGTTAACTCAAAAATCATTAAAATAATATAAACTTGCATGTACCTTTGTATTTGAACAATTACTTATATCATATAGTTTATTATCTTTTTTTTTTTTTAATGGAAATGTACCCCTCTCTGTCATGGTAAAACAGTCATGAGTTACTTCACATCCATGTAAAACCAACTAAATTTCTTAGAGTAACCTTCTGGAGTTAAAGCTGAATTTAAATAGAGAGGGTCAATTTAATTTTTTCAACATTTAAAAAGTTTCAGGATTAATAAACTTGATTAACAAATTTAATCAATTTATTAAATTGATTAAGATTAAATTGATTAAATTGTCAGAGAATTGAAGGTACATATTTTAAACAGTCTTTTAACCTCACATTTTAGAAAATATATTTTTGCCATTTAAAATCTGTGGGCTTTTAAAGTCACTGTTTTTTGAATAAGAGGTAAATTTCAAAAACTCTATTTATTTGCTAAGAGTCCCCTCCTTCCCTAGGTTTAAAATGAGGGACAAATATTAAGACCTATTTCTAACAGCCAGGAAACCAGAAGACACCTTTCCTCCTCCGATAACTAAATGACACTGGTAATTCTACTAAGTAAAACTTCTTGAAAAAACAAATGATTTAATTAAGATAATGCTTCATATAACTATCAATACATCAGTACTTCAAATATGCCATTATGATTAATTCAAACTTGATTGGAAATACTGACATAATTTGTGTTCCTCCATAATAACCACTTCTAAATATTGATATCTTTTCCCAAAAGTCCATTAGGGTTCAAAGTTGAGGTCCCTTTCTTGAACTGTCAAATCACCAATTCCATCCCAGTTTTTAACATTTGGGGCAGTAAGCAGTAGCATTCCATGGATAATACATGTATTATATCTACTCCATGGATAATACAAATCAAACTAAACCAGGCAAAATGTGCTCTTCAGGTCCAAAGTTCTTGTCTTGATACTGAAACTCTACCTTACACTTGAAAGTCCATGAGCAAATGCTTGGTATAACACCCACAGACATGAGTAGGGGGAGTAGAAATTTATAATTAAATGACCAAAAAAAAGTGCTCATTTTCTCCTCAACATTGGTCAGGGCAAGTAGAAGTGACAGAAGAGTTATTCAAATAAACATAGTACGTCTAGAATCTTCTTCACTTATCTGCTGACCAAGTTGTTATTTTAAAAACACAGATACAATACCCTTAATTATGAGGCAGTCTGTTCTATTTATACTATTTATTTGCCCCAACTTGGAAGATGTGTTCAAATATTGGAAAAATTAGCCAAATTTAGGCAATATTCAATGAAATATTCTTTAAGATACTGTGAAACTAGCTGGTAAATATATTTCAAACATCCTGTATAGAAAAAGAGAGAGTGAGAGAAATTAAAATGTTTGCCTTTTTCCCATTTAAGTTTAGGAACACCAAAATTAATTTGTATCCATTGGTATAAGAATAAATAGTAAGTCTGAATTTAAAGTCTAAGGAAAAAAATACTCAAATACCTATATTTACATATAGGAATATATGATTAATTATAGCAAAATATTTTAAAGTAACATATACAAACATTTAGTTACGTAAAATGCATACCTTTAAGTAATTTTTGCATTTATGTTTAGTTACCAAGTTTCTCCATTTAAAAAACACCATTTCTCCCTTATTTTTTGTATAAGATGTTAATAGGCTATATAGTATTTTTATTTCTTCTTCTGTTCATTTTCTCTTCTATCAAAATGCATTGTTCCAAAAGCAGTGAACAATCTCAGAAGAAAAAGCTGCTAAACTGGCAGGTTTTTCTCTAAAATCTTACTGAAATGTTAATTAATCTTGATGACTTAGTTAAATTATGAAGCTAGAATCCTTTGAAAAATAATCTTACCTCCTATTTTTTAAGTCTTTATTGTTTCATTGTGAAATTTCATGACTCCTCCACATCATTTTAAAAAAGCAAAATTACTTGTTTTTTATTTGAAAAGGACATAAAATTATCAACAAGTTTCATATATGATACTATTGAATTAGTAGGAAATTGGGGCACAATTTTTTAAATAAATTTTATAAATTATCTTCATAAGATTTAGGATAAAGGTTAAATATTTTCATTTTAATGGGAATTTATTGTATCAACTTTTATTTTTAGAAAAGTATGAAAAGTGATCTAGTTCATTTGAAAAATACGCCTAGATGCAAATCAAATTAATCTGTTTTTATTGTTTCCTCTTTAGACACCAGCTGTAATATTTCTATTTCATCTCTATTCTATCTAGAAATAAAATGAAGAATATACAATATGCAAATTATATTACTACCAGATTTTGAAATAAGTATACAAATTATGTTGTAATTTAGATTGGAAAGTATAAGATAACTCTGCTAAGTGAAAGTTTTCTTTTATTTTCATTTATTTTCAAGAAAATAAATGGATATGAAAACAAAACCATTCCTTAGCTTAAATAAACATTTTTTCTAAAATACTGCAGTGCATACAGAGTAGGTTAGTAGTTCTCAACCAGGGGCAACATTGCCTCCCCAGGGAACATCTGCAAACATCAGAGACATATTTGGTTGTCACAGCCTCAGGGGAAGAAGGAAGTCTCCTGGCATCTGAAGGGTAGGGGTCAGGGATGCAGCCAGACATCCCCGCACCTTCAGGCCAGCTCCCCACAATAAAGATTTATCCACATCAAAATGTTGCTAGTACCAAGGTTTGAGAAACCCTGGAAGAGATCGTAAAAGTGTAATTCAGAAAACAGAAAGAAAGTCGCCCAGTCATGTTCGACTCTTTGCTACCTCATGGACTGTAGCCTACCAGGCTCCTGCATCCATGGGATTTTCCAGGCAAGAAACTGGAATGGGTTGTCAAGACCAGGTCAGTAAATACACAATCTCATGCAGCTCTCTAATTTTCTCAATTTACTTTCTGTTTATCTCTAGCATTTTCTTCTCTGAGCATAGAAGTTTCTAAGAAACTATGATGTCAAGGCAAAAATTTTGTAAAAGGCTGTATATTTTAGGATTCATATTAGAAATAACACATTATTATGCAATTTAATTTGAAAAACTCTTTCAATGTGAATAATATGGGTGAATGGTAACTAATATATAACACTATTGATTAACCTTTAATAGAACAAATAAATATAAGCTCTAGTTCTATCATTCCATACATTTTGTGAAAAGTGACATTTAACATTCAATTTTTCCTTGTGTCATTTTCATTAACTAAATGGCAAATGCATTTCCTTATACACAGTGTGACAAGTAGGTTATTTATTTCTGAGGTAACTTTCTTCTTGTGAATAAGCTATTATTTCAGAAAAATATTTATACTATTCAAAGTACTATCTCAATTTTAAATTCATCTTTCTTTTTTGTTTTACTGTTTTCATTGTATGTTGTATAAAATCCTACATATTTACCAGCATGGCAAATAAGTGAAAAAAATGTTGAACAGAAAATATTTCATAAGAAGCACAATCACCATCTGAAATGTATCACAATTTCCTGCAGTGGGATAACTATTCCACATTTAAAAAATAATAAAGTTGCTAAGTTATTATTCATGTTTGGAAAATTAAAAAGAAATCAACAAAACTCTTGTCAAGATCTTTGATTCAATATCAGAACTATAACAGTGGTTAGATGATTAAAAGATACAGATTTCTCATCATCCTTCCTATTTACAAAGACAAACCTCTATGTATGTGGAGGTGAAGAGGAACCAATAATTAGTATGTACTTCTTCAGTAGGCATCATGGTAGGAGGTTTAAGATAATGAGGACAAACTTGACCATCATAGAATATTATTGTTTTCTGGGCCTGAGACCCAGAGTGAAAGGGAGAGCATGCTGGTCCCACGACAGATGGTCTCCATGCCCAGGGAGGGGTGAATCAACATCATCTGGTAGGAAGATGAAGGTTTTCATCTGCCAACAAGGTGCATGTTTATGGCTAGTGTCTGGAAAGTAAGCTCTGAACGGAGAACTGTGGGGAACTCCTTAGCCCCACTCAGACCTGCACTTAGGGATCTGTTAGTCATTAGATTTTATTCCTGTACATTGAAAGGATCTTGACTCTTCAAAAGGATGCTGACAAGGTAAGTGTATAGTTCAAGTACAACCTAAGTCTCTGTTGACAGTTCTCTCCTTGTCCAGTATAGAGCCCTTAACGTAAACACTGTTAAGTAGGGGTCAGATTTAAGTACTAGTCCAGACAGTGCGCTGTGCACTTAACCTACACTCAGCAGAAAATCCACTAGCATTTCCTCATGAGGCCCTTTCACCTACAAAATTTAGAAATGTTATAATTTCTAAAACGCCCATCTCCTTACTATTTGCTTTTCTGCTCTTATGTATTGGAGTCCACTTTGCTCTGTGACTCCTGTTTTTGTCTTTCTCTTTTTTTGACTTCCCCATCCACAACTTCCTTAAGCATTTTTCCCTCTCTTTTTATTGTTCATTTGATGTTCCTTCTCATCTAGTCTGATTCTCTTTGATGCGCACTGACTTTTCTTGTTTTTAGTGGAATTATTGCTCTTTTCATGCTAATTCTACCTTCCATTCCTCATAGATTTCTGCCCTATTTATCTTTTTTTTTTTAATTGAAGTAGAGTTGATTTACAGTGTTTCAGGTGTACAGCAAAGTGATTCAGTTATATATGTGCGTTATGTATATATCTATTCTTTTTCCTGTTATTCTGCTCTGTTTATTCAGTTATTTTTTACTTTTTATTTCTGGCTGCATCGTGGGGCATGCGGGATTTTAGTTCGGTGACCAGGCATCAAATCCACTGCCCCGTGCAATGGAAATGTGGAGTCTTAACCACTGGATCGCCAGGGAATTCCCACTGCTTATTTTTTAATTCCACTGCTATGTGCCTTCAAAGCCCCTGACAAAGGGATCTCCCAGCTCACCAAAGCATTCCTTCTTCAGGACTGCTCACTGCTTTCTTCCCTTTTTATTTTTACCAGTGTGTCTTTCCCTTTATTGTGATAAAAATATACCAAATGGAAAATTTATCTTCGGATCCTTTCTATGTATACAATTCAGCAGTATTAAGTATATCCATATTGTTGAGAAACAAGTTTTCAGAAAATTTTCATTCTGCAAATCAAAACTCTGTCCCTATTAAATAACTCCTCCTCCAACTTGTTTTTGAATGGATTGCCCTTGCCCCTTCTGGAAAATCAGGGCTACCCTTGCCCTGGGCTGCCCACTCTGTACTTTGGCTTTTAGCAACTGCAGAATCAGCCTTCTCTAGAAGTGGAACTCGCCAGAAGCCTTAAGCACACTTAACCAGATCAGTGCAGTGCCAGGCCTTTTCCTTGTGTCCATCTCACTCCAGAGGATCTAGATGGGCTGTCAATGCAAGTCCCTCGTCAGCTGCAGGGGACAATGAGTTTGCATCACCCATCTGTCAGATGGCTGAGCATAAATATAAACCTGGAGATTCACAGGATTATGTGCTTTGGACTTCTTGAAAGAATCCTGTTGGTACTCATTTTACATGAAAGTCAGAGGTCTGAGAAGAAAAAATGCTTATAATATGCATCTATGCACTGCCTGACAAAAAATGAAACAACATGGAAAAATCAGATCCTAAGTGGGTAAGCTATTATGCTATAAAGAAGACCATCTTTTTCCATTAGTGACTTTAGGTTTACAAAGCAGAGGATGGCTTTGATGAGAGCAGTCACTTGAATGAAAGAAACTAACAGAAAGTCCTTTGGTCAGGGGCACTTTTTTCCTGATGGGGTTAAATAAGTGGTATGAAAACAGCTGACTGCCTTAAAGGTTGTATTAATCACTGCCTAAACAGTGCCTACTGATCACATTTCAGGATTCTGGCAAATTTCACTGTTCATCCAACATTCAATTGGACTTTTTCACCTTTTAAAATAAGATTTTGAACCTTAAATACCATGAGAAACAGATACAGAAATATCAAGCATATAGTTTCAAGCGGGTAGGGAGTCACTTATATAATTGCTTGACTGCTCTGAAAGCAGAAAGAAGCACATACATAAAAAAATTTCACAGCTGAAAACAAATTACAGTTATTCACTCTTATTAAAATGTCTATACCCAGTTCATATGAAAATAACATATTGTTCCAAATGCGTAGCATGACACAATTCAATAACATCCACAGTTGTAGTTGCTGCTAACACTACCTGGACAGA
Organism: Capricornis sumatraensis; assembly: GCF_032405125.1. NCBI lineage: Eukaryota > Metazoa > Chordata > Mammalia > Artiodactyla > Bovidae > Capricornis > Capricornis sumatraensis. The sequence continues at coordinate 12,265,852 of NC_091079.1, forward strand.
GGGCAGTGTTATTGCAAACCCTTGATTCTCTTAATGGGCCGCTGCAGTGTGTCCCGTAAGGTGATACACAAGTTCTGGTTCGCACCTGCGACCCCTGACCACAAGTAACTGAGCATGTGCTCCACTGGGACCACTCTTCCACGCCAGATTCACCTGTGAGCAAGACAACAAATAGACATGAAATACCGTCTTGAATATTCATCTAGTAAGCATTATACCAAAGTGACATTATGACATGCAAGAATAATTTCAATGTAAAAACATGACAGTACATCAAAGCCATACAAAAACATTTCAGAGAAAAAGAAATGTAAATAGAGATACTATTACACTGGTGCAAGGTTCATGTTAGCTATAACCTTGTTAGCAAGACTCTGCTTCACAAATCCACTGGGCCATGGATGCTATGAATGGACCAGTCTGTTTTTCAACCAGGAATGAATGATTGTTGGAGCGATTCTTTTCAAACCAGTCTAACGCTCTGCACTTGCTTGGAAGAGAAAGCAAAATGCATGGCTAAACTTACTCTGGCTTTGGTGAGCAGGCATATATTGATCCATCCTTCCCCAATTCTTTGTTGCATAATCTCCTTTCTAATGTTGAATTAGGTAGGGCCCTGGGAGTTTGGGCATATCTAATTTTTATTGTGTTGAACACTGACACTTATTTATAATTTATTCCTAGTTCTAGTTTCTCATCCTATAACAGTTATTCATTTGTGATAATTTGTTTTAAAATGTTCTGCTCACAATTTTCCTCAAAATGAATTTTAATTGAAATAAAGGAAAATTTCTCTATGATTTCTATTAATTTAACCTGGAACTAATTTTTACTAAAAACTAGGGTTTTTAAAAAAGTCATTGAATGTCTGAATTCATTAATTTTCTTGGAGTAGGCATTACCCTGAAACTATGTCTCCATTCTATTATTATCCAAAGTCACGTCCCAAGGAGATGTAAAATCAAGAATTTTTAAGAAAATCTCAAGAGCTCCTATTGATAATTATAATCTGGTCATGGTGTTCAGAATAGATTTTTGAAAACTGATTGGAAAAGTTATAGTTACTTTTCTCCAAATACAAAGTCGGGCCATTTACCTACTGGAAGATACTAGTTAAATTTAGACTTTGTTGAAAAGTACTTTTCCATCATTTGGCAAAGTGTTTCTGAAAGCTTTGTATCACTGATTATATAAACCAAGGAGCAATTTATATTTTATAGGTTTTGTTTAAAATTTGCCTTGGGAATAGAATTCAAAGGATAGAATGTGATCATCCATTTGTCCCCCTTCTGTGGAAAGGTTAGTAAATGACTTAGAAATGACTTGGAGTGTAACTCAAGGCAGCTGATCCACAGGCGGGGGCTCTAGGACAGAAGGAGACTGGATCAGAATGTAACTCAATGTTCTGATTTCTTCACTGAGAAGTTATCTTTTCCAACAAAAAGAGAATCAGCTGAAATAAAACATGCATTTGATAAAGTAGTTCAAGTGACATTCTGTTGTAAGCTTCTTATCTCAAGGCCCAGGACAATTAGGCCACAGACAAGCATGGGTCCACCCACCACACTTTGAGTATGTAGTAGAAACATTTGTTCTTATATTGGTCTGCATTATGTACCCAGAAGTATAAATAATAGAATGCATTTATAACTGGATGTATGTCATAGAGTACAGTGGTAACTGGGATGACATTTTATGTTAAGTAGGACATCTTTTCAGTGTTGTGATCAATGTTCGTCTTGGTCATTCTCGAATCATCACCCTTGATTATTCCAGTATTTTTTGCCTCTACCAATTTATATATTACTAGTCCATAAAAATGTTATTGAATGACATTTGAATAATATTTAAAGCTATGACTAATAGTTTATACATTTACATTAAAGAATACTCTATCAAGGTTGAAAATCATTATTTTAGAAACCAAATAATACAACAATGGTTAAAAATATCTATACATGTATATATACATGCATATATATATAGTAATAAAAATTTAAATTAAATTTGGGGAAAATACAATGAAATTTTTTTTCTTGTGATAGTTGAACCGGTGTTTATGATAAGACTAAGTGAAGTAGAAATATCATGGTTGAATATTATTAATTAAAAGCCAGAAAACTTTGAACATTGTGAATTCTATTATAAGTCAATGATAAAAGTTATAAATATAATTAGTTCTATTTTTCCACAAAAGCACTGCATTGTTATGATAGCAGGAAAAAATGTTTTAATTAAAGTGAGCAATGAATCAGGATCACAAACTACTTTTAAGTGCATTTTTGTACAAATATTTGAAAATTCAGGTTGTCTCTGTATGTAAGAAGCTACAATGTTGTTGAACAAGCTAGACAGTGATGCCTAGGTTGGAGGGACTGATTTCTTCAGAATTGGCTAATTCACTCTTTCAAACTGATGGTTCCTTTTGTTGATCGAAACCAAAATAAATAAATGAATAACATATATATGGGCTTTCAAATTACTAATCAAACCTTGCCATTAAAATATTGGTCAACCTATAAAAATGACCTTGTTATATCTCCATCTATAATTTCAAGTAATACTTCCATGCACTAGTTATATTTTCCATTCTGCCATGGCCTCATCCCAGAAAGGCATGAAGGCTGTTTTAGTCAGGTACCTTGGGGCTTTGTGAGAAATACTTTCCAGCAAAATTATTTTATGAAAAATTCACTGATATTAAAACAGTAAAGTATAACACAATGTATATTCTTTTTAATATATGTGTTTTTGGAGATAGCACAAACTACTAGAATTTGGTTCCTTAACTCATAACTGAAGGCATATTACACATCGTGTAGAAGGATTCAGTATCTACGGAACTTTTAAGGCTCTTTACTGTGACACAAAACATGAAGGGAAACTAGAAAAGCACTGCAAGCAGAGTCAGAAGACCTGTGTTTGATGGAAATCTAATGCATATTAGCTCTGAGACCTGGAGAAAGTTACTTTATTTCTCTGAATCTCTCAGTCTGATGAGTAATACATCTACCTCAAAACCTATTTGTGAGAATTAAATGAGATAATGTATGAGAGTGTGTTTTAAGCTATAAAAACATATTAATATAAAATGTTGCTAGTATGTAAAAATTATGAAATTAGAAATATATTTACAATTTTAATTTTCTGTTTTAAATAACATGCTACATATTAGTGTATGCTATTTTCTCCACTGGAATAAAAGCTTGATTTCCTAAACATTTTTATAAGATCATTTTATAACTATGATGTTAAAAAAGCATCAGTGAGTATAACTAAAATGGCTTAAGCCATTTTGTTGGCATTTAATTTAGATGTCTATATATCTTATCACAGCATTTCATTTCATTCGAACATTGTGCATGTATGCCCAAACTAACCTATCTCAATTACCTAACTGACTAAAATGATCAAGGTATTTTGATAAAGTAATGCAACCTTACTAAATATTACTCTTCTAAAAAATTGCCACTTAATTATTATTTCATAAAAGGGCTAGTGATCATACTGGTTGAAGAGGCCAGGTTACTCATTTTGAAAGGAAGTCTTAAATTTTAAGGTCTGATAGCTGCTGCTTTGTTTTCCTTCAGGACTAATATACAAATATATTGTATTTTATTATTCAGTTTTACATCCATTTTATTATTGTTTTTAAATTGATGTTAGCAAATGCTTATCATTGTTTATATGTAACACTCATTTATTTTGTTTTATAAATAGAAAAGTTTTATATGGTAAAATAGATGTTTTATAAATAAAAGTTAACTTTCATAAAATTTTATTGTGTGATATTCAGCTGTATTTATTCCAAATACCTAAACATCTAGAGAAAGTATAACTCAACAAATATTTAAGGAGAAAAAACCCTCTCCTTTTAGCTTTACAACTGCGAGTGTCAAATTATGAATTTTAAAAACTAATAATGCAGTTTTCTAGTCTTTTATCAGTATTATAGTAATTTAAATTTAAAATCAGTCTTATACCTGTATTTATAATTGCTTATCTTTGGATTAAAATGAAATAAGAACTATATACTAGTTACCAATTCAAGTGTTCCATCAATATTTTCAGAAGTTTAATTCTGAAGTTCATTGACATTTCCAACTTATTGTTCACAGCATGGAGAAACAGTTTTAAAGCTCTTCATGGATCTATTTAATAAGCATTTCATCTATTTTACCAAATCATGTGTTACTATATAGTAGATACAAAACAATTCTTGGAAAATAATGAGTAAATTAAAAGGGAAATTAGTAATAATTCACTAAGAAAACATAATGTTCCTTGTGATTTGACTTTGCAAAAAGGTTTTTGGCTTAAAACTCTGAATTCTCTTGGTATGTGTCAGGCAAATCCAAAATTTGAGTTTATATAAAAACTCCTGCTACATTCTTGGAAAATTAAGACTGTGGTTCATCATTTTATTAATAAGTGACCGTAGTTTTAGGAATTTTAGTAAGCCAGTGTCTGCCACTTCCTTTGCAAAAAGTCAAGACACCTCTAATCTTAGAAGGCTGAGTAGTCAGCCCATGGTCTATGCTTTATTTATAGACAAAAACTCCCTAATCTCTGGTCAGTAGTTGAACTTTTGATCCCTGTAAGGGAGAAAAATACATTTAGAAATTTGAAAATTTGCCCAAACCTAGTCATGCACTTTTGCTTTTGCACAGTCAAACAGTAAAAAATGTAAATAAGCTTTTCTTAAACAAGAAGCTGCAGAAAAAGCAATCCAGATAAGCAAGCTTTCTTCATTTCTGGATTTGGCTGTAACATGTAGTTTTAAAAAGCTAAAAATATGTTCTTAATTGTAGAATTTATTCTAAACGTTCTTCCTGTTCTGAGAATTCATTGACCTATTTGCCACTAATATATTCAAGTCTACAACTACTAACCCATTACCAAGAGCACAATTCATTAAGAATATTTGCATTTTTAAGTTGTAGATAAAAATCTAGTGTTCTGAATAAATGTTATCTGAAGAATATATGAACTAAAAGAAACATTCATTTTTTAAGAGAATTTCATCAAAATTTGTCTGAATGTTATATTAAAAGTTGATCACGTACGTGAAACTTCTGTAATAATGGTAAAACACATCGTCTAGATTGGGACATATAAGACTTTGAAGACATAAATAAAACCGTTAGTTTGCAATTTCCTAAAATAAAAGTGATGGCTGAAAATGGTCACAATACAGTTTAATCATATTTTCATCTAAGAACATTCTACATGCAGAACAAATAGGTGGAACTATAGCCCACTTATTATGCTGAGCCAAAAGAAGAATGTATCTATATTTGGGGGGGATGTATTTAAGAATAATCTAATTTATTTAAAATTAAAATGTTATAAACCAAAAAGTTATTTTTACTGATATTAAATTATTAGGAGTGTTTTACAGCTATGAATAAAGACTGTCAACTTTTTATTATTTAGCTCATATAAGAAAACTCTTCAAATTAAAAATACTAAATTCTAAAAAAATTTCTAATTGCTATACACTTTAACAATCAATTAATAGTTAGATGATGCAAGACATTTAAAAAATATTAACAATATTAAACATTAAATTTCATCATCTAAAGTCCTACTTCAAATTTTAATTTCTGAAAAGTCAAAATAATCATTTGTTGATGAAATAACTTTGTTGACTTTCTGTAAAAGTTTAATAATACATTGTAATTAGTTAATTAACATAAGTAATAATATGTAAATCCTAAGTGTCTCGCACTGAAAGCAAAATAAATCTTACACATTTTTGTGCACTTTCAATTCACAGCTACTTCATTTATGGACTTTAACTGGTGACAAAAAAAAAATGGCTCAAAAAAAATATCAGCTCCAAAAACTGACAAATGTGCAGCAAAAGATTATGAAAACATGCAGTGGTTTCATTAAATTAACAACAATAAATAGAAAAATGTAACTAACGTATTACCAGTTTGTGCCATAAATTTAGCAGCATCAGCTTGTTCCTGAGGGACCCTTTTTTCATGAACAGATCGAGGTCGCTGACTTTTAATTGTATGATCTCCCATCATTCCAAATTCTAAAGACAGAATAAAGGTATATGAAAGCTCGTGTGTAGACATTTCTCACAAATCACATCACTGTCTCATGCAATATGTTCCTACACAGATCTAGAAGTTACTGATTCATTCCATGATTCTAAATTTTCTAGGCTCATCTGCTTGGAATATTTCTAAACTCCAGTCAAAAAAAAAATCTATAAACAAGAACAAGGTTTCAAGAGACAATAATAACAGTCAGTGAAATGAAACATCGGGTTTTAAGTCAGCTTAATTAACAGAAGTAGTGTATTCTTGTCTGATCATGTTTTGAAGCAATGCATCAGAAAAAATACAACCACAGTGCTAACTTGTTCTTCAGAGAGAGAATCCTGACTGCAAAGCAGTTGCTGCTTTGCAGAAGAGTGATCACCCCCACAGGTTTTTTCAGCACTTTCTTGTGGAGTGAGTAATCCTGTAACCTAGCTCACCTAAGGCAAACATTCACTTGATGAACTATTTTTCCAAAGAGGAAGTTGACCTTGGTGTCCTCCAAAGCTTATAGAAAATGGTAGCTTAAATAATTTTCATCCTCTCCTGCCTTGTCCCCACATAATTCTTCACCTCTTTTCTAAGAACTTTTAAAAGTTATGTTTAAGAATGAGAATGACTCCAGGTTTTTTCATTTAATCCTTTCAATGTATACCTCCTAAGAAAGGAAGAAAAATCTGGGCATAACTCAGAGACAGATGGGGGAGAGAAAAAAATAAGCTGAACAAAAGAATAGATTCCACATAATATTTATTTTAAATCTATATGCTTAGAACTCTGTAAGAGTTCCATACTTTTCACTGCTACCATAAAATAATTTTTGTAGCCTTCCAGGCTCCTCTGTCCATGGGATATTCCCAGGCAAGAATACTAGAGTGGGTTGCTATTTCCCTCCACCATGGGGATCTTCCTGATCCAGGGATTGAACAGGCGTCTCCTGTATTGGCAGGCAGATTCTTTACCACTGAGCCACAAAAAATAATTTTAATAAAAATAAAGCCTCATTAATGGCATGTTTGGTTCTGGCTCACCGGAGTGCAGGTGTTGGGAGGGCATTGCTGAGGGCCAAGGGTCAGTGGTGCTCAATGTTACAAGAAAATTGCTGGGCCTTTAAGACCAGGTCTTTTATACATGACACAGATGATTGGGTAAAATATGTTTTAATGACAGTGCAGCTATATTGCTAGAACTAATAATGTCAACATTTAGGAATGGGTAATTTCACCAGCTTATTGTTTTGGCTTTTCCCATCCATCTTTAAATAATCTTCTGCTAAAATATTACAGTGAACTTTGTGCAATTAAGCAGTGCATTTTTGTATGCACAGCTCTGATCTTTTGTGTGAGGAGAAAACATTAGCACGTGTTTTGTCCAGCCTGGCAGCTTTCCTCATAAATATTAAAAGTATGGCACCTGACAGATTGATTTATCAGAAATCCTTGCCAGACACTCTACACAAGTGAACATCCCAGGAGAAATTTGAGAAATTTAAATGTGTGTTTTTGTCAGTTTAGATAGAATCCAAGGCAGGAAATTGAAATTTTCATAAAATGTCAGTTGGTTTAATCTTGTAAAATCCATCACTGTTTCCCATTGCTGCCAACAACCTTTCAGTGCATTTGTTTATGTGCACTGTAGGTTCTGCCTAAATCATGCTTCATTCTGCTAATAAGAAGCACCTAATCACATATCATTTAATGATTTTGGAAAGTGACTACTTTGAAAATTTATATCTAGATTCATGCACTACCCAATATTTTAAACTATTAAGTATAACTGAAATTTCTCTGGATCTGAAATAGCAAAGGAAATTTAGTAGTAATTTTTATTAACAGTATGCTTTACCTTCTGTCCCCTTGAATTTATCATTTAAATTGTGTATGTGTGTGTGTCTATCACTTAGGGCATCTGAATCAGAGCACAGGTTCACGAAAATAATCTGGAGGCTCTGACACCTAGACTAACGCAGTTTGGGCACTCGGAAAGTAAAGGATAGCAAAAGAAATTATCCCATGCCCACAACATCCTAACTAATAGGTAACTTTATTACCTGCTTTAGAGAAGGCAATTCTTCAACTCAGTGGCAGTATGATAATAGCCTGCAATTTATTTTTTAAGGAAAAACAGTTTACTGTACAGGGACAAGGATCCTGAAATTTAGGAGTCTGAGGATATAGGCTGACACTGCTGAGATCATTTCAAAAGTGTCATATTCAATTTTTAATAATTCTGAAGTTTAAAAATGAGTTAACTTATTTTTTTAAAATTGGCATTAGTTATTTCAGTGAATATGTCATATTATTAGCTGGAATGTGATTGAAGTATCCCAAATATATTTATATTACAAATTAGATTTCTAAATCTTCAATCTAGTCTATTCTACTTATTAATCACCAATGCTATAAAATATTAGTGCTGATGCCTTATCATGGGTCACAGTATTTAAGAAATTCTTCAATCATATATGGACCTTATTATATAATTTTCATACAACCAAAAGTTTAAATGAAATTTTTATTATTGCCATCAAAACAACTTATCTAAAATTACTTTAAAAAATAAAACTATTATGAAGTCTTGATGTAACCAAATTCCTTATAAGACAGATGGCATGTAGGCCATTTATTTCTTTTTCTCAGATGGAAAAGCAACACTATGGTGGTATTTTTTTTTAATGTTCTAGACTGACTGTTTCAGACCTAAAATAATCCCAATTTCTAAGTGACATATGTAAACTCTTATCTAATTAAATGACTTTCTTTTGCCAATGTTTATGTGCTGAGTGCTTGGAAAAAAATAAACATATTTGTTTAAGTATTATTATCAATGGTGAGGTTTAACAATAAACGTTATGGCTCCATCCATATCTCACAATGGGATACTTTCAAATATCGGTGTTCTCTCTCAAGATGATCTTATCTTCTTGACTTCTTCTGAAAGTAAAGGCCAATCAAATCATCCAAACTTTAAAAATAACAAGCTATTATGTTTGCTATTATTCTCATACTTGGTGAGTGTGAGTGAAGGGAAACCTTTAGCGTGTTATACTTTGAATAAGTAAGTTCTTTGTGATTGTTGATTCATATTCAAATGATTCAAAGATCATATACTACATTAGTTACACGAGAAAATAGCATAGCCAAATAAAAAGATGATCTGCTTCAGTGAAAGCAATGAAAAGCAAGTTATGGAATCAGATGAAGTCATGTATAGCATAATATTGTGTATATACATATGGTATATGGCTTATGAAAATACAGGGTTATTTCCTATATCTTTATGCTGATACCATCAATGAAGGGGTCAATAAACAACTGTGTTCATGTATAAAACTTATATGGCTTCCGTGTTTAGGCACATTTTCTCATACAAACTCTTTCACTGCACTTCAAAAAAAAAAAGCGGTAGCCTCTGGAAGTTAGATACAAATTTGTTGCTTTAAATATAGTTTTATATCTTTTATTCCCCCACCCAGGACTTATAAGTAGATGACTAAGAAACAAATACACTCATAAACTGACTCTTGGTGTTCAATTTTCAGTTATGAATTTTCTTCTGGAAATCAAGGGTTATAATAAAGTGAAATCATCAATAACTTAAAACACACACATAATTCATTATTTTACCATGTGTTTATTCTTCAATGTATGGACAAGTAGAACATCAGATTATTTGATAACAATTGTTACTGCCATCTAGCTTGCAATATAAATATTAACTTCACATTGTCAGATAGCTTTCCCTCATCTTTCCACAGAAACTATTCTAGCTTACTATTGCTTTTCAAGAAACTCTCAAAGTTATGCTCTACTTTTATGCTACAGCCCCCTTGCATGACTTTTGGTCATGGAAATGGTCAGGCCAATACACCCTTTCTCTTCATTTCCTTCACTGGAAACACCTGTTTTTCCAGGCATGCTTGCAAAAAAGCCTCCCCAAGTCCCACCTCCAATGGCACCACGGCCATGAACTACCCAACCAACCAGCATCAACCTCCGTATGCCTTAACTTCTGTCTGTTTTATGTCAATAAAGGATTTTCAATTATTAGATTAGGCGTTTTATTCTCCCAACTAGATTATAAACTTCTATGAGAAGGACGTACACCTTATGAGATTTAAAATCACCTCCTGCTTTGCATAGCTAGGGTTCAAAATTTACTCTATAAATAAATTTTATTCTATGAATTGCTTCTTCAAAATGCAAATTTTTAGATGCTGAGAATCATTTCTTTAATATTCTTTGGTGAACAGTTCAATGGGTAAAAAATAAAATTCTTACAAAGTACTTAAAAAGTTAGGTATGTATGATTATGACGGTCAACATTTCTTTTGTCAACAGCATTTACTATATATTTTAATGTATACATACATTCAGGTTATGAAATAATTAAAATACTCCTTTATTTAGGACCTAAATCTCAGTGCCCTAAAACAAAGCTTAATGTTTTAAAATATCACTTAATTTTTGTCAATTATTTACTATGTTAAGTGTTAAAATTACAAAGATAAGTAAGAAATAGTCTCTGATACTTTCATACCCAAGAAAAGCCACTAAACATGGCTTGAGCCTTTCAAGTACATAAAATTACTTATCTTAATCAAAGTAATTAGCTACACTTACATGTTATTAAATTTGTTTATTTTTACACTTATTGGAAATAGAGTTGGCACAGTTATTTTTATAGCAAATTATTTTGTGTGCGTAAGATTGCTTGGTTTCTCTAGGTAGTGACAAGGAGCCAGATTATCAGTCATTATAATATCCTTCTGTTTTCTGAGATTTTTTAAAAAGCATTTAATGTGATTAGACTTAAAAATTGTATTTTCTCCCTCACCAAGTATTCGCTGAGTGCTTGTACAAGCAGATGATTTATGGAAACAAATAGATGATTGAGGAAAAGACTATTATCTTTTGTAGTCCGTATCCTCAAAGACATTTCCAGAACTTACATGAACCATTGGAAACAAGGAATTTTAAGATTAGGGATCATTAGTTGAAATTCTAGAGGACACTGGTTAGGATACAGGATACAGGATGCTTGGGGCTGGTGCACAAGGATGATCCAGAGAGATGATATGGGGTGGGAGGTGGGAGGGGGGTTCAAGATTGGGAACTCATGTACACCCATGGCTGATTCATGTCAATGTATGGCAAAACCAATACAGTATTGTAAAGCAAAATAAAGTAAAAATAAAAATTTAAAAAAGAAAAACCTTTTATTGTTAATTATAAATGTTGTTGTTCAGTCACTCAGTCGAGTCCTACTGTGTGCAGCCCTTTGGACTCTAGCCCGTCAGGGTCCTCTGACCATAGGACTTTTCAGGTAAGAATACTCCTGTAGATTGCTACTTCCTCTTCCAGGGGATCTTTCTGAGCCAGGGATTGAATCCATGTCTCCGGCCTGTCCTACACTGCAGGAGATTCTTCACCACGGAGTCACCGGAGAAGCCCCAGTTTTAAACATACTAATACTTTAATTTCCCCAACCAAACAGGAACAGAATAAGTGAATAAATGACAATTTCCAAAGAATTCAAGAATTACCATTGCATAATAAATATCAGGATTTATTTAAATAAAATACATTTTTAGAGGATCACAAAATTAATGCTAATATTTAAAATAAATTAATTTCTATTAAGAAACACTAGAAATCTGAGCAATCCATTCTTAAAAATTAAAAGATTACTTGATCATCAGCAGATGAATGGATAAGAAAGCTTTGGTACATGTACACAATGGAGTATTACTCAGCCGTTAAAAAGAATTCATTTGAATCAGTTCTGATGAGATGGATGAAACTGGAGCCGATTATACAGAGTGAAGTAAGCCAGAAAGAAAAACACCAATACAGTATACTAACACATATATATGGAATTTAGAAAGATAGCAATGACGACCCTGTATGCAAGACAGGAAAAAAGACACAGCGGTGTATAACGGACATTTGGACTCAGAGGGAGAGGGAGAGGGTGGGATGATTTGGGAGAATGGCATTCTATCATGTATACTATCATGTAAGAATTGAATCGCCAGTCTATGTCTGACGCAGGATACAGCATGCTTGGGGCTGGTGCATGGGGATGACCCACAGAGATGTTATGGGGAGGGAGGTGGGAGGGGGCTTCATGTTTGGGAACACATGTAAGAATTAAAGATTTTAAAATTAAATAAAAAAAATTAATTAAAAAAAAAGATTACTTGATATCCTTTCCTTCAAATTACTTCTTGGTTTCATTGACATAATCAGATACTTGGTTATAGGAACCAAGATGCTGTGTATTATAAAAATAGAATCTTGCTTTTTAAAATACTACCACGGAAATGATATTTTTCAACATTGGCCATTTCTCTGTTAAGTAAGTGGGTGATTTTCCGGCACTTCTAAATTGGACAAAAGATAGTATAATCAAAGGGTATACTGTTACTATGTCCACAGAAAAACTAAAAATGATCAGGTGCTTTAAGTTGCTAAATTACAAAAGCCAAGCTATTTTACAGAAACAATTGTCAAATATATTTAGTATGGTTACTCTTAGACAACAATGATATATTCTAATTTACTGTATTTCCAAATACAAGCTTTGAAAAATAATTACATATAATAATAGATTTTTTAATCTCTTCTCAAACATGTATTCAAAAATTATATTATAAAGCATCTTATCTAGAATGATTCCAGGACATTTGGGGTATAAACCTTTACATCATTATTTTTATACTATCTCTGACTTCTGGGAAATGTTAGTAAGTTGGGTGCACCATTCCATGTAAGAAATCATCAATGTCGGAATTATTTTTTAATATTTAGTTAGTATATATTATCCAATTGCATTTTATGATCTCATCTCTTTCTGGGATAAGTTGAATTTTTATAAACTATCAGTAATTATTTGCTTGAAAAATACTTTATTTGTTGGAGATGGGTAAAATAAATATAGTGTGTGTTAGCTGCTCAGTTGTATTTGACTCTTTGTGACCCCCATTGACTGTAGCCTGCCAGGCTCCTCCATCCACAGGGTTTTCCAGGCAAGAATCCTGGAGTGGCCTGCCATTTCCTTCTCCAGTGGGATCTTCCCGACCCAGGGATGGAACCCAGATCTCCTGCACTGCAGGCAGACTCTTTACCATCTGAGCCATAGTAAGGCTTAAAATACATATAGAAATACATAAATAATAAAAGCAATTATACTTCCAATATCAAACTAGTAGTATTCATCTCTTCTTGTTGACCTGCATCAGAATTTAATTTAACATTTTAGCACGGCAGTGGCAAAATAAGATGCTATCCTGTAAGTTCTGGCACCTCTGTAGGGAACTAAAACTCTCACACTGTAAAATGAATCTTATTGCTAACGTGACCCAATAAGATCTTAGGGAATCTGAATGAAAAGAAAGTGAACTGGGCTGTCCATGGATGAACCATTTCTGTATTTTCCTAACAATAACAAGGCTGGCTGGCTTTCTGCCAGTCTCTCTGACATGAAAGGGAATCAGGCGCACAGAAAGCCTTTTTTGGGCCTTATGAAGAACACTGGAAAGTATCTCTATCTAATAAAATGAGAAACTCTTGTAGGAGAAATGAGTGAGAAATCATGGTTTGATTTGCATTTAGGTAGATTATGATAACTGAAGAATGGAGAGCAGACTGTAGGGAAAAATAATTAGAGGCAGCATAAACTATGAAGAGTGGCTGCCAATTGTCCACATACAACCATCTGTGATTGGGCAGAGGGTCAGGTTCGATCGACAGGTTTCTGGCAGCTCCTAAAGATAGAGGAGTAGATAGATGGGGTACCCCTATTAGATAAGAACCAGAAGGACACAGAGAATGCTGGCCAGCCCCAGCTTACTGGAGGCTGAGTACATCTTTGGGTCCAAATCATCGACAATTAGAGTACACTTCAACGCCCCAAATGCTTATAGGAAAAGTGTTTTATAGAAAATTTTTATGTTTACAAAAGTCACACATTTTAGTATAATATTTTTATAGATGCCAACTTTGTGTACATAAATATTATACATATTATATAATCTATATATATTATGTATTTGTTTAAAATGTTTAAGAAAATTTCCTTTATGATTTTTTAATTAAAGCACATATCCATTTGGGACTTTTCAACTTGCTAAAGTTCAATCTCATTTCCTATAACAGTATACGTGCATGTGTGATCAGTTGCTTCAGTCGTGTCCGACTCTTTGCCACCCTATGGACTATAGCCTGCCAGGCTCGTCTGTCCATAGCATTCTCCAGGGGAGAATATTGGAGTGGGTTGTCATTCCCTCCCCCAGGGGATCTTCCCAACTCAGGTATTCAACCCAAGTCTCCTGTGTCTCCTGCATTGTGGGAGAGTCCTTTACTGCTGAGCTACTGGGGAAGCCCACTATCACAGTAGAGCAGAGAATAATTTAACTGAAAGAAATATCACCCTATGCATATTTACTGAAAGAAATAATTTAATAAGATACTCCATGAAAATAATTAGTGCATTCAACATTCCAACTGAAAGTTAAAAGATTAGGTAAGTGGTTGCTTGACCAAAACAGTTGAACATATATACATAGTGGGTATTCCATGAAATGACTGTTTGTTTGTTTGTTTTCATAAGCACTGATAATTCAGAAACATCTTTATTGCACTTAAATTACATTCACTTGATTCACATGATCTCAAGGTTGTATCTGGAGGTAAGAAAAGAGAATTTCCTCTGACATTTACAATTTTTGACCTATCTATTTTGTTCCTACATGATCTATTTTTTAAGTAAATAGTTCTATTCACATTTTGCTACTGCTAAGTCACTTCAGTCGTGTCCAACTCTGTGTGACCCCATAGACGGCAGCCCACCAGGCTCCCCCATCCCTGGGATTCTCCAGGCAAGAACACTGGAATGGGTTGCCATTTCCTTCTCCAACGCATGAAAGTGAAAAGTGAAAGTGAAGTCGCTCAGTCGTGCCCGACTCTTAGCGACCCCATGGACTGCAGCCTACCAGGCTCCTCCATCCATGGGATTTTCCAGGCAAGAGTACTGGAGGGGAATGCCATTGGCTTCTCCATTCACATTTTACCATTTATCTATTGCTATATTTCTACATTTTATTACATAATATTTTAGTTTAAAGCATTATTTATACATAGTTACTGAAATAACAAAACTGACTTATTTAATGAAAATGATTAAGATGTATATAGAGTATTTATAATTATTTCTAAAAATAATTATAATACTATCTTTACTAATCCCTTAACACAGCTTATTTTTAAGGGATATGTGAACACATGTGAATGATATTTTCAGAATTTTTCTAGGGTAAAAACTATCCTTATAATCAATGAACATATATTCAAACTTGTTTCCATCAGTTCAGTTCAGTTCAGTCACTCAGTCGTGTCCAACTCTGCGACCCCATGAATCGCAGCACACCAGGCCTCCCTGTCCATCACCTACTCCCGGAGTTCACTCAGAGTTGCGTCCATCGAGTCAGTGATGCCATCCAACCATCTCATCCTCGGTTGTCCCCTTCTCCTCCTGCCCCCAATCCCTCCCAGCATCAAAGTCTTTTCCAATGAGTCAACTCTTCGCATGAGGTGGCCGAAGTACTGGAGTTTCAGCTTTAGCATCATTCCTTCCAAAGAAATCCCAGGGTTGATTTCCTTTAGAATGGACTGGTTGGATCTCCTTGCAGCCCAAGGGACTCTCAAGAGTCTTCTCCAACACCACACTTCAAAAGCATCAATTCTTCGGCACTCAGCTTCCTTCACAGTCCAACGCTCACATCCATACATGACTACTGGAAAAACCATAGCCTTGACTAGACGGACCTTAGTCGGCAAAGTAATGTCTCTGCTTTTGAATATACCATCTAGGTTGGTCATAACTTTTCTTCCAAGGAGTAAGCGTCTTTTAATTTCATGGCTGCAATCACCATCTGCAGTGATTTTGGAGCCCCCAAAAATGAAGTCTGACACTGTTTCCACTGTTTCCCCATCTATTTCCCATGGAGTGATGGGACCAGAAACCATAATCTTCGTTTTCTGAATGTTGAGCTTTAAGCCAACTTTTTCACTCTCTTCTTTCACTTTCATCAAGAGGCTTTTTAGGTCCTCTTCACTTTCTGCCATAAGGGTGGTGTCATCTGCATATCTGAGGTTATTGACATTGTTTCCATAGGTTGTGCTTATTAGTATTGAAGCCCAAGAGGCATTTAAAAAAGAGAACCAAAAACAGTTTGCAGTATCAAGAAGTGCTTCACATACCTACAGAGAAGGAAGACCACTGAAACTCAGATGGAAGCTACAACTTAATGTCACAGTGGACAAGTGAATGGGCTACCAGCAGAAGCAGCTTCTATTTGAGCATCACACCTGAGCTTCTCTTAACCTGCTTCCTCCTCTTGCAAAAGGGCATTCTAGGAACAGGTTTCTGAGGTCTTCTGAAGCACTAAAACTGCATCATTTTCTCAGGTCAGAAGTTGGTAAATGGACCTTGGGCCATCTCTCAGCAGACCCAGAGGCCTAGAGGCTGTGCCAGCTTGCCTGGAGTGCCCAGAACCAGGCCCCAGAGTCTAAGGAAAACATGGAGCTGTAGCTGCTTCTACACCTTTTCTCAAGTCACTCAGTGTGGAACAAAGACAGGCCTGGGACCTGGAATGCTTTGCTGAAATGCTTATACCTGGATGCACCTCTCTTGGGTAACAAAACACAAAGAAACTGTATGGGACTAAAAGTAACTGTGTGCACGCATATTTAAGGCAAATTGTGGACCCAAAAGATACAAAGAGATGGAAAAACCCAACTGCCACTTTTGAAGAGACTGGAGCAAAAACCAAGTTTCAGAAGCAAAGGTAGGGTACCACACATGCCCCTGCATGCAGCACCACCTAAGGGGTGGGCAAAGCACCTAAGCCCCTCTCTGGGTGGACTCCTCTATACACCCCTTCCCTCACCCCATATAAGGAAAAAGCTGACTCCCCCACCTGCCTTCTGAGCAAGCAGGAAACAGGTGCTTGTTCTCCCTCCCTTCTGCCTCAGCAGGGGCCCCTACAAAGTTTGCCTGAATTTCTTGGCTGGCCTCTAACAAATTCCTTTAAGGAAGCAAAAAGTCCTGGACAGTAACAGAACAGGTCCTTGGGTGAATGAATTCAGTGGTTCAGTCTTATCTGACTATTTGCAATACCATGGACTCCAGGACACTAGGCTTCTCTCTATTTCACCATCTCCCAGAATCTGCTGAAACTCATGTAAATCAAGTCAGTGAAGCCATTCAACCATCTCATCCTCTGCAGTCCCCTTCTTCTCCTGAATTCAATCTTTCCCAACATCAGGGACTTTTCTAATTAGTCAGTTCTTTGCATAAGGTGGCCAAAGTATTGAAGCTTCAGCTTCAGTATCAGTTCTTCCAGTGAAGATTCAGGACTGATTTCCTTTAGGATGGACTGGTTGGATCTCCTTGCAGCCCAAGGGACTCTCAAGAGTCTTCTCCAACACCACAGTTCAAAAGCATCAATTCTTTGACGCTTAGCTTTCTTTATGGTCCAACTCTCACATCTGTACAGGACTATTGGAAAAACCATAGCCTTGACTAGACAGACCTTTGTTGGCAAAGTAGTATCTCTGCTTTTTAATATGCTGTCTAGGTTGGTCATAGATTTTTTTCCAAGAAGCAAGCATCTTTTAATATCATGGCTGCAGTCAGCATCTGCAGTGATTTTGGAGCCCAAGAAAATAAAGTCTGTCACTGTTTCCATTGTTTCCCATCTATTTGCCATGAAGTGATAGGACTGGATGCCATGATCTTAGTTTTCAGAATGTTGAGTTTTAAGCCAACTTTTTCACTTGCCCCTTTCACTTTCATCAACAGGCTTTTTAGTTCTTCTTCACTTTCTACCATAAGAATGGTGTCCTCTGCATATCTGAGGTTATTGATATTTCTCCCGGCAATCTTGATTCCAGCTATGCTTCTTCCAGTCCAGTATTTCTCATGATGTACCCTGCATATAAGTTAAATGAGCAGGGTGACAATATACAGCCTTGACATACTCCTTTCCTGATTTGGAACCTGTCTGTTGTTTCATGTCCAGTTCTAACTGCTGCTTCTTGATCTGCATACAGATTTCTCAAGAGGCAGGGCAGGTGATCTGGTATTCCATCTCTTTCAGAATTTTCCACAGTTTATTGTGATCCACACAGTCAAAGGTTTTGGCATAGTCAACAAAGCAGGAATAGATGTTTCTTTGGAACTCTCTTGCTTTTTTGATGATCCAACGGATGTTGGCAATTTGATCTCTGGTTCCTCTGCCTTTTCTAAAACCAGCTTGAACATCTGGAAGTTCACGGTTCACATATTTTTGAAGCCTGTTTTGGAGAATTTTGAGCATTACTTTGCTACCTTGTGAGATGAGTGCAATTGTGCAGTAGTTTGCGCATTCTTTGGCATTGCCTTTCTTTGGGATTGGAATGAAAACTGACCTTTTCCAGTCCCATGACCACTGTTGAGTTTTCCAAATTTGCTGGCATATTAGAGTGCAGCACTTTCAGGCCATCATCTTTTAGGATTTGAAATAGCTCAACTGGAATTCCATCACCTCCACTAGCTTTGTTCATAGTGATGCTTCCTAAAGCCCACTTGACTTTGCAAAGATGTCTGGCTCTAGGTGAGTGATCACACCATTGTGATTATCTGGGTTGTGAAGATCTTTTTTCTATTGTTCTTCTGTATATTCTTAGCACCTCTTCTTAATATCTTCTGCTTCTGTTAGGTCCACACCATTTCTGTACTTTATTGTGCTCATCTTTACATGAAATGTTCTCTTGGTATCTCTAATTTTCTTGAAGATATCTCTAGTCTTTCCCATTCTATTGTTTTCCTCTATTTCTTTGCACTGATCACTGAGGAAGTCTTTCTTCTCTCTCCTTGCTATTTTTTGGAACTCTTCATTCAAATGGGTATATAGTTCCTTTTCTCCTTTGCTTTTCACTTCTTTTCTTTTCACAGCTATTTGTAAGGCCTCCTCAGACAACCATTTTGCCTTTTTGCCTTTTTTTTTTTTCTTATGGATGGTCTTGATCATTGCCTCCTGTACAATGCCACAAACCTCTGTCCATAGTTCTTCAGACACTCTGTCTATCAGATCTAATCCCTTGAATCTATTTCTCACTTCCACTGTATAATCATTAAGGGATTTGACTTAGGTCATACCTGAATTGGTCTAGTGGTTTTCCCTAATTTCTTCATTTAAGTCTGAATTTTGCACTGAGGAGTTCATGATCTGAGTCCAATCAGCTTCCAGTCTTGTTTTTTCTGACTGTATACAGCTTCTCCATCTTTGGCTGCAAATAATATAATCAACCTGATTTTGGTATTGACCATCTGGTGATGTCCATGTGTAGAGTCATCTCTTGTGTTGTTGGAAGAGGTGTTTGTTATGCACAGTGTGTTCTCTTGGCAAAACTCTGTTAGCCTTTGCCCTGCTTCATTCTGTACTCCAAGCTCAAACTTGCTAGTTCCTCCAGGTATCTCGACTTCCTACTTTTGCACTCCAGTCTCCTAGGATGAACAGGACATCTGTGTTGGTGTTAGTTCTAGAAGGTCTTCTAGTTCTTCATAGAATCTTTCAACTTCAGCTTCTTCAGCATTAGTATTTGGGGCATAGGCTTGGATTACTGTGTTACTGAATGGCTTGCTTTGGAATCAAACAGAGATCATTCTGTTGTTTTGAAGATTGCACCAAAGTACTGCATTTCAGACTCTTTTGTTGACTATGATGGCTACTCCATTTCTTCTAAGGGCTTCTTGCCCACAGTAATAGATATAATGGTCATCTGAATTAAATTCTCCCATTCCACTCCATTTTAGTTCACTGATTCCTAAAGTGTTGATGTTCACTCTTGCCATCTCCTGTTTGACCACCTCCAACTCACCTTGACTCATGGACCTAACATTTCAGGTTCCTATGCAATATTGTTCTTTACAGCATCAGACTTTACTTCCATCTTCAGTTACACCCACAACTGGGCTCTGTTCTTGCTTTGGCTCAGCCTCTTCTTTCTTTCTGGTGCTATTTCTCCACTCTTCTCCAGTAGTATATTGGGCACCTACTGTCCTGGGGAGTTCATCTTTCCATTTGATAACTTTTTGCCTTTTCATACTGTCCACAGTGTTCTCAAAGCAAGAATACTTAAATGGTTTGCCATTCCCTTCTCCAGTGGATCACATTTTGTCAGAACTCTCCACCATCACCCATCCATCTTGGGTGGCCTTATACAGTGAGGCTCAAAGTTTCATTGAGTTAGACAAGGCTGTGATCCAAGTGATCAGTTTGGTTAATTTCCTGTAACTGTGGTTTCCATTCTGCCTGCCCTTTGATGGATAAGTGTAAGAGACTTGTGGAAGCTTCCTGATGGGAGGTACTGGCTGTGGGGGAATCTGGGTCTTGCTCTGATGGGCAAGGCCATGCTCAGTAAATATTTAATCCAGTTTTCCGTTGATGGGTGGGGCTGTGTTCCCTCCCTGTAGTCTGGCCTCAGGCTGAACTATGGTAGGGGTAATGGTGGTAATGGCAGCTCCTTCAAAAGGACTTATACCAGGACTGTTGTATTAAGTGCCCCTGACCCCACAGCAGCCCACTGTTGACCCACACCTCCGCAGCACACTCCTGGATGCTCACAAGCAAGTCTGGCTCAGTTTCTTGTGGGGTCACTGCTCTTTTCTCCTGGGTCCTGGTGCACACAAGGTTTTGTTTGTGCCCTCCAAGATTCTGCTTCCCCAGTCCTGCAGGCAGAGAAGGCAATGGCAACCCACTCCAGTGTTCTCACCTGGAGAATCCCATGGATGGAGGAGCCTATTGGGCTGCTGTCTATGGGGTCACACAGTCGGACATGACTGATGCAACTCAGCAGCAGCAGCAGCAGTCCTGCAGGAGTTCTGTAATCAAATCCCACTGGCCTTCAAAGTCAAAGTCCCTGGCAGTTCTCAGTTCCTTTGCTGGATCCCCAGGTTGGGAAATCTGTTGTGGGCCCTAGAACTTTCACAACAGTGTGAGAACTTCTCTGGTATAATTGTTCTCCAGTTTGTGGGCTGTCTGTTTGGTCATTCTAAAGTGGGGCTAATGTCCTCCAAGAGGACTCAGGCCACACACCACACCTCCCAGGTCTGCTGCAGCCAGAGGTCCCCATCCCTGCAGCAGGCCACTGCTAACCTGTGCCTCCACAGGAGACACTCAAAGGCAGGTCTGGCTCAGTCTCTTGTGGGGTCCCTGGGTCCTGGTGCATACAAGGGTTTGTTGAGCCCTCCAAGTGTCTCTGGTTGCGTATGGGGTTTGACTGGAAACGTGACTTCACCCCTCCCACAGTCTTGTTGGGGCTTCTCCTTTCTCCCTGGGTGCATGTCTGAGCACTAAAGCAAGGTTTACTTTGCACGTGAGGCTCCAGATTATGCAGTTTGGAAAGCTGTAGCCAGCATCCTCATTGGAGAGGGATTTTTTTTTTTTAGAAGACAATATGTTTTCAAAGGTTTCTGAGCATTAATACATTCCATTCATTTAATAAACATTAAATTGGCACTTATTATATCCCAGTCAGGACTCTAGACACTGGTGATACAGCCATGAACTGAATAGACAATAATTTGTTTTTGTGAGAGAAACAGTTACAGTTATTCCTAGTCTGAGATACAAGGCTTATAAATCTTACATAAATATGAAATTTATTAGCCAGTCCTTGGACAGCTTCATTATAAGTGGTCAACATACATTAGTCAGATTCATAACTATTAATATCATTCTTTCATTCATAAACTGCTTCAGATAAAGGGAATTTAAGCAATATCTCATCCGTATCATTTGATGGAAGATGATTAAGAGATCACTGACATGAAAACTTGACACAAAAGCCAGGTTACTATGTCCAAAATCATGCTGTGGTCTCATTGGCTTCTCTTCTATTATCTTAGAGCTTTCTTTCCTTTCAATTTTAATTGATTTGGTTATACATGGATCTAGTCTCTATGTGCACTATGAGAAAATGCTTGCTCCCTCATTCCATTCACTATTGTCATATTATACCTCTTAAATGCTTTTATTTTTGTAAATTACCCAAGAAGACATAAATATAGTTTCATTATAGCATGCCTCTCTATTTTCACGTGGTCATATATTTACATTTATGCAGTCATCAAAGGTTTGCTCTCAGAGGAAGGAGCCCGAGACACAGTTTTGATGTCACCTCCCCTCCCAAATATACTTCACAACTAATAGTGCAGGGAGGGAAAATGTTAGATTTTTTTTTGGTCTACTATCTTTCAACATACATCTCTCTTCAACCTGAGTGGTGCTTTTCCTTGTCCAATTTTCCTTGATATTAATACTGGTTTTGCTGCTTTGTTAACACCTTTGTCTGCGACATCTTTTTCCATATGTTTTCTACTCTTCAGCATCATTTTGCTTTAAGCATATATTGTATATAAAACATGTATAGCTGTATTTTAAAAATTACATTGACCCTCTTCCTTTTAGTAGCAAACAAAATCACCTTAATTTATCATATGTATCATAATACTGGACTTATTTCTTGTATCTTAAGATTTTTCTTTAGCATTTCTTTTTGTTTTTTTCATTTTTCCCTTATTTAATTTTTTTGGATTGATAGCAATTTTCACTGTAATATTTTTTATTTAGATATCCTTATTGGTGTTCACCAATTTTATCACATGCACTTAAATAAAGTTTTGAATCTATCAATATCTATAGTTAATTAGTGTCTGTACTCATTCCCAAGCCAAGACAAGAATTTTAATGTGTCATCCATGCTCCTCTGTCTTGATACTCATGTATCATTATTTTCCATATTCATTTCCAAATTATTGTATATCACTCTTCAATAATTAGACTTGACTATTAGTCTCAACTTAATCTAACGCTAAGTATCAGTTTCGTTGTTGATCTCCTTTCTCAGCTTTGCTTAATTATGCTCAAGTACATCCTTTAACAGAGAATGGTCTAACATTGACCCATCTGGCTGTCACATTTGAATGCTGGTTTTACTAGACCTAGAAACTTAAGGTCAGGGATTTTCATCTTAGTTTCTGAGGCAGGGATTGAACCTGGACCCTGGCAGTGAAAGCGCTGAGTCCTAACCACTGGAACACCAGGGAATTCCCGAGGTTGAGAATCTCTTTTCCTCAGTGAACACTGATGATAACTGGAACACAGAATGCAGGTATCCATCGTTGCCTGTGAGATGTCTACTGGTAAAATGGCATCCCACTCCAGGACTCTCACGTGGAGAATTCCATGGACAGAGGAGCCTGGTGGGCTCCATGGGGTCGCAAAGAGTCAGACACGACTGGGAGAGTAACACATACAAGAGAATCTGCTTTTCTTTCTGGAAGTTTCTTTGCGGATTTTTCCTTTTATCACTGGAGTTCTGAAATTTTACCAATGCATGTCTAGATATGGGTCTTTCTCACTCAGCTTACTTGGAACTCTGTTCCCTCTCCATACAAGGACCAGCCCTTTAGCTGAGCATACTCAGCAATTCTCTCTCAAGCTAACTTCCCCTTTTCTTGGTTTCTGTCCATATCTGGTGTGGAGGTTTGAAGGTGCTGCAAGCTGCCCTCTACTTGCATCCCAGCCTCTCTGTATCCCTTAAGAGTCTCCTCTGAGAAAACTGAATCCTGATTTCTGACTATTAAAGTTAAGTGCAAACCATATTACTTTCCATGTCAGTCTCTGAAGAATTCTCTCTGCTACTTACATAAACCTTTCAAAAGAGTGTCCTCTGATTCCCCACTCTCTCCTCGTCCAATAATGTCAGGCAATCTGACTTCAACCCT
Organism: Capricornis sumatraensis; assembly: GCF_032405125.1. Classification (NCBI taxonomy): domain Eukaryota; kingdom Metazoa; phylum Chordata; class Mammalia; order Artiodactyla; family Bovidae; genus Capricornis; species Capricornis sumatraensis. The sequence goes on from NC_091079.1 coordinate 12,289,746, forward strand.
CCTTCCCTGAATGAAACGGCTCTCTGGAAAGGCAGTTCCCTCAGAAACTGTCACATTCATCTTAATTCCTCCAGCATTTGACATCCTCCCACCCTGCCCCATCCCACAACTTTTCCTAAAATGTTCATCCCCCTTGGTTTGCAAAGCTGACTATTTGATTTTCTTCTTCCTCTTGACTGCTTTCTGTTTCCTTCACTGCCTTAGTGAATCTTCATCCTCTAAAGCTAAGTCTTCCCCTCAACATTCTCTCCTTGAGACATTCCACCCATTCCTACAGACTCAGGTATCACTTTTGGAAAAACAACCATCAGTCTCCCACTCCTGTGGGCTGATCCACATCTTGAGGCCACCCACACTATAGTGCCTCCTGGTTACAGTGATACAGTTAGGATATATGAAAAAATCTTATTACCACCTTGGTGAGAGCTGGTCCTAGGCATGCATTCCAAATTAATTTTTAAATAAATGTATGGTGCTCAGGATAAATCATTCAGGAATAAATAAAGAGCAAAATTAAAAATAAAAGTTGTCTAGAAATAATGCAGAAAGTTTTCTTACAGTTATCAAAAATTTCTTGATGAACCAGTTTGATTATGTAAAGATAAGCCCTAGGGTAAAATCTGGAAAACTGACAGTGAGAAAAGAGAGAGGTTAGTTTGCATATTAACAAGTAATAATTTGAACTTTACTGAGGCTCCCAGGGAGACAAAGTGAGGTTTCCTGTGTAAAACAGAAGAAGGAGGTGAGATTGAAAAGAGGATTAAGAAGTAAGGAGAGAACCATCCAGAAAATGCTTGAAAATTGAGACTGCAGGAGGAAACTGTGAGATTCCACATGGAAATAGCATCAGAAGCAATTTTAATAACAGTGATATTTAAGTATAAAGGTATATACTGTGAAATAAAATCCTTCTAAACTACAACTAACTTTTATTAAAAGCCTATACCTTATATTCAGAGAAGGCAATGGCACTCCACTCCAGTACTCTTGCCTGGAAAATCCCATGGACGGAGGAGCCTGGTAGGCTATAGTCCATAGCATCGTTAGGAGTTGGACATGACTTCACTTTCACTTTTCACTTTCATGCATTGGAGAAGGAAATGGCGACCCACTCCAGTGTTCTTGCCTGGAGAATCCCGGGGATGGCGGAGCCTGGTGGGCTGCCATCTATAGGGTCACACAGAGTCGGACACGACTGAAGTGACTTAGTAGCATACCTTATATTAGTAATATTTAAAAAGAGGTGATTACAGAAATTAAAGATTGATTTCACACTGAGTTTGGCAAGGGGCAGAATAAAGAATAGCCCCACCGGCAAAATACAAAGCAATGGTCAATGATATAGCTAAAATACATGTAAGATTGAACAGGCAGGAACACACATAACTCCTCCCTCAAAACATCCTTAGGGATATCGAGAGTATAATGAATTTATAGTTGCAAATTATGTAAAAGATCAAGCTAAGTGTTTGCTTAAAAATTACACTAAAAGAAGCATTTGAAAGGATGGAGAATTTGGAAACATATTGATGGTAACTTTAGGATTACAACCTGACATTCTTATATTGGGTTCTGCGTGGCTCGCTATAATATCCATTATACACAGTCTCTCAGCTGATTTTGTATTTTCTGTACCAAATGCAAACACCACCCTGATATAGAAGGGAGTCTAAAGTTGTTTACTAGTCATTGCTGGGTTCTACTGAACTGGTGGCTAAGTGGCCAAGTGGCCAAGGATTGGCAGAGGGAATTAAGGATGGCATCTCTTATTTGCTAATTCTTCCTGATTTTGGTTTTGGGCTTTTTCTTCTTCCCTTACCCCAACCTTCACAAGAAACAATAGTCCTGATTAGCTAATTATTGCAAACTGCTCCAACAAGACTTAAGTGAGAGATGTAATTAAAATTTTGCTTCTCAGAAGGAAAAACAATGTTATCTTTGTGCTGTAGCTTTAAGTTTTTAAATGTTTTCCAATTAATTATAATATCTCTTCAAATCTATGTATTATGTAAGTTATTATTTCTTTGCCAGAAGTCTATATCAGGATATGTCTTCTAGGCTGGCATACACCTGGCGTAACAAGTTATTTTAAAGTGAATATACTGGGGTTTTTGATGACTAAAGTCTGATGAGTCAACACTGTAAAATAGCTGTCAGTCAGTCAGTTCAGTTCAGTCGCTCAGTCGTGTCTGACTCTTTGCGACCCCATGAACCGCAGCATGCCAGGCCTCCCTGCTGTACCAAATCTCAATTTAAACTTTTGTTGCATTTTTTAAAGTATAAAATTCAGAACTTTTGGTCCACTTTATATTCAGATGTGGCCATTAGTGTTTTTAAGGGAAATACTGATAAAGTATAATATGTGGAAAGAATAGTACTCAGAATGGCAAAAAACAGTGAGAATTAGCTCAAAAATTATAGTCTCATTTTGGAAATAAATTTTGAGTGCCTAATGGATAAGGTGCTTTAGAGAAGAGAAACAGTCTAACTTCAGTATAGAACTATAGGGCTCCAAATGTGATAAAAATAGATTATCAGAATTAAAAACAAAACAAAACAAAACAAAACTGTGCATACTTAACTTGGGAAAAAATTCAGAAAGAAACTGATTTTCTTTGAATATTTGGAAATTCATGTGCTGAAGGATTAAAAATAAATGAACAAATAAGAAAGAATACAGGGGAAAGGGTCAAATCCATAGGAAGAATTTTCTGACAACTGGGAGTCCGTAAAAAGGAGTGAGTGTCAACATGAAGTACCAGAGTGTTGGACTAGTGGAGGTGCTTAACTAGTGGTGTGACTAGTCAGTATTCCACAGGGATGTATCTCTGATTCCTAGAATCTATGATTCTACCCATTCCACAACATTGTATTCGACTGATTTTTCAACTGTCCTGTGTCCATCCAAACCATGTCCCAAACTTGTCAAGGTCTCTTGATCTCCACCATCACCACGCAGGTACACAACCAACTAGCTTCTCGCACTGGGACCATTGCAATGACTGTCTAACTGCCTCTTCTCCACCTCCACTTCTGCTCAACATGCAGTCTCCTCATGGCAGAAAGGCAGATAATGTAAACCTCCTCTCTAAATTCATTTCATATCTTTCCAACTCTTAGAATGAAATCTAAACTCCTTACTCTGGGTCTTACTAATAGGCCTGTGTAATCTGCCCAGCCTACATCTCAAAAACCATCTCACATTCTTCTCCCTATGATTAACCATGTTCCAGCCATACTGACCTTCTTTTATCGCCTAAAACATACACTGATTTCTTTAATTGGGAAACTCTTCTGGTCTTTGCATGGTTGTTTCATTCTTGTCATTTTTCAGTTCAGTTCAGTCGCTCAGTCCTGTCCAACTCTTTGCAAACCAATGAACTGCAGCACACCAGGCTTCCCTGTCCATCACCAACTCCGAGAGCTTGTTCAAACTCATCTCCATGGAGTTGGTGATGCCACCAAACCATCTCATCCTCTGTTGCCCCCTTCTCCTCCTGCCTTCAACCTTTTACAGCATCAGGGTCTTTTTCAGTGAGTCAGTTCTTCACATCAGGTGGCCAAAGTTTTGGAGTTTCAGCTTCAGCATCAGTCCTTCCAATGAATATTCAGGACTGATTTCCTTTAGGATTGACTGGTTTGATCTCCTTGCAGTCCAAGGGACTCTCAAGAGTCTTCTCCAACACCACAGTTCAAAAGCATCAATTCTTCGGTGCTCAGTTTTCTTTATAGTCCAACTCTCACATCCATACATGACTACTGGAAAAAACATAGCTTTAACTAGATGGACCTTTGTCAGCAAAGTAATGTCTCTGCTTTTTAATGTGCTGTCTAGGTTCATCATAGCTTTTCTTCCAAGGAAGCAAGCATCTTTTAATTTCATGGCTGCAGTCACCATCTGCAGTGATTTTGGAGACCACAAAAACAAAGTCTGTCACTGTTTCCATAGTTTCCCCATCTATTTGCCATGAAGTGATGGGACCAGATGCCAAGATCTTCATTTTTTGAATGTTGAGTTTTAAGCCAGCTTTTTCACTCTCCTCTTTCTAAGAGTGGTGTCATTTGCATATCTGAGGTTATTGATATTTCTCCTGGCAATCTTGATTCCAGCTTGTGCTTCCTCTAGCCCAGTGTTTCTCATGATGTACTCTGCATATAAGTCAAATAAGCAGGGTGACAATGTACAGCCTTGACATACTCCTTTCCCGATTTGGAACCAGTCTGTTTTACCATGTCCAGTTCTAACTTCTTTTTCTAACCTCCAGTTCTAACTGTTGCTTCTTGACCAGCATACAGATTTCTCAGGAGGCAGGTAAGGTGGTCTGATATTCCAGTTTCTTGAAGAATTTTCCACAGTGTGTTGTGATCCATAAAATAAAGGCTTTGTCATAGTCAATAAATCAGTAGTAGATGAAAGTTGGACACGACTCAGTGACTTCACTTTCACTTTTCACTTTCATGCATTGGAGAAGGAAATGGCAACCCACTCCAGTGTTCTTGCCTTGAGAATCCCAGGGACGGAGGAGCCTGGTGGGCTGCCGTCCATGGGGTCGCACAGAGTCGGACAAGACTGAAGCAACTTAGCAGCAGTAGCAGATGTTTTTCTGGAATTCTCACTTTTTTGATGATCCACCAGGTGTTGGCAATCTGATCTCTGGTTCCTCTACCTTTTCCAAATCCAGCTTGAACATCTGGAAGTTCATGGTTCACATATTGTTGAACTTTGAGAATCACTTTGCTAGCATGTGAGATGAACGCAATTGTGCAGGAGTTTGAACATTCTTTGGCATTGCCTTTCTTTGTGATTGGAATGAAAACTACCTTTTCCAGTTTGTCATTCTTAGTTAAAATCTCACCATTTTCCAAGAAGCTCTCTTTGATCACCAAATACAAATAGTCATTCTCTATGACCTGATTTTAATTCTTCACTGAACTTATCATTATCTGTGTTGTGTTTGTTTCTGTTTTGTTTAATAACTGTATCCAACAACCCACTAAAATGTGAGCTTCATAAGACTAGGAGTCTTGTCTGTCTTGTCCATCACTGTATCATGTGCCTTACAAATGACTGCAAAGTATGTTGCAATGTTGAGAGAGAGGAAAAACAGAGAAAGGAGAGAAAGCTATTATTATTGAATATCATGATCTTAATATTACTGCACTCTGGGTGACATCCTCTAAATCTATTTTCTGTTATGTTGCTCTGTATTTCCTCTTTACTATTTCTATTCTTCTGGAAAAATCACTTTAAACATATCTGTTTTGTGGCCTATTTAAGGATTTTGCTTGCGTGTTTTCTCATTCAGAGTGTGCTCCTTGCATTACATCTGCTGATTCTCCTGCATGGTTTTTGCTTTCTCCTGTATTTTATTTTGTATGATTCTGTGTTATTTCTACTGAGGGCTCATCTTGCACAGCACTTTCCCTGTCCATGAAACTCATATAATCTTCACTGTAAAAATATCCTTCACAGCTATAAATTTCTTGGCTGTAGGTTGCTATATCACAAAACCATAAACGGGCATCATATACTTGCATGGCCTGTGCTGGTGTCTGCTCCTTTTGTTGGGGTGGGGGTACCTTTCTTCTTTCCATCAAGGCTCTTGAGGAAGGCAAGCTTCTTTCTCACTCTTTCCTGCAGCCACTGAATAAAATTTCTCTAAACTCCCTTTGAGAGAAAAGGGAATTCGGTGAGGCCTCCAGCTTTACGTAGTTTTTTTTTTTTTTTTTTTTCCCCTGAGCCTATGCAGGCTGAGCATACTCTCCTCTCCATGCAGCAAAACTGAAGTCATAAATTCTTAACCATCTAGAGCTTATACTGGCCCAAAACACTCAAAAGTGCCAACTGACCCTTATACCTTGCTTTGTCTTTTTATTGTTGCTGCTGTATTTTATGGATACCTATGTGTATGTATATATATATATATATATATTTATACACACATTATTTTCAGGATGGCTCATGTTTGTTATCCTAGCATTTATTTAGCCTTTCTATGAGTTTTCATCAGGGCGAGGGTCCATCCACCTCAGATCATTCTGCCATATTGTTCAAATTCTTTCCAACAAGTTAGCTACTCTATTTAAGTGCTATCATGAGTTAAGTTCTATTATTATTCCCCTTTTAGATATTGAAATGATGAAGTTTCAAGGGGTTACTTGACTTGTCCATCATTATACAGTTGAAGGTGTTTTGGGTCTGGGATTCAAAAAGTCACATATAATCGATGACCACAGCAGGCTCTCAAGTATAAGGCCATAGAGTTAATATAAACCCTTTCAAACTTAAAATTAATTTTGATATCCTTGCACTTTGAATGGCTTATTTTCCTAAGTTGGAATATGTGGTTTCATGGTGTTAATCATGGTGGAATACATAATCAGGCTAATGTTTGCTCAGAGCTTTTATAATCTCAGCTGCAGATCCCTTCCAATTGCTTTGTGGATTTTCCTTGATACACCACGGGAAGGAAAATATGTCAAATTAACAGTTTCACAATGTGAATTAATATTAAGATGCCTCCCAAAAAGTGTAATCTCACAGTGTCATTAACATGAGTTTGGATATAATGGAAATACTTTAATGGTAAGTAACATATCATACTGCTCCTTTCGTAAAATTTTCAATCTTCACAATATTAGTCTTTTTAATTTGTGTCTAACAAAGTTTTCTTTTTTGAGCATGAATAAAGAGACGCATTTATATTTTCAACAAAGAATTTAGAAGTGTGAGTACTAGGCCACATTAGATTCACTCTGGAAGAGGCACATTAAAAAATCAGAGGAATTTATATATTTAATCTTTAAGTTACTGAGGGTGGAAAGGCTTTAGTTTTGGTTCCTCTACAGACTGTAAAGGTTTTCTGACTCCAATTTTAATACAAGAATAAAATTCTCACAACAGTACTCAATTCTTCTTGGTAAATGGCTGAGAAAGAACTGAAGTCTTTTACCAGACAAGCAATCTGTTAATCACATGTAAAGGTCAGGACTGATCCACACAAGAACTTGATTTTTCACTTGTGACAATGCTCTATTCTTTCCATACCCTATGGTTTCAGAGAACCAGAATTTCCCACTACCTCAAAACACTAGGTTAACCTCAAAAACAAGTCTGAAAAAAAAATTCTTTCAGATATTAAAAAACATGAAACACGAACAACTACCAAATGATGTTTGACATTTAAGAATGACCTTCGTGCAGCAAATAAAGCCATTTTCCAAAAAGCCAACGCTCAAACATTCCCAGAAACACATTTGCAAATGAAAAGACATCACCAGCTAAAAAAGTAATTACTAGCCATAAACTTTTTTTTTTTTTTTTTGCAAACACCATTGAAATTAGTGAAGTTAAATGCTCAGATTAAATAGAAATCCTCCATCAATTCTCATGCCACTTCTGTAACACTGCTGAATCATATTTGGCAACTTCACTGAATGAACATTTTCCTTTTACTAAACCACCTTCTCTTGCAGCCTCCTCTGAAGATGGAGAACATCTTTTGCTGGTATCCAGAGAGTCTCAGTGAATTTACTGACTTACAGATTTAAAGTAGCTTCATGGTTGACTGTCTTGACCTCAGGTTTTGAGGTCAAAATCTCCTACTGCTTCCATAAAAGGCAATCTCTGGGCTTCCTGGAGCAGATTATCTGGAGAAGTGTAGATGGAAGCATTTTGGTCCTATCCTAAGACCAGCCAGTAAGTGATATCAGTAAATACATTAACACAGTTACCATAAAATGATTATATGAAATTAATTTCAGAGTCCACATACACGTGTCAATGTTTTCTTTCTCTGGTGCTTAAATGAGGATACCAACATTTCTTTGGCATTTACTATGTCACCACCCTTTGGCGAAAAGATGGAATTTGTTACCTCTTCTATATTTAAGAATTATGACCCCCTCACCCATGTAGAGATGAGAAATCAAATGATAATGTAATAGCATCACTTGCACTATAAAGAGTGGACACTCAAAATCAGGTGTGACTATGTTCAAAGCCTATGTTTTTTTCTTTAAAGTATTAAACTAAAACAGAGGGCACAGTATCCATTCCCTGAGTAAAAGCAATTCAAGTTCATTATGATAAATAAAGATGTTAGAAAAAATATTGTTTATCCCTATTGCACCACCAAAAAATTCTTACCATCATTATTTCCAAGTTTTAAATGCTCTTTTGGGGAGAGGCATGTGTAATAAGATGTTATGAGGTTTTCTTGAGAACTTGTACCAGAGGCAAGTTAACAGTGCAAAGATTTCACTGTTGAGAATACATTCACTGAATTAAAATCTCCAATATCTCCCACAAACACAAAAACAGATTTACAATTGAGAGTCATCCCAAGGTAACAGTTTTGACAATTTTTTTTTCCAAAAGGAGAAAAAGAGGCCTCTGGAGAGTCACTAATAAATTTAGGGGTGACTGAAACACTTCCTGATTGGACATTCACTTAAATCATCAGGCTCTCTTATCAGCTGGGTGCTCTCAGATAAAGAGGAGGAAGCACCAGCGGGAGACACTTCTGTGAGACCACATCAACCACAAATGCAGAGTGTATTAGATTTTGCAGCTGAGGGAGGGGAATGAGGATCTGGATAACCTCAGGGTTTAAGGATAAGATTTAGAAGGAATGGAAATGGTACACTCAGAAAGTCACAGGAAGTCACAACACAGAAGTACTTTCGAGAATTTTATGACTTCACTTTGAGCTTAAGGTGAGAGTGAAACTTCTTAGTGGAAATGCTAGCAGATGAACTAAGGAAGTCAATATGAGGATATAGGTTTATTGACTTTTTGCTGTGATAAAGGTTGGGTAAGGTCTACAAAGCAAAGAAGGACCAGCAGCTGCTTCTGGAGAGAGCCCACACTGGGGTGTGGAGGAGGAAAGTGGAACATTGAAATAAGATTATGAGAAACAGCGAAAGGAGACAGAACTTAAGAGGGTGTTTTATCCAAGGAAGCCCCGCCTTCAATTAATAAAAGGGAGTTGAGAATGTCACTGGATTTGAATATTAGATAATCACTGGTGATCTTCAAGAATCAAATAATTTCCAAAAAATGTAAAAGAAAAATAACTTGATTAGCAACAGAAATATTAGAACTGAATGCTGATCAATAATAGAATCTCAGTCTCTTTTTGTGATTTTAATGAATGCAGTGAATAAATAAAATATGCATAAAAATTAAAAGGGGAAGAGATAACTAACATTGATTTTAATATTAAGGAGACTATTATATTTATAAATATTAATATTACAATTTCATTGAAATTAATAATTTTGAGAAAAATTTAGCAATGTTAATTCAAGAAGCAGGAAAAATATTTAATTGTCCAATAAACAAAGAGGACAGAAAATGTTGTTAAAGGACTATAGGCCAATAAGGACCAGCTTCATAAACAATGGAAAGAGGCAGCTTTTAAATTTTTATAATGAAATTATTTCCTAATATAGACGAAATGTTATAGAACTTGCAAAAGATTTAAAACAACCTGATTTTGTTTTATAAAGTTAGGATAACAAAGGTAGTAACATATAACAAATATGGTTAAAAATAAAAAGCATGAAGCAAAATGTAGGATGAAATTAATGGTACATGAGTGGAAAAATCTCTCATAATTGGGTAGGGTCCATTTGAAGAATTAATTATGTATCAATGTTGGAAAACCTTTGAGAAAAAGTATAACTGAAACAGACCTAGAAAAGCCTAAAAGTCATCAACTTCTTGTAATTAAAATTCTTTTAAAACTAGTATAAAACAAAGACTGTTGCCCACCCTCCAGTTCTCCAATGATCAAGTCATTAGCCAAGGCAGCCGCTGACACAGTGCACTGGAAAGGAATTCAGGATGAAAAACAGGATAAGGCTCTCTGTCCTTTGAAAAAACAGGCCCCTTAGATAGTTAGGATGTATTTCCCAGGAAAAAAATCAAGTGAGCCTAGGCTTGCATCTTCCGATACCGAGAGAGCACTGAAACTGTTAACTGAGATAGCTGTTCCTCATGGCCAGCAGTCAGAGAAGGCGATGACACCCCACTCCAGTCCTCTTGCCTGGAAAATCTCATGGATGGAGGAGCCTGGTGGGCTGCAGTCCATAGGGTCACTAACGGTTGAACATGACTGAGCGACTTCACTTTCACTTTTCACTTTTATGCATTGGAGAAGGAAATGGCAACCCACTCCAGTGTTCTTGCCTGGAGAATCCCAGGGACTGGAGAGCCTGGTGGGCTGCCATCTATGAGGTCGCACAGAGTTAGACACAACTGAAGCAACTCAGCAGCAGCATGGCCAGCAGTAATCTTTCCCTGTGATGTATGCTCGGCTTCATGTGCCATCTTCTCCAAGATCATATAGACACTGGTCTCTCCCCTTAACTCTGGAGGAATAGCTCCTCTAAGTTACTGACCAGCTGTCTCCCGGGCTATAGTCCCCTGAATAGAACTAAAGCTCATTGCTCTCACATTGTGTGATTTTGTTTTGTTGTGCTATTTCAGTCAAAACTGAGAATCTTCAGATAAGGAAAAATAACTACAAAAATATCAAGTCAATTGTTCCATCATACTTAGAAATGAGACTCTAGAGACACCCTCATAAGTAAAAAGCACAAAACAAGGATGCTCATAATAACAATGACTACTTTGCATTCAGTTCAGTTCAGTCACTCAGTCGTGTCCAACTCTTTGCAACCCCATGAACCGCAGTACACCAGGCCTCCCTGTCCATCACCAACTCCCGGAATTCACCCGAACCTATGTCCATCGAGTCGGTGATGCCATACATTCATTCTATCCTCTGTCAGCCCCTTCTCCTTCTACCCTCAATCTTTCCCAGCATTAGGGTCTTTTCAAATGAGTCAGCTCTTCACATCAGGTGGTCAAAATGTTGGAGTTCCAGCTTCAACATCAGTCCTTCCAATGAACACCCAGGACTGATCTCCTTTAGGATGGACTGGCTGGCTCTCCTTGCAGTCCAAGGGACTCTCAAGAGTCTTCTCCAACATCACAGTTCAAAAGCATCAATTCTTTGGCACTCAGCTTTCTTCACAGTCCAACTTTCACATCCATACATGACCAGTGGAAAAACCATAGCCTTGACTAGACAAACCTTTGTTGGCCAAGTAATGTCTTTGCTTGTTTGCACTGGGTTGGAAGTATTAATAGAATCAGCACAACTAGATTCAAAACATTTATACACCACAAAATAATGGAAAAGGAAATTAACTGTCTTTATTTGCAGACAAAATTCTTTACCTCAAAAGACCAATTTTAAAACTAGTAGAATTAATAAGATTTCATTATGTCTGCATATGTGATAAAAATATCCAAAATAATAGCCTTACTGCAATAAAAAATAATAAAGTAGAAATATTTTTTTTAATATACTAAAAATAAATTATAACACAAGTAGTTAATTTAGCAATACATATGCAGAGGCTATCTGAAGCAAAACTACAAACGTCAATCAGAATTATAGAGTGTGCTAGACGTAGTGCTTCATAATATGATAATATGACATATTTATTCCTTACAATTACCCTTTGTATATTATTCCTGAGAGGCTTATAAAGATAAATAGACATGCCTAATATCTCAGAGTTAAGTGGAAGGATGAAGAGAATGGAGGCAAGAAAATGGGAGGCGAAAGATAAAGTGGAGATTACAAAGGCAAACATACATGGACATAATAGATTTTATTGTAAAATAGTTTCTGAACACAATATTTTATCTATTATAAACATAATCAATATAATCTAAGGTTTAACAACAAACCAGTGAACATAATTGTGGTGCTATTACATGAACACACAATTAACAGACAAAAAATGATAATAACTAATACCCATACTGACTCCATTAGCAACCTAGATACAATAAACTGTAAGAACAAAAAGTTATTTTAATGTATTAGATTAGCAAAAATTAAATGTTAGACAATCCTTTTAAGAGCTCATTTCACAAAATGAGCACTCAAAGAATGCTGCTGCTGCTGCTAAGTCACTTCAGTCGTGTCCGACTCTGTGTGACCCCATAGATGGCAGCCCACCAGGCTCCCCTGTCCCTGGGATTCTCCAGGCAAGAACACTGGAGTGGGCTGCCATTTCTTCCGCCAATGCATGAAAGTGAAAAGTGAAAGTGAAGTTGCTCAGTCATGTCTGACCCTCAGCAACCCCATGGACTGCAGCCTACCAGGCTCCTCCGTCCATGGGATTTTCCAGGCAAGAGTACTGGAGTGAGGTGCCACTGCCTTCTCCGCAAAGAATGCTATTGGAATCCAAATTATTTTCACGTTTGTCTTTAGCAATGTGGCAATTTTTATCAGGAACATTAATACTGTCAATATCGTGTATTGACTGGGCAATTCCATTTTCCTGAATATACCTGATAAAAAATATTGGAGACGTTGTCAAACATTATGATCAAATTTTTGTTAATTTCTAATAGCAAGCAATTTGCAAGAAATTTTAGTGGCCAAGGAAAATGATCTTGCTGTATTTGTAAGCACAGCACAAAAAGAAATAAACAAAAACTTAAACAGAATACCCCAAGGACAAAAATATGCCTCTATCTATCTCTGTGACATTATAAACAACTTCTGTGTATCTTTATAATCGACTGTCTTTTCCAAGTGATCCACAATGATTATATGTTATTTCTAAAAGTCAGGAAGGGAGCATTTGAAAAAAAATTTGCTTTCAGCACAATTTCTCTAGAATATACAGAGGGAAACTAAATTCATGTATTTAAGGAGGGTAGGTGGGGAGAAAATGGAGACTGTGGTCAAGGTTGTGCCTTCTATAACTGTGAAAAGAGAGGAAGAAATGGGGACAACTGCCAGAGGAAAGAATATTTGGGAAACTTTTTAACCTAATTTATAAAACATTTCCAGATTGAAGACAATCAAAGAACTGCTGTGAAGCCAGGAGCCATCGAGGAGGGGAGCGGGGGCCCTCCATCCCTCTCTGAGCTGAGCAGTGATGACGTGGGGGATGGAGGTCATGGGAGCCTGCAGCAGGTGTCTCTGAAGTGGGACACCTGTAATTATTTGCTTGACCAGCCAAGCAGAACAAGAAGCCTGCTAGAGCCCTCACTGCTTAGTGATTAAAAGAGATCACAGCATATTTTGCTACAAACGTATCCATTCCCAAGTAGCCTTACAGCTTAAGTCCATAATAAAGGAAGTGTTTTTGCTCAATCCGTATGAACAGGCAGTAAATTATGAGATTTCATGGAGTAAGAAACAGGATGAACTTATTATTTATTATTCTTAATGTCAGAGTCTTGGGAAGAGGCTTTGTGGAGTTTAGGTCAGCTGTCAGAAAGGGTAAGAGTAGCATTAATAACACAAGCTTAAGGACTAACAAGGGTTTCCCCGGTGGTTCAGCAGTAAAGAATCTGCCTGCTATGCAGGAGACGCAGGAAACACAGGTTCGATTCCTGGTTCAGGAAGATCCCCTGGAGGAGGGCAAGGCAACACACTTAAGTGTTCTTGCCAGGAAAATCTCACAGACAGAGGAGCTTCACAGGGTACAGTCCATGGGGTCACAGAGTCGGACACGACCAAAGTGACTGAGGACACAAGGACTAGTAAGAGGGGCCCTTATTAGTACCCTAAATCATATACTGTTCACTTTTAGGAATGGAGCTCTAAAAACACAACATAGGCTTGGACCTATTATTTGGGACTGTTACTAAAGGTATAAAGTATAATGATGCCATACACTGGCCAGATTTTAATAACTAAGATATAGGAAACAGCGACGACAACCTAAACACACATTTTTCTTCATTGCAATGTCAACCAGTATGAGCTAAAGTTGGCAGCTACACACGGTGGTCATGTCCCTCTTCACAAATGGAGCAAAATTCAATTCTCATGTAACATCAGCAATTTTATAAACGTGCCTCACTTTAAACTAGAAGAAAAGATACACATTCTTAAGTGTCCTAACATCACTGAAGCGATGGCAATGACAAGAGCACATCAGGTTGTATGCTCGAGGAAGGGATGACTCTGAGGATTACTTTCAGTATTTGAGAGAGGACTGTGAGAGAGAAGGACAAAACAGAAAATCACAACAGAGGGTTTTTGGACACCCATGGTGGGAAGTATATCAATGAAAATATCCTAAATGTCCGTCAATAAGCAAGGGTGAAATCAGGATTCAGCTAAAATACAGACTATTCACAAGCAATGAATGATGAAGTAGATGCATGTGGATGGACTTGGAAGGACCTCCAAAGTACACTGTGAAGTGAATAGTGTCAGATAATTTCCACCTGATTCCATTTATTCAAAACTTCACGAAAACCTGAGTGCACTCGTGTGTGTGTGCGTGAGCATGTATAAATGTCTCTAAAGAATTGCACCAACTGTTAACATTGGTTACTTCTTTGTATCGAGATCAGATGGAGAAATAGCAAGGTATGTGGTCAATATATTCTTGCACTGTTGGGGTTTTTACAATAAATGTTACAATACAGATTTTACAATAAATACTAACATTCAAGGATTCACTAGGATAATAGCATTTAAAAACTGTCCCTGAACAGCTTTTGAAAAAAGCCCGTGGATTACATAAAAAAGGTCAAGTACAAGAAAACTCAGAAAGGTTCTAATCTTTGTAAATCTACATAAAAGAATGGGACATTGAGCACCTCACAGGCAATTAATTGTAACCTGGAGGTAGCTCTGGAACGCAGGTACATACCGGAAACATCTAAAAGCTGAGCTTTAGGGAACTTAACTGAAGAGAGAGGTTCTCAGACAAGGAGGCCACAGTGCAGATTCACTCTTCATTTCTACAACACTCCCTTCATTTCGGCAATAATGTGGGTATTTCTTCCAAGTGAGACCAACTCATTTCTCCAGTGAAAGTAGAAAGAAATTCTGGTCCCACTGAGCCCTGTGTCACTTCCACAGACGTGGTTATACGCATTACTTTGTTTCTAGCATAGGTGTACTTATATGGACATTCTCACACAGTTCTCTGCAAAATATGATTCTCAAAATGAATATTTTCATGCCTATTTTGGCACTTTTTAAACATTTTTATTGGAATACAGTTGATTACAATGTTGTAATAATTTCAAGTGTACAGCAAACTGAATCAAACATATACATATATCCACTCTTTTTAAGATTCTTTTATAATATATTGAGTAGAGTTCCCTGTGGGTACTTTTCTTAATGTTAACAATTAGACCAGGCTGATATGAGCTTTATCAGAGATCGTGTGATGCTGAAATCACTAAACCAGAAATGTGAGCTCACATAGAAGAATGTGACACTCCCATCATATCTGTCTAAAACGTCCTGTGACTTAAATTTTTCTCTATTTCTTTTCATTTTTAAATGTTGAGAAGAAATAAACTTATACCATGTTTTAAAAAGTTTACATTGCCAGGGAAATATCTGTTATAGTTTTTTAAATGCTTCTCAGTGCCTAAGTCAGATCTACTGAATTTATGTTGGGGAGCCCCAGGAACAAGGATTTGTAACAAGTACCTGGTGATTCTGCAGCCCATCTCCACTTCCAAAGAATCACCGGCTCCTGAAAATCATTTATCAGCACCACACACTGTTTACAAAATTATTTTGTTTGGTTTAAAACATGCCTTAACAATTTCACATGAAATCTGTATTTCTGACCTCTACCTATATGTCTGATATCTGGCAATTAAACCTTCTTCTATGACAAAAGAAAATCTTTAGATAAAATATACCCTTTTCCAGTCCCTAGTGTCTCTACCAGTTCCTAAATGCCTTTCTTCTTTCTTACTAGTTTCACTAATTAATTTTACCTGTTAGAACTTGTGATTGCCAAGGGGAAGCGGGGTGTGGGAGGGATGGATTAGGAGTTTGGGATTAGCAGATGCAGAGGAGTACATAGTCGTGTATAGAATGGAAACAGCAAGATGTTACTGTACAGCATAGGAAACTATATTCAATACCCTGTTATAAGCCACAGTGAAAAAGAATATATATATGTGCATATATACACACACACACATATATATATTAAATCACCACACAATTGCACTTATTTCACATGCTAGCAAGATAACACACTAAATCTTTCAAGCTAGGCTTCAATAATACTTGAACCAAGAACTTCAAAAGGTACAAGCTGGATTTAGAAAAGGCAGAGGAACCAGAGATCAAATTGCCAACATATGCTGGATCACAGAAAAAGCAAAGGAATTTCAAAAAGTAATCTACTTCTGTTTCATGGGCCATGCTAAAGCCTTTGACTGTGTGGATCACAACAAACTGTGGAATATTCTTAATGAAAGGGGAATACCAGACCACCTTACCTGCCTCCTGAGAAACCTATATGCAGGACAACAGTTAGAACCTTACATGGAATAATAGACTGGTTCAAAATTGGGAAAGGAGTATGTCAAGGCTGTATATTGTCACTCTGCTTATTTAACTTACATGCAGAATACATTGTGCAAAATGCTGGGCTAGGTAAATCACAAACTGGAATGGATTGCCAGGAAAAATATCAACAACCTCTAATTTGCAGATGACATAGCTTTAATGGCAGAAAATGAAGAGGAACTTGATGAAGATCAAAGAGGAGAGTGAAAAAGCTGGATTAAACCTCAACATTCAAGATACAAAGATCATGACATCCAGTTCTATCACTTCATGGCAAACAGATGGGGGAAAGGTGGAAAAAGTGTCAGATTTCATTTGTGTCAAAGAGGACAGTAACTGCAGCCAAGAAATTAAAAGACGCTTGCTCCTTGGAAGAATAGCTACAGCAAACCTACACAATGTATTAAAAAGCAGAGACATCACTTTGCCCACAAAGGTCCATCTAGTCAAAGCTATGGTTTTTCCAGGAGTCATGTATGGATGTGAGAGTTAAACTATAAAGCTGCACGCCCAAGAACTGATGCTAGAGTCCTTGGACCGCAAGGAGATCAAACCAGTCAGTTCTAAAGGAAATCAACCCTGAATATTCATTGGAAGGACTGATGCTGAAGCTCCAATACTTTGGCTAACTGATGCGAAGAGCTGACTCAATGGAAAAGACCCTGATGCTGGGAAATATTGAGGGGAAGAGGAGAAGGGAGTGACAGAGGATGAGAGGGTTGAATGGCATCACTAACTCAATGGATACAAGTTTCAGCAAATTCTGGGAGACAGTGAAGGACAGGGAAGACTGGCATAGGGCAGTTCATGGGGTCGCAAAGAATCAGACAGGACTTAGTGACTGAACAACAACCATAAATATATATATATATCTCCCATGTGGCACTAGTGGTAAAGAACCCGCCTGCAAATGCAGCAGGAGATATAAGATACGTGGGTTCGACCCCTGGGTCGGGAAGATCCTTTGGAGGAGGGCAGGGCAATTCATTCCAGTATTCTTGCCTGGAGCATCCCCATGGACAGAGGAGCCTAGAGAGTTATTAGTCCATAGAGTCGCAAAGCATTGGACATGACTGTAGCTACTAAGCGCATGTGCTTAGTCGCTCAGCCATGTCAGTAATTCATATATATATATGAATATATATATATATATGAATATATGAATTACTTTGCTATACACAGAAATTAACACATTTTAAAACAAGTATACATAATAAAATTATTTTTTAACGTTAGCATCTAGACTTGAAATTTCTCACATCTACATATGACGTGGCTATTCCATTTCATAACTCAAAGCTATAATGCCTGCCTTTCAGACTGAACCTGGTAGTTCAGTTTAGTTCAGTCACTCAGTTATGTCCGACTCTTTGCAACTCCATGAACCGCAGCACACCAGGCCTCCCTATCCATCACCATATCCCGGAGTCCACCCAAACCCATGTCCATTGAGTCGGTGATGCCATCCAACCATCTCTGTCATCCCCTTCTCCTCCTGCCCTCAATCTTTCCCAGCATCAGGGTCTTTTCAAATGAGTCAACTCTTTGCATGAGGTGGCCAAGTATTGGAGTTTCAGCTTCAACATCAGTCCTTCCAATGAACACCCTGGACTGATCTCTTTAAGGATGGACTGGTTGGATTTCCTCACAGTCCAAGGGACTCTCAAGAGTCTTCTCCAACACCACACTTCAAAAGCATCCGTTCTTCTGCGCTCAGCTTTCTTTGTAGTCCAACTCTCACATCCATACATGACCACAGCCTTGACTAGATGGATCCTTGTTGACAAAGTAATCTCTCTACTTTTTAATATGCTATCTAGGTTGGTCATAAACTTCCCTTCCAAGGAGTAAGTGTCTTTTAATTTCATGGCTGCAGTCACCATCTGCAGTGATTTTGGAGCCCCCCCCCCAAAAAAAAATAAAGTCAAACACTGTTTCCACTGTTTCCCCATCTATTTGCCATGAAGTGATGGGACCAGATGCCATGATCTTAGTTTTCTGAATGTTGAGCTTTAAGCCAACTTTTTCACTCTCCTTTTTCACTTGCATCAAGAGGCTCTTTAGTTCTTCTTCACTTTCTGCCATAAGGGTGGTGTCATCTGCATATCTGAGGTTATTGATATTTCTCCCGGCAATCTTGATTCCAGCTTGTGCTTAAAGCTTTAACTAAATTACTTGGTTTGATTCATCAAAAGGGCTGAGAAGATTACTAGAATTTCTTCAGATTGAATAAGTGAGTGAGATTTAGTTATGGCTCCTAGGCTGTTATAATTATTGCAATTGTTATCAGGATTACAGGCAGTATTATCATTTTATCAGGTTTCTGATAGCAGCACTATACTTGCAGGTATCTTAATTAAGTAGGACTTCCTATTAAAAAATACTAGTAGGCATTGGGTGATTAGCTGTTTTATAATGATTAAGTCTGATCTCTAGAATAATAAATACATAATGAAGCAAATGTATGTGTTGGATAGGTTATAATGTTTTTAAAATATCAAGATCAAATTTGTACTCTTGTTCCACTCATTATACAAAGAAAACATACAGATTACCATCAAAAACACGAAAAAATGCTCATCACTCATTATTAGAGAAACGCAAGTCAAAACTACAATTGAGGTATCACTTTACACAGGTCAGAACGGCCATCATCAAAAAATCTACAGAATTAAATCCTGGAGAGGATGTGGAGAAAAGGGAACCCTCTTGCACTGTTGGTGGGAATGTAAATTGATACAACCATGATGGAAAACAGTAAGGAGATTCCTTAAAAAGCTAGGAATAAAACTACCATGTGACCCAGCAATCCCCCTACTTGGCATACACTCTGAGAAAACAGTAATTTAAAAATGCACATGTACTCCAATGTTCATTGCAGCACTATTTACTAAGGCATGGAAGCAACCATCAACAGATAAATGGGTAAAGAAGATATGGTACATCTATACAATGGAATATTAGTCAACCATAAAAAGGAATGAATTTGAGTCAGTTGAACTGAGCTGGATGAATCTAGAGCCTGTTATGTAGAGTGAAGTAAGTCAGATAGAGAAAAACAAATATTGTATGTTAATGCATATATATGGAGTCTAGGAAAAATGGTACTGATGAATTTTCTTGCAGGGCAGGAATGGAGATGCAGACGTAGAGAATGGATTTGCAGATACAGCAGGGGAAGGAGACGATGGAACGAACTGAAAGAGTAGCACTGAGATATATATATTACCATGTGTAAAACAGACTGCTAGCAGGAAGCTGCTGTCTAACACAAGGAGCTCAGCCTGGTGCACGGTGATGACCTAGAGGGGTGGGATGGAGTGAGGTGGAAGGGAGGCTCAAGAGGGAGGGTAAATAAGTATACTTATGGACGATTCCCACTGTTGTATGGCAGAAACCAACAAAATATTATAAAGCCAAAAAATATTGTAAAGTATTTTAAAACAATAATATAAAAATGTTATAAACCAACAAAATATTATAAATATATATTAAAATTAACCTCCAATTAAAAATTAATAAAAAGACATATGTGTTCAGTACTTTTATGATAGCTGTTCATTACAACATAGATCATTTTGGCTATTTCTCGATTTTAAGTTAGAAGATGCTGAGACACAGTACTTTTAAATGTCATCATCATTCTCATTATTATAACCTTGAAGCTGTTTAACTTCAGAATATTAGACCTGTTATGTACTGTTATCTTTTACCACTGACTGTTAACTTCAAAAGTTGTTTTCTCCCCAGACAATTCATCTCCTTTGCACAAAGACCATTTTAATGTTGGATCACTGGGCTTATTGATAGAAAGCTCATCAGAAAGGGAAATCATGGGCCAATCAGTTTTTCTTAATCTTTAACCCAGATTAAATTATATGCCCTGGATTTCTAAATAAATCCAAATTTAAAAACTGTATAATCATAAATACATTCATACATATCAGAACATATGGATTGATGTGCTATACAAAAGCTGCTTCACTCGTGTTCAACTGTTTGAGACTCTATGGATTGTAACCTGCCAGGCTCCTCTGCCCATAGGACTCTCCAGGTAAAAATACTGCAGTGGGTTGCCATGCCCTCCTCCAGGCGATCTTCTCAACACAGGGACCAAATGCATGTCTCTTACATCTCCTGCATTGGCAGGCAGATTCTTTACCACTAATGCCACCTGGGAAGCCCTATATGGATTGATGCTTATTTCTACATTCCATATTCAGAGAGCCTTCACAGGCAGCAGAGATCTTGCAAAGAAATACTCCCTGATATTAAACAATGCAAAAAGTACATCAAAAGCATATTACATGAGGCCAGTTGTTGTTGTTCAGTCGCTAAGTCGTGTCTGACTCTTTGTGACCCCATGGACTGCAGGATGCCAGGCTTCCCTGTCCTTCACTGTCTCCCGGAGTTTGCTCAAACTCATGTCCATTGGGTCATTGATGCTATCCAACCATCTCATCCTTTTTCGCCCTATTCTCCTCCTGCCCTCAATCTTTCTTAGCATCAGGGTCTTTTCAAATTAGTCAGTTCTTTGCATCACGTGGCCAAAGTATTGGAACTTCAGCCTCAGCACCAGTCCTTCCAATGAATATTCAACATTGATTTCCTTTAGGATGGACTGGTTTGACCTCCTTGCAGTCCAAAGGACTCTCAAGTCTTCTCCAACACCACAATTCAAAAGCATCATTTATTCAGTGCTCAGTGTTCTTTATGGTCCAACTCTCACATCCATACATGTCTACTGGAAAAACCATAGCTTTGACTAGATGGACCTTTGTTGGCAAAGTGATGTCTCTGCTTTTTAATTCATTGTCTAGGTTTGTCACAGTTTTTCTTCCAAAGAGTGTGTGTCTTTTAATTTTACGGTTGTGGTCACTGTCTGCAGTGATTTTGTAGCCCAAGGAAATAAAATAATGCAGTCAGAGAGACTGAAATCATGTTGTCTAAGTCCTTCATTCTATTCAGTCACACAGAGGTTAAGTTGAGAGTTCTAGTGCCAAGATCACTAGGTGGAATGTTTCTTCAGTTCATCAGCCAAATGGGAAAAGAAGCATATAATTATATTTGTAATTTCTTTCACATTTATAGCAAATAATATAGTTAGTCCCTCTGATGCCTTATCTAAACAAGATTCTAGGTTTTTCACTGTTTTTTTTTTCAATATTATCATACAACCAAGTATATTAATCACAATTTGGTGCTGAAGCTCAATGAACAGTATCTTATCTGCTAACTTTTTCTTTATTATTTTATTCTATGTGTAAGTTTAGGGACATTTCTGATTTTTTTTCTGATGTAGTATGTAGAAGGACAGTGGGCAAAATTATTTCACTTTTTCACAATGAATAAAACAAAGAGTCTCCAGGCTACTTAAGAGATGACATGCTATTTATTTCTTGCTTAACGAAAGATAAATTCAAATAATCTGACACTGCCATATGTTAACAATCATATTCTAGACAGAAAAATAATTACTACAGATGGTTCGATTTAGTGTCTTACAGAGGTTGAGGGAATAAACTCTCTGTTGTTCGTACAGTTTTCGGTGTAATAATAGACACACTAGTCAGTGAATAAAATATCCAAAGTACATGTGGCTCTTCCTGTCATTTTGAATCAGAGGTGGCAGAATGAATAATGCCTAATTACTTGGAGACTGGCCTCAGAATATAGATAGAAAACATGTGGTACAAAATGTGGATTCTATATACACCAGGATAATGTTACTAAAATCCTGATGCCATGAGAGATAAAAGGTGTGTTGAGAATCTTTATTTCATCATGTCCACTTTATGACAGTTCTTATGCTGAACTCATGCATTAAGAATAATATGTTTCTTACCCTTAGGACATATAAAGGAAAGTGAAGTTGCTCAGTCGTGTTCGACTCTTTGCGACCCCATGGACTGTAGCCAACCGGCCTCCTCCGTCCATGGGATTTTCCAGGCAAGAGTACTGGAGTGGGCTGGCATTTCCTTCAAGTTAATATTAAATATTATCAATATAGTGGGCTTCCCAGGTGGTGGCTAGTGGTAAAGAACCCACTTGCCAATGCAGGAGGCAAACAGACACAGGTTCAACCCCTGGGTCGGCAAAATCCCCTGGAGGAAAGCATGCCAACCCACTCCAGTATTCTTGCCTGGAGAACCCCATGGACAGAGGAGCCTGGCGGGACGCAGTCCATAGGGTCTCAAAGGGTCGAACAAGATTTAAATGACTTAGCATGCATGCATTATCAATAGCGTACCACTTCTCTCATTTTATAAAATATTTAACATATTTTTAAAATGTTAAATATTTTTGAAGGAAAAAGAAAACACTTAACCATAATACTATCATTCTAATTCAACACATTGTTTTGCCTTTTGTGACTTGCCTTCCAAGTGTTGTCCTTTGGAATGTCATAGCAGTGGATGGTGGTGGTGGCGGTTTAGTCACTAAGTCATGTCCGACTCTTGCCATATCATGGACTGTAGCCCGCCAGACTCCTCTGCCCATGGGATTTTCCAGTCTAGAATATGGTCATTTTCTTCTCCATGTAACAGTGGATAAATAAATAAATCCACAGATGACAGTGTTGGCAGGAGCCTTGTGTCTGTTCTAGGAACAATAAGAGCTGCCTCTTCTATGATGGATGTGTTTCCACTGGTAATCCTTCTGAGGAATCCTGGCACACTGTAGCCTCAGCGTTGGTCTCTACTGCTGGCAGCCAGGTGTTGTGTTAGTGTGTTAGACGCCCATGTTGCTGAGCCCATGTACAAACTCCTTCCTTGTCACCGCGGCCACCTCAGTCATAAGCCACTTTGGCAATGAAAGGAATGGCTGGGGATGAAGACTGAAGTTCACAGAATGAGCCATTCTATCCCCTTGTTTATTAAAATTCATCTCCTCTGAGTTCACCCTTTAGTGAGCCTTCCAGTGAGAAACACATATCTTCAGACTCGTCTATCTTGAGAGGTCTATCCATGTACCTCTTCCCCAGACTTTCTTGTCATCGATTTTTCAGGTACATTCCTCCCAAGTCCCTGATAACCTAGTCAAGAATTTAGCCGTGATCTGTGGATCTCAACTGACTTGTACTTTGGGTTATATAGCAGTAAGTATCAAATACTTAAGAACATCCTCAGAAACGAGATAATAGGGCTGAAGGTAATAGTTAATGACTTTGAGTTATTATTTTCACACTACCATCAAGTTTTTTCACTGCCACCAAACAGTATGTGAGCATATTCATTTTATTGCCATCTTACTGGTAATCATTATATATTTTTAAAGTTGACCAAACCATTGCATGCCAGGCACTGTGTTCAATGTTTCACCTTCTAAATTTCCTTTATTACTTTCAAGACAAAATATCAAGTTTCATTTTTTGCTGTTTACCCTCAGTATAGTGTTCATGTCTTCTTAGTCATCTGTTGAACTCCCAATTTAAAATTATTAATTCACTGGAGTCTTTAAACAGTGTATTTTAATTAGTGTTACAAATGTTTCACATTGTTTAGTCAAAGCTTTAAAAATATAATTTTTCACAAAAATTAAATTACAAAATATACAAATTATACTTACAATTATATAATTATAAAATAGAAATATACAATTTATTTAAAAGGGAATCATTTATAACTTACCCTTTCTAAGATAATGTGTTGCCCTGTGCTGTCCAATCTTTGCAGTCCTGTCCAATCTTTGCAATGCCCTGAACTGTAGCCCTCCAGGCTATGGGGATTCTCCAGGCAAGAATACTGGAGTGGGTTACCATGCCCTTCTCGAAGGGATGTTCCCAACCAGCGGATCGAACCCAGGGCTCTTGCACTGCAGGTGGGTTCTTTACCAACTGAGCCACCAGGGAAGCCCTTGTAACAGATTAAATCTGGAAAATATTTTTCTGAGACATATTTGATCCTATTATTATTATATTTAATTTTTTTACATTTACATTTTACATTTTTTTACATTTTTTTTTACATTTGGCTTACAGTTTGCTTCCTAATGATATAAGAATATCAGAAGCATTTATCTAAGGAATTTTGCTATGCACAATTTTTTTTTCCAAAAGGCTTTTAATATTAAGTTGTAGGTAACTGTCAATTAATTTCTTAAATAAATATTTTTAGAGTAGTCTTATTTTTACAGAAAAGTTGGGGAGACAGAACACAGGGTTCTTACCACCATAGACCCAGTTTGCTCTGCCATTAAAATCTTTCATTACTATGGTACATCTGTGACCACTAGTAAACCGATGTTACTATTAATACATTATTAATAACAGTATTAATACATTATTAATAAGTCCATGTTTCTCAGACTGCCTTAGATTTTAACATCTATTTCTTCTGTTCCAAAATCCTAACCAGGACACCACATTTGTTTTATATGTCAAATCCCCTAAGGGTCCTGCTGTTATGATGATTTCACAGACTTTCCTTGTTTCTGATGACATTAACAGCTCTGAAGAGCTCTTATCAGGTACTGTATAGAATGCTTCACAGTTAGTATTTGCCTGATATTTTCCTCACGATTAGACTGGAGTTACAGAACTTGGGGAGGAAGGTCGGAGGTGAAGCGCCATTCTCAAAACATCATGCCAAGGGTCCAGGCCATGTAAGTGCCTGGTCACCACTGGAACTGACCTTGGCCACCGTCTGGGGCAGTGCTGACTGGTTCCTCATCTCCGTTGTGAAGTTATTCCCCTCTCCTTTTCAAACTATGCTCTGGAAGAAAATCTCTATGCGCCGTCCACACCTAAGGAGTAGGGAGTCACGCTAGCTCTACTCTTTTTAAAATAAGAGCCCAAAGTAACTTTTCTCTCAAAACAAATACTCCGGGGCTTTGCTATAATGTGTTTCTCTACATTTCTTGTAGTAGATACGTTAACTATCAAGTGCCAGTGTTTCACAATGACGTTATCTTCACTCCTTTCCTGCTGCAATCTTTTCTTTACAGTATTTAACCATGCTTCCACCAGCAGCACACACTAGTTTAGATCACTTGGTGGGCTTATTGCTAAATGTGTCCTAACCTGGGAAAAGCAGAGCTGAGATTAAAATCTAAAACATCAAAGAATCTGGGAGAAAAATTTAAGTCAAAGGTTGATCTGGGAATCTAGGTGAGGTACCTGGAGCAGCAGCTGGGTGAGGCCAGGGGGCCAGGAGATTTATTGACTTTCAGATAAATTAGTTTTTTTGCCTTATTCATTTGTTTATTTAAAGCTATTGGCTCTGGGTCTACAAATCATGTGTTAGAAACCATTTTCCTTATTGTTGAGGGCAGCAACAAAACCAAGGTGCCTAGCCCAGCAGACAGGTATCTTTATCTCTGATGGTCAGATGGGATCAGGTGACAATCAAGAACATCACTTTTCTTTAAAATTCTTAATAAAACATCAGATATTCAATATTCATATACATTCTCATTCCCTTTACTGATTATCTCCTTTCCCCATATATTTTATGCTTTCCAATCAAGAAATAGGTTTGTGTCTGCAAAACTTCACACCTACAAGATTTTACCTTTGCAAGTAGGATTAACTAAGGCAGGATGACAGTTGGGAGAAGTTATAGTCAATTAAAAAGAGAAGAATTGGTTCTTGACTAAAGGGAAATTTATGTCATAATTTTCTGCTTGCTCCATAACTTTAGAATTGCAACTGTTTAAAAAAGTAGCTTCTCTCTCTGTTTCTTTCTCTCGCTGATCTCTAAGGACAATCTTTTTCTTTAAAGGCCAATGAATTGTCTGAATTTATTTTATTAATGCCACTGGCTTACTGTTATATATTATAATAATTTGCATATTTTAGCCATTAAAATATAAAATATGTAAATATTTTATAGATACACATAAAGAATTTTTGAAAAGAGAATTTTCTACATCATTTTACGGTAATCTCAGACCATGGTTCCAGGGTAATATGGGTTTTCCATCTGGTCTTCCTTCTATAAAGTGTGTATCAAGATATAAGGTACTTTAAAAAAACTATTTTAAATTCTCCAGTTCTTTCATATATTTTTCAAAACTCTTTGTGATTATTAGCTGCCAGGTCAACCATTTCTAAGGGAATTATAGCTTTCAAGAGTTACTTGTACCTGAATCCCTATCCTTCTCTTACCCATCATTAAGACTTTATGTCCCCTTAAAAGAAGCTTTCAGTTCCATTAATCTTTGCAATCCACAGAAAGGCTGTCCTAACCTTATTTCTGACTCATATCTTTATTCCAGAACTTTAAGTTCCCCATGAAACTGTTGCCCACACAAAGATTTACTGCTGTTTTCATTTTGCTCAGCTCCATAAATTCCCTTTAATAACAGATGACATATTTTGTTTTTAAAGGTATTACTTTGATTCTTTATACAGCTTTTTTTTGGTCTGCTAGTGGAGAATCTGAGGGACGGGGGAGCCCGGTGGGCTGCCGTCTCTGGGGTCGCACAGAGTCGGACACGACTGAAGCGAATTAGCAGCAGCAGCAGCAGTGTAGTACAGTTTTATTATAATATAAACAGTCTCTTCAAGAATATATACACTGATGATCATTCAGCAAAGAAATGGCATCACAACATTCCTGCCACCCCCAATGTGTTCAGATCTCACTTACCTGCTCTGGGTCTTGGATATGTTGTGTTTGTAACAAGTTTCTTGGTTACTTTATTCACCAGGAGATACTGGGAACCACTAATCTGAATACTTGGCATACTGTGTAATACATTCATTCTCTACCAATACCTTAAGACTCGATTAATGTTTAGAGAAATGGAATATTTTCTATATGAGAAATTCAGTTTAATCCTCTTAAATGATCTAGTGCAACAAACACTCCTCCCCTCCTAGAGAACACATGGCAGATCTATGGGGTAGACCAAAGACAGATTTGTTCAATTGTATCCTTCTGGTACATTCTAGAACCCAAAACTAATAAAGATGCCTTCTTAAGCATCACAAAAATTTGCAAAATCCTGGACACTAAACACATTCCGTAAAACTTGCAAAAACAAAACAAAGAAAAGTTCAAATGCAAAAGACATTATATTTCAAATCAGTGTGACTCATTACAAATATTTAAACAGGAACTATAGTCTGCACATATTGAACTTAGGAAGAAAATCAGTCTCAGCAGAATCAGCTTGTGAAGTCAATGAAATATTTTCTGAATTAAGAAAACGGGGATGTAAGTACAGCTACATCTGGGAAAGGACTATTATGCTAATGATTATTGTATATTTCAGAAGGGAACATCTTCTAGAGTTTTTGTTTCCTCTGTTTAAAAAATATGTTTAATGTCACTTCAGTTATTTTTCCCACTAACTCCCTTTACCTATGAGATCCAGGTTTTGACAACAGTGTTGTTGTTTATTTCCAAAATGATCCTTTTTGATAAACTAAAGATGAAGTCCGTTAGGATTCACCAAATGATGATGGACTTCCGTCTAATTATTTACACAATAAAACACTGAAATAAGAAACAAGTTAATTCACATAGCAGTTGAATTAATTGCTATTTGAAGTAACAAATTAAGCTTCTATCTTAACTCTTATGATTTGAAGTGAAATGTTTATGCTAAAATGACTGGGGTACACCACATGTTCCTCAGACTCATTTAAATTTTTGAGATCAGAATGAGTTAGTGTTTTGATGGAGTGATCTAAATAATTACCTCATCTGCATTTCACAAGCTATTAATGCAATTTTTTTCATACTAACCAATCCATCTGTGTATATAACATGAGTTCACATGGTAATTATCTACTTTCTGACATGCCCCTTTGGGCAAGGGAGGAAGATAAAGGAAACACATGAGTCTTTTGAGGGCTCATGTTGTAATTCTCACCACTTGAAAGTCATCTGCCTCTTATTTACTCAAGTTCTCTACCTAAGGAGGCACAGTATAGCAAGAAATTAATGATACAAAATTTGTAACTCATGCAGCACAGAGAATCCTTCCCCAGAAGAGACATTCTAGAAATTAACTGTTACATCAGAAAAATATTACAAAGCTCATAAAGTATGTCCCATTTTTATGTCCCAAGTTATCATTCAGAATTCTAAAACAGAGACCCATTTTGCTTTCATTCTTTAATGTAGGACATTAACAAAATGTACCATATTCCTACGGGGGGAAGTTTCATGATTATCTAATTTAATAGGCACTACCTGGTAAGTAATGGGTCATGCAGTAACTATGTTTAATCCACAGGGAAAATGAAGGAATTAGAAAAAGATTTCAAATGAAAAGCTATTTTACAGTATTACTCATAAGAGTGTCTTGAATTTGGGGACAAGTTTATTGGGATAGTTTTTATACTTAGACTTAATTTTATATTACTAAAATATGTCATTTAAAAATCACATATTAAAAAAAATCACATATTTTATTTATACTTAAAGACAACTTGCTCCTTGGAAGAAAACTTATGACCAACTTACAGAGCATATTAAAAAGCAGAAACATTACTTTGCCCACAAAGGTCCCCCTAGTCAAAGCCATGGTTTTTCCAGTCATTATGTACTATGAAGAAAGCTAAGTGCCAAAGAATTGACTTTTGAACTGTGGTGTTGGTGAAGACTCTTGAGAGTCCCTTGGACTGCAAGGAGATCCAACCAGTCCACAAATCAGTCCTGAATATTCATTGGAAGAACTGATGCTGAGGCTGAAACTCTAATACTTTGGTATTTCGCATCGCAATACCTGATGCAAAGAACTGACTCATTTGAAAAGACCCTGATGCTAAGAAAGATTGAGGGCAGGAGGAGAAGGGGACGACAGAGGATGAGATGGTTGGATGGCATCACCGATTCAGTGGAGTCACCTATTTGGGTGTGGATCTAAGTTTCAGATGAAGGAATATATTTAAGTTCTTGAATAGAGTTCTGATGGCTCAGCGGATAAGGAATCCACCTACAATGCAGGACACACAGGAGAAAACAGGTCGATTCCTGGGTTGGGAAAATCCCCTGGAGAAGGAAATGGCAACCCATTCCAGTATTCTTGCCTGGAAAATCCCATGGACACAGACTGGCAGGTCACAGTTCAAAGGGTCGCAAAGAGGTGGACACGACTGAGCACCTAAGCATGCGTGCACACAAAATTAGAATTAGAAGGCATTTTTTAAATCCAACTTTATTTCCCAGAGACTTCGTATTTATAAAAGCTACATATCAGCATAAAAATTAAATACACAGGATTTAACTTTTAACTTAGATTTGGAAATAAAATTAGAATCCAGTAAACACATACTTTTGAGATAAAATGTGCTCACTTCATACTAGCATACACAGTTAAACTTTACTTCTGTTTTTTCCTTTATTTCCTTCTTCTTTCACTGCCCTTTTCCTTTTGTATTTTCAAAACATTCATAGCAATGAAACAGGAGGCATAACAGGTCGGGGGTAGGGAAGAGCTGCTTGCCCTGGAGGGGGATTTCTTCTTTTAAATCAGTAGATATGAACCATCATTTTAAATACTAAGGAAAACTACTAGGTTTCATATACATAATTTCTTTATATTTGACTTAGACAAAGGTCTTTAAAACAGAAAAAATGCACCATCAATTTCATTCCTAGTGAAATAAAATTTTATTAACAGTATCATTTTCTGGTTATTTAAGTAGTAGAAGCAGTTCAACAGGGCAGCTAGTTTATTTCACTCATACAATGAAGGAAAACAGCTGTTTTTTGAGTGATAAATTGGTTGTTATTTCTCATGCATTTTCAAGCCAAAACCAGTCTTTCTCTAACAAACTGCCAGTCTGAGACCCAAAGGTTTTATTTCATTTTGTTTTCTAATTGGTAATAATGGCAATGTCTACCTTACATTATTATTGACAAAATTAAAAAATACCCTGAGAAAATACAGAAGCGCTTTTAAGGATCATAGATGTCTAAAGAATAGACCAGAAATAGGCACTGGAGGGGTAGCTAAGAAATAAAATCTTCCTCTGGGGTAGGAAGAAACTGAGAGGCTGGGAATTCCAGACTTGAGGTTTTTATGAATATACCATTTTATCTGACATGAAGTACTACTCAAATTGTATCATTCAATATATAATTATCTTGGTTTCTTCTTTTTAATGGACTTTTCAGCTATACAATTTACCATACTGTCTGTGTAAGTTTCTCTGAGCAATTGTTCGCTCAGATGGGCTCATTTCAGAGCAACAAGAAGTTATTTATGGAAACTTGCTTGCAGTTGCATAGTCTTTGTCAGGCAATCCTTGTTGGTACTTGATCAACATTTGCCCAATATTTGTTGCACACACACTATATGCCAGGAGTTCTGGGAGGTTTGAGAAACAGAACACCTGCCCTCAGTTTATAGTCCAGTGAGGAAGGTGAGGGAAATATATAGATTATTGAATACCAATTTTGACCAGTGGCATAAAGGAAATAATACCTACGTAGAGACTCCAGTACACTTGCCTGGAAAATTCCATGAACGGAGGAGCCTGGTAGGCTGCAGTCCATGGGGTCGCTGGGGGTCTGACACAACTGAGAGACTTCACTTTCACTTTTCACTTTCATGCATTGGAGGAGGAAATGGCAGCCCACTCCAGTGTTCTTGCCTGGAGAATCCCAGGGATAGGGGAGCCTGGTGGGCTGCCGTCTATGGGGTCGCACAGAGTCGGACACGACTGAAGCGACTTAGCAGCAGCAGAGACCTGAAATACCGAGAAGTGACCCCAGAAAGGACAAGAGGAAATGGAGGATGAGGAGGGGGTAGGCATTCGAGAAATGAGAACACAGGCCAGGCCTGCAAAGTTTCAATCAGCGCAGGGAGCTGATGGGGTTGAGGCTTTGGCGAGGAAGGCGAGATCATAGATTTCTCCTTGCAGCCATGATGCAGTAGCTTGTATCTTACTCCAGACACTGAAGAGCCTTTGGGGAATTTTAAGCAGGGAAAGGACACATTACGCTTTATATATTTGGAGTGTCACTTGGTGGCTGAGTGGAAATGTGATTGCAGTGAGACAACAGTGTGGGAGAAGCCTCAGAAATACTTCTCAGTGCAACAACCATCAACCACATGTGGCTGTTATACTTAAGTTTAAACTAACTGAAACTAAATCCATTGGATCATCGAAAAAGCAAGAGAGTTCCAGAAAAACATCCACTTCTGCTTTATTGACTACGCCAAAGCCTTTGATTGTGTAGATCACAACAAACTGCGGAAAATTCTGAAAGAGATGGGAATACCAGACAACCTGACCCGCCTCCTGAGAAAACTGTATGCAAGTCAAGAAGTAACAGTTAGAACCGGACCTGGAAAAACAGACTGGTTCCAAATAGGAAAATGAGTAGGTCAAGGCTGTGTATTGTCACCCTGCTTATTTATCTTATATGCAGAGTACATCATGAGAAATGCCAGACTGGATGAAGCAAAAGCTGAAACCAAGATTGCTGGGAGAAATATCAATAACCTCAGACATGTAGATGACACCACCCTTATGGCAGAAAGTGAAGAAGAACTAAAGAGCCTGTTGATGAAAGTGAAAGAGGAGAGTGAAAAAGATGGCTTAAAGCTCAACATTCAGAAAACTAAGATCATGGCATCCAGTCCCATCACTTCATGGCAAATAGATGGGGAAACAATGTAAATAGTGAGAGACTTTCTTTTGGGGGGCCTCCAAAATCAATGCAGATGGTGACTGCAGCCATGAAAATAAAAGATACTTACTCCTTCTAAGAAAAGTTATGACCAACCTAGACAGTTTATTAAAAAGCAGAGACTACTTTGCCAACAAAGGTCCATCTAATCAAAGCTATGGTTTTTCCAGTAGTCATGTATGGATGCGAGAGCTGGACTGTGAAGAAAGCTGAGCACTGAAGAATTGATGTTTTTGAACTGTGGTGTTGGATAAGACTCTTGAGAGTCCCTTGGAATGCAAGGAGATCCAATCAGTCCATCCTAAAGGAAATCAGTCCTGAATATTCATTGGAAGGACTATGCTGAAATTGAAACTCCAATACTTTGGCCACCTGATGCAAAGAACTGACTCATTGGAAAAGACCCTGATGCTGGGAAAGGTTGAAGGCTGGAGGAGAAGGGGGCGACAGAGGATGAGATGGTTGGGTGGTATCATCAGCTCAATGGACTTGTGTTTGAGTAAGCTGCTTGGAGTTAGTGATGGACAGGGAGGTATGGCGTGCTGCAGTCCATTGGGTCACAGAGTTGGACACGACTGAGAGACTGAACTGGACTGAACTAAGATTTAAAGCTTGGGTCCTCATTTGTCACATGCTGGCCACCAACCTGGATGGCACAGATGGAGAACACTCCCATCAGTGCAGGACCTTCGCGGGCAGTGACATTCGAGTACCGCATCCCAGTCTTCCCAGGCTCCATCCTCAGCTCTCCACCTTCCATGGAACCTGCCGGTGGTAAGATCCCTCTGGACGTCCCCACCTCACTCCCTTCTTCCCCGCTCTGCCACTTCCATGCCCCCTGCTATGCTTTCTGCTTCATCGGCTCTTTCCTCTTCTCTTCTCTGTTCCAGACACAGCTTTTCAACAGCCTATTGCAAGCTTCCTAGAGCTGCTAGGATGGCAGTGTAAATTGAAGATGTCCATTTGCTGTTGTTGTTTAGTCGCTAAATCATATCCAATTCTTTGGTACCCCATGGACTGTAGCCTGGCAGGCTCCTCTGTCCATGGGATCTTCCAGGCAAGAATATTGGAGTGGGTTGCCATTTCCTTCTCCAGGATATCTTCCTGACCCAGGGATCGAATCTGGGTCTCCTGTATTGGTAGGTGGATTCTTTACCACTGAGCCACTTGGAAAGATGTCCATAATCATATTTTTCCCCTTGACCATTAACTCCTCCTGATCTATTTGATTAATGGTACTACGAATTTCCTAGTCACCAGATCAAAGTGCTCTGCATTCCTTTCTCAGGGAGCCATTCAATCATACATAATCTACTTTCAGGATTTCTCTTACATACTTCTCATTTCCAATATTGCCTAATTAATTACTGCCTGGGCTAATTTAAAATTTCCCTAATAAAATTCATTACAAATCAGCATGGGAAGATTAATCTTCTCGAATTAAAGTCTCAAAGAACTCCTTGCTCAAAGATGCATACTCTTCTTCCAGTACAGCTTTGAAAATAACATTAGACTTCCAACTTTCCTGTTTTGACCTCTTTTCAACAGCTTCTTTCCTGTTGCAGGAACTTGCCCCATACATTCCACCCTCAGACTCCATTCTCTCAATCCCTTTTCCATCCACTAAATATCTCCCCTCCACTTATGACTATCCAAACTCGCCTTTAAGATCCATCATATAACAAATGCTACTTGCTCTCTGAATTAATTCTTTAGATTAAAAACCTGATATTTACTCTGTTTAATCTCCAGGGCAATTTTAATGTCCTTTCCTTGAATTTAAAAATTTTCACCCACCATTACAGAGTTTATTAACATACTATGTTTGATAATTTCTAAGCTCAAGAATAGTGTAGACGTATCTGAGGCAACATCTAGCACATATTGCACTGAATTAAGTAGAATTCCACATTCATTACATATTTGTAATGAATTATAATGAATTTTATTAGGTAAATTTTAAATTAGCCCAGGCAGTAATTAATTAGGCAATACTGGAAACATGCAATGCACTGAATTAAGTAGAATTCCACATTCATTACAGAATTCCACATTCATTACATATTTCATTGTGGCTCTCAAGCAATACTCTGCCTTGATTTATCCAGGTATCAAAAAAGTCTAACATCCTTGTAAAAATTGCTCAAGTATAGTGTCGATAAGCAGCACTGATATGCATCAAGATATGCTGACATCTTGATGAACTAAGTGCCTTATTGTTTCCTTAGGA
The DNA here is from genome assembly GCF_032405125.1 of Capricornis sumatraensis. Lineage (NCBI taxonomy): Eukaryota > Metazoa > Chordata > Mammalia > Artiodactyla > Bovidae > Capricornis > Capricornis sumatraensis. The sequence goes on from NC_091079.1 coordinate 12,323,957, forward strand.
CTTTACTGAAAGAAAGGATTTAAAGAACAAAGACCTTCACCATTTACATTGTAACACATACAGAAAACATCACTGAAGCTTTATTATTTGCATATTCCTTCAAAGAAATCACTTGGACAATTTTGAAATTCATAATTAGCTGATGGTCAGGTGTAAATGAGCTTCCCAGCTGGTGCTAGTGGTAAATAATCCACCTGTCAATGCAGGAGATGCCAGAGATGTGGGTTCAATCCCTGGGTCAGGAAGATCTCCTTGGTAGGAAATGGCAACCTGCTCCAGTATTCTTCCCTGGAAAATTCCATAGACAGAGGAGCCAGAGGAGTCCACGGGGTAGCAAAGGGTCCGACATGACCGAGCATGCACACACACATGTGTAGACAGATGGATAGACTGACAGATACAAAAGAATATGGGACGTTTGCTCCATGGTGTTGGGTTAATCTTGCAAATACTATTAATGCCATCAGCACTGCTCATTTAGATGCCAGGGATATTTATTTGTTGTCAGCTGGAGCACCAACAATATAGCCCCAAAGGCAGATATCATATATCTGGTTCTGTTAGGTACTACTGGATACTCATAGTCTCAGGTCAATTAGCTGTCCATCAAAATCCAGGAATCCAATGTTGGTACAACTTTATAAGACTTATTGTTCCAACATGCTACTTTTTGTTGTTGCTGTTATAACTTAAATTCGACATGGAAATCAAAATACTGAGTTGAAATAAAGTCTCAATTTCAATTTTTGGATAAGCAGAATAATGTTGATTTATTTAGTCACTACAGGTCATTAGTCCCATCACCAAGGCATTTTTGTTAAAATTTATACACTAACAAATCCTACTTTTGTCCCACTATTTTACCTATCCTATTTGAGCATATCTTCTGCTGATATCTACCTTACCAGTCTTGCCTTTAGTCATGTCTAACATTAAAAAAAATGTATACCTAAAAGAAAATACATTAGTGAATATAATTTTTATGTTTATTACTTTCGATTCATTTGGGCCCATTAATGGGTTTCAAGTTAAATGTGAAATATTAATTTGATAAGAAATTGAGGGAGTAATAAAAAGTTTCCAAATAATCTTTGAACATGTACACTCCTGTTTCCATACCTCCGCATGTGGTCTTCACTCAGACTTAGATACACTTCAATCCAGAGATCTGGAGAGCCCTCCCAGGACGAGCTCCACTGCCAGTTCCTCCAAGTGACCATCACTGACCATCTACACAATACTAAGAACCTCAGTTTCTCTCTAACTCCTTACTGTGTAAATTTTTCTTCACAGATCTTATCATCACCCTTCAGTATCTTTTTTAACAACTTATCAGTTTGCTTGTTACTGACTTTCCACTTAGAATGTAGGTAGAGGTCAGAAGCTTTATTATCATATATCTGACACCCAAAATGTGTGCTTGACACCTGATAAACATAAAAAACTGAATAAATAAGGAGAACAAAATGATTTAATCTTTGGACAATGCAAATCTACATAACATCTACCTGTTCCATAATCAGAAAATGTATGTTCTTGAATGGTAAACTGTTAATTATGGAATGGATCATTTTATATTATTACCATATCTCTTATTAACACATGGACACAATTATTAAACTGCATTAATAAGTCAAGGCTATATATACTCACCCTGCTTATTTAACTTACATTCAGAGTACATCTCTGATATCTCAGTTGGTAAAAATATCCTCCTGCAATGCTGGAGAACCCGGTTCGATTCCTGGGTCACAAAGATCTGCTGGAGAAGGGATAGGCTACCACTCTAGTGTTCTTGGGCTTCCCTTGTGGCTCAGATGGGAAAGAACCCACCTGCAATGCAGGAGACCTGAGTTCGATTCCTGGGTTGGGAAGATCCCCTGGAGAAGGGACAGGTTACGCACTCCAGTATTCTGGCCTGGAGAATTCCATGGACTGTATAGTCTACGGGGTTGCAAAGCATTGGACATGACTGAGTCCACTTCACTTTCTTCACTTCACTTTAGAGTACATCATATGAAATGCCAGGCTGGATGAAACACAAGCAGAAATCAGGAGTGCTAGGAGAAATATCAATAACCTCAGATATGCAGATGACAAACACCCTAATGACAGAAAGTGAAGAGGAACTAAAGAGCTTCTTGATGAAGGTGAAAGAGGAGAGTGAAAAAAACTAGCTTAAAATTCAACAGTCAAAAAGCTAAGATCACGGCATCTGGTCCCATCACTTCATGGCAAATTGATGCGGGAAAAATGGAAACAGTGACAGACTTTATTTTCTTAGACTCCAAAATCACTGCGGACAGTGACTGCAGCCATGAAATCAAAAGAACTAGATGAAAAGCTATGAAAAACTTAGCATATTAAAAAGAAGAAACATCACTTTGCTAACAGAAATCTGTAGAGTCCAAGCTGTGGTTTTCCCAATGGTCATGTACAGATGTGGGAACTGGACCATAAATGAGGCTCAGCACCGAAAAACTGATGCTTTCAAATGATGGTGCTGGAGAAGACTCTTGAGAGTCCCTCGGACTGCAAGAAGATCAAAGCAGTCCATCCTAAAGGAAATCAAACCTGAATATTCATTAGAAGGACTGATGCTGAAGGTCTAATATTTTGTCCACATGATGCAAAGAGCCAACTCATTGGTAAAGACTCTGATGCTTAGAAAGATTGAGAGAAGGAGGAGAAGAGGGCAACAGAGGATGAGATGGTTGGATGGCATCATCGACTCAATGGACATGAGTTTGCGCAAACTCTGGGAGATGGTGAAGGACAGGGAATCCTGGCGTGCTGCAGTCCATGGGGTCACAAAGAGTCAGACATGACTGAGAGAGTGAACAACGACAACAAGCCTGCTTTTGTCACGAATCTCCTGTACATACTTGAGAAGGGTGGTTATGCATGCTTTGCAAAAGTATTTTCTTCCTACCCCTCATTCTGTCTCCTCTTTTTGCATCTCACTGGTTCCTGAACACCATCAAATTCTGATCTTCCGCTGTCAATCCCACATTGTACCTCTACCCCCAAGTTTCCACCAACAGCTTCAGTTTTAACCAGGACACATTTTCTTTAAGAAACTACAGTTCTGTGTAAGAGACAGAAAGGGCCTGTTCTGTCCTGCCGGAAGCAGAGCTCTTGGAAAGGGGGGCCAGAGAGAAAAGGGAAAACTCAGTTTTTGTCACCCACCAGGTGGGGGGGGGCAGAGATTCTAATTTCTATGATTACTCACGCTAACTAACTTGGAAGTTTTCCACATTATGTTGTCTGTTCAAATACTGGTGAATGTAAGTTCTACCTTCAGTGGCAGTGCAGGGCTACCACTTAAATTTTGGCTCTTACATAAAAATCTCTGTTGATATATTTGAGGTGTTTTTGTGAAGACAATCCCCATAAGAGAATGGTAAAATAAATTACATAAGATAATGTTGGAAATATCACCACATTTTTCATTTTAATTAAAACAGACATTGAATAAAGAGCTTAGGAAAATGAGAGCTACTGATGTTAAACAATACCAGGTGCTTAACACCTGGAAAATGCAAAATCATTGTTTTGCAATAAAAGAATAGACATAAAAAAATCTAATTATTTAAGTAATCTTTTAAATCTAGCTGTGTTGGCTGATGCTCATAAAAACATTTAAGTAATTGGTTTGAACTCTTGTGGAAAATGGGCAAAGAATAAGAACAGGCAGTTCAAAAAGGAAAAATACTAATGACCAATGAACAGAAGAATATAATGCTCACCTACAAATAACTTACAAATGCAAATTAAAACCCTGAGATATATTTATTCAGCTAATAAGACTCCTTATGGTTTTACTGTTGAAAGAGTAAGGAAATCAGTACTTATATATTCTACCCAGGGGATTATGACTTCTGTAAGACAGTTTGAAAATATGTATGATAAGACTTAAAATTGTACTTTGAAGTAACATAGTCTTTAGAAATTTACAATTTACTCCAAAGAAATAATCAGACAAGTGTGTGAATACATGCACACGTGTGTATACATATACGTAGACATATATATATATATATGCACCTATACATGTGCCTTTCTCTATGTGTGAATATGTAAACATTTTATGATAATAACACTTACAGTAGAATATATTAAGAATCATCTAAAACATACTAGAAATGTACTGAAATAAATTTAACAGAGGTTATAGGGATGATGATGCCGGCAATTATTCACTGAAAAGACATTCAACAGCTTATTTCGATTTGAGAAAAGCAGGTCACACACAGTAGATACAAATATTACATTTTGAATACAAAAATATGATCACATTTCTGTAACAAAAAGATATTTTATGTGCATTCAGAAGCTATAAGCTAACACAAATCAGTGGTTATGTCTGGATGGTATGATGATAGCTGATTTCAATTCTATTTTTTTTTTCCTGTTTCAGTTTGCTTAATTTGGATGAATTTTTTAAAAATAAATTTAAAGGCACTTGGAAAAACTGCCTAAAAAATAAACAAGATATTTTGGTTGGAGACAGTATGTTAAACGATGAACTATTAAACTCACTGTTTGGAAAGGAACTGTGGATAGTTCCAACTCTCATTTTGGGAAGCTATTACTAAAGGAGAAAAAGACAGTGTATATGTGACACAGTCCATATTTCTGACCAGTGGTCCATTTTACTTTCCAGGAAGAGAAAGGTTATCACACTTAAGGGTTATCATGGCCCAAGCCATTTCCGATGGAAGAAAACCATAGAGAGGACCAAGTACAGCCACGAAGCCATGAGCACAGTCCTCCTGGTTTATGAAAAATGTTAAGCAGAGAGACTGTAAGAGAACGACGCCAAGTAGGCAGACACCAGCCCGCTAACACTAGCGAGGCTGAACACCAGGATTTGACAGCAGCAGGAATACAAGTGCTCTTCCCTACTGTCTTCACAACTGGGTGGCGGTGCAGGCTAGGACTGGACCACGTCTCTAGGCAATGGGTAAGCTCTATATCTTACTGGACAGCACTGCTCTGCTTAACTTACTGAACTAGCATGTGTCCAACACTCCAGTGGGTTAAACAGTGACAGAAACCGTTCCCCAAATTTACGAGGTGCAGATTTTCGCTTTCTTGGACTCCTCACTTTCCCCTGAGTTCCATATGCAAACAATTATCCAGTCGTGTCTCATCTTGTGTTGTTACTTTCATTTGATCTGTCAAAAATTCTCCTTACTTTCCATTTTCATATTCATCACTTCAAGCTTTATTGATGCAGGCCAGGATTCTGACTCCAGGCTTCTAAATGTGATGACGATTTCTTCCTTCCAATCTGTTTGTTAAGTTTCACTGAATCCTTTTGACCTATTTGATTTCAGCATCACCTGCTCCAAAGCTTACAAGGGGTCCTGTGACCTGCGTAATGAAGCACACATCTGAAGGCAGGCATTTGATATGATTTGCAGTCAAACTGCCTGACTTCTGATTATTTCATCAAATTGCAGTGATCTCAAAACATCTTGATTCCCCCTTCTATAATCTCCACTATTAGCTCTGAGATGTCCTAAGTCCTCCACTCATTTCATTCAAATTTTGTTTTTCAAGATCCCAAAAGAAATGCCTGACCACTGCAGGCCTCTGAGGCATCATTATCTGCTCAATTGACTAAGGCATTGTACATGGCTTGCATATTATAGTTCCTCTATGCCTGTCCTGAATTGTGCTTTAAATTGGTTATGATTAATTACCATTCCCTAAGTTCCAGTCTTTTCTATTCAATGAGATTGCAAACCTTCTGAGATCAGGCACAGTGGTCTTCACATAGCATATGAGGACTCCCAGGTGGGAAAGGAAGCCTTTGAAAAAACATCTTCAGATGATTAAATTCCTCACATCTGAAAGGATGTCCTTGAGAACCCTGCCTTTTCAAAAAGGTGTATCTTCACAAAGCAAACCACCAGAGTCTCTCTTCCTCTCAGACTGCCCTTGTATTTAATGAAAGCCCTAAGCTGGCCTTAGTCATCCCATGACATACTCTCTGTCCTCTCTCTGCAGACTCATCTTCTTAGACACAGACTAGGTCCTGGATATCTAGGTGATTTCACCGCTCTGCCTGAAGCCTGGTTTTGCTTTCCTCCACCCCCTGCAGTGTCTCATTGCTCAGATTTCTACGCTGTCAGAGAAAGTCCCAACTCTCATTCAAGTTCAGGTCACCCCACTATTGTCTTAGGACATCCCTGGCCACAATGTCCACGCAGCGGCTCATTTCTGTGATGCTGTGCTGTGTCTCCTCCTGGATCCCGGGCCCCGCAGCACAGAAACTGTGTCTGTCTTGTCCACTGCTTCATCCCTGCACCCAGCAAGGTCCCTGGCATGAAGAAGGTACTCAGAGTATAGAAAAGGCTGGTGTGATTCCTAAAATTACACCTGCCTTAGACTTAGATGAACTTTGGAGATCATGAAAACCACACTGAGTAAGAGATTCAAATGCAGCACTTGAGTTCCAGTCAAATCCTCTTTGAATCCTGCCACTCTTACTCACAATACCTACCTCACTGAACAAATACCCATTGACAGAACACCAATCGAAGCAGCATGCTTAACTTCTTGTTTGAATACAAGCTGCATTAATTCTAACTGCAATTAAATAAATGCACTGTCTATGCTACTGAAACACACATTACCATAGGTAAAATTAGGCAGCCAGTGGAAATTTACTGTATGACACAGGGAACTCAAATCCAGTGCTCTGTGGTAAGCTAGAGGGGTGGGACGGGCTGGGTGGTGGGAGGGAGATTCAAGAGGGAGGGGACATACATATATCAATGGCTGCGTCATGTTGGTATATGGCAGAAACCAGCACAATCTTCCAATTAAAAACAATTTTTTAAAAAATGAAATGTCTACATTTTTAAAGCTATCTTGCCTCAGTTATTTCCATCTGTATACTATAGTGATTCTTCTAGAAAGCAGCTTGGGGAAAGCTTATCAGAAGTACAGGTTATAAAGTATCTAATTTCTTTATCCCTTTATTACTTTGAGAAGAAGGGTTTTGATCTTTCTTTTAATCATTTGCCTGAAAGAAAGATAAATATTATAACATGGTCAACTAAGAATTAAGGATAATGATTCCTCACATATGCCTTTCTATATGAACAGTTTCGGAGCATCTCAGAAAGACACGTTTACCATCCTGAACATTTTTCCTGCTCTGAAGGCTGGTTCTTCACACCTAACTCACAAAACCAGAAGTAGAAGCAATAGTTAATGGGACTATTTTCTTTCTTACCAAATTAATCTTCCAAGGAAATAAACTTTAGAGGCCTCTTTGGTATTCCATTATTTCAAAAAGTCTTTTCAGGTGTTGTTTAAACATGCTTACAGTAAAAGCAATGAAGAGGAGGAAATCTATATTGCCACAGAAAATACCTGATGTAATTTGTACAAACTAGCACAGTCCATGAGGTCCATGGGATCACAAAGAGTCGGACACAACTCTGTGACTCAATAACAACAAAAAGCATAGTTGAGGTTCCTTACGCCACAGGATAAGGGAGAAGCCTACAGATCATTGAAAAGAGGGGGTAAGCCCATCTATAGAGAAAATTCAATTCAGAGAGAGAACATAAAGGATATTATCACAGAATAGAATAAGGTGATGCAATGTGAAAGAAGGGCAACATTCTTTTAAGACTGGAAATAATCTATTTTTTAAAAATCACAACACAGCATTAGCATTCCACTGCTCATTCAATACAATAAAATGGGAACCTACAGCTGTTCACATGGAAGAAGAGCACCACATTTACATGGAAAACTCCCAACAGGAAATGAGACTTCAGTATCCTGTGGCTTAAATGTTACACATGAAAGAATAATAACTATTATTTGCATGCAAACTACATGCATTACCTATATTGAATCACTACATCAAAAGATTTTTCTGAAACGCCTCAGGACTCTACAATCTAAATATACTTTTCCCTTGTGGTAATGGAGCAATTACTGATAATATCCATAATTTTCTGGGAAATAAGATCCATATTATGTCCCAGGTTTAGAAACAGCATTAGAGGAATATTTATGAAATTAATGAGAATGTAACATTTCTAAGTCAAAGTCAAATAATCTGTAAGAGAACATTAAAGATTTTTAATGGATCCAGTTTATCAACACTTACGAGGATACAGTAGTGTACAGAAAAGGATTCATAGATTTCACACAAGCAATTATGAATGGATTATCATAATCACAGACCTGCATACATAAAATCGGGATGTAATTTGTCGAGTGAAATAAAAACCATAATTATAGTAATACTTAAATATACATCAAATATTTTGTTTATTCCAGGAGGGAGCAGATGAAGATGATAATCATTTTTACCATTTTAAACTAAAACACAAAGATAAAGGAAGTGAATCCTTGCTTTATTCATTTATCAAAATCGCTAATTAAAAACTATCTATCAAAAGAGAGAGCTAATTTCCAAAACACAAATCAGAATGTTCCACAATGAACTCTAATCTCCAAGAGATTCCATGACCTCTAACCTTTGAGACTAACATCTTCTAGCCCTTTGTTTAGACTGCAGTGTTGCCTTTTAATAAGATTTCTGTCATGATTTATCCCCAAACACTTAGGCACACTAACTGGAAAACTGCATGAAGAAAAGAAATGTGTCATAGCATAGAGCCTTATCGACCCAAGCTCACTTAGGAAGTATTTCCTGAAGGAGTCATCGTTCACCATTCAACATATACTAGCCAAGCACTTACTTGGTGCCCAAATGTGCAAATCACTGAACAGAACAAACACTGTCCTTGCCCTCAAGGAGCTGTTATAGGGAAGAACAAATCTGACTCCATATTCAATCCGTTCCTTTTATTTTAACCCTTGCACTCTGTTGCCTGACCACTGCACCTTTCGTAAAAGAATGTTGCCTATAGCCTGAAATACACAGGATAGCCCATTCTTAAGGCTCTGACCTTTAAAGGTATAATACTTTTCCATTCATATAAAGATAAAATGTTTCAGAACAGAGAATAATATTTGTCTTGGAGGTTTGTTTACAGGAACATTGTGGCGTGACCTACAGGGACAATTGCAAGAGAAAAGGATTCCTACACCAAGAAGTTTGCAATAACCAGCCACTGCCTACCCACTCCCCAGCCCCTTTAAGTATAAAAGAAGACTGAATTAACCTAGGTAATTTGGTTCTTTGGGACACTAGTCCACCATCTCCTTGGTCTTCTGGCTATTCCTAGGCCCTACAACTCATCTCGCGATTTATTGGCCTGTTGTGTGCAAACAGAACAATTTTGGACTTGGTAATTGCTACTGCTAAATGTTGCCAACAAGTAAGAGAGAAATTGGCATAATATGTATTAGGTGCTCTGATACATGAACTGTGGGATGTCAGGGATACCTTTCTGAAGTCAGCTTTCTGAAGTCAGGCATCATGGCAAGTTGAACCCTGGTGAATGTGAAAGACCTTGACAGGTAAAGGTGGGTGCTTAGTGAGAATGATAGGATGCTGTAGAGTGGAACTAACAGAATGCAAAAGAACAGGATTTGAGTGGAGAGATGAGATCTCAGCTGAGGCTGCAAGGTTGGGCCTTGCAGTACACACTGTAGCACACACTTGTTCTACAAACAAGGAGCCGATATTAAAAGCCAAATGTATGTGTCTTCTGATGTATCTTCACAAAAACGATAGAAATCATGAATACTGCATAGGTATCATTGAAATAAAGGCATCTTCACAAATACGAAGGTAATTTAGGTAATTAATATAGGTAATTACCTCTTTCCTGAAAGGTCACATTTACTAGAAGGTAGATCTAATAATTTTAATAATGATAACCAGGTTGGTTTTTGAGAGAAATCACCCTGCAATGTAGAGAAAAGAGAGCAAGGAGGTAGAATTTGTATTTTTTAGTCATAAAACTGGGTTTGACAATGAGTAAAAATATCCAATGCATAGTTTTCAGGACTCCTTTTAAAGAACTTTTAAAAGCTGAGGCTACAGTAGTGCTGGGCAACTTCCCCCCAACTCAGTCCCCAGGTAGTAGAGTGCCAGCCCACAAGCCCTTATCAGTGCCCTTCCTGATGAAAATGGGAAATCAGATTCTCCTCATATTTTCCAACCAATAAAAGTTAGGAAAATAAACCACAAAGATGTCTTTTTTCATTATTAAAAAAATTATTTTCATTATTAATGACATTTATTTTTCTCTAATTTTAACACGAAATTTTAAAACATTCTATGTTCATTACAGACACCTGGAAGAACACAAAAGCATAAAGTAAGAAAATATCAATTGCTTTCCATCATCAACGCCTCAGAGATAACCACCACTAGTATTTTGATGCATCTTCTTGGTAATGTCTCACAAACTTGACAAAGATAATATTGAACTATTGATTAGCTTTATATTCCTTTGTCTTTTTACATTTTAAGTAGGGATCTAAATTTTTATGATTAAAAATAAAATGATCAACAACAATGCCTAGAATATTACAGGCAGCCAATATTTGTTGAATAAATATATGCATGAACTATATTAACTTTTTCCAGAGGGTGATGGCTCTTTTGATTTTCATTTTCCTGTAAATATACTATAAAAAATGCCCCGCCTTCTATTCGAATTGCAAAGTCCCCTCTGGTGCCTTCTTTACATTTCTTCTTTATACAGTACACACTCTTCAAAAAGCACTGATTTGGTAGCTACTTGTACTCTAATATGAGTTAGGAGAGTGTGGTTCCCTTATGATAAGGTATCTATCTAGCAAGCCTAAAATGAGAGTGTTGTTAGATAGCATGGGAAGAGTGGCTCTGGAGAATGGGGTAGCAAAAAAAGATAATTTAATGCAATGGAAACTTTGACTGTATAAATTTTTAAAGAAATTTAAGGGAAAAAACTGACTTTCAATGTCCTCTTTTTAAAGTGATAACATTATGTAATAGTACATCCCTTCTTGTTTCTAAGAAGGGGTGATGCAGGCCACCTTTAACACTACAACTTATGGCCAAGACTCGATTTAGTTCTAGGAGTTGTTATCAGTGGGGGTGGCCCATCCTTCTGAGTCAATGTCACAGCCAGAACCCAGTCACATCCTCCTCTTAATCCCAGGGAGCAGCTGTGTAAATCTGGAGGTCAAAAGTCAGGACCTCTGGCATACTAAACCTTTTGGCTATATAACAATATCCCACGACTTAGAAATCTCTCCTCTTTATATAGTTTCAAGCAGTCTGATCGTAGCTAACTACTATTATAAAGGTGCACCAACTATACATGACCGTTTTATAAGAACTAGTTTGCATCTCACAATTTGTGATGCTGTCATGTAGACATGCTTTGCATACAACTGGCCTGGGTCAGCATGCCAGTGGGAAGAGTGAAAAGCCTCAGTATCTGCTTTGGCTCAGTTGGCCTAAATTTTACTGAACATAAGAATTAACTAGTATCCCAAGATGACTTGGATGGTGCATGATCTATAATTTTTCAAGGCCTGATCACAGTTTGAATTCAGAAAATAAGCACATTGAAAGACTGACTCTCTGATTTATTCTTCTAATAATTGTTTTATATATACTGTAATTTTATTTCAATCACCCAAAGTTAGCATGTAGGAAATTTAAATGAAACGGTAAGGTAGAAACAGTAAAGAATCAAAGACTCTAAAAAGGAAGTATACCTAAAGCATGAGAATTCAACATTCACTAGTATTTCATTGTCAGTTTTGATAGACACTCGACTCTTGCAAATTTTGAAACAAACTTTGCAATCATGATGACTAGCCTGAAGAGATTTCAGAACCAGCACTAAGATTCACACATTCAGTTGGTTTGCAATTGACTTGTTATCCATTTATATAGCATATAGATAGTGTATAGATTTTTACCAGTCAGATCAGATTTTAAGGAAAGAAGTATCTTCCTGCTGATATTTCTTAGCACATAAATTTCTAAAGTACGTCAGAAAACCAAAGGCTGTTGACACAAGGCTCTAACATTTGAAAATAGCAGATTCATAGAGACAAAAATATGACAGGAAGCAAGCGACTGAATGCGGAGGTCTCTGAGTAAGAAGTTCACCCCTCAGTAGTGTCCCTCTCCTTCCCCTCTCTCTACCACTCTTGCCTGTTGCTCTTTTCTTCTTTTCTTTTTTTTTAATATTTATTTTTTAATTGAAAGATGATTGCTTGAGAGAATTTTGTCATTTTCTATCAAACCTCAACATGAATCAGCCATAGATATACATATATCCCCTCCCTTTTGAACCTCCCCCCTCGCCCTCCCATCCCACCCCTCTAGGCTGATATAGAGCCCCTGTTTGAGTTTCCTGAGCCACACAGCAAATTCCCGTTGGCTAGCTATTCACCTGCTGCTTTCTAATCTTGTTTTTTGTATTTTTTTAATTACTTAAATTTATTTATTTTAATTGGAGGTTAATTACTTTACAATATTGTATTGGTTTTGCCATACATCAATATGAATCTGCCACAGGTATATCTTGACTTTAAACAAGTCAGCTACAAAAAAGAAACTGTTTAATTTAGATGAGTCCAAAAAGGTTCTGACAGGTTTATATTTCAAGAATATACTGCATCTTAATTTCACTGTTATTAAGTATTAATTTTACTGTCCTTAATTTTATATCTGTATAATTAGGCATTAGTGGTAAATAACCCACTTGCCAAAGCAGGTTCGATAAGAGACACAGGTTCGATCCCTGGGAAGATCCCCTAGAGAAGGAAATGGCAATCCACTCCAGTATTCTTGCTTGGAGAATCCTATAGACAGAGAAGCCTGGTAGGCTTCAATCCATTAGGGTCACAGAGTCAGACACAACTGAAGTGACTTAGCACACACACACATTAATTATACAAATACAAAATTTTGTTTTTTAAACTGATTTAAAGTCTAAAAGGTGAGTTTAATAATTTTTATACTCTTTATCACAAAACTGTTAACTCTGTCACTACCATTAAGGAAAATGTTCAGTGTATAAGTTTTTGTGAACTCATATCTTATTTAACCCTTATCTATATATTTTTGTATTATTATATCCCATCTTGCTGAATAGGAAGCTGGGTTTTAATCTAAACACTGTATGTAACTCTATAGCAATTACAGTTAAAGTAGATGAAAGTGAATTTGAATATTGTATGTTAAGCCTCACCAATTTATAGGATATTATCTTCTGCCATCATGCCCCTTTTACAATAGTTATATTAATACTTGCATGGAATTTTCATAGTATACATCTTTTAAAATAGTATTCTGAACCATAACTTTTAGCATGCCAATAGATATAGTTAAAATTGCCACAAATTGCTAATCATAAGTTTAATATAAGTATAGTGGAACTTTATTAAGATTTGTGCATTTTAGTAATATAGTATGATACATACAAACATGCAATGTACTCTAATTATGCTTGACTTCAGCTAACTGTCTTGCTTTTGCAGCTGGCTTTAGTCATCAATATTTGATTTTTGTACTGGCTATGTGATCACAATGGAGGGCCCTTTCTCATCTCTGTCTCTGTCTCTCTGATGGTATCAAAGAGTCTGTTATTTCATTTTATAGATGCCATGGTAGACACCTACTTTTTTAGTTCTCTGCTATATACAATATATACTCCTATATATATACCCATTCTCCAGGTGGAAAATTCTCCTATTTCCTCTGGGGAACCACATTTACTCCTGCGTTAGTCCATGTCGTCTGGGTGACACTGATGCTACCTGTTTTCCTCGGGGTTGCGGAGTGGATGGAGGCCTGGGATCCTGGCCCATCCATCAGAGACTCCTTGCTGGTGATAAGCTCATGGATGGGGATGAATCTCAGGCTGAGACAATGAAACCCTCCCTGGAACTTTCACTGAGGTCACTGGGAAGATGCTCGCTTAGGTGTTTTCTGCCAGGGATGCCAGCCAGAGTGGTGGAACACTGCTTTGTCACCAGCTGGAAGAGATTCACTAAGAATGAAGCCAATCAAACGGAAATCAGAGAAGAGGGACAGAGAGTCAGATTTCTGAGCGCTGGGCCCACTCAGTAAACAAACAAATACTCTCTCTTGTTGAAGCCATTTTAAGTAACTCATGCAAATGAAAGAATTCTGACTAAGACTGAAGTGGTCACAGAATACATACATTTATACACTTTTGTATCCTGGATTGATCAAGACTACAAACATCTCATAAAAGTAATTACAGGATTATCCATTATCCTACATTTGCTTCTTTAGTTATCTTCCAAAGTTTCTTTAAACAGCACAGGAAAAAAACATCTAAAACACGAAGGACTTCCTATAGTTTGTCTTATGTCTATAAATCTTTATATAATTACTAGGTAACTATTTTTTTGCAATTTTTCAACAATCCATCAAAATCACTGCAAACACTACACCCTCGGCAAAATTATTTAATTTTTTTAGACAGACAAAATAAACAGATACACACTATTTAATCTTCTATACCAGGCAGCTGTATATAAACACAGTTTTAATTAAGTTCCTTGAAATTTTGTCTCTCTTATCATACTAGAATAGGCACTTAAAATCCTCTGAACTTAAATCAGGGTAAAGATATTGAAACATTTTCAAATAAGCACAACAATCAAAGAATATAAAACTATTATTTAAAAAGTTACTCTACAGAGGAATGGATAAAGAGTAGATTCATGTAGTGAAATACCACTCAAGCATTAAAATGAATGAAACAATGCATCTGCACCATCATGGATGGACCTAGAGAGTGTCATACTGAGTGAAGTCAGGCAGAGAAGGAGAAATACCTGACACGTTTTATGGGTGGAATCTGAAAATAAAGGATACAAATGAACTTACTTACAATCCAGAAGAAGACTCACAGACTTACAAAATGAATTTATGGTTGCTGGGGGCAAAGGATAGTTAGGGATTTGGGGTAGGTCATGTCCACACTGCTATATTTAAAATGGATAATCAACAAAGACCTACTGTACAGTACATGGAACTCTGTTCAATGTTCTGTGCCAGCCTGGGTGGGAAGGGGCTTTGGTGGAGACTGGATACATGTGTATCTATGGTTGAGTTCCTTCCCTGTTTGCCTGAAACTACCACAACATTGTTAACTGGCTATACCCCAATACAAAATGTTTTTGGTGTTAAAAAAAATTAAAATTAAAAAAAAAAAGTTACTCTAAAAAATTCTCTTGAATATATTAAAATCTAAAAGGAGTAAAATAAAAGAAATTTTGAGTTTTAATTTAATGAGAAGTTATAGCAATGAGAATTATAGCTATCGTGGAACAGTTGACATGATCCTATGTGAAATTAGACACTGAAATTCCACTAAATATCATAGCCATTTCTTCTGATCTTGATCTTCTGATCTTGATCAGGTACTTGAATTGTGAAATAAAATTACTTGATCCCAATTTTTAAAAAAGAAAGGAAGTTTAGAGTGACAGATTTACTGAGTTATCAATTTTGCAAAACAATTTACCTTTGTGATGATAATTCTAGTTAATAACTAAGATGGTCTATGACCAGAACTGCTATAAATTAGTTGTAAACTATATTTTCCCCTTTCCTCTCTCACTATATATCAATGTAAAATGCTTGTCAACCAATGAATTGCAAGGAAGGAAATATCATTTTATCTTCAATTCTTCAGAAGGAATATTCAGATACATTTAATGAGGTAAAATTCATTAAAACTGGGGTTCTGCTGGGAACAAAGGCTACTTAGGAATCTCCGTTTGGAAACACCTTCCCCCTGCTGCCTTCAATGAAATCATGATCAGTGAAGAAATACCAGTTAAAAAAAAGATGAAAGGCTTTTTATGGGGATAAAAGTCTTATGTGGACAGGAAATATTTTTTATCTCCAAATTATGAGGTTATGCAATGGCTTGTTTAGGGATTGTCTTGAATCTAAATAAATAATAAACTTTAAATAATAATAAACTTTAAATAATAAATAAATCTCTAATCTTTTCTTTTGAATTTATGTATTACGCTTCAACATATTTTTCTCAATGGTGCCAACTTTCTATGTAGACATATAACTGTTCTCAAATGCTGCCACCTAAAGGTTAAAGTTGGGCACAGCCTAATAATGTCTAGAAATCAGAAAAGTTATCTTTCTTTACCTAAGATACACAGAAATCCAATCACTTCATTATATCCAAGTACTAACTTACACATATATTTGTCTATATGAATGCTTCTGAAGAGAAATACAGAAGTCAAATATTAAATAATTAATGAGTATTATATCAACGGCCTTACCAAAAAAAGGAAAAAAAAAATTTTAAAGAATAACTTAAATATGTACCAAAACAGTATAACTGCTACTACTACTAAAAATTAATGCTTTGCAAGTCATTTTACAAATGAAAAAGTTTGAAGTATGTTTTCTGATTAAACATGTAAGGTTACATTATAAATAAATGAGACCCATTTTTGGTGCTGGTTACAAATTGATATTTCAGATTTTTCGAAAAGGTCAGGAAAATTCATTTATGTAAACTAGTTAGAACCATCAATAAAAAGCAACCTTAGCCATATACAAAAATATTGAAGACACTCTGAAAACATTTTGCAGAAGACAAATGCCCAGGTCAAACCCAGCTGACATCCAGAGAAAGCCAGTACTGAAATTGAACTGTTAACCTACGGAATGTTTTTATAATGGTGCTTTTGGTAACCCACAAGAATAATGATAATACAACACAGTATTCTTACACAATGGTATATGTCAATATATCTCAATAAAACCTGGAAAAATAAATTATGTAAACTTTAAATTATATCAAATATAAAGAAAATAAACAACAAAGCAAAATAAACATTTTGTAGTGTTTATTCATGATTTCTCATAAGGACTAACATTATCTGGAATATTTTGTCTAGCAAAAATGTATTCTAGCAATAGATTGGTGATATTTATAATTCCCTGGAAGAAAAATTAATTATACACCTGCTGATAACCATCAAAAACCATTTGGTATGATTATTTACCAAAATCTCCAATAATTTCCAGTCCCCGGCACTACCTACGAAGATATTACCTAATGTCACCTTTAGAAATCAATAAAATACTATTTTGGCTTTTATATCTCTGTCTTATGAGTTTAATTAAGACAAGTTTATTTATCAAGGATTTTTGATCATCTCCTGGTAGAATAATACATTCAGCTTCAGAACTCATAAAGAAGGCTCTGCAGACTCCACCAAGGGAGTAAGACAGGAAAGAGCAGGTCACCTTTCGGCTGGATGTCTTTTTAGCTGTGAGTCATTGTGTGAGTGTGACAGACATCGTGAGACAGGAGGCTCCTTGAAGGCAGAGACTGTCCGCTTGGTTCATTCAACCTCTAAGCTCAGGTACACTCCATACACATTTATTGATTGATTGGATAAATAAATATACTGTTTATATTTAATAATTAAGTTTTTTTACTATATCATATATGGACGGAAATCATTTTCAAATATAAAATTTGTATCCAAAATAACTTTTACTAAGCTTCAGCTGAGTTTATGCTTTAGCACTGAATATTAATGGAAAACATTGATAAATTACTTTCCACATACAGCATATGGACAATAACAGTGCTTGCACTTTTCTTGGGCAAACATGATATACATTATTAGCAAACTTTCTTCTTCCCCTCCTTCCTATTTTTGTTCTTTTAAAAATTAAAACTGCTTGCCTAATAAAATAGTCTCAGAAAAATTTTCACCTATTGACGTCAAAACAATTTACTTGAAATAAGCTAATTTTTCTTAAATGTGATTAAAATAGTATCAACAGAGTTAATACTTAAAATACTTTAACCCTTTGAAACCCAGAAGGCATAGACTCAAATCCCCCTTTTCTGTTATCCCAACAAAATACTCAATTTTCTTAATTCTTAAAACAGCAATAATAATACCGTAACCCACAAGGAGGTCGTGTCAGCAGAATGACTGAAACGAAATAAAATCTGAATAAATAGCAGGCATATATCAGGAAGAAGAATGTCTGGAAACTGACTCGGGCTCTTTCTCATAGTTCTAAGTGGACACATGCCCTTGTTGCTAGATGTGGTCCTAGAACATGTCATCAGCTGGGGGAAACCACTTGTTTTAAGTGCAATGGCTCATTTTCAAGCTTCCTGTTGAACTCTAACAAAAGTGTCACCTGGTTTAGGCAAGTATTGATAAGAAAGAGAGCTAAGACCCATTTTTTTAAAAACGGTTTTGCTTTGGAGAAAGAGGAGAAAAAACATTTGTACCCACATTGATACTTGTCATCAGGCACTGCTCTGCCTCAGGACCAGTCATCCTAACAACCAGGCTCTTACTGGCAACATGAGGCATCATGGGACCAAGACTGTTCTCAGCAAATACCTTGGCTCCACTAAAAATAATGTTCAGTCACCAACATACTTTACTTATGACTCTGTAATTCACATTTCTGAAGAGCACATGAATACTGTGAATCATAATCACCAAGCCATGACACATTTGCATGGATGGACTGATTGACTGAACAATTTAATGAAAAATTCCATGAAAGTCACTAAAAGTTATTTAATACCCAGTCATCAATGGTATGTCAATAACATAACATAGTCATCATGTTAATAATTGATAGAATGTGACTTCATTTGAACCTCATGTATGGAATTCTGCTAGGATCTGGCTGTATACATATATATGTCACTAAAATATTAATACTGGCCTTCTCAATCTTCCTAAAATCATGCTGTTTTTGTTTTAGGTACATAAACAGGATTTGCAAGTTTGCCTAAATATGAAGCTTAACATACCAGTGCACAGAAAGCTAATTCGAGCACAGACAAATTTTTATTTATTATTAACTTTCTAAGAGGCTGGGTGTAATCCGGACTAACTGCTCCATGAGGTAGGAATTTTAAAAAGCATATTTAAGAGTATACATTTAAATAATCCATAATCTATAACTCATAGTTTTGAAAAATTTATAGTCATGAGTCAAGCTTAGAAACTTGAGTGCTACCAGAAAGAGCAATAATATGTCATGAAGTTGTAACATGTTATTTCCCAGAAGGTTATGTTTTAAGAAAACAGTTACAGTAGTAATATTTATGTGAATTCATACATTTTCGTTCTTGTCAAAAGCACCTATATAAAACAGAATATTATCCCATCCTATTAGAAAACCCTGACATTAGCAATAATGTCACCTGACATAAAACATATGCGCAGGCAGCATTTCTGAAAATGAAATCTCAGAGTTGGTACCTACTGTGATGAGTGGTATGTTAGCACCCAGAGATCTTCAGTCTGGAATCATTATATTTATACTGCTGAATAACCAATATAATTTAAGCTTTCATTTAATATCTAGGATTTTCTGAGTAATGTTAGTGAGCTCAGAATGAAGAAAGAATACATGCTAAATTTTTATTAAATAAAATAATCTTTAAAGAAATGTAATACAGCATTTTGAATATTTAATAAATTTCCTAGTATCATGAAGTTATGATTCCTTCACACTCCCCTTCCTAAGAGTGAATATTTCATTAATGCTGCTTCTTTGGTGAAAAAACTTAGATCTTGTAAGATCTTACGCATTTCACTGCTGGGATTTAGAGTTAAAAATTTAAGGTCAAATCTTATGTATTATTACTTCAATATTCTTGAAAATAACAAGTGAAAGCATCGGGTTATCATGACATTGCCCTCAGGGCAAACAGAACCCCCCTGGCCCCATTTCTCAGCTTCACTTATTGAATCCTTCGTGTGGATGAACTGACTCTTGTCTTATCACTGGCACTTACAGCACCCACATCTGTTATCCTAAACGTTGCCCCAGTTATTTCTTCTCCAGGGATTAATGGCATTACATCCATAAGATTTTCATTAGCTTTCTGGGAGAAAAATACATGAAATACAGCTGTAATCCAAACTACAATCTTACAGAGAGTAGCCAAACCTAAATCAGACTGTGTTCACCTGCTGTTGACCCACAGAGATGTTATGGTGAGGGAGGTGGGAGGGGAGTTCATGTTTGGGAACACATGTAAGAATTAAAGATTTTAAAATTAAAAAAATTAAAAAAATAAAAAAAAAAGAAATGATTTGCACCCATTTTCTTTGCTGAGACTGGTTCAGAATTAAACAAAGCTAATGCATTTATCATACTACATATTAACACTATATATTTTAAGGCATCTTGAAGGATTTTTCATAATTTTAGTCATTGCAAAGTCTTCATTTGTAAAGGGCTAACTCAGTTCTTTTGATTTCCAGCAATGCCGTTTTCCAAAAGCCTGCATGTTTTCTAGGAGCTAAGGACACAGAGAAACATGGGGTTGTGGGTTTGTTGAAACTAGAGAAGGATCAGTCTGTGGCCATTAGTGCATTTATGAGTCCAAACACCCAAATATTCAATACATTTCTCTCCTAATTCCCTTTCTTTAGGAATATATAAATATATATATATAATTTTCATTATATATATGTGTGTGTGTGTGTGTATATATATATATATATAGTGCTTGTGTTTGTGTGTGTTGTGAATTGATTCTAAAATATTTGAGCTTCCTCAATCAAGAATCAAATACATAAAAATTCTAACTGTGGTCCTAGAACTTGGCAAAATGTCTCAAAATGGGTCACCAATTCAGAACCAATGTGTCTTTCTTGTTCAGGGCAGCTAAGCACCACAAAGTCCATTGGAAGTCATATTTTGGGTTACACTTAAGAGCAAATATAGCCACATAAACCACAGCTTGACTACAGTTATCTGTTTTTTTTTTTCCAATTTCAAGAAGTATATTCTTAATTCAATGACAAGATAAAATAAACCACCAAATTAATAAAGAACTCATCCTCAGTGTGACCAAAAGTTTTGGTGTACACAAAAGAGTAGACACTGACAAAGCTTAAGCTGGACACTCGCAAAACGCTATATGTAGGTGAATAAACAAAATGAAGCTTAAAAAATATGACAGACTTCTGATGCAAAGAATTGATTGCTCTTCTATTTCTTGCTCTTCTCATCTATTTATTTTTTTAAAAAATCCCTTTTCTAGTTTTTTCTTCTGTTCAAACCGTACCTTTCTGACAATTGTTTTTACCTTCCCGATATTTTTTTCTTTTTTCCTGTGAGTAATTCAACTTAGCTATTGCATCATTTAAAGTATGTAACAGGTGGCTAAGTTAGCTCACAGTATTTCCACAGGCAACAAATGCTACCTAAGCCTGGCATGCACTTAGCTTCAAAGAGGCTCCATTTCCTGCAACCTGACAGGAGGCACTGACTGCTAAAAATACAATACATATTGCCTTATCTGAATTATAGTAAGCTTTCCAAGCACTATCCAAGTGTCAGAGCCTCATATGTAAGGATATTTATAGCTTTTTTAAACCACTTTTTGAAGTATAGTTGATTTACAATGTCATGTCAGTTTCAGGTACACAGCATAGTGGTTCAGTTATATATAGACATATCTAAATTCCTTTTCAGATCCTTTTTCAGTATAGATTTTAGTAGACTGAATACAGTTCCCTATGCTACACAGTAGGTCATTTTTAACCTGTTTTACAAATAGTAGTGTATATATGTTAATCCCAAATTCCTAATTTATCTCTTTGGTTTACACAGCTTTTATTTATATGGAAAATACAGGAAGAGAAAATGAATTCATCAAATGTAATTAAAATTATACAAATTACTTATAATCACTGAAAATAATTTAATTTGTTATATAAAATCTTAGCACAAATTTAAGCATCAGAGATGATCTTAGGAAGACGCATGCTTAGTCGCTCATTTCTGTCTGACTCTTTGTGACCCCATGGGCTGTAGCCCACCGGGTTCCTCTGTCCAAAGAATTCTCCAGGCAAGAATACTGGGGTGGGTTGCCATTTCCTTCTCCACAGGAAGACACAGACCTTGTCAAAAGAAGAAACAGATGAACTCAAGTGAAGTACTATTTACTCCACAAAAATGTTCTGTCTTGCTTCCAGGTAGATGTTGGGGTAATAAAAGCTAATATGACCAGAGGGTGATGTGGAGTCCCACTGAGTATGACATAAGTCTGATATGGTTGCACACATACCCAATATTGCAATTTACTGTTTGCAAGGTTAAGGGGATAACAGGGGCTGTGTAAACCTGACGGGTACACACCCCCCTAGAGGGCTCAGTTGTGGACTCAGCTTCACCAGTGGCTACACAAGCCCATTGTATTTTCATGCTGGTTTTGATTTTTCAAAACAAGCTGAGAATCAAGATTTCTATGTGAAATTTCCAAACATTTAAAAGACTTTTAAATTTATTTTTAATTGGAGGATAATTGTTTTACAGTGTTGTTGGTTTCTGCCATACAGCAATGTTACTCAGCCATAAGTATACATGTATCCCCTCCCTGAAGCACAGCTACTGTTGAAAGCTGCCTATGAGTCACCCATTGGTTTTTTACAGAGTCAGTCCCCTAAACCCCCTCTACGATACCCATTTGGTGGTATATTTAATGGTTATTCCTCATGGGAAACTCAAGGCAATGATACCACTGGTTTCAGACACACGATATATACAGTAAAATTCTTGTGTGTACTTACATCAAGGAAGATGGGCTTGCCTTACACGGCACAAGAATATTGTTTTTTGTTTTTTGTTTTTTCAAAGCTCTGTTTATGTGTGTGTCTTTTACATAAAGTTGGATTTTAAAATAGCTCTTTATGATTTTCCATACGCAAGAGTGATTTCAGAACTCTAAATCGAAAACATAGATGTTTTTTCCTATTTTCTGTATACTAGAAATGTAACTTTTGCTTTTATATTGTATCCATATTGAATGATCTAGCTGACTTGACTATACAAACATTGTTTACTAGGTTTTACTGTCAGCTTTTACTCTGCGCATCATAAATGCTCAATTTGATCTTTGATTTTCCTGCATGATTTCTCTCCTTGTTTCCAGTCTAGAAAATTTAAGCTTCTACAGATATAATTATCACTCTAAATTTGAAGTATGCACATGGCATACTCAAAAGCAACCAAGGGTACTCCTTAAAATTTCTGTTGCAGAAAATCTCTCTGAATAATTTGAACTGTAGTTTTAATCATAGTTAAAATGATAAATATATAAAGAACTCTATATGTCAACTATAGGCTATTCACATTTCTGAAATGACTCTGAATGTGAGGGTGTTTTTCCTACTCCTATATTTAGCAAGGAAATGATAGATGGAATCAGTAATTGCAATGATAAATGCAGAATAATTGAAACGCAAGCATCTTGTGATTAGCTTCTCTCTGATGTACTTTAGCTTCCAGTTGACTGCTGAGAAGGATAAAATCTTTGAGGTTAAACTCATTACATTGGAATCTTCTGGAAATGATTCATTTTGCTTTGAGAGGCATCAGGAAAGCCAAAACATAAGAGTTTTAGAGCTGGATGGGATGCTGAGATGAAGTTACAATGTGTGTGCATGTGCACGCGTGCGTGCGCACTCACACACACACACACACAGAGAGACACACACACTATCTGCCAGTCTTGTCTCCAGAGTTAAATGCAGGATATAAAACACTTCACGGTTACTGCCCTTCCAGGAGTTTGTATTTTTGGATTGCAAAGCTGCATGTCATCTCACATCTGGCATATGCCGACACAGAAATATTGCACAAATGTGTATCATAATATTTATTCAAAACATCTCAAAGGATGATAATAGTAGTTATCAAGGTTATGACAATTCCTTAACTAGACTTTCCAAAATAAACCTAAACATAGCAGCACTTTATGCTCCCTTCAAAGCAGGCATTTGGGAAGCAAGGGAAAATAAACATGTATTTTAAACGTGTGTTGTGAAGCTACTAAATAACTGCTGAAGCCAATTCTGTGGTTTTGGCTTACAAATTATATTCCGCATGAAATGATATGTGGTCCCCACATAGGAAACTCATCCTAGAAGCAACAGCATGAGAAGGGGGACCAGTGCCAAACCTGGAAGGAACTCCTCTCTCTGAAGAGAGGGCCTGGAGCTAGCGCCAGATCTCTTCCCCATGTGGGAGATAACAGGACCCCGTCTGTTCCCATTCTGGAAACAGAGGGGAAGAAGGGATGTGGCGTGCCTGTGGGGAGGTCCTGTGAAAAGCTGGTGCTGTTGCTAAGGGGTCACGGTGGAGAGGAGGTAGCTGTTGTCTGACTAGTAAATCTGACCAGACCCTTCGGACAAAAGAAACCAGAACGAGATAGCAGGTAGGGTGAGTGGAGGGGGCAGGACGGGCAGGACTGTCACGCTCAGCATCTGGCAAAGGAAGATGCCCGTGGTCCATGCAGACACGCAAGAGGCTGAGGACCAGCGTCCTTGGCTGGCAGCCTGCTCGGGACGAGCCTTCATCCCCTGGATGCAGGTGCCTCTGTGGCTGGAGGGTGACAGTGCCCTATGAGGGGTGCGGGGTCACATTCCAGAAGGCTCTTGCCACAGGAAGGCCCTGCAGGACCTTCCCACGAGACACTAGCACCGTTTCCTCCCTTCAAGGAGCAGGTGGACTGAGATGGGCTTAGAAAAGGCAGGCCTATCTCTTCCACAACACTCCAGGCTCCTCAGTCGGGCCCAAGTTAGTGCTTCGAA
Organism: Capricornis sumatraensis; assembly: GCF_032405125.1. Lineage (NCBI taxonomy): Eukaryota > Metazoa > Chordata > Mammalia > Artiodactyla > Bovidae > Capricornis > Capricornis sumatraensis. The sequence continues at coordinate 12,348,533 of NC_091079.1, forward strand.
AAGAAGAGAAAATGAAACCTAAGCATGAGAACTGAACTGCAGTTTTAATTACCAAATTCACAGGAAAAGCGAGCAACATCTCCAAAACGTTGTTATGGGCCAGGAAAGGGTTTGTGGGCAATTAAAAAGATTAAAGAACTTAAAACCACCTATTTTATTTTGAATTTCCTGCTGGGTTAAATGTCTCTAGAAACTGGGATTTCAGCAAGAGTCAGGTTACTTTTGGTCTCTCTTCTCTTCTATTCCTTTCTATTTTACTCTATTCTGTTGTGTTCTCGTCTGTTAATCAACATCTGAAGAGGCAGCTGAAACCAGAGGTACAGGTAACTCTGCAGACCAAGGTTTACGGGAGGCAGGCAAGTCTGTCAGTCCTTCGAATCATTCAATAGGCCAAATATCTAAAAGAACTTAGGGTATAGTGTTTACGTTTTCAACTGGAGTCAGAGCCTAAGAAGACTAAGAAAAATAAATAGTCTTGCTCTAAACAACACCTCATTCAGGCAGTACCTGCTTTATTTATCATCTAGCGAATTAATAACCTAATAACAACCAACTATCTTCAGAAAACGAATGTTTCAAACGTCAGGGCCTGAGCAGATGAGACTGAAATAAAATCTACTGCGTTTTTACTCAGAACAGATGAACCAGCCAGCAGCTTGAGCAGAGAAGCCATCTTCACACAGTTAACTCTTCAGTTGCACTAATTACGATTAACGAACAGAAGCACAGAAAGAGTCCAACTTAAAGAAAAAAGAAAACATTTACTTTGCCCTTAGTTTGGGGTATCTTTGTCAGCTTTCTGCTCCACCATCTTTAGGGATGGTGTGACTCTCATACTCTCCTCGTCGGTCGGAGAGTTGTGAGTTCCAAGCAACTGGGCAAACAGAGGCAGAAAAGCACACAGCTTCCTTTAAGGCTGAAAACGGTACCCTCTCCCTCCACGTCTTTGCCCAGAACTCCAGGCACATGGCTGCCCCTTCCTGGTAGCCAAGGCTCAGCTGAAGGTTCTACTACGGTAGAAGGAGGAAGCGTCTAGGGGCCAAGTAGCAACCAATAGTTGCTACACACATACACCACTTTTACAACAAATTTAACTAGACACAGATAAAGTCATATTTAGGGACTAAGTAACCATAAATTCTGGGCAGTCCAAATAAGTATTACAAGCCCTGGTCCTAAGCTTTTATTCACACTAGAGCCCTTATATCCATACTATTGGCTTTCAATCTGATCAAATAATTTTGATTATATGGAATAAAGCCCACAATTCAAGAGAAGCAACCAAATGTGAGAAAGAACAGGAGATGAAAAAGGAAGAATTACTGAATTATAATGAGCATTGGTAGCCTGAAAGTAAATGTAATTAAGAAAAATGAACAATGAAATTCATTTCGAACTTTCAAAAAAGGCAGGGCTATTTTATAGAAGGCAGGGCTGAATGTGATACAGTTTTGGAGTAGCTCAGTTAAGCTAATTTCTGTGCTTACAGATAACAATAACCAGGCATTTCAAAAACTCAGTTATTCAGAAAAATTCATTCTTCATCTGAGCATTTCACCTTAATATGTCCTTGTGTACATTCTTAAATATGTTCATCAGTAAACAGTTTTTATATTTTTGGACATACAGTTTTTTTTTAATGCTTGAGATTGTAAATTAATTGCATTACACTTAAAGTGAAGTGAAGTGAAGTCGCTCAGTCATGTCCGACTCTTTGCGACCCCATGGACTGTAGCCCACCAGGTTCCTCCATCCATGGAATTCTCCAGGCAAGAATACTGGAGTGGGTTGCCATTTCCTTTTCCAGGGGATCTCCCTGACCCAAGGATCAAACCCTGGTCTCCCGCATTGCAGGCAGATGTTTTAACCTCTGAGATTAAAAATAATATTGAATGTCAGTAACTAGGATTAATAATCATAGATAATAGATATATTCATTTTACCCCAAAATGACATTATAACTTATCCTAATTGCTAAAATATTCAGTTACCTTACACTTGTCAATAACCTTACACTTGTCAATATACAATCAGAAACATTACAGACCATTCTTATTTTATAAATATAAGGTAGTTTTAATAGCAAACATCTTTTAACATTAACCTAAGAGAGAATTTCTATTAATGTATTTCTTTTCAGTGAATACATGTGATCATTTCTTCTCATCCATACTGATAAAATTGGATTTATGAGTATCTAAAACATCTCTGAAAATCTAAATAGGTGGCCAACACAATGTGCCAGTTAATGGAAAGAAAAGGACTCCTTTATTTGCACATCCCTTATAGAACATCTTGTGGGAAAATGGAGACAACTGGGAGACATTTGGAGATTAAAATGGTAGAAAATATGCACTAAGCTTACAATTTAAAAATTGCAATAAAAATGAAAATTATATAATTATTAACTTCAGGGAAGGCAAAAAGTAGTGAATAGAAGGAAAAGTAATCACGCTGTAAACAGCATCTACATAGTCATAATAATGTATACATTTGACACTAACCTATACCAGAATTATGACCCATCCTATAAAGAATTTTGGAAGGCTGCACATTTGTGACCAAGCAGGGAAACAGGTACCTATCCTAATCTTCTGTAGTGAAAAATTACAAAATCATTTCTAAACCTGCAAATCAAGAGGAAGCAATGCAAATATGCCGGACAAAGACTTGAAGGTAAACAATGAGTGGATCATCCAAGAAGTAGTGGCCTTTATGGTAAGGAGAGGGAGAAGGATTCTTATTGTCTGAACAAGCTTTTAAATATGTTTGTCTTTTAAACTTCCCTTGTGGCTCAGCTGGTAAAGAATCCACTTGCGATGCAGGGGACCTGGGTTTGATCCTTTGGGTTGGGAAGATCCCCAGAGCAGGGAAAGGCTACCCACTCCAGTATTCTGGCCTGGAGAATTCCATGGAATGTATAGTCTGCTGCTGCTGCTGCTAAGTCGCTACAGTCGTGTCCGACTCTGTGCGACCCCAGAGACAGCAGCCCACCAGGCTCCGCCGTCCCTGGGATTCTCCAGGCAAGAACACTGGAGTGGGTTGCCATTTCCTTCTCCAATGCATGAAAGTGAAAAGTGATAGTGAAGTCACTGAGTCGTGTCCAACTCTCAGCGACCCCATGGACTGCAGCCTACCAGGCTCCTCCGTCCATGGGATTTTCCAGGCAAGAGTACTGGAGTGGGGTGCCATTGCCTTCTCCAAATGTATAGTCTACGGGGTTGCAAAGAGTCAGACATGACTGAGCAACTTAAACTTTCACTTCACTTTAAACTAAAGGCAAAAAAATAAAGGAAAGTGGTTGTGGTTCAGTCACTCAGTCATGTCGGACTCTTTGTGACCCCATGGACTGTAGTACTCCAGGCTTCCCTGTTCATCACTATTGCTAGGAATTTGCTCAAACTCATGTGCACTGAGTCAATGATGCCATCCAACCATCTCATTGTCTGTCACCCCCTTCTCCTCCTGCCTTCAATCTTTCCCATCATCAAAGTCTTTTCTAATGAGTCAGCTCTTCAGCTCAAGTGGCCAAAATACTGGAGCTTCAGTTTCAGCATCAGTCCTTCCAAGGAATATTCAGAGTTGATTTCCTTTAAGATTGACTGGTTGGGTATCCTTGTAGTCCAAGGGACTCTCAAGAGTCTTCTCCAACACCACAGTCAAAAGCATCAATTCTTTGGCACTCAGCCTTCTAACAGTCCAACTGTCACATCCATACATGACTACTGGAAAAACCATAGCTTTGACTAGATGCACCTATGTTAGCAAAGTAATGCCTCTGCTTTTTAATATGCTGTCCAGTTTGCACAGCTTTTCTTCCAAGGAGCAAGGGTCTTTTAATTTCATGTTTTCAGTCACTGTCCACAGTGATTTTGGAGCCCAAGAAAATGAAATCTGTCACTGCTTCTATTTTTTCCCCCTCTATTTGCCATGAAATGATGGGACGGTATGCCGTGATCTTAATTTTTTGAATATTGAGTTCTAAACCAGCTTTTTCACTCTCCTGTTTCACCTTCATCAAGAGCCTCTTGATGAGATGAAATATGGGAGGGAAATTTAACACATAGAAGCCAGGTGAGCTTGGCTAAGGTAGCTGAGGCAGACATGGGCACCTATTGATGCTTTCCATGATGCGCAGTAAGTTACTCAATCTCTTTCATCGGTGTCCCACCCCCCCACCCCCGCTATAAGTTGTGATAATACCGTCTTCATGGAATCATGCTAAAAATGAAAGGAGGTTATGTTTCTAAAGAGTTAGCACTGCTTGCTGTCCAGTAAATACACAGGGTCTTGCTTAGTTTCATCTGCTTTCTCCTGAGTTGTTACTATTGATAGAGGATAATACACAATATTATTGAATACCAGGATGGAACACTGACTGTTCCCATTTCATTCATGGTGTCTACAGAGACATTACTTTGCCAACAAAGGTCCGTCTAGTCAAGGCTATGGTTTTTCCAGTGGTCATGTATGGATGTGAGAGTTAGACTGTAAAGAAAGCTGAGCACCGAAGAATTGAGTCTTTTGAACTGTGGTGTTGGAGAAGACTCTTAAGAGTCCCTTGGACTGCAAGGAGATCCAACCAGTCCATCCTAAAGGAGATCAGTCCTGGGTGTTCACTGAAAGGCCTGATGCTGAAGCTGAAACTCCAATACTTTGGCCACCTCATGCGAAGGGTTGACTCACTGGAAAAGACCCTGATGCTGGGAGAGATTGGGGGCAGGAGAAGAAGGGGACGACAGAGGATGAGATGGCTGGATGGCATCTCCGACTCAATGGACATGAGTTTGGGTAAGCTCCAGGAATTGGCAATGGACAGGGAGGCCTGGCGTGCTGTGATTCATGGGGTCGCAAAGAGTCGGACACGACTGAGTGACTGAACTGAACTGAACTGAACAGGCTAAATGCAAGTGTGCATGCTAAGTGGCTTCATTTATGTCTGACTCTTTGTGATCCTATGGACTGTAGTCTGCTAGGCTCCTCTGTCCATGGGATTCTCCAGGCAAGAATACTGGAGTGAACTTCCATGCCTCCTGCAGGTAATCTTCCTGACCCAGGGATCAAACTCGCATCTCTCATGTCTCTTGCATTGGCAGGCAGGTTGTTTACCACTAGCACCACCTGGGCAACTACATAGAGTCATTTCTACTTTATTTAATTGGTCACACAAATCAGTCCTGATTCATTGTAGAGCGGGCCACACAGGGAGTAACTAGCAAGAGGCTGGTTACTGTGGGTTTCTAGGGAAAAATTCATCCCCTATAGGGATTTATACTTCCCTCATGTCTCAGACGGTAAAGCGTCTGCCTACAATGTGGGAGACACGGGTTTATCCCTGGGTTGGGAAGATCTCCTGGAGAAGGAAATGGCAACCCACTCCAGTATTCTTGCCTGAAAATCCCATGGACGGTGCCACCTGGTAGGCTATAGTCTAAGGGGTCGCAGAGAGTCGGACATGACTGAGCAACTTCACTTCTTCACTTCATAGAGATTTATGGGAGAAATGCATAGAACAATAGCTTCCAAACTATGTTGGGAAGCATCCATTGACTGGACAAGCAGAAACATTTAAAATGTCTTTTTTGTTTTCTAATTTCCCATTAGGCTCGTTTGTCTGTAACTTTTTTGTCAAACATTCTAAAACCTATAGTAAAACTTTGTCCTGATATCAAGGTGGAAATTTCTTACAAACATGTAAATCAAGTCATATTTGAGCATTAACAGAGAGTTTTGCTTTTGATGTGGAAGAGTAATCTCTCAGTTGAGTTCAGTTCAGTCGCTCAGTCATGTCTGACTCTTTATGACCCCATGAACCGCAGCACGCCAGGCCTCCCTGTCCATCACCAACTCCCAGAGTCCACCCAAACTCATGTCCATTGAGTCAGTGATGCCATCCAGCCATCTCATCCTCTGTCATCCCTTTCTCCTCCTGCCCTTGATCCCTCCCAGCATCAGGGTCTTTTCAAATGAATCAGCTCTTTACATCAGGTGGCCAAAGTATTGGAGTCTCAGCTTCAGCATCAGTCCTTCCAATGAACACCCAGGACTGATCTCCTTTAGGATGGATTGGTTTTCTTCTGAAACCTAAAACCCACATCTTCTCAGAGATTTAAATCAGAACCCTAACCCACAGAGTCAGGCTGGGCCACAGGGTGGGTGTGGCTCCTTGTCGTGCTTTCTGGTCCAGAGTGAGGCTACACAGTGGAGCATTTTGCTGTGCTCCGGGCAGTTGACCGGACTGATTCGGGGCTCTGTTTCCTGAATTTTCCGTACAGGTTTTACCACCTGGTGGACAGAGCTCTCCCAAACAAACAGGCCTCCCGCCTCCCAGCTTTTACCTCTGTATTGAAGCCAGGCTACAGAGACGGACCATAGACTTATCATCAATGGAAGCAAATATCAGTGCTCCTTAGAAGGTTCTACATTTGCTAAGTCCTTGCTACCAGCGGTCAAGTTCCAACTATAGAAATCGGGTAAAATCCCCAAATCTAAAGAGGTGGCATTGAAAGAAACCAGTGAAAAGGAAATAGTAGCTACTGACATGCTGAGCTTTATTTCTCAGCCACAGACATACCCTGGGAACCCTGCTCTTATCTTATAGTAAGAAGTCTTTTTAGCCATTCAAAAAATGAAATAAAATTACAGTGCTATGGTATGTTCAAAAATAACAGTGTTTTGCACAGGGAACTCTGCTCAATGTTATGCAGCAGTCTGGATGGGAAGGAAGGCTGGGGAAGAATAGATGTATGTATAGGTATGACTGAGTCCCTTTGCTGTCCAGTTGAAATAGTTACAACATTGTTAATCAACAATCAACTATACTCCATACTGGAGAAACATTGTGTAATTGTTACTAACAAAGTACATTTTTAATAATCAGTAAATGAAGCCTATAATGTTATCATTTTTCCATTGCTCTTTGCAGAATAGTTTGTCATCATCTAACACCCGGGGGAGCCTGGCAGGCTGCCGTCTATGGGGTCGCACAGAGTTGGACACGACTGAAGCGACGCAGCAGCAGCAGCAGCAGCAGCAGCAACACCCTGTTACAAAATTATTTTGTTTAATAACGCTGCATATTGGAGAATAAAAATGTCTGATCATCTCATATACAAAGGCAATACACTTTTAACAGTACATTTATTTTAAGAAATCGTTAATAATATAAAGGCTTTAAACTAGAAATTGTAAGTGCTTTTAGTTGTCAGATTTTTTTTTATATTTTGGTTTTCTTTTTTACTTAAGTATTGAAATTTTAATTTTATGGTCACACATCCTATGTTCTGGCAAACTCTCATTCAGATAGTAGCCATGAAGCTATTAGAAGACACATAAAGCTATATCTGCTCTTTGGCAGTGGGGGCTTAGTCTCTAAGTCATGTCCAACTCTTGTGACCCCATGGACTGTAGTCCACCAGGCTCCTCTGTCCATGGGATTTCCCAGGTAAGAATACTGGAGTGGGTCGCCATTTTCTCCTGCAGAATACATTCCTGACTCAGGAATCAAACCCATGTCTCCTGCACAGAAGGCAGATTCTTTACCACTGAGCGACCTACGAGACCCTATATCTGCTACTTATAAGTATTCAGAATTAGAGTTCTTCTTGTCTTTAAACAGCCTAGTCCACAATCATCTTGGTTATAGATATTTAAAGATGTTCAGAGTTTGTATCTACTAAAAGGCAGGGGTCAGAGAGTTAAACAGAAGACCTAAACTTTCTTAAAGGAAATAATAATGAAACACAAAGCAAAAGACATGGGACTCAAGGGAAGTTTTTATGTCAAAATAAGTTTGGAAGCAGGTTCCTTCTGTACCCAAGCTGCCCTGCTTGGGTCTAGCTCCCCAGGCAGAGACAGGAGAAGTGAGAAGCTACATGCAGGTGGAGGGTACAGCGAGTGGTTCCTGGGGCAAGTTCAGCAAGAGCCAGGATGCCCTCCTCAGATATCCTGCCCCGAAGGAGAAATGCATCCAGCTGGGGAGAGCCTGAGTCTGCATCTGTGGGGACCTGATGGTGGAGGGCAGAAACTGGGTCATGCTCAGATCAGAAAGGCAAAGCAACCAACAGAGAGGGAAATGTGCCCCAGCCTCAAAGCTGGAGAGAAGGAAGTTGAATATACAGTGGATAAGAGGTGGCAGTTGAGACTCTCAATCTACAAAACCCTGGCACAGACAAACCCTTTGCCAGGTTGAAAACAATTCCTCATGGGCGAGTCCTCTCTGCACTACCCAGCCCAGCTCTAAAAGCTGAGTTCTTGAACTTGCAAACGTGAAAACTAAATAGAGAAAAAAAAAATATATCCAGAAAACTAGCAGCCATGGGCAGTGGTCTGCAGAGATCGCTCAAGAGAAGGAAACAATAAGTGCTATAGAGGGACTGTTGACAGGGTGTGTGTCCACAGACTCTCTCATCATACCAAGACAGAAAACCTTTAGAATGAGTCTTGATAGAGAGAAGTGGCTGTCCTTATATAGATCACTACAAAACAAACACAGCAAGAAATGAGCAGATGGTACAGAATTAAGAATCAGGATGATTAATAAAAGGTCTGTAAAGGACGAGGTTGAAGAAAATTCCCTCTGCACACGCGTGGTTAAGGATTTCAGCAAGACTGAAAGTAAACATCACAGCTTTACTATCTGTAATCTATGCTATTCTTATTCATGTTTCAGTGAACTCTCTAATAAACTGTACACATTCTGTTCCACGTGTAATTTCAGTCATTCTCACATCATTTACCTTGTATTTTGCAAATCCAAGTTAGAACAATCTCTTCAGTTAGTGTTAAATAAAGACATAAAACAGATTCCAGCTTCACAAATACTGAGAACATTCCCAAACATAGCATATAGCAGTGCTGTACTCCTCACAGAGCTATTAATTACATTTCTTTACTCAAAATATTAACAGAAATATTTCAGATTTTAGTTAGTGTCCCCATTGCCCACACGTTTCTCTGTGTAATAACATCTTTGATTTCACAGTTTTTCCAATAACAAAATCCAGCTTGTATTTTTACTTACAAAGATAAAAATCACTATAGAATGAAAAACGTTATAGAGTGTTTTTTCAACAATTGAATGAAACCCCTAATTTATTTCAAATTTATGGTTATTAAATATTGGTATTCAAAGCCTTGGTATTCAAAATATTGGTATTCAAAACCTGAAAACAATACAGGTTATGAAATCTCTACTCAATTATAACATAAGTTAATTGCATTCTTCCCAAATGCATTTTTCTTTTTATTTACTCTGGGTGATTCTGTCAGAAATTACTGTACAAAGATATATCATAATTTGTTCTGCTTTGGCTTGTCATGATTGCAGCAAAGATTAAAAGTTTACCCATGGGTAAAGATAAATTATATACACTAATGAATTACAGTTTCAGGAGAAAAAAATATCTGGGCTCTAGAAGGTACAGAAAGGAAAGGATACATGATTTCAGGGATGAATGTAAATACTGATCCTGGTCAAATTGATCCCATCTGCACTGAGGACATTTTTGTTGCTGAGTGATTACACACAGCTCCTCATTTAATATTCTAGTCACAAAGGTAACATGGTTTCCATTCCTGGCATTTTATTCAATTGAGTCTAAGAAGTAACTCATTATTCTATACTCAGAGCCAACATTTTCTACTTGAGACACAATTTTAACAAAATTAACGGGAGAGGAGGATGGTATTAATTCATTTCCAGCTAAATTAGTTCTCCCGTCTCTGACAGCCTGCATTGTCACCATGCGCATCAGTGAAAGCTGCAGGGTTTTAGTTAAAGAAAAAATTAGCACTTAAAAGACACGAGATCATGCTTAGGTAGCATTTTTTGCAGACGGAGACCATTAAAAAGATGCCACTAATGATGTTGACATAAATCCTAAAAGGTGGATCTTTTTTAGATGAATATGTCTAATCAAGCCAAAATGCATTTATTTACACCTGAAAGAAAACAATTTCACATGACCTTAATGAGTTTTTTGTCAACAACTCAAATGTTTATCAACAACTCATTTTGTCAACAACTCTTTAAAGACACACAAGTTATTGGGTATATACTGACATAGTTTTCTACCAATTATATAAAATAATTTGAGCATTTTAATCAGAGATCCATTACCATAATTCTATTTTTCCGTATTAGGCTAACTTAATGTGTTCAGCATATACTAATTTAACTACTTAAAAGACTCCTAGATCCCTGTACAAAGTACTTTTATCTGTACCTGCTACTGCTAAGTCACTTCAGTCATGTCCGACTCTGTGCGACCCCATAGACGGCAGCCCACCAGGCTCCCCTATCCCTGGGATTCTCCAGGCAAGAACACTTAACTGGGTTGCCATTTCCTTCTCCAATCCATGAAAGTGAAAAGTGAAAGTGAAGTCGCTCAGTCATGTCTGACCCTCAGCAACCCCATGGACTGCAGCCTTCCAGGCTGCCCCGTCCATGGGATTTTCCAGCCAAGAGTACTGGAGTGGGGTGCCATTGCCTTCTCCGTTTATCTGTAGAGACCTTACTAATTAAATATAATACACATGAAGTACAAATATGATTTTTCAAATATAGAGTTTAAGGCTGTAACAAAATAGCTGATAAATCTAGACACTCATGATTAGAACATTTTTGTAAGTCCCTGATCTTTGAATATGATTTAATTTCATTTTTTTAAAAAATAAGAAATATAAACTATCAGTTTATTTAAAAGGTAGAACAGTAACCACTGGATTGATGCTAAAGGATTTAAAAATCTACTGTTAACAGATTATAATAATCAATGTTAAAATGAATAATAAATAGAGATTTTATATATGTGCTCTTCCTCACTCAGGTAAGAAAAGAAAACTTGGTCTTTGTACAATGCAAATAAATTGCTTATGTTTTTATGAATCAGTCAACAATACTAAGAAGAGTATAAACTGTTTCCATGAAAGTTGTTTAGTACAACTTGTATGTACTATGCTGAAACTTTGCAAAGTCATTTTACCTACCTATCAGAGGAAAAAAATTCAAAGATATATTTGAGGACCACCCACATTCGCTATGATAAACCTTCTGTCATTAATGAAGGACTATTTTTTTTAATGCAAGGTGTTTTACTTATTATTTAAAATTATCTATTAGTTCATTTTTGGCTGTGCTGGGTCTTTGTAGCTCCGTGTGAGCTTTTCACTAGTTGCAGTGAGCAGGGGCTACCCTTCATTCGCTGTGCAGGCTTTTCTGGCTTCTGTAGTTGTGACATGCGGTTCCTTAGAGCCAGGATCAATAGTTGAGCACAGGATCAATAGTTGAGATGCACAGGCTTAGTTGCCCCATGGCATGTGGGATCTTCCCGGACCAGGGTTCAAACCCATGTCTCCTTTATTGGCAGGTGGATTCTTTACCACTGAGATGCCAGGGAAGCTGGCAGATATTTTAAAATGCCACAGTCCATGTAGCATAATTGTCTCTGAAATATAATGACCATTAAAAATCACATGTGGTGTTGGGAGAATCATTTGACGATGTACTGCAGAACATTAAATACTAAATAGGGACCTCGAGGTTAAGAGCACTTAAATAACTTAAGCATTTTAGAATTCCCTTCACCAAAATCAAATATTGAACAACAAAGGGTCATACAAAGAAAAAAATAACCAACATACACAGACAAGAAACTAGGCCAACATAATACAATAATCTTCAAAAATTAGCAAGCAAAACAGGTCAAGAGAGAATACTTAGATGAAAACAAGGAAGGGGTGAAGAAGGCGGGGGGAGAGACAGAGATGGAGTAAGGTGAGCCCGGCACAAGCCCTCTGGAGTGTGGTTCTGATATCAGCACTGGTGCCTTCCTCTGCCTCTGAGTCACCACTGAGTCACGCACCCCCTTGATCTAAAGGTGCTTAATCTGCAGGGAAGCAAACTTGAACTGCCATCCCTTCAGGATTTCCCTGTAGCTCAAAAGGTAAAGAATCTACCTGCCATGCAGGAGACCGGGGTTCTATTCCTGGGTTGGAAAGACCCTCTGGAGAAGGGAATGGCAACCCACTCCAATATTCTTGTCTGGAGAATCCCACGGATGGAGAAGCCTGGCAGGCTACAGTCCATAGGGTCACAGAGTTGAACACAACTGAGCAATTAACAGTTAGAAAAGTGGAGTAGAAGTGAAGATTCTGGAAGGTATGAAATAATCGGAGGGATGACTGACGTCCAAGATTAACCTTTTGAAAATCATATATGCCCTCATCCATAGTTAGATATAGTGAGTCTATACTGAATAATTGACAACATTTCAGATGGAGAGAAAAATCTAACAAAGACTGTGAGTCACCTCAGCTCACCCTCCCACCTCAGGTTTTAAAAAGTAGCCTATTCTTCAGTAGATTAAAGAAGGCAAGAATACATAGGAAGAAAAAACAGTCTCTTCAGTAAGTGGTACTGAAAAAACTGCAGAGTTACATGCAAAAATGAAATTAGAACACTCTCTAATACCATGTACAAAATAAATTAAAAATGAATTAAAGACCTGAATGTCAGACTATAAAACTCCTAGAGAAAAACAGGCAGCATACCCTTTGCAATAAATAGCAGCAATATTTTTTGGATCCATCTCCTAAAGTAAACCCAGAGGGATAGAGTGAGGAGGGAAGCAGGAGTGGGGTTCAGGATTAGGGGACACATGTATACCTGTGGCTGATTCATGTTGATGAATGGCAAAAATCATCATGATAATATAAAGTAATTACCCTCCAATTAAAATAAAATAATTAATGAAAAATAAAAATAAAGTTATTCTTTTCACTCCAAAAAAAGATAAGAAAAGCAGGAATTAAACTTAAAACTAATAAAACTTGAAAGCTTTTGTACACTAAAGGAAAGCATTAAAACAATGGAAAGACAACCTATTGAACAGGAGAAAATATTTGCAAATGATATGACTGATAATGGGTTGATATCCAAAATATATGAACAGCTCATATAATTCAGCATCCTAAAAAAACAAACAATCCAATAAAAATGGACTGAAGAACTGAACAGACATTTTTCCAAAGAGGAAATGATGATGGCCAACAGGCATATGAAATCAACAGGCATATGCTAATCATCAGGGAAATGCAAATCAAAACCACAATGAAATATTACCTCACACCTATCATAGTGGCTGTCATCAAACAAACAAACAAAAAACACAAAAATTAAAGAACATGTCAGCAAGGATGCATAGAAAAGGGAATATCCTACATTATTGGTAGGAATGTAAATTGGCATAGCCATTGTGAAAAACAGCATGTAGGTTTCTCAAAACACTAAAAATAAACTACCATATGACTTAGCAACTTTACTTCTGAGTATGTATTAAAAAAAAAAAACTAATGAGAAAAAAAAGCAAAAACAAAAGACATGCTATGTTCAAAGCAACATTACAAAAAATTGTGAAGCTATGGAAACAACCTGAGTACCCATCAACAGATGAACGGATAAGGAAGAAGCTGTGTATTTATACAATGGAATAATACTGTAATCTAGTGAATAACACAACAACAAAAGACAGACTCACAGGAAACAAAATAATGCTTATCAGTGGATTACCAGTGGTTACCACAATATAGAAGTGGAGGAGTGTGAGTCACAAGCTATTGTGTATAAGATGAGCTTAAGGATATATTGTAGAGCATGGGGAATATACCTAATATTTTGTTGTAATTGTAAATGAGAAGCAATCTTTAAAATTGAATATATATATATATATTTTTTTTAATTTTAAAGTACATATAACTAAAATAAGGGGATAAGAAAACCAAAGGTATAGCCCTTGATCTGTAGCTCTGAAAGCAAACTTAACTGAAGTCAGATATAGTAGACAGAAGAGAGCAAACATGTCATCTATATTTTATCAGAGCAGAGAACATCTCTGCAGAATTCCCAATATGGCAAATAAAGACAGAAGGACCAAGTTTCTAACAACAAAGAAAAATAACTCATGGAACAAAATGGAATTCCTCATAATTATCTCATGATATAAAATAACACTGAGAATGAGAATTGTGCAAAAATGAGCTCAAAGATGAGATGAACAGACTACATAAGATTTAAATGTCTATAAAAAACTTGATCACACAAATCAAGAATCACAATTCCACCACTATATAACAATACACAGTTTAGGAACAGTAGAAAGAAAACTGATTAAAGATCAAATAATTGATATTTAGGAAACAATGAGGTTTATATAGGGAATGCTGACTTTTTTAATGCAAGGAATTAAAATAATTAAAGTAAAACAAATATGGAAGCAAGACTATACTCGCCAGGGAATTTTACATAAAGATCAATAATATTTGTGCAGTAGTGAAAAAGTCAAAGTGTTAGTGGCTCAGTGGTGTCCAACTCTTTGCACCCCATGCACTGTACCCACCAGGCTCCCCTGTCTATGGAATTCTCCAGGCAAGAATACTAGAGTGGGTTGTCATTCCCTTCTCCAGGGGATCTTCCCAACCAGGGATAGAACCCAGGTCTCCTGTACTGCAGACAGATTCTTTATCATTTGAACCACCAGGGAAGCCCAGATGCCCACAATACAAGAGAACATGCCTTTTAGCAAATCTGCAATATAAAATAGTCCCCTCCATGAAGAAGTGAATCTGTACATTAAAGAATACACTGTGTTTCAAACAAATTTAATACAGAATCAGTTCAGTTCAGTTCAGTCGCTCAGTCGTGTCCGACTCTTTGCGACCCCATGAATCGCAAAAATAAAGTCTGACACTGTTTCCACTGTTTCCCCATCTATTTCCCATGAAGTGATGGGACCGGATTCCAGAATAGTCAAGGCCAAAGCATGGCCCAGTCAACTGACTGACTCTACAGTCCTGTATTCACCCTTAAATAATTTCTTATTAAACCTCATACTGGCAGCAAATATTTCCAACTTTCAATGCAAGAGGTAGTAAAGCAATGTCTACAATGTTCTAGCGTAATAAAAGTGAAACCTGAGAATTCTATAACCAGTAACAATATTATTTATGTAAAAAGGCAGTAAGCAGACACTATTCTTAAATGGGAAAACACTGAGATAATGTCTTGCTCAGAAGCCCTTGTTGAGAATGCAAAAATGAAACACACAATAAAAGGTAGACCATTAATACATCCAATTAGGAGATAAATGAAAATTAACAGCAAAGAACTGAAAACCTATGGGAAAAGTACTGGTGAGGGAAATGAATCCAGTTACGCACAGATCACTCCATAGATCTGAGGTTATGGAAAGAAAGATGAGAAAGGTAAAAACGAGCTGTTATATGCTTGTTAATATATGCATATCTATGTTAATATGCCTTGTTAAAACAAGTCGGAATAGATTCATCTTTTAATAGAGCATTGAGAGAGTTAAAATGGAAGTAGATATTGGATTGGCCAAAAAGTTTGTTCATGTTTTCCCGAACAGCTCACGCAAAATCCCAAACACGCTTTTTGGCCAACCCAACAGTTTGGAACAAATGACTCTACCTTAAAAAGGGTACACTTTCTTTTACCTTCTCGCCTGTCTTCTTCTCCTTTGCCTTTTCCTCCTTCCCTGACCTCCTCCCCACTCCCTCTGCCCCCTCTCTTTAACCTTACAAGTATATTTTAACTGGTACTACACTGTAGTGTAGAATTGTTACGGCAAGCACACTGACTGAAACTGCCCACCATGGACAGGCACCATAGATGCCATTTGCATGAGTTCCTTTACAACAGGTAGTCCTGGTAAGGAACACGGAACTAATAAGCCTCCACCAACCAGAAGAGTTCAAGAAAGGTCAAAAGGAGACACACATGTCCGACCACCTCCCAGAATCCTCGTCTCTGGTGTCCATCTTGACTGAACAAGGCCTGCACCACCAGGAAGGACTCTGAGTCAGAATGATTGGCTAAAGACAACTCAGAGACTAATCCTGTCACCATAAAGCCCAAGACTGCAAGCCACATGGCAGAGCTATTCTCCTGGATTACCCTCCTGCTCTCCACCCAGGCGCCCTTTCCCAATAAAGCCTTTTGCTTTGTCAGCTCCTGTGTCTCCTCGGACAATTCATTTCAGTGTTAGACAAGAGCCCAATTTCGGGCCCTGGAAGGGGGTGCCCCCTTCCTGCAACAGAATCATCTATTGAACACTAAAATTTTTCTTCAATTTCATGTCAGTGTATTTTTCTTCTATGAAACTCAAATGAAACTAAAGTTGAGTTTTTAACTTAAAAAACTATTTATACTAGGCTTCCCATGTTATAAAAATATTTCCATGTTTTCATCCATCTATCCATCCACCCATGCACCCAGATGTTTGGCTGTATTTCTGGCACAGAGAGGAAACTGGTGAATTGAAAGAGGGGCTGGTGGTCAGTTCATGTTAAAAATGATTATTTTAGAGCGGTAGAATTTAATTTTTCATCTTTGATTTTCAGTATTGGTTGTATTCTTTAAGCATGTATAATTATGGCCAAAAACAAACTTTTTTTTCTTTAAAAACTGGAAGCAAATGTGTCAGCTAATTTTCAGTAGCTGACTCCTAATGGGAGATCAGTGACAGGTTTGACTTGGATAATGTGGGTGCTTGATCCCTATGTGTTTACAGCTTAGCTACTCATCCTTTGATATTCCCTTTAATAAGGAAGAGATCATTTTAAATTTTATGAAACCATTGTAAAAACTGTAAGTCTGAATTTAACTGTGCAATTTAGCTGCCAGTATCTGGATTCTGGTCATTCCTTAGACTCTACTGCAAAATCCCCAGACACAGATTCTAAAATGATATTAACAAGAATATGTCACAAAGTACCTCCACTGGGAAAGATTTAATTTAAGGAGATTGATGTTTTCCAAAAGCCCTTTTTCATGATTCAAGAACCATTTTTCACCTACAAAACATCAAAGCAAATATCATTCCTTTTCAAAAACTTCCTGATAAAAACTCAAACATTTCATTCACCACAACAAGCCTGACAGAGCATTAATATTTTAAGAAATTAATCAACCTTAGAGGACAATCTTCTGTTTTACATCTAAAGAGATTAAGTCAGGTTATGGCCTTTTTATTTACCGGGAAAATACATCAAAAATTGGGTTAGCCTTTGAACAGTCAATGTTCAAAATTCAACAGACAATTCACAGGATGCTAATATCACCTCAGAAAAAGCTTTTTAATGTTATTATATGTGTAATAATTGTTACATTTTATTAAATTTTGCTAGCATTGATCATTTAAAGAGTAAAAACTATTAGGGTGGAATAAATTTCAGCAAAACAAACAAAAGCATTTTAACATTATTTTGTTCCTCAGAATTTTCCTTTTCCCTGTTGATTTCAAAATTGTGAGTCTATAAACCACAAAAACAAGCATATTTTAGTAGAATTATGTAAAACATGGTACAAAAAATGTTTTGAGTCAGAAAGAAAAGACCCTGTAAAAATAAAAATGGCATCTTTGGCAGCTAGTTTCTTGGATTCATGCAAAACAATAGCCATTGTGTTGTTTCTATAACTTTTTACTCTTAAGAGTTAAACCTGACTTTCTACCTGTCTTCCTAATTAGTACTTCTTAAGAGTAAAAATTAGCATTTTCCATCCATCTTCTTTAGATGAAAGTATTTATTGTTGTTAATGGGAATAATAACATGTCCTTTGTTCACATAGTAGTTACTAAAGTGCAAGATAAAGTCAAGAGACCCTGGGGAGTGAATATCCAGCCTGGAAGATTTATGCTTTTCCTTTTACCTCTCTTTATTGCTTTTTAAAAATGTTGTTTTTTTAATAGTTATCACTGTGCTGTTTTATGTTTTAATTGCCCTAGTCCTTTTTAATGTATAAATGTTTTTCAATTCTATTCAAAACCATTTAATTTTACAATACAGTTAATAAATTTTAGCTCTTTCATTTTTAAAAACTTATTTTGAGATCTTTTTTGGACTTAATTTCTCAGTAATATGATTCAAGTTCTTAAATTTTTACTTTGTTAATATCTCTCTTCTTATCTTCTTTCTTCTTCTCTTTTGCAAATGTCATCCTCTACTGGTTCCTGTTGAACTTGTCTTTTACATTTCAGTTATGCCTCTTGATTTCATATGCTTTAAAGTGGCCATTTTGGAACAGGATTGCAAGCCTACAATTAGACAAAGTCTACACCACCAACAGGAAATTCGAACTTTCTTTTACAAGGATTCAAACTTTCTTCTAAAAGCATCTGTCTAAAATTAGCTCATCAAAAAGTTATATCCCTGGGCACTGCGAAGAATGATAGAGCAAACATCCCCAGGACAGTAACTGCTGTTCACATATAAATGGTAAATTTGACCTTTTAGATGGCACTGCCTCTGACATTCTACATTATCAAGTCGCCATATAAGAAGCTGTACATTCTGAAGTTCATGGTTTCAGATAAACTTGGAACAAATGCGCTACAACACTAAGGTGGAATGATGGCAGATTAATATATACAACTTCACCCGACCTTCCTGGGAAGCAAGGTGATGACTAATTCCTATGAGAAAATGACATAAGAGGCTCTTGGATTTCTATCATAGGATGGATATAAAGGTCATATTTCTAATTTGCACCACTCTGTTCACAACTCGTCACAGCAAGGGAGAGAGAGACTCTCAGATCATGTGTCCATTTAGCCTTTCTTCTTCTGTTGACTTCTCAGAACTGACAGCAAGTTTAGAGCCATTTTTATGCTAGTATTTACCCTGACTTATTTTTGTTCCATAGGCATGGCTCAGATGGTAAAGAGTCTGCCTGCAATGCTGGAGAACCAGGTTCAGTCCCTGGGTCGGGAAGATCCACTGGCGAAGGAAATGGCAATCCAGCCCAGTATTTTTGTTTGGAGAATTCCAAGGACAGAGGCACCTGGCAGACTACAGTCCATGTGGTCGCAAAGAGTCGGACACGACTGAGTGACTAACACTTTTGTTACAATTATCTGTTCAAATTCTATACATCTCTGTAAGCTGTTTCAAACAGATTTTGGAATATAGTATGGTTAAAAAAGCAAGCACACACAGACCCATGAAATCATAACCAAATAGCCCTTTAAATTGGTTGAACCATCTTTCCCACTTTGCTTATCAAGATAACAGATGTAGAGAGGTGAAACCACTTACATAAAAGTCAGGGTATAAGTAACAGATCTAGCATGCTAAAATTAGGACCCTGATTCCTATTTAATGAATGAGCTATTTCAGTAGCTCATTTGGCTATGCTACAATTTTAATCTTCTTAACAAAACAGTTTACCAAATCAAAGAAATATATTGGTGCTTGCTGTTACAACCAATCTGAATAGGTAGTATTTGCCAAAGGAGGTAATGGTGGAATGAGAAATGGGGACAATAAAAAGTTGTTGTTAGTGTTTGTCTCCTTCAATACTTTATTAAGAGCAAAAAAGAAAGTGAGGCAAATTGGTGCATTATGTGTTGTGTTAGTCGCTCAGTCGTGTCCGACTCTTTGCGACCTCATGGACTACAGCCCACCAGGATCCTCTGTCCGTGGAATTTTCTAGGCAAACATACTAGAGTAGGTTGTCATTTGCTTCTTCAATTGCTGCATATGCCCCCCAAAACTACATTTCTGCATCTGGTGTGGTAAACAGGTGAGCTACAAGGAGAGACGGGACCAGGAATGGAGCAGGCTGCTTGTTCTGACAAGAAATTACCACGACAGAGCTGATGTCACTTTCTCTGTTTTGAGGGGATTGGGAGAAATGAGCCTGATAACACATTAAGTTTCTGAAAACCAGGTTTACTGCAGCATCTACGGACGGACTGACTGACATCCTGGTAACAGTCTGCAGAGACCCTGGCACCCCTTTACCTATCATAGTTCATAGTTCACGTTGGCATTTCTCTGTATATATGTATTTTTTCTGACTATTTCTTTTTCCCTCTGATTTTTTTTTTTTTTTTACATAAAAGTGAAAATGTAGGTTTTGAAAATTCAAAATCCAGAACGAAAGCAATGTCAGAATGGCCTTGGAGGTTAACATGGATGGGAGATCCAACAGGTCAGCTTGAGATACTGTTTGGTAGTTGCTGCTACAAATAGCTATTAAACCTGGTTAAATCCTCAGACAGCAGCATCCTCCTTAAAGAGCATGAGTGGGAGTCTTAGTCCAAGAGTGGCTCTAAATGGAAAATCCACTCAGACAAAGCTGGGCCTTCAGAAGCCATGCAGCAGACTCCAGGTCACCGAAGCAATTTTTCGAATGAGAAAGAGTATAATCCCGCTGTGGAAGGCTATCTTTAAGCTCATATTTATTTCCTGGGCTAGGACCATAAGCGATCCCTGAATGATATGACTCAGTTTTTAGCCCATGTAAGAATTAAAGATTTGAAGAAGAGCAAATGAAACTTTTTCTTGTTACCCTTCTTTCTTTAAAGGACATATACTTCAAAGAAATTCTGGCACTTATCTATCTTACATTGTACAAATTACAGATTAATTTTACCATATTATCTCTTAAAATATTCTAATAGTTGCACAAATACCATACACATGCTATATATAAATTATATATATACTATATATAATATATATATTTTATACTATATATAAAGTATAAAATATAATGTATCATATAAAAGTTAACTTAAGGCAAAAACATATCAACTATTACTGACTTGTACAACCTTCGGTGCTTAAATTATAGTTTGAATTATTAGCATCTTTATTCATTCTTATCCTCTCACACATCTCATGGTGCATCACGTAACAAAAGGAGTGGTCCTAAGAATCAAGATTGTTAATTAATTCCCACACCCCAGGAAAGCTTCTTAGCCAGCAAGTTAGTTACAGAACAAAGCTCTTTTTGTTTTTCATCTCATTCCTGTTTTCTGGTGTGTATGATTCTAGGAAGTCATGCATTCCCTTCCTGTCCAAGGGTCTGTGCAGGAAAGAGCTGGTGAGGTAACAGAGTCAGTGGTTGGACTGATGAGTGCAGAGTTGCAGAGGGGGAAGCTAAACAGTTTTTCAAGTTCTCTAAATTAGGGTCCTCACAAAGACGCTTCCTTTTTCTGAGACACATGGACTTTGAACACCCCGAGTTCACAATCGAACGAAAACGAACGTTTAAGTTATACACAGCAAATCTGTGTGTTCACTCACTCCACACATCCTCTTTCACAGACATTTCACTCTGGAAATAAGGTCTATGGAGATGAGGAAAGAGATTGTGCATTGTTGATTGTTATTCTTTAACAGAGACTGAGAAAAATAATTATTCCCCAGGAGCCTAAACAGCTATCAGCACCTACAGCAAGTAACTCCTAAGAATTGCCAAGGACCCGATGCGCAAATGTAACCTGGAATGTCCAGTTAAAGATGCAGAAGTAAGGCTCTGCTTTCTGAAACTAACCAACAAGAACACAAATACAGGGAAGAAAAACGTGTCTTGGTGAAGCTAGAAAATGGCCACAGTCCTGAACCACAATCTAGGAAGATGAGCAGCAAATTGGAGAAGTAAAAACTGGTCCAGGTCCAAGGAGGAAATAGAGTGAGTCCCTGCCCCTGCAGCTCTCAGGCAGCACAGAGCCCACAGGCCAGCCGGCATCCCTCATCTGGAGAGGAGACAGAGGTGGGTGGGCACATAGGAGGGAAATCCCTGAGCCCTCGTCACAGGGCAGAAGGCCAGACAGGAAGACACTCATCTGTGCCAACTCCAACCCAAGGAAGGCCTTCGACTGGTCACGTGAAGGAGAAAAGTCACCTCTGCACCTGTGTTTCGGTGCATTAGCGAAAAGCAAAGTGAGATGCCCAGGACGGGCAATATGTAATAACTCACTGGGAGCCTACCCACAGCGCCACTAGCCAAGAGCAGAGGGCTCTCCCTGCTGGGTGGGGGCTAGAGAGGTGCAGCCCCCACAGGAAGGAGCTAATAATATCCCACCAGCCCACCTCCCCCACCACAATAACTACAAAATTGCTGGGCCGGAGAAAAGAAACAACCTCCACCAAATGATGAGAAATATTTGGGAAGAAAATAGATCTCAACCAAAATCAAATTTTATAAATGCCACAAGAAAAACAGAGAAAAGGACGTGAAAAACTAAAGACAGATGAAGAAGCTATGGCCGGAAACTTATGCTGTAAAATAGACAAAAAAACTATACAAGACTCCTTGAAATCCAAGAAATTGCAGAAGTTTATGACCTCTCTAATACATGGGAGAGAAGAAAAAAAAGAGCAGGAGACAAAATTTGAGCTGGCAGAGCCAGAGTAAAAAGAAAAAAAATGGTAATAGGATTATACCTCATGCTATGTGGGGTGTAATTTGGTTTCTTAATAGCTCATTTAGACAATTTTCATTTACATTTAGGATAGTTATTTTTTTCCTATGATAATTGAAAAAGAAACATAACACACATTTCTTTCTTATGAAAATAAGAGAACAAAGAAGCACTGCACATCATTTGCATACATTTTATCTAAAAATAAGCTCCATGGGAAGATCAATCACTTCAAATCACCGAGCAACGTCCTAAGTTGATTCCAGTGATATCAATTCAAGATGAATCAGAAAATTAGTGTCAGACAGTGATAGTAAGACAGTGTTTCTGCCTGCTCTGTGCAGCCTGGCAAGACCCAGGCTTGTCCCCAGAAAGCAGCATGTGGATACATGGAAAACATCTCATACCTCACCTTATTTAGCAGACCCAACAGCAAGCATCTTATCTTGAAGTCCCTTGGTATACGGTCATACTATTTTATTTATATCTAAATATTAAATTTACTTTTAAAAATAAAAAATATAAAAGGTTTAAGGTAGTCTGATGATATCATTCTGTAACTAGTGTTGACAAAAATTTTTGAAGTTTCTTTTAAAATTCTCCACTACTAGGTATGCTAAATATTCTGAGGGTTGAAATTATATAAATAAATGTATTTTTAAAAACTTAAATGGCCTAGATGTTGGCTTCTTTCAACTGAAATATTTTCAAACTAACCATATAGTAATGCTTAGTTTGAGGAAAAAAATAACATTTATGCCCAATTTCTCCAAATCTTGAAGGCTTGAGGTCTGACCCAGATCTTCAAAACAGAATCTTGAACTTCATTTTATAAACAGTATTTCACAAGCCCTTCTGATTCCGGACGTGATGTTAGTACTTTCTTGCTTTAGTGACTCATCAGATTGAAGCAAGAGGCCACCCATAAATATATCCTTCTACGGTCCCTCCACACTGAACAGATGGAGTATCCATGAATAAATTCAGCAAATTTAACTCAGAAAATAAAAGACTGCAGAAACACTGGCTGAAGTATTTTCCTGAAGGAGTTCAAGTTGGCTGTAGTCTTCTAGATTTCTGGTCCTCCACACAAGGTGGTTATTTTTTAAATTTGCTGTGTTTTATAACTTTTGAAATCAGATACACTAGTTACAGAATGGAACCATCAGACTACCCTGAAACCTTTGTATTATTGATTTTTAAAAGTAAATTTCATGTATGAGTGAATTTGCTCAGTCGTGTCCGACTCTGCGACCCCATGGACTGTAGTAGCCTACCAGGCTCCTCCATCCATGGGATTTTCCAGGCAAGAATACTGGAGTGGGCTGCCATCTAAACTCTTAAGCACAGGGCCATTTATTTGCCCCAAATCCAGAGACTTTGAAGTTCACACGATTACTCATACAGGGTTGGTTATTCGCGTTGATCTGCACCTCGGCCTGGTTGAAATCTGACCGCTGTACATTATGAATGAAAGGCAGCAGAACCCGGGGATGTTAGAGCCTGCTGTGAGAGCCTGTGACTAGGTATGCTACAGAAGGGAGCTAGACACAGCTGCACAGAATGTTGTCAAAGAATTTATTAGTCTCTGTTTACTCGTTACTGTTCTTTGTATGGCACAATTATATTGATTTATAAAAAGGAGATAGTTCCCAGATTGTCAGAGTCATTTGTATTTATTGATTGATTCTTACTAAATGCTTGTATATAAGCACTTTTCTTGGTGATGAGGGTATTGCAGAGATCAAAAAGGATAAAAATCCTGCCCATATGAAACTTATACTTGGGTGCAGAGGAAAAGGTCTTCCTCTTGACTGGTTATAATACCAAATAAATTAACATTTTTTCTCATTTTGAAAATAATTTATAATTCCAGAAAAAAAATTGCTTTAATTTTTTGATGTAATAACTGTATCTTTTCTTCCAACTATACCAGAATTAAATCATGTGTAAGTTTTGAATCTTTTTGCAGAGTAATTGTCAAAAAACTAGGTTTTTTTTCATTTTTAATAAATTTGCAATAGTATTAATAAACTACTGTTTTAGTAAGTTAAATAATATTTACATACTGATATATTGATTTCAGGAAAATAGAAAGATAATAAAAATTCTGAGTTCAAATACAGTTTCATGTAAAAATGCTTCACTAGCTAAAATAATAATGAATATTTTTCTTTTAACTACTTGAAAATATGAATATAATAATACTCTACCCAATGCTTAGATTTCAACTTTTGGACTTGATCAAAACCACAATGTGAATGACTTGATATATTGTGCTCCTTTGGCAGTAAAAGGCCTTCAAAGTACCAATAACATTAATTTAATAACTATAATATTTTCAAGTTTTTTTTCCACACTCATTAATTTTTTTAGTTTATGTACACTTCCTTAACATTATTTTTAATAAAAAGTTTTGCATTGTATCAACTTGTTTCATTTATAAAATAATTGAAATTTTTCTTAAACTAATTCATCATGAAATGTTACACAGAACTGGATCAAGAAACATTACAATATCTTAGATTTTTATATTGCCTACATTTACCCTTTCCTGTACAAAATGGAGATGGCTATTTTGGTTTAAAATTAAAAGCTTTTGAAATAAACATGCCTTTTTAAAAAGCCACGTTTTAAAACTTACATTTTTATAAGTTTTAAAGACTATAAAGAGACATCTTTATATTCCTTAGGTGTGGGCTGAGTGAATTCCTGAGCACTTTGCTGGAAACCGTACTCAGGAAGGTACATGGCAAGCAGATGCTAGCAGGTCAATATTGGAGGATCGTCAATACAGGAAATCCAGATATCAGGCAGCACAAAGATAAGGTGCTGCTCCTCAGAACAAATGTGCTAGCGACCAAAAAGACAACATTCTTTGAATTCGTTTTCCAGGTATATAAATGGATTTGTAAATAGTCTATCCACTTCTATCCACCCACTGCCCCTTTATTTTTAATAAATAATGCAAATTTCACCATGGCTAAAACTTAATTTGTGTCTCTGAGCAAAGAGTCAAGTTTCACACAGAACTCAAACCTTAGGTTGATTGCATTAGTACCATTTTAACCAATCGAATCATTAGTCAAAGTTGTAGCAAGAAAAATAAAGAAGCTAATTTTTAAAACTGTAAAACACTCACTGTGCTTTGTTTTAATTTCATTTGCTGTTTCAGGAGCAAGACTTAATCTTATTCAATTAGGTAACCAATGTGTACTGATATTCTGTTGATATGATACATTGAGAAATATTTTACTGTATCTCTAATTTTGGACTTTGGGTGTGGAGGCAAAGCAATGTGGGAAACTCAGAGATGAGTCAGAAGACTCCTCTCACCATGGAAATTAAAGATTGGCTGAAGAAGTAAAATACCTAAATGATTACAAAATAAAGTATAAATATCATGCATATTTATTAAACACAGTAATGATAGTGACTAAAATAAATGGTAGCTTAATCAGCATTATAATTTATTGATGTTTTAATACTTTATTCATGAAGCATAAATAGTTATTTTAATAACTGAGTTGGATTTAGATGTAACGCCATTATTTTAAAATACTTTTTGGGGACTTCGCTGGTAGTCTAAGACTCTGTATACCTAATATAGGGGGCCTCGGTTCTATCCCTGGTCAGGGAACTAGATGACACATGCCTCAACTAGGACCTGGCAGAGCCAAACAAATAAATATTTTAACAATGAAATAAAATACTTTCTGAATGTCCTCAGTCTTATTTTCTTTTTTTTTAACAAATACTGTTATGTCAAATAACTTTAAGGATTCTAATGTTAATTCTATTCAATTCTATTGGTTCTGTTGTTCAGTTGTTCAGTCATGTCTGACTCTTTGTGACCCCATGGACTACAGCACACCACGCCTCCCTGTCCATCACCATCTCCCGGAATTGACTCAAACTCATGTCCATTGAGTCTGTGATGCCACCGAAACATCTCATCCTCTGTCGTCCCCTTCTCCTCCTGGCTTCTATCTTTCCAGCATCAGGGTCTTTTCAAATAAGTCAGCTCTTCGTGTCAGGTGGCCAAAGTATTGGAGTTTCAGCTTCATAATCAGTCCTTCCAGTGAATATTCAGGAGTGATTTCCTTTAGGACTGACTGGTCGGATCTCCTTGCTGTCCAAGATACCCTCAAAAGTCTTCTCCAACACCACAGTTCAAAAGCATCAATTCTTTGGTGCTCAGCCTTCTTTATGGCCCAATTCTCACATCCATAATGACCACTGGAAAAACCATACTTTGACTAGATAGGCCTTTGTCAGCAAAGTAATGTCTCTTCTTTTTAATATGCTGTCTAGGTTATTCATAACTTTTCTTCCAAGGAGCCAGCACCTTTTAATTTCACAGCTGCAGTCACCATCCACAGTGATTTTGGAGCCCAAGAAAATAAAGTCTGATACTGCTTCCACTGTTTCCCCATCTACTCGCCATGAAGTGATGAGACTAGATATCATGATCTTTGTTTTTTGAATGCTAGGTTTTAAGCCAGCTTTTTCACTCTCCTCTTCCACCTTCATCAATAGGCTCTTTACTTTAGTTCCTCTCCACTTTCTGCCATAAGGGTGGTATCATCTGCATATCTGAGGTTATTGACATTTCTCCCAGCAATCTTGATTCCAGCTCGTGCTTCCTCCAGCCCAGCATTTCCCATGATGTACTCTGCATATAAGTTAAATAAGCAGGGTGACAATATATAGCCTTGACATACTCCTTTCCCAATTTTGAACTTTCAGTTATTCCATGTCCAGTTCCCAACAGACAGACTGTAACCCACCAGCCTCCTCTGTCCACAGAATTTTCCAAGCAAGAATACTGGAGTGGGTTGCCATGACCTCTTGCAGGGGATCTTCCCAACTCGGGGATTGAACCCAGGTCTCTTATGTCTCCTGCACTGGCAGGCAGGTTCTTTACCATCAGCACCACCTGGGAAGCCTTCAGGACTTCAGCCTTTAGGACTGACTGGTTTGATTTCCTCGCTGCCCAAGGGACTCTCAAAAGTCGTCTCCAGAACCACAGTTCAAAAGCATCAGTTCTTCGGTGCTCAGCCTTCATTATGGTCCAACTGTCACATCCATACATGACTACCGGAAAAACCAAAGCTTTCCCTATATGGACCTTTGTTGACAAACTGATATCTCTGTTTTTTTAATATGTTGCCTAGGTTTGTCATAGCTTTTCTTTCAAGGAGCAAGCATTGGATACTAAGTCCAATTTAGACTATATGCTTTAAAGTATGCACAGGTTACTAAAACAAAAGGCTCTGATTTAAACTCCTTAATATTAAGCCATCAACAAGAAAAAGGCAGCCACAAAGTTCATATTCAGTCACTGCCCATGATCCTGTTAGCAATGTCATCAGTGGCTCTCCAGTCTATCTGGACTTAGATCACAGGAGGAACAGTCAAAAGTGATCTGTAAGAGGCCTTGGCATTCTAATGATGGATGGGTGGAAATATTTCTCTGGGGCAGGGGATATAATTTACAACATAATTAGTTTAAGTATAGGTTATTTTCCCTAATTTTTGAAGTACAACTTTTTGTTTCATTTGACTTTTTCCCTCTTCTGAACACTATCCCCTCTTGACTACCCAACTTCATCTCTCCTGGTCCTCTTCCCACCATTGGATGATTTTTCAACTAAAAGCTTTCCCAGGGATGCACACTTGACCATCTTCTCCCCAGAGCCCCATGGGCTGTCTCCAGGAGATCTCACTCATTACCTTATTTAATGACTCTGAAACCTTAACAAGACAGCTGCTGTGTCCCATAGACGGAAAATCACAGTTTTGAGTAATCTGATGAATACAACTGAGTCTTCTCTCTTGGGTTCTGCCCTCATTTTCTCAACTGCTCAATGACCTTTCACCTAAATAGTCCAGACAAATTTGCAATGCTTCGAAGTCAACTGGTCTAAAATCACTGAAACAAGGCTTTCCTAATGTCTTGTCCACTTTAACATGCATCATTCACCTCACTGGGAAAGCAGCCTTGGGGTCACTGTGCCATTTTTGCTCTCTATGCTCACGGCTGGTTCATCACAGTGGTTCTTATCATGCCTCTACAACTTTTCCAAGTGTGTCCTTTCTCTATACTCCTTTTTGGTTGGGCAGTCCATTACTGACATTTTCACGACTATGGTATGTTTAAGTATATCATTTCTGGCCACCTAGACACAACAATTGTCAATGAAATTACTGAAAGTTCAAGAAAGGAATTCACTTTGCTTTTCCAAATTTTTATACACCAGTTGCTTTAATTTAAACTAAAAGACATCACTGTTGTCTCTAAAAAGCAAGTAACATCTAGATGTGAGAGCTGGAACAGGAAGTCCAAGTTCGATTAATATAGATTGCTTTTACACATTGCCTCTGTGGATACAACTGAAAAATCTAGGTTACAGAAAAAGTTGACTGACATTATAAATTCCAAATCTGAATATTAACCTTTTCTTACTTTGAGTATTTCTGCTTTTGCCCCCTTTATCTAGCATTTAATTGTCCATTGGACAGTAAAAGGCAAGGTATTTCCAGGTCTGATACCATCATAGATCTTAAAATGTCAAAAGTAATATTGTTAATGGAGACTGTTAACTGGCTCTGGTTATGAAATAATTATGATTCACAAGAAATCAAAACTTTTTTTCAAACCAGCGTCATATGTTACTAGTCTGTTCAAAATTGAAAGTTCAGACAGCTCATACTACATCTGCTGTGATAGTAAGATCTTAGTAGTTTATTGCACTTCTTAATCAAGGTATAATTCTACTCACTATGGATAATTTTGTAAACTCAGTATATCTAAAGAGCAGATGTAACTATTTCAAATATTCATTCTTCTCATTATGTTCTATTTCATTTGAGATTATTTCATCTTCTAATAATAGCAAATTCCATTTAGAACTTGCTCTAATCAATGTGCAAAATAGTACTTCTGTTTTGAGATCGTCATTTAGATATGCATGTGGTAAAATTAATAAAAACCTGAAAAATCTGACTTCTAAGTGAGCTCTTTTGACTATATTTCAATTCAAAAGCAGACCCCAAGAAATACATGCCTGAATTTACGAAGTGTATTTGTCAATAAAAAATGCTTTCTATTTTATATTCATCAAAAACAGGACATGCTAAGTCGATTCAGTTACATCCAACTCTTTGGGACACTATGGACAGTAGCCCACCAGGCTCCTCTGTCCATGGGATTCTCCAGGCAAGAATACTGAGTGGGTTGGCATTTCCTGCTCAAGGGATCTTCCCAGGGATTGAAGCAATGTCTCTTATGTCTCCTGCATTGGCAAGTAGGTTATTTACCACTAGTGCCACCTGGGAAGCCCCAAAACAGGACACTAGATATTAATACAGTTCTATAAATGCATGTTGAATAATTAGTATTTTCTCTTCCTCACAACTTATTAACTTCTAACAAAAAGGCACTGCTAAGCATGATGATTTTAGTATGTTAATATTCTTCACTTTGAATCAACACAGGTCAAAGAATGTAAGCGGCACATGACACACCAAAACACTCAAATGAGCAAAATTAATACATTTTTGAAAGTAGACATGTCTTTTTTATGTTCTTTCTAAAAAATTAAATTAGTTCTAAATTAAGGAGAATACTGGTCCCATCACTTCATGGCAAATAGATGGGGAAACAGTGGAAACAGTGACAGACTTTATTTTTGGGGGTTCCAAAATCACTGCAGATGGTGACTGCATCCATGAAATTAAAAGACACTTGCTCCTTGGAAGGAAAGTTATGACCAACCTAGACAGTTTATTAAAAAACAAAGACATTACTTTGCCAACAAAGTCCATCTAGTCAAAGCTATGGTTTTTCCTGTAGTCATGTATGGATGTGAGAGCTGGACTATAAAGAAAGCTGAGCTCCAAAGAATTGACTCTTTTGAACTGTGGTGTTGGAGAAGACTCTTGAGAGTCCCTTGGACTGCAAGGAGATCCAACCAATCCATCCTAAAGGAGATCAGTCCTGGGTGTTCATTGGAAGGCCTGATGTTGAAGCTGAACCTCCAATACTTTGGCCACCTGATGCAAAGAGCTGACTCATTTGAAAAGACCCTCATGCTGGGAAAGATTGAAGGCAGGAGGAGAAGGGGACAACAGAGGATGAGATGGTTGGATGACATCAATGACTCAACGGACATGAGTTTGAGTAAACTCCGAAGTTG
The DNA here is from genome assembly GCF_032405125.1 of Capricornis sumatraensis. Classification (NCBI taxonomy): domain Eukaryota; kingdom Metazoa; phylum Chordata; class Mammalia; order Artiodactyla; family Bovidae; genus Capricornis; species Capricornis sumatraensis. The sequence goes on from NC_091079.1 coordinate 12,378,966, forward strand.
GTGATGGACTGGGAAGCCTGCCATGCTGCCAACCAGGAGGTCACAAAGAATCAGACATGACTGAGTGACTGAACTGAACTGAAGGAGAATGCCAAAGTTTCCTCCCCTCCCTCTATTAATGCTAAAATAATATAGAATATTGTATTAAAGATCCAAGTACTTTTATACAACAACTCACCCTATCTCAAGCCCTTCATTCTCTTGACTTTGTGGCATACATTTCTCTACTCATTTTATATGCCAGAAGCTGACAGGACTGAATTTTGCTTGGATACCACCACAACTCTAGAGCAGTTATTTAAAAGGAACATGGATTAAAGCCTCTCTGTTCTACCTGCGATGTAGGCTATGTGAGGGATCAATGAAGGGATAGCATGGACCTTGGGGCTGCATATTTAGGGATGGAACATTTTTTAACTGAATGAAAGACTCTCTAAACTCTGTAGTGCTTTGCTTCCCTGGTAGCTCAGCTGGTAAAGAATCTGCCTGCAATGCAGGAGACCCCGATTCGATTCCCAGGCTGCAAAAATCTACTAGAGAAGGGACTGGCTACCCACTCCAACATTCGTGGGCTTCCCTGGTGACTCAGATGGTAAAGAATCCGCCTGCAATGCGGGAGACCTGGGTTCAATCCCTGGGTTGGGAAGATTCCCTGGAGGAAAGCATGGCAACCCACTCCAGTATTCCGGCCTGGACAGTTCCACGGTCTGTATAGTCCATGGGGTCCCGAAGATTTGGACATGACTGAGTGACTTTCACTTTAGTTTGCCCTGTCTTTTTGATTCTACATATATGGTGTCATACGGTAGTTGCCTTTTTCTGTGTGACTTATTAATATTTTACTGGGCACAATGCCCTCCAAGTTCCTCTCTGTTGTTTCATTCTCTTTTAGGGCTGAGTATTCTATTGCATGTATATATACCACATCTTCTTTATCCACCCACCTGTTAATGGAAATTAGGTTGTTTCTACACCTTGACAGTTGTACATAGTGCTACCACGAATACTGCGGTGCCTGTATCTTTACAACTTAGTGTATTTGTTTTATTCAGATATATACTTGGGAGTGGGATTGACAGATATATGGTAATTATATTTTCATTTTTTGAGAAACCTTCATACTGTTTTCCATAGCAGATGCACCAATACCACCAACAGTGTATAGGAGTTCCATATTCTCCACATCCACAGAGCCAACACGTGCAGGGTTTTTTGATAACAGCCGTGTTGACAGATGTGAGCTGATAGCTCACTGTGCTTTTCATTTGCATTCCTCTGATGATTAGTGATGTTGAGAATCTTTTCATTTGCCTGTTGACCATCTGCATTCCTCCTTGGAAAAGGATCTATTCAGTTCTTCTGCCCATTTTTAAATAAGCTGTGAGTTTCTTTTTTTAATGTTGAGTTGTATGAGCTATCTATATATGTTGCATATTAATCCCTTATCAGTCATACCATTTACAAATAGCTTCTCCCATTCAGTAGGTTGTCTTTTCATTTTGTTGATGGTGTCCTTCGTTTTAAAAAGTTATACAGCTAAGTTAGTAGGCAATCTGTCTCTGTGGAACTCAATACTTTTAATTTTCCTTTCTGTCTTGTAAACTCAAACCAGTCACACAGTGAGCTCACAGAGAAGACCAGTGCAGCCCCTACTTCAGCTGCAGAATTAGGTCTGACTGTCTAACCCTCTATTGATAACCACACAAGGAGCAAGCCTCAGAACCAACACTATTATTTCATTCCTGACTTCCCTGGTGGCTCAGATGGTAAAAGCATCTGCCTACAATGCAGGAGACCTGGGTTTGATCCCTGGGTTGGGAAGATCCCCTGGAGAAGGCAATGGCAACCCACTCCAGTACTTTTGCCTCAAAAATCCCATGAACGGAGGAGCCTGGCAGGCTACAGTCCATGGGGTCGCAAAGAGTTGGACACAACTGAGTGACTTCACTTAACACTTAAGGTTTTAGTTATTGTTGAAATTCTCCTGATTTTTGGGTATCAGTAAAATATTTTAGCTATACTGTTTTATTCCTCATTTTGCTGTCTGTATATCATTTGAATCAATGTGAAGCCACTGATTTAATTTTTGTTTAAATATAAACACATTTTCAACCACTTGCTCCCACAGGCCAGCACACACTTTAGGCTCAGAATCAACATGCTTCACTAAAGGTATGCTTCACTAAAGGCCAGTGAATGCTTTATTTCAGTCGGAAATTATTTTACATATTTGAGGCAGGGCTATCTCTAAATTGCAGAAGCACAATTAAAAGTTCTTAAATTGAAGCTTACTTTTGGATGTCTAAATAACTTTTGCGGTATGAGTGCTTTTCTTTCTTCTTTGAACAAAGTGGTGGAACATCTTCTTCCAGTGTAAAACAACTTGCTGGCTTATTAAGACTGCATTTTACTCATTAAAATATGCAAGCTCAGAACTAAGTACAATTATGAATGTAATGAGCTTAATCTGTATACCACCTAGGCAGCCAAACTGAATAGCAGCAAGCACCTGCCTCATGTACTTTGTATAAGTTAAAAAACAGACTAAATTAAGTACATTTTTTAAAAACAAAAATGTATTTCATTCATATATACTTGCAAATAAACAAATAACGAATGTCACTGTTTGCTACTTAATATACTCTGTGCTTTTTATACACTTTAAGAGATGTGGTCCAGCCTCATGGGATTAAAGCCTCATGGTAAAGGCTGTTGTTTATCAATGAGCCCAGGATTGCATAGAAGGTTACATCTGCGGAAAGTGCTCTGAAGATCTGAATGAAGCCTTGGAGTGGGTGGCCTTGCAGGCAGATGTAACTGACATGCAAAGGTTCATGGCGAGTCGGAGGCTCTCAGGGACTGAAAGGTCACTGTGGTTGGACCACAAAGTAGGAGTCTGGACTACACAGAGTGCTTCATGCTGCACTACCGAAGAGGACGCATTACATTTGTGAAAATATATGTCCATTTCTGACAATATTGTAGATTATATGAGCAAAATACTCATCTGCGTAACGCCTCGGAACATCCCTGTAAACCCTGGGTCCTGAGCACAGGCTCCTCCACTCAGGCTGCGCTGTATCCACAGCTTCCTGTCTACTCCTGATCAGGGTCCTGGAAGTCTCCGCTCTCTCCTGCATCATTGGTTTTTCTCTCTCTCCACTTTTCTCCATCTACAAACATGCCACGTGAATTTCCACCACCTGAGTAATACCCTCTTTCATCCCCACTTCCCTCTCTAGCTAATGGTCCCATGTTATGCTCTGTTAAAAGAATCTTTCTTTCTTCTCCTCTCCTGCACTCCCAGCGATCAGCCTTGAACACCCCTCTGGCTCAAACACTAAGGTCAGGTCACACCTTCTGCTCCACACTCTCAGCTGCTTGCTTACTTGTCAATGCACCACTGCCGTCGATTCCAGGACACCTGTCTCCTGGGCTTCCTTCTAACACGGGGCCTCCTCAGTTTCAATCCTGTACCCTGTTCCTTAAAAGCAGCTCCAGAAGCTGGCCGCTCCTCTCCACCTCCACTGCTCGCTCCAGTAAAGGCACCGCCGCCATCTGGGCACTATGAGAGGCCCCAGCAGACCTTCTCACTGTGTCTTTGCTCGATCCCAGCAGATCTCGACCCACCAAGCAGGTAAAATCCCTTTAAAACAGACCAGATGACACCATTTCTGTTTTCAAAACCCGTCCAAAGCTCCCCGTCCCCCTAGGAGATGATGCCCACCTCCATCCAGTGCCTCCGCAGCCTGGCCCTGCCCTGGCTCTGAGCCCACCTTCTCCTGAAACTCACTCCACTCCAGCTCTGCTCTCTGTGTTTCCTGGTCCTAAAGCGCGTTGGGGCTGTTGCTCTAATGTTGCTCTGCCTCGGGTGTCCTCCCACACAACTTCCCTGCTCAGTCCCTCACTCCCTTCAAGTCTCTCTTCTCAGCGAGGCCCTCCCTCTCTCAGTATAGTTTTCAAAGCATAATTCCTGCTGTGGCTAACACTCTCCCCAGTCTGCTATTTTCTCCTCTGTGACATCTGTCCCATTGGACAAGGGCTGTGTGTTACCTACTCCCTCTAAGTACAGCCTCGACCCTACTAGAATACAAACTCTCTAAGGACAGGGGATTGTGTCTGTTTTGCTCATTTCTGAGCTTGGAACACATAAGATCATATCTGGAACACACTGGGCATTCAGTAACTCTCTGCTGAACATGTAAATAGATGAAAGATTTCCTTGTGAGAGAAAAACTGCTGGCACAAACAGGGAGGAAACACCACCAGTGTGAACTGTTAGTGCTGAAAAATTACTGCAAGTGGTGGTCATACAAAGTTCTGCTTCTTAACCTATGGGGAGTGAAAAATGTATTAATTTCATTATTCTATTTTATTTACATATAATATATATTACATATGTATGTATTCCTTTATATATATGAAAATCCTGTATTATAGATATGAAAATCCTATATTGTATAGATATGTGAAGTATTACACAATGTAAACTGTAAAGTGATCCTGGATACCTGTGGAGCACCTAGGAAAAAAAAAAACAAATGCAAACTGTCCCTCAAAGACCACTTCCACAGCAAATGTCAGATAACTGACAGGAGAAAACGAGTGAAATTATACACTCACAGTGCACATTTACAAAATGCACAAGCAGTAAAGCCACCATGAGCATAATTCATCAAAAACAACCAAATAAAAATCCAACCATAATTAGGCCACAAGAGGTTCAGAATATAGAACCAACTGGATGTTCATCACAAAACAAACACACCTAATATTAAGAGGGTGAGTTAATATTTATAACATACTTGGACCAGGGCTTAATACATAAGTACTATTCAAATATTTTTTACATAAACTTAAATACATGTTATCTTCACTAACTTACCAATCACCTGGACATTTTAAAATTTATTTTTAATTGGGGAAAAACTGCTTTAAAAAATACATTGAAAAGCAAAACACACAAAACAATGAATGAAATACGCGAAGGTAATAAGATGCCATCAGAAAAGAGAAATGTAAGGAAATATACACAAAAATAAGCAATGAAAATGATTTCTATTGTGTATATATATATATATAAAACTGTATACCTGGAATCTGTAAAGTTTATTTGATGTAAATTATATCTCAATAAAGGTGACTTTAAAGAAAGCTATAGAAAGGAAAAACTGCTATTGAAATAAAGATGCAGAGAACAGTGTAAACTCTAGGTTAATCATGATATGAAAAGTAGTGAATTAGAATGAAGTTAAAGATGCAACTCAGAATTCTTCAAAGAGACCAAAAGAAATGGAAATATAAAGAAAGGTTAGGAGACATGGAAAACAGGTACGTCCTGCCCAGCTCTAATATGACTTTCACAGAAGTTGGTACAAGGAAAGATGGGACATATTCAAAGTGAAAATGGATAAAAGTCTCGTAAACAATGAAAGACATGATACCTCAAATGTAGGAAGGATCAAGTCCACAGCAAGCCAGACAATTATAAAGAATTCCACATGTAGGCACACAATGCTAAAACTTTGACACAATAGGACAAAGGGAAAAAAGTGTCAAAGAAAAAATCCTATGAAGGAATAACTATTACAGAAGAAAGAAACTACAGAAATCTAAAGATAGTGGAGTAAAATCTTTTTTCAGAGAAAATAACAAAATCAAATACCACACTAAACTGTCATATAGCAATGAGGGAGTCATTATGAGTTTTTAAAAATATAAAACCCAAGAAAGTTTACCAGTAACAGAAACTCATTTGGAACTTCTAATGATAGAAAGAAGCAATGATTACTTAGTTTAAGAATTTCATTTCTTATTTTATTACATGATCCCTTATCCAAAACATCTTTTCATATTTTTCCTCACATCATCAAACAGAGCACATCAAGCATGAATGGTTTTACATGAAGATTGCTAGTCACTGACATGGTTATTAACCAAAATATGACTAGTTCTTAGAAAAATCATCCCATAAACAAGTGGAAATAATATCCATGAGAGAATAAAATGTCCATTATTATTTATAATGAAGGCCTTTAAAAAAACGCAGAAAAAGAACATAGAAAGGCAAACACGTTTTCTTCCACATTACCTCAGTATCTTACTGCTTAAATAAATCATGGAATAGAGAGTCAGGAGAATTGCTGTAATATTTTTGAGGTAAATTCTTCTTCCATCTTCTTTTCCAGCACAAAAGTAATACTTCCAAGTGTAAAAACGTATGAAAAGTACCAGTACTTCTTGACTTGGTCCATTTTTCTCTATGCCCAGTTTTTCAGAATCATGATCATATTCCTTTCAGTGAACATTAAGAGTGCTTTTTAGTGGCTCCATGATATTTCACCGAGAAGACGAATGAAACCTGCCTGCCTCTGCCCCTCAGAAAACCTCTTTAGTTGCCGTGAATTATCTAAGAGTAGCAATCATTTTGGTGTCTAAAACATTTTGTGCTTAATGTTTATTTCTTCCAGTCAGATTCCTATAAGTGGAATGACTTATTCTTTAGCTCAGAAACCAATACAGCTTTCCTGTCCAATGTAAAAGGAAATGATGCTTCCAAAGACTCTTCACTTAGTGGAAACATAGCCTCTTTGAATTATTACTAACTCCAGTGAGCAGAAGGTCATTTAATTCAGGGTCTAAAATGAAATGCCTCATAAAATGCTTGGATGACAATTTATATTTCTCAAAATCACTTATAGAGCTTCTTAAGGTACAGTCCAAGGCTCTAAAACTGAAACTTTACACAGAACCTTTTAAAATTGTATTTATCTATGACAAACTATTCCTTTGGCACATCCTTGGGGATCTGGTTCAAACAGAGATCAAATGGACCTAGCATGGCAGCTTTTGAATTTTAACAAGAAACAACTGCTAAACAATAGGAATATTATTTTTCAGAGGACACAATAACTCTATTTGAAGACAGCTCCTAAACTATTCTTATTTGACAATGCACCTCAAATATAGCAAACAGTAGGTATTTCAAATAGAACAAAATGTCAGAAAAGAACGAAGTACCCAAAAAGGAGCCAGATCCTCTAATATCAGAAAGATCTCGCCAGGCTGCTGATGACCACTGTGCCCTGACAAATTCTAGAATTGTATATATCAAATTATAAATAATTATTTCTTTTACCCCTAACTTCTCTTTTTATCCTTCCCCTTAACTTTATTATTCATAGATTTGGAGATGATGAAATTGGTTACATAAAAAGCTGTCTGTTAAATTGTGCCTAATGTATTAGGAACACACTTGAGATCAGCCCCTCATCTCTTCATTTCCGTATGGCCATCAGCGGTGCTTTTCCTCATCTCACAGGCACATACATCCCTAGGCAGAGCCAGGAGACCGACTTTCTAACGGCACAGAATCTGAAGTTACACTTGGTAGATTCCAGAGTTCTCTAAAGTTGAACAATTAACGTGAATTCCTGGTTCTTCATGTTCTCTGTCTGTAAACATGAACAATAACAGTGCTGAGCATCTAGGATTGTGGTAAAATATTAAATGGGTTAATATTTGTCTTAAGAGTATAAGACACATATACAAAGTACAACCTTCATTTTAACTAGTAATACCAATATCTTTCCAATTATCCAGTTGCATTATGGAACTACATTATTTTGCTTCTTAATAAGATACATGTCACAAATTTATAAATAATTTCACGAATGCAACACAAGTTTAGATAAAACACTGCAGCTTTGCTATCAATTGAGTTTACTAAAATTATCCATCTTAGCCTAAGATTTCTCAATTTATACAATAGTGTATTTTGTCAAGATTTTAAAAAGAAGAAGCAAATTATATATATTTATATAGTTCATATCAACCACACAAGAGCTTCCAAGAACTTCCAGATATACAAGCTGGGTTTAGAAAAGGCAAAGGAACCAGAGATCAAATGGATAACATTCACTGGATCACAGAGAAAGTAAGAAAATTTCAGGAAAAACACCTACTCTGCTTCGTTGACTATGCCAAAGCCTTTGACTGTGTGGATCACAACAAACTGGACAGTTCTTAAAGAGATGGGAATGCCAGACCAGCTGACCTGTCTCCTGAGAAACCTGTATGCAGGTCAAGAAGCAACAGTTAGAACCGACACAGAACAGACTGGTTCAAAATCAGGAAAGGAGTATGACAAGGCTGTATATTGTCACCTTGCTTATTTAACTTATATGCAGAGTACATCAGTGGAATGGTGGGCCGGATGAAGAACAAGCTGGAATCAACACTGAGGGGAGAAAAATCAGCTACCTCAGATATGCAGATGACACCATTCTAATGGCAGCAAGTCAAAGAGGAACTAAAGAGCCTGCTGATGAAGGTGATAGAAGAGAGGAAAAAGTTGGCTTAAAGCTCAACATTCAGAAAACTAAGATCATGGCATCTGGTCCCATCACTTCATGGCAAAAAAAGGGGAAAAAGTGGAAACAGTGACAAACTTTATTTTCTTGGGCTCCAAAATCACTGCTGATAGTGACTGCAACCATGAAATTAAAAGACACTTGCTCCTTGGAAGAAAAGTTATGACAAACTTAGCGTATTAAAAAGCAGAGACATCACTTGAAAAAGAAACGTCCATAGAGCCAAAGCTATGATTTTTACAGTAATCATGTATGGATGTGATAGGTGGCCCATGAAGAAGGCTGAGCACTGAAGAATTGATGGCTTTGAACTGTGGTGTTGAAGACTCTTGAGAGTCCCTTGGACTGCAAGGAGCTCAGACCAGTCCATTCTAAAGGAGATCAGCCCTGAATGTTCTTTCGATGGATGTACTGGATGTACTCAATGTGCTGGATGGATACTGAAGCTTCAATATTTTCTTCACCTGATGTGAGGAAGTGACTCATTGGGAAAGACCCTGATGCTGGGAAAGTTTGAAGGCAGGAGGAGAAGGGGATGACAGAGGATGAGAAGGTTAGATAGCATCACTGACTCAATGGACATGAATCTGAGCAAACTCTGGGAGATAGAGCAGGAAAGGGGAGCCTGGCATGCTGCAGGCCACGGAGTCTCAAAGAGAGACTGAACAACAATCACGAGAAATTTTTATAGAGACAAATAATAAACAGATGAGGTCATTAACTCATGCTATTGAAAATGTATATCAAGCGCCAAAATGAGGCCACTTCCAATATATGAGAACAGCATTGACTAATATTTTATCTAAGTAATAATATTTTATCTATTATTTTAAGCATTATTCTAAGTTTTGAACGAATATTGCTTAGTCAATTTAATAAATATTTCAGAACATTTTATACTGGGCTAACCATTCCAAGGTTAGAAAAATAAGTTAAATGTAGTCTCTGACTTTTTGGTGCTTACCTACTGAAGGGGAGATGAAATAAATATACAAATAAACACAGCATAAAGACTATAACATAGATTCCATAAGACAGGATAAAAAAAATAACTAGATTCAATTATTTATTTGTTCAAGTAATATTTATAGACCATTCACTATAACCTCTTAAGGTATTTGAAGTTTTATAAGATAGAAAAATGATACAAGTTGAGATATATATAACTACAATAAAAGTAATTGGGTTAAATTAAGTCAACATGAAGGCAAGTAGTGGGTACAAGGCAGATCAGCTTTTCTGTGTAGGGCCTTGAATGCCAGTCAAAGCAGAAGGTCATGGAAGCTACTCTGAAGGAAAATTAGGCAATCAATCTGAATCTTTAATAAGTCTAGCCTAGCAGAGATGTAGAATGGCTCAGGATAGGAAAAGAGATGATGTGGAACCAATTATAATGGTATTTATTACAACAGCTCAGGCTAAACGTAATAAAAGATGGAAGGCAATAGCAGGGGGAAAAACAAGTAATGACTTTGAAACCAGTCAAAGATGAAAATTCCACAGCAGAAAGCAAACAAGAAGCAAAAGGGAATGAGTTAAGTGAAGATTTGCTTTGTAACTTCAAAGCTGTTATCTATCACCCGTGTAAAAAAAGGAAGGAGAAATCAGTTTCTATGGGGATATAGTGAGTTTTGTGTTGGGACTTTGGGCATTGAGGTGTCCAGTGGTACCTCCTGGCAGAGATACCCAGAAGCAGCTACATAGACACAGGAGATGTCAGTACCGCATGTAGATATTCAGAAGACATTGCCCTAGAGGGAACTGGCTAAACTCAATTTATGGGCGTGAGTGAATATACCAAGAAGGAAGGCTATAGAGAGAGCAGTCATCTGAGGATGCAATCTGATTGCAAGAAAGAGAAAGGCAGAGTAACAGAGGAGACAAGGAATGGACGGGAAGTGCACAGTGGTGCAGAGGAGAGTGTGTGTGCAGAGCAGAAGGAGGCCATGAGTGCAGACACGGAGGAGAAGAGGCAGAAGCAGCATTCAGGCAGTAGAGGGCTGTGGCAGTGGGAATGATCGGTTTTAATGGAGTGAAGCTGGCGAAAGCCAGATTTAAAGGGGTGGGTGAGTGTCATGGACATGCGCCTGTGACTGACAATAAGCAGCTAGTTACACATGAAGCAAGGTATGTCCTATTGCTTTCAGATATCAAGGTGAGAAAAATGAAAGACATCTTTATACTCAGAAGGCTGGATAATTTCTTTCGTGGAATAAACAATACTCTACTCATTCAACCATTATTACTGTAACAGATGACAGCTGTGAAATTCCAGGATAAAGAAGCATCTGCCACGTGCTTTGTTCCTTTTAAGTCAAATATTTTATATACTGAAACATGTACTTATCAATCTTTTATAGAAACACTTGATTTATTTGAAATACATCTTTCCAAGGAGAGCTGACTTTCTTCAAGAATCTGAAAGAGAGAAAGTCTGGAAGATTAAATAAAGAATGGAAAGACCTTCTCGTCCTCGAATTTTCCATCTTTCAAAACTTTGTTTCGGCAAAATATTGTAACATTTCTTTGGGTCTATCAGTTGGGGATACGAAGACTGGCTTGTTTATTCTGGAATGGTAGATGATGAGAGCTGCAAGTAGTAAACGGACATTTTATGGGAAGAAAATGAAGTCCAAAAATATCTGAGGGCCCAAGGTCACAGAGCTAATGGAAGAAAGCCAGGACTAGAACTTGTTTTCTTCTCCCAAGAAAAGTTTCGTGCTAGTTACACAAATTCTAAATTCTCCTCCTTAGTCTTCCCCACCAAAGCAAGCTGTTTCATTTCTCCAGTAGCGTGTTCTTAGATCACCGCAGCTTGGGCAGAGGGTCAGGTAGAGGATAGAGGAGGGAGAAACACTGGAGTGCCTGCCCTGTGCCATGCTGGGTGCTGCTGGTTGCGTATGTCTCAGTGTTTATGTGTCCCCTGCTCCCTCATCTCTCACTCGGGGAGGTGGGCACCAGCTTCCAATTTTACGTAAAACAATGGTGGCTTTAAAGGTGTGAACCAGTAAGCGGTTTGTGTGGAATTCCACTCACACTGCAGTGAGGATATGCCGATGGAGAGGCTCAGGGCCCAGGGAACCAGACCTGGGATTTGCATTCTTCTGCCTCTAAAGTCTTTGTTCTGTTCTTAGCAAAGGAGGAGGAATGGGCCCCAGCTGCTAGAAGAAAAGCTACTCTATTCCTCAAAAAAATAGTAACTCAGTCACTCACTTTCTTTTCTACCACCTTTCACCTCCAGCCAAAGATACAAATCATGTCACTAAACATTTAAATGACAAGCACCACAGTCATTCTGCAGTAATAAGCAGGTTGTTATTGTTCAGTCACTCAGTTGTGTCCAACTCGTTTGCAACCCCATGGACCGTAGCCCACCAGGCTCCTCCATCCATGTGGATTCTCCACGTAAGGTCACTGGAGTGGGTTGCCATTTCCATCTCCAAATAAGCACGTAGATGGCAACAAAAATGGTGAAACTAGATTAGTTTTTTTTTTCAAAGTTCTATCATAAGCTGTTTTTAATTGACTCTCTGCTACTACCAAATGCACTTGGCTTGAAATACAATCATAGCTACAATTTTATTTTTTGAATTTTTATTTGAGTATAGTTTTCTTCACAATGTTGTGTTAATTCCTGTTGTACAACAACGTGAATCAACTGTACATATACATATAACCCCTTTTATTGTGCAGCCATAAAAAGGAATCAAATTGTGCTGCATTTGTAGAGACATGGATAGACTTAATGACTGTTAAACAGAGTGAAGTCAGAAAGGGAAAATCAAATACATATTAATTCATATATGTGGAATCTAGAAAGATGGTACAGATGAACCTGTTTTCAAAGTGGAAATAGAGACAGAGGTGTAGAGAACAAACATGTGGATACCAAGGTGGGGTGGGAAGGCATTCAGAACAAATTGGGAGATTGGAATTGAAATATAGAAACTACTATGTATAACATGGGGCTTCCCAGGAGGCATAGTAGGTAAAGAATCCACCAAGGCAGGAGACGCAGGTTCGATTCCTGGGTCGGGAAGATCTCCTGGAGTAGGAAAGAGCAAACCACTCCAGTATTCTTGCCTGGAAAAGTCCCATGAGCAGAGGAGCCTGGCAGGCCTCAGTCCATAGGGTCGCAAAGACTCAGGCATGACTGAGTGCAGGCACAGGTATAAAAGAGATAACTAAGGAGAACCTACTGTACAATTTACTGAAAGCTTACCACAAATGCTAGACACTACCCCAGAAACTTGACATAAATATTTTAACTGGAACTTGTAACCATCTTAAGGATTATTAGAAGACCCATTTTGCAGAGGTATTTTGTGTGTGGCTGGGTGTTTTGCTAGATAATTTCTACACACAAGACTTGTATGCTTTAACTCAACAGCCTTCATTTCACATTCCAGGAGCAGCCTACATTCAACACTCTTTTTATACTATACAGTGGTACCAGCTGGAGACGCGTAGCGAGAAAAAACTAGCTAGAAGAATAAAAGTAATGCCTTAGAGGAAACAAAGGTGAAATACAGCATTGTAGATCTTACACATACAAGGGCAAGTAGAGAGAATAAATACCTTCTCACCATTTGTTATCTCCGGATTGATTAAACAAACCCTTGATCCTCGGCATTTATATCAAGATAGTTTCTGAGTCTTTTCTTCCACTCATTTATTCAAGAAATACATATAAAATGTCCACAGTAGCCAAGAGCCTAAGGCTCCTGTGGGGTTAGCCTCCAAGGGAAGTTCAGAAATGTTTAGTCTAGCAGGGAGGAATGTATGGAACACAAAGATATTTTATGAAGGATATAAAAAGTATGTTGTGACAATTACAGGAGTTATTATAACGAGTCTCTTTGGGTTAGAAAATCATCTCTGTGTATTTCTTGAATATTTGAGAGAATAGCACTTGGTGAATTCACAGTGAAAGAATGAGCTGCCAACAAGAAATCTAGAAGGACATGGAAGGATGGTATCCAACAGAGCTTTGAGTTTAGATGGGGCCATGGGCATCATGAGAAGCCTGCAGGCCTGGCTGAGGGGTGCGGGCTGGGTGCTCTTGCAGGGACCTGGAGCTGATGCCCAAGCCCCTGAAGGCAGCCTACAGGGAAGGGTATTGGACACAGGACTAAAGGGGTACAGGCAGTGTCAGCGCTGTCAAAAGCAACTTACAAACATTTCTTGATTTAGGTTTGGGTCTATTTTCGTTTTCTCATTCACTGTAGCCTTTGTGCAATTCATGAATAACTTCAAGGCCAAGAAGGGAGAAACAACTGAAACTTTCTTGCAATAGAAAAGGTAGCTTGGAATCCATAAACGTTGAGAGGAAAATAAATGATGTATTTGTATCGATAAGAATTTACAAACCAAACTAATTAGGAGAAAAAAAGACCTTTCCTCTTTAATCTGGTTGTCATTAATACTACAGGAATTACTTTTGCACTCCCATAGAGCTAATTGCAAATCAATTTTATATAATTAGATATTAATACTGTTATGTTTTCTAATAACTCCCCATTTAACAGTGTCATAATTCAGTACAGATTCTTAATCATTTTCATGATAATAAATAATCATAACTTTTATTCCAATAAGTTTTGGATACTTATTTTAAACTAAATATTTCTAGGTTTATTTCAGATTTAAATATATCTCAGTATATTCAAGAGTGCTTAAATTAGTTATTCCAAGTCAATTTAACTTTGTTTGCTAATTTAAAATCAATTAAATATCACTTATTTTCCTGTATCAACTAATTTTTATATTTTCATGGAAAGGCTGTGTGCACTGCATTTAATATTACTTGATCTTTGCCTTCTTCCAGGGATGGGTCATTGTTCTTCAGGAATTTTCAAAGCTAAAATAAAAAAAATTAATTAAAAACAAAAAGCTAAAATCAGAAGAAAAGATGTTGGAAGACACGTCCCCCTGTCTGCCTACGCTGTTGAGGGTTTCCTTTCAAGCCGCACAGTTTTATCACAACTAGTTTAAAACCAAAAGCACATATGCTCCAAAAAATAGGAAAGGAAGCTGACATACCATGAATAGATCCTATTTTAAAGGCTGCTTAACTTTTAAAAATTGTAATGTCAAAAGGCAATTGTCTCTTATTACCATATTCTTTTTAAAAATATTTTGTTCCAAAGTACTTTTTTATTTTTTTACTTTACAATACTGTGTTGATTTTGCCATACATTGACATGAATTCACCAAGGATGTACATGAGTTCCCAATCCTGAACCCCCCTCCCACAACCCTCCCCATATCATCTCTCTGCTTAAAATTATGACATATTGGGTCATTATTATTTCTGAGAAACTGCAAAAGATTTTAGAAGTTTTTTATTCTGAGGAGAATAATCTGCAGCCTAAAGCTTAATACTGCACTAAAAGAAACTATATAAAATGATTCTGAGTCTGGTAAAGATATCAATGTGAGTGTAATAAATATGTGTAATATTATGACATTTTAAAAAAGCATCAGATATAACATATATCAACCAAATTCTTACAATTTTTTGGAAATATGTAAAGCAATATTAAAGTTTTGTGGAAGATTTTTGGCTGTGTATCTTTAACATATGCCTATTTTGTGCAATTATATATGCAAAAAAGTTTAAGGGCAGTGATTATTTTCTTTGGCTGAGTTTCATAATTCAAGAAGAGTTTTCAAGGAACCATTATCTTAAGCATGGATGACACACACATATATTCTCACAAAGTCACATGTCAACTTTCTCACAAAGTCACAAGTCAACTTTCATGAAAGTTGAAAGTGCAAAGCACTAACTTTTTTGTGGATTAGCAAAACGTACACTAAGAAAATAAATATTTCTTTTGGGAAGTTGATAAGAAGCATCTCCTAACTCAATTAAATTAGACAGAATGCTGTGGTTTTACTTTTTCATAAAAATTAGACTATTTCAGTTGACTAACAAATTTAGCCTGTTGGCTAATAATGCCAATGCTATAATTAGCTTATATAAAGTTTCAAACTATATAAGGTCCATCTTTTGAGATTCAGTATGTAGTTTGTGAAGACAATAAATAAAGACAGAAAGTAAGAACTGAAATTAAGTCCTGACTTAAATTCTGTATTGAACACTTAAAGCATCTGAGTAACACTCTGAAGGGTTGGCTAAAGGGTATAAAACAAAGCATCCCTGATTTTTCCAGTGGTCATGTATGGATGTGAGAGTTGGACCATAAACAAAGCTGAGCACAGAAGAATTGAAGATTTTGAACTGTGGTGCTGGAGAAGACTCTTTAGAGTCCCTTGAACTGAAAGGAGATCCAACCAGTCCATCCTAAAGGAAATCAGTCCTGAATGTTCACTGGAAGGACTGATGTTAAAGCTGAAACGCCAATACTTCGGCCACCTGATGAGAAGAGCTGACATTTGAAAAGACCCTGATGCTGGGAAAGATTGAAGGCAGGAGGAGAAGGGGATGACAGAGGATGAGATGGTTGGATGATGTCACTGACGTGAAGGACATGAGTTTGAGTAAACTCCAGGAGTTGGTGATGGACAGGGAGGCCTGGAGTGCTGCGGTCCATGGGGTCACAGAGAGTCGGACACAACTGAGTGACTGAACTGAACAGAATTCATGGCAAGTCAAATTCTTTCCAGCACCTGGTTCCTTCATGTGCTAAGTTAATGTGAGCCTATATACCTGCTACAAGGTGATAGTAAGTCCACTATCTGGTATTTTTAGAAGCCTAATTATAACTGTGACTAACATATTTAGCTTATACTACACAGCACAATTTAGCCCAATAGGTACAAAAGTGTGCTGTATTCAGGATGCTAAGAACCTTTAGATTCCACGGGCTCAATTCTTTTTTTTTTTTTTTACCATGTTATTTATCTTTTTATGTTTTGTTTCTGTTTTTGTTTTTTTTTAATTTTTATTTTTACTTTATTTTACTTTACAATACTGTATTGGTTTTGCCATATATTGACATGAATCCACCACGGGTGTACATGCATTTCCAAACATGAACCCCCCTCCCACCTCCCTCCCCATAACATCTCTCTGGGTCATCCCCGTGCACCAGCCCCAAGCATGCTGTATCCTGCATAAGTCTCACGGGCTCAATTCCTAAAGAACACTAGGGAGCAGTCGTTGTACATGCCCTGGTGCAGGCAAGGTTCACCATTAAGCACCCAAGAAATGACTCTTTCTGATGTGAATAAGCCTTCATGTGCTACACAGGGTACTGACTTGTATACACATTCAGAAATAAGAATTCAGGCAGACTAATCTACCCTCATCATATTTAATAATGTAAATGTTTCTATTATTCCTAAGGCTTTCTTCTGCCCACAGGATAAATTTCAAGTCTACTAGGCTGGCATTTAAGGCTTTTTCTACCTCAGTCCCAGACATATATACCGTCCCTCACATGAGGTCACTGCAATAGCCAGGTTCATCTGCTAATCTCTGTGTCTCCCAAACCACTTTGAGTTGTTGTGTCCAACTCTTTGTGACCACATGCACTCAGCACGCCATGTTTCCCTGTCCTCTACCACCTCCCAGAGTTTGCTCAAACTCATGTCCATTGATTCAGTGATGCTATCCAACCGTCTCATCTCCCGTCATCCATTTCCCCTGAAACCACTTTCCACATTGCATACCCCTACTTTTATTCATGCCTTTTCCTTTGCAGCTCTTGGCACCTGTTCAAATCCCAGGTTTGACTGGCCAAATAATTCTAATTTTGCCATTAAATTGTTTATTTACTACAACTGAAAATGATTCCATCTTCACTAAATTCTTAGAATATTTATTGACTCAATCACTCAAAAATATTTATATGTTTAATAATAGATCAGCCTTGTGGCTCAGCTGGTAAAGAATCCGCCTGCAATGAGGGAGATCTGGGTTTGCTCCCTGGGTTGGGAAGATCCCCTGGAGAAGGGAACGGCTAACCCACTCCTGGATTCTGGCCTGGAGAATTCCATGGACTGCACAGTCCATGGGGTCACAAAGAGTTGGACACGACTGAGCGACTTTCCCTTTCTTTTCACTTTGTGTATGTGTGATTCTGTCTGTCATCATCATCTATTTCTGTATCTGTAGCATATCACACTTCTCCCACAACATCTTGAAAAGTACCTGGTCCATTCTGATGATCCATAAGTAACTACTAAAACAATAATTGATTTGGCATGATAGAGAGATGTAAGAGTAAAAACTTAGAATTTTTATAATAAAACATGAAATACAAGCCTTAGTCAGATCCACATGATTTATGCCATACATAAACTTAGTACTTTGGTTTATTTACACAGATGTAGAAAACTCAAAAGGTTTCCAACACACAGAAAATACAAGTGCCTAGGAATTAAAATTTTCTTATCATTTTACAGACATGAGTGTAGTCTCAAAGAATGAAAGTAGAATTAGATGTTAAATTGTATTAAGATTGGATATAGCAGAATATTCTGACATCAAAAAAATTATTGACCATGTGAGGTTAAGGGGGGCTGTTTGTTTTTAATCAGTTTTGGAAATTTGTTTTTAATATTGAAAATAACTTCCATTAAAAAAGAAAAGGTGAGAAAATACAAAATGAATCCACATTGCTATTTTTGTTAAATAACTTTAAAAAACACAGTTAAAATTCCTAAAGCATATGTGTTGAAAAGCATACTTTAAAATATCATTCCATTAATCTTCTACCTACTTGCATACAAGCTTGGAAAAACACATTGCTATTCTTTTTTCTCAATGTGATC
The DNA here is from genome assembly GCF_032405125.1 of Capricornis sumatraensis. Lineage (NCBI taxonomy): Eukaryota > Metazoa > Chordata > Mammalia > Artiodactyla > Bovidae > Capricornis > Capricornis sumatraensis. Next base: position 12,397,082 of record NC_091079.1, read on the forward strand.
CCTCTACCAAACATTGTCTATCATTTTACACTTTTAAAGACACTCTGGTAATACATTTTCCTATTGTTCTCACTCTTATCTCTTTCTTTTCTACCCCAACATGTTTCATATTTAGATTTTCATAATATTTTTCTGTCTTTTCTTAATTTTTATTCACATTTAACCTCATTATGATCTGATTATTGCTTATCTTACCACCACATACTTTGCATTTTTCTTATCAACTCAGATATATTGTGCAACCAAGGAAAATTCTCAAAATTGTCTACCTCAAACCACTTTCCCTAAAATGAGGAAACGGAGGCCCTTTCTCAGAATCTAGAAATGAGTTTCCCCACTCTCACAACCCCACCTGGCCCATGAAGCAGAACCCAGTCATTTTGGGATGAGCGCCTGTTTTGTTTGGGAGAGGCCCACAGTAAATAACTGAAGGTCTTGTCATTGCTGGTGGTGTTCAGGGCAGTGTTTCTAAATGGGCTGGTGTTTTTGACAGTGTGATAGCTTTCAGAAGCATTTACGGGACAAGCTGAGTTACAGACAACATTACTCCATCCTAGCCTAAGGGCATGACATGGCTCACTCCTCCCAGGAAGCACAGTCCACATTATTGGCCAGGAGTTAGGTGCATGTCAACCACTGATCCTTTGAGTAATTTTTCATTTATGCTCCAACATGAGGTAATAATAACAATAACAACAGAATGAAAATGAAACTGGTACAATTACAGAAAAAAAAAAGTCAGATGCTAACATCTTTAGATATCCATGAGGAAGTAAACACTCTTAAATCATGTGGTAAAACCAGGAACCCACAAAATTCTCTTACTCCAAAGCTTAGAGCACTTTTGCATAAAAAATAAAAATGAACTTTTCACTAAATTATGTATGCTAAAATATGTATTTTTTGACATTAAATTTTCAGAGCTGTGGAAAGAATTGTCTTGATTTGCATAATATCCTGGTGTTGTGATTCAGCTTCAAACATTGGAGGGAAAAGAAGCAGAGACTAACATGTTTTTAACAGAGATTAAAATGTACAAGTCAAAAAGAGCACCATAGGAAATGTATTTTTCACTAATAATCAATAGTTTTGACACTGATATTGGGAATATTTTTTTTAAATGAAGGAAACCCAAAATTAGCATTTGACCTTCGGGGTTGTAAATTCATTTCTTGTTTTTTTTTATGCTATTTTTTTCTTAGATGAGAAAAAATCTTTTAAAGTGTATAGAGAAATAAGCTTATGCTGTCAGAAGTTATAATTAAAATATTCCCTCAAATATATTAGCAATGATCAATCAGCACTATCTGTTATTTAGATGATATTTATAATAATTGCCTGGGCAAATTATGTTTCACCATCAATAGATTTATAGTAAATATGTTGGCATGCAAACAGCATTTGGTATTCAAATTCTTCAAATAATTTGTATGCTTCAGCAATTCAGAGAGAGGCTATACCTACACAGTTTAATTATTGTGTTACTTAAACATTAATTATACTTATCATTTAGGTTCACTTGAAAGAAAAACACTGTAGGTAAATAGTCATTCTATCCTAATATGCTCCTGCTTGCATTTCAAGGATGAGCCTTCCAACAGGAGTGAATAATATAGGGTGAATAAGTCCTCATCAGTTTCTGCTTTCCAATGCTTTTCCCATGGAACATTTATTTTCTTAGCAGGTTCTGTGCATTTACACTGCTCTTAATGCTTGAGAACAAGTCATAATATATGACTAGGTTTTCTCAGCCAATACCATTTTTCTAAATCAGGTTATGGGTCAGAATTTTCAATTAACTTTATTTACACTTTACTGCAACAGATTTCAAACTTTAGTGGACACAAGATCATCTTTGGTGCTCCTGAAAAATACAGGTCCTTGAGTTCCATCCCAAGGGGAGCTGACTTAGCAGATATGGGCCAGCATTCAGGAAGCTCTGCTTCTAACAAGCCCAGTTGCAGGTGGTCCTCCAACCACACTTGGAAAAAAAATACACTGCTGTAGCTGATTCTCTAGAGCTGCTATGCAAGAACCTTCTTTTATTCATTATGCATTCATTCTATTCCTCTCTCCCCTTGTCTTTTCTCTTTCCTCTTTTTTGCCCTTTCCTCTGCCCTCTTTCTTCCAGCTGATATCCACATTGAATGGATACAAAATGCACTTTTTGTGAGAAACCTAGTATAGTATCTAAGGATGGTAAGGCATTCTGAAGGAAATTATGAAATATACAAATATTGAACCTGGAGTCTAACTTGATATATCCCATTTTATCCATTCCTAGTATACAGTATTTTGAGGCAACAGTTCAGTGAAAGAAAGAAAAAAAGAAACCATCTGCATATATTGAAAATGGATTAGATTAAAAAAAAGAATCTTAAGTGTAGCCAATGTACAGTTAGGGACAGCAAGCGAAAAGTTTTGAGAAGTAAGGTGGTTTTCTCTTGCCAGACGTATATAGATAACAGTGCTGTGGGACTGAAACCAGTTTCAGAGGTATTATCTGAAATAGAAGCCCAGTTTCGACTTTGTGTCCAGCTGACAAGGTGACAGATGACATCACCAAAACAAGCACTGCTCCCTTTGATTGATCTGGCTGGACTTTTGACACTTCTAAATACCAGGTCAGAAACTACCATCCTGGAATCCCTGGAAGCCTGATTTAATTTTATTAAATTAAAAAAAGATTATAATGGCTTCATTTTTATTAGAGATGAAGAGAAAATCAGATCCAACTGACCTTGAAATATTCTTACTGAAATAATTTTACAAATATTTTAGAGCTTTCTTAATGTACACAAAGTTATCATGACTAGCTGTTAAAGGAAATGCAAGTTGAAATTTACATACTTATATGTTTTTCTCACTCTCAGTCCTGGAAATTCTTTCAACTATTAATTAATGATACATTTAACTCACCCACCTATGTAAGTGGTTCCACTTATAAAGTGGCACAGTGTCCTAGACAAAAAGTTCTAGTTGCTTTTTAAAAATGTTTCACTGAGTCCTTACTTAAGTGAAATGGAGGTAAACAGTTTAAAAATTAATTTGGAAAAACTCTGTATACAGCTTACGGATAACTGAGATGCTACTGCCTGGGCATGATTACTATACTGTCTTTATTTTTATGGAGGAATTTATGCTCAAATGGCAAACAGAGACTACATCACTAATCACTGTCGTGTTAAGAGAAATTAATGTTTATTTCAATTTGATACGAAAAAGTCCAATATAACCATTATCTAACCTTATATACAACTAAAACTGGGTTTTATTTGAGATATTTTGAACATACTTAAGCAAATTTAGCAATTCATGCTAAAAAGTTCCTTTAAAATAAAAGGCTAAGCTGTGTTACATCTTTGATGTTAGAAATATAACTTTACATAACCTTTTCTTGATCCTTTCTGGTGCAGATAATAAAGCCTTAAAATATGCATACCTTTAACTATATTAGAATTTATTTTAAATAACTAATAAGACAGCTGCATAATGATATGGATACTTAACCACTGCAATGCAACAAAGTATATTCTAAGTGTACAATAACATATTCCAAAAAGGAAGTACTATGCAGATAACTCTGATTTATAAGTGCAAAATTGGTCAAAATATACTATCAATAATATTTCTGATTATAATTTTTATATTCTTATTATATATTATATGGTCACATTAAAAACACACACATAATATATATTAATGTGCCTGTTTGTATGAATATTTAATAAACTAACTGCATATATATAACATTCAAAATATATTCTAATATATTAATTGTGATAGTCTGCGGGAAGTGAAATTCTAAGTACTTCTTCTTCTTAATTCAGGTTGCTTGCTGATTTATAATTCTACAATAAACCTGAATATTTTGTAAGTAAACAGTAATGAGAATATTATGTAAATTTTAGAATATCAGATCTCTAGACTACTATGTCGGAGAAGGCAATGGCAACCCACTCCAGTACTCTTGCCTGGAAAATCCCATGGACAGAGGAGCCTGGTAGGCTGCAGTCCATGGGGTCGCTAAGAGTCGGGCACGACTGAGGACTTCACTTTCACTTTTCACTTTCATGCGCTGGAGAAGGAAATGGCCACCCACTCCAGTATTCTTGCCTGGAGAATTCCAGGGACAGAGGAGCCTACTGGGCTGCCGTCTATGGGGTCGCACAGAGTCGGACACGACTGAAGTGACTTAGCAGCAGCAGCGGCAGCAGCAGTTACTACTATGTAACCATTAGAATAATAACATAAAAGATTTTGACAATGCAGACAATTCAGTTTGGCAATATATTAATACACAGAACACTAATCTGTATATATGCTAAGATTACAACATAGTGTTATAAACTTATCTGAAATGGAACACAGAAAGGTAATACCAATGATTTATAGGTTCTGAAATTGTAAGGGCTTTTTCTTAATATTTTAAATGTTACTAGTGTAATAGTTTTTTAAAAAATCTGAACTCAGATGCATAAATCCAGACATAATCTATAATATGAAATGCCTATCCTTAAGTTCAGACATTGAGAACCTAATTATTCTGAAACTCTGATAAACAGGTAAGGTCCTTATTGACTAAAAAGAACGTGGGCTGTAATTACATAAGTGAAAGTGTTCAGAGAAAAGTTAACAACTGTAATTATGAGGACGTTTTATTCATATTATGCTTACAGGAAATGCCACATGGTCTGTATTTTTTGCTTAAAGACAAAAACAAATCCTCAGGAGTTAAAAAATAATCCATCTTAACTTTAATACCCTAATTTCAGCAAATCATGAACACTGATTTTGCAAACACTCTTATAATCCTAAAACTACACAGGAAATGTAATGAATGTAAGTGTGTAAAATAGTTACCATGGTCATCATTCATTCATTCACATCCATAATCATAGCCCCTCTGCTGAGCTCTGGCATGTAACTGCCTTATGCAATCTGCCTTATGCAGTCACGTAAGACTTGGTTTCTGCAGTTGAGATGTGACCTGTTTGGTGAAGGTAAGCTCCAAACACCTCCTCAAAGGCTATAGATAATCTGAACTTTAATCTTTGGTCTCTAGGATGCAGTAAGTGAGAACTGCAGAATGTGTTAGTTTCCCTTTCGTGGGTTAAGGTAAAATAAGATGGAAGTTGCCCCATATTAGGCTTTCTTAACCATTCAATTCCATCATTACAAGACAGAGTTTAATTCAGTAAATCCAATAAAATTAGACGGAGAAAAGAAATAGCTATCAGGTGAATGACCAACATTTGGGACAGAGTAAGAGTTTCTAAAATGTTCACATTCTGTTCTGTAGAGTATACAGTCAGTATAAATTCATTTTAAGCTGGCATTTTTCAGAATATGGTCTACACATTTTAACAGAACATGAAAAACCAGAGAATAGTCAGAGATAAATCATGAAAGATGAAAAAAAAAAAAAAAAACAAGAGCTACAGTTAATATTAACTGAACTTGAATGACTGGACTATAAAAATTCAGAAATTATATTTTAAAATACTAATTTAAAATATTTTAATTCTGTTGTCATCATTACAACAAACACTTTGTCCCTAATTACTTCAAAATCACCACTTAAATTGTAGAAAAACTATTTTTTATCCAATCTGTTTCATCAATTTATTTTATAGAGATATGTAATTGGAGGAACATGGCAAAATGGTCCTCAGCAAAGGGCTCTGATTGAAGACAAACTATTATTAAATAAATCAACATTTAGTGACCACTTACAGTGTGCTAAGCATTGTGAATGTAAAAGTGAATACCGACCCTAACCTGAGGAAATAGCATGATAGGAAAGATAAAGTTTTAAAAATACTTTCAATAGGCTTCTGCTGCTGCTGCTAAGTAGCTTCAGTCATGTCCGACTACATGCGACCCCACAGACGGCAGCCCACCAGGCTCCCCTGTCCCTGGGATTCTCCAGGCAAGAACACTGGAGTGGGTTGAAATTTCTTTCTCCAATGCATGAAAGTGAAAAGTGAAAGTGAAGTCGTTCAGTTGAGTCTGACTCAGCGACCCAATGAACCGAATCCTACCAGTCTCCTCTGTCCATGGGATTTTCCAGGCAAAAGAGTACTGGAGTGGGTGCCATTGCCTTCTCTGCTTTCAATATGAGACATGTACTATTACCGAAAATTTGTAATGCACATTAAAAAGTGTAAAAGCGACACAGAGGCAGTTACTAATTCTCCACGTAATAATTAGAGAAAGCAGGTGGTATAGTGGGAGTGACATTTGGGAGATAATTTGCAAGATAAGCATGACTTTCTCAAGTTGAAAAGTGTGAAACAGCATTCTAGACAGAGAGCAACAGCATTATCCAAGGCCGGAAGGTATGAGTGTGTGTGATATTTTGGAAGGCTTCTGGTGTGGTTCTAAAAGGCTGTGCAAAAGTTAGATTGTATTAAGTTTAAGAAAGTCCAGGATATTCATTATGTAGGTAATCGGGACCCACTGATGATAGCTCAGGAATGGCGTGTCCAACTACATTTTCAGCTCCTCACAAACAGGAAAAAAAAAAAAAATCAGAAAAGTAGGAGAGGATAGTGGATAATCCATATTCTTCAAACTGGAAGAAGGTAGTATTTCATGAAAGATTGTTGGCGAAAAGTGCAGAGAGTGATAACAAAGTCAGAAAGGCCATGGATTTGGACTTCAGAAGCACGGCAGCTGTACAGGGTGACTGACATCTGAGTGTGTGGACCGGAGGAATACACAGAACTGATGTGGTGTCATAGACACCCACTCGGATTCTTGGGCTTCCCCTGTGGCTCAGCTGGTAAAGAATCTGCCTGCAGTGTGGGAGACCTGGCTTCTATCTCTGGGTTGGGAAGATCTCCTGGAGGAGAGAAAGGCTGCCCACTCCAGTATCCTGGCCTGGAGAATTCCACAGACTGTATAGACCACGGGGTCGCAAAGAGTCGGACACGACTGAGCGACTCTCACTTTCATAGATACCCACTAATATTTCTACACATCTGTAATCAAATAAAAAGCAAGCACTAAGCAACAAAGCAGCTGTTTGAGAAAGAAGCTGAAATAGGGGGAAATACTGTGGTTTGAAATGAACAAAAATAAAAACCAGGATAGCGCAGGTTGACAGGAAGAAGGCAGTGGTAAGAAGATACAAAGGCATGGGAGAGTAAAGGGCCACGTTCCAGACAAGGAAAGGGATGCGGGGGGAGCACAGGCCAGTGATCTGGAAGGGGACACTGCTAAGCGTGGGAGGGAACCGGCGTGAAGGCATGGGTGGGCCTCCTGGGCATGGGGTACAGGTTGGTGGGGCTTGCGTCACACAGCGGGTTTCTCAGTGAGTCGTCCGCTGAACGAGCCATCAGGGCAGTAGGGCTGAAAAAGGTGGTACCTATGAAACAGCCACTTTGCAGAATGAAAACAGAATGCAAGCTTGGACAGGGAAAGCGAGAGCTGAATAACCTGCAAGTCCTGTGAATAAGGGTCGACAGATTATAATGGGGGCCAGAAGGAGTCACTGGAGTCTCAGGTAAGTTGACATCTGATAGGAGTCTTTGGCGTCAGAGGCTTTCAGCTGGTCAAGAAGAATTAGAAGAGCATTCCAACAGGAGAGAGAAAGAGAAAGAGAGGTGGGAGGCAAGTGTGCAGTGTACACACGTGAAATAACTTGGAGGCAGCTATTAACAGGCATACCTGTGAATATAAGTAGGTAGTAGAATAATATAAAGAAAGAAAAAAAAAAAGGATTTGGCTAGGAAAAACCCTGAGGAACAGGGGCCAGTGACACCATTAGAAAGGTAAGTCCGGTTAGATGGAGAGGACCCTGACTTCTTTAATGTCATATAAAGAAGTTTGACATTCTGCGGCAAATAGGGACAAAGATTTTACACAAAGGGACTGAGTTAAACAAAGGATTTTTAAAAGGTAACTCTAGTAGGAATGTGGAACCCAGACAGGATTGGTGGAGATCGAGTTTATAACCACCTAGCAGCAAAATCTAGTCCCCAGCTATTTACGCAAATAAATTTGAAAATCTCTTAACATTATCTGCACAAAGTTGATTCCTTAACTAAACGATTCATTCAGTTAGATTTATATTTCGCCTAACCAGTTGTTTCTGTAAATACACATCTCTATGATTATTGTGATACTCTGCTACCCTACACAAGATTCATGAACTTCAGAAATTCAATATTAAGATTTTATACTACTTTTCAGTGTTTATTAAGTTTCCCATCCTCTAAGCAAATCTGTTGAAAACCATTGCTTCTCCATTACAAGTTCATACAATTTGAAGTTTGAAACATACAGAGAAATTAGCCAAGCATTACTGTCCTTCTCTTTCTGAGTCTGCAGTATGATATATCCAGTTATCACCATGTTTGTCTCCCAAATAGTTCTCTTGTTTCCAAGAGTAGAGTAAAATTAATCGATCTACTCAATGGAAACAGTTAGACCGTATTCAAAATTCAGTTACTGTGGTATTTCCGTGTGTATCTGTGTGTTTTTGCTTTATTGGAAAAGGAAATAGCCCAAGGTTTGGAAACTTGGATACACGTCTGAGTTTTACAAAATTCAGCTTTGTAGCTTTAGATGCATCAGTTAAAATTATTAGATTTCAGTTTCTTCAAGTAAAAGATAAAGAAGTTAGATTATTTCTTTTTCTTTCCTAAGAACAGAAGATACTATTCATGTTTGTTTTTCCTATCTGCTTCATTTTCTATCTGCTGTAGTTCAGACATGTCTGGACATATTTGTCAGGCGAGGGGGACAGACTGGAGAAGAGCAGATTTATCCATTCCACGTGCACCTCTTTCTTTGGCTTAACAAGGAAGGCGCAAGTACTGTGCTCTTGGCTGAGAGGTATTGGGGAGGTCAAACATGAAGAGGGCAGGACTGAGGCACTCTGTTGAATCTGAAGTCTGTTTGAAGTCCCAAACTGAAGAATAGTGATGCTAACACAGCCTCCAGGGATAAAGGATGACTCTGAGCAGGGGAGAGAAACATTTCTGTAAAGAAGAGAGTATCTGATGAACTCGTGTTCTCTGAATGCCCAGAAATAACACAGGACAAAGGTGACTGAGATTTACCATCGAGCACACGGGTAACAGCAAGTAAAATATGGACCGCAGCCCGCCAGGCTCCTCTGTTCACGGGATTCTCCAGGCAAGAACACTGGAGTGGGTTGCCATGCCCTCCTCCAGGGGATCTTCCGACCCAGGGACAGAACCCACATCATTTATGTCTCCTGCATTTGGCAGGCGCGTCTGGGAAGCCCAACTTAGCACATGCGGGAGCTGAAGAGAAGCAAAAGGAACTCTGGCTATTATCTCAGTAGCACACAGAGTCCTTCTGTCTCAGAATCAAGTGTTTGCACCAGGCAGCTGGTGAAGTGGAGGCAGGCCTCCATGGTCCCAGGAGCCCTGGGCTCTGAAGTCGGCTGCTTGCTCCTTCTCACCCACCAGCTGCCTGTTAGACACATTCCCCTCTTCCCTGTGCTCCGAACACAGTGGTTTGTTCACAACGGGAGCAATGATACTCTTCTTTTTGTACAATAATTTTATATGCACTGGTCTTAAGTAATTTTTTTTTCATTTTTAACATCTTCTGTGGTAATTTTTTATAAGAGAACTTCTAAACTTAAAAATGAAAACCAGATACAAAATAGCTATGGTAAGGACACAGGAAAGCAAGGGAATACTCTCCCAAATATGCTTGGGTAAGAGCCAAATGACTTATTTTATTATTAAGTTACCAAGTATAGTTATTTACAGTGTTATATTAGTTTCAAGTGTACGGCAGGGCCAATATATATATATATATATATGTTTATACACACACATATATTCTTCTTCAGATTATTTTCTATTATAGGTTACTACGAGGCATTGACTATAGTTCCCTGTCTTGATATATGCCTGTTTTATATATAGTAGTCCATGTATGCTATCATAATTACAAATTTTTAAACTAGCTCATTCAAAGGCAAAATCCAGCTAATTTTTAAAATTCTGCAGGAACTCGAGATTTAATTATCTGACCTGTTAGTAGCAATTGATATAACTGATCCATACTCTCCTTCCCGTGATATTCTCATTACTGAAATTCATCAATAAGATGCCTCAACCCTCTCTGTGTTTCTCCCCACCCCTCATTGCCAGCACCTTCTCTGACTTCTGTGTGCTTCCAGGCTTACTCCCCCCTGCCCTCTTCCGCCCTCTATCCTCCAGTCCAGAAGATTCCATTCACATCCAGGCTGATGATTCACAAGTTCACACATACAGTTGGGACTTGCTCAACACTCCTGGTGTCATGTTCCAACCATGGACCCGACATCTCTCCATGAATGTTCAGAGGCACTCCAGGTTTCACAGGTCCAAAAATGAACTGTTCATTTCTCTCTTCCATATCCCACCAAAACTCTTCCCACGCCTTAACTGCTGAGTTCAACCATCTAGCATTCCTCCTCAAGTGGTCCTTTTCCTCACTTTGGAGCTTATCCATCCATACGGCTGTGCGCTGAAATACATATGGAACCTAAAGACTGCTCAAGTCCTCACCATCCCACTAGCCTAAGACATCATGACATCCTCCTGAGCTGCTGAAGCCGCTTCCTAACTTGTCTCTCTGCGTCTATGTTACCTTCCAGCAATCCGTTCTCTGTGCTCGACAGTTGGATATTTTAAAGACATAAATCAGATCTTGTCACTCTGATGGCCAAGTTCTTCAGGGTTTCATTCAAATGACATAAAATGCCAACTGTTCTCGACAGCAAGGCCACTTCCTCTCTGAAACCCACCTACCCGTTCCCCACGCTGGCTGTCTCCACGGTCTGATGAAATCAGTCCTGCTCCCCAGGGCTTGGAGTCACTGTGCTCTCTTCCAGACCTTCATATTGTTTTTGGTTCCTACATTTCTCCAATTAAATATCACCACCACGGAGAGAAGGCATTTAGTCATTTTCTAACCATCTTGCACACAGACTGTTGTAACAGCCTTCCCAGCCTACAGCCTCTATTGGCTCACCTGCTTTAGTTTTCTCTATGGCACTAACCACCACCTGGAATTACATTATGCACTCTCTTTGCACACTACCTCTTTTGTCTACAGATTGTAAACTAAGAATAGGAAATTTGCCTTTGTTGTTTTTTTTTTGTTTTTTTTTTTTTATATGAACAGCACACAGCAACGCTGGCATTTAGTAAACACTTGATGGTATTTGTTATATTCACAGGTAATTTTTCCCTCTACAACTGCTTCACTCTGCACCCCCCGTCTTGTGGTACCACTTCCTTGTCTTCCTCTAGGACCAGAAACCTGAAAGTAATCTTCGGCTCTGTCTTTCTCACTATTCAAATCCAAGGAGGCACTAGTTTCTGGAGATTTTTCTTTCTAAATACTTCTCCGTTCTCCATGGCACTGCCTTAGTGGAATGGTGGCTGTGCTGGGAGTTTATGTGTATTTGAGTTTTATATTTTATTATCTGCTTCGGGATTTTGTAACCATTTCCTAACTCAGAGGTCTCCAACCATTTTGGCAGCAGGGATTGGTTTTGCGGAAGACAGTCTTTCCAAGGATGGGGTCGGGGTGATGGTTCAGACAGTAATGCCAACAATGGGAGCAGCAGATAAAGCTTCTCTTGCTAGCCCAGGGCTCATCTCCCACTGTGTGGCCCGGTTCCTAACAGACCAAGGACTGCTGCTGGTCCACAACCCAGGGTTGAAGATCCCTGTCCGAATTAGTCTCCCTTATGTAAAATGGCACATCTTTCCCCTCCATTTGTGCTGTGCTCAATCACTCAGTCGTGTTCGACTCTTTGAGACCTCATGGACCATAGCCTGCCAGGATCCTCCGTCCATCGAGTTTTCCAGGCAAGAATGCTGGCATGGGTTGCCATTTCCTACTCCAGGGATCTTCCTGACCCAGCGATCAAACCTGCATCTCTTGCATCTCCTGCACTGACAGGAGGATTCTTTACCACTGCGCCACCTAGGAAGCCCCTATTACGTAAGTTTGTTCAATTACCTTTCTAGCCTTAAACCCTCCTGTCTTCCCACAGCCCAGAGGGTTAGGTCAAAGCAGTCAAATGGGTATATAAGACGTTCACCAACCTTGCCAGGACCCAACTTCTGCCTGTTGTCCTTCCACAGTTGAAGTTTAAGGCTAATGCACTTAACCATTCCTGACCAATTTATGGCATTTCACACATCAATGTAATTTTTTTAATTTAAGTATAGTAGATTTACAATGCATTTTTAGTTTCAGGCATATAGCAAAGTGATTGTTATGTGTGTGTGTGTATATATATATATAGTTGCAACTGAGCAACTTTCACGTGTGTATGTGTATATATATATATATTTTTTAAGTATAGTAGATTTACAATGTATTGTTAGTTTCAGGCATATAGCAAAGTGATTGTTATGTGTGTGTGTATATATATGTATATAGTTGCAACTGAGCAACTTTCACATGTGTATGTATATATATATATATATTTTAATTTAAGTATAGTAGATTTACAATGCATTTTTAGTTTCAGGCATATAGCAAAGTGTTGTGTCTGTGTGTGTGTGTGTGTATATACATATAGTTTTAACTGAGTAACATTCATATGTGTGTGTATGTATATATACACATACATGTGAAAGTTGCTCAGTTGCATCCAACTCTTTGCAAACCCACAGACAGTAGCTCACCAGGCTCCTCTGTCCATGGACTTCTCCAGGCCAGAATGCTGGAGTGGGTAGCCATTCCCTTCTCCAGGGGATCTTCCCAGCCCAGGGATCAAACCAGGTTTCCTGCACTGTAGGCAGATTCTTTACCATCCGAGCCACCAAGGAAACCCAATAATACTGGAGTCGGTAGTCTATCCCTTCTCCAGTTGAACTACGTGACCCAGGTATTGAACTGGGGTCTCCTGCATTACAGGTGGATTCTTTACCAGTTCAGTTACCAGAGAAGGCTCTCTCTCTCTCTCTCTCTCTCTCTATCTATCTATCTGTCTATCTATATATATATTTACACACACAAATATAATTTCCGATTATTTTCCATTATGGTTATAAGATATTGAATATTATTTCCTGTGTCACACAGTAAATTCTTGTTACTTACTTGTTTTATGTATAGTAGTTCGTATCTGTTCATCCCATTTCCTGCTGCTGCTGCTGCTAAGTCACTTCAGTCGTGTCTGACTCTGTGTGACCCATAGATGGCAGCCTATCAGGCTCCCTCGTCCCTGGGAGTCTCCAGGCAAGAACACTGGAGTGAGTTGCCATTTCCTTCTCCAATGCACGCATGCATGGTAAATCACTTCAGTCGTGTCCAGCTCTGTGCGACCCCATGGACAGCAGCCCACCAAGCTCCTCGGTCCACAGGATTCTTCCTGCTAGGATATTCTAATTTATCCTTTCTCTGATCCCTTTTCCCTTTAGTAACTGCAGATTTGTTTTCTGTGTCTGTGAGTCTATCGCTGCCCCATTTCTTAGATTTTACGTATAAGTGATATCATATAGTACTCGTCCTCTCTGACTTAGTATGGTGTTTTCTGTCTCCATCCATGGTGATAACGGCTTAATTAGTACTATTATAGTTATCTCCTTTAAAAAAGCTTACATTATGTATTGGATCAATACCTAATGATATGGTCTATAAAATTTAAATATCCAATATATATTTGTTTAATTTTTGACAGGTCTGCATATAAGCATCTACATATAAGTAATATCATATGACATTTGTCTTTGTCTGGCTTACTTCATTTAGTATGATAATATCTAAGCCCATCCATGTTTCTGCAAGTGGCAAATTTTCACTTTTTATGGCTGAGTAATATTCCATTGTATATAGGTACCACATCTTCTTTATCCATTCACGTGACATCACTCATCAACATCTTTAGAAGAACATTCTTTCTACTGGGAAGATCCTATTCAGAATAATTTGCTCCTCCTGAAAAACTCCTTTGCTCAAAGTTTTGAAAGCATAATTTTGAGTTCCTTTCCCCAGGAAGCTTCTCCTTCCTCTCCAGGCTGAGTCACCCTCTCATCAGCATCCTCTTTGTATTTTGAATGTGTTCCCACTCCTTCACTCTGTATTCAGGGTTCCAATTCACTAGCTTAAATATTTGGTTTCCCTACCCATCTCAGAGTCCTTTGAGGGTGGGGACAATGTTTTATTCATCTTTTAATCCTCTACATGAAGACAGAGAACAGACTCAAAGCATAGAAAGCTTGGGAATACATGCATATTTGCCAAATGTAATGAAAATACACTTCCGCAAAATGTATATCATGTATAGGTTCACTGTTTTTCAATAAACCATCCATTTTAATGAGTTTATTTTAAATTTTATTTAAAACATTCAGCCTTGACTTGAAAAGCAAGTCTGTCGCTGAGGAAGAGGCAGCAGGAAAGATGTTCTTTAATCTTCAAAGCATCTTGCAGAGAACTGCTTCCAACTAGAAAGGGAACAATGGCAATGTCACACTGAGATAGGACGAGTAGGTGGAAGGAAGCCTGATGGGCATAGAAAACACAGAGTTACCTCCACTGGTGACAGGTTAAAACCCATCAAATCAAAATGCTTTTAAGTGGCTCGCTGATAAATCAAATGCTATTACATGGTTTCAGCTCTCGGCCTAAGGCCTACGGTCCAATGGAGATGAAGGAACAAGACTGAAGAGAAATACACACATGAGGAGCATCCTTGACCAAAGAAGGGCCACTTGCCCCTAGAAGCCACAGTGGTAGGAGCACCCAGTGAGATGACCATATCGCGAGTGCAGGACCTAGAAGCCTTGAGCTCAAGGTCAGTGACTTCATAAACAGAAGTCAAGCCCTTCACCACTCAGAACCTCTACCCACGCAACTGTCAAAAAGGAATGTGATTCCTAGGGGTTTCGCAGCCGGACCCGGCGCTCTCCCACCAGTGGAGGGGTGGCTTCCACGTTTCGGGGGCAGCAGGAAGCCCTTTTTTGCTTCTGCTGAAAATGGTATCCTGACGCCAATCTCTACCTTCTGAGACTCAAAGGGAGAACAGCCCCAGAAAGCTTCCCCTTGCAGCTCTAGGAAGGATGGAATGCTTCCATATGTGGTTTGTTTTCCCCAATATACCTGTTTGTACGTCTGTCTCCTCCTCCCCATAACCAGAAGCTTCTATCTCAGCGTTTGAAAATGCTAGACACCCAAGCCACGTATGTGGAGAGAACAGAATCAGGAATGACAGATATAAGCGGCCATCATCACGGTTCATTCCTTTCTGAGAACGTCTCACTCCAGCTGCCAGACAGGCCTTCAGATGAGGACAGGTGGACATTCTTGGTATCGAATATATCCCCTAAAAACCCTTGAAAATTAGGGAAACAAATACTCTTCCTGTCTCTGAAAATATCTTTGAGTAGCTCTTATCACCTGTGAGATTCCTTTCTCTTAGTTTACAAAGGAGAATGTAGAGCAGAGACACAAGCATACATAAGATGCGTATGTTTCGTTCTCCTGTAATAATTTTCTTCACAGAGGCTACCGAAGAAACTGCACCCTGTGGTCTGGCAAACTCATTCTACTTTAGTTTATTTCCAAAATGAATTATGCCTAAGTTCTTATGAATGGGCAAAGGTATTACCTGGACTGACTGTATCAGAAGATATAGAAGCAAACATTTATTTCATTTCATGCTTCTCTGAATCCGGGCCATAATAGTAGGACTGTCACCAAGAAAGCAGAGACGGATGGAGTGAACCTCCAAGACGGGCCCAGCATATTCCCAGAAGATCCACATTCAGAAAGTGCTTAAGCTAGGCTTTTGGAGAAAACAGGACATTCCCAGAAATCACTTGGAAAGACTGGTGGCAAAATGACTGAAGACACTGGACAAATCTAGACACCTTGAAAGAAGAGCAAAGAAAATGGGAACACTTGTACCCCAGAATAGTAGGAAAGAGTGGAGGAGCTGTCAGGCAGAAGAGGGTTTAGACTTGCAATCTGTGAATGCAGTGCTTCAACAACAACACTGGAGGCCAATGATATTTCTGCAGATTCCAGTCAATAGAGTATAAAGAAAGCATATTCTGATAAATGGTAAAACACAGAATGGAATATGGAATATCTTGGACTGAAAGTTCTGTCTGGATGCCAAATGGTATCATATATGTGTGCGTGTGTGTGTGTATGTGTGTGCACATATATATGTATGTATGTGTGTGTGTGTGTGTGTATATATATTCCAATGCAATGGACATGAACTTGGGCAAACTCTGGGAGATGGTGAGGGACAGGGAAGCCTAGCGTGCTGCAGTCTATGGGGTCATGAAGAGTGAGACACAATTTGGTGACTGAAGAAATGCATGTGTTTGTGTGTATGTGTACGTGCACTCAGTTGTTCAGTCATGTCTGACTTTTTGCAATGCCCTGGACTGCAGGCTGTTAGGTTCCTCTGTCCATGGAATTTCCCTGGCAAGAATACTGGAGTGGGTTACTATTTCCTATTCCAGAGGATCTTCTCCACCCAAGGATCAAACCTGTGTCTCTTGCATCTCCTGCACTGGCAGATGGATTCTTTACCACTGTGCCACCTGGGAATACATATACATACACACACACACACACACACACACACACACACACACACACACACATATATATATATAAAATCTATGTTACATTTGTTATTGTTCAGTCACTAAGTTTTGTCCAACTCTTTGCAACCCCATGGACTGTATGGAGTACACTAAGCTCCTCGGTCCTCCACTGTCTCCCAAAATTTGCTCAAACTCATGTCCATTGAGTCAGTGATGCCATAACCATCTTATCCTCAGCTGCCCTCTTCTCCTGTTGCTCTCAATCTTTCCCAGCATCAGGGTCTTTGCAATGAGTCAGCTCTCCACATCAGGTGGCCAAAATATTGGAGCTTCAGTTTCAGCAACATTCCTTTCAATGAATATTCAGGGACTGGTTTGATCTCCTTGCAATCCAACCTCAAGAGTCTTCTCCAGCACCACAATTTGAAATTATCAGTTCTTCGGTGCTCAGCCTTATTTATGGTCCAGCTCTTACATCCATACACAACTACTGGAAAAACCATAGCTTTGACTAGACAGACCTTTATCAATGAAGTGATGGTCTCTGGTTTTTATTATGCTACATAATCATCATTATTACAAGTAAGGAATGATGAAATTCAAAAACTTATGAAATCTAACCAGGTAGCAGGGGGAAGTTTGAACACAAATCTACCTGGCTCAAAAGCTTTTTTCTCCTTTCACAAGCATGATTCTTAAGCATAGGCTTATTTTCACTTGGCAGCAAAAGAGAAGTGATTCACAAAAATGGAACCTGAAATTCTAGGAGCCCATGATTACAACTTTATATAAAATCATCAACACATAGTGAGTATGAAGACTTCAAGCCAGTCTAGTTCACAGCCAGGTAAAAAGGGGAAAAAAAATACTGTTCTTAAGCAATACTTATTAAGAGTTTTTGGACTCTATTTGAAATCTAAAGAAAGAGACAGACTTTCTCTTCAGACGGTTTGCATTTTAATTCAAGGTGTTCTTGGACACCTTCAAGCTCACTCACAAGCATTTTCTGTTTACTTATTCCTTAGCTTAACCTTTTCCCAAGGACTTATGGCAATTACAGTTTTTAGATTCCCCATAAATATTCAACCTTTAAAAATTAAAATTGACTGAGGAAAAATTCTGATGTTTTGATTTGAAGAAAAACATTGATTTAACCTCTAGCTAGCTAAGAGCACCTTAAGATTTGCATTTCTATCCCTGTATACTTGCATCTGATTATTTTAAGAAATATATAACTGCTCCTATTTCTCAGAGCATCCTCTAGCTTCTTGAATGTCTTATTGATCTATATTTTAAAAGAATCTATTTCATTTATCTTAGCATTCTGTGCCTTTCTATACTGTGTTTTATTTCAAGATACATGTATTTTTTTCCTTCAGGACTATTTCATTTGCCTTTAGTTTATAAAAGAAGACTTTAACTTCCTATTTTTACCTCTCTTTTTTCAAAATGCCATGGACCAGTTACAAGCCTTAAGATGTTGTAAGTCACACCACACCAGATGCAAGTCTTAAGACTGCTGAAGTGATGAGTGCCGGGGCACATGCATGAAAGCCCAGGCAACAGTGAGCATCCCTGAGCTCACCTGATGGTTTAGGGACTGCGGTTCTCAATGCTACACACATGTTCACTTTCACATTCATGGAAATGTTACTGAAAGGCCTGGCCACTTGGCTTCACCTGGGTACTTTTGGCTTTAGTCAATATCTTACATAATTACAAAGTTGGCAAAAATAATGATGGTCAAGAGTAATAAAGTTTATGATATTTTCCATAAACTTTATGAAAAGTTTATAACCTTCCTCAGGAAATCAATTGAGAATGTTCTTGTTGATATATGGAAATTGAAGGGAGATATATAATATTCTGCCATCTAAGGATTCCAACAATGCCTGGTATTAAACGTTTAAATTATCTGAGCAGAGTTAACACTCAAATATAGGACTCACTCAAGCTGGATTTAAGTGATGGGTCTCCAAAACCCCTGTGATCCTTCCTGCACACAGACCTCTTGGGGAGGGCCATCTATTGGACAAGGTGTCCAATCCCTGATTCACGGTCTTCCTGAACTGTGTTCCTAACAGGCATATAGTTCTTCACTGTAACTCTCACTGCCTTCAAAACTACCAAGGGAGATAAAGCCACTAAAATAGACAACTGGGTGGTAGATGTGCTAACTGCCGTATCTTCGGTGAAATACTTAATTTCTTTAGGGCTCACCTCATATGTAAAGTGGGAATAACAACAGTACTCGCTTTATAGGGTTGTTGTGAATATTAAATAGATGAGCATATAAAGTGGTATGTGCCCTGAGCTCAATGTGCTGGAGCTATTACCACAGCATCAATTTCTTTCCCAGGTAGCATCTCATTCTGCAGAAGAGTAAAACATAAATGCTTGCATTTCAAAATGACTCTACAGCTTTGATAATTCTTATTTTTCATTGATCTATGCTTATATGTTACTATAAATACACACATAGTATCAAAACATGAGTTAATATCACATAGCTCTCCCTTAAGGGATTATACTTTGATTCATCTATTCGCTCTGGCTAGAGCTTTGAATCATTTCCAAATTTAAATGATACATAAAATCTGCTAATATACATAAGCAATTTTTACCACAGAGGCCCTCCAATGTTGGATTGGTTATATTGTATAAAATACAGGACATTTGAGCTGAAATACTGCTTCTCACACACAATTCCCATACTGTGATTTTTTAACACAGAGTCCTAATGACACAGGTTTACACACATCTTGAGAAAGCAGCAGTGGAAAACTTCACTCTGTCCTGGATGCAAAGCTAGTAAATAACACACTAACTGCTAACAGTTTCCAGATTTAAAACATAAAAGACTGTTTTCAATGATGAGTGAGATGGTAACTAATACAAACTGGTTGGTAAAAGGGTGATATTTGTATCCAATTAAATTTTAAAGGACAGAGTACAACCTTGAAGAAAATTATGACTGTCCTAAGAATAAATCCATGCACTGAGCTAAGAAAGCAATTCACACTGGAC
The DNA here is from genome assembly GCF_032405125.1 of Capricornis sumatraensis. Lineage (NCBI taxonomy): Eukaryota > Metazoa > Chordata > Mammalia > Artiodactyla > Bovidae > Capricornis > Capricornis sumatraensis. Next base: position 12,416,671 of record NC_091079.1, read on the forward strand.
TGTGGAGATAAAGGAACAACCTATGGTTGTAAATACAGTTGACCCTTGAACAACACTGGGGTTAGTGATGCTCATCTTTCATGTAGCTAAAAATCCAAGTATAAATATAGTCAGCCCTCTGTATACATGGTTCCTCTGTATCCACGGTTACACATGCCAGCACTCAATCAACCCTGTGTAGCAGTGCCGTCTTTGCTATTAAAAAAAAAAAAATCCACTTATAAGTGGACCTATGTAGTCCAAACCCATGTTGTTCAGGGTTCAACTGTAGTGCATAAAAATAGACACACACACACACAGAGAATACAAAAGATACAGACTAATTTGACTTGGCAAAACACTGAATGTAGACACGATGTGTGATCTGTGGGTTGCTAGAATTATAATAACAGACAGCAAATTTTAGAGATCAAAACCCTAACCTCCTATGGGGCTAGGATGCCGGCAGCAGGGGCAGTAAGAGCTTGGAAGACCCACTAGGCAGGCTCCAACCACCTCCCTCTGTTCTATCACAGCTATGTGCCCGTGAGATCTTCTTTTAGGTTTATCAAGGATCCCATTTGAATCATAAAGCCAATTTTTTTTCCATGGAAAAATTTACCAGAAATAATTTCAAATGCTTGATCACAAAAAATGAGGCGGAAAAATAAACAAAAGAAAAGCAGTCACTATCTAAAATGACCAGGAATAAACACATTCCCTGGAGGTAAATGACTACATTGGCTGAGGGTTTCTTTCCTGGGTCTCCTCGGCCTGTTGGTAGTGACGCTGTCAGGAAGCGGGGAGCCCAGCCCTTTGCTCAGCTCTCTGAATGTGAGCACTCTGTCTGGGTGATAAGCACTCTTCTTAATAAGGTAGGGAAAAGTGTACCCAGAGCAGGGCTGCAGCCATCAACCAGGGTAAGCGCCAATGGGGCCCCACAACAGATTACATGATGGCATCTCCTCCTTCTTCCCTCATCCCGGTCTTGCAGCTTCAGGGGCCCATTTAGCTCCTAAATAACAAGGAGGCATATAGCTGAACAGGGAGCAGAGATGCTCCACCTGGGATGCATCCCAGCTATCACAAGGGGGAGGTGTGGGGGCATAGAGAAGAGCCATTTATTGTTGACAGAATACGTATCATCGGAATGTAAGTGTCATTGTTTCTGCTCAACGTGAGACACATTTATAGTAAACTGCTTCTGCTGAGGGGGTTTAAACAGTGAGAGGAAATGTTGATTGTGCAGAACAAACAAAGCCAAGCCGCCAGGACATCACGGATACAGACATGGGAGAATTCATATGGGAGGGTGGAGGGCTTCAGAACTATGGACAGCGTCACTGTGTAGCTCACAGAGAAAGAAAACCAAGGGTTATTCAGGTTCTATACCACTAAACAAGAGACTAGGCACTTACTGTAACTTAGCACTGAGAACCCCGAAGCAATCCCAGGCATCCTAGCTCCCAGAACAGGGGCCACACTGGCCACTGTAAGGACCACGAGGGAAGCCAAAGTCCACTCTCTTCTCAGGAAGAGAGGAGGAGAAGGGGACAGACAGAGTCACAGACAATTAGCACATTTCTCCAAAGAAGACATACAGATGGCTAACAAGCACATGAAAACATGCTCAGCATCACTCATTATCAGAGAGATCCAAATCAAAACCACAGTGAGGTACCATCTCACGCCTGTCAGAATGGCTGCCATCGAAAAGTCTACAAACATTAAATGCTGGAGAGGGTGTGAAGAAAAGGGAACCCTCTTACACTGTTGGTGGGAATGCAAACTAGTACAGCCAATATGAAGAACAGTGTAGAGTTTCCTTAAAAAACTGGAAATAGAACTGCAATATGACCCAGCAATCCCACTGCTGGACATACACACCGAGGAAACCAGAACTGAAAGAGACACATGTACCCCAGTGTTCATCGCAGCACTGTTTACAATAGCCAGGACATGGAAGCAACCTAGATGTCCATCAGCAGATGAATGGATAAGAAAGCTGTGGTACATATACACAAAGGACTATTACTTAGCTATTAAAAAAAATGCATTTGAATCTGTTCTAATGAGGTGGATGAAACGGGCCTGTTATACAGAGTGAAGTATGTCAGAAAGAAAAACACCAAGACAGTATATTAACACATATATATGGAATTTAGGAAGATGGTAACGATAACGCTACATACGAGACAGCAAAAGAGACACAGATGTATAGAACAGTCTTTTGGACTCTGTGGGAGAGGGAGAGGGTGGGATGATTTGGGAGAGCAGCACTGAAACATGTATATTACCATATGTGAAACAGATCGCCAGTCCAGGTTCCATGCATGAGACAGGGTGCTCAGGGCTGGTGCTCTGGGATGACCCAGAGGGATGGGATGGGGAGGGAGGTGGGAGGGGGGTTCAGGATGGGGAACACATGTACACCCATGGCTGATTCATGTCAATGTATGGCAAAACCAATACAATATTGTAAAGTAATTAGCCTCTAATTAAAATAAATTAATAAAAAAACACCAATAGTCAAAAAAATTTTTTTCAGTAAAATAATGTTTACTCAAACTCCAGAATATTCCATATAATACTTTTACTCAAGACTCTAGAGCCTAGAGGTGATAAAGTAGGAAAATAATGTTCATCTTTCTACCAAATTCTCTTTTTTTTAAATTGGAGCATAATTGCTTTACTGTCTGAGCCAAGGTTGTGTTCGTTTCTACGGTACAGTAAAGTGAATCAGCTATATGTGTACATGTATGCCTTCTTGTTTTAGATTTTCTTCCCATCTAAGTCATCACAGAGCATTGAGTAGAGTCCCCCGTGCTCTACAGCAGGTCCTTATCAGTTTTCTATTTTATACCGAGTAGTGTATATTTCCGGAGAAGGCGATGGCACCCCACTCCAGTACTCTTGCCTGGAAAATCCCATGGATGGAGGAGCCTGGTGGGCTGCAGTCCATGGGGTCGCTAAGAGTCTGATACGACTGAGCAACTTCACTTTCACTTTTCACTTTCCTGCATTGGAGAAGGAAATGGCAACCCACTCCAGTGTTCTTGTCTGGAGAATCCCAGGGACGGAGGAGCCTGGTGGGCTGCCGTCTATGGGGTTGCACAGAGTCGGACACGACTGAAGCGACTTAGCAGCAGCAGCAGCAGCAGCAGCAGCAGCAGTGTATATTTCACTTTCACTTTCATGCATTGGAGAAGGAAATGGCAACCCACCCACTCCAGTGTTCTTGCCTGGAGAATCCCAGGGATGGTGGAGCCTGATGGGCTGCCATCTATGGGGTCACACAGAGTCGGACACGACTGAGGCGAATTAGCAGCAGCAGCAGCAGCAGCAGTGTGTATGTGTCAGCCCCGGTCTCCCCAGTTTACGCCACCCCGTTCCCTCTTTGGGGTCCATATGCATGGCCTTTTTTCTGCTTTGTAAATGGGATCACCTATACCATTCTTCTAGATTTCACACATACACATTAATATACGCCATTTGCTTTTCTCTCTCTGATTTACTTCACTCTGTACGACAGTATTTCCAGGGACCTGATGGACCTAGAGACCAAATTCTTTCTTAACACAGGTTCTTTCTCTGGCCAAGCTACAGGTTATGCTGGCCCTGCTCCAGTGGACCACTTTTCCAGCCCTTTTGTCAATACTCTTCAGACTTTGGACTCTGATTTTCATTCCTAGAACTTGTTTTTCTGGCTTTCCAAACCATACTTTGGATTTGCTAACAAACATTATTATAACACCCTTGGCTTGTATTGTTACATTTAAGTGACTTCTAATTGACGTGGTTTAAACTGTACAAAAAAAAAATCCAAAATGTAAAGTGAATATTTTGTTCACATTTTTTGTTCACATCAAAGTCTCACATTTTTTAAATATTTAAAATATATATATATATATATTTACCTTCAAAAAACCATTTTAGGTCATAAATGTGATCACACTCTTGCTTATGTGGAAAATGAGGCACAGTTTCCTCATTTAAAGTCAGCCAGCTCGTCTTCTAACTCAGAGAATCTGTCTATACTATATGGCATTCAGTCTTTCCCAGTAGGCAATTAAATTCTCCTAAATACTCAATTTCCATAGAAACAACAGCAAACAAAGGAATGACAAAAGGAATAAAAAGCTTCAACTAGCTTTCTTTATATTTTATATTGTACATATTCATCATACTCATATTACATATATTTATAATTTGTACACAGAATTTTTACTTTTTAAATCAACACTTTCTAATTATTACCTGCACAGTCATGAATCACTCTGTGAATATATATGCATATGAATACAGTGTGGAAAAGACAGAATGAAAGTTCATTTTAGAATCATGACACTGACAATTTTAACTCTTTCCTTTAAGTAAAGCCTATTGAACGTTTGATGAAGCTATTACCAAGGAAACTTAGAAAGTAGAGATATAAGTTGTCATTTAAGCATCCAAGTCCCCCCCCCCCTTTGAATCAGGCCTGAAAAGTGAAAGCGAAAGACTTAGTTGCTCAGACATGTCCCACTCTTTGCAACCCCATGGACTGTGGCTCCTCTGTCCATGGACTTCTCCAGGCAAGAATACTGGAGGGGGTAGCCATTCCCTTCTGTAGGAGATCTTCCAGACCCAGGAACTGAACCCTGGTCCTTGGCATTGCAGGCAGATTCTTTACCATCTGAGCCAAGTCAATTCCAATATAAGCTCATTAATACTGAATTATTTCACTAAATAAATAGTGCTGATGAAGCTATAAGAGAATCAGAATGTCTTGCATTCCTCCCAACTGTGGTTATTGACCATAATTAAATCCAGCCACTTTCATTCTCTGCTCACCGAAACAACTTTAATCACAAGATGTGCCAGCTATTAATATCTAGAGAACTTTGACATTCAAATAAATAAAATGGACACTATTAAACTCTGTGAAGAAAAAAAAAAAACAAGAAAAGGACATGCACTATTTCAATACTAAGAATTCTCTCTGCTTTGCTGATATGAAGCTGCCTACATTATAACACAGATGATGCATAACTCAAATGAGTGCCTACAAGGAAGTAAATCAAAGAAGCTGGGAAAACCATTTTTCTCATGCGGTAGTGAGCAGGCCAGAAATGCATTTGTACCTCTAAAGCACCTTGCAACATAATGGAAACCAGGTGAAGCTAAGTTTAAAGCACATATAAAAGTATTCAATAGCTTTCTATTTGCTGAAGAAATTGATATCCTTGACAAGTGACATTTCTGAGATGTAGACAATTGCCAAAGGAAAAAAAATTAAATCCATCACAAAGTCCATTACTGAGAAGTCATAAATGTGTATGTGGATATAAAAGGAAATCAATACCCAGAAAAATTGGAGGAATTATATGGAAATTTAATTTCTTTAAATAAATACATGGCACAATTATAAAAGAATAATGAGGGATAATTCAATTTTGAACAAAGTTAATAAAGAGCCCAACCAAGCACTTAGCAGAAGCCTATTCAAATATCACCAACACCTTATCAAGAACATCTATTTCCAATGATTGAGAGGAATGAACGGTCAGTGGTCAGATGGAGCTGGTGGCATTTCTACTTGACTATAGCGTAACACTTAGGCTCAAGTCTGTCTTTCCAGGATTTCCTCTGACATTCACCCAGTGCCAGAACAATGACTAAGCATTATATGAACATGTCATAACAGCCACCTAGCTGCAGGCAGGGGAGATCTAAAGCAAAGTGGGCCAGAGGCTGACATCCCTCTTGACTGCCCCTGCCTCTTAGTCCCCCTGGAGAAACCCTCCAAGTTCAACTTGAGTGCACTGCCTCCTCTGAAGTCTCCTCTGCCCCCTGGGACAAACTGGTCACTTATTCTTTGGCACCTACCCTATACCTTGAACATAGACAAAATCCTAGCAATTGACTTTATCATACTTAGGGAGGCAATGTAGCATAGGCCAAGGAGCATGCATTTTAGGTTCAGAAGGTTTGGGTCAGAATCTCAGCTATGCAGTGTTGTGACCCTCAGGAATGCATCTGACCTCTGGAAACCTCAGTCTTATCATCTGTAAAATGGGAATAATAAGCACAATCCAAAGGGTTAAATGAAGAACTGCCTTTCAATAGTTAATTATTGTTCCTGGCACATAAGTGGTACTCAGTGGGTAGTAAATACAAGTTGAGTAGTAAATACAACTGGATAGTAAATACAAGTTGGCAGCAGGGATAAGGATAGTCATTGTTTATATGATGCCCCCTCCCTTACAAAACAGAACCATTTCTTCCCTGCAGAGATAACGTGCACTTCACTGCTGACCTTCGAGCTGAGCAACATGCCAACGCGTGGTGTTTCTGTTTACGAATGAGTACACCTGCCCAACACTATTTGGCCCATTTGCTCTGAGATCAGCTCCCCACACTTCCTTTCTTCCACTTAGAACCCCTGTGGGTGTGAAACCCCATTTCCCTTCCTCACCAGCCTTTAGGCTTCGGCTAAGCTTGAGCTTCCCGAGTGGTGCAGTGGGAAAGAATCCCCCTGCCAATGGCAGGAGTTACAGGTTCAGTCCCTGGGGTGGGAAGATCCCCTGGGGTGGGAAGATCCCCTGGGGTAGGAAATGGCAACCTACTCCAGTATTCTTGCCTGAAAAATTCCATGAACAGAGGAGCTTAGTGGGCTACAGTCCATAGGATCTGCAAAGATTTGGACACAATGGAATGACTGAGCACAGCAGCAGTCTTGGCTGGTGGAAGACAATGGTCTAACGAAGTACCTCTGCTTCCTGGGACCAGCCACCCCATCTCGGCTTTTTACCACTGCAGGGAAGGCAGACAGTGTCTGGTGCCTGCCAACCTGTTTGCTTCACTTTCCCCTCGTTGTTCTTGTTGCTCTCCCATCTAGTTTTAGCCATCCTATTTTAAATGCTCCATATTAAATTTCCTCTATTGATTTATCTGGCACATATATGTCTTCCTGGCTGAACTCAGTTTTTTTTTTTCCCCCCTGAATGGATCTGATATTTAATCTCAGGGGCCCACAAAGCTTAAGTGGAAATAATAAAACATTTACTCAGCCTATTTCACAAGGTCCTTGTATAGGATCCAGGAAAATGCTGCCCATGAAAGTATTTTGAAACTATCAATCGTTGCACAAATGTAACATTTTGCTCTTAATATTTTCAGTTGCAAAGGAAAAGCTTAGTTTCACTGATCTATAGCGGCAATGTTCCAAATGATACTGATGGCTTCCAATGACATCATGCTTGTAATTTGCACAGTTGAATAAAGGGGAGGATGAAGTCCAAGAGATAACTGCGTTTGGCATAGCAGAACTCCTATGAGCTCATAAGTCAGCAGACACTGACAGAAACAGTGAAAATCATGGTTTTGCGGAAGACAAGGAATTATTTGGAAGACAGCCACCTTAGAGATTTGCTCCAAGTCTTAATTTTGCAGATGAGCAATCTCATTAAACTCCACAAGAATTCAGGCAATGTCAGGTTACAGTATCTGCTTATTTGAGAACAACACAAAAACAAAGGCAAAACATAAATGCAGATAGGAAAGATTTGCTTAGGAAGTCCAATTTTCAAGCAAAGTTTTGAATTCTGAACCAAGGTATATTAGTTTAAGCAGCTATCTGAAACACAATAAAATAATTTAAAAAACAATCATTAAGACATGCTAAATAATGTTTTTCAAACTGCATACGTCTGAAATCTAAATGAAGTCTGTAGTTAATGGTAGTGTACCAATGTCACTGTCCTTGTTTTGGTAATATATTCTGATTATATGTCATCACTAAAGGAGCTTGGAACTCTGTACTATTTTTAAAGCTTCTTTTGAAACCAAAACTATTTAATTCAAAATAAAAAGTTTTGTTTTTTTTTTAAGCTTCTTTGTATGCCAAGGAGAATGTATCACACAAGAAAAAATCCATTAAAATCTGAAGTACAAAGTTTGCAGCCTTAAAAGGACTATCTGGATGAAATGAGAAATACAGTTCTCACTCTGCTACACAACCAAGCTACTTATGCATTTTTTGAATCACTCCACAAGCACATACCATCAAGTTAATCGTGGTGCTTTGTCACACTTTCCTTCTTAGCTCTTTTATCATTCGGGAGACGTCCTACCTTCTTTAATGAACCATCCTTCAGTTGGCCATGGGGTTCAAGTAATTTAAACTCCTGTGTTTGAAGTTTACTCACTTCCCCCAGGAACAACCAAGGACGACTAGTCAACAAATACCCTAACTCACTTCTCAAAATGTCAAACAGACCACAAACCTATCAGCCAAACGTGAGGCTCTGACCATTTCCCACTGATATTTACCTCTTGGTTCATACGGAAAGTTTGTTTGAGGAATAGGAAAAGAAAACATCTGGACAAATAGCACTGCTCCATTCTCAACCATGTGAATGTCTGGGGACAGACTCTTAGGGAGGGTCCGCCCTGGGTCCAGAGATGCCCGCAGTCACTCGGAAGGATGCCTGGAGTCCGGCTCCAATGGAGAACATGGTGATGTGATTTCTTATAACCGTCCTGACTTTCCTCCAGATGAAAAAGCTACAGTAACCTTTTCTTTGTACAATGAAACCCTTCAACCTCAAAGACGTTACTTTCAAAGAAACAACCATAGTCTTCGGGAAAACTGCTCTACAGGATATGAAAGTGTCTGTCCTGGGGCTTTATCTCCTTCCAAAATGTTACTTTCCCACATAGCACAGCTTGGGCAAGAAGCAGGGAGAGTGAGAAGCCAGCAGTTTCCCTCTCATACCCTTCCTTAGATACAGAGTTGCAGAGGGTTCACCACATCCAGCATCCTTGCTGCCCTCTGGCTGGGAACGTTCTTATCTCAAGTACTCTATGTTTAGTATCTGTGATTAGCTCAGATGTATTTGGCACAGCTCTTGGCACACAAGATGCCTTTTGCTTCCTGAAAACTCAGCAGTCGGAGGTAGACCTATTATTCAGAACTACCTGGGCCCTGACTCCACTTTCTCCACCCTGATGAGCGATGCTGATTTTAGTGTAAGATCAGGTGTGCCGCATGCCGTCGAGGATTCCGTCACCTAGCCCTCCACCATGTATCAGGGCAATTCTTGTGCAATGTCCACATTATCCCTGAGAGTCAGTGGGATGCACACCAAGAAGGGAACCCTGCACGGCTTCAGAGACCCCCTACTGCTGAGGCAGCATCACATGGCCAATGTGGGGATTCCAGGGAGTGTGCCTTGTGGCCGGGGGTGGGGGGCATTGCATGTTTGTGGGAAGGGAAAAGGGGGAAGGTAACTTTGCTCTATCTAGCTTTAAGCACACTTTGCTTCCACTGGGATTGCCTTTGCCTTGTCCAACACACAAACACATATATAATGTGTATACACATCCACTGTGTGTGGATCAATATAGTATATTTTTAAAAATCTTTACAGTAAAGTTGAGCATGTGATCTCTTCTCACCTGTCCCCACGCCCCCACCATAATCACTGAGGCCCTCAGAGATAGTTACAGCTGCTTTCAGCTGTACCACTGTCTCCTTTCTTCACTGCAGTCTTATCTACATTGGAAGGCTCCCATTTTTTATGCCGGTCCTTAAGACTTGCCTGGTGGTTCAGACGGTAAAGCGTCTGCCTGCAATGCGGGAGACCAGGGTTCGATCCCTGGGTCAGGAAGATGCCCTGGAGAAGGAAATGGCAACCCACTCCAGTACTCTTGACTGGGAAATCCCATGGATGGAGGAGCCTGGTAGTTTACAGTCCATGGGGTCACAACAAGTCAGACACCACTGAGTGACTTCACGTTCTTTCTTTCTTTCTTTGGAAACCTGAGCAATCATGATCACACAGTTTTGACGAAGTCCAAATCAGAAGTGCCTTCTGTGTTCCACCAGATGGCAGTCCCGCATCAGGGAAAAGGGGGTGGTGGTGGTGGTGGTGGTGGTGGTGGTGGTTGTATTTTGGATACAGAAGTATGCGATTCTGGTATTTCCTGTGATGGGAAATACCGACAAGTATACAGGTTGGTTCAGTACAAAATGAAGTGTACGTGTTTTGTACAAACTCATCACAAGTGTTCTGTAAAAATACAAAAGCAAACCATGTGAATTCCCTGAATTAAAAATATTTTGATGACTAACCTAAACTTCTGGTCCATGACATAGAGTTGAAAACAAAACCCACAAAAGATAGAATGTGTTCAAGTATGCAGTTACAGTCACTCTCTGGATTTGGTTAATATCCTAAATATACCTCTGCTTCATAGCTACAAACTGCTTCAACTTTTTCATTTGGAAAGTGTTATGACGACATATTGCATAGCGCTAAGTTAAAACGCCAGCACACGTATGAGTAAGCAGCAAGGAATTATCTTTCCATGGTGATAAAGGGATTCTTTAAAAAAATCTAGTTTTACCCAGCCACATGGGTGAATGAAACCTTTCCATCTGTCTCTCACAGCAACCTTTACCAAGGACCACACAAGACAGTTCTCATCCATTCCTGGGGAATCCAGTCCAGAATCGAACGCATCTCTTGTGCCAGTAGCCTGGCTCTGCTCCAAGACCGTGTCACTCTCTGGCAGTAAGTGATGCTAATGAAATAGCATCTACTTCAGAATGCCTGATGTGATGTCCATGACGGGCTAAAGGGCCAGCTCCACAGATAAGAATGGGCAGGCTCACACTTGCAGCCTTCTGCCTGCAGAAACTGAACATGGCACTGGACCCGAGGCTCTCTGGGTGCATTGCTTTCATGATGTTTTAAGCTGACTGACAGGTGGTCTGGCATTACCCTGTTTATCAAGATAGCGTTTTTCAGGATACTGTGGACATCACCTAAATCAACGTTTCACGTCAGATTCCAATTGGGTATTTTTGAAGCAAACTATTATCCATTTCTGTGCATGAGTCTTCTGGATCTTCATCTACTCTTAGCTTGAAGTCAGCTGTAAACCCCTGTGACAGATGGCTCAAAATCTTTTCTGTGGATCGGTGCTAACATATCATGCTTATCTTTAGTCATTTTCTTACTTCCCAAAGAGATTATTTAATTGTTCCCTATTCCTTTTGGTCCTACCAGCAGCTTTCCAGTATTAAAGAAGCTTGTGTTTCTTTCTTGCAGCCATTTGCCACCATTTTTCACATGTCCAGAGACACTTTTCCCTTGATCTTATGCCTCTTATCATGGATTATTTATTTATTCTGTTTATCAGTGGTAGGTAATATAAGTTTGTACTTTCGTTTCCTAATATATATTTATCTTGTAGCATCCAAGTGTAGAGATATTTAGAGAGAGAAATTGTTTGGAAAAAGAAGTATTTTTACATTTTTCCCAGAACTTTAAGTCAGGCATATTTCTCTGTTTAGCTTATTAACAACCAAAATGTTAATTTCTACAGACACTTGTTATTTGCATCATTGCACAAGTGAACTAAAGCTAATTAACACAAATTCTATGAGCAATGGTAAAAGTACACTACCACTATGTTTTTGGAGACAACACACACTTTTGTGCACCATTATAGTACATGGTTTAATTTGCCCTGCACATCCAGAAAGGCATAAAAGTGGAGCTTATCAAAGCCTACGTTTACGGCAATTGAATTACATCATATCACAAAAACAAATTTCACATACTAAAGATTCAATCTTAACAAAAGAAAATGTAGGTCTGCTAGGCTGTTTTGAAAGATTATCTATAATCAAGTAGCTAAGTGGGTCACAATGTAACATTTTATATATTTTTCCCTACCCAAAGGCCCTGTAGAAAACTGACCTAATTAAGGCTCTGTAGAGAGCTTTTAATTTTTCCACTACTGTGAGTTTTACTTAGTTATGAAATGAAGCTTAATGATTTATTTTTTATTATTTCCTATAAAAATCCTCAATAAAATCAAAGTCGATGAATAACTTTAGAAACAAAAGTGCTACCCAACAGGCTCCAGCCTTTCATTGTGAGGAGCCATTATAATCGGCAGTATCATTTTCCTTAGATTTGTTTATTTTCCATTATTCATAACTGCTTCTTTTAATTGGACCAAGCTAGCTTCCTTTAAACTCCCCTCCAGAGTGATGTTGGCAGAAATGATTGGCAGTTCCTTCTCCCACACGGTGCCATCCTGAAATTGCAAATGTCAGTTAACAGGCTTCCTTCTCTCTCCAGTGTTTAAGAGTGGGAGTCTGCATTTAGCAGAAAGTAGTCTGGGTGCACATATTTCTGAATAAATGCATGTGAATCTATGCATTCAAATTCTGGAATCAAGGGCTTAAAGGAAGCCAGAAAGGTCAACCACTCCATCCACGGCTTGCGTTCCCATCTGTCATCTATTTGTCAGCCACTCCAGGCAGGCGAAACTATAGCCTACTTTCAAAAATGATTACATTTAACCCCTTCTGAGTTACTTGTAGTAGAGGGTTAAGAAGAGCAGCACTGACTTAATTTTGCAAAGCATTTTTTGTTTATACCAGGACATTTTGCACTAAGGCTCTTATTAGATTTTATGGCCAGGAATAAAGTGGCATTTCGTTGTCCCTCGCCTCCTTATTTTTTTGTATCCAATTAAAATTGAGGGACTATTAGCAGTGAAATGGCCAATAAGTGCAGGTAGTGTGATAAGCAGAAGCTATCAAGGTAACAGAGTCTGTGTTTGGCCCAACATCTGGCTCCTAACTGAACCTGTGCTCACCATGTACTAAAGCATGTAAGGGAGCCTCAGTCATGCCGGAGTGACAACACAGTCCCACCCTTACTTCCAAATTCTTATTTATCACACCACTAAAAAGAAAAAAAAAAAAAAAAACTAAACTAAATCTATTATTAAATAAATGTGATATGAATAAAATGTTTTCATAATAAATTAGCTAAATGTTTCTTTTAAGGAAAAGAAAGAAGAAAAAAAAAGTATTTTGGCCGCCAGGGTGCCTTAGTTCAAAATGAACTAAGGTTAACAGAAGAGGCAGCTCCCCAAGTTTAGGTCATAATTAGCGGGGTCTCAAGGAGAGAAATCCGCGACCAGGTGGATAAAAAGCAAGGAGATGCACAGAAAGGAGCCTTGCTATCTTTGCCATCATGGATGACATCAGGGAGAAGCTTTGATCAGTGACTGTTACTTTATTTGAAATGGTTCCCACTTCATGGCAGCAACTGTTCTGAGTACTTCATACACAGTAAATCGTTTAATCTCGGGCGGAGAATGAGGATGAGGATGAGGTTCAGGGGCTTCCTGTCGCCATCGGGAGGACACGTGCGCAGCGGACCGCAGGCCCGGCCTTAAGCCCACTGCTGCTTCCTCAAAGCAGGCGCTGTCGACCAGCACGCCGCGTGGCCGTCTCCAGGGGCCTGCGGCGCCAGGGCCCGTAAACGGCCTGTGAGGTGCAGGGTCGGCCTCACTCTGTGCCCCAGGAGCGGGGTAGTGTCCCCTCAGGTCACACACATGCAGAAAGGCACGAACGCCCCACTGGTCCTCACTCTTTTCGGCTCCTATTGCTCTCCCTTCAACCCGCTTCCCCCATCCCACGTCAGGAGCCACTAGAAAATGCAGGCTGGATCTTAAATGGATGAAGGAAGGAAAAAAAAAATACACACATTTTTTCTTCCCCCTGACCAATTAGCTTGTGAGAGGCATGGATAAGGGTTTGTGGGATTTATCTCATTTAATCCTCATAAGAAAGGTTCTTATTCCCGCTTTACAGGCAAGGCTGTGTTAGTCATAAGCCTTTCTTTCCCACCCGCTAGACCTCCCTGTCTCCTACCCAATTACTCTCAAAAAACTGAAATGTCTCTTGCCTACAAAAAAAATATGCTCCTTTCCAGAACTCCTCTTCCCAAAACCTTACAAGATGAGGGCATATTTATAGAGCAGGATTTTGCTTAGGGGCCGGAATATATTTGCTAAATCCTGAACAGGTCTCTGCTAGAAATGTGTTTACTGCTATGATAAATACACTTGTTGATAAAATGTTGCCGTCGTAACTTTCACGTGGGTGAAAAATGTTTCAAAACAACATATTTGGGGAGCCAATTGGGATACATTCCCAGGGTGCCTATTATATTTCACATCTTTAGAAACATTTCTGAGAAACAAATGTGTCCTGGAAGCATGACCTTTTCTTGAACAGAATAATCATTGGAAAAGAAAATAGCAATCAACATAAAAAGGCTACATTCCCCTGCATATCCTGTCTCCATAATCCTTTTCCTGTAATTAAAAGCATCTGAAAACTTGCTACAAAATAACTACAAAAGCAAAATTGGGGGAAATTAATTCCATCTGAGGTTGTTACAGCTAAATTCACCTATTCCAGGAGGAAATCCTGAGAATACTGACACCAAGGAATTTTACTCAAAACTTCAGTGATTTCACAGCCTCCCCACCCAGCAAGAAAAAGGAAAAGGGATAAAGCAGATGATTCAACATTGGTCTGCCGAAAAAAGGCATTAAAATACACAGACAGACCATTAGGATTCTGAATCCAATTCTCATCCTGTTCCCTACCCTTCTTCTGTTCCTTTTTTACGACCTATGACTTAGCAGATGACAATACAAGGTATCACAGGGACACCTCACTTATTCAGGAATACCTTATTTCATACAAGGTCATTTTCCAGAAAAGTGAAAATTTAACAATACGCTTTACAAACAAAAAAGAAAAGAAACCTGAAATGTATTAGGCACCATTCAGTTCTCTTTAGAGAGAATTCATGACATACAGTTTTACAAATTTACCTGAAGTTTAGGTGTCAAGGCACCACTTTGTCTTCCCTTCTTATCTCTTTGAGTTCACATGTGGACAGCTCACCATCCAACCCTTTAGGTTCCTAAGCCCTCTTAGATTTCCCATCTGTATGTCTTGCTGCTTCTTTAATAAACCCAACTCGTCACATCACACTTCTGGTCGCAGCTGTCCAAGACACTGGTTAGAGACTGCCTAACCCAGCAGGACTCCACAGAGCCTTCCCAGGACAGACTCCTCCCCCATAACCCCTGCTTTAGCTCCTCTATCAAGTAAACAGATAAAAGTGTCTGGTGCACACTTATGAGTAGTTTTACAAATGCAAAGACCCCCACCAAACAGAAGAACTTAAATTTTTTGACCATGAGCATGTAGCCCCTGTACTTGTTAGAGCCTGTGGACTGATGATGTTAACCCCTGTGACCCCACTCTGTTACCACATCATCAACCAACCATCAGCTAGGCATGAGCAGATCATATATATCCTGCAACCCGTTCCCTCACGTGGCCTTTAAAATGCTTCCTGGAAGCCCAACTGGGAATCCAGGTGTTTGGAGCACAAGCTGTCTGTTCTCCTTGCTGGGTGCCTGCAATAAATGCCACACTTTCTTCACTACAACCCAGTGTCAGTAGACTAGCTTTATTGTGCACAGGAGAGTGGACCCACATTTGGCTCTATAACAATATTGCCTTCCATGAGAAATCTTCCCCGACCCTCCGAATCTGGGCTCCAGGTTACTCATGAGTTCTCACAAGCACTATGGACTTTCCAGGAAAGAACTGACCACACAGTCCTTATAACTGCCTGTTTACTCCTCGGAACATTTCACTGAACACCAAGCAGACCAGGAAAGGATTAATTTCTATTGTACACGCTTTCAAACCTCTAGAGTTAGTACACTGCCCAATGCATGGATATTCAACAAATGCTTATTGAGTGAATGAAATAAGCTACCTCACTATGCACTAATATTGGCTTCCATCAAGGTATGTGAACTGGACAGGTTGGTATTGGTTTAGCTGTTATGTTCTAATTCAGGAAGTTGGCAGTGTTTAGGATGACATCAATTGTGTGAGGACAAGTCCTAACTCCACCACATATGAACTGGGAAACTTTGGGAAAATTGGTCCGTTTCTTCAAACCTCAATTTCCTTCTCAGTTAAATGAGAAGTCATATTGAACCCACAGCTTGCTATTGTGGAAAGAATTAGATAATTTATGCAAATTTTAATAAGCTACGAATAGCTACTTATGTCTTACCTGTAATTACAATTTACTAACTAATATAGGGCTATCTTCGGAGAAGGCAATGACACCCTACTCCAGTACTCTTGCCTGGAAAATCCCATGGACGGAGGAGCCTGGTGGGCTACAGTCCATGGCGTCGCACAGAGTCGGACACAACTGGGTGACTTCACTTTCACTTTTCAGTTTCATGTACTGGAGAAGGAAATGGCAACCCACTCCAGTGTTCTTGCCTTGGGAATCCCAGGGACGGGGGAGCCTGGTGGGCTGCCATCTATGGGGTAGCACAGAGTTGGACACAACTGAAGAGACTTAGCTGCAGCAGCATAGGGCTATCTTTGCCTACACTATCCTGAGCTGCCTTAGTTTTATTCTAATATTTTAAATGTCTTGACTTTTCCCATTAAGAGTAACTGACAGAATAGCTTCTCTCAGAATTGATTACTTGTATGGTAATTCATTACTGGCACTTTTGTTCTTTTTTTTTTTTTTTTAATCACATGTCCCAGCTATTTCTTTTTATGCTGAGCATCTTCAATTCCAAATTTGCATCCTGAATTCCACACTTTCTCACAAAATCCAGCCCATAATTGCATGGGATTCCTGGGTACCTCAAGTTAAGAGCCGTATCATTACCTCAAAAGTCTGCATTGAAAATTATCTGTCACGTTTCCAGAAACCTGCTCCAGTGTCCGCTTTCCAAAAGTCCCTTGATGGTTACACAACCCCTTCCTGTGTTCAGGTTCAAAACCTCAGAAGCACTTCCGGTGCCCTTGTGCACACATCCAGCTGCAAGACTCAGCTCTCTCCATGATGGCCTTACTACTCAACTGCTGGGGAGCCACCACCCTTCTAACTGATCCACCTCAGTGGGCTTTCACAACTCTAATTTCTCCCACAAAGCGAAGTGGAACATTTTCCATTTCTTGGTAGAGCTCTCTTCACAGGAACCCTCCACTTATAAATAGAAGCAAGCATAAGCAGAGCTGTTAGAGACTTTCCAGGCCCTCGGAAGGGCCACACTCCATTCCCAAGCACTCAGGATCCCAGGCAATCTGATCCACGGTGCCTGCGAAACAACCTCTTCTCTTTCAAGTTCCATTTACTTTTTTCTGTGCTTCAACCTTCCCTTTGCCTGCCAGTCAGATGCTGAGAGGCTTGGAGACCCCTTCCATACACATGTTATCGAGCCAAGCACACCAAGAGCACACTATCTCCATCTCCTTTAGCTATTAAATTTCTCTCCATGGCTCTGGAAACTACATGATATCAATAATCTGTTTACTTGCTCCTTATCTGTCTCTCCTTTTTAGAATGTAAGGTCCCTGTACTTTGTTTTATTCACTGGTGTACTCTCATAACTTGGACTCAGTGTAGGCACTCAGTACTTTCTGGATGAATGGATGCACATGGCTATTATCACATGAGGCATTAAAATACAATAGCTGCTGTATTTAAATCTCTTTAAACGTATGACAAATCTATTTATTTTTTGAGTTGTTGTTCACTCACTCAGTTATGTCTGACTCTTTGCAACCTCATGGGCTGCAGCACGCCAGGATTCCCTGTCCTTCACCATCTCCCGAAGCTTGCTCAAACTCATGTCCGTTGAATCAGTGATGCCATCCAACCATCTCATCCTCTGTCATCCCTTTCTACTCCTGCCTCCTATTTCCCCCAGCATCAGGATCTTTTCCAATGAGATGGCTCTTTGCATCAGGTGGCCAAAGTATTCGAGCTTCAGCTTCACCATCGTCCTTCCAAGGCATATTCAGGATTGATTTCCTTTAGGATGGATGAACTGGTTGGATATCCTTGCAGTCCAAGGGACTATCAGGAGTCTTCTCCAACACCACAGTTCAAAAGTATCAATTCTTCAGCAGTCAGCCTTCTTTATGGTCCAACTCTCACATCCATACATGACCATTGGAAAAACCATAGTTTTGATTATACGGACCTTTATACGGACCATTTTTTAGTTAAATCTTTTTAAATGAATCATTTAGTTAAATCATTAATTCCAAAGATTTAAATAAATGTTTAGAATGTAATCTACATATGAGCATAGTCACATGTCTTACTTATATATCCGTCAATACTCAGCATGGTCTTAGCATGTTATAGATGTTCAATAAATGGTGAATTCAATCAAATCATATGCAGACCTTGGTTATATGATTTTTATGACTGCTCACATTTCAGTCCCTTAAGGAAAAACATTTCCCACACTCTGCTTATTCTGGTTCTGAAGTCACCAAAATCTGACATGTGGAAACTGAAACAGTTCGATAATTAAAGTAAAAGTTTACATAGCAAAAGTATACATTAAATATTTAAGATAATTCATTACAATCTGCTCATGGCCGTGTTCTTCACTTGATCAATGTAAAAGAGCTTTCACTCAGCATCTGTGGACTAAGAGACTAAGAGAAAGAAATGTGCTGTTCTAGCCGCACCACAAGGATCACCTCTTTAAATGCATAGCAATGGTAAGATGACCTCCAACAGGGGCAATTAGCTTTTCAGTGCCTAATAAGGAAGTCGTGCAAAAATGTTTGCTGAATGAAGTCCCCAGTGTAAAAGCAATGAGTCAAGGATATGAAGCTGGGCTTCTCTGCCTCCAGGAAAGACCCAGCTCCCCGCGAGGCCCCCTCCCCACACCCATCCTCAGGGATCACGGCATGCAGGCTCCAGCAGTAGGCTTATGTCTCATCTCAGCTTCTCTGAACTCAGTTTTCTCTTATTAGCAACTAACAGGTTGGCGATATTTGGTAAGTACTTTTCTAGTTATAATAAAATGAGACCCAAAGAACAACATTACATTATAGTTTCAAAATGGTTTGAATAAATTTTACTCCTTTTCTAAAGATGTTCTATAATTTTATGAAGATAGGATTATTTATAATTCAAAACAATTTTAATTAAATGCTCATATTCATATATATCATATATTCACCAACCAGAAATGAATTAATAGCTGCTCCCTTTGAGGGCCTTTTTTAAAAAGCTGTTGGCAGTCTATGTTACTTGATTCTTAGAATTCAGCCTATCAACTTCAATGCCTCACTCACTCTTATGGTAAAATTAATACTTTCATATTACACATGTTTCTTTCAACATCTTCAACCCTAATTTAAACTATTTGAATTATAGTCTACACAAGGTTATTATGGCATTTTGCAAACTTGAATTTATTTATTTTATAGAGGAGAAATTTCTTTGCATATTTTTAAAAATTCTGAGCTATTTACATAAACTTGATGTGTTCTATATCATAGAAATAAATCAATGTCTTCTGAATTTTCATTAGAATAATCTTCAAAAACATGCTCACTAATTCTGAGAAACTAAGGTGAAGAATGACCAAAACAAAATTCTTTTTGAAAAACAAGGAGGGCAAGTCTGAGTAGCAGGAAGAGCAAAACATGAGTCTTCCTTGTCAATTACCAACAGCCCATCTGAGTAACAGGTTCTCTCACAGAGAAAAAAATTGCTTATTCCATCTAGATTGCTTTTAGGTGTGGTATTAGCAGTTATGAACCAAGTAAAAAAAATATACATATAAAGTTTGCCAATTGTTCTATCAAAATTTTAGTTTTTGTTTGTTTGGTTTTTTCCTGGCACACATTCTAGATTGCAAATGCTAATGAGAGGCAGAAAGGCAACGAGTGATCAGAGGAGGGTCTACCGACTCCCAACCTTAGAACCTGGACAGAGACATGCAACACCAAAGTTACAGTATCAGTGATTCTGGCAACCACTTATCAGACAGTGAGTGTTGCTGTTCCCCTAATGTATTCCTTCCAGAGTGCCTGTTTTACTAGCCAAAGAATCAATAAGAGCCCTGGGATAAAAACGAGAATGAAGTCTCAGAATCCAATTACTGAGGTTTGTGTATAAAACAGCAGAAAACAAAATATGCAGATTTCCTTTTCTCATTCTATTAGGATGATAAAGACAGTAGTTGTCTGTTCACAATAAAGACAGTCAGAGTAATTCAAAATAACTGAATGCACAAAGAAATGCCATGCCATATTTTTAATGAATGAGCTTCAGTTAATTTCAATAGGAAGTCATTAAAAATTTAAGGCATTTTCTCAAGGGTGAATTCTCAGCTTCCCCCAACCAGACTTAGAATACATAGAGTTTAGAAATTACTTCTTACCTGATGGATAGCTATACTTTTAAATTTCTTTAGTAAAATCTATTTCAAACATTGTTATCAGAAATTCATTTCCTAAACACGGCAAGAAAAAAATACTGTTATGTGTTATTTGTTTTCATAAAATTTAGAACTTAATTTTGAATATTTAATACTTTCAAGAACAATAAACTGAGATTATACTAGATCAAAATTCATATCAATATATTTCAAATGTATTATGAACCTCCATGTTACAGTACTTAATGTAGATTGAAGTGTCTTTTATAAGTTTAATTATGCCATATATCAAGTGAATTTGTTTTATAAACAAAGGCTTGCAACCAGAATAGGAACAAAAAATTGACATTTGTGCTTTGTAGATATTTTATTTGAATAAATGCTTTTTAAGTTTTGAAAATGAATACACATCTTTCTTCTTCTTCTTCTCTAACCTAAAGGAGATTTACACACAGTCACTAAGAAATAAACTGAAATACAGGCATACTTTAGAGATTCAGGGCAGGCTCAGTTCTTGACCACCACAATAAAGCAAATATGACAATAAAGAAACCCTTTTTGGAATGTCTGTCTTTTCTTGTCTATTTGGTAAATTTTTACTCATTCTTCTACACTTTTTTTTTTTTTGGACAGGAAACAGCATTTATTGGTGAGCATGATTAAGGAGGGGACAGCACTGATGCTCTCCTGCGTGCAGGGCCTGCCATCTGTCCAGGGGACCACGATTAGGGATGTATCTGACCCCACAGCCAACCAGGATGAGCAGCTATTCTGCCACCATGGTTTCAAATTCATCCACATTAAACTGAGTAAATCCCCAGATGTGGATCTTCTGGCGCCCTGGGAACTCGAACTCAACCTGGCCGAGGGCTTGGATCACATGCTCTTCGTTCTGCAGCCTGGTGCCGTCGGGCACTATCACTTGGCCAGTGTGGACCCTGGCCACTGTGCCCTGGGGCTATCCAAAGGCGCTGCACATATCTGTCTGGAGTCTATCAGCTCCAGCACAAACAACATCCTGTTGATGCGGATAACGTGGAAGGGGTGCAGCCACAGTTGGATGTGGAAACCGTCTTTACCACCGCTGTTAGCCATGTACTGTTGGCACAGATACAGGCAGCCTCCAGGGCTTCAGAGAGCTGCTCATGCGCATCTGACACCGTGGGCCACAGAGTGGGAACTCATCCAGTTAGGCCTTCTTATGCCCAAGTCGAAGATGCAGATTTCAGCATCAGGGACACCTCGGAAGAAGCCGGACTTTGGGTACAACTTGTTCTTACAATACCAGTAACATCGGGCGGGGGGGCGGCCCATGGCGACACTAGGATCTTCAGCGACATGCCCAAGGGAAAAAGCACACCTTAGGGATACTGTGGGCGTGGCTCCTCACTATTGCAATAATGTAAATCACAGTGAATTTTTGGTTTCCCAGTGCATATAAAACTTATGCTTACATTATGCTGTAGTCTATTAAGTGTGCATTATGTCTGAAAGACGATGTGCATATGAATGTTAAAGTATTTTGTGCATACGAATGTTAAAATATTTTATTGCAAAAAAATGCTAACCATCATCTGAGCCTTCACCAAGTTGCAATCTGGTTGCTGGTGCAGGGTCTTGCCCTGAGGTTAATGACTGCTGACCAATCAGGGTGGTTGGCTGCTCAAGGGTGGGGTGGCTGCAACAATTTCTTAAACTGAGACAGTGCGGAAGTTTGCAGCATCTTCTCGTTTCAGGAATGATTTATCTGTAGCAAGCAGTGCTGTTTGACAGCATTTTACATACAGGAGAAGTTCCTTGAAGTCAGTCCTTTCAAACTCTGGCAATGCTTTATCAACTAAATTGATGCAATATTCTAAATTCTTTGCTGTCATTTCAGCAATCTTAACAGCATCTTCACTAGGAATCATTTTCTGTGCTCATCCATAAGAAGCAAATGCTCAAATGTTAAAGTTTTACCATGAAATTGCAGCAATTCAGTCAACACCTCAGGCTCCACTTCTAACTCTAGTTTTTTTTTTTTTCCATTTCCATGACACCTTGAGTGACTTCCTCCACGAAGCTTTGGACCCCTCATCCATGAGGGGAGTCATCCATGAGGATTGAAATCAATCTAAAGTCTCTGTTAATGTTGATATTTGGACCTTTTCCTGTGAATCACAATTTTCTTTAATGGCACCTAGAATGGTAAACACTTTCCAGAATGTTTTCAATTGATTTTACCCAAATATATTAGAGGAATCACTGTCTAAGGTAGCTATAGCCTTAAACATGCATTATTTAATATAATCTGAAAGTCAAAATGACTCCTTGATCCATGGGCTATAGAATAGATGTTGTGTTTCCAAGCATGAAAACATTCCTCTTGTCCATCTCCATTGGCGCTCTTTGGGGACCAGGTACATTGTCAATACGCAGCAACATTTTGAAAGGAATCTTTCTCCTGGGCAGTAGGTTGCAGCAGTGGCCTTAAAATATTCAGTAATCCACGTTGTAAACAGACGTGTTGTCATGAAGACTTGTTACATTAACAGAGTTCAGGCAGAGTAGACTCAGCATCATTCTCAAGGGCCCCAGGATTCTCAGAACTGGTGAGTGAACACTGGCTTCAACTTAAAATACCAGCTGCATTAGCCCCTGACAAGAGAGTCAGCCTGTTCTCTGAAGCTTTGAAGCTAGGCAGTGTCTTCTCTTCTCCTGCTATGAAAGTCTTAGATGGTGTCCTCTTCCAATATGAGACTGTTTCATCTAAACGGAAAATCTGTTGTCTAGGGTCGCCATCTCCATTTATGATCTTAGCTAGATCTCCTGGGTGACTTGCTCTTTCACCTTACACTCCTGTGTTATGGAGATGGCTTCCTTCCTTCAGCCTCAGGAACTGACCTCTGCTAGCTTCAGACTGCTCTTTTGCAATTTCCTCAGCTCTCTTAGACTTCATAGAATTAAAAAGAGTTTGCTCTGGATTAGGCTTAAGGGACTGTTGTAGCTGATTAGATCTTCTATCCAGAACACTAAACCTCCATATCGGCAATAAGGTAATTTGCTTTCTTATCCTTTGTGTGTCCACTAGGGTTGCACTTTTAATTTCCTTTAAGACTTTTTCTTCACATTCAAAACTTGGCTAACTGTTTGGCACAAGAGGCCTCACTCTTGGCCAGTCTTGCTTACAACACATCTTCCTCCCTGCTGCTGCTAAGTCGCTTCAGTCGTGTCCAACTCTGTCCGACCCCACAGATGGCAGCCCACCAGGCTCCCCCGTTCCTGGGATTCTCCAGGCAAGAACACTGGAGTGCATTGCCATTTCCTTCTCCAATGCATGAAAGTGAAAAGTGAAAGTGAAGTCACTGAGTCGTGTCCAACTCTCAGCTACCCCATGGCCTGCAGCCTACCAGGCTCCTCCATCCATGGGAGTTTCGAGGCAAGAATACTGGAGTGGGGTGCCACTGCCTTCTTCCTCACTAAGCTGAATCATTTCTACCTTTTGATTTAAAATGACAGACATGCAACTCTTGCTTTCAACTGAACAGTTGTAGGGTGATTAATTGTCCTAATACAATATTGTTGCATCCCAAGGACAGGAAGAGAGACAGGAAATAGTCAGTGGAGCAGTCAGAAGAGGCTTGATGATTATTATTTAAATTCACCATCTTACACTGGCACAGTTTGTTGTGCCCTAAAACAATTACCATAGTAACAACAAGAATTACTGATCACAGATCACCATCAGTTCAGTTCAGTCACTCAGTCGTGTCTGACTCTTTGCAACCCCATGAATCGCAGCACGCCAGGCCTCCCTGTCCATCACCAACTCCTGGAGTTCACTCAGACTCAAGTCCATCAAGTCCGTGATGCCATCCGGCCATCTCATCCTCTGTCGTCTCCTTCTCCTCCTACCCCCAATCCCTCCCAGCATCAGAGTCTTTTCCAATGAGTCAACTCTTCACATGAGGTGGCAAAGTAATGGACTTTCAGCTTTAGCATCATTCCTTCCAAAGAAATCCCAGGACTGATCTCCTTCAGAATGGACTGGTTGGATCTCCTTGCAGTCCAAGGGACTCTCAAGAGTCTTCTCCAACACCACAGTTCAAAAGCATCAATTCTTTGGCGCTCAGCCTTCTTCACAGTCCAACTCTCACATCCATACATGACCACAGGAAAAACCATAGCCTTGACTAGACAGACCTTAGTCGGCAAAGTAATGTCTCTGCTTTTGAATATGCTATCTAGGTTGGTCACAACTTTTCTTCCAAGGAGTAAGCGTCTTTTAATTTCATGGCTGCAGTGATTTTGGAGCCCAAAGAAATAAAGTTTGACACTGTTTCCACTGTTTCCCCATCTATTTCCCATAAAGTGATGGGACCGGATGCCATGATCTTCGTTTTCTGAATGTTGAGCTGTAAGCCAACTTCTTCACTCTCCTCTTTCACTTTCATCAAAAGGCTTTTTAGTTCCTCTTCACTTTCTGCCCTAAGGGTGGTGTCATCTGCATATCTGAGGTTATTGATATTTCCCCTGGCAATCTTGATTCCAGCTTGTGTTTCTTCCAGCCCAGCATTTCTCATGATGTACTCTGCATATAAGTTAAATAAGCAGGGTGACAATATACAGCCTTGACGTACTCCTTTTCCTGTTTGGAACCAGTCTGTTGTTCCATGTCCAGTTCTAACTGTTGCTTCCTGACCTGCATACAGATTTCTCAAGAGGCAGGTCAGGTGGTCTGGTATTCCCCTCTTTCTCAGAATTTTCCACAGTTTATTGTGATCCACACAAAGGCTTTGGCATAGTCAATGAAGCAGAAATATATATTTTTCTGGAACTCTCTTGCTTTTTCCATGATCCAGCAGATGTTGGCAATTTGATCTCTGATTCCTCTGCCTTTTCTAAAACCAGCTTGAACATCAGGAAGTTCATGGTTTACATATTGCTGAAGCCTGGCTTGGAGAATTTTGAGCATTACTTTACTAGCATGTGAGATGAGTGCAATTGTGCGGTAGTTTGAGCATTCTTTGGCATTGCCTTTCTTTGGGATTGGAATGAAAACTGACCTTTTCCAGTCCTGTGGCCACTGCTGAGTTTTCCAAATTTGCTGGCATACTGACTGCAGCACTTTTACAGCATCATCTTTCAGCATTTGAAATAGCTCAACTGGAATGCTATCACCTCCACTAGCTCTGTTCATAATGATGCTTTCTAAGGCCCACTTGACTTCACATTCCAGGATGTCTGGCTCTAGATGAGTGATCACACCATCATGATTATCCAGGTCGTGAAGATCTTTTTTGTACAGTTCTTCTGTATATTCTTGCCACCTCTTAATATCTTCTGCTTCTGTTAGGTCCATACCATTTCTATCCTTTATCGAGCCCATCTTTGCATGAAATATTCCCTTGGTATCTCTTATTTTCTTGACGAGATCTCTAGTCTTTCCCATTCTATTCTTTTCCTCTACTTCTTTGCATTGATCGCTGAAGAAGGCTTTCTTATCTCTTCTTGCTATTCTTTGGAATTCTGCATTCAGATGCTTATATCTTTCTTTTTCTCCTTTGTTTTTCACTTCTCTTCTTTTCACAGCTATTTGTAAGGCCATTTTGCTTTTTTGCATTTCTTTTCCATGGGGATGGTCTTGATCCCTGCCTCTTGTACAATTTCACGAACCTCATTCCATAGTTCATCAGGCACTCTATCTATCAGATCTAGGCCTTTAAATCTATTTCTCACTTCCACTGTATAATCATAAGGGATTTGATTTAGATCATACCTGAATGGTGTAGTGGTTTTCCCTACTTTCTTCAATTTAAGTCTGAATTTGGTAATAAGGAGTTCATGATCTGAGCCACAGTCAGCTCCTGGTCTTGTTTTTGTTGACTGTATAGTGCTTCTCCATCTTTGGCTGCAAAGAATATAATCAATCTGATTTCGGTGTTGACCATCTGGTGATGTCCATGTCACCATAACCAGTAATAAAAATGTTGGAAATATGAGAATTACCAATATGCAACAAAGATGCAAAGTGCGACGATGCTACTGGATAACCGGTGGTGACAGACTTGCTAAATGCGGGGTTGTGAAGGTTTCTTCAACATGTAAAAAACACATTATTTTAAAAGTGCAATAAAACAGGCTTGTCTCTATTACAGGATAAATTCAGCTTTATCTCTAGAAAAAGGAGTGTTAGTGTGAGGCAGAGATTCTGAAATACACCAAGCATGGTATTTTAATACAGATTCTCTTGTCCAAGGTTACATGTGCTGCAGTTCAGGACAGGCTGCCCCCAAATGTGCCAAAGTGGCATATTGATTATTTTGAATTAAGATTAAAGGAGAGCCAGCTGGAACAAAAAGAACACTCTGGCCCTCCTTTGTCCCCATGAGAGCAGGAAACAAAGCTCCCGTGGGAAGGTGCCCTACCTTTGGCAATGGACGGAGGGCATCCTTATTGACAGAGAGAGGGGATTCAAGGTCCCGAAAGCTGTCTGAACGAACTGTGTTACTTCTTCATTTATCTGCTACCTCAAGGAAGACCTCTTAGTGTCATCAAATATTCACAACTACTTGATTCTTCATCTAAAAGGTATATCAACATCCTGATGCAATCATTTCTTAGCTCCCTTATGTATAGGGCCTCCACATTTATACAAATTAAATTTGTTTTTCTCCCTTTAATCCATATATGTCAATCTGATTATTAGATTAGCCAAAAGACCTCAGAAGGGTAGAGGAACACCCCTCCCTCAAAACATAACCCAAGCTTCACAGTGGAACTGTTGTATCTACTAACACTTTACAATTTCAGTTCCTTTTCTTTATTGTCAAAACCTAGAAAATAACCTTTGACATACAAAATGTAACAGCCATGATTTTTATCATACATGTGCATAATACACATTTTTAAGTTTAATGACTTTTAATTTAAAGAACTGCAGATTTTTTCAACAAAAAGTTTTATTACACTATTATTTTAAAGGGAAAGATTATGCACAACTTTTCCCCTGAAAATCTTTTAAGTTGCAACTTCCCAAAGCGTAGCTAAATCAGTATTATAATGTTATTTATTCTAATTCATGAAACTTAAAAGATGGGCCAACATATTGATTATTTCAACATCAGTGATGTGAAGATACTAAAACAAATAATTTACGCTTCTAGAAACATACAATTAAGGAGCTAAAAATAAATGACCTTTAAAAAAGCACTTTTATTTTAAGGATAGCCAAGAGTTTCAGAGAATATAGACTATTAGAGAGAATGTAATTCATCCAGCATTGGAAAATATGACCATGTGTAGTCAGAATGTCCATGAGAAACCTAGAAAAGCAATTTATGTTGGGAACCATGGATTATAAACCAGTGCATTACGAATGAATTATTGCTCCTTAATCAGATTTCATCAAGTTGATCTCTCCATCAGTGGCTGATTTATGTATTTATGACTCACAGTACTGTATATCTGCATCATAAATAAACTATAACTTTTTTCTATAGATAATTTTCTATTGATATCTCTTTTGGAGATTGTTCAAGTAGTATTAGTGGTTGTAGCTAGTAGTGAAGTATCTAAGAGAAGTTGGACAAGAAATAATACAAATATTTTTTAAATGACTACTGATTGGGGTCCTTTCATGGACTTGTTAACAATAGTCTTTAAGGGAAATGGTTCATTAAAACAATCAAGAAAACATAAATCAAGTAAGTATATAATTATGTTCAAAATAGCTTTTTCTAAGAAGGCTTAGAAATTGTATCAAAGTGAAATAATGTTATTTTTGTTCATTAGGTGGCAAATTATCTATACAATCCATAATTCCAGGTAAAATCCATGCATTTCTATATGTAGAGCTATTGTGTATGAACTGGTGTAGACTCTGTAAAACAGTGCTCAGTATGTGTATACTCCTGTGAAAAGTTCCTACTACATAGGAAGCAGCTAGTACAGTAACCCCAGGAAAAGGTTTAGCCAAAAGCTCATTTAAGAGAAAACATAAAAAACTGAAAATAAATAATCTGAGCATTCAGTAGAATAAGCTATAAAAGAATACAAGACATGTAAGGAAGAGAAATGACTGAGGAAAAAAGTAATTAAATGAAATAGAACCTGAGAACAACAACAACAAAACACAATTGATATGGTCAATAAAAATAATTTCCTGTATTTTGAAGTAGAACCCAAAATATATCTGACAAAATTGAACAAAAATAACATAATAGCTCATATAATATAAAAAGGTAGAACAGATATGTGTCTCTATATAAACTTTTTATTTTAAACTATATGTTGTCATTAAAATATTCACTTTATTTGAAAACATGAGTGAAATATGTTTCTAGAAATTTCTTAATATTTAGGAATACACAAGTTACCAAAATTGACCAAAGAACAAAAATAGGTGTCTCATCCAGAAGCATTTTCCAAAGATTATTTTTCTAAAATTTCAACTAACAGATAATCTTATATACATTGTTCCATAATATAGAAAAAAATCCAATATTATCCAATTTTATGAAACTACTATAACTTGATCTTAGGATAAAGGAGGATCTCATGTAAAGAAAATTGTAAGCTTGTCAAACTTATAAATAAAAATGAATTAAAAAGGACAAGAACCTTGCAGGGGTTGATACTGATAACACACTGTGAACTGTGCAGATTGAATGGTCCAACCTTTGACTGCAATCATATTTTTAAAATATTTATGTATCATAGACAAGAAAGTTTTTTTCAATAATGCTCCAA
The DNA here is from genome assembly GCF_032405125.1 of Capricornis sumatraensis. Taxonomy (NCBI): domain Eukaryota; kingdom Metazoa; phylum Chordata; class Mammalia; order Artiodactyla; family Bovidae; genus Capricornis; species Capricornis sumatraensis. The sequence goes on from NC_091079.1 coordinate 12,445,498, forward strand.
ATTTAGAAAATCTACCAATGCTATTTCATCACATAAATGATATGATCAAAGTTAACAGATGAAGAAATGTATTTGATAAACCTTAGTGCCTATTCACAGAGAAGGCAATGGCAACCCACTCCAGTACTCTTGCCTGGAAAATCCCATGGATGGAGGAGCCCGGTAGGCTGCAGTCCGTGGAGTCTCAAAGAGCTGGACACAACTCAGAGACTTCACTTTCACTTTCATTTTCATGCACTGGAGAAGGAAATGGCAACCCACTCCACTGTTCTTGCCTGGAGAATCCCAGGGACGGCGGAACCTGATAAGCTGCTGTATGTGGGGTCGCACAGAGTCGGACACGACTGAAGTGACTTAGCAGCAGCAGCAGCAGCAGCAGCAATGCCTATTCATGACTAAAAGCACCATAAAAAACCTAGGAGTGAAAAGTTACTTCCTTAGTCTATGAAAGATAGTTCTCCCTCTTCCTCAAGAAGAAAAATCTAAAGTAAAGATCATCTCTGACTGGTGTAACTTTACTAGTATTCAGTAAGAATAAATGTGTAAGTGCCTGGTATCACTTCTGCTGTTCAACACTGTCCTAGAGCTCCCTCTCAGAAGGACAAAACTATGGTGAAAGTAAAGAAAAGGTATGAGAATCACAAAGCAGAGTCAAAACTGACACGTTCTGCAGAAAACAGATATTTATGATCATTATATGAGCCCAGAGAATCTACAAACTCTTAGAATGAATAAGAAAGTTCAAAAGTTGCTGGATATCAGGTCAGCATGTGAAATTTAGTAGCATTCCATTAAACCAGCACTAATCGAATAGAAAGTTTAGTAGAGAAATGTTGAGGAGTAAAATTTTGTAAAATAAAATGGGATAAAGCTTACCAAACTGTGATACATTTTGGAAAAGAAATTATACATTTTTATTTAAGAAAGGAAGACATGATTAAATCAGGCATTGCAATATGCTGATATATTTCAAAATGAATTAATCAATGAACTCTGTTCTAATCAAAATCCCATCAGGATTTATTTAGAGAACTTTTTTGTTTCTGATACAAGGAAAACATTATTAAAGCAAAGAATGGGATAGAATTTTATTTTTTTGGCCATGCTGTGCAGCATATGGCATCTTACTTCTCCAACCAGGGATGTAACCCATGCTTTCTAAATTGAAAGCAGTCTTAACCACTGGACAACCAGGGAAGTCTCGGAACATAATTGTAAAGGAAGTTTTTAAGGGGACTGCACCTCTACCACCTTGCTTCTTACATCTTCCTTGAGGAAGTGTGCAAGATTACTACGACCTTTTCCAGTTCTGCTGCTTTGGCTGCTCTTAGTAAAGTCATCTTCCTTTTGATTCTGGTTCTTCAGGAGTCATATATATTTCTTTACTCTTTTTTCATTTTGAATAATGGTCTTAATCTGTTTCGCATCCTACAATGTTGCAGCTCAGTTATCATATTTTGTATCTCTTTTTTTCTAACTGAATCTTGATTTTCTCTAAAACGCTGACCTGTTTTAATTTTTACTTGCTCTAGAACTTTATTCAATAAAAGTGAAAGGTATTTTGCAGGCAAGCCTTTGCAAGAACATTAAATATTGATTGTAAGAACTGTATGAGAGAGCAATTGTACACGTAAGTTTTATAAAGCCCAATTTCTGCTCATATCTAAAAATATTATTTTAAAAAAGGAAGAGAGACAACTAAGGAAAAGTAACTTTTTTTTTCAAAAACAAGCAAATAACATGAAATAATCCTTAGTAATCAATCCTCAGGTGCATTTCTATTAAAAGCAGAAATAAGACATGTATACTTGCTATCACTGCTAATAAAATCTCATTAACATTTAAAATGTGCATCCCCAACATCCAGTAATTCTTGCAGCAGGAAGAAATCCTTTAACAGGTGGGTACATGAAAATGTTTCTTTGTAATAAGGAACATAAAAAAGCAATATAAAAGTCCACCAATATGACACAAAAGAATAAAATAAGTAGTCCATTTCTATGAATCATTAAATTACAACAGTTAAATGCAGATTTCTCTCTTAAACATGTGTTTGTGTGTATCAAAAAGTTCATCTGAATGTCATAGTATTAATAAAGTAAAACAACCTAAATAACTACATACAGGAGTGTTTTATAGAAACATAAAAAGTTAGGCTAAAGTTTAAATTATGACAGAATTTAGTGAGTTACCTGAAATCTAAGATCTGTGTCCCTCTCCTGGAAATCACAGAGACTGTAATGTGAGAGTCACAGAGGATTAAATGTGATATTACAAGTAAACCACTCATTAGAGTTTCTGGCACTCTGATAAGGTTTCAGAAAAGGACAGGTGCTATTATTATTGTTACTATAATTCTTACTTTATTATTTATATCCGTAAGTCAAATTATTTGATCATTTTATTTGGATTCCAATTATCAGTGATTATATGATAACATCATTTCACTTCATTTATAATATTGCATTTAAAATATATGCAAATATGCTTATAATTTATTTAACTGCTTTCTTGTTTAGGTGAAAGGTTAGAATACATTCTTACCTTTTTGACTTCTGTTTACTTTTCAAATAGTTATTTATCAGCCCTACTTAAACAATTCACTGATTCATCAATTTGGGGGTCACATCTATTACTTGTTACCTGTTTACTCACACTTGGGCTTATGATGCGGTGGATTTATTTTGACTGAAGCTTAGGCTTCATCTGTATAATACCAATTTAATTATTGTGCCATAGTAGGTTTTAGCACTGAGATCAAGTTGCTTATTATTACTTTTTTTTAAACAAAACATAGATGTATTTCTCACTTGTTTGCTCTTCCATATAAACGTCAAGATTCCTTTCACAAGTTCTTAAAAAATGAATCTATAAAAACAGAGGAAAGGAAGGATGGCAAAAAAGTAGAGAGAAGGTTATTAAAAAGAAAAAGGAGAGGAGAATGGGAAAGAGGGCAAAGATCAAAATGCTGCAATAGTAGGTAGGGTTCAGCTTCCCAGCAGGCACAGTGGAAAAAATACATCCACCAATGCAGGAGACTCGGGACACACAGATTTCCGGGGTAAAGAAGATTCCCCTGGAGAAGGAAATGGCAACGCAGTCCAGAATCCTTGCCTGGAAAAGTCCGTAGACAGAGAATCCAGGTGGGACTGCAGCCTGCGGGGTCACAAAGAGTCAGACACCACTGAGCAACTAAGCACACACACAAAAACATAGGGTAGTTTGGAGAGCAGTGATAGTCGTGCAATGCGCAGCTTATCCAGCAAGGGACATGGTAAATCTCTCTACGATATTTAAATAGATTTGCATATTTTAAAGCAGATTTTAAATGTGGTGCTACGGCTAAAATCACTGGATGAATGATGAGAACAGAAATCTGTCATTCTTTAAATACCACTTGATATATTGCACATCACTCATATGTGGAATCTAAAATATGACACAGATGAACTTATCTTTGAAACAGAAACAGACTCACAGGCACAGAAAACAGACTTGCGGTTGCCAACAGGGAGAGGAGTGGATGAGAGTTGGACTGGGAGTCTGTGATTAGGGGATGCAAACTAGTATATAGAGAATGGATAAGCAACAAGGCCTTACTCTATAGCACAGGCCTTGCTCCTATAGCACAGCCTAGGAACTATCGGCAACATCCTGTGAAAAGCCATAATGAAAAAGAACATGAAAAAGAGTGTATATGTACGTATACCTGAATCAAATACTCTGCCGCACAGTAGAAATTATACAATATGGCAAATCACCTCTACTTCAGAAAAACAAGTTAAAAAAATAAATAGGTCATTTTAATACAAAAGTATTGGCAATAAAATGTTCATATACAATACTTCTCAGGTAACCACAAATTTGAACACATACTATCTAGTTGGTCTCATAAAAACATTTCCCATCTTTCCATTACTATTTTGGAAGACAGGCAAGTATGATGATAAGGAGAAAAATCTGACAGTAAAATAGATCAGCAGTTTTATATTTAAAAAACTTAAGACTTAATCTGAGGAAAAACAAGTTGGATCACACACCAGAAAAAGAACCTAAAAGCAAAGTAAGGAGAAAATAAACAGGCTATTAACACCAACCGCAGTCTATACAATAAAACAGACCATACATGGACATGAATCAGCCACGGGTGTACATGTGTCCCCCATCCAGAAACCCCCCCACCTCCCGCCCCATCCCATCCCTCAGGGTTGTCCCAGTGCACCAGCTTTGAGTGCCCTGTATGGCAAAAACCACTATAATAGTATAATTAGCCTCCAATTAAAATTAATTAATTAATATAACAAAGAAAACAGAAAATGTATGGCTGAACCATACACAATGTGATCACAGAAGCATAGTAATGCTGTGGACTCCTTGAAGGACACCTACTCAATATTCTCTAATAATCTATATGGGGAAAGAATCTGAAAAAGAATGGATTTATCTGTATGTATAAGTGAATCACTTTGCTGTACCCTGAAGCTAATGGCAACATTGTAAATCCATTACACTAGTGTTGTTGGTGTGCTTCCCTGATAGGTCAGTTGGTAAAGAAGCCGCCTGCAATGCAGGAGACCCCGGTTCGATTCCTGGGTCGGGAAGATCCACTGGAGAAGGGATAGGCTGCCCACTCCAGTATTCCTGGGCTTCCTTGGTGGCTCAGCTGGTAAAGAAACCACTGACCGTGTGGGAGACCTGGGTTTAAACCTAGGTTTGGAAGATCCCCTGGAGAAGGGAACTTGCTACCCGCTCCAGTACTCTGGCCTGGAGAATTCCATGGACAGAGGAGCCTGGCGGGCTACAGTCCATGGGGGTCACTAAGAGTCAGACGCGACTGACTGACTTTCCTTTTCACAGTTGTTATTTAGTCGCAAAGTTGGGTCCAACTCTTTTGCGACTCCCTGGACTCTAGCCCGCCAGGTGCTTCTGTCCATACTTCAGTATAAAATAAAAACTAAAAAAAAAAAAAGAAAAGAAAACCAAGCAATGCCCCTGCAGATACTCAGAGGGGCTGCCAGGGGTACTGAAGGACTGCGCAGACCACAGTAGATGTGGAGAAGATACATCAGTGGAGGCAGAGTCCAATTCAGGCCCAACGGAGCCAGCACCAGAGACTGGGCAGACAGAGCCTGCCCCCAGGAGGTGCCAACTAAGCACTGGTTGAGTCAAAAGATGGAACCGAATAGGGAAGTTTAGGGTGTCTGTGTAAAGTCACAAATCCGACTGGGAGGAGGGGAGCCCTGCCCTGAAGGGCATGGATCTGAGCTGGCTGCAGGAACCTGCCCAGAACTTGCTGCTCTGAGCAGCAACCTCAGGACCACCGGGCAGGAGCCAGAACACTGCGGGCGGTTGCTGGAAAGGAAACCTGGCGAACTGACGTCTCCTTTCTCAACATGGAAATAGCCCAAGCTATTTAGCTAGAAGGGAAGTGGGGGGAAAAAAAAAGCTGATATATCTTAAAAATTATGTTTGGCAAAAAGAAAAATGAGAGCATTTGAATAGTTTCCCTTGCTTCCCCTCTATATTATACATCTAACTGCAACTGGCAAATGTATTCAGGGAACCAAATATGCTGCTCTTACAGTGTCAGTGATTGGCTCCAATCGGACGCCAAATCCTGTTAGATTTTTTTTATTTTACTTTATTTTACAATACTGTATTGGTTTTGCCATACATCAACATGAATCCACCACAGGTGTACACGTGTTCCCAATCCTGAAACCCCCCTCCCACCTCCCTCCCCATACCATCTCTCTGGGTCATCCCAGTTAGGTCTTACTGAGGGGAATATCACGGCAAATGGCACAGTCTTCTCTCGCTGGAATGCAATCAATAAAAGAGTCAAGCCCACCTGCACTGCAGCTGCTGCTTCACAGACCCTTTGCCAGAAGCCACTATTTAATAGAGCTGTGGGTATGTTATGTTTGTGGTTTTCCTTCTGACAAAAAGTAAGATGAGTTGGACTGAAGGTTTGCTTTGACTTGCTTTTATAGTTTATAATTTTTTTTTTTTTTTTTAGGAAACAATACTTGGTAGTGTCATTTTATTTAGTTCTCTTGAAAGCAATCCTTTGATATTTTATGAATTACTTATCTCATTCTAATAAGGCTGAACATGGAAAATTAACCTCCTATATATTGCTAATTAGTTTATAATGAATTTTAGTTTCTCTGTTAGGAAAAGATCTATCCAACTAACTACTAGGAATTTAATCTAATTACTGAAGCATATGACAGCCATCCCAAGGGGAAAAACGTCCTTGAGGGGTGTGTGTGTGTGTGTGTGTGTGTGTGAGTGAGAGAGTGAGAAAGAGAGTCATTCTCAGAAATAACTAAAATACCTAATTTTTTCCCTTCAACTTTGATGGCATATCGAGCCAGGATCATTTACAACTAATGAATGACTTCATTATGAAACACTGAGAAAAACAAAAATTATGATATTCAGATATACTGAATTGCTTGCTTCTGCTTATGCCCTATGCTTTTAATCAAGATTTAATAAAAAAATGAAACTAACTAGCTAATTACATAATTAAATTGAATTTTCCAACTTAAAAAGACATTGACTAGAAGGAAACCAATGGCACACTATATGAACAAGCATTCATGAGATTTTCTTAGGCTACATTTTATAATGTATGGTAATGTAATGCAATAATTTGTGCTATTAACATTCATTTTCTTCAACTATAACCCTTGTTTATTTACCTCTCAATTGACCTAGTTTCTTTGACTTTTCTGGAAAGAAAAGTTCATTTTTACATATAGAGAAAATTTTCATTAATACAATAATCTATGTTTGAATTGTATTTGAGTTTAAGAAATGTTGGATATGTGTTTTGGAAATATCTTGTACACAAAAGAATCAATTTGATTTAAAGACTTCATAAGGACCATTTACATAACACTAGGCCATGTCAAAAGTGAAATGTAAAAGTAATCTGGAATAAGGAAAGCAGTGGCCAAATATTTCACACAATATACTCAAAATAAAGAGAGGCCAGACTGCAACTAATACAGACAATGGAGAAAAAGGATTTGCCAAGAATGTTAGTTAATGAGGAGCACATGTTTTTTAGGCAAAGACAGGTGAATGATCTTTTAAGAACTGAACAGAATACCTAAAAAAGTTCAGAGTAATATATAAATCTTTTCTACTCATAAATAAATAGAAAATTAAATATTTTGGAATATATTGATTACATTTTCATTTTGTCTCAAATATATGGAAAATAAATGCTTTTATTGAATAGATATGTACTCTATACAATTATAAATAAATAGGTCACAAGCCATCAAAAAACCACATATTTAAATTACCCAGATTGTGTGTAATTTAGTATCTGTTATTTTCTCAGCTGGTAAGGAAAACGTCAAGGTAGGCTGACACCTTATCATGGGGAGCCTCTCTCAACTGAATGATCTTTCTGGCTTTGTAAGCCATAAGAGTTCATGGCATAGAATTTCATATTCTGGGTACCTAGTATATTTAAATAACTTTGAAATTATGCGTGTTTGCAGGCATGCATATGTAAAACTGTCAGTCTCAAAAATCACTCATTTGAGATTAAAAAAAAAAAAAAAAGGTTGAAATTCAAAATGAATGAATCAATGTAGTTACCCTAAGCAGCTTTTAGGATTAGTAGAGGGGTGTTCTGGAGAAGGCAATGGCAACCCACTCCAGTACTCTTGCCTGGAAAATCCCATGGGCGGAGGAGCCTAGAAGGCTGCAGTCCATGGGGTTGCTAAGAGTCGGACACGACTGAGTGACTTCACTTTCACTTTTCACTTTCGTGCATTGGAGAAGGAAATGGCGACCCACTCCAGTGTTCTTGCCTGGAGAATCCTAGGGACGGGGGGAGCCTGGTAGGCTGCCGTCTATGGGGTCACACAGAGTCGGACACGACTGAAGCGACTTAGCAGCAGCAGCAGCAGCAGTCGAGGGGTATTCAAACAGACAAATAAGTGACTCATTATCCTACAAGCAAAATAACATATATGTCATAAAGCTCAAAACCGTTCTGAATACACACAATGGAAGGAACACTTAATCATTCATTCAGTATGAGGAAATGAGTTACAATAGAAAGTTTTTTAACAATAAAAGTGACACAATGAAATTAGTTCTCATTACTGATTTTGTTACAGTTGTGTTCCTGAAAGTGAACGCCTATCAGCAAGCAAGGGACAAGTGAAAGAGAAAACTGGTGCTCCAATAACTAAGGTGCTGAAAATGCCAGTGGTGATGATAGTGGTTTCACAGGGATGCTGGGATGATGCTGCTGCTGGCGATGGCTGGACTGACCACTTACTGAGTGCTTCATGTGTATCAAGAACTTGCTAAGAGTTAATATCCATTACCTCTAATCTTTATAGCAATTTTACAAGGACAATTTTTCTCCGCTACATGAAGGAATGAGCCTCAGAATAATTAAATAGCTCTCCTAGGGTCACATTCATGTATAATCAGAGGCCAGAATGTAAAGGTGGGTCTGCAAAGCTCCACAGCCCACATATGTAATCTTTCACCAGGATACTTTCTGTTAGTGCTAGGAGAGGGACACATTCTATAAACCAGGAAGACATAATAAGGAGTTTCTCATCAAAGCTGCAAGTGAAATCAAGCAGCAAGTAGCATAAATATTGTAAACAAACAACAAAATCAGTAACTTTAGAGGTCAGTGGTAATACTGGAGAGCATAGCCAGGAGTAGTAACCATGGCAACCAGACTGTACGCGACTAGAATGGTGTTAAGCTTCCAAGTAGTTCCAAGAGATAAGGAGATGTGGTATTATTTTGAGGGAGGAAAACAAGACTAAAAGAAAGTTCTTTTTTTTTGCTTATTATAATAGGAAATTCTCAAGCATCTTTAGAGTTGGCAGAAAAAGAGCTGTAAAAAGCGAGCCTGAAACTTGAGGAGCATATAGGGAAATGAAGGGGCACAGAACTAGAGAAATGAAACTGCATGTGAATAAAAGCACTGGTAGATAAGCTGGTGAAACCCAAGGATTTAGAAACTCTGGATATTTTATTTTCAAATCAGTGGTCAGGTAGATAAAGAATCTTAGATTAAGAATCAGTCAGACCAATAGATGGAGATCAGGAAACTATCAAGATTCAGACAGTAACTTCAGAGGTTCCACTTAGCAAATAGAGAGTGCCCAAGAATGATTTTTTTTTTCAAAGTACAGACAAACGGAGAGTCCATACAAAGATGAAGAGGGTGAACAAAACACAATGATGGGGGAATCGGACGATGCTCACACATCTGGGCAGGTCAAGGTCCTGGTTAAGAGCGATTCTGCTCTGGAAGAGGTTGTGCTCCTTCTGATACAGAACAGAAAGGCAGGGAAAGATGACTACACACAGATCTATGACCAAATTGGAGCGGAGCTGACGGCATTCTCAACACTTTGCTGTTTCTAAAAGCACAGGGTAGCAGGGATCTGGGAGTGTGCAGAAGAAGGCGTGAAGACTGGAGAAGAGCCAGGAAGTGTGTCCCAGGCATCCTGGGGATGGAATGAGAGCCCCAGGCGTGAGAAATGGAGCTCAAAAGGGAAAGCACATGTTCTGTGATTAAATGTCCATTATCACACTGCGAGGAACACCATACACAAACAATCATGATCACTCCTGAAAGCAAAAGTGTCCTCCGCGCAGAAGCAGTGTGTGTGCAACTATTAGAAGATTGGGGGTTTGGGAATAAACAGTTAGTGTTCCTTGCGGCAACTTCTTCCAACATTAGATACAAACGTGTGAGAAACAAGACTGCCCTGAGCTCCCATCTGGTTTCCGTGCAGGGTGGGTAGCCCATGTAGACCTGGAGAGATTTGTCTGGTATTGAATATGGCCTACAGGAAAACAAACACCTACACGATATCCTAACAAACAGATTTCCTTTTTTAAAGACTTTAAATTATTTGTATTGAAATATAGCTGATTCATAATGTTGTGTTAGTTTCAGGTGCAGAGCAAAATAAATTTCAGTTTATGTGTATATATATATATATATATATATATATATATATATATATATATATATAGGCTTCTCTTGTGGCTTAGCTCGTAATCAATCTGCCTGCAATGCAGGAGACCTGGGTTTGATCCCTGAGTTGGGAAGATCCCCTGGAGAAGGGAAAGGCTACCCACTCCAGTATTCTGGCCTGGAGAATTCCACGGACTGTACAGTCCATGGGGTCACAAAGAGTCGGACACGACTGAGCAACTTTCACTTCACTTTATATATGTGTGTGTGTGTGTGTGTGTGTTTTAGTCTCTCAGTTGTGTCCAACTCTTTGCAACCTCAAAGACTGTAGCCCACAAGGTTCCTCTGTCCATTGGGTTCTCCAGGCAAGAATACTGCAGTGGGTTGCCATTTCCTTCTCCAAGGGATCTTTCCAACCCAAGTATCAAATCTGGGTCTCCTGCACTGCAGGCAGATTTTTTACCATCTGAGCCAAATTTTATATATATATATATGTAAAAAATAATGAATCTATAGACTGAACAATATATATATATATACACACATATTGTTTTGTAGATTATTTTCTGTGATAGGTTATTACAAGATATTGAGTGGCATTCCCATGCTATATAGCAGATCCTTTTTGATTATCTATTTTATATATAGCAGTGTGTATATATTAATCCCAAACCCCTCCCACCTTTTCCTTTTGGGAACCATAAGTTTGCTTTCCATGTCTCTGAGTCTATTTCTGTTTTGTAAATATGCAACCCACCATCACTCCAGCAAACAGATTTCCTAAACAATGAGCCGGATGCACTGAGTTCCCGCTTTGTGTCCGTACCTGAGCATTCGCCTGCTTCCACAAGCCCAGCTTTTGGTGCTGCCTCTGTGCCCACTGCTCCCCCTGGACTGCAAGTGCTCTGTATGCTCTTGAAATATTATCCTATTAAATTGTTTTAGTTCTTAACTCTCATATCCATGGGGTAGATAGGAAGGAAGCAGCGTTATTTAATTATAAAGTAACTCTCCCCTTAACCAAATGCTTTAAATTATACCAGGGCAATTTTTTCATGGTGGCATTTAAATGAAAGTTATATACAGCTGTCTCCTCAGCAGGAGTACTCTGTCCCCTACCCTTAATTTGACCTGAAGAGATTTTCCAGAGCTGAGTTAGCCAGCATGCCCATCAACCAGAACCCTAGACTTGGAAGACACATCGATCACTGTTTCGTAAAATCTCTTTCTAACAGGGCCTGGGAAAAGGTAGAGGGGTTTTTACCCTACCTGAGAATTACCTTCCTTGAATGTGCTCATATACGAAAAGCATTTTATCTTAGTGGAAATTTAAACAAAGGGACCATGTCTACAGCAGAAGGTTGACACCAACAACAAAACACCATTTATCAGAAAACAGAACGTCTTAAGAGGTAATGTTCCAAAGCAAATGCCCTCAGTTAATTCTTCAGAAAAAACATTTCCCCTGTGGCTCCAACCTTCCCACGTCCAGACAAGCAAAGCACTCAGCCCCTGCTCGCCTCTCTTCTATCATAAAGATTTTGAATCTCCCCTTGCTCTTGTGGGTTTTGCCTCCTTCCTTCAATTCCCCAGCGCTCAGCTTTCTCTGGGCTGCTCTGTGTTCCCTTCGGACTCCGACCATCCTTTTTCATCTTCAAACGGCCACCTCCCACGGGGCTCCCTGCTGGCGTTTCCTTCTTTCAGGTCTGTGAGTCCTGGGCAGACCTCACCATTTAATTCTCCAAGAGAGACTGAGACAGACCATCCCATCAATCATGAGCTCGTTCCTAGAATCCCCCCACTTCAATCAGTGACCCTACAGTTTCTCTTCCTTCTCTCCAAAGTCAAAAAATACACATGCCCTTCCTGTTTGCTGGGGCCCAAGCTGCCACACTCTGGCCCACACCCCCTCCCCAGGGCGCATCTCAGGGAAACTCATCAAAGGCAGGACATCTGCTGTCTTATTTGTCTGGCACCTTCCTTCACAGGTTTGTTGTTGTTGTTGTTGTTTTCATAATCTGCATCTATTTATTATTTTTAAATTCATTTTATTTTATTGAAGTATAGTTGATTTACAGTGTCCTGCTAGTTTCAGTGTATAGCAACGTGATTCGGTTACGTGCATGTGTGCTAAGTCTCTCAGTCTCTCTTTGCGACCCCAGGGACTGAAGCCTGGCCAGCTCCTCTGCACATGGGATTCTCCAGGCAAGAATACTGGACTGGGTTGCCATGTCCTCCTCCAGGGGATCTTCTAGACCCGGGGTATTCAGTTATATATATCTATGTATCTATTCTTCTTCAGATTCTTTTCCATTAGAGGTTATTACAAGATATTGAATATAGTTACCCTGCTCTAATCAGTAGGACCTCATTATTTATCTCTTTTATATATAATAGTGTGTATATGTTAATCCCAAACTCCTAACTTACCCCTCACTTCCCCTTTGTAACCTTAAGTGTGTTTGTACATCTTTCAATTCAGTTCAGTTCAGTCGCTCAGTCGTGTCCAACTCTTTGCGACCCCATGAATCACAGCATGCCAGGCCTCCCTGTCCACTACCAACTCCCGGAGCGCACTCAAACTCATGTCCATTGAGTCGGTGATGCCATCCAGGCATCTCACCCTCTGTCATCCCTTCTCCTCCTGCCCCAATCTCTCCCAGCATCAGAATCTTTTCAAATGAGTCAACTCTTTGCATGAGGTGGCCAAAGTATTGGAGTTTCAGCTTCAGCATCAAGCCTTCCAATGAACACCCAGGACTGATCTCTTTTAGGATGGACTGATTGAATCTCCTTGCAGTCCAAGGGCCTCTGAAGAGTCTTCTCCGACACTACAGTTCAAAGCATCAATTCTTCAGCACTCAGCTTTCTTCACAGTCCGTCACATCCACACATGACCACTGGAAAAACCATAGCCCTGACTAGACAGACCTTTGTTGGCAAAGTAATATCTCTGCTTTTCAATATGCTATCTAGGTTGGTCATAACTTTCCTTCCAAGGAGTCAACGTCTTTTAATTTCATGGCTGCAATCACCATCTGCAGAAATTCTGTACATCTTTACACATAATCATATCAGCAAACAACTCGAGGAAATCTTACCCTCCATCCTCACAATGTGCTTGAACCTGCTGTCCACTCACTTGTCCACTTAAGGACCCTCCACCCTCAGATCCATTCTCGTTAGTGCCCAAAAGCCAGCTCTGCACCAGCTCCCTTGTTCCAGATGCAAAGGAGCGTGTAGGTCTGTTCCACCACAAGCATGTGCAGTCACACGGCACACATGAGCTCCTGAGTGCACGCACATCCTGTCTTCTGAGGACTGCACCTTTGATGCTGTCACACCAACTTGTCCCGTGTCCTGTGACACCTTTAAGGCCTCATCTGTGCAGCTGGAGGTTCTCGTTAGTGATGTCAGCCTGTGAAGTCAGCCCTCATTTCTCACCCAGGCTCCTAGCCCTTCCATCAGGAAAACAGATCAGCGCTCTGCACCCACAGTGAACACCCACACGTGTCACATGTCTACAATCATGAAACTTCCCAAGTGCCGGTTTGTCTAACTGCCCTCCTCCTATTCCCAGCACATAACATTCCACATGGAAGCTCCCTCCTAGATGAGGCTCTCCTCTAGATTTCCTTATGAGCTATTGGAGCTCAGGACCCATATTTTCTATTTCATACACTTCTTACTTCTCAGGTCCCCTTTGCAGACCGCATAATAAGGAAGAACAAATCTGACTCCATGTTGGGTCTGTTTCTCTGTTGTTTTCACTATAAGTTAATCACTAAAGGCAGTTTGTCTATAGCTTAAAGCATACATAACGGGCTACCTCCAGGAACCCTGCCTCCCATGCAAGGAGCATTAACCTAAATATCTATGTTTAGCTCACAGCAAACATTCTGACCAGGCCCACCTGTGAATGGCTGCAGAAAAGAAGAAATTAACACTTCCCCTCTGGAGTCAGCAGGAACCAGGAAACATTTGCCACCACTTACCACCTTGTTTTTGCTTTGCCTCCTCACCTCCCACACCTCTTTGCTCTATTAAAAAATAAACGAAACAAAACAAAAGCAACAACTAGCATCTACAGCCAGGGAGGATAGTTCTTTGGGACATTAGTCCACTGTCTCCTCAGTCTCCTGACTTTCTGAATAAAGTCACTAGTTCTTGTCCCAATAACTCCTCTCTCGATTTATTGGCCTGTTGTGTGGCAAGCAATAGGAGCTTAGACTTGGTAAAAATAGTGCATATTCATAAAAATTTGTGAGCCACCTGAATAGTACTATGTTAAGTGCCAAGAAGAGAAGACAAAATACAGAGCATGGTTGGTGAGTCCCCCAGCATGGATGCAGCTCTCGGGATGGTGCAGACCTGTGTAAAGCCTGCTGTGAGAGGGAGCAGGAGGGCAAGCCCTTTCTCCTGCCTTCTCAGTTAGAGCTGGTCTCCGTCATCACCTTTAATTTAGACTCCCTGCCCCTTGACCCCCAACTTCTTGGTCCTTAAGATTCTTTTCTGCTATGCAGAGGGCTGGCAGGAAAGATGATAAATGTCTGCATTTCCTAATCCAACAAGAGAATAACAGTGTTTGTTCTGCCTTAGTCATGATTAACATGAAGATCAAATATGAATTGTACTTGAAAGCAGTTTGTAATGTTTTATCCTTGGTTTTAATCTCTGACCTTCAGAGAAAAGTAAAGCTTGCTTCCTAAGTCACGGACCCAAACCACAATGTGACACTAAGCTTTTCCCATAGGGACTTGCTTTTTTTATAGAATTCACACCTCCTCTGGATTTATATTCACTTCATATTTTCATCTGTTACCTCAAATAATATACCTTCTCTGGATACCAAAGTCCTTCTATTCAAAGTGATTTAATTTCTAAATCTCATTTTTAAATGGCCTTGTGCTTTTAAAACTTGCCTCTCTGACAGTCTAACCAAAATGTCCAACTTGGTACTCTTCTAAGACCTCCAACCAAATCTGATATGTTGCCTTAGGGATACGCCAGCCCCTCCAATCAGCACCAGGAAGCTTTGCTTTTCTCCATGACATACTACCTTAAAAATGCACCCAGTTAGGAAAAAACGACTTTACACTCACTCTCCTACTCTCAGTTGGTTACTGAAATTATTTTTTAGACTGCTTTTTTTTTCTTTATTTATATTTTAAATGTATATATCTATCTCCTTATTTAATCTTTTGTATTACTTGACCTACTGTTAAGACAATCGATAACAAAAAGAAGAGAGTGTATTAGCACGCACAGTGTAATCAGATGAGTAGCCAGGAAACGATACCAAATGGTCCTTTGTCCACTGTAATTTCTAGAGAAGTAGATCTCATAAACTCACTTACCAAGTCCAGAAATAATGATTTCTAAAGCCTTAAATATCCACTGAGACAAACGATGCCAATCGTAATCTCTCATATATATTCAAACTGCACAAAGATAAAGCTTTAAATGTGATCATTTTAAATTCAGATCTAAATTTTCTTAGATTAAAACTACAAGGGAGTAAACAGCAAAGCCAAATGACTTAAGAGCAAAACTCATTTAAACAGCACTATACGTATCTAAATATCATGACCACAATAACATAACTGTGGAAGTTGGTAGAATTCTAAACAATTTAGTTAAGTACAATTTTGCCATATAAACAAAGATCAAATCCAACTTTAAGTTAATAAGAATATGATTTTTATTTTTAATCTTTTAAATATAAAAAGCAATGAAAATAAAATACAGATCACAAAATCCTCAGTACGATTATTTTGAAATGTAAAAAATTTGTAATAAGGTAGCTTTCTATCCCACACCAAAAGGTAAATAAAATATTTTCCCCAGATTTATACTCCAAACTTGGGCTTCCTAGGTGGTGGTGGTGCTGCTGCTGCTGCTAGGTCGCTTCAGTTGTGTCCGACTCTGTGCGACCCCATAGACAACAGCCCACCAGGCTCCCCCGTCCCTGGGATTCTCCAGGCAAGAACACTGGAGTGGCTTGCTGTTGCCTTCTCCAATGCATAAAAGTGAAAAGTGAAAGTGAAGTCACTCAGTCCTGTCCGACTCTTAGCGCTAGTCGTAAACAATTTGCTGTCAATACAGTCAGTGAAGTTGCTCAATCCTGTCCAACTCTTTGCAATCCGATGGACTGTGGCCTACCAGGCTCCGCCATCCATGGAATTTTCCAGGCAAGAGTACTGGAGTGGGTCGCCATTTCCTTCTCCAGAGGATCTTCCCGATTTGGGGACCGAACCCAGGTCTCCCGCATTGCAGCCAGACGCTTTGCCATCTGAGCTACCAGGGAAGCTCAATACAGGAGACTAAGAAATGCAGATTCAGTCCCTGGGAAATGGCAACCCACTCCAGTATTCTGCCTGAGAAATTCCATGGAGAGAGGAGACTGGTGGGCTACAGTCCACAGGGTTACAAAGAGTTGGATATGACTGGGTATCTGAGTAAAAATCTCCAAACTTAGTATAACCTAAAAACTGTTCAAATCTATGAAAAAAAATGACCAATTTAAATTACCTGGGAAAGGGTAAGGAGATGAGATTAATAATCAGAGTCAGTTGCATACAGATGGAAAAAAAAAACACTTGCAGTCACTTCCAAATATAAACCTACATATTATACAAAAGCATTAGTGTCAGTCGCTCAATCATGTCCAACTCTTTGAAACCCCATGTATCCTCTGTCCATGGAATTCTCTAGGAAAGAATACCAGAGTGGGTTGCCATTCCCTTCTCCGGGGTGTCTTCCCAACCCAGGGATCAAACGCCAGTCTCTGGCATTGCAGACAGATTCTTTACAGTCTGAGCGACCAGGGAAGCCCCATTATATAAATAACAATGCAAATAAAAGCGCCTAAATTATGGAACTGTGACATTTGTCTAAAAATAACATTAATAAAAATAAACAGAAATCATTGGTGCACAAAGACTAATGTAATGTTGATAAGGCTGGGAAATACTGAAATACAGTTAAGACTCAAAACACAAGTTTACCCAGAAAGAGTTTTCCAGAGAAATAAAATGGTAGATAAGAGAGCAGAACTTTTCAGCAGGATGGCCTTTTAGACCAATTTGAAACACAGACATATTCTGAAAGTGAAAGTGAAAGTTGCTCTGCTGCTGCTGCTAAATCACTTCAGCCATGTCCGACCCCACAGACGGCAGCCCACCAGGCTCCCCTGTCCCTGGGATTCTCCAGGCAAGAACACTGGAGTGGGTTGCCATTTCCTTCTCCAATGCATGAAAGTGAAAAGTGAAAATGAAGTCGCTCAGTCGTGTCCAACTCTTTGCGACCCCATGGACAATACAGTCCATGGAACTCTCCAGGCCAGAATACTGGAGTGGATACTCCAGTATACTTCTCCAGGTGATCTTCCCAACCCAAGGGTCGAATCTAAGTCTCCTGCATTGCAGGCAGATTCTTTACCAGCTGAGTCCCCCAACCCACCATACATCCTAGTTGATATAAAAAGATAGGGGGAGGTTAAAGCAAAGTAAAAACTTCTTCCCAAATCTCCTGCCCCAGTGAATTTAGGGGACAAAGTCCCCAACACTGAACTCTGTCCACCTGTCGTATTTCCCTTTAGCAATCCCACCTCCCTTTCTCTCTTATCACATTTTGTTTGTCTCTCCCAAGCAAACCCTGGCTCCTGAAATCAGTGCTTCAAAAGCATATGAGAGAAAAAAAATAAATAAATGATCTAAGAAAAACTAAAAAAAAAAAAAAAAAGCATATGAGATTATTATCCCAGAGTCAACTGAAGGATGTACATTAACCAAAAGCTCTAAGTTAACTATTAAGAGTGCAAACCTCAAATTCTTACTCTGAGTCCAGCATCTGATGATCAATATTTGGCACTAACTAGATAAATACAGGTGTAATGAGAATTTATGAGCAGAGTCAGATGTAGTTAAATCAGAACCCAATATCTGCAGCTTATGATTTGGTGTGAAAAGCAAAAGAAAG
Source organism: Capricornis sumatraensis (assembly GCF_032405125.1). Lineage (NCBI taxonomy): Eukaryota > Metazoa > Chordata > Mammalia > Artiodactyla > Bovidae > Capricornis > Capricornis sumatraensis. Next base: position 12,463,466 of record NC_091079.1, read on the forward strand.
GATTAGACAGCCACAACTCAAATGCTTTTAGAATTGGAGAGGGAACATTGAGAACAAAATAAAAACAAAACTAGGCAAAGTAGTTTGACAAATAAAAATTCTTGTTTAAAAAAAAAAGCAAATGTCATATCCATCTGATAATTAGAAAAACTGCACATTTTCCTGCCCTTAAATTAGTTTAAACACGGGCAGATACCTTTCTACTATACTAAATTTTTTCTACATGTTTTTCCTAATTCTCAGAGCTTAATGAGACATCACTTATTCTATAAAGAAATACAAATATGGCCATATATATGGCCACAGTCTAAAATACGCTTATGATAATATGAAACTTCAATCACTTTAAAGATCCTGCACTATTACATCACGGGTCTATGGTAACCCACGTGGTGCAGGGTCTGATTTCACCAGAAAGCATGGCCGGCAGGGCCCAGGGTGGATACTAACACTGCACACAGAGATATAGGAACAGCAAGGACTCTATAGCACTCTTCCTATTTATTTTACTTTGTAGGCACACTCAGTTAATGTTCCCAAATGAAAACAGTGCTGTAAATGCAATTTTAATGGAAACCAAGAAGCTGCGATGCCAGCGGCCACCTGTCCCTGCAAAGCGGGACAGAGCCCATCTGCGTGGAGAATCTGGATGGGGAGAGGCAAGCAGGGAGGCACAGGAGGCGGACTTCAGACAGACAGGGACACAAAACTGCTGTGCTGCTGGAGGTTTCATTTGAAGACGTCCAAGCTCAGGCTGAAAACACATTCCAACCTCCGCGGGTCCAGCCTGACACGCTTCAACAGGCCACGCGCAACCAGGGTGGCAGCAGGTGAACAATTCATCAGCAGAGCAATTTCTCCAAAACAATCTTCCCACTTCAACAAATTCTCCATTTTCTGACCGACGGCTCAGCATAGCAGCTGAATCCTCTAAAACAAAGAAGAACTCCTCCTCTGGTTCTCCCTGCACCAGTCTTCTGCCTGTCTTTAGCCTGGATCGGTCCCATGGCACCAACTACCCTGAGATGTTCCCACTTGTCCAGAGATGCTAAAATAAATCCTTTGCTAAAAGACTCCTCACATATCTTCAGGTTTCTCAGCATGCCTCCTGGGAGGATCCTTCTAGAGTTGTCTTGGGGCGATGCCTCACAACTTCACATCTGTCTCAGCCTTGAAAGTGGCTGCTCTAGGTGCTTCACGATCGAAGCAATTTCCCCAACGCTCCTTCCTTCCCCAACACTGGTTGCCCATTCACTGTTGACACAGACTTCCATTTCTCCTTGATCAATCACAGTTATTCCCTTCATGATCCTGCTGAATGACAGTCTCTCCAGCAATAAAGGAAACTGGAAACATGGCATCAAAATGACTGCTTCTCTCACTATCATCAAGCTGTGAAAACAGCACATTCTTTTCAACAGCTTTAGCTAAAGCAGCCATTGCTCTTGTAACCTTCTGGTCCAACCTTCCTAACATAGGACGCAGCATCTTGCTTAGTGTAGACCTCAGCGTGGATGGCAACTTGTCACCACCAACCCCTCACCGCTGGGTTGGTTGGAGGGAGAGAGACTTCATCCTTCCTTGAGTCTGCACAAGAGCCTGCTTTCTGCAGATTCTGGATCCGTTTTGCCTCCTTATTCTCCAGTCTCTCAAAGTATTCCCTGACGAATGCCGTGGCCTCTCCGGCCATGCAGTGCACAGCTGCATGATGGAGTCTTTGAAAAGGGCCTGCATGTGTGCTTCTGGTCGTAGAGCTCACGTTCTCAGGGGCTGCGCTCCTCCTCAGCAGAGGTGCCACCAGGAGCCAGGGCTCTCTTCCGTCCCAGCGGTGGCCAGCGGAGCGCCCTCTCCTGGCCCGTCTTCACTCAGTGAGCATCACTGATACTTGTGTGTATGGATTCTGTTCGCCCCATAAATCATGGATGGTGCATGAATATTGGATATTAATTTGCTTCTTGTTTCTCCCATCACTAAAAGGTTTTGCAGGTATGTACCAGATTTACTCATTGCACTATAACTTAATCAATCAAGACCAGAAAGTCACACATGTATAGCATATGCTTGACTCTTGGGTCAAAAACATCAGAGGTGCATCTTGAACTTGACCTGCAAAGCTCAAGAGCGCCAGACAACTGAACCTATCTTCCCATTTCACATATTTCTCTTTATTTAGACTGTATATTCTGAGACTCCCTATACCTTCCTATATCAGGAATATTCTACTATAACTGAAAAGCCTTTTTTAGGCTAAGTCAATTCTTAAAATTCCAAAAAACCTTTTTTGGGCTAAGTCAATTCTTAAAATTCCTAATTAAGCTAATTTCCTATGCCACTTTTAATTTCTTATAGTACTTATAATGCATAGCTTGTGATTTATTTATATATTACCTACAGATCACCTCAATTTTTCATGTACACATTTTTATCCAATTACATAGGTTCCTGAAAGCTAGAACTTTTGTTATAAATATATTAATTTTCTATGCTATCTGGCATAGGCTGATATGAGACGAATAGTCAGCTAATGATAATTGAATTAACACAGAATTATAGGAAATACATAATTAGCAGCCAGTTGTTCATGTCGTTACATCACAACCTTAGGGCCTTTATGTTACACACACACAGGATTTACAGTGGTGTCACACACAAAGTTTGTACTCATAAATATACACTTAATACATACTTATATACTTATTAGCAATACTTAATAATAGAATGTGAAGTCGCCCAGTCATGTCCAACTCTTTGTGACCCCATGGACTGTAGACCACCAGGCTCCTCCATCCATGGAATTTTCTAGGCAAGAGTACTGGAGTTGGTTGCCATTTCCTTCTCCAGGGGATCTTCCCAACCCAGGGATCGAACCCAGGTCTCCCACATTGCAGGCAGACGCTTTACCATCTGAGCCACCAGGGAATCCCAATAATAGAATATATATTACTTTAAAAAATAATTGCAATATGTCTTCTCCCTTAAATTCTCTCTCCACTTAAACAGATTTTTCTAGCAGTGAATGGACTCCGATTTTGACAATGGCTACAAACAGATGTGGTAAAGAACCCTCTTGCCAATGCAGGAGACATAAGAGAGGTGGGTTTGATCCCTGTGTCAGGAAGATCTGCAGCAAAAGGAAATGGCAACCCACTCTGGTATTCTTGCCTGGAGAATCCCATGGTTAGAGGAGCCTGGAGGGCCACGGTCCATAGAGTCACAAACAGTTGGACACAACTGAAGGACTCAGCACACACATAGCTCAAACAGATGGGAAACTATGGATAGGATGTATTTTTCTTTTTAAAACTGTCAGGTTTTCCTAGTTCTCTACAGGTTGTACTTTAAATAATTTCAGTGCAAAATGCTTCCTTGATATGGGGGAAATTTTAATAAGCCTTTTGGTTATGTAAATGTGTTATAATACCTAGGAGACAGGCATTTTGCATAATAATATGTTTTAAATAAGTTTCTTCCTTTCTCCATGAATTTACATGTCTGCCGTTTTATCATTTTATTTTATTTAACTTGGAGGCTGAGCTGTGACTGGGCAAAAGGGAAGTGAGGGGACTTATTTTCCTCTGCTTAGCCTTGGCAGATTAAGGTCAACGCAGCAGGGGGTGGGCATGGGGTCGGGGTGTGCACAGACTGGGGGCAACCTGGGTAAGGACAGTCTTATTGACAGAGGATGAACTGGCCTCTGAAATACAGAAGACGACTCAGCAAGGAGTGCCCAGCAAGGGACAAGTCTTGTCCTATGCAGCCTAAGAGCAGCAATATGGAGCCTGGAGTTGGAGTCATTCTTGCCCATGTGGTGCTTTCTGGAAGTCGTGTGAGACAGCAGAGCTTGGATCCAGCTATGCTCTGAGTCATGCGCTTGGTGAGACAGCTGTCCAGGAGAGAAACAGCCACCCCGGGAGAGACAGGCTGCACATGAGGGGCAAGAGAAGCTTCCAAAAAGGGTCAGTTCTCAGTAACCCGGTGCAGATGGGTGGGATAGGGTAGAACTCCAATTCCCAGAAATACATGGGAAATGGAGCCTGGTAAAGGTCACACTTCTGCAGCCAGGCCTGCTGCAAATTAGACAGTGGCTGTTCAGGCATTAAAGGCTGAAGGCTGCAACTGCAGTTACATGCTTTGAAACTGTACATTTTTCTGGCTCATATTATACACATCATCCACCAACCCATAACTCCCATTAGTCAGCTCCTGCACCACCAGTCTCTCCCTTTGTCAAAGGTGGGTAAGAAAATACATTAAAAGAAGGCCTGAATGAATCATCCTCATGATTTATTTACAGATACCATACAGCGCTCTGATTGCAAGATCCCTATATTATGCATTATAACTGTTTCAAGGCAATAACACTCCAAGGGTTCTCTAAATGTGGGTCCAAACTAACAAAACAGGTTATAAAAAGAAAGGCAGAGGTGAATGGAAGTCTCCCAGAATAAAGAAAATTGTTAAATGCCAGAGAGAAAAAAAAATGCTATGGCCAAAGTTCTATGCAGAGATAAAATTAAAAATTAATTGACAAGGTATCTGTTCATACAAATCTCCTGCAGTGCAAATACACAGAAGAACTATATCTGATAACACAGACAAATAAAGGTTAATGTAATCTATGCATTCATTTATTTATAGGCATTAAACAATGAGAATGGATCTTTCCTGGTGACTCAGTGGGAAAGAAACTGCCTGCCAATGCAGGAGACTTGGGTTTGATCCCTGGGTTGGGAAGAGCCCCTGGAGAAGGAAATGGCAACCCACTCCAGTATTCTTGCCTGGGAAATCCCATGGACAAAGAAGCCTGGCAGGTTATAAAAGAGAGGGACACAACTTAGCTGCTAAACAACAACAGCAGCAAACAATGCGAAAGCAAAGGCATTCTTCTTGTGGCAATAAATAACACATATGCCCTATTTTGATTGACCTTCTTCCACTAATTCCTCCGATCCTCAGTTACGTAGGCTGAAACTGTGTACTCGATATTGTATAGTTCAGAAACATATGCTGCTGCTGCTGCTGCTGCTAAGTCGCTTCAATCGTGTCCAACTCTGTGCGACCCCATAGACGGCAGCCCACTGGGCTCCCCTGGCCCTGGGATTCTCCAGGCAAGAACACTGGAGTGGGTTGCCATTTCCTTTTCCAATGCATCAAAGGGAAAAGTGAAAGTGAAGTCGCTCAGCCGTGTCCGACTCTTAGTGACCACATGGACTGCAGCCTACCAGGCTCCTCCTTTCATGGGATTTTCCAGGCAAGAGTACTGGAGTGGGGTGCCATTTCCTTCTCCGTCAGAAACATATAAAACCTTTTATAGTAATTCAGTGATCACAAGACTTAGTATTTAATGAAAGACCCTTGTTTAATATGAACTTCAATATAAAATATTCTGAAACTCCCTACTTCCTTTTAGAGCAATGGTTTTTATTCTTACCACAAAACATGTGGATAGTGATGTTTATGGAAGCAATGTTAATTACTGAATTTCAGTAAAGCCAGTTTCATAATACATATGCTGAAATTTTAATGCAATCTTTTTTTCAGTGAGTAGCATGGCATAAAATGGAAATTCAACCAAATATTCTGGCTACCAGAGATATTTTATGTCTATTAATTGGGTTACCAATTAATCAAGAATTAGAGCACACTATTATAGTCAATTCTTCAATTTTGATAAAGTTTCATTGTTTATGAAAACGATTGTGCTTCAGAAGATTAAATTACTACACCATCATATATGTCTATCAATATCCTTAGAGATGTTTAGAAATACTATACACCAGGTATTGAAGGCTTTACCCTAAGTTGACTACTCTGACTTGTTTTTCAGTAGTCACAAAATTTGACTTAGAATGCTTTATATTCTGCAACTATGAAACTATTATTGCTGCAAATGTTAGCAGTATTTCTTTCTTCCTGACAGCCAGCCTGTCCAGTGTTACTGCACAGATTCACACAGACATAAAACTTAATCATGATACAGGTATTTGCAACCACTTCTATTCAACGTTACAATACTAGACTAATTTGCATGCAGCATTGCCAACGAAATGCTAATACTGCTAATGACAATTCTCACCAAATGCTAATATGAATACCGTGGGGACTCTGTTGCCAAGAAAACACTCAGCTAGATAATTTTATTTCTAGGTTTCACAATCTCCCATAAACTATTCACAGATTCTTTCATTTCACATATTTTTTTGAAAACATTAACATTCTTACCTACTCTGACTACTGCCAAATGTGCAAATGCCATTGGCTAAAATGGTTCCATTTATAGTACTTAGACGAATTACGCTAAAGTATATGGAAATGGTGTATCAGTTTCTGAGTCGATTCAAGGAAAGTCCTTCTGTCACTTGAAAATGTATAGGTTCAAATGAATGAAAAGAATAATTGATTAAAAAGCATGTCATCAGACAGCAACGCATTCTTAATGAATTGCTCCATTACCACAAACTCTGCCTCGAATACGAATGTTATAGAAATGCTTGCCTTTGAGTGCCTTCACTACTTTTGCTGCTCACTGCACATGTATGGTGGAGAAGGCAATGGCACCCCACTCCAGTACTCTTGCCTGGAAAATCCCATGGACGGAGGAGCCTGGTGAGCTGCAGTCCATGGGGTCGCTGAGAGTCGGACACGACTGAGCGACTTCACTTTCACTTTCATGCATTGGAGAAGGAAATGGCAACCCACTCCAGTGTTCTTGCCTGGAGAATCCCAGGGATGGGGGAGCTCGGTGGGCTGCCGTCTATGGGGTCGCACAGAGTCGGACACGACTGAAGCGACTTAGCAGCAGCAGCAGCAGCAGCACATGTACGGACGATTCATTACCCTGAGAAACAAAGGAGAGGCTCACATTCTCATAAGACTATTTTTCTGTCCACATGGCCAGAGTCTTCATTTAGATAGGCTATTTTACACCAAAAGCATTTTTTCATATATAAAATACAGATTAATATATAAATTCAAGCATCACATGTGACTGGATAATTTAATTCACAGAAGGTAATTTAATGTCCTGTTTCCATGGGCCTCCCTGCCTCCTGTCTGGTCCAGCTGAGCCCTGTGTAAGCCACCCTAGTACATGCTGCCATAACAAGACAGTGACTTATGGCAGCTGTGAGATGACTCGGAGCCTGCTGCTTTCATGACTCATATTCTGTCCAATAGACACAACAGCCCAATGAGAAAGCAAGCTCACTGATCCATGGGGGGAAACACTGGACCACTGGACTAACAGCATGAAGTGGAATATGAGAGGATGTGAAAGTCAAATTATCTTCAAAGAATATTAAATAAAATTAAAATCTGTTTAAAAGGATTAGGATTAGAGAAAGTCAAAACAGTTACTAAAGAAATCAAATGAAAGTTTTCCGAGACTCTAGAAAAACTTAAAAGGTGAAAAAAAAAAAAAAAAAAAACAGAAGAAAGCCCAGGGATAAATAATAAAATGCTCTACTAGAAACAGAAGAGTGAAAACAGAGAACATTTTCACACCAAAGAAAGACAAGGCTGAAGGGCCAGTGAGATAACATTCATGTCCCAAGACTCTGTGGGTGAGCTGTATTAAGATACCAGAAGTAGAATTCTAATTACAACTGAGTATCACATGTCCCATTAAACAAACTCCAATTTCATTGATTATATAAAGATCACAAGCATTTCTATAAGCATTTCTAGATAAAGTTACATAAAGGGTTCCTATAAAGTAATAAAGAGATAGTAACAACCATAATTCAGAGTCCTTTAGACTGGATGAAGCACAAACTGGAATCAAGACTGCAGGGAGAAATATCAATAACCTCAGATACTCAGATGACACCACCTTTATGGCAGAAAGCGAAGAACTAAAGAGCCTTTTGATGAAACTGAAAGAGGAGAATGAAAAAGCTGGCTTAAAACTCAACATTCAGAAAACTAAGATCATGGCATCTGGTCCCATCACTTCATGGCAAATAGGTGGGGAAACAATGGAAACTGTGAGACTATTTTTTGGGGCTACAAAATCGCTGCAGATGGTGACTGCAGCCATGAAATTAAAAGATGCTTACTCCTTAGAAGAAAAGTTATGACCAAACTAGACAGCATATTAAAAAGCAGAGATATTACTTTGCTAACAAAGGTCCATCTAGTCAACTATGGTTTTTCCAGTAGTCATGTATGGATGTGAAAGCTGGACTATAAAGAAAGCTGAGTGCTGAAGAATTGATGCTTTTGAATTGTGGTGTTGGAGAAGACTCTTGAGAGTCCCTTGGACTGCAAGGAGATCCAACCAGTCCATCCTAAAAGAGATCAGTCCTGGGTGTTCACTGGAAGGACTGATGCTGAAGCTGAAACTCCGATACTTTGGCTACGTGATGCGAAGAACTGACTCACTGGAAAAGACCCTGATGCTGGGAAAGATTGAAGGTGGGAGGAGAAGGGGATGACAGAGGATGAGATGGTTGGATGGCATCACCGACTCAATGGACATGAGTTTGAGTAAACTCCAGGAGTTGGTGCTGGACAGGGAGGTCTGGTGTGCTGCAGTCCATGGGGTCACAGAGTGAGACAGGACTGAGCGACTGAACTAAACTGAACAGAACAATCATAACAAAAGAGCATAAGTTGGAAATGAACAAGAGGTATCTAGAAAATATACAAATCATACGATACATTAAAAATTACATTAGGAAACATTTATATTATGTCTTGTTAAACTACTGATATTATCCAATATTGGCAAGATTATACCAGATATGCTCAGGTTTTATGGAGGTTAATTTTTAGTACTGATTTTAAAAAAAGAAAAAAATTATAAATATACAAATCTGTGATTGAGAGTCACCTTACAGGAATGCATCAGTAAGAAAATTTGTACTGAATTGTTGACTACAATAAGACTTTACAATAAATATGCCCATCAATAGAGGAATGACTGACAAATGCTATGCTGTCAGTAACTGTGACATCACTATCATCAATATCATCTTTCTTACAAACTGTAATAAATAGACATAGAAAGAGAGCTGTATTATATTGTCAAGTGCAAAAGGCCAGCCACAACACCAAAGAAATAATAAGCTCTCACTGGGAAGAAAAGACTAACTAGATAAATGCGTGTGTATATGTACATATTTGTGTATATATATTTTCATATGTGTATATATTTATGTAATATATAGGGATTTTCTAAATTTATTTCAAAATATACAGAGATATAAGTATATGATGTAAGATATACAGGTGTATATGTACATATATGTGTGTATGTGTATATATAAATTTATAAGTATTTATACAGATATATAAAAATGACATATGTGTGTATATGATTTACAAGAATCCTGTAGGATAGAAATACATACTTATTTTTAAAGTTTATTTTTTTCAACTTCACAAAAATATTTTATCTATTTTTTGATATTTATAACAACTTTATTCATAATCATCAAAACTTGGATGCAACCAAGATGTCTTTTTAAAAATTTATATTGGAGTATAGTTGATTCACAATGTTGTGTGAGTTTCAGGTATACAAGAAAGTGATTCAGTTATACATATATATGTATCTATTCTTTTTTAAATTCTTTTCCCATTTAAGTTATACAGAGTATTAAGTACAACTTTCTATGTAGTTAAGAAACACATAAAGTGAAGTCGCTTAGTTGTGTCCGACTCTTGGCGACCTCGTGCACTGTAGCCCGCCAGGCTCTTCCGTCCATGGGATTCTCCAGGCAAGAATACTGGAGTGGGTTGCCATTTCCTCCTCCAGGGGATCTTCCCGACCCGGGGATCGAACCCAGGTCTCCCGCATTGCAGGCAGACGCTTTAACCTCTGAGCCACCAGGGAAGCCCTTAACACAGAATGGACCATCTTAACTATTAAGTATGCAGTTCAACAGTGTTAAGTATATTCACATGGTTGTGAAATTGCTCTAGAACTTTTTCATCTTGCAAATCTGAAATTCTATGCTTAATCTGACAGTAAACAACAGTTCCCCTTTCCCTATCGTCTTTCCATTATATCAGCTCAATTTTCAAACAAGAAACCCTACTTCTGAGAATGAAGTGTACAGACAGTGTTTTTATTGTCCTCTTCTCCCTCTGTCAGAGTCAGGTCCCAGAGGAGGCAGGAAAACTATCAGATTCATTGTTACATGTACATCACCTGTGATTGGAAGGCTCTGAAGTCCTTTTACATCATGAAGAAGCTACTCATTAGCAATGATCTGTGTTAAGACTGGGAAAAAAAAAAAAAAAACACCTAAGTAATTTATTTTCTAGGATTTCTCCAAAAGCCTGTTACAAGGTAATAGTAGGGAAAGAAATCACTGACTTGTAACTCTCATTTCAGAGAAAGTGTTGCTGTATTATTTTCTTCATGTTAGGTGAAACTCTTCATACAAGATATATGCATATTCAGCCCTGTCATTAAACTTTCAACAAAGGAATCTGTTTAAAATCTTTATGAGCTTTTTCATGTTGCCCTGCTTATCAAAGCAGTATCACCCAAGAATGATGATGAGAGAGTTTACACACTTAGATAAAATACCATAAGGAAAAGAATGCAAAGAAGATGGGAAAGATTTTTGAAGGCATTTCATCAGAAGCAATGGAGAAGGACATGGAAACCCATTCCAGTAGTCTTGCCAAGAGAATCCTGTGGACGGAGGAGCCTGGTGGGCTGCTGTCCACCAGGTCACGTAGAGTCGAACATGACTGAAGCGACTAGGCGTGCATGCATGCTTTGGAGAAGGAAATGGCAGCCCACTCCAGTGTTCTTGCCTGGAGAATCCCAGGGACAGAGGAGCCTGGTGGGCTGCCATCTATGGGGTTGCACAGAGTCGGACACGACTGAAGCGCCTTAGCAGGAGCAGCAGCAGCATCAGAAGCAAATATATTGAGGCTCTGAGGAATTAGCAACATGAATTCACGGTGCGCCCTCAAGAACCCAGTTTGCTGCAGTAGCCCTTCTCATCTGGGATCAAAAAAGGGACATGCCATGGTGTGTAGGAAGGTCAGGCTGCTTGTGTTCAAACGCCAGCACCACTCTGTGCTAGCGGTGTGACCTGTGTGACCTTGCGAAGCTGCCTTTATCTCCACTGCCTCAGTTTCATAATCTGAATCATGTAGATAAAAATAGTGTTTCTCAGAAAACCAAACTAGTTCACTTTTGCTGACAGTTCAGTTCAGCTCTCCAATTCCTTCAGCTAAACTTCAGATCATTGCTGCATGACAGAATGAGTGAAGTCGCTCAATCGTGTCCGACTCTTTGCGACCCCATGGACTGTAGCCTACAAGGCTCCTCTGTCCATGGGGTTTTCCAGGCAACAGTACTGGAGTGGATTGCCATTTCCTTCTCCATGGGATCTTCCCAACCCAGGGATTGAACCTAGGTCTCCTGCATTGTAGACAGATGCTTGACCATCTGAGCCACGGCTAAAAAACAACCACCAGCATACTCTCCAACTATGCTTCAGGTTCTACAAACTCACTCTTCGTTAACAGTGTAAGAGAAATGGAAGACAAGGTTGTGTTCCAAATTAAATTTTATATATTAAAAATAATTACTTCTGTCCTTCTACAGATACACTGAAGCTAGTTTTCCAAGACACACAGACACAAGTAACTACTACATTTTAACAACACATGATCTTGTAAAAGGATAATGTTGCAACTATTGCATATATGCTTTTAAAACAAAAGCTCATGTAAAAATAGATGCCGACATTGGGGTCCATACAAAACCACAGTTCCCTGAGGTTAATGGTAAAAGCTGACTTTTTATAGATTTTATTATTTTATTTTAGTTCATCTTTAGTTGATCTTCATCTTTCTTCAAAAGATATTTTATCTCTTTTTTTCGGTTTGTTTTTATGTTTTTATTGAAGTATACTTGATTTATAATGTGTCAGTCACTCAGTCGTGTCTGACTCTTTGCACCTCCAGACTATAGCCTGCCAGGCTCCTCTGTCCATGGGATTTCCCAGGCAAGAATACTGGAGTGGGTAGTCATTCACTTCTCCAGGGAATCTTCCCAACCCAGAGATCGAACCCGGGTCTCCTTCACTGCAGACAGATTCTTTACCATCTGGGTATACAGCAGAGTGATTCAGTTATACATACATACATAGAAATTTTTTCAGATGCTTTTCCATTATAGGTTATTACGAAATATTGAGTAGATTTCTCTATGCTATACAGTAAGTCTTTGTTGGTTATCTGCTTTATTTACAGTAGTGTGTATATATTAGGAGTTTGGGTTTAGCATACACAAGTTGGTTTTTAAGGTGTTTTTATTATCTAACTTTATAAGAATGCTTTTGTTTGTTTCTCGTTGCTATTTGTTTTCTCTTTATCACTTTATGGATTTGTGTACCCAGAGCCCTTCGAAAAGCTTGCCCAAACATTTAACACTGTATATAACTATAACGCTGAATATTCATTGGAAGGACTGATGTTGAAGCTCCAATACTGTGTCCACCTGATGCGAACAGCCAACTCATTGGAAAAGACTGTGATGCTAGGGAAGATTCAAGGCAAAAGGAGAAGATGGCAACAGAGGATAAGTTGGTTGGATGGCATCACCAATGCAATGGACACAAATTTGGGAAAACTCCAGGAGATGGTAAGGAAAGGGAAGCCTGGTGTGCTAGAGTTTGTGGGGTCGCAAGCAGTCAGGCACAGCTTGGGGACTGAACAGCAACATGATTATAAGTAGTACCGACTCCCACTCACTACAATATACCCTGAGATCTGTTCTGAAAAGAATTCTTTATTGATCAGCAGAAAGCAGCAGAAACAGAAACCATTATGTGTGCCCCGTCAAGTGTACAACATCTGATAAAATGGAGATGTTAGCAAGCTGCGTGAGGATCTCCTACTCTTGGATATTGGGATTCATCTCCTATGGTTGTACTTGTGTAGATAAATACTGTTGTTCACTTGAAAATGTTAAATCAGCATCTCCCTTAACAAGCTACAAACTTTGGCTATCAGTAGTCCAAAAAGTTGAATAAAAGCAAAGAAAACTACAGTAAGTCTCCTACATACAAATGTTTTATTCCAATAGCACATTTCTAGACCCAATTTGTTTCCATGTCCTACAAAGTTAGACTAGGTATCCAACTAGCACAATCAGCTAAATAGTACTGTACTGCAATAGGTTTGTAACACTTTTCACACAAATAATACATTTAAAAAACACAAAAAATCAAGAAAATATTTTCAATCTTACAGTACAAACCTTGAAAAGTACAGTAGTACAGTACAACAGCTGGCATACAGGGACTGGTATCAAGTGAACAGGCAAGAAGAGATACTGACTGAAGAAGAGAGAGGAAGTGGGAGACGGTAGAGCTGAAGGATTGTCAGCTACAATTGTAAGCTGCAATTCAATTCATGCCTGACATTGATAGCTCAAGTTCTGGTTCCTTGCTGGATTCAATTCTATCTAACCTTTGGCAAAAATGATTCAATGGCACCTGGGTAGCAGCTCTTTCTGTCCTTGTCATAGACGACATGGTAGCACTGGTTTGCACTCTGAACGGCTGTTGCAGCCTTCATGTACTGTTCTGTGTTCAGGTCCAGTGCCTCAAAAACTAACAGCACCTCCCCAGGTAAAGAAAACCCCCTGCCATTCCCTGCATCCTGAATCTCTTCAGTTCTTCAGTCACTTCTTCTTCCTGCTGTCTCTCTTCGTCTTTTCTCTGGGCCTCCAACTCCATCAGGTCTTCATCAGTAAGCTCCTTGTGTGCACAGCAAGGAGATCAAGGAAGTCTTCCTCTTGCAGTTCTGGCTTCATCTTCTTGCTGAGGCTCCGTGAGTTGCTCAAGACCTCTCTGGCCTCCTTACCCACCTTCTCAAATCCACAAAAATTGTGCCCAAACTGCAGACAAAGATTCTCCCAAACCCCATTCATGATGATGGCTGTAACCTGACACCAAGCAAAGTTAATGTTCTTATCACCTTGCAGTTGTTATAGTCCTTCCAAGTGAAAGTGAAAACCACTTAGTCATGTCCGATTCTTTGTGACCCCATGGACTGTAACCCATCAGGCTCCACCGAACATGGAACTTTCCAGACAAAAGTACTGGAGTGGGTTGCCATTGCCTTCTCCACGGGATCTTCCCAACCCAGGGATCAAACCCAGGTCTCCTGCATTGCAGGCAGACACTTCATTGTCTGAGCCACCAGGGAAGCCCATAGCCCTTCCAAAGTTGTTGCAATGTTGCTCCTGATTCATCACTCACCTTGCCTGACAAAAAGCATGACATGAATAATATATCTCCAAAGTCACTGTAACTCCCTGATTCACAGGTTGGATAGGCAATATAGTATTCTATGGCAGACACACTGCTGTGATGTTTGGATGAGTCATCCATGGATGACAGCCCGGGAGCACCGTCAAGCAGCAAAGTGGTGCTAAATCGGGTGTCCTTCTCCAACCAGTTCTTCTCTACCTTAAAGATAAAGTGGTAGAAAAACAAATCCTGGAAAATGGCTCGTGTAACCTCGGCCTTGGGGTGACTCTTCCACACAACAGGAAGAGAGCCTTTTCAAGGCTTCTGGATTCTCTGAATGATAAACTAAAAGAGGCTTCAGATTCACATTGTGGAAGCCTTGTCACTAAATTATACAGGTAGCATACCCTTTGCTGTTTTCAGCTTGGCGTCAACTTTTCCTCCTTACTAATGTAAGCGGTCTGGTATCTTCTTCCAGTACAGTCCTGTCTCAACCACATTAGAAACCTGCTCAGGTAAACATGTGCCTTCATCAGTAATTTCTCAAAGCATTTCAGGACGCTCTCTGGCAGCTACCAAATCTGCACTCACTGCCTTGACATTTAGCTTTACATTGTGAAGGTTGGCTCTAGCCTTAAACCGATGAAACCAGCCATGGCTGGCATTAAAAGATGCTCTGATGCTTCACCATATTTCTTCTTCAAGTCTTCATGAAGGCTTTCAGGTTTCTCTTGAATCAGCATCAAGCTGAGTAGGACGGGAGACTGATACTGACCCTGCATCTATGCACTGAAAAGTTTCTCCATCTCCTCCGTCACTTCTCCAAGCCTCTTATATTATCATCAACGTCATTGGCACAGCAGACTTCACATGTTCCATGATTGTGTCCCTGTTCTTTAGAATCTTGCCAGCAGTTGAATGGTTCATGTTATAAGAACAAGCAACAACTACCATCTTTTTGTCTCACGCTGCTCTCTCAATCATTTTCACTTTTGTTTCCAAGCACTTCTTAGCAGTACCAGCTACATCACCAGTGCTTTTATACTTGTTCCATACATCCTGGGCTTGAAATGAAGATACTGTACTGCTGTACTCTATACATAATACACAGTAAAGTACACAAAATCATAGCCACTTATAAAGGATGCACACACGTGACAATGCATGCCAGAGACATGAACTAATTTACATGATTAGACATGCAAATGCATGTTCTCATCTCTGCAAGTCTGCAACTTGAAGGTTCGTATGCAGGAGAATTACTGTATTTAAAACGAAGCAGGGGATATAACGAAACAAAATGACCACTGATATTTTAAACTCTCCAACAAATAACAAGGTATTGCATGAGATCTATTAATAATTAACCTACAATTTGAATACGTAAATATATGTTATGTATTTTAGTCCCATGATTTTTGAAAAATAAGTCAGAGTTAAGGACAATTCATATTCCCGGACAACTAACCATACCATATGTCTTTTTTTCCTAGAACTTCAACATCTCCCTGGTTCACTTGCAGCTGAGTTTATAATCACGAATTATAAATAGGCAGAAAAGAGTTTCCAAGGGCTCTTATCTGTGTCTCTACCATCCACATGCACACATACATACAGACTCGGGTTCTTTCATCTCCTGCAAGCTCCTAACTGAAGAAGGGCTCCCCAGTTGTACACCAGGATCCATTCTTTTCTCATCTATTTAAAAATAAGCTTTTATCCTCTTGGCTCATTATATCATCAAACTGTTCTTCTCTACAGAAAAATTCTCATCAGCATACTAAAGTATGCTCAACTTTCTCCCACCTTAAAAACAAATCACAACAAAACTGCATGAACATACATATTTTGCCAATATCTAGCTCATTGTCCCTTCCGAACAAAATGCCCAGAAGGAGTTGGTTCTTCCAATCACTCCCTTCCTATTCATTCTTCAAGCTAATCCACTCAGGTAGTGCAGATTTCTATCCTTGTATGAATCATCTCACTCAAGATATATGCAACAAAGAAGGAAAAAGGGACATTTTCAGGGGTGTCACTCCAGACATCATAAAGGTGCTTCCTGTTGCATATATTGGCTATGTGACTTTTGAAAAAGTGAAACGATATTTGGGATTCACTTATAAGAGATATCAATTTTTTTTTATTACTATTATCACCTATACTATAAGCACTCTTAAAATCACTGGAGATGGTGACTGCAACCATGAAATTAAAAGACACTTACTCCTTGGAAGAAAAGTTATGACCAACCTAGATAGCATATTCAAAAGCAGAGACATTACTTTGCCGACTAAGGTCCGTCTAGTCAAGGCTATGGTTTTTCCAGAAGTCATGTATGTATGTGAGTTGGACTGTGAAGAAGGCTGAGCTCCAAAGAATTGATGCTTTTGAACTGTGGTGTTGGAGAAGACTCTTGAGAGTCCCTTGGTCTGCAAGGAGATCCAACCAGTCTATTCTGAAGATCAGCCCTGGGATTTCTTTGGAAGGAATGATGCTAAAGCTGAAACTCCAGTACTTTGGCCACCTCATGCAAAGAGTTGACTCATTGGAAAAGACTTTGATGCTGGAAGGGATTGGGGGCAGGAGGAGAAGGGGACGACAGAGGATGAGATGGCTGGATGGCATCACTGACTCGATGGATGTGAGCCTGAGTGAACTCTGGGAGTTGGTGATGGACAGGGAGGCTTGGCGTGCTGCGATTCACGGGGTCGCAAAGAGTCGGACACGACTGAGCGACTGAACTGAACTGAACTGATGGCAGAAAGTGAAGAACTAGAGAGCCTCTTGAAAGTGAAAGAGGAGAGTGAAAAAGTTGGCTTAAAGCTCAACATTCAGAAAACTAAGATCATGGCATCTGGTCCCATCACTTCATGGCAAATAGATGAGGAAACAGTGACTGACTTTATTTTGGGGGGCTCCAAAATCACTGCAAATGGTGACTGCAGCCATGAAATTAAAAGACGCTTACTCCTTGGAAGGAAAGTTATGACCAACCTAGACAACATATTAAAAAGCAGTGACATTACTTTGCCAACAAAGGTCCATCTAGTCAAGGCTATGGTTTTTCCAGTAGTCATGAATGGATGTGAGAGTTGGACTATAAAGAAAGCTGAGCACTGAAGAATTGATGCTTTTGAACTGTGGTGTTGGATAAGACTCTTGAGAGTCCCTTGGACTGCAAGGAGATCCAGTTCATCCTAAAGGAGATAGTCCTGGGTGTTCACTGGAAGGACTGATGCTGAAGCTGAAACTCCAAAACTTTGGCCACCTGATGCAAAGAACTGACTCATCTGAAAAGACCCTGATGCTGGGAAAGATTGAAGGTGGGAAGAAAAGAAGATGACAGAGAATGAGATGGTTGGATGGCTTCCTGACTCGATAGACATGAGTTTGGGTAGACTCCGGGAATTGGTGATGGATGGGAGGCCTGGCATGCTGTGGTCCATGGGATCACAAAGAGTCGGTCACGACTGAGTAACTGAACTGAACTGATAATCACCTAATTGTAAGGTAAAACTTGGGTTGTAAAGAGAAATTTCATTTTTTCCTGAAAGGAAAGAAGTAACAAATAATTGTTAAAACATTTCCTCTTTATTTTATCTATTACAAAATCTACATATTAAATAATCACTTTGGTTAAGAAAAATTGCACGGAAGGGAAGAACACTTAGTGAGTTCATCACTGACCACCACAATGCTAGGTCATTGGTCATTGTTCATTTTACTGACCAACAGCAGAATGTGAAATGTTACCTCACATCCATTCCCTATTCTTCTCTTTCTTTTCCCCATGGAGGCATGCAGCCTGTTTACTGCCAATAAATTATGTCTTGTTCATCACTATTTTCTCGGAACCTAAAGCATCCATGAATGGTTTCATGCTGCTCAAGTAATATTTTCAGTAATTTTTCTTTGGGTTTTACTGAGAGAGAGTTGACATATATAACACTGTGTAAAGGTGTATTGCATAATGATTTGACTTAAATAGATCATGAAATGATTATCCCAGTAAGTTTAGTGACCATCCATCATCTCATAAAGATATGAAATTAAACAGAAATTATATTTTCCTTGTCATGTGGTCTCTTAGGATTCACTCTAATAAAAACTTTCACATACAACATACAACAGTGTTAATGATATTAATCATGGTGTACATTGCATTCCTTTCCTTTTCTTGATTGAGAACAGTACAGTACACATTTAGTTTTCTATCTTAGGAAGAGTTCCTTTCTGTCTCCTCTGCTGTATCCTCTCAATATCTTCAAATGTTAACGTTGGACAGACCCAGCTCATACTTCTCACAGCTCTTCCCTATTTAGAGTCATTTTCTTCTTAACACCACACAATTACATTTTAAATTTTAATCTTAACTATGCACTGACAATGGCAATAGCATTGCCATGGTAATGTCAAGGAATGTTCAAACTCCTGCAAAACTGCACTCATCTCACACGCTAGCAAAGTAATGTTCAAAATTCTCCAAGCTAGGCTTCAACAGTATGTGAACTGAGAACATGTGGATAGTCAAGCTGGATTTAGAAAAGGCAGAGCAACCAGAGATCAAATTGCCAATATCCCTTGAATCACAGTAAAAGCAGAAGAATTCCAGAAAAACATCTACTTCTGCTTCACTGACTATGCTAAAGTCTTTGACTGTATGGATCACAACAAACTGTGGAAAATTCTTAAAGAGATGGGAAGGAATATCAGACCACCTCACCTGCCTGCTGAGAAACCTGTATGCAGGTCAAGAAGTAAGCATTAAAAGAGGACATGGAACAATGGATAGGTTCCAAATCGGAAAAGGAGTATGTCAAGGCTGTATACTGTCACCCTGATTATTTAACTTATATACAGAGTACATCATGCAAAATGCCAGGCTGGATGAAGCACAAGCTAGAATCAAGTTTGCTGGGAGAAATATCAATAACCTCAGATATGCAGATGACACCATCCTTATGGCAGAAAGCAAAGAGGAACTAAAGAGCTTCTTGATGAAAGTGAAAGAGGAGAGTGAAAAAGTTGGCTTAAAGCTCAACATTCAGAAAACTAAGATCATGGCATCCCAACACTTCATGGCAAATAGAAGGGGAAACAATGGAAACAGTGAGAGACTTTATTTTCTTTGGCTCCAAAATCACTAGAGGTGGTGACTGCAGCCATGAAATTAAAAGATGCTTACTTCTTGGAAGAAAAGCTATGACCAACCTAGACAGCATATTTAAAAGCAGAGGCATTACTTTGCCAACAAACGTCCATCTAGTCAAAGCTATGGTTTTTCCAGTAGTCATGTATAGATGTGAGAGTTGGACTATAAAGAAAGTTGAGTGGCAAAGAATTGATGCTTTTAAACTGTGGTGTTGGAGAAGACTCTTGAGAGACCCTTGGACTACAAAGGAGATCCAAGCAGTCCATCCGAAAGGAAATCACTCATGAATATTCACTGGAAGGCCTGATGCTAAAGCTGAAACTCCAATACTTTGGCCAACTGATGCAAAGAACTGACTCATTTGAAAAGACCCTGATGCTGGGAAAGACTGAAGGCGGGAGAAGGGGTTGATAGAGGATGAGATGGTTGGATGGCATTCCCGACTCGATGGACATGAGCTTGAGTAAACTCCAGGAATTGGTGATGGACAGGGAAGCCTGGCGTGCTGCAGTCCATGGGGTTGCAAAGAGTCAGACACAACTGAGCGACTGAACCTATTCACTGACAACTTCACATTTTCATTTCTCCTTGGACCTTTGTGAAACTCCAGATTAGTGTACACAGGGACCTCTGTTATACATAGACAATGTGAAATATGTTTCCCAGATTTATTATGACCCAAACCAAATATAATCTTCTTGCAAAGACTGGGCTTCCTTATCTCATTAAGGTCAGCTTCCTTCTTATAGCTGCTCACCCCGAAGTCCTCAGGCCCTTCCTCGTTGGTTACACTCTTTCCTCTGTATTCCATATTGACTATTCAGGAAATCTCTGGCTCTTGCTTCTAAATATAGTAAGTCTCTAGTAATGTCTCACTGTCTCTACCATGTCTTATCACCACAGTTACTGCTCTCATTCAGTCCATCAACATGTTCTGTCCTGGGATATATGAATAGTCTCCCAGCTGGTCTCTTGGCTTCCGCTGTGGTCCTTCAACTGTTCTTAGCTCAGGGGCTAATGCAATTAAAATGTTTGTCAGATTACATCACTTCTCTGCACAAAATACTCTGAGAATTCCCATTTTATTGGCCCACTACAGGGACCTGAAGATGATACAAGTCCTGGACTCCGCTCATTACTCAGACTCCACCTGTGACAACTCCCTCCCCTACTCGGGTCATACACACCATGCAGACTCCCCTTCAAATCACCAGCAATGCTCTTATTTTATGTCTTTATACTTGTCATTTCATAACCATCTACCCCAAAATCTATCTGTCACGTCTACTGTATAACCCTCAGGGATATGATTTAGGTCATACCTGAATGGTCTAGTGGTTTTCTCTACTTTCTTCAATTTCAGTCTGAATTTGGCAATAAGGATTTCATAATCTAAGCCACAGTCAGCTCCTGGTCTTGTTTTTGCTGACTGTATAGAGCTTCCCTATCTTTGGCTGCAAAGAATATAATCAATCTGATTTTGGTATTGACCATCTGGTGATGTTCATGTGTTAGAGTCTTCTCTCATGTTGTTGGAAGAGGGTGTTTGCTATGACCAGTGCGTTCTCCAAGCAAAATGCTATTAACCTTTGCCCTGCTTCATTCCATATTCCAAGGCCAAATTTGCCTGTTACTCCAGGTGTTTCTTGACTTCCTACTTTTGCATTCCAGTCTCCTATAATGAAAAGGACATCTTTTTGGGGTGCTAGTTCTAGAAGGTCTTGTAGGTCTTCATAGAACCATTCAACTTCAGTTTCTTCAGCATTACTGGTTGGGGCATAGGCTTGGATTGCTGTGATATTGAATGGTTAGCCTTGGAAACGAACAGAGATCCTTCGATCGTTTTTGAGATTGCATCCAAGTACTGCATTTTGGAGTCTTTTGTTGACTATGATGGCTACTCCATTTCTTCTAAGGGCTTCTTGCTCACAGTAGTAGATATAATGGTCATCTGAGTTAAATTCACCCGTTCCAGTCCATTTTACTTCACTGATTCCTAAAATGTCGACATTCACTCTTGTCATCTCCTGTTTGACCACTTCCAATTTGCCTAGACTCATGGACCTGACATTCCAGGTTCCTATGCAATATTGCTCTTTATAGCACTGGACTTTACTTCTATCACCAGTCACATCCACAACTGGCTGTTGTTTTTGCTTTGGCTCTGTCTCTTCATTCTTTCTGGAGTTAGTTCTCCACTGACCTCCAGTAACATATTGGGCACCTACTGACCTGGGGGGTTCATCTTTCACTGCTATATATTTTTGCCTTTACAGACCGTTCATGGGGTTCTCTAGGCAAGAATATTGAAGTGGTTTGCCATTCCCTTCTCCAGTGGACCACAATTTTTCAAAATTCTCCACCATGACCTGTTTGTCTTGGGTGGCCCTACAGGGCATGACTCATAGCTTCATTGAGTTAGACAAGGCTGTCGGTCCATGTGATCAGATGGTTAGTTTTCTGTGATTGTGGTTTTCATTCTGTCTGGCCTCTAATGGATAAGGATAAGAGGCTTTATGGAAGCTTCCTGATGAGAAAGACTGAGGGGGAATCTGGGTCTTAATCCAATTTTCTGTTGATGGGTGGGCCTGTGTTCCCTCCCTGTTGTTTGACCTGAGGCCAAACTACGGTGAAGGTGAGGAAGATAATGGTAGGTAGTGAAGGTAACGGTAATGAAGAAACCTCCTTGAAAAGGTCCCATGCATGCAATGGGGCACTGAGTGCCCCCAACTCTGGAGCAGGCCACCACCAACCCATGCTTCCTCCAGAGACTCCTGGACACTCACAGGCAAGTCTGGGTAAGTCTCTTGCTGGGTCACTGCTCCTTTCTCCTGGGTCCTGCTGCACACAAGGTTTTGTTTGTGCCATCAAAGAGTCTGTTTTCCCAGGCCTGTGTAAGTTCTGGCAGCCTCCTCCAAGAGGGCTTATGCCATACCCAGGTCTAGTGCACCCAGAGCCCTTGCCCCTGTGCCAGGCCACTGCTGACCTGTAAATCCACAGGAGACACTCAGACACAGTTCTGGCTCAGGCTCTGTGGGGCCTCTGGGTCTTGGTGCGCACAAGGTTTGTTTGAGCCTTCTGAGCATCTGTGGTGGGTAAAGGGTTTGAATCTAAACACCATTTTGCCCCTCCTACAATCTTGCTGGGGCTTCTCCTTTGCCCTTGGATGTGGGGTATCTTTTATCGGTGGGATCCAACATTCTCCAGTGACAGTTGTTCAGCAGTGAGTTGTAATTTTGAAGTTCACGCAAGAGAAGATGAGCACACGTCCTTCTACTCTACCATCTTACGCAAGATTAGCTCTGATAGACAGAGTGCCTGAAGAACTATGGATGGAGGTTCAAGACACTGTACAAGACACAGTGATCAACACCATCGCCAAGAAGAGAAAGGCAAAATGGTTGTCTGAGGAGGCCTTACAAATAGCTGAGAAAAGAAGAGAAGTTAAAGACAAAGGAGAAAAGGAGAGATGTACCCATCTGAATGCAGAGTTCCAAAGAATAGCAAAGAGAGAAAAGAAAGCCTTTCTCAGTGATCAGTGCAAAGAAATAGAGGAAAACAACAGAATGGGAAAGACTAGAGATCTCTTCAAGAAAATTAGAGATACCAAGGGAACATTTCATGCAAAGATGGGCTCAATAAAGGACAGAAATGATATGCACCTAACAGAAGCAGAAGACATTAAGAAGAGGTGGCAAGAATACACAGAACTGTACCAAAAAGATTTTCATGACCCAGATAATCACGATGTTGTGATCACTCACCTAGAGCCAAACATACTAGAGTGGGAAGTCGAGTGGGCCTTAGGAAGCCTCACTACAAAGAAAGCTAGTGGAGGTGATGGAACCCCATCTGAGCTGTTTCAAATCCTAAAAGACGATGCTGTGAAAGTGCTGCACGGAATATGCCAGCAAATTTGGAAAACTCAGTAGTGGCCACAGGACTGGAAAAGGTGAGTTTTCATTCCAATCCCAAAGAAAGGCAATGCCAAAGAATGCTCAAACTACTGCACAATTGCATTCATCTCACACACTAGCAAAGTAATGCTCAAAATTCTCTAAGCCAGGCTTCAACAGTACTTGAACTGTGAACTTGCAGATGTTCAAGCTGGATTTAGATAAGGCAGAGGAACCAGAGATCAAATTGCCCAACAATATTTGGATCATCGAAAAAACAAGAGAGTTCCAGAAAAACATCTACTTCTGCTTTATTGACTAGGCCAAAGCTTTTGAGTATGTGGATCACAACAACCAGTGGAAAATTCTGAAAGAGATGGGAATACCAGACTACCTGACCTGCCTCCTGATAAATCTGTATGCACGTCAGGAAGCAATAGTTAGAACTGGACATGGAACAACAGACTGGCTCCAAAGAGGGAAAGGAGTACATCAAGGCTGTATATTATCACCCTGCTTATTTAACTAATATGCATAAGACATCATGAGAAACACTGGGCTGGATGAAGCACAAGCTGGAATCCTCAGTTAAGTTTACTCCTAGGTACTTTTTGTTTTGATGGATACAAATTTAAACAAGATTATTAATTTTTTTTTAACTTTCTCTTCCTGGTGAAAAAATATACAACTGACTTTTAAACATAGGGATGATGTGCAACATCACTAATAATGAAATAGATAAAAATAGTACTGATAGTATTTTTCTAATAAAAAACAAGTTACAAAATACTCAGTGCTATGAAGAATGGGGGGAGCTGGTTCCTATTTGAAACAACTCTTCTACTTTATCCATAACTCCTAATACAGTAATTCCAGTTATGAACAATAATAAACTGCTGCTGCTGCTAAGTCGCTTCAGTCGTGTCCGACTCTGTGCGACCGCATAGGTGGAAGCCCACCAGGCTCCCCCGTCCCTGGGATTCTCCAGGCAAGAACACTGGAGTGGGTTGCCATTTCCTTCTCCAATGCATGAAAATGAAAGTGAAAGTGAAGTCACTCAGTCGTGTCCAACTCTTAGCGACCCCATGGATGGCAGCCCACCAGGCTCCTCCATCCATGGGATTTTCCAGGCAAGAATACTGGAGTGGGGTGCCTTTGCCTTCTCCAAATAATAACCTAAGACTTACATAAAGATTTAAGCATAAAAATAGTCATTGTTACATTATAAAGAAATGTTGGAAAACATCAGTAATTTTTTTTAAGTTAAACTAATTATGACGTATTCACAGGCTAGAGTATATCATAACCACATGTAGCATTTCCTATTATATAGAAGAAAGCTCATTATGTCTTATTGAGGGAAATATTCTTATTGAAAGATATATGAGACATTAAAATGCTATACATGACTAACTCAAGTATGCTTTTAAAAAGAGAGACTTTCAGAAAATACAACAACTATTAGCAGTAAGTGATTTTGGGTGCTGGGACTACTTTTCCAACGAACATAGTTTAATATATTTTTATTTCCATGGAGATATTCAAAGTGATCTATATTATAAATTTTTTATGAATTATTTTTCAACTTCCTGTTACTGATAATAAGAACAATAGTCACTCTTGCAATCATTATTATCATGATATCAAATATAATTCATTTCATTTTGTTATAAAACATTGATAAGCTATTTAAAGTCATATCATTCTCCATCCATAATAAAAATTTCAAAGCCAATAATAGTAAAATATTTTTAGAGGAAAAGGAGAATTCAGTAGCTGTTTTATTATAAAAATTTTAAAATCTTTTCACCGAAATGCTTCCATCAAAACTGAAGCATTCATCCATTTTAAGACAGAAGGACAAAAAACAGGTTTCCAGAGTTTGCCCCTAATATGGGATTATGCAATATCTAGTTCTTTTTCTCCATAAATTAAATCCAGTCTAATGCCTTAAGCCTCCATTGAATAGCTGTTTCAAGTAAGGCATGGTGATAGGATAACCCTTAGTATCCAGGCTAGAAACCTTCCCAGAGAATAAATTTGAAGGTGGAATTTTTCCCTCCCAATTTTGTTACATAACTTCAAAGCTTAGCATGCTAAGAAAAAACTCTATATAATCAATTCAATTAAGCTAAAATTTAGTTTCCAACGTATTTTATTTTTTCCAATATATTTTAATATAGGCACAATCACACTGTTCAACCATCACAACCTTCTCAGTACTTTCCACATTAATAGATGTATTTCTATTTTTCGTTTGAACTTATGTTTACCTGTTTTCTTCTCTATCATATACATTTGTTGTTGTTCAGTCACCAAATCGTGTCCAACTTTTTGCTACCCCATGGACTGCAGTATGCCAGGCTTCCCTGTTTTTACACAGCCTACAACTGTAAGCCAATTTAATCAATTTCTCAGATGCTAACAAATCATCATTGTACCCTACATCATAGAAAAGTAAAATTGTGTTAGATACTCTCAGCAGGCTTTTAGAAACTGGAGTAAGCCTATTTTTTTCATGTCAGACAGGTCTTAGATTTAACTATATATATTTTATAGTTTAATTAATAACCTCAATTCTAGAACTCGATTATTCATTTTTTCAAATAACTTTGTATCACATGCTATGTGTGTACTAAACATGACATGTAGAGCAGTAAATTAGATACGTTATTTCCTGAAAGTATCAGGATAGAAGTGAATAAAGAAAAAAAAACAGAGCAGATATTCCCAGGTATGTTGTGTGTTATAGAGATGGTTATAGAGCTCATAACCAGTGATCCTAAGTAGATACATCAGTCTCAGGCAAGAGGTGAAGTTGGCAGTATCCAAAGCAAAGAGAACAGTAAAGACCATGAGGCAGAAAAAATCTCCATGAATTTTTAGTACCTGAAATGAGTCCCAGATGGTTTAAGCACATTATTGTGAATGAGGTGAGGAGTCAACAAGATTGAGGATGCAGATATACAGATTTATTTTTTTTAGTTTTTACCTACAATGGGAAACTAAGAACAGTAATTAGGAGTACGTGGGCAGTGAGATAATCATCACAGTTTTTGAGATTTTTCTTGAGCTTTAGCATTAGCATTAGCCATTTTCATAGCAGTATTGACCTTGTGTGATTTCTGTATTTTATCACTTCACTTCACTCAGTCAAGTACCAGATGTCCCAGAAGAAGCCCAGGTTAAACTCCATCAATAGGGTAAGAAGTAGGAGGCCTCTCATGTGGCCTGATCAACAGACCTAATCTGAACCAAATCCTGGACTCTCCTTCCCAAATTATTCCTATAAACACTTCCAAGTTGAAGAGCTGACTATTCTTCCAAATGTTTTGTTAAAAGGGCAATCCAGTGTCCTCCTCAGTCTTCCCTGGCGGTCTTTCAGTGATAAACATGCCTCTGGCTAGACTGCTGAGGAGCCTCCTCTCCACGGAATGTCCTTGTCTTCTGTATACATCCACCTGTTCCCATTTTTAATTACCATCCTCCAGTATCTGGGACACTCCTCAGTGTTCTTACAGAATGTTCTTACAGAATCCACATGTTTCTTCTACATTACCATCACCCTGACATTTAAATATCCATATGGTGCTTTCAAAATTTCATGTCAAATTCAGTGTCTTCTTGTATCTACTCCTTTTGCACATCCCCAAGACTGAAACCACATCTTTAGGATAACAGGCAGAACCTCTAGCACTCAACACATTTTGATCTTTTGCCCTCTGAATTTTCAAAAACCTCAGAACTCCATTACCATTAACTTCTTTGGTATTCTTGATAAGTTACAGCATTGATAAGTATTACTTTCTCCAAAGGTATCCCCAGCATGGGTAAACTCCAGTCAGGATAAAGGGGGATGCTAAATTTCAATATGAATGCCTAGCTATGAATAGGTAGTAAGAACTTGACAGAAGATAATCTGTAGGCTCGCAGAGCTCAAAAAGCAAAAATGGAAAAGAAATGTTCAAAAATGAAATGCTCTGACGCACACTGGGAGAAGAAGGGAGGATGTCTTTAGTCCTATCCATCTGTATTCTACATTCCTCTGATACAAGCTGTAGTGAATAGTCCTTTCTTTCTCAAGTCCTGTGAGAAACTTCTGCCCACTCTACAATTTATTTAATTAGCTTTCTGGTACTAAATATTTCTATGAACCTCGTTTTATTTTCAAGTTCTTATTTATATATCTATTTGTGATCTCACCTTCTTCCATGAAAATCCCATGGGTAGAAGAGCCTGGTAGACTGCAGTCTACAGGGCTCCCAAAGAGTCGGACATGGCTTAGCAACTGAGCATACACGCACATACACTTCTTCCATGAAGAATTTAGGAAAGTTCCCTGTCTGTTTACTGATTAGCACTCTCGCATCTTCAAAGCAAAATTCTCACAAGGATGGCAAGTAATGTTCTCAGAGTATGGACCCAGATCAACAGCAAGTCATGTATTTCTGAGATGATATCAGAAACATAAATTTGGTCCAGTCCCGGGTCCAATCAAAAACACTGGGGTGGGGTCCTGTAACTTGTACTCCGGGTGAATTTGATGTTCTCCAAAGTTGGAAAACTATCAATACTTTTCCTTAACCCTGATGGCACATTAAAAACATCGGGGCTATTTATTTATTTATTTATTCTTGGTTTCACTGGATCTTTGCCACTACCCACAGGCTTTCTCTAGATGTGGAGAGCAGAGCCTTCTCTTTCTCACGGTGCATGAGCTTCTCATGGTGGCGGCTTCTGTTGTGGAGCAAAGCTCCAGGGCAGGTGGGCCTCATTAGTTGTGGCAAACAGGCTTAGCAGTTGTGACACAGGGCTTTTAGGTGCTCTGCACGCGGAATCTTCCTGGACCAGGGATCGAATCCACACCCGCTGCGCTGGCAGGCAGAGTTCCATCCAGTGTACCACCAAGGAACTCCCCCAGGCTCTTTCAAATAAGACCTTTGCCTGGGACTCACCACGTACCATGCGAAGCCCAATATGGCCGCAGCCCAGTTTTCCCCAAGACTCTGATAAACAGCGAGGGTGGAGCCTCGTCTCTGCTTCAGCCCTGTCCCCAACAGAGCTCCTGCACTCCAGCCTGAACCCTGTCCACCTCAGAGACACACTCTGCGAATCCTCCTGGACCCCCTGACCCCAGTCCTGCAGACCTCTTCTCCATCTGCTGGTCACACACTGTCTCTCCAGCCCCACACCACATTCCTAGCAATTGTCCTATGATAGGACGGTATTTAGTCATCTCTGAATTTCAAATTGTTATAGCTTTTATAACTCAAAACAGCTTCCTTTAAAAATAGTTCAATGTTTAAATACTTTAAAACAATTAAAGTTTTAAAACTAGTGAATTGTTTTTAAATTATCAATTATGTAATAAGGAATTATTTCACTATTATAAGGCCTAATACTCATATTAATTGATTTACAAAATACACCTATAAGGAGATAAGCTAAATATACCCATGAAGTTAGTACAGAATGTTTTTTTACACTATTAAAGAAATAAAGTCTTAGAAAACAACTTGAAAGTACAGAATAGATATGAATATATATGAACATATGGCAAGGTATATTGATATGCATTTAAGTTGTCAATGAACACTATTTAATTTATTCAAGTCTGTTACTTTTATAAACAGTGATCAATATCTGCATATAGCGATAATGTGATCCACACATCTGTAAGTTGGTAATATCCAAATATATCTCATTTCTTTTCCATTCTTGGAATTAAATCTAATTTTACATTGTAAAAGTGACTAAAATTATATTATTCATCATTTCACTATAAATGAAAATAATTTAATTTAGGCATGTCAGTGCAAGCTATAAATTATGCTTCTGACTAAAACATGAGTAAGCCAACAAGTTCATAAAAATCATGCGTTTGATCATTAGTGTTACTTCATATTATTAGAAAGTATATTTACTTGTAGAATACCATTTTTAAAAGCATTTATGTTCTGATCTTGAAGCTTCTTAATAAAAGAATTGGTACTGTAGATAATACTGTAATGTCATAGTTTGAAATTTTAGGCTTTTGTTTTTTTCAGAAGTTCTTTTTGTGTGACTGGTCTGTACTCATCTTGATATCTTGAAATGCAACTTAAGTTATACATTAAAGTATAAGTACATTATCAGTTCAGTTCAGTTCAGTCGCCCAGTCGTGTCTGACTCTTTGCGACCCCATGAATCACAGCACGCCAGTCCTCCCTGTCCATCACCAACTCCCGGAGTCTACTCAAACTCATGTCCATCGAATCAGTGATGCCATCCAGTCATCTTATCCTCTGTCGTCCCCTTCTCCTCCTGCTGCTGATGCTATTGCCTTGAAGCATAATACATAATCCTTATAGAGGACTCAAACAGAAATAATATAAACTCTAGTGAAGCCATGTGATTTTTTTCACTAAATAGTTGACTGATAGTAAATCAGTACCATGAGAATTAAGATATCTATGGGAAAAAACTCTTTTAAGAAAAAAGAAAGATTAGTTATGAGATTACTGATCAAATATTCACTTATGTATATGTCTATCTTATCATCACTATTATTAGCAAGTCTCTCTCATCTTCAGCAGACTTGAAGAAAGGACTTCTATATCATTTGTATTTCTTTCTGATACTTTCTTAAACTTGCTCAAACAATACATCTGACTTACTTTTTACTTGGCTGTAATCCAGACAAACCATTAATTCCTTCTTGTTTCCTTCCTAAAGATTTTTTTTTTTCCCTTGTTTATGTGACTAATTAAGATTTTTCTTCTTCCTTTCTGAACATTACCCTGCAGGTCTGTGATTGACATCAAAGCAGCGTGCTATCTCAATCTGTGGATTAACATCTAGGGAAAAAATTAACAGCCTCATGACTAATGAAAACAAGGACTCTCATGCATCAAGGAAAGCTACGTATAATTAAAAACCCATTTAATCCATTCATTTAAGCATCTTCTACTACTACTTCCCCTTGTAACTGAGCTGTTGAAGATTATGGAATCTACCCCTGAGTATTACCTCCTTCTTTCCAGCTCTCCTCCTAGAAAGGTGAGAGCCCAACAAGGACCACAAGGAAGAAAACAGGAGAACGAGAGAGGACTGCATAGCCACAGCCCTTCATCAGCCAAGAGGCAAGTGCGTAGTGTTCCTCTGGGTGGCGGGGAGCATTTCAACACTAATGAACACTGATGTGCCCATGTTTCATTCTTCCTTTTGGCTCCACAGTGCTTCTGTATTGGATGTTTGCTAGATGTGTGTTATAACACCAACATCTTAAAATGCAAATTTCTAAAGGAAAGAGACATTACAGTGTTTAAATTCTATACAGCAGCACAGACATATATATAGAAACAAAATGCTACTCCTCTTGTGGGATTAATTTCATTCTCTTTCCTGATGCATCATCAACCTGTTATCATGGATCATTCCAGAAGTTTAGGGAATGGGAATGACTTGTACAAGATCAAGATTCACTGTTTACAGTTAAAAAGCTACTAAAATTTTAAGTATAACATTACCACTGTACATTTAATTGAAGATAAGAATTTAGATATATACCTGATTCAGCTTTGAAAAGATTTTAAGTGCCAGTCATTTATAAAGATAAATAAGACACTGGCCCTGTTTCCCCAAACTTTACTGTTTAATCATAGAAGGATACAAGTAAACAAATGGAATGGGATACAGTCTTATTTCCAAACACCAACTGCCTTATTCTTCAAGCATACTTCTGCTACTAGACTATAGACTTCTCTAAGGCAAAGGCCATTTCTTATTCATCTTTGTATTCCCAGAGCCAAGGAGACAGCTTTTACCAGTTCATAACTTGGCACAATAGATTTTTGGCTTCTAGAAGTGGGATCCATACTATAAGAATAAAGAGGAAAAAAATGTGTATTTGTAAATGGAGAATCAATAAAGCAAGGAGAAAAGCCATTATCTGACTATGCTTCCCTCAGCATGGCACTGATGTTAACTGCTCTGAAAAGTGCTACCATATCAGCAACAGTAATTGCAAGAACTACAGTTGAACAATAATGGAAACTTTGGCCCTGATTCTGTAAACAGTGCAGGAAATAGATTCTCAGGGACTCTTATGCCTGCATAAGCTAGCTCAGGGCCCTTCACTGCCTGCCCCAGAGCACAGAAGCCCCTGGGTCTCCAGAAGTCAGAGACATTCCTCCAGGCTCGGCTTCATGACAGTCACTCAGACACCCCTCCATGCAGCTTTTATCTGCAGCATCCACCCCAATCTCGAGCACTGGATAGGGCACTCTGCATTGGAGGTTACTTGGTTGAGAAATCCAATGGTGTATGTTTCCTTAAAATAACCAAGGTTCCTAAGAGAAAAAGGGTCCTAACAATAAATAACAAAAGCTCATCAATACCTCGATACTGATTCCTAGGGTGAATTGAGCATTTAGAAAGGATTTTAAGTTCAAGATGACACTTTCCAAAGAGGCATTATATTTCCCGGATGACTCGTCCAAGAGGTTTCAGGGACTGACCTCTAGACTAAGCATCAGCAACACCAATGCTTCTAACAAAGTGAGCTTCCAGGGCAGATCCGCTATCCAAGGGTGTGCCCAGGGCAGGGCAACCAAGTGGATGAACAAGAATTCCTGTGGGAAGACTAATAGACCCATTAATGCTTTAAAAAAAAAAAAAAAAACACACACACAAACTTGATTAGAACGCAAAAAATTTTCTCAATTTACTTCTAGTTTAATGTTTGAATTACTCTATCTTTATGTCTTCTTGGCCTAGATCAGAGTGGCTTAGCTTCGCATGTTTCTCCCTAGTGGAAAGGAGAAAGGTTCATCAATGTCTGTTAAAAGAAAAAAAAAAAAGTACATTGTGGAATTCTAGTTTCAGTAAAAACTTCCGATAGTATAGTTCTTTTGTCTCACTGGGAGCTACACACTATTTTGCTCGTTTAAGTCATATCTGCACAGCATTGTTTAGTGGTTAGGTTCAGGGGCCCTGGGGTCAAGTTATCCTGTTTAATCCTGCTCTGTCTCTTGCTGACCATGCCAAATCGAGCTTCAGTTTCCTCACCCGAGAAATGGGGCAACAACAGTCCCTATATCCTAGGGATGCTGTTGAAAACAAATGATATG
This sequence comes from Capricornis sumatraensis, assembly GCF_032405125.1. Lineage (NCBI taxonomy): Eukaryota > Metazoa > Chordata > Mammalia > Artiodactyla > Bovidae > Capricornis > Capricornis sumatraensis. The sequence goes on from NC_091079.1 coordinate 12,495,858, forward strand.
AATTACATACATAATTTAGAAGAATGCCTGGCACAGTGCTAGGTAAGTGTTTATATTTGTGCGTTTGTGTTTTTGCAAAGCAAAATATTTTGAAAAGCCAAGTTCAGTTCAGTTCAGTTGCTCAGTCGTGTCCGACTCTTTGTTATCCCATGAATTGCAGCACACCAGGCCTCCCTGTCCGTCATCAGCTCCTGGAGTTCACCCAAACTCACATCCATCGAGTCAGTGATGCCATCCAGCCATCTCATCCTCTGTCGTCCCCTTTTCCTCCTGCTCCCAATTCCTCCCAGCATCAGGATCTTTGCCAATTTTTTAATCAAAGAAACATTAAAAACACTTCTAGCTAAATATAAATAAAAGCTATTATATCATAAATATTTTGCAAGTATTATTGTATATATTTGTGATTTGTGTGACCACTTAATTTCCTAATCTATAAACTTCTGGAGGAGGAAATGGCAACTCACTCCAGTATTCTTGCCTGGAAACTTCCATGGACCAGAGGAGCCTGATGAGATGAAGTCCATGGAGTCACAAAGAATAGGACATGACTGAGGGAATGAGCACAGACACACACAAATTTCTGAATGCCGTTATCTATTTTCTTTGCTTTACTAATTAAAGTAAATATATTTAAAGTGAAAAAGTAAATATATTTAAAGCGAAAATATATTAACAGAAAATAAGATTGCCTTTACAGAAATATTTTTATTAATAGAGGTATTATTTAAATTATTTGACATCTATATTAATCATCCCTTTTCATGAATCAGTTTCCCAGATTATATAGCTCCATTCTCTTGTTCAGTTCAGTTCAGTTCAGTCGCTCGGTCAGTCGTGTCTGACTCTTTGTGACCCCATGAATCACAGCACACCAGGCCTCCCTGTCCATCACCATCTCCCGGAGTTCCCTCAGACTCACATCCATTGAGTCCGTGATGCCATCCAGCCATCTCATCCTCGGTCGTCCCCTTCTCCTCCTGCCCCCAATACCTCCCAGCATCAAAGTCTTTTCCAATGTGTCAACTCTTCGCATGAGGTGGCCAAAGTACTGGAGTTTCAGCTTTAGCATCATTTCTTCCAAAGATATCCCAGGGCTGATCTCCTTCAGAATGGACGGGTTGGATCTCCTTGCAGTCCAAGGGACTCAAGAGTCTTCTCCAACACCACAGTTCAAAAGTATCAATTCTTCGGCGCTCAGCTTTTTTCACAGTCCAACTCTCACATCCATACATGACCAATGGAAAAACCATAGCCTTGACTAGACGGACCTTAGTCGGCAAACAGTAATGTCTCTGCTTTTGAATATGCCATCTAGATTGGTCATAACTTTTCTTCCAAGGAGTAAGCGTCTTTTAATTTCATGGCTGCAGTCACCGTCTGCAGTGATTCTGGAGCCCCAAAAAATAAAGTCTGACACTGTTTCTCCATTTATTTCCCATGACATGATGGGACCAGATGCCATGTTCTTTGTTTTCTGAATATTGAGCTTTAAGCCAACTTTTTCACTCTCCTCTTTCACTTTCATCAAGAGGCTTTTTAGTTCCTCTTCGCTTTCTGCTGTAAGGGTGTCATCTGCATATCCGAGGTTATTGATATTTCTCCCAGCAATCTTGATTCCAGCTTGTGTTTCTTCCAGTCCAGCATTTCTCGTGATGTTCTCTGTATAAAAGTTAAATAAGCAGGGTGACAATATACAGCCTTGATGTACTCCTTTTCCTATTTGGAACCAGTCTGTTGTTCCATGTCCAGTTCTAACTGTTGCTTCCTGACCTGCATACAGGTTGAAAAGCAAAGTAGACTCTACATTGTCTGGAAATTCAGTGGCTGCAAAAAAGATGCTTTCATAGTTTCAGCAAGGTTGTTTTTTTTTTTTTTCCCAGTCCCACATTGCTAGACTGGGAGAGGAGGTTTTTGTGGTATTCACAGGCAGCCAAGCACTCAATTTGCATACAGAAATCCAGATACAGAAAGATGTACTAAAATATTACCCAATATCATCTGGACATAGAGTGGGAAGTACAGCTCTGAGAGCTACCAGATAGCAGCAAATATGTTATCAAGCTGCAAAGGAAATCAAAATGTACTTTAAAATGTCCCTTTGGTGTACTCTGTCAATATTTTATTTTTCAAAGAACACAGCCTATCTTCTAGAAATTTCATTAATGTGTTAAACCATCAAAATGTCAATTTGAATGAAACTTACAAGCAAAAAGCCATTCTCACAGAAGAGTTGGAAAAATCAAATCAAGTAAAATTCAATAAAAATGCCCAGATAAAATCAAAAGAAAGAAATTTATATTAAGCTTCTGACAAATACATGCCTGATTATTTCATTCTCAGAAACTATTAAAAGTTCAACGGTCCTCTTGGCGAAGGAGCTCAGCTTCACTCGGAGAATTGTTTTATGTCATCTGACTGAAATGACAACCCTTTTATCACCAAGAAAGATGTGGTGTCAACTAGTTGGATGCAGTACTCTTAAGGGAATTCACAGAAACCATTCCTAGCATCAATTTCTAGCTTTTTCACATTAGATTTTTTATTTCCAAGGTTCATCAATGTCTGTAGAGAACTAAAAGCCCCAATGTTCCTTGTAAGACAAATATTATGACCCTTCAAAAGTAAACTGAGAAAGTCCCAATGAAAGAAAATACAGAATTATAGTTACGCCTTATAATGAAAAACTATACCTTAGCCTAAAAAGTGAGTTTTGGGAAAAGGGGGTTAAATTACAATGCACCACCACAGATTTCTGGCTGTACTTCTTTTTTTGTTTGTTTTCTCAAATTTTATGGAACAGTATTGAAAATAATTCGGAAAGTCTGTTTAAAAACAATCCAGCCAGGAAAGAGCATCCTGCTAATTACATTGTGCTGTAATTTTTAAAACCTTTAATGTTCTTTTTTTTTTAAAAAGTATGTATCTATTTATCTCTGGCTGCACTGGGTCCTCATTGCTGTGAGTGGGTTTTCTCTAGCTGTGGTGAGCGGGGATTCCTCTGCAGCTGCAGAACATGTACTTCTCGTTCTGGAGGCTTCTCCTTGCTGTGGAGCAGGGGATCTAGGGTGCTTGGCTTCAGCAGCTGTGGAGTGTGGGCTTAGTTGCCCAGCAGCAGCATGCGGAATCTTCCCAGAGGAGGGCACGAATCTGTGTCCCTTGAATTGGCAAGACAATTCTTAACCACTGGACAACCAGGGAAGTCCAAATTTAACGTTCTGATGACCTATGATAATTATATTAAATGATATATGCTTCTATAACCTAAAGGATTTTTTTAAATTTTTATTTGATTGGAGTATAGTTGACTTACAATGTTGTGTTAATTTCAGGTGTACCGAAACATGATTCAGTTATCCAAATACATGTATCTGTTCTTTTTTCAGGGGCTTCCCCAGTGACTCAGTGGTAAAGAATCCATCTGCAGTGTAGGAGACCCAGGTTTGATCCCTGGGTCGGAAGATCCCCTGGAGAATGGCAACGCACTCCAGTGTTCCTGCCTGGAGAATCCCGTGGACAGAACAGTCTGGAGGGCTACAGTCCAAGGGGTCCCAAAGAGTCAGACACAACTAAAGTGACTGAGCACGCATGCATGCACATATTCTTTGTCAAGATTTTTCATTTCTAGTCTTAAAGCAGTTTTCCAGGAGTTTGCAACTCTGTCACTATGGGCATTTTGAGCAACAAATAACAAGCCTGGACAACAGTTCCAGGACTCGGAATGCTGTAATGAAGAATCATGGAATATCCAAGCTGAAAGGGGGCTGGACATCAGGGTTCACAAGCTCAGTCCTACAGAGGCCGTTACCTGGATATGTGACAGCAGGACCTAAGGTAACCTAGTGGGGGCATTTCTGGTTGAAGATATTACAACTCCAACAGGTATGTGGGTTTTACCAAACAAGTCTTCAAGGGACTTCAAAAGATCTCAGTTTCAAATGCTGACCTAGTCCAGTAAGAAAACTAAGGCCCACAGAGTGTGAAGGGTCCACGGGCACAAAGTACCACACCTGGGGTCAGAATTCAGCTTTCCTGAATTCCACCCCAAAGCTCTCTCTGCTTTATCCTTTTCTTCTGCTAAAAGCAATACATTCTACTCCATTTTTAACACATACAAAGCACAGCAGGTCTAATGAGAAGACACAGAAGTCCAGAATCATATACAACAAGAAGTCCAAGGCAGTCCTGAAAAATCCCACAGCTCTAGGAATTTTCTCAGAAATATTTTGTATCTTCCATATTCCATATCTTGAAATAGCCAAACCCCTCAAGTACAAGAGTTTCCTTGCCCTGTCCACACGGTCCATCTAAATTCAGCCCGGCAGTCTCAATTCCTAGGAGTCCAGACTGAGGTTCAAAACAGATGGCTGGAAACCATGCAGAACATTTCTGCAATGACACAGCTCATTTGTTTTCCTCTGCATAGAAATGACCTCCATCTTTCCGTTCACGGAGTAATGGATAATATACCAGACCAGGAATCAAGAAGATGATTGCAGAATTGGTTTTACAACTGACTGTGTACACATTCTGGACAAGACCCTTAACCTTTTTGATTCTAATTTCCTTCTAAGTTGAATAGGTAGATAAGGTAATCTACAAAGTCTTTTTCTGTATCCCTCTTTTGTTTTTATGTGGGTGTACATACCTTTGGGTGAAAAATATTCACTCAGATGACAACAAAGAAAAAAACTTTCTAGCAAATAATCCTCATTGCTGCTGCTGCTGCTAAGTCGCTTCAGTCATGTTTGACTCTGTGCGACCGCATAGATAGCAGCCCACCAGGCTCCTCCATCTCTGGGATTCTCCAGCCAAGAACACTGGAGTGGGTTGCCATTTCCTTCTCCAATGCACGCATGCATGCTAAGTCGCTTCAGTCATGTCCGACTCTGTGCAACCCCATGGATAGCAGCACACCAGGCTCCTCCATCCCTGGGATTCTCCAGGCAAGAGCACTGGAGTGGGTTGCCATTTCCCTCTCCAGCAATCCTCACTAGAGAAAATCTAATCTAGACAGCATCCCTCCAACACCTACCCTAACTCAACAATCTGCCTTCTACCCACAGATGTTATGGAAATATTTATAGTCAATAATATAAACAGCTTCCTAGTTGCCAAAACCATAGGCCTCTGTCATAGTCTTGATCTTTCTTAGACTTCTGCAAAATTTGACACTGCTATTCATCCTCCAGTTTTCCTTTATTTCCATCTTGATGTATGTGACAACACTCCTGGAATCTATTTCCTTAATTTATTTACTTTCAGACTCTCAGGTCCTTTCTGTCAGCCCTCCCCTTAAACTTCTGTCAAATCTTCCCCTTCTCACCCTGTGCTGGCAACAGATTCACACCTCCTCAGCATCAGCACTGCCATCTGAGTTACTAATGATTCTCAGATCCGACCCCCTCACTCTGTCCTCTCTCCTGAGAGATCCTCCCAACTGCCTCCTAAATGCTGCACAGTTCAGGTAAGTTCAGTCACTCAGTCCTGTCTGACTCCTTGCGACCCCATGAACCACAGCACGCTAGGCCTCCCTGTCCATCACCAACTCCCAGAGTTTACCCAAACTCATGTCCATTGAGTCAGTGATGCCATCCAACCATCTCATTCTCTGGCATCCCCTTCTCTTCCTGCCCTCAATCTCTCCCAGGGTCAGGGTCATTTCAAATGAGTCAGCTCTTCGCATCAGGTGGCCAAAGGATTGGAGTTTCAGCTTCAACATCAGTCCTTCCAATGAACGCCCAGGACTGATCTCCTCTAGGATGCTGTGCAGCCAATGATGCACAGCCAACTGAAAACCTGCCATCTTGAAAACAGGTCTTTGGTTCGCATCCTCCACATCACCCAGGGTCAATCTACAGCATCATTCTCAAGTTATCTTGCTCTTACTTCTGACATCCAATCAGTCACCAATTCCTTTCAATTTGTGACAAAAATGTTGAAAAACACCCCTTCTGGGCACTGTCTCCTGACTTTGTTCTTATCTTCAGCATGTGGATAGCTACCATAAGCTTATAAATAATTTCTATCATTCTAGTTTTTCTCCTGCCTAACCCCTCAACTGAACTCCTGAATTATCATTCTAAAACAAAAATCTGATCATGCCATTCCCACTGCCTTAAAAATTTAGGATAATCTACACTCCATGAAATAAATCCTAAAGTTCTCAGTGCGTCCTACGTGTGCGCGCAGTTGCTCAGTTGTATCCAATTCTTTGCGACCCCATGGACTGTAGCCTACCAGGTTCCACCATCCATGGAATTTTCCAGGCAAGAATACTGGAGTGGGTTGCCATTTCCTACTCCAGAGCATCTTCTGGACCCAGGAATTGAACCTGTGTCTCTTTGCATTTCCTGAGTTGGCAAGCAGAGTCTTTATCACTTTGCCACCTGGAAAGATAATGCATCCTATATCATCCTTCAGATTCGAGATTGAGCCCCCATTTTGCTTCCTCCTGCTTCTCCAGTGAGTAGAGGGGCACAACTTTACTCTTTTTGAAATTTGTGATGCATGATTCTATTACACTTCCCATCCCTCTGCCTAGAATACTCCAACCCCTTCCTAATCTATGACACTTTCTTAAGTTCCCCGAAGCAACTGATGGCACGATTCTCTTGACTCCAGCAAGACAACCAGGACATCTGACAAATATAAATACATTCATGGAAACTGAAGATTGAGGGAAGGAGGAGACGGGAGTGATGGAATATGAGACGGTTGGATGGAATCAGGGACTCAATGGACATAAATCTGAGCAAACCTCAGGAGACAGTGAGGGACAGGGAAGCCTAGCGTGCTGCAGTCCGTGGGGTTGCAAAGAACTGGATGCAGCTTAGTGACTGAACAATAAGTCAGATTATTACACATTAAGGTAGCATCATCAGTGCTGGGATGTACAGCGGCTGCACACGGCTGTGTGGCAGTACTTGTAATGACTGTATTTCTGTCTAGCGTACAGGTTATGTCTCATCGTGGTGTGCGCTCCCTCGACTAACACACTGCCTGGGCACCTTCTCTACAAACTAAAAAAAAAAAATGGTTCCTGGATAGTTTCTTCCCAGCAACCAAAGTTAAAAAATAGAGATAAATTGGAAAGACTCTTCCTAAGAACTCATAAAGAACTGTGAGTTCTTAAAACTGCGAGTTAAAAAAAAAATCACCTTTTAAATAAAATCTGTGCATTTTTGTTATATGCTCTAGCTTGAATCTGCCATGATCATAAATCTAAAAAACAAAAGGACACACAGTAATCAGTTTTCTTCTTTTGACATGTAAAAGTTCGAATCAAAATTTTATAGTTATTTATGTATCTATTTCTTTTACTCCTAATACACAGTTTTGTGTGTGTGTATGTGTTTCAAGACATGTTGGTGTCTAGGAAGTAGAAAAGCTTGTTTTCACCATGAGCAAGAATTATTAAATCAGACAGTTCTTCCCAGGACAATGAGCTTTTGAGATTTAGAGAACTGACCTACAGTTGACCGATATTTTGGCCATTCCTAAAAGTCAATAAAAGTCCACTGAACCTCTAATTTAATTTCATATTCCTCATTTTGCAGTTAAAATCTGTTTCTAGTGAGAAATTTGGAATCCATGCTGACTAAAAAGAATCAGTGTATGAAATCTGAACTTCTTCATGTGATTCCAGGACATCCACAGTTCTTGAAAGTATTTCTCAAGATTTCAGTGTTTATTGGGCCAGAATATAATAAGCAAAATATAAAATAATCAACCTGATAAAAACAACCTTTCCACTTACACTATTTCCTGAATACTTCACATGCAGAAACTTAACTACATTTTAACATTCAGGTCAAGGTTTCTCAACCTTGGCACTACTGGTCTGGATATCTTTTTGATGCAGAGGGCTGGCCTCTGCATTGTACAATGGTTAGCACATCCTTAAGTGGCACTATATGACAATAAATGTCAGTACCTCTCCCAGGTGTGACACTCAAAGATGTCTCCAAACGTTTCCAAATGTTTCCTAGGAGGCAAAATGCTCTCCAGTTGAGAATCATTGCTTCAGATAGTGAGCAAATTGGCTTCTTTTGGTATCCACCATATAGCACCTCATTTAGCACTTAATAGGTATTCAATAAATAGTTCCTGGAATAAATCGGTAAGTGTGAATTACACTTAAGACTCTATGTCATATTCTATCTCAGCAGTCCTATAATTATATATGTCTTAGCCCCAGTGATTATCCATGGCCTCCCTACTGGCTCAGAGGGTAAAAAATCTGCCTGCAATGCAAGAGATATGGGTCCAATCTCTGGGTCAGGAAGATCCCCTGGAGAAGGGAATGGCAAGCCACTCCAGTATTCTAGACTGGAAAATTCCATGGACAGAAGAGCCTGGTGGGCTACAGTCCATGGGGTCATAAAGAGTTGTACATGACTGAGTGACGCACACTTTCACTTCACTTTAGCCCCAAAGAATATCCAGTCCATATATACTGATGAAAAATGAGCAGCCCCCACCCCCCACTCCTGGGAACAGTTTAAAAACCAACAGCATTTGACTTCCTTATGTGTAAGTATGCTGTGTAATTTTTTATTTGAGTGAGGACACCATTTACCATCAGTCTTCAGAGATTACAGACTCCTCATGCAACTGGGAAATAACACTGTCTTCTAAGAGTTAAACCATCAAACCATCACTGAGCAGATATGACAGAAGTCATAGAAAGTCATCTTAAAGGGGTCAGATGTCTCCAAGACAGGCAGACCTTGGCTGTAACTTCACTGAATGTATTAACATCGATGGAAGATGCCAGGGAAAAGAGAGCTGCTGAAGCTGGGGAAATATCTTGAAGGTAACCATGGGGTCAGACCAATCCAGAGACAGACTACATGTAGTGTATCCCTCTGCAAGTCACATCTTCATATTATGTTTTTACAAGTAAACTACACAGGGAGGCAAATTATCAGAAGTTTCCTTGTTGAGCATAAAATCTGAGCAAAAGAAGTTGTTTATACAACAGAAAGCTTAATATCTGCAAACATTCTTATTTGAGTATAGCCTTGGCCACAGGCAAAAATTCACCAGATGAATGTCACCATAGAGAGACCTCCAAAGACCACAGGTTGCCCCCCAAAAGCATGGTGCCCTACGGGCCTTTTGTGCAAGTAATTTCTTTCTTGGGTCTTCTAAAATATTTTTCCTTGCTTTTTGAAACTGCTTGCTTGTTTTCTTGGCTCATTTGTAAATGAACATCATCATATGCAAAAATTAAACATAGACAAGGTGGGGTCACTCCTTATATTATCTTTTAGGAAAGAAAGAATTGATTTCTATTTGAGACATTACACACTGTCTCATATTATGGGGCAACTTCTAATCACTTATTTTTCAAATTAAAGAGCTGTTTGGGAACACACGCCAGCCTGAAATGACATCAAGCAGTGACTTTGAGACACAGAAAGAACCTGATAGAAGCAAATAAAACGAGGGAAAAAATTTTAACACAAGTCATTATTCAAGGCAGTATAACCTCATCTTTGAATAGTAATAAAATTCTGGGCATCTATGAACATATATCTCATGATCAATTTTTTAAATCCCCGCACTATGCAAACTGGTATCTGTGGTTTGCACTGAAATTATATATAGATTCAAAGAGTGCTGCATTTCAAATAATTTGGTAGGAAGCAATCATATTGTCAATCTACATTATATAACCCACAAAATAACCCTGGTGATGATAACAAACACATAGCTCTGCACAAGGTACATATAAAAATTGCTATTTCCTAAAATATGAGTGGAGAAATTATAATAAAATTTTATTGCATAGTCAGTCACATTAATAAATATGATGAGTTAAAGAGATGCTTAATCTATATTTCTAAAAGTGTATTTAATTTGTCCTTCTCTTTCCCATTTAAAGAGTTTCACAGTGGAAAGGGAGAATTTACCTAATATTAGGGGATGACACCTTTTGAGCTCATGGATCAATTTAGTATAGCCTTCCCTTCGCTTTGCTTGGATGACTTAGAGGAGACCAGAGCACTTTATTTTTCATACATACATACATGTATTTTAAATATACATATTAAATGATAAGAGATACATGCATGGTAAGTTGTTTTAGTTGAGTCTAACTCTCTGCAACCCTATGGACTGTAGCCTGCCAGGCTCCTCTGTAAATGGGATTATCCAGGCAAGAATACTGTAGTGAGTTGCCATGCCCTCTTCAGGGAATCTTCCCAAACCAGGGACTGGACCCATGTCTCTTATGTCTCCTACATTGGCAGGCATGTTCTTTACCACCAGTACCACCTGGGAAGCCCCAGTGATAGAGATACCTATCAGTGCAGTTCAGTCGCTCAGTCGTGTCCGACTCTTTGCAACCCCATGAACCGCAGCACACCTGGCTTCCCTGTCCATCACCAACTCCCAGAGTTTACCCAAACTCATGTCCATCGAGTAAGTGATGCCATCCAACCATCTCATCCTCTGTCGTGCCCTTCTCCTCCTGCCTTCGATTTTTCCCAGCATCAGGGTCTTTTCCAATGAGTCAGAATTTTGCATCAGGTGGCCAAAGTATTGGAGTTTCAGCTTAAACAGTAGTCCTTTCAATGAATACCCAGGACTTATCTCCTTTAGGATGGACTGGTTGGGTCTCCTTGCAGTCCAAGGGACTCTCAAGAGTATTCTCCAGCACCACAGTTAAAAAGCATCAATTCTTCGGCACTCAGCTTTCTTCACAGTCCAAATCTTGCATGCATACATGACCAATGGAAAAACCATAGCCTTGACTAGATGGACATTTTTTGGTAAAGCAATATCTCTGCTTTTAAATATGCTATCTAGGTTGGTCATAGCTTTTCTTCCAAGGAGCAAGCGTCTTTTAATTTCATGGTTGCAGTCACCATCTGCAGTGATTTTGGAGCCCCCAAAATAAAGTCTGCCACTGTTTCCCCATCTATTTGCCATGAAGTGATGGGACTCGATGCCATAGTCTTAGTTATAGATAAATACAAATGGGTTCAAAAAACAATTTGGACAATGACTGCAGCCATGAAATTAAAAGACACTTGCTCCTTGGAAGAAAAGCTATGACGAACCTAGACAGTATATTAAAAAGCAGAGACATTAATTTGCCTACAAAGGTTTGTACAGTCAAAGCTATGGTTTTTCCATTAGTCATGTATAGATGTGAGAGTTGGACTATAAAGAAGGCTGAGCATCTAAGAATTGATACTTTCATACTGTGGTGCTGGAAAAGACTGTTGAGAGTCCCTTGGACAGTAAGATCAAACCAGTCAATCCTAAAGGAAATCAACCTTGAACATTTATTGGAAGGAATGATGCTGAAGCTGAAGCTCCAACACTTTAGCTACGTGATGTGAAGAGTCAACTCTTTGGAAAAGATCCTGATGCTGGGAATGATTAAGGCAGGAGGAGACGGGGAGGCAGAGGATGAGGTGGTTGGATGGCATCATCCACTCAATGAACATGAGTCTGAGCAAACTCTGGGAGACAATGAAGGACAGAGAAGCCTGGTGTGCTGCAGTCCATGGTGTTGCAGAGAGTCAAACATGATCAAGGGACTGAACAGCAATATGTAAAAGATCTATATATAGGTATATCTACGTCTGTGGATACCTACTAAGATTGAGCTGGAAATTCAGGTAGAAGCCTCACCTAATTTGAAGAAGAGAAAACATTCAGAAAGCTTGAACACCATATTAAAATGACCAAGATGTGAAAATGACTGCTACAAAGGAAAACATCATTCTCATTTTTCCAATGTGACCTTTGTCTACACTGGTTGACATGACAATTCTAAGAACCCCATGAAACAATATTTAGTGGATGTTTGACTGCCCTGCTTACTTTGCAAAGTAACATCAGGAATAGCATCCCTTCCACCCTTCTCCTCTTCATGTGCTGAGCTCTAAAACAGGTGCATATGCTTGATCAATCCTGTAATTTGTATTTTCCATACCTACACAGTTCTCACTAAATACACTCATGGCACAGGGAAGTTTAATTCAAGTTCAGTGAATACAAGTGCAGAGATGATAACTACACATGTGAGAGCCCCCCTTTCTTCACCACCAGTGACAATGCACACAAGCCCTGAGCCAGCCTCTCCACCTTCTTCTCACTTTGCCTTATGGTTACTCTGCACGCAATCTTAGCACAAGCACACAAACTCACACATATAATTTCTGTGTGAATCTTTAGGTGTCTCTAATGTCTTTCTTTCATATTTATCTTGGCATATTTCATCTTTGAAAGAAGCCAGTTCTGTAAATGCTGAAGAACCCTAGGAAAAAAAAAAAAAAACGCTAACTTAAAGACTTTATATCTGTAAGAGTGGTGGTCTAACTTCTGAAATCAATTTGTTTAATTTCCAAATCACAGAATTCATAGCCAAAATACATTTAGGGATCATAACAGAGACATAAGAGCTACCTTGTTAATTTTATTCAGTTAATTCTTCTCTCCCTCTCCCTCTCCCTCTTACTGCAGGCAATTTGTCCTTGGGTAGAACTATTTATAAACTTGTGTTTTCCCTCTACCTACACGGTCCAATATGCCTCAACTAGCTATCACATATTAACTGTATATTAATCTAACTTAAGTTAAAATTCAGGTATTAGGTTACACTAATCACATGGCAAGTACTCAACAGCCACTTGGGCCTATGAATTTGAAGCACATATAAAGAATACTGTCCAACATCACAGAGAGACAGAAGCACTGAATGACACCAAGGACAGGGACTCAGACACAAAGTAAGGCAGGAATGGGAAAAGACTTTAAGTCTGTGTTATCTTTGCTGCCATAATAAATTTATTTCCCAACTATTTCTTCATTCTTTTCACCAATTATTTTATACAGACTGTGTCGATGCTCAGTCACTCAGTCGTGTCTGACTCTTTGACTCTCCACGGACTGTAGCCTGCCAGGCTCCTCTGCCCATGGATTATCCTGGTAAGAATACTGGAGTGGGTTGCCATTTCCTCCTCCAGGGGATCTTCCCAACCCAGGGATCGAACTCACATCTCCTGTGGCTCCTGTATTGGCAGGCAAGATTCTTTACCATTGAATCACCTGGGAAACCCTTTATACAGCTCACAGAATAGCAAATTTCTACAAAACATTCTCTTAAACACTAATACATAATTAGTATTCTGTGTTATATACAAATACAGCACATATTCTTGTTCTGGGTTTGCCAAACTCTAAGGAACCCTGTGGTATCTACCTTTGGACCACTGGCCCCTGTAGACACTACTCAGCTCTACTGTCTTAAATGATGTACCATCAAGTGGGCGTGGCTATGTTCTCAAAGAAAGGCAATGCCAAAGAATGCTCAAACTACCACACTATTGCACTCATCTCACATGCTAGTAAAGTAATGCTAAAAATTCTCCAAGCCAGGCTTCAGCAATATATGAACCGTGGACTTCCTGATGTTCAAGCTGGTTTTAGAAAAGGCAGAGGAACCAGAGATCAAATTGCCAACATCTGCTGAACATTAAAAAAGCAAGAGTTCCAGAAAAACATCTTTTTCTGCTTTATTGACTATGCCAAAGCTTTTGACTGTGTGGATCACAATAAACTGTGGAAAATTCTGAAAGAGATGGAAATACCAGACCACCTGACCTGCCTCTTGAGAAATCTATATGCAGGTCAGGAAGCAACAGTTAGAACTGGACATGAAACAACAGACTGGTTCCAAATAGGAAAAGGAGTACGTCAAGGCTGTACATTGTCACATTGCTTATTTAACTTATATGCAGAGTACATCATCAGAAACGCTGGGCTGGAAGAAGCACAAGCTGGAATCAAGACTGCCGGGAGAAATATCAATAACCTCAGATATGCAGATGACACCACCCTTATGGGAGAAAGCAAAGAAGAACTAAAAAGCCTCTTGATGAAAGTAAAAGAGGAGAGTGAAAAAGTTGGCTTAAAACACAACGTTCAGAAAACGAAGATCATGGCATCTGGTCCCATCACTTCATGGCAAATAGATGGGGAAACAGTGTCAGACTTTATTTTTGGGGGCTCCAAAATCACTGCAGATGGTGACTGCAGCCATGAAATTAAAAGACACTTACTCCTTGGAAGGAAAGTTACGACTAACCTAGATAGCATATTCAAAAGCAGAGACGTTACTTTGCCAACAAAGGTCCGTCTAGTCAAGGCTATGGTTTTTCCAGTGGTCATGTATGGCTGTGCAAGTTGGACTGTGAAGAAAGCTGAACACCGAAGAATTGATGCTTTTGAACTGTGGTGTTGGAGAAGACTCTTGAGAGTCGCTTGGACTGCAAGGAGATCCAACCAGTTCATCCTAAAGGAGATCAGTCCTGGGTATTCATTGGAAGGACCGATGTTGAGGCTGAAACTCCAATACTTGGCCACCTCATGCAAAGAGTTGACACATTTGAAAAGACCCTGATGCTGGGGGGGATTCGGGACAGGAGGAGAAGGGGATGACAGAGGATGAGATGGCTGGATGGCATCACTGATTCGATGGATGTGAGTCTGAGTGAACTCCAGGAGTTGGTGATGGACAGGGAGGCCTGGTGTGCTGCAATTCATGGGTTCGCAAAGAATCGGACACGACTGAGCAACTGAACTGAACTGATGTTCATAAAATATAATTTATAAACCAGGCATGGGCTAGATTGCCCACAGATGACATTTTCCAAATTCTGGCTCTAGTTGAAGGACAGCACTTATATAATAGGTAAACAATTCTATATAGATGCAAGATACACTGTGGTAAATGCTACTGCATGTTCAGTATCTTTAGGAAACATAGAGTTGAGAGACAAATTTTGATTGAATGAACTGGAGATTTCCCAGAGGAGGGGAGATACAAAATGGGTCTTGAAAGATGAACATGAGCTCGGTGAGTAAATATGAAGAGAAGGGGATTTCAGGAGGAGGAAACAACTTGCAGAAAGGCTGAACAGCACAGGACTTGCTCAATGAGTTGGTGGCAGATCACTGTGACTGGCGCTGACAGAGGCACTGGGACACATACTCGTAGGAGGCCATCAGGCTGTCTAAGACTCCAGGATGTTCTTTCCTAGCATCAACAGGAAGCAGGATTTCTCTAAGTGGTCTATGGCTCAGCTGCATTATCTCTGTTGTTTATTAAAGTTTATAGTCGTGGCCCCAAGTCCCCAAAGTGTCAATTTAGTGGATTTGTAGTGCTGCTTAGAAAGTTCTATCCTGAGCAAGCACTGCTGATTCTGAGACACATTTTGAACATGTGAGAACCACTGACATACATGGTTAGTTAAAATATCTTTAAATGCAATCCTGAGTCATTTAACACAGGCTGAACAATATTAACATTTTACATGGGCTGAATATTGAATACAAGCTGAAGAGTCAGAATTATTATTGAGCTTGTTTCCAGCCTTCATCTTCCCTTCAAGTGAAAGTCAGTTTACTCTTCACTGTTTAAAGGAGTTTCAAGAAGTCTGTTCTCAAGCTAACTCATTTCAATTCACTGTAGGAGCCTGTGTTCACTGTATCTCTCCACTCCACAGATGAATTTTCATACTTTAGCTATTCCCTTTTCCAGGTCTCAGTTTTCTGAACTGAAATAACTCCTTAAAATGACTCTCACTTGCATCCCTTACTCACATGTTCTTGATCAACTGACTTGTCCAGCAGAATTTTTCCATAAAACATTCTTGAGATATATTACTGGAGTTTATGTAACATGGCAGAAATACACTATGCTTTTTATTAATTCACAAAATCATAAGAAAAATACAGGTGAATTCCATAGCTTCATTAAAGATAGCTAGTGATGTGAAGACCTCTCTAATCAATAAAAATCCATCAAATCCTTTAAAAAAAGAACAGCTTCTTCCAGCCTTCTCTTGGTACAAAAGTTCTCTTGGACCCAGGTATCTTCCAAGTAGAATCACTTTTCCATAAAAGCATCACCTTGCTTATCTACATTAAAACTCATTTTATCTTACCCACTCAGGAAAACTTTCTATAAAATAAATTTCATTTTGAACATTTAAGACATTTATAGACCAAAATTTGTTATGATGGTGTAGCATTCTAAAATCTATCATTTTTAATGCAAAGGCTTTCATTTGAATTAGAGAAACTAACATCTGCAACTGGGGCTCTAAATTTGGAATTATTATAAAATACAGTGAATTATGTATAAATATCTCTATAAGGACCTTCTTAGGAGCTATGCATACTTAACATTTAAAACTGTTGATACAGCAGAATTAAGAACTTTTCTTAAAGATGGTCCATTATTGAAAGGCTGTTCAGGCAAATTGAAGCATTTATAAATATGTTCTAAAACAGAGTGGCACTTTTAAAAAAAGAAGGTCCTTTCAAACAAAACATTCATGGGGAGAACTTGAAAACTGCTGAATATCCCACATAGAGAGATAAGCACCTAAGTGAGAAGTGAATAAAGCCTATCACCAGGTCTCTTTATGGAAATAAAGAACATGAGAAAATTAATCCTATAATAAAGAAAAACATTTGAATCTTAAGTTTACAGGCTCAGAGAAGGTAAATCACTTCCAAAAGTCAGAGCTTATCTCTAGCAAACAGGAGGGTAAATTGTTTTGCTTAGATGCAGACTCTTCACAAACATCCCAAATAGTCTAGCAGACTTCCCAGCAAGAGTTAAAAGCAGGGATGAGCTTGAAAAAGTTTAACAACTGGTTCTCCTGGGAAGTGAGGAAGTAGGAAGCTAGGATTTGCAGTGTCTGCCAATTTCTATGGTATAAATATTCCTAGTGGGTGATATCAAGCCACCAGTATCAGGTCACTGAAAGCGGAGTCAGAAATGCCAGCTCTGTGAGCTGGTACAGAATGGTTCCACTACACCTCTAGAAAAGAAACCAAGACTAAGCTGTGATACTAATTTTAGCATGTCCAAATGAATATGGAAAATGTAGTCTGCATTATAAGACCAGTGAAGCACAGGTCCACAATTGAAGGGGAATTTTAATATCTCCAGGATTCTTTCATGAGCATGAACATACTAAGTCGCTCGAGCAGTTGATCAAATAGAATAATAATATTTCAAATCTACTAGATTGTACTTATACATACAGTACTTTTGAATATATATATATGTATACACACACACACATATGTGTGTGTGTGTATGAAAGTGAAAGTCGCTCAGTTGTGTCTGATTCTTTGTGACCCCATGGATTATACAGTCCATAGAATTCTTCAGGCCAGAATACTGGAGTGGGTAGCCTTTCCCTTCTCTGGGGGAATCTTCCCAACCCAGAGATCAAACCCAGGTCTCCTGCATTGCAGGCAGATTCTTTACCAGCTAAGCCACAAGAGAAGCCTAAGAATACTAGAGTGGGTAGCCTATCCCTTCTCCAGGAGATCCTCCTGACCCAGGAATCAAACCAGGGTCTTCTGCATGGCAGGTGGATTCTTCCCTGAGCTCTCAGGGAAGCCTTATGTGTATATGTACATGTATGAACTGTTCTGTTTTTTTTAAGTTGTTAAATCATATCCAACTTTTTGTGACCCCATAGACTGTAGCCCATCATGGTCCTCTGTCCATGGGATTTTCAGGGCAAGAATACTGGAGTGGGTTACCAATTCCTTCTCCATGTATATTAACACATATTATACATTCAAACAAAATAAACAATGAAAATTTACCCTACAGCTTAATGGAAGCTTCCCTGGTGGGGTGGCTCAGATGGTAAAGCATCTGCCTGCAATGCCGGAGACCTGGGCTCAATCCCTGGGTTGGGAAGATCCCCTAGAGAAGGAAATGGCAACCCACTCCAGTATTCTAGCCTGGAAAATTTCATGGACAGAGGAGCCTGGTAGGTTACAGTCCATGGGGTTGCAAAGAGTTGCACACAACTGAGCAACTGCACTTTTCACTTTAATGGAAGCAGATGACTAGATTAACTCCAGGTGTTCCCAAGGCATTTTTATAGAAGAATGGTGGTATGGTCACTGGAAAAAGCACAGATTTTAAAATCAGAAAGACAAATTGGAATGCCTTAATTATCAATCATGATTTGTGTAACCCTGAACTCATTTGACCTAGTTGTACCTATGAGTTCCTGTATTTAATCTAGATAATGCCAATTCTGATGGGATTATGTAGTAAAATGCTTGGCACTAAGAGCTCATAAAGGTTTAATGCCGTAACTGTCAACAAGCCCCAACAAACACACACATCAACACACACATTCCAGGAAAGAGTACTTAATCTCCATGTTGTCTACCATTAGTCATTTCTGCTTTTACTTTTGGATGCCTTGTTATGTCAAATACCTTCCTTTTTTATTACAACATTTGAGTTCATTTATTTTCTGTCGGATGTCGCCAATACTGTCCTAATAGAGACCAATAGGAATAAAATGGCTGATTTATAGGATCCTGGTGCGATTTATCACTATACACGTAAAGCACTGAGGGAAATGCCTAAAATACGGTATACTAGGTGCCCACACATTTACCAAAAACTTCTGTCCTTCCTTTACACACTGGAAGGATTAGAGGCAGAAAGACCGTGCAATGAGAAAAGGCAGGGCCCTAACACAGGTACACCACATATTAGTCCCATGACCTTCCCCAGCTCCTCAGTTGTTAAATTATTTAATAGAATCCAGTATTATCGACTGCAAAATATGATTGTGAGAATTAAGCAAGAAAAAGCAAGTGAAAAGGTCTTCTAAATTATTGGTGCTTGATAAACATCGGTAAACTTGCTTCTTCAAGGCCAACCCTACATAGATGGGCACAGAAGCTGGATAAAAATACCACAGGCTCAAGGATGTACTGTACAACACTGGGAATATAGCCAGTGTTGTATAATAACTGCAAATGGAAAACCACCATTAAAGATAGTAGAAAGGTTAAAAAAGATTTTTAAAGAAGAATGAATAAAATTGCATATATATATATATATATATATATATATAACTAAACATACACAGAAATAAAAAACAATGAACAGCAAACAGGATAAAAAACTCTGCAGAGCTACCAACTAGAGGCTTATAGAGACAATTACAATTCCTGGTAATTCATTCAAGTCTCTGATGCATTTCTATGCAGAGGATGTAAGGTTTATTAATATTAAAGCACATTCAATTATTTTATCAGTTTACAGCTTTGCCCTCCTACCTGCTCTTTGCCATGAAAGAAACAGCCTCAAGGCCTTGCATTTTTTTCATAAATAAAAATCATTTATTTAATGCATAAGTTTAATGATGATAAAAATTTTGTACACTTTGCTAATATACTTTGTATGCTTTAACTCATTTGATTCCTTATAATTTCAAATGTGACATGGGTCATATTAAGCTTATTAATATAACCAGATAATATTTTACATATTAACCTTATTTTGTAATTCCTGAGAACTTACTTTCCAAGGATTACATAGCTGGAAGTGTCAAAGAAACAGAAAGGAATTCAGATCTAACTCCAAAGTCTATATATTTTCAAACATTGACTACAGTATAATAGAAGCCATTTTAAAATTCAAAAACCAATGTTTTTATAGTTCCCCACGGCTTAGAATAACTCATTGTTATTCCTAAGACATGCCATACATCAAACTATAAGATATATCTCCCACAAGCCTGGCATTTTACAGACTTTTCAGTATTTTCCCCTTTATCCTGATTGCATGTACATTTTAAATTGAAACACCCTCCAAACAATGTTTCAATATGCCAACTGTATTGTGGTACACTGAACATTCCGTCAAGCTGGGTTTTCCTATCTGATCATTATTTCTCATTGCTATTTTCCAGAATGTGTAGTAGGGAAAATAAACAAAGGAATCTAAGTGTGGTTAGTGCACACCTGTGCATCACCACCTGGTGATAAAACTTTTGTGTAAACACTAACAGTGCCACATGACTTGGACAGAATGAAAAATACCACA
Source organism: Capricornis sumatraensis (assembly GCF_032405125.1). Classification (NCBI taxonomy): domain Eukaryota; kingdom Metazoa; phylum Chordata; class Mammalia; order Artiodactyla; family Bovidae; genus Capricornis; species Capricornis sumatraensis. The sequence goes on from NC_091079.1 coordinate 12,515,770, forward strand.
TTTAGTAAGTTTTAGACAAAACGGTCTTTCGATAATTGAAATTCTACTTATTGTTTTGGATATAGCCTCTCTTCTATCTTCTTTTCTTTTGGAATTAAAGAAAAAAGTTGCCTAGACTGCACTGATGAATGCTCAATTTTTTTGAAAATAATATACCGTAAACAGTAATATTTTCAAATTCGAAGGACTGTATCAGAAATTAGAGCCTTAAGTATAGATTAAAACTACACAGGCACTCAAGTATTTTACAGATGTTCCCAAGCAACTGTTTACAGTATATAGATAAGAACAGAGTACAAATTGTTTAGACCGTATCTAACCAAAGAATATTGTTTTAGACATCACTTAGCAAGTAGTTACTGCCCTTCTAATGAACAGAAATCATTCCATAACATTCCTTCCACTGAAAACATATTATTCATATTTTAAATGTATAATATATATTATATATTTCTTCAAATAATAATATAAAAGTTTTAATGCATTAATTGGATATAGATAAATTTTATTGGGATTAGAGACATGAATTTCAACTTTTTTAGATGTAAAAGCACAGCTGTAACTTCAGTTTAAGTTAGATACGTGAATACCTAGACGGAAAGCAGTTGCCTTTGTTAGCCTTGGACTGTTCCAACTGAATATGCCTGGTGGTAGCTTATAGCACAGGGGCCAAAAGCAGGCCATCTCTCAACAACAATGCTGGCAATGGAAGACTCACAACGGGTAATGAAAGTAGAAGTCAAGTTGGCAAAGCAAATGCTAAAGTAGAGATGGGAAGTTCCTATTTGATCCAGAAAGCACAGATAGTCAGAGGCAGAGACACAGACACACACAAGGTGCAGAGACAGAAAGACAGGAAGGCAGAAATGAGCAGTGACTCTGGACAAAATGCCTTCAGAAGTCCATCTGGGAATGATCTGGTTATCATATAAAACATACCTAATAATTAAAAAAACATGAACTCCCAGGGTACCAGTGGAAAGGGAACTGGAATCTCCCAGGTAGGAGGGCACAGTGTTTCAGCGCGAGAAGGTAGAACAGTATCCGGCTTTATGACCCAGAACGACATTCTCTGAATGATTTGTTCACAAAAATTGAAAACTATGGAAAAGTGCCCAATCCATTTACCTCTGAGCCTTTCTGTTTCCATCAAGGCGTCATTTTGTTATTGCTGTTTACACCACATGTTATCTATAATTAGACCGCAGACATGAATTTGATTTGAAAGAAAAGGCTGAGAAGTACAAAAGTATCTACTGATTCAAAATATAACCTTCAGCTATTTTTGGTACAAGGTAGCCTTAATAATCCAAAAACAAGAACAATTTAAAAAAAAATTCTGCCAGTGTTTGAAAGCCAAAGGTATTTAGGCTTATATAATAAACTAACCAAAATCTATAAAGCTCCAAAACTAATTCATAAAAAAAAAATTCTCATTCTTCAGCAAAACCCATCAGTATTCAATAACATTTAATTTAGAAACATAAAAATTTTGAACTCTGAAATTAAAGCTGGCAAACTGCTTCCAAGGAAGAAAGTGGTATTTTTAACTATTATTGACTATTCCAAATAAGTGATTAAAGTTGAGAATCGTTATTATCCAAGTAAATCAGAAAGAGAAAATTCCATTCAACTAGTCTAAGCATCCAAAATCACAATTTACTAAACTTCCATGTTTTTCTCTGTTTCTTCTTGCCTCTGTAGTTCTCCTTTTCCCCAAGTCCTTCTTCCTATATTTCTACCTCTTTGTCTCTATCCATCCTCATTTTCACAACACTCCATTTCATGCCCTCTCATTTTTATCCCTATATTCCTTCTCCTCCTGAAATTCTGAGTTATGCAGGATACTAGTATTAAGAAAATAGATTCCTAGTGATTATGAACAGGTAAAATAGAATACGCCCCAGGGAAAAATTCATATTTGCATTCTAGTGTTAGAAGTAGAGCTATTAAAATGCAAAAAAAAAAAAAATATATATAGGAGTTAAAAATTTTACATAGTAACTACTGAAATACCTGTGGTGAAGATCAAGACCAAAACTGCTAATATAGCTGTGCCCTTCAAACTGAGCAAGACCCTAAGAGGCCTTACCCTCTTTGGGTCCCTTTGCAGAAACCAAGACCCTAGCCCAGGTGGAGGTTGCTGATTACAATGTTAACCCCAAGAAGATAGACTCCAGACTGGTTGAAACCAGAAACATCACCCTGTTACTTCATCACCAACTAACAAATTTATGATTACCAAAGAGTATAGCAGTGGGGGGAGGGGTAAATTAGGAGTTTGACATTAACAGGTAACATTAATACACATAAAACAGGTAAACAACAAGGACCTACTGTATAGCACAGGAAACTATATTCAGTATCTTATAATAACCTATAATGGAAAAAGATCTGGAAAAGATTATATATATATATATATATATATATATCATATATATATATATATCATATATATGTATGTATGTATAACTGAATCATTTTGCTGTACACCTGAAATCAACACACTGTGAATTAACTATAATTCAGTTTAAAAAATTATAACTTTGTAGACAGAAAGTCTAGGACCTGCAACGCTTGTCCCAAATCTTGCCATTAAAAACCCTTCCCTGAAACCCACTGGGGAGTTCAGGTCTTCTGAGCAGTGTCTGTCCTTCTCCTTGCTTAGTGCCCTTCAATAAATGCTGTACTTTCCGTCCCCACAACCCCATGGCATGCCTTGCTACACAGCCAATGAGCAGACCCAAGTTCAAGTCAGTAACACCCTTAGGCTTCTGGACCCTTTGTGGGTCCAGTCACCAGAAATTGCTACCTCTTTAAAACCTTTAAAAATACATTTTTTTTTAAACCTCTGCTGAACTCAGACAAGGTACAAAATAATGATACTCCACATATAAATTAGGCCTCTGTTCGACTTCTATTTCATAAAAAATCTTGTGCACTTAGGAAGTCAGTGAATGTATTAAAAATATTTTGGCCTCAATTATTTTTGGAAGTCTAATTCATACATTTAAAGGACATTTACCCCAGAAATATTTTTTGTTTCCATAGCATAATAATTTATGCCAAGGACAGACAAAATCTTTAAGATGTAGTCACATTAAAGCTCTTGATAAATTGGAAGACTGGGATAGACATAAACACACTGCTATATATAAAATAGATAACTAATAACAAACCCCTGTATAGCACAGGGGCTATACAATACATATATAACTCTATGCAATACTCTGCAATGGCCTACATGGGAAAAGAAGGTAAAAAAGAGTGGATATATGTATATGTATATGTATAGGAGAAGGCAATGGCACCCCACTCCAGTACTCTTGCCTGGAAAATCCCAAGGACGGAGGAGCCTGGTAGGCTGCAGTCCATAGGGTCGCGAAGAGTCAGACACAACTGAGCGACTTCACTTTCACTTTTCCCTTTAATGCATTGGAGAAGGAAATGGCAACCCACTCCAGTGTTCTTGCCTGCAGAATCCCACAGTGTTCTTGCCTGGAGAATCCCAGGGACGGGTGAGCCTGGTGGGCTGCCGTCTATGGAGTCGCACAGAGTCGGACACGACTGAAGCGACTTAGCAGCAGCAGCAGCAGCAGTGTATATGTATAACTGATTCACTCTGCTGCACAGCAGAAACTAATACAACACTGCAAATAAATTATATTTCAATTACAAAAAACTACACCTTTCCAAACTAATGTATTACTGTAAGTCAACTACACTAAGAAAAATAAAAATTAACAAAACAAACAAAAAAAGTGCCTTCTCAACAAATCACGTTTCCCTTTAAAGCCATTCCTTCCAACTCTTATCTCATTAAGTAAGGTTATTTCCCAGCATTTAGTTCACCACGAAAAAAGAACATTCATGCTAATAAGGGACAAGAAGCATGTTTCTTAGGGTAATGTGATGAGTCACTACGCAGAAATAAGTTGGGTGGTGACTAGGGCCATGGCTGTGAACTAATCAGAAAGGCTGCAGAGAATGAAAGCAGCAGTGGGCCACTGGACAGGAAGGGTTAACAGCTGACCCAAAAGCCAGGTCAGCCTCATTCTGCTGGAGCCAAAATCTCATTGGCTTTGCTAGGCTGGCTGAGCCCCAGCTAAAAACCAGAGACTGGCAGAGGCACCAGTGCAGGAAGTCAGTTGTGGGAAATAGTAGAAAGCGCATTTAGCTCTTATTTCAATTTGAATTAAGACTTCAGAGGGTTTCCATCTCTATGATACTCATTATTTGCTAATTTGGTCAATTCTGTTTGCTTTCCTATGAACTAACCAGGAAAACTCATGTAAAATAGAAATCATCTTGTGTTGTTTATAAAAAGCTGCCTTGTGAAAGAGGGATTTGAAATTATAAACAGTTTACCAATCTTCTGGAGGGGAAAGGAGTCCAAGACAAAGAAAAGGCTTGAATAGCTATAAAAGGAGAGAGAAATGCAAGCAGTTCACAGCCTTGATGGAAGGAAGGAAACAAGGCCCTGAGTTGTGGATCTGGCATCTGGAAAGATAATGATCATATCAACTGTCTTCATTCACAAGGATGAAGAGACCTGGCCTGGGTGAAAAACAAAGAATGTACAGCTACAGACGGAGAGTCCTGGGGTTAATTCACAGCAGTGGGAGGGGTCAGAATGGAGAGACAACAGTGAACTTTCTCACCAAAGTCTTTCATTTATTTCGAGAAATGGAGGGGAAGGAGGAAAGATAAGAGGGTCCAAGAGAGCAAACCACTGCAGGGAGGTGAGGTGAGACCTCAGGAAGATTTAAAATGATCAGTGCACACCTCTGGGAGTTCAATTTCCATGAAGTACAGCCAACTGAACCTAAGGTAGGGGAGGGATGGGAAGCCGGCAGGCAGAGCCATCCCCTAATCTAAGGCTCTGAAAGGAGAGTGGAAGCCAGGGATGCCCTCTGATCATTAGCAGCTTCTGTAAAACAATGGCCTACAATGGGAGTCCCCAGTCCCTGCTGGGGCCTGTCTAGAACTGGGCCACAGGGGAGGTGGGAGGTATGAGGGTGAGAAGCTTCACCTGCGCATACAGCTGCTCGCCATCTCTTGCATTACCACGTAAGGTCCGCCTTCTGTCAGATCAACAGAGGCATTAGATTCTCCTAGTAGTGTGAACCCCTACTGTGAACCACACACGCACGTGTGAGGGATCTAGGTGGTACACTCCTTATGAGACTATAATCCCTGATGATCTGAGGGGGTGATGCTAGTGCTAGGCAATGGCTGCAAATACAGATCATTAGCACAATATTGTAATGTGCTTGAATCAGCCTCAAAACATCCCACACCCCCAGTCCTTGGAAAAATTGCCTTCCAGGAAACCAGTCCCTGGTGCCAAAAAGGATGGGCACCGCTGGCCTCTGGGAAGATCCCTACAGACACACCTTCTGGGGCAGGGCGGTGCACCAGCACTCTTCCCAGGCCAGCCCTTCAAATTCCTTGTGGCAGCAAGAAAGAAGATTCCGCTCTGAACTAGAAACATCGTAACAGTGGTGTACAAGTGGGAAACAAAAGCTCCTTCTTCTTTAAACAAAAGCAAAAGCACATCCACCACCAGGACAAGAGCCAGATAAACCCAAATAACAGATGGCGCTAATAGCTAGAGTGCTACACTCAATACAAACTGGAGTAACAAGAGCAGACGGGAGTAACATGAGCAGAGACTCAGAACCACTCAGGATAAAAGGTGCTGCAGACAGAACAGGCAGGAAACCGCGAGCCAGGGGGCAAAAAAATGGAAATCACAAAGAGAATCCGGAGGAAAGGGGCTTGCAGGGGATGAGGGTTCTCTGGTTCTTCTGATAAGAGTGTAGGTTAAAGCTTATATTTGAAACACGACCTCCATCTTTGACTCTGCTCTCTCAGCATCCACCCGCCCCTGTCAGCTCAGGATGATGGAGAAGTTGACAGTTGGAGTCCTGGAGCCAGACTAGCTCTGTGCACATTTGCTGCAGGACATCAGGTAAGTGACTCCACCATCAGTGGTCCTGGGTTCTTTGCTTAGAAAATATAGATAATAAGAATATCCCTTTTATATGTTTTTTTGTGAGGACTGGGGCGGCAAGCTTTCAAAGGATTAAGCACAGAGTCCATCACTCAGGAAGTATTCAGTAAGTGTTAATATGTGTCAGTTATTTTTTACTATGGTTTTTATTATTATTAAGGTAAGATTTGAGATAATAGGACATAAACAAGCATTAAAATAAGGGGCAGGAAGAACTAAGTGGTTTTTAGCTTCTTAGGAAACAAAGAGCATAATAATCTTCACCAAAAGGAAAACCGATTTACCAGAAGTATTAATAGTTATTTAAGAAAAATCATATATTTAGGTCACTTCTATAAACAGACACTTCCATTTGCCTATGTAGTCTGATATAAACAACATATCCAAGTTTTGTATTTTAATATAGGAGCTGTGTCCCTGATGAAAATGATATACCCCCTCCAAAATATCACAGTATTTTGAGAAAATAGATGCTTTCTCCTCTTGGCATAGCCAACCACACACCCTCCAAGTCCATGGGCTCTGTACTCTCGGCCGAAATGCTGAGGCCCATTTTAAACACTGAAAGTTTCTGCAGCTTGACAAAGCTAATAAAAAGCCTCCTGATTGTACCAACAAATTCATTAGTGAGAAAGCATGCACTTAGTATTCAAGTAACCTGATTGTTATGTAAAATTATTTTCTTAAATCTGATGCATATTTGCATGGGATGAAAGCAACATGTCATATAATTATTATAATTTTTGCGAAGTTAGATTAATTAAAACAGGGTGATAGGGCTTCACACACATTTTACCTCTTATAAAAGGCATTAGAATACCATTAGTATGCAGTACTTCTACCTCAACTGGAAGAGAAAGGAATCAGTGTGACCAATGGGAATGCGAGTCCCTATTAACAGGCAGACACGGCAGCGGGGCTAATGTGTTGGCATCTCATTTTGGATTTAATTATTGAAATAACATCTCATTTGCTTCAAGGTATTACAATTATCTCCTGTTTTAAATTGAAAAGTATTTCAGAATGAATGCGATTAATGAAGCAAAGGGTTCAAAATGTTCAGAGCAGTGAGCTTTCAAGCAGAACCACCTACGTTTTAAACAAATCCCCACTCAAGGAGTGCCTGAGAAATGCATTTCCTTTCATTCCAGCCCCAGTGTATGTGCCCCTGACTGAGGCAGAACAGTTTTTTTCTTGCTGCTATTAAGTAAAAAAAATTAGGTACAGATTGATAATAGGCACTGATATGAGCCAAGATCTTTAAAAAAAAGAAAAAAAGCTCACTTTCAGAAGTTAACACACCAGTTATGAAACATTTGCTTAATTTTTTGTAAGATAAAACTATTTTAAAAATGAGAACAAGTGAAGCTTCAAATCTGACATATATCAAGAGTCAGCCATTATCTTTTCTTTAGTTACTCTTGAAATAATTCAAAATATTTTTTAAAATATTCAGCACAGGTGTCAGTGGTTCAGATCTTTCAAAAGGCAGAACTCTTTCATTAGAAGTATCTTTAATTTTTGTATTTTAAAAACTTACTGGGAGATGTTCCAAACTTCTGCTAACTTTATGGACTGTACGTGTCCATGAACTGAGCCCTTTAGAACTGTTGGTGGAGAATGTTTTTCTCTTAGGTGTGCACAACAGGCCAGTGCTCTTGAGGCAGTCTGGGACCAGGAACTGGGGACACTGCAGTGCTGTACCTGGACAAATGTCTCCTGAGTCAACAGAACACAAAGAAACTAAAAGGGACTAAAAATAACTGTGCACTTGTGCAGTCCTGGCAAATTATGGGCAACAAGATACAAAACAATCCAAAAAAAAAAAATCTGTCACTTCCGAAAAGCGGGGGCAGAATCAGGGTGTTGGGAGCGAAAGCAGGGTACTATGCATTTGGCCCTGCACTCAACACCACTGACCCCTGGAAACACTCCTACCTCATCCTATAAGGAACCCACTCACCTCACCCTGGGGAGACAGCAAGGGCACCTGCTACTCATTTTTACTGCCCCTCTGCTGGGTGGCTCAGATGGTAAAGAATCCACCTGCAATGCAGGAGGCCTGGGTTCAATCCCCGGGTTGGGAGGATCCCCTGGAAAATGAAATGGCTACCCACTCCAGTACTCTTGCCTGGAGAATTCCATGGACAGAGGAGCCCTGGGGCTACAGTCCGTGGGATAGCAAAGAGTCAGACACGACGGAGTGACTTTCACTCACTGCTGCAGCGGGGATCCCAATAAAAGCTTGCCTGAATTTCTTGTCTGGCCACTTAGCAACTTCTACTGACTGTGGTAAACCACGAATCCTGGGTGTTACCACTCTGACCAGGGTGCAAATGGGGCTGGGGGTGGGGGTCAGAATAATTTCTTACAGATCGTAATATTGCTAGAATTCCTCCTAAAAATAACTCACCTAACTGTATTCTCCCATTTATCAGTTAATACAATTATAATGACTTGATGAATTTATTCTGAATAAGAACAAAGGTTATTTCCTAATAATTTATAAGTATAATCACTTCATCTCATACAGGAAATTCTATTTTAATCTTTAGCCTGTTTGATTGGATTATATTAATTGAACATGTAAACTAGAAACAACTGATATAAGGGTAAATATAAACTCATTTTCAGAGTGTAGTTTTTTATAATAATAAGTTATATATACCTGAAAATCATCTCTTATAAACATACACATACACACACATATACACACGCATGCATAAATACACTAATGATTTTACTTCACATTAACAGAAAAATGTTTAACCAAAGGAGTTTCTTAAGGCATTTGGATATATAATACAGATGCAACGCTAGGAAGAAAAATATCTACAGAGCACAATTAATCCAAAAAGATGTAATTTAAACTCCATTTCAGCTTTGTTTCAAGGCTAATGTCAGTATAATCCATCAGATGATCAATTCAAATAGGCTATATAGAAACAAAAAGAGACCTGTTTGTCACTGGTATAGTTATTGTCAGCAAAATCCTTTATTCAAAACAAGCTTAATTATAAGTGAATTACTTATCGGTGGATCTATAACAACATGTATGCATTAAAATTATTACATATCTGTGGAATAATAATAACATCAAATAAATCTTTATTACATCCCAGGACTTGTTCTCAGAACTTGTATACCTCATGTTATTCCATGACAAATGACATCGTTACCCGTATTTTCAAAGATGTGGAAATGAGCACACAGAGATGTTAAGCAACTTGCTGAAGGTCACAGAGGTAGTAAGTGGCAGATCCAGGATGTGAACACCCCCAGCCTGGCTCAGAGCACCATCCAATAGCCCCCGCCACACAGACACACAGACGGACATCTGTTCTGTACACACACAGCCCCTGCCTTGTTCACAATCAGCTTCTCTTTCTTATGGGCTAGGTAAAGCAAAAGTTTAAATTCACCAAATTAAATTGTTTTTCTACGTTCATCACACTGCCATATCTTTAACTTCAGCCCATTCTTGATATTTTTGAAGTATGTGGTAACTCTCCAATCAGAGGGAAGTTCAAAGTTTAGAAGCTCAGAGATTCAAAATATGCCTATGCTCAGAACACCAAGAACAAGGAAATTATAGAGACTTATGCTAAGTAAGAGTTGGACTATAAAGAAAGCTGAGCACCGAAGAATTGATGCTTTTGAACTGTGGTGTTGGAGAAGACTCTTGAGAGTCGCTTGGACTGCAAGGAGATCCAACCAGTCCATCCTAAAGCAGATCAGTCCTGGGCGTTCATTGGAAGGACTGATGTTGAAGCTGAAACTCTAATACTTAGGCTACCTGATGCGAAGAGCTGACTCATTTGAAAAGGCCCTGATGCTGGGAAAGATTGAAGGCAGGAAGAGAAGGGGACGACAGAGGATGAGATGGCTGGATGGCATCACCGACTCAATGGACATGAGTTTGGGTGGACTCTGGGAGTTGGTGATGGACAGGAGGCCTGGCGTGCTGCAGTCCACAGGGTCGCAAAGAGTAGGACACAAATGAGCGACTGAACTGAACTGATGGTAAGTGTCATATATTTTCTTTCTTTCAATCTTGCGATTACAAATTAGGTTTTACTGTTCACATTTTATTGACAGGAAAATAGCTTTCAAGGCAATGAACAATCTGTCTAAAGGCAACAGCCAGTCAGAGTATGCCTGATCCTTCTCCACAAACCCCTCCTATCTCCTGTGTCCTCCTCTGTTTGGCTTTCACTCTGGAGAATGACCTCTACGCATGGGCTTCCTCACTGCCTGGCCTCCTGTTGGGTTGGCCAATTAGGGTTATCTACTCTCCACTCCCCAATTCCTTATCCTTACTGGGTCAGAATTCTGGCAGTGGCTGCCTCCTATAAGCCCCAGCTTCCTGCAATGACCTTCCCTCTGCCTCTCAGGTCTGCAGGTGGTAACAGCTTCCCTCCAGCCAGATGCCTCCAAAACCTCAAATAGACCTTGACTTTTAGACTTCCATGTCCATGTCTGTGTTGTCTATTGTAGCAAAAGTTCTGCTAAGTCACTTTACAGTGAATTTCCCATCTTCAGTATCTGATCACCTTGATATCTGACCAAGTTCCTCATCCCTGGATCCCCCAGGTGATACCTGATCACTGTAGCCCACCTTCAGCAAAAATCTTGTTGGGTCAGTTGAGCCAAACATTCCCCTTCCTCCACTTAGTAATTGTCCATCAACTGACCCCACCCTGGTCAATAAATCCCCACTGTCCATGCTGCATTCAGAGTTAAATCCAGCTTTGTTCTGAGGACCCTCTTCCTCTATTCAACAGTTCCTGAATAAAATCTGGTTTTGCCGCCGTAAGTATCGTCCAGTTTTTTTCCTTTAATACTAGTTAGTCCCTGAGTGAACACTTCCTATCTCAGGTTGGTCAACTCAACCCTTTCCACCTCTAAATGACCCCTTCCTTAAACTTTCTTCCATGAAAACTTCACGTATGCATCTGCTTCCTGGAAGACTCAGAGAGACTTAGAATCATATACCCAGACTCCACCATGACTTTCAAATAAACACACACATTATGGAGAAAGAAAGAGGAGGACCCTGGTACTAATTTTCCCTCTTTTGAGACCACTGCAATGCTGCTTGACATCAAAATGACCCTGGAGAAGAGGGAGGCTTCAGAGGGTAAGTCAGCCCTCTGGAACATGAGAGGGCATTCCAATTCACTGAGCACTTACTGTGTTCAGAGGGCTGGAAACAGTGGCCAATGAGCCATGCATAAAAGAATACCTGCCCAAATCGGGCTAGTGCAGAAAATACAGGAGTCAACATGGTAGTAAGCACTACAGGGTGCTTACTTGGGAGGAAAAAAACATAGAGGAACCACAGTTTCCTTCAGGGACAAGGAGACAAACCAAGAGAAAGTGACTCTAAGCTGGTACCACAGAACAAAGCAAGCACATTCCAGATAAAGGAAACCAGAGTCAAAGATCTGTTCCAGCCACAGCATTTCAAAAATATAGCCCAGTAACTAGTTTTAAATGTATTTGTGATCTCAAAAATAATTTCCAGTATTTCTCTAGAGGAATCTACACTAGTAAAATATACTGATAAATACATGTAAAAGATATTGTGTGATATCACTAAATTACTAAGATGTTACAGCTTTCAGTGACTGGTTTTTATTTTTTCATTTAAATTCAAGACAAACGTATACTTCTTATTATAGGATTTTATTTTTTAATGGAATTTAAAACTTTCACTTTTAAAAGGTGTCCTTTGCCACAAAGTGAGGCTTCCACTCAGCAAAATATTTTCACCAAATCAAAGCATAAATATATACAGCTGAGGACTGTCAATTAACTGAACATTCTGAGACTTTGGTTGTTTGCTTCTGTTATTTAAAGCAAACCTATATACTCTGCTTCTGTGTTTGGACTGCCCGTGAAGAGAAAGAATTTGGTTCTCATGAATTTAGTCAAGATGCAAAAATATCAGCATTGTGAGATGGGTCTATAAACTGTGACCTCAATAGACTTATATAATCTAAAAATTATTGACGGAAATATTTTCCAAAAAGAGTGAAAAGCTTTAAAGTAGGTGAATTCAAATTTGGTTCTGTTAAAAATAGCTGCTTCCTAGAGCATGCTGTTCTCATCTTAACTTTTAATGAACTCTTGAAGGCTCACTTGAGAATGATAATCAGGTTAGCATTATTCTCTAAATGCCCCAAATTTAAAAACAGAGCAAAATTTTTACAACAACAAAGATATATGATACATGAGGTTAATAAGCCTTGATACTTGATACCATACTTACTTCAGTATTCCAGGGGTATCTTTCTTATATTTTGTTTAAAAAAAAAAATTTGGGATGACCTGTAAATTAAATGCAGACAAATAGAAAACAGTATGGCGAGTCCTCAAAAAATTAAACAGAACTACAATTTTCCTCTAATTTTTAAACTCTCTGTAGTGTGTGCTCATCACCTTCATTTTTATATCTTAAATTTTTCTAACTATAAAACTAATACATTGTAAAATGTTACCACATGCATATTGTAAAATATTTCAGGAATTCAAGCAACTATAAAACATTTCATTTAGAAAACTGAGGACTGATATTTTAAAACTTAAAAAAAAATAAAACTACCTTATGATCCAGCAATACCACCTCTGGGTATATAACCAAATGGGATGAAAACAGGTTATTGAAAAGATATTTGTACTTCCATGTTCACTGCAGCATCATTCACAACAGTCAAACACGGAAACAACCCAAGTGTCCACCAACAGATGAATGGATAAACAGAGGACCTTTTTATCCACCTCTGAGAAATTATGTGAAATGAATAATAATGTTAATTTCTTACATTTCAATTATGAATCTGGCCTTTATGAATATATGATGATGCTCCCAAAATTTCAAAGTTACAGTTATTTGAAGTCCTACAAATCAGTGGTAGTGTATAAAAAAGATTGCTTAAATTGTATTTATGCATGCTTTTCTTATTAACTTTTAGCTAATTAGGGGCATCCCTGGTGGCTCAGACAGTACAGAATTCGCCTGCAATGCAGGAGACCTGGGTTCAATCCCTGGGTCAGGAAGACTCCCTGGAGAAGGGAATGGCGACCCACTCCAGTATTCTTGCCTGGACAGTCCCATGGACAGAGGAGCCTGGTGGGCTACAGTCCATGGGGTTGCAAAGAGTTGGACACGACTAAGTGACTAACACTTTCACTTTTCTTCCAGGAGAACAAAATATAGATTATGAATCATAAATCATTGATTCTGAGTGTCAAAATTGAACTTGTTTTGGAATCTACAAAATTTGACTTTTTCCCAGAATTTTGTCATGAGCTTTTCAAACATACAGCAAATTTGAAAGATTTTTCCAGTAAATAGCTGCAGCTGTAGCTTAACTCTACCATTACTATACTTGTTTTATTAATATCAAGCCCTATCAGTCTTTCCCAACAACTATCAAACCATATCATTTTTATGCCTTTTAAAATAAACTGAAAATATCAAATTATAAATATAATGGTTTATTGTATGTGTCTATGTATGTTCAGTTGTGTCTGATTCTTTGTGATCTTGTGGACTAGCCAATCAGACTCCTCTGTCCATGGGATTTGCTAGGCAAGATTACTGGAATGGGTTGTCATTTCTTTCTCCAGGGGATCTTCCCTACCCAGGGATTATAACTGTATCTCCTGCATTGGCAGGTGGGTTCTTTACCACTGAAACACCTAGGAATCCCCAATAATGATTTTTTTACATTTAATAAATTCTTTGAATTATTTTTAAAATCCATGTGTTACTAGAGGCACTTTCAGTAATATTGGTACAAGTTCAACTTTTACATATTTTTAAAAAATCACTCATCTATTGTAAGTACTCTGTGAAATAACGGTCAGAAGGACACAATGGTATGCCAGTTCTAACTACATATAAATGTATCCAGAATTCTTACATATTTTATATTTCAGCCAAGTGCATCAGACAATTTCCAAAACAGAAACACTGTTAGGAAAACAGAAACCACTCTGAGTGGTTCCAAAAGATGAAAATATTAACATGAGAAATTTATGATATTAATACTTTTACCTTGGCTGATTAGCTAGAGTCTCTCAGCTTCATAAACATTTATGGGTCAGAAATATTGAGACTCTTAACACTGAACTCTAAAGAAGCTCATCAGTGTTCCCTTTTGGCCCTCAGATCCCTCCCTAGCCCATTCCTGTGCTAGACTGGGTTGTAGGGGGCAGTGGTGGAAAGATTGAGGATCTCCATAACAGGCTGCCTCTCAACAAGCAAGTCTTAAGGAGTTTAAAAATAACTGGATGAATCAAGTAAATGTACTCAAAGACTTATAAAGTACATAGTGCAGATTGAAAGACAACTTACAGCTGCTTACAAACCAGAATCAATTCTCCCCAGCCTCGTTTGTTTCTTCCAGTTTGGAACAAAAGTAACTCAAACTGAAAACCTCAAGTGTGTACGAACACCATCTCTATCTTTAAAGAGTGACTAAGACAATGGATGAAAGTGGAACAGGTGAATTTCCCTGGTGTCATGTGTATGTGGCATTTGATCTGGGAAACTTATGATTTCTTTTTTTTTCTTTTTGAGGCAGAACAATAATGAACAGCCAATTTAAGTGGCTTTTACAGCACAGGAAAAAAAAAAGAGTTGCCAATCAAGAACTCAGAACCAAGATGTGGTTAAAAGAGAGAGAAAAGTGAAAGTCGCTCAGTTATGTCGGACGCTTTGCAACACCATGGACCGTACTGGAATTGCAGTCCATGGCATTCTCCAGGCCAGAATACTGGAGTGGGTAGCCTTTCCCTTCTCCAAGGGATCTTCCCAACCCAGGGATCGAACCCAGGTCTGCCACATTGCAGGCGGATTCTTTACCAGCGGAGCCACAAGGGAAGCCCCTCCAAAGCCATAATTTACACAAATAGATACATCAGTCTAAAACTGGCCTGAAGTGTCTGCAAATTGTACAGCATCAGTTCAAAGAATAAGTTTCCCCAGCTGTATTAAATAGGGAAGAGCTTGTGTCCATTCATATTATGGAACTCAATTCTTCAATACTTGTGGTCCAAAATACACAGTGTGTAAGGAAATTATTTCATTACAGGTAAATCTCTTCCTTTAAAAAAATATTGTTAATATTCATTTGTTTTTCTGGAGGGAAAAAACTACAAAATAGTTAGAGATTTCTATGTTGAACTGCACTAGACAGGCATAAAAATCACCTGGGAAGCTTAGCACAAGTTATATATGTGCCCGGATCTACTCCTATGCCTGCGTCCTTCTTGCTGCTTTGTTTTACCAGAGTCACAAAGGCTGATTACATAACCGTATCCTCCATGGACCTTTCCCTAATCCACAGACTGGAATAAATACCCATGCTATTTGCTCTCCTACCAGCCTCTCTCTCCAGTATAGTTTTATGCCATTATTAATAACCACATTCTCTCTATATTACCGGTTCAATGGCCCTGTGCCCATCGCTAACCCTCAGAAAGGTACAATGTTGCATTATGTCTATCTCGTGTTATGATGTTCAATATCATTGAAATAAACAGGAAGATTGAAAAAAATAAAATAAATGATCTAAGATGATTAAACAAAATAGAATGATTAATAAGACAATCTCATCTATGAATTAGAGTTTTCAATTTCTTATGAAAAATTTAAGTCACCATGGTATAAATTAACTTTTTTACAATCTGGTCTTTTCTCATTAATAGCAATTCTTTGTATTATAATCTACCACATTCTTCAAGGCTTAATGTTCCAATTCAACTTTGTATACGACTTGCTTTTTCTGTTTTGTTGACCTTTCCAGTATTTCTCACCTCCAGTCACATAAAAGCTTTAAGTTCAAAACTGTTCTACATTGGAAGGCAATTCAGTAAAATTAAAATATAATTAGTATTCCATTTGTTAGTTATAAACACAATTATAATTATGTCATCATTATAATATTATACTATAATTTAACTGTAATAGCTATAACAACTTACACTTAGTAATCTATATATATGTATGTGCGTGTGTGAATCTATATACCCATTTGACCTTTACAATAACCTTAAACAGTAGGTATTATTCCAATTTTACAGATGAAAAAACTCAAGTTTACTTTACAAACAACATGCACAATATTGTCTGAATATTAATTGGTGAAGCCACAATTCAACCTCAAGTTCCTCTGATTACAAATTACATTAACTTGAAAATATTCAACAGCAAAGAAAAGTAACATGTCTGGGAATAAGGGCAATATGGAAAATGCTGGAAGTGTCTGTTAAACAAATAGCTAGGCCATTCCACTAGGATGATTGGAATTATTAATAAAATAACCAGTATCATTTATTAGAATGGCCAAAATGCAGAACAGTGACACCAGCAAATGCTAGTGAGGAATGGAGCAACAGGAACTCTCATTACTGGTGGGACTGCAAATGGTATCACCACAGTGAAGAGCACTTTGGCAGCTTCTTAAAAACCTAAATATAGTCCTACCACACTGTCCAGCAATCCTATTCCCTGGTGTTTACCCAAAGGAGGTGAAATTTTATGCCAATCCCAAAACTTACACAGATATTTATAGCAGATTCATTCTTAATTGCCAAAGCTTGGAAGATGTCATCCGGCAGATAAACAGATAAACAGATAAACAAAGTGTGGTCCATCCAGACACTGGGATATTATTTGGGGCTAAAAAGCAATGAGGGCTAAACTGGTGGCTCAGCGGTAAAAAATCCGCCTGCAGTGCAGGAGACATGGGTTCAATCCCTGGGTCGGGAAGATCCCCTGAGAAGAAACTGGCAACTCACTCCAGTATTCCTGCCTGGGAAATCCCATCGACAGAGGCTCCTGGCAGGCTACAGTCAATGGGATCACAAAACAGTCGGACATGACTTAGCAACTAAACAATAACAATGACAAAAAGAAATGAGACATAAACTTAAATGCTTACTAAGAGAAGGAAGCTAATCAGAAAAGGCTATATGCTCTATAATCCCAATTATTTGACATCTTAGAAAGGGAAAATCTATGAAGACAGTACAAAAAAAAAAAAAAATCAACATTTCCAGGGCTGGTTGGGGCAGACTTCAATAGATGAAGCACAGAGGATTATTAGGGCAGTAAAAATAATCACTATGATACAATAATAATAGATAATTGTCATTACACATTTGTCTAACCAAAAAATGTATGACACCATGAGTGAACTGTCATCTAAACTATGGACTTTGGGTGAATATGATGCGTCAAAGTAGGTTCATAAATTTTAACAACTGTGCCCCTCTGGTGTGGGATACTCATAAAGGGGGTTATGCCTCTGAGGGCAGTAGAAATGTAGGAAACTTTCATGTCTCTCTCTCAGAGGCATAACCCCCTTTATGAATATCCCACACCAGAGGCACACATTTGTTACAAATTGTTGTAAATCTAAACTGCTCTAAAAATAAAAGTCTTTCTTGGGGCTGGTGCATGGGGATCACCCACAGAGATGTTATGGGGAGGGAGGTGGGAGGGGGTTTCATGTTTGGGAACACATGTAAGAATTAAAGATTTTAAAATTTAATAAAAAAAAAAAAAGAAATAATAATTTTAAAAATCCACAGATGGGTCAACAACAAAGAATGTTATTATGAGGGACTGAGCCTCCTAAAATTAAGATAAATGAGAGAAGAAAAACAAACCAGCACAGAAAGGCATTTCATGTGTTTTAAGAGCTCAAATAACATAACTAAACACCATTCTGCATGTTCAAAGAGAAAAAGTTAGTCATTTAACACTTGAATTAATATAAGTAAGAATATCAATTGCAAATGACAGAAAGCAGATTGTATGTAATTTTTTTTTTTTTAATTTTAAAATCTTTACTTTGAGAGGTCCACTCTGAAATGAACCATGAAACAACTGGTTAATTAAAATGAAATAGCAATTCTTTGAAATTTACCTGTGTCAACATAAACGTAAAAATCATGTCCCACCAAAAATAATAGTATTGATTTTTAGGTTTAAGTACTGAAAGCTGTATTCTTCTTAATATAAAATCATGGTTGGATATTTTGATCTCAGGCTTGATCCATCCCATGCTCAGTCCCTCACAGAGTATCTTCATAGGATTCTTTATGTCATCTGAAGCCTTTTTATTATTCTCCAACTGACTAAGCTGACAGGTGATAATTCTCCAAAATAACAAGCACCATACTATGATGGCACCAATTTACAGGACAATGAGCTGTCCTTTAATTAATCAAAACAATCTGGGGTTTTCTAGACTTTCTTTAAAGCTCAAATAAAGTTAACTTCATTTTGGCTAAATGTGCTTCATATCAATCTTCTATAATGTACAAATAAATGGCTAATTTTCTCAACAAAAGGACTATACACTTTTTGATCTCTAAAACTGTTTAATGTTCAACCCTTTACAGCCAGATTGGAAATTGTCCCTTAATTACTTAAAATCATTAGGACTAAAATTACATGTTTATGATTCGGAATTTTTCATGTAACGTGAAACATTTGACTCTCATCATTTTAAACATTTTAAAATGAAGCTCAGGAGATTTGCTTTTTGTCAAAACAATAAGATACCAATTCCAGGAGCTTCTTTATCCTGTTTCATCAATTCAGTTGTGGTTTGTACTTTACTTTTAAACGAGGTGGTAAAAAATTTCATAACTTTCACTTTTAGATTTTCTCCTTTTTTAGGATATAAAAGTAACAAGAGTCAATCTTCAAAAATATAGCAAAGTATAAAAAATTTCAAACCCCAAATTCAGAGACTGCAGACTGGAAAAGGTCAGTTTTCATTCCAATCCCAAAGAAAGGCAATGCCAAAGAATGCTCAAACTACTACACAATTGCACTCATCTCACATGCTAGGAAAGTAATGCTCAAAATTCTCCAAGCCAGGCTTCAGCAATACACGAACCATGAACTTCCTAATGTTCAGGCTGGTTTTAGAAAAGGCAGAGGAACCAGAGATCAAATTGCCAACATCTGCTGGATCATGGAAAAAGCAAGAAAGTTCCAGAAAAACATCTATTTCTGCTTTATTGACTATGCCAAAGCCTTTGACTGTGTGGATCACAATAAACTGTGGAAAATTCTGAGAGAGATGGGAATACCAGACCACTTGACATGCCTCTTGAGAAATCTGTATGCAGGTCAGGAAGCAACAGTTAGAACTGGACATGGAATAACAGACTGGTTCCAAATAGGAAAAGGAGTACGTCAAGGCTCTATATTGTCACTCTGCTTATTTAACTTATATGCAGAGTACATCATGAGAAATGCTGGACTGGAAGAAACACGAGCTGGAATCAAGATTGCTGGGGGAAATATCAATAACCTCAGATATGCAGGTGATACCACCTTTATGGCAGAAAGTGAAGAGGAACTAAAAAGCCTCTTGATGAAAGTGAAAGAGGAGAGTGAAAAAGTTGGCTTCAAGTTCAACATTCAGAAAATGAAGATCATGGCATCCGGTCCCATCACTTCATGGGAAATAGATGGGGAAACAGTGGAAACAGTGTCAGACTTTATTTTTGGGGGCTCCAAAATCACCGCAGATGGTGACTGCAGCCATGAAATTAAAAGATGCTTACTCCTTGGAAGAAAAGTTATAATGAAGCTAGATAGCATATTCAAAAGCAGAGATGTTACTTTGCCGACTAAAGTCTGTCTAGTCAAGGCTATGGTTTTCCTAGTGGTCATGTATGGATGTGAGAGTTGGACTGTGAAGAAGGCTGAGTGCCGAAGAATTGATGCTTTTGAACTGTGGTGCTGGAGAAAACTCTTGAGAGTCCCTTGGACTACAAGGAGATCCAACCAGTCCATTCTGAAGGAGATCAGCCCTGGGATTTCTTTGGAGGGAATGATGCTAAAGCTGAAACTCCAGTACTTTGGCCACCTGATGTGAAGAGTTGACTCATTGGAAAAGACTGTGATGCTGGGAGGGATTGGGGGCAGGAGGAGAAGGGGACGACAGAGGATGAGATGGCTGGATGGCATCACTGACTGCATGATAAATTTTAGAAGTTCCCTTTGAGTACTGGGTTGCTCAAAAAGTTAATTCAGGCTTTTCCACACAATGTTGCAGAACCCAACATTAAGACTCAAGCTTGTCTAATTCAGATCATGAAAGGTTACTGTAAACCACTGACAACAGAATTTCAGAGAAGTTCTACCCAGGTAGGAAGATGAAGAGAAAGCCTCCAAAGGAGAAGAGGAGATTCAGTTAAACAGACCCCATCAAGTGACTACCACTTTGACCTTAGCCAGATATCACAGGGGCAGAGAGAAGCCACAACAGGAATTCCAGAGGTGTAGACGCCAAGAACACCTGGGCCAGCGGCTCCTTCTCCCACTGCATTTTATGTGCTACAGGCTGTTTTTTGCTTCTATAGGATCCAAAACTCTGGGAAATGATTCAGAGACTATTTGGACTCTCAGAGATCTTCATCAGTGCCAACTGAGACACCAGAAGTCTGATCCCCTCAGACTAGCAGAGGTGACCAACAGTAGGCGCCACCAAGAACAGACTGTGAGTCCCAGCTGCTGCGGACTTTGGCACGGTGGGGGAAGCTGTGCCCAGAAACCAGACCTCTCCAGTCCCAGTGTCTAGGAGACCAAGAGACAGAGAGATTGCATGCAATCCAGGGGACCCGTTCCCATCCCCAGAACACCTATGTGTAGGCTCTCTTTCACATCCTGATACCTTCTTGGAAAATAAAGGAAAGGAGTCGCATGAAAGATGGGGAATTTGGTCAGAAGAGATCTCTCACTGAAAGTTGAGGTTTGTTCCCATCTGCTCCCCCTCTCAGCTGCCTGCACCCATCAGTGACAGAGGAGCACAGAAGTATCTACTGAGAAAGAGGGACAAGGTTTTCTTGCAAGCAGTCTCAGCCGCAATGAGTCAAATTCATATCTGACACGCCATATAGCACTTCCCAGACACGATTTCAGGACAGCAAGATATTTAGCAATATAGTCATTTCTTTAAAAGCTTTGTCCTTTCTCCACATTCCAGCAGTTACCTCTGCTAGATAGTGGCCACATATGGCAATTTACCTGTAAATTAAAACCAAGCAGAATTAAAACTTCAGTTTCTGAGTCACACTGGGCACACTTCAAGTGACCATCAGGCACACGTAGCCAGGGGCTGCCATACGGGATGGCTCAGATAGAGGATCTTCACAACACATCAAATGGACAGCACCACGACAGACTATGAAATTAAAAGACGCTTACTCCTTGGAAGGAAAGTTATGACCAACCGAGACAGCATATTAAAAAGCAGAGACGTTACTTTGCCAACAAAGGTCTGTCTAGTCAAGGCTATGGTTTTTCCAGTGGTCATGTATGGACGTGAGAGTTGGACTATAAACAAACCTGAGTGCAGAAGAATTGATGCTTTTGAACTGTGGTGTTGGAGAAGACTCTTGAGAGTCCCTTGGACTGAAAGGAGATCCAACCAGTCCATCCTAAAGGAGATCAGCCCTGGGTGTTCATTGGAAGGACTAATGTTGAAGCTGAAACTACAATACTTTTGGCCACCTGATGTGAAGAGGTGACTCATTTGAAAAGACCCTGATGCTGGGAAAGATTGAGGGTGGGAGGAGAAGGGGATGACAGAGGATGAGATGGTTGGATGGCATCACCGACTCAATGGACATGAGTTTGGGTAAACTCTGGGAGTTGGTGATGGACAGGGAGGCCTGGAATTTCCCACAGCATGCTGCGGTCCATGAAGCTGCAGGGTCAGACATGACTGAGTGACTGAACTGAACTGAACAACAGACTATACTACGCCTGCTGCCTGATAACAGGAGATGGAAAATAACCCAACATAGAAAATAAGTATTCCTGATTTTAATTTTTGAAAGTTTGAACACATGGGCACATAGAAGTCCCAGATGTACCCACAATATTGAGAAGAAGAAAACTTAACGAGACTGATGCGTTCTCTAAAGACAGAAACCATGGTCTGGGGCAGAAGAAGATTCCAATTCAGGGATCCTGAGATGCAGCGGACGTAGGCAATTGCTGGAATTTGAAAAGCAGAAAGGATCTACTTCCTTTCCCTGATGTAGCTTGGGAGCAGTCAAATGACTGCCAACTGTGAAAAGGGAGAGGGCACCAGACCTGAAGAGGCTGATCTCACACAAACACAGCATGTCCCTGAGGTTCTATGGGAAGAATGATCAAGGGCCATATGGCATGATGGCCATCTCAGCAGACCTCTGTGTGCACAGGCAGAGGACTGCAAACAAGACGGATAAGCCCCCACACACACCTTCCCTCCACCCCACTTCCATAACAATATCTAAACACCAGTTACCACAAACTTGGAAAAATCTCAGGGAGCTGTGAGGCAAGGGTTGGATGAGAAAGTCACTGAAGTTGGGTTTCTGCCATTCTAATTGATGGTGATTCCAAGTTGGTCTATATGTCTCATCACCCAAGATGAGAAATGATACTCATACCCTTCATCAGTTCAGTTCAGTTCAGTCGCTCAGTCGTTTCCGACTCTTGGTGACCCCATGAATTGCAGCACGCCAGGCCTCCCTGTCCATCACCAACTCCCGGAGTTCACTCAGACTCATGTCCATCGAGTCCGTGATGCCATCCAGCCATCTCATCCTCCGTCGTCCCCTTCTCCCCCTGCCCCCAATCCCTCCCAGCATCAAAGTCTGTTCCAATGAGTCAACTCTTCACATGAGGTGCCCAAAGTATTGGAGTTTCAGCTTCAGCATCATTCCCTCTGAAGAATCCCAGGGCTGATCTCTTTTAGAATGGACTGGTTGGATCTCCTTGCAGTCCAAAGAACTCACAAGAGTCTTCTCCAACACCATAGTTCAAAAGCATCAATTCTTCAGCGCTCAGCCTTCTTCACAGTCCAACTCTCACATCCATACATGACCACTGGAAAAACCATAGCCTTGACTAGACAGACTTTTGTTGGCAAAGTAATGTCTCTGCTTTTCAATATGCTATCTAGGTTGGTCATAACTTTTCTTCCATGGAGTAAGCATCTTTCAATTTCATGGCTGCAGTCACCATCTGCAGTGATTTTGGAGCCCCAAAAATAAAGTAAAGTAAAAAATAAATAAATAAATAATAGTAAAGTAATGCTCAAAATTCTCCAAGCCACGCTTCAGCAATACACGAACCATGAACTTACAGGTGTTCAAGCTGGTTTTAGAAAAGGCAGAGGAACCAGAGATCAAATTGCCAACATCTGCTGGATGATGGAAAAAGCAAGAGAGTTCCAGAAAAACATCTATTTCTGTTTTATTGACTATGCCAAAGCTTTTGACTGTGTGGATCACAATAAACTGTGGAAAATTCTGAGAGAGATGGGAATACCAGACCACCTGACCTGCCTCTTGAGAAACCTATATGCAGGTCAGGAAGCCACAGTTAGAACTGGACATGGAACAACAGACTGGTTCCAAATAGGAAAAGGAGTACGTCAAGGCTGTATTTTGTCACATTGCTTATTTAACTTATATGCAGAGTACATCATGAAAAACGCTGGGCTGGAAGAAGCACAAGGTGGAATCAAGATAGCCGGGAGAATTATCAATAACTTAAGATATGCAGATGACACCACCCTTATGGCAGAAAGTAAGGAGGAACTAAAAAGCCTCTTGGTGAAAGTGAAAGAGGAGAGTGAAAAAGTTGTCTTAAAGCTCAACATACCCTTCATACTTCCTTAGAAATAGTGTTTAATATGTCGATTCACCAGGGCCCTGGCATTATGCCTTGTCCAAAAAAAAAAAAAAAAAAAAAAGGCTGTTTTGTCAACAGTGCCAAATTCACAAATGATACTTTTGAATGCTTTCCAAATTTGGGGGTAGGTGCCATGTGTTCCTGGTGATTAATGTGCATCTAATTTGTCGATTAGTATAGAACATCCAGTCCTGCTGATCTCATAAGTTTAGGATGAAAAAAAAATTATTTTAGCAGTTCACAGGCACAAATATACATGAAAATTTAAAAAACCAATGTACATAATTGGAAAAACACTAAAGAATAGAGGGTATCATGAATTACTTAATTATAATCAAATCCAAAACTGTTCCTAAGGAATCAGGAGTGACTGTGCTATGTTCTAGTTAACTGATTAATATTATAAAATATGGAAGATTCTAGCACTGTCTTTTCAATAATTTCTTAAACATTGAAGACTATCCGTGAAATACTGCAATGTTCCTCTCACGAGACTCATGACATACAGGGTATGTTTCAATAGATGGCCAAATCCCAAGCCTGGTAATTCATTTCATTTTCTCTCTCTGTTATACAATTCATTTTCATAAGCTGAAGCCCTAGAGTTGGAATTATAGGGACATATGAGGAAAAATGCAGTCAATGAACTATATCACCCATTAAACTCACAACAGAGTGGAGATTTTTATTAAGAAAAATCTGATCTCCAGCAATTTCCCACTATTATTTCCTTCCTTAAACTCAGTTACCTTTAAAATTGAACATGCTGTCTGTTTGCAGCTTCTAAATTTCCTTGAATTGATTCCATGAAGCTGAGCAGTCACAGAACCAACCAACAGCTTTTTTTTTTCTGTACGTGGTTTTAGATATGTCATCTCAAGAGCCCTTTTGAAAACATTATTTCATTGTTGACATTTTTAAGGAGGGAACGCTCTCTGCACGAGTAGCTTCCACTTTCATTTCACTTTACAGCCCCCTTTGCAGTAGGAAAAATTATTTTCCAGCATCTCAAAAGAGAAGTGAGAGTGAAAAGGCAAACTGTTTAAAACAATGATATTGAGTTTCAAAATTCTGTCAATTTCAAATTCTAGTAACACATACAGCAATGAAATGTCTGATAAATTCCAACAGACAATATTGGTCTCAAACAACCACCACAAAATATCCCTAAGGTTTCCCTTGCTAGTTTGATTTCAACATTAGTTAAGGATCATTGCTGATGAATGTGTGTTTCATGGGCTTTTGGGTAGCTACAGCACAATTTTAAGTAACCTCTGGCATATTTCAGGTATGTTCTAACCAGAAATGGTATAACATCTGGAACATTTCAATGTAGTTCCTAACTTCTTTTAAAAAAAAAGCACTTGAAGTTTAGTAGCATAAACAGCATTTGAGAAGCATGGATCACATTTTTTCACTATCCAAGCTTTCAGTAGTACTCTTCTTTGCCTTTTTTTTTTTTTCCCTCTGCAATTTTAAATGTGGAAGAAAGCAGATTTCATTACTCTAAACACAAAATTAACATCCTAGGGAATAATCAAAGTAGTTATTCCATATGTAAACAGCATTTTAAATGACATCAAAGTTAATGGACTCTAAAAAAACTGATTTCAAGAGATTTTACATAGTTACTTGAAACATTACGAAATGTTTATCCTATTTTAAGTTTCCTAGGGAATATATTTGAAATTATTCTAGGAGTAAATATTAAAATCCTCTTTCTTTCATAATTATAGTGTGATCTAAATATTGGAATTAATACATCATAGATTTAGTATATATGAGTGTGTACATACACAGGTGTGTAATTGTGTACATACAGCAATTTTTTGTCAGGCCTCTACATGCTATCATTTGTGCATTAAGATCTAGCTTCTTTCATTGAATTCATTAGTATCTGTTAGAAAAAGACATTGCATTTGAATCTTGTAAGCAATCCAGATATGTATTTTAAATGAGGGCAAAATTTACTTAGATATTTATAAATTGTGGTCCTTTTAATTAAGGCCTAGGATAGTACTCACTCTCAGACATAGAAATTGGCATTTTAATAAATGCTTGCTGTTAAATGCTTGCTATTATTACTTCCTGTTAACATTAGACCCTATTGTAGCTCTGTGTGCTGAAATAATCTGTGATTTAAAATACGTACTTATGAATTTATTAATGACATGAAATATGAATTTAAGAAAATTATATTAATGTCTTTCCAATGACTGCCACATACCTAAGACTGCTGGATATGAAAGTAACAAAGAATCAATGCTTTTCAAATCCGTTACACTTGGGTGGGTGCATATTTAATACATTAAATTTAAATACATGGTCTTCAGTCTGGGAAGTCCACTAACTGAGATAGTTGGAGGTAACGAAATTTCCACCAGTGTATATAAGTTTCTGAGTCACAGACACATAAATTTTAAAATTTCCCCTAGAGGAATAAAACTCAGACACTGAATATTCATCTATCAATTGACCAAATGCAAGTTCCTTGCTCCGAGGCTCTGGAAGATTCCTGCAGCTGTGCCTAAGGTGCTTGCAAAGTCAGCAGCTATTTTCAGAGAGAAGAGAGCAAACATGATGAGAAAACCACCACAATGCCTACCACGATTCAGACAGTATTTAAGAAAAATAGTCATGTCCTCTATACAACACATTCCATTTTAAGATCCATTCAAGTATTCAACAGATACCCCTACAACTAAAATGGGCACATGATTATATCTAAACCTATGAGTATTTTAATCTACTTTGTCCTAAAGTCTACAGCAATAATAAATGAATGAAAATCAGTGAAAATAATTTTTGGCAAATATTTATCAAGACCTTAAAAGACATAAAATAATGTGGCATTTTTAAAGCACCTACTTGTCTAGAAAAAAATATTCTCTTCATTTCATAAAATGATTATTGCTACTCTTTTTTAACTGTTTGAATAATTTATTCCTTTCGTTAAGAAAAGTATAAGCCAGAGGTGGACATCAAGATGGTGGAACAGAAGGACATGGAGGTTATCTCCTCCTAAAAATACTCAAAAATACATCTGCGTGTGGAACAACTCTCACAGAATACCCACTGAATGCTGGCAGATCTCATACAACCAATGCTGCAAGAAAGATCACCACGTAACCAAGTAGGATGAAAGAAAAAAGTAAAATAAAGCAGAATCCAGAGTGGCTTATTTATGAAATGAATAGGAAAACAGACATAAAATAATCAAACATGGTGAAAATATTAAAGAAGGGAACTGTCATATTTGAGGTGCCCATTGTATGCTACATACAAAATAGAATTATCAATAGTTTAATCTGTGTAAATGTATTTGTTCCTACACAAGGGAGTTCCTGTCCAAGTGCATAATATTAAAGTTAGGCCTGGGGGTCAAACTCAATCTCAGAAAACCAGTCAAGTGAATCAAACTGAAGCTTTTCTAAATCAAAGATCTACATTCATCCATAACCCCAAGTGAACCGATGATTTAACATTATTCAGGGATTAGAAATGCAAACTTTTCTTCTAAGTTTTTCTATATATTTAAAACATAAAGGAATTTGATTTTGTTTATGGAAAGCATACCAGTGGGCAGAAACATTCATTCTGATGGCAGCAAACCTATTATTATGTCACCCAAAAAGGAGTCCTTTCAAGATTTAAATTTTAGAGGAGGAAACTTGTAGCCCCTAAATATATGTTAAGCTATATTTCCATGCTTCAAAAACACACAAACTAACAAAGGAGCATTATAATATCTCCAAACCTTTCAGGGACAACCCTCCCACATACACACCAGAATTGCAGTTAGCCCCACACATTGCTACCAGCAGCTCAGTAGCACATAAAGGCTAAGATTTGCACCCACACTAATTATTCACTTCTTCTCAGATTGCACTATCCAGGAACTTGGGGAGGAAAGGCAAGGCCACCTCTCCGTGGCTGAGAAGGGCATTTCTGTCACACAAATGAATGCCTATCCTCATCAACACACTGGACAAGGACTCAGGAATGATCTCTAGAAGTCGATGGGGCATGTCAGACCCTCAGTCGTGTCCCACCATATCCAACCGTATGGACTGTAGCCTACCAGGTTCCTCTGTCCGTGGAATTTTCCAGGCAAGAATACTGGAGTGGATTGCCATTTCCTCCTCCAGGGATCTTCCCCACCAGAGATCAAACACGCATCTCTAGAATCTCCTGCATTGGCAAAAGGATCCTTTACCACCGCGCCACCTGGAAAGCTGATGGTGCAGGAGCTGTAATTGTAAGGACCAGGAATGTCAAAGGACATGAGAAGAGGCAGTCAAAATGCTGTCTGTAGGCTGGCCAGGATGTCAGGGGTCTGTGTTTGCAGGAGGATCCATTGTGTGCTTAAAATATAATTCACTGCCCTTTGATAAATATGCATTCTTCACAAACATGTTTAGTAATAAATCCCTCAATACTGCATGATTGTCAACTTCCCAACTCAGGGATGGAACTCCTGCAATCACACTTCACATTATAACCGAGCAGGCCCCTCTGGGCCTTCCCAGGACAGACCTCTCCCCACATGTCCCCTGCCTGCAGAAGAGCTGAAGTCTCCCGGGCCCCGCCTGAGTCACAAAGTCTTGCCTGCATACTTAATAACTGAAAGTATGTGAACAGGTAGTGAACAAGAGTAGCAGTCAGATCAGGAGAATAAATAACAATGCAAACAGGATATGAGCCAAATGCAATCACAGAATCTTTGGTTTCTCCATGAAGTACACAGATAACAGTACGTGATGCACGTTTCCTTGGTTGTTTTATAAATGCTAAAACCTCACCCAGCGGAAGAAGTTAACAACTTGACCATGAGCATGTAGCCCCCAGACTTACTGGAGCCTGATGTTAACCCCTGTAGACATCACCCTGTTACCTTACCATCAACCAGTCAGAGAACTGTGCATAGCTGATCACATACCCTGCAACCAGCCTCCTTCAACTGGCCTGTAAATGTGCCTTGCTGAAACCCCATCAGAGAGTTTGGATTTTTTGAGCAGTAACTACCCCAAGCTCCTTTTCTGGTACCCTATAATAAATGCTGCTCTTTCCTTCACCACGAGCCCGTCAGTAGACTGGCTTTACTGGGCACTCTGGGAAGTAGACCCAATTTGGTTGGGTAACAGTACCACCTATGAACTTCTTTTTGTATCTTTTTCTTTTAGCCCCTATCATCAAAAAAAAAAAAAAAAGGCAACAAAATAAACCAAATAAAAACTGTAACAGTGTTGCTTTCTTTTTCATAGCATTTCAATTAGTGGTGTGCATATGTGTGTGCTCAGTTGTGTCGGATTCTTTGCAACCTTATGGCTCCTCATGGAATTTTCCAGGCAAGAATATGGGATTGGGTTGCTACACTAGGGGATCTTCCCAACTCAGGGATGGAACTCCTGCACTCACACAAGCTGATTCTTTACCCCTAGGCCACCTGGGAAGCCCTTCGATTATGGTAGAGAGCTTAGTTAATGGTAATGTTAAAAATTCACATAGACATGTACCCAGGTAACCAAACAGCAATCTGCATTATTCAAGACTTTATTGTAGGGTATTTGGTACCTATACTGGTTAATTCTGGTTTGCCCCCCACCCAACATTTCATTGCCTGCCCTTCTCCGCTCTGCTTTATACTCAATGAACAGCAGCATATAGGGTCCCCGAGACTCCAGCCGACCACTGCAGCAGCCAGTCAGGAGGCGGCAACAGGAGACTGAAAGTCCAGGTTCCAATTCTAGATGAGTCTACATCTGCCCCCTTAGGGGGCCTCAGCCGCCCAGGCTCTGGGGCTCGGACTGCCGCCATCGGCCCTACCAGACCTGGGGTGGTTGTTGACAACTTTCCTTCGTGCTACACTGGGCACTTCACTTGAACCCTGGCCATACCTCCCTTCCTTAAACTGCATCAGGAAAAGACTCTGAGGGTGTCTTTTGTGTCTGCACACAAAGTGACAGAAGAAAATAAGCACAACTAAGACAATGCGAAATCATCAATAAAAGGATTACGTAATTGTGGAGAAAAGCTTGTGTTTCTGTGTTAGTTGCTAAGTCATGGCTGACTCTGTGTGACCCCGTGGACTCTAGCCCACCAGGCTCCTCTGTCCATGGAATTTTCCAGGCAAGAATACTGGAGTGGATAATCATTCCTTTCTCTAGGGGATCCTCCCAACCCAGGGATCACACCCAGGTCTCCCACATTGCAGGCATATTCTTTATCATCTGAGCCACCAGGGAAACTGGAAAAAAGCTTAGACTTCAGTAATAAACTCCAATCAGGTTCCATAGTTCACTAATAAAGGTAGGTTGCAAATCTGACGTCAAACTTTCAGAGGCCAGAGGAAATTTCAGCTTTTGGGTCCCTTTCTTTGCAGGATCTTCTGTCTTTTTTTTTTTTTTAATCTTTAAATTGAAGTTTAGTTAATTTACAATATTGTGTTAGCTTCAATTATATAGCGGTGCTTAGTTATGCATGTATATGTTCTTCTTCAAATTCTTTTCCATTATAGGTTATTATTAACGTAAGACATTGAATATAGTCCCTAATGCTATAGAGCAGTTCTCCACTGTAAATTAGGATTTTGAGACTAACCTATATTCATTACTGCCTATCTCTGGAGTCGGAAAAGGCAACCTACACCAATATTCTCGCCTGGGAAATGTCATGAACAGAGGAACAGGGACGGCTACAGTCCATGGGGTCACAATGGGTCAAATTTGCATAAATAAGATACTTCAGTGGCAATCAGTTAAGACCACTGTCTCTTTCTAAGACAGTCTTGCCTCTATCATACTGGGTGACAATATAATGACCACAGGCAATCTGAGATCCAGCTATGATGAAGGTAATTAAAGGATTCATTTAGTTTTGGTCTTCTGGGATCTACTCAAGCAGTCAGAATAATGAATATATTATCATTTCCTTCCTCAGGTAGAAATGGATTCCTGGAATCCTGCTACTGGTTACTTTCTAGGCATTGTGACACAAAGGTCTTATCACAATAAAAGCATCTCCTACCGTGCCTAGCAATGGAAGGATGTGGGTAGTGGAGGAGAAAAAAGATTTAGAATTGTACAGAGCATGATATGACTTTGGTGGAAAATTATTCCAATCATCAGGTCTATAAAACTCTAAGTGGAGAATTTGGTTCTCATCAATGCCTAGTCAAAACAGAAGTTCTCTGCTATCAGCAATAAACTTGATAAACAACCATACTTCCTCTCTTATGGATGGGAATTGTATGAAACGGAATTTATCATAACCCCAGGGTTTTCAGAGCACAAACCTGAAGCAGTACTACAAACAGCACGTCTGACGTTGTGCAAAGTTGCATGTTTTATTCATCTAGGCTATCAATAATAAAATACATGCTAGAGGGAAGAATGAATTAAGCTTCTATTTTTCTCGGGGGGGGGATAAATATAAAATCAGTGTCTTATGAAGAGGAGATTAAAAAGCATGCAGTCAAACATTTTGGAAAAAATGTTTTAAAAATCTATCTCAGTCATTTAACTTCTGAAATGATTAAAGTATTGTTCTGAATTTCATGACATTTGTGGCATTTATCAGTTTTTAAATTTGCATTTTCTTATGAATTTGTTTCCTTGTCTCAAATATTCACATTCATAGTCTTTCTTTTAAAGAGACTTCAAAATTAATTAAGGATGCAGATGCCACAAAACCCATTTTGTTCTGTTTCTTATTTCTCCCTGCCATGGTAAAGCTAAGATTACCAATTACATTAAATTATCCCTAATATTAAAAATTATGTGTATTTTTGTTAACAGGAAGTATATGTTTCCTTGCATTAGTGTCTAATCCACAATGGTACATTAATAAAGGAATAAAGAATTCAGATCAGTAATAATCATTATATTAAAAAAAAATTTAAGAATGAATATATAATATCCAGGAGAGAAAAATTAAGTTAAAAAATTCCAGGAAATTAAACATGGAATGTTATATTTGGGGCACCGCTCTATTCAACACCCACCACATAGTTTATATGTTTGTTGGGAGTTATTAGAGACATAAATTTAGGACAGGCCCTCAAAGGAAACCAAGACAGAAACACAGGATGCATTTCTACAATCTTACAGTGAAACCTATGATTGAACAAAAATCAGTGCAAAGGACAAGCTAAGCTGTGAGCCTAAATGAATATGAAATAGCCTGGGATTTGGGAAAGAACAAACTGGAGTGGGTGAGGTGGGTGCCCTCCTTCTAATAGAAATTCCAGCAGGAGTAGAAAGATAAACATCATGACTCAGAGTAGGTATCTTAGGTGCTACACCTCCACTGAGTCTTTCAGGCTTGGGTGACTACCAAGAATTACACCCAACAGACGGATGAAGAGAAGATTATTCTCTGTTACAGAATGGAATACTTCAATTTAAAGAGAAAGTAAAATCTTCAAAAGTTAGATGCAATCTACAATTAACCTTATTGATCGTGCCATAAGGTCACAGAAGAAATCAAAAGCCTTAAGGTCAAGTCACCTTCATACCTATTCAGCTCCTGCACTTTTCTGATAGTGGACAAGTTCCTTGACGTAAACGTTATCATCTGCAAAATAATGGGGCTGCAGTTGAATTTCATAGGTTCTTTCTCATTCCAAAAGCCAAGCCTGACAACAAGGTCCTATGACTGGTGCCTGGCTCTAAAGAGCCACAGCTTTCCTGACTTAATTTTCTTTGACAAGTTATTCAATCTCCCCTTGACTCAACTTCCTCAAAGGCCAAACAGAGATAACAATATCTTTTTATCTTTC
Organism: Capricornis sumatraensis; assembly: GCF_032405125.1. NCBI lineage: Eukaryota > Metazoa > Chordata > Mammalia > Artiodactyla > Bovidae > Capricornis > Capricornis sumatraensis. The sequence continues at coordinate 12,548,296 of NC_091079.1, forward strand.
TAATGTATTTGACAGGAATGGTGAAAAATTACACTGTTCTTAAACTAAAAGAACACACTAAACTTAGCATGCCATAGTGAATACTGAACCTCAGAAGGTCACTTTATAAATGCTAGTTTTTAGGGGGAAAATATGCTTGGGGACTTTCAGGTATTTTACATGTGAAATCGAAGTATATTAAAGCACATTTGCTAGCACTCATAGCACTCTCTCACAGAACTTACCAAATTGCTAGTTATATAATATGTTTAAGTTATTAACATGTATTCAACATCTTCTCCTCTGAAAGGTAAGATACACAGTCAGTTGTTCCTTGTTCTTCAGTCGCTCAATAGTGTCCTACTCTTTGCAGGACTGCAGTACTCCAGGCCTCCCTGTCCTTCACCATCTCCTGGAGCTTACTCAAACTCATGTCCATTGAATCAGTGATGCCATCCAACCATCTCATCCTCTGTCGTCCCCTTCTCCTCCCGCCTTCAGTCTTTCCCAGCATCGGGGTCTTTTCCAATGAGTCGGCTCTTCACATCAGGTGGCCAAAGTGGTATATAATAAATATCCAATGTGTTTTTACAAACATACATGGTTGAAGACGTATGTTACATTTGAAGAACTTCAGAAAGAGAAATAGAACAATCTTCCACAATAATACATTTCATCAAAAATTAAAAATTTTTATCTCTGCAAATTGCGGCACAGAAATGTTAGATTCCCACCTTGTACACAGGATTCTCAACTACTTGGAAATCAGCTTTATGCTTGTGTGTATGTGTGTGTGCCCAGTTGTGTCTGACTCTATGCAGCTCCGTGGACTGTAGCCCTCCAGGCTCCTCTGTTCATGGAATTTTCCAGGCAAGAATACTGGAGCAGGTTGCCATTTCCTACTCCAAGGGATCTTCCTAACCCTGGGATCAAACCCACATCCCTTACATCTCCTGCATTGGCAGGCAGATTCTTTACCACTGTGCCACCTAGAAAGACCATCATCTATCCTAATGGTATCTTTAATTACATCTGAATTCTGCAAAAGTCCCTTCACCTCTCCCCGAATTTCCAGTTTTATGATTCCCACATCTTCCTTTCTCTTGGTTTACATGTCATTTCACTGTATACCACTTAGAAGCTTCCTGAGAAAGAATACTGGAGGGCAAATTTTTTCAAATACTTGGCCTTAGGGTGTCTTTAGGCAAACATGTGGCATTGACCACTCAGTTGACTACGGAATTCTCAGTGGAAAATCATTACACTTGAAAAATTTGAAGTAATTTATCTTGTACACAGTTTAGAATGTCTCCATGAAATGACACTCTTCTTTTATTCACTTGATAACAGAGAATTCTTTGTCTGTTTATTTGAATTTATTTTTTAAAGTTTTTAAAAATTTATTTTTATTGACGTATAGTTGATTTACAATGTTGTGCTAGTTTAGAGTGTACAGAAAAGTGATTCAGTTATACATACATATATTTTTTTCAAATTCTTTTCCCTTACACAAAATATTAAGTAGAGTTACCTGTGCTAAACAGTGAATCTTTATTGGTTATCTATTAGTACACAGTAGGTGTATCTGTTAATCCAAAATTCCTAATTTATCTCATATACCCACACCCATCCCCTTTGATGACCACAGGTTAGTTTTCTATGTCTCTGGATTTGTTTCTGCTAAATTCAGTTGTATTTTTAAGATTCCACATGTAGGCACCATCATGCGATATTTATCTTTCTCTGTCTGACTTACTTTGTTGCTGTTATTCAGTTACTCAGTCATATCCGACTCTTTGCGACCCCATGAACTGCAGCACGCCAGGCCTCCCTGTCCTTCACCATCTCCTGGAGTTTGCTTAAACTCATGTCCATCCATGATGTCATCCATCCGTCCTGTCCTCTGTCTACCCCTTCTCTTCCTGCCCTCCATCTTTCCCAGCATTGGGGTCTTTTCCAATGAGTCAGTTCTTCGCAAGAGGTGACCAAAGTATTGGAGTTTCAGCTTCAGCATCAGTCCTTCCAATGAATATTCTGGGTTAACTTCCTTTAGGATTGACTGGCTGGATCTCCTTGGAGTCCAAGGGACTCTCAACAGTCTTATCCAACACCACAGTTCAAAAGCATCAAATCTTTGGCACTCAGCCTTCTTTAGGGTCCAACTCTCACATTCATACATGACTACTGGAACAACCACAGATTTGACTATAGGTACCTTTGTCAGCAAAGTGATGACTAAGTTTGTCATAGATTTTCTTCCAAGGATCAAGCAAGTCTTTTAATTTTATGGCTGCAGTCACTGTCCGCAGTGATTTTGGAGCCCAAGAAAATAGTCTATTTCCATTTTTCCCCATTTATTTGCCATGAAGTGATGGGACCAGATGCCACGATCTTAGTTTTTTGAATGTTGAGTTTTAAGTCAGCTTTATCTACTCTCCTCTTTCACCTTATTTTCCTTAGTATGATAATATCTTGGTCCACCCATGTTGTTGCAAATAGTATTATTTCATTCCTTCTTTATGGCTGAGTAACATTCTACTGTATTTAAATACCACATCATCTTTATCCATTCATCTGTCAGTGGACATCTAGGTTGCTCCTATCTATTGGCTATTATAAATAGTGTTGCTATAAACACTGGTGTGCAAGTATCTTTCTGAATTTTAGATTTCTCCAGATATATGCTAGAAGAGTGGGATTATGGACCATAGTTTATTAACTAAAAATGAAATAACATTTGAATTTTCTATTGTCTCTACTGTTTATATGCCAGTTGTTTCTCTGTTATGCTTTTTTTTTCCTGGAAACTTTTAAAATCTTGCTTTTATCTCCAATGTTCAGAAATTAATAATGATGCATGTATCACCCACATCCTTCAAATCACTGTCCTGGGCAATTGGGCCTAAATCTGGATACCATGTCCTGTACTATTTATATATCTTTTGCCCATGATATTTTTCTACTTTTGGAATTCCCATCAGTCATTATTTCTTATAGATTGACCCAATACCTTTTTCTTTCAGTTCTCCCTATCCATCTTTGTACTTTTCCTACTTTCTATTATCTTATTTTTATACTACCTTATATTCTGAACTTCTATATTGCTTCTCATATCTTTAATATCTGAGAGACTTTCAGATTTGTCAATTTTTTAAATTATTATTTTAGAGAAACAATATATTCTTCCATTCTCTAAGGATAATAATTTACAGCTTTCCTGAAGCTTTCTTTGCTCTCTGAAAGTCTTCATTTTCTGTGTTCCCTCCCTTTTTATTTGGATTTGTAACATCAGAGGTTTTCCGTAGCTCACTGAGGAGTAAAGCTGAATAAGCGGCCTGTCACTGCAGCTTGTGTCCAATCCATGGGGTTTACAACACGCACTTTGAGCTTTTCCACCAGAGTTGAAGGTCCATGTTCAAGTGTGTGAAGCTCTTTTGTCTGAGCTGGTTCAGTTCCTGCTCAGTGGGATCTTGTGGAGACTGAAGGACTATCTCTTTCTTGACAAATTTTCATGCTCTGTTTTGCCAGGCACATCACCCTACCCCACCCCATAACTGTGAGACCCAAATCCAAACATTCCCTGGTTCCATATTTGTGTATTTTTAAAATACACAAAAGTATAGGCTCCTATTTTAAAAGAAAGATTATTTTCAAAAAGGACATTTTATGATTATTTTAATGACAAGAATTAACATAAAATTAAATTATATGGTATATAGCATCAGTTCTACTCCAAAAGAAAATCTATTTATGTGTGATTGTCTACTATTTTAAACACGTCCTCAAAATTTTTCTGAAAAATTACCCTTTTATTCATATTACAATCTTTCATAATTGCAATTTATACCATATTGCTCTCATTTTCCTCCCAGTGGAATCAAGTCCCTCTTAATAAAGGCTATATTAAAAGAGTAAGCCCTCATTAAAAGTAGGCCAGACATCTCAATTCAGATTTCAATGACCCTATTATACAATGCAGAATTAAATCTTAAGAAAGGGCCATATTCTGCATTTCTTAAGTGTTGGGAGGTCTAAAAAATACATCTTTTGTCCCTCTTTTTGTCCCTGAGCTAAAAGGTTATTATTAAAAAAAATCAGATTGAGGGTTTTTGTCTTTTTTTTCTAACTGACTTTGAATGAACTGAACTAAACAATGCAGTGTAATCAAAACTAAGATTTGCAAAGCAAAAAGTCACTGCAGAGGCTCAAGAACAAACCAGATTAATAAATAAGACAGACTGGTAGACAAACCAAGTACATTAAATCCAGAGTGACAGAGAAAACCGGAGGGCAGACGTGAGAGCTATCAGGGAACTACTGGAAGAACACAAATTATTGTAAAACACAGGGAAAAAGAACAAGACAAAGCCTGCAAACGAACCTTCCAGAGCTAGATTTCTCCCACATCTGTGTCACCACATACTGCAAAATTTTAAAGTCACAGAAAAATCTAGAGTTTTCAGCTCTTCTTGATAGTATGAGATCAGTCAACACTCGTCCCATTTCCAACCAGGGATTAAACCTGCATCCCCTGTATTGAAAGGTGGATTCTTAACCACTGGACTACCAGAGAAGTCAAATCAAGTCATTATTTTTAATATGAATTTTACTCAATACAAAGAAATGCACACTCACTGCAGAAATCGTTAAAAATATACAATGTGTAAAGGAAAAATACTCATAATTTCACAGTCTAAAATAATCACCATGCTGTTTGCTTTTAATACACATGTATTTTTGTTAACTTGCTTGCTAAAGTTTAATGGCAAGTATACAAACAGAATTTACCATGTCAGTAAAAGTTTTTGAAATAATTTTTTTCTATGACTATATCATATTACCTCATATTGTGTCATAATTTATTGCCCAAGGTTTGGGGACTATGTTTCTGATAGAGCATATTATAGATATTGCCATCATAAAATTATCTACTAGCATCTCAGATTACTTTTGTATACAGATAATGGAAAGAAGAATCACGAACCAATTTGTTTGAAGCTATACAGGTAAACCAACTTATATGATTTTAGCCGTGTATAACTTAAGTCATAATCTAACCAGCATTGATTAGTTTTAAAATATTTAATTATTTGGCTTTTGGAAATCACTGAATCAGCTACTCATGTGTCACCTGTCTTTTATTTTATTTATGGTATTTAGTATATACCAATATATTTTAATCTTGAGGAGTCAAATATATTTTATTTTGTTAATGGTTTCTTCCTTTGCTTTCTATGGTAAAATGTCCCAATGCCACTAAAACCAGAGAATCAATAAATCTGTTGAAGAATTATAACTATTTGTTCTTTTTGAAAAAAATTTATTAATACTTCTGAAATTTTATTTGGATATGATGGAGATCTTCTATACTACCTTTTTTTTTGTGGCCATTAAATTTAGAGTGTATGGCACAACTGAAAGTTAACAATATAAATAAAAATATCAAAGTAATTTATCATTCTGAATTTATTTTCTTAGGCTTAATTTCTATCATCAGGCTACCCTTATTGTTATCTTCATTTATGTAATAGGTTTAGTCTTTAAGGATATTCCCAATTTGGAGTAAAACAGAAATAAGATTACGTTGAGTATAACAGGCTGCATTAATTGAACACTTTAAGTATTCTTTGATCATCCAAGTGTCTGAAATATCACTGTTATGAGATTCTTGTAAAAGATGGTTAAAAGCCAGTAGAGTATATGTACCACATCTGGGTTCAGGAAAGAGAACTTTACCTGTCACTCACTGAATAGAAAGACACCCATCCGCACGTGGTTCCCCAAGCACAGTGCCCAGCAGTTTCATCCCTGGATCCCTGGTTTCACAGTAAGCCTTGACAGAGGAACTATCCTTGCTGGGCTGGCAAAATCTCCCAGGCACCACCTTGTATTTGATCTGCCTGCCTCCAAAAGCCGTTCTTTACTATTCATGCCTGTTTCCTCCTTACCTGGAACCCAACACTTCAATACCGTGTCACACTCGGGCAAACATCTGACAGTATCTAAATCTGAAATGGATAGCTATAGAATCTCCTGTATTAAATGGAAAAAAGTTCTAAAGTGCACTAACCTAGTATCTAGTCCAACTGAAGTCTGATTGCTATGGTTGTTGTTATAATTATTATTACTTACTGCCAATATGCTACTGGGGAATAATGGAGAAATAGCTCTAGAAAGAATGAAGAGGAGGGGCCAAAGCAGAAATGACACTCAGTTGTGGATATGCCTGGCGGTGAAAGCACTTCTGATGCTGTAAAGAACAACACTGCATAGGAACCTGGACTGTTAAGAGTCTATGAATCAAGGTAAATTGGACATGGTCAAGCAGGAGATGGCAAAAGTGAAAATCAACATTTTAGGTATAAGTGAACCAAGATGGATGGAAATGGGTAAATTTGATTCAGATGATCATTCTATCCACTTGTGTAAAAGAATCCCTTAGAAGAAATGGATAGTCAGAGCCCTCATAGTCAACAAAAGAGTTTGAAACGCAGTACTTGGATGGAATCTCAAACACAATAGAATGATCTTGATTTGTTTCCAAGACAAACCGTTCAACATCACAGTAATCCAAGCCTATGCCCAAACACTAAAAAAGAAGCTGAAGTTGAATGGTTCTATGAAGACCTACAAGACCTTCTAGAATTAACACCAAAAAAAAAAAAAAAAGATGTCCTTTTCATCATGGGGGAATGGAGCGAAACAGCAGGAAATCAAGAGATACCTGGAATAACAGGCATGTTTGGCTTTGGAGTACAAAACAAAGCAGGGAAAAGGCTAACAGAGTTTTGCCAAGAGAACACATTGGTCATAGCAAGCACCATCTTCCAATATCACAAGAGACGACTCTACACATGTACATCACCAAGTGGTCAATATCACAACCAGACTGATTATATTCTTTGCCAGCTGATGATGGAGAAACTCTACAAAGTCAGATCATGAGATACTTATTGCAAAATTCAGGCTTAAATTGAAGAAACTACAGTGAATCACTAGGTCTGTCATGTATGGCCTAAATCAAATCCCTTATGATTATATAGTGAAGATGACGAATAGATTCAGGGATTAGATCCAGTAGACAGAATACATAAAGAACTATGGAAGGAGGTTCGTAACACTGTACACAAGATAATGACCAAAACCATCCCCAAGAACAAGAAATGCAAGAAGGCAAAGTGGTTGTCTGAGGAAGCCTTACAAATAGCTGAGAAAAGAAGAGAAGTAAAACGCAAAGGAAAGAGAGAAAAATATACCCAACTGAATGTCAAGATCCAAAGAATAGCAAGTAGAGATAAGAAAGCCTTCTTAAGTGAACAATGCAAAGCAATCGAGGGAAACAATAGAATGGGAAAGACTAGAGACCTGCTTTGGGAGAAAGCAATGGCACCCCACCCCAGTACTCTTGCCTGGAAAATCCCATGGACGGAGGAGCCTGGTCAGGCTGCAGTCCATGGGGCCGCGAAGAGTTGGACACGACTGAGCGACTTCCCTTTCACTTTTCACTTTCATGCATTGGAGAAGGAAATGGCAACCTACTCCAGTGTTCTTGCCTGGAGAATCCCAGGGACGGGGGAGCCTGGCGGGCTGCCGTCTATGGGGTCACAAGAGTCAGACACAACTGAAGTGACTTAGCAGCAGCAGCAGCAGAGACCTCTTTAAGAAAACTGGAGATACCTAGGGAACATTTCATGCAAGGATAAGCTTGTGCCTAAAGATAGAAACAGCAAGAACCTAACAGAAGCAGAAGATATTAAGCAAAGATGGCAAGAATACACAGAAGAACTATACAAAAAAAGTGTCAACGACCTGGATAACCACAGTGGTGTGGTCACTAACCGACAGTCAGACATTCTGGAGAGTGAAGTCAGGTGGGCCTTAAGAATCATCACTACAAATTAAGCTAGCGGAAGTGATGGAATTCCAGCTGAGTTATTTAAAATCATAAAAGAAGATGCTGTTAAAGTGCTGTACTCAATATGCCAGCAAATTTGGAAAACTCAGCAAGGGCCACAGGACTGGAAAAGGTCATTTTTCATTCCAATCCCAAAACAAGTAATGCTAAAGAATGTCCAAACTACTGTACAATTGCACTCATTTCACAAGCTAGCAAGGTAACGCTGCAAATCCTTCAAGCTAGGCTTCAATAGTACACTAACCGAGAACTTCAGGTGTTCAAGCTGGATTTTAAAAAGGCAGAGGAATCAGAGACCAAATTGCCAATATCCTTTGAACCACTGAAAAATGCAAGGGAATTCCAGCATAGTATCTACTTCTGTTTCACTCACTATGCTAAAACCTTTGACTGTGGAAAATTCTTAAAGAGATGGGAATACTAGACCACTTTACCCGCCTCTTGAGAGGATCCGTATGCAGGTCAAAAAGCAACCGCTAGAACCAGACGTGGAACAATGAATTGGTTCCAAATTGGGAAAGGAGTACATCAAGGCTATATATTGTCACCCTGCTTATTTAGCTTATATGCAGAGTACATCATGGGAAATGCCAGGTTGGATGAATCTCAAGCTGGAGTCAAGATTGCTGGGGGAAATATCAATAACCTCAGATATGCACATGACACCACCCTAATGGCAGAAAGCAAAGAGGAACTAAAGAGCCTCTTGATGAAGGTGAAGAGGAGAGTGAAAAAGTTGGCTTAAAGCTCAACATTCAAAAAACCAAGATCATGGCATCTGGTCCCATCATTTCATTGCAGATAGAAGGGGGAAAAATGGAACAGTGACAGACTTTATTTTCTTGGGCTCCAAAATCATTGCAGACAGTGACTGCAATCATGAAATTATTGAGTCTGCATCACAGACTAAAAAGACATGAGTTTGAGCAAACTCCAGGAGATAATGTAAACATGTAAGCCTGGCTTGCTGCAGTCCATGGGGGTCGCAAAGAGTTGGACACAGCTTAGTGACTGAACAACAACTGAAGAATCTAAGCTACTCCATTTTGTTAACAGAAAAACTCCATTTTGTAAGGTTCCGGGAAAAGAGCCTTTGGAAATCCCGACCTCACCCCACTGCCCACAAGCCAATCGGACCCCAGACCAAAATCTCCTGACTTAACGTTCAGGAACTCATGGTCTACCTAGGTAATGGGAACCAATCAGAACCTGTGGCCAGCCTAGGAAATGAAAACCAATCAGCAACCAACACCTAACCCTTCCACAGAAGGTAACCAATTAGATATCTCCCAACCCGGAAACTCCCGTTTTTCAAATTTCTCGCGCGAGAATACCCTATATAAGCAATGTAACCCAGAGCTCAGGGCTCCTCCCTATAGCCACTGCATCGATATTGGTGGGAGCCCCAGCTCGAGCTTGGTAACAAAAACTCTCTTGCTTTTGCATCAGATATCAGCTCCCTGGTGGTCACTGGGAGATTTCGCGACTTGGGCATAACACAACAACCTGCCTAGAGGCCAGTATGGATTTAGTCCAGCTCTATAGTGAATACGCTGATACCACATTTAAAAAGGAAAAAGGAGAAAAGAGAAATAATACATCTTGAGAAAGTAATTTTTAATTGAAAGTAGCAATGAACTGTAACCATCTTTACTCTGAAAACTAGTTAAGTATATTTTATGTGGAGTGTTTAATACTGTTCTATAATTAGATTAATAATGACTCAAAAGTCAGTACTGATGCAAATTTTCCTACAAGTTTCTGATGGTTACTTTTATGTGCCACCTTGACTAGAACACAGGGTGACCAAATATTTGAATAAACATTGTTCTGGGTGTGTCCCTGAGGGTGTAGCTGGGTCAAATTAACATCTGAATACACAGATCCAGCAAAAAGCCATGGTCCTCCTCAGTGTTGTTGGGCTGCACCCAATCCACTGAGAGCCTGAATAGAAAGAAAAGGCAGAGTAAATCTCACTCTGCCTATCTCTAAACTGAAATAGTCTTCTCCTGCCCTAGGACTCCGATTGGTACTGGAATTTACACCATCTGCTCTCCTGCTGGTAGACCATGCATCCTGGGACTTACCCTCCGAGCCAATTCCTCATACATACGCGCACACACGCATGAAAATATATAAGAGAACAAATCTCTCTATTTATACCTGTATATGTAATAGAATGAGCAAACAAACACTAATGGTGCTGTTGCTCTGAAGAACCCACACTAACACAGAGTGGATAACAACAACATGAAAAAAATTTTTAAATACTTAGATAAAATGTGTAATTATTTTTTCTGCATGCTCAGCTGCCCAGTTGGGTCCAACTCTTGCAGCCCTAAGGACTGTAGTCTGCCAGGCTCTTCTGCCCACGGGATTATCCCAGCAAGAATATTGGAGTGGGTTGCCATTTCTTCCTCCAGGGGGTCTTCCCAATCCAGGGATCTAATCCAGATCTCTTGTGGCTCTGGCATAAGCAGGTAGATTCCTTACCATGAAAGAGTTCTTGAGTGTGCTTATACATGTAGTAGTCATGAAATGTGCTTTTTTTGAATCAATATAAATGTCCCAATTAATTGGAATTTTCTCATTTAAATGCCAACAGATTGCATTTAACTTAAATTTTTTGTACAAAAAGTCCTTTGGAAACACATTTCTTCATTTTTAAAACTATGCATACCAAGTATACCATAGATATTTCTTACTTCACATCAGCATTTTGCCCATGCACTAATGAACTGTATTGTAGTGAAGTGAAGTCGCTCAGTCGTGTCCAATTCTTTGCGACCCCATGGACACCAGGCTCCTCCATCCATGGGATTTTCTAGGCAAGACTACTGGAGTGGATTGCCATTTCCTTCTCCAGGGAACTTCCCGACCCAGGGATCAAACCCATTGAACCCAGGTCTCCCACACTGTAGACAGATGCTTTACCATCTGAGCCACCAGGGAATATAACATGAGCATTATTCTCAGACTAGGGAATAGACTGGTGTCATTGAAAGAGTTCAGGTTCTGGGCACAGACAATCCTTGGTTGTATGTCCAGACCCACCTTTGGGATTTAGGAAGTCACTTACTTCGGGAATGGCTCATTTTCCCTTCAGAATTATGGAAACAGCATTAGCCCTAAACTGTAAAGTGACTAGAAAATTTCAGATACAATGTAGACAATATGTGCCACGTTACATGACATTATTAGCATCAGAGTTTCTATTACCTCTAATCTGAAAAATCAGATGACCAATATTATTAGAACTTTTAGAAATTAAGTTAATCAATCAATCAATAAAAGCTCCTCTGATAAAGAGCTTTAAAAGCTCCTCTGATAAAGAATCTTTAGTAGCAACTATTATGATGATCATTTCAGCCCGTTTAGAAAGTTTTTTCCCTTCATGCAAATATCCAGGTATCTTTTAAAAGGGCTGAATAGCTATAAATTCAACTTTATTAAAAGATCCTAACTTTATTAACTAATTTTACTTTAACTAATGTATTAAAGATATTAACTTATTACATCTCAAAAGATTTTGGAAAAGTTTTATGTTTTAGAATAGTGACACAATTCATAAAGAGAATTTGTTTTAGAGGAAAAAAAATTAAAGAAGTATAGTTTTAAAAATGTCCTAATAAGTTTCCAACTTTATCACCCAGACAATTTATATTTAATTTCTGTTAAAATAATAATGTCACAGAATTTGAACAAAATTTGACTTTATTTAGATAACAGATTAAGAAAGCAGTAAAGATTGAAATAGCATTACTTCATGGAATGGTTTAGAGATTTCAAAGGCAGCTATGTAACTCATTTAACTATCACGTGTAGGCAAGAAAAGTTGCAAAGGTAATAAATAAGAAAACAGGAGCATTATTCCATAACTAGAATCTCTCCTTTTGGGGTGATTTTAAAGCACTGTATTGAAATCTCTTTCTCTGTGTGCTATGTCCACACATTACTGATAAACTGATCCCTTATATTCTATCTAAATTATGGGATAAAAGCTGAGTTATCGGATGGTAACCCTATAAATTTGAAATAGAAAATAAATTTAGCAATATCTAGCTTAATTGCCCGGAGAAGGCGATGGTACCCGACTCCAGTACTCTTGCCTGGAAAATCCCATGGATGGAGAAGCCTGGTAGGCTGCAGTCCATGGGGTCACGAAGAATCAGACACGACTGAGCGACTTCACTTTCACTTTTCACTTTTATACACTGGAGAAGGAAATGGCAACCCACTCCAGTGTTCTTGCCTGGAGAATCCCAGGGACGGGGGAGCCTGGTAGGCTGCAGTCTATGGGGTCTCACACACAGTTGGACACGACTGAAGCGACTTAGCAGCAGCAGCAGCAGCAGCTTAATTCCCAAGTATTATTTATTTATATATATTTTTTATAAATATGAATTCTATAAATCCACATAAGATATATACAAGTTATATGTATATAAAATATTCATATTTTGTTGACGTTATTCACTTCTATTCACCTGTTAGTAGGTATCTGAATGTATGCTTCAAGAGAAGGGTAAACTAACTATGAGACCAGTTTTAAATGATTTCATTCAGTCCTCCTGGCTCCTGATCCCCAGGCTTAGAAATTATTTTCTACCCTGTTGGGTCAGCCTTGTGATTCTATTCAGAGTCGCCTAAAGACTTCAGGATGAAAGGAGATGAGGCACTCGGCAGCGTTTCAGACACAGACTCTCCACAGTCCAGGATGCTCCACAGCCTGTTACCACGGTACACAGCAGAGGCTGTGCTCAGGCCCTCGCTCCAGAATTTCCCTTCTGTACCCTGTCCGCTGTCGGCCTTTCATGCCCCTCTCTGCTTGGTTTGTGTAGGTCTATTTTTACTGCCTCTATCCTTCCTTCTTTGTTCTCTTTTTTCCTGTTTCCCAGTTTATTGTTTTTTCCAGCTTTATCATGGTAAAATTGATAAAATAAAAAGTCTATATATTTAAGGCATCGAATGGGCTCCCCATAGAATGGGCTCACATGATAAAGAGCCCACCTCCAATGCAGGAGACCATGGTTTGATCCCTGGGCTGAGAAGATCCTCTGGAGGAGGGCATGGCAACCCACTCCAGTATTCTTGCCTGGAGAATCCCATGGACAGAGAAGTCTGGTGGGCTACAGTCCACGGGGTTGCACAGAGTCAGACATGACTGAGCAACTAACACACAGGCACACAAGGCATAGAATATCCTTTTTCATATATGTGCATGTATGTTCAGTCATGTCCAGCTCTTTGCAACCCCACAGATTGCAACCCACCAGGCTCCTCTGTTCATGGATTTGCTAACAAGAATACTGGAATGAGTTGCCATTTCTTCCTCCAGGAAACCTTCTGGGTATCGAACCTGTGTCTCCTGTCTCTCCTACACTGTAGGCAGTATCTTTACTACTGAGCCACTTGGGAATCATTGTTTCACATATGCATACCTTTTGAAATGATGGCCACATCAAGACAGTTAACATAGCCTTCACCTCACATAGTTACAAATTCTTTGCGTGCGATGAGAACAAATAGGATCAAGCCTCTTAGAAAATTTCAAATCACAGAAAATATATAAAATCATATTAATAACTGCAGTTACTATGCTGTACAGTGGATCTTAAGATTACATAACTGAAACATAGTACCCTGGGACCAAAATCTCCCCACTTCCACCTCCTAGAACCTGGCAACCAGCATTCTGCTCTCTGCTTTTAGGTGCTCCATATTTATTTTTTGGATTTCACATGTGAGATCTTACATATTTGTCTCTATCTAGTCTATTTCCTTTAGCAAAATGCCTTCCACGTCCATCCATGTTGTTGCAGATTTACTTCTTTTTTAAGGCTGAATATATACATATATGTGGGCTTTCCCCAGTGGCTAAGAAGTAAAGAACTCATCTGTAATACAGGAGGCACCGGAAAGGCAGGTTTGATCCCTGAGTCAGGAAGATCCCCTAGAGAAGAAAATGGCAACCCTCTTCAATATTCTTGCCTGTAGAATCCCATGGACAGAGGAGCTTGGCAGGCTACAGTCCACTGGGTCACAAAGAATTGGACATGACTAAAGCGACTGAGCATACAGGCACACACATATATATACATACATACATATATAGATATAGATATAGATATATCTCACATTTTCTTATATATTCATCTATCAACAAACACTTAGGCTGCTTCCATACCCTGGATATCATAAATATTGCTGCAGTTAACATGATGATGCAGATAAATCTTTTCAAGATACTAATTTCATTTATTTTAGATAGATACCCAGAATTGCGAATGCTGGATTACATGACAGTTTCATCTTTAACTTTCTGAGGAACTGCCATACTGTTTTCCATAATAGCTATACTAATGTGCATTCCTACTAACAAGTGCAAAAAGGTTCCCTTTTCTCTACATCCTTGCCAACCAACTATCTACAAGAGAAATTAAAAACGAGTCCCATTCATAGCAGTGAACAATAAGCATAAAGTATTTAGGAATAAACTTAACCAGAGTTGAAGGAATTAAAGAAGAAGCAAACAAATGAAGGTCTTTACATTTATCTCTGTCTTCTTTAACTCCTTCGTTAGTATTTTGTAATTTTCAGTGTACTAGTCTTTGAACATTTCATGGATTACAAAATTAGTATTGTTAAAATATCCATACTACACATGGTGGTCTACAGGTTCAATGCAATCCTTATCAAAATCTAAATGACAGTCTTCACAGAAACAGAAAAAAACAATCTTCAATTTCATGTGGACCCACAAAAGACCCAGAATAGCCAGAGCAAACTTGAGGAACAACTGAGCTGGAGGCATGATAAAAATACATTACACAGCTATAGTAATCAAATCAATATGGTACTGGCATAAAGACAAAGACCAATGGAACACGATACAGAGCCCAGAAATAACAATACACATCTACAGTCAACTGTTCCTAGACAAGAAGCCAAGAAAGAAAAATAGGGAAAGAATAGTCTCTTCAATAACTAGCACTGGGAAAACTGCACAGCCACCTACCGAAAAATGAAATTTTATTCTTATCTCCCACTATATAGATATTCAACTCATAAATGGTCTTAAATATAAGACCTGAAACCATAACACAGAAAAAAATATAAGTAAAAAGCTTCTTGACATTTGCCTGGGCAATGATTTTTTTTTTTTTTTTTTTTAGCCATGACACTAAAAACGCGGGCAGCAATAGCAAAAATACGCAACTAGGATTGCATCAAGCTAAAAATCTGCACTCTGCATATAAGTTAAATAAGTAGGGTGACAATATACAGCCTTGACGTTCTCGTTTTCCTATTTGGAACCAGTCTGTTGTTCCATCTCCAGTTCTAACTATTGCTTCCTGACCTGCATACAGATTTCTCAAGAGGCAGGTCAGGTGGTCTGATATTCCCATCTCTCTCAGAATTTTCCACAGTTTATTGTGATCCACAAAGTCAAAGGATTTGGCACAGTCAATAAAGCAGAAGTAGATTATTTCTGGAACTCTCTTGCTTTTTCCATGATCCAGCGGATGTTGGCAATTTGATCTCTGGTTCCTCTACCTTTTCTAAAACCAGCTTGAACATCAGGAAGGTCACGGTTCATGTATTGCTGAACCCTGGCTTGAAGAATTTTGAGCATTATTTTACTAGCATGTGAGATGAGTGCAATTGTGAGGTAGTTTGAGCATTCTTTGGCATTGTCTTTCTTTAGGATTGGAATGAAAACTGACCTTTTCCAGTCCTGTGGCCACTGCTGAGATTTCCAAATTTCCTGGCACACTGACTGCAGCACTTTCACAGCATCATCTTTCAGCATTTGAAACAGCTCAACTGGAATGCCATCACCTCCACTAGCTTTGTTCATAGTGATGCTTTCTAAAGGCCACTTGACTTCACATTCTAGGATGTCTGGCTCTAGATGAGTGATCACACCATCATGATTATCTGGGTCGTGAAGATCTTTTTTGTACAGTTCTTCCATGTATTCTTGCCACCTCTTCTTAATATCTTCTGCTTCTGTTAGGTCCAGACCATTTCTGTCCTTTATAGAACCTATTTTTGCATGAAATTTTCCCTTTGTATCTCTAATTTTCTTGAAGAGATCTCTATTCTTTCCCATTCTGTTGTTTTCCTCTATTTCTTTGCATTGATCGCTGAAGAAGGCTTTCTTATCTCTTCTTGCTATTCTTTGGAACTCTGCATTCAGATGCTTATATCTTTCCTTTTCTCCTTTGCTTTTCGCATCTCTTCTTTTCACAGCTATTTGTAAGGCCTCTCCAGACAGCCATTTTGCTTTTTTACATTTCTTTTCCATGGGGATGGTCTTGATCCCTGTCTCCTGTACAATGTCACGAACCTCATTCCATAGTTCATCAGGCACTCTATCTATCAGATCTAGGCCCTTAAATCTATTTGTCACTTCCACTGCATAATCATAAGGGATTTGATTTAGGTCCTACCTGAATGGTCTAGCAGTTTTCCCTACTTTCTTCAATTTAAGTCTGAATTTGGTAATAAGGAGTTCATGACCTGAGCCACAGTCAGCTCCTGGTCTTGTTTTTCTTGACTGTATAGAGCTTCTCCAACTTTGGCTGCAAAGAATATAATCCATCTGATTTCGGTGTTGACCATCTGGTGATGTCCATGTGTAGAGTCTTCTCTTGTGTTGTTGGAAGAGGGTGTTTGCTATGACCAGTGCATTTTCTTGGCAAAACTCTATTAGTCTTTGCCCTGCTTCATTCCACATTCCAAGGCCAAATTTGCCTGTTACTCCAGGTGTTTCTTGACTTCCTACTTTTGCATTCCAGTCCCCTATAATGAAAAGGACATCTTTTTCGGGTGTTAGTTCTAAAAGGTCTTGTAGGTCTTCATAGAATGGTTCAACTTCAGCTTCTTCAGCGTTACTGGTTGGGGCATAGACTTGTATTACCGTGATACTGAATGGTTTGCCTTGGAGAAGAACAGAGATCATTCTGTCATTTTTGAGATTGCATCCAAGTACTGCATTTCGGACTCTTTTGTGGACCATGATGGCTACTCCATTTCTTCTGAGGGATTCCTGCCCGCAGTAGTAGATATAATGGTCATCTGAGTTAAATTCACCATTCCAGTCCATTTTAGTTCGCTGATTCCTAGAATGTCGACGTTCACTCTTGCCATCTCTTGTTTGACCACTTCCAAGTTGCCTTGATTCATGGACCTGACATTCCAGGTTCCTATGCAATATTGCTCTTTACAGCATTGGACCTTGCTTCTATCACCAGTCACATCCACACCTAGGTACTGTTTTTGCTTTGGCTCCATCCCTTCATTCTTTCTGGAGTTATTTCTCCACTGATCTCCAGTAGCATATTGGGCACCTACTGACCTGGGGAGTTCCTCTTTCAGTATCCTATCATTTTGCCTTTTCATATCGTTCATGGGGTTCTCAAGGCAAGAATACTGAAGTGGTTTGCCATTCCCTTCTTCAGTGGACCACATTCTGCATATTTAACTTATATGCAGAGTACATCATGAAAAACGCTGGATTGGAAGAAATACAAGCTGGAATCAAGATTGCCGGGAGAAATATCAATAACCTCAGATATGCAGCTGACACCACCCTTATGGCAGAAAGCGAAGAGGAACTAAAAAGCCTCTTGATGAAAGTGAAAGAGGAGAGTGAAAAAGTTGGCTTAAAGCTCAACACTCAGAAAACGAAGATCATGGCATCCAGTCCCATCACTTCATGGGAAATAGATGGGGAAATAGTAGAAACAGTGTCAGACTTTATTTGGGTGGGGCTCCAAAATCACTGCAGATGGTGACTGCAGCCATGAAATTAAAAGATGCTTACTCCTTGGAAGAAAGGTTATGAGCAACCTAGATAGAAAATTCAAAAGCAGAGACATTACTTTGCTGACTAAGGTCCGTCTAGTCAAGGATATGGTTTTTCCTGTGGTCATGTATGGATGTGAGAGTTGGACTGTGAAAAAGGCTGAGTGCCGAAGAATTGATGCTTTTGAACTGTGGTGTTGAAGAAGACTCTTGAGAGTCCCTTGGACTGCAAGGAGATCCAACTAGTCCATTCTGAAGGAGATCAGCCCTGGGATTTCTTTGGAGGGAATGATGCTAAAGCTGAAACTCCAGTACTTTGGCCACCTCATGCGAAGAGTTGACTCATTGGAAAAGACTTTGATGCTGGGAGGAATTGGGGGCAGGAGGAGAAGGGGACGACAGAGGATGAGATAGCTGGATGGCATCACTGACTAGACGAATGTGAATCTTAGTGAACTCCGGGAACTGGTAATGGACAGGGAGGCCTGGCGTGCTGCGATTCATGGGGTCTCAAAGAGTCGGACACGACACAGTGACTGAACTGAATTTGAAAAATTCTGCACAGCAAAGCAAACAACTGACAGAATGAAAAGGAGAAAATATTTGCAAACTAAGATGTCTGATAAGGAGTCAATAAGAAAAATGTATAAGGAACTCAAACAACTCAACAGCAAAAATAAATAACCCAAAATAAAAACATGGGTTTTGGACATGAATAGACTTTTCTAAAAAGAAAATCAACAGGAATTTCCCTGGCAGTCTAGTGGTTAAAGTTTCACCTTCCAATGCAGGGGGTGCAGGTTCAATCCCTGGTCGAGGAGGTAACACCCCACCTGCCTCGCAGACAAAAAGTAAAAAGGCAGAAACAATACTTAAGAAATTCAATAAAGACTTTAAAAGAAAGATGGACAAATGACTATCAGTATATGTAAAGATTTTTCCTTTTCTTGCATTATATTTTCCTCCTAAACTTATCTACCAACAAAACACCTATGAAAACTAAATGTTAACATTCACCATTCTCAATATTTTCTTATAAGACAAATAACTGAATTCAGGTTTGTTTGTTTTTTTTCTTTTGATGATGTCTTTCTGTGAGTGTGTCCTGAAGTTGCTTTTTGTTTACTTGTTTCTCCTCAGTACTGTTGACCTCTTTGCTTATCAGAGCCACTGGGATCAGTATAGAATGAGATTTCAAACGGAAGGTTACAGAACAGTGAAGGGCAGAAGTAACTATTTCTGCGAATAAAAATGTAAGCAGAAGTGATAGTCTTAGTCCATAACAAACTTACAAACTTTCCCTTTCCTCTGCTCGGGTACAAGAATCTCCATGTCCCTATGGGGTGCAAAGCCACAATAAAGGAATCTGAATCCTAATATCACCTCCTGAAGGAAAGGCACCCACAAACCAGGAACATCTTCACTGAACTGTTCTGTGAACAAGAAATAAATGTTTATTTTGTTCAGCTACTAAAACTTTGGAGTTTGTTACAACAGTAAACATTATCCAACTAACATACTATCAGTCTCTTTTATGGTCTAGACTTAAATATATTCATAGTAATCTAACAAATATTTAATTTTATGCAAGTGCCTTCTTTACAATTTGAATGTTGAAATCCCAGCATAAATATTCACAAGATGATTCATAGAAAAGGTGAAAATCTAAACAATAAATAAACTGGAATAAAATTTAAAAGAAACAGTTATAAAAGTCATTCATTTGTATTTATGTGCATAATACTACAACATCTGTCAGGTAAGTCACTGGAGACTTTAAAATAACATCCTTTGAAATTTTTTATTATAGTTATAATGTTCATTTTATTTGTTATTAGCATTATTGTTTTAATTTACATATTCTGATTTTCTGAATCCTGGAATTAAAGGAGTGTTAAGACTGTTAGCCTACTGACAACCTTGCATATTAAAAAATCATACTAAAGTTCAGGAGTACGAGAAATGCTAACAAAGGTAGATGAGAAACTGGCTATTAGGCTCAATAAGGAGGAACCCTGAAAATAATGATCCGAACCTGGATGTACTCCCCAATGTCATACATTTCACTCCACCTAATTTTCTTCCGGTCACATCCACATTCCAAATTCCAAATGAATGCAATTGTTTTTTTAACCATCATTTTTCATTCTATACATCTGTTATCAACCTGTTCTACAGCAGGGCTCACAGATCCAAAAGCTTACAGTGTGTAGTGGCCTTGCCCAGGACTTCTGGTTATACTTCCCAAACAGCAGTGAGTCTGTGATGAAGCACGGGAGGCATTTCTACAAGGAGCAGATACCAGGCTCCAAGCAATGCTTGGTGGAAATCCCTGTCGAGCGATTCTGAATCTTCTGATTTTTTTTTTCCAGAAAAATTAACAATTCAGAGCTACACATGAAACTAACTTTTGAGACACTGCAAAGCAACCAAAATACATGGTGAGCACAGCCCTGACCTGTGTTCTAAAGATTCTAACTGCCTGTGAATGAATGAGGGTATATTTTTAATTGCTGAAGAAAAAGCAAAGCAATGCTTTTGCTCCTCATTCAGGGGCAAAGATACTTTGGTCTCTCTTTTGATTCAACATGACCTAAAGAGACAAGATGGCATTTTCCATGACGATTTTATTAATGAAAGATCACCCACGAACAGGGGAGCCTGGTGGTGCATGGGGCCACAAAGAGTCAGACACGACTGAGCTACTAAGCACACACACATCAGTACTGTTAACTTTTTCAGTGTTATATAACTGATGGCATCACTTTTTTTTTTTCACATAACTGAATAAAAAATTTGGATGCCTCTTTTTGTATAGTCCCCTCTATTATGACTTGAAATTACATTTTAAATTCCTATGACTCCATGTATATGAATAAATTCTGAATGTTCCACTGAAACATTCAGGTGGGGAAAAAAACACAAAAGGGAAAAGCAGTGACATCCCATAAAAAATTCTGAGCTAGTGTCTGCAGTGACAAGAAGAAAATAACTTTGGCAAGTAATTCTTCAGAAAACTGAGAGTTATCAAAGATTTGTATCGAACCAAAAGCCAGTAGAAATGCATTGAGGACAGCAAATATTTCACCAGTTAAGAAATCTATATGCAGTATAAAAAATATCTGTTGTGAACCTCTTAAGAAATGCAAATATCTGAATAAAAGAAAGTACAGAATGTTGCCATATAAAGAAAACATTCTTGCCAAAAATTAATGTATGGCGTACTTCCTGTTTATGTATGCTCTTTGCCAAAAAAGAAGTGACGAGCACTAAATAGGATTTATTTAATATTTCCGGAGTCAAACAGCAAAATTCACTTAGAACAAACAATATTCTGAAATGGTTGGGTCCTGAGTAACTGCATCATTTTTTCTGCAAATTGAATTACAGACTCTTGGAATTTTTCTAAAAGCATCCTTTTAAGGAAGCTGTTTGTATTTAAATGCAGGATTACTAGACTGGAAATCCTTGGTTGCTTGACTCCTTATATGCATAGAAGAAATGTATAATTAATTCAACAAAGATACATTAAAAAGCACATGGTACGCATCACTATACCAAGAGCTATGGAGAACATAAAAGCAGTAAGATACTGTACTTGTCCTGGGGGATTTTACAGTCTGTTCTGTAGGAACAGAATACTACAGAAATATTAGAAAACAAAACAAGTGCCTAATAATGTAGCTTGAAAGAGATTCACAACATAGGTAGGTGCTTAAACCACAGTTCTTTGGCTGTGAGTTAGCTTTATTACAGTTTCACTACTGCATTAGCATTCCAGAAAGACAATACCATCCATAAAAATGGCACACTTCCCTTTGGGAAACAAACAACAAAATGTTGGAAGATAATTTTAAAGGAAAGTACTCTGTAAGTCTAAAACATTTTGAATAAACAAATACAAGGTTTTTTTTTAAATATATAAATGATAAAATGGGACAAAGAAAGTAAAGCACTTTGGGGGGGGGGGTGAATGGAAAACAAAATAATGAGTTGGATAAGAGAATGGACCTTTCTATCATTTTACATACATGTTAAATAATGATAAATCTAACCAGAAAAAAGTAAAACTAACGAAAATCATCAAAGAGCAGAAGTGACATTCAGAAACAATGAGTTTGTCAACTACTACTTATCTGGGGATTGGGTGATTAGAAAGGGTCCAAATAACAAAGAGAGGACTTTTCCTAAGCTCCCCTTAGGGAGAAGCAGGGACCCCCATCTAGGTAAGGGGCTCCATCACCCAGGGCTTCTACTCTCGGCACCTTATAGGCACATTTTAGCCTCTTACTTCACTTTGGTTTCATTTTTTTCTTCGAATTATCGCATTTATTTCCCTCAACTTTATTTCTCAGCTCTAACTACTATTTTTAGATTTTAAACCCAGTTGCAGTTTTTGTTTTTTTTCCCCTCCTTGCTTTTGATCCTTTAGATAGCCAATCTTAAATCTTCTGTGTACCTGTTTCTTTCACTACATTTTATTCTGGCTCCTGGCTTTAAGCCTGAATTTAAATTTCATAGCAATAATTTATTATTTACCTCCTTTGCTTTCTCATCTTTGAATTGACTACCAGTGAGACATAAGCTTAGATGAAGCAATGCCAACATATCAGACGAAGGACAATGGAGCTTATTTTACTCCCCACTACCCCGTGCTTTGCAATCATGGCTTCAGAAGAAAATGTTTAATTTTCCCTGACAATACCAACTGTTTGTAACTGCCAAATAAAAACTGTTTCTCCCATCTAGTTCTTGAAGAAGGAAGTCACTGGCCTCTGTAGTCACAGACCTTCAAAACCACCTGAAAGGACTTCAGAGAAGAGATCTGGAGTAAGGCACTCTGTGCTCTGGGAAAAACTGGCAGAACAGGTCTTAGATATTTTCAGAATATTTTATGAGCCCAAGTTCTTGCCTCTTCTCATGTATAGAAAAGCACTAAAATCATTAATGATGATATCGGTTCTTTGTGACTAGCAGCAAGCCTCTGCCAAAATGTGTGGTTGACTGCAGGCCCCCTATTCACCAAAATCACACGTAACACTGATTTCCACCCCTGCCCACTCCACCGGAACTCCACTCCCTCTATGGAGCCTACCTCAGAGGTTCTCTCCTGGGCGACAGTCCTCAGTTCAGTTCAGTTCAGTCTCTCAGTCGTGTCCAACTCTTTGCAACCCCATAGACGGCAGCACACCAGGCCTCCCTGTCTATCACCAACTCCCAGAGTTTACTCAAACTCATGTCCATTGAGTTGGTGATGCCATCCAACCATCTCATCCTCTGTCGTCCCCTTTTCCTCCCACCTTCAATCTTCTCCAGCGTCAGGGTCTTTGCAAATGAGTCAGTTCTTCGCATCAGGTGGCCACTACAAGTACTGGAGTTTCAGCTTCAGCATCAGTCCTTCCAATGAATATTCAGGACATTTATAAACAATGATATCCTTTACCATTTACTGGTTTGATCTCCTTGCTGTCCAAGAAGTTCTCTCTCAAGAGGCTTCAGAGTCCTGATTGACTAATCTCTTGCCCTTAGGGAGTGATTTATCTCCTCTGCTGGAGTTTGGGGGAAGGGGCTGGTGTTGTCTACAGAAACTTCTAATCTTGCAATCACACGTTCTCCAAGCAACCATCCCCCTCAGGTTACCTAAGAGTTACCTCACCTAATTAACATAAAAAAAAATCTTTTCATGCTCTAATAACAGAAATTCTAAGGGTTTTAGGAGCGCCAACAACACAAGAGAAGACTCTACACATGGACATCACCAGATGGTCAACAGCAAAATCAGACTGATTATATTCTTTGCAGCCAAAGGTGAAAACCTCTAAAAACTCAGCAAAAACAAGACTGGGAGCTGACTGTGGCTCAGATCATGAACTCCTTATTGCCAAATTCAGACTTATATAGAAGAAAGTAGGGGAAACCAACTAGACCATTCAGGTATGACCTAAATCAAATCCTTTACGATTATATAGTCACAGAGACAAACAGATTCAAGGGACTAGATCTGATAGACAGAGTGCCTAAAGAACTGTGGATAGAGGTTCCTGACAGTGTACAGGAGGCAGGGATCAAGACCATCCCTGTTGGGCAGTTAAAATAGGAAAACGGAGTCCAGAATGGCAATGGCTAAAAGACAAAGAAGGGAAAAGCCCACAAAAATAGAACAAAGGAAGGAGTGAGGAGGTCCTTACTCCAAGGACCCGAGTGAGGACCTCAGGTAGAACGAACAGCAAATTACACAGCAATTTAGCTAGCCAATTTACACAGGCAGGCCCAGAGGTGGGGGAAAAAACATAGAAAAAGAGGAGCCAAAGGGCCGGGCGTCCCTCTCCCGTGAGCACACGCTCTCGCTCTCTAGCTCGCTCGCTCTCGCTCGCTTTCCTTTATTTTCTAAATAAAACTGATCTGTCCAAGCGCTATAACATGGACTGTCTGAGAGCTGTGACGTGCCGAGGGCGTTAACGTCCGTCACTTCAAATTTTTGTTGTGATGAGAGAGAACCGAGATTACACACCCCTGACAATCCCCAAGAAAAAGAAATGCAAAAACGCAAAATGGTTGTCAGATGAAGCTTACAAAAAGCTAAGAAAAGAAGAGAAGCTAAAGGCAAAGGAGAAAAGGAAAGAGATACCCATTAGAATGCAGAGTTCCAAAGAATAGCAAGGACAAATAAAAAAGCCTTCCTCAGCGATCAATGCAAAGAAATAGAGGAAAATAATAGAATGGGAAAGACTAGAGGTCTCTTCAAGAAAATTAGAGATAACAAGGGAACATTTCATGCAAAGACGGGCTCAATAAAGGACAAGAATGGTAGGGACCTAACAGAAGCAGAAGATATCAAGAAGAGGTGACAAGAATACACAGAAGAACTATACAAAAAGATTTTCATGACCCGGATAATAATGATGGTGTGATCACTCACAAAGAGCCAGACATCCTGGAACACAAAGTCCAGTGGGCCTTAGGAAGCATGACAATAAACAAAGCTAGTGGAGGTGATGAAATTCCACTTAAGTTATTTCAAATCCTAAAAGATGATGCTGTGAAAGTTTTACACTCAATATGCCAGTAATTTTGGAAAACTCAGGACTGGAAAAAGGTCAGTTTTCATTCCAATCCCAAAGAAAAGCAATATTAAAGAATGTTCAAACTAATGGATAATTGCAATAATCTCACATGTTAGCAAAGTAATGCTCAAAATTCTCCCAGCCAGGCTTCAACAGTGCATGAACCGTGAACTTCCAGATGTTCCAAGTGGATTTAGCAAAGGCAGATGAACCAGAATCAAATTGCCAACATCTGTAAGATCACCGCAAAACCAAGAGAATTCGAGAAAAACACCTACATCTGCATTATCAACTACACCAAAGCCTTTGACTGTGGATCACAAAAACCTGTGGAAAAATCTGAAAGAGATGGGAATACCAGGGCACCTGACCTACCTCCTGAGAAATCTGTATGCAAGTCAAGAAGCAACAGTGATAACTAGACATGGAACAACAGACTGGTTCCAAATAGGGAAAGGAGTACGTCAAGGCTGTATATTGTCACCCTGCTTATTTAAATTATATGCAGAGAACATCATGTGAAATGCCAGGCTGGATGAAGCCAAAGCTGACATCAAGATTGCTGGGAGAAATATTAATAACCTCAGAATGCAGATAATACCACCCTTATAGCAGAAAGCAAAGAATAACTAAAGAGCCTTTAGATAAATGTGAAAGAGGAGAATGAAAAAGTTGGCTTAAAACTCAACAGTCAGAAAACTAAGATCATGGCATCCAATTCCATCATTTCATGGCAAATAAGATGGGGAAACAATGGAAACGGTGACAGACTTTATTTTGGGGGGATCCCAAATCACGGCAGATGGTGACTGCAGCCATGAAATTATAAGACGCTTGCTCCTTGGAAGAAAAGCTATGACCAACCTAGACAGCACATTAAAAAGCAGAGACATTACTTTGCTGACAAAAATCCATCTAGTCAAAGCTATGGTTTTTCCAGTAGTCATGTATGGATATGAGTCCTGTATGGAATATAAAGAAAGCTGAGCACCGAATAATTTATGCTTTTGAACCGTGGTGTTCAAGAAGACTCTTGAGAGCCCACTGGACTGCAAGGAGATCCAACCAGTCCATCTTAAAGGAAATCAGTCCTGAATATTCACTGGAAGGACTGAAGCTGAAACTCCAAAACTTTGACCACCTGATACGAAGAACTGACTCACTGAAAAAGACCCTGATGCTGGAAAAGATTGAAGGTGGGAGAAGGGGACAACAGAGGACGAGATGATTGGACGGCACCACTAAGTCGATGGACATGAGTTTGAATAAGCTCCAGGAGGTGGTTATAGACAGGGAAGCTTGGTGTGCTGCAGTCCACAGGGTCGCAAAGAGTTGGACACTACTGAGGGACTGGACTGAACTAGGAGCTCCGTGTCAGGAACTAGATCTAAGAAAAAATAAACATTTCTTATTATAAATTATAATATCACACCTTCCTCATATGAATTCCTGCACCATGATTCTGGAGTACTAAAATCTACATTTCTCAGACTTTTCTATGTGTAGAGTTTTTGGTTTAATTTAGTTTCACATTATTAGACAGCTGCATACAGTATTTGAAAGAGAGGTGCTCTCTGCCATAAGGATGCCCATGAGAGCATCTGCCTTCAGGGCCGTGGTCCCTCAATGATGGTTTCTGAGAGACAGCATCAAGCTTCAGATTATGGCTTTAGCAATCGCTGCACAGTTTTGAGCCAATATCTGATTTAGTAAATTCCTATTCTCTTACTCGTACCAAAGGGATTATCTTGAGTTAACTTATGCTCTATAGTATTTATCAGCTTAAAAACACAAACATTTATAATTTCTCAAGATTATCTGGATCATCTGTGTGGTTCTTCTGAGCCTCAGGCAGTTCCAGCTTCAGCTAGATGGTCACACACCTGAGCCCATGGTGGGGATGGCGCGGAAGGCTCAGTACCTGAGCCTATCCAGCGTGGCTGGATCCTCTCTCCTATGGTCTCAAATTTTGCAGGAGGCTAGCCTAATTACAAGCATTTTCGATGCCCCACTGGCCAAAGCAAATCACACAGCACAGGTGATGAAAACACGGCAACACTATCATGCAGCTTCTCCAATCTAGCATCTATTTCCCTAACTCATGGATCTGGGCTGCCCACAATGAGATGCTTACTTTGACATATAAAATATGGCAGAAATAACATGCTGCTTAGAATCCTAGGCATAAAAATGTTGTGGGCACACAAGCCTTTCTGTGTTCCCAATTGATTGATTATAAGCAATATGCTTCATCCAGCCTTAATGACCTTCCCCTGAGTTCTGAGAGGCAGGCTCAGACACTTGTTAATCAGAGAACGGAGGGGATGCCAAACAAAAGGAAGAACAGTAAGGAAACAATAGCGCAGCCTTGGATGCAACCTCAAAAATGACAGAATGATCTCTGTTCTTTTCCAAGGCAAACCATTCAATATCACAGTAATCCAAGTCTATGCCCCAACCAGTAATGCTGAAGAAGCTGAAGTTGAATGGTTCTATAAAGACCTATAAGACTTTCTAGAACTAACACCCCAAAAAGATGTCCCTTTCATTATAGGAGACTGGAATGCAAAAGTAGGAAGTCAAGAGGTACCTGGTGAAACAGGAAAATTTGGGCTTGGGAGTGCAGAATGAAGCAGGGCAAAGGCTAATAGCGTTTTGCCAACAAAACACAATGGTCGTAGCAAACACCCTCTTCCAACAACACAAGAGAAGACTCTACACATGGATATCACCAGATGGTTAATACTGAAATGAGATTGATTATATTCTTTGCAGCCAATGATGAAGAAGCTCTATACAGTCAACAAGAAAAAAAAAAGACTGGGAGCTGACTGTGGCTCAGATCATGAACGCCTTATTGCAAAATTCAGACTGAAATTGAATAAAGTAGAGAAAACTACTATTCATATATGACCTAAATCAAATCCCTTATGATTACACAGTGGAAGTGAGAAATAGATTTAAGGGACTAGATCTGATAGACAGAGTGCCTGATGAACGATGGATGGAGGTTCATGACATTGTACAGGAGGCAGTGATCAAGACAATCCCCAAGAAAAATGCAAAAAGGCAAAATGGTTGTCAGAGGAGGCCTTACAAATAATTGAGAAAAGAAGACAAGTGAAAGGCAAAGGAGAAAAGGAATAGTACACTCATTTGAATGCAGAGTTCCAAAGAATAGAGAGATAAGAAAGCCTTTCTCAGTTAATTAACATGAAGAAATAGAGGAAAACAACAGGATGGGAAAGACTAAAGATCTCTTCAAGAAAATTAGAGATACCAAGGGAACATTTCATGCAAAGATGGGCACAATAAAGGACAAAAATGGGATGGACCTAGCAGAAGCAGAAGATATTAAGAAGAGGTGATAAGAATACACTGAAGAACTATAGAAAAAAGATCTTCATGACCCAGATAACCATGATGGTGTGATCACTAACCTAGAGCCAGACATCCTGGAATGTGAAGTCAAGTGGGCCTTAGGAAGCATCACTATGAACAAAGCTAGTGGAGGTGATGGAATTCCAGTTGAGCTATTTCAAACAGATGATGCTGTGAAAGTGCTGCACTCAATATGCCAGCAAATTTGGAAAACTCAGAAGTGGCCACAGGACTGGAAAAGGTCAGTTTTCATTCCAATCCCAAAGAAAGGCAATGCCAAAGGATGTTCAAACTACCGCACAATTGCACTCATCTCACAAGCTAGCAAAGTAATGCTCAAAATTCCCCAAGCCAGGCTTCAGCAGTACATGAATTATGAACTTCCAGATGTTCAAGTTGGTTTTAGAAAAGGCAGAGAAACCAGAGATCACGTTGCCAACATCCATTGGATCATCAAAAAAGTGAGAGAGTTCTAGAAAATCATCTGCTTTACTGACTACACCAAAGCTTTTGAGTGTGTGGATAACAACAAACAAATTCTTAAAGAGATGGGAATACCAAATCACCTGACCTGCCTCCTGAGAAATCTGTATGCAAGTCAAGAAGCAGCAGATAGAACTAGATATCAAACAATAGCCTGATTCCAAATTGAGAAAGGAGTACGTAAGGGTATATATTGTTACCATGCTTATTTAACTTATAGGAAGAGTACATCATGTGAAATGCTGGGCTGGATAAAGCACAAGCTGGAATCAAGATTGCCGGGAGAAATATCAATAACCTCCGATATGCAGAAGACACCACCCTTATGACAGAAAGTGAAGAGAAACTAAAGAGCCTCTTGATGAAAATTAAAGAGGAGAGTGAAAATGTTGGCTTAAAACTCAACATTCAGAAAACTAAGATCACGGCATCCAGTCCCATCACTTCATGGCAAATAGATGGGGAAACAGCAGAAACAATGACAGACTTGATTTTTATGGCCTGCCAAGTCATGGCAGATTTTGACTGCAGCCATGAATTTAAAAGAAGCTTGCTCCTTGGAAGAAAAGCTATGACCAACCTAGACAGCATATTAAAATCAGAGACATTACTTTGCCAACAAAGGTCTGTCTAGTCAAAGTTATGGTTTTTCCAGTAATCATGTATGGATGTGAGAGTTGGACCATAAAGAAAGCTGAACATCTAAGAATTGATGCTTTTGACCCTTGAGAGTCCCTTGGACTGCAAGGAGATCAAACCAGTCCATCTTAAAGGAAATCAGCTCTGAATATTCAATGGAAGGACTGATGGTGAAGCTGAAACTCCAATACTTTGGCCACCTGATGGTAAGACCTGATGCAATGGAAAACACCCTGATGCTGAGAAAGATTGAAGGTGGGAAGAGAAGGGGATGACAGAGGATGAGATGGTTGGACGCCATCACCGACACAATGGACTTGAGTTTGAATAAGCTCAGGGAGTTGGTGACAGATAGGGAGGCCTGGCGTGCTGCAGTCCATAGGGTCGCAATGAGTCGGACACCACTGAGCAACTGAACTGAACTAGGGCAGGGTGCTGGTTCCCCCTCAAGGGCTACATGTAACAATGTCTTTCAGCAACTTCACTGATACTAAAGCCCCCACCAGGTGGGAGAAGCTAACTGTATGCTCCGTATAAGCATGCAGACATCGAGCAGTTGGTATCGGAAGGTTGAGGATGAGGACTCCAACTTACCTCACCGCTAATCATGACCACAAGCTGAGCACTCCCTCCTCTGTGGACCATTGCTATAAAACTCCTCCATACCCTCTCCAGGAGGGGACACACAGTTTTTAGGGCATTAGCCTATGTGGCCCCCTTTGCCTGGCAAAGCAATAAGGCTACTCTTTTCTACTTCATTACCCAAAACTCTGTCCTGGAGATTTAATGTGGAGTCAGGGTACAGAGGCCGCAGTTGGCTTCAGCTTCCTTCATTGCTCTTTTGGAGCCCTGAGAATCATGCTGTGATGAAATGTGATCCAGTCTATGAGAGACTAAGGGCACATGGGGGAGAGTCGATGTGCAGTCAATCAGCTGATGTGGGAAAGCCACCTTACCTCCTCCAACTCTGTTGGGACATCTGAAGAGAGCTGTTGTGCCCTTAGGTTAGCTGTGTAACCATCGAAACTTCTCAAGCCATTTATGCTTAAATTGCTAGTTATTTAACTGAACTTATTGCAACTTTTATCATAATATATATGTATTTCAGCAACAAAGTATGTCTTCTGGGATTGGAAAGTTTTAACATTACTACACAGTACTTTCTTCTATACTCTTTGTACTCATCAGAAAAAAAAAAAAAAACACACATGGAAGCAAATGAAACTGATCCACAATCCTAGTAGAAGTCAGACAATAACATTTATGCATGTTTCTATATAGTCTATACATGTAGCCACAATTTAAAACCAACCTCTGGCATCATAGTTAAAATTTTCTATCTTTTTTCACTTAACATTATATCTGGGTCATTTTTCCATTATGACATTTTCAAACCCGTGAATTTGAATATTCATATTCATATAAAATATAATTGAATTAATCATCTATTTATTATTGGGCATATGAATTTTTCCAGGTACTGACAAGCATAAAAAATACAGAAGACTATTACATAAAGGGTTCTGTTAAAATTCAGCTATATTCTTAGAATGACAAATTATTGGTTTAAATCTATTGGTACATACTGCCAAAATCCCTTTTATGTATTTTTTACTAAGAGTAGTCTAAGAAAAGGCACCTATGACCTCACTGTTATTATCAGTATTATCTTAACATTTTTTTATTTGACAGATTAAAAAACTGGTATCCTAAATGGCATCCTAATTACTGTATCAGTCATATTTCATTATTAGTGATGTTATGTATTCTTATATATTTATTGCCCATTAGGATTTAGTTTTTTATTTTCTATTCATATCCTTTATTCTGTCATTACAGTATTTTTTGTCTATATTAATTTAAAATAATGCTATCCAAGCAGAGTGAAAAGCAAAAATTTGATTTAAAACAGAGCTATTTATGCAGTAAGGACATTAATCTATATATTTAAAATCTCTTTCCCATTTGGAAATTTGGCTTTTAAGTTTGATTATAACGTATTCTGATATGTATTAGTTTTCTTTTCCTTTTTTTTTTGTTTTTGGTAGCCAATTTTGTTAAAATTTTCTTTGCATTTTCTTCTAATATTTTTTCTAATATTAAATATCCTGAGATTAAATATAAATATTTTCTTTCAAAGTTTGAAGTTATTTTTTTTACATTTAACACAGTGACTTATTTACTCCATCTATACTTTTTTTTCCATTAGCATAAGATTTGAGGGGAGATTTTAAATTTATCGTTTTCCAAATAGCCTAGCCCTCCAACACTATAGGCTGAATCTTTGATTGAATGTGTATTTGTTAGCAGTGCTTCTCTTACTAAATATTAAATTTCTAAGTGCATTAGGGTTTTAGAGCTTTATATTAAATATCACTGATAAATGTTAATTGTTGGGTAAATACAGACACTTTTTACTTATAACTTTACAGTTACAATGATAATTAAATTTTCTTCAGAGGTCTTTCAATAAGAAGAACGTTATTAGAATAACATTTGCAAAGTTTACATTTTAAAATCCACCAGATTAGTAATTTGACTTTGGAAAAATTAACATTGTCATAATTCTTAGTTATATCAACTAAGAAAACAGCATAGTTTTACATTTAAAATATTGTATTTTCTCCAAAGTGGTATACTTCTTCTTCAAATTTTCCTAATAAACTTTATTAAGGTTGTCTGTTGTTATGTTATGAAATTTTGCTATTGTTGCTATTGTGAATGGACTGTTTATCAAGTTGATTTCTTTTAAATTTGATTCAGAAGACATACTAATTCTAAGAATTGTTTGATTCTCTAAGGTTGTATGGGCTTCCCTCATAGCTCAGTTTGTAGATGCAAAACTCATATTGTCAGAGTTTTTAAAGTTTGCTTTATGAGTTTGTTGCCTTGAGTTAAACAGAGGAGGTACCACTGCTGACTTTGAGCAGATAAGGATCTATGAATTAGCATTTTCACATTTAAATTCAATTTCAGTAGAAGTGTGAAATCTCCAAGCAGTTTGATACGTTCCCTTAAATGTGTACTATGAAATGTTTGTTTGCATCATACGATGAGCAAATAATCACTGTAAAACTTAGCAAATTGCCCATTTAATTTTTAAGCCATTCTAGAATTATAAATCAAACTATAACTTGATCTCAGCTAACAAAACCAAGTTTGATATTCCTGTTTTAGTTATATTACCTTACCCTCAAAGTAAAAAAAAAAAAATCATATCTATATGGAACACTGTCATTTGTTACAAGGTAGTTTGACTATAAAATAATCCACTGCTGCTGTTGCTGCTGCTGCTGCTGCTGCGAAGTCGCTTCAGTCATGTCCAATTCTGTGCGACCCCACAGACGGAAGCCCAACAGGCTTCCTCGTCCCTGGGATTCTCCAGGCAAGAACACTGAGTGGGTTGCCATTTCCTTCTCCAGTGCATGAAAGTGAAAAGTGAAAGGGAAGTCACTCAGTCGTGTCCGACTCTTAGCGATCCCATGGACTGCAGCCTACCAGGCTCCTCCGTTCATGGGATATTCGAGGCAAGAGTACTGGAGTGGGGTGCCATCACTTTCTCCAAAAATAATCCACTAGAAGCAGATAAACACTCTTAATTCTACAGGTAGTACTACTGACAGCTCTGGGTCAGCTTCACATTTATAGAATACTAAAAATAATCAATCATTAATTTGCATATGACAACTTCTTTTCCAAAGCGTATAAACCACAGTTCCTTTTAAATTACCTCATTATTTTGACCTTTAGCCTAACAAAATTCCATGACTTTTATATCAAGATATTTTACCATTTTTCTTAGAGTAATTATACTTATGGACTTCAAAAAACAATTTTGACAGTCACAAGTCTTCAAAAATTAAAAGAAAAATGAAAATAGCTAATGGGAAAATTAATAATGTTAAGATAAAATATACAGTTGTTACTTTTTTATAGTGAATTAATAATACATTCTTTTCCTTGAAATACCTTTATAGCTTGAAAAATAATGAGCACTTACAAAATCATAATATGTTACTTTCTGGGGCCCCTGACCAAAAGAGAAACAGCCATTCTTCCCAAGAGGATTATGACAGGTAAAAGGTATCCACCAAAAACTGTAATAAACAGTGCAGATGGGTACAAATAAAGACCTATTTGTTCACTTCTCTACCACAGAGGAACAGTCACATAGATACACAAAATTTTTAAAGTAGGAAGTGAGCTCCAAAATACAGGTCTAGGAGTCAAAACCTCTATTTTGGCAGTGGTCACACACCTAACATAAAAGTATGAAACAGCTGTAGGTAAGCTGTTGAGAGTGAAAAGAACCGTGACTCCATGCCCTGATGAAGACATTTAAACTAAAAAATTTAGGCAGATTCAGGTCTGCTAGTCTATGACTCTAGAACTCATCTATGAGATATGTCAATAATGAAGAACATGAGACTCACAGAAGTGTCTCATTTAAGGTGAGAATAAATAAAGCCTATAAATATATTCTGAGATAAATTATCAGTAATTAAAAGATATTAATGATATTAAACCTTAGAATACATCTATTCATATGTTGATGTTAGTTAAACTTTCAAGAGATATTGAACCATTAAACTTGGGAATACAGAAATTAAACACTAATATATTGATGCTTCTGTGATATAAATTTACTTTATGGCTGCAGCTTATAATAATATCAAATTACATTTTATGTAATATACTTCATGTATCTATCCATTGTCATTAACTTTCACTCCAAAGATTAAAGATGAACTATTGGAATTATTTCATCAAGTATTACATTCAAAATATTTAGTTATTTATTTGAATTGATTCAGAAGTTAAAGTGAATTCAAACAAAACAGACACATGATATTAGCCCCCCAAAGTTCCAACTATCATCACAATGATGGTGATGATGGTGACAGCTAAACATTACTGTGCAATTATTAGAGTACGTGTGTGCATGCTCGGTCACATCTGACTCTTTGTGACCCCATGGACTACAGCCCAACAGCCTTCTCTCTCCATGGGATTCACTAGGCAAGAATACTGGAGTCTGTAGCCATTCCCTTCTCCAGGGGATCTTCCAGACCCAGGGATTGAACCTGCGTCTCCTGAATTGGCAGGCAGATTCTTTACAACTGAGCCACCTGGGAAACTCATTATAGCATATGGCTCTTGGCTAGGCCTCAATGCAGTTTTGGGCTACAGCTACTGTTATGTTTTGTTGTTGTTGTTGTTTGTTTTTTCCCTCCAGAGGTATACAAGTTGTACTAAGATATTATAATTTTAATTTGGGGAAAATTCTTCTGAGAAAATATTTTGGACTACAGTTAAAGGCTGCAGGAGAGCTGCATTTTTCCAAAACTTCCCTCAATCCCTGAAACCCAATGAGCACAATGAAACATATACAGGGCAAGACTGACTCCATTTTCATCAAAGAAAAGAAACCACCATAACTCCCAAACACCAGCCACAGAGAGCCTACAAATACCACGAAGTGGGGAGTGTAGAGACAGAGTGATACTTCACTCCTCACCCTCCAGCAGAACACAGAGTTCCCTAGAGGGTCCTGGCCGAGACAGAGGGCTGAGCTGACGCCTGGTGAAAGTGAAAGGGGTGAGATCCTATGATTTAAACAATCTCATCTGATCCACACACTAGGCATCTGAACACACAAAAAAGAGAGACAGACCCTCAACCAACCATTGAAAAGGAATTAAATAAAATTACTAAGAATCAAATAAAATTATTAAGAATAAAATTACTAAGACTGTGAATTCTGATGCTGCTCCAATAACTCGCTTATAACCACAATCTCTCCACCCCCCAAATCAATCACTAGTCCCCCTCCTAGGAGACTTTTCAGCAAGTATCTGTGGGCAGTGAAGTGTGGAGCGGTGAAGACGGACTGCCCTGGTACAGACCAGCGATCTGCCCGATGAGTCCAACATTAATTATCACACATAACCAATGGTCCTCAACTTTCTCATTTGGGTCAGAGCAACATGAAAACACTAGGAGGACAAGATATATTATTCTAAACACCAAACACATCTTACATATTTTCATACTGCTCAAATAAATACAATTTTGAGAATGATGGTCCATCAGCTTTATGAACTGATGATATTGTAAAATATAAAAAATGTAATTAAGATTATTCTATTTTTCAAAAGTAGAACACACTAGGGGAATTAAAATAAATTAGGGCAAGTGAGAACACTGATCATTAACAAAATGACAAATATCACTCAGCATATTTTGCTCCATTTACAAATAATCCTTTTATCCCATGAATGGAACTTCTATGTTCAAATTCTGCTGACAGGGTGATTTTCCTATTGACTCTCATGCTTTTAGTGAAAATTAAATTTCACAGAAACTGCCACAGTGCAGATGTTTTAGTTGGGTTACTTGTAATATATAGATAATGTAACTCTAAAGATCACAATCTGTGGTATGCTAAAATGCAACACTTGAATCATCTGGCTTTCACTTAATACTGAAGTTTCTAAATGAAGAAAGCACAGCGGACGGCCAAGGACTCAGTTCAGTTCTTTGTATTTAATTCTAGTTGAAATCAAGGCAATGTGCTCATTGATAGCTGGAAATCTCTATTTTAAAATTATTTCTATTCAAAAGCCTTTAATACCTTCCAAAGAAAGAAGGAAAACATTTCAAGCAGGCAACACTGAATCCTATCTTCTTTAAAGGCAAAATGTGTCTTTCAAAAATAACTCTCAGTTCTTATATATAGGCAGAACACATACAGATATTAATGGCAGATTTTAGCAAACGTAGGCAATTTAATGAGCATAAGAGTAGCTGCATAGGTTTGGCTGGATAATTTAATTCTATCAACCTCAAATTGAAAACTCCGAAAATATAAAGATTTCTTCAAATACGAAAATGTGATATACGTGTATGCATAATTTACTGTGCAAATTTTTGTCAAATCAAGTTTTTAATTTCTAAAAAGAAAAAAAATGTGATTCCAAAATCAAGAACTACTTTCAACAGAGTTTCAAAATACAAAACTGATGGGGAAATGGTAGAGTTCTAGGTATAAATTATGTAATGAATACAAACTATGTTGTATAAAATACACCATTAAAATTATTTCCTAGAATCTAAATATTATACTTCATATTTATGAAGCTCCAAAAAACTGGAATAACAGAGGTAAGTTAAAAGAAAATATAAACTGTCTAAATTTTTTCTTATCCATTTTAGTTTTTTTATTAGTTTGAATAACTTGTTGAAAACTGATAAAATGATCAAAATAAAAATTTCTTGTTTATTTGACAAACAGGATTATATCATATGTGGGAAGAAACTTATAACATCTTCTTTCATGATATAAATAACACCAATTCTTAGAATTCCAGGTGTTAACTTTTTTCTCTTTACATTTTACCCCTTAAAGTGACTAGCAGATCTAAAATAGTG